>NC_073305.1:118619476-121390839 GCF_027595985.1 Sorex araneus | reverse complement strand
GAGGGAGGGAGGGGGGAGGGAGGGAGGGAGGGAGGGAGGGAGGGAGGAAGGAAGGAAGGAAGGAAGGAAGGAAGGAAGGAAGGAAGGAGGGAAAGAAGGGAGGGAGGGAGGAAGGAAGGAAGGAAGGAGGAAGGAAGGAAGAAGAGAGAAAGAAGGGAGAAGGAAATTGACTTACTTTAACATGTAAAAACCCTCATCAATGTTACTGAACATTTTATAATCTTTTTAAAATATCAGTTAAAAATCAAAACAATAAAATGTTTTCAGTTACCTAATTTATATTTAATGTCCTCTATTTTTGAACTATTAATTTCTATTAGAGGTGAAAATTATCAAATAACTTTCAACAAAAATCTTGTTGAATGTAAAGGATGTTAAAAGTTTTAAAAACTGTTTCTTTTTGACAGGCCATTAAATATAGTTAAGGCCACTAGATTTTTTTTATCACAATTAAGCATAAATAACTACATATGTATAAAGATAAAATATCCTCAACATTTTTTCTTTTTTTTTATTGAATCACCTTGAGAATAGTTACAAAGCTTTCAGGTTTATGTCTCAGTCATCCAACCATTAAACACCCATCCTTTCAACAGTACATATGTTGCACCACCAAGAACCCCAGTATACACCCCATCCCACCCCCCACCCTGCCTGTGTGGCAGATGATTTTCACTTTACTCTCTCTTTACTTTGATTGCTTTCAATTTTTGACAGAAATTCCACTATTATTACTTTAAATTTTCCCCCAACAATCAGACCTGAGGAAAAGGCATTATTTGATAATTTGTTTTCTATTGCTGATTATGAAGAACATATTATGTCACATGGCCATGACAGCAGCTGTGCGGGTTTGGAATTCTGTTTTTTTAGTAATTAAGTCCAGAGGTATTTCTGCCAGCAGCTACTGCATTACAAGATTGATTTGTGTGCCTCTGGGATCATGGCCATTCAGGAGCGGAGGAGCCATCCATGGGTGGCTGCTGGGGTCTCGTTTGGGCGGGGAGCAGGGTCGTTTCTGCCCCCCTATTGTGAGATTTCCCATGAGCCCCATCACTGCAAGCTCCTACCTCTCTGTCCAATCGGTTTTGAATGGTGGGGGATGCCATGCTGCCACAAAGGCAAAAAGGTCGATGGATAAAAACCCGTCCCCTCCTGGGGCAGCACAGGGCTATAATTTAGTTCACAGTCCAGAGCTTTTCTGCCAGCAGCTGCTACATTCCGAGATCGGTTTGTGTGCCTTTGGGATCATGGCTGTTCAGGTGCAGAGGAGCCATTCCTGGATGTTCTTTTGTATATCAGGAAAGCTCGGGCAACTGCATAAGCAGCCTCAAGGCTTGGAGAAATAGTCCTAGTCCCCACATACTGGAGCCAGGTTTGTAGAAGCTCATGGTCGCCGGAATTCCATTTGGAAAAGGTGCCCCATCTGGGGCACACCGGTGTTATCAACTCAGTTTGGGTTCCAGAGCATTCTCCGGTGCTGTGGTGCCTGCTGACCAGGATTCTACACTGCTCTTTTAAACATAATTTATGTTTAATGTTTTAAACATAATTTATATTCTGCATATCTTAATGTTGTCAAGTTCCAAGGGAGTATTAATTAGTTAAGTTCTTTCTTATTAGCGAATCACCTTGGGGTAGAGTTACAGACTTACAAATTTTCATGTTTGCGTTTCATACAATGATCGAGTACCCATCCCTCCACCAGTGCCCATTATCCACCACCAATATCCCACTACCCCTCCCACCACCCCCACTCCACCTCAGTGGCAGGTATCTCCTTTAGTTCTCTCTCTCCTTTTGGGTTTTGTAGTTGGCAATAGAGGCACTGAGTGGCCATTGTGTTCTATCTCCCAACCTGAGCAGTCCCTCCAAACACCTTTTACTTGGTGTTCCCTTCTCTATCTAGGCTGTCTTTTCTCCCAGCATGTTAGGCCAGCTTGCAAACCATGGAGCAAACATCCTAGTCCTTATTTCTACTATTCTTGGGTGTTAGTCTCCTGTTCTGTTACTTTGTATTCTACAGATGAGTGCAATCTTTCTATGGCTATTCCTCTCTTTCTGACTCATTTCACTTAACATGATACTTCCCATGTTGATCCACTTATATGCAAATTTAATGACTTCATCTTTTCTGACAACTGCATAGTATTCCATTGTGTACCAAAGTTTCTCTACCCAGTATCATGTTGAGTGAAATGAGTCAGAAAGAAAGAGACAGGCATAGAAATATTACACTCATATGTGGAATATAAAGTAGCTGAGAGGTGCAAGCTTGCAATGATGCAATTTCTGGCAGATATTTCTCTGGACTTAGTTACTAAAATACTAAAATACAGAAATCCAAAACCGCGCGGCCGCTCAACCTCGTATCTCTTCACTCTCAGCAATGGAAAACGATTATCAAATGCTTCCTTTTCAGCAGGTCCAACTTTAGCGGGGAGAAACTCTAAACAATAATAGTGAGATTTTGGTTGAAATATTGAATGTAATCAAATAAAAGTGAAAGTAAAGTGAAATTTACCAGTTACACAGGCGGGGTGGGGGGCTGCGGAGGTGGGTGGGTCGGGGGGAGGTATACTGTGATACTTGGTGGTGGAATATGTGCACTGGTGAAGGGATGGGTTTTCAAGCATTGTATAACTGAGACTTAAACCTGAAAGCTTTGTAACTTTCCATATGGTGATTCAATAAAGGAATAAATTAAAAAAAAAGTTTCTTTATCCAGTCATCTATTCTTGGGCACTCAGTTTTTTTCCAGATTTTGGCTATTGTAAACAGTGCAGCCATGAACATACAAATGCAGATGTCATTTCTACTATACGTTTTTGCCTCTCCAGGTTATATTCCCAGGAGTGATATTGCTGGGTCAAATGGGAGCTCAATTTCTAATTTTTTGAGAATCGTCCATATTGTTTTCCAGAATGGGAGACTAAGCTGGAGTAGTAGAGATAATTACCAGGAGGTTTGCTCCGCAGCTTGGAAACTGGCCTCACATCCTGCAGGAAATGACAGTTGAGATAGAGAAGGGAACTCCAAGTGGAGGATCTTGGGAGGACCCAATCGGGTTGAAAGATATGTGCCAAAATTAGACTAAGACCGAGCATGGTGGCTACTCAATACCTCTATTGCAAACACCCAAAACGAGAGAGAGCAAGGGGGAATGCCCTGCCACAGAGGCAGGGTTGGGTGGTGAGGGATGGGGTTTGGGTGGTGGGAGGGGTACTGGGAACATCGGTCGAGTCTCCTGGTGGGAGACTAGTGGAGGGATGGGTAATTGATCACTGTATGACTGAAATGCAAACACGAAAGTTCATAAGCTTGTAACTGTACCTCACAGTGATTCAATAATGATAAAAAAATTAAAAAAGAAGTGGACTGTCTTGCATAGCTTCATCCTCTATAAAATATAGTAAGGCCTAGCATGAAAATTGTCTAGTCCATTTTATGGATTATTTAAAGAGTAGAAGAAGATACCTATAAGGAGACACTTGTGTTGGAAAGTGAGAAAAACTAAAAGTTAAAGATGACAGAAAAACTTGCATCCACTATTCAGATTATGGACATAATTTTAGCATTTCAAATATTGGAAATTCTATAGAAAATATAGTCTTAAGAACTGTCACAGAATTTCACAAACAGCAAAAAGAGCAGTGGGATTTACTTTTAGGCATTATAAAACATGAATTCATTTTGAAATTCCTACATCTAGGTAAACAGCTAATTTTATGGAAATCTGCCTTATGGTGATGGGCACAAAACTGCCAGAATGAACTGATTGCAGTTTATGAAGAGAAAGTCACAACCTTGACAGATTATTTGGCTTAGAGAGATGAGGTTCTCTGCAAGCTGCAAATGAAAGGATGTCGGGCTCTAGAAATCAGAAGTAGAATCTAGTTACTGAAATTAGATTATAAGAGAGATCCTAGATTTTGGTAATGCGAAACCATCTTCTAATTATCAGTAGAGAAGAAAAAAGTTAAAAAATTATTAGATGCATAGTTGAGAATTGGACTGGAATCCCTTAATTGGTCAATCAAAAATCAAATCTATAGCACTAAGATTAACTGTATTATGTATCACTGTATCACTGTCATTCCATTGCTCATCGATTTGCTTGAGCGGGCACCAGTAATGTTTCCGTGTGAAACTTGTTGTTACTGTTTTTGGCATATCAGATATGCCATGGGTAGCTTGCCAGGCTCTGCTGTGCGGCAGAGATACTCTCAGTTAACTTGTGGGGCTCTCCGATAGGGGCAGAGGAATGGAACCAGGTCAGCCGCATGCAAGGCAAATACCCTACCCACTGTGCTATCGCTCCAGCCCAATTGATTATGAAATTCATCAAATATTTAATGAACTAAATACTTGAAGTATGATGATTCAATCATTGGGATAAGGAGAGAAAGCATTTTGAAACCAAGAAGACACTTCAAATACTGCAAACTAAAGAGATTTCAGATGCTCTGAATTAATAACTGGAATTTTTTCTGAATCTAAAATTAAATAGATATAACAAATGCAAATCAAATGATTATTGAAATTCCTATATTAAAAAGGTATATTAAGGCTGGAATGATAGTACACCAGATAAGACCTTTGCTTTGCATCAGGTTTGATCTTTGATACCATTAATATTTCCTAGATCACCGGGAATGCTCCCTGAGCACAAAATCAGGCTTAATTCCTGGGCATACCCTGCTGTGGCCTTAAAAAAAAAAGTGAGTGTATTAAACAATGGACTTCTATTTAGGTAAAAGAATGCTTTAAAAGTACATATGTTATGAGGACCTGGAGAGATAGTACATCAGATATGACGATTATACAGTCCAACCATGCAGCCAACCAGGTTCAAACTGATACCACATATGGTTTCTTGAGTCTCAGCAGACATGATCTCTGAGACAGAGCCAGTAGTAAGCTCTGAGTACATCTGGGTATTGCCCTTCAAAAAAATAGGGGGATAGGGGCTGGAGCAATAGCACAGCAGGTAGGCATTTGCCTTGCAGGCAAATGACCTGGGTTCAATTCCCAGCATCCCATATGGTTCCCTGAGCTCCGCCAGGAGTAATTCCTGAGTGCAGAGCCAGAAGTAACTCCCTGTGCATTGCCGGGTGTGACCCAAAAAGCAAAAAAAATAAGGAAGGTTAACAAGTAACTGGCTATGAAAGAAGTGCTAATGTATTATTTCAGATACAAATGTTACATTTTGAAAAATTGTTCTCCTCCCATTATCATCATATTATATCATTATAATATTATATAATTATAATATAATTATAATTATATCATTATTACAATCATAATATCATTATAATTATAATGATATTATAATATATCATTATAATATTGTCGTTATAATATTTAAATATTTAAATGCTTACCAAGTAAAGTTTCACTGTATTACTTTATCACTGTCATCCTGTTGCTCATCTATTTGCTAGATCAGGCACCAGTAATGTCTCCATTGTTAATGTCTCCAAAAACTTGTTACTGTTTTTGGCATATCGAATACCTCATGGGTAGCTTGCCAGGCTCTGCCTTGCAGGCAGGATACTCTCTGAAGCTTGCCAAGCTCTCCTAGCGGGACAGAGGAATCGAACTCGGGTTGGTCACACGCAAGGCAAATGTCCTACCCGCTGTGCTATCACTCCAGCCAAGTAAAGTTTACAAACCTAAACATCTTATTCCTGCATTTACTTAGATGCAGTGCACTACTCCCATTCTACCTAACCATTCCCATTGATCATTTGTTCTTATAAAAATATGTTGTTTTTCCCTACTATATATTCCAAATTCAGTATCAAATAATATTTTTATTGCATTTCCATGCATATTTAAAATAATAGGATCACCTACTAATCACATTAAATTTTATATTTGAGCCCAGAAAGGTGAAAACTCCTTTGCTATTTTAACTTTCAATATGTGAGAGCATTTCTAGAAAACTAGAAAAAAAAATCCTCAGGAATCATTCAAAAATTTGAGTAAAGCATGTAGTATTATTTACCGTGGTACATTAAACACATGATTATATATAACAGCTTTACAGTATCATTTTAATAGCACGTTGTTTTAATTGGTTTAACTAAATCTTGTTCATTGAAAAATGTTGTGGCAGATTGTCTGGTGACAGTTCATTTTTTCTGATTATGCTTTTAATAACATTTTATTGATTACATGGAATATAGTTTCATCTTGTAATAATACATCTCACAATAAAAAATCCTTCATAACTATACTGAAAGAAGTACTTTTGTTAGCTTTTTATAGACAGAATTTCTAATACATTTTGCCTTCTATAGTTCACAAGTGAATAAAAATTTTCTTCATACTCAATGTCAGAAAATATAAAGTTAAACTTACAAAGAATAGCAGAGTAACAAGGTTTAGAGTAATCAAAATTAACCCTTTAATAAATTGTTTTAGTACTTGATATCGTACTTTCATTCAGGATGTGTGTTAGAGCCATTGATATAAAACTTTCCTAAATCTGCCAGTTTTTCCTTGGACAAATTTGAAATTTACCTGATAATGTCTAAACGTGTGTTTCATTTGAATTTGGTTCTCAAATATACAGTTCTAGATTGATAAAATTATTTGATTTGGAAATACAAAATTGCATACTATGATAAAATTTACAATATATATATGTATGTAGATAGATAGATAGATGGTTAGGAATGAAGGTCTAGGGAGAGAGGAATGAAGAGTGTGTGAGATGGGAGAGACAAGAGATTGTATAAATGGCAACTAATCAGCAACCAGCTTTGTCCTCATTCTGCCTTCCCCTGCCCATCGCCAACAGCCATCCTGATCCAGTCTATATGAAGTGACTCAAGTGGACCAAATGCGGCAAGAGAGAGCTGCCCAGAGAGCCTGTGAACATCCTTTCGTGGAATATATTTTTTATACTCAGGAGTTTGGCTAAAGGTTTTTCTGGCTTTTTTATATTTTCAAAGAACCAACTCTGGTTTCATTGATTCAGAGTATTTATTTGTATCACTTGTCATCTCATTGATCTTCGATTTGCTTGAGCAGGCACCAGTAACATCTCCATCCTTCTCTGCCGCATGCTAGTGTAGTCAAATGGTATCTGCTCGCTCCAGGAACACAAAGAGCCTCATACTGTTCATTCAGTGTTTTGAGGAAGAAGTCTGATCATCTCGTAGGGGGTGGCCACTCGGTCTTTTGATGTCCCATGGAATCCAGTTGGTAACAGTTTTAGTCCAGTGGTCTCTGAATGGCATTACATGTTCGGCCC
Source organism: Sorex araneus (assembly GCF_027595985.1). Classification (NCBI taxonomy): domain Eukaryota; kingdom Metazoa; phylum Chordata; class Mammalia; order Eulipotyphla; family Soricidae; genus Sorex; species Sorex araneus. The sequence continues at coordinate 121,383,575 of NC_073305.1, read as the reverse complement.
ATCTGATTTTCGACGCCTTGGCAAATGAGACAGCATCCCTGATTCTTGATCGTTGATGGAGGTCGGAACTCCGAATTCCTTCTCTCATTTGAGTAAATTGTGATATTCCGAGCATAGCTCTTTAGATTTCTCTTTGGGATACCCGAATAGCATTCTCATCTTGTTTTCATAGGGTCAGGGTCTCTGGTGCATATGTCAGTGCAGGAAGATGTGCAAGACCATTTGAAAAGATGTGCCTGGAGCCGGTCCTATTCGAGGCTCTTGAAGGAGTTCCACACTGCCTTCTTCCTCCTGCACAGTTCTGGAGCCAAGTCATTCCTCATGTTGAGTTCTTGACCCAGGTACATATAGCTGCTACATTCGTAGATGTTTATTCCATTGAGAGCAAACGGAATGTCAGGGACTAGTTTGTTTTTCATGAACATTGTCTTGATGAGATTCAGCTGCAGTCTGACCTTTCTACACTCTCGGTTGAAGTCAGCCAGCATTTGTGCCACTTGGCTAATGTTTAATATTATGAGAATGATGTCATCAGTGAAGAGGAGGTGGTATAGTTGCCGACCGTCTATCTTCACACCAATTCCTTCCCATTTCAGTCATTGAATGACATTCTCGAGGGTGGCACTGAAGAGTTTCAGTGAAATGGTATCACCCTGCCAAACCCCTCTCTTTAAGTTGATGATTTCTTCCTTGTAGAATGGTGAGATCCTGGTGGTTAACCCATAATAAAGCTCACGGAGGATCCTGATGTTGACTCAGAATATTACTTTCTTGATTTTTATTTTATTGATTTCATGCTTTTATCCTTTTCTTCTACTTTTTGGATTCATTTGTTGTTCTTCTCCAGAACAACAAAAAATGAATCCAAAAGCGATACCATTATGGGTAGAGCATTTGTCTTACATGCAGCATACTTGAGTTGATTCCTTCTTCCCTCTTGGATAGCCCAGCAAGCTACCAAGAGTATCCCGCCCACATGGCAGAGCCGGGCAAGCACTCCGTGGCATATTCAATATGCCAAAAACAGTGACAACAATTCTCACAATGGAAATGTTACTGGTGACTGCTCGAACAAATTGATGAACTATGGTCGGACCCTGCTACAGTGATACATATATATATATATATATATATATACATATATATATATAGAGAGAGAGAGACAGAGAGAGAGAGGCTGTGGTCAAAATACATGCAGGGTCTGAAAATATCAAACAGATTTTTTCCAGCTCATTTTAATGACTAAGAGCAAACTTCATGCTGTCAATTTCCAGTTGATAATTGTCATATAGAATATCTTATGTTCACCATCTGCTGACTTTTCTTTAAAAATCATTCCTTGACCTACAAAATATATACTATTTTAGGTCCTCTTTATAGGAATAACTGTCTATATATGCCTTCTCAAAAGTTCCTGTTTTCAAATTTTTTTCCTGATTTTTATTTCAACTGAGGCTTTCTGTTCTTATAATTGTGAATACATTTCTAATGTGCCTTATTAATACAAATCAAATTGAGCCTAATATAAAGAATGATTCTAAATTTTCATTAGCTATCCACATTTAACCCAAATTATTATTTTCATCTTCTTAGAATCATTTTCCTCAAACCCTTTCTCCAACTGCTTTTAGTGCTTCTCATATTTCTAGCCCACGTGATCAGTATAACCCATGTTTTATTTTGTCTGAACTATCCTTTCTTCTCCATATAATTTTTCTCTTTAAATAATCTCATCAATATTATAAATATTGACTTCAAATACAATATATAGACAAAACATAGGCATTAAGGTGTGCTTGGCATGCAAATAGCAGACCTTGCTTAGATTTTTGACACCACATATGGTTCCTAGATAACGTCAAGTGTGATTTTTGAGTACAGAGCCAGAGCTAATGCTGAAGAAATCCAGGGTTTACATATACATAAGTATATATGCATATGAATTGCATATAAATATATATGAATTACATATAATACATATGATATTATATATATTTAATATGATATCATATATTATATATCCTGGATTTTTATATATAAAAGCCCTGGATTATATATGCATGTATATATACACATATACATTTATATATACAATTTCCATGCTGATGACAATTTATATCTCTACTCTTTCAAACCTGACTAATTACCAACTTATTTAACCACCTACCTGATTTATATTACCATTTATCTAAGTGAATTATCTAGATACATGTTCAAGACTCATTGCGAACAGATAATAACTCCAAGAATGATCATTTTTCACCCTATTACAAATGATTCTGAAACTTTTTAACCTAATATTGGTATGTTACATATCATTCTTCGACTTGAATAAGACAAACGCCCAAAGATTAATTAATATTGTCATTCATACACCTCACCTAATTCATCTATGTAATCTATCATATGCTCTTATATTATAAATCTTTGATCTAACACTACATACTGCCCTACCACTATTAATCAGGTCCAAGTCTCTACACGTATACCTAAATAATTGAAAAAGTCTTATAACCAGTTAGTTTAGTTTGAAATTTCTAGTAAGAATTAACAACAGCTTACAAATAAGTATAATTGAGTCACCTCTTTATTGTATATCTTATGATAATATTTTATTGTATTTAATATAAACATTAATATATATTTTTTATAATTTATGAGTTTACATAACCTGAACGTCCTAGCCTTTTCTCTGCATTGTTCAGTTTTTCTGACTCAGCCATTCTGGACTTCTTGATCAACAACCTAGGCTTGAAATGCTTTTTCTTACAAATTTATCTATTGTCTTCATCTCGTTTACAAAAAACATATAATTTTATATATATACATGTGTATGGATCATATATATGTGTACACATATATATGTATGTGTGTATATATAAATATATATGTATATATGGTCCACTCACTTTCTCCAAATATCAAGAAATATGCACCCAGTTAAATTTGTGTTAAAAAGAGAATACTACCAGGTCATGACTATATATATAAACCTACTTTATTTTCTTTCAATTCCCATGCCCCACAAATACAGATGTACAGACACAGATAAAAACTTATCTGTAGTTATTTTCAGTTAAGATGTATTTGCTTTCTAATTCAACATTGCTTATAAGGGTTGTAGAGTTACATAGCTAGAATAAGAACAACATTTGTTACAGTATGAAGAGTGCATTTTGCACAAAATTAGTAATTGTTTTGAATAGTCCAGATTTTTCTGATAGCAGTATGTTGTAAAGTTCAGCCCCTCAAAATGAGAGCTTGTTTAACCCCTTTTCCAATGTCTAAAAAAATGACTAAGGCATTGTTTGAAGGAAGACACTAAGCAAATATTGACTTGTTCCCTACGGTAGTCAAATCTATGGTCTTAATGGAATTATAGTTTGTGCTGCAAACTTACTAGTTTTTATTATAAGAATATTTTGTGGAATTCAAAAAGTAACTGTTTCACTGAGATTCATCATAGTTAAATATTTTAAATTCATTGAAAAAATAATATGCCATTTATATTTTGCATGGATGGAACGAAAGTTGAACAATCAAGGCCTATGGAGAATAAGTGTTCATGGAGGAGATGAAAAAGGAGCATCATATTAGGCTCATTTAACAGTATTTCATTCAGGCATGTTCTACTTTCCCTGAAGGCATAGTTATAAAAATGGTCCCTGCTGAGTTTAAGTCTACACATCACTTGTTATATCTAGAGGGGCAGATAGTTAATGGTTTTACATACCCCTTACTGTGCTCAGAATCATATGTCTTCTCAATCAAATGATACAGATAATTAGTAATTCTAATAAAGACTCAAGCTTGACAAATTTTACAGAATTGATTTCAATTTGTTTGCAGCATATTTAAAATTTCTCAAAGTTTTAAAGCAAACGTTATCAATAAATAGTCCAGTGAATAGCAGATTTAGAATTGCTATTTATAGGCAAAAACTTACCACTGAACTAGGGTTGACTCTCTAGTATTAGGTTTTAGATTTTAACAAATTCAGTCTCTTTGGTTTCTGTTTCCTAGTTTCTGTTCGCAACTTTGCTGTTAGTTTCTGCAGTTATGAATTGGAAGTGTTTTGTTCTTAGACTTAAGGTTAGTAATCAATAGTGCAAAACCAGAAACATATTAAAGCAGCATTGAGTTTTATAACTTAGATTTTTCTGTTTATTTTAAACTTTGAAGTCATATTATTTTCCTGTTTTAAAATAAGTCAATTTTAAAATCTCATTGCTTTTATTGTAGATCAGAGGCTTGACAATTACGCAATATTGAGTTCAATTAGATTTTATTAATATCTATATTGAGATAGGAAAGGAGTATTTTAAGCTAATTCCACACTTAAAATGTAACTTTTTTAAGGATTGGTAACACATATATTATTTTTTTAGGCTGTAAATCTTGTATTTTATCAGCTAGAAGTTAATTTTATTTTATGAATTTTAAACAAGTAAATTGTGGACTTGTAAAGCAATTTATTAGTCAATATAGTGCCACATAAATATTTTAAGTATCAAAGAATCAAATGCATCAAATATGCATTTTCTTTAATTTAGCACTTTCCCAAACAATTTTATTATTCTTATATTTTATTTTACATTTATTTATATTTTATGTAATTCTTAAGCAGGACACAATTTTTAAAAGAGTAAAAACTAGATTTCTTCTTTGATTTGTCAAAATATAACAATTGTCAATCATTATTTAAAAATTTTACTCTGATAATGGTAGGGAAAATTATGAGCATACATAATCATTTGACATATTTTACCATTTTTTCTTAACCTCATTCACAAATGCACACATAAAGTTTCAATTTTTTCCATATATTCTATGGAAATATAGAATTTTAACTTCAGTTAAACCTTTTTTATTTGTGAAAAATGAAAATTTGAAATGGAGCTGTGGCAAATTTATTAGCAGAATCATCTTAGCTGCACTGGGCAAAACCAGCCAATATTCTCAGAAGAGAGCAAGAAGAGTATCCTATTTGACAATACTGATAGATGCTAATGTTTATTTTCTGTTCTAAAATCATGAAACCTCTTATCTGACTATTTTATCTTGTTTATGCTTCACCAAAAATTTACCTCATTCATTACCTTTTCCCAGGTCCAATCACCACCACTCTATATGACCCCAAAGCTTGCCAGCAGTGATTCCTGAGTACAGAGCCAGGAATAATCCCTGAGCAAAACTAGATGGAGCTCAGCCCCCAAAACAAATAAAACAAAACAACTAGAAACACAATAGAAAATTATGATAAATCCCTCATTACTAAATTTGTATTAATAATTTATATGTCTCTGAAAATTAAAATTAAATAATAAATACTGTAATGCAATATAAAATGCTGCACATAATTATCAGGGTCTTTGGCTAATTCCACATTATTTTTTGCATTTTCCAGCTATTTTATTCTGAGTACCAATTCAGGGATGTTACTTTCCACTATTGCACTGGTAATTTGTTGAATCAATATAAATAAGCTGCCTAAACTAGTCTTGAAGAAGAAAATAAATAATTTAGGATTATAAATTATTTTTCAGAATGAGTACAAGTTTTTAAAGTGCATATTAAATGTTACATTAATTATCATTTAAGGACAGTGATAATAGGAACCATTGCTCAGCTCATAAATATTGTACTCAGATTTTCAGAATATTCCATTATATTTTTTATCATTGAACACCAAGTATAACTGGAAAGAACTATATCTAATTTGATTCCTTAGAGTGCACTAATTCTGTATCCTAATATGTACAAATAAAATATTTCTTTATTATCAAGGATACTTTTTAAGCTAAAGTGCTTAAAACTGAGCTCCACTAGTTTTAATAGATCTGATTTCACTAGTGGATGAGAAAAAAACTGAACTCAATTGATGCTTTCCTTCCTTTTGATTTTTAAAATTGATCCTCTTTTTAATAACTTTATTATTTAAAATGTTCTGAATGGCAAGGTAAAATGTAAAGAGCATCAATAGATGCTCTATGTACATAGTTGATACAAATAAAACCATTTCACATTGTTGATTATTTAAATAATTCAGTTCTGAATTTTAAATTCAAGATAAATCAAGTAATGGGAATTGGCTAGTTATGTTGGTATATACGAACCCATGAAAGCATCCACTTGCAAACACATATTCTAGATTTTTAACAAAATTAAAAGGCATTTAGTACTTCTGGAACCCTAAATAAAGAGGGCTTTGAATTAAAATGAGATAAAAGTATGTGGAATTTTTTAAAAAGGCAAAATCAAGAGATGTCTAAACAGAAAGAAAAGAAGACAAAGAGGCAGTTTTAGTAACAACTAAAATGCAAATTAGCCTTGAGTTGGAAAGAGAAACTGGTAGGAAATGCTGAGAAATCACATATTATACTGGGTAACAAAAAAGAATAGTAGATAGTGGTAACAACTGCAAAAAACAAAGCAATTAACACACCAAGATTCATCAAACAGGAGAAAATGGCATGAAAGTAAAATGTAGTGTGCTGGGATAAGAAAAAGCTAGTTTTTAATTTAAATATTTTATTAAAAAATTCCATAAGATTAATATGTATTGTAAACTTCTTTTTTATCATAACTTGACTTTATATTTCAAAATTAGTTTGTGGATATTTTTCACTCTTTCTCTATAAATGTAAATATATATAAAGTCCATAACTATAATGCTTAATATATATTTAATACATGGTTGCTATTTTAATTTGACTTATTATATAGATAGTTCATAATATCACTTGAGCATATCATTTATCTATTAAATTCTTACTTTATTAAATGTATATTTAGCAGTTGCCTTCCAGAACTTCCAAATTCTCTTTGCAGTTTGTTAGATTACCAATTTTTTCATGTCCACAAATGTAATATTTATAACTAAAATTCTTCCTAATTTTCTCGATTCATTTTGAGAAAATATAAAACTTATGTCTACTCTCACATTGAAATTTTTTGTGTGTGTTTCCTGATTATTTCACTTGAGTTCTTTTCGTTTTCCCTCAGAAATTCTTATTTTACATTACTAAAGTATCGACTGATACTTTTTAATTTTTTTTTTTACAATACCAGATCTAACAAAAGGATTCACATACACGTATATGTGCTACCCTGGTCAAGACTGAATGGGTACTTATATAACAGAAAACATAATAAGTAAAAAAGAAAAAATATGATGCTTAACAAACCTCTTTTTCTATCCGTCATCTTGTCTCTCAATTGGCTCTATTAACAGCTATGGAACCAGACCTTCTGTTACATTTTTTTCTGATCTATAAATTCTTCCATGAATGTTGTTGACTTAGTTTCTGATATTTGTTAACATATGAATAAATATGAGGCTCCCTTATCCTTTTCTCCCTATATAAGAGTTTATATTTATTAATTTTGAAACATGTTGGTAAGTTGAACGATGGCAAAATCATGTTCTAGACTATCATCTTGTATCTCTAGTCAAAGAAGTTATATAAAAAAATCAGGAAATTGTATTTTAACTTATTTTTTGTGAAAAAAATAATTTTTATTAAGCATATTAAGCATTTTTATTAAGCATATTTTTATTAAGCATTTATTAACCATATTAAGCATACTTAATACTATTTAAAAAAACCTAACAAATTATTAAATAATATTTTTTAAATTTATTTATTATAGTGAAAAGTGGGGATTTGGACCATACCTGACAATGCTCAGGACTTACTTCTGGTTGCACACTCAGGGTTCAGTCCTGGTGACTCTCAGGGGACTATATGTGAGTGCTTGGGATCAGGACCAGTTTATCTGCATGAAAGACTGGCATCCTATCATTATTTTATTGCTGAGCAATTATTCCTCTGTATGAGTATACCACATTTTACTACAATTACTCTCCAGGTAATAGGACTCTGTTTTAATCTTTTGGATATTATGAGATCAGAAAGGATTAGGTTTGGATATAGTTAGTATCATCATCATCATCATCATCATCATCATCATCATCATCATCATCATCTTCCCATTGATTGTTGAATTTCTCGTGCGGTCTCAGTAACGTCTCATTTCATCCTAGCCCTGAGATTTTAGAAGCCTTTCTACTCATCCTTTCCAATGGTTCTGAATTGGAGGCTCTTTCAGGATCAGGGGAATGAGACCCATCATTGCTACTGTTTTTGGCATATGAATACACCATGGGGAGTTTGCGAGGCTCTCCCATGTGGGCAGGAAACTCTCCATAGCTTGCCAGGTACTTCCATAGGGAGAACTAGGCTATAAAATGTCTTCCAGGAGCTTGGTTTTATAATCTCTGGATGTTGGCTGTTGGTGGGATTAAACAGCACCAGGGTCAGTCCCTGGGTATGACTGCCTAGCTACTGGAAAATGGGGGATCTGGCCAGAAGAGGCCCAGTCTTGATAAGAGCAGGCTTGGAGATCCGGGTCCCACACACCTGGGTTCCTCTGCCAGTTAGTATTAAGTCAGTATTAGTTAGTATTAAGCATACTTTTTTCTCTTTCCTCCCTCCCTCCTCCCTCCCTCCTTCCTCCCTCTCTCCCTCTCTCCCTTCCTTCCTTCCTTCCTTCCTTCCTTCCTTCCTTCCTTCCTTCCTTCCTTCCTTCCTTCCTTCCTTCCTTCCTTCCTTCCTTCCTTCCTCCATCCTTCCCTCCATCCTTCCTTCATTTTCTCCTATTTTTAAACTGTGATGCTAACATCTAGGACTCCAAAGACTAAAGAAACTACTCATCAGAACATCAATATCTGGAGAAAATTAACTCTTGCAAATGTTTTACAAGTACATGCCAGCAAATCCAGAATCTATATCCCAATTAATTCTTTTTTCACACTGCAATTCTGGATATACTAGACCTTATATCTTCATCTTATATGCTCCTTTACTCTATTTTCCTCCATTTGTTGGTATGGTATTGTTCTTCTTCAAAGTTCTGATTTTTCTAATTAGTATGCCTCTTAGACACATTTAACCACAATGTGTCAGTAAGTTTTACTTGTTTTGGCACTAGGGATCATATCAGTAGTGCTACCTGTGTTGAATTCATGGATTTGGGATGGGACTGGTGATAGAACTTGTGGCCGTATACTTACCAGACAGTCATTCTGTTACAGAGGACATCCCCTGCTGATTTAGGAGTCCTATAAACATCATCAATTTGGGTTTACAGTCCAAGTAACCACCACTAGCCCATATCACCTAGAGAACCATACACCAGATAATTTCAGAGCAGAAGTAATATAAACTATTTGCTTCTCATGCCTCACCCATTCTTTAGAAACAAGAATAAAAGCTCTCAGCCTTTCCCCTTGTTGTCCTGATACCTTTTGCTTATCCTGTAACATAGGGAACTTCCCTGGTTGACTCTCCCTCCATTGGAAATTGTAAGTATTGTGTTATGTGGTGTTGTGTGTGTGAGAGAGAGAATGTGCGTGTGTGTGTGTGTGTGTGTGTGTGTGTGTGTGTGTGTTTATGGCTCTCAATTCCTGATTTTTTTTGCCATACTAAACTTTAAACCTTCTATTAGCAGTATTTAAAATCAGGTATGTCCTTTTCTCAGGTTAGTTATGATCTGGTAAAATAGTTGCCATTGAAAGAAACTTTTGCTAAAGAAAAAAAATCCTCTAGGTACAAAGGAAATAGCTATATTTCCCTCCTGCTCAGAGTCTGAGACGAATTCTCTCCAATCTTCACTATAAGTCAGAATTTATAATAGTAAAAGTTATAAAAGTGTGAGGTTTACCATGTGACTGGGTCCTCTGGCATTTTGAACTCTTCAATCTGCCCAGGCTATGTGTCCAGCAATTCATCAATTTTAGATTAACTTGTTCCACCAATACTGACTCCAGTGGTGGTTTCTGCTCTTGTGACTCTTTCAACTGAGCTATAGTTTTATGTGCCTGTACATCTATTTCAAATTTTAAGAACAGACACTTGCCTTGTGGTCCCAATTTTAGACAAATTGAAGAGTTTCAATTATTTTATCCCTTCAGTGCAACCAACTTCCTAGAACTATTTTCAAGTTCCTTATATTGTGGATAAAATTTTAAAAGTCCAATGACTTTGTTTATATTTGTCTAAGCATAATACATACTTTGTTTTCCTTAGTTTATCTCAAATTATAATGCCATGGTTCTCTTATTAAAAACTAAAATTGGCTTTCATATAGGTTTTTGTGTTTTTATGTTATTTTTGCATGTAAATAAATAAATTTATTAGAATATAATCACAAAACTATGATAAATATATGATAAATCAGAATAGGTAATTGATAATGATGAATGCAATGCATGATTTAAAACTTATTCTCATTGCATTTTTGAATTTTACTGTATAACTAACACATTTTTACAGAAATATCTATGAACATAGAATTATAGAGAATAGAAAATATTGTATCACATCACAACTATGATAAATGTGTGATAAATCAGAATAGGTAATTGATGATGACACATGGAATGCATGATTTAAAATTTATTCTCATTGTATTTTTTAATATTGTCTATTCTCTATAATTTTATGTTCATAGATATTTCTGTAAAAATGTGTTAGTTATGCAGATTACACTACAAAGATCAGCTCCTTCAACAAATGAACATATCATTTGAATAAATAAATTTATGTTTGCTATTCAAATTAAAGTAAATCATCAACATTTGATATCAGTTTAAGACAATGAAACTTATTCAGACACAAGAGAAATTTCCCAGTGGCCTTTGTTTGGACAGTAATTAGACAATAAAGAGCTGAGACAAATTAGAAGACCAGCATTCACCTCTCACTCTCTCCCTTGATATCTGTGCTAATTAGGCAAGCTACTTAACCTCTTGGTTCTTCATTTTCTCCAACTATAACCGTACTATATATTACTGGTTCCTTTATATGCTTGTCATGAGAATTAATTATGTCAAAATGCACCTTGTGGATGGAGAGACAGACTAAGTGGTAGAGTACAAGCCTAGAATGTGCAAGACCTGGGTTCAATTGTTCTCGCTGCATGTCCCCCAAAAAACAGAGCAGAGTATAGCTCCCGTGGCCCTCAAGAAACAATGGGGTGGCCCTGTGGCTTCTGAACATACTGGACTATGGATTGCTGGAAGGAGATCCTCTTTATCAAAAATTGTACTGTGTTTTGATTATTGTCTCACACATGATAATACATCTTAGATGAAAGGACTTTTAAATAAATTTTAATATATTTCTGCCTATAGAAAATACAGTAGATTAAATATTTATATCTTATTATCATTTATCTAGTATGTTGCCTAAAATCTCTTAAGTGCTTTTTTTGATGCTTATGATATGCTGACGTTGGTATGCTAGTTGTGGCATTATTGCACACAAATCTAAGATAAATAAGATAAAATAAGCATGTAATTAATTTATATAACCAATAGCTGATTTTACAGAACTATTTTCAGGTTCTATATGCAAAATCTAAAAGCAAATACTGGAAATCGTTATAAAAGTTTTTATTTTTATCTCCATCTGACTTTAACTCTCTTTTTCTGTTGTTGTTGTTGGATGCTGACTTCATAAAATTTTGTGGATAAGCTCTTTCAAAGTTGTATAAGAACATAACGAATACTTGTCCTATATTATTTTGTCTAATTAAAAATTCTAAAACATAGATTTCTTAAATGGAAATATTAGCAGTTTTGGTTCTTCTCTTCTTTAGGTAGAAAGTCCCTCTATGTGTAGGATGGAAGTATGCATTAAACTACAGGCATCTAATAGCAGAATCCCATATAGATAGTTCCCAGTAATATAATGCTCTTTTAGCTCAAGCAACATATAACCTATACAAGAATGTAAAAACTTCTGAATCAATTTTTAACAAATTGTCCTCAACATATCACTCCAATTTTATACTAGATTTGATTATTACCCAAAGAAATAAAGTAAAATCCAAACAGTGTGATTATGGCCGATATATAAAATAATAGGTAATCATCATGAAAAACAAAAACAGTGCACATTTAATTTTTATGCCTTCAAAAAACAAAATTAATATTCTGAAAATAAATGCTATCTGAAAATTTAATAACTTTTTTTTCTTGTTGCCACGTACCTCTTCATCTGTTGATTTTTTTGTGTGTGTGTATGGGTGGGGGTTGGTTGGTGCTACATCTGGTGCTGCTCATGGTTCATTCTGGTGCTGCACTCAGGGATCACTCCTGCAGGGATTCAGAGGACTATCCATGGTGCCGGAGATTCAACCCAGGTGGGCTATATGCAAGCAAAGCAACCTTCTGTCCAAACTGTCTCTCCAGTCTCATCTTTTAGCATTTTTTTAACCTTTTAACATTTTAGTATGCAAATTATGAATAGTAAAAACACATTTTAAAGAATGAAAGTATGCTTTTAAAAATCTCCTCGCATTCATGTACAGTAATGGAATATATACTTCACATTAAAACACTACTTTTATAATACAAATTGATGTTAATATTTATATTAACTATCAAAAAACATTAAATTATTTTAAATAAAACAGTATCATTGTATCACTGAATCACTGTCATCCCGTTGCTCATCGATTTGTTCGAGCGGGCATCAGTAACATCTCCATTTTGAGACTTGTTGTTACTATTTTTGGCATATCGAATACACCATGGGTAGTTTGCCAGGCTCTGCCATGGGGGTGTGATACTCTCAGTAGCTTGCCAGGCTCTTTGAGAGGGGCGGAGGAATCAAATCCAAGTCAAACGTGTGCAAAGCAGACACCCTACTGCTGTGCTATTGCTTCAGCCCAATAAAACAGTAAGTATAATTTTAAATATGATAAAAAAAATACATGAAGTAATCTAGGAGAGTGTACTCACCTTGCGTGTGTGAGCCCCTGTAATGATCCCTAACATTTCACACACAAACACACACACGCACACATGTACAAACACATGCATGCGCACACACAATGACACAGACAGATGTATGAAATAATATAAAATTATCCTTTTCCTCCATTACATAACTAATTTCAAACTGAGGCGACAGCACAGCGGATAGGGTGTTTACCTTGCATGCGGCCGACCCAGGTTCAATTCCTCCTTCCCTCTCGGAGATCCCAGCAAGCTACCAAGAGTATCCTGCCATCACAGAAGAGCCTGTCAAGCTACCTCTAACAAGTCTCACAGTGGAGACATTACTGGTGCCCACTCAAGCAAATAGATGACAATGGGACAACAGAGCTACAGTGCTACATAAATAATTTAAACTGTTTGTGTATTACCCTTTTTTACTTTTATTTAATTTTGTTTTGGGGGCCTACACTTGACAGTGCTCAAGATAACTCCTCACTCTGTGCTCAGGAATTATTCCTGGTATACCTCCAGGGCCAATATGAGATGCTGGGGCTCAAACCTAGGTCAGACACATGTGAGACAAGTGCCTTGCCTGTTGTACTCTTTCTTCATGGCTCAGATTACGTCCATTTAAATGGTTCAAAATTTTGCAAAACAAATAAAAACATAAGAAGGAATATCTTAATATACAGTGTCACAAATTTTCTATTTAGTTATTACATTACACATTAGACAAAATTTTAAACACATATTTAAATGATTTCATGTTAGAAAACTGAATATAGTAAAGGAGAAAATACGTTTAGGTTGTATTTAATTTCTCCCTTTGGTAGGTTATGGATTTAAAAAACACAGCAAAAAAATAAATTAATTAAAATAAATTAAAAAGACAAATTGGAACTTCAATAATTAAGTTTTGTTCAAGTAATATTAAAATTTGGCATGACAAAATGGTGCCCCCATTTTTTTCTAAGTGTTGAAAGACTAAATTTTAGTACTAGGCAATCATAAATATACTTGAGTTTCTCTCCTACCTCGTATAATTCTATGCATAGAGTCATATCTGTGATTTAGTCATGGTCAGAAAGTTAGTAAAGTAGGCCACAGTGAAACATATGCATTTAATCTTTGACCATACTCAATTAGACTATACACATCTGAATATATCTAATATTAAGAGTTATTGACATTCTTATGAACTAGTGTGTTGTCTACCCATTAATGTGATAGCTATAATAGGCTATTTTAAAACACCCATTGAACTTTCATTTATTCTGATTGAAACTGAGATTATAGTTAAATTTGTTGACTCTTCTCAGTATAACGCATAATTCAATTTTTAAAAACATATAAAGTAAATATTATTGCAATTAGTTTGTACTATGTCACCTGTCTGGTCCTTATCTCCTGATTCTATAGTCTCTAGGTACTTCAAATTTTCCATATTTTATTATTCATGGTGGACCTCTAGGGCTGAAGTAGTAATTATACTGATGTGATGATTAAGGTGTCTAAAATTATTTTAAAATGGATGCTAGCCAAAGAACAAACATTTCATTTTGGATTAAAGGGCTGAGGTTTTGAGTCACATACCATCAACTCAATTTTCTGGAAAGAAATAAAGTCTAAAGATTAGATTCTCATTGATTCAATCAGTTATAACAACATTATAAAGCACAATTAAAACTGTGGATGTGCAAAGTGCAGGAATGACTTTTGATAGGTAAAACATATCAATGTACCTGAAGGATAGTATTTCCTGGTTTCATGGAAAAGTATTTTGGAAATTTGCATTTGAAACCCTCCCAGATATTGCAATATTATTCCAGTGACTTATCAAATTTGTAGGGCTGGTTGGAATCCCAAATTTGTGGTCACTTTGTCTGAAGTACATGTGGCCTGAAAACTTCCAATCTGGCACTGGTGTCTAAAGATTTAAAGGGATGCTTGAAGAATTTGCATGTCATCCTTGTGCAGGGGCCTTACTAATCGCTGAGTCATTCTACTTTAGTGCATGTGATGCTGAAGAGACAAGAGCATAAGGATAAGGACAGAGAAGGGAAGAAATCAATGGGGGCAGGTAAGAAGAGATCAAAGGAAAGCAACAGGGAGCAGGGATCAAGGGAACTTTTAACTACACTGTAGTGTAAAGGAATGATACAGTTATAGATCCAAACCAGAGTCCACAACACTGAAATCACGACATCCAAACTTCAGCAAACTTAAAATTGTGTCTGTGAAAGCAGCAGGTTGGATGGGGTGGGGGATGGGAACTGGAGGACAATAGGAGAGGGAAGTTGACACTGATTTGGGGATTGGTTCTGGGCAGTTGTATGTCTAATACTCAACTGTGAATAACCTTATACAGCTTAGTGCTTTAATGAGATAAAAAAAATAAATTAAAAAAGTCAAGTTAATCTTGTAGCAGATTGAATTTAACTATTTAATTTTTTTTATTGGGTCACCACGTGGAAAGTTACAAAGTTTTCAGGTTTAAGTCTCAGTTATACAATGCTCGAACACCCATCCCTTCACCAGTGCACATATTCCACCACCAAGAATCACAGTATAGCTCCACCCCGTCCCCCCACACCCTTAGTGCCCCCCACCCCTAGAACCCCCCCTCCTGTGTAACTGATAAATTTTGCTTTACTTTCACTTTGATTGCATTCAATATTTAAACAAAACTCACTATTATTGTTTGGAGAGTCTCCCCCCTAAAGTCGGACCTGCTGAAAAGGAAGCATTTGATAATTTGTTTTCCATTGCTGAGAATGAAGATGTATGAGGTCGAGTGACCGCACTTAGCAGCCTCACTGTTCTGGATTTCTGTATTTTAGTATTTTAGTAACTAAGTCCAGAGAAATATCTGCCAGAAATTGCATCACTGCCAAATTGTATTTCTCAGTTATATTATATTCCACATATGAGTGAAATCTTTCTATGTCTGTCTCTTTCTTTCTGACTCATTTCACTCAACATGATACTTGCCATTTTGATCCACTTATATGCAAATTTTATGACCTCATGTTTTCTGATAGCTACATAGTATTCCATTGTGTATATGTACCAGAGTTTCTTTAAACAGTCATCTTTTTGGGGGCACTCTGTTTTTTTCCAGATTCTGGGTATTGTAAACAGTGCTGCAATGAACATAGAAATGCAGATGCCATCTCTACTATACCTTTTTTGCCTCTCCGGGATATATTCCCAGGAGTGGTATTGCTGGGTCAAATGGAAGCTCAATTTCTAATTTTTTGAGAATCGTCCATATTGTTTTCCAAAAGGGCTGAACCAGTTGGCATTCCCACCAGCAGTGTAGAAGAGTCCCTTTCTCCCCACACCCACCCCAACACTGGTTGTTTTTGTTTTTTGGGATGTGGGCCAGTCTCTGTGGTGTGAGATGATATCTCATTGTTGTTTTGATCTGCATCTCCCTGATGATTAGTGATGTTGAACATTTTCTCATGTGCCTCTGAGCCATTCGGATTTCTTCTTTAGGAAAGTTTCTGTTCATTTCATCACCCCATTTTTTGATCGGGTTGGCAGTTTTCTTCTTGTGGACTTCAACCAGTGCATTGTATATCCTTGAATTTAACTTTTGAACTATCTAATTCCTGCCAGTTCTCAGCCAGAATCCCATCCAAACAGTAAAAAATATTTTAATTAATTGGGCTAGAAACTGCTCAATGAGAAAATAAACAAGTTTCTATAATCTTAAGAATACAATGCCGATTCATATTATTGGAAATGAAACAACTTCTTTTTTAAAATTTTCCAGATCTTCAGCTAGAGACAAAGTACAATGGGTAGGGCACTTTCCTCTCATGCTGCCAACCACAGTTCTAGCTCAGGCAACACATATCATCCATCAAGATTTGGCTGGTGCCAAGCCACGTTGATGAATGAGCTTGAGTTTCCAACTGGCAAGAGTGATGTCAGAGAGGAAAAGGGAAAAACTCTGAGTACCACCAATTGTGGTTCCCCTAAAAAACAAAAACAATAATAAGAAATAATAATAACTACATTTAGGAAAACATAGGCCAGACCACCCAAGATTTATGTAATTTAAAATCAAACAAGTATCATCACAAATTAACTATTATTAATTTATTATATGACGATTACATTTGCTTATCCTTTAAGTTTTGTTGGAGCAAGAAATATGGAGTAAAAATTTTTTATACCTGTTAAGTAGGCTGGGAACTGGAAAGAAATTGGGGCCACGGTTGGAGAGAAGTTTACATTGGTGGTGGAATTGAAGTTGGAATATTATTTGACTGAAAGACCTATACCATGAACTTTGTAAATTGCAGTGTCTTGATAGAAATTCAGGATGACATGAGTGAACAACTTGTAGATGACAGATAGAAGGCAGTTTGGGTGATAGTTGCAGATGTCGTGGATGTCTCCCTTCTTGTACAAAAGAACAGTCCTGCTGATTTTCCTCTGGGATGGAACTTTGCATTCAGACAGGTAGACTGTAAAGAGCCGAGCCAGTGTATTGACGAGTACTGGCGGCAGATTCTTCAGGTGTTCGGGTCTGACCTTGTCTGGACCAGGTGCTATACTCGTCTTTACCGAGGAAATGGCGTGACAGATTTCAGAAGGGAGGACATTGGAAACGACATATCCATCATGCAGAATTTGGTATGTGGGCAGGTGAACGTGGCTGTCAAAGAGATCCGAGTGGAAGTCATGAATAATCCTCTCCATTGCCTTTCTGGAAGATGTGATAGATCCATCAGGACATTGGAGAGCAATCATCTTGGTCTTGTACTTGGCGAAGAACAGAAGAGCTTTGCGAATAATTTTCCCAGCTTCTGTCACATTGGCCAACACTGCTGCTCTTTTCTCTTTGATGTTTTCCTTTATCGTTTCTCTGCACAGCTTTGCAAGCTCCGGTGTGAGCTTGTGGTTGCCTGAGGCTCATGCCAAACCATGTTGATGAATGAGCTCGAGAGTTCCAAAGACAGGCATCTGTTTGTGGTTTTGTCACTCTCGGCATTCTTTGTGCAGTCATGGAGGACGAATAGAATAGTCATGAATAGAATAGGCAGAACACTATGAAGGACAACCATGTGAGCAAGCCGGGTTCCGAAAAGGATTCAGCATGATCGACCATATCCACACAGTGACCAAACCCATTAAAGTTTCATGAGAGCTCAAGATGCTACTCTGTCTAACGTTCATTGATTTAAAGAAGGCCTTTGATTCCGTTGAGACTGAAGTGATCATCGAAGCCCTGGTCCAACGGGGCATTCAAACTCAATACATCAAGATCCACCTCGAGCTGTATTACAGATTCACCACCAGGATCTCACCATTCTACAAGGAAGTGATCATTGATGTAAAAAGAGGGGTTCGGCAGGGCGATAACATTTTGACGAAACTCTTCAGTGCCACCCTCGAAAATGTCATGCGTCGACTGGAACGGGAAGGAATGGGAGTGAAGATAGACGGTCGGCAACTACACCACCTCTGCTTTGCTGATGACATCATTCTCATAAAGCCAAACATTAGCCAAGCGGCACAAATTCTGGCCAACTTCTACCTAGAGTGTGGAATGGTCGGACTGCAGCTGGACTTCAACATGATGATGCTCATGAAAACAGAGCAGTCCCTGATGCTCAATTTGCTCTCAATAGAATGAACATCTCCGAATGCAGCAGCTATGTGTAGCTGGCTCAAGAACTCAACATGAGAAATGACTTGGCGCCAGAAATGTGCAGGAGAAAGAGAGCAGAGTGGAACACCTTCAAGAGCATCGAAGAAGTCGTTAAGAGAATGAAGAACCTCCCACTCCAGGCACATCTTTTTGATTCCAACGTACTTCCTGTGTTAAGAGACTTGGGCCCTACACAAACAGGATGAGAACACTATTCCGGTCTCCCAAAGAGGAATCAAAAGAGCTATGCTAGGAGTCTCACGTCTGATTCAAGTGAGAGAAGGAATCTGGAGCTATGACCTCCATCAATGATCAAGAATCAGGGATGCTGTCTCCTTTGCTAAGACATCAAAAATCAGATGGGCTGGTCATGTAATGTGATTCAGAGACAGCCACTAGACTAGAGCTATTACAGACTGGATCCCACAGAACGTCAGAAGACCTTGTGGCCGACCACCAACTAGATGGTCAGATTTCTTCGTCAAAACCCTGAATGAACGGTTTGATGATCTTTGTTTTCCTAGAGCAAGCAGATACCATTGGGCTACACTAGCACTCAACAGGGACAAATGAAGGCTTTACTGGTGCCCACTCAAGCAAATAGAAGATCAAAGGGAAGAAAAGTGATACAAGTTATAAAAATTAATATTGAATATTAAATATTTCAATAAGAGAAAATGATCTCCCCTAAAATGTAATACATTCTTTTTATCAAGCCACATAGCCTTCTATCCCAACTCTGAAGTTAAGTGTCAATTGTCACTTAACTTCTCCTCAAAACTTTGATTGACCCCCACCTTTCTGTCACTGCATGCATGGGTGATTTTGATCCATGCATAAATGGATAGGGAAGTACTAAGGACTGTATTTTGTCAGAGGCCTCATTGGTGCACGGGCACTAGTTGAGAAGGATTTATTCCCTTTAGAAATTATTGTCAGAACATATGAGATTCAGCAGACAGTGAGGTTTAAGCTTTAAAAAGTGAAAAATAAAAGTACAATCCCTGATGATCTGGTGAAGAATGAAGCTGAATGCTTCTTAAGTACTCCAAGTTGTACATGAAGGGCTCCAAGTGACCAGGAACGTGGTACTGTCGAGGTGTTGTGAATGAGAGCCCTCCAGAATCTTCCTTATCAATATACCTTTAAACAGTTCCTTCTTACTTGCCTCAGTACGAAGCGTCAATTCTAATATTTTTAGAATTTTTTCTTCCCTTGAATGGTTATCTCAATAGGCTCTTTTGAAAAATAGTACATTTAAAAGTTTTATGTAATTACAACCTGAGGTCCACTAACACTGAGCAGAGCTTTATGGTGAGAATGTCGTGCTGTTTGCACAGAAAACCCCTGTGGTTCACTGCTTGTCTGATACTTCAATTATTTGGTTGTAATCACATACTAAATCAGATATTGATTTCCTAGGTATTCAAATTACACCCCTAACTGCAAGCACCAGTAAAAAGGCTTTCTATCATTCTAAATGACACACAATTTGGTGTAATGGGCTTGTTCTCATGTAAAGGTATGTATTCATGTATTTTTAAAACTATATTATAAAACCTATATTATAAAACATAGGGACATTGTTTTAGACATATTTAGACTTTTTTCTTGTAGGAGAGTTCTTTTCATTGGCATACAAAAGAAAAGGTACATTATGATTAGAATATTGAGCATTCATGAAAGTAAATAGTTATTTTTTTCTTTTCTTACAATATAAGTACTCTCTATATATTTATTTTTATTTTTTGAAAATCATAAAGGGTGTGTAAGTAGAGAGCCTCAAATTACATACCAAATGTAAAGCTAGGGCATATTATCTAATGAATAAAAGTTTGCCTTACCATGTTTCCTTATTGAACTGTTTGCTTTCAATAAAACATAGCCATTTCAGTGAAAGATTAACGTTGTCTCTAAATGCAATTATAATAATAGATTTTAAGTGATTTAAATTTTCTTTTAAACAAATTATTGCTGCAAAAAGTCTCATTTAAAAATTCACAAATTTACTCATAATATTTCCCATCAAAAATAGTGTGCTATTTCTTTTCCATAATGAAAAAATGAAATTACAGAAATGATATTCACAATGTACAAAGGAGTTATTTTCTATCAGTTCTCACATCACAAGCTTTCTGGTTTGAGTTGGAACACTCAAAAAAATCATAACACAAAAAAAATCATAGGAGATTAGAACTTGTATATTCTATGTTTTATACTGGTACATACTTAGAAATCTAGACTATGATATAAGATCTTTTATTTCTAAGAAGCCTTATTCTTGTTTATTTACCTTGAACAGATAAGAACCACAAGCTACATTCTTCTCCCAAGTCTATTCCCTTTTCCACCCCTTGGGATCTATGACCAGACCTCTCAAGATACAGAGGTCTGAGTAGACAATGGGACATGTAGGAAGTACCTCTTCTTTCTCCAAACATGGTTTGGACAGTGGACAGGTGCATCTCAACACTCCTTGCCTGACCTCTGTGGAGGATTTGATAAAGCAGTCAGAGCTTTTTTTCACTCACACCTCCCAGGTTCTCACACTTCTAATCTTTCTCTTCTCATGAGTTCTAGGCTTATAATATTAATTTTATATTATTAGTTTATATTGCTTGATTTTTTATTTTTGTTTCTCAAATAATAATTTTTATATTTAGGTATTATTTGTAGCTCTATAACACACATTGGAGTGTATATAAATTCATTTGTATCAAAGTTTTTATTTTCTATATAGATAGAAAGTAATGGGATAGCTGAAGCAGTAGATTGGCCTTCAATTTTGTAAAGGAGCCCCATAGCCCAAAATGATTTTACCAATTAGCATCCCCAACAGAAGTCAATGAGAGTTATTTTTTCTCAATATCCATCTGAACAGTCATTATTGTTATTTATATATATATATACACATATACATGTATATACACACATATATGTGAATGTATACACACATATAAATATATGTTAATAATTATTAGTATACACTATCTATATTAATATCACATTATTATATTAATAATATAATTAATTTATATTTAAAACATCGAACCCAGCCATGACCATACTCAGGGCCACTCTCCATATGTTTGGATGCGCCTCACACATGGGGGAGCAGGCGGAGGAACTCAGATGTGCGGGAACTAGGGCAGAGATCACCAAAGCTGCTTGGATCGGAACTAGGCCTCTTCCATCCAGATCTCCCATTTTCCAGTAGCTAGGCAGTCACACCCAGAGACTGCCCCCAGCACCGTCTAATTCCATCAACAGCCCAACATCCAGAGACTATAAAACCAAGCTTCTGGAAGACATCTGATAGCCTAGTTCTCACTCTCAGAGAATCTGGCAAACTATTGTGGAGTATTCATATCCCAAACATAGTAACAGATATATACATACCTCTCGGAGAGCCAGGCAAGCTACAGAGAGTATCCCACCCACACGGCAGAGCCTGGCAATCTACCTGTGGTGTATTCGATATGCCAAAAACAGTAATTGTGGAGACAGTTTTAGGAACTCAACTCCAGTAATAACCGGTAAGGAAAATAAAATTTTATTTTATTTTCCTTTATTTTATTTTATTTTATAAAATTTTATTTTATAAAATGTAACAATAGGTCTCATTCCCCTGATCCTAAAGACGAGTAAGGAGAGGTTGCTAAAATCTCAGGGCTGAGTGTAATACAGACGTTACTGGTGCCTACTCGAGTAAGTCAACGAACAACGGGATGACGGTGATACAGTGATACAATGAAATACACATATATACATATATGTGTGAGTTGGCATCTCATTCTGAATGTAATTTGCATTTCCCTTATTATCTGATATGATGAACCTTTTTTATATTTATGTGCTTATCAGCCATGTGCATATTGTCTTTGTAAAAGTGTATATTCAAATTTTCTGATCTTTTGAAATTGGATTATTTGGTTATTTTATTTAAATTGTATAAATTTTTTACATATCTTGAATGCCGGTCCCTTAACAAGGGACCGGCATTCAAGACGTACAAATATCTTCTTCAATTTGGTAGGTTGTCTTTTCATTACATATATTTTTTATTTTGCTTAAAAATTTTCTATTTTAATGTAATTCAAGTTGGTTGACTTCAATTTTATTTTCCTTACTGTTTATTACTGGAGTTGAGTTCCTAAAACTGTCTCCACAATTATTGCCCTGAATGTTTAATCTACATGACTTAAAGTTTTTCATGTTTTAAAGTTAGGACTCTAATTCATTTTGATTTTTTTTTTTAATGATTGGGATTAGAGAGTAGTCTACCTACATTCAGTTGCATGTAGATGTTCAGACTTTCCAATATTTGTTGAATATACTTCCATTTCTCTATTATAATGTCTTACTTCCTTCATCATAGACTACATATTTACGAAAGTGTGGCTAATTTCAATACTGAAATTTTTATTTCTTTAATCTGATCTGTACATTTTTGTTTTTTACTTTTAATGATATCAGTTTGAATTACCACCACTTCATAATGTAGTCTACAGCCAGATAATGACAGGAATATTTTTCTTCACCGTCATGATTGTTTATGATAGTTATGGATAGAATTTATGTCACATCATAAACCTTTGTATTTCTTATCTCATTAAAATATCATCTAAATATTTTAATTACATTCTGTATATATATAAATTTTTGGTAAAATGAATATTTTACTGTATTAATTCTTCTCATTCATGTATAAGGAATGTCTTTCCAAAACCTAATATGTTTAGTGTCTTTTATATGTATCATTGTGCTTTCATTATTCAAATATTTTAACCCCTTCTTTTAACATTCATTCTCAGGTAATTGAGTTTGGGATATAGTTATAAATGAGACTTTAAAAAAATTTCCTCTACTTAAGTATAGAAATGAAACATGTTTTTATAATTATTTTGAGACCACTTTTCTCTACACATTGTCTCTAGTGCCTTTTTCATAAATATTCATATATGTGTGTATATATGCATATATATTAGCATATCAACAGCAAATACTGATGACTTCTTTCCTGATCTAGGTTCCTTTTTTTCTTGTGTAATTGATCTAATACTAAATTAAATTGAAATTCAAAGTGGTGATAATGAAAGCCTATTCTTGTGGTTGACTTTAATGAAGTTTTGAAATCTTAACTATTGAGCATGATATTAGATATGAAATTATGGCATACTGACTCTATTATGTGAGATTTCTTCAAAAAGTAGCATTCTTTCTATTCCTTTTTTATTGACAATATTACATGAATGAATACTGAATTTTGCCAAATACTTTTCCAGAACCTATTGATAAACATTAAAAAATTAAAACCATTTTATAATGTTTATTTTAGCAACATAGTTTATTGAATGAATGATTCATATTTGTTGAACTGTTTTCTATGCTAGAAATGCATATTAAAGCCTTTAGCTCCATTGTTGAATTCGAATTGCTAGGACTGGAGCGATAGCACAGTGGGTAGGGAATTTACCTTGCACTCGGCCAACCCAGGTTCTATTCCTCCATCCCTCTCAGAGATCCAGGCAAGCTACTGAGAGTATCCCACCCGCATGGCAGAGCCTGACAAGCTCCCCATGGTGTATTATATATGCCAAAAACAGTAATACAAAAACAGTAACAGTAAGTCTCACAATGGAGACATTACTGTTGCCTTCTCAAGCAAATCAATGAACAACAGGATGACAGTGTTGCTGCTGCAGTGTTTAATTAAGAAGCTTTGTTTCGAAGTCGCGGGCTGGGGCTGGCACCGGCTCCGGCCCGTGCTCCGCCGGGATTCGAACCCGGTGGCGATGCGTTTGCACGGCCGCTCTGCTGCTGTATACCCAACATCGGAGCCAGATGGATGACTTCTGAACCCAGCAAGTGCTCCCAGCCATGTCCCCGGACCGTGAACTAAGCTTTTGCCCTGTGTCGGCTAAGGGGGGAAATATCCTTCCCAACCATGTCCCCAGAACAGCAATTCACTGGGACTGTGAGCTGTGCTATGCAATTTCTGGCAGAATTTCCCCTGGACTTTATACAGAAATCCAAAACCGCGTGGATGCTGCCGCTGAACATTTCTAATTGTCAGCAATGTGAAATGGTTCCTTTTGAACATGTCTGGCTTGGGGGGGAAACTCCAAATAATAACAGTAAGTTTTTGTTGAAATATTGAAGGTTATTAATGTAGCAGCCACCTCTCTGGACTGTGAACTAAGCAAAAGCGCCATGCTGGCCGACGCGGCGTGGCGTACACCGTACTATGAGGCGCTGGAAGGGGGATGACAGAAAAGAAAAAAGAGAGAAAAGGAAAAAAAAGGAGAAGAGTTATGTACTTGTAGCAGTGGGGCTACATATTTCTTCATTTCCAGCAATGTAAAACTAATTATCAAATGCTTCCTTGGTAGTAGGTCTGTCTCTCTTGGGTGGAAACTCCAACAACTATAGTGAGTTTTATAGTGAAATATGGAATGTAATCAAGGTAAAGAGAAAATGAAGTGAAATTCATTAGTAATACAGTAGGGGGTAGGGGGTGGGGGCGGGGGGTATAGTGGGGTTTTTGGTGGTGGAATATGGGCACTGGTGAAGGGATGGGTGTTTGAATATTGTATAACTGAGACATAAACCTGAGAACTTTGTAACTTTCCACATGGTGATTTAATAAAAAGTTAAATAAAAAAATAAGCTTTGTTTCTTATTCATCAGAATACTGGTCTGTAGTTTATTTGTTTGAGGGAATGAAATTGGGTCAACAGCTCATGGTCCTCAGCTTTTCCTCATAATTTGTGTTCAAAGATTACTTCTTTCCATGCTTGGAGTCGTATGCAGTGCTTAAGTGGCCAATTCCAGAAGGTCTGAAGGGAGGTCTTCTTCCTCTCCTCATTTGGTGCTTATCATCACTATCAGGGGAAGCCTGATTCCTGGTCTTGCTTCTACCATATCTGTGTACTAAAGTACCCTCACATGTTTGTATAGTATATCACCTTCTTGTGTTTAATTACCCACTTCTTCCCCACCTCCACCCAAAGCAATAGTGTTATAGTCTAAAAATTTGTTTTAGAGATTAATATTTAATTATTACATATTGGGTGATTATATTCCTATATTAAAAATTAACAGACTTTATCATAATAAATTATTGGAAATGAAATGTTTTTCTATATGTTTTCATTGCTTAAACATAATAAAAATCAAGATCATCTTTTATTCCATTTCTGAGACTTGTACTTAATATTTCATAAATAATTTAAACTATCATTAATGTATTTTAAATAACAGTTTATACTCTTTATGAGTTTTGAATACATCATTGCATATGTTGTCTTTATTATAAAACGATATTTAAAAATCTATTTAGAACAATGAGGCTGACAGGTAAAAATAATCTTTTTGGTGTCTATCATTATAAGTTTTGATTAAAAAATCTTGCCTGGTTCTTCCTGCCATATTCAATATCTCAAAAACAGTAGCAACAATGGACCTCATTCGCCTGACACTGAGAGAACCCCCAGTATGGCAACTTTAAGAAGGATGAGCAAGAAGAGGCTGATAAAATCTCAGGGACAAACTAGACTTGTCCTTCAACATGAACTTGACCATGACCATTGATTCATTTGAATGCCTAAGAACCCGAATCAGATGATTATGCTTGAATAGATGTGGCTCGCTGCCAGAAGTTTCTTTCTTCATCGTCTACGCACCAACATCCAACTACGATGAAGAAGAAATTGAGAAGTTCTACATGGAGCTGGAGAAGTTCTATAAAGAAAACCACATATTCTACAAAATTATAGCCGGTGATTTTAATGCCAAGATAGGACTGAGAAGGTCACCTAAAGAACTCCACATTGGGACACATGGCCTAGAATGTAAAGAACAGGGTGAGAGATTGTCTAAGTTCATCATGTCGACCAAGACTACCCAAAAGGCCGAATCTAAACGTTGGACATGGGAGTCTCCCGGTGGACAGTTCCACAATGAAATTGACCACATGATATTCAATTGAAGGTTTTGCCTGACCCATGTTGCTGTTGTCCCAAAATTCCAAATGGGATTGGACCACTATCTCCTCCGTGCAAAATTCTACTTTACAGAGCAGGGAGAAAGGTCTGAAAAGTTTTAGTTTAAAAAGATAACTTCCAGAATAACCACCAACTGTGAGCTCCTTGGCACTATTGCAGCAACATGGGAAGATGCCGTTGTTGACAATATCGAGGAGGAATACAATGGACTGGTTTAGCACCTCCATGATTGCACGAAAACTGCCGAGAGTAGGATAGCCACAAACAGACGCCTGTCTTCAGGAACTCTCAAGCTCATTCGCCAATGAGGTTTAGCACAAGCATCAAGCAACCACAAGCTAAAGCCCAAGCTCGCAAAGTTGTGCAGAGAAACGATAAAGGAAGACATCAAAGAGAGAAGAGCAGCAGCATTGGCCAATGTGGCAGAAGCCTGGAAAAGTATTCCCAACACTCGCCTGTCCTTCACCAACTACAAGACCAAGATGACTACCTTCCAAAATCCTGATGTCTGGAAGATGTGAAATCTATCACATCTTCCAGAAGAGCAATGGAGAGGATTATTCACAACTTCTACTTGGATCTCTTCGACAGCCACGTCCACATGGCCACATGGCCACATACCAAATTCTGCAGGATGGATATGTCTTCCCTTCTGAAATCCTACATGCCATTTCATCGGTAAAGACACGTACAGCACCCGCTCCAGACATGGTAAGACCAGAACAATTGAAGAATCTGCCGCCAGTATTTGTCAACAAACTGTCTTGGCTCTTCACACACTACCTGTCCAAATACAAGGTTCTGTTCCAATGGAAAACCAGCAGAACCCAGTACTGTTCTGTTGTATAAGAAGAAAGACATCCACGACATTGGCAACTATTGCCCAATCTGCCTGTTTTCCGTCGTCTACAAGTTGTTCGCTCGAGTCATCTTGAATAGAATACGTAGAACACTAGATGAAGGACAATCATGCAAGCAAGCCGAAAAAGAATTCAACAAGGTCAATCATATCCACATGTTGACCAAGCTCATTGAAGTTTCACAAGAGTTCAAGATGCAGCTCTGTCTAACATTCGTTGATTTAAAGGTCTTTGATTCTGTTGAGACTGAAGTGGTCATCGAAGCCCTAGCCAAACAGGGTGTTAAAACTCAGTACATCTAGATCATCTGTGAGCTGTATTACAGATTAACCACCAGGATTTCACCATTATAGAAGGAAGTGATCATTTATGTAAAGAAAAGTGTTCAGCAGGGTAATACCATTTCACCGAAACTCTTCAGTGCCACCCTCGAGGAACGTCATTCGAGGACTGGAATGGAAAGGAATGGGAGTAAAGATAGACAGTTGGCAACTACACCACCTCTGCGTCGCTGATGACTTCGTTCTAATAACACCAAACATTAGCCAAGCAGCACAAATGCTAGCCAACTTCGACCACGAGTGTGGAAAGGTTGGACCGCAGCTGATTCTCACCAAAATAATGTTCTTGAGAAATGAACTAGTCCCTGATGTTCCATTTGCTCTCAATGGAACAAACATCTCTGAATACAGCAGCTATGTATACCTGGGTCAAGAACTCAACATGAGGAACAGGAACGACTCCACTCCAGAAATGTGCAGGAGGAAGAGAGCAGCGGGGACCACCTTCAAGAACATCAAAGAAGTGGTTAAGAGGATGAAGATACTTCGAATGCGGACACATCTTTTCGACTTCACCATTCTTTCTGCACTAATATACGCCTCAGAGATCTAGGTCCTAAGAAAACAGGATGAGAACGCTATTTGTGTATTCCAAAGAGGAATCTAAAGAGCTATGCTTGGAGTATCACATTTCACTAATGTGAGAGAAGGAATCCAGAGTTCTTTCCTCTGTTGCCAATCAAGAATCAAGGATGCTTTCTCATTTGTCAAGGCATCAAAAACCAGATGGGTCAGACAAGTAATGTGAGTTAGAGACGACTGCTGGACTAGAGCTGTTACTGACTGGATTCCACTGGACGTCAAAAGACTGTGTGGCTGCCCAACTACGAGATCGTGAGACTTCTTCGTCAACTACCTGAGTGAACAGTTTGAGGCTCTTTGTGTTCCTGGAGCAAGCAAATACTGTTGGGCTACACTAGCAAGTGACAGGGATGAATGGAGAAGTTACTGGAGCCCGCACAAGCAAATCAAAAATCAATGGTATGACAAGAAATATAAGTGATACATGTGATCATTATAAGTTTTTATAATGATATGAAGTTTTGAATGATGGGTTTACACAAAATTAAATAAAAGCAATAATTCTTTAGAAATGAGTGCTTTATAGCAACTTACTTTTTCCTCATTCTTAGAAAATTCGGATTTTCAGAGCATCAAGAAAATTAAGCTCTTGTATCTGAATACAGCCTATGTATGCAACAATCATGTTTTTCATATACAAACATAAAACAACATAAACAAAAGTATGCAAAGTACTTACTGACCAAGAAATACAAGTGAATTTATATCTCACTCCCTCTTTCTTTAATATAATTAAAACTATATTTTGAAAAGTGTTATACAATGATAATAGGGAATATAAAATGATAAAAATGACCTCAGAATAGTTAGAATCAAATTCCAGTTTATCTGTTGTATTCTTCTAAACACTTAACTTTTTGACATCTTGCATCCTTCGGAATGAAATGATGATAATCATTAAATGCACACCTAGTAGTTTTCAAAATTTGTTAAACCACATGAATGATCTCCATCTGGCATTGCCTTT
This sequence comes from Sorex araneus, assembly GCF_027595985.1. Lineage (NCBI taxonomy): Eukaryota > Metazoa > Chordata > Mammalia > Eulipotyphla > Soricidae > Sorex > Sorex araneus. The sequence continues at coordinate 121,354,361 of NC_073305.1, read as the reverse complement.
TATGTCTCTTTCCATTTCTTATCTTAAGCTTTGAAAATAAAATTATTTTCAAAACAGAGCAGAATATTAAAGTATTATTAATAAATATTTATTGTGACTTGAGTTATGTCTCACCCCCACCCCCTAAGATATACTTTAACCCTAATGCCTTCATATCTAAGAAAGTTACCTTATCCAAAAAATAGATGCAATTAGTTTAATACAAGATCATACTGGATTAATTCAAGTCTAGATCAATATAACTGCTGTTCTTATAATAAGAAAAGAAGACACAGAGGAGCAGGAAAAATACACAGAATGTCTCCCACATGAAGATTGAGGCAGAGATTAGAGCAGCGCGTCTCCAGGAGTGGAGCACCAAGCAATCGATGCATTGGCCTGAAGCAAAAAAGCAGTGAGAAAATTTTCAGGAGCTTTCAAAGAGAGCAGGAACCTCTTTCTACTTGATTTTGGACTTGTCATTTCCAGAACTGTGTTTTTTTTCTTTTTTGATACATTATTTACATTGTGGCACATTGTAGTACACTGCTAAATCAACCATAGGAAATCAGTTGAATGTAAAATCTTGCATCACACATTTCAATCATAGCTTGCTCCTACAAGTTAGAAAAGTTGATAAAAGCGTAGAAACTTTTGTTCCATTTAGATTAACCCCATAATTTCACAATTAGATGAGGAAAGAATGAGTATCTTGAAACATTAGATTCCTATATCAAAACTATTACTTTTGTAAAGAATTAATTCCTTATTTGTACTTGGACATTTCTTTTCAGGTATTTAATTTTTAAGATCAGCTACATTTTTGTTTTAATCTTACTGTTACCTACATATTGGGTACTCCTTTTATTTCAGTATTATCGGCAAAACAGAAAATATTTTTCCAGAGCTTCCTAGATTTGTCACTGAAACACTAACATTTAGTTCTGATATATAATCTACATATATGTACCTTTAATGAACGAAAAATATTTAGCTGTGTAGTTCATAGAGCAACAGTCTCAAAGGTTTGTTAGATGCCAAAGATAAACATTGGTCCTGTCAGTTAATCAAACATGAATGATGTTTATTAAAAAATATTGCTAGGTATTAAAGGGCATTATTGCTCTGAAGTTAGTTAATACAATGTATAGAAATTTACTTAATATAATGTTCTCATATGCCTCTAACTGAGAACTTCATGCTGATACACAGAAACTGTTCCTAAATTACAATATATTCATCCACAAAGCAGCTAAAGCGTAAATTCAATTACTTTGAAGAAATCACTGTCATCCCATTGCTCATCGATTTGCTCATGTAGGCACCAGTAATGTCTCCATTATGAGACTTGTTGTTACTGTTTTTGGCATATCGAATATGCCACAGGTAGCTTGCCAGGCTCTGCGCTGCCGGCGAGATACTCTCAGTAGCTTGCCAGTTTCTCTGAGAGGGAAGGAGAAATCAAACCTGGGTCAGCCGCATGCAAGGCAAACGCCCTACCTGCTGTGCTATCATTCCAGGCTTTTAGTTTCTGTTCTGTTGTATATTTTCATTCTGATTAGAATAAATGAAATTTAACTAGTCTTAATTTGTTTCTTAGATGTTTAATTATCACATGTGAGTTTTTAATAATTATCATATATTAGGAAATATTATGTTTCCAATAAATTCATGTGAATATTCAATCTTAAATATGAGTATAAAACTGGAGACTTAACCATAGCATAATCAAAACACATTGTTTGTCCTTAACAAATTTTCATGGATCATGTACTTAATTGAATTGCTTTAACGGAGACAGTTAGTAGACAAAAAGAAGCTACCCTAATTCTTTTTAAATCTAAATGAATTTTTTGTTCAAAACGCTAAATGCATGAAGAAAAATCTTACTCAATATCGATTTCAATTGCACATCTCCCACTATACATCCACATATTTTTCTCTCCTTAAATGTGTTTCATATTTATAGACATGAGCAGTCTACTGATTGCAACTGCAGTGTAGTTCATAGCAAAGCTATTTTCTGTAATTTTGAACAAACCTAGGTGTTTTACTTTGTGAAACTAAATAAAATATATTACCTATAACAATGGACTGGAGTGATAGCACAACAGGGAGGGCATTTGCCTTGCACACAGCTGACCCAGGTTCGATTCCTCCATCTTCGGAAAGCCCGGCAAGCTACCGAGAGTATCCCGCCTGCACAAGCTACCTATGGTGTATTCAATATGCCAAAAACAGTAACAACAAGTCTCACAATGGAGATGTTACTGGTGCCCGCTCAAGCAAAGTGAAGGACAATGGGACAACAGTGCCACAGTGCTATCTACTCAATGGAAAAATCATATGCTTATTGGAATGTTATAATGAGTGATTCTAATATCAAATATAACTTTATTAATGTGAAATGAGAAAATAGATCTTTATATATTTTGTGGTTCTGACAGCTCAAATTTAGGTGAAAATATAAATAGATTATCAAAATATTACAACATGGGCAAGGGAGATACAGCTGAACACAGAATGTGGAGTGAGTCTTGGGCATTGGTGAGTATGGAACAAAATCTAAAAGTAAATTCTTAAAAATTATAGTAGTATAATAGATATTGATACAATTGATCTTAGAATGCCTATTGTACCTCTTTTTTCTCTATCATCCCAGTTTACCCAAAGAAATATTCTAAATATATTAAATGAATTCCACTAGAATAAACAAAATTATACTATACATACTGCCTTTCATATAATAAAAATTCTGTTTTAAGAGACTATTCAATATGCAACATTATATTTAGTTGCTGTGTCTGTGTCAGGGGTATTTTGTGGAATCACCATGTTTTTATTATTTTGTGACTTTGGAATTTTGAATATATTAATCAGCCATTTTATAAAATATACTTCAGTAAAAAATTATTTTGTGAGTTCATCGTGCTTAGAGATTGATCTCCTACTTCATTATGAATGTTGACTAATGAAACAATTGTCAAAATGTCACTTATTTAATATTATATATGTTAAAATGTATGGAAAAGAGACAATCCTTCATAAGTTCTCCAAAATATAGCATATTAAATTATAAAATATCAATAAGAATTTACCACACTTTAGAAAAATACATACAGTATAACATAGAAGATAATTTTTCATGGTAGGCTGATATTTTAATAAGAATTTTAAAAAAGAGAACAAAGCTAAGTTGCTAATATGTGATTCACTCTAGTATGCAACATATCATAAAAATTATCAAAATTTTAAAATAAGTCTATCATACAGAACATAAAGCCATGGCATATCTAACTTGGTCTAGAAAAAATGCTGATACTGGTAGACTAACATAACCAGATTAACTGTTTAAAAGAGAAATCATTGGTTTCTATTTCTTTAGTTTTAAATTGTTTTAAAAAATTGAAATCACCATGAGATACACAGTTACAAATCTGTTGATGATTGGTATTCAGTCATAGGACGTTCCAATACTCATCCCTTCACCAGTGTACATTTTCCAAAACTAATGTTCTATTTCCCTCCTGACACCTCTCACGTCTTCTACCCATGCCTTTCCCCAGCCTGCCTCTATGTCAGGCACTTTTTTTCTCTCACTTTCTTTTCTCTATTTTTCTTTTCTTCTGGGTATTATGATTTGCAATTCAGGTACTGACAGGTGAGACAAAATGATCATTTAACTAATATTTATTCTATGATAAACATGATTGTAATACTCATAGTATGAAAATATATGTAGAAGAACACTGATATATAGAAACCAGTACAGTGCAGAATGATTAGCAGATAACCTGAAATAAATAAAAATGAAATAAAGTCTGATAAACATTTTTTTTAAATGTCGGGTAAAATAAATAAAAGTGAAGTTACTCTGATAGAGAACACAAGCAGGACATTTTTAGAAATTCAATTAAGCAGATAATCAACTTGACTTCCCTCTACTCAGAAAACATAGCCCTGTTTCCTAAATTAGAGTTAAAAGCCTTGACTTTTTAATGGGATCAATTCATAGTAAGAAATTATGCAATATGGCATTCTGCTTCTAAAAATATTTGGCATCAAATATATAATTTGATGAAACTTAGATTGTCATGTTATAAGAAAAAAGAGAAAAACAATATATGAAACACAAAATAAAATGAGAAAAAATGACATAAGTAGTCTAATTTTAAATATTTCTCTACAGGTCAATATATTATTATGCTTTTAATTTTAAAGATATACCATAATAGTATTAAGAAGGTGTGTATTTCATTTCAAAGTTTCTCATTTACTTTTATATTTTTCCAAAATATTTAATTCCCTCTGGTGTTCATTTAGTGATTTACATAGAAGGCTTGCTGTGAGACAAAGCAAGCTGTATTACAATTTTCATTTCTCTCCAATTAATTTTAAAACCTGAGACAGCAGCAAATTCATCAATCATGATGTTGGAATGATTTTTCAGGCTTACATAGGCACATAAGGATATCATTATGGAGGTTTGAATCATTTCCCTTCAGTTTAAAAAAAGCAAAAAACTGATGCAAATCATTGGTTTGCCATATTTTAAGGTAGTTAGACAAGGACAAAAGTATCAAAAGGTAAAAATGTTCATTTTTCTTTTTGTGGGCTTTAAAAGATCTTTAGAAAACTACTTTGTTATTTAGCCTTGCCAGTTAAACTGTTAAATCCAAATTAATGAATATGTTAATTATAAATATGCCTATAAATAAGAGTGGACATGAATATAATTTGTGTTAACCTTAGAAAGATAATTAGAACATAACTTATAGAGAGAATTTTAGCACACAGTATTCTTTGTAAAGAGTTGCCTCTTTTTTATTATGTCCTTACATTATATTCCACTCCAGCTCTACTGAATTGCTGATTTAACATGAAGAAGTAGGGTCCAACTTTGGCTGATTAGAAAAGGAGAGGACAATCAATCCAAGAAATTTGAGACATCTGTCCATGATAAAGTTAACATTCAACATAATTCTGGTGGAAATTTTTACTAAAAATTATGCAAAACTATGTTTGAAACACAAAGAAAACATATTAGCAGAAATATCTAAAAATAAAATCAACTTCAATAGAGAAAAGTATGCTCCGCCCCTCTAGGAGAGCCTGGCAAGTTACCAAGAGTATCTCATCCGCACGGCAGAGCCTGGCAAGCTACCCATGGCATATTCAATATGCCAAAAACAGTAACAAGTCTCACAATGGAGATGTTACTGGTGCCCGCTCGAGCAAATTCATGAACAACTGATGACAGTGATACAGTGATACAGTGAAGTTCCTACATAAGGGGTACTACATACCTGATTTCTCAGGTTTCCCTACCAGGAACTTCAGATCTTCAAATGTTCTTATGTCTTAGACCTGTGACATAAATGTTAAATTATAATTAACTCTAATAGTTAAATTGTATCATTTATCAACTCATTAAAATATATGTAATTTTATATTTTTATTTATTTTGTACATAAAATAAGGCAGGATAATTTATACCATTCTTGAATAGCATTTATATGGGAGTACAGAAAGTATCCATTAATCATCAGTGTATGTGCAGAAAACACAAAGCATCATATCTTGTACTTAAGGATACTGTAACAATAGTTGTTATGATAATATTATCATTTGGGTGGGAACAGACACTAAAAAAATTATGAACCCTCCAGTTTTCTCTGAACACTGAATTTATTTAAAAGAGGAGGAAGAGGCACTTTAGAGAGCAGGAATTGAAAGCTAGAGAACTGATTTCTCCAAGGTGACCTGGGACTGCTCTAACTCTTTTGTAATGAAGAGGAATTAGGTGTGTTTTCTCTTGGATGCTCAACCCTTTTACCTGGAATTGAGCTTTCATCCTGTTTTTAACCTCCTGTAGTCAACTCAAAATTGTCATGGCAGACTTTAGTCTGGTACAGGTTAAAAGAGAATCCCATAGAGAAGCTGCCTGCGTTATTGGTTACTAAGTCGAGGGATACGACAGCTGTGGGAGTGGGGCCTGCCAGCTTTTTTAGAAGGCAGGAGAACTTAGGGACCGTTAGCTAGCTGCCAGTTCTTAAGTTGGAATTTTGCTGAGATATAAGTAGCGGGGCCTCAACATATTAACAGATTACTGTCTTTTTCGTAGGAGAGGTTTGTCTGCCCAGAAAGCCATTTTCTGTTTTATTATGACTCATTTTGAAGCAGTTTTTGAAAGTGATAATTGAGAAAATAAACATAACAATAAAACTGGTGAAACTTAATAAACATGAGTTGTGGAGTTGCTATAGGTCAATAAATAGAATTTTAGTATGCAAAAAATATGAGAAAGGGAATTTAAAACAGAAGGAATTTTAGGGGCAAATACCTGGAACTATAACATAGACAATGAGTTAGCTTAATATTTGTCACATAAGATGCAATATTATCACCAGTTAAGTAAAGTGGAACACATATTGCTGCATTTATTTTCAAAATTGATGCTTCCATTTACATGTTCATTTTCTGGGCTGGAGAGATAATATAAGGTATAAGGTACTTGTCTTGTTGATGTTTAACCCTGATTCAATGCCCCGCAATGCATTCAGTATTCTGAGCATACTAGAAATCATCCTTGAGCATTAAGCAAGGAATAATCCTTGAACATATCCAGGTGTAGCTTCCGAAGATTAAAAATAATAAATGTACCCATTTAATTTAAAATAATGCTATTTTGTCCAACTTTGAACAGCAACCTTTATATATGTACATTAAGATCTTAAAATATTATGGTACAGAAAGCCCAGCAAGCTACCGAGAGTATCCCACCTGCACAGCAGAACCTAGCAAGCTACCCATGGTGTATTCAATATGCCAAAAACATTTACAAGTCTCAAAATGGAGACATTACTGGTGCCCGCTCGAGCAAATTGATAAACAATAGGATGACAGTGCTACAGTGCTACAAGGTACAGAGACACAGTCAGTGTTAAGGCACTTACCTTGCATGCTGGTGACTCCAGTTTGGATTGGAACAACATTTGATACCCAAGCACCTCCATGTTTGATCCTTAGGTACAGAGTTAGGACTAAACCTATATTTATATCTAATCTATATCTACCATCTACATATCCTCTGTATCTATATGTCTATTTTTTGATCATTAAATTCTTATTTTTACTTAACTTAGTTATTTTATTGAATTGTCTTATAAGGGGCTGAAGAGATAGTATAGCAGGTAGAGTAGTAGACTTTCACATGGTTAACCTGGATTTTACCCCTGGCATCTCATATGGCCCCCCAATTCCATAAGGAATAATCAGTGAGTCCAGAGCCATGGGGAGAAATTTTTCTTTAAGACTTCCTAAATCTTCTTTCAGCTCTAATTTCCAGAAGAGTAATTTATTCTTTCTATCTTCACATTTGATTATATTTATTTGCTTATATACCCTGATTCCTGAGTAATTTTTAATTTTGGTTCTACTAGCCCCAAATGCAATATAACATTATAAATGGGCCTCAGTTTGGGGAATTTGACAAAAATGATTCTACAATCTGTAATCACTGGATCAATGATCATGGAATGTTTAGTCTATTGCTCAACTTTATTTTCCTTATTAGAAAAAGCTACCATTTACTCTGAAGTTTTAGTGTGAGAATGGGAGGACCTAATCTACATAGAATACCTAGCATAGAGGTTGACACAATTTGAGTGACTGACATGTATTCATTCTATTTAGTTCTGTTTCTTCCCATGGGATCCGTAACTGTTGCTCATATCCTATCTTACCTGATTCTCTGCTTTGACAGTCCTCTTTATAACACCTTCCTCCCTGATTGTTATGAATATGTAGTCTCCTTTATTCTTTCTATTCTTCCTTTTCAGACTATTAACTCCGGTACCTTTTCTCTAATGTAAATTTTCTTTTCTCTATTTCAGATGGACTAACATTCTAAACTACTCTATATGAACGCCAACTGAGCTATCAACCTCAAAAATGCATAGTCTTTTAATTTTTAATTCCTTCATTCCTCATCTAGGTGTGACTTACTCTCCATTATCAATTTGATGTCACTATAATTTTCCATACTATACTAGACAGAGTAAAAGTCTCTCAAACATGTTTCCTAATCGTCTAAATTCACAAATGTCTTAGTTTATAATGCAAAGCTATTGGCATATATTGTTAAGAATCTTGAGACAGAAAATATATTTTGAATCTATAAGTAAATCAAACATAATTACAAGGGCTAGAAGATTATACTTGTGGTACAATCAAAGAAGTCCATGATGGAGCAATGAGCTTTAAAGTTAAAGTAAGGGAACTTAAGTAGTAAATTTAGTTAGGTAGAGGAAGAAAAATCAAGGAAATAAACTCCCCCAGGGAACTTTCATGAAGAAAACAGGTATTTCTGTAAATCAACTCTTAACACCTAGAACTGGAAGGCAATATTTTTGAACTAAGTCAATATATTTGTAGCTATTTATTTGAGAAGCATTGAAAAATGAATACACATACGTTTACAAAAACCAAAGTATTTTGACTTCATTTCTTTTATATATCTTGTTTTCTCTTTTGCAAACATCCCTAATCCTACTTTACTTGAAAATTCATTTGAATGTATTGTGTTATACTATTTAGTCATATCAATGCGTTACTTGTACCAGAGCCCGTAGAATGCCTATGTTCCTCTAAAAGTCACTTGTTAAACTCTAATTTCCACTGTAATTTTATTTAGAAAAAAAGGCTTTTGGGAGATAATTAAATCATGAAAATATAATTGTCATCCTCAAATTAGCACACATAAAAGAAATATCAGAGTTATCTCACCTTTCCTTTCATGCAGATACCATGTATATATCATGTATCATGTCTATTTAGATTTTTATCTATACAGAGAGAAGACAATGTGTATGATGCATGAAAAGTAACTTTAGGAAACACTGTTTCTTTACTTATTTTGTTATTTCTGGTCTTTAGAACTTTGAAAAAGAAGTCATCTACCTGTTATTTTTATAGCTGTCTAAATGAAATAAAAAGTGCTGCTATTTAAAGATGCTTGAAAGAAAAATACATAAATCAGCAATGATAATATTAAATTTGAGAAAGCATAACTGTTACTCAGGTAACCAAAACTGTAAGGATTTATGTAAATCATTAGCATATTCATTTGATTAAAAATAACTCAAATTGCTAGTATCAGTTCAACTACAAAAGTAAGTATACTGGGGCTAGAGTGATAGCACAGCGGGTAGGGAGTTTGCCTTGCACGCGACCGACCCGGGTTCAATTCCCAACATCCCATATGGTTCCCTGAGCACGGCCAGGGGTAATTCCTGAGTGCAGAGCCAGGAGTGACCCCTGAACATTGCTGGGTGTGACCAAAAAAAAGTAAGTATACTATTAAATTGCAGGTAACAGCTATTCCTATGAAAATATTGACGTTAGCTTTTAAAAATAATGATTGTATAAGTGACCAGAGTATAAGTATTGATCATTTTTATGAGGGAAGCAATTAATCAAAGACAAAGATATTTATAAAATAGAAATTTACTATGAAAATCTTTATAGTATTTTTATAATTTGGAGCCTTATATTTTAATATAGTAATAATCATCGCTACATACTAATATTTGTTATATTAAAAAAAATTTAGAAGTGTAGGTTCTCCACTTACTACCAAAGACTACCTTAAGGTGAAGGTTGAGAACTTTTTTCATTTACCAACTTTTTTCCTACACAAATAAGATAGCTACGGAGTTGGGCAGAGAGAAGCAAGAATAAATGTGCAGAGGCCAAGGTCATTCCCCTCCACCTGCAGTTAAGGAGAGTAGCCACTGGGTAGAGTTGTTGCCCATTGACATAGAAGCCCTAAGTACTGATTGAGTCTTTAGCCTGAGTTCCCTGTTTAATAACAGCACCTTGTTAGTTGTCAATAAACACATCAGGGGGTTGCAATGCCACCAGAGGATCCACAGGGCAGGTGCATCAGTAGCATGATACTTTAGGCTTCCTGATAGCTCAAAATTGCCACTGTGCCTTTGGCCAGACCCCAATAGCTCAGGACCAAGTTTATCAAGAGATTAAATGACCAAAAGTTTGGTATGTGGGACTCACACCCACAAACCACCTCCAACTCAAGTATACAAGCTCATTTTTTGGCCTTGCTTCAGAGACATAAAAATAAATACTGAGAGGGATCAAATGCTGCAGGTTTTGATCTAACTATAGCAGCACAGACCAGGGTAAATCAGAGGGAGGTGGGTCAGCCTGGTGCAGAGCCCCTGGCACCCACTTGACCCCACAATCCAAAATCATTTCCGTGCCTGGCCAGACTTCCCTATCTCAGGACAAACAATATTAACATGTTGAAAATTAGGGTATGCAGTTTTTGTCACTGAAATCTCCAGGCTTACTCAGAGCGGAGTGGGCTACCTCCCCCCACTTCCCTTTACTCCTGGAAGCACTGGCAGTCGCCCCCATGAACCAACTCCAGTGCTATCATGTAAGCTCTTCTACTGGCCTTGCTTCAGAGACCCAGAAATAAGTCTCAAAAGAGAAAAAAAGCCTCAGTTAATCTCAGACCCATGAAAGACTAAACAGAGAGGGGGAAATGGGAGGAGGCAATTAAGCCTGGTGCTAGCTTAAGCAGAGTCACCAGTAGCTGCTTTCTTCCACAATCCAAAATCACTACCATGTCCCCAGCCAGACTCCACCATCCAGCGAAGGAACTCACTGAGATATGATCTGCTGAAAATTTGAGTTTTCGGGTTTTGGACTGAAATCTCCAGACTTTCTCAGGGTGGGGATGGACTACCTCTCCCCCACCTCCCTGTATCTCCAGAAGCCTCAACAATCACGTCCACACTCCAAGCTGCCACCCAGTTAAAAAACTACTCCAGACTTACCTTCCTGATAAAAATACTGAACACCCCAAATAAATACTATGACCTCATAATATTTGTATTGTAAACTATAAGTACAAAAGGAGAGAGAAAAAGAAAGAAAATGTCTGCTACAGAGGCAGGCTTGGGCAGGAGTGGGGAGTGGTGTTGGAGGATGGGGAGAGGGAAACAGAATATTTGTGGTGGGAAATGTAACCTGGTGGACAGATGGGTTTTGGATCATTTTATGGCTTGGTAATAACAGCTTGGCAATGATCTATAAATAAACAAACAAAAATAAATGAATAAATAAATAAATAAATAAATAAATAAATAAATAAATAAAACAAAATCATCCAACTGGGCATAGGAATCCTGGATCAACTCAGAGGTGAACAACCAGGGACCAAGCAACTTTGGGATAGTCAGTATACTCAGCCTAGTAAGAAAAGTGGGTTCCCTGTTCTGTCCCTGCCACTCTGTATGTCCACTCTAAACCAAAAAGGCAGTATATGGAGTTTCCCAGCCTCCTCTTAACACGTAGGACTTAGATAAGCTGGAGTTCCCTGACTGACTGCCTTTGTGCAGTACAACCAAAGATATTCTCAGTGGTTGGTGTGGGTGCAATGGGATAGGAAGAGAAAGAGAGCAATAACCTCCAGGACTCCAAGAAAGACCTACTTGAGTGGCATAGCATTATTTGAGAAACCACACTTGCTTAGACTTCATGGAAAGTTTCAGGCAGAACTCTGCAGAGTAGAAGAAAGTTGGGTTCCTGTTGAAGAAAACATTGTGGAACAAAGGCATAGGAGGACAGAAATGAAGAGAACTGAAGAGGATTATTAGACATTCTTGCTGGTGAGAAATTTTCTACTGTTAATTGATTCTTGCTCTGAAATCAATATAATTCAAGACCAAGTGTGCACAAAAGTTGTTATTTTTATTTTAGAAAGCCACAGGGATGAAAACATCTTGGTGGAAGCAGCCTGGAGAGTTGGCTAAGATGGCAAGGCAGGCACTTCTGCATTTGAACTGCATCATCTCCCAGCTTGGGGCATGACAAGGACTTCAGTTTGCTGAATCTGCAGCTTATGGTGTACAGAGCTAGTAAATGTAACAAGAACAATGAACATTTAGAACTCCCACTCTGAGTGTGTTGGGGTGCTGGGAGGGGAAGAAGAGAGAAGCAGTCAGAATGTAAGACCCCAGTTACTTTTTTTTCCTTGTCCTGAGACTAAAATGATTGGGTATAAATGTGGCAAAATTTGCTATGTTTGCAGAAAAGAGCCATTGGCACAAACCCTGGGTTAAGAATCTTGATTAACAACCACCAAAGTAAAGAATACAATAAGCCAATAATAACTCTAACGCCTCCATGGAGAAAGACAGATTCTGTAGATTTTATCACTTATTGTCCAATTCTGTTAAATGATGATATGATTCTAAAAGCTCAATTAACCTCTTTTTATAAGGGGGCACTGTTATTTATTCTTAATTATGGTTCTAAAAGGTCATAGGAAACTGTATATTGAACGTCCTTCACTTTATCTATGCAGATGAATCACCACTGGTTTTGTTTCCAGACATGTGCACTAGTACCAATCACGGAGCTTAGGCAGATGCTACTCAATGAAGCAGAGTCTGTCTGCCTACCATTGTCAGGCAAAACTGCCCGCCATGGTCTTCTCCCTTCTCTCAGGTTAGGACCTGGTGTGTGTGTGCGTGTGTGTGTGTGTGTGTGTGTGTCTTCTACTCCTATTGTCAATGGCTCATGTGACCATAATGAAGTGGGACACCTATGTCACAATGGAGTAAACATTGAAACATCAAGTCTTATTTTTTATTTTGTTTTTGTTTTTGTTTTTGTTTGAAGAGGGGAGGGTGGCTCCCGGTGGTACTCAGGACACATTGCTGGCTCAGGGATCACTTCTGCTAATGCTCAGGGAACTGCGTGGTACCTGGGATCAAAACTGGATCAGCCATTTTTTAACTTCCATATTATCTCTCCCATCAGTCATCAGGACTTTCATGCATTGCCTTTTTACTGTTATAATTTCTCCATTCAATGCTAAATCGTAGTGGATTTAAATTTAGACATTTCACATTATATAACAAAATAAAACTGTGGGGTCCAAATCAAGCCAGGAATCAGACAAGGATCGTATACTTCAGACAATGAAAACAGGCATTTTACTTTGTTTTCTTCATTGATATTGGTTATATTCAAGTAACCACAATTACAAGTGTAATTCCCATTTTAGGATTTACTGGAAAAGTGCTACTCTTTGAATAAACTTATTTTAAACTTAAAATAAGGACAAAGTTATATATTTCTAGCCATTCTCATGCACACTACAAAAGGTGGTTTTGTTAGTTCAAAAAGATTAATTACATCTTACTATATCATTTTATTTGCATGTTCTTTTCATTGCTAAAACTCAACAAGGTCTTTCAGTAAATTCCAATCAGTCAAATTAATATTTTTAAATACATTCTTTAAATGAAAAGTATAATTTATTATTGTTTCAAAAGATGATTTAGATTTACTTCCAGTGATGTGGGGTTAGATTCAAACTCTTTGTACTTCATTTTACCCAAAACATATGCTAATAACTTCCCAGCATTATGGGAATGATAAACTAAAAAGCACTTTGCATAAATGAAATGGTATATAAATGCAAATTAATAGCACTAATGTATGTTATAATTATATATAGAATCTTCCAATGTGAAGCTTTCTTAAGTTGGGATACATTCCCTGAGGGAAGATAAGGATAAAAGGGTTCACAGAAGGATACATAAAATGGCTAAGGAAGAATGAAATTTAGGCATATTCTAAGGGAAAGTAGGGAAGCTAAGATTATTTAGCCTGAAAATGTGAAAAGATAAAGTGAATATAATTGAGTTATTTAAGACTTTGAAGGGTATAGCAAAAATTGATAAGATCCCTTTTTTATATGCTATTCTATAATACAAGAAGGAGAGATCACTCAAAACTAATGGAAGGTTAATTTAAAAGGGACAAAAGGAAATACTTAATCTTCACATAGTGTAAAGTCAAACCACATAATTCAATACTTTAGGAGATTATAGATTAAAATACAGATGCCAAGTTTTTAAAATAGAGAAAATGGCATTTTTAGTCAAAGCAATTTTCCGTATTAAATATAGAAAACTAAAAATGCCTGTCCTATGTAATTAAATGATGATCATCAGTATTAGTAATATGGTTATTCCATTTCTCAATTTAGATATAGAATTAGCAGAAGACTGCTGACTTCTTAGCATTCTTGAATAACTTGTAATTTTATTTTCAAGGAGAAAAATCATTGAACCTAAAAATGTGTCTGTGCTTCATTATCACAATATATTCATCTAACATTCTTTCTATCTCTTACTAATTACCTAGATTCTTTTTATTAATTTAAAATGTTATCTATTATGAGTTGTGCTGTCAATAAACTATTGAAATCAATGCTGCAGAGTCAAATGTTACAGAAAGTTTAAATCTTGCCAATTTATACTATATCAAAAAGCTATAGGAATCATTTAAAGTGGAAATTAAGATTCTTTTATTTTCAATATCTTATGCTTTTTCGTGATATGAATGGATACTTTAGCAGTTTCAACAAAGATATATAGAAAACAAAAATATTTCATGCATCCATATAATTGTATAGCAAAAAATTTGTTAAAAATTATTGATTCTATTTTAATGTTTTGTAATCATGGGGCTCAGTTTCCATTACATCTCAGGAGGTTCAGTTAGTGGAGAGGTAAGGGGAAGCTGACAAAGAGCTTAATTAGCAGCAAACAGGTTGGAAGATACGGGACGTGTTGTAGAGAATTATCTTCCTACTTTAATGAAAGTCGCTATTTTTATAGGAACGAAAAATACAGTGTTATGTTATTATAAGGGTCAGAGTCAGACTGTGGGCACCAGTATAGTCAACCAACTCTCTTTTGGTCTGTACTGGTCCTCAGAAGCATGTGAAAATCAATAAAAGAGAATGTGTAAGGGTTCACTTTTTTTTTTCTTTTTGGGTCATATCTGGTAATGCATAGGACTTACTCCTGGCTCTGCACTCAGGAATTACTCCTGGCGGTGCTCAGTGGACCATACAGGATGCTGAGAATTCAACTCAGGTTGGCCTCATGCAAGGCAAACGCTCTACCCACTGTGCTATTGCTCCAGCCCCTGTAAAGGTTCAGATTTTGTGTCATCTTCTTTCAATAGACTTTGGAGAAAGGAAAAGATAAGAACACATTGCTTTTATTTTTTAACATAGTATACTCAGAAAAGTTTTATGATTATAATATTTGAATTCAGCTCTTTAATTTGTCGACCCTCAACCCACACTTCTGGTGGTTCTTTTGGTCGTTTGAGTTTGAGGAAATTGAACTGAGGGTACATTAAAGTAAATGAAATTGAAACTAAAACAATCTTTCTACATAAAATATTAAGTTTACATGTTATTTACTACGACATAAAAATTTTTAGATATATTTACTTTCATTAATGACAATTTTATTAATGACTATTTCTTCAGATATTTGAAAATATTTTTATATTTTGTATTTTGAAGGGAAAATGATATTACATTATATTTGGAGGGGAAAATCCACAGTTTTTGTAGAAAAAGTTTGATTTTAAAAAATCAATAAAGAGTCACACTGAATCATAATTTTCCTTTTAATGAACTGGTAGCACAACAATCAGTTCATTTTTATTTCATTCTCAGATACTGTCTAGGCCCAGTGCCTGGTGTTAGAGAAACGACCTAATTCACCTGTTAAAGTTGAAAGTTGATTTTACTTTAACAGCTCAAGGTTAGGTATTCAAGGATTTTACTTAAATGCAAACTTCAACCAATTCGCCATTGGACAGAGTATTTAACATATCTGAATTTAGAAAATTTATAGTCCACTCTCCAATAGATATAATTTTAAGACTAATTTCCACTTATCAGAGTCAAGAGGAGAAAAAGTGAAGAAAAAATTATGAATGCACTGAGCTCTTCTAAGTCATAGTCGAGAAAGTTATGACAAGCTGAAAAATGCAGCATGTGTTGTGAAATGATGTCATGTTGTGTGTTTAGCTTTGATTTTTTTGAACTTGTGTTTCTTTGCTCTGAGGATATACTTTGACCATTATTATACATCTGAGATACATATTTTTAAATAGAACAAAGCATATCCTGAAAAACTTTATTAAACCTTAGCTACATATCCAATTTCAAAATTATTAAATTTTTATTTTAGTTGAAAAAAACCCTAAGCTGTGACTATATGTTCCAACAGAATAACTATAGTTTATAATGAGGCTATACCAAAATTTAAGTTTTTCAAATACTCAGTTACATATTAAAAATTAAATTCCCTCCCGAAAAAAGGCTGATCCCCATCTATTATCTATATGGGGATGATATAGATAACTTATGGCTGCTTTGTTTTAAAATGATTTGAATGTTATCACATTTATCAGAATTGCTATTAGAATTTATTCTTGGTAAAGAAAGTATTTTGATTCAAGAAATTTTTATTTTGATCATTTTATTTCTTTTAAGGTTATAATAATCAAGTATAAAGAAAATTAAAGATTATTAATTTGACAATTCCTCAAAATTAGAGCATGATGAATACATATCCATTTGGTAGGATAAATCCACTTTTAAAAATTGTTATGGCTTACTACAATTTTTATTTAAATGTCTATTATACTAAACAATATGAGGAATTTGCAAGCAAATTTGAAGAAGACTTAGAGACTATAAACTCAGGACTTGGAGAGAGATAATAGTTGTCCACTTTTAAAGAAGGCATTTTATCATTTTTTAACTTATATTCCTTTATTTGTATAAGGAGGCAATGATAAAAAACTTCTGATTACTCTGAAAAAGACTGTCTAGATATCACTGTGGCACCTTATGTCTAAAGAGATAAGTTAAAAAAGGAAAATCAAAATCAACTCCTATTTGTAATGAGTCAGTCACAAGCAATTATAGATCTAATTATGCAGCAATTGATTAGCTAGATATCCTGAAGCAAAAGAGTTTTATAATATCAGATATTAAAAGTTTCAGGATTCTTTAGTTTTTCTTGGCACCATAGGTATTTCTTATAATATTCATAAAATTTAATTTAAAGAATTATATATATACATATATATGTATTTGCTGCAGTTAAGTAGGCAAGGAAAACTTAAAATAAGTGAAGTAAGGGAGTAAAACTTAATCCAATTCTGTAACAAAAGGCAAGAAGAAAGGGTACTAGAAAAATACAAGAAAAAATTTGGATGGAAATTAATGAATGTAGATAGGCAATCTGCTGGCTAATAGGCACTTATCAAAGTTAGGGTCATACTCTCTCTCAAAGATGGACATATGAGGTATAAAATTTATATATAAATTCATTTTTAATCTCTTGTTGCTAGATTTTGAGAAAAATATGCCTTTGTTGTAAAAGGAGACAGAGAATCAAGATAAAACTTACATTACAGAGGGACAGAGTAATAATTTACATTGGCAAGTTTTCAAAAGTTAATGTTGTAAGAAAAGAGAAATCAGATCATGAAAAAAAAAATAACCTGGAAAAAAAGTAAGTTATGCTAGGGGTTAAAGATGATAGAGATTGGAGGGTCCCTTTCTCCCCACATCCACACCAACAGAGGTTGCTTTTGTTCATTTGGATGTGAGCCAGTCTCTGTGGTGTGAGGCGGTATCTCATAGTTGTTTTGATCTGCATTTACTTGATGATTAGTGATAAAGAGCATTTTTTCACGTGCCTTTTAGCCATTTGTATTGCTTCCTTGAGAAAATATCTGTTCATTTCTTTGCCCCATTTTCTGATGGGGTTGGATGCTTTCTTCTTGTAGAGGTCAACCAGTGCCTTATATACCCTTGATATCAACCCCTAATCAGATGCTGCTGGTGGGAATCCTGACTGGTTCAGCCCTTTTGTAAAACAATATAGACACTCCTCAAAAAATTAGAAATTGAGCTCCCATTTGACCCAGCAATACCACTTCTGGGAATATATCCCAGAGAAGCAAAAAAGTATAGTTGAAATGATATCTGCACTTGTATGTTCAGCGCAGCACTATTTACAATAGCCAGAATCTGGAAAAAACCTGAATGCCCAAGAACAGATGGCTGTTCAAGAAAATTTGGTACATCTACACAATGGAATACTATGCAGCTATCAGAAAAGATGGAGTCATGAACTTTGCATATAAGTGGATCAACATGGAAAGTATCATGCTAAGTGAAATGAGTCAGAAAGAAAGAGACAGACATAGAAAAATCGCACTCATCTGCGGAATGTAAAACAACAGATTGGGAGACTAACACCCAAGAATAGTAGCAATAAGTACCAGGAGATTTGCTCCATGACTTGGAAGCTGGTCTCACATGATGGGGGAAAAGTCAGCTCAGATAGAGAAGGGAACAACAACCTAAGTGTGGAGTGGAAAATCCGCTCGGGATGGGAGAGGCAGGTTGAAAGCTGACTAAAGATTGAACACGATAGCCACCCAATACCTCCATTGCCAATCACAACACCCAAAAAGGAGAGAGAGAACAAAAGGGAATGCCCAGTCACAGGGGCGTGGTGGGGTGGGAGGGACAGGATGGGAGGGTGGGAAGGATCCTGGGGCCATCGGTGGAGGAGAATGGGCACCGGTGGAGGGATGGGTACTCGAGTATTGTATGACTGTAACACTAGCATGAAACCCTGTAACTGTACCCTTACAGTGACTCATTAATAGAAAAACAAAATAAGATGATACAGATAGGTATGACACTTCTTGCCTTGCACAGCTGGTAAGATACAATCTCTGACACCCCATAGGGTCCCTGATTCAATTCCAAGAGTGACACTAAGCACAAAGCCAAGAGTAAACTCTGAGCATAGCATAGTGTGGCCCCAAAATAAAATAAAATATGTCAAACTAAGGAAATATGACATTTTGGCTCACTGAGCTTAAAAAATGGTTTGTATATTTTATTTTTAGTTTTGTTTTCTTTTGCTGTTTTAATTTATTCACCAGGCTGTACTGTCAACAAGTTTTCATGCATACAGCAATTCACTGATGCATCCCCTGTCAGAGTGCTTGCTTCCCTCCACCTTTGTACAGAGTCCTTCAACGAACTATCACTCCCACTCACTACCATGGTAAGTCTCCTTCTGGCTGACTTTACACAACATGATGCCTTTCAGTTCTATTCATGTAGCATAAAATTTTTATAATTTTTTTCTTTCATATATGTGAATGATATTAATATATATGTAATATTCATATACATACACATCACTGCATCACTGTATCACTGCTGCCATCACATGGTTCATCGATTTGCTCGAGCAGGCACCAGTAACGTCTCTGTTTGTCCTAGCCCTGAGATTTTAGCAGCCTCTCGTTACTCGTCCTTCCCAACAATGTCTCATTTAAGGCTCTTTCATGGTCATGGGAATGAGACCCATCATTGTTACTGTTTTTGGCATATTGAATACACCACAGAGAGCTTGCCAGGCTCTGCTGTTCAAGCAGAATACTCTCAGTAGCTTGCCAGATTCTCCGTGAGGGAGAACTAGACAATAAGAGGTCATGGCTGTGCATGCTCCAGGAGTGTTGTTTTATAGTCTCAGTCTCTTGATTATGGGCATTGACGGGATTATACAGAGGGGAGGGCAGTTTGTGTGTGTGACTGCCTAGATACTGGAAAATGGGGGATCTGTGTAAAGCAGGCCCAGTCACAATCTGGTTTTTTTTTTTTTTTGCTTTTTTTGGGTCACACCCAGCGATGCTCAGGGGTTACTCCTGGCTTTGCACTCAGCAATTACTCCTGGCGGTGCTTGGGGGACCATATGGGATGCCGGGGATTGAACCCGGGTCGGCCTCGTGCAAGGCAAACGCCTTACCTGCTGTGCTATGACTCCGGCCCCCCAGTCCCAACCTGAGCAGGCTTAGAGCTATCAGCCACAGGTTGAGATCTGGATTCCTCTACCAGTTCCTTCATGTGTGAGGCTCATCCGAGCATGTGGAGAGTGGTCTTGAGCATGGCTGTGGCTGGGTTCCAGAGATCTTCGGCTGTCCACATATACTCATCTATACATAATATTCATAATATGCACACATATAGTATCTCTAGCATCATCTGGTTTTGAATACTTGAGTTGTTCCCAGACAACTACTGTGATCCATGCTCTAATAAATAGTAGCAAAAATATTTTCTTTTCTTCTTCTTTTCACTTTTAATAGAGATTCTTTATCTTTGGGATAAAGATAGCTATGACAAAGGAGCTAGGAGTATGAAGCAGAGCTTATTCAGCAAATAGTGTTAGAAAAGCTGGTCAATCATCTGGGGAAAAATGAACTCAGAGTTATACCTCAAGCAAAAATATGTCAACTTAAAATGGAATAACACTTGATCTCTTATTTCATAATGATGCTCAAAAATCATTCCAAAAAGGATTTAATATTTCTACATTCATTTTTAAAAAATTTTTATTTTAGAAAGAAGTTCACAGTATTTAATGACATTTAATATTCAAACATGAATCCCACAACCATTACACCTTTCCACCACCATATTTCGGATGTTTTCATCCCAGTCTGCCCAAATCAGAACTGAAATATATATTTTGTATTGTTTGTTATAAAAAAAACACTGAAAATGCTACAAAAACTTTTCTTAGAGGAAAGAGTATGAAGATTGTTGGATTTCACCCAGGGACCATTATGCCCTTCTATAAGAAATCAAAAATCAAAAACATACTGTTAAATTTTGAGCATACACACACACACACACACACACACACATATATATATAGTGTATATATATGTGTGTGTATATAGTATAGTATATATATATATATATACTATATATATATAGTGTTCGGTCTGAAGAATCTGCCGCCAGTACTCATCAATACATTGGATTGACTCTTCACATGCTACCTGTCTTAATACAAGGTTCCATCCCAATGGAAAACCAGCAGGACCATTCTGTTGTACAAGAAAGGAGACATCCATGACATTGGCAACTATTGCCTGATCTGTCTGTTGTACATGTTCTACAAGTTCTTCACTCGAATCCTCCTGAAAAGGATTGGCAGAACACTAGCCAAAGGACAACCATGCAAGCAAGCCAGGTTCAGAAAAGGATTCAGCATGATAGACCATATCCACACGGTGACAAAGCTCATTGAGGTTTCACGAGCATTCAAGATACCTCTCTGTCTAACGTTCATCAATTTAAAAAGAAGGTGCTTGATTCTGTTGTGACTGAAGCGGCCATCGAAGCCCTAGCCAAACAGGGTTTTCAGACATCGTTCTCATAACACCAAATATCAGCCAAACAGCACAAATGCTGGCCGACTTCAACTGTGAGTATGAAAAGGTTTGACTGCAGCTGAATCTCAAGAAGACAATGTTCATGAGAAATGGACTAGTTTCTGATGTTCCATTTGTCCTCAATGGAAGGAATATCTCTGAATGCAGCAGTTATGTGTACCTCGCTCGAGAACTCAACATGAAAAAAGACCTGGCACCTGAACTGTGTAGGAGGATGAGAGTGGTGTGGAATGCCTTCAAGAGCTTCAAAGAAGTGGTTAAGAGGACAAAGAACCTCTGGCTCCGGGCATATCTTTTAGACTCCAACCCTCTTCCTGCACTAATATATGCCTCAGAGACCTGGGCCCTACAAAAACAGGATGAGAACGCTATTAGGGTATCCCAAAGTGGAGTTGAAAGAGCTATGCTTGTAGTATCACATTTCACTCAAGTGAGAGAAGGAATCCAGAGTTCCAACCTCCTTTGACGATCAAGAATCAGGGATGCTTTCTTGTTTGCCAAGGTGTTGAAAATCAGATGGGCCAGACATGTAATGCTATTAGAGTGGTTGCACCGGACTAGAGCTGTCAATGACTGGATTCCATGGGACATCAAAAGACCACATGGCCACCCACCTACGAGATGGTCAGACTTCTTCGTCAAAACCCTGAACGAATGGCTTTTAGGGCTGGAGCAATAGCACAGTAGGTAGGGCATCAGCCTTGCACATGGCCAACCCCTGTTTGGTTCCTCTGTCCCTCTCGTAGAGCCCGGAAAGCTACCGAGAGTATTCCTGCCACAAGACAGAGCCTGGCAAGCTACCCATGGCATATTTGATATGCCAAAAACAGTAACAACAAATCTCACAATGGAGAAGTTACGTTGTCCACTACAGCAAATTGATGAACAATGGGATGACAGTGCTACAATGTTACAATTAAATAATACATTACTGAGTGGCACTACAGTGTTACTATACTGTTACTATAGTGCCAACCATAGTGAATGAGTGACACATAATTTCTAAGTGGTAATGCAATATAGAGGTGGCTCATTGTAGCTGGACATAGAGGAAAAAAGAAGAGAAACTTTCTCTGTAGGATGCTGGGTCGCTGTATTTCCCAGACCATAAGAATCAAGAAGAAATGGAAAAGAAAAATGTTATTTTCAAAGCCCTGATGTAAGCTTAAATAATAAATTGCTCAAAGTAAATTAAAAAATACATACTAAAATGTACTAAATAATACCATTTGACTTATTATTAAGACATTTGCCATAAAAATAGTGTCAGAACAAGCACTGTTGCACTGTAGCACTGTCGTCCCATTGTTCATCAATTAGCTCAAGCAGGCACCAATAATGTCTCCATTGTGGATCTTGTTAGAACAAGTGGTTTTTAAATTTTAAATATTTACCTTTGTGAAAAATGTCTAAAATAAATATTTTAATATCATATTGTAATTTAAACAAGTAACTATTTTATTTATAATAGTAGTTAAAAGTAAGTTCACTTCTCTTTTTAAGATTACAGAGAATAAATTTTTAAAGCAGCATAAAAATTATAATTATTTTAATTACAATATTATTTGAGTGCTGAAATATTAGATATGGATATTTTTCTATTAGCTCATATAAACTAAATATAGATGAGAGTTGTAAAATTTATAAGCAATGTCAACTCTAGCATTTTAATAATATTCAATGCTATTTAAGTTAATACTTAAACTTTCCCAGTTTCATATATGCAGTTTGACTTCTCTAAAATTAATAATTTTAAATTCTTAAAAGTAAACCAGAACAGACTATTAATAAAGTTTACATAATTCTTTTGAAAAATTCTCAAATCTAGGTGAAAACTTCCATTTAGTATTGCAACATGGTTTTTATAATCCATAATCTATATGTGTTCAAAAATTCATATTAGAAAACTCTGGTAGAATGACCCAATGCATGCAAATAGAACATAATATACATAGATTACTGTTTAAGATAAATATTTAAATAATTTTTAATAGAACATATTGCAAACTTTCTACATATTTAATATTTTAATATTCATCATCATCATCATCCCGTTGATCATCAAATTTCTCAAGTGGTCTCAGTAACACCTCCATTCGTCCAAGCCCTGAGATTTTAGAAGCCTCTCACTATTCATCCTTCCAACAATAACGTACTAGAGGCTCTTTCAGGGTCAGAGGAATGAGACCCAGATTGCTACTGGTATTGGCATATTAATACACCATGGGGACCTTGCCAGGCTCTCCCACGTGGGCAGGAAACTCCCAATAGTTTGCCAGGTTCTCCCAGAGTGTGACATAGGCTATAAGATATTTCGCAGCTTCAATGTGGCCGCTCGGTTCCAGAAGCTTGCTTTTAAGTCTCTGGAAACTGGCTGTTGACAGGATTATACGGCGGCAAGGCCAGTCCCTGGGTGTGACCGCCTAGCTACTGAGAGATGGCAAATCTGGCAGGAGGAGGCCCATTCCCGATCTGAGCAGCCTTGGAGGTCTCAGCTCCGGGTCCCACACACCTGGGTTCTTCTGCCGGTTCCTTCATGCATGACGTTCATCCAAACATGTGGAGAGGGGCCTTGAGCATGGCTGTGGCTAGGCTCCGGAGGTTTTTGGATTAATTAGATATATTATTTTATAACTAGTAATATTTTAATATTATTAGATATAAATGAATGATATAAAATCAATTAAAATGCACTTACACAAATTACTACTCTAATTAAAAGATAATTAAAATGTAAATGTACATATAAATGTACGTATACATGTATGCATACAAATTTGTGCTCTCCTTTGTGTGTATATATATATCTGCATAAATACACATATACATACACACAAACATATATACACACATATATAATAAAATGATTTAATAATGTGGCTTAGCACATTTTTAACCTATCTTCCTTGTTTTCTTTTGTGTCATTATGTTTGAAGATATAATGCAAGTTTGCCCTTTATAGCAGATGATACTCTATTACAATAATCATTTAGCATTTCTCTTTCTTGAAGGAACAGGCTCCTCTCCACACATTTAGACAAACCTCACACATGAAGGAACCAGCAAAGGAATCCAGGTGTGTGGGACCTGGGGCTGAGATCTCCAAGCCAATTTGGATCAGAACTGTGCCTCTTCCACCCAGATCCCCCATTTTCCAGTAGCTAGGCGGTCACACCCCAAAACTGCCCAATTCCATGTAATCCCATCAACGGCCAACATCCAGAGATTCAGAGACTATAAGACTAAGCTCCCGAAAGCAAAGCAACTGTGTGACATCTTATAGCCTAATTCTCCCCTTTAGAGAACCTGGCAAGCTAACAAAAATTTCCTGCCCCAATGGGAGAGCCTGGCAAGCTCCCCGTGGTGTATTCAAATGCCAAAACCAGTAACAATGATCGGTCTCATGTCCTGACCCTGAAAGAGCCTCCTCTCATATACTGCTCCTGAAATGCAGCACTGTTGGGAAGGATGAGTATAAAGAGGCTTCTAAAATCTCAGGGATAGGACAAATGGAGACTATACTGAGACCACTCGAGAAAATTGACAATCAATGGGATGATGATGATGATGATGCTTCTTGAAGGATTATATATACTAACAAAATATTAAACTTAGAGGTAAATTTTCCTCTTATGTTAAATATTTTAGATGTTTTTCACATTAAAATATCTTTAGTTATACTTATAAAAATATATTCAATAAACTAATTATAGTTTACTGAGGAAAAAATATTTCTACCATCTGATAAGATAATTTGTCACAAAGTATTCTTCAAAGGAGATGTTAAATCTGTAGCTCAAGTTGTGTCATTTTTATTAAAGAATGATTATTGAAAGAAAAGTTAAAATACAAAGAAGATAATTATGATATAATACAGAAATAGTCATTATTAATGGTGGTATATTAAATGGCATTACTACTTGGAAAAGAAAAAAAACTTGCAATTTCTTTTTCTTTCCTTGAAAGTTATTTATTATTTTGATACTAGTGCCAATATTATTATTTTACAATTATAGTGTTTATATATCATGCCCAAGACCAGAGAGCCAAGATTCCTCCATTACTTTTTATGTGACAAAGATTGTCTATTTGTTTTTTTCCTTCTTATTTTCTTTACTTAGCCTGGCTACCTAAAATTCCATATAAGTTGCAACAAACCGCAAAATTTTATCTTTTCTCACAGATAACTAACATTTCATTTTGTTTATGCAGCAAAATTTCTTTTCCACTCATCTATTCTTGACAAGGGTTTTCTCAAGATATTTGCTATAGCAAATATGCTGTTGTGAGTGAAAATAGGTATGCATATGTTCTTTATTTAAGATTGATGTTTTTGTATTTTTGGAATCACGTGGCTACGATCCTAATTCTTGGAGAATTAAGAATAGAACTTTTATTCTTTTTTTTTAAGTCTTCAAACCATTAAAAAGATCTTGAGCCACAATATCCTCCCACCAGAAGTGATTGGGAGTTTGTTTGTTTGTTTGTTTACCATATACCCACCAGACTCATACTTTGAAATTTTTTGATATAGATCATTCTCATTACTGTGAGGTAATATCTCATTTGTCATTCAATTGCATTTTTCTGAAAATCAGGAATGCATTAGCTATAACAAGCAACATTTCTGGTTTAGTGCATTTGACTTCATATTCCTGCTTTATAAGTTTACTGACTTATTTCTTATATATTGCTTTTATTTTCTCAGCTACTTCTTTCTCCCACTTCCAATACACTTGAAACATAATGAAATATATTACACTTATAGTTGTATGAAGTTAAATTTTATGCATGCTATGAGTATATGTATACTATGTGAGAATTTCTGAAGACTTAATTTTACATTTCACATTCCCAAAAATATAAACTTTGAAAATATTTGTTAAAACCACATAAAACCACATAAGAAATAATATATGTAAACATAAAAATACTAAGTGTTCAATGATGTAATTATTAAGATAAAAGTTATAACAATAATTTCTTATATTACAATGTGTAGTTAGATTTTGCATCTTTTCCAAAAGCAGTTAAATATAATAGAGTCTACTTATATTTTAGAACAAATGCATTTTATATATTTAGATTGTATGATCAGAGTCCGCTGGAAAGAAATCTGTGATGTGGGGGTGGGTATCAGAGAATGTCCTGTGGGTGTGTCTTACTCCTAAGTATATAGGCTGGCTCAGACTCCCTTGAATCATCAAGTTTTTTTATTTTATTTTATTGAATCACCATGAGATAGTTACAAACTTTCACGTTTGGGTTACAATCCCACAATGATCAAAGACCCATCCCTCCACCAGTGCACATTCCTCACCACCAATACCCCTGGTATATCCCCCTTTCCTACCCCTCCCCCTGCCTCCATGGAAGACAATATTCCCCATACTCTCTCCCTACTTTTGGGCACTATGTATCTGTACTCAGTATCTGTATTGCAAATCATAGTGCCCTATGTTTGGTCCATTATCTACCTTCAACACACATCTCCCATCCCAACCAATTCCTCCAACCACCATTTTCTTAGTGATCTCTTCTCTAATTCAGATGTCTTCTCCCCTCCACTCATGAGGCAGGATTTCAGCTATGG
Organism: Sorex araneus; assembly: GCF_027595985.1. NCBI lineage: Eukaryota > Metazoa > Chordata > Mammalia > Eulipotyphla > Soricidae > Sorex > Sorex araneus. Next base: position 121,327,594 of record NC_073305.1, on the reverse strand, counting down.
AGTAATCTTCCTGACCATTATATCTACTGTTTTATACTCCACTAATGTGAAATTATGTCTGTCCCTCAATTTCTGGCTCATTTCACTTAGCATGATACTCTCCATGTTTATCTATTTATAAACAAATTTTATGACTTCACCTCTCCTAACAGCTGCATAGTATTCCATTGTGTAGATGTACCAAAGTTTCTTTAACCAGTCATCTGTCTTAAGGCACTCAGGTTGTTTCCAGATTTGGGCTATTGTGAACAGTGCTGCAATGAATATATAGGTATAGATGTCATTTCTACTGTGCTTTTTTGCATCCTTGGGATATATTCCCAGAAGTGGCATTGCAGAGTCATATGGAAGCTCAATTTCTAGTTTTTGAAGGATTGTTCATATTGTTTGTCAGAAAGGCTGGACCAGTCGGCATTCCTACCAACAGTGAAAGAGCATCCCTTTTTCCCCACATCCATGCCAGCACTGGTTGCTTTTGTTTTGAACATGTGGCAGTGTCTGTAGTGTGAGATGATATCTCATTATTGTTTTCATTTGCATCTCCCTGATGACTAGTAATGCGGAACATTTTTTTATGTGTCTTTTGGCCATTTGTATCTCTTTCTTGAGGAAACTTCTGTTCATTTCTTCTTATTTTTTGATTGGGTTGCTGGTTTTTTCTTATGCAATTCTATTAGTATTTTGTATATTCTGGATATTAACCCCATAAGGATGGGTATTGTGCAAATATTCATTCCCATTCAGTGGGCTCTTTCTGTATTTTTGGTAACTGTATTTTTGAAGTACAGAATCTTCTCACTTTGATGTCGTCCCATTTGTTTATGTTTGCTTTCACTTGAATGGTCAGTGCTGTTTCATCCTTAAAGATGCTTTTAGGTTCAATGTCATGGAAAGTTCTGCCTACATTTTTCTCTATGTACCTTATGGGTTAATGTCTGATATTGAGGTCTTTAATCCACTTTGACCTGACCTGTGCCTGGTATTAAACAGAGATCAGAGTTCATTTTTTTGTACGTAGCTATCCAGTTTCCTCAGCACCACTTGTTTAAGAGGCTTTCCTTGTTCCACTTCACATTTCTTGCTCTTTTGTCAAAGATTAAGTAGTCATATATTTGGGGGTCTGTGACAGAATATCCACTCTGTTCTATTGGTCTACAAATCTTTTTCTAGCCCAGTAGCATGCTGTTTTAATTACTACTTATTTGTAGTATAGTTTGAAGTTAGGGAAAGCTATGCCACCCATCTTCTTTTTCCCAATTATTGCTTTAGCTATTCGTGGGGGGGTTATTGTTCCATATGAATTTCAGGAGTGTTTTGTTTATTTCTTTGAAAAATGTCAAGGATATCCTGATAGGGACTGCATTAAGTTTGTATAGTACTTTGAGCAGTATTGCCATTTTAGTAATGTTTATCCTCCCTATCCATGAGCAGAGGATGTGTCTCCATTTCATAGTGTCCTCTTTTATTTCTTGAAGTAGTATTTTGTAATTTTCCTTGTATAGTTCCTTCACCTCTCTGGTTAAGCTGATTCTGAGGTATTTAATTTTCTGAGGTACTACTGTGAACAAGATTGGTTGTTTTTTTTTAATGTCTCTGTTTTCTCTTTTGTTATTTTAATATAATAAATCCATAGACTTTTGGGTTTTGATTTTGTAGCCTGCCACTTTACTATACCAACCTATTGTTTCAAGAAGCTTTTCTTTAGAGACTTTAGGGTTTTCCAAGTACAGTATCGTATCATCTGCAAATAGTGATAGCTTGATTTCTTCCTCTTCTATCTGTATACCCTTGATATCTTTTTTCTTGCCTGACTGCTATGGCCAGCACTTCCAGTACTATATTGAATAGGAGTGGCGAAAGTGGGAAACCTTGTCTTGTGCCAAATCATAGAGGGAAGGCTTTTAGTATTTCCCCATTGAGAATGATACTTTCCGTTGGTTTGTGGTAGATGGCTTTGACTATATGAGGGAATTTTCTTTGATGCCCAGTTTGCTGAGGGTTTTCATCATAAACGGGTACTGGATCTTGTCAAATGCTTTCTCTATGTCTATTGATATGATCATATGGTTTTTATTATTTCTTTTATTGATATGATGAATTATGTTGATTGACTTGCAGATGTTAAACCATCCTTGCATCCCTAGGATGAATCCTACTTGGTCATGGTGTATGATCTTTTTCATGAGTCATTGGATTCTATTCACTTATATTTTGTTGAGAATCTTTGCATCTGGGATATCGTCCTGTAATTCTCTTTCTTTGTGATATCTCTGCTTTTGGTATCAGGGTGATATTTGAAGCTCAAAGAAGCTCTTTGGAAGTGACTCTGATACTTCAGTTTCCTGGAAAAGTTTAAAGAGGATTAGGAGTAAGTCCTCTTTAAAGATTTGGAAGAATTCACTAGTGAATCCATCTGGGTCAGGGCTTTTGTGTTTGGGGAGGCATTTTATTACCGCTTCTGTTTCCTTGATGGTGATAGGTCTGTTCAGGTATTCCAGGTTTTCAGCCTTGGGAGGCTATATGAATCTAGGAATTTATCCATTTCCTCGAGGTTTTCTTGTTTCATGGCGTAAAGCTTCTCAAAGTAATCTCTGAGGATCCTTTAAATTTCTGTAATTTCTTTTGTAATTTCCCCCTTTTCATTTCTGATTCAGTTTATTAGAGTTTTCTCTCTACCTTTTTTGTGAGTCTTGCTAGAGGTTTATCAATCTTGTTTATTGATCTTTCAATTGTTTTTTTGGGTTTTCATCTCATTTATTTCTGCTCTGAGTTTTATTATATCCTTCCTGCTGCCTGGGTTGGGCTTCTTTTGTTGGTCATTCTCCAAGCTCTTGAGCTGTGAGGTTAGGTTATTTATGTGGGCTCACACTTCCTTCCTGAGGAATGCTTGTAGAGCTATAAACTTTCCTCTTCACACAGCTTTTGCCGTGTACCATAAGTTTGGTAACTCGTGTCCTCATTTTCATTCATTTCGAGGAATCTTTTGATTTCCTCTTGGATTTCCTTTCTAAGCCACTCATTCTTCAATAGTGAGATGTTTAATTTCCAGGTGTTTGATTTGATTTTCTGCTTATGTGTGTGATTTACTTCTATTTTCAGTGCATCATGGTCTGAATAGATCTTGATAAAATCTCTGTCTTCTTAATTTTATGGAGGTATGTTTTGTGGCTCCGTATGTGATCTATCTTGGAGAATGTCCCATGCACACTTGAGAAGAATATGTATTCAGGTTTTTGAGGATGAAGTGACCTATATATATATCTACTGAACCCCTTTCTTCCATTTCTTCCCTCAGATAAAGAATGTCCTTGCTAAGTTTGATCCTGGTTGATCTATCTAGAGTTGACAAAGTGGTGTTGAAATCTCCCACTAGAACTGTGTTGCTATCAATGTCTTTCTTCAAGTTTATGAGTAGTTGTTTTAAGTACTTTGCTGGTCCCTCGTTAGGTGCATATACATTTAGGAGTATAAGTTCTTCCTGCTGTACAGATTCATTGATTAATAAAAAATGACCTTCACTGTCTCTTATGACCTTCTTCAGTTGGAAGTCAATGTGGTCAGGTACTAGACTGGCCACCCCGCATTTTTAAGGGAGTTGTTTGCCTGTAGGATTATTTTGCAGCCTTTGACTTTGAGTCCATGTTTGCTCTGACTGTTGAAATGTGTTTCTTGCAAGCAGCAGAATGTTGGGTACAATTTTTCGAATCCATCCTGCTACTCTGTCTTTTAATTGGTGGGTTTAACTCATTGGCATTGAGCGAGATTATTGTTATGGGGTTTTGTTTCATCTTTCTGCCAAAATTTACTGTATTTGAGGGGCTTGTCTTGCTTTAAAGTAGCCCATTTAGTTGTTCTTGTAGCCATAATTTTGAATCTATGAAGTTCCTGAGCTGTTGTTTGTCTGTGAAACTGTGTGTTGTTCCTTCTTTTATGAATGAGAGTCTAGCTGGGTAAAGTATTTTTGGTGAGGCATTGATTTCTTTGAGTTTTTCACTATATTCCATTACTCTTTTTGGGCCGTGAAGGTTTCATCAGATAAGTCGGCTGTGAATCTTAAGAATGCTCCTATATAGGCAATTTCTTTCTTGATCTTGCTGCTTTCAGAATTTTGTCCCTGTCTAAGGTTTTCATCATTTTGATCAGGATGTGTCTTGGGGTATTTTTATTGGGATTTCTTTCAGCTGGTACCCTTCAGGCTTCCTGAATGTGGTTGCATGTGTTCTTCAGCTCTAGGAATGCCATAGTAATGATGTCTTTGCCAATTTCTTCTTCATCAAGGTTTTCTTCATGTCTCTCTGGGACTCCAATAATTCTTATGTTATTCCTCTTGGCTTCTTCCTAATCTTCTCTTGCCATCTGTTCCCGGATTGTGAGTCTCTTTTTCCAATTTCTTCTGCTGTCTGGAGAGTCTATGGACTTCATCCTCTAGCTCACTGATTCTGTCTTCAGCAGCTGTTACTCTTCTGCTTAGACCATCCACTGAGTTTTTCAATTAGCTTACTAGATTTTTCAGATCTGATATTTCCATTTGTAATTTTGTTTGCATTTTCTGCATTTCCACTTTTAAATACTCTTATATTTTATTGGTGGTGCATTCCATTGCTTCTTTTAGTTCCTAATGCATTCCCAGTAGCTCCCTTCTAAATTCCTTGTTAAAGAGGTTGTCTAGTGCTTCATTACTATTTGGGTTTTCTGGGTTAGACTGTTCACAAAATGAGCTTGATGGGCTTCTGCGTTGCTTTACCATGCAAAATGTATAGTTTAGACCTTCACACACCCTGTTACTTTTTCGTATTTGGTGTAGTATTAATTGAGGTGAGGCTAATGACTTATTGGCTTAATGTGTTTTTGATGGTTAAGCTGCCCTAGTGAAACTTCCTCTTAAGAGGATAGTTTATGGTTCTAATGGGATGTGGAGGGGGAGAATAACTCGCGGTTGTATTACTGGCTGCAGCTCCGGGAAGGGGCCCTGGCTTCCCAGGGGTACCTGAGTGGGATGCGGAAAGAAGTCCCCCAGACTTGGAGCTATAGGTGCACACAGTTTGCCTTGGTTCCTGTCCCAGATAGTTCCAGGTAAAAAAACACCTGGGAGGGGCTGCTTGTCCCAAGACCACCGAATCATCAAATTTTACGGTCACATTTAATCATGAAGACTGATTCCTAGTCTTGTATTTTTCCTCTTTCTAGTATAATAGGCAACTAACATTTGATGTTTCTGAATTATTTAGAGTACAGCATATTTTGCCCTAGTATTATACTATTTAAAATGACAGAGATGCAGTCCATATCATGCATAATTCTGTGCTACTCATATTTCCCCCCAGATTAAATACCCTATAGAAAGATTTGTTTTTAACTTTATCTAATTTTCAGTATTTGATTTGCCTAGGCATGCAAGAGATGTCACTGTAATTTTTTTGTTTTTGCTTTTGTCGTTGTTGTTGTTTGGGGGCCACACTTGGCAATGTTCAGGAATTAGTTCTGGCAGTACTCAGGGGACCTTATGGGATGCTGGAATCAAACCCGGTTCAGCTGTGTGCTAGGCAAACGCCACATGCACTGTACCATCTCTCCATCCCTTTACTATGATTTTTTTAAACTCCTGCTGTTTGGGCTAATGTTCGCATATAATATTATATTCTTATTTATAATGTATTGACTATGCTGTACATTGCTGAATGTTTTGCTGCCCCAATCATTGATTTGGTTCATAGGCATAGACTGAGTCCTAGAAATCGCTGATTTTAAAGCAACTAGATTATCATCAGTAGTATAGAATTCTTTTCTATCATAATTCAGTAATGTAAGAAGTGAATTATCATTCACTTTAGAAGTGAATAATAAGCTATAATAATTGGAAGAAAATTGCCATTTTTTATTAAGGTTTCCAAAGTACATTCTGTGAATGACCTTGCCTGTGAATTAAGAAAAGCATCTCTGGGATCTGGACGGCTGGACAGCGATAACACAGAGGGCTGCACGCGCATTTGTCTTGCATTTGGCCGACCCATGTTTGATTCCCCCGTCCCACTCAGATAGCTCAGATAGCCCGGCAAGCTACCAAGAGTATCCTGCCCTCATGGCAGAGCCTAGCAAGCTACCTGTGGCGTTTTGGATATCCCAAAAACAGTAACAGCAAATCTCACAATGGAGATGTTACTGATGCCTGCTCGAGCAAATAGATGAACAATGGGACAGCAGTGCTACAGTAGAGATGTTTTAAACATAAGTAAAGGTGTTGTCATGTTAATTATAATAAATAAATCCCACAGCATTGAGGATAAGCATTAGATCAAAGATTAATTTCATTCATATACTTTTGAGTTAGTAAAGTAGCTCAAAGTGGCAAAATTAAAAATGAAGACAAAATGTTCATCTTAAATTTATTAATTTAAAATATGTCAATATGATAAGTGTAGATGGGTTTAAATTCCTATAATCTTGAATTTTTTGAGAAAAATGGATGTTATTGCCTAGCACTTTAATATTTTCAGGTTTTTTACACATAACATGAAGGCTGAAGTTTGAAGATTTTATAAAAGTTATAAAAATCTCAGGATGCTAACTCCATTAGTTAGTTTACTTAAATGAAGGTAATGGGAAAAAATATATAATTTGAAATAATTTGCATAAGACCTTACAAAAATATGTCTTTACAAATTTTCTTTACTCTCTACAAAAAAATGTATTAATCTTCTTCCATATGATATTCAAAGACATACCATGCTATTAATTTGGATAATTCACTATATAAAACCCCAAATATCTTGAACTCTAGATCTCTAGGGCCATAGAATTGTGCAGTGTTTGAATTTTTTTGTAGGAATCCTCTCGAATGAATTGACACAACAGCTTTAATTTGTATTTTTGAACAACCAAAAATGAGTAACATTATTTTTTAAATTTTTTTGAGTGGAAGCATTTTTATAAACACCTCATTGCTCAAACTGTTTTAAAAATTAAGTCAATTTTCAAAGAAAAATGCATATTATGTCCTAATATTTTGCTGTATAGGCTATAGGGTTAGTTAGATAATGCTTATCATATACAGAACAATCAGCAATATTGTACGGGTGCACTCCATATATACCTTTGTTTTTGCCAATGTTTGTTGTTAATTTTGTCATTTAAACAATACTTAAGGTTTAGAAATGTTAACAGCTGGCAATCAACTCAAATATCAATGAAATAGAAGTAGTCTTGTCAATAATTGAGACACTCTAATATTTCATTACCTGAGAGTCATTTATTTGGAAACCTCAAATGTTCGTAGGAGAGATTAAAAACTAGAATATTTCTCCAGGCTTGACAGGACAGCTCGAATTCCTGGCAGGCAGTCAGAGCAGATGGTGTAGACCAATCCTTGGCAGAGTCAGATCCCAAGGCAGTTGGATTTTAAGAATGTAGAGATGGACCAAACACAAGTCAAGTACAGACTGGCCAACTTTATGTATCAAAAATGAACATAGACAAAGGGGCAATAGGGCAGTTCTCTGTAAATTTCTATTGTGGCTTTATGAAATCTCCTATTATATAAATTCACATCTAGGAAATGTTATTGTCTCTACACTTTAGAGCAAGTCTTTAAAGAAACAATTAATTGGAGTGGAGTTTAATTCAGCTGTTAAGAGAGAGATTAAATTATTTGGACTCTCAACAATCCAACATTTTCACTCAAATAGTATGCAAGAGAAGTGAGCATAAAATTTGAGAACTATTATATGCACTGCTTTGTTTTCTAATAGTGTAAAGAGGTGAGATAAATCACTAGTGAAATTCTTATCCTTAATTCTTATTTTAACATAATTTACCCATAATCATAAGTCAAATAATAATCTTTAACAAATTAGAAGTAGAATTAGTATGGCTCAATGTATTAGTAAGGTGTGAAAATACAAGACAACATCATAAATCATAAAGTATTTTCAAGAGTTTTCTTTATAGAAATATACTTTCATTCTGAGTAAGAGTCTAGACAACCCTAGTAAATTATATTTTAAAATATTCTATTATGTTAAAAAGTTTAATTCATATTTATAAATATACATAGCAAATTATTCAAATTTGAAATGATGATATTCTGTATTTCTAATATGAAACATAGTTATACAAAGTAATATAATAGGTATGTATCTACATTGTCAGCATGGTTAAAACTTTTCAGTAGCCTCAGTTATGTTGAATTTGACAATGTTCTTAATGTTGACAGAAGACAGTAAATATGAACAAATTGGTGAAGATAAAAGTAATTTGGTGTTTATTGTTAATTGGGTTAGAAAATAATTTTAATTAATCATTTCTATGATTTATTTTAAATTTATTTGTTACAACATTCAAATAACTTCCAGTATTGTTTAAGTATGTATCATGCATTGCTCATTTACTCTTGGAAATAGCAGCGGTTCATACACACCATTCTTTTTTCTATTTAAAAAAGTTAAACAGCAAACTCAACAAAACCTGAAACAAACATATTTGTAAGAACAATTTCATATAAGTATAAAGTATTTAAACGAAGTAGAAGAGAATCAGAAGAAGTGCCGGGAAGGTAAACTTGTCATTTACACATAAGTGGCAACAACAACATAAACTTTTTCTTTCAGTAAATAGAAAGTACAAATTATGGAGGAGTTCATTTCAACTGAGACAGACAAATATTTGAAGTCATATCTTCTATAACCTTCATTGAGTTTTTGATTGAGTCTCATAAATAAAGCAAGCTTTAAGAAAGCAATTTAATAACTTTTGTTTGTACTATCCTCCAACTTACTGTTATAATTACATTGACAATGCCCAGTTGTAAACCAAAATCATGCACAATTAAAAATTTTACTACAATTATGTTAACACATTTTAATTTGATAATGGATAAAAATGTTATTATGTAATAATGAATAAGTTATTTTGTATCATGATCACGATCGCGAAATCCCGTTAATCATCGATTTCTCAAGGGGCTCAGTAACCTCTCCATTTGTTCTTTCCCTGAGATCTTAGAAGTCTCTCTTGACTCAGCCCTCCCAACAATGTCACACTGGAGGCTCTTTCATGGTCAGGGGAATGAGATCCAGCTTGTATTTTGTATATGGTATCATAATCTGTGTAAGATAATGAAAAACTAACCAGGAAATTTTACTTTTTTCATTAAAATATGGGATTGTAAAGCAAGTTTTAGATGACTACTAATTATAATTGAGTACTCTGCAATGCAGTCTTTTGGTTGGGAGATTATCTCTAGATTTTTTTATTTACAGTTACAAAACTAATACTTTTTATTTTTATGTAGTTACATGTAAAAATCTGACTAATTCGCAACTAACTGATGGGTACATAAAGATCTAAAGTGTTTAGTTATTACTGACAAAAATTAACACTTTTGAGTATACCAATAAAATAATAATTTCGAACATCTTCTAAAGTACTACTGTACTTTACTTCTAAAGGAGAAAAAATAAATTAAATGAAAGCTCAGTCTGCAAATGTCCAATTACTTTTGATCTAAAGCTCAGTATTATTTTGGCTATGTTATTTTTTCCTAAAGATAAAAATGTTTGATCATGTGGAGGTTGCTGAATAATACATGAAATAAACTGACAATGTAGATATCATTTCCCAATTTAGAAGAAAAATAACGGAGAGTATACCTACATTCAAATATAGCTTATTTTACATACTTATTGTATAAATAACTTATTTGAAAGAATATTAAAACAATTTTTCAGAACATCATATTTAGACCTTTTAATTTTGTCTAAATATGTGAATACAAATAATTCAGGAAAAAGTATAATTTATTCTCCACAACCCCTTTTCTATGAATATTGTTGACTTAAGATTGCTTTAAGATTAAACACTTAATTAAATTGAAATATATTTGGAAGATATTAGAAATCATGAAGTATACATAGCCTGTATCTGTATATCATCAGACTGTTTCCTTTTCCTTTCCATGAATGACTTACCTGAGGCATCATAATCTGTCATCATGGAAACAGTAACATATGCCAGCATCCCACTGCTTGTGTTCAATTTGCAAACAGTATGTGAAAGTTTGTCAAATTCATGTGCTTTCAGCATGCTACTTTGTCACCATCTTGCAGGGTAAAAAGCCACCAACTCTTACTGTTGTAGTTTTCCCAGCAGAAAACAGGTGTGTATTGATTATGTCATCAGCAGGAAAACCACCAGTTTTGTCTCTTCTTTACCATGTCATTGTAATGTAAGTACAGCTAAAATATGACAAGCTAATATGGAGTGAACTGAAGGAAAAGTTTCCAGGTATGTGGTAAATTCTGTGTGAATGAGCAAAAAGTTTTGATTCTCAATGTGAATGAGAACAAAATTCTATCATTATTTTATAAATGGTTGAATTTTGTTTACTGTATTTTTGTTGTTGATATTGTTGAAACTACAGTTTTCTATTATATGTATATAATGCTAAAATAAAGTGCAATAGGATAGCACTTGGGGTTGGGGCAAAGAATTACACCTATTGTTTTTCTCATGCATTTACCTTTCTTTTGAAACATTTCTTCATTGAGTATATTTTGTCATTTTTTAAAAATTTTGTCATTTTTTAAAAGCTTAAAATTTCAACTAACACTGCCAGGATTCCTTCCTCTGCCTGTCCATTTCAGCACTTTGTGCTTCTGTTTTTCCTCTTTTGTTTTAGAGATTAGCTCTTCTCACTTGTCTGCTGTAACACTTCATTATTTTTATCTGCATGTCCCAATAATAAGAAATGATAAACATCTTTCAATTTGCCTATTGACCATCTATGTCTTTTTTTCTAAAGTCTTAAATTCTTCATATACTTTGCCTAAAATCCTTACTTTGAAAACATTATCTCTTTGCAGTTCAAGTTCTCCTATGCCCATGCGTTCTCTTTTCAGTCTTTAAATTCTGTTATTTCATTTAAAATAACACTTTAATTTAGTTGTTTGGGCTTTTTATTTGTTTAGTTTTAGTTTGGGGTCACAAATGTCAGTGCTCAGAGGTTACTTCGGGCAGTGCTCAGAGGCCCATATGGCAAGGCAAACATCCCACCCAAACACCCTACTTTGGATAAAGTTTCTTTGTTAGATGTTTTATAAATATTTTCTTCTTGCATTGTTTAGTATATGTTTTATCTAAGTTGTTGAAGTCATTTTTATGAAATAAAATTTTTAACCTTTCTTCATATTTCTGTGTTTGACATAAAATTCTGGAAACAAAATCTAGTTTTAATGTCCAACGTTCCTAACTTCTGTATAAATTCTGGGTTGTTCTTAACTGATTTCCTCCCTAATTGTGAATCATATTCTCCCATCTCATAGATGCTTGTTTTTGTATCTTATTTTTGTAATTTGTACTTTTGTTGTTTGCATTTTTTTTTCATTTTTCTTTTGAAATGCACATGGTGGTGCTCAGGATCTACACTTGGCTTTGTGCACAGGAGACTCTTCTGGTCGTGCTCGGGGGATTAGATGTGATGCCCGGGATCAACCGTAGTTGGTTGTATGCAAGGGAAAGACTTAACTATTGCACTATCGCTCTAGCCCAATGAGCAATTTTTGTTGGATAGCAAATATTGTTAATTTAACTTTGTATATTGAGTGATTTTATATTATTGAAGCATTTATATATTGAAGCAGTTAATCATTTGGAAATACCATAAGCCTTTTATGTCATCTCTTTCGATTTCATCTGAATTGGAACATTGTTACCGTAGGTTTATATAAATTGTATTATTTTGTTTTGTTTTGGGGGCCACACTGGGGCATACTCTGGGTTTGCTCCTGAATCTGCCCTCAGGGATCACTTTGGCTGGATTCAGGGGACAATACTGGGTGTTGGGGATCAAATCCAAGTCAGCCATAAGTAAGGCAACTGCCTACCTGCTGTACTGGTTCATATTTACTCTAGGTTTAAATATATTTAACTTTTGAGGAAAGACCTTTCTGTGTATTAATCTTCATAAATTATGATATTTCTTTTTTTTAATCTCCCTAAGAGCCAGGGAATCTTCTCAGAATTTCATGACTGCTGAGAATTTTGTCGCTAATTTTTTAAATGATAATTCCCTGAACATTTTATATTTTCATCACAAATATTCACTGATAAATATTTTCTAATTTTTAATAACTGCTGAGAATTTTGTCGCTAATTTTTTAAATGATAATTCCCTGAACATTTTATATTTTCATCACAAATATTCACTGATAAATATTTTCTAATTTTTAATAAAAACTTTTAAAATTAAATTTTATTTTGAACAGTATGGTTAAACCTGTTATTGCTAGGGGTTCCTAAAGCACCTTATAAGGACCCTCTGTGGGTATCTGGGAATGTTCCTTGCAAATCTCTGCTTTATTTTGTCCTTCATTAGTTTGTTTGACTCTTAGAGTTCTTAAAACTACTTGGTACAATATACTTCCATTATTTTTGGAAAATTTTAAGCTATTTTCCTAAAAAAAAATTCTTATTAACTTTATGTTTCTCTCTCTATGTCATTGAAATTATTTATGTATTACACTTCTGAGTCCTATATTTTGTCAAGATTAAGATGATAATGATTTATGACAAATTTCACTATTATCTCTGATTTCAGCATGAATTTCTATAAATATGTTTTCAAATTCAGTAATTAATTTTTCAAATTTATTCTTATTTTGGTAACCTTTTAAAAAAGTCTTCACTCATTTCTTACATATATTTGTTTCAATTTTTTCTAATTAATTCTTTAGCATATTAATTTTAATTATTTTAATCTTCCTTATAATATTGGCAGCATCTGTGTCATAAATACTACATATTTTAAATGAGCATAATGATATATTCGGTGTTTCTGGAATAATTGTCATAAAATTATGCAAATCCTCAGTGTGTAGTGTAGTTCTTTATGCTCTAAAGCTGTACTATTAAATAGGATTTCTGCATTAATGAAAATGTTTCATTTTCACCACTCAATTTTATCTATACTGCATATGAAATGTGACTGTTACTAACAAATTAAAATTTAAAATTTTATTCATTTCAATTCAGTTTAAATAATCACAATAATTGGCTAGAGCACATGCTTTGCATGCAAAAGGCACCTGTTTGTTACCTGGCACCACATGGTCTCCCTGCACTGGAGAAAAAATTCCCCAGTCCCTTGCAAAAATTACACCTTGAGCTTCTTAGACAAAAACAAAGATAAAAACAAAAATAAAAATGATCACATAGGGGCCAATGAGTCAGCTTTATGGGCTGGAGCACATACTTTGCTTGCAAGGAACCTAGGTTTAGTCCTGGGCACTGCATGGTCCAAAAAGCATTGCCAGAACTGACTTCCAAGCACCAAAGTAGTCATCTTCCATTAAAAATAGAAAAAGAAATAGTCACTCTGAGTGGGTAATGACCATTTCAGCATAGTTGTAAATAACCAAATCTAAGCTTAGTGCAACCTTTTTTTTTTTTTTTTTTTTTGCTTTTGAGTCATACCCAGTGATGCTCAGGATATGGCTCTGTATTCAGGAATTACTCCTGGCAGCATTTTGTGGACCATATGGGATGCCGGAGATTGAACCCCAGTCTGCCGCATGCAAGGCAAATGCTCTACACGCTGTGCTATTGCTCCAGCCCCAGTGCTACTATTTTAAATTAAAGATAATTGAATGGTGCACAAAACATTCAATTATTATTTAAAAATAAATAAAACATTATAAAACTATTAAACACAGTATATGAAGGGTTAATCTAGGTGAGTTACCTACTATGACTTATTTAGCATGACCAAAAATCTTTCATATTTGTATATAAAAATTATAATCAACAGAGTATGTTTTCTTAATAAAAAATATATACTATGAAAGTTTAAGAAATTGAAAATTTAATGATCTATAATTATCCCCAGAATAGGGATCATGAAATCCAATGGGAATTATAAGGCTTATTCTTCTATATAAATTAAAATACAGGAATTTAACAATTACATGTGTTTATATAAAATCATACACTTAGTTTTTCACTGTACTCAATTTTGACATATTTATGAATAGTATAATCAGGTACAGAGAAGTCAAAATTAATAATTAGAAATGAATGTCTTGTTTCATTGAATCACATTTTGATGATCAATACTTTGAGTATCATTGTCCTTAAGAGGACTGCAAACTGGAGGCAATAATGTTATGCAGAAGCTGATAGTGCAGAGGAACAAAACATTTTTTAAGGATTATAAATTTTTTATTTTACTTAGAATATACCCCAAGAGTCTGGTATTATAACTCAATATAAACATTGACAATACCAAATGTTTACTTTTATTTGTGTATACTTTGTACATTGTAATTACCAAAAAAAATCACTTCTAAATGACCTTATCTTTAAAATACATGATCATCTAAGTAGCTCGCTTTTTTTTTATTTATAACCAGAAAATATAGGATGTGCAACAGTAAGATATAATTCAGATGTCCATGAACTGAATCTATTTATCAATTGCCAGGTTTGGCCAATTCACCCCCTACTGTTATCCTGCATTATTTCAACTAGATGAGGTGTTGTACACACTACTGGTAATTTAGCAAGCTGATAATAGATGCATACCATTTTAACATTACAGCAGGGAGCCCTTGTCTTGCTTTTTCAGTTCACAGCATTGTTACTCAATGTAACACCAATTAACACTTAAGTGATAGAGTTTCAGCTTCTAGGTAAAAAGCTGGGAATATGTCTTTCAAGCTTCTGTCCTATTGCCTGTGTGGTTATGATATTTAATCAGCTGAAAGCCCAGGGCATGCACTTGTAGCTGTGCTATTATTTGTAAATGAATGCAGCACTGCAGCTATGGCAAACCTTACTGACATCATTTGTGTTAGGTTCTGTTTCTGGTACTGCTCTTAGCTAGTTCCTCACCCAGCAGGCTATTCTGCTACAATGGGACAAATATTTAAAAAAAAATATGTTTGTGATCACAGTCATTTTGGAGTGAAATGAGGATAAAACAGTCATAAACAATGATAAGATTAATTTTCAAAATAGGCATGATGCTACTTAGATCTTGGCAAATTTGTATAATCTAATGAGAAAATCACACTGAAGAGAATATATAGTAAGGTTAAGAAGACTATATATAAAATATCCATTTCCTAGATTGAAGAGACTTTATATCAGGACAATTTAAATAAACATATATATGCAAATGGGGAAAGAAATAAGATTTCACAAAGCATACTGGATTTTTTTTTTTTGCCTCTTTGGGTCACACCCTGTAAAGTTCAGAGATTACTCCTGAACTCTGGCTCTGCACTCATGAATTACTCCTGGAGGTGCTTTGGGGGACCACTGAGGATGTGGGATCAAACCGAGATCAGCTGTGTGCAAGGCAAATGCCCTACTGGCTGTACTAGCACTCCAGTCCCAAACCATATTTGATAAACTTAGCTTTCAAAGTGCTAATCCTCTTGGCTGTATTCACTATGGGACTCTTAAATTGCAATAAACATAGAAATTGGCCTAAGCATTTTGCAACATATATTTGATAAAGTAATGGTAGAATTATTGTTACTAATTAAACTAGGATCAGGAATAAACCCACAACTTTCTGTCCCAAATTAATAACATTATGTCTTCAGCTCATATATTTTTTTATGGGAACACCATGAAAGAATATTTATTATACAAATACATAGGTCCTGTTGAGTTAAATATATTCCTATAATTACTTTATGTGCTTTGTGATTTTTTCCCCTTGGTTTTGTTTTTGTTTTAAGGCTTGTTTTGATTGTTTGGTTTGGTTTTGGGTTCAAATCCAGCAGTGCTCAGAGCTTACTCCTGGCTCTGTGCTCAGGAATTACTCCTGGTGATACTCAGGGGACCATATGTAGTGCCAGCAAATGAAGCTGGGTCGGTTTCATTCAAGACAAGTGCCTTAAATTCTGTACTATCTCTCTACCCCACCAGAGTATATTTTGTAACAAAAATATTATTTATCTTTAACAATATGCAAATGTACTGAAAACCACAAAGCTGGAACCAGGTTGATTGTCATATTTATTTTACACATAAATATCCTTGACCTGGAAAAGTTATGGTCAAAAAACAACACAGTCTAACATTCTGCCATTTGTGCTAACAACTGCTTCTTTTGTTTTAAAATGCATAGCTATTTAAAGAAACTAGTTTTTGCTACTGCAAGAGTCTTTCTATGAAGTAAAAGCTGATAAGCACAGCTGTTGCTCTGACATTTCAGTAGAAATATGGAAAATATGGAAAGTATAATACAATTGAATTTGCTCATCTATATTTTAAAAATACTGATAATAGCAACAATTACAATAAACCTCTATAGCTTGGAGGTGAGGAATAAATGACTTTGCACATGGAATAACACTTTCATGCTTCTTTACTTCTAGCAGATTCTTTTATTGCTTCTACCAGCCAGAGACAACTGTATGTAGTTTAAAGTTGTTTACGATATCTTATGATCTAGCAATCAATGGCATAAGAAATACAAAAGGCATATTACAAAGTTTACTGAATGAAAATTTTTTTAATGAGATTAAAATTCAGATATGCTACAATTAGACTTTTCATTTCCAGAGTTCTCAGGGGAAGAGAGTAGATGAACTAATAATTAAAGGCTTATTTTATCATTTTAGAGAGAATTAATTGCAAAGTATTTTACTCTTCTTAAAGTACTAAAATTATATGATACAAATATTAGCTTTTCATTTATTTAAGTGATTAAATATATTCCCTATGAATTAATTTAATGTTAAACTTAATCTAAGATGTTTATAATTATAGGCAGTGGTTTCATTCCTACATTCATCACGGATGATAAATTAAAAAGTATTTTGTGTAGTAAATTGAAAGTTTAGGGAGTGTATAAAAGATAAATTCCATTAGAACTAATGAACTAAATAATCATAATGACTAATGAATACTGAATGTTATTTATCATTACTTTTGAGACTGACCAATACATATGAACAGAAATTATAGATACTAGTCCAAAAAAGAAAAAAGAATCTGACATATTTTTTTGGGTAAAAAAGAACACTTGACTAGACTTTTAATACTGAGTTGACTTTTTTGTTATTATTTCTTAATATTAAGAATAATATTCTAAAGAACATATGCTTTATGACATTTTTGTTAGTCAATAATTTTACAACTTTTTAGTTGTATTATATTCTATAATACATTTATTTAATAATGTCAAAATTAAGCAATATTACATATTATTATTATAATTATTCAAAAATATCCAGGTGGAAAATAATTTTTAAACAAATTCTATAATCATATCATTAGTACACTAAGAGATTTTTTTCATAGCATGACACCATCTTACTACACAGATTTAAATATGTCTGATTAACTATTGAAACATTAATGACACAGGAAAATACATTTATTTTTCCTAGTTTTAAAAGTTGTCTCTTGTTATGGGTCATGGTTCTACTCCAAGATCCAAAGGTCAGGATTTAATTATATATGTGTGTGTGTGTGTGTGTGTGTGTGTGTGTGTGTGTGTGTGTGTACATATATATATTCTTATGCAACCACAAATGGCTTTTAGCTATTTGTGGCAAGTGTGAACAGTAGGTAAAGGAAAGATATTTATTTATTTATTCTCAGGAAAATTGGGAAAACTTTAGAGAAATTTTAACTAGTGTTACTAAAGAAGAGTTATAAATGCCTCCATTAGGCAGAAGCACAAAAGGGTGCTAAGCTTTCTATAACACACAGGAAAACAGCACAGCACGGATATATCTAGTATAGAAAGTCATCATCATTATCATCATCATCCCGTTGATTGTCGAATTTCTCGTGCGGTCTTAGTAACATCTCCATTCCTCCAAGCCCTGAGATTTTAGAAGCTTCTTACTACTCGTTCTACCAACAATGCTATACTGGAGGCTCTTTCAGGGTCAGAGGAATGAGACCCAGCTTGTTACTGGTTTTGGCATATTAATACACCATGGGGACCTTGCCAGGCTCTCCCATGTGGGCTGGAAACTCCCAGTAGTTTGCCAGTTTCTCCCAGAGGAAGAAGTAGGCGATAAGAGCTTGCTTTTAAGTCTCTGGATGCTGGCCATTGACAGGATTACACAGCGCCTGGGGGCAGTCCCTGGGTGTGACTGCCTAGCTACTGAGAGATGGGAAATCTGGGAGGAGGAGGCCCAGTCCCAATCAGAGCAGCCTTGGAGGTCTCAGCCCCGGCTCCCACACACCTGGGTTCCTCTGCTGGTTCCTTCATGTGTAAGGCTTGTCCAAACGTGTGGAGAGGGGCCTTGAGCATAGCTGTGCCTAGGCTCTGGAGGTCTTCGGCCACCAGGAGCTCTTCTCGGGGCAGAAAGGGAAGCTGGAGCCCATCCCCTCGGAGGAGGCCCCGGGGAAGACAGCCAGGCACACGGGCAAGAAAGTCAAAGAAATCAAATTGTAAACCAAGTAAACTGGTTAAATTGTGTGAGACATCCAGATATTAGGTAGAGAAGTGACCATATGAAATTTCTCTGAAGAACAAGAAGGCAATAGCTGTGCTTTTATGAAAGGTAGAATCTTGTAAAAGTGATGCTGCTAGCAGAAATTAGGACCACAGAAGTATGCAATGACTCTTAGATACAAACACAATCACAAAAGGGGAGTTAGAGCCAAGAAGGCTCAAGTCTCTTTTAAATTTCCCCTGAGGGAGGAGAAATATAACAATGGTTAAGACAATTGCCTCAACTGGACAAACAAGGGTTGATCTCAGCATCCCATCCTGAATGGTCACCTAAAATACCGCCAGGAGTAATTCCTGAGAGTAAAGCTAAGAATAACCATTGAGCATCATGAGGTATGTCCCCTCTCCCCACAAAAAGTAAATAAATTTCCCTGAGATAATGATGTAAATCCAACTAAAATTAGCTATCAAAGCAACAGAGATATATTGTGCATAGGAGTCACTCTTCAGGGTTTATGACAAGGAAGAAAAAGTTTAAATGGACCTCTCAAGAGTAATTTGTTTTGAATTTTATCATGTAGTTAGAGTTTAACTTGGATACCTAAAATAACCAACCAAAATAGCAATTGTAGAAAGTTATCTCTTTGGCTCCTTAGTTCTGAGGTAGTTTTATATTTTCCCCCACTGATACAGTATCTTTAAAAAGAGAACTTTGAGGAATTCTAAACTTACATTAAAAGATAATTTTCCTTTCATAGAAGAAAGACATTTTACTTGAAGTTCTGAAGTTTAAGATATTTGAAACAGTTGTTTTCCATTCACATTTTGTTTAATATATATTTCTCAGGAAAATGTTCTCAAATAATGGCTTATGGCAATTAAACCTGTGTGAGAGCATAAGTTTTGAAAAACTCACAAAATGTTATTACCTTATAATCTAAGTATATTAAAATTCTGCAATGCTCATAGGAAACTGATTTCAGTATTTCTTATTTTTTTGTTCTTAAAAACAGGACCCCTAACTGAGGATTAAATTGAAATAGTCTTTTCATAAATGGCTCCCACTGGAATGTAAATTATAATGCTAAGATTACTGGTTCTCATGGTCTGTCTTTGTTATTTTTCTATTAAAGTATCTAATTTTAGTATACACTATTAGTGTATATTGGATCTAATGAGAAAAGGATGGCCAGAAAGGACAAAGATTAAAATGTAAATCACAGGGGCTGATCAGTTTCTGTCTAGAGGCTGGTAGCGTATAACTATTGGCATAGAATATAGTTTATCTTTTACTATAGAGAAGCTATACCAATGAAGTTCTTCAAGCTTTTGTTTACTAGTTCTTTTCCTATTTTTCAGGTAAACGTTCAGCTTCCAACATAAAACAAATAAATGAAATACCTCTGAAACTGGTAACAGATCTAATTATATTTTTGTATTTTGATTGACTTTTGTAATTGTTTCATTTCACAGTGACTTTGATAGTATGTAGCACTTAATAGAATGACTGCAGTAATATTCCTTATGTTTTATGAAAAAGCAGTAGTGGTTGTAGTGGTAGTACAAGGATAAGATGCTTACCTGGCCTGCAGCTGACCTGCCTGGGTTCAGTCCTCAGCAGTACAATGTTCCCCTGGACTCCTCTAGAAGTGGTATCTAGCCACAGAGCCAGGAGTAAATATTGAACACTGCTAGTGTTGCCTTGCCCCCAAACGGAAAGTAGAAAAAAATAAGGTATGAAAAGAAAAGAAAAAGCAATATCAGCATCACAGGGAGGCTCTTTACAATGGCAAGACTATGGAATCTGTATCCCAGAAACACTGAATCAGGATGTCAGGATTGAGGATCTGTAGCACTGTAGCACTGTCGTTCCGTTATTCATCAATTTGCTCTAGTGGGCACCAGTAACGTCTCCATTGTGAGACTTGTTACTGTTTTTGGCATATTGAATACACCATGGGTAGCTTGCCAGGCTCTGCCATGCGGGCGGGATTACTCTTGGTAGCTTGCCGGGCTCTCGGAGAGGGACAAAGGAATCGAACCCAGATTGGTTGAGTGCAAAGCAAACGCCCTACCAGCTGTGCTATGGCTAGAGCCTTGCTGATGAGTCTGCTGTGAGTTAAAGTTTATTTTATTTATTTGTTTGTTTATATACTTTAATTTGCTTAGACTTTAGGGGCCACACTTGGCAATGCTCAGAGGATTTTCCTGACATTTAGCTAAGGAATCACTCCCAGCAGACCATATGGGATGCCGAGAACCAAACCCCAATAGACCACATGCAACCCAATTTCCTCACCCACTGTGCTACTTTCAGGCCCAACACCACATATGGCCCTGTGATTCCTCCAGGAATGATGCCTGAGTGCATAGCCAAGTGTAAACCCTAGGTAATGCCCTGTGTGGCCCCCCAAAAACATAAAAACAAATTACAAATATATACATATAAATATAAATACATATATATAATAAATCAGTGTAGAATTTTGGTTGAGTTACAAGTGTGGTTCAGTTCCCACACATCTCTGTTGATATGAATAAGTATCTGTAGTAAGAATTCTACATATGAAATTGCATCACTATAGCTATCCAAGTCATAGTTTCTAATATACCTTTGCAATAATTATAATATGAAAATATGGTGCATATTTTTATTTTGCCTCCAACAACTATAAAAGGTGATACCTCTTGCATGCACTTAAAAAATTTAAAACACATGGAACAAAGTATATAGATAGTATTATTTCAGGTTATAAGTCAAAAGCCTTAAATTTCTTCTAAATCTGATCTTGTCAAGCTGTAGCTAATTGGAAAAGTTCAAAATCAATTGCTTTCTTTCTTCAATTTTTAAGCTTAATAATGTTGTTTGATTACAGATTTTTGCTTCCATTAACCTATTTGCTATAGATAAATATTTAAAAGAATTTGACACTGCAAAGAAAATATAAATCCGTACCTCAAATTTCAAAATATCAGTGTATTTATGCATATAGTTTTTTGTTCACAACATTATTCCTCCATCCAATGTTTGTGTTATTCCTTTTGTACACTCCTATGAATAACTTCTTACACCTACTGTCATCCTAATAGTATTTCATACATGATAATACAAATGTATTCAGAGAAAAATTAATTAAAATATATTCATAAATAAAAATTTATTTTTCACATATATAAAAATAGTATTTTAAAGTACTAGCAAAATAAACAAACCATCTTTGGCTTAAGAGTGTCCATATCTCCTTTCAAACAGCTAATTTTCTATTGTTTCGTGCTACATGTTCTCATGAGAATGTTTTCCCCACATTCACTGTAACATCATTGATCTTCCAACTTCAATTTAGTATCTTCTTGATATCTAATTTTCTTCTCACCACTCTATTGCAGGTAACCTTTCAAAAGCAAAAATTAATACCCCAGGAAAAAGCAAATTAGTGCAGGAAAGAAGCTATGCATCCTATATAGTGTTACTATAAAGGAAAATTAATACGAAAGGTATTAAGGGGCTCATAGTAGTAAAATTTATATTTTGAGAAAGGTGAATTTATTGTTACTCTCAATTCAAATTCACACTTACAGACTTTAATTATTGAATAAGTAAAGGTAAATACACGTCACACATCTTTTCAATATTTTTCTCCAAAGAGGGTACTTCAAATTAGCCACTGTAAATGAAAACCAGATTAAGGATTGAAGCAAAATAACAGGCCTAAATTTCCATCTTTGAGTTAGATATCAAGCACATCACATAAGTAACTATATTTTCATTTACTGGGACTTAATTTTCATTTGCAGTATAATATTGGTGTGAAAAGCTTTTAAAATGACAATATTTTTTATGGGACTGGGAAATAATACGGTGGTTAGGGCTAGGATGCAATGATCCTTACTTGAATACTGACACCATATGATCCCAGAATAAAAACCTGGAGGTTATTGAGTACCCAGGAGTCTTGCAGCATAGCAGGGTTGACCCAATATCTCTCCAGCACTGCAGGATCTGAGCTGTAGGCATCCTACAATAAACTCACTTTCTTTCTCAAAATATAAATTCTATTACTATGAGCCCCTGTGTTGAACCTGCCACCAGTGACCCTCGCTCCTGAGCAATGCTTAGAAGTGCTCACACAAGATAAAGAAAACAATAAATTAAATTATATTGTTTATAATTCCTATAGTCCCAGGGTAAATGTTAACTCTTTGTAGCAAATGAACTGTTACTGTCACTGTTGCTCATCAGTTTGCTCCTTTGTGAGACTTGTTGTTACTATTTTTGCATATTGAATACACCATGAGGAGCTTGCCAGGCTCTGCACTGAGGTCGACATACTCTCAGTAGCTGCTGGGCTCTCTGAGAGGGGCAGAGGAATTGAACCCAGGTTGGTCACGTGCAAGGCAAACACCCTACCGTCTGTGCTATCGCTCCATAACAGGAAATGAACAATTTCACTTAAAAATACAGTGTGTGAAAATTTCATTTACCACTTTATCCTCAACACGAGTATTAAGCTGGGAAAAAGAAAGGAAGAACTAATTCAGGTGTCTGAAGAGAATACAAAGTATGCACATACATGTGGATAAAGGCAAATTAGATACTAGGTCCATTAATGATTTCATACAGTTCTTAGGACAATTGTGTGACTAATTGCTTTATCATAGAAAAACTGGAAAGCATTAGGACAAGTCACCTGAAACCCATAAAAATAGGTGTGATCAAGTGAGTTATAGTTAATTTTTCAACACTGGAATGGATAAAATAGGGAAATATTCTAAAATTTACATAATACAATAAAAACTATTTACCACTGAAAATTAGAGTTCATACAACTTACAATAAAGTGACTTTGATGAGTCTTAAATTTGACCAGAATGCTTCAGCCTCAAAATATAGACACCATAAAATAAAATTTTAGTAGAAAATGCAAATATTCATATGGGAACAGAGGGAGAGGGAGAGTATGACGACACTTTTATTCCTTTATTTGTTTGTGTTTTGGGGGGCCCTGAGGGCTTGAATGGGTCACTTTCTGTAGTGCTCAGAGGTTTCTCCTTAGGAGATTATGTGATACAGAGGATAGTACCTGGGTTGGCCACATAAAAGGCTAGCTCCTTAAGCCCTTTACTAAGAGATGATGCTTTACTAAATATGTCTCTAGTGTTTTCTCTCATTTAAACCACTGGAGAGTACAACTTTGTCATACATAAAACAGTATCAGGACACAGGAGATAGTTAGAGTGAATGCTCAGCATCCACCAGTTCCTATTCTACTTCTGGGGAAATGAGTTTCCCTCAGAATTCACTGGGATCAGTCTTCAAGGCCACTCTCACATGTAGGGTGTAGCCATGAAGTAACCCAGCATTACTGGGGTGGCCTTGGTACTCCTGACACTGCAGAAACTGAGAAACATTGCATCCTCAATCTCTGTATAAAAATGCTTGCTCTATTGGGGGAGAATTGAAACAGTGTTCAAAGCTATGTCTTCATACCTGATGGAATTTCAAAAGGTTTCTAGAATTAATTGAAAATTCAAACTATTTCTACCATCATTTGCTGCAGAGATTTTCTAGCAACTCAGACCATGAGATTGTCACATAATCAGACATTCAACATGCTGCTTGAGAAGAAAAAACAATCTGTTCTTTCATTCATTCCTATTGCTATAGTCTTGCTCTCTTCACTGTTGTTGACTTGTGTCATCTGGTTTGTCCACTCTATGAATCTGTCTTCCTTTTTTCCCTCCACTCCAGGCAAGGTAGCTCCTTCGTGTAGTCTAATTGTTAGCTCTTTCAGGAAAATTACCCACAGCATATCTTCTGGACGAATGGTATATTTCCTTACCTAAAGGCATTCAAAAGACTCAGATCAAAAAGCAGTTGGGCACAGATAGACATTCTAGAGAGAATAAAATTCAATTTTACATTCAGGAAAACCATTTCTACTTCATTCTTAAGACTTTTCCATCTAATTTTGCATTCATCTGCCTATTTCCAATTTCTGGGGCATTCAATCTATCAGACATATCTTTTCTAATTAGATTCCTAATAGTCGATTCAAATGAAATCATATGCTCATTAACATAAAACTATATTACTCTATATAGTTTCATATTGCCAACATTCTTAAATAAACCATAAAACTTCTTCAAGACATTAGAGTGGTATTCAGAGAACTCAGAAGAAAACATAAAACACATAAAGAAATTGCATACTTTCTGAAATTTAATTTAGACACCTTCTGATGCTACCACTATATTGTCACTTGTGAATAGCTCATCAAAATTAAGATTATGATAATGGATGTCAAAAAATAAGATGGTTCTTGGAAGAAAGAAAATAATCATAGTTATCTGATATGAGAGAAATACTAGTAGACATTTAAATAATAGCAAAATATTGACATGTATGGGTTATATTTACAGGTCAAAATAATAAGATATTTGCAATTTATTAAAATTTCTATTAATTCAATCATGTAAAATGATTTTGAAACTGTGTTTTTGCTACTCTTTGTATAATCCATATTTTAATTCACACATTCATAGTTGAACAATCAGATCATTCACATTATAAGCAAGATTAATTTTGTAAAGGCATTATAAATATACCATCCAAAAAATTATTGTCTAAACATTTTATTTTTAATTTTCTAAAAGTCACATTAAAATAAAAATACTGTAAATTTTAAATAATGTTTGATAATATATAAAAGCAATATATAAAATATTACTTTGCAATCTAATGAATAAAACCATGAACTTTTAAAAATATTTTGCTTGCTAGAACTTTAAAATTTTGTATGCATTTTACATATTAAAATATCAATTTAGAATAACTTCATCTGAAATGCTCAATAGTTATGCAATGCCACTGGAAGTGCAGTACTGGATATTTTAACATATATTTATTAGGGGAATAAATCGTATCTATTTTTAATTTTCTTAAAAGCTAAGGTAGTTTATGAGAAACTAAGTTAAATAAAATATATTTCTACAACTTATTAAAAGAAGTATGTGTGATCATATGGGTATTTAACTCTAAAAAGAATAAATATGCTTTGGATAAGATTGTTTCATTTTGTAAAAGTGTCACATATTTTAAATATACACTGTTGTGTTTTGCAATCAAAATATAATGGTAACTTTTAGAATTATGAGTCATAATAAGCATGCCAAAACTTATTACAGTAGCAAAAGTATAATTATTTCATAAAAAATTATATTAATGATTTTTTGAGAAACACTAACTGGTTTAACATGAAAACTATTAATTTATGCACCGATTGATTTTATTCTGATCTTAAAAACGATATCACTGTTTAACAGTGCCCTGCAGAGATACAACCAGAGCCCAGATCTATGAACAGTTGGTGAAGAAAAGCCATCAGCTACAAATTTTTTCTAGGTACATTAGCAATGCTAATCTCTTGAAGGTCACACAAATCATCTATTTTTTATCACAACTATCTGACTAGTGATCCCAACAGAAAATTTTAGAGGCTCAAGGTTCCTTGTGAAATTGGAATAAAACCTTTAGGCCAGCCTCAAGGGCATTGCTAAAGCAGGTGAGATCCATTAACTTATCTCAAGTGCCAGAGGCAGGAAAAGGGTCCTTAAACTGAAAGTCCTGCTGAGGTCCAGAGTTTAGCAAAGCAGAGGCAAAGAGTGGAGTGAAAGATTCAAAAATGAGACTGTTTTGGATTGTTCGGATGATAATGATCAGAAGAGTTCCCCGTGAGTGCAGTGGTAGCTGTGAAATAGCTGTCAGGATTCACCGCTGCTCGTGGGAGAGAGCACAGCTTTCACCTAACTGAGGCTC
Source organism: Sorex araneus (assembly GCF_027595985.1). Lineage (NCBI taxonomy): Eukaryota > Metazoa > Chordata > Mammalia > Eulipotyphla > Soricidae > Sorex > Sorex araneus. The sequence continues at coordinate 121,301,360 of NC_073305.1, read as the reverse complement.
TCACCAGTTTCCAGTTTGTCTCTACATGGACCTTCCTTCCCTATAATCGTGGAGGTTCTTTATTTCCCTAGAAATGGAAAAGACACCTTGGCAAAAACAAATAAACAAACAAAAATCCCAAGATTGCAATCAGGAGCATGACAAACTGCTTTTGCCTGATTGTTTGCCTAAGAACAAAATCTGTAGCACTGTTGCACTGTTGTAGCACTGCCCTCCCATTGTTCATCAACTTACTCCAGTGGGCACCAGTCAAGTCTCCATAGTGAGACTTCTTGCTACTGTTTTTGGCATATAGACTATGCCATGGGGAGCTAGTCAGGCTCTGTCGTGCTACTCGGTAGCTTACTGGGCTCTCTGAGAGGAAGCGAGGAATCAAATCCAGGTCAGCCGCGTGCAAGGCAAACACCCTCTCCGCTGTGCTATCTCTCCAGTCCAAGAACAAAATCAGTTTGGGGCTGTTTTGTCCAGATTAGTTTTGCCACCCGGTGGCATATAAGAAATTTTTTGAATGTTTTACTGGGATGAGTTTGAATTAATAAGTTTCTTAATTTTTAAATATTGTGTTTTTTATTTCTTTTGCTTTGTTTTCAGACCACATCCAGCTATGCTCAGGGCTTACTCCTAGCACTAGGCTCAGGAGTCACTCTGGAGGGGATCATATAGAGCTTCAGGGAAGGAACCCGGATCAGCACCGTACCTAATGTACTATCACTCCATTCCCATTATGTGTTATTTAATCTGAGCTATGATTAACATCAAAAATTAAATAACACATTCATTTGTTTAAGAAATAATAATTATCTGTGTCTGTAGGTGAAAGTCAAGTGAATTATTTCATAGAGAACAAAATGCATGTTTGTGAACAAGAAGCATTTATCATTTTTTAATTAAGGACTCTCTGGAGAGAGATTTAAATATGAGTCTGACATATATTAGTTGCAAGATGAAGAAATTTCTAGGAGTGGGAGAGAAGATGGTGGCAGTGTGGCAGCAGGAGCCCGAGTTAGCAGAGCGGCAGCAGCTCTCAGGGTTCTGCATAGCAGGGGCCGACGGGGTCATAAAATTACTGTGTGAATGACTGTCAGTGCCCTTTAAATATTTTCTCTCCCCAAAAGTAGCTTTAAGTGGAAACAAACTGGCACCCGCGGTGGAGCGCTGGGCTGAGCATGGGCTCGGAAGCTGAGGCGCTACCAGAGTTACCAGAGCTGGCTGCCATAGTGGCAGAGGTTTAGCGGGAATCAACAGGGCTCTGTGGACCCAACTTGGTACTACTGCAGAGCACAGGTCCTGAGTTGAGGGGGTGCATGTGTCCCCAGCATGGGATGCCTGCTCGAGCAACTTATCAACGGCAGAGGGTCCCTAACACCATATTCCCCCAGAGCGGCCCGTGCTGCCAGTGCCACGTGCATCGGACTGTGGAAGAAAATTTCCCTGGGTGCCAACTATCTGGAGACCGAGGGTGGGGGCATGTGCCCCGGGGTGTGTTCTTTGAGACTGGTGGCTACAGCTCACCCAGAGCGCCTGAGCTGCAAATGGTTGTAGCCCTGAACTCAACCCTAGTCCACGCTGGAGCCCAAAAATTAAAAATTAAATAACACAGTTAGAGGGTGAAGAACCTGGACATGGCGGGGAAAGCTCATCGGTAGCCTGATGGTGGTCTCTGTCTTCCTGACACCCCGACATTGCCCTATGTCCCTGGCTGGACTCCAAAAATCCAAGACCAAGTTTTCTGGGAAATTAAAATGTCAAAAAGTTAGGTATGTGGGACCCATGCCCACAAACCACCTGCTCGCCCATACAAGCTCAATTATCAGCCTTGCTCCAGAGACCCATAAAAACATCTCAAAGGAGATAGAAAGTGGCAGTTAATCTCGGACTCACACAAGGCTAAACGGACCAGAGTGGACCGGACAGGGTTGGGTTTGCCTGGTGCCTTTCCTTGCAGATATCCTGCAGTCATTTGCTCCCACAATCCTAAGGCCCTTGCTTTTCCTACACTCCTGAAAATACTAGAAGTCACCCTTATAAACTAACTCGAGCAGCAGCATGTAAGCTCTTCTACTGGCCTCACTTCAGTGACCCATAAATAAATCTTGAAAGAGATCAAAAGACACAGTTAATCTTGAACCTGCTAAAGGCAAGGCTGAACAAGACAGAAATAGAAGGAATAGATTGGAAGGGGCCAGGTAACCCTGGTGCCTGCCCAAGCAGATCCCCCGGCAGCCACTTGGTCCCAAAATTGCCTTCATGCCCCCAGCTTGATTCCAATGTCTTGAGTGGACCTCATACAAGTATCAGTCTGCTCAGAATTGAGGTATGTGAGTTTTGTGACTGAAATTTCCAGACTTTCTTGGGGATGGGATGGGCTACTTGCCTCTCCTCCCTGTACCTCTGGAAGCATCGGAAGTTGTTTCCACACTTTAAAGCTACCACCGGGTTTTTAAAAAAAAGCTACTCCAGCTATACATTCCCTACAAAAATAGTGAATGAATGTCCCGAATTAACAATGATCTCTTAGCACCTGTATTGAGAACCACACTACAAAAGGGGGAGGGTAGAGGGAGGAAGAGAGACAGACAGACAGAGACAGAGAGAGAGAGAGAGAGAGAGAGAGAGAGAGAGAGAGAGAGAGAGAGAGAGAGAGAAGCAAAGTGCCTGCCATAGAGACAATGCGGGCACAGGGGAAGGGGAGTGCTATGAGACAACCTGTGGATATTCGTGGTGGAAAATGAATACTGGTGGAGGGATGGGTGTTGGAACATTGTATGACTGAAACCCAATCATAAACAACTTTGTAATGGTCTATCTAACTGTGATGCATTGAATTAAAAAAATAATTATGGGGTCAAAGCAAAAGTACAGAAGATATGACATTTTTGTTGCATGTGACCCACCTGGGTTTGACCTCTGGCATTCCAAATGGTCCCTGGAGCACAGCCAGGAGTAATTCCTAAACACAGATCCAAGATTATCCCCTTAGCATCTCAAGTGTGGTCCAAAAACTTAAAAGGAAAAGAATTTACTAATAGTTAATAGTGAAAAAGATTAAAGGGCTTGAGTGCACTTGTTTCAGAAGCCATTTGTATGGTATTAAATCCCTTTGAATATTTGGCATAATTTGAGCATCTCTCTAAAGTGACCTGGATTTGGAACATAAGAGGATGATCATGGGGAATCTAGACCTAGAGTCAATTGCTTGGTAATCAAAAGTATTTTTAATAAATTAAAGCAAGGTATTAAAGAAAATAAATTTCTAAACACACATATATATCAGTTATACACATACATATGTAAGTAGATCTAACAGTACAAAATTGTACAATTATACATCATTACTAATGTGCTTTAAAAATATAAAGCAAAAATTAAGGAGGGAGAGAAAATCGAAGCTAATACTGTAATATATTAACAATACTTTTGCAGAAACAGTAATGAATCAATTAGGGTATCAAAAATCAAATACTCGAGACCCTCTGCACCTAAAGACTTTGATTCCAGAGACCTAACACATTTTGGCATCCAGTGCAGCTTCTTACAGCAATGTACTGGGACTGTGAGATGGGCTATGCAATTTCTGGCAGAATTTTCCCTGGACTTTATACAGAAATCCAAAACAGCGGCCACGCAACTTAACATCTCTTAATTGTCAACAATGTGAAATGGTTCCTTTTTTAGCAGGTCTGACTTGGGGGGGGGAGCCTCAAATAATAACAGTGATTTTTTTGTTGAAATATTGAAGGTAATCAAAGTAGCAGCCATTTCTCTGGACTGTGAACTAAGCAACAGCCCCAGGCCGGCCGAGAAGAGGAAATATCCCTCTTTCCCGGTTGTTTCTCATTTTCAGGGAGAAACGCGGCGTGGCATCAACCATACTATGAGGCTCGGGAAGGCGGATGAGGGGGAAAAAAAAAGGAAAAGGAAAAAGGGAAAAAAAAGAGTTATGTACTTGGAGCAGTGGGGCTACATATCTCTTCATTCTCAGCAATGGAAAACTAATTATCAAATGCTTCCTTGGTAGTAGGGCTGTCTTTCTTGGGGGGGAACTCCAACAACAATAGTGAGTTTTGTGTTGAAATATGGAACGTAATCAAAGTAAAGAGAAAATGAAGTGAAATTCATCAGTTATACAGTTGGGGGTTGGGGGGCGGGGGCGGGGGGTATACTGGGGTTTTTGGTGATGGAATATGGGCACTGGTGAAGGGATGGGTGTTTAATATTGTATAACTGAGACATAAGCCTGAGAACTCTGTAACTTTCCACATGGTGATTCAATAAAAAAAATCAAATACTCCATAGATATAGACAAATTCAAAATATAATAGGAAAGCAATTAAGTCATATTTTTTATGATACAAGTTATAGCAAGTTAGGAAGAGTGGACATATGATTTTCAAATTGCAAAAGTCTGGATTTAGACTACTAGATGACATTTATCATTATCATCACTTTTAAAAATGGTTAAATATATTTGACTAAAAGTTATCAATAGTGCCCATTACTACTATTTTTTTTTTTTACTAGAAGATTTAGTCAATATAATAAGTTAGGTCCAGGGAGATATGATAGCAGCTAAATTCCCTTGCACAAGTCAGACCTGGGTTCAACATTCTCCAGAAACATATGGAACCTTCTGAGTGCTGCCAGGAGTGATCTGTGAATACAGAGGTAAGAGTAAGACCTCAGCACTTCCAGGTGTGGACATCTTATTTCAGGAAAAAGACAAGGAATATTATAAAACCAATAAGTCAGACTCATTATGTGATGTGTGAAGTATTACATTAGACAAACAGAAAAATTTTGAAATAAATTAGTATTGATAAACACAAAGACTATATAAAAATAAACTGTTTCTATAAATAGGTAACAGGTAATCATAAATTAAACTTAGAAGGAAGTTTTCAAAACTATAAAATTTGAAAATAAAAGTATAAATATGATATGATTGTAGATGTAAAATAATATTCAAGTAAAATATTAAACATCAAGAATGCATGAATAAAGAAATAAAAATGGGGATGTGTATTTATCATATTTTTAAATAAGCTAAGACACCTAAATGTTTTGAGAATAACAATACATTCTTAAAGTCAATAAGATGCCAATAAAAAATTATGTGTTTTGTTTTGGAATAGGTGAGATGAAAATATGAAAATTCATTTAGCAATTGAAAAGATCAGGTGAGCCTTATGTGTCTTTTAATATATAGAGCAACACAAAAAGAAATAATTTACTAGACATTAAGATTTGTATTAAAGCATTGTTAATTTGGGGGAAAAGCTTATAATTCAAGTGTAAAATTAAAAAAAGTGTCTTGCTCTAATGTATGACTAAGGAGGAATATAACAGTGAAAAACAATTAACTATAATAATCAAAGTTAGGTTCTTAAAATAATCTGGATCTGGATCAATAGATATTATGATAGATAAACATACTTTATCATATAGTTTACACATATTCAATAAAGCACTCAAAATTATTCTATGTATGCAGATTATAAATATTTAGAATAATTTCAGGCACCTTGTTAAAGAAGCAAAACCATTAAGCTTTTAGAATAAAAGCTAAAGGAATATCAAAATATAATTAAAATCAACAAGTATTTACTAAAAATAATTTATAATTAATGGAATAAGTTTTCTAAACTTTTCCATATTTAAAATTTCAATATTTTATACATTAAATAGCACTGCACTGCACTGTAACACTGTCATCCCATTGTTCATTGGTTTGCTCTAGCAGGTACCAGTAACATTTCCATTGTGAGACTTGTTACTGTTTTTAGCATATAGAATATGCCATCACGGGTAGCTTGCTAAACTCTGCTGTATTGGAGGGAAAATCTAGGTAGCTTGCCGGGCTTTCCGAGAGGGACGGAGGAATAAGAAATAAAAACTGTGTATTCAAAGAAAATATCTAAGAAAATGGCATTGCAATTATAGAGCTATAATTAAATAATAAGTGGAAGATACGTCAGAAGAAAAATGATATCCACATATCCAATATGTAATAGTAAAGTGAATTATGGTGATTCACCCAGTAGACTATTTAAAAGACAGGCAATTCCAAGTTATGAAAAAAAGAGCAAAAACTAGAATTAAGTCAAATGCTCAAATGAAGGATATGTTAAGAGAATCACATGCTATTATTTTTGCTGTGCTTATAAATATGAAAACAAATACTAGGGAGTAAATTATAATACTATAAGATATTGTCTAATGCATGGGTATGTGGCGGAGGGGGAAGAGAGTGGGGAGTAGAGAAAGAGAGAGTGAGAGAAAGAAAAGACAATCTTAATAATAATATGCATAATGATTTTATACAAAAATTTGCATATTAAAATAAGATAAGATAGAAATATTGTTAAAATATATAAAACTACCATATAAATAAAATATTGAAATATCTTAGTTTCCAATCTTTTGTCTGAATGTTTTAAATATCATTAAAGCTATTTTTATGCTTTTTCTAAGATACTGTCACTGAAAAGCAAGCAATAATCACCCACACACCACATTCTTCCAAAGAAATAATAACTGATCTTGTTGGCAACTTTTGAAGCAGTAACTGTGAATGTACTGCTCATTTGCATAGCTTCTTTCTTCTTTGAGTGTTTTGCTTTGTCCCCGAATTCTGCATCCCTAGCCAAGGACAGGTGGTGAGCTCAATGGGACAGTGACTGCCTGAGAATGAAGATGCAGGGCTGTAGTACACCCAGTATCTGTGAGAAGGAAACACTTACTTGTGGGTCAAGTGTTAACAATAGGTGTTAACAAGCTACTGCTGTCAACATACATGTAAGCAACTTTTATTACAAATTTTATTATCATCAGAACACATGTTCTGATCTTTATCTCTCTCCTATCTTTACACTGAACAGTCAAGGTGGGATTATTCATTGGATTGTCTAAAATGCCAAGGGAATGGGGGGCATGGGGAATAGCAATAGTGTATTATATCCTCTGTCCTAAATTTTTCCTAACTCATCAAACTTTTGGGGAGTGTTTATACTATTATACATTAAAAACTGCATTGCACAATATAAGCATTTTCTACTCCACTGCTTTAGTTATTCACTGCTAAACTAAAGATGATACAATAAAATAGTTGCATCTTCAGGATGATAGGTTGGAAAAGTAGCAAAATAACAGGTGCCATTGTTTAAGCAAAATTCAACATTGTAAAACCATGGGAGGGAGCAAATTAGACAAGAGGAAATGGAAAAACCAAGAAGCTTTTTTTTTTTTTTTTTTTTGGCAGGAGGCCATTTGGGTCACACTTGGTGATGCACAGGGTTACTACTGGCTTTCCACTCAGGAATTACTCCTGGGGGTGCTTGGGGGGCCATATGGGATGCTGAGAATCGAACTTGGGTCTGTTGTGTGCAAGGCAACCCCCCTACCTGCTGTACTATCACACAAACCCAACTAAAAAGCATTTCTGAGAAAGAAAAAATCCATCATCCCCTTGTAATTTCTGCATTAATATGTGTATTATTTGATTTAAATAAATGAGATGAATGCTAGCATTTGAAAGATTAGATTCTAGAGTTATATTCCCTGGATTCAAATGTCTCATCTATAGGGCCCAAGTTTTATAATTTGCAGAGGAAATAATGACAAACCTCTGACATTGATTTGTGTGGAAGATATAAGAAAAATTTATTTGTAACATGTTTTGTATGGAATCTATATGATGAACTCACAAATGTTATAGTAGAATATAACCTACTCTATCATCATTTATATTAATATTATCATACTAACATGGAACATTTCTTTTTGGTGTTTAAAAAATTCAGCATTTTAATAATAATCTTTGGAGTTTTTGTAGCTCTTAAGGAATTTTGAGCAAAATCTAATGCTAAGAACAACTGAAAATAGATTTTTTCTATATTAAAAAAGAAATGAATAGTTAAATTATTATTTTGACTTCTTTTGTTATTATTATTATTATTATTATTATTATTATTGTACTTCTTTTTCAGTACTCTCAAATGTGGTAAAGAGAACTTAATACACCTGTAGTCAAGTTGCTAGAAAACTGTGGAAAGCCACAATAAATGTATTAAAATATCTGCATAATCTTTTTCCTTGTTTCATTATTTCCATGGTCTATCAGTCAGTAAGAATAAGTCAAATGTCCATAAAGTGTTATAACATTGAGCTTTGAAGCGTGAATAGAGATTTTTCATTCCTAAACAAAAACTCAGAAAAGAGTAAATAATGCCTTTAGATATCCATAACAATATCTACTTTCAATAGCTGTATTTAATGTTTATATAATAATTTATAGTTAATAACTTTCTTTTTTAATTGAGTCACCATGAGATACAGTTACAAAGCTTTCCTGATTACATTTCAGAAATACCGTGTTCCAACATGAGTTCCCCCATTCCTCCACCAGTGTACATTTCCCACTACCAATATCCCCTATATCCCTCTTGCCAACCGCACCCCCAGCCTGCCTCTATGGCATGCACTTTTCTTTTCTCTCTGTCTCTCTCTCTGTCTGTCTCTCTCTGTCTCTCTCTTTCCTTTTGGGCATTATGACTTGCAACATAGAGATACTGAGGAAGCCATAATGTTTGGTCCTTTACTCACTTTTAGCACACATCTCCCATGTAGAGCAATTCCTTCTTAACATCACTGTCATAATGGTTCCTTATCTATCTTGAGTGCCCTTTCCCCCAGCCCTAGAGTCAGACTCCCAACCATGGACCATAGGTCCTGGCCCTTGTTTCTCCTGTCCTTGGTTGCTATTCTCAAACTATGGCTTCTTTTTTTATATTCAACAAATGAGTGCAGTCATTTTGTCTATCCTAGTCCTCCTGACTTATTTTATTCAGCATGATACTCTCCATTTCCATCCATTTATAAGTGAATTTCATGACTTCTTTTTTTTCTAACAGCTGTACAGTACTCCATGGCACAGATGTTCTGTATTTTCTATAAACAGTCGTCTATTCTCCAGCATTTAGGTTGTTTCCAGAATTTGACTGTTGTGAATAGTGTTGTAGAGAACATACAAGTTCATATGTAATTTCTGCTTGTTTTTGCACCTCGGGCATATATTCCCAGAAGTGGTATTGCTGGGTCAGAAGCTCATCTTCTACATTTTAGAGAAATGCCCATATTGTTTTCAAAAAAGGCTGGACCAATCTGCATTCCCACCAGCAAGGAATGAGACTCCTTTACTCTCCTCATCCTCACCAGCACTAGTTTCTCTTACTCTTTTTGATGTGTGCCAATCTCTGTGGCTTAAAGTGATATTTCATTGTTGTTTTAATTTGCATCTTCCTGATGATTAGCAATGGAAAACATTTTTACATGTGCTTTTTGACATTTGCATTTCTTATTTGAAAAAGTTTCTGTTCATTTATTCTCCCCATTTTTGATGAGGTTGGAGGTTTTATTCTTATAAAGTTCTACCAGTGATTTATATATCTCATGGGTATTGGATAAGGAATTTTTCCCATTACATAGGCTACTTGTATGTCTTGGTCACCATTTCTCTTGAAGTGCAGAAGCTTCTTAGTTTAATGTAGTCCCATTATTTATCCTTGCTTTCACTTGCTTGTTCAGTAGTGTTTTATTTTTAAGAATGACTTTAGTGGGGCTGGAGTGATAGCACAGTGGGTAGAGTGTTTGCCTTGCATGCAGCCAACCCTGATTCGATTTCCAGCATCCCATAGGGTCCCCTGAGCACCACCAGGAGTAATTCCAGAGTGCAAAGCCAGGAGTAATCCCTGTGCATCACCAAAAAGAAAAAAAAAACAAGCCTTTAACTTCAATGTCACGGATAATTCTGCCTGTTTCCCTCCACATGCCTTATGGATTCAGATCTGATATTGAGGCCTTTAATTCATCTTGATATGACTTTGGTTCCTGGTGTTAAACAGAGGTCTGAGTAGTCATTATTATTATTATTATTATTAGTAGTAGTAGTAGTAGTAGTAGTAGTAGTAGTAGTAGTAGTAGTAGTAGTAGTAGTAGTAGTTTACATGTAGCTGTCCAGGTTTCTCAGCACCACTTGCTGAAGAGACTTTCCTTTCTCCAATTCATATTTCTTGTTAATTTATCAAAGACTAAATTATCATATATTTGAGGGTTTGTGTCAATATATCCACAGACCAACTTTCCATTGGTCTATGTGTCTTTCTCTATTTGAATACCCTGCTCTTTTAATTACTACCACATTGTAGAACAGTTTGAAGTTGGGGAAGGTGATGCCTCTCGCCTTCTTTTTATTAAGGATTTCTCTAGCTATTTGTGGAGGTTTATTGTTCCATTTGAATTTTGGAAACTCAATTTCAAATTGTCTATTTGAAAAATGTCATGGGTAGACTTGTAGGAATTGTATTGAATCTGTACAATGCTTTTGGTAGTATTGCCATTTTGATGACATTAATACTTCGATCTGTGAACTGAGGTGCATTTCAATTTCCTTGTGTCCTCTTTTATTTCCTGTAGTAGTGTTGTGTAGTTTTCTTTATACTGCTACTTCACTTCTATAGTTCAGCTGATTCCAAGGTATTTGATTTTCTGAGACACAATTGTGAATGATATTATTTTTTAATATATCTTTATTCTCTTTCATTACTTGTATATAGGAAAACCATGGACTTTTAGATAATGATTTTGTAACCTGCCATTTTACTATATAAACCAACTGTTTCTGGAAGCTTTTTTGTACCCTTGAGGGTTTTCTAAGTATAGTGTCATGTCATTTACAAATAGTGAGAATTTGACTTCTTATTTTTCTATCTGGATGCCCCTGATATCTTTATCTTGTCAAAATGCTTTGGCTAGTACTTCCAGTACTTTGCTGAACAGAAGTGGCTAGAGTAGGCAACCTTGTCTCATCCCTGATCTTATATGGAAGGCTTTCAGTTTTTTCTCATTGAGGGTAATACTTGCTCTGGGTTTTGGTAGATGGCTTTGACTATACTGAGGAAAGTTCCTTCAACTCCCATTATGTTTAGAATTTTTTATCATAAATGGGGGTTGGATTTTTTTATATCATTAAATGTTTTTATTCATTATTTTATTGATATGGTGTATTATTTTGATTGGCTTATAAGTGTTAAACTATCCTTGCACCCCCGGGATGAATCCTATTTGATCCTGGTGTATGAACTTTTTGATGAGTGATTAGATGTATTTGCTAGTATTTTGTTGAAGATCTTTGTGTCTGTGTTCATCAGGGATATTGGCCTCTAATTTTCTTCTTTTGTGTGTGTGGTGTCTCTGTCTGCTTTAGGCCACAAGGTGATATTTGCCTTATAGGAACTGTTTTCAAGTTTATCTATTTTTTCAATACTGGTAAAGCTTGAACAGGATTGGCAGTAGGTACCCTTTAAGATTTGAAAAAATTCACTACTGAATCCATCTGGACCAGGGCTTTTGTTTTGAGGGATACTTTTGATACTATTTCAATTTCCTCAATAGTAATAAGTCTATTTAGGTATTTCACATTTTTTGGATCAGTCTTGGGAGAGTATAGGAGTTCAGGAATTTATCTATTCCTTCAAGTTTCTCTTGTTTCATGGCACAAGTCTTCCAAAAGTAATCTCTGATGATCCTTTGCATTTCTGTGGTTTCTGTTGTGATGTCCCTCTTTCATTTATGATTCTGTTGATCAGGGCTCTTTCTCTCTCTCTCTCTCTCTCTCTCTCTCTCTCTCTCTCTCTCTCTCTTTTTTATCCTTGCTAGTGGCTATGGATCTGTTTATTTTCTGGAAGAACCAGCTCTTGGTTTTATCGATATTTTGGATTGGTTTTTGGGCTTCCAGCTTGTTAACTTTTGCTCCTAGTTTTATTATTTCCTTCCTCCTACCTAGCTGGGGCTCTTTTGGTTGATCATTTTCCAAGATCTTGAGCTGCAAGGTTAAATTACTTATGTAGGTTCACTCTTCTTTCTGAGGAATGTTTGCAGAACTATAAAGTTTCCTCTTAATACACTGCTTTTACTGTGTTCCTAAATTCTGGTAACTCTGTCTTCATTCTCATTTGTTTTCTGGAATCTTTTGATTTCCTCTCTGAGCCAATGCTCATTCAATGGTGAGCTCTTCAATTTCTAGGTGTTTGATTTGATTCTCCACTTCTGTGTGTGATTCACTTCTATTTTCAGTGCATCATGCTCTGAAATGATCCTTGCTACAATTTCTATCCTCTTAATTTTATGGAGTTATATTTTTTGACCCAGGATGTGGTGTATCTTGGAGAATGTCCCATGTGCAGAGGATAAGAATATGTATTCAGCTTTTTGGGGATGAGGAGGTCATATATATGCATCATATATATGACACATGTGTGTTATATATATGTATCACACATATATATGACATGTGTATATATAGATATACATATATGTACATGTGTATATATATGTATATATATGGGCCAGACTTCTTGTTTATACATGTGTTTGTGTTAAAATCTCCAACTATTATTATGTTGCTATCAATTTATTTCTTCATATTTATGTTTTAAATATTTGCTATTCCCTCAAATATATATTGGTGTATTTATATACATATATATATATATATTTAGGTTTTATGAGTTATTCCTGAGCTCCAGATCTCTTGATCATTTAGAAATGACCTGCATTATCTCATAACCTTCTTCAGTCTGAAGTCTATGTGGTCTGATGTTAGCCTTTGACTGAATCTGTATATACTCTGACTTTTCAGATGTTTCTTAATGGTAGCAGAATAATTGGATTCAATTTTCAGATTCATCTTCTCATTCTGTGTCTTTTAATTGGTGTCTTTAGCCCATTGATATTGAGAGAGATTATTGTTATGGGGTTTTGTCCCATATTTCTTCAGGAGTTTTATGTGTGTTTGAGGAGTATGTATTATATTAAAGTAGCCTGTTTAGTTTTTCCTGTAACCAGTTTTTAGTCTATAAAGTTCCTGAGTTGTTGTTTGTCTGTGATGCTGTGTATTGCTCCTTCAAATACGAATGAGAATCCAGCTGGTAAAAGTATTTCAGGTGAGGCATTCATTTCATTGAGCTTTTTTTTACTATATCCCCCCACTGTCTTTGGGCCCAGAGATTTTCTTCAGATAAGTCTGCTATACATCTCAAGGATGCTTCTTTATTAGCAATTCCCTTCTTTGATCTTGCTGCTTTCAGTATTTTGTCTCTATTCTTTTTGTCATTCTGATTTGGATTTATCTTGGTGTATTTTTATTTGGAATTTTTTTAGCTGGTACCCTTTGGGGTCCATGAGTCTGGGTGCATGCACTCTTCAGCTCTGGAAACATCTCAGCAATGATGGCTCTGACAATTGCTTCTTGATCAGGGTTTCCTTCCTGTCCCTATGGAACTCTAGTGGTTCTTATGTCACTTCTCTTGATGTCATCCATGTTTTCTCTTGCTATGAGTGGGTTCATGTGGAGGCCCTTTACATCCTCTGTTGTCTGGAGATTCTCTGGACCCCATCTTGGAGCTCACTGATTCTGTCCTCAGTAGCTGTTACTCTGACGCTCATGCATCCCATTGAGTTTTTCATTTTAACTACCAAGTTTTTCAGTTGTCATTTATGCTTTTATTTTCATTTGTACTTTTCTCATTTTTGCTCACATATCCTCTTGTATTTTATTGGTAGTGCATCCCATTACTTCTTTGAGCTACTTATGCTTCCTTTGCAGCTCCATTCTAAATTCCTTATCCAAGAGGTTAGAGTACATCATTATTAGTTGGTTCAATCTGGGCTTGCAATTTCACTCACTAAGCTTTTGTGGTTTGGAGTTGTTTCTTGTGTGTTGTTGTGTGGCTAGAACCCTGAGATTAGAATGTCTTATTATATTATATTGAGTTATGGAGCAGTGAAGAAATGCAAGGCCTGGGTTCACTGATATATCTAATACAGAATAAAAAGGAAGTGGCTCGTCCATGCAGCTTGGCGATTAGAGATTTTGAAGGGACATGAGGGTGATTCCGGTGATGAAACACTGAGGGTCCAGACTTCCCTTTGTGTGGAGCCAGACTTGAAGTTGGGGGAGAGGAAAGAGCCCACCACAGTCCACACACCTATACTTAACAGCTTTTAAAGATAGTATTGTCAATTTCTGATTGTTGCTGATGTAAAATTGTCTTTTAGTTCTCACTCTACATGTGATTATCTCACTATGCTCTTCTTTTCTTCTTCTTTTTCTTTTTTCCTCCCTCCTATCCTCCCTCCCTCCCTCCCTCCCTCCCTTCCTTCCTTCCTTCCTTCCTTCCTTCCTTCCTTCCTTCCTTCCTTCCTTCCTTCCTTCCTTCCTTCCTTCCTTCCTTCCTTCCTTCCTTCCTTCTTTCCTTCCTTCCTCCCTCCCTCTCTCCCTCCCTCCCTTCCTTCCTCCCTCTCTCCTTCTCTCCCTCCCTCCTTCCCTCCCTTCCTTCCTTCCTTCCTTCCTTCCTTCCTTCCTTCCTTCCTTCCTTCCTTCCTTCCTTCCTTCCTTCCTTCCTTCCTTTCCTCTTTTATTCTCACTTTTTCCTTCCCTTCATTTGTTCCAGCTGAGACCTCAAACTGCATATAGTGCCATCATTGCAGTTTGTTCAAAAATATATTCATTAATATAATACATTTATCTTCAAATTATCAACATATAAGCATTTAATTTTAATAATGTAATAATTACCTCATTATATAATTTGAATAATAAATAATTTAAATATATTTAATGCACATAAATATTTAAATTACAGTAAATTTATTTTATTTTTGTATAGAGAATAGAGTGAATTTTATTTTATTTTTGAATGTTATCATTTTTTCACATTTTTAAAACACCATGGTTTACAAACTTGTTCATGATGATTTGTTACGGGCATTCACTTGTAAATAATAAATTTTAAAATATGACATACACACAATCTTATAAGTAAAAATAATGAGTAATGCCCAAATGTATGATAAGTGATAAATATTGTTAAAGAGTTTGCACATGTACTTTTGTGGAATGCAATTTCACCATACACCAAAAATTACAAGAAAAAAAGGTTTATTAGTTTTGTAATAAAGCTGTACTATTTTTAGTATACTTAGAAAATAGAGCAAAACATGAAAAATATCATATAGTGTTTGAAACATGAATAAATTAAAGGGGGTTATTATTGAATAACTATCAAGAATAATACCTTATCCAAATAGTATCAATCAACATTTAACCTGTTAACTTAAGAAAAAAATGTCCACAACGTTTACTCATTACATTTTTCAAGAGAAAAGGGAGTATGTGTTTTATATTTGGGGTAATAAAACTCAAAAAAAGATTTTCACTTAATCTTAATCATAGGCAAACCATTCTTTTTAACAGAGATAATGTTTGCTACAACTGAAATGGCACTTACCCAGTATTCTGAAATAAATTGCAGTTGAGAACTGTAGAAGACACACATTAGAAAGAAAAGAAAGCAGCACTAAATTAAATAAGATTTATCATTTGACATTTAAAATACCTCACATTTGCATCCACTTCTCCTTGGTTAGATTCAATAAAAAAAAGATAGATTTGTCCAATCTCATGATAAAGAGAAAACCATTTCCTCAACTTGGATTGAATTTCATATTCTTTCCTAGTTTTACAAATTGTCTTCTTACGGTTATTCCTTTCCTTTACCATAGCTAAATCTTTGTTCTTTAGTGGTTCTTAAATTAGAAATACTTAAAAATAAAACTGCAATAAGATAGCAAATGTAAAATTTATAATTATTTATAGAAAAAGCACATGTATGCATTTTCGTGGAAAAAAATCTTAGTATGAGTAGCAAATTTATATTTATTTTTTTCAGGAATTTTCTTGAGCGACCACGATTTACAAAGGTGTCTGTAATAGAGTTGTTTCAAGGATACAACATTCCACCACCAATCCCACCACCAGTGCTCCCTTCTTCCACCAATATTACCAGGTTCTCTCCCACTACCTAGCCTACCCCTTGGCAGGAGTATTTTATACATATTTATGCATATTGCTTGATGCAATAAAACTTAAAGGAATGGCAAATCGAATTATCAGAAAATAAATTGATAAAAGTCCATTTGTAATGATGAATTGCTATATGTTTTTAACCTTTCTTATTCCAGTAGAGCAAAACCTTATGCACCATTAGTGAGCACCATAGTCAATGCCACACAAGGGGAAGTTTTTACTGTCCATTAAAGGAGTGCTTTTAAAACTTCTTGTAAACCTGGTTTAAAGGCTATCAATTCCTTAAACTGTTGCCTGTCCAAAAAGCTCTGTATAGTTCCTTCAATTATGAATGATAATCTAGCTGAAGAGTATTTTTTGTGATCCTGAATATTTTGTTTTATTTTTAACTTTTTTAAATTAATGAATCACCATGAGGTACAGTTACATACTTACAAACTTCCGTGCTTGCAGTTTCAGTCATATAATGGTCAAATATCCATACCAACACCAGTGCCCATTTTCCACCACCAATGGTCTCAGCATCCCTCCCACCATTCCCACACCGTTACTCCTCCCCCCATCACACCTCTGTGGCAGGGAATTCCCTTTTGCTTTTTCTCTCTCCTTCTGGGTGTTGTGCTTTGCAAGAGAGGTATTAATTGACCATTATGTTCGGTCTATAGTCTCTCATCCCAAGTGGATCATCCTAGCACCATTTACTTGGTGATCTCTTCTCTAACTGAACTGCCCTTTCCCCCAGTATGTGAGTCCAGCTTCTAAGCTGTGGAGTAATCCTCCCAGTACTTATTTTTAATAATCTTGGGTGTTAGTCTCCCATTCTGTTTCTTTATATTCCTTGAATGTGTGCATTTTTTCTATGTTGGTCCCTCTCTTTCTGACTCATTTTGCATAACATGATACTTTCCATGTTGATCCATCTATATGCAAAGTTCATGACTTCATCTTTTCTAACAGCTGCATAGTATTCCATTGTATAGATGTACCAGAGTTTCTTTAACCAGTCATCTGTTCTCGGGCACTTAGATTTTATTCAGATTATGGCTATTGTAAACAGTACTGCAATAAACTCACAAAGGCAGATGTCATTTCTACTACACTTTTTTGCATCCGCGATATATTCCCAGAAGTGGTTCTTCTGGGTCAAATGGGAGCTCAACTTTTAATTCTTCGAGAATCGTCCATATTGTTTTTCACAATGGCTTAATCAGTCAGCATTCCTACCAGCAGTGAAGGAGTGTCCCTTTCTCCCCACATACATGCCAACACTGGTTGCTTTTGTTCTTTTGGGTGTGGGCCAATCTCTGTGATGTGAGGTGATATCTCATTGTTGTTTTGATCTGCATCACTCTGATGAATAGTGATGAAGAGCATTTTTTCATGTGCCTTTTGGCCATTCGGATTTCTTCTTTGAGAATGTTTTTGTTCATTTCATCAACCCCATTTTCTGATGAGGTTCGATGTTTTTTTTTGTAGAGTTCAACCAGTGCCTTGTAAATCCTTGATATCAACTTCTTATCAGATGGATATTTGGTGTATATACTTTCCCATTCTGTTCACTGTGTCTTTTGAGGTGCAGAAGGGAAATATCTCTGATGAACACAGATGCAATGATCCTCAACAAAATATTAGCAAATAGAATCCACCAACTCATCAAAAAGTTCATGCATCACAACCAAGTGGTGTGAGAATGGTTTAACATTCGTAAATCAATCAACATAATCCATCATATCAACAAAAGAAAAGAAAAAAACATATGGTCATATTAATAGATGCAGAGAAAGCATTTGACAAGATACAGCAACTATTTATGAAGAAAACTTTTGCCAAAATGGGTTTTGAAGGAACTTTCCTCAATATAGTCAAAGCCATCTACCACAAACCCATGACAAACATTATTCTCAATGGGGAAAAACTAAAAACATTCCCTCTAAGATCAGGAACAAGACAAGGATGCCCAATCTCACCACTTCTATTCATTATAGTACTGGGAGTGCTTGCAATAGCAATTAGGCAAGAAAAAGATATTAAGGGCTTCCAGGTAGGAAAGGAAGAAATTAAGCTTTCACTACTTGCAGATGATATGATACTATATTTAGAGAACCCTAAAGTCTCTACAAAGAAGCTCCTAGAAACAATAGACTTGTATAGTAAAGTCGCAAGCTACAAAATCAGTACTTAAAAGTCCATGGCTTTCCTATACGCAAATAATGAAAGACCAGAAAGTGACTTGAAGAAAGCAATCCCGTTCACAATCATGCCTCAGAAAATCAAGTACCTTGGGATTAGCTTAACTAAAGAGGTAAAGGACCTATACATAGAAAATTATAAAACACTATTACACGAAATAAATGAGGACACAGGAAATGGAAACATATCCCCTCCTCATTGGTTGGGAGAATTAACATTGTCAAAATGGCAATACTCCCCAAAGTATTATACAGCTTTAATGCGAGCCCTATAAAAATACCCATGACATTCTTCAAATAAATGAATTAAACACTACTGAAATTCATATTGAACAACAAACCACCACTAATAGCTAAGGTAATTCTTGGGAAAAAGATGGGACGAATCACCTTCCCCAATCTTAAACTCTACTACAAAGTGGTTACAATTAAAGCAGCATGGTACTGGAACAAAAACAGAGCTGCAGACCTATGGAACAGGGTAGAATATCCTTACATATACCCTCAAATATATGATCACCTTATCTTTGTTAAGGAAGCAAGAAATGTGAAGTGGAGCAAGGAAAGCCTCTTTAACAAATGGTGCTGGCAAAACTGGACAGCTACATGCAAAAAATAGACTCAGACCTAACACCATGAAGCGTATTTTTGATGAGGTATTCATTTAGTTGAGTTTTGTACTATATATTTTTCTTCCATATTTTTCAGGCGCCTCAATTCTCATTTAGTAATCTGCTTGTAATGGGCTTTCCTTTGTATAAAATTTTCTTTTATTTATCTTTCCGCATTCAATATTCTGTCTCTATCTTTGGATTTTATTATTTTACTATACATATACAGTGTATGGAATTCTCTTCTTTGGGTCTCACTGGGACCCTTGGTGCCTTTTGGATCTTGGTGCCTGTAATCCTCAACTCTGGGAAGTTCTTATTAATGATTTCTTTAATGTTTCTTCACAACAACTGCCTTCCTGTACTCAGGGACACTGATGATTCCTATATTGTTCCTTTTGAGCTAATCCCATGGCAGTTTACTCCTTTCATCTTGGAGTTCCTCAATTTTGCTCAGTTTCTGTTATTCTGCCATTTGGAGCTTCTATTTACTATTGTTTTCTTTTTATTTCACCTACCATGTTCTTCCTTTCTGTCATTTCTAACTGTGGTAGCTTTTTTCATTTTGAATCGCATACTTTCTTGGGCTTTTCTGACTACCTTCGCTATCACTTTTTTGAACTCACTGAACACCCTCATCATCACACCCTCATCTCACTAAAGATACTGTCTGAGGATTTAGTGTTGTTATTTAGGTCTTCAATGATATTATTTTTACTCCTTGAGCTTGTTGGGCATCTACAAATTTTCCTCATTGGTTTTCTTGCATTGTTTGCTGTGAATAAGTAATTGTAGTAACCCCACTGGAAGATACAGAGTGATTAGGCTAGAGATTGTTCTCTGTCTTCTCTGCCTGTCTTCACGGACTGATGGAAGAAAAAACTATGAGCAGCATGTAATTTGATGAGTAAAGTTTTGTCATGGGACTGTATATGTGGTCATGTACTTTGGAAGCTGTGGCCTTGGACTTTAATGTGGCACAGGTCAGGTGTGGAGGCTGCTGGGACCCACTCGGAAGGGAGTGGTTCTGCTTCCCGTTCTAAAACAGTCCCAATGACACCAGACTGAGGCAAGCCTAACCTTGGATGAGCAGGAAGAGAAAGTCCATTAATATTTAATTTTGAATAAAAACTGCAAAAATGGTAAAAAGATACATGAAAAAGATGCATTCATGTTTGGTTTCTACCATAATTTATTCTACATACCTCTGGTAGCCACTAAAATTTAATCAGAACTATGATTCCTCTAATTCATTTTTTAATTTTGTGTAGTTATATCTATTCTTATATCATGGCTTCATTTTATTTTAAATAGAAATTTTCATTGGAAAGTAGAAGGGAAAGTGAAAGAAACTCCCCAGTGGAGGAGGAACTTAGTATAGAACTAAGTTCTACCATAAATCATATAATTAAAAGTATATTTAATAACTAAATTGTTTTTAAACTCTTGAGTTTAGGATTTTATTAATTTTTAAAATTAAATATTAATCATTGCTGTGTACATAATCTTCTTGCAATTAATTTTTCTCATCAAAAATCCTTTGCATACATATTAATAGTGTATTAACTCATCTGATATAATTGATTGCTTAGATGATATTTTTGATGCTTATCTCTGCTGTTTAATATTTTTGGGAAGAAACACCAGCTATGCTCAGGGTTGTTAGGGAACAACCCAACATGTGTGGTCCCAGGGATTGAGTATGAATTAACTACATGCAAGGCAAGTGAATTATCTGCTGCATTATCACTCCAATCCAACTCTTCATGTAATTTTAAATGTCTTTTAGTAAAATCCCACTTTCCTAAAATGTTGCAAACTAAATATCTGGGATACTTTACTGAAGCAGCAGATAAATAAAGGAAAAAGGGAGGCATCAGTTATTCCTTTTATGCCTTTTCATATTAATCTCTTGTTAGCAATATTAGAAAAATAAATATAGGTCACAAGGAGATTAATATTTTATAAGCATATATTTAGCAAAACAAATGTAGGGGTCAGTGGGTAAAGTGCTTGTCTTGGTACAATATATGGTTCCCAAACGCAAAAGTAGTTTTCTGAGTGCAGTGCCAGGAATAAACCTTGAGCATCCCAGGTATGATTCAAAACCCCCAAATAAATAAACAAGTAGTTACCCCTTTAAATCCTGGGGAAATTTTCTAAATGTGCAAGTTATTGTTTTATTTTTTTCACATATTTTTCTTTTTCCAATTATTATACACTGCTTTGTAGATTACCAAAATAATGACATGAAAACTTTGTCTGTAACAGACAATTCAGTGATTTTAGTTTAAATACAAATGTATGCGCAGCTAGATGTTATTTCCAATGTAATTATTAGATTTATATAATATTTTAATATTTAATAATAACTGTTGTGAAATTTGTGTATATATATTGCACAATATCAATTTGCGCATGAACACATATTTGTTTTATGACAAATATAATTAGTAAATTATATTTACTTTTTTCTTTTTAGTACACCATTTAGCTACAAAATTATAAAATAGAATTGTAATTATGTGTAACAGAACAGCAACAGTCATGCTTTCAAGCACAGGACTTAGAGAGATCTATCATAAAACACATATTTCTCATGTTATATGAAAATGTAGTATTCAAATTTACAACAATAAGCAAGAGTCTCTAAGTTTGCAACCAGATCAAAGTTGACAGAAAAACGTCTGAGCAGGTGGATTGCTTCAATTATTTGCCATATCTGATGAATATAAAATAGCATCCCAAACATTTTAGAGATCTGTAGTTTGCTGGCTATAAGTCAGAGCAATATGACATTGATAATGATGTTTGGCCAAGACAAAGGCTCATAAAAAGAGTGAGAGATAGAAAGTATTGTGTTCTTTGTTCTTTCTTTCTTTTTATATATTTTTTTCCCGAGTGGCCTTTGGCTTGGTAGCCATTTAACTACAAATGCAACAGCTGGCCACTGAAATGATGGTATCAGGACCCCTTGAAGGGTACTGAGATGTAATACTATTGGCAGGCCGTCTATGTGTTTGGGATGAAATAAGCCAAGCACTGGACATTTTAGCAGCTGTCCAAACAAAGGATATTGTTAAGATATCTAACTGCTGAAAATTGGCCACTCTAGCAATATTTGTTGAAAAGAAAGCGATTACCAAATGGATTGGCAAATGTTTGAAGACAATCAATATTCAAAGTTTGAGAGGGTCTGTGGGAAGTTAAACCAAAATGCACAAAATTGCCTTTATCTCAACACGTTTAGGAAAAATTTTCTAAGATTAGACTAGATGTTCTATGAGTTGGATTATGATTAGACTCCACATTGAATAACCATTTTCTACTTTTGGCTTTTTATTCACTGCAAGTAAATTTTATTTCCATAACATAAAACACATTTTTATTGCTACCTTGCTACTTTTTAAAAAATTGATGATACTGAATAATACAACTCTTTAAACAGTTTTCTTTGATCTTATAGCACTATTATGTCCACTCACTGAATTATATATTTAATTATTTTAACACAATTTAACTGAAAACCAATGATATATTCAAAGTTCATCCATTCAACATAAAATAAAATAAAGAAATGTGAAATATCATACACTTAGTTGTAGTAATGGTGGAGTCATCTTGCTTTCTTAGATAAATACAAGGCTCAAAATGTGAAAGAATTGTTCATTGTTCTAAAAGTACATACAGGAAAAATAATAATCATCAATGTATGAACCAAAAAACAAGAGTTAAGATGCATGAATCATTGATTTAATAAGCTCTTTGGTTTTTAATGATTGTTGGGGTCACTCAGCTTTGTGCACATTAGTCAATTTACACTATAAAGTTCATGCTGTCCAGTGAAAGTAGGGAAAAAAACCATTTTGCCTACCTTTAAAATTTCATAATTTTGGGGCCTGGAGCACAGCGGGTAGGGTGTTTTGCCTTGCAAGAGGCCAACCCGGGTTTAATTTCCAGCATCCTATATGGTCCCCTGAGTGCCTCCAATTGTAATTCCTGAGTGCAGAGCCAGGAGTGACCCCTGTGCATCTGCGGGTGTGACCCAAAAAGAAAAAAATTAAAATATTTAAATTCCATAATTATTGACTTGTTTAAATATTTCTAGAGATAACATTTTGTGAAGAAGATCCTTCCATCTTCAATTCTCTGTGAAAAATTATAGAGGTAGGTTAATTGAACTTCAAAAAACTTTAAACAATAATTTTCTAATTCTTGCAAAAACATTATAGATGGTATTTTAAAAATCGTGCACAATAAGTAAATTTAGCCAATGTATATCTATACATGCTTCAAAAATCTACTTTAAGTATTATCATTGATTAGGTAGGCAGACTTCTTAAAATGCCTAAACTTTTCTTATAAAATGTTCAGAAATAATTATTTAAAAACAGTGACAATAAGTCTCTCAATGAGAGACGTTACTGGTCCCAGCTTGAACAAATCAATGAGCAACGGTATGATAGTGACAGTGAATGCCTTTTGATGTTAGTATAAATAATTGGGGAAGATAAAATTATTTATAATTATTTTGCTTCTTTCCATCATTGTTTTGAAGACCTGACAAGACAAGGTAGTATAAGAATTTTAGGGTCATTGCTTTTAACTACCTCCTCTATTATCTTGAACTTGTCATATTATGTAATATAACAGGTGCTTCTCTTATTTTTGAAGAATAACTCTGATGTTTAAGATATGATTCTAGTTCTATTTACTTTGCAAAAAAAAATCAACATTGGGGACTGAGAAGAAGCACAATGGATTGAGTGCATTCTTTGCACGCAGGAGGCCAGGGTTAATTGCATATGGTTAAATCCATAGCACCATCATATTATCCCCAAACACCTCTAACCAAATGCAACCCCCAAACAAAGCAGAGAACAAGAAAAAAATGAACACTGCACAGTTATACTAATTTCTTAAATATTTAAAAAATAAAATAATGCAGTACATTTTGTCTTACGGTTTATGAGCATCACTTGTCACTTGTCATCCTGTTGATCTTCGATTTGCTCAAGCAGGTGCCAGTAAAGTCTACATTTGTCCCTGTCACGAGCTAGTGCAGCCCAATGATATCTGCTTGCTCCAGGAACAAGAAGAGCCTCAAATCATTCATTCAGGGATTTGACAAAGAAATCTGACCATCTAGTTGGTGGGCGGCTGTGAGGTATTCTGACCTCCCATGGAATCCAGTCGGTAACAGCTCTAGTCCTGTGGTCGCCTCTGAATCGCATTACATGACCGGCCCATCTGATTTTTGATGCCTTGGCAAATGAGACAGCGTGCCTGATTCTTGATGGTCTATGGAGGTCAGAACTCTGGATTCTTTCTCTCATTTGAGTGAGACGTGATACTCCTAGCATAGCTCTTTCGATTCTTCTTTGGGATACCCTAATAGTGTTCTCATCCTGTATGCATAGGGCCCAGGTCTCTGAGGCATATGTTAGTGCAGGAAGAACAGTGGAATTGAACCAGAGTTGGAGGTTCTTCGTTCTCTTAACTATTTCTTCGACGCTCTTGAATGCATTCCACGCTGCTCTCTTCCTCCTGCGCAGTTCTGGCACCAAGTCGTTCCTCAAGTTGATTTCTCAACCCAGGTACACATAGCTGCTGCATTCGGAGATGTTTGTTTAATTGGAAGCAAATTGAGCTTTAGGGACCAGTCATTTTTCATGAACATTGTCTTGTTGAGATTCAGGTGCAATTCAACCTTTCCACACTACTGGTTGAAGTTGGCCAGTATTTGTGCTGTTTGGCTAATGTTTGGTGTTATGAGAACCATATCATCAGCGAAGCGGAGATGGTGTAATTGCCGACCGTCTATCTTCACTCCCATTCCTTCCCATTCCAGTCAATGCATGACATTTTCGAGGGTGGCACTGAAGAGTTTCGTCAAAATGTTATCGCCCTGCCGAACCCCTCTTTTTACATCAATGATCACTTCCTTGTAGAATGGTGAGATCCTGGTGGTGAATCCGTAATACAGCTCGAGGTGGATCTTGATGTATTGAGTTTGAATGCCCTGTTGGGCCAGGGCTTCGAAGACCACCTCAGTCTCAACAGGATCGAAGGCCTTCTTTAAGTCAATGAATGTTAGATAGAGCGGCATCTTGAACTCTCACAAAACTTCAATGAGTTTGGTCACTGTGTGGATATGATCTATCGTGCTGAATCCCCTTCGGAACCCGGCTTGCTCGCATGGTTGTCCTTTGTCTCCTGTTCTGCCTATTCTATTCAGGATGAAATGAGTGAACAACTTGTAGATGACAGACAGCAGGCAGATTGGGCAATAGTTGCTGATGTCATGGATGTCTCCTTTCTTGTACAACAGAAAAGTCCTACTGGTATTCCACTGAGATGGAACCTTGCATTCTGACAGGTAGTAGCGTGTGAAGAGTCGAGCCAGTGTATTGATGAGTACTGGTGGCATTTTCTTCAGGTGTTCGGGTCTGACCTTGTCCAGCCCAGGTGCTGTACGAGTCTTTACCAGTGAAATGGCGTGTCGGATTTCAGAAGTGAGAACGTTGGGAACGACATATCCATCCTGCGGAATTTGGTACGTGGGCAGGTGGACATGGCTGACAAAGAGATCCGAGTAGAAGTCGTGAATAATCCTCTCCATTGCCTTTCAGGAAGATGTGGTAAATCCATTGGGACGTTGGAGGCAGTCATCTTGGTCTCGTAGTTGGTGAAGGACAGGCGAGCGTTGTGAATACTTTTTCCAGCTTCTGCTGCACTGGCCAACACTGTTGCTCTTCTCTCTTTGAAGTCTTCCTTTATCACATCTCTGCACAGCTTTGTGAGCTTGGACATTAGCTTGTGGTTGCCCGAGGCTCGCCCCAAAACCACGTTGACAAATGAGCTTGAGAGTTTTCAAAAACAGGTGTCTTTCTTCACACAGACATGGAGGTGCTGAACCAGTCAATTGTATTTTTTGTTGATGTTGTCAAGGACGGCATCTTCCCACGTTTCTGCAATAGTGCCAAAGATTTCCTAGTTGATGGTCATTCTGGGAGTTGCCTTCTGAGACTTAAATTTTGCAGACTTTTCTCCCTGCTCTGTGAAGTAGAATTTTGCACGAAGGAGACTGTGGTCTGATCCCGCATGGAATTTTGGGACAACAGTGACATCTGTCAGGCAAAACCTTCAATTGAATATGTTGTTGTAGACTTGTTGTTACTGATGTGGTCAATTTCATTGTGGAACTGTCCACCAGGAGACTCCCATGTCCAGCGTTTAGATTCGGCCTTCTAGAACTGTCAGTTACCATGGATAGTCTTGGTCGACATGATGAATTCAGACAGTCTCTCACCCTGATTTTTCCATTCTAGACCATGTGTCCCAATGTGGAGTTCTTTGGGCAACCTTCTAGGACCTATCTTGGCATTAAAATCACCAACAATGATCTTGTAGAAGGTGTGGTTGTCTTTATAGATCTTCTCCAGTTCCATGTAGAACCTCTCAATTTCTTCTTCATTGTAGTTGGAAGTTGGTGCGTAGACGATGAAGATAGAAACTGCAGGCAGTGAGCCACATCTATTAGAGCGGAATCATTCAATTCAAATTGTTAGGCATTTGAATGAATCAATGCTCATGGCCAAGTTTGTGTTGACAAGGACACCAATGCCACCAACTCCTCTGTTGTCGCATGTTCTGAGGAACAATTCTTCTCCAGTGTCGAAAATGCATGATGTGATTGATGTCTCCTCGTTTTGGTCAGACCAATGATGTCATACTTGATCTTCTGTGCTTACACCATCAGGTCCTCAATGGATGCTTCTGAATGCCAGCATATGTGAGTTGAAAGTACAAACATTTTAATCTTTCTTTGTTTTGGCAGTTTATGAGCATATAGTGTATTTTTACACCTATACAATATCATTATGTCTAGTTATTAAAACCTTAGAAACATCTAGATGTATCAATTCATTGACAATTTATTATATATATTCATGAAAGAGAACATGTGATTATGTGACTTATCAGATTCAAAATTATCTTTCTACTAAGAGAAATTGCATTTTATTCAAATTTTATAAACATGACTATAAAATAGAAAATCTTTTTTTGTTGTGACTGATGAAATTATTTTAATAGATTTTTTTTTTAGCAGAAAATAGAATAAAGTACTTTCTTTTTTTTTTAGCCCTTTTTTTTTTGTTCACACCCGGCGATGTAAAGGAGTCATCCCTTGCTCTGCACTCAGGAATTACCCCTGGCGGTGCTCAGGGGACCATATGGCCATATGGGATGCTAGGAATCGAACCCAGGTTAGCCGCCTGCAAGGCAAACACCCTCTCGCTGTGCTATTGCTCCATCCCCAATAAAGTATTTTCTTTATATTTAAATATAGAAATTAAGACTGGAATTATAGTTAGCTATATTTAGGGTTAGAGTCAACACAATTATCATGATCTTTAACACAGCACTGGGCTCTTTCAACTACTTATCAGTTCCTGTCTCTCAATGTATGTATGTATTTGCATAATAAATAATCCACAATGTATTTGTAGCACTGTTATCCCATTGTTCACCAATTTGCTCAAGCGGGCACCAGTAACGTCCCCATTGTGAGACTTGTTACTACTGTTTATGGCATATTGAATACACCATGGGCAGCTTGCCAGGCAGGCGGGATACTCTCCGTAGCTTTTCGGTCTCTCTGAGAGGGACAGAGGTATCAACCTTGGTCGATACCTCTGTGCAGGGCAAATGCCCTACCTACTGTGCTATCGCTCCAGGCCACACACTATATTTTTAATATGTAAATATAATTTACATATTATAAATATATCACTCTTGCCTTGAACACAGCCAAGACGGTTTGATTCCTCCAACCCTCTTGGAGAGCCCAGCAAGCTACCAAGAGTATCTTGCCAGCACAACAGAGCATGGAAAGATACCCGTGGCATATTCTATATGCCAAAAACAGTAAGAAGTCTCACAATGGAGAGGTTTCTGGTGCCCCACTAGAGCAAATATATGAGCAACAGGATGACAGTGACAGTGATGTAAATATGATGAAATATAAGTAAAACAAAAAAGAGGTTTAAGACAAGATCTTTAATGTAATTAATCTATAGCTATTTTACATTTTCAACTGAAACATCAGATTTGATGTATATAGGCTGAAGTGTTAGTATATTGGGTAGGGTGCAAGCCTTGCAAATAAACATCCTGGTACCCCGGCACCCAAATAGTCAGCAACCCTTCCAGTAGTGATACCTGAACACAAAGCCAAGAACAAATCCTGAGTTCAAGTAGGTGTGTCCCTTCCACCTACCAGAGAATTAAGATTTGAAACACATAATCACTTTTTTTTATCACTCCCATTGCAGTTCTGGGCATTCATTTGTATTTCTTCATAGAAAAGAAGAGAAAATTAGTGTGTCTGTATATCAAAATAATGTAAAAGTAAACAGCGTAATTACTGTGGCTTGTGTACTGAACTATTTGCTTGAAAAACAAAAAATATAAAACTAAATTAGATTTTGTGTCTTATAGGCATTTAAACATCTATCATGTCATTAATATTTTGTGTTTTTGGTTTTTGTTTTGGGGCCACACCTGGTGGTTCTCAGAGCTTACTCCTGGCTATGTGCTCAGGGATCACTCATGGCAGTGCTCAGGGGACTACATGTGGTGTCGAGGATCAAGCTAGGATCTACTGCACAAGCTGCAGCACAAGCTCTCTGACCCGACATTTAAATATTCCCAATAATCTACAAATTCCTTAAGATAGTCAAACAGTCACTTAAATTTCCATAGTGAATCTTAAATGCATCCTTTCAAGAATTATAATAAATATAGCAAACTGTCTTATTCAAGTTCTATAAATTTGGATAGTGTCTTAAAAATGAAAAAAAGAGGGGGGGAGGAAAAAATGAAAAAAAGAGCAGTTGTGTTTGATGTGTAAACTTTCTGAAACTAAAAAAGTAGTTAGACTCTTAAATATTTATTTTTTCCAATTTAAACAGAAATAAAATTTCATTTTAAATGTATCGGTCATTCTTGAAGAAGAAGAAAATAAGTTGTAGTATCATAATGTACCTAACAAGCCAAGAGGAAGCAATTAAATAACAATAACTCTGAAATGCTTACATTTACTTGGGTCTTGAAACAATGATCAAATTCTGAGAAATTGTGCATATCTGACAAAGTTTTATTATCAAACATCTGTGAGAAAAATGCATCCTCACATCTAGCACTGAAAAAATAACAAAAATTAAGAATACTTTATTCTCAACAATGTTTTTTCCATGTAGACATGGACACAGTTTAACCTAATTTAATTAAAACCGATGCTGCCTTCAGAGCCCATTTTTATCTCTAATTTTTATTTCTCTTTCAAAAACAATAAGATTTGTACTTTCATTCAAAAATCCTTTCTTAGGAAGAAATCAAACTCTCACTATTCGCAGACAATATGATACTATATCTAGAGAAGCATAAAAGCTCTACTAAGAAACTCTTAGAAACAATTGACCTGTACAGTAAGGTCGCAGGCTATAAAATCAGTACCCAAAAAACCATGGCCTTCCTATATGC
This sequence comes from Sorex araneus, assembly GCF_027595985.1. NCBI lineage: Eukaryota > Metazoa > Chordata > Mammalia > Eulipotyphla > Soricidae > Sorex > Sorex araneus. The sequence continues at coordinate 121,272,090 of NC_073305.1, read as the reverse complement.
AAACAATTAGACAGAGGAAAGGGACATGAAAAAAGCAATCCCATTCACAATTGTGCCCCAGAAAATCAAATACCTCGGAATCAGCTTAACCAAGGAAGTAAAGGACCTCTACAAAGAAAATTATAAAACGCTACTCCATGAAATAAAAGAGGACATGAGGAAATGGAAACATATACCCTGCTCATGGATAGGGAGAATCAACATTGTGAAAATGTTAATACTCCCCAAAGCATTATACAGGTCCAATGCGATCTCTATAATGATACCCAGGACATTCTTCAAAGAAATGGATCAAGCAATCTTGAAATTCATATGGAACAATAAACGCCCACGGATAGCTAAAACAATTCTTGGGAAAAAGATGATGGGAGGCATCACCATGCCACCTTAAACTTTACTACAAAGCGATATCAATTTAAACAGTATGATACTGGAACAAAAGCAGAGCGGCAGACCAATGGAACAGAGTGGAATATCCCAACACACAACCCCAAACGTATGATCATCTAATCTTTGATAAGGGGGCAAGAAATGTGAAGTGGAGCAAAGAAAGCTTCTTCAACAAATAGTGCTGGCACAACTGGACAACCGCATGCAAAAGAATGGGCTTAGACCTCGACCTGACACCATGCACAAAAATCAGATCAAAATGAATTAAAGACCTCAACTTCAGACCACAATCCATAAGGTACATAGAAGACAAGTTCGGCAAAACCCTCCACGTTATTGAAGCTAACCGTATCTTCAAAGATGACACGGAACTAAGCGATCAAGTAAAAACAGAGTTAAACAAATGGGACTACATTAAACTAAGAAGCTTTGGCACCACAAAAGACACAGGAACCAGAATACAAAGGCAATTTACAGAATGGGAAAGGATATTCACCCAATACCCATATGAAAAAGGATTGATATCAAGAGTATACAAAGCACTGGTTGAACTCTACAAGAAGAAAACATCCAACCCCATCAGAAAATGGGCCAAAGAAATGACCAGATACTTTTCCAAGAAAGAGATATGAATGGCTAAAAGGTACATGAACAAATGCTCTGCATCACAAATCATCAGGGAGATGCAGATCAAAACTACCATGAGATACCACCTCAAACCACAGAGAATGGCACACATCCAAAAGAACAAAAGCAACCGCTGTTGGAGAGGATGTGGAGAGAAAGAAACCCTTCTACGCTGCTGGTGGGAATGCCAACTGGTCCAGCCCTTTTGGAAAACAATATGGACGCTTCTCAGAAAATTAGAAATTGACCTTCCATTTGATCCAGCAATACCACTTCTGGGAATATCTCCTGGAGAAACAAAAAAGTATAGTCAAAATGACATCTGCACTTATATGTTTATCACAGCACTGTTTACAATAGCCAGAATCTGGAAAAAACCCAAGTGCCTGAGAACAGATGACTGATTAAAGAAACTTTGGTATATCTATACAATGGAATACTATGCAGCTGTTAGAAAAGATGAAGTCATGAACTTTGCATATAAGTGGATCAACATGGAAAGTATCATGCTAAGTGAAATGAGCCAGAAAGAGAGGGACAGGCATAGAAAGATTGCACTCATCTGTGTAATTTAAAATAACAGAGTAGGAGACTTACATCCAAGAATAGTAGTATATAGAGCCAGGAGGTTGGCTCCATAGTTTGGACGTGGGCCTCTCATGTTGGTGGAAAGCCATACCAGATAGAGAAGGGAACACCAAGTAGAATGTGATTGGAGATCCTGTTTGGGGAGGGAGATGCGTGCTGAAAGTAGACTAGAGACTGAACACGATGGTCATTCAATGCCCCTGTTCAAACCACAACACCCAAAAGGAAAGAGAGAGAACAAATCTCGAACATTGCATGAGGGAAAAACAAGCACAAAAAGGTCTGAATCTGTAACTGTACCCTCACTGTGACTCACTAATATATAAATAAATAAATAAATAAATAAATAAATAAATAAATAAATAAATAAATATCCTTTTCTTAGTTGTTTTACGTATGCATGGGTTATGAGTGTTTTGTTTTTCTTGCTTTTATTGTAGAATATTTCTTTATTTAAACAATAACAAAAACATCTGTAAGCCGTAACTTGAAGCCTGGGCTTAAATAGCAGAAATGTTCATTTGCATTGATAAAGATGGTAATATAATTATACAGTATTTTTTTAAAATGACAAAAATGTCACTTGAAGTATTTGGAGGCAGGCAATATTAAAAAATAATAATAATAAAGTATAAGAAGGTACAAACAATGTCATTATCAGATGTCTTTGTAAAGAGAAGATTTTCTTGAGAAAGGTAAAGAAATAATTTACAATAAATATTTTGATTCACAATTTTTTAAAATAAATTTTGTGAACTTAATAATCTAAAATCTCATGGTATGATAAAGGAAAACACTCATACTTAATTCAATGTTTGATATCACATATATAAATCATTATTTTGCTTAAAAACTCTTCACAGTTTCATTAATTATTTTTGGAGTCTTAAATTAACTGACACTTTTGAAATTTGAAGCAACAAAAACAAATATATAAATGTTCAAATGTGAATAGAAGTTATTTTTAAAAATAAAGAATCCAGAAGCAACTGAATCTTTTCAATAACGCAAAATGACAGAGGAAAGAAAAAACAAGGAGCTGTTGGCTTTCCTACCAAATGTTAAACTGTTCAGAATATATGCAGCACAAGCTCTCAAAGCAATACTGTATCAGCCAATGGACAGTTCAGTGCTAATGCCCAGTTTTGCTTCAACCCAACAGTGCTTGGACTTCCACAGATACACGGCAGACTGCTCTGGAAATAGCCTGTTAATTCTAAGCTCTCTCCCTGGACCTTAGTTCAGCACAGTAAGCAGAGTATACCCAAAAAAGGGTGCAGAAGCAATATAAAAAACCGCATTTGGACATTGCTTCCCAAATAACGGGTTTGTTTCTTTGGACATTAATTTTATTGAGCATTTGTTTGAGATGCATTTAGAAACAATTCAGTGAGTTAAAGAAAGAAAGGAAGAAAAGTTACTATTTCAGAAAAATAAAGGACTAAAATAAGCAGAACACATCATTTATTGCTACTCTTTTCCATGGACTCTTCAGATGCCAGGGAAAGCATAGGAAAATGAGCAATCTGGAAGGTAATGATTAATTATGAATTTCAAACATAAATATTTTGGGGAAAAAGAGCTTAAAATTGTATTATAATATATATAATAAACTTCTACCTGTTTTTCTTTTTATTTTCTTATTTAAAAATTTTCAAGACACAATGATTTACAAAGTTATTTGTAGTTGAATTTTAGGCCTACCATGCTTTCCGGCATCAATTTCACCATCAGTGTCAACTTCCTTCCACCAGTGTACCCAGTTTTCTTCCCACCCACCACCACACTCAACCATGACTATTTGACAAGAACATTTTTATGTATGCCGGTTTTGGTTTGGATCTTCTGCTTTCAGTGTTGTTGACTCTGTGACTTGGATAGATACCTAGACTCACACCTCCAATGTACCTGAGGCCCTTGACCCCTGCCTCCCATTACATGCCACCTGTGTTTGCTTTTGAAAATGCATGATGAAATATTTAAACTCATTGCAAAAAAGATAGGAATTGGTTTGATTTCCTTCCAATCACTCTATTCAAGTTCAAGGAACTAAAATTTAAGACCCCTGATAGTTTGTTGTGTTCACAGAGTACCCATGCAATTAGAACAATGACTGCTCTTTGGATGTCTTTGGATGTTGCCAAATTTATTTTCACTGGCTTTGTAAGTGAGCAAATAAATGCTTTCTCAACATTTTCTATAACCGCCTTCAATTATAATGTGTACATATTCAATAAGGTTACATCACTTTTTATTATTGTATAGCACAGCGTGTAGGGCATCTGCCTTGCACACGCCTGACCCAGTTCTATTCTTTTGCCCCTCTCAGAGAGCACGACAAGCTACCAAGAGTATCTTGCTTGCCCGGCAGAGCCTGGCAAGCTACCTGTGGCATATTCGATATGCCAAAAACAGTAACAACAAGTCTAACAATGGAGACATTAATGGAGCCCGCTCAAACAAATCAATGAGCAATGAGATGACAATGACAGTGACAGTGACAGTGATGATTAAAAACTTCAATTTCAATTTGAACCTCTTCTACATACTTCCTATTCCTCTTCTCTATTGCTGCTCTTCTTTTTAAGGTTCAAAGTTTTTTTGCACATGAGCCTGGGGATGAAGAAAAGAACCTGGCCAAGTTTTGCAAACAGCAGAGCACGATGCGGAGCCTGGCAACCTCCACGTGGCGTATTCAATATGCCACATATAGTAACAATAACAGGTTTCACTCCCCTGACCCTGAAAGAGTCTCCAATCATTGGAAAAGATGGGGAAAGACGAGTAAAGAGAGGCTGCTAATATCTCAGGGCTGAGACGAATGGAGACATTATTGGCACCTGCTCAAGTAAATTGATGAACAACAGAATGACAGTGATGACAGTGATACAGTGACAGTGCACCATGATAAATTTTAGACATCTCTCTGGACAACACTGAAGAATAGAAATGTTCTTTTGTGACTTAAGAGTTCAAATATCTCATACTCGTGCATAAGTGTGGGTTTTTCAGTGTTGTCTTTAAGCCCTCCCTTTCTGCTTCTTCTTTTTTTTTTCCTTGACATCCTCTGTGGAATATCTTATGAGGCCTCATGTTCCAGGATCTCACCTGCTACAAGCAACTTTCACTTTGTACCTGATGAGCAACATGATGAGAATCAGAGATAGATATATAAATAGATAGATAGACAGACAGACTAGATAGGTAGATAGACAGCCAGCCAGCCAGACATCAATATGCATATTTATGGGTGGTTGCATTGCATATTAATTAAAGCAGTAAAAATGTTATCTTCATGCCTTTGTTAATGAATTATACATTTTTAGAACTCTTGTCTGTCTCAGTTTTGTTGCGGTAATGTCTAGGTGGAAGGAGAGCTGTCTTTCACAGTCAACTTCAACTCTATCCTACTCACTCTTTTCTATTTCTGCAGATTACAGAGTCCCATGGGAAATTAAGAACCAGTAAAACACGCACACACCTATGATGTAGTCACACAACTGTATTCTATATGATTGATGTGAAAAAATCACTACTTCTTTTCCAGTTAGAAAAAAATGAAGCATCCTGAAATTTTAGAAACTAACTCTCCTCAAAAATTCAAGATTTTTTGTATTCATTGAATTGTTTTGTGAGTGAATGTATAATTTTTGCATTAAAAATAACTTGCTAATAAATAAACATGACTTATATGCCTTGTCACTCACTTAGACTTTGATATTAGAAGTGGCAAAAAGTTTGCTCTTTTAAAAAGCTTTCAGAGAAACTCCAGAAGTTAAGGGGCTGGAACGATAGCACAACTGGTAAGGCATTTGCTTTGCACGCGGCCGACCCAGGTTCAATTCCCAGCATCCCATATGGTCCCCCGAGCACAGCCAGGAGTAATTCCTGAGTTCAAAGCCAGGAGTAATCCCTGAGCATTGCTGGGTGTGACCCCCCCCTCAAAAAAAAAAAAAGAAACTCTAGAAGTTAAGAGTAAGGAAGGCAGTACTGAGGAAAGGGGACTCATGCCAAAGTAAATGACGGTTCTCCCCATGCTATCTAGAGTAGCCTTTCAGTTAAGGCATTTAAGTTGGGAAATAAATGATTTATCCAAATGAAAATTAGAAATTGCCATACATTTTTTAATATTAAAAGTTAAGAAACTTTGACTTACAGTGATTCTAGGACCATAAATCTACAAGGATGCTTAGCATGTCTCAATCATAACTATGATAAAGGACAAAGAAATAGGACTCAGCTGGCATGATAAATGTGCAAGTAGACAACTTCAAAACAGAGACTTCTAGTTTCTTCTGCAACTTGTAGGAATAAGGAAAAGGAGGGGGCCGGAGTGAAGGCACAGCAGGCAGGGTGTTTGCCTTGCACACGGCCGACCGGGATTAGATCCCCAGCATCCGATCTGGTCCCCCAAGCACCGCCTGGAGTAATTCCTGAATGCAAAGCCAGGAGTAACCGTTGAGCATCGCTGGGTGTGACCCAAAAAGAAAAAAAAATGAAATGGAGCATCTCCAATATAAAACTGTGTCTTGCAAAACCCTAAAGACCAGGACACTGGACTGTTCTAATTCTTATATTACAAATAGAACAAACATCTAATTGTGATAGGTAAGCATTCTTTTGTCAAAGACAGATGAATGGATAATGAAGATATGGTGTATATACACAATGAAATGCTATGAATCTACAAGGAATGTTGAAATCATACAATATACTTCAAACTGGTTGGAATTGGATGATAGTATGTTGAGTGAAATGAGTCAGAAAAAATAGGCAAAACCAGATGATCTCACTTATCTGTGATATATAGTATAACTGGATGAGAAAATTCAATGTAGTAAAGGGGGATGCATTGAACAAACGAATAGAGGGTAGAGAGTGAAGAAGGTCAGAGAAGGAAATAAATTGAGAGGGAAAGAAAGAAGATGGTAAAGAGAGGAAGTCGAAGAACAGGAATCAGAACAGGAGTGGGAAGAAGAATAGAAAAATATTCTTCAAAACATCAAAAGTTGACTGATAATTCTTATCTTCTAAATAAAGTATTATGATTTTTTTCAGTAACAAATATGACTTCTTTAAGTTTGTCAGTATCCAAAGTATACTGGAAAGCAAAAGTAGAATTAAATGAGAGGAGACTAAGATTTTCTTTTTGTGGTCTTAAAATTTGACTGCGCCAGGTGTAGATAGACTAATAGATAAAGATTTTTGTTTTCACTTCATAGTAATTTAATGTGACTATGCACAGGCCCACAGGTAATAATCCAAATTTTCTTCTCAACCCTTTGAGAATAATTGAGTTTGGAAGGCAGTCTTAAACTTTATTTTTGGTTAAGTCTAAGAAGCAGACATATCTCACAAAGATTCTCACAGAATTTGTCATTGCCAAAGCTTTATCATTCTTAAAATGCATTTTTACATGGTATATTCATTTTGTCAACTAGAATGGACTAAGAGAGATTGTCTACACACAGAATATTATTTCTGTGGTTGTTTGTGAGGATATTCAGAGAAGAGACTAGTATTCATTTCCATTCCACCTACTACCCTGACTCTTTGAAAGAAAGACTCTTAAGACTGTAGTTTAGGTCTGTAGTTTCGGTCTCATGTTTTCACATACTTTGGGTCAGTTGGTTTAGCAATCAGTGTACAGATAGCGTGGCTTTATACTCTGAGGTGTCCGCAGTCTCTGGCTCCTGCCCTGTGTTACTTTCAGGCCTACATCAACTGGTTCTCCCTTCTATTTCTCTCTTTCCTTGCCATATTTGTTTTGTACATTAGAGCCAGTGTACACTAATGCCTGCCCACCTTCTAAACTTCCATGTTCTAGACAATACTAGTAGATTAAGTAGGCGTTCACCATCAACAATATGGGCAGGTACCATCCCTTCGAAGGCCCAAATGGAATAAAAGTCAGAATAAATTTCCTTCTACACCTGGCACAGCCTATTTCTTCTGCCTCAGAGGTTTATTCTATCCTTCTATCTGTATATCTATATATCTATCTGCCAATCCATCAGTTATACATTACGTTGTTTCTATTTTTTCTGAAGAACTCTGGACAGTACAATGGTTTTCCTAAATTTCATATTTTTCTAGGTTTCTTCTAATTCAATAACTGCTTCTTTCAACATTTTCCCCTCACCTTTAGTGTTCTCTTCTGAAAAAAACAGCTATCCTGGAGCTGATTCTTCACCTACACAAACTTCTTGACTCAGATTTTACACTCCTGTGGTGTTTAATGCAGTGAAATTGGTCGATTAAGACTAAAAACAAGTGTGTATATATATATATAGAGAGAGATATGCCCGTATGTGTGCCTGCCCATTAACAGATATATATCCAGTTTAAATCATTCCTCTGAAGTTCACATATCTATATCTAATTGCATACCCAATGTCTCATGTGAAAGTCATAGGTTTCACTTCCTCTCTATGGCCATGCTGATGTGATCTATTTTCTATTTACTATTATTTAAATAAGCACTTGTAAAATTTTGGGAAATCACTTTTACTCTTCTCAATCTTTTGTTTTATTAATTTTTCTTTCATATAACCTTAATTTTCCACAAGAATTTTCGAAACCTTTTGAAATTTTGTTTCAATACATATGGATGTACATTAGAGGACCTAAAATTTCTTTGGTCTAAAAGGCAGTTAAGAGCCTTACCCTGAAAAAAAATGAGTAAAAATGTTAAAGGCGGAAAATATATAATTATAAAAGAAAAGTTATAAAAATGCAATGCCCAAGATAGTGAACAACAGAACAATAGTATAATATTCTGTTGAATATTTGATAGTTCTTAAGAAAATAGGTCTTAGTGCTGAGGACATAACTCAAAAGACCATCATGCATAATTGGCATGGCAGAGATCTGGGTTTAATCCCCAAACTCACATGGTCCTGGACACACCTCTAGGAATGAGCACTACGTTATAAGTAGTACCTGAGAACTACTATGTATGGTCCAAATTACAAAATGGAAAGAACAGAAAAAGAGAAGAGAAGAGAAATATCAGTACATATGCTAATGGGACTTATTGTGATTACTTCAAAATATCAACTATAGAAGTATCAACTAGTTAACCAAAAATTAATATAATCTTGCACGCTGTTATTCCTCTCACATACACACACAAATGTTTTTTATGGATCTGACTGCAATCTGCTTCTTAAATAATTTACTGAACTATTTTCTTACTTCATATTTTTGTTATTTCTTTTTTTAAAAGTTAAATGGTAGTTTCAGGGCAGAGCAATGATACAGAGGGGACGGTGCTTGCCTTGCATGCAGTTCACCAGAGTTTGATCCCTGGCATTCTGTGTGGTCTCCAGAGCCGACCCTGTGTGATCTCTGAGGGCGGAGCTAGGAATAAGCACTGAACACAATGGGGGTGTAGCCCAATAACAAAAACAAAAATCAAGCAGACAAAAATCTCTTTTCTTTTGCTTGCATTTAAAATCAGGAACATTATCGGAGTTTAGCTAGAAATTTCATGTGACCTTTGTGTTTAATCTCCTTAAATACAAACACTTGAGGGACTGGAGCCCATGGACAGTCTGGTAGGGTATTTGCCTCACCTGAAGAGGACTGGGAATGGCTCCCAGAAACCCAGTATGGACTCCCTAGCCCTGTGAGGGGTGATACTTGAGATCAGAGTCAGGAGTAAGCTTTGAGTATTGCTGGGTGTGTGACTCTCCCCAAAATAATAAATACAAGATATATTAAATTGCAATTTTTTGCATTCATTTGCTCAACAATAATTTGCATATCTTGCATCATTGTGTGAACAACATTGAGGAAATAAGGAACTCTTCCTCAACTAAAGTATGAAACCATAGATAAAATGGAAGCTACTGAAGGAGAAATCGATTTGTCTTTCAGATAATGTGAGTCTCATACTTTTAGTTTCATTTGACAGACTATAACGGGAGAAAAGACGGGAAAAAATAGACCTTTACCAAGATTGGCCTAGCAAGTTACGGAATCAAACTCTGGGAAGCTTTTAGTTTCCTAAAAACTCTTAAATTTACTATAAATTTTTTACTGGAGCACCAAAATATGTGCATCATAAACCAAATAATTTTGGAAAACTCCATATCTAACTTTTAGTCTTAATAATAGTTTTAACCAGACTTGCTTGATTTTTTGTGCACTTAAGAACAGGTAGGTAAATAATAATATCAGATATATTTAGGTCGCTTGGCTTTTAGAGTTTATAGTGTTAGGGATGAAGTGTCTGGTTTTCTGGACCCCACTGTCTCATGAATCTGTGACTTTACTCTCTAAGCATTTTATTTAACTGAATTCAGTGTATACATTAACTACTAGAATTATTGAATGCTTATTCTGATGACACAACTCTGGATGTATTGATGATTATACTAGACATTCCATGAATATTAACCATGCTCAGTCTAAATGCATTGAGCATATTTCTAAAAATGTGCTAATAGAATAGCTACTAGATTTGTGTGGTTGTTGTTCCTTTGAAAGATGGAAGATTTGAACTGAGATATTTTTTAAAGATAAAACTTTTAGAAGCTGGGAAAATAGCTCAATGGGCTATAGAATGTGTTCAGCATGTGGGAGATACAATTTTGAACCCCAGGATTTTATGGTCCCCTGAGTATTGCCAATGGCAACCAAACTCCAAGCATAAGCTGGGAGAAGCCTCAAATATTACTAGGTGTACACAGAGACTAGCACACATCCAAAAGAACAAAAGCAACCGCTGTTGGAGAGGATGTGGGGAGAAAGGGACCCTTCTTCACTGCTGGTGGGAATGCCGACTGGTTCAGCCCTTCTGGAAAACAATTTGGACGACTCTCAAAAAATTAGATATTGAATTCCCATTTGACCCAGCAATACCACTGCTGGGAATATATCCCAGAGAGGCAAAAAAGTACAATCGAAACAACATCTGCACATGTATGTTCATCGCAGCACTGTTTACAATAGCCAGAATCTGGAAAAAACCCGAATGCCCCAGAACGGATGACTGGTTGAGGAAACTTGGTACATCTATACAATGGAATACTATGCAGCTGTTAGAAAAAAGGAGGTCAAGAATTTTGTAGTCAAGTGGATGGGCATGAAAAGTTTCATGCTGAGTGAAATGAGTCAGAAAGAGAGAGACAGACATAGAAAGACTGCACTCATCTATGGTATATAGAATATCAGAGTGGGAGACTAACACCCAAGAACTGTAGAAATAAGTACCAGGAGGTTGACTCCATGGCTTCGAGGCTGGCCTTACGTTCCGGGGAAAGGTCAACTCAGAGAAGCGATCACCAACTACATTGTAGTCGAAGGCCATGTGGGGGAAGGGAGTTGCGGGCTGAATGAGGGCTAGAGACTGAGCACAGCGGCCACTCAACACCTTTATTGCAAACCACAACAGCTAATTAGAGAGAGAAAACAGAAGGGAATGCCTTGCCACAGTGGCAGGGTGGGGTGGGGGGGAGATGGGATTGGGGAGGGTGGGAGGGACACTGGGTTTACGGGTGGTGGAGAATGGGCACTGGTGAAGGGATGGGTTCCAAACTTTGTATGAGGGAAGTATAAGCACAAAAGTGTATAAATCTGTAACTGTACCCTCACGGTGATTCTCTAATTAAAAATAAATAAATTAAAAAAAAAAATATTACTAGGTGTAGATTAGGACCCTAAATAAAACTAAATATAAAACATTTGCCATATGTTGATGTCTTAGCATATAAAATACTCTAATTCATTCTTAATTTTACATTGATTTAATGCTAAATATTTTTATTTTGTATATCTTATTAAATATTAGTAAACAAATTTATTATATTGTTTATTCTAGAAAATATAAAATTATATATATATTATTTGCATTAAATTTTATGTGGCATTTTAGCATATTTTAAAAATATTATCTTATCACATGGTTAGTTCATCATGCACTAGTCTTTATTAATGAGTTGCCAAAAGAGTTTCTCCCTAGTCTAGTAAATGTATGAAAAGAAACAGAAATACAGGAACAGTGAACCCATTATTGATTATTGTGATGCTCTATTATTCTGTAGAACATATTATCAAGAAAAACAGGCTGGGAGAAAAATAGCTTGGTTGTAGCACTATTGGCTTTTCCTCATCGTTAAACTTATTAGTAGAGACAATTTTAAATTATGAAGAATAAACTACTGACTCTCAGGTATTTATGCTCATTTTAATACTTTGTCTCCTGATTTTTTGTTTGTTCAGGGGGCACACCCAGGAATGCTCAGGGCTTACTTCCGGCTCTGATTTCAACTCATGGTAGGCTTGGGGGACTCTATATGGTCCCAGAGGCAAGACATGCCCACTACCAACTCTACTGTCTTCAGCCCAGCTTTAGCCCCATTTTATAATGAATATTTACAAGCAGAAAACTTGAAAGACAATTAAAATGCACACTATTAAACAAGAATCAGACCAAATAGAATTATTTATGCGGGTCTTCCAGACTGCTGATGGGTTAGATATATACTCAAGTAAATTAACTTATATTTTCTATTATACTAGGGTTAGGAAAGTTTATATACAAAGAAACAGTGTGATAATTCTCAGTAAATCCCACATTGCAAATTAGGTTTAATATAAGTCAAGTTTTGATTATAACTATAGTTTACAAGTTATTCCACATTTTACTCATTAAGCTTGTGAGCTGAACTTAGGGTATTAAGTCCTTGATATCCCTTTTGAAAGCAGTTTCAGAAACTGTAGTCTATTAAATATTCAAGTTATGAGAGAAAGGGAAGAACAAGCTAATTTGGGTATGCCTCTGATTGTGCATGTCAGTCTGGACTGAATGTACTTAATAAACAATGAATATAAGTATGCCTATCTTCCTGAGAACAAAGTAAAAGCTACTTCATTAGTAATTTTCCATTTTCATGGGGCCAGAAATATAATGTTATGTCTCAAGTCCATAAGTAAAATTCCCCAGTTTCCTGCCAGGAAAAAAGAAAGAGAAAGAGAAAGAGAGACAGAGAGACAGAGAGATGGATAGATCGGATAACTATCTATTATTTATAGTTTTATATTATTAAGTTTGTTGTGTGGGGTTAAATAAATCTATCTTATTTCAATTAAATATATTTATAACCAAGATATAGTACCACATAAAAATTGCTTTCGTTCTCAAACAAATGATTTGAATAGCAATATAATTGATTATTTAAATGGACAATTATAACACTTTAATATAACTATTACCAACTTACTCACTTTGTTTTCCTTATGTTAGTCAGATACAAGAATTAATATATGTGGGGCCAGAATAATAGTTCAGCGAGTAGGGTGTTTGCCTTGCACACAGCCAACATTAATTCATTCTCCAGCCCCCAATCTGGTTCCCTAAACATGCCAAGAATTACCCCTTAGGTAGAGTCAGGAGTTAGACTTGAGCACTGCTGAGTGTGGCTCAAAAACAAACAAAAATTTAAGGTTTAAATACTCTGAAAATTCCCTTATGTTGCATAATTTGTATTATCTATTTTATATTTTGATATCACAATTTGAACTAAACATAAATATTCTCTATTTTTGTGGCCACTTTGCTTCTCAGACACAAGTGTCACAGCCACACTTTTGGATCACTCTCTTGCACTCTCATTTAAGTCTACTTGCCCTGAGCTTCCCAGTTGTGTTTATTATATTCTCACTGAAACACGTCTCCAGGCATCTCTAACTTCAGTCTTTTCATAGAACTTTATTTTTCACTCAATTTCTGGATACATTCTCCATTTCATGGGTATTTTTCCAACCAGTTATTGATTTTTCAAAAATGAAATTTGTTGATTTCATCACTGTATTTCCCCTCATTCTGTATTTGTTCTCTCAGCACCATGGGGACTTTTCATTCTTAAAGAGGGAGAACACAAATGGTGTTCCCATCCATCCATCTAGAATTAACTTATTGATACAATGATTTCCACAAGGAATTAAGTGTTCTATTTGACTTTCTAGAGAAAAATATGCAAAACATTTTATTTTTGTATTTTTTGGATTATTTTTAGTCACATCCCAGAAATACTGAGTATTAGCTTTCAGACCTCTGCAATGAATTGATTATCACACTACAGAATGCTGTGCAATCTATTTTATTTTTTTATATAGTTAGCAATTTGGGACAATACCTGACCGTGCTCAGGGATTACTCCTGGCTCTGAGTTCAGTGCTCAGAGAATCATATATGGTGCCATATTAAGGAACCCATGTAGGCTATTTGCAAGGCAAGCACCCTACCCACGTATCTATCTTCTGGCTTAAAAGTTTTTTTAACTTTGGTTTCTCAAAGCATATAGAATTTAAGTGGGCACTACAGGCTATTAAGCAAGTAGTAGGATTATATTTTAAAAGAAATTCATATGTGCTATAATTAGCACTGTAGCACTGTCAGCCTGTTGTTCATCGATTTGCTCGAGCAGGTTCCAGTAACATCTCCATTGTTAGACTTGTTACTGTTTTTGGCATATCAAACACACCATGGGTAGCTTGCCAGGCTCTGCCATGTGGGCTGGATACTCTCGGTAGATTGCCAGACTCTCTGAGAGGGACGGAGGAATTGAACCCAAGTTGACCACAATCAAGGCAAACATCCTACCAGCTGTGCTATCACTCCAGTCTGTGTACTATAATTAGCAACATTTACTGTTCTAAAATGCTAACTAGTATATGAACTTCTACTAAGTTAGGATCTTATTCCTGGTGAAGGGTTTCTTTAGGATGAATGGAGGCTGAATAACCAAACTAGTGCTCACTGACATTGACCTTACTTTTGAAATGTATTAAACTAAGACAAAAGGGGTCAGAACAATAGCACAGTGGGGAGGGCATTTGCCTTGCATGCAAGCGAAACATGGTTCAATCTTCAGAATCCCATATGGCCCCTCAAACACTACCAGAAATAATACCTGAGTATTATTCAGGAGTAATCAGTCAGGAGTAATCCCTGAGCATCATCAGATATGAACCAAAAAACTAAAAAGTAGAAAAAAATATAATAACAACTAAAGTTTGCAACATCTTTGCCTTTTTAAAAAATACCATTTCATTCTTGTTTCTTGTCTTTTATCCCTTATTTTTACATTTTTCTTGATGTTAGTTGGTGACAGTGTGGAATGTGTTACAAACAACTTAGTTGTGGTGCTTGCACACTCCTAATTGTGCTTCACCTGAGATCACTCACCATGTAGTGTGAGGGTTCCAAAGGCAGTTCTGCAGTGATTCTATATGGCATGAGGATTTGTGCACAGTTAATGCCACAGCCTAATACCTATAAGGCAGGTGCCATGCCACTGTCTAAAGCCAGTCATTCTTCGGTATTTTCACAGAACATTTCTCTATAGTATACTATGCTGTCAGGCAGCATTTATCTGCCATAAAATTGGAGTCATTTTTTCTCAAAACCTGTTGCTGTTTTGCCACAACCTCTCCAACAAGTCAATTTTCCTCCAGGAAACCACTTTATTTGTTCATCCATATGAAGCAACTACCCATCTATTTAAAACTTATTTCTGATATCAGAGCAACGTATACATATCTTCATGCTTCAGTGCTAATGTCAGTTCTTTTATTAATTCTAGCACATCTTCTGTTAAACCCTCTATTGAAGTCTTGACTCCCTCAAAATCATCCATCAGGTTTGGAATCAGTCACTGTCACTGTCATCCGATTACTCATCAATTTGCTCCAGCGGGCACCAGTAACATCTCAATTGTGAGACTTGTTTTACTGTTTTTGGCATATCAAATAGCCACGGGTAGCTTGCCAGGCTCTGCTGTGCAGGGGAGATACTCCCGATAGCTTGCCGGGCTCTCTGAGAGGAGCAGAGGAATCGAACCTGACTGGGCTGAGTGTAAGGCAAATACCCTGTCCTCTATGCTATAGCTCCAGTTGGGCAATCTGGCTGTGATAGATGTTACCCCATTGATCACCAGGGTTGATGCGGCTAATCTGGCTGGCTAGGCGGTTGTCTGCTTCCTTCCTCACCACTCCATGTGCATCCCTGTTGAAGCTCCGTGCTTGGTGAAAAAGGATGGCCTTCCCGAAATAGAGACTGACCCGGTCTTCCATTGAGGGTATACTAGCAGCTGCGTGCCCCCCTGCTAAATCCTCTGAACAAGCTATCTCAAGGTCCTAGTAATTTATTCTGGATAAATTACTGAAACTTCTGCATGAGCACTTGCTACTTCCTGCCACACACAGGTGCTAGTGGTGGTCTATTTCCTTAGATTACATAGACTCTTTCAGCTTGAATCTTTTCTTTTGCTACCTCTAAACCTCCACAGAATTCCGTATTATGTTAAGGGTACATTACATCTGGTGGTAGAATAATCAGAGCACACACTTTAACGCACAGTTCTTTATTATATGGACACAATTTGTAATGACAAAAAATAATCATAATTCTATCAACAAAAGTCACTAATCTTAGATAACAAACATATATACAGTGACACTTTGTTTCATTGAATCAATGGCCAAAATGAAGTTTAAGACTTAAACTGGAAACATGTTGTTGAAAAAATGACATGATTTGTCTTGCTCAAAGAATGGTTGTCACAATCAGTAGTTTGAAGATGTGTATATTCATGAGACACAGTAAAGAGATGTGTAGTAAGACAATATATGTTTCTATCAGCTATGTTTATAAAGCAGAATAATATGTTTATTTTTATTTAAAAATTTAGTCTTCAGGAAACATATGCAATAAAACATGATATAGTGCTTCAATTTATTTTTTAATAATAAATTTTAAAACTTTACTAACTTCAAGCAGAGAAGAAAACATTTCAAATTCCCTTATCAGCATAAACATGCACAATCATATATTCATACACATGTATAGCTGCCCATCTTTTTAAAGTACCCTGTCATGACAATTCAATTGGTTGTTCATTTTAACTGCTCAAATAAAGTGAAATTTTATAAGCTCTGGCATTGCTGTTTGGATTACTGCCTACATATTATGCCCTTTCTTGTTCCTTTTTTTTTCTGCTCTTACCCAGAGGAGTCTATCAAGAGGCCATGTACAGAAATATCAAGTAAAATATATCATAAAAAGGAACTCTGAGAACCTAGTGACCTGAAAAAATGTAACTTATGAAACTAATGACCTAAGTATGCCTTTAAATCAGAGAGCATCAAGTAAGGCAAAGAGACCTTCAAAATGGACTTGTAAGCACTGATCCAGACAGAAGATTAAATAGCATAATATATTAAAAAACATAAGGTAAAATAGGAAAACTTGAATTTTTTTACTCCACCTAAGTATTTTATTCTGCAGCACAGCCAACCTTTCTTCTGCACAATATTATATAATCCTATTTTACCTTCCTGTACAATATTTTATAACATTATTATATCAGATTTATTTCATGTCACTCTTCCAATATTTCAATAAATTATAATAAATTATATAAATAAGTATTTATTTGGAAATATAAAATATTCCCTCACATTTCCTTTGACTTAGTGTGCATCATAGTATAAATTATCTCTATATGCTTGTATTAATACAAAAGCTCACTAAAATTTATTTTTAATCATAAAATGTGTATCTATTTCTAAATAACAATCAATAAAGGTATTAGTTTCTAATATATCTGCTTATAAGAATACTTTAAATTTTCATGTGCACTGTAGTGAATAAAACCACTTAATTTTCATTTTTTATCAATAAATATTGCCAAGTAGCAAAAGTGAAAGGTAACCTTTATACCATTGATCTGTTTAAATCCATAGAAACAAGTTCCTTTATATTCAAAATAATAGGCTTCTTTAATTTTTTTATGTATTGTCTATTTTTTGGTGTTTGGGCCATACCAGAGGTGCTCAGGGCTTATTGCTGGCTCTGAGCTTATGGATTGATCCTGGTGGGGATCAATTGACCATATAGGTTTTCAGTGACCCAATTTTGTTGGCCATATGCAAAGCAAGTATCCTATTCTCTGTATCATCTCTTCAAACCAATTTTATTTTGACAGAAAAACACAAGATCATTATGTCCTTTTCAATTAGCAAAGGAGGAAAAAAATTAGAAAATACATCATCAATCTATAATTTCTTTGTATTAAAAATATCTAATCTTAGAAACTATTCTTTAAAAATATATTTTATCTTTTGTGTGGAATTTAATAAGCTTCATCTGAATTTGTGAATAGTTAAATTCTGAATGAAACCACAGACCTACTTATTCTCAATATTCAGTATTCTGTAGTCTTACACAAAGTACTTTTTGCTTATGTGATCAACTGATTAGTTTTCTACTATTACAAGCGAACAATGAGAAGCAGTTTTTACTTCTAAAAAAATGTTCCAGAAAGATTTACGTTTAATCTTTACATTTGCAAACTGTTTTTACATTCATGAATACTGAGAAAGTGAACAAAACATATAAACATCAATTTTTATAATAACTCAACAGATACAAAATTCTAACTCTTTATGCTGGATGATATTCTTCCTTCAGCATATCATATTTCAGTAAAATTGTATAATTTCATAACATTTAACAGAAACAAAATTCCTATCCTTATATAAAACATTAATAAATCTGAAAAAAAAACATACCTTCATTTCTCTGAGAAACTACTTTAGTTCTTTTGTAAAACTTACTTATATAAGTCTTATACACTGCTTCTATCTTGCTTTCAGAACCTGGTTTTTTCCAGTTGCAATCTATTATTATATAATTTGACTTGAAATAGATGTTCGGATTGCCACTTACTATTCAGTTTTACATTTGAGGGAACTTCAGTTATATTTTATTTCACAATCCAAGAAATCATGTTAGGATGATTAACCTTATTAACAGATTTTATAACAACAGACCAAAGAAGGGTTGAGGACAATATAACCAATTTTACCATTTGACTTTAACTAAGTTACAAAGTTTAATGTAGGTTTTCATAAGTCTTTTCAAACTTGACATGGTGATCATTCAGAATGAATTGTTTTCTTTCCAGTGCAAGAAGAGAGGAATTTTGATTAGCCATTTCTTTGAGCAAGCCCAACTACTACAATTTCTATCGTTCTGAGTGTTCTTTGAAGACAGATGTCATGTTCTAATTCTGAAATTCCCTGTCCCTAATTTATCTCAGAGTCTGTGAGTGCTTTTCACCCTCTAAGTAAATAAATTATTATAATACTATCAGAAAGGGAGCACAGAGTTCTGACAATAGTGTCCTGAGAAATTCCGGATATTAAAAAAAAAAGTATATCGAGATAAAAATAATATATCCCATTTACTCTATAGAAATCAAGTATAATGGGATGTGTGTTCCACATAATATATCAAAATATAACCCCCTTATCTTCATTTTGATTTAATATTCTTAATTTTATGATGAAATTTAATATATTTATTTTAACTAATCTAGATTTTAGAAATAATATGTGTTCAGATTTTTCCTTCTACTTGTACCTGTCAATCAGAAAGCTTATTTGTTATATATGTGTATGTTCTGTGCCTAAACACATAGCTAAATAATTAATATCTATATTTTAAGCAAATAATGTTGCCTTTCTATCTACCAAAATCCAGGACTGGTTAAATTGAAGTAGCACACAGCAGCATGCTAAACTCACTTGTTTCTTATGAATATATTTTTGTAACTTTTCCTGCCTGACATTTGTTCTTTAAGTCAAAAGCAATTCTATAAAAGCAGTACTTTTTCATTTTTAACCATCTTCTCTGAAATTGCGTAGGAGGAAGCAAATCACTACCACTCAATCTCTGACATTAATTCAGCAGATACATATTTTGATTTCAGAAGAATTATGGAAACATTCTTTCAGAAGAGAACAATGAAAGATAGCATTCTGTGTTTAGCACATTTCCCTTTTCCAAGTTGCAGTGGAGCATTGTAATGGCAAAGTAAATTGCTTCCTATTTCTATCTGCTTTAGAAAACTGTGACACTGACTGAGCTGAATCACTGAGACCACATCTGTACACAGCTAAATGAAAGTTTCATGTGATGTAGAACTAGGCAGAATGATTTTGTCCTTGGCTGTTTTGATAATTACAGTGCATAGGGCATCGATTTACATACAGTAAAATAACATTACGTGTTTTGTCGGGAAGCTCAGTTTTTAATCTAACAGTTTTAAATGAAGGGACTCTATATATGTGTGACCTGGACTAAGGGACCCAGAAAGTCATTATACATTGGACCACTAATGATCAGACTACTGAGCAAAGGTAAAGATCATGTGGAACCCTCAGAGTTTTTGAGCTACATGAACAGTGCTGATGACAGAATTCAATCATTCAATGCCATTGCAGTATTGAGGCCATATACACAAAGAAGGTCTGCAGACTAAATTTTATTTTCTCTGGAAGCCTCGTGATTTCCTTTGACATCACTGACCAAATCCAATCAGAGACCAAAAATTAGGAGAGCCTGTATGTGAAGTTTAATTCTCAAGCAAAGGGCTACACAGGGAAGAATTAGTAATGAAATTTTAAGGAGAGGGCTAATGTACACACAGAATGATCAGTAAACTGTGTATGAAATCACAAAACATCCTGAATAGCCAGTTATCCCAGTAAATATAATCAAGTCACCATGTTTGCTTGCATATGCCAACACTAGTTCAATACAGAAGCTTATACAGTCCCCAAAGCTCACTTTTTTGGCTTCTGGATGAATTTATTTCCCAGATGTTTGAGCCAATTTATTGGATAAATTACTTTTCCTTTGCTCACTTGGTTTTTCCTTCTCACTTACTTATTTAGATTCTTATGAAGATAGATATTATCAACGTGCATTAATTTCCTAACTCTAACAGATCTATGTGATTAAAAACTATAATCATGATACAGAACATTTTGGCAGAGCCTAGCAAGCTACCAGACATATTGTATATGCCAAAAATAGTAACAATAATGGGCTTCATTCTCCTGATCCTGGCTGTGACAGAGACGAATGGAGATGGTACTGGTGCTTGTTCAAACAAATCGATGAGCAACGGGATGACAGTGACAATAACAATGATCAAACATTGACAACATAAAAACATGTCTGTTAAAATAGAATTATTTCACATATTTGTGAGATTTTAAACAACATAATATGAGTCTAATACCCAAGGATAGTAGAAACAACTTTTGCTCCATGGTTGGAGGCCTGCTTCAAGTACTTGGGTAAAAGGCAGTTGGGATACACAGAAGGGACCACTATGACAAAGAGAGTTGGAAATGATTACTCTGGATAAGAACTGCATGATGAAAGTAGGTAAAAGAACAAACAAAATAGCTTCTCAGTATATGTACTGCAAAGCATAATGACCAAGCCTTTCCGGCCCCGCTCGAGATCGACCCCGGAGGCAACTGAACCACTTTGGACACGAGCGGCGCCCCCAAAATGCCTCCAAACTGTGTGCTCGGAGCTTCTGGCCCAGGCGCTGCCAACGAGTGATGCAATTACCAAAAGAATTTTCCCTGGACTTCATATAGAAATCCAAAACCGTGCAGCTGCGACCTAATATCTCTTGATTGTCAGCAACGTGTAAATGTTCCTTTTTGGCAGGGCTTACCGTGGGGGGAAACTCCAAACAATAGTACTAAGTTTTTTGTTGAAGGGTAAAAGATTGTAGCAATAGAATTTTAGGCAGAATTTTCCCTGGACTTTATATTGAAACCCAAAACCGCGCAGCCGCGGCAGCCTAATGTCATCTAATCATCAGCAATATAAAATGGTTCCTTTGTCATGGGTTGGACTTTGGGGGGACCATAATAGGGTTAAAGTTTGTAGCGACGTGTAATTTCTGGCTGTACTTTCCCTGGACTTTATACAGAAATTCAAAGCCACGAGGCTGCTGCCATGGCCGCTCAACCTATTGTCATTTAATCATCACCAATATGAAATGGTTCCCTTTTAACGGGTCGGACTTTGGTGGGAAATCCTAACAAGAATAGTAAGTCTTTTGCTGAAATATTGAAGGCTACCAAAGTGGTAGCCATCTCTATTGACTGAACTAAGCCATATCCCCACGCCGGCTGAGAAGAAATATCCTTCTTTCTCGGAAAAAAACGCGGCGTGGCGTTAATCATAGTATGATGTCCATTAAGCTGACACGGACCTGGTGGCATGGGAATGGGATACAAAGGAATAAATTATTATGTACTTGGAACAACGGGACGCTGGTGGAATCTCGAGCCGGGCCCGATACCAGCATATTACTTTTGGTTCCAGAAACTGCTTGCAGACATTCTGCCAGACTATCAACTAAGCCAGAGCCCCACGCCGGCTGATGACGGGAAATAACCATCTTTTTTGGTTTGTTTTCCCTTTGTCAGGCAGCATGGTGATTACTAAACAGGCGTGATCTCGGTGGCGCGGGACGAGGGGGGAAAAAAATAGAAAAGTTATGTAACAAACAGCGGGACTTAATATCTCTACATTCTCAACAATGGAGAGCCATCAAATGCTTCCTTGACAGTGGGACTGTCTTTTCTTTTTTGGGGGGAAACCCTAGCAACAATAGTGAGTTATGTGTTGAAACATGGACTGTAACCAAGATAAAGCGTAAACGAAGTGAAACTTATCACTTACAAGGGCGGGGACTGGGGAGGCGGGAGGGGGCGGGAGGTATAATGGGGTGGTTGGTGATGGAATATGGGCACGGGTGAAGGGAAGGGTGTTTGAGTATTGTATAACTGACATAATCCTGAGAACTATGTAACCCTCCACATGGTGATTCAATAAAATTTAAATTTAAAAAAAAAAGCATAATGACCAAAAGAAGAGAGAGATAGAGAAAAAAGGAAAGATCTTGCCAAAGAGACAGAATAGGGAGGGCGGCAGATGGCAGGAAGAGAAAGGGGAACATTGATGGTGGGATACGTACACTGGTAGAATGAGTGTTCAAATATTGTATGACTGAAAATGGACCATGAATAAACTTGTAACTGTGTATTTAACTGTGATTCAACTAAAAGAAAATGTGTGTGTCAACATGATAGATTGGTGAATAAGAGTGGTTGGGAGGAGTTGGTAGGGGAGTGAAAATGAGGACACTGATGGAGAAAAGTTGACTAACATTGTGAGACTATACTGGAACATTGTATATCTAATACTCAACTATAAATTTCATTGTAAATTACAATGCTTTAATAAAATATAATTTTAAAAAGAATGAATGTGGGGCTGGAGTGATAGCATAGCATAGCGGGTAGGGCGTTTGCCTTGCACTCGGCCGACCCAGGTTCAAATCCCAGCATCCCTGAGCACTGCCAGGAGTAATTCCTGAGTGCAGAGCCAGGAGTAACCCCCCCCCCCGTCCATCGCCAGGTGTGACCCAAAAACCAAAAAAGAAAAAAAAAGAATGAATGTTGCAATCCTTGAAGTCAACAATTTAAAAAAATGAAATTCCTAAAAAGGCAAAAAAATAAGGTTAAAATGTAGTTGTGGAGGAAAACTATCTCTTGAATTCTTTGGGGGGAGAATCTTTTCTTGTCACTTCTAGTTTCTCAAAACCACTAATGTTCTTTACAGCAAGACAACACAATTTCTGGCCATTTTATACAGCAATCACCTTTGCTTGAATAGGTTGTTGTCCTTTCCTCTCAGAAGTACAATAACCATTGGATTTGTAACCCATTCTAATTCTAGATAAATTAATTTAACTATGCCTTTGAAAATTATTTTTCAAAATAATCTTCTTTTGGAGGTTTAAGGTGAGCTGGATTTTGGCAGACAGTACACAACAAATTACATAGTTTTAATTAAAAAATTTGCTATAATAGAATTTATTTATGATCATTTCCTAGAAGATTTATTCATTTTTTTCTTTTTGGGGAGGGTGAAATAACAACAAAAGAGCCCAAACTAGAATTTAATTTTTCATATACTGCAATGGTTGTTCTACTTCTTTTTAAATTAGTGAATCACTGTTAAGAATTCCATACTTAGAAATTTTCGTGTTTCGTTTCAGTCATACAATGATTGAGTACCCATTCCCCCACCAGTGCCCATTCTCCACTATCACTGATTCCAAGATCACTCCCACCAACCCCATCCCATCTCTGCCCCCACCCCACCTCTGTGGCAGGTCATTCCTTTTTTTGTTCTCTCTCCTTTTGGGTTTTGTGGTTTACTATAGTGATATTGAGTGGCCATCACGTTTGGTCTATAGTATACTTTTGGTTCACATCTCCCAACCCAAGCGGGTCCTCACAACACCCTTTACTTGGTGTTCCCTTCTCTATATGAGTTGTCTTTTCCGCTAGCATGTGAGGCCGGCTTCCAAACCATGGGACAAACCTGGACCTGATCTCTACTATTGTTGGGTGTTAGTCTCCTATTCTGTTACTTTATATTCCACAGATGAGTGCAATATTTTTATGTCTGTCCCTCTCTTTCTGGCTCATTTCACTTAACATGATACTTTCCATGTTGATCCACCTATATGCAAATTTCATGACTTCATGTTTTATAACAGCTGCATAGGATTCCAATTGTGTAGATGTACTAAAGTTTCTTTAACTAGTCCTCTGATTTTGGGCTCTCCAGTCTTTTCCAGATTTTGGCTACATTGTAAACAGTGCTGCAATGAACATGCAAATGCAGATGTCCTTTCTACTATACCTTTTTGCCTATATTCCCAGGAGTGGTATTGCTGGGTCAAATAGGAGCTCAATTTCTAATTTTTTGAGAATCATCAATACTGTTTTCCAAAAGGGCTGAATAATTAGGCATTCAAACCAGCAGTGAGGGAGAGTTCCTTTCTCCACATATCTAAGCCAGCACTGATTCCTTTTGTTCTTTTGGATGTGGACCAGCCTCTGTGGTGTGAGATGATATCTCATTATTGTTTTGATCTTTATCTCCCTGATGATTAGTGATGTAGAGCATTTTCTCATGTGCCTTTTAGCCATATCGATTTCTTCTTTGAGAAAGTTTCTATTCATTTCATCGCCCCATTTTCTACTGCGGTTGGATGTTTTCTTCTTGTAGAATTCAACCAGTGCCTTGTATATCTTTGATATGAACCCCTTATCAGATTTGTATTGGATGAATATCCTTTCCCATTCTGTAGATTGTCTTTGTATTCTGGTCATTGTTTCTCTTGAGGTGCAGAAGCTTCTTAGTTTAAGATAGTACCATTTGTTTTTCTCTGTTTCCTCTTGTGTGGCCAGTGGTTTGTCATTATTGAATATACCTTTAGCTCCAATGTCGTGGAGGGTTTTGCTGACCTTGTCTCCAATGTACGTACTGGTTTCTGGTCTGATATTGAGGTCTTTAATCCACTTTGATCTGAATTTCATAAATGGTTTTAGGTAGAGGTCTAAGCCCATATTATTTTTTTGCATGTTGCTGTCCAGTTTTGCTAGCACCATTTGTTAAAGAGGCTTTCCTTGCTCCACTTCACATTTCTCTCTCTTATCAAAGATTAGATGATCATATATTTGAGGATATGTGTAAGGATATTTAATACTGTTCTGTTGGTCTCTTGCTCTGCCTTTGTTCCAGTACCATGCTGTTTTAATTATTACTGTTTTGTAGTAGAGTTTTCTTTTCCCCAGAATTGTTTTAGCTATTTGTGAGGGTTTGTTGTTCCATATTAATTTTTAGGAGTGTTTGATCCACTTCTTTGAAAAATGTCATGGGTATCCTTATAGGAATTGCATTGAATGTGTATAATGTTTTGTGGAGTATTGCTATTTTGAGGATGTTAGTTTTACCAATCTATGAGCAGGGGATATGTTTCCTTTTCCTCGTGTCCTCTTTTATTTCATGAAATAACATTTTGTACTTTTCTTTGTACAGGTCCTTTACCTCCGTAATTAAGCTGATTCCAAGGTACTTGAATTTCTGAGGCATGATTGTGAAGGGGGATTGCTTTATTCATATTACTTTCTTTACTCTCTTTATTGCATATAGGAAAGCCATGGACTTGTGGGTATTGATTTTATAGCCTCTATTTTACTATACAAGTCTATTGTTTCTTGGTAGAGACTTTGAGGTTCTCTAGATATAGTATCATATCATCTGCAAATAGTCAGAGCTTTATTTCTTCCTTTCCTATCTGGATACCCTTAATATATTTTTCTTGCCTAATCGCTATTGCAAGTACTTCCAGTAATATATTGAACAGAAATTGTGATAGTGGGCATCCTTGTCTTGTCCGTGATCTTAGAGGGAAGTCACTTAGTTTTTCCCCATTGAGGATAATGTTTGCTATAGGCTTCTGGTAGATGGCTTTGACTATACAGCACCCATTCATCATGAATGGGTGCTGTATCTTGTCAGATGCTTTCTCTTCATCTCTTGACATGATCATATGTTTTTTTTAATCTTTTGTTGATGTATTATATTATATTGACTTACTTCCAAATGTTAAAACCATCCTTGAATCCCTGGGATGAATCCCAATTGGTCGTGGTGTATGATATTTTTGATCAGTTGTTGGATTGTTTGCTAATATTTTGTTGAGGATTTTAGCATCCATGTTATTTTATTTTATTTTATCTTTTATTGAATCACAGTGAAAAAAGTTACAAAGCTTTCAGGTTTAAATCTCAGTCATATAATGATTAAACCCCCATCCCTTCACCAGTGCTCATGTCCCACCACTAAGAACTCCAATATAGGACTCCAATATCCAATATGCTCCCCCTTCCTCCCACCTGAGTGGCTAATGATCTTCACTTTATTCTCTCTATACTTTGAATATATTCAATATTTCAACAGAGAACTCGCTATTATTATTTGGAAGTTTCCCCCAACAATCAAACCTACTGAAAAGGCATCACTTGATAATTTATTTTCCATTGCTGAGAATTAAGATTATATAAACTTGGTTTTGAGTTTCTAATATTTTAGCTGAGTTCACAGTCTAGATGCATTTCTATAAGATGTCGCTGGGTGCCAAAATGGGTTAGAATACCTCCCGGATCATAGTCTTTAGGAGCAGAGGGGCTGTTTCGTGCACAGCAGCTCCGGATCTCATCTGGGCCGAGATCGTGCCATTAACGCCCCTATCCCATGATCTCCTGCAAGCCACGTCACTGCAAACTCATACCTCTGGGTTGGAAGTTCTAGAAGATTGCACTCACCATGTGGGTGCCACTGCCACGGCTGCCATCTCCTCCGCAGAAAGACAGGATAGAGAGAGAAAATCTTTTCCCCTCCCCAGGCAGCATAGGGTTGTAGCTCAGTTCCCAGTTTAGATGCACTTCTATAAGAAGCTGCTGGGTGCCAAAATAGGTTAGAAGACCTCCCCGATCATAGTCTTTAAGAAGCAGAGGGCAGCATCCATGTTAATCAGAGATATTAGCCTGTAATTTTCTCTTTTTGTGGTGTCTCTGTTTGCTTTTGGTATTAGGGTGATACTTGTCTCATAGAAACTGTTTGGGAATGTTTCTGTTTCCTCAATTTCCTGGAAAAGCTTGAAATGTACTGGTGATAGGACCTCTTTGAATGTTTGGGAGAATTCGATGGTGTATCCATCTGGACCAGGACTTTTGTCTCCTTTGAGACTTTTGATTACAGTTTCAATTTTCTTGAGAGTAATATGTCTATTTAGTATTCCAAATCATCTTGGTTCAGCCTTGGGAGGTTATAGGAATCTGGGATTTTATCCATTTCATGTAGATTCTTTTTTTTTAGCATACACTTTCAAAGTAGTCTCTGATGATCTTTTGAATTTCTTTACTTTCTGTTTTGATGTTCTCCTTTTTATTTGTGATTCAGTTTATAAAATTTCTCTCTCTCTCTTTTTTTGAGTTTTGCTAATGATTTATCTATTTTATTTATTTTCTCTAACAACCAGCTCTTGGTTTCATTGATCTTTCGGATTGTTTATTGGGTTTCCATGTCGCTTATTTCTGCTCTAAATTTTATTATTTCCTTTTCTCTGCATGGTTTGGGCTCATTTTGTTGGTCCTTTTCTAAAGTCTGGAGCTGTTAGGTCAAGTTATTTATGTGGGCCCTTTCTTCCTTCCTGAGATATGCTTGTAGAGCTATAAATTTTCCCCTTAACATAGCTTTAGCTGCGTTCCACAGGTTCTGGTAGCTCTTGTCTTCATTCTTATTTGTCTCCAGGTACTTTTTGATTTCTTCCTTGATTTTCTCCCTGATCCACTCATTGTTCAGCACTGAGTTGTTTAATTTCCAGCTGTTTGATTTGGTTTGCTGTGTCTGTGTATGACTAACTTCTTTCTTCAGTGCATCACGATCTGAAAAGATAGTTGACACAATTTCTATCTTCCTGATTCTATTGAGGTATGCTTTGTGGACCAGCATGTGGTCAATTTTGGAAAATGTTCTGTGTGCACTGGAAAAGAATGTGTATTATTTATTATGGGGATGTAAAGCCCTATATAGATCTATTAGCCCTCTCTCTTCTATTTTTTCCTTCAAGGTCAGTGTCTCCTTGTTGTTTTAATCTTGCTGATTTATCTAGAGGTGATAAGGCAGTGTTGAAGTCTCCAACTACTACTGTGTTGCTAGGAATGTCTTCCTTAAAATCTGTTAGCAGTTGTTTAAAGTATTTATCTGGTCCCTCACTGGGTGTGTATACATTTGGGAGAGTGATTTCTTCCTGCTTTACATATCCCTTGATTAGTAAAAAGTGGCCTTCACTGTCCCTTCTAATCTTTTTGAACCTGAAATCTATGTTGTCAGATACTAGTAAGGCCACCCTGTTTGTTTTTATTTTGAGAAAGTTATTTGTTTGTAGGATTGTTTTTCATCCTTTGACTTTGAGTCTGTGTTTGTCTCTGACTGTTCAGATGCCTTTCTTGTAGGCAGCAGAATGTTGGGTTCAGTGCCTGAATCCATTTTGCTATTTTGTGTCTCTTAATTGGTGCATCTAGAACATTGACATTGAGAGAGATTATTGACATGGAGTTTTGTACCATCTTTCTGTAGGGGTTTGTTGTGCTTGAAGGGGTTTTTCTTGTCTTAGATTAACCCCTTAAGTCCTTCTTTTCAGTTTGGTCTTGAGTCTATTAAGTTCCTGAGCTGTTTCTTCAAGTTTGAGTATGAGTTTAGCCAGATAAAGTATTCTTGGTGAGGCATTCGTTTCATTGCGTTTTTTCACTATATTCCACCATAGTTTTCTGGCTTAGAGGGTTTCCTCTTATAGGTCTACTATGTGCTTTCCTTTTTTGACCTTGCTGCTTGCAGTATTGTGTCCCGATCCATGACATCTATCATTCTGACTATGATGTGTCTTGAAGTCTTTTATTCCAGTCTCTTCTAGCTAGCACTCTTCGGGCTCCTAGGATCTGGACATCTGCATTCTCCAGTCAGGGAAATTTTCAGCAATGATTTCTTTAACTGTGACTTTTTCATTGGGGTTGCCTCCCTGTTCTTCTGGTACTCCAAATATTCTAATGTTATTCCTCTTGGAATCATCCTCTACGTCTCTGATTCACCCTCGAGCTGTTTGGAGGTCTTTTCCCATTGTTTGTTGTTGCCTGTGAACTTTCTGCAGCTCATCTTCAAGTTCACTGATTCTGTCTTCTGCTGTAGCCATTCTACTGTTAAGGGCACTCACTGAGTTTTTTATTTTATTTACCAAATCTTTTATTCACGACATTTCCGAATGTAGCTTTCCTATTTCTGTTCTCATTCCTTCCTGTATTTTCTTCGCTGACTGTTCCACTGTTTCTTTAAGTTCATTGAACACTGTCACTCAGCATTTCATCTCTGAATTCTTTATCGCAGAGATCCTGTTTGTGGGTAACTCCTGTTGAGGCTTTTGGAATCTTTTCTTCATCCTTCCCTCATGGTGGGGGTTTGTGCTGTTTCTTCATGTTGTTTTGCTTGTATAGAGGTGGGACCTTCAAGTTCACTAACGCTGTTCCTTCTTATTCAGAGAAAGGGTTTTGGAAGAGCTCAGTTGATGGTGGTTGCCTATTTTCCCTTCGAGAGTACGTCCTTCTTTTCAGGTATTTCTCTGTAACTTATGTGAGGCCTCTAGTGAGGGTTTGGAGGATGTGTTCTTTTTACATTGAGCTTGTACAGCTTCTTGTGCTCATAGGTATTTTGGTAAAATTGGGATAGACGTGATTGTGATAGAATCACAATTTTCTGGATAATCAATTATTTTCTTATGAAAATTAATTGATATAAACTAGTGATTGATATAAACTTTCAAACCCACTGGATGAGTGTTTTCACATTACCATTGTGCATAAGCATTTTCATTTATCTTATGAAATGTAGAATGAAGTGATAATTGGTTAAGATATACTCATAAGATTAAAGTGTAGAGGGAATTAAGTAGTAACAAAAGTCACAAACTTGTAGTTTAACTAAAGGGGTAGATGCAGTATTACTGGATTGTTGTCATTTTGAGTGGAAAATTTGAAGTCACAGATAAATCTAGATCACATAAAACAGTGTTAGACCAGTCCGAAGTAGAATAATTTCTTAAGACAAGTAGTAGAAAAGAAGAGGAAGTTATTAAACTACAAGAAAGTAAACTAAAGTACTAAATAATAGAAATCAGGCTCAAATGAAAAATTTATCATACAGAAATATCCCTAAATTATTTTTAAAAAACTGGATGTTGAAATACAGCTGTTTGCATTTTCACTTGGGGGTTCATGATGAGGTATTTAAAGTTAACTTGTTGAACATAATATTACTTCACCCTGATTTGGAATAATTTTAATTTAAATCAGTCAATAATTATACCTGATGGTAGGTTTAAATATGTTGAAAGTGTACATCATATTTCTTATGTTAAAAAGACTGTTAATTATAAAGGCAATACAAGATAATGACAAAGCATATCTCTATTGAATGTTTGATAAGACCTATATATGTCAGTCGAAAATCAGTAAGCATTCACAGTAATTTCTTCTTACTTAACTTAAAAGGTTTCTAATTTTCATTCATACCTGATAGCATAACAAGTGAATGCAAAATAATGATGAAGCCTGCCTTGGGGGATTGTGTTAATAATTACATTTGGCTGCTTACATATGATAATTTGATTAATATATGTTCTTACATTTATTTGGGAGTCATATTTTTCTATTAATAGCAGTGTGTTTTAGAGTTTGTAGCAATCAATGAGATAAGTAAATAATTTAGACATTCATTTGCACATTTATTTACAGCAACTCACCAGGAGGAAAGTGTCCCTTAGACATTCAGAAAGATGATGTTGACAGGTGTTTATTGAACTCTCCCCTTTCTATTTACAGTTCATAAAAAACATATTCTTGTTTCTAAATTATATCCATCAATCCAAGTCCTCTTTATTCTTTTTCTTTTTTTTTTTTTACTTTATATCCAGATTAACTAATAGAGTAGATATTTGTGGTTGAAGTAATTCAAACAAAACATATAGTAACAATAAATTGCAATTTGATTACAAAACAGTTTATTTATCTTTCCTAAAGTTTAATTGTTAAAAATAACTATTTTTTTCTGGTTTTTAAATCCTAATGCTGTTATATTTAGCCAACATTTTTTTGTGAGTGAAAACTTTATTGCTTGGAATTTATTAACTTTAGCTAAAGATGTAAGATATTTGAATAATAAGCAAGAGAACCATATAAAACCAAGATTAATGATTCATTTAAACCTTTTCTTCTTTTTCTGTATTATATGACTTGTTTATGCAATTTCTAATAAAATTGAGAATAAAGAAATCTTATCAGTGAATGAATGTGCTTTTTTATGAATCATATTGTTTCTTAAGAAAGAGTTAACCTCAGATTCCATTGACTTAGTTTTTTTGTTTGTTTGTTTGTTTGTTTGTTTGTTTGTTTGTTTGCTTTTTGGGTCACACCCAGGATGCACAGGGGTTACTCCTGGCTCTGCACTCAGGAGTTACTCCTGGAGGTGCTCGGGGGACCATATGGGACGCCGGGGATCGAACCCAAGTCATCTGCGTGCAAGGCAAACACCCTCCCCGCTGTGCTATCACTCCGGCCCCTGACTTAGTTTTTATATAAAATTTAGTATATGTTTCTAAAAGTAAGATAATATTCATTAGAAAAGTAAATTCTCTGTAATGGCATCTTGTTTATTACTAGTACATCTTCAGGAAAACAACAAGATATTTTAAATGTTTGGTTAGTGTCAGTAAAAAATTCTTCCCTGGACCATCAAAAATCTATTTGTTTATTTTATTTTATTTTTTTTTGCTTTTTGGGTCACACCTGGCGATGCACAGGGGTTACTCCTGGCTCTGCACTCAGGAATTACCCCTGGCCGTCCTCAGGGGACCATATGGGATGCTGGGATTTGAACCCGGGTCGGCCGCATGCAAGGCAAACGCCCTACCCGCTGTGCTATCTCTCCAGCCCCTATTTGTTTATTTTAAGTTCTGTTTGTCTCACAATTATCTATTTTTTTATCTTCTTTGTCTGTCCTTTATTCTTAGATTCTATTAGAGATACTCATTTATTGTTATTTTGGGATGTAAAGGTGCATCAACTTTAAATGAATTCACTTATGGACAACAGAAAAGTAAAAACCAATCACAAGTAAAGACAATGACTCTTCAAAAACATAATTGATGGCAATTATTTTATTGAAGTTTGAATCGTGACCTTTTTTCTTTATTATTTACCTAATTTTGCAGATAGCTAGCTAAGATCTGACTTAATGTTCATCTTTATTTGGGATCTTACACTGGGTCATATTAATTATATAATTAATGAATTTTTCTTAATATTCTGCTGCAATTTGTAAAATAAAATGAGTGCTGAATACGTGTTTATTTTTAATGCAACAGACATTGATTGAACACCTTTAATTTTTTATATTCAATATTTATCATAATATCATATTGATCTAAAAAAAGAGGAAAAATAGCTTTAAAATAATGGTAAGGGACCAGAAAGGAAAAGAGAGAACAGAGGGAAGGGCACTTATTTGCCTTGAGTGCTGCTAACCTGGGTTTGACCCCAGCACCTCCTGAGCTCTGCCAGGAGAGAACTTTGAGTGCAGAGCCAGAAGCAAGACTGGAGCAAAGACAGGTGTAGAACAAACCATCCCTGCCCCTAACAAATACAGATATTATAAAGAGAAAGAATTCTGTATGTAGAAAATTTAACATTACATTAATTGAAAAAACAAATTATTGTGTAACATTTAAATAGTCACAGAAGTTTTGTTGTAACTTTTGAACTATCAGCAATGATAGATACATCTTGATATTTTAATGATG
The DNA here is from genome assembly GCF_027595985.1 of Sorex araneus. Classification (NCBI taxonomy): domain Eukaryota; kingdom Metazoa; phylum Chordata; class Mammalia; order Eulipotyphla; family Soricidae; genus Sorex; species Sorex araneus. The sequence continues at coordinate 121,239,328 of NC_073305.1, read as the reverse complement.
TATGTCTGAAACACATGTCTAAATGTCTTGTTACTACAATTAAAAATAAGCAAAATACAGTCTGGTAGCAAAATCAACATAAGAAAGCCCTTCCTGAGTTCAGCCAGGTTTCAAAGTAAATACCACCTAGGGGCATTCCAAAACTCTTCCTGACTGCCCACAGTCAAAACACCTCTTAAGGTGTTTTTCTCTCCTTTCCTTAATCCAAGAACTCATTAACATTTTAATACTAGTTATTTTTGTATGGACACAGTAAGAAATACATTGAGGCTTGCAGGGCAGCTCTTCTGGGAACATCTTGCAGGCTCAGACTGCAGTGCTTAAGGTCAGATTAATTATTCCTAACCCTAGCAGTGTCTGAATCTAGTTATTCCTTCCTGGATCATGACAGCATTTGTCCATGTCCAAGCTCTTAACTTATAGTTAAGCATTAGGCACTTTGGCCAGACCCATCTCAATGCCAGGGTAGCACATAACTCACCGCTTGCCCTGGGTCTGTCCTGTCACTCCTGGGGGTCCTGCTTTTGGGGGTGCTAAGAAGTAAGGGCAGCTGAGGCTTAGGTGAAGAGAACAAATGCCCAGGAGGAAAATATCATGTGAAGTTAATGACTCCCAAGTTACAAAGCATAGCATTTGCTACAGTCTTCCTGTGCCCATACAAAAGGACATGACTCTGCATAAACTATGCAAAGGACTCAAGGAGAAGAGAAAAACAATATTTACAAGTCCACAGCACACAAAGAAAGAAGTTAAAATTAAACACAGAGGAAAGTTCCCCATAAACCTAAACTACCTGAGGTTATGTTATCCTTCAAGGGTGAAAGCTAATTTTTAAAAACATATGAAAGTACATAGTAGCATCAGGTAGAAATGTCATAACCACACACCTGTTGCAAGGGGGTTACCTTAATGTTAATGAATATATTTATATTTCATATATACATTTTTTGTTTTTTATTAACTTTTATGTAACACTTTTTTTTGATTTCCTAAAAGGGGTAGAGCCAGGATTTTAATATTTTTTTATTATTGTTATTTTTATTTAGTGAGTCACAGTGAGGGTACAGTTACAGATTCATACATTTCGTGCTTGTTTTTCCCTCATGCAGTGTTCTGTAGCCCATCCCTCCACCAGTGTCCATTCTGATGTAGGCAGGTAGATAGGAAAATGCCCTTGGCAATGAAAATTGAGATTTAACAGAGTCTCTGGGAAGGAGACTCTTAAGATGTGCAGATTCAAGAAAACAAAAGACCCGGAAGAAACCATCAGCAGACCCTGAGGATAATGGACCCCTCCCCAGGGGGTTCCCCAAAGAAGGCCATCACCACTCCCAACCTCCCTGGTAACCTCCTTAGCAACGGACTTTTACCTGGGAAGAAGCCCCCACGTGGGGGCAGGTTGGAGAAACCCTATAAAGGCCACCTTGAACAAAGGAAGTGCGCACATATGCTGCCTGAGCCCATGTGCTGCTTGTGCCATGTGGCTGAGCACATGTGTCGCCCGCATCTCCCCCCTTGAGATGTGTACTTTCATGCTTTCGTGTCCAGTGCTAGGATGTGTGTAGAGCTTCCTCCACCCTTGGAGAAGCCCGCGTTCTTTCTTGAGCGCGTTACTCCTACTGGTTTTCCTTTTCCACTTATCCTTTCCTCTTTCCCTAAGACCTTCTAAATAAAATCTATTTACTTCACTGCTTGTCTACTCCTGAAATTCTTTTCCGAGAGCGAGACAAGAACCCAGTAACCCTGGGTCCCGGGTGGTAGAGGTGGTTGGAGAGAAAGTGACCGTCTTTCTCCTCCCCGCTTCACGAAAGTCACCCGTGGGGCCCACCGACATCATTTCTCCACCACCAATGAACCCAGTATCCCTCCCATCCCCCAGTCCCATTCCCCCAACCCCACCCTGCCTCTGTGGCAGGACATTCCAATTTGCTATCTATCTTTCCTTTTAGGTGTTCTGGTCTACAATAGGGGTATTGAGTGGCCATCATATTCGGTCATTATTCCACTTTCAGCACACATTTCCCTTACCACGAGGGATCTCCAATCACATTTTATTTGGTGTTCCCTTCTCCATTTGGTATGACTTTCCCCCAGCGTGTGAGGCCAAGTTCTAAGCTATGGAGTCAACCTCCTGGTATTATATACTACTATTCTTGGGTATTAGTCTCCTACTCTGTTATTTTATATTCCACAAATGAGTACAATCTTTCTATGTCTGTCCCTCTCTTTCTGGCTCATTTCACTTAGCATGATACTTCCCATGTTGATCCACTTATATTCAAAGTTCATGACTTCATGCTTTCTAACAGCTGCATAGTATACAATTGTATAGATATACCAGAGTTTCTTTAACCAGTCATCTGTTCTTGGGCACTGGGGTTTTTTCCAGGTTCTGGCTATTATAAACAGTGCCAAGATGAACATATGAGTGCAGATGTCATTTTGACTATACTTTTTTGTTTCTCCAGGAGATATTCCCAGAAGTGGTATTGCTGGATCAAATGGAAGGTCAATTTCTAATTTTTTGAGAAGTGTCCATATTGTTTTCCAAAGGGGCTGGACCAGTTGGCATTCCCACCAGCAGTGCAGGAGGGTCACTTTCTCTCCACATCCTCTCCAACAGTGGTTGCTTTTGTTCTTTTGGATGTGTTCCATTCTCTGTGGTGTGAGCTGATATCTCATAGTTGTTTTGATCTGCATATCCCTCATGATCAGTGATGCAGAGCATTTTTTCATGTACCTTTTAGCCATTCATATCTCTTCCTTGGAAAAGTATCTGTTCATTTCTTTGGCCCATTTTCTGATGGGGTTGGAAGTTTTCTTCTTGTAGAGTTCACCTAGTGCTTTATATACCCTTGATATGGCAAGGAAAGCCTCTTCAACAAATGGTGCTGGCATAACTGAACAACCACATGCAAAAGAATGGGCTTAGAGCTTGACCTGACACCATGCACAAAAATCAGATCAAAATGGATTAAAGACCTCAACATCAGACCACAATCCATAAGGTACATCGAAGACAAGGTTGGCAAAACCCTTCACGATATTGAAGCTAAAGGTATCTTCAAAGAGGACACGGAACTAAGCAATCAAGTAGAAACAGAGATAAACAAATGGGACTATATTAAACTAAGAAGCTTCTGCTCTGCAAAAGATACAGTGACCAGAATACAAAGGCAATCTACAGAATGGGAAAGGATATTCACCCAATATCCATCTTATGTAACATTGGTTTACAAGAATGAAAATGCTTTAATGTTTATGGAGTACAACATTAATAATATACCATCAATATAATGTCAAAATGATGAGATACCTCGATGATTGCTATTTGACCCTTCAGTACTCTGGTGTTTTATAATAATGATTTATTCTGTAGACTTCTGTTTCTTGCATGCATTTTTAACTTGCCAAATCCTTTAGTTCCATGATGAATATGAGTGCCTTTTTTTAACATAGTCTGGAGAAATATTAATTTAAGATTAAATGTAATGTCAGTAGTGTGCTTTTTGTGGATATCTCTTAATAGCTTGAAGGAGTTTATCAAATGTATTTTCTGTATTCATCGATATGATCATTGTTTTTTGTTTTTATTGTATAATGTAGAATATTACATTGATTTTTTTTGTTGGTTATTGGATACACAGCAGTGATATTTGGTGCCAGGATGGCAAAACTACTACCAAGGTGATGGGCAATTCATTCACTCCAGGCAGTACTCAGAGGTTACCAAACACACCCCCAACTATTGTTTGAATAAGAGTGTGAAATCGGGTATTAAAACCATAAATTTACACTTAAAAGACATATTTTCTCCCACTTAAGCTACATCCCCAGCAACTCTATCATTTGTTTCAGTTTTGTGTGTTGAATCAACCTTGTACTCATGATAAATCTTACTTGGCCATGAAATGTAAACTGTTTATGTGTTTCTAAATTCTGTTAATAGCACTTCGTTGCTTTTGTTTACATGTTCCTAATATTATTAATTTTGATAATCTTTTTATAGGCCTGATTGACTTTTACTTGGGAAATTGTTTAGAGTTTTACATTAGCTGAAATATTGCAAAATAAAAAATGTGGTTCAATGTGAAAACTACTACTGCTGGGTAAACATTGATTTATTTTTTTGTAGTTTTTTTAATTTTGAAAACTTATCTCAAAATTGTACCCATGTATTAAATAAGTATTCATGAAATTCTCATAATTTAGATCGTAAATGTAATGTTAAATTCGCTCAGCTAAATTGGAATGTCAAAATGTCATTGTTCCTAGATGCTTAGAAACAATTCATTTGCCTGTTGTTTCCAACTTCTTTAGCTCTTGTATTTCTTTGCCTCTTGCATTCCTACCTGGAAGGCAAATCCCTTCCAGGAAAGATTGATAGTTTTAAAGACTGATAATTAAATGCAGTCCACCTCAGTAATACAGGATGTTCTCCCTTAATGTTTACCACAATGCAGTCTGTTTTTGCCTTTTGAAATAACATATCACATCAGGCTGGAGTGATAGCACAGCCGGTAGGGCATTTACCTTGCACGTGGCCAACCCGGGTTCGAATCCCAGCATCCCATATGCCCCCTGAGCAACGCCCGGGGTGATTCCTGAGTGCATGAGCCAGGAGTGACCCTTGTGCATTGCTGGGTGTGACCCAAAATGCAAAAATAAATAAATAAATAACATATCACATCATATCTTAGGGAATAGGATGTGAAGGTTTGGGAGAAATAATTTTTCTGTTATCATAGATGAGAATAAATGCTTTTCACCTACTCACTGCATCTCCCATTAATGCCTCAGTTTATAGCCAAAGTCAATACAATCCAATTATTAATGTATTTCATACGGGTCAAGTTAACTTTAAATGAGGAACCTTTGAATCAGGAAAGACTTGTATGACTATTCAATAAAATATTATAATTTTAGAGTCAAATAAACATGATTCGGGAAATTCAAGATCTTAGAAATCATACTGTCCCCGGACTTCCATAAAAGGAACTTCCTTAATCCTATATCAGATAACTTATAGGGCTTGAGCGTCATAAAAATACATGAAAATTTCATATTTCCCTAAACATCAGCCCTGAAATTTTCTTTTTCTGTTTCAGGTTTGTCCAGGCTTTATCTCTAGAATGTCACCAAAATAATCATGCAAATATTCATATTAGTTAAAATGTCCAAGAGTTGTAGATATTAGTGCTAGCTCTTGGTTAACTTCTTTATCCAAATGTTAGGATATCAGTTAATATTCAATATTATACTTTTTAAATGTTTACAAGAGGGTCAGTGAATTTTTTTTAGTCTGATCTACTTTACCTTGTGGTTTTTCTTTTGGATTATTTTGTGAAGTGTACTGTCACTTCTTTAGAAAACTTTTAGTTGCTATCATTTCATATATCTGATCTGCTCCACTCTGTCAACTTCCAGACATTCTGGCTTTGTATATGTTTTTTCCATTTATAATTATTTCACTGTTCATTTCACATGTTAATTGTCTCCCCTTCCTATATCCTTCGCTGTCCATTTTTCCTCCCTCCCTCATTTCCACTCTCTCCTTTCTTTCCTTTTTTCCTTTCTTCCTCCCTTCCTTTCCTCCGCCCTCCTTGTTTCACTTTTTTTGTTTCTTTTCCTTAAATTTCAGTGTTGGATGCTTTATCTGATTTTCTTGCCTACCTGTATCATTAATAAGAGAAAAACATGCATAAAGTAACTGACCCTGGAGGCATACTATTAGTTTCTCTATGCTAAAACTTGCTAGCATCAACAAAATATTGTGAACAGAATGAAGAATGATTTGCATTAAATTGATGGGTTTAATAGTTAAACCTATTTTGGAATTAATTTATATTAGTTTAAGAATATTTACTGCATATGAAAATATTTTGACATTAAGTCTTCATTTAGTTTTGTTGGGATTTATCTATTCATTATGTATAATACCTTCTAAACACAAACTTTAAATTTATTAATATTAAAATACCTTAAAGGGATTTCTGTGTAAAACATTTCCATTTTGTTTTTCTTTAAAAATATAATTGCTTTGGACTCAGTGGGTTGTTGTGTCAAGCATGACAGCTTATTCTTGAAGAAACTCTAAGACTTTGGTTAAAAATAGGGGAAAACAAAGATTTATGAGAAAATGAGAGAGTTAAATTAGCAGACTCTTGCATAGAAGACATTTTAAATCCATTTATTTCAAGTGAACTAATATACATTTTGGAATACAGTATGTCCTTTTTCTGTTATTTTTAGCAAAATGGGTTCCTTGCTGTGATAAGTGGAGCAATTGTTAATTTCAGTTCAAAATGGATTCTTCCAAAGCAGTAGGTATTTTCATTAAAGCTGTTGAATAGTTTTCGGTGCTATAAATAGTCTCCAAAATATTATGTTAAGGATGTTTCTTTAAAAATAAATAAAGTTATTATAAAAATTGAAATAATATTTATTGGTTGCTATTATACTGGGCGTGTCTTTTGATAGAACCATTATGATAATGGTATAATGAAGGTATTAAAAGATATATACCATTGATATAAAAACCAAGCCCAAGTTATTTCAGTTCGTGTGCTATGGGTAACTTGCTAGCAAAGATGTGATATGAATTCTGTGTGACAGTAAAATCTGTTACTTGTATATTAATACCTCTTGCCATTGGATATTTTTGTGCATTTGTTTTTCAATGAAATAGATGTATGCACATCTTTATATGCAAATATTAGTTAGGATAAATATATAATTTATTCTTCAGATACAAATATTTTTGAAAATAAAAGCTGAAATAAATTTTCTATACAGTTATATAACTCATGTAAAACATTATACTAGGGAGGACTTGATATGATAGAATGAACACAGAACTTATTTATAAATATCTTAGAGTAAGAAAATTCTTTCCATATCACGTAATGAAAATAATTATGTAACAAGATGTATAAAAGTATTTTTAGTTTTAAATAACCCTGTATTTGTTTCATTTATCAAGTAGGCTTAAATCAATAATAAATCTATTAGTACTAATTGTTTTAATCCAGCAAATACTATTTTAACTATGATACAAAGTAGAGACTATACTTTCATAATAATAATAAAGGAAATCATAAGTGAGTTGATAATTTTGCTTTAGTAATTTCTATTGAGTTTTATTGATCAAACCAGAAGTATAATTTTTCAGAAGTATTTTACTTGCATGCAGTGGACCCGGGTCCAATCCCCAACATTTCATATTGTCCCATGACCAATAATTCCTTAGTGCAGAGGCAGGAGTAACCCCTGAATGTCCCCAGATGTGACCCCAAAGGAGCCAAGACAAAAGTTAAAAAGGAAAATAAATAGTTTACTTTTTGTTTCACAAATCCTAATACTTTCATGGCAATATATATATATTAGGTCTAAGTAAAATAATCAGGAACATGTGGTACCTAAGATAGCAACAAATCACTCTTAAAATGTTTGTAACTAATTTTTTATATATTCTTTTGTACATTCTTTTTAATAACAAATACAGAAACTCATTTTGCTAAATGTTATTTATAAATTATTTTTCCTACAATTTTTACAAAAACTTTTTTTAAAAAATTTTAAAAATGTTAAAACTTTTTAACATTTAAAGTTTGCTTAAAATATTCTTAAATCATTTAATATAAAAATAAAATAAGTTTTGGAAAGAAATTCAATAGGTAATTTGTAAATATTTTTAGAACATCTACACATTTTATTTAAAAGTACTTTACAGTTTGCCCTGTAGTTAATAAATTTACTTCAAATGTCCAACATAAATAACTTTTATAATTAATGTATAGTAGCACTCATTTGGTTTAGATGACGTATGTAAATTCCTTTTAAAATTTATTTCCTTTTTTAAGAATCATTGTGCAATAGATCATTACAAAGCATTTCATGATTGGGTTTCAGTCATACTATGTTCCAACACCTATTCATACAGCAGTGTAAATTTCCCAGCACCAGTGTTCCCAGTTTCCCTCCAATAATCCCTCAACACCCCCTCCCAGCCACCTTCTCTCTCTCTACCCTCCACCCCCACCTATCTCTATCTCTCTTTCTGTCTGGGCATTGTGGTTTGCAATACAGATAGTAAAAGGTTATCATGTATATACCTTTATATTCCTGTACATTGTATACAATTGTATACAATATATACAATGTATAAACCTATACTTTCTATACTTAGTTCTTGATAAACATGATCATTTCCAACTTTTATTGTCATACTGGTCCCTTCTCTATCTTACCTATCTTCTGTCCTCTTCCTCCATACCACCCACACTTGTGATAGTTTGGAGGTGGAGCCTTCAAGTACACTATCAGTGATCCCATTTCAATGTCAGGGAGAACTGTGTGGGAGTTCAGAAGATGCTGGTCTCCTCTTTCCTCTTAAAGGATATTTATTGCTTTCCTCTTTGGTGTTCCGTGTGACTTGTGTAGAGCTTCTACACTGAATTCTGAATCAGTATTCAGGGGATGTGTTCTTTGGTTTGAATTTACTGTAATTTTAACTTTTAAATCGGGGTTGCTTAGATTCCTGTTGTTCACTGTTATTTTTGTGAGTTTGGGGGTTATGTTGGTTGTAATAGACTGATAGACTATTGGCCTAATGTACTTGGGGCTGCCAGGCTGCCCTCGTGAGAGTACAGATGTGGGTTCAATGCAATAAGGGGGGGGGAGATTAACTGGGGGCCAAGAATCCATGACTTCCTTAGGACAGACTACCTGGGCAGGGTGGCCATGTGTTGGCTCGGATTATGTGGTCACAGTTCAAGTCCCAGTGGTGGTTTCTGCACTGCAAAAATCACAGGAGATGTTTCCTCTTGCCTAGACACTTTATCTCAGCTGTGGACAACATATAAATTCTTAATGCTCATTTTCATTTTAGAGGAACAAGCTCTCTAATCCTTTGGAGAAAATACAAAGTTTTCTAATAAAGAATAAGGTTGTTAGGTTATATAGCTTCACTATCCTTGAACACGGGTATGTTAGAAGATACAACTCTCCCATTTAATTTAAGTGCAGAATTCAGTCATATTAATGTTTAATTTTTCTCTTATGATTCTGTTTATAACTAATATGCACATAACCAACATAACCCTCCAGAAAAAAACTTTCTGAAAAATATGGGATATGCTCTATCAAGTTATTGTGGTTTAGAGAACATTAGATTCTTAAGAGGATATTTATGAAAAATTTTCAAAAAATATTCAAGATATTACTTAAAAGCATATATATTCATTTTTGCATCACAAAGTAGAAATTATTATCTAAATAATTCATCAAATAGATGACTATAGTTGATGAGGGTAAAATGCATATTTTAGCACAATTAAATCTTTAACCAATGTAAAATATTTTCATATCTCTCATTGGAAATAAAGTATTTTTTTTAAAGTATTTTGTTACATTTAAAATGGGTAAAATATGGGCACCAGTCTGAAAATGAAGTGAGTCCAAACCAAATATTAATTAATTTATTTAAAACCAAAAATAACTAATCCTGAAAGCAGTGATTCAATTAAATCTAACAATGGTCAGTTTGTGCAAAAATTAGTATCAGTGAATATTTCACAAATTTATAAATCTTCAAAATATGATAGTTATACTCACACTAAAATTAATTTTAGTCTTATTAAAATTTTGTTTGCAATAAAAAATTATGCTTTGTTTTTTAATGTTATATTTTACTTTATTAAAATCTAATGTTATATTTTACTTTATTAAAATCTACTGAGTTATATAGAAAAATATTACGGAGAAATTTAAGAAATATAAACAAAAAAATCTATTTTAAAATAAGGTAAATTTCTACATATCCTTACTTTAACGATGGTTATATTTAGTTGTATCACTCCAAGTTGGAACATAATTTTAGTAGGCCACAAGACAATAAATATTAGACTATTCTAAAACCGTAATTCAATAAGTGTATTGATATTATGATACAGTGATGTGCATGTCTCAGATAAAGACCATAACATACAGATATAATTAATTCTTAGTCTTTTATAAAATAAATGAAATATATTACCTTTAGGAGAGATTATTTGGATTCTATAGAATTTGGTATTGGATCAACATTACAATTTTTAATATTATATTTTTATATAAAATAAAGCTTGATTATAAGAAAATCATAATATACTCTACAAGATGATAGTCAAATACCAAACGAGTTATTTTAGTCCCTTTCAAGTTTTAAAAGTGTTATTTTCAATTGGAATATTAAACTGCATTGAAGCATGGAATCGATGAACTACGAGATGACAGTGCTACTGTGCAGAAAAATATTAATACAGTATTGGGTAACTATACTACAATCATTTATTTTTGCATTTTATAGGATACTTTTTCTTACAGTTGACTTCCTATTAAAAATTCTGACCTAATAGTTCTGACACAAACAGCACAATGCACTCTTGGCAGAGGTGTTGCCAGTCTATTTTGTTTCCCCTGTATAACTGCTATCACAGATAAAATATTAAGTTTTGTGAAGAATATAAAGCTTACATGCACAAGAGGTAAAAATCTGTTCTTTAGCTGGTAATACCACAAAACCAAAACTCATCCTTCGGCAGATGACTAGAAGAGAGCTTCCGGAGTGTCTTTTGAAGAGACATCGCACAGAAAAGAGGATTCAGAGTTCACCATATGTGAACTGAGTCGACAATTTTTAACCAAATCAACCTCCCCCCATATTTGCCATATCCTCTAACCTAATACCCACTCCTCATTCCACCACCACCGTGGGTTTCCGTTGTTGCTGCTGTTGTTTATTTGTCTTTTTTTTTCTGTTCCCTTGCTGTTTTACCCGAGATAAAGCTTTCACAATATGTCCACAATATTGGCTTCTATCAGGTACTAAGTTCCTGCTTGACAATATGTGTCATATATATATATATATATATATATATATATATCACGATCACGATATCCCGTTAATCACTGATTTCTTGGGCGGACTCAGTAACATCTCATATCGTCCTTTCCCTGAGATTTTAGAAGTTAATTCGACTCGGCCCTCCTAACGATGTTGCACTGGGGGCTCTTCAGGGTCAGGGCAATGAGATCCAGCTTGTTATTAGATTTTGCATATGAATACACCATGGGAAGCTTGCAAGGCTGTTCCATGTGGGCAGGAAACTCAGAGGATTGCCAGTTTCTTGCAAAGGGAGAAGTAGGCAAAAGATATCGCGCAGCCGCTTTGCGGCCTCGCGTTTCTGAGAGCTTGCTTTTAAATCTCTCTGGATTTTGGCTGTTGATGGGATTACACACACCTGGGTTCCTCTGCCAGTACCTTCATGCATGAGTCCTTTCCGAACGTGTGAAGAGGGGCCTCCAGAATGACTGCAGCTAGGTCCCGGTGGTCTTTGGCCGCCGGGAGCTCTGCTTGGGGTGGGGAGGGAAGCTGGAGCCCATCCCCTCTGAGGAGCCCCGGGGAAGACAGCCAGGCATTCGGGTAAGAGACTCTCTGCATCACTCTCTTCTCAGAGCTTGCTTTTAAGTCTCTCTGGATGTTAGCCATTGATGGGATTACACACACCTGGGTTCCTCTGCCAGTACCTTCATGCATGAGGCCTGTCCAAACGTGTGAAGAGGGGCCTTCAGCATGGCTGCAGCTAGATTCCGGTGGTCTTTGACCGCCCGAAGCTCTGCTTGGGGTGGGGAGGGAAGCTGGAGCCCACCCCTTCCGAGGAGCCCCAGGGAAAACAGCCAGGTGTGCGGGCAAGAGACTCTCTGCCATATACTTATGTCTATGTTTTATTAAAATAAATTTGGTAGTAAAATTTCCATGCCACAGGCTAAGCTTATTTTAAAATGTGGTAAATATTGTCAAACAGTGGTCTGGAGAAGTGGTTTCAATTTATACTAGTAACAATAGTTTACGAGTGTTCAAAAATGCATATATGCTAGACAACTTTTAGGATTGTCACTCTAATTTTGAAATTAAATTATAAAGTAGTTTACGGGATGTTTTTGCATTTTACTGGTTGTTACTAGGTTGAGACATCAAATCAGTTTTAACATGTTGAATGGCTAGTAGAATAAACTCTTCTATCAAGCATCTGTTAAAATCTTCAGCCTAGTTTTGTTCAAAAATGTTGTGGAAACAGTTACATATGATGCAAACATTTTCTACATTTCTGAAAATAAAATTATTTGGGGAAAATAGCATCACATTTGTTTTGCATAGATTTGTAGACACATAAAGCTACTTTATGCCTCAGTTTTTCTCTGAATATTTGTCTATTATCTCTATGCATGTGAATTTCTCAGTCTTATATCAATAAACCAGTATAAAATATCAAGTATTGTTTCTAAGATAATAATGCAACAAACAACTGTTAAAGTAATAGGCTTTTATGTAGTCTTTGAGGTATAAAGTGGAAATTAACATGTCACTAAAATTAAAAATGCAGAAAGAATACTCAAGATATTTCATATAAAATAAATTTAGAATATATGAATTTACAGAGCTGAAAGTTTATTCTTACCAGATCTTCAGTGTATTCTTTATGTTATATATTAATGATTTCATTAATAATTATTAGGGATAGTTCAATGGTTAAGTTGCATTCTATTTATTAAAGAAATATCCATTTTTAATTCCATGGATTATTTTTGATGTTTGGTGGTCACCTTTGGCAGTTCTCACTCCTAGGAATACTTAGGGGATCTTGATTGGTGCTTGAAATTGTAATCATGTCGACCATATGCAAGCGCCTGCCTTGTCCTCTGTACTATATCTTCGTCTACCATTTCATGAGTTAATTAACAAAAAGCATTTATTTTATTGCAAGTGGAGTCAAAAAGGCAAATAACAAGGGTCAGAGACATAACTCAAGTTACAGAACACATTACTCGTGTGAGACCCTGAATTTCACTTGTATCATTTGTCATCAGTTGTCATCCCATTGATCTTTGATTTGTTTGAGTGGGCACCAGTAACGTCTCCATTTGTCCCTGTTGCACGAATGTAGCCCAATGATATCTGCTCGCTCCAGGAACAGGAAGAGCCTCAAACCATTCATTCAGGGTTTTTACGAAGAAGGCTGACCATCTCGTTGGTGGGCAGCCACACAGTCTTTTGACATCCCATGGAATCCAGTCAGTAAGGACTCTAGTCCAGCAGCCGTCTCTGAATCACATTATGTGTCTGGCCCATCTGATTTCTGCTGCCTTGGCAATCGAGACAGCTTCCCTTGATTCTTGACCATTGATGGAAGTTGGAACTCCGGATTCCTTCTCTCACGAGTGAAACATGATACTCTAAGCATAGCTCTTTCCATTCCTCTTTGGGATACCCGAAAAGCATTCCCATCCTGTTTGCTAGGGCCCAGGTCTCTGAGGCATTTCTTAGTGCAGGAAGAACAGTGGAATCAAAAAGATGTGCCAAGAGCCAGAGGTTCTTCGTCCTCTTAACCACTTCTTCGATGCTCTTGAAGGCGTTCTATGCTGCTCTCTTCCTCCTGCACAGTTTTGGTGTTGAGTTGTTCCTCATGTTGAGTTCTCAAACCAGGTACACATAACTGCTGCATTCGGAGATGTTAATTCCATTGAGAGAAAATGTAACCTCAGTTCGTTTGTCAACTAGTTCAACTAGTTTTCAACTAGTTTTTCAACTAGTTTGTTTTTCACCTAGTTCATTTTTCAACTAATCTCCCTGAATTTCATCTCTAATAATATCAGCTCACAACGAATAGTGCCAAATGTGAAGGACCCTGAAATGACTCTAGGTTCAAAAGTCTCCAGTTGTGGTCTATTAGCAATCATAAAGGAAAATGAATATAAAATAAACGATTTTAACAGAATATAAGGGTTTTTATTTCAAGCAAAAAAGAATTAAGATTAAGTAATACTAATATCTATATGAAAATACTAATGTTTGGTGCATATGAGATATATTTAGGGTCTGTAAAGATATTTTGGAAAAGGTAATATAAATGTTAAACAATGAAAAATATTTGAATTTGACTTTTTCCCTCTCTAGGTAAATTTCTCATCTGTTCTGTTGTGATGACCTTGTTCTGAGTTTAGGGCACTTAAGTAGATCTTCAAAATAACAAGAGCCCATCTCTCCTCTAAAGTGATTATTAGCACAATTTCAGTAATCAACATAATGGAGCATAGGTAGTTGAAGGATTTTCTCCTAGTTATGCCTGCTGATTAGCAGCCTAGAATTCATGATGTCTGTGCACTAGAGATGCCAGCTTGTCCTGTCTAAGAACTTCCGAAGATGCTAAGAGCATTGCTTTATAGCCAGTGGAGCACCAGATTATTTTAAGTATTAAAATATTAATTATAATTTAAAAATCTATAATATGTCAAATATTTTAACTAAGTTTACTTCAAACTGAAATCCCTTTGCTTCCCTTAGTCATTCCATGACTTCCTTATTTTCTCATTTTTCAAACTATTCTATTATTACTGACGTGGCATTGGGAACATATTATTGGTATCAGAAAAGTACTTTGCGAGTCTCGGGTCGGGGCCAGAGCCGGCTCGAGCTCCGCTGAGATTCGACCCGGGTGGCCATGCCTTTGCACAGCCGCTTGGCTGCTGAACGAGCAGGATCCAGAGGCAGCTATATGACTTGGGGTTCCAGCCAGTGCTTGCAACCATGTATCCAGACTGTGAACTAAGGTTTTGCTCCATGCTGCTCCAGGAAGGGAAATGATTCAATTTCCAACTTAAATCTCCCTGGACTTAATTACTAAAGTACAGAAATTGTAAACCTTATAAGATGTTTTATCTCTTCATTCTCATCAGTGGAAAACTAATTATCAAATATTTCCCTGTCAATAGGGCCATATTCTTGGGGGATAAATTCCAACAAGAATAGTGAGTTCTGTGTTGAAACTCCAACAACAATAGTGAGTTTTGTGTTGAAATATGGAATGTAATCAAGGTAAAGAGAAAAGGAAGTGAAATTTATCAGTTATGCAGGGGGGAGTGTTTGGGGGTTGTGGGGTGTGATGTATACTGGGTTTTTGGGTTTTTTTTTTTTTGGTGGTGGAATATGGGCACTGGTGAAAGGATGGGTGTTTGAGCATTGTATAACTGAGACATAAGCCTGAGAACTTTGTAACTTTCCACATGGTAATTCAATAAAATAAATAAAAAAAAATGTACAAATCCATGGTGAATCTGAACAGACAAATGCAAATAAAGGAAAAGAAAGGAAAAAAAAAGAAAAGTACTTTGCATGCGGGAGTGAGTGCTGGGTTCAATCCCTGACAATGCATAGTCCTCTGAGCAAGTCAGTGAGCTCATGCACTTACTGCTGCATGAGGAACAGAAGCCATGCATTATAATTGTATAATTGGGTCTCGCCTCAAAACGAAAACAAACAAACAAAAAATATTTAGCAAGTTGTATTCATGCTAAAAGTAAAAACACAATTTGTGTATAGAGCTAGAAAAATTAATAAAACTTTTGTAATTCACCTTTTTTCCTAAATATTTAGAATACTATAATCCAAGTTGATTTTTTCAAATGTATTTTTTCTTTCTGTGAATATATAGCTAGATTAAAAACATTTTAATTTCAAAGACTATTCCCATGCCTATAATAAATGTCTTTCACATTCTTGGAAAAGAAATTTATTAGAGAAAGTATCTGAATCAATTTTAACAAAATAAATGATTTTACACTTGAGGAAAATTATCGAAAGTATTTTATTAGAACATGAATTTTAAAGATTTTGCTATCTACACATATTTAAAAATATGAATATTTTTAGTAGCAGTAGCTGCAACAGAATTAGAAGTTGTAATATAATACAAATAACAAAATCAAGTAACCTTAAATTCTTACTTAAAATTAGTAACTATAAAATGCGGAAAGCATAAATTTCCTGGTTCAAAGTCAAAAGATGTTGACCCTGTAGTAGATATACTTTATTTTTATGTTTCACTATGTGAGTGCTTCTCAATTTTTTATTTAACTTCCTCCCTACAAAGTCATTAGAAAGTGCAAATATTCCCTTCTGGCTTTAGGACTTCAGAGTTTTGTTTAATGACAAGTTGGTGGTTAAAGAAAAATGTCTGATTCATAATATAAGTACACATCTAGGAAATTGGAAAAACTATTAAACAACAGTTTTTATGCAATAAAGAAGTTAATAGAGGCCTGGAATTCTGAAGATATTTTGGGTTAGTTTTGTTTTGTTTTAGGGGCAGGCACACCCAACAATGAATGCTCAGTGTCTACTCTTGACTCTATGATCAGTGTCAGGTGATGTTGGGGGACTGTATATGATGTAGGTGATTGAACTGGAGTTGGCCATAGACGAAGCAAATTCCTACCTCCTGTACAAGCTCTCTTACCCACATTCTTTTTTCTGGAAAGGAAGGAAACATAGAAAATGTAGTCTGCCTATCTACTGGAATTATTCTTTGGGAGGAAGGAAAAAGTTTTTTCAAGCATAGACCACTATTTTACTAAATAAAAAAACTAAATAATAAATTTTACTAAATAAAAAAGAAAACAAAGCAAAGGGGGAAAAAGGAAGGAAAAATAGAAAAAAAAGAACTTGTGGAATTAGACAAATCACTGATATAATTTTAAGGTGCATTTCAATGAAGGGATGCATGGAAAAAAGTGGAGCTGAGAATCATATAAATTCTAATCCACTAGAAAAAGAGATGTCCTATTGCATTTCAGATTACATACTTAACCTAATACTCCAGAAGGGATACACATAAACCATAGGGCTAAACTAGTTCTGAATAAAATTTAGACTAGATGTACCTTAATAAACCTTAACTGACAAAGACAAAGCTAGAAAAGTGACACAAGTGGTAAAGCACATGTCTTGCTTGTTCCAGGTTCTGGCTTTAATCTTTGGTAAGATATTGCCTAGTTGTCCTTTGACATGACATCCCACTCCCCAAACACACACACACACACACACACACACACACACACACACAATCTAAACAAAACCAAGAACTCAAAATTTGAAATAACTAAATGGAGCTATAGTTAATTAAGTACCTACCAAAATTAAGTGTAAGATTAATTAGCAGAATTTAAAACTCTAGAATTAAGCAATACAAATTTTATTAATCAACTATTCAACAAAATGCTATTCTATATGCAAAGGAATAGGAACATTTAAGTTTTATCCAGGAAAGTTAATTAAAAAATAAGTTGAGACATGACGAAAGTGATAAAATTAACAGGCAAGGGCAACTATACTGTCACAAATATAATCTGTATGGACACAGAGTAAAGCACAGTGCTTTACTGATATCAAAAGGAAATAAATGAAAGATCCAAAAAAGTATAAGGTAATAATAACTTAAGATATTTAAATAGATTCAACATCTAGAGATGAACCATACAAACAAATTGTGAAATTAAAATTTGACTAAATTTGAATAGCAAAAAGAAAATACTACAAAGCAAAGTACTCAAAAGAACTTAAATAGAAAGTAACTGACGTAATGCAAGTTAAGGATAACCATAAATATGAAATTGAAAAATATAAATAAGTAAATCGTCGTTGTGTGTGCAAAATATTAAGGAGTCTAATATATGTAACTGTAGTTCTAGAAATAGAGCAGACACACAAAGAATTAAAGCACGAGGACTTTTTTTTATATAATGAAAATAAGAAATCCATAGAATCAAGACCCTCAAAAATCAGACACAGATAAAATTCAAGAAAATGTCAAAATAGTTCATATATAGAACTAAATTAAATAGTCTTCAAGTTCATCATGGACATGTAACTTGCTTGCTCGTCTTTGTTTCATTGCTTTTTTATGTTGCACCAGAGAAAACTGTGTTCTTTCTTGAACACATTTCCCTTCCTTATCCCCACAAACTAAGAAAGTATTTTTCTCCCCATTAATCTAAGAAAGTATTTTTCAATAAAATATACCTTGCTTCACAAAACAAGCAACCAAACAGATTACAGTAAATAGATGTTAACAGTAAATGATAACCTTACTAGATCAGCATAAAAGCTCACACTAAAGGCCTTTTATCTCATCCTCAGTTACCTGATGTATCCACTGCAATTTTCACAATATAAAAAAAATCCGATACATGTGAAAATGAAAAAATATGAGTATACAGAGCATCATAACAGTACAGATACTGGTTTTATGTTATTGGGAACGTAGGTAACATAAGTTACGCAAGAGGTAACATAAAGTTCACATAAGAACTGAAGGTGATGTCACTTATGTTCATCGCAGCACTGTTTACAATAGCCAGAATCTGGAAAAAACCCGAGTGCCCTAGAACAGATGACTGGTTGAAGAAACTCTGGTACATATATACAATGGAATACTATGCAGCTGTTAGAAAAAATGAGGTCATGACGTTTGCATATAAGTGGATCTACATGGAAAGTATCATGCTAAGTGAAATGAGTCAGAAAGAGAGAGACAGACATAGAAAGATTGCACTCATCTGTGGAATATAGAATAATAGACTATAAGACGAACACCCAAGAATAGTAGAAATAAGTACCAGGAGGTTGTCACCATGGCTTGGAGGCTGTTCTCTCATCCTGGGCAACTCAGAGAAGGGAACAGCAAGTAAAATGTGGTTGTTGGTCATGTGGGGGAAAGATGATGCGGGCCAAATATAGACTAGAGACTGAACGCAATGGCCACTCAACACCTTTATTGCAAACCACAACACCTAATCAGAGAGAAAGAACAAAAGGGAATACCCTGCCATAGTGGCAGTGTGGGGTGGGGGGAGACGGGACTGGGAAGGGGGGGTGGGATGTTGGGTTTACTGGTGGTGGAGAATGGGCACTGGTGAAGGGATGGGTTATCAAACTTTGTAAGGGAGAAACATGAGCACAAAAATGTATAAATCTGTAACTGTACCCTCACGTTGACTCACTAATTAAAAATAAACTATAATAAAAAAATAAAAAAAAAAAAAAAAAAAGAACTGAAGGTGAGATGAGTAGTAAAAGAAAAGCTCTAAGACTCAACCGAAAATATCTTATTAATATATATATATACATATATATAACATGTTACATAAATGTTTTTGATATGTTCTTTAGAAGTTTGGAGATAGCTGAAAGAAAAATTTGTGATTGTGAAGTTATGTCTATAGAAACATCTCAAACTGAGGTGCAAAGTGAAAAAGAAATATAAAGGCAGAATAAACATTCAAGACCTATGAGACATTCTTAAGATGTTTAAATTATGAGAAAGTAGAATACAAAAGGAGAAAAAAGTTAGAGTATATTAGAGAAACATCTGAATTAATAATAGTTAAGGTATTTCCAAAATTAGTTGTTGGTAGAAAAATTATGGAAAACAAAACAGGAACACCACTGTTGAATATTCTACTTAAACTGCCTGTGCCAGAGGCAAAGATAAACCTTAGAAATAAGAGGATGTCCAGACATTCTACATAGGAACAAAAATAAGATCTATATCAGCTGTCTTGTCAGAAACAGAGCAGCAAAAATAAAACGGAATCAAATATGTAAAAACTGAAAATAAAAATAAATAGAAATCCTGAAAAATTTATCCAGTAAAATTATTCAATTATGACAAAGAAAAACTTCTAAGGCAAATTACAATAATAACAACAAAGTTCAACCAGAAGGAATTTAGCAGTAGCAGATCTACTCTGTAAGAAATAATTTTTTTATTAAATGATGACAGATTCTTTGGGAAAATAATGTAGGTCAGAAAGTCAGATCTACTTTTATAAAGAAAACATGATGGAGAAGAAAAAAAACAGGGCTTAACAATGCTTTCAGTGAATATAGTACAAATGATAAAATAAAATTAAAGCACAACTTTAATAAATAGTCCTTAATTTTGGGCTTTTGCTCATAGAAGACCTGAGTTCAATTTCTGGTTCTGCAGGCTACCTACCTAAGCATAACCACAAATGACCTAGAACAATATGACAAGAATAGCTTCTGGGCATCGATGTGGATGTCTCCCCTCAAAATAAAGTAAAACAAAATGTTAGTACTTATAAGTATATTTTCACTTACTAGCTAAAGCATTATTTGACACAGCACAATTTACAATACTGTTAGTAATGGAGCTTCATGCATCCAACATTGCAGCCCCACACCCTGCACCAGAGTGTGTTTCCTGCATCATTGTCTCATTGTCCCAAATCTCCACCCCTCACCCCTGGTTGTGGTTAGCTCATTTTCACATTTTAACAAGGATTAAGATCCCGCATTAGTATATGCATGCTATGCAATGACATTTTGTCTCTCTGACATTTGTAGCAAGGCTATTCATAAATCAGTGATAAAATCCTGTGTCTTGAAAAAAGAAATGTCTGAATTAAAAAGTATTAGAATAATCTGAACTAAAACTGCTTATAATAAAAATGAAAAATAGGACTTTAAATAATATCTCCCAAAGAACCCTTTACAAATAGTTGCGTAGTGGAGCTAGGATTCAAATTGTTATGAATTTATTTCAAAACATTCTTTGAACTGAGACATGCACTGTAGCCCTGTCATCCCGAGAATCATGGATTTGCTCGAGTGGGCGCCAGTAGCGTCTCCATTGATCCCAGCTCTGAGATGTTAGCATCGTAAACTTTATGCCCTCTCTCCACGGAGGCGGCACACCAGCTGGTTGTCCTTGAGTATAATGGTGATGTGCTTGACCTGGATGTCGCAAAAGTTGGTATCCTGGAAGAGCCCCAATAGGTCGGTCTCACACTCCTGCAGCACCATGGTTGGTCTTGAAGTCCTGTGCAATCTCGCGCACCAGCCTTTGGAATGGCAACTTGAGAATAAGCAGCTCTGTGGACCTCTGATAGCAGCGATCTCCCGCAGTGCCATGGTGTTGGGCCGGTACCAGGGCGGCTTCTTCACGCTGCCCCTGCCTGGCTCGCTCTGGCAGGCCGTCTTGGTGCCAGCTGCTTGCAGGGCACCTTCCGGTTCACTGACTTGTGCGCGCCTTCTGCTAAGTAGCAGCCCTCTCGTTCTTCCCAACTCAGCCGGAGACTCCTTCAGGGTTAGGGAAATGAGAACCGTTTTTGCTACTGCTGTTGGCATATTTAATACATCACGGGTACCTTGCCAGGCTCTGGCATGGATTTTAGATGTATTTTCAATAATATAGAATTTATTCTATTTTTATTCATTTTTTGGTTTGCTTTCAATTTTTTCAGAAACTACTAGTTGAGTGTTTCTCCCCTGTCACTGCCAGCAGTGCTCAGGGGATCATGTGGTTCTAGGGATTGAACTTGGGTATATTTTATATATTAATATATGCACATCAGTAGTTTGAGATGTTACTTATTTTCTGTCATAAAATAGAATTATTTAGGCACATGAGCCAGAATCAGTTTTTAAACTATTTATAACAGAGAAAATAGTCTGAATCTCTATACTTATTGAAGTCTACTATGACAAATAAAGTGAGCTAAATAAAAAACATTTACTCAAGTATTCAGGTTTATTTTTCAGTGAATTAAACAACCTCAAAATTTACACTTTGCTTTTCTATTTTCTAATTCAAGTAGTTGAAAGAATCCTGGCTGAGATATTCCTAATTGTCATTGATGCATTTTGAAGATTCATGTATTTGACATTCTGTAAAATAATAACTACATTATTCATGTAATGATTAAAGTAGAAAGGCAATTAAGCTTCCGTGTTGATTTGATTTTTTTTAACTACCTCAATATAAAATCATGTAAAGCATAACTTGAGGTGGTTTCATTGATGCCTATGAGATAACAGATACTTTGAAGAGCAAATATTTAGAAGCTGGAAATGTAGTACAGCAGTTAAAGACTTGTCTTGCATATGGTTCACCAGGGCTAGATGCCTGGAACTTTATATGGTCCTCGAGGCCATGGCAAAAGTGATCCTTGAGCCCCATTAGAGTTATTCCTGTGAACACAGAGCGAAGAATAAGCCCTGGGCACCACTGAACATGGCCCCAAATCGAACAAACAAAAGTGCAAATGTTCAGTACCAAAACATTACAAAAGGAACATCAGAGTAGTTCTTTTTAATTACTGGTTAATTTTAAATTACTATTTAATACTATTTCAATTACTATTTAATTACAACAGACTTATGATTTCTCACTTTAAAAAGATGAAAGTATTTTATGTATTACATCTTATTTTTTTTAAATTACTGAAGTTAATTAATGTTTGTAAATTATCATCTTTCTACAAAAATTATAACACTTATTTGAGAAGCTTTTTAGTGGAAAAACAGTTTGTAATATATGGAATCTTGGTAAAAATTTTTCTTCTTCCTCCTTCCCTCTCTCCCTCCATCCTTCTCTTCATTCCTTTCTTTCTTCCTTCCTTCCTTTCTTTCTTTCTTTCTTTTTCTTTCTTTCTTTCTTTCTTTCTTTCTTTCTTTCTTTCTTTCTTTCTTTCTTTCTTTCTTTCTTTCTCCCTTTCTTTCTTTCTTTCTCCCTTTCTCACTTTCTCTTTCTTCCTTCCTTTCTTTCTTTCTTTCTTTCTTTCTTTCTTTCTTTCTTTCTTTCTTTCTTTCTTTCTTTCTTTCTTTCTTTCTTTCTTTCTTTCTTTCTTTCTTTCTTTCTTTCTTTCTTTCTTTCTCTCTTTCTCTCTCTCTTTCTCTCTCTCTTTCCTTCTTTCTTTCTTTCTTTCTTTCTTTCTTTCTTTCTTTCTTTCTTTCTTTCTTTCTTTCTTTCTTTCTTTCTTTCTTTCTTTCTTTCTTCCTTTCTTTCTTTCTCTTTATCTCTTTCTGCCTCTCTCTTTCTCTCTTTCTTCTCTCTCTTTCTCTCTTTCTCTATCTCTCTCTCTTATTTTCTCTCTTTCCCTCTCTCTTTCCCTCTCTCTCTTTCCTTCCTTCCTTCCTTCCTTCCTTCCTTCTTTCTTCTTTCTTTCTTTCTTTCTTTCTTTCTTTCTTTCTTTCTTTCTTTCTTTCTTTCTTTCTTTCTTTCTTTCTTTCTTTCTTTCTTTCTTTCTTTCTTTCTTTCTTTCTTTCTTTCTTTCCTTCCTTCTTTCTTTGCTCTTACATCTGGCAGTTCTCAGGGCTGTACTCAGGAATCATGCATAGCAGGGTACTGCAAATCAAATCGAATACTGGGAAAAAAAAATCCACGTCTGTAGCATGATTCTGCTTCTGCTTCATGGACTATAATACAACTGTGAACACAATCTAACTAGTACTTTAAAAAATGCAGGCATCATTCTCACCACTCCCATTCAATACAGGCATATTAGAAGTAGTTGTGTTAGCAGTTAAACAAGAAAAATATATTTAGGGCATCAGAGAGGAAAGGAAGAAGTCAAGCTTTCACTCAGCAGATGACATGATACTATAGTTAGAAACCCGTAAACACTCTACAAAGCGCTCCTGGAAATGACAGATTTGTATAGTAAAATGACAGATTGCAAAATCAATACACAAAAGTCCCTGACTTTTCTGTATACAAAGAATGTATGAGAAAAAAATGATATTTGAAAAACAATCATACAAATACACACACAAACGCACACATTTGTGCCTCAGAAAATCAAGAATCTTGCAATTAGCTTAACTAAAAAGGTGAAGGACCTATACAAATGAAACTATAAACACTACTTCAAGAAATAAAATAGGACATGAGGAAATGGAAACACATTCCCGGCTCACGGATCGGGAGAACGGACATTGTCAAAGTAGCAATACTCCCCAAAACATTATACAGTTTTGATGCAATCCCTATAAGCATACCCATGACATTTTTCAAATAAATAGTCAAGCACTCCTGAAATTCATGTGGAACAAAACTCACCCACTTCACCCACTTCCTAGCAAATAGCTAAAGAAATCACTAGGGAGAAGATGAGAGTTATCACCTTCCCAACTTCAATCTGGACTACAAACAGTAGTAATTAAAACAGCATGGTATTGTGTAAAATAACACGCAACCCAGAGATTCTTCTTGCAGCGATTTATTAAGAGACCTTCTCATGCAAACGGAAAAGAGGACGAATGAAGGATGGACGAAGGACAAAGGACGAAGGAAGAGGAACCAGGGGGATCCCACTAGCTAGGCAGCTTCCCTCCTTATATACCTCTCGCTGCTTGTTTACGCCCAAGTGTCTGCAGCTGATAGGCTAGTTACACCTTGTGGGCATGACAGGACATCCTTTTTTCTTATTAGGAGTTATTTTCGAAGCACAGTGAAATTAACAAGAAACAGGTGTTTACGAAGCACGGTCCTGTGGAGGCTCTCCACAGTATTGGAATAAAGAGAAACCACAAATCAATGGAACAAAGTATAATATTCTGACACAATCCTCAAATATATGATCACCTTATCTTTGATAGTGTAGTAAAAATAAATGAAGTAACGCAAGGAAAGCCCGCTCAACAAGTGGTGCTGGAAAAATTGGTAAGCTACATGCAAAAAAAAAAAAAAATAACTCATACCTGTTTCTAACACCAGGCACAAAAGTCAGACAAAATGGATTAAATGTCTCAATACCATTCCTTAATACCTAAGGTTCATGGGGGAAAATGTGGGCAGAAACCTCTATGACATTGAAGCTGATGAAATACCAAAACCAAGGAAGTGAAAGCAAAGATAAAGAAGTGGGACTACACTAAAATAAGAAACTTTTGCACCTCATAAAGAAACATTGAACAAGATACAGAAACATCACAAAATGGGAAAAATTATTCACCCCATACACATCTGATAAGTGGTTGTTATTCAAGATATATAAGGCTCCGGTAAAACTTCACAAGACAAAAGCATCTGACCCAATCAAATAATGGGGAGGAAAAATGAACAGAAATTGCCTAAAAAAAACTAATGGTCAAAAGGCACATGAAAAAATCAAGGAGATGAAAATCTAAACAACAAAATATCATGTCACACCACAGAGACTGTTGCACATCCAAAAGAACAAGAGCAATTAATGCTGGCATGAACAGGAGCAGGAGGAGGAGGAGAAGGAGGAGAAGGAGGAGGAAGAAAAGGAGAAAGAGGAGGAGGAAGAGGAGGAGGAGGAGGAGGAGGAGGAGGAGAAAAAGGAGGAGGAGGAGTGCTTGGGCATGAGGGACAGGATGGAAACTGGGGACCTTGGTGGTGGGAAATGTACACTGGTGAAGAAACAACTGATGGCATATTATATAACTGAAAGTCAATCATGAACAATTTCATAAACTATTTATCTCACTGATTCCATTTTTTAAGTAGATGCATTAGGATGGGGATAGAAAATATTGTGGGTAGGGTGCTTAATTGCCCATATCTGACCTGAGTTTGATCTCTGGCACCTCATATGCCATCCTGAGCACAAATTATAGAAAAATATATAAAGATATTTCTACCAAGATAATACATCTCCATCAAAAAGTGAGTAGAATAATAAATTGATACATAGCTCAGTAGTAGAGTACCTGGTTCGCATGTATGAGCATGCCCAACACCATAAAACCCTAAATACAATTATAACTGATGGCTAAGAGTATGTAACACTTAAGGCACCAGAATGATAATATAGGGGTTAAGGCACTCGATTTTCATTAAGCCAACCCATCATAGACTATGGTCCTCTGAGCACTGCAAGGATTACCCCTGAGCACATGGCCAGATATAGCCCCTGAATATCACCAGATGTGGCCTACCTAAGCTTTTCCTCAAAATTAAAAATAACAATCATAATAATAATAGCACTTGAGTTTAAAATATATAGGAAATAATACTGTTTAACTTTGAAATAACAATGCTGTTCAATATTCCCATATCCTATTAAACTGTCAATCAAATGTGAGATTGGCATTAAAGTATTATCAAACAGAAGAAATTAAATTTGGCTGCCCCATTTCCTTTACATAAATCTGCAGGAAATGTCGTGAAGAATAGAAATGGTGGTAATATAAGGGCAGTGAATTATATAATACAGAAGGCTTCTAGAGCTATTCTGCTATACCTTAATAGAAATTACCAATTTATCTTGCAGCAGAGGAAAGGAACCCCTATGAATAACACCTCTAAAGTTATTGTAACATTCCTGATATATTGACTAATCTGAGTTGTGTTTTCTACTTTCTACTTCTTTTGGAGATCTGGGAAATTAATTATTGAAAAAATAATCAGCATAAGAAATGCAGCTCCAATCCTAAGAGTACAAAATGGTGTGTCACAAAGGTAATATGTTTGCTAAATAGTTCTTAAATCACCTGGATATTGGTTTATAAATACTTCTAACATTTAATATATCTTTAATAATACTAAGAATAAAAAGTATACTCATATTTTTGTATATGATCCTTGGTTTTCAGTTAGTCAGTTATTATATTTTTTTAATATGTCTGAAATGTAAACACATGTTATATTCTACCAACAGCAATTTATAAGACATCTTTACCATATGTCATAGTGACATAATTGTCCTTTCCTGCAATTGAAAAAAAATGATTACTAATCCTGCTGTGGTTTTGGACAACTACAGTAACAAAATTTTTCAGGTGTTAAGGTACTATTATTTAAGAAAGAAAGTGCAATTTGGGGTCTGAAAACTTCAGTGGCATCTTTTCTTAAGATGAAGAAAATGATGTTAGAGTGCCAGAAACAATCAGAGAAAATAGTGATAGTCTTTTGTAATATGCTGTTCTGATACTATAGCACTTTTGATTCATAGTACAGAAAAATATTTTTAAAAAACCCTTTAAACCTGATATAAGCACCAAAATTTTTTGTCACTCAAAAGGTAGGTTTTTGATAAAATACAAATTCTAGGAACAACTTAACCAATTAATTTTTACGTTTTCCTTTGATATAACACATAAGACATTTTTATATATATGTGGTATAGAATATCTTTCACTATAAAGAGGAAAACGTTTTGTCATAATTTAACTGGGATCATTTAATCTTAATAATAGCATAAAATAAAGCTGCTTATTAAAACCAGTGGCAGCTTAGATTTGATTAAATCAGTAATATAGGGGATAAAAGGGACAGATAGGAAGCTGGACAGATAGGAATTATATGTTATAAGACGTCAATGACTTAACTCTCTGAGCATAGTTTATGCATATTTTAATTTGTATCTATTATATGTCTTTAATTACAAGTTCACA
Organism: Sorex araneus; assembly: GCF_027595985.1. NCBI lineage: Eukaryota > Metazoa > Chordata > Mammalia > Eulipotyphla > Soricidae > Sorex > Sorex araneus. Next base: position 121,212,285 of record NC_073305.1, on the reverse strand, counting down.
GTTGTGTAAATTAACATGGCAAACATATTTCTTAGATAGAAACTGCTGCAAATTTTCTAAGATTAAAAGTTTAGTGAAAAAATGCAAGTATTCATAATGAAATATGAAGGAAAATAAGAGAATACTAAAATAGCTGTGAGACATAACTCACAGACAATAAAAATGGACATTACTGACCTTGGTTTTTATGATAAAATTAATTTGTTATTTATGTTAAAACTAAAGACACGAACTACTTCAGAGTCTTAAAACTAAAGACTACAATGTAACAATATTAATGTGACAAAATATTTCTGTCTTATGTTTAATTGAGCCGAATAAGAAAAATAGAAAAATAAATAGGTATGTTCGGGAAGACCACGTCCATATTCTGTCTGTCCTTAAAAGAAAATCTTATTGACATTTAGAATGCAAGTAAAATATTTCACCTGCAAATTCATCATGATAGGGAAATATTATCTTTAGTATGTGACAGTGCTTTTAGAAAAGAACAACAAGAAGGTGTTTGCTAATTATTCAAGAGTTCTTTTAGGCATAAGTATTTCAAAGAGTAGAAGTCCCAGCATAATGGGACAAGGCTGGGTGGGAAATGAGAACACAGAAATGTGGGGAATATCTGCCAATAGTTGATGTGAAAGAGTCAGAGTCAAGGACTCAAGGATGACATTGCTAAGAGATTGCCAGGGAAGAGGGCCCAATTGTGAATTTCCCTATTTTAAAAGCCGAGCCTGCTTCAAATGCCCAGAGGTCTCTTACCTACTGTAAGAGAGAGTTGGACGATCACTTTTCCGTTCCTGACAAAATTGAAGGCTGTTCGAGTGATTATCTGCCATCTGTTGTCTAAAGCAGTTCAATTGCTGAAGAGTCCTCTAGAAGAGGGGAGGAAGCTCATTCTCAACGGAAGGGTGAATGTACATTCAGAGGTAGATTCAGCTGAGCAAGTGCCCAGCTAATCCCCTTTGCACACAAGGACAAGGCTGCCACCAACTCTAATTGATTCTGAAATGAATCTGTATAGAAAATGAGAAGGTTTTGGATTCCCATGTGAGCTTCAATAAAGAGCCAGGATGTAAGCCTGACAGCTGAATGGATTCAGAAATGAAAATCTGATAAGCGGCTTAAAACTGTACTTAAGTCCAGAAAATGATTTGAATGCTGTTGTTAATGGCACATTGTATGTTGTCACCTAGTTAATTATCTCTGAAGATGAGTTCTTGCAGAGGAGAAGATATGCCATTCTTCCACAGCTTTTCCTCATCACATATTTATTAACTCCCTCCCCACCTCCACCCTCCTTTCCTGACTATCATTGCTAGAAGGCGGAAAGAAAGGATTAGGCCACTGCAGCTCCTCTGTGGCTGTCAGTTCACTGTGCCAAACTTCAAATATGAACTGCTGCATGTACTGTCACCGACATTTCCTTTTACATCTTCATTTGCAAATGAGGAGCTGACATTTGTTAGGCCTTGTATTTGCACACAGTTCCACCGCATGAAAAGCAAACAGTGTCACTGCTGGCTACTTTGTTTATTCCTTTGCAGATAGTATATGGCCTATTTAGAAATTTTCTTCAGAATTTTTTCTTTAACTAACTGAGATAGATAGTCACAGAGCTACACGTCCTCATATTTTATTCAAGAAGCCGTCTGCAGTTTATGGAGCGTGCACTGCATTTGATAGCTATTTAAAACTGTATTTTTAAAACCGATTTGCACTTTTCTGGTTTCTATTCTTCATGTTTGTTTTCTCTAGATAAATGTAGGTTCATTTTGTGATTTAGGAGCTCAGGTTTTCATCATATTTTTTTAATACTATGAATATATTCTCTACCAAATGAAAACAATGAAGTGGAAAAAAGGCATAATAAATTTTACAAATATTGTTCTTGCTTTATTAAAGTTTAATCTTTCTAAAAGTAGCTTGACAATGTCAACATTATCAAAGTTATTAAGACCATCATTCGCTTTTTTCCAAAGGATCTCACTTAGGAATAGAAGCTTGAAGACAACCTTACAAAACAATATCTGTATTTGCAGATGAGCTGTATTCCTGTCCAGAAAGGTTGAAATCTATTTGCTAACGCAGTTTCTAAAGAGTTAGTTGCATACACAAATAGAAATCAACCCAAAACGCTTAGTACAAGTTTTATGACTTTTGTAAAAAAAGCATAAATTTACCTTTTAAAACAATACTATCAACTAGAAAAAAAAGAGACATTTTATGTGATTAATAAATTTAAAAAGAGCAAATATAATTGTTCATTCTGGTGTTCAGCTTCCTAGGGTGGTATTTGTCATAAACTATTACTGATACACAAGTATCCCATCATACATGCAATTTTCCAATACATGCAATTTTCCACACATATCGTACCTATTAACCTCAAATAACACTCCTTTCTGTTTATTCATCTAAATCATTACATTCCTTTTGACTTTCACTGTATTGTGTTGATTTCTACCTCCAACAAGTCAGATGTCAAGATATTACAAAAGCAAATAAATGATTATAAATGAACTATTTAGAGAATATGATGCCACTGCTCTCTTTATAGAAAATGCCTAAGTGCCTGAGAGTAGAATGATACGTTTGATCTCCAAAATATATGGTAAATTTTGGATTTTACTTGAATATGTATTTTGCATGTGCATGTGTGTTTGTGTGTGTGAATATGTACCTCACAGTTGCCTTTTCTTAGAGTTAAATAATAATCAGCAATCTGAAAAATCCCTCTTTTAATCTGTTGCTCTGAATTTTTTCTCTTTGTTTCATACTGTATTTTTGTATTTTTTACAAAACAGAGAAGAGAAAAGCTGTAAAACACCATTAATGTTCAAACTTAGAGAAGATGATGACTAAGAGGTAATATTCGCCTAAGTTTCATGTCAATAACAAAGATATAAAAAATTATAAGAAATTTTCAGAAATGCAGAGAGCAGGGGGTTTAATTAGAGTACTGGTCTTCATGCTTAACTTTGTGTCAATTATTTATTTGATAATTGAAGACTATGTTCCAAATGACTTCAAACAGCAAAGTATAAGAGTTCTATTAAGAGAGTCTCATTGACTAGCAGAAACATTAATAAACTAAAGCTAAAGAAATATCTATTAGGCAACAAATAACATAAGTGTTTGACATGAAGTTTCTTATTGAGCATTCGTCACCAACTAATCATTCATCCCTCCCACCAACTTCTATGATTATCTCCTTAAATCTTATAAAGGAAAGTTGTGTCTTAAATATTTTGGGCCAATAACAAAATTCTGACCAAAACTGTACTCCTTCTAAATTATGGTGCCAAATTCCAACTCAGGGATGTCAGAATCATGGCAATAAAATCAGTCTACTGTATTAAACTTCTCCCACTATTCTTATTGAGACTTTAGGGATTGATGACATAGAGAAAAACTACAACCAAAAGTTAAGGAAGATAAATGAGGGATAATCAGAATTTTAAAACGAAGTGATCTTGATAAATGGGATGATGGTGAAGCATTTATGCAAAAAGATCAATGTAGCTCAAGTTATGTTAAAGAGCATCAAAATAATACTGTCAAAGGTAAAATGTAAAGTGCTTATTTTACATAAGGATTTTAAATTAAATGACTAAAATGTTACTTAGCATACTGTTTTGGGTTTGGACACTGGGAATAGAGCTCTACCTTGAAAGGCATGTGCACTGCACCTGAGTTATATTCCTAGAGCCAGACTTAGTTTTTTTCCCTTCAGTTTTTTTTTAATTTTGTTGAATCCCTTCAGTTTTATTATCTCTAAATGATGGTGATAATTTTATAAAAAAAAAAAAAGCTAAATGTGGGACTGGAGCAATAGCACAGCAGGAAGGGCATTTGGCTTGCACGCGGCTGACCTGGGTTCGATTCCCAGAATCCCATATGGTAGCCCGAGAACCGCCAGGAGTAATTCCTGAATGCAGAGAGAGGAGTAAGCCCTGTGCAATACCAGGTGTGACCCCACCCCTCCCCCCAAAAAGAAGAAAGCTTAATGTACTGTATTCAGAACAAAGAGCTGTACAAGAGACAAAACAACTATTATTCAATAAAATTATGCCAGACTCTAAATTCATGTCCACTAACAATAATCTAAGAGCTTATGGCTGTTACCATTCCCATTTTACAAAGAAAAAATATCTAAATATGATAAATAATGTTAGAAAGTCATGTCAAGTCTATTTCCTTGATTGAAGGACCTGTTATATTCATCCTCAAAAATTTTCTTCTGTTACAGGCAAAGAAAATAATGACTACCTGAAACTAAAAAATGGAAGATAACAATTTTTTTGATAAATAGATGAGTTTCATTGCTTAAATAGAAACACATGGGAATCACTAGATTTTGAATTCTAGTCTTGAAGTTGATATTCTCAACTTCATTTTAAGAAAATCACTCTGAAATAAACAAAATTTCTATTCCCTCCTAAAGATTTGACTCTCTTATTTTTGGCCTTGTATGAAAGACACAGAAAACTTAACCTTTTGTGTCTGCACCTGTAACTGGCTTTGGACTTGGCTACTTAGCTACATTATACTACAGTCTTTATTTTAGGCAATCATCTTATCACCTGTATTATATTTTCAAATTAGTTCTAAAATTTAATAAATTCATTTAACAAATACATATGGATTTATTGATCTCTAGCCAGACTTGTTATAAGTACCAAGTTCAGTGAAATAAGAAAGAATAGAACATCTGTGTCTGTGGTCCCTGAGTGTAGAGCCAGAAATAATCCCTGACTAACACTGGGTACCAAAACAAAACAAAACAAATAAAGTAAGTTATCAGTCACAAAGTCACAGGATTTTTCAGTTGCAAAGAACTTTTTAGTTACAAGAAAAACATAGTCTGAGCTTTGCACATATACTAAGAAAAGCTGATAAAATTCATTCTCATTGATCTAGCATATTATCCAAGCCTGAAAAAAATAAGAGGAGGTGAGAAAAATGTATTTAGGAAGTCAAATATTGTTTTTAAAACATATAAATTTAACATAATAGGTCAAAATAGGCATGATTAAAATATAATTCTTAGAGGGGTAATGCTCTAAATATGACTTTATGGACAAAGTCACTGGTATTGATCAAAACTATCCTACTAATTTCATATTAATATGTCTGATTGAAAAATATTCTTTTATCATGAACTGAAATTTAACTGTCAGACTATTTCAGAAACCAAGTAATGTTTCTGAGGTAAGATTTTAAGGAGAGCTTCTAGCAAACCTAAAAAAAAATCCAGAGTTAATAAGTCCCACAAAAGAAACATTTTATTTAGAAAATATTGACAGGTGTTTGGCTTTCTTTTTTATTTTCGCGTTTTTTTGTTTTTTTTATTTATTTTTTACATAAAGAAGGGAGAACAGTTAGAGACCATAAGTACTTTTTTTTTTCTTTTTGGGTCACACCCGGCGAGACACAGGGATTACTCTTGGCTCTGCACTCAGGAATTACTCCTGGCAGTGTTCAGGGGACCACATGGGATGCTGGGAATCGAACTTGCATCTGCCACATACAAGGCAAATGCCCTACCCATTGTGCTCCCACTCCAGCCCCACCATAAGTACTTTCATAAGACTATCAAATACAGGTGGCTTGATAATTAAGTTTTTGAAAATTAAATCAACTTTGCAATCTATTCTTATGTACAAAATTTTGTTATATTCTGTATTTCTCTGAAGTTCTATTCTTTCCTAATTAAATGTGTTTCTTTTCTTTCTGTTTTCAGTTTTAGTAATGTATCTTGATCTGTTTTCTTCAGTTTATTTAATGAGAGTTTGTTTTGATCAATATGATTTAAAGTTCATAATTTCTGTAGCGTTGTTTTAAACATATATATTTGCTAACACTTGCTTCTGTTTCTTTCAGGCAAAATCTAATTGATTTTTAAAAAATAATTTGTCATTTGTTTAAAAAATATGGAATTTAAGGGGTTTAGCTTTACACTTATATTTGTGTGTGACTCACCATATCCATTATCAAAGATTCAGTGCCATCCTATCACCAAGCATCTCTCTTTATTTCTCTCGCACCCCTAACCTTCCTGTTTGGTAAACATGAGGTCTTTATCTGAATCAAAGAGTTAACACTGATTTTATTTACCAGTTTATTTTCTTTTGTTATTCATATTCCACATATGAACTTAACTCACCTGTAGTTGACTTTTATTTTCTTATGTTCTTCATATAGCATGACTACCTCAAGTTTCACCTATGTTGTTATATAAAACAGGAATTTATCCTCTCTATTGCTAAACTGTGTGTCTTGTGAAAGATAGAATGAGGGGTAATAGTATACTGCTTTCTCACTTGTCCCTCACTTACTTCTTAAGGTAGCATATAAGATGAAGGTATTAGAAGGGGGGAAATATGGACAAATTCCTCTTTTTCTCACACCATTCCTAGGATAAAATCCCTGGAAAACTATGGTTTGGTCCTGTTTCACGGTACTTAGTGATTGTTATCAATGTTCAAAGAAATAAGTAGGTTTCTTTGGCAATTTACTCAACTATGTAACCTTATTTATCTTTCTCATAAAAGTTGTGATTGCTGCTCATCATTATATAACTTTACTAGTATCTTCTGGTAGAAGATAGTCTCACTCAAACACAGTTGCCAATTAGTACTATATTCTGTTTCTTCCTTTTAAAGTGTTTTTCCTTTTTTGTTTTGCTTTTTGTTTTGGGTGTATTATGTTTCCTACTGATCTTGCTGGTCATGTGTCATTTTACCATTAATGATAATAGAGATTCTGTAATTGAAAAAGAGAGCTACTTTTTAAAAAGGTATTCTGTACCACATGTGTTCCTTAGAAGAATCTTTATATATTATTTAATTCTCCATTTTTTAATTTAAAATAAATTTTGCTATTAATATTTTACTTCCTTCGAAATGTGTGATTTTCACTTCTGCTATCATCTACTTTTAATTTTTCTTAAAATGAAAATATTGGTTGGGATGTTTATGAGTTTAGTCAGATTTGTTCTGATATTTTATTGTAAATCCTGAGAGTTTCAGATACCATCTCTCATATGTTTCTGAAATTGGTATTTTTTGGTGTGGTGCATAAAAGAGCTACTTATAACTTAGTAATTTTATATACAGATATTGTTTTAAATGTTATATAGCTCTGTGTAAAATTAATATTATTTGTTTTGTCTCTATAAACAGTTTAATATCATAGGGAGGATTATTTAATTAAAATAATTAAATGTACTAATATTTCGGCTCATTTGAGAAACATAAATTTTCTACAAGAAGAAATAAGAAGTATAAAACATAAAATACAGAAGATGAAGCTATATTTTAGTTTATTTCTCAAGCATCATTCAGCAATAGCAAGTTTAATATCAAAAATTATTCTTGTTTGCTGTAGATTGACATGTACAGGCAATGTCAATCAATAAAACAGTGAGCAGTTTTCAAAGAATATATAAGTAATACAATTTAATTGCCACTGCACCATTTGAGTGGCGGGGTTCCATATAACTTTGAAATTAAAAATATAGAATTTGGAGTAAGAGAGCATTCAATAAACACCCAAAAAGTATTTAAACTGCAATTATTTTTTTGAATCTGTGTGCTACATTAAATCAATAACACCAAATAAACACCGATGATAGGTGTAGCATTCTGTGATGAAAGTAAGTGGTATTGGCATTCAATCTGGATTTTAATCCCAACTCTTACTCACAAACTGGTTTTTGCAGATTGAAAGTCATTCCAAGATCAATCATGCTTTCTAAAACAGTAAAATAACAGTGTCTTCCTTGAAAACAGTTTTCAAGGATTTCAGATAAACTGGAGGAACATGGTAAAGTTAAATAATTTCTACAACTTGTTAGTATTATAATTAGTAAACTATACTGATATGGGTAGAAAGAAAATATATTGAGGGAAGACCTGGTACAACTTATATAGTAACCAGGAATGAAGATCAAAGTATACATAGATTCTCTTAAAAAAAAAAACAACGCTTTGGACTTTTCCCCAGCTACATTCAATAATGACTAGTTTTAATAAGATGTCCTTAATAGTGTGAATTATCTCTCTGACCTAAAAACGGGAGCACGCTATGTTTTTCTACCAAAATTACAAAATTTCTATTACCAAATTCTTAGCAGTATTTCCACTTTTGCAAACTTCTTTTTATAGTTACAATGTACCCTTAAATAGTCCTATCACCACAAACTGGAGGCAGTCTACATGGCGGTAACTAATGTGTCTTCTAAGAACACAGCTGTTTGGTTTCATCCACAAGTTACTATGCAAATGATTGCATGATGGTTCTTAACTAGAAAAGGCTAACTTCAAGGTATCACATTTGGTGAAATAAGGCTGAATACTTATCTTAGTCAAGAATTTTGTCAACCACTAGTCTTACCCTCTTGAAGACTTTAAATGAAACAAATGCATCATTGAGTGAAATTATTTAGACAGATGCCAGAGTATACTTTTTTGAAAAAAAGAACATCCCACTGTGAAGAACTTTTTAGTTACCAAAGGAGTGCACAGGAGGTGTGCAGACAAATCCTATTACTGAGTAATGGGATTTATTCACATGTCCAGAATCCAGTTTGAAAGTGTGATTCTGCTTAAGAGTTTTTATATGGGACAAAATGCTGTCCTCAGGAAATATAGAATATATTTCACTAAAGTCAATCTGATTTCCCCTTTAATAAATCACTTGAGAGAAAAGAAAGTGTTTGCAGACATAAGAAATGCTGAAATCTCTTGAGCTTAATCCTTTCAAATAAGGTCTTTGGTAGGCAGTAGACTGTAGAGCAACAGTATCTAGGGAGTGGTGGGCTCAAAGACACATAAGATTTCTTATTAGATGGAAATCATTTATTCTATATATGTAAAGCCTAGACTATAAATATTATAACTTGAATGATTTTGACTTGTACAAATTAAATAGCAGTTTACAAAAATCAATGTAAAAAATCCATCCACTAACCAAGTAATACCACATGACTTATTTAAGAATTTTCCATTATTCATTTTATCAGAACTATCTATACAAAATATTAGTTGAAACTGTTACCTTAGAGCAAACATTGACAAGAAAGAAAGAAAGAAAGAAAGAGAGAGAGAGAGAAAGAAAGAGAGAAAGAAGAGAGAAAGAAAGAAAGAGAGAGAGAAAGAAAGGAAGAAAGAAAGAAAGATAGAGAGAAAGAGAGAAAGAAAGAAAGGAGAGAGAAAGAAAGAGATAAAGAGAGAAAGGAGAGAGAAAGAAAGAGAGAAAGAGATAGAAAGACAGAAAGAAAGAAAGAAAGAAAGAAAGAAAGAAAGAAAGAAAGAAAGAAAGAAAGAAAGAAAGAAAGAAAGAAAGAAAGAAAGAAAGAAAGAAAGGAAGGAAGGAAGGAAGAGAGAAAGAGAGAAAGAAAGAAAGAAAGAAAGAAAGAAAGAAAGAAAGAAAGAAAGAAAGAAAGAAAGAAAGAAAGAAAGAAAGAAAGAAAGAAAGAAAGAAAGAAAGAAAGAAAGAAAGAAAGAAAGAAAGAAAGAGAGAGAAAGAAAGAGAGAAAGAAAGAAAGAGAGAAAGAAAGAGAGAGAGAGGAAGGAAGGAAGGAAGGAAGGAAGGAAGGAAGGAAGGAAGGAAGGAAGGAAGGAAGGAAGGAAGGAAGGAAGGAAGGAAGGAAGGAAGGAAGGAAGGAAGGAAGGAAGGAAGGAAGGAAGGAAGGAAGGAAGGAAGGAAGGAAGGAAGGAAGGAAGGAAGGAAGGAAGGGTGGAAGGAAGGGTAAAAATTGTGAAGAGCCAGATAATAAAGTTTAGGTTCTTTGAATTTGGGATCTCTAACACTACTACATTATTTTGTAATTACTGTAAAAAAGTAGCCACAAAACAATACACTAGTGAGTTAAAATTGGTTGACTTTTTGTAGAAGGTTTATCGGACGTTGTTAATATCTGGTTCTAGTTATTCGACCTCTAATTTAGCATATTTCAGGTAGCACTGTAGTAGCACTGTACCACTATCATACGGTTGTTCATCGATTTGCTCGAGTGGGCACCAGTAACGTCTCCATTGTGAGACTCGTTGTTACCATTTTTGGCATATTAAATACACCACAGGTAGCTTGCCAGGCCCTTCCATGCATTAGTGATACTCTTGATAGCTTTCCAGGCTGTCTAAGAGGGACGGAGGAATTGAACTCAGGTGGGCTGCATGCAAGGCAAATGCCCTACCCAGTGTGCTATTGCTCCAGCCTTATTTATTATCATTCTTGACTTGTTTAGAGTTAATAAGTAAATACTAATCACTTAAAATATGATTGATTTATGTTCTTGGTAATTCATATTCTTATTGTAATGTGTAATAGAGGTTTGATTTATATGCTGCCTCTCCTTTAGCTTGATTCCTGCTGGTCAGCTCTGAGATTATCTGAATGAAAAGCATAACCTGAAAATCTGTAATAGACACCACAGAATTCCTATGGAATTCCTGTCAGAAACTCCATACAAGAATCTACTAATACGAAATGGTTGTAGTAAAAGTGACTGTGGCATCTTCTAAATAATTTTAAGGTCAAAAAGGACAAAGTGTGACGCAAATAATGTTGTAAAATAAGTGTTGTAAAATAAACTAGACTTGGGTAACTGCAATGACTGTCTTGGGATAGATGGTTAAAGGGTTAAAAAAGAACAATAAATGGCAATATAGAACATATAAAAGAAATGAAATAACATTTTAATTAAATAATATCACTGAATCACAAAGCTTCTTAAGAGCTATAAAAAGGATGATCTGCTCTTAATTTATGTATCTTAAATTGTTAAATGATGGGGCTGATTAGTAATGTCTCTATATAATTTTCTCAAATGGATTAGGAGAAATAATATGGGTACATGTAAATTGTTAGAGAATGATAGGGCTAATGCTATCAAATAGCAAAGAAAACTAAAGCACATACTGGAATTCTTTGGAAATTTTACTTTAAAAGTCTATTACCAAAGATCTCTGTCTCCCCAGATTCAAATAAATACACAAAGAGAAAAGAGGGATTTTTTGGATTGTATAAAACTTTTCAGCAAATAAAGAGACCAAATATTGAAAACTTAATAAAGCAAATAAAAGAACACATATTACTAAATTTAATGTGTTTATAAACTTTAAGTTACCAAAATAATTTTATTAATATTTTGGTTTCGAGGTCAACTCCTGCTGTACTTAGGACTTACTCTTTGGCTCTGCACTCAGAATTAAATCCTGGTATTGCTCACCATTTATTTTAATTTTTATTGAATCATTGTGAGTTAGTTACAAGCTTTCATGTTTGGGTTACAATCTCACAATGATCAAACACCCATCCCTTCACCAGTGCACATTCCCCACCACCAATATCCCGGGTATACCCCCTCTTTCCCACCCACCCCCTGCCTCTATGGCAGACAATATTCACCATACTCTCTCTAATTTTGGGCATTATGGCTTGCAACACAGACACTGAGAGGTCATCATGTTTGGTCCATTATCTACTTTCGGCACACATCTCCCATCCCAACTGGTTCCTCCAGCCATCATTTTCTTAGTGATCTCTTCTCTATTCCATCTGCCTTCTCCCCTCTGCTCATGAAGCAGTCTTCCAGTTATGGGGCAATCCCCCTGACCCTTGTATCTACTTTCCTTGGGTGTCAACCTCATGTGATGTTATTTTACACTCCACAAATGAGTGAAATCCTTCTATGTCTGTCCCTCTCTTTCTGACTCATTTTACTTAGCATGATACTCTCTATGTCTATCCATATATAAGCAAATTCCATGACTTCATCTCTCCTAAGAGCTGCATATAGTATTCCATTGTGTAGATGTACCAAAGTTTCTTTAACCAGTCATCTGTTTTAGGGCACTCGGGTTGTTTCCATATTTTGGCTCTTGTGAATGGTGCTACAGTGAATATGCAAATCAAAACAACAATGAGATATCATCTCACACCACAGAAACTGGCACACATTCAATAGAACAAAAGCAACCAGTGCTGGTGTGGATGTGTGGGAAAAGGGACGCTCCTTCACTGTTGGTGGGAATGCCGACTGGTCCAGTCTTTCTGGAAAACAATAATGGACAGTCTTTCAAAAACTAGAAATTGAGCTTCCATATGACCCTGCAATACCACTTCTTGGAATATATCCCGAGGATGTGAAAAAGCACAGTAGAAATGACATCTGTATCTATATATTCAAACTTAGTCTTGGATAAGGCAAGAGTCTTACCCACTCTCCTATCTTTCTGATCCTAGAAAAATAGTTCTTAGATTTAATAGCTAAAATTATCTTGATTTAAAGTTTAGAAAGGTTTACCCAAGTAAACCTCAAAGAACCCAATCAGTAAGAAATGCTTGTAGTACTTTTTTCAACAAACTTTTAATTAGACTATGTTTGCCTACAAACCAGATTAAAAGAACAAGTATACATAATGTTCCAGAATGTGAAGTTGATTAAAAAGATGATTATTTTAAACATAGATATTGCTGGGTTGTAGAATGTTTCTTTTTGTAGATGATTTAGGGAAGTTTTATTTTATTCAAATAAATTTTATTTTGGAAGGTTCATATTATTTGTATATGATGTACTTTGCTTAAATTATCATAAATACATAATCTCTGAAAAAAATCTATATGCTCCTTTATATCAAGGATTTTTACTTAGCATGCTAGATAAATGTCAAAAATATTGAAAATTAGCTCTTAAATAGTTTTATTAAATATGTATACTACATAAGATAGACTAGATGCTTATAACATGACAAGCTGTCCAGAGAATACTCAGTGAGTACAGTAGGTGAGGAACTTGTCTTGCGTGCAGACGACCTGAGTTTGAGCTCTGGTACCTCTTATTGTCTCTCAAGCCCAACAAGTAGTGATCCCTGAGGCAAAGCCAGGAATAAGTCCTGAGCAGTACTGGGTACCCATATGCACACAAAAAGAATACTCTGAATTTGTCAATACAGTTGTTTGTGAATTTATGCATATTTCCAAAAGTTTATTCTTGCTCTATTTATTTATAATTTATTTTATATTGCATACTTTGCATATGGAAATTACTTAATACCTAGTCTATTTTTGTTTCAATTTCTAAGTACATCATATAATTTTTAAATATTTACTCTCCAGTGTGTAATAGGGCTCTGAAATTTAATGATTTTGTACTACTAAAATTTTATGCTCTTTCACCAATATTCATAATGTTAGACATAAGTCTTAACCAATCCTTGTAATTATACAACAAAGAATAGAAATTTATGAAATGGGGGAGTGAATAAAATATATAGATATCATCAAGTTATTTGCAAAATTGTGACTATAATTCTGTTATTTGTATAATTTTGAACATAATTTAATTTTGAATATAGACGTTGCTATTATTTGTTTCTTTCTTTTATTTATTTGATTCTTGAGCTTCTGTCTTTGTTCTCACGGCTAACTTCTGCCAGCATTCAGGGGATCATTAACAGTACTTAGGATCGAAGAGGGATCAGCTGCAGGCAAGGCAATTGCCCTACTTGCTGTACTATCTCTCCAGCCCACCTATTTTTACCTTTAAACAATGGGCTGACTGATACTTCATATTCACAATGCAATGTCCTTTCAACAAATATGAACCCACATCCTCTAGTTAAATGTTTAAAGAACCAACACAGGGGGCTGGAGTGATAGCACAGCGGGTAGGGCGTTTGCCTTGCACGCGGCCGACCCGGGTTCAAATCCCAGCATCCCATATGGTCCCCTGAGCGCCGCCAGGGGTGATTCCTGAGTGCATGAGCCAGGAGTGACCCCTGTGCATTGCTGGGTGTGACCCAAAAAGCAAAAAATAAATAAATAAATAAATAATAAAAAAAAATAAAGAACCAACACATTCCATTACTATAAACATACCTGAAAACAGCAAATAGCAAAGTTATGACATTAACTTCAAAGATAAAGCAGTTCCAAAGTGACCAAAAAAAACAATTCCTTGAAATTAAAGTATCTTGAGTTGTGATTTTCCAGAAATTGTGCTGATATATTTACTGCTTTGCAGCCATATCAACACTTTTGATCTGAAATTGGCCAACTGACCTCCATAAATTGCCATTTATCTTACTCCAGCCCTTGCAACATTTCTTCCTCTACAAACTCTTTTCAAATTATAGATATTGTTATCACAGTTGAAGGTCATTTTAAATCTGTTTGTTGGTTCAAATACTTCTTAAAATCAATAGTATTTCCTGCATATCTCCAAACTTTATTTGATTCAATGGTTAAAGTGGCTACATTCTACAGAATATACATTTTTTGCCGCTGAAAGTCACCTTTATCAAAAGAAAACAGCATTAGAACCTTTAGCTACTTTTGCTTTGAAATCTTACTCTAATTTATATAAAATAATAACTGTCTTGGTATTTATTTAATATAAATATTTAAGCTGGGTAGCTTAAATGTACCCGTGGCATATTTGATATGCCAAAAGGAGTAACAAGTCTCACAATGGAGACGTTACTGGTGCCCGCTTCAGCAAATTGATGAAAAACAGGCAGACAGTACTACCGTGCTAGATAGTTAATATAATTATGAAAATTATGTGGTACAAAATAATTTTTATAAATATTATTGAATTCTGTTAGTTTCTTTAAAAATGCCAGTGCTCTGTAGAAAGAGGAAACAGTTTAGTTATCTATTAATGTTCAATTTCAGGCCTATTTCTACTCACAGGCAAACACTAACAACTGTTTATAGGTAGTCTTATTTTTAATTATTTCGGCTTTTGCTTTCAAAGCATTTTGATCCTGGTTGTATGAAACATGCTCCAACACCTGTGGTCTAACCCACTGATTTGTCATTTTCCAGAGTAGAAATAGGAATAGAATTGCAATGATTATTTTCCTTGATATATTGTACTGAATTATTTGCTTTAAATTATATATTCGATTCTCTGAGAGCATAAGTAGACACAGGTATGGAATACAATTCATTATAATTTTATGTGTATATTAAGAATTAATTTACTTTATTCTTTTTAATTATCTAACCAGAACTAATCAATTAAATATCTCTGAAGAGATTGGAAATGGTTAACTTGCATAAAATTTATTTTTAAAACCTTGGATTTGAATGAAAATATTTTACCATAATTTGTTTTATAGTTGATAAGGCAGCATTTTATTTTTGTGTAACAAACATTTTTAACAGGTAGATTTTCATGTAAAGATATGCTTCCAGGTAGTCTAATTATTATTATTCCTTTTATATTTATCAAAGTACCTTCTTAAAAGCATAAAAATCTTGGGGCTGGAGCAATATCACAGCTGGTAGTGCGTTTGCCTTGCACGTGGCCAACCCGGGTTCAATTTTCAGCATCCCATATGGTATCCTGAGCACCGCCAGGGGTAATTCTTGAGTGCAGAGCCAGTAGTAACCCCTGTGCATTGCCAGGTGTGACCCAAAAAGAAGAAAAAAAGTATAAAAATTTTATACTAACAGGAGAGATAGTATAGTTGGTAGGACACTTTCCTTTTACATAGTTGACCTGGATTCAATCCACAAAACTTTGGGAGGGGTCTGAAAAAGTCAGGAGTAAGGTTTACTGTTAGGAGTAAGGTTTACCCCTGAGCCTGGAGTAAGCCTGAGCAGTGCTGAATTTGATCCATCTTACTCTTAAATCAAAATTGCTTCCCACCAGTGTCAACCACGACACTGGGGAGGCTCTTCAGTGTGTGTCTATGTATGTGCATGTAGGTAAGACTTTGGGGCAAGCTGATATTTCTAAAACCTCATTCAACAAGTGTCAGAACAATGAATGTAGACAATTGTATCTACTTAAGGAATAATTACATAAATACGGAATTTGTATCATCTTTTGCCAATGATGTAGTCATAATAAAAATACATAAATAACTCACAGTATTTCTTTTAATCTACATAATTATATGAGAATGGCTATTTAATGGCAATCTGTTTAATATTTTATGTGAAGTATTAATCACTTAACCACATTACCAATAATATTTTATTAAGGTAAAGCAAACCTTATACTGGCATATCTATAAAATCAATATTATAGCTATTATATAAAGATTAATGAATTAAAAATGCACATCTATCTAAACAGAGCTATGGAAGGGGGGTGAGCCACACCCAATCATGCAAAGAAATCTCTCTTGACTCTGTGTTCAGAGATCATATTGGTTATGCTCAGGAACCATATATAGTGCTAAGGATTGAAGCAGAGTTAACTGCTTGCAAGGAAAACACTTAAGCTACTATACTATTTTTCCAACCTAATCTGTGAATTTTTGTCATATCTTTATTGCAAAATATTTTATGATTTAATCGATTAATATAGGATTATTATATTGTATGTATTTTCTATATATTATAGAAAACCAGCATGTGCATTTACTATATTAAATTCACCAGTAAAAATCTACTTCTAACCATATTATATTTTTACTTCTGGTACCAATGATTGATTTTATAGTCCAACATTTAATTTTTGTTTTGTTTACTATATATGTCTGACTTCTATATAACATGCAAATAAAATGATAAAATATCTTTCTTTCTCCATATGTCTTATATCACTTACCATAATACCCTCCAGGTCTATCTATATTGTTGCAAAAATTCCATCCTCTTTGTGACTGAACAGTATTCCATGTAGTTTTGAGATTACATTTCTAATGATGAGATAAGAAATGTAAAAATGGTGGTAGTGTTTTGAAAAGAGAACACAATTATTTACTATATATTGGTGTTCTGCACATGCTCTTTATTTTTTTTTGTTTAATTTCAATCACAATGAATATTTAGTTGATTATAAAGACACTGCTATTCAATAGGTAAAGCTGATATAGTTAAATCAGCATATATTAAAATGTACTGTAAAAAATCAAATGATTCATCCTCTAAATTTTATTTTTAAATGTAATTTTATGCTACACATTGAAGTCTAAAACTTTCCTCAAATACTTTTCTAAATCTCTTAAATATATATGTTGCTTTGCATGGCTTTGAGGTATAATAGCTAAAGTTTTATATATGTGTCTGTGTGTATATTTATTTATGTTTATATAACTTACATTGCCTAATTTTAAAATATGGTAAAAAGTAGTTCAGGAGAAAAGCATGCAGCTACTGTTGATCATTTAAGCTTCTGACTGTATAATGTATATTTGGGATTAGCATAACAATATTAGCTAAGGGCATCCAACAGTGGAGTTTTCATTTTTAAGTTTTTTATTTGAATTTAAATCAGATCACCAGTGAGTTATCTCTCAGTATTACCAGTAAACTATTTTTGGACACAGAACACAAAATGAGAACTGAATCCTTTTTCTTTGCTAGCTGTCTCATTAAAACCAGCATAGATGATGAGCTGGATTGAAATAATGATAGCTATAAACTGAAGAAGCAATAAATAATATAGAAGGATTTACTTTGTAAATTACTTCTAAATAATATAGAAGGATTTAATTTGTATTAGATGAATCTAAGGTTAATACAATTAGCTCAAACCACCTGTAGTGACAGAATCTGGGGTAATTGTAGCAAGAGATAAAAAGTACCTGCATATAAGGAGTTCTCAGTTTAGTGAATGAGGTAGCATTTATCTACTCTATATGTGCTATTCAAAAAACTCCATCTGAATTGTTTTCAGGACACACAAAAATAGTTAGAAAAAGGATTTTGATACTTTTAATTAAATAAATTGTAACTAGTTATGACTGATGAGTGAAGAATAATATAATTTTCTAGAGCAAAAGGAGATACAACTGTGAAAAATAACATGATTTTCTAGAACAAAAGGAGATACAAATGTGAAGGACTTTTCTGGTCCTGAAGATCAATGACCTTTACAGATAAAAGTTTTATGGTAGGGAAATTAAATCTGATTATGAAAGAAAGGAGCTTGAAAATAAGACTAAACAAAATAAATTTTAAAAAATCTTTACCTATGAAGTGATTTTAAGAGAAGTGATTTGAGAATTTGTCATACTGTCTATTCTGTCTTAAAAAATACAGACATAGCTACCTGATGGTGTGTGTGTGTGTGTGTGTGTGTGTGTATGTGTGTGTGTGTGTGTGTGTATGTGTATTGGGGCCACACCCTGCTTACTCCTGGCATTGCTCCTGGTAGGCCCAGTGGACCATATACCCTGGACAGCCTTGTGCAAGGCAATTGCTCTTTCCACTGTATTATCACTCCATTCCTTTGATGATTTGTTTTACTCTAAGCCTTATGGTCTTGAGAGACATGTAGTCTTTAAAAAATAATTTTAAGCATCATGGTTTACAAAACTGTTACCAATGTAGATCTAGATCTCTCCATATATACGTACATACACATTTACATATATGTCTATATGTATGTGTATGTATATATGTAATATAATTTCATACATAAAACTTTTAGCACCACACCCTCCACTAGATTGTCCTCTAGCATTTCCACAGTGTCCCCACCTGATCCCTTCCCTGTGGCCCTATGGTAAGCTTTCTAGTAAACAACAGTTTTTAGTTTCTGTTGCCTTTGGGAACAGAAGAGAAAAAGGGCTTTTATTGTTCTCCAACTATGTTTCTTTTTATCCCAGTTGTGAGAGAGATCATTCTGCGTTTGTTCCTCTCCTTATCACTAACTTTACTCAGCATTATACAACTCAGATTCATCCCCATAGCAGAAAATTGCATGATTTTATGTATTCTTATAGTTGAGTAGTATTTCACGATGCATATATATCATAGTTAACTTATTCAGTTATCTGTTCTTGGGCACTTGCATTATTTTCCAATATTGGCTATTACGAATAGTGTTGTAATGAACATAGGGTCTTCTCTGAATAGAGTTTTTGGGCCATACGGATCAATGCCAAGAAGTGGAATTGCTGGGTTTCATGGAAGCTCAACACCAAATTATTTGAGAAGGGTCGACACAGTTTTCCCAAAAAGCTGAACAAGTCAAGTAGACAGTGAATGAGGGTCCTCTTCTCCCCCACATCCATGCCAACACTTGTTGTTTTTGTTTCCTTGTGTACCTTTTATTCTGGTCATCATTTCATTTGCAGTCTAGAAGCTTCTCACTTCGATGTAATCATATTTGTTTATGTTTGCTTCATTATGGTTGACCAATGACATTGAATGATTGAATATATCTTTATATTCAATGTAATGAATTATTCTACTACATTTTTCTCAATATAAATTATGGGTTCAAATCTAGCATCAAGGTTTTTAATAATCTTGGTTTGATTTTTATATATGACATTAGTAATAGCACAGCAAATTCATAAGTTAGAAATTACCTTTGTAAGTAGCATTGAAAGGGATGTTTTTTAAATTTATTTATTTATTTATTTATTTTTCATCTGGACTTTATTGATCTAATAAAATTACATTAAGAATTGAAATGAATTATACATTATTGTGCTCATGTTTCCCCCATACTAAGTTCGAGAACCCATCCCTTCACCAGTGCCCATCCTCTACTACCAGTAAACCCAGCATCTCTCCCACCCTCCCCAGTCCCGTCTCCCCCCCCACCCCACACTGCCACTATGGCAGAGTATTCCCTTTTGTTCTTTCTCTCTGATTAGGTGTTGTGGTTTGCAATAAAGGTGTTGAGTGGCCATTGTGTTCAGTCTCTAGTCTACATTCAGCACGTGTCACTGAAAGGGATTTTTTTTTAAGACAAGATAAACTTCACAACCATACAGAACTTCTACATAATGATGCAATAGAATCCTCTGTATCAGTCATTTTACTCAATGCCATTGCCACAATCAAAAACAGAACAGCAGAATGGCAGAATAGATTAAAATGCTGAACCTAACTTTATGCCTACAGCAAGAGATGCATTTTAAATAATGTAGACACAGGCTCAAAGTAAAAGATCCAAAAACAATATTATAAGAAGACAATTTCTTTAAAGAGCTATGCTTGGAATATAGTGTTTCACTCAACTGAGAGAAGGAATCCGGAGTTCTGACCTCAATCGAGAATCAAGAATCAGGGATGCTGTCTTGTTTGACAAGGTGTCAAAAACCAGATAGGCCGGACACGTAATGCAATTCAGAGATGACTGTTGAATTGGAGCTGTTACCGACTGGATTCCACGATCAAAAGAACTTGTGGCCGCCCACTATGAGATGGTCAGACTTCTTTGTCAAAACCCTGAATGAAAAGGTTTGATGCTCTTTGTGTTCCTAGAGTAAGTAGATACCATTGGGCTACACTAGCTTGTGATACGGACAAATAGAGACATTACTGGCACCCACCCAAGCAAATCGAAGATCAACAGGATGACAAGTGATACAAGTGAATTTTAAAAGTCTCATTTTATTTCAGGTAATCTCTCCTGACCTAATTCTCATGCATGCTATGTAAATATATTAAATTATGAAAGGTGAAAGCAAAATATATACATATATCATAGCTATACTCAAGAAAACAGATTGAATCTAAGTTCAGAAACGAGTTCAGGTTATTTTTCTAAATTAACCTTTGGATTTTAGGAAATAGATTATTCATTTTATTTATTTATTTATTTATTTATTTATTTATTTATTTATTTATTTATTTATTTTGCTTTTTAGATTACACCCAGCAATGTACAGGGGTTACTCCTGGCTCTACACTCAGGAATTACCCCTGGTGGTGGTCAGGGGATCATATGGGATACTGGGAATCGAACCCAGGTCTTCTGTGTGCAAGGCAAACACCCTACCTGCTGTGCTATCAGGCCAGCCAAGATTATTTCTTTTAACCATATTTTATTAGATATTCATAGTTTAAATTTACTACTGCAATAATTTGAGTGAGTTTTACTGTAGACATTTTCACTAAGGTTTTTGAATTGTTATTATATTGTAGGCATAAACTCTGATCATATGAGTGTATAAGTCACCATCAAAATCAATGTGCAGTAGTTTTCAAGGCCCATGAATAGAAATTTCTACTAGGAAATAGGGTTATTTTGATTGATTATTAAGTAATCCTTGGAATATTTGCACCATTTTCTGTGGAAACAGTCACTTTAAGAAACAGGCATAATAAGCTATGTCTAACTACTGATTTCAGTGACTGGGCAAAGACCCTCAATATTCCTAATCATCCTCAACTCACTAGAAACAACTATATAGAAGTTAAAGTTTTGATCATGCTTAATTTAAAAACTTTGGAAAAAGCATGAAAGAGAACATGATAACATCTATTCCATTGTGAGAGATACTTGCTTGTGTAGGAATTTATTCAACTGCATCAATTTCCTTCATATGAAGATACTTATATATAAATACACAGCATTCTATAATATGAATAGTAAGAAAATGAATAAACATACATAAGAATTAAGTGTAAATATATCTTTAGTGTATTTGGTAGTTCTATCGTTTAAACAATAATTTCATAGTGCAAAGAAGTAGGTTTAGATTATTTACTATATTTAGTTAAAAATATGATGGTCCAGAATTCCTTGCTATTAAAGTCTATAATTATTTTATTTTTTTTACTATTTTCCAGAATCTAGACTCAACACAATATAGTATATACACAATGTGTAATAAAGGCAAGAGACTATTGTATACACAAGACCCACATTTAAAATTTAGGAATGGGCATTACCACCAAAGATTATAAATAACTATAAATGTAATAAAATTTGGCTCCCTCCTGCAGAGCAGGTTTGCTCCCTCCTGCAGTTCAGTGAACAGAAACGAGTGGCCATCTCCTCTCCTGCACTTCCCCCCCTTCAGACGCTGACTCCCACCCTGCCTGAGTACCACCCATCTACCCCTTTGCCACTCTCCACTCTCCTGGTTTGCTCCCTCCTGCCAAGCACCCAGCCACATCTCGGTAGTGGGCGTGCCTCAACGAGGTGTGCGTGGCCTCAACAAAAGTGGAGGTGGCCTTCTTTTGAGCTGGACAACACTCAAGCAGTCGCAGATATTTTTCCGAATACGAAGCAATTTGTCGTTACATTTCAGTGTTCTTTACCTCTGTCCCTGAGTGTCACCCAAGCTATCCCCAAAACAGTTCGCCAATAGATTGCTAGCTTATTCCAATTTCTCAAAAGTACCAATGAATATAAGCAGCTCTTCAAGCCCAAGGTAAAGGTGCACATTCTCAAAAAGCATCACTTGAGGCCTCAAGTAAAGAATAGAGGAACATCAGACAGGAACATGTTCTAGAGGGGGTACAGAAGAAGTTGACCAGCACTGACCAAGCCCATTCAGAATCCTTTTTCGCAACCAGAGGGAACAGTGATAGTGAACGTGAGGGTCTCTTTTCCATACCACCACAACAATATGAACAAACAGCGCAAATATCCGCCACAAGGAGAGAACGATGAAAGGAGTCCAGAGGCCTCAAGAGACGTTTCCTACAAACCTGAGCTCTCTGATAAAGAATTCAGAGTTGAAATCCTGAAGATGTTCAATGAATTCATTGTAAAGACTGACAAGTTAAAGGAGGACCTGACAGAAGCAATACAACAGACAGATGAGAAATTACAGGAAGAAATGAGAACAGAAATTAAAAAAAGCTAGAAAAGGAAATGTCACAAATAAAGGATTCGGTAGATGAATTAAAAAACTAGTGGGCGCCCTCAACAATAGAATGGATACAGCTGAAGACAGAATCAGTGAGCTTGAAGACTAGCTGCAGGAAGCCTGCAGGCAACAACAAACAATTGGGAGAGACCTCAAAATAGCTCTAGGGAGAATTAGAGTCCTAGGGGATGATTTCAAGAGGAAAAACATTAGAATCATCAGAGTACCAGAAAAAAAGGGAACCAACCCCAATGAAAAAGCCACAGTCAAAAAAATTATTGCTGAAAAATTCCCAGAGCTGGAGAATGCAGACATCCAGATTCAAGGAGCCAAAAGGGTGCCGGATAAAAGAGACCCTAACAGAAAAACACCAAGACATATCATAGTTAGCATGATGGATGTCATGGATAAAGACACAATACTGCAAGCAGCAAGGTCGAAAAAGGAAATCACATGCAAAGGAGCACCCCTTAGATTCACAGAAGACCTATTGGAGGAAACCATCCAAGCCCAAAGGCAGTGGTGGGATATAGTGAAAAAAACTGAATGAAATGAACGCTTCTGCAAGAATGCTTTATCTGAAAGGAACAATACACTATTTTCTGGAAAAAAACACAACTCAAGAAATTCATAGACTCAAAACCAAACCTAAAAGAAGGACTAAAGGGGCTACAGTACGACAAGAAAAACCCCTAGAAGCACAACAAACCCTTACAGAAAGAGGGCACAAAACCCCATGACAATAATCTCTCTCAATGACAATGGTCTAAATTCACCAATTAAGAGACACAGACTGGCAAAATGGATTCAGAGACTGAACCCAACATTCTGTTGCTGCAAGAAACACATCTGAATAGCCACAGACTCAGAGTCAAAGGATGGAAAACAATCCTGCAAGAAAACAACTCCCTCAAAAAAGCTGAGGTGGCCCTACTAGTATCAGACAACATAGACTTTAGGTTTAAAAAGATTAGAAGGGATAGTGAAGTCCTTTTTTATTAATTAAGGGATATGTACAGAAGGAAGAAATCACACTCTAAACGTGTACGCACCCAATGAGGGACCAGATAAATACCTACAACAACTGCTAACAGACCTTAAGAAGGACATTGCGAGCAACAAAATAGTAGTTGGAGATTTCAACACTGCCCTATCACCTCTGGACAGATCAAGAAGATTAAAAGTCACCAAGGAAATACTGGCTTTGAAGGAAGAAATAGAAGAGATAGGGCTAGTAGATATATACAGGGCTTTATATCCCCCCCAAAAGGAATACACATTCTTTTCCAGTGCACATGGAACATTTGACAGAATAGACCATGCACTGAGCCACATAACATACCTAAACAGAATCAGCAAGCTAGATATTGTACCAGCTATCTTTTCAGACCATGATGCACTGAAAATAGAAGTTAATCATAGACAGATGCAGAAAATAAAATCAAATACCTGATAATTAAACAACTCGATGTTGAACAATGAGTGGGTCAGGAAGGAAATCAAGGAAGAAATCAAAAGGTACCTGGAAACAAATGAGAATGGAGACACGAGCTAACAGAACATGTGGGACACAGATAAAGCGATATTAAGGGGAAAATTTACAGCTCTGCAAACATTTCTCAGGAAGGAAGAAAGGGCCCACACAGCTCAAGACTTTAGAAAAGGACCAAAAAAAGGAGCCCAAATCAGACAGAAGGAAAGAGATAATAAAACTTAAAGCAGAAATCAATGACATGGAAACCCAAAAGAAAATCCAAAAGATCAATGAAACCAAGAGCTGGTTCTTCGAGAAAATAAACAAGATTGATAAACCATTAGCAAGACTCACAAAGAAAGAGAGAGAGAGAGAGAACCCTTATAAGCCAAATCAGAAATGAAAAGGAAGACATCACAAAAGCAAGCAAAGAAATTCAAAAGATCATCAGAGACTACTTTGAAAATCTGTATGCCACAAAACAAGAGAACCTAGAAGAACTGGATAAATTCCTTGATTCCTATAATGTCCAACGCTGAACCAAGAAGACATGCAGTACCTGGAAAGTCCTATTAGTATCAAGGAAATTAAAACTTTAATCAAAATTTTTCCCAAAAACAAAAGCCCAGGTTCAGACGGATTCACTAGCGAATTCTTCCAAACATTTAAAAGGACCTATTGCCAGTTGTTCTCAAGCTTTTCCAGAAAATTGAAGAAACAGAAACTCTCCCAAACAGTTTATATGAGGCTCATATATCCCTAATACCCAAGGCAAACAAAGACACCACACACAAAAAGAAAACTATAGGCTAGTATCCCTGATGAACACAGATGTGAAGATTATCAACAAAATATTAGCAAACAGAATTCATCAACTCATGAAAAAGATCATACACCACGACCAAGTGGGATTCATCCCGGGGATGCAAGGATGGTTTAACATCCGGAAATCAATCAACATAATCCATCATATCAACAAAAGAAAAGATAAAAATCATATGATCATATCATAGATGCAGAGAAAGCATTTGACAAGATCCAGCACCCGTTTATAATTAAAACTCTCGCCAAAATAGATATAGAAGGGACTTTCCTCAATAGTCAAACCCGTTTATCAAAAGCCTATGGCAAGCATCATCCTCAATGGGGAAAACTAAAAGCCTTCCCTCTAAGAACAGGGATGAGACAAGGATGCCCACTCTCTCCACTTCTGTTCAATATAGTACTGGAAGTGCTTGCAAGAGCAACTAGGCAAGAAAAAGATATTAAGAGCATTCAGGTAGGAAAAGCAGAAATCAAGCTCTGACTGTTCGCATATGATATGATACTATACTTAGAGAACCCTAAAACTCTACCAAAAAACTCCTAGAAACAATAGACTCATATAGTAAATTTGCAGGCTATAAAATCAATACCCCAAAGTCCATGGCTTTCCTATATGCAAATAATGAGAGAGAAGAAAGTGACATGATAAAAGCAATTGCGTTTACAACTGTACCTCAAAAGATCAAGTACCTCGGAATCGGCTTAACTAAGCGGTAAAGGACTACAAAACACTACTTCAGGAAATAAAAGAAGACATGAGGAAATGGAAATATATCCCCTGCTCATGGATTGGAAGAATTAATATAATCAAAATGGCAATAGTCCCCAAAGCATTGTACAAATTCAATGCAATCCCTATGAGGATACCCTTGACATTCTTCAAAGAAATGGAGCAAGCACTCCTGAAGTTCATATGGAACAATAAACCCCCACGAATAGCTAAAGCAATTTTTGGGAAAAAGAAAATGGGAGGAATCAACCTCCCCAACTTCAAACTCTACTACAAAGCAGTAGTAAATAAAACAGCATGGTACTCGAACAAAGGCAGACCTGCAGACCAATGGAACATGGTTGAATACTGACACACAGCCCCAAGTATATGATCATCTAATCTTTGATAATGGAGCAAGAAATGTGAAGTTGAGCAAGGAAAGCATGTTGAACAAATTGTGCAGGCAAAACTGAACAGCTACATGCAAAAAATGGGCTTAGATCTCCATCTATTAACATGTACAAAATGGATTAAAGACCTCAACATCAGACCAGAATCCCTAAGGTACATTGAAGACAAGGTCGGCAAAACCCTCCAAGACATTGAAGCCAATGGTAATTTCAAAGATGACACGCCACTGGCCAAGCAAGTGAAAACACAGATAAATAAATGAGGCTATCTTAAACTAAGAAGCTTCTGCATCTCAAAAGAAACAGTGACCAAAATACAAAGAAAGTCTACAGAATGGGAAAGGATATTTACCAAGTACCCATCCGATAAAGGGTTGATGTCAAGGATATACAATGCACTGGTTGAACTCCACAAGAAGACTGCTGACCCGGTCAACAAATGGGGTAATGAAATGAACAGAAACTTTCTCAAAGAAGAAACATGAATGGCTGAGAGGCAAATGAGAAAATGCTCGACATTACTAATCATCAGGGAGATGCAGATAAAAACAATGAGATATCATATCATCTCACACCACAGAGACTGGCCCATCTCCCAAAATACCAAAGCAACCGTTGTTGGCATGGATGTGAGAGAAAGGGACTCTCCTTCACTGCTGATAAGAATGCCGACTGGTTCAGCACTTTTGGAAAACAATATGGACAATTCTCAAAAAATTAGAAATTGAGCTTCCATTTGACCCAGCAATATCACTCCTAGGAATATATCCTGGAGAAGCAAAATGGTATAGTAGAAATGACATCTGCACCTATATGTTCATCACAGCATTGTTTACAATAGCTTAAATCTGGAAAAAACCAGAGTGCTCAAAAACAAATGACTGGTTAAAGAAAGCTTGGTACATCTACACAATGGAATACTATGTAGCTGTTAGAAAAGATGAAGTCATGAAATTTGCATATAAGTAGATCAACATGGAAAGTATCATGTTGAGTGAAATGAGTCAGAAAGAAAGAGACAGACATAGAAAGATTGCACTCAATGTGGAATATTAAGTAGCAGAGAGGTACGAGCTTGCAGTGATGCAGCAATTTCTCTGGACTTAGTTACTAAAATACTAAAATACAGAAATCCAGGCTCTATGCCGAGATGCAACTCCGCAGCCACATGTTCATGTGGCCACTCTGCAGCTGATCGACCACGATCTGGAAGCCAGCAAGACTAATTTTGGTACCAGCAGCTGCTTGTAGAATTGTCTCTAGACTGTGAACTAAGCCACAGCCCCATGCTGCCCCAGTAATGGAAATGATGCAATTTCTAGCATAAATCTCCCTGGACTTAGTTACTAAAATACTAAAATACAAAAATCCCAAACCATGGGGCCGCTATTCTGGCTGTGCAACTTCATATCTCTTTATTCTCAGCATTTGAAAACTAATTATCAAATGCTTCCTTTTCAGCAGGGCTGTTTTTTGGGGGAGAAACTCCAACAACAATAGTGAGTTTTATGTTGAAATATGGAATATAATCAAGGTAAAGAGAAAGTGAAGTGAAATTTATCAGCTAAGCAGGTTGGGGTTGTGCGGTGGGGGGTGGGAGGTATACTGGGGTTTTTGGTGGTGGAATATGTGCACTGGTGAAGGGACAGGTGTTCGAGCATTGTATAACTGAGATATAAGCCTGAAAGCTTTGTAACTTTCCACAGGGTGATTCAATAAAATAAATAAATAAATAAAATAAAATAAAATAATATAAAATAAAATAAAATACAGAATTCCAAAACCGCACAGCCACTATTGCAGCCACAGGACCTCATATCTCTTCATTCTCAGCAATGGAAAACAAATTATCAAATACTTCCTTTTCAGCAGGTCCGACTTTGGGGTGGGAAACTCCAAAAAATAATAGTGAGTTTTTTGTTGAAATATTGAATGCAATCAAAGTAAAGAGAAAGTAAAGTGAAATTTATCAGCTACACAGGCAGGGTGGGGGGTTGGGGGGGTTGAAGAGAGGTATACTGTGATTCTTGGTGGTGGAATATGTGAACTGGTGAAGTAATGGGTGTTCGAGCATTTTATAACTGATACTTAAGACTGAAAGCTTTGTAACTTTCCACATGGTGATTCAATAAATAAATAAATTGATTAATTAAAATTTCAGAAAATTTTATTTTCTAACAAATGAAATGAGACTTTCATCCAGTATTCTCCCTCTTTTGACTAGTTAATGATAGTCAGTGACTTTCATTGATGAATTCATTGACGGGAAAGTACTGTAAAATTGCTTCTTTTCTGATATCTCAGCCTCTAGCCTTCATTAGCTCAGTCTTTCTGTAGGCTTCTCCTTTAAAGAAAATACACTTACTGGTTTTGAAAGCTTATCATGTCTTCAACCTTTTCTCTGTCACTGTCTTCTCTAAGACCTTTTATATCATGTGTCTGTAAATGATATCTATACATTTGTCATCACTGACAAACCAAAGTACCTAGAAGACAATTTACTTTTATTCATAATGAAACTCCTTCTATGATACTTATTTTAACATTAGCGCTATAAAATTTTACCCTTGACTTTATAAACCTTGGGAGAATCTTTTTAAATTATTCTTTCTTGCTCCATAAGTCTTCCTTTCATTTTAATTCATTCTTTAAATGTTATCAACCATTCTTCCTAATTCTCATGGAAAAATCATTATTGTCACCTAAAAAGTCATCTTGGCTTCGGGTAATATTGTTTCTTGTATTATTGCTAATCTTGTAAATTCTTAATTGATTGAATTTAATATCTAAAAAAGATTTTCATATAATTCTTTTAAGAAATTGCATTTGAAATTTATAATTTCTCAAGGAAAATAAATCACTTTCCATATAAGTGATGGATCACTTTCCATATGATCTATTTAAGATCATCTTTAGTGGCACTTTATATTCATTCTCTCAGATCAAGTCTGCTTGAGTTAAGCCACCTCAGTACTGTGCTAGTTCTATCTTCTTTGATAATTCCCTCAACATAAATATAATTCTTCCTTACATTTTTCAAGATAAGATCTTTAATTTATTTGACATAAGCTCATTCTAATTTTCACTGCTACATGTTTGTCCTCCCTTTTGCAATCACTTCGTAATTTCTAAGAAGTGTGGTCATTTTGTAAATTTGTTTATAAAACATAGACATATCACTTATGCCTTTGGGTTAAATTAAAGGTTTCTTGAACTACATAGAACTTGAATATAACATAGATTGCAATTTTCTTTTTGATAATAACTGCTTTTCTTAACCATTTTCCCCTTATACCAAGGTTGCTGTTTTGAAGTTCCTTTGCTCTTTGTTTGACTTTTTAAAATTAATTGCCAGCTTATGATTAAACTTAAAGTAAAGAACATAAAAATGAACTCCACATCTAATTTGTAGTTGTTGGTAGTTCTAGTGGAAGATTCTGAGAAACATCAGTACCTTGTTACCTTGAGAAACATCAGTACAACAACTCAATAATGTTTGTAGGATTATATGAAAATGAAATCAATTATAATAGTTCTTTGTAAATCTCCAAATAAAGCTACATTTTTCATAGAAGCTTTATATGATATGGATATTTAATGTATTTAGTTTTACCACTTTTCCTAATATTAGTTTTGCACCATTTTCCTACTCTAGTCATAAGCTTACAGATCCTTCCCTTTGTGAAAATTTCTAATTTCTTGCCAAGATTGAAAACATTCTATAAATAAGCATCTTAACCAGATTAACCACTTACTGATGTGGGAGAGGAGGAGAACAGTAATTTTCCACATTTGCAACGTCTGCTGGTTTTCCCATCCATCTGTCTTCTCCCAAGTATTTATTCCTTCTTCCCAGATACTTTGGAGGAAGAAAATGAATGAACCAATTGTCTTTTAATAGAGTTCAAATTCTTTTGAACTGGTATCACTAACCAAAATAAATTTATACAAATAAATAATTATATTATTTGAGATTTATATGTTAATTATATT
Organism: Sorex araneus; assembly: GCF_027595985.1. Lineage (NCBI taxonomy): Eukaryota > Metazoa > Chordata > Mammalia > Eulipotyphla > Soricidae > Sorex > Sorex araneus. Next base: position 121,182,342 of record NC_073305.1, on the reverse strand, counting down.
TATTTATGATAAATCATAAAGATTAACATAAAATTCAAAATTTTTACTTTTGTGAAATTTAAAACACTGATTACTCTATTTTTATCTGAAATTTAACTATAATTGAATACAAATAAAAGCACAAACAGGGTCAGAGCACTAATACAGCATTAGGGTGTTTGACATGCCTGTGGCTGACAGAGGTTTAACCTCATATCCCCCAAATATGGTCTCTGGAGCCAGTTAAAAGTAAGCACTAAGAACTGCTGGGTGTGGCCAAAATTATTTTTTTAAGTAAAGATATGTTGTGTTTTTGATTATGAGGTAATATGTAATATGTGTAAAGACTTTAAGACATTTATGGACAAATAAATGCGGTTAGAGTTTCTGTATCATTATTTCAATTATTATTATGTTAGCAGGAGACTGATATACGTTGAATCAAGGGTGACATAAATTTCCCAATTTTTTATAATTATATTATGTGATATAAATGGTGAGATTGGAGAAATGTAAATATTTAAAATAATATTAAATTTTAAAATAACTGCAGAACTTTTTGTCCTACCAAAAGTCAAACCTAGCTTGTACATTCACTAGGTAAATACATCTTTCAAGTTTACCCTCTTATTTTCTTTACTATACTGTTTGTAAGCTTTACTCCTGATAAAATGCCCTCTCAAACTCATATTAGAGTGTGCAACTGAAGTAATGCACACACAGCATGAATACATGCACAGATGTTCCAGCTGTGTTGATGGTAGCAACCATATGTTGCCTATTCCGTGAGGGATGTTCATGCCCACTTTACTTTGCACAGTGGGAATAATTGGGTTCAGTGGGAAGCATGGCCTACTGTGATACTGCACCTTTTCAGGTGAGAATGCAAATGAGCAGTGGATAAAAGAAATCACTCCTCTCTGATAGCTGAGATGTTAGTAGAAAGAAAACGAACAGTTATCATAGTCAAATTGTGTGACAAGGGACAATTAGAAATACATAAGCAAGTAATACAAAAGGATTAGGGATACTCATCGAAGACTAAAAAAAATTAAAATTGCTTTAATTACTGACTCTTAGCTAAGTTTTATTAAAATGTCCACCGATTTGCCTGAAGATTAGATTATGGATGGAAGGACCATCAGATTAATAGTTTGTAAATGAGTAGTTTTCCCGTCACTGGTATAAAACCAGGAATCACAAAAATAACAATTAAGCAAGGGATATTTTCAAAGATTAAGTATAAGGCAGATCTCTGAGTCAATAGATAACCTCTGGTATCCAACGACTTCCTTGAAGGCAATTGAATATTAACAAGTGGGATCTTTTCTAGGTCCAGCAGTGACATGATTATGTAACACCCTTCCTGTTACTTAGTTAATAAGAAATATCTCAAAGAAATTGGATTTCTGAATGTGACTTTAGCACATTAATTCCAAAAATTTATTTGGTTTGTGCTTCTTAAAGAGGAAATCAGATTTATAATGTAGAGAGGAAAGTGTTTAAATTATATGAAGCTATGGCTAGTCACCACACCTGTGCATTATTCTTGGCTGAGCATTAGTTAAGGATATTTATAAAGTAATACATATTTGAATGTGAAAGAAAGTTACTACTTCCAATTTTTCTAAAAATCAAAATTTCTTTAGTATTCTATTTGACTGATAGAAAGCAAATACAATAGTTTTTAGAAGTTTGTATGTTATTGTTGGAAATTTATGAAATACAGTATGAATATGCAAATAGTGAACATTTTTTCTTTAATTTATAGTAACAATGAAATTTACCTTTCATCAAATATGTCATCATATTGCCTCAGCTGACATTGCAATGAGCATGTTAAGGAAGCTGTTTTAAAGTCTGAAGTCCGGCTTTGTAAGATATGAAAACTAAGACAATCTTTTACATGTTTAGATGGTTAAAAAGGTCGAAAGAAATTAGTTTGTAATAAGTGACATTTATGCAAATTTTACAATTGCACCTACAAATAAAGCTTTATTTGAACACACTATGCATTCATTTACATATTACCTCTGACTGCTTACTTACTAAGATAACAGGGTTGATGAAAACCATGTGACTTGTCCAGAAAAATTTGCCAATTCCTAGTATGTAGCAAAGCAAAGTAAGTAAAATATCTTTTCTCAGCAGAGTTAGAGGCCCTAGGGCTGACTACAGTGTAAACTTAAGGTATGAAAACTGTAGACTAGGGAAGTTACTTGACTCGGTAGAGGAGAGATTGTCACAGACTTAAATATGAAGGTTTTTCTGGCACAACCATTTAGGATTTTCTTGTCAAATCTATCCTTGTAGTTAAACAACTAAGAAGTTGATTGAGCCCCAGGGTCTATTTTAATTTATTTTTCCCTTATTTTCTTTTATTTTTAACTTCATGAGAATCAAGAGCTAGAAGGTAAATCTTTGTATTTTCTAAGAATAAATATTTGTGTTTATTTAAGGATAGGAAAATAAGAGCGTGTCAGCCCTGCTGATGAGCAGGGGTCATTCATAGCACTCCTATGACAATGATAGTCCATTAGTGACAGGGTAAAGATGCAGGGCAAAACTACATTACCCTCTAAGGTGCCATCAGTTACTTACCCTTGACATGTGCAAAGCTGCTTTGAAAGAAGGGTGTAAGATCATGGGGAAAGTTTATACCTATGGCTACAGCTGCCTAATTAGGGGCACAGTATTAATCTTAAGGAGAAATTATAAGAACTATACAGGCTTCCTCACACAATGTCCTCTCTAAAAAAGGGATAATGGAATAAGTGATCACAAAAGTCATGAGAAAGCAAAGTATCAAAAGGCATGACATGTTCACAACTTTAAGAGCAATCAGAAAGTGAAAGAAGTAATCACTTCCATACGGAGTTTAATTTAAGGTATATATTCATACATAATTTTTGTTTGTTTATTTTGTTTGGATGTTATAAATGCTAAACAAGGTTTATTTTCTACTTTGCTATAATGTTTATTCACAAAGATTATCAATTATGAAGTGAATTTTATTATATAGCAGGCATTCTTGAGAAATTATGTGATGGTGCTGAGATTTATTAGAAAGCATACCTAGTGGCTCTCCAATGGGTGTTAATAGGTGTATCTGTTGGTAAGAAAATCTGCTATATCATCGTAGACTTTAAATTTGCTTGCTGGCAAGTACATAGAAAAATATTTTGTGAAAAACAAAGAGATTCTTAGGCAATGATAATATTGTCAGCCACTGTCTGAAATCAGTCATTTGAGATGTTTTGGTGCTATTGAACAAAATGTTTTATGTTTTGTGTTTCAAATTTTATCCACTGTTAATTGTAAGTATTTAAATGTCTTTTTCCCCTTTGACATATATTTATAAAGAGTAGAGGATAAATTAGCTTACTCTCAAATAACCAGCCTTTTACTTGGTTTTGACACATTAGAATCAAAAGGTTTATTTTGAAGCAAACAAAATTAATATTCTTGTAAATATTACTAAAATGTCAAAAGAACGGTTCACAATAGTTCTCACAAATAAGCAGTCTGCTCCTTCACTAAGTCTTTGTCTTTCCCTTCATCAGAAACTTAGTGACATATGATATAATCTAGCCAATAAAAAAATGAAAAAAAGATTAAAATGTATTTCCCTAAAAAATAAAATTTATTAAATTAAAATAAAAACTACCAAATTAACAATTAGCTATCATCTACTCTATAGCTAACCTTTATTCTATGAAACAGGTATCACATAACCAAAACAAATATGAATTTTAACAATAGAATTATTGGGAAGAAACATTAACGGTGGAAGGAAGCAGAACTACTGGTACAGGATTTGGTGTTGGAATGTCACATGCATGAAGCCTTATATATAGTATTGGAAATTATAGTACCTCAGATTTAAAAGAAATACCATAAAATACAAATTTATCATTTAAAATGCTAGAGCTAAAGTTTAGAGGATGGTATTATACAGATACAAAGATTCTGAAGTAATTTTTTATAATTACTAGGAGGATAGTTCCTAAAAGCACTCATTACAAATACAAAGGGTTGAAAAAACTACAGAGGTTGATTGACATTAAGTAAACTGATCATAATAAAAATGTTGCATGTTATATTAATGTAAAGTTACTTTTCTTGAACTTATAAACTATGAATTTCAATTTTATGTAAAAAACTCAATGAATAATTAAATAATTATTTATATAAAACCAATAAGGGAAATTTTAAAAAACATTTTTAATTGAGGTTCTGTGTTTTAAATAATGTTAATCATGGCTTCCTGTGAACATAATTCTAAAACCATACCCCTGACCAGAGTATCCACTTCCTTCCTCCAAGGACCTCAACACCCCTCCCTTACACAGCTCCACTCCCCAAATCAACTTAACTCTATGGATTAATTTTCGCATTCTGCTGCCCTTAGCCCTTTGTTGCTGGTTTCTGTGTATCTTTGAAATTCCACATACAAGAAAGACCATTCTATATTGTCCCTTTCCTTCTGACTTCATTCAGCATAATATTTTCAAGTTCCATCCATGTTGTGTCAAATTACATAGTTTTGTTCTTTCTTAGAACTATGTAGTGTTTTATTGTGTGTGGGCACCTTGGACTTCTTGATCCATTTATCCATAGCTGGGCATTTGAGTCATTTCCCTGTCTTGGCTAAGTGTTGCAATGAACATAGGTGTGCATAAATATTTCAAATTAGTGTTTTTGCGTTTGGGGAAAAGAACATGAAAAGGGATATTGCTGGGACATATGTAAGTTCTATTCCAATTTTTGGATAGATCTCTGTATATCTTTTCACAGAGGCTGAACCAGATGACATTCCCACCACCAAATTTTAGAATTTCCAATTATTCTTTATTTTCTTTTAATTTTAGATTGGCACACTTATGTGATATGCATGTATAAAACAGTACTACAATCAATGAACTGATTCATTGCACAACCAGAGGCCCATTTTCAAGCTGAATAAGAACAATTTAAGGCACTATTTTCAACTTACATATCTCTTCCTATCTCAAATCTTAACTCTACCATAGAAGACAAAGTATCCCAAGTTGTGTATTATTATTCTGCTATTCTGATATTCTTGCATAATTTTAGACATGTAAATGATATTGTTCTGTTTCTTATCCTAATTAAAATATACATCAATACAGGTAAGTTTCTGGAAATTGCTCTTTTCACACAGTACTATTTTTTATGTATTATTATAAGTAGCACTGTAGCACTATAGCACTGTCGTGCCCTTGTTCAGCAATTTGCTTGAGTGGGCACCAGTAACGTCTCCATTGTGAGACTTGTTATTACTGTTTTGGGCATATCGAATACACCACGGGTGGCTTGCCAGGCTCTGCTGTGTGCTCGAGTTGGCAGCTTGCCAGGCTCTCCAAGAAGGACTGAGAAATCAAACCCAAGTCAGCTGCTTGCAAGGCAAACACCCTCTCATTGTGCTATTGCTCCAGTCCATGTAGTTGAGGTAATTAACTTCCTTTTACTTCTGCATAATATCCCTATCATTTGTTTATATCACTTTTTACTTATCCATTTTTTGTTTGTGTTTGTTAGCCTATAGAATTTTCTATGGCAAAGACAATTGCTATGAGCATTGTTTTACATAGCTCATGGGAAAACTGTGAAAAGATTATTCAATGCCATAACTGATACTAAAAATCTGTGTTTAATGATTATGTGACTATCAATAGTATATTATTATAATAAATTTTTAATATTGTAATGATGTTTCCTAAAGCATATACATCAATTTATATTTTTAGAAAACTAAAGTTTTCCTTAACTCACATCTTATCCATTGTATGCTATTGTCAGTTTTCTTGTTAGTTGATATTCTCAGATATATAATATATATCCATTGTTGTTATTTACAATTTTACTTCTTTCATAGTTATTATTTACATGTACTTCCCAAATTCAATTTCTTTCAGTACTATGATTCCTACCACCCCAATTTTTATCCTGTGTTGTTTTCTTCTAAAAATTTTCTGTGTTATTGTCTTAAAGTGTGACCTTTTAGAACCCAGTTATTTAGCTCCTAAAAGATTCCTGAGACCCATAGAAGTCAGTAAAAATATACATATATATGAAGATAAACAAAATTATTTTAAATTAAAATTTTCTAATATTTTCTACTTTAGCATCAAATTTTATATGTAAAAAATATCAGACTCTAAGGGATAGATTTGCAAGTGCCTAGTTTGGGCACCAGTCAGTAGTCACTGTTTCAGATGATTTCTCAGAGAAGCATGAGTCACTGTCACTGTCATCCTGTTGATCATCAATTTGTTCGAGCGGGCACCAGAAACCGTCTTTCATTGAGAGACTTATTGTTACTGTTTTTGGAATATCCAATACACACGGGTAGCTTGCAAGGCTCTGCCGAGCGAACTCCATACTTTCCGTAGCTTGCCCAGCTCTCCAAGAGGGGCGGAGGAATCGAACACGGGTTGGCAATGTGAAAGGAGAACGCCCAACCGCTGTGCTATTGCTCCAGCCCAGAGGAGCATAAGACATCAAAATCTGAAAATCAAGACTAATTCAAAACAGGAAACTTAAATTTCAGAAACCCAAATTATACAACATTATTTGTTATCCAAAGGGATGATAAAGACATAAAATTATTCAAAGAGAAATCAAACAGAATTATAAAAGTCAAGGATGAAGCTTCTTAAGTGTAAAGGCACACATTTAACTATGATGCTGATAAAGTATGAAGCTGCAGAGGAAATTATCTAAAACTAATTTGTACTCTTCTGCTATTGTCATCAACTTGCTCTTAAATACTGGCAGAGTAAAGAGAGTAAATTTGAATGACAATAGTTACAGGAGCCAAGAGATAATGGACATCTTACTATGATATGCATAATTTTTCTTCATATCTTTAGAACCAAAATTAGACTCAAACAAACTTATCTAGTGTTTTTGCCTAGTCAATAGAACCACAAAACATAGATTTGGAAAATGTAATGCCAGTTCCAATTGCGGTTCAAATAATGCTTCAGTCTTAGTGCAAACTGAGGATGTGAAAGAAGATTTGAAACTCTTGTATGATATATCATCAGTAATCACACTCAGAGCTAGAATTTGAGAACCTGAGGTCAGGGGCAAGAATATAAGTAGAGAATAAAGAGAGAAAAGAAATACAAAGTAGTAGTGACATGGTGAAAGTTGGCTCAATAAAAAGCCAGCACCCAGTTTTTGCCCAACCAGTTGGTTATGTTAAAAATCATGATGTACTATTTATCTTAAATAGTTGTACATTTCAATACCATAAAACTAATAGGTAGAAACTGTTTCTATACAGAATAATCTCTACTTGCTCTTGGAAAATCTTAATAAACAAACATTTAATGTTCTTTTTCTATTTACTGAGTATGGAACCAAAGCTAGACATCTGTATAAGTAGGAAGACATCAAGATTATGATTATGAATTGGTAGCTATTCTCATGAATGTTTCATCCTTGAAACTGTTAATGTTATTTACTAGTTAAAATGTCTGTTATACAAATACTTAGTATTTTTTTGTGGAACTTTAATTTTTTTAAAAAAACACATTTTCAAACAAATCTCATCTTGTAACTTATATTTCTGAGAAAATAACAAATGGAGTGAATATCTTTTAAATTCTAAAACTACTCTTGTTTTTTGTATATTGCCACTATGAAGATAAGTGGAGTTGAAGTTGGTTTTTGTTTTTATTAAATAATAATTCATAATTTTGTCAAGCGGGTTGGGTGTTTGCCTTACATGTGGCCGACCCGGGTTCAATTTCTCCGCCCCTCTTGGAGAGCCCAGCAAGCTACCCAGAGTTTCTTGCCCTCACGGCAGAGCCTGGCAAGCTACCCATTCAATGTGACAAAAACAGTAACAACAAGCGTCATAATGGAGATGTTACTGATGCCTGCTCTAGCAAATCGATGAGCAATGGGATGACAGTGATACACTGATACAGTGATTAGTATGTCAGTTCTTTTCCTCTTTCTATTTATAGGAGAACAAGGCATGTAAGATAAGATAATGAAACTAATTTAAAAAATAATTTCATAATAGAACACAAACAAGTAGAGTAAAAGTTACAAAACATGGTGCTTAGTATGAAATACCTAGCATTATATGCCTGTTTAGTTGTTTATAATGTAATAATGAATGTCACTTATAATATTGAATTTTCTAAATTTTTCTTTGTAAGTTTACATCGTGTGATGAACCAAAACTAAGATGCCTTTATATCTTAAAATTGGTAACAGCATATTTTCAAATTATGATTTTTTATATTTTATACTTTGTTGAGTGAAAATAGCATTTTATTCTTTCTATGGGAATCTAGCTTTCTTGCATACTTCATAGTTCTACTACTTTCTTTCTTAATAAACTCTACTAAAAATAACCAACATAATCTTATAAATCTCTTGATGAAAGCAAAAGCTTTATTTCTTCTTTTGTACAATTCAGCTTGCCACGAGAATCCCTAAAAAAGTTTATCTGCTTCTTAGTATATTCTGAGTCTTTATTTCTGCTCTCAATTCTCGGAAAAATAATTTGCTTATTCTTTTTCTTATAGAACAAAGCCAAAACACTGAAAATACTGGTGTTATTAACAAGAAATAAGATCTTCCTAAGGACTAACACAATTACATTTACCACAAGACTTGAATATAAATTTGTTTTTTTAATGTTTATGAACATTTTAATATATACATTAGAATAAATCTTATCTAATTCATTACAAAGTGTTTGTAAAATGCACTTAAACATTTTCAAAATTTCAAAATAGCTGTGCTCTAAACTTTAGTTGGTTATAACCAGGTTACACTGACTATATAGAATATTAAATCATTTATAGAAAGGTAATTTTGACTTCTAAAGTATTTTAAATGAGATCATTATTATATTTGAGAAAATACATCTGTACATACATAAAAAGTAAGCATATATAATTTTCTTTCATTTAAAAGTGTCCATATTCACTGTGCAAAATTGCTTTTAGAAAAAATCTGTAATCCTCTATTATCAATACTCTTGTATATACTAAAAATACTAGTCTCAGTAAAAGCTTTACATATTTTACCATAATAAAAATAAAGAAATGGCCATTTAAGCCTCTCAAAAATTACTTATAATTTAAGTATCAAGAATTAAGTTATATAATAAAATACAAATCAAAAGCTATAATCTGAGTAGCTGCAGAATAAAAATTAAGATCCTGAAAGTAAGGTTAGCAGGTTACACTCTGGTTAAGCCTGATAACATTAATTACAGAGTAATTTGATTAATGCTGAATTTGCAATGTTCTTTCTTAGAATAAACTTTAGTTTTTTCAGAGCATGCAAAGTTGATCTCAAAGTGTAAATTTCCTTAAGATCAAATTCTCAATAAATATCACTTGGCTTTATTAACGCATCATTTGCCTTAAGAATTCAGCATTATTGCAAAGAACATTGAGTTATTTATGAATAATATATCAATTGTGTCAAAGTAATAGTAGAGAAAGAGTTTTGCAAGTTAAAAGAAGCTAAATTTGTGTAGGCTATTATGAGGCCTTATATATTCATTTAGGTATTACCTTTGCAAAGAAAGTAATAAATAACACTTAAATTATCAATCACACTAAAGTTTTCTTTGACATGCTATCCTCTTATTGGTCAATGAAATAAGATAATTAATGGATTAAAATTTTGGGTTTTTTTGTGTGTTTGTTTGGAGGTCATACTCAGCAGTGCTCAGGTCAAATTTACTGAGTTGTATGGACACGTGTATGGCTAACAAGATAACCAATTGACTGACCCAGACTTTAACCAAATAAACTACCCTCAATTATTAATTCAAAAATCTCTCATTATTGAGATAATATGAAAATGCAGCAAGTAAAGAATCTTATCTAGAAATTAAAGCTGGCAAGCATGCTACCAGCTCACTTTTAGACAAAATTATTCTCAATAAACTGTTTAAATTTCTTAAAAGTATTTTTTTTTTATCTTGAAAGCAGAAAATAAGTGATATTGTCTCATCTGCTATATCAGGCAGATTTTTCGGCACATGAAAATCTCTAATGCTGACTAAAATTTTCCTGTTTCTTTTTGCGTTTATGTTTAGTCTAGTTTTGTTTTGGGTGGGGCATGGGGCACACCAATGTTGCTCAGGGCTTACTCTTGGCCCTGTGCTCAGGGATGACTCCTGGAAGGCTCAGGGGTGTTGGGGATGGAGCCCAGTTGGGTCCTGTGCAAGGCAAGCACCTTACCCAATTTCAGATTTCTTGAAAGAGGATTAAGGGATGGAGAGATTGTATAGGGATTTTGGCATTGCCTTACCCTTAGCTAAAACCAGTGTGACCCCCAGGACCCAATATATAATTTACAATCACTGCCAGGAGTTATCATAGAGCATGAGCCCTCATGGCATGGGTAAAATTGGTCCCTTGAAATGAAAAACAAATGAGATAAAGATACTTCAATTATTTTTTTTTAGTATTCTTTTTAAAAATAATTTATTTATTTTTAATTAGTGAATCAACGTGAGGGCACAGTTACAGATTTATACATTTTTGCGCTCATGTTTCCCCCATACAAAGTTCGAGAACCCATTTCTTCACCAGTGCCCATTCTCTACCACCAGTAAACCCAGCTAGATACTTCAATTATTGATCAAAGAATTTTGTTGAAATGCATAATGTGCTTTTCATTATTATATTGTCTATATTAAAGTAATATAAACAATATAACAATTGTTCGATTCCTCTGACCCTCTCGGAGAGTCCCCCACCCTAAGCACCGCCAGGAGTAATTCCTGAGTGCAGAGTCAGGAGTAACCCCTGAGAATCGCTGAGTGTGACTCAAAAAGCAAAAAATAAAATTCCTACAGTTCGTTAACTGTAAAAAACTAAGGCTCGCACAGTCTCCTGCACTCCCAGCTCTGGCCTCTCTCTGGATCTACTCTGCTCACCCTCTAGTCTCTCCTTCCCCATGTCTCTCTCTCGGAACCCCTTTTTGCTCATGGTGCAATACATTGACAGTCACCAAAGGCACCAAAAGATCTTACAGGAAGAACATTGAGGCAACATTATTCTCTTGTATCTGCAGGCCAGTAATCTAGGCCTCCGGAAAGAAGATATAAAACCAAAACCGAAGCCTTCCTTGGGCTGAAAAAGCACTTGGATTTACATACCAATGACTGGGCTGGGCTGCCACATGAAATCTACATTGTCAATTACGAACTAGGCAGCACCTGAAATCTACATCCCAAAGACTAGGCTGGGCTAGAACCTGGAATCTACAATGTAACAATTCAAGCTTAAAAGGTTCAATAACAATAGCAGAACACCTATTCTCTAGGACAGATACTCTTTCAGCAGGACCTATCAATGATGAAATCCCATGGTTGTGTTTCTCTTCTCCTTGTCCAACAAACATATGAGTTTTGTTTGGGCATAGCAAGAGACGCATTAAACTTTTAGAATTGCTCTCCTGGGGTCATCTCAATCTCAGACTACAGTGCTCAGGCCACATTAGTCTTTCCTATCCCTAGCAGGGTCCTAGTCTCGTCATTACTTTAAGATCATGACAGCACTTGTCCATGATCAGACTCTTAACTTATAGTTAAGAATGAGGCACTTTGGCCCATCTCGATGCCAGGGTAGCACATAACTTACTGCTTGCCCTGGGTCCGTCTCGTCCCCCGTTGGGACCCTGCCTTTTAGAGGGCTAGGAACTGAGGGCAACCAAGGCTACAGTCAAGAAAGCAGATGCCCGGGAATTAATAATATTCAAAGCCAATTAAATGCCTTTCTTTGTCCATACAAAAAGGACTTGCTCTGAATAAACTATGCAAAGGACTCAAGGAGAAGAGAAAGACATTATTTACAAGTCAACAAAACACTAAGAAAGAAGCTACAAATAAACACAGAGGAATGGGAGCACTGTGACGGGAGCAACCCAATAAACCTAAACTACCTGAAGCTATGTAATCCTACAGTTTTTCACTGTATCACTATCATCCCATTGTTCATCAATTTACTCAAGCGGCACCAGTAATGTCTCCATTCATCTCAGCCCTGAGATCTTAGCAGCCTCTCTTACTTGTTTTCCTCAAAGATTGGAAGCTCTTTTCAGGGTCAGGGAAATGAGACCTGTTATTGTTACTGTATTTGGCATATCGAATATGTCAAATATGGGGAGTTTGCCAGGCTGTTCCATGCAGGCGGGATACTCTCAGTAGTTTGCTGGGCTCTCCATATATATATGTGTGTGTGTGTGTGTGTGTGTGTGTGTGTGTGTGTGTGTGTGTGTGTGTGTGTGTATACATATATATATTTCCCCTTATGATGGCGTGTCCAGGAATATGTTCACTCATGCGTGAGTCTCAGCCCCCGAGAATGTGAAAAGCAGCCTGGAGCATGGCGGCAGTTGAGTAGTGGGGGTTGGCTGCCGGGACTGGGTCCCTTGGGGCGGGGAGGGCTCTCACCCGCCCCCTCTGAGGCACCCCTGGTGTGGAGTACAGTGGCATGGTTATGGGGATCTCATGATCCCTTCTGGGAGAAGCAGCTGTGAGTTCTGGAGGGTGGTCTATGAGGAGATCATTTGTTAGATATATTAAAAAACAAAACAAAACAAAAATAGTACAATGCTAATACCCAATGAGCATATACATACATGCATGTATATATATATACATGTATATTACATATATATTTAATTTCCTTAAAAAAAGAACAGTATTTTCCTTGTTCAAATATCCATTAAGCTTTATCTTTGAATCTTCCCTTGAAATTTTCCTGGCTTTTATATAATACAAATTGTTACATTTGAAATCACTGCCATACTTCAAACATGTTTTTCTTCATTCTTATGTATAGTCACCAAAATCTAATATTCTGGAAGTTCATTGAAATTCCTGCCTCTCTACATCCCACAGATTAAGCCGTTCAACAATGCTAGCAATTTCAACTTACGCATGCCCCTCAAACACATCATTTCTCTCCCTCCCACTTAGTATGGCTTGCAGAATTTGTTCTTTTTGCTTAATTTCAGTTCATTTGATACATGCTTCACTTACAATTTTGACTTACTGATCATTCTACAATAGACTTTTTGTTTTTTTTACTATCAACAACAGTATATTGATCCTCACTGATTGACTATAGTTCCAAAATGAAACACAGACCTTGGCATGCTTTATTAGGACTGTGCTTCATTCCTAATCTACCTGCCATTCTTATACATATTATACATATTCATTGTGCTTTTTCATGGTTTTCTTCTGTTGCAACAAATGCTCACATCATTCTTGACTAACTAGCTTCTAATAAAACTCTACTGGGAAAATTTGGCTGTATCATTACCTTTTTCAAACACTGTCCCTGGTTTTTAGTCAAATTAGGTGTGCTTCTTGCCTTTGATGGTATTGACCACAGGCTAACAGTCTATGCTTCATCCTCACTGAGGCATCAGAGCCTCTTCAATGTTAACATTGCTTCAGCATCTATCTAAAATGTTAGAATAATGTTTGCTTAATGCATACTTGCTTAATGAATCATTAAATAAATGAACCACATATATTTATCCATAATTGTATTTTGAGTCCAATAGCAATCTCATTTAGGTCCAAATTCTTTGGCAGATCTCTAATGTTGACATGTTCATCTAGGCATAAATAATAGCACAGTATATTTAGATTCCAATTATATATAGAATACATGAGATTAAAATCACTTTTAGATAATTTAGTTTGGATAGTGGTTAATATACATTCAATTCATTAGGTTACTATTGAGTTACATAACATTTGAGAGAACTTGAATTTATTATTTGAAAGGAATGTTCACATTACCATTATTGTTTTTTTTTTTTTTGAAACATTGAACAAGTACTGTCGGAGATTAGTATAAAATTTCCCTTGTATTACTGTAACATTTAACCAAAAACTTTTTAGGAGGTTTTTAAGCAGGTGTGGGTTTGGAGAGATAGTACACTGGGTAGGTCACTCTCCTTACACATGGTCCACCTGGTTTCTATCCCCAGTGCACCACATGTAGTCCCCTGATCCCCATCCAAAGTGATGCCTGAGTGTGATGACCAAAGTAAGCCATGAGCATCACTGGGTATGACTTCCTGAAACAAAAACAAAAACAACAAGGATAAAACATAGAGATAAAGAATAGCATTAATCCTACAATATGATCAAAATATGGACAAATGAAAGAGCAATATCAATAATGGACAGAAAAAAATAATTTTTACAGGGATTATTTACTACGAAGGACAGGATGAGGGAGACCCTTGGAGGTCTATTGGGCCAGCAATGCTCAGAAGCCATTAGAAGTATATACATAGTAGTTCTCAGGGATCACGTGGTTCCTAGACTATTCAGGGCTTCACACATGCTAGGCTTTTATTTTGTCGCAAAACCATATACTCAGAAGAAACATCACCATTTTGCTTTATATTAGAGGGAATCTAAAATAACTTGGAGTACTTGGAGAAACTGTTGATAAAAGTTAATCCAAAGGCAATAAAATAACTTATCTTAATTATAGAAAATTAATATATACATATATATTGTGTTTTAGGACTGAAGGGATAGCACAGTGGGTAGGGCGTTTGCCTTGCACGTGGCCAACCTGGGTTCAATTCCTCTGTCCCTCTCGGAGAGCCTGGCAAGCTACTGAGAGTATCCAGCCCACACAGCAGAGCCTGGCAAGCTACTCGTGACATATTTGATATGCCAAAAACAGTAACAACAAGTCTCACACTGGAGACGTTACTGGTGTCCGATCGAGCAAATCAATGAACAATGGGACGATTGTGCAACAGTGCTATATTGTGTTTTTATATGAAAACAATATATCAATATTATATTGATAGTTGTTTAATTCTATTTTTATTGAAGCTAATTCAAGTATATGCTACATTTGAGAAAATAAGCTTTATCATTATAAAATAAGGAAAATAGTGATAGAATAATGTAAAATGTATTGGAAAATATCCTTGAATACAAATAATCATGGTATATAGAATTGAATATAGATTTAAAATACTCTTGCATGTAAGCATAAATAAAATCAGGATAATATCCACATCTATGGCCAACATATTTTAAAAAGCAAAAAAGAATATATGCTTCATTAACATAATTATTGAGCACATATAAAATAAAATTAAACATTTTAAAGGTTTTTGGGCAATCTACTTTTCTCATGCTATTTATTTCCTTTTTCTCTTTTTTTCTGGTTGCTTTTTAAAAAAATATTTTTGAAAAGTTGTTCATGATGATTGATTACATTCAATATTCCAACACCAATCCCACCACCTTTATTTACAATTTTTCCAATCACCACCCAAGCCTGCCCCAATAGCAGGCCATAAATAATTTATTTTGTATTTCTTATTACTAATTGACTAAATGTGATCAAAAAAGATTTCCTTAGAAGAAAATGTGTGAAGATTTTTGTATCTCACCTTGGAGCCATTAAGCCCTTGTATAAGAGATTACTAAAATGTTGTTACAGGTTAAGCCTCGTATGCTAATATTTTCTTAATCGAGATTATATGCCTTTTACTTTACATCCCATCCAATGTGGTGCATGGGATGTAAAGTAAAAGACATACACCTTGAATATCAGTGCTTTAGAGTGTGAGATGTCTTGTGCTTGGGGAATCCTAACATTTTTAATGCGGTGATACAGCTGGAATTGAATTTTACACTGGATGATGACTTTGTGGTTCAGAGGCATCTCTACAGCTTGTTAATCTCTTCAGAGATTTATTTATGAGTTTCTGGATCATGGCCAGTTAATGGTTTATATGGCATCAGAGGCAGTCCATGGGCGTGAATGCCAGGCTCCTGGAAGAATAGGCAGGATGGGGGGGAGGTTGCCAATCCCTGTCTCTTTGACAGCCTAGAGATTTTGGCCATAAACCCTCATCCCTGAGGTTTTTATTTTTTTTTCCCACTGTCACTGTACCACTATCATCCTATTGTTCATTGATTTGCTCAAGTGGGTGCCAGTAACATCTCCATTCATCCTAGCCGAGATTTTAGCATCCTCTCTTTACTTGTCCTTCCCAAAGGTGCTGCATTGGAGGTTCTTTCAGGGTCAGGGGAAATAGTAAAGTTTATTCAAAACTTCCAATGTAAATGAAAGAACAAGAAGAGGAAACGTAGCAAAAAAAAATTTGGAGTACAGAAATACCCTAACTGCAAAACTTCTATAAGACAACGTGAAATAGGTCTGAGGATATATTCATAAGTTAAAGGAACTGTTTTATCTGTAAGATAAGAGGAAAATTCCTGGATGAATCTAAGCCCGAGCCTGTGGAGTTCAGCTGTGAGCATGGCAGTGATTATGGAAGTTGAATGGTGGTGGGCTCACCTGCCCCTTCCAGTGTGCCCCAGATGAGACTCGGCCTGGCTTGGAGTCTGGAGGCTTCCCTGCAACTTGTTGATCTCCCTCGAGGTTTATTTATGAGTCATGTTACTTATTTTCAACATTGTTATTAGATAACTGACATTTCAAAGATCTCACAAGAACATTTAAGTAATTATATATTTTTGTATGAAGTGTTTTTATTGTTGCACTCTTTAACCACACATTTATCAGCATGTCATAAGGAAACTAACCACATGATTTGAAAACAGTGTAAATGAGTAAAGCTTCTTGGAAAAGACTATTTACTTTTCAAAGCCATATTATGTGTATGAACATTTATAATTGTTATGTTCCTTAAGTGTTTGGAAGATGTGGAAACCATCTGAATCATTTCCTTAGGTTGAATTTGTTTTGTGATAAAAGAAAAATAGATTCGGCATCAATTAAAGTAAGCCCCTACAAATCTTTAAATTTAAGGTTTACTATTCTCAAAGTGAAATTGTTGAAATACCATTTTTTAAAATCCTTCCCTAGATGTTAGAAAGAGGTCTATATTAATTTTTAAATTAAAACTATTGTATATATTCCAATTAAAGTCTTGAAAATTATTTCCCTGTTGATTCTAAATCAGGAAATAAATGCCAGTAACTGAACTATTGTTACGCTTCCAGCTGCAGCTGCATCATTTCAGAAATAGCTGTGGGAAAAAGAGAGAGGAGAGACAGAGAGAGAAAGAAGGCAAGAAAAGGAAAAAAACATCAACAACACTCTAGAATGGTTTGTAAAAGATTTGGGAATCATCTCAGATTTTTAAGAAATCTCAGCTAAACCACTTGCACCTGGGTTCCCTACAGGTACATTTTCTTCTAGATGACAATAGTGTAGTTCATAAATGTCTCTATTGTGAGCACATGGAAACATATTATAGCTATTCATTTATAGTTATTCTATTTTTAATTCATGAAGAACATATGTCAAATTATCAATTGCTTCGCTTGCTTGTCTTTAGTTCAGTTCGAAGTGCTTGTGTATGTGCATGTTACCAGAAAATGTTCATACAAAATTTGTACCTTAATTTATAGCAGGCAAAGATCTGTGCATAAACATGTTACAATAAGAGAACACACATATGTTTTTGTATATTCATTTAATATCATGAGTCAGATAAACAAATAAAAAACTTAAGATATTTTTACCATCTGAGGCTTTTTTTTTTAGCATTTTGTAGATTCACCTTCAAAGAGTTTTTAGTATTGTCACAAAATGGTGATGCTAAACTAATACAGATGGTGCTAAGGAGAGAATATAACATGTTTTATTCTCCTTCTAAGAGGAGAACGTACATGTTTTCTAAATAATTCGGTCTAAATAATTCTGGCTAATTCAAATTTTTCAGGTGTTTCCTTCAAGGAAAAGATTTCTCATTTTTTCCTTAACATTTTGCTGCAAACAACTACCACCAAGGGAAACTCTGAAAATGATTGGTTCTGTGATTGTTTCTGCAAATATAATAATGAATATAAAATACCTTAAACTTCTTGTCTATAGTAATGTTTGTCACTAGTCACTATACATCTCAGAAGTAGGAAATGACAAGTGCTTTAGTAAAGAAAGTTTGCAAGCTGAGTGCACAAGTCAATTACTCATGAGTAAAAAAATAATGTTATTATAAAGCAGAAATATAATGAGATGAAATTTAAGTATGGGTTTTACCACACACACACGCACACACACACACACACACACACACACACACACACACACACACACACACACACACCTTTTGAGGGAGGAATGGGCCATACCCAACTGTGCTCAGAGCTTTCTCCTGGCTCTGTGTTCAGCAATTACTCATGGCTGTGCTCAGGGTTCATACTCGGTGCAGGGGATTTAACTAGGAATTTTCCTCGTGCAAGCCCATTAAATCACATATTATTTTCCAACCCTTTGGGTATTGTTTTTCTTTTTATTTTTAAAGAAGCTTGAGAACAAGAAACTAAAAATTGTCATCTTTGCATTATTACTAATTTTTTATCTGTGAGCATGTTGCATGCATTTGTATACATGTTTATAAAATAATATGTGTATATTTGCTTATCAAGGGGAGTCAGTTAAAGTTCCTTCTTTTTAATATTTTTATAACTTATCTACTTTGAAAATTAGCAGATATTTTAAATTTCCCGAAATCAAATTGTTAGCACAAAAGCAGATTTTCCTGCACTGGTGGGTTCTTAAATGATTTGCAAATAAAACTCAGCAGATTAAGTTAGTTTATCACAAGGATAAAGCAGATGGGTCGGGTCTCTCTTTCTAGATGTCCAGACAGGACAATGTCATTTGTTCTGTCCCTGACATTGCCCATTCTGCCATATGGGCTCCCTGTCTCGTCCCACACATTCTGTTTGTGAATAAGGTCCAGTTCCCATCCCTACACCTCCCTCCCTCCAGTATATGCTTTCCTCAGTCTCCAGCCATGGCCACCTGTGCATGGGTGACATCCCTGTGCTTTTTATCTATTTCTGGGCCTCCCACGTTTACCCCAGCTGTTCCAATTATCATGTCCTGGATTTCCTAGTTTGGGTTCACTGCTGCCATGGGCATGTGAATGAGACTCTTGTGCTCAGCACTTTGTCACTGCCTGGGCCACAAGGTCTGCCTGTCTTCTGCCTATGAGGCTTGCCCATACTGGGCCTTCTGTCTGCACACACAGGCCTACCTGACCCTAGAGTCTGTGCAGAGAGGGAGATGTTGGTCTAGCAAGAAGGGGAAGAGAAAAGAGAGTCCAGACCTGAGAAGAGAGTTGAGAAAGTGAGTGAGATGGAACTGGGAGCTTCCTTTTCTCTTCTGCCATGTATCACCCCCAGCCATCCTGTTACCTATTCTCATAAATTTCACCCCTCTATCAAGGGCAAAACTTAAAGTTATCGGGCACTCCACCCTTCTGCTCCTGCTATATGAAAGGGGTTTTAATTAATTTTTAGAGATTTAATGTGGTCTACATGTTTTCTGCAGTCGGAAGTGCGTGATCACACCACACACACACACACACACACACACACACATACACACACATACACACACAAGACACTGTTGATAGACCTTACCTTTAAAATAAAAAGAGTGACATCTTATAAATTGCTAGTACATGTATTTCCCCAATGTCCTCCATGCTGTAATCCTGCTTACATATATTTATTAACCTCTAATTAAATGAAACTAAGATTATATAAGAGTAAACTAGAAATGAATTCTTACTGCCTCAAGAGATAGGTTGCAGGGTTGGAGCAATAGCTCAGTGGGTAGGGTGTTTGCCTTGCACGAGGCCGACCTGGATTCAATTTCCAGCATCCCATATGGCCCCCCGAGCACTGCCATGTGTAATTTCTTAGTGTATGAGCCAGGAGTAACCCCTGTGCAACACCACAGGAGTTGACCCAAAAGAAGAAAATAAAAGAAAGAGAGAGAAAGAGAGATTGATAGAGAGAGAGAGGGAGGGAGAGAGAGAAATAGGTTGGGAATACCTGTCTTAGATATAATTTTCTGTTTTTATCTTTTTTTCTTTTTTTCCGTTCTTTTAGGGTAGGATACCACAGTGGGTAAAATATTTGCATTGCATGCAGCCAACTCGGGTTTTATTCCTCCGTCCTTCTCAGAGAGCCTGCACGGCAGAGCTTGGCAAGCTACCTGTGGCATATATGATATGCCAAAAACAGTAACAACAAGTCTCACAATGAAGACGTTACTTATGCCTGCTCGAGCAAATCAATGAAAAACCGGACGACAGTGCTACAGTGCTTCCTTCCTTTTAAAAGTTTTTGGCTCACATCCAGCAATGCTCAGATGTCACTCCTAGCTCTAGACTCAGGAACCACGACACCCACTGTTGAACCAATGTCAGTCACAACATTGAAGTGAAGTGTCTAACCCACTGC
The DNA here is from genome assembly GCF_027595985.1 of Sorex araneus. Lineage (NCBI taxonomy): Eukaryota > Metazoa > Chordata > Mammalia > Eulipotyphla > Soricidae > Sorex > Sorex araneus. The sequence continues at coordinate 121,162,058 of NC_073305.1, read as the reverse complement.
ACTATCACTCTGGCACCCAGATATAATTTTCTTAAGTTAAAATGGATGTTCAGTTTTATTTTAATTGCAAATTAAAATGTTTAAATTGCTTTTTAAAATTGATTAAGTCATATATTTTATATGCATCAAAAGCTTGACTAAAACTGGGTGACTGCCTGTTTATGATTTATATGTTTATATATGTGTATGTAGGAAAATTTTGTTAAGAAAATGCTCTTTTCAAGAAAAGAATCTTTGGGTATTTTTTGCTAGTTTCCTAGCTTTATTGCTGTTTGCAGAAAATTGCTACCGAAAAAGATTTCTAATGTTTTTTGTTTCTGTAAAATAAGTTTATATCTAATATATTTTCTCCAATATTTCCTAAAATTTCTAATGCCTATTTAAACTCTGAAACACACACATGTTTTTGCTCACATGACTGGACCTTTCATTGTGAGCAAAACAAACTTTCTTAAAACACAAGCTCCTCAATTGCTATTGACATTCTGTACTCTTGGAAATGGACAGGCATTTAAATTAATTTTCACATGAAGAACCACATGACAATTACACTTAAAACAGTTCATCCTTTACCATTCAATACTTGTGACAGAACTTTTTTTTTTGATTCTGGTAGCAAGAGCAATAGTTACATTTCAGTCAATATGAGCTATAACTGTATTGCACATCTAAAAAGAAAATGACTCAAATTTAAGAAAAAAATTTAAAAAAACTATGTATAAAAGATGATCTATTGGGCACTGAAGTTAGTACAGTGGGCAAGGCACTTGCCTTGGACACACTAACATGAATTTGATTCTGGCACACTATATGATATGCTGAGCACTGCTAGGAGTCATGTCTAAACAAGGAGCCAGGAGTATGGGTGGAAACCCTAAAATAAATTAATTTAATTTAATTTAATGAGCCACCTATATTAACAAATACACTTCTAAAGAAAATACAGAGAGGGACTAGAGCGATAGCACAGCGAGTAGGGCTGTGAAGTAGTGGCCGACCTGGGTTTGATTCCCAGCATCCCATATGGTCCCCTGAGCGCCACCAGGAGTAACTCCTGAGTGCACAGCCAGGAGTAACCTCTGTGTATCGCCAGGTGTGATCCAAAAAAGCAAAAAAAAAAAAAAAAAAAAACAGAGATTGAAAATTACATACTGGATGATACTCCATATAATGTCATCAGGGAAATGCAAACAACATTAAGATATAATGCCACATCAACTAGAAGAATAAAATACAGAACACCAACATGCTAGATACTTTATGAAGGATAAATTCCCATTCACTGCTGGTGGGATAAAAACTGGTTCAATTTCTTTGGAAGACAGTGTCAAAGTTTCTTACAGAACTAAATGTAATTGTACCAATTTTTCACCAATCATATTATTTGCTGTTTACCCAAAGGGGGTTTCAACTAAACATGGATGTTCATGATCATTTTATTCATAATGAAAAAACTTAGAAAGAACCAGAATGCCATCATGTTGGTAAAAGAATAAATAAACCTAAATAAACCATGTTGCATCCAGATAATAAATTATAACTGCACTGTTATAGTTAATGTCCAGATAAGACATGAAGAACTCTTCAATGCTTATCATTAAGCTAATAAAGTTAGTTTGGAAAGATAAGATACTTTATGTTAACCATAATTTATGACATTGGAAAGAGCAATATATGGAAAGTTTTTAAGAGAACAAAAACAAAATTGTTTTCATGGGAAAGAGATAAACAAAAAATCTGGAATAGTCGAAAATATTCTGTATGGTTTAGCTAATGACATTATGTATCTATTGTATTATCCAAAACAGCATATAAAACACTGATAATAATTTGACAAATGAAGTTTGAGGAAACACCACTCTAAAAAGTTGCAACTATTTATATTACATTTTGTAGGAAGATATGAGTGTAGAATTTGAAAGCAATAAAATTTATTGGTGTCTATGAGCTTTAAAATACACATTTTTTTAAATACCTTTACTTAGATCTAACATTAACTGCATTTTTTTCCTACCATAACATTGTAAGAACAACTACATAAATACATTTACCAATATATCCTGTTTTGCAGGAGTAGAGTAATAGATGTCTTTAGTGCAATAGACAGCACACATTTAATCAGGCAATAGAATAATCTAACCTAAATGTGCTAATAGGTACTGAAAACAAATAAAAGGAGAAAAAGCAAACAACAACAACAAAAAACTAGATCAGGTTGAGCGATTCCTTATTGAACCAGCTTGTTTTTTGTGTCAAAGTCATTTACAAAATCACTCTCTCTTACCGAGTTACAAAGTGAAGAAGTTAGGAATTTAGGAAGCAGCTGGAGTTGTCCACTGAATTATCTCATTAGTACATATATACTTAGCTGCTGTGTGAGTGTAAATGCAATAATGCTGGAGTTTATTTTCAAGTGGGTAATCATTTTGTCCCCAATTAAGTGACAAATTTAAGGTAATAGCTATTTATCTAAAATTTCTGATTTTTTTCATTTCTACATTGTTTTTAACTCTTGAAACTTAACATGTTTGACATACTTGACTTAGGTTAATAAAACAGGTAAGTTTTTCACAGTTATATTTAATGAAAAGAACCTCACTACATTGAATAGTCCAACACTTTTTTTTTTATTTTTTCCTTAAGTACCTGTTTTAATGCCTGAACTTACTTACATTGTAAAGTAAATCAGTAGATTATTTTATGGTGTTATTTAGGAGAATTATCCATTATCTTTTCCTATTGGCACGACATTTTCTAAATAAATGTTCCAGTATAAAAAAATCTTGGACTGCTGAAGTATCAGACCAGATGTTACCACCAGCAGGGTGAGCTGTTAAAAATATTCTTCATGCTTCACATTTTCTCAAGAGTCTTTATTGTTTTGCTATGAATTTTCTGCACAACATATAGGTGGATTTAAGAATGTTCTTTATGTAAGAAAAAGCTAGTAATTGTCAATTTATCTTTGAGCTGTTCTCCAGTCAAATAGCAGTAAAGTGCAGTGACTAGCCACACATTTGGGCAATTATCTCTTAGCTACAGAAGAGAAATTCTAACTTTGTTTCCTTTAACCTAGCAAAAGGCATCCATTAATTTTATTTAATGAAGATCTAAGACATTGTTATGAGTCTGTGAAGTCTAAAAATACCTGTCCAAATCCGGGCCTTGAAGCTTTTGTGGGTGAGATGCACTCTATTTACCCAGGTCAGGCAACTGAAGCTTTTTCTTCTATTTCTCTATTAACAGTACTAATGGACTTTGAAAGATTTGCATTTCTCCAGCAACTTTATTCTGCCTCATTTTCTTAATGCTATCCTGTGGGTTTTGTCAGCCTCCCTTTTTATCTACTCATTCAGTTAAAATTCAATCCAACAAGCATGCATCATTCTCCCTGAATATTATAAAACCCTCTGTAGCAACCTCTTTTGTGATCATAGTAAATAATACATCTGTATATAATATTTAGTGCAATTTTAAGCAAATCCATCCCATTGTAATACAATTAGATAATTAAACAAAATAAACTGCTTAACATTAAGAAGCTAGCTGTAGGAAAACTGGGCAAAGCAAGGCAACAAATGGAACTAAGATTTTTGTTTGTTTTTCTCCTCATTAGTTCAGGTAAAGTGCCTGGATATGCTGTGTAAAGATCTTTCCTCCTTTCTCCCAAAAAGACTGTTTTGTCAGTTTTTGAAGTAGTTGGCCCTGCCCCCTGCCTGTGAATTTAGCAGGATCCTTCAGCATAGAAAACAATGGTATATGGGGAATGGATACTATGACCTATTTTTCTTAATACCCTCTTCTTACATGTGCCGAAAATTTTCAGGAAAAAAAATTAAATTAGGTCTCAAGTCTGCTGTTGCTTCTTCCAAAAACATTTCCCACACAGGACCCTAATTCCGCAACTAAAATCTGAATGGTAGGAGCATGAAACTAGAGGTAGTTCCAAACAAGAGGCTGCTTTCCTTCAGATGAATGACCTTTGGTGTGTACCATAAGAATCATTTGCCTTTCTTCCCGGGTGGGAAAGATAACCCCTGTAATTACTGTAACTAAGGCTACCTGCATTGCACAGGAATATGAAAACAAAAAGTTGTTTGTTCCCACTGCACCTACCTTTTGAGCTGAAGGCAGCTAACTGGATTCTGGCATTTTCTTCTTCCTTTATTAATTTATTTTTTGGCTAGGTAAGAACTTAATCAGACATAGTTTTAAATTCTAACCTTTCTCACTTTCCGCTGCTGCTCGAGCATGATCCCAGAGGCAAACTGGACTACTTTGGACACCAGCAGCTTGCAGAAATGCCTCTAGACTTTGAACTGAGCTGCTGCCCCATGTGGCATCAGAGGGGTAGGGTTTCTCTCTCTCAACCCTTCCTTTCCGGCACAGCATGGCGATCAACGCTTTTTGAGCACAACATGGAGGTACTGGCCGGCTGCTGTGGGACACGAGGGAGATCCTGGGGGGCAGGTGGTACCTGCCTGGCCCTCCGCCGAGATTTAAGCGCAGCGGCCACATGTGTGTGTCCTTTCCACTGCTTCGAGATCATGATCCCAGAGGCCAACTAAACTACTTTGGACACCAGCATCTCGCAGAAATGCCTCTAGACCGTGAACTGAGCCACTGCCCCATGCGGCGCCAGGGGGGTAGGGTTTCTCTCTCCAGGCTTTTCCATCTTATGAGCACCACAAAAGGGAAGTAAAAGCTTGCAGTGATGCAATTTCTGGCAGAATTTTCCCTGGACTTTATGCAGAAATCCAAAACCACGTGGCCGCAACAGCAGCCTATTATCAATTAAGACCTAATATCTCTTATTTGTCAGCCATGTGAAACGGTTCATTTTAAGCAGGTCTGACTTTGGGGGGAAACTCCAAACAATAATAGTGAGTTTTTTGTTGAAATATTGAAGGTAATCAAAGTAGCAGCCATGTCGCTAGACTGTGAACTAAGCCATAGCCCCACGCCAGCCAAGGAGAGGAAATATCCTTCTTTCTCGCTTCTTTTCCCTTTTCCAGGAGAAATGCGGCATGGTGTCCACCATATTATGAGGCCTATTAAGCAGTTATGAACTTGGTGGCGTGGGAAGAAGAAAAAGAATAAATAAATTATGAACTTGGAACAGCGGGACGCTTGGGCAGTCTCGAGCCGGGGTCGATACCGGCGCACGCTCCACCGAGATTCCACCCGGATGGCGACACTTTTGTGCAGCCGCTTTGCTGCTGATTGACCAGGATCCGGAGGCTAACTAGACTACTTTTGGTCCCAGAAACTGCTTGCAGCCATGTCTCTAGACTGTCAACTAAGTGATAGCCCCACGCCGGCCGAGGAAGGGAAATATCTTTTTTTAATTTTTTTTTTCCCTTTTCGGGGAGAAGCGGTGTGGCGTCTGCCATATTATGAGGACTATTAAGCAGGCACGAACTTGGTGGTGTGGGAAGGAGAAAAAAAAAAAGAAAAAAAAAGAGTTATGTACTTGGAACAGGGGGACTTCATATCTCTTCATTCTCAGCAATGGAAAACTAATTATCAAACGCTTCCTTGTCAGTAGGGCTGTCCTTTTTTGGGGGAAAATCCAACAACAATAGTGAGTTTTGTGTTGAAATATGGAATGTAATCAAAGTAAAGAAAAAAATGAAGTGAAATTTATCAGTTACGCAGGCGGGGATCGGGGGCAGGGGTGGGAGGTTTACTGGGGTTTTTGGTGGTGTAATATGGGCACTGATGAAGGGATGGGTGTTTGAGTATTATATAACTGAGACATAAGCCTGAGAACTTGTAAATTTCCACATGGTGATTCAATAAAATAAATAACTTAATAAAAAAAATTCTAACTTTTCTCAGCTTCACTGCTTTTTCTATATCTTACTTAGATACAAATAGGAGTCTGTAGTCCATTTTGTCAATTTCTTTACATCTCAATGAATTCTTGTATCTATATATTTATTTGATTTGATTTTGGGGCCACACCTTCCTGGTTCTGAGTTCAGGGACCATTCCAGGTGGGCTCAGGAGACTATATGGAGTTTCTAGGATTGAATCCTTGGGTCAACCTTATGGAAAACAAGCCCCAACCCACTGTATTATCTCTCTGGGCCCCTAATGAATTTATTTTATCATTTTAATACTTATAAATCATTTTATTTATTTTTAAATGGCCCTTACAAATAAATGTAAAATACTACGTTCATATGCCCGTTCTTGGCTTCTTTTCAAACTTTAAAACTTTTAAAAATATTTCCTTAAAAATCCCAGCAGTTGTGCCAAAAAGATGAAAAACGGGGCTATAAAATTACTAATAGAATCGAAGCAACTGGAAATATAAAAGTTTCTCAAAGAAGACAAACAGATGGCTAATAAGAAGCATATGTAAAAATATTTTTCATGAACCAGGGAGATGACTCAATGATCTGCAGTATTTTTGCATGGAAGAAACCCAGGTTTAATTCCCAACATCACATGGGTGCTGGGAGCAATAGTATCCTAAGCACCTCTGAGAGCCACCCTGAGGTCTGAAGTGAATGTTCCCTAAGTAACCCTTGTTTTTGTTTTGATGTAACCCTCAAACAACAAAGTCAACAACAATATCAAAATAAAGAAACATAATTATTCTTAATCATTGCTTAGAATATGCAAATAAAAATGCCAATGAGATAAAATTTTATACCAGTAAGAATGGTCTATATTGAAAAAACTGGAAACAACCAGTGATTTTGTTGTTGTTTTGCTGCTTTATTGTTTGGGCCACACCTAGTGCTATTCGGAATGCACTAGGCTTAATGCTCAAGAATTACTCTTTATAGCTCATAGCATTAATGACGGATTGAACCAGGGTCACCTATATGTAAGGTATGCACCATATGCACTATATTATCTCTCCAGCCCTTTTAAATAATGAGTATAAGTGGAGAATGTGATGAGAAAGGAATTTTTCTTTATTCTTGGTGAAATTATCATCTGGTTCAATCTCTATGGAAAATGCTCTGGACACTAACCAAAAAATTAGTAAAAGAACTTCCATATACCTCAGCAAGTATACTCCTTGGCATCTACCCCCCAGAACATTAAAAAAATTAAAAGTGTGTAGATGCTTATGTTCATTGCAGTGCTTTTTATAATTAGCACAGATATAAGAGGAGGGGGTGTTAAGACCCAAATGTCTAATGGAAATGACTGAGTAAAGAAAAGGTGCTATGTTTACCTAATGGAATGCTTCACAGCAAAAATAAAAAATTAAAATATTTTGATATTTTGCCACAATTTGGATGTAAATAGATTGTGTTTCATATAGCAATAAGTCAGAGGGAAAGGGAAAAATGACAAATTATCTTTCCGTGGTATATAAGAAATGAAGCAAAAGAATAAACAGTATCCAATGAACACAAAGTCTTAGACTTTGACAAAACGATTAGGATCCAAGGTAAACACGCTGTGGGGAGTGGTTCAAGGTCTAGAGAGTGGTGGGTTAGAAGTGACATAACGGGATGAACCAAGAGCCGCGGCACGAGAAGCAGAGCCTCCCGCCTACTGACTGTGATCCTGAGGTCTCCTAACCCATTTTGGCACCAGAGCAGATTCTTGCAGCCATGCACTTTGACTGCAAACTGAACTACAACCTCGTGCAGCCCGGGGAGGGATTTTTTTTCCCTCTCCACCCCATTTTTCTGAGCGAAAATGGCGGCAGCGGCAGCAGCCACGCGGTGAGAGCCACCCTCTAAGACCCCTACACCAGGAGGTAGGACTCTCTTTAGTGACGTAGCCTGTAGGTGATCCTGGGAGGGGAGGTGTTCCCGGCGCGCCTTCCGCCCAGAGATGAACCAAGAGCCGCGGCACGAGAAGCAGAGCCTCCCGCCTACTGACTGTGATCCTGAGGTCTCCTAACCCATTTTGGCACCAGAGCAGATTCTTGCAGCCATGCACTTTGACTGCGAACTGAACTACAACCTCGTGCAGCCCGGGGAGGGATTTTTTTCCCTCTCCACCCCATTTTTCTGAGCGAAAATGGCGGCAGCGGCAGCAGCCACGCGGTGAGAGCCACCCTCTAAGACCCCTACACCAGGAGGTAGGACTCTCTTTAGTGACGTAGCCTGTAGGTGATCCTGGGAGGGGAGATGTTCCCGGCGCGCCTTCCGCCCAGAGATGAACCAAGAGCCGCGGCACGAGAAGCAGAGCCTCCCGCCTACTGACTGTGATCCTGAGGTCTCCTAACCCATTTTGGCACCAGAGCAGATTCTTGCAGCCATGCACTTTGACTGCAAACTGAACTACAACCTCGTGCAGCCCGGGGAGGGATTTTTTTCCCTCTCCACCCCATTTTTCTGAGCGAAAATGGCGGCAGCGGCAGCAGCCACGCGGTGAGAGCCACCCTCTAAGACCCCTACACCAGGAGGTAGGACTCTCTTTAGTGACGTAGCCTGTAGGTGATCCTGGGAGGGGAGGTGTTCCCGGCGCGCCTTCCGCCCAGAGATGAACCAAGAGCCGCGGCACGAGAAGCAGAGCCTCCCGCCTACTGACTGTGATCCTGAGGTCTCCTAACCCATTTTGGCACCAGAGCAGATTCTTGCAGCCATGCACTTTGACTGCAAACTGAACTACAACCTCGTGCAGCCCGGGGAGGGATTTTTTTCCCTCTCCACCCCATTTTTCTGAGCGAAAATGGCGGCAGCGGCAGCAGCCACGCGGTGAGAGCCACCCTCTAAGACCCCTACACCAGGAGGTAGGACTCTCTTTAGTGACGTAGCCTGTAGGTGATCCTGGGAGGGGAGGTGTTCCCGGCGCGCCTTCCGCCCAGAGATGAACCAAGAGCCGCGGCACGAGAAGCAGAGCCTCCCGCCTACTGACTGTGATCCTGAGGTCTCCTAACCCATTTTGGCACCAGAGCAGATTCTTGCAGCCATGCACTTTGACTGCAAACTGAACTACAACCTCGTGCAGCCCGGGGAGGGATTTTTTTCCCTCTCCACCCCATTTTTCTGAGCGAAAATGGCGGCAGCGGCAGCAGCCACGCGGTGAGAGCCACCCTCTAAGACCCCTACACCAGGAGGTAGGACTCTCTTTAGTGACGTAGCCTGTAGGTGATCCTGGGAGGGGAGGTGTTCCCGGCGCGCCTTCCGCCCAGAGATGAACCAAGAGCCGCGGCACGAGAAGCAGAGCCTCCCGCCTACTGACTGTGATCCTGAGGTCTCCTAACCCATTTTGGCACCAGAGCAGATTCTTGCAGCCATCCATTTTGACTGTGAACTGAGCTAAAATATTAGAAACCCAAAACCGCGCGGCCGCTATTGCGGCCGCGCGGACTCAAATTCTTCACCTTTACCAAGGAAGAGAAATTATTAGATGATGCTTATTCAGCAGGCCTGATTGTTGGGGAAAATTTCCAATCAACAATAGTGAGTTCTGTATGGAAATATGAAATGTACTCAATATGTAGAGAGAATAATGGGAATATCATCAGCTACTTAGATGGGGGGAGGGGTGGGAGGGGGGTGTATTGGGGTTCTTGGTGGTGGAACGGGTGCACTGGTGAAGGGATGGTGATTTAATCAATATTTGACTGTGACTTAAACCTGAAAGCTTTGTATTTTTTTTGTTTTCACGGTGGTTCAATAAAATATTTCTTAAAAAAAAATAAAAAAAAATTAAAAAAAAAAAAAAAAAAAAAAAAAAAGAAGTGACATAACGACAGTGGAGGGTCTTCATCTTTTGATTGTGTAGTAACTTTGTAAACCAAAATCATCACCGTTGTTAACATGATTGCAAATGTTACCCCTATAAAAATTAAATATTTTAGAAAATACAAAATATCTCAAGTTTAGCACTATTGTCCCATTGTTCATCCATTTGCTCAAGTGGGCACCAGTAATGTCTCCATTGTGAGATTTGTTACTGTTTTTGGCATATCGAATACGACATGGGTAGCTTGTCAGGCTCTGCCATGCAGGCGGCATACTCACAGTAGCTTGCCATGCTCTCGAAGAGGGACAGAGAAATTGAACCCAGGTTGGCCGTATACAAGGCAAACACCCTACCCATTGTGCTATCGCTCCAGTCCATCTCAAGTTTAGAATAATATTATAATATCTTTTATCTAATTAATTACTTTATATTTTAAGATAAAATATCTGATTTTATTTTTCATGATTGGCATTACCTAAGCATTTATATTTTAGATGGAGTGAAAGATGAAAATTGTAAGCCATGACTGAACTAGACATTAAATTAACTGACCAGTTTGTCCTTTCCATAGTTAAAAATTAGAACTCAATCACAAGAATAAAATTAGGATCCATAAAAGATATTCCCCTTTTTTTCATAGCTTTTGGGGGAAAAATTTGTTCTTTTATGAGCCTAGAGCTTCACACTTCCTCTCAGTTTTAGAGTTTCCGTACCATTGTTCCCCAAGACATGGTAAGGCAGTAACTCCCAGAATTCCTGATGGGAGACAATAAGAACTCCTCCATATATTATAGAAAAAAACTCAACTCACTTAGCAACGCTTCCCCTTCTTTGAAGTTGTCTAATATGGAAGCCCTTGAAACCCCTTCATAGATAATCCTTCAGTTCAAGTTTGTATTTTTTCAAATTTACCTTGGCTAGACATTCTAGTGTGAGAAAAGCTTTATCTCTCATAAGGATATGAAGCAATTGAATATTTTTCTAGATCATTTTTGTCTTATGCTTTTGAGTTTTCAACTGAAAGTTGAAAAGATTTTGGGTTTTTCAATAGAAATGGGAAGTTTTGATTTTTGAATTTTCTGTTTCCACCAAGAATGTTACCAAAACGAACATTTTGGTACAGGTGGAAAAATGGAAAGATTATAACTTAATAAATTACTTACTTATTCATATTATAATTAGTTTTTCTGTTTGGGGCTACAGATTGAATCTGTAATTGAAGAGTTGAAGTGGTATGGTATAGCCAAAAAGTAGAGGTTTTAGAAGCACTGAAACTCTGTTATAGAAGTTCCTCATCAATATAAAAATTCTCCATCTATATGCTTAGGTTTGGTAGGAGGAGTGACATATTGAGACCACACAGTATTGCTTGACACATAAAATTATGTTCATGAATAACAACTAGTTATTATTAATAGTGATATGGGAAATGTACTTTCTAAAATAAAAAATACATTCAAAAATTTTGTTTTGAGATTCTGTGAAAATGATGATATCTTGTGCACATAATTCCAAAATCACACTCATCACCAGTATACCATATCCTTTCCCCAAGAACACCAATGACCCTCCTTTGCAATTTCATGCCTCAATTCATTGTGTGGGTATTTTTTCTATTAGATTCCCTTCGGAACTTTGTTGGTAATTGCTGTATATCTTGAAGTCCAACATATGAGAGAGATCATTTTGCATCTATAACTTTCTTTCTAACTGATTTAACTCAACAAGATAACCTCTATTCCATCAATATTGCAGTCATTCACATTTTTTTTATGTATTAGTGTTGCATAGTATTTCATCATGTATATGATTCACAAATTATTGATTCATTTATCCATGTTTGGACACTTGTATTATTTTTATATATTGGATGTTATACTGTGTCAATAAATATGTGTTTATATATCCATATGAATTTATGTTTTCATATTATGGGGATATATGTAAAGAAGTATGGCAGTTATACTACTATTTTGTATTCATATACATATTGGTGTCTGTAGATGCTGGAACAGACGACATTCCCACCAATAGTGGAATATATTGATATTATATCACCATAACCCTGGCAACATTGACTGTTTCCAGACTTTTGAATACCTAATATTCTTATTGACATGAAATGATATGTCAGTGCTGTTTTGATTTGTATTGTCACTGACAAATGGGGTCATTTAATTTTTTTGGTGTTGAATTCTGTGAGTGCTTTATAGATCTTGAATATCAACCCTTTATCTAATGTATTGTGTGCAAATATATCCTCATACTCAATATGGTGTCTTTTTATTATAGCTTACATTTCTGTTGCTATGAAGAATATTTTAATTTCACACAATAACATTTGTTTATTTCTGTTTCTGTTATCTCTGTCACTGTGGTCATCTCATTAAGGAATCCTCTGCATTCAATTTTCTGGAGAGTTCTGCCAATGTTTTCTTCTGTATATTTTAGAGATTCTTGTCTAATTTTAAGATTTTTAATCCACTTTCCAGTTTCTTTTTCTGAATGGTGTTAGTTTCGGTTCCAATTTCATTTTTTTTTCATGTGGTTATTCAATTTCCCCTACACTATTTTTTCAGGACATTTTCTTTGCTCCACTTGATATATTTAGCTCCTTTTTCATAGATTAGCTGGCCCTAAATCTGGAGCTTAACAAGGACTCTCAATCCTGTTTCATTGTTTTTAATTCAATAAAACTATTTTCTATTAAAAAAGAAAAGAAATTAGCACATATATCATTTATGGTCCACCCTATACAAACTTTCTCAGAAGAATCACCTGAGCTAATTGGGTACCAATAATTTTATTACAAGGACATTTTGATGTAATAATCCTTTGGAGAGATTCTTCAATGCACCTTTCATCATAAATGATATGTATTTTTGAGCACTGTAGCACTATCTTCCCATTATTCATTGATTTTTGAGAATGGGAAAAAATGTATACATACAACCTCTGCATTTTTAATGCTTCCAGACCTCCTTCTATGTCCTCACTGAGTAGAAGCTCAGGGTTTTCTCTAACCCCAAAATGTTCAAAGATTTGTAAAATACAGAGGAATAATTATGAGGAAGGTTTAAAAGAGAAATAATTAACCCCTCAACTCTATTGCTCCAAATATAGACTGATGACAGTTGTCATTATGAATCTTCATCAGCTGGCACTATTTGGGAGAGGACGAGAAGAAAAGTCAACCATACTAACAACCCTAAACACCTAAGATATTATGTCCTGAATTAATAGAATTTCTAACCTATTGACTTTGAACCAGATAAAGAACTGTTAAAAATGAATCTGTTTGAAGCATATCCAAAACATCCGTATTTCTGTTACAAATTAATCACACTGATGATAAATCTAATATTTCTAAGTTAACATCAAATTATATAGTCATTTATTTCATTTCTCACATTAAATTATTCCTAGATATTTTAAAAGATTCTAATCTAAATATACACTTGTTTTCATATGAACAAACACATGTTTAAATTAGGTTATGCTATGCATATTAATTTTTCCTATATTTGTATGGTGATTGCACCCAGACCCAGATAGAAATTTTACAGATATCAGGTCTTCAAAAATACACACAAAACTCCAACATTGGTTGCTTGAAATTTTATTGAGCAGGTATACTGGAAGCTTTATTGCTATTTTAATACATGCATTAAATTTAAAAGTTGACCTCTACAATATTATGATTTGGTTACCTAGCATTCAGCTGTTTTCAAACACATCCTATACAAATCCAGAAAAAAAGAATACATGTAAAATTAGAAATAAAAAAATTTTGACAAATTTAAACTACTATAAAAAATACGCATGATATAATTCTCAAGCAATACATATGCTCTGGTTCTGCATAATAGGTATAGAATTATATTCTACATTAATTCTTAACAGCCTTTCTAGGTTGGCAAAAGAATAAAAACAAAATAAAATAAGATTTAAAAATATATAAAGTAATATAAAACTAAATTGAGTTAAATTAAATGAAATTTAAATACAAAGTAACAGTTTCAATGAGAGCAGTAAAATATGCCAGCCTACAGCCAGACATCAGAGCAAAATAAGAAAAAGATCTACAAACTCAGAACATCAGAACTACAAATACAGCACAATGTAAGGTCATTTGGTATAATGGCAAACAGCCTTACATAACTCAATATGCCCTGGGGGCACTGCTGTATTAGATCACAAGACAATAATTTAAGTTCTGACTGAATCATCAGTGACATTTTAAATGGTTTCCAATGTGTTCTTTTTATATGTACAGAAAGGTATATAATAAATTTTAGCAATACATGACACAAGGGTTACAATTTTAAGTGCTTTTGTTTTAAGAGTTAGAAAAAAATTCATAAAAACATTATTCAAAATGACTCATTCACAGGCGGTTTGCATTTTGGTTCAAAAACAACCATGTGCTAGAGGAACTAATGACGTTCTGTTTCTCTTTTCCTGCCTGGATTCTCACCACCCGATTGATTAGGAGAAACATAAAGAGAAAACTAAGTCCAGGAAGAATTGTTGTCATGAGCCAGGAACCACAATGATTTGTCCTCTGTACTACCTTAGACTTGTGTAATGAATTTACCTTTGAAAAGTGTGTTACACCTACTCTTCCCAACATTCTAGAATAAATGAAGTTACTATTTCTTTCTGCCACCTACTCTAAATACAAAATTTGTATTTTTTCCTTTTGTTTTTTCACTGAGAAAAATCTCAATTTTACCAAGCAAGACTATTCTTTTAAAGACCTAACTTCCCACAGAAACCATAACAGTGTAGTGAAGGAAAGAGCCAAGTTGTTAGTTCTGTATTCTGCTCCATTAACCAAAAGAAATCTATAGCATCATAATGAAATACTCGACACTAATTTATTCAGTGAAATAATATTATTCTCATATTTATCCATTTCAACCACATTACAATTATAATGATCAGTCTCTTCCAATGTTTACATTGAAAAACTGTCATAAAATAGATGAACTTTTATAGAACAATATTTCTCATTCATATCTTTCAACTGTAGTAGTAAGTTGTTAAAAAATTGAGTAAAAAAAATATGAAAGTTTCTTTGACTTAAATTTATTTTGTACTTTATTGAACACAGATCCAAAAAAACATCTTAATCAAGGCAATAATAACATGAAATAATATATTATTTGTAAATATACATTTAATATACTTAAGATTAACACACAGAAACAGGAACAAATTATACCACAAACATTCATTTGATTGCTATGATACTGAATAGAGTTTTTACTTCTTTTTTCCCCTTTAAATGCTATTTCTTAAATTGCCTGAAAATACTGCCTGACAAAAGTGCTCTGGCTAATACTGTAATTTAGAAGAGCATTGAAATGTGCCCTCAGCTAGGAAAGTCACAGGTTCTTGGTTCTCCTGTTACTTGTGCAATAGGGAGTTTATAATGGAAATGACAACAGACCATTAACTATGGCACTGCTCGCAGGCATTGATATAAATATCATTACAGATTAAAGACCTCTGCAAAATTTAATCTACTAAGATTAGCAAATAAACTATTAGAGGTGAAGATTAAACTGTGATAGACCAAAATAAAGTAAATTTCCAAATATATTCTCGATTTTATTTGATTCCTAAACCACTCAAGTTGAAAAATTCCCTATAAGTGAATCACATAAAAAATATTGCAGGGTACAACTACAGGGATGAAAAGAAATCTAAGATTATGGTTGATGATAAGAAGACATGAGAAAACTGTGGGTTCAACATTTCTCAATTGTGGCTCATAATTCTTAAATTAGAAAAGCACAAATTTTAAAGCAACTAATTGTTGTGCATCATGCAAAATTCTGGGAAATGTAAATTGGATATTTTAACCTTTAGGATATTCTCATACCTGTGGCGAACTTCTGAGGCTTTGAAATATTGTTATATTTATAAATCAGATCACAGTCATATACACACAAGATATTTACTCATAGTACATGTTTGGTGCATCAGAATATAGCATTTTCTTTATCAATATACATATATCCCTTACAGGAACACCTCTTTATTTTTAGTTTCTTAATCCACTTATTTTGTGTTTAATATAAAATGACCCAAGCAAGCAATGATATTTTATATCTTACTACTGACAGTTAAAATTAAAGTTGAATCTATGCCAAACCTCATCTTCATATGAATTTCCTGCAGTAGATATTCTATTGATTTCCATTTGTACTTTGATTTCAGGTGCTAAGTGTTCACCTACTTAAAAATTATGCTATGAAACACTTATCTTTGTCAACACGGTAAATCACTCACAGGCAAAGAGAAGCTAATATGTTCATTTATGCATTTATTCATTTAGTTTTTCTGTCGTGAATGTTATTCACGTGTTCAAACATTGTGTACACTATGGTTTTGAAAGAATTTTCAGGTCTGGTCTGTTTTATTCAACAAATATACCATGAACGAGGAGGGGTGAAAGCTGGAGTGTATTGGTGTACTAGAGTTTCTATAAGAAAATTAGCTGTTTTTCTGTGTTGTCCCCTTTCAGACAAGAAATGGAATGCAATGAAAGGTACAGCAGCACATACTGAGATACTGACTTATCAATGCATTCAAATGTATTTATTTGAAATGAAGAGAAAACCAAAAACATGGAGAACACTACTTGGCTATATATTGTTGACTCTTTTACTTTTTCTCAAAAAATAAAACTTTGCGACTATAGTCAAGTGCATAGAAGAGTGACTAAGAGCTATAATAGAAAGAAGAAAAGATGGGGTTGAAGAGTTAGTATAGTAGGTAACATGCTAGCCTTTTGCATGACTGATCTATTCTGTTCCCAGCAGTGCATATGGTCCGCAGAGCACAGCCAGGAGTGATCCATGAGCACAGAGAGAGGAGTATGCCCTTGTTACCATTGTGTATAGCAGCAAAATAACAAAAAGGTGAGTCAGTTGGATATCATAGCTAAAAACTAACAAGGTATCATTTGTTTATTGTTGTGAGTGTTTGCAGCATCAATGGGAAACAGCTATCAAAACACTGAAGAAAAATATCAATGCAGGAGTTGAGATCGATCATATTAGCTAGAATTCTAGCATTGGTGTTAGATAAAAAGAAGCCAGAGATGGATTTCAGTGGGTGACACTGACAATCTACCTTCAGTGAATAACTCCAGTGGATAAACTCTAAGCAACACAAACTGAACATGCAAAAGTTTACATTAGTACAAAATTATGACTTTTATGTACACAATATTTGGGGGATAGTATTGATTTCAATTTTATGTTTGAACAGTAATTTTTTTGTTTAGTATTCAGAGCAAATATTAACTAAATCTATGATCATCAGATTCATGCATATTGTAGAGGAATAATATTTATATTATTGTCAAATGTAAGGACTTATATTTTATTTATTTTATTTTATTTTTTTGGTTTTTGGGTCACACCCGGCGATACACAGGGGTTACTCCTGGCTCTTCACTCAGGAATTACCCCTGGCGGTGCTTAGGGGACCATATGGGATGCTGGGATTAGAACCCGGGTCGGCCGCGTGCAAGGCAAACGCCCTACCCGCTGTGCTATCGCTCCAGCCCCAGGACTTATATTTTATTAAGCAAAAAGATATATAATATTTATGTGCTGGACTATTTCTGCAAAATTATAACATCATGCACATTTGATGCTTCTAATAATGTTTCCAGGTTGATACCAGTAATATCAGTTTGCAAGATGAAAACCTGATGGAAAGGCCCCTGCTAAAAGACTTAAAAAAGAAAAAAAAATAGTCTTAGTATGTATTCTTAGTAGGTCATAAGTAAAGACTGGCAGCGAAATGGTAATTGAGAGTGTGCTATAGAGATGGACTCTATGTTCCAGAAATGCTTAGAGGTGAGTTAGGAATTCTGTAGAGCGATGGCGACAGAGTGTGTTAGGATTTCTGCAAAGCAATGCTTTAAATATGTATAATTGTCCTTTAGCTTTAGCATCTCATAAATTTATAATGTGACAGATTAAATATTCCATGAACTCTCAAAACATATTTCATGATAGCAATAGAGAAATAGTCTAATGGTGAGCATAAAATTAACAGTACTTAATTGATATGCAGGTACTACAATAGTCCCTATATTCTTGTAAATTTTGTAAGTATTTTGTATCTTTTTCATTATATTGTATTATTTTACCATTATTATTGTAATTCTAAAACACTTCCATATATTTCCTGTCATGTATATGCTTAGAAATTCATATAAAGACATGTGGATAGAATATTTCATAGAGACTGCCAATGTGATAATGTTTCTTTCATTGCTTTTCTGGTTTTATTTTTTTTAAATTTTTTGCCCCTTGTTCCATCTAAAAATGTCATGATATTATAATAAATGTATATTACATACTCAACATCTATTTTTACTCTTGCTTTGAATTTATACTCTGATATAGAGTCAGGCTTATTTAGACATGCTGAGAAAAATTTTAGCTAGAAAAATTTACCTTTTAAAGAAAATCATTACAATGAAAATTATCTATGAACAAAGGATCTTAAAGATTTTATTAGAAGGAGGATTGCATTGTCAAATATTTGAAGTATTTGCAGTGTATTAAACAGATAAGGTTGACCATGGCATTGTGACAAGTTAGTTCCCAAATATCATTAGTTTTATCTTACGATAATGTATTGCTCATTCAAGGAGGATGGTTTTCCAGTGGCCTTTTTTCATCTTGGGCCTGAGTTACTTGGCACAGGTGACCTCTCTCATTGCTAGGAACTAAGGTGAGAGTGGTAGAGATTGCACAGCAATCTAAAAGTTCTCTCCTCAGATGTGAAAATAACAGTGTTTGTCCTCTGAGTGTACTCATGTGAACTTGTTTTAGGATGTCACCTACATTTTCAGGGATAATGGAAATTATGAGGCACAAATAGGCATACCTCAGAGGTTAGGGTATTACGTTTTTCTCTCTCTGCTATAGACTAATATTGAAAGACTGAAGGGAATAGAAGAGAATAACATATTACAAACAATTGAATAATAGATAGTTTTTATCTATTATAGCACTAACAATGATATTATTTCTGCATTTAAAGAAATTAAAGTTAATAAAGCAATGTGTTGATATGTGTCAACTATATTTCAGCAAAGATGAGTGAAATTCAAGAAAGTGAGAAAAATGAAAATAGGAGCAAATACAAGTGGGAAGTAAAAATATTGCAAAACAAAAAATGATGATATTTGCACAGAGATTAGAATTATTGTTGAATCAGCAGTCCAACTATCAATTTATAATTCTTCTTTAATTTAGAAACTATTACTGATAGAGAAATGTAAATCACTGAACTAACCAACTATAATATAACAAAAGTTGTTAAACAAGAAGACAGTATATTCTACTACTATAATAAAAGCTATGTTGATATACTGTAAGTATGTTTTCATGAAAAATAATAGAAAAAGTAGTGTATATATATATATGCTTGATTTCCAAAAATAGTTTCATCTCAGGAAATAAATGATTGTACTTCATCCTAGATGTAAGTAAAGCTATATCTGGGGCATATTAGGGATATTATTCTTAATGTCAGATGTTAGATAGAAATTGAAGTCAGAAAATATTCATCATGATTACCTAGATGGATGTATCTCTTAAATCTACCTGTTAGATATACATAAATTTTACACCTATTGATTCTCAGTACTCTACCTGAAAATGAGGATATACTGTAGTTATTAGTATAAGATTATTGGAATTTCAGAAATAATTTTCATAAATTACCTTATATAATATTCATCAAAGACAAAGTAAACTTATTTGTATATAAAAGTTTTAAAGCGATTGTGACTTTTTTATGTTGTAAACATTGAAATATAAAAACCAAAGTAAAACTATGTATGGATACACATTAGGTTACATTCCACTAATAATATACTCTCTATCCTTTACCCAATTCCTAAAAAGAGCAAAAGTGTGAAAGAAAGCACAAATACTCTTTATAGGATAGACATCTGATACAGCAATGAAAGATAAAAGTGGCTCTACAGAACTATGAGGGCAAAAAAGTTGTAAAATACTCTTCTCTTTCTAATCTGGAAAATATATTTCTAACTGAGGTGAAAAATCAAGTTTGTTTATTATGTATGAGAATAAAACTTGATAGAATTACTTCACCTTGTGACTGAATCATTTAGACCAACAATGAAAACATTTATTTTAAAAAGAAAATGTCAAAATTAATTGTTGAATTGAATATATCTTCATTATTGCTTACAAAGTTGAAATAACTGGTAGAAAAAGGTTTAAAGATACCGACTTCATTGATATCATTTTTGACTTTATTTGAAAGTGAATGATTATATTGACAATAATTATAATATGTACATAATTTATTAAATTATTGTATTCAATATTCTAATTTGTTTTATAGTAACATGGAATTAATCTGTAGATCATTTTATTGCAAAATTAATTTTCAGTTGAAATAATATATTACTTAAGCTTAAAATTAATGCCTTCTCTATGTTAACTTGTTACTGATTCTTAAAATGTTAAGGAATTACATTTAAACAATATTTTTTATTTTATTTTATTTTTTTTGCTTTTTGGGTCACACCTGGCGATGCACAGGGGTTACTCCTGGCTCTGCACTCAGGAATTACCTCTGGCTGTGCTCAGGGGACCATATGGGATGCTGGGATTTGAACCCGGGTCGGCTGCGTGCAAGGCAAACGCCCTACCCGCTGTGCTATCTCTCCAGCCCCTACATTTAGACAATATTTAATTAAAATAAATGTGTATGCTCTTAACTTGAATGAAAAATTTTGTTATTTAAATTGTGCTAATAAGTAAAGTATACACAGATTTCCTGGGAAAGAAGAAATTCTGCATCTTGAGTGTATTATCAGCTTTTGAATGAGTTTCCCATATGCCAATTTGCTCTCTAGATTTAAATTTTCAGACACTATGATTACACTGGGGTGATAGCACAAGTAGATTGTTTGCTTTGCATGTGGCCGACCCAGGTTTGATTCCTCTGTCCCTCTCAGAGAGCCCGGCAAGCTACCGAGAGTATCCCGCCCGCAAGGCAGAGCCTAGCAAGCTACCTGTGGCGTATTCAATATGCCAAAAACAGTAACAACAAGTCTCACAATGGAGACATTACTGGTGTCCGCTCAAGCAAATTGATGAGCAATGGGATGACAGTTATACAGTGATACAGTGATGATCATGTAAGATAATAACTTATAGTAATTATTTCTAAGTAAGTAGAAAACTAAATAAATGCATTAATAGAAAAGAGATGGAAAAATGAAGGTATCAGTATCGCTATAAGTAAGTATATAAAAATATATTAACTATCTTATTGATTCTGTTACTATGGATATTTCTATTGACAAAAGACATGACACTAATAACTCTTTAGTTGCCATAATGTGCCAGAGATATCACTCCTTAAATTTATCTACAAAGCCTTTTAAAATATACTTATAGAGCATTTCATAGTTTTATTATTCTCATGATATTCATTTTCCAAAAAAATAATGCATTGCTATTATTTCAAATGCACAGGTTCTCGTCTTCTTTCATAGGTCATCAGTATGCTCTTTTATTTTACACATATTGTATTAGATCATCTTTGCATTTTTTTTCTGGTGTTGCTGATGGAGTGTGAAATATAAAGCTGTTTATACTTGAGTAAATAATATCAATTTTATGAAGCTACTTTTAAAGCTGGCTATATTTCTACCTACCTCTAATTTGCAAATTATTTATTTTCAAATATTGAGTTATCCAGGTTGTTAGAGTAAGTACGCAATGTAGATTCTTTTTGACACTTATCTGTTTTAGAAATATGTGATCTAGCATGGAAACAATGTGAATTATTGCTTAGGTGAAAATATCATTTTATTTATAGATTCCTTATGGAACAGAATTCAATGACTATCATCAGAGGTTTGTACCATATTCAGCAGTTATGGAAACAGATATATAAAATATAAATGTCAGGTTTCAAAAGCTTGGTCCTCACAACCACTAAGAGTAAAGATATAGAAAAAGTGATCTATTTTTTCCAGTGATCAATTGAAATAATAATAATAAGAATGATAATTGATAAGTAGAGAAAAGACATTGAATTAATAAAAAATAATATTCAGGAAATATGGACAAAAACAGAACAGATTCTCTTTATCTCTTTAATACAATGCAACTGCATTTACAATAGATATTTCAATAAATTTAAGGTATGTTTTTAAAAATAAAACTAAAATGAGCAATAGTAAGATCAAGGTATCAGTCTTAATCCAGGAAATTGAATGTCCTCTTAATAAGGGCTCATTTTGTAAAAACTTAGAATAAAATGACGTGGAAACTATCAAGAAAGAACTAGATAAATTTTTTATAAAATTGAAATAAAAAGTAAATTCTTTTGTATTGAAATTAATAAAAGACTCCTAAGTAGGTACATAATCATAAAAAGTTTAACACCAGAAATAAAAATAAAGACACTAAAACTTTTCAGAAAAATAGTTGCTATGTAAAGAATTAACAAAAAGAATAGCTATTGGATTTCTCAATAGCAACCCAGGAGACTAGACTAATGGAGAAATTATTTTGCTATTTTAAGGGATAATAATTTTTCACCTAGAATTCCATGTAAATCGACAAATCAATTTAGTACAAAAAATAATTAGAAGAGTTAAGAAATGTCAGGAGTTAAATTTTTTCTTCCATGCCCTCCATATGAAAGTTCTTACAGCACAAAAATGACATGAACATATTCCAGGAAAGAAGAAATTCTAATAACCATCAAACAATTTCTTTAATACAGAAATAGCAAACCAAATAGGAGGAGGAGTACTGTAGGTTTTAGAATTTACATTTAGGAATGAAACAGAAATTTCAAAAGAATTTATTGTACACTCGCTTTTGTTTAAAGTGAGGTATTGTTGGTTTACAACTCTATGTATTTTTAGGGTTCATTTTCACACCTCCTTTTCTCTTTGATCTCCACCCTTCATTGGTAACCTCTGTTCTATGGTCAGAATCCAAGAGTTTTTATTTTTGTTTATTTTTCTTTCTTTTTCCTTATTTATTTTTAATACACCTCATATGAGTGAAATATATGAATTGAAACCTTCTGATTTTTCACTTTTTATAATCCTTTCCAGATAATTAGAAATGGCAATATTTTGTCTTTTCTTACAGCTCAGTTGTATCCCATTATGTGTGTGCACCATGTTTTCTTTTTCTACTCATCTGTTATTGGACACTTGGGTCATTTCTATTTCTTGATTTTTTTTTTTTGTCAGCTCCCAGAAGAGAGCAACGCAGAGAGTCTCTTGCCCGCATGCCTGGCTGTCTTTATGGGGGCCTCCTCAGAAGGGATGGGTTCCAGCTTCCCTCCCCATCCCGAGCAGAGATCCTGGCAGCCAAAGACCTCTGGAGCCTAGCCACAGCCAGGCTCAAGGCCCCTGTCCACATGTTCGGATGAACGTCACGCATGAAGGAACCTGCAGAAGAACCCAGATGTGGGACCCGGGGCTGAGACTTCCAAGGCTGCTCAGATGGGGACTGGGCCTCCTCTGTCCAGATTTCCCATCTCCCAGTAGCTACGCGGCCATACCCAGGGACTGCCCCTGCACTGTTTAATCCTGTCAAGGCCAGCATCCAGAGACTTAAAAGCCAGCTTCCGGAATTGTGTTGCAAAGCGGCCACGTAATCTCTTATAGCCTTCTTCTCCCTCTGGGAGAACCTGGCAAAGTACTGGAGTTTCCTGCCCACATGGGAGAGCCTGGCAAGGTCCCCATGGTGTATTAATATGCAAAACAAGTAACAAGCTGGGTCTCATTCCTCTGACCCTGAAAGAGCCTACAGTCCGGCATCATTGGAAGGATGAGTTGAAAGGCTTCTAAAATCTCAGGGCTTGGACAAATGGAGTTGTTACTGAGAACACTCAAGAAATTCGACGATCAACAGAATGATGATGATGATGATGATGATGATGATGATGATGATGATGATGATGATGATGATGATGATGATGATGATATTTTTTGTCAATGGCACTGTGATCAACATCATCATCATCATCCCGTTGATCATCAAATTTCTCAAACGGTCTCAGTAACGTCTTCCTTCGTCCTAGCCCTGAGATTTTAGAAGTCTCTCTTTACTTATCCTTCCCAACGATGCTGCATTGGAGGCTCTTTCAGGGTCAGGGGAATGAGACCCATCATTATTACTGGTTTTGGCATATTAATATGCCATTGGGGACTTTTCGAGGCTCTCCCATGTGGGCAGGAAACTCTTGCTAGCTTGCCAGTTTTTCCCAGAGGGAAAACTAGGCTATAAGATGTTCTGGGAGCTTGGTTTTATAGTCTCTGGATGTTCGCTGTTGGTGGAATTACACAGCGCCAGGGGCAGTCGCTGGGTGTGACTGCCTAGCTACTGGAAAATGGGGAATCTGGGCAGAAGAGGCCCAGTCACGATCCAAGCAGGCTTGGACGTCTCAACCCCGGGTCCCACACACCTGGGTTCCTCTACCTGTTCCTTTATGCACGAGGCTCATTTGAACATGTGGAGATGGGCCTTGAGCATGTCTGTGGCTAGCCTCCAGAGGTATTCAGCTGCAGGAGCTGTGCTCGGGGCAGGGAGGGAAACTGAAGCCCACCCCCTCCAAGGGGCCCCTGGGAAGACAGCCGGGCACGGGGGCAAGAGACTCTGCCATGGTCAACATAGTAATATATATTTCTTTTCAGATTAATAATATTATATATTTCATATAGATACCTAAGGTGGTATTTCTAGATCATTTGGTAGATATATTTCTATTATGTTTTCATAGAGTTCCTACAGAATGAATAGGTATTGTTATCTGAATATAAAATATCCTGAAAAATGATTAAGGGCTCTTGTGTGCAAAATTAATTGGGACCTATGATTCTGAATTGGCTGCTGGAGATTTGTGGTTACATGTCACCGAGGCTCTGGCCCAGGTTTCATGGTTGTCCATGAGTGGAATTGATATGTATTTCATGTCTAGCTTGACTAAGTTTAGCAAGTTGATATTCATGGCAACTAGAAGATTTACATTGCCAATGTCTGTTTTTAGTCATATTGTCAACATTTGGAAAATGTGGGGAAAAACCCATCACGTAATACTGTAATGGTTAAGATGAACTGTTTTTACAAAATTAGAGTGCACCTTTGCTGCTCCCAGATGAGTGGATACAAATGCACTCCCATAAGCCTGAGTGCTAAGGCTATCACGGTCACTGTCATCCTGTTGATCATTGATTTGCTTGAGCGGGCCCAATCTCCATTCATCCTAGCCCTGAGATTTTAGCAGCCTCTCTTTTCTCGTCCTTCCCAATGGTGCCACATTAGAGGCTCTTCAGGGTCAGGGGAATGCCACCTGTTACTGTATTTGGCATATGAATGCACCTGGCTATGTTTGTCTAAAAAGGAAAAAAAAAATGACCATGGAGGCACAGTTCCTGTCTTTCGAGCATTCTGATATACAAGTTTTCTGGCAGTCTAGAGTGCCTTTTTACTTGTTTCAAAAGGTCTGGGCAGCAGTGATCAGAAAAATGGGACCTTAGAGAGGCTATTTATACTGTGATCCTGATTTACTCAGCTTTGATGGTATTAACTTTCAGATCACATATTTTGTCTTGGGAATACCTGACTGACAGACAAAACCTCTCTATCATCAGAGTTGGTTAGACTGACATCTACCTTGCTTCACAGGTTTTGTGGCACAAAACCCTTACCCGCTGCCACTGATTCAAGAGGCCTGATCTGCCTGCTAGCCCACCGTGGTGAGATATGTAGGGCTGAGTCAGTATTCTAGGCTAGGCAAGTGATATCTGCAGAAATCTTGCTTAGCTCGTCTCTGGAATGGTTCTTCCTAAGGCAACAAAGACAAAGCAACAAAGCTTCAACCAGCAAATCCAATGCTCAGCTCTCAGTGGATGTGTGCGCAATAATGAGTTTTTCTAGAACCTGTGTGCTCAGCATATTCTATCTCTATCTCCACTCTCAGTACTTTAGAAACCCATGGCTGAGGACAGTTCTTGGCCTGCCAGAAGTTCTAACTGATCGGTGTTCCTCTCAGCAGCTTCTATGCTGCCACCACTGCAGTCTTCTTTCTCTACTGCTGCATTCACTTCACTCCTGCTGTGGAAATCTCTCACAGGGGTGCACAGATCCACTGCTGGCACTCAGGGCATATTCTGCATTTGTTTGCTTCTCAGCATAAATTCTTCTGTGAGAGAATGGGAGATAAGTTCCCCTCCATTCAGCCACTTGACTCCCCACCCTTATTTATTTGATTTAAAATCCAATATCTTTAATGTTATACTATCTTAGGATTTAACCAGGCTTAAAAGAGCAAAACAGAAATTATAGATCCTCTTTGACTAATTTTCTTTCTAGAATGATTATAAATGTGCATAAAACATAATTTGTGAAAGCTTTTTCCTAAATCATATCATGTGTAAGTATTGCGTTCTGATGATGATAGCAGTCTTGACTATACATGACATTATATAATTATCAGTCTAATACTAAACATTTTGATAATAAAAGTCAACACTTGCTATTTTTTTCTTGGATATTTTCAAGAATCATATTTTAATTATTCAAAAGCACTTTTTAATTAAATATTTTATAAGATACATTAGTCTTTATTTTCTTTAAACTGGAAGGAAAAACAACTGAGTTGGTAGTGGAGTAAATTAAATATTTAGAAAGTAGGGTCAGTAGCATATGTTTCCCAATGCCTTTACACACCATTGGACTTTAATGTAATAAGATATTTTCTTTTCAAATATGCTAGTGCAATGCTGTGGAAATAAGCTATCAGTAGAAACAAGAAAAATATTTTGTTAAATTAAAATTATTCAGATTCTTAGACTATGTTGGCATGTAGTTTTGTATATTGCAAAAATTTAGGTGAAGTTTTGCTAAGGAAAGTTCACTAAGATCAACTTACCCTTTCATGTTCTGTCAATCCCTTTCCTAAAACAGTTGGGGAAGAGAAACTTTTTAATAAAAACAATGTAAGCTGATCTCCACAAAACTTTCAGTTCAAGTTGCCACCATTGTGTGACTTTATCATAAACACAGTAGAAGAATGAGTTAAGAAATTGTTATTTATTCAAAGATATAAATTACCATAAAAAGTAATAAACTAAAGTTTTGGCTGGGAACATGCAAAAGTTCTAGCCGACATCATGATGAACAACTCTAATAAGGAGTCCATATGGCAACACATTAAAACTCTAGAACATCTCTTATTATCCGAATTCATTCTTTCACCTTACCTGCATGAACAGTTACTCAACTTCACTGAAACTGAGCACCTCATTCAAGTAAGTCCCAGTTAAAATGTTGTTGCCTTCTTTGAATAATCTATCCCAATAAATGTTATTTTTCTCTGTAAGCGCCATTATAGTGCACAGTGCTTTTAGTAATTAGGATATTTTTTAATTTCTACCTTAGGTGATTATATTTTATGTATGTCTTGCACCTCTAATTAGTGTTTATATTACTGAAATAAATAACTGTTTATCTTTATAATCATCTCTAACAACTCCCTATATCACTCCTTTAGAAACAGGTGCATTATTGATGACAAAGCTAAGCTAAGCACTTATTCACACTTAATTTTTCTTAAAGAGTATATTATGTTTTTAAAGGATAAACTTTATATTGGTTGATAAACAATAGATTTGTTCAGGGATTACTTTTTAGTCTTGGGCTAAAATTCAATGCTACCTAAGTATAGGTTTTTTTTTTTTTCAAACTAACCAGCGATTCACAAACACTTGGTGTCCAATAATTCAATCAAATTTGACATTGTCTTGCTGGTGATAACATCAGATTCCATGAGTTAAATGATTTCGTCTTCCAAATTACCAAAGAACTCATTCAGATATAGCAGAAAATAATATGGAGGTTACTATGGTGAAACGAAAGTTTCCATGCCTTCTTTATATTTACAATTCCCCCAAAATCTCTGCATAGTCTATCAATCTTAAAGCATTTTTAAACCTCCTCCATTTGTGCTTACATAGACATTTCATTAAACAGGTACTGTTGAATAGTTTATTGACAACTTTTAATTGATATCATTATTTAGTCACTCTAACATTCCTAGAGACTGGAGAAATATTGTAAAAGTTTCAATGCTCTATATACGAAGCTGGTTGTCGGTGCTACCAACTGGGTAGCAAATTGCCAAACTTTGATGCTTATTAAAGGATCACCTTATTAACATAACAAAATACACAAATACACTTATCACTCTTGACACATAATAATATATATGTACATATATATAATCAGCTTATTATTTTCTTAAAAATAAGAGTGTCATACAACCATGGGAGATGAAATGGGATTTGGAGAAGCTCTTTTTTTCTATTATTTTCTTTCTCATTATGTTGAATTTCATGACAAATTTATATCTCATGGATAGTACAATATTATCAAATGTACTGTGTATGAAAGTTTTCTGCTATTCTGCAGTAGTATTTTTGGTAAATTTTGACAAGTTTCTTCAGCTGTACAACTGCTTTTTCAGTGCAATTTAATCCCATTGTTATTTTCTTTTATTTTCCTTTTCCATTTAAATCACATATCCCAAAATATCAAGATGTCAACATCATGGCATATTGTTTAAAATTTTTATCTTTTAGTTAATTTTCTGGAACTGGAGTGATAGCACAGCGGGTAGGGTGTTTGCCTTGCATGCAGCCCACCCGGGTTCAATTCCTCCATCCCTTTTGGAGAGCCTGGCAAGCTACCGAGAGTTCCTGCCCGCACTGCAGAGCCTGGCAAGCTACCCGTGGCATATTCGATATGCCAAAAACAGTAACAACAAGTCTCACAAGGAAGACGTTACTTGTGCCCGTTCAAGCAAATTGTTGAACAATGGGATGACAGTGCTTCAGAGCTACAGCTAATTATCTATTATTTTGGGAGTCACACCAAGTGTTCAGGGCTTACTACTGGTTCTGTCGTGAGGGACCACTCCTTTTAGGCCAAGGAAGACCATATCTTGTGCGGGTTTCAAACCCAGCTTGACCAAGTGCAAGTCAAGCACCTTACCCCCTGTAGTACTACTTCAGAATGTTGCTCTGACTTTATACAACAGTGGTATTTAGGGGAAGCTGTATCATTGTATCACTGTATCACTGTCATCCTGTTGCTCAGGGATTTGCTCAAGCAGGCACCAGTAACGTCTCCATTGTGAAACTTGTTGTTACTGTTTTTGGCATATTGAAAATGCCATGGGTAGATTGCCAGGCTGTGCTGTGAGGGAGAGATACTCTCGGTAGTTTGCCGGGCTATCTGAGAGGGATGGAGGAATTGAACCCAGCTTGGCTGCGTGCAAGGCAAATGTCTTACCCCTTGGGAGAAGCAGAAAAAAAAATATTTTTCCATTCTTATTCTATCATTATGTAGGTGTGTTGACTTCTTTAAGTTAATGAAATACAGTCAAGCAACATAGTACATTCAAAAAAATACTGGTTTTTTTTTTTTTTTCTGAACTCTGTCTGCTGCTCCACAATTTCAGGGTAGGCCTGTCTCCAGTTGCAATCTTTGGGACTAACATGGAACCGAGTGCAGAGCCCCTCCCTTCCGGCTGGTCTGGATGTCAGAATAGTAGAAGTTGAAAAAAAAATCAAGGAGCTCTAATATGAGAAATGGGATACTGCTAGGAAGGGCTACAGGTGGGAAATAGGCTGAAAATAAATAAACTACATACTAGAGCACTGGAGAGATAGCACAGCAGGTAGGGTGTTTGTCTAGCATGTGGCCGACCCAGGTTTGATTCCTCTGTCCCTCTTGGAGAGCCTGGCAAGCTACCGAGAGTATTCCGTCCGCATGGCAGAGCCTGGCAAGCTACCTGTGGCATATTTGATATGCCAAAAACAGTAACAACAAGTCTCACAATGGAGACGTTACTGGTGCCCGCTCAAGCAAATCGATGAACAATGAGATGACAATGCTACAGTGCTACTGAAGACTATGGGATGAATTCAAGAGGAACAATATAAAAATCACTGCATCCCCTGAAGAATTAAATGGCAATTGTGATTGATAAACAAAAATTAAAGGAATAATCAAGTTGAGCTTTCCAGAATTGAGGATTACAGGCTTGAAGATCCAAGATGCACAAAAGGTCTCAGAATAATAGATTTAAGTAAGAAAACTCCAAGACATATTGTACACAAAATGACAAAATCCAAAGATAGAGAGAATGTTGAATGCACTAGGAGTAAATAATGAATGAGCTTACATAGAAAGGAAACACCATAAGATATACAGCAGATCTATCAAATGAACTCCGAGAGTCAGAGGAGTATGGAAAGATATAGTACAAAATCTCAAAAAATAAATCTACCTAAACTAATCTATAACATATATTATAATTTATATTATAATCAGTGAGGTTATAATTTTGATTTGAAGGAATTATACAGAACTTCATAAAGATAGCAGTTTAAAGAATTTATTATCTTGAAACCAATTTTGCAAGAAGCATTAAAAGATCTCACTAAAACCCTAAAAGATAAATCAAACACCTCAATATGTGGCATTGACGGTGGCACTCACTGATGGTGTTTATATTCATTTGAGGGATAAATACGTATGTTAATAAATACATAAATAAATACATAAATATAATATATATGTACAAACCAATTTTGTAATTTTGAGTACAGCATGACTTTGAGTTTTCCTAATTCAATAGATGTATCTATTTATCTAACATAGTATTTGAATAATACCCAAAGACAGTAGAAACAAGGGACAGGAGGACTGGTTCCATTGTAGGAAACTTGCCACCAAGGAAAAGGCAGAGTGCAGTAAGGTCATAGTAGAG
The DNA here is from genome assembly GCF_027595985.1 of Sorex araneus. Taxonomy (NCBI): domain Eukaryota; kingdom Metazoa; phylum Chordata; class Mammalia; order Eulipotyphla; family Soricidae; genus Sorex; species Sorex araneus. The sequence goes on along the minus strand of NC_073305.1, from coordinate 121,131,500 downwards.
ACCAGTATGACAGTGATAGTTGGAAATGATCACTCTGGACACAAACTGAGTGCTGAAGGAGTGTAAAGTAAGATATCCTTTCAGTAACAGCATTGCAAACCACAGTACCAGAAAAGGAAATGAGAGTGGAAAGACAATGAGAGGCAGAATGGGAGAGAAAGAAGTAAAGTGTCTGCCTTAGATGCAGGCTGCAGGGGTGTAGTAGGAGGAGGAAGTGGGAGGGAAGTTTGGAATATTGGTGGTGGGCGATGAGCACTGGTGAAAGGGTAAGTGTTGGTTGGAACATTGTATGACTGAGACTCAATCATGAATAAAATTATAACTGTATATATCACGATGATTCAATGAAAAGTTTTAAGAAATTTAAAAAATCGAAAAATATGCTTTCTCCAAGCTTCCTGAGGGACATTTTTCTATTCAATCATGAATTAACATCTTGGTTATATTGGTTAAAATCAGCAATCAATTATCACAAACTGATAATTCCATTTCAGATTTCTTTAAGTTTTGTTGGAGCAAGTAATATGAAATAATTTTATAATATTTCTGCCAAGAGGCAAGAATAAAAGACATTGGTTTCTCAAACTTAATGAAAATATATTACAAAGAAATTGAAAATATAGATTCATCAGCAACCTCAAGAGATAGTCAATTATAAGAGGTTCCACTCTTAGAGAATCTAAACTTGAATTGCTCCTGATTTATAATTTTCAGACATATCCATAAAATTAAAGATACGACTAACATTGTTTTGTTTTGTTTTGCTTTTTGGGTCACACCCGGCGTTGCACAGGGGTTACTCCTGACTCAACACTCAGGAATCACCCATGGCAGTGCTCAGAGGACCATATGGGATGCTGGGAATCAAACCCAGGTCTATCACGTGCAAGGCAAACACCCTATCCGCTGTACTATTGCTCCAGCCCCAGCCACTAACATTGTTTTTAAGGATGTCTACAGAAAGCTGGACTTCACATTTCATAAATGATTAGGCATTTAGTAGCAACAAAACAATATTTGTTTCTTATTTTTAAATTATTCACAAAGTTTTCTTTAACAAACAAGCTAACATAGGAATTGTTATAAGAACTGCTCTTGATATGTTTGGTAAGGCCTCATATCTTCTGTATATTATGTCAAAAATAGAACTATTTTGTTAATAAAAATTACCTATAGAGTGGGATAAAATATAAGAGAGAGGGTTGCTTTTAATTTTTTTTTAATTGCAGTGATCACTAACCATGATACTTGTCTATTGAGTTACTGGGCATATGAAGCAGATAAGTAAATTATATGTAAGTGTGTTTATTCATATAATTTGATAAAAATATTGAACACTATGGGAAAAAATAAAAATCAGAACACATGACTTGTAAAAAAATACTGCATTTTAAAAGAAAAATGAAACACTCTGAGAAGCAACAGATGTAGTATTATAAAAACAACTTATACAAAATAACTCAAGTTCTCAACATAAATGAATGTATTAGTCTTTTTCAAGAGTAATAAATTTCTGATTAAGAAATAGGAAAATAAGAAGGACCATATGACTGCTGAAATAAAATAAACTAAGCAGAATGCACAATAGATAAAATAAAATTAGTGAAATAAATATCCTAAAATATTATTTCTGAAGTTAGAGGGAATAAATGTATCCCTGATAAAAATTATCCAAGCCAGGAGAAGGAAACAAACTCCACAACATTAGATTTATAGTAATGTTTAAAACTTTATTTTAATTAACATAATTTACAGTAATGCTAGTGGTACAGATTTAAGCATACAATGTTCCAAGGTGACACTCTCCACCAGAGTGTTCTTTTCCCTCCAACATTGTCTTAATCCCCCCTTCCCATCTCTACACCATGGCAAGTTCAGTTCCATAGATCCGTTCTCAAGTTTAGTTGTGTTTATAATAATTTTTAAATTACCTCTTCAGAGATTATACTTTTCATATATGAACTGTTTTCATAGAACTGGAACAATCATTAAAAGACCCCAGAACTTAAATATACTTCTATAAAAGTATTGCTCTCTTAAAGAGCTAAAATATTACTTCCTGTGTGGTGTAAGTTTAAAAAAGCACACTTACAAAACACAGAAAATATTGGTTTGACTTCAAAAACACTGACAATAAGAATATGAAAAAGGGCATAATATGAAGCAAGTTACTAGATATAATCAATGTAATTATGATGTAGAAAATCACTTTTTGTAACTTTTACCTTAGGTATTTTCTCAGATAAATAATGTCATAAGATATTTATAAACATGTGACTTAGGAAAAACAAATTAATGACACATCCCAAATCACTGATATACTTATTAAAGCCTGAAATCCTAGACTGATTGAAGTAATACACAATATAGAGTATCTTAAATGAAAGTCAAGTAAACAGATGGAATTACTTTAATATTGTAATACAATCGTCAAATATCCCAAATATTTTTTCTTTGAAATAATGATTAAAACTGAAGATGATATCTAATTATTTTTTTCTGTTTATATAAGCAAAACCTCAGAAGATTTTGTTTTTAAAAAATACAGAACTGTTTTCTGTAGCAAACACAGTCATTTTAGGCCTTAAATACATTTAAGGTAAAATACAATTTATAAAATTTAATTTAGAAGATACTGCAAATTTGAAATTACCCAAATAAAGGGAAATATAGTTCATAAGTATGTAATTGTACACACTCATGTACAGAGACATACTTTTAAAATATCAGCAATTATTTTGAGAGGCAGGGTTACTGGAATATCATTTTGTATTTTCAAATTATTCAAAATAAATGCACATTTCTTTTATATTTAGAAATTTTAAAGCATATTTTTACACTAACAGATAAAATCAATCATTTAATGCCAGAGCGATAGTACAAGGATTAAGGTGCTTATTTTGCACACAGCCAACTCCTGGCATCGCCAAGAGTGATCTGTCAGAAGAGAAACAGGATTATGTCTTGGTCACTGCTGAGTGGGTCCCAAACTATGATCCCCAAATCAACCTGCTTTATTATATGTGGTAATAGGCATGCTAAACCCATATTTTTATCTTTTAATTGACCAAATTATATTATTGTTTTCATTCCAATGGCTGACAATCTCCTATGGAAAACTCAATAGCAGTCTTTCTGAACTAAGCCAAGTGATTTTTGGCATGGTGGAACTTGATAAAGCAGTGTATATTTGCCTTAGTTAATTTGCTGTTAGGCTTTCCTTTTGCTTTCTTCTTTGATGAGTTAACTAAAAGAGCAGGAAATCAAGCATAAGAGACAAATTTAAAATTCCAAAGACAGAGCTAGAGAGATAGTACACAAGCTAGGGATTTGTTTACTTGGGTTTAACCCCTATCACTGCATATATTCCAGGGGAAGTGCCAGGAGTAAACCCTGTGCAACAGCCAGGTGTTGCCATGAAACAATAGGAATAATAGTAGTAACAATAGTTCAAAGACATGGGAAAATGTATAATAGGACAAAATGGGTGCTAGTAGGATGGTATTTGTTCAGAATTGTTCTTTTTAAAATTTAACACAAGCAATACTTCCTATAGAGCAGCAGATTAAAATTTACCATAGAAATGAAAGAGACACTTGCACCTTTACTTCCTTTACTCGTTCTTCCATTGTTTTCGGTATAGCTTTGAAAATTGAAAACTGAGACCACAGGCAAATGGTTGGTGTGTCAAACATGAACATAGGAGTTGTAGAACATCTCTTAACATTGATAGAAGCTGTAGAACATTTCGATGAATGAGAAGAATAACACAGTATGAAAAAAAATCTGTCAAGCAGTATCTTCTCAACACATTTTAATGTAAATAAAAGCTATTAGAAAAAGCTGCCATAGGGGCTGGAGAGATAGCACAGCGGGTAGGGCGTTTGCCTTGCACGCGGCCGACCCGGGTTCAAATCCCAGCATCCCATATGGTCCCCTGAGCACGGCCAGGGGTAATTCCTGAGTGCAGAGCCAGGAGTAACCCCTGTGCATGACCCAAAAAGCAAAAAAAAAAAAAAGAAAAAGAAAAAGCTGCCATCATAACAGTTCATGAGATGATTTGGGGAGTTCCCATTACATTTCCAGTAAATTTAGACCAATGCATTGGCAGTTTCCAGTTCCTTTCAATCTAATAAGGCATGTCCTTCTCTTCAATCTCTTTTATTACCTAATCAAACCACACTTTCTCCAATAGACTCTATGCTCTTCCAATAATAATTGCTTGCTCTTGAAAAACCTGTGTATCTTTACATCATTTATGTCATTCATAAAGAATGCCATATAGTTCTGTCACAACATGAGAAATAAAAGATTCCAAAATATGTTCAGGAACCTAAACTTTCTTCAAATTCCTCCTTGTCAAATTGCCCCCACTTCATTTAACTCATGACATTTTTATGTGTGAGCTTGTAACTTATGTGTGTGTTTTGTTAAACTAAATAGTTTAATCTAATAATAATGGTGATTTAATGTTTTTAGTTCTAATGTAATATATAATAGCACTTTTAACATTCTCGGGAACTAGTATCCTAATGTAGAGGAGAGAGAGAGAGAGAGTCAAGAGGAGAATTTGAGAAGAAGGCAGAGGAAGAAGAGAAGAAAAGAAGTAGAAGATAGGGAAAGGGAAAAAAGGGAGAAAAAATGAGAATGGAAGGAATAAAAATTTAAAAAATACATGAAGCAACTTTTAGGGATAATACAAGAGAAAAAACTGGCCCAAACTAGAGAAATTCAGTGGTCAATATTGTCTTCTAAAAAGTGTGAGAAACTCATTGCACTCAATGTTTGCATAAAAACATTTGAATATTATTTAATTAGTGTTTAGAATGCATTGTTTATTTAGGATAAATGAGATATTAGCAAAATTGCTATTTTATACATTAAGGAAATATCATGCATTATTGGGCTAGAAACAGACCAATGGAACAGAGTTGAATATTCTGTCACAGACCCCCAAATATATGGCCACGTAATCTTTGACAAAGGATCAAGAAATGTGAAGTAGAACAAGGAAAGCTTCTTTAACAAGTGGTGCTGGTAAAACTGGATAGCTACCTGCAAAAAAGTGAACTCTGACCTCTGTCTAATGCCTGGCACAAAAGTCAGGTCAAAGTGGATTAAAGACCTGAATATCAGACATGAATCTAGAAGATACATAGGGGAAAATGTAGGCATCACTCTCCATGACATTGAAGAAAAAAGTATCTTTAAGGGTGAAACAGCACTGACAATGTAAGTGGAAGCAAACATAAATAAATGGGACTACATCAAAATAAGAAGCTTCTGAACTTCAAAAGAAACTGTAGACTGTAGCGCTGTTGTCCCTTTGTTCATAAATATGCTCAAGCAGGCACCAGTAACGTCTCCATTGTGAGAATTGTTCTTACTGTTTTTGGCATATAGAATACACTACAGGTAGCATGCCAGGTTCTGTTGTGTGGGCGGGATACTCTGTAGCTTGCCCGGCTTTCGGAGAGGGACAGAAGAATTCAAATCAGGTGGATTGGGTGCAAGGCAAACGCCCTACCCGCTGTGCTATTGCTCCAGTCAAAAGAAACAGTGACGAAAGTACAGAAAGAGCCCACAGAATGGGAAAGAATATTTACCAAATACCCATCTGATAAGGAATTAATATCCAGGATATACAAGACAAGACACTAGTAGAACTGTACAGGAAATACAAGACACTAGTAGAATTGAACAAGAAGAAACCTCCAACCCCATCAAAAAATTAGGAGAAAAAATGAACAGAAGTTTCCTAAAAAAAGAAATACAAATGGTCAAATGGCACATGAAAAAATGCTCCACATTGCTAATCATCACAGAGATGCAAATAAAAACAACAATTAGATATTTACTCACAGCACAGAGACTGGCACACGTTCAAAAGAACAAAAGCAACCAGTTCTGGCGTAGATGTGGGGGAAAAGGGACGCTCTTTCACTGTTGGTGGGAACGCTGACTGGTCCAGTCTTTCTGGAAAACAATATGGACGGTCCTTCAAAAACTAGAAATTGAGTTTCCATATGACTCCACAATATCACTTCTGGGAAAATATATCCTGAGGATGCAAAAAAGCACGGTAGAAATGACATCTGTATCTTTATGTTCATTGCAACACTGTTCACAATAGCCCAAATCTGGAAACAACCTAAGTGCCCTAGAACAGATGACTGGTTAAAGAAATTTTGGTACATTTACACAGTGGAATACTATGCAGCTGTTAGGAGATATGAAGTCATGAAATTTGCTTATAAATGGATAGACATGGAACGTATCATGCTAAGTGAAATGAGTCAGAAAGAGAGGGACAGACATAGAAGGACTACACTCTTTTGTGGAGTATAGAATAACATCACATGAGGCTGACATCCAAGGACAGTAGATACAAGGGCCAGGAGGATTGCCCCATAGCTGGAAACCTGCTTTATGAGTGGAGAGGAGAAGGAGATGGACTAGAGAAGGGATCACTAAGAAAAATATGGCTGAAGGAATCAGTTGGGATGGGAGTTGTGTGCCGAAAGTAGATAATGGACCAAACATGATGCCCTCTCAGTGACTGTGTTGCAAGCCATGATGCCCCAAAGTAGAGAGAGAGTGTATGGGGGATATTGTCTGCCATGGAGGCAGGGGGAGGGTGGGAAAGTGGCAATATACTGGGGATATTGGTGGTAGGGAATGTGCACTAGTGGAAGGATGGCTGTTTGATCATTGTGAGATTGTAACCCAAACATGAAATATTGTACCTATCTCATGGTGATTCAATAAAATAAAAAAAATACCATGCTATTAAATGTAAGCAAATGCTCACACCACTAAAAGGTAACTGGGTGACAAATTCTATTATCATCAATTTATGAGATATTTAAATATCACTCAAAGTTATCACTGTCATTGTCACTGTCACTGTCATCTCATTGCTCATCCATTTGCATGAGTGGGCACCAGTAATGTCTCTCCATTGTGAAACTTGTTGTTACTGTTTTTGGCACATCAAATATGCCACGGGTAGCTAGCCAGGCTCTGCCGAGAGAGCGAGATACTCTCGGTAGCTTGTCAGGCTGTCCAAGATGTGCAGAGGAATCAAACGCGGGTCAGCCATGTGCAAGGCAAATGCCCTACTGATGTGCTGTCGCTCCAGCTGACTCAAAGTTATAAACAAAACAATTACTGAGTAGATTTACTATCGTTTTTTTCCTTGGTCATGGCATTTCTTTTTTTTTTTCTTTTTGGGTCACACCCACTAATGCACATGGGTCACTCCTTGCTCTGTACTCAGAAATTACCCCTGGCAGTACTCAGGGAACCATATGGGATGCTGAGAATTGAACCTGGGTCTGCCACATGCGAGGCAAACACTCTACCTGCTATGTTATCGCTCCAGCCCCAGTCATGGCATTTCTTAAATACAAAATCAAACCATTGCATACGTCTTTCTCTCAACAATCTTTAATCAAAATCAGACTTTGTCACTGTGCAATTATATTTGAATATCCTTAAAATAAATTTTAAAACTTCAACCACAGTAATATATAACATCTATGTTGAGTCAATGTTCTAAATTTACTATTTATGTTTATATTTATTTATAAATATTCACGAGAATATAAAATCTTTAGACGAACAATGATTATTTTCTTCTTCAAAACCAGTAGCGCTTGTTTAAAAAATAGATTATTTTGGGTTGAATAGTCACATTTTGACTAACTCATTGGCTAATGTGATTTTTTAAAAAAAATATCATAAAGTGAGGAGGCTGGAGTAGGGTAGGGTGTTGTTTACCTTGAATGGAGTCAACCTGGGTTCAATCTCCTCAACCCCAAGGAGTTCCCCAAGTCCCACCAGGAATAGATCCTGAACACAGAGCCAGGAGTATGCCCTGATCACCAGTGGAATAAATAAGAACTCAAACAACATACCTAATACATACTTATTGTATACATACTGCCTATGTCATGTCATGTCTGAAGCCACACAATTACTTTGGGAAACTCAGTCTGAGCATTTAGAATTTTACACAAAAATGATATTCTTCAAAAATAAACTAATTAAAAAAAACATGTCATGAGTATATTTATGTAGCAATCAATTAAAGTTAAGCTGTTGTTTTCTAAGAAATGTCATGGATTTTGAGATCTCTTGATAAAAATTTGACTCATAAAAATGGAGGAAATAAGAAATATTTGAATAATGTCGAAATAACAGGAAAAGGTTCTATATCCATGGCCAAATATCCCAATAATTGCTTTAAAACATTAGCCTGTATTATCTTGATTCCTTATACTTTATATTAAAAAAATAAAAATACTTTAGGGATGCTTGAACTGGACTCCCCAACATCAAACGAAAGTACTACACTTAAGTTGTTGCTATTGTTTTGGTTTTTGTTCCACACTCTGTGGTGCTCAAGGACTACTCCAGTCTTTGTGTTCAGGAGTCACCCCGTCACCGATCAGGGAACCATATGTGATGCAGGGGATTCAAACCGCTGTTGGGTCTATACTAAGCTACCACCTTTATCTGTGTAGTGGCTCTCTGACTCCAACCTACTACACTTTAAAAGAAGAGGGGAAGAATAGTACAGTGCTTAAGACCTTGCCTTGCAATTGAACAACCGTGTTAACTTCCAGGCTATACCTGTTTCTCGGAGCATTGGGAGATGTATCACTAAATGTGGCATTGGAGGACCTCAAGCACTGCCTGGTGGCAAGATTAATCCCCAGCATCTCGGTGTCCAAGCCACAGTGGATCCTTGGACCCTTGTATGGAACTGCAGATCCAGTTGGTCAATACTAGGAAGAATCCCTGGGTTTCCTGTTTCCTTTTGAAAGTGTAAATATAAATATATAAATGATATGAAACCAGGGCCAGAGAAATAGCTCAAAATGGCTGAAGAGCATGCACTGCATGCAGAAATCCTAAATTTTATCCCTAGCTCCTCGTGGTCCCTGAGCAGTTTCAGGAGTGATCCCTGCTCAGGAATCCTTCCTAACGAAGGAGTAATCCCTGCATACTGCTCAGCATACCACAGAACAAAGAGAAAACAAAAGAAAAATAGCATAATAGCAAAAACAATTATAGAATTGCAAAGAAATTCAATGAAAGAAAATCGTTTCAAGCAATATAGTCTTCTGATACCCTATAACCTCTGGGTACTTTTCTTTCTCATGGACAAATCCAGAAACAATATTAAAATAAAAGTTTTGTTATTGTTTAATTTGATTGACTTATTTTAACTTCACCCCCACACACAGGCCATAAAAAAAACATTTAACAACTATTGTGAAGATTCTTACAGGAGATGCATTGTAATTTATAAAAGGAAATTTTCATCTCCATCAACAATCATATCCCATTGTTCATAACATTTATAATCATGTGTGGTTATGTACAAAAATCTTGGAAACTACTGCTCTGCTTGTGTTATTTAAAGCTTCCAATTTGCCCAGGCTTATTAAAATCAAGGCTAAATCATTCCAGTGAACAAAGTCTTAAAGTTTTAATTGCATTGTCACAGGCCTAAGAATAAATTAAAATGTAAAACTTGAACTTAGTAGACATTTAAATGATCAAACTAAAGTGTTAATGCAGGATAAACCTAATCTTAGTAGTACAGGAATGAGGCTTTACTAGCAAGTCTCTTTCAAGAATCAATAAGTGTTAGTGAACAATATTAAGTGATGTGCTTAACAGCCCAACCATTAATACACTTAACCTGGTTTGCTCAAAAAAGGATAGAAGTCAACTTGGATACAAGCAGGCTAATGTATTAAAATGTAAATTAAATGTCTCCTTCTGGATGACTTTTCCTAACTGCATAATCCATTAGTATTAAACCTGAAGTTTTTTCCAAATTAAACAAATAATTTCTTCCGTATATATATCAATTTAATATAAAAATATTAGTACCATAAAATCTGTTTCACTGTTTAAGCTTATGATTTTTTTCCAGAAATAGCCCTTGATAAAAGGAATTTTATTGATAATAATTCATAAGCATACTTTTAACAAACAGCTTTGTAGTGCAGAAGCGGAACCAAAAATCACTTTTCTTGAACTTTAAAAATAATTAAAATGAAGATATAGTGTTGAACTAAGATTTTCTAAATGATTCATGTTAATTGTATGCTTAAAGTGTTCAAAATAATATGATTATTTGTTATATTCAAATTTCATATGTGTTTTGGCTACTATTGAAAATATAATAACTTAAAACTTGGAATAACTTAAATAATGTTTATTTTTAAAATAAATATTTTTCATTACTTTCACACTTTGTTTACTTTTTCTTTATTAAATTTTAATCTAATAAATATCAAAATAGTGAGATCCCACCCTCCAGGACACATAAAATGCCAGTCATGGGCAATAAGGTTTACTGCAGACAATTATATTGTTTTTTAGTTTTTCTTGACATTCTTAGATTGTTGTGTTTTTGTTCACCCAATTCTAATAAACAATACTCCTTTAATTCAACTGCATCTTTGATTCGGGTGAACTGGAAATAATGACACTATTTTCTTATTGTATTTCAATAGCATGGGCTCTCAAAATTTGACTAACTCATGTCTCTCATCCTTGTTTTTTTCATCTTCTACAATGTTTGTGTGAGGTTTTCTTTATGTCTTAGGGCTTCATCAGAATGCTATCCAAGATAATCCATCAGTTTACTCTCTTTGTCCCAGGAGAGTGTCAAATGCAGTAATCCATAATGAATACTCCAGTAATTATTCACTTGTTCTTACATCCTATATAAATAGGTTTTTTTAAAAAAATTTTTGAATCACTATGAGGTACATAGTTACAAAGTTGTTCATGATTGGGTTTCAGTAAATGTGGCCACATTGGAGACTTAACAACTATTTTAGAATGTGGTAAAATGTAATAATTTACATGTGTCTCAAAAGGTTGATAAATCAATAATCTTTTAGTATTAAGCTTTGTTATGATTTATAATGGTTCCAATTACAGAAATGAAGAATGAAAGCAACCCAAAGGCATATATTATGTTGATTGGTTTATACAGTCAATATTAAAGGACTTTATAAAATAATTTACCAATGTCATATTATTGTTCTGCATTATATAAAACTAATATTTGAATTATTATTTTGTCAAATAATTGTTCAATTCCAATTTTGTGATAAACATTGTTTTAGCAATAAATAAACTAAGGAAAAAGATCACTCATGCTCTCATGAAGCTTGCTTTATACCCCAGGGAGATAAGCTACAAAACTTAAATAAAATATAATGACACTAGATCATTGATTTCTTAACTATAGGAGAGAAAATTAAAAATACAGAGAACATTATTATGTCAATTAACATCATTGACAGTTTAATAGTGATGGGGTAAACAGTGAAGTTATATACCGGAATTTATTTCCAGATATATGAATATAAGTGATATGATACGAAAAAAAAGTTTGCTATGTCCATGATACAGAAATTTAACAATTGTTTTTAACAAAAACCAACCTAATGGAAATTTAATAAGAGATTAAGTCAGTCCCATGTGTAGCATATTATATGCCACTTAAACCACATATGGCCATGTCTGTATAACATTTAATAATAGAGTTTGTTTACTTTTAGTAAACAAGGAAGCCATTTGATAGGACTTAGCAGAGAAGTGGCATAGTCTAATTTCACATTTCAATTATTTACATTTTGGCTATTTGTATTTTAGAGTCTGAAGGTTTTGGGGAAAGAGTTGGAGAAGAAATATTAATTTATTGGTTTTCCTCTAAACACAATAGACATTAATAATGATTTGCACAAGTATTCTTGTGGTAGTAGCACAAATATTCTTGTGGTAGTAGCAGGATAAGGTTGGGGGGATTTGGTTATACATATTTTGAGGGATAAAGAGCATGTTTAATATGCTAATAGAAGAATAAAGCATGTTTAATATGATAATAAGGAAATAAAAAATAAAGAGAAAAGAATAATACCAAGACTTTGGAATCAAGTAGCTAAGTGGGAAATCTCTGGGTGAAAGAATTTTGGAAGTGATAGGAATGTAGTATTGATAGTTAAGCTTAAAACACCAAACAGGCAATACATATGAAAGTAGCACAGATGTTAGAAACTTAAGGAAGAGAATGATGTAAGTAATACAGTTGAGCACTAACATAGAGTTAACATTTAAAGGTATTTGACTGGACAAGATCACTTCAGAAGTAAAAGTAGATTAAAATTAACTATAATTTCTTGTAATTCAGTCCTACCAAAGTATTAGGAGGGTTGCAGAGAGAGTTTGATGGGATAAGCTTTGCATTTTAGGATAACAGATCAAATGTCTGGTAGGACATGAGGACCTGAGAACCGCAAGGCATGAGCCCAGAACACAGGCAGTAGTAGTCTATGAGCATCACTAGCTTTGGCTCCAAACCTCCCTGCTTCCCACAAAATAGTGTTTAAAGAAATTTGGTTCAGATATATCGATGCACACATAAAGACTGAGGATGTGAGAATCATTGCTATTTACAGGTTTTCTGAGACAGAATGAAAACCTTCTGACCCAGTTGATGATGTTTACCAGATCAAGAAAGAGAGACTGTCATAGAGTTTTATTGTGGTGAAGGGAATGAATCTCAGTGAGAGTCTAAAACTTGAATAATCTAATTATAGAATACAGACTTCTAGTAAAAAAGCACAGGTATGGACACTATAATTTGATAATGTGAAAATATGTGACCATAAAAATACTGTAGCACTGTTGTCCCATTGTTCATCGATTTGCTCAAGAGGGCGCCAGTAACGTCTCCATTGTGAGACTCCTGTCTGTTTTTGGCATATCAAATACACCACACATAGCTTGCCAGGATCTGCCATGTGGGAGGGTGGGATATTCTCGGTAGCTTGCCGGGATCTTCGATAGGGACAGAGGAATCTAACCCGGGTCAGCCGCGTGCAAAGCAAATGCCTTACCCACTGCACTGTTGCAAATTTTTATAGGCAAAGAAAGGTAAAATATAAATAGTAAAAACCAAAACAGAGCAATAAAACATCTATGAAAATACCACAGTGACAAGAACAACAACAACAAAAGATTCATTAAAAATAAAAATATGGAGGAAATTGGGAGGAAAAACAACATGTAAAACGTTATGTAAAATTCAACAAAACAATATGTAGAATTGAACTACAAGAAATAAGAAATAACACATGTATGAGCCAAATAGAAAACAAACGATTATATTCTAAATCTCAATCACGAAGAAATAGAAATTTTTGAACACACAGATCAAAAATAAGGAAATAGAAAAATGTTTACTAAGTATAAAAAACAAAAACACCAAACTGAATGTATCACTAAAGAAATCTAACAAAATTAAAAAAAATAATCTATAATTTTAATTTGTTCAAAAAGATTGAGGACATTTTTCCAAACATAAATAGAAATTAAGTGTTAATAAAATTAATTCAACAATATCAAAAATATCACACTGTGATTAAGTGAAATTCAATAAAAAATGCAAGAGCAGTTCAACAAATGCAGTTCAATTAATGTGGAACACAACAGAAACAAAAAAAACCTTTTTTAAAACCTGGATTATGCTGGATTATGTAGATAGTACAAAGGTTAAGGTACTTGGTTAAGGTACTCAGTTCACATATGCCTGAGTCTATTTTAATCCCAAACATCATCAGGAGTGATCCCTAAGCACAAAGCTAGTAAAAAGCTCTGAGCACTTCCAGATGTGCCACTCCTCAAAAGCAAACAAACAAAAAAAAAAGGAAAAAAAAAACACAGTAATCTAAATTTATGCAGAAAATGCCTTAGAGGGACCGGAGGAACAACAAGCAGGTTACTTGCCTTGCAAGCAGCCAACCTGTGTCCAATTTTTGGCACATCATATGGTTCCCGGATGACTGCCAAGATTTATCCCTAAGTAGAGAAGCAGTAGGAAGAAAGAAAAGAAAATAAAGAAAATGCTTTTTAGAGGACTCAATGCACATTTATTTAAAAAATAAAATAAAAACTAATTGTGCACACACACACATACACTCACACACATACGGAAAAAATCTTCACAAAATGCCATATACCATAAATCCACAGTTAAAAATTGAGTTGGTATATATCAAAACTTTTAAGATCAGAAATATGATAATAGTACAGTGACTAGGGTACTTGCCTTGCATGGAGATGATATGAGTTTGATTTCTGGCAACTTGGTCAGCACATATGGCCCTCTATCAACCAGTAGGAATAATCTTTGAGCACAAAGTTGGTAGTAAACCTTGAGCATAACTTGGTGTGGCTCAAATACAAAACAAAACAAAACAAAACTTTCCTCTGAAAATTAGGAATAAGATAATAATATGAGCACTATTCATTTTTATTTAGGACAATAGAATGCATATCTTGCAAATTTGAAGCCTTTAGTTTTATCTCAAAACCAAAAATAGTAAAGGAAATAAAAAATTGTTATTTGAAAAATAACATGGAAACATGCATAAGAAAATTCTAAAGATTCTACTGATATATTATAATAATAAATTAATATAATTAAAGTGATAGGCTATAAAATGAATAAACATGCACACACAAATATATTGCTAAGTAACATGTGTAATAACAGATGCCAAATAATTTCATTCCAGTTGGGATGGAATTGAGGAGTTGATCTATACTCAGGAATGCTCAGAAGCTACTTCCAGATCCATTTTGAGGTCACTTATGTGTTTATTTAAGATAGAATCGGGGTCAGGAACATGGAAGGCAAGTGCTTTGTACCCTGTATAATCTCCCCATTTCTCATAGTATTTCACTCTTGGAAGATTAAAATATAAAATAAATGTACAAACAAAAACAAAAAATCTTGGTTATTAACAAAAAATTTATAAGGAAATGAGAATAAAAACAGTAAAGTATTAAATGGCAGAGAATCAAACATTTTTGGCTATTATGCTAATGTAGTCTATTTGAATACCAAATTATAATGTTATGTATATGAAACCTATATATTAAAAACCAAGATTACATTTAAAAATAAAGACAATGCATCTAGAATGTTAATAAGTCTATAAGGGAATAAATACGGATATGGATAGTCAGAAAAACCAGCCAGAGTGCATCTGTGGTAATAGCTCATCTAATTTAATTACACAATGTATGAATATTTTGATATAAGTAATTTCAAAATAATATGAAAATTATGTGAATTAATGAGAATAGAGAGACTAAGAAAAATTAGCTCACTTGACTAACTAAAATTTATTGGTTGAATAGTCTTATGTCAGGGTATTTGCAAAAAAAAAAACCGTAAGCCTAGAAAATTTATTATTTTCTTACTGTGAGGATGTGCGCAAGAAGGAAGGAGCAATAATTTGTTGTTAAATTACTTATTTTTTATGTGTCCAAATTTACTTTGATCTCATTCACTGAATGGTCTACTAAATACTTCCTGGAATAGTCCTTGAGCACCTCTAGGTGTGGCGGTCAATCCAACTACAAAAATAATGTTAGGGGTAGACAAATTGCTGTTAGGACGTAAATGTATGGAGGGAGATAGACTGTCTTCCTAACTATAATAATAACCCTTATCTTAACTATATTATTTTCTATCCCCAGTGTCTAAAAGGAAGAAATTACAGAATATAGTAAGATTCACTCTGCACCATTTTAATTGCCTTTTACATAGATGCCAGGTTGTGATCTTCCAACTGTAGAAATGCTCAGAGTTATTTAACCAATGATTCAGGGACCTATTTTTACATACTCAGCACATAGGCAACATGTCAAGGAACTGCAAGTTTCACAACAGTTAATGTTTGAAGCAGTCAAATTATTTAGTCAAAATATTGAAACTTCAGTTTTAAGTCTTAGACAAATAATAGAAAAATGTATATGTAAACAGAGAAACCAAAATTTTTATCATTATAGATATAAATCAAGATACAGAAGAAAGAATGGGGGCAGTATTTAACAAAAGAAAATCAGATAAAAGATAAAATGTTTGTCCTTCACAATGGACTCAAAGCACATAATATTAAACTTTGATGTTTAGCTGAATTATATATAGCTGTAAAAATGAAAATATGCTCTATCTACAAACAGTTTTACTGTAATTTTATTATTAATCTATTGACAGTGGGAGACCTAATTACAAAAGAAGAAATATAGTATTACTCTAATGTAAATTAATCTCAATTCTTTATAGAAAAGTTATCCAACATTTTAAAAACATTATCAAACAATGGTTATATATCCACATTATATTAATTATAGACCACTATTAGAAATACCCAAAATGAAATTTAATCTTATTGCTTTTGGGGGACAAATAAAAAATCAAAGGAACGTGTGTGTGTGTGTGTGTGTGTGTGTAAGTGTGCGGAAGTATGTGTGTGTGTGAGAGAGAGATGAGGGAGAGAGAGAGAGAGAGAGAGAGAGAGAGAGAGAGAGAGAGAGAGAGAGAGAGAGAGAGAAGAGAGAAAGGTAAAGAAGGGAAGAAGGGACAGTCCTTATTTCAACTAACTGGAATGAACCCTTTTATTAGTCGGTTTCAGCACTGCTTTGGTGTTTATTCAGGTAGAGCAAGCCAATTATACAACAGGGACTACAACCCAAATTGCTTGACCGTCTTCACCTTATGAAACTCTAGGGGGAGAAGAATGAAATTAACCACAAAGATAGATCATTAAGCACTCAAACTACTATTGTTTAGAGAATTTACTAGTTACTTTATCAATCTGTACACAGATATGTGCAAAACAACTATAGTTATTCAACAAACAAGAAACCATTCACACTGAAAAAGTATGTTTAAAATCCACATTATTTTTTTTTTCTGTCCAAGAAAATAAAACAGGAGGAATCAAATACACAGGATGGTCTTGAGGTAAAATTGCTAGTTAACGAGCTGTGCTGAAT
This sequence comes from Sorex araneus, assembly GCF_027595985.1. Taxonomy (NCBI): domain Eukaryota; kingdom Metazoa; phylum Chordata; class Mammalia; order Eulipotyphla; family Soricidae; genus Sorex; species Sorex araneus. The sequence goes on along the minus strand of NC_073305.1, from coordinate 121,114,613 downwards.
AGTTTCTTCAGCCACAATTATAAACTGCTTCAGACATGCTGGCTGTTTCAAATGAACCACACAATGGTGAAATGAAGATAGAAAAAGACACTTTTGAACAAGATTTGGGGGACTCTGTTAATGCACTAAATGACATTATGCACTGTTTCTTGATGAGACTATTTCAACATTTCCTAATTTCTACCACAATTTAACAGTTACAGCAGACCTAGTTTCCTTGAAATTTGTTGTGAGGTTAGTAATGAATTAATTCTACCTGCACTAGATAGAGGATTAAAGAACTCATTTTGACTTAAAATAGTTGCAAGTCCTATCATGTATATCAATAATTTTGTCCAAAACCAATAGTAAAAATATGTAAATCATTTTTCTCCTGCAGAAGATTTAAAGTTATGAAATAAAATTACTATCTCTTGGCGCATAAAAACCTAAATATGCTGTTTATGATGTAAGTATATATATATATTCATCAAAAATTAAATAGACTAAATGAGTCTTCATATTATCTTGTCAAAATATTTGGAAATTACAGAAAAGCAACATGAAGTTTATGTGAAATTTGAAGATTACTGTGAAATTTGTCATTTGTTGCAAATTCATCACTATTGACTATTTCATGAGTCTCCATATGTGTGATACTGTCTGCTCTTATTTTGCTTACTCATTTTTAAAAGTAAATTATAGCATCCCAATAATTTTAATAAGGTAAACACAAGTGATTCTAAAATATTTTGATAAATCCTTATCAAAACTCTTATCAAAATCCTTTACACTAACTTGTTAAATTTTCACCCCAAATTTTATTTTAAAAAAATAGTTTTTTAATGTCCTACTATAATATTTCCTCCGTCTCTCTCAGAGAGCCCAGCAAGCTACTGAGAGTATCCCGCCTGCACAGCAGAGCCTGGCAAGCTATCTGCGGCATATTTGATATGCCAAAAACAGAAACAAAAAGTCTCACAATGGAGACATTACTGGTGCCCACTTGAGAAAATCAATGAACAATGGGACAGTGCTACAGTGCTACTATAATATTAAGTAAATTGCTTAATGTATGTATAAAAATATGAATATGTATACCATAAGTTCTTATTATCTTGTTATCTGTAGATGACTTTTTCAGGTTGTTATGAAGTCTTCATTATTATGAATAATGTTGTTGTAAAGAATGGAGATTCATATATTCTTCACATAGTTATTCACCAATTTATTTGATTTATTTTATATCATATCTTTTAAAATGTGGAGTTTTAGTGATAACAAGCAACAACACAAAACTCAATGAACAGTATTCTATACTTGGTGATTGATATATTTCCATAGACTCATTTTAGATTTTATTTTATTTATTGGTGTTTGGTGCTGAGCTTAGGGCTTACTCCAGGCTCTGTGCTCAGAAATCACTCCTAGCTCTGCTCTGAGAACCATACAGGGTGCCAGAGAGCTAATCCAAGTTGGGCACATATAAAGCAAATCTTTGGGCTGGAGAGATAGCACAGCGGGTAGGGCGTTTGCCTTGCACGCGGCCGACCCGGGTTCAAATCCCAGCATCCCATATGGTCCCCTGAGCACGGCCAGGGGTAATTCCTGAGTGCAGAGCCAGGCGTAACTCCTGTGCATCGCCAGGTGTGACCCAAAAAGAAAAAATAAAATGCCTTCAGTTTAAAAAAAAAAAAAGCAAATCTTTGTTATTACTATCTTTCTGTCCTCTCTTTTATAGATTTTAAGCTTTATTTTTAACTTCTAACTACCATGTTAATTTAATAAAACATGATTAAAAATAACTAAATTTCAATCCAAAAATATTGAGTTATAAGTTGTCTTAAATATCCTATTATCTCAGGCAAGCAACTTCACTTAAGCACATTTCTCCGGTGCATACTGACCCTTCCTCTCCGGCAACCACCGCATTTTCCACAAAATCTAAGAATTATGGCCCTCCGCCAAGATGTAACCCCAATGGTCACACGTGTGTGGCCTCTCCGCTGCTACACGACCATGGCCCCAGAGGCCAGCTAAAGTACTTTGGGCACCAGTAACTTCTTGCAGAAATGTCTCTAGACTGTGAACTGATCCCCGGCCACCACCTCATGATGATCAAACAAGGGAGGTACGAGCTTGCAGTGATGCAATTTCTGGCAGAAATTTCTCTGGACTTTGTTACTAAAATACAGAAATCCAATATCTCTTCATTGTCAGCAATGGAAAACATATTATCAAATGCTTCCTTTTCAACAGGTCTGACTTGGCGGAGGAGGAACTCCAAAAATAATAGTGAGTTTTTTATTGAAATGTTGAATGTAATCAAAGTAAAGAGAAAAGTAAAGTGAAATTTATCAGCTACACAGGCGGGGAGTAGGGTGGGAGGTGGGGTGGGAGGGAGGTATACTGGGCTTCCTGGTGGTAGAATATGTGTACAGGTGACGGGATGGGTGTTTGAGCATTGTATAACTGAGACATATGCCTGAAAGCTTTGTTACTTTCCACATGGTAATTCAATAAAAAAGTTTTTAAAAAATCTAAGAATTATATTTGTCATGCTCTTAAGTTTATTTTCTTTGGCTACTTATATTCTTCATATGAAATAATTCATCTAGCACTGTAGCACTGTCATCCCATTGTTCATCAATTTGCTTGAGCAGGCACCAGTAACGTCTTCATTGTGAGACTTATTTCTGTTTTTGGCATATCAAATACACCACGGGTAGCTTGCTAGGCTCTGCCATGTGGGCAAGATATTCTAGGTAGCTTGCCGGGCTCTTCGAGAGGGATGGAGGAATTGAACCCGGGTCGTCTGCATGCAAGGCACATGCTCTACCCACTGTGCTATCACTCCAGTCCAACCATCTAGCAATTGTTCATTATTTCTGAGTTATTTGGCTAAGTATAATCACTTCATGTTCCTTCCATTTTGTTACAAAAGTCAAGTCTATTACCGCCCCACCCCTCCCCCATAGATGATGAGTGTTCCCTTGAGCATATATATCGTGCCTTCTTAATACCTTAGCCCTTCAATATGTATACCACAACTTCTTGTTATCTAGTTATCTGTGGGTGACATTTTTAGGTTGTTTTCAAGTCTTTGTCATTATGAATAATGTTGTTGTAAAGATAGAGAGTCACATATTCTTCTGAAATAGTGTTGATATGTTATTTGGATAAATGTTCAGGACTAGTGAGGCTGGATAATATGGTGTCTCCATTTTCAGTTGTTAAAGTAGTTCTGTATCTGGAGAAGATTTTTTGCCCTATGTATCTGTTAAGTTCCCACATAATATTATTGGTGTTATAAGGGACTATTGCCGTGTTGTTGTTGTTTTTCCCTGGGGAAGTTTAGGGTGTCTCAGCATTCTAAGTAGTAATCTGTAGCTAAATTACATTTTAAAAATTAAATACTTATGTAGATGGATCTGGAGATTATCATACTGAATTAAGTTAGAGGGAAAGGAAGAGATACAAAATGATTTCTCTTATATGTGGAGTATAAAGAACAAAGTAAGGGAGTAACAAATGTCCAAAGGCACTAAAAATGAAGAGCAGGAGTGTAAAAAACATCTGCCAGGGGGCAACTGGGTGGCTCTCCCGTCAGCAGCCCCTGGGTTGGGGAGGGGGCGTGGTCCTGGGCCACTCACCCAGCTAGAGTGGCCCAGGCCACAGGGCAGATGGAGGAAGAAACAAGGGCCAAGCAGGTTGATTGATGAATTGCCATTTATTTCATTCACTCCTGTCTCTCCCTCTGCTTCTCTCCTGGCTCTCCATCTGAACCCCTAACCCACTCTTCCAGCCTAGTTAAATACCCCCCAACATTAGTGGGTTGGGACTTACACATAAGTGTGGTCACAATAAGTAGGGTTAAAGTTCTTTCCCTCAGGGGATGCTGCTTCCAGGACAGATTCTCTTTCAATAGGATGACCCACCCAAGGATGGAACCCCATGGGTGTGTTTCTCCTCTCCTAGTCCAGCAAACATATAAGCATTCATAATATTAATCATTTTGTATGGACACAGTAAGAGATGCATTAAGCTAATAGAATTGATGTCCTGGGGTCATTTCAATTTCAGACCACAGTGCTCAGGCCAGATTAGTCTTTCCTACCCCTAGCAGGGTCCTAGTCTCATCGTTACTTTGGATCATGACAGTATTTGTCCATGATCAATCTCTTAACTTATAGCTAAGAATTGTGGCTCTTTGACCTGGCCCACTTCGATGCCAGGGTAGCTCAGAGCTTGCCCTGGGTCCCTTGATTCCCTCGTTGGGACCCTCCTTTTGGGGTGCTAGGAACTGAGGGAAACTGAGGCTTAAGTCGAGAAAGCAGATGCCCAGGGAATGAATAATATTTGAAGGCAGTTAAATCCCAATTTACAAAAGCATAATATTTCCAAAAGGGACATTGCTTTCAAGTAAACTATTCAAAAGATATAAGGAGAGGAGAAAGGCAATATTAATTTACAATATAAGTTCAGTGTCCTAGAAAGATCTGACCTGACAAATTAACAGAGTCTGATTAGGGGGGAAAGCTGATTAACTCGTTGGGGAAGAGAGCATAGAGAAGTGGTTACAGATAAAGAAAGGAATGGGAGTGACTTGAGAACACCTGGATGGGTGTGACTGGGATAAACCTAAGCTCCTTGTGCCAAGGGAGAAAGGACAAAGCAATGTCATCCTACACTGGAGAACTGGTTTTCAGTAGGAAGCTTACCACTGGGGTTGAGATGGGAGTGACAAGGCAGGGACAGTAACACTAGGACAATGGTAGACAGGAAAAGATGCTGGCTGGATAGCCAAACAGAAACAGAGAACATTGGTACAGGGATATGAAACTGGTGAAGGGATTAAAGGTGAAACATTGCATGCCTGAAAATCATGAATAAGTTTGTAACATTGTAATTCACAATGATTCAATTTAATTTGTTTTTAAAATAATAAAAAGAAATGAAACAAAAAATCAATTTTAATGTTTTGCTCTGCCTTTGGTGTAGTCCTTTCAAGATTAAAAATGGCAATTGGGGCTGGAGTGATAGCACCGAGGGTAGGGAGTTAGCCTTGCACATGGCCAACCTGGGTTCGATTCCCAACCTCCCATATGTTCCCCAAGCACCGCCAGGAGTAATTCCTGAGTGCAGGATCCAGGAGTAACCTCTGTGCATTGCCAGGTGTGACCCAAAGCAAAGCAAAGGAAAAACAAACCCATAAAAATGGCAACTAATAGTGCTTCAAAGCTATACAACGAGCTTAACAATTGTTATGCTACAACCTCATGAAACTCAAGCACAAAACATTGGAAATAGCCAAAATATCTATTGAAAATATAAATATATAAAAATTATCTATTGAAAATATAAATACATAAAATATATTTATAAATATTTGCATATTTATATATTTCATACAAATTATACATTTACATATATAAACATATATATTTGCCAATAGGTATTTGCAAAAAGAAAATACATTTTTATTAATAAATAGATATGTAGTTTCCATTAAATTATTTATATTCAATTAAAAGTATAAAATAAAACAAAATATTTTCTTTAAGATAACATTTAAAAGAAAAAATACATAGTATTTTGTAGGCTCTAAAGAGTTTGAATAAACCAGCACTAGTTGTTCATTAGTTGGGAAAAAACTTCTTGTATTACTCTAATTTCACCTCTATACAGCAGACCCTGTTCATTTTGAAAACTTAATTACATTCAGTGCCATGATTATAGAACAAGAAGACATTTAAAATCACTAACTGCTTTCACTCCTCCCCCACTTCTACTCCTGCTTATATCTTTATCTTCAGTTCTTTCCTCATCAAACTTTTATAGGGACTTATCATTCTCCTTGTCACTGGTAGCCTTCCCTAATTATCATGGCAGTAATGTCCACCACGACTAGAACATTTTTTCTGCCTGGCCTAATCATCCTCAATATTCATATACATTTATATTGAGTTTTCTGTCATAAAATCTTTTGTTTCCATTGTCAAAATTGTTAGATAATCTAAAATTATTTTCACAAACATTTATACTGTAGGAAAATGATGTAAGACCTTTCAACAAATGGACTAATACTTTCCAGAGACCAAGAGGATATATCAATTTCTACAGAATAATTGTCTTTCAAAATATTAAAACTCAGCTTTAAGCCCTGGTACTGCATCACTAGCCCAAAGACCGAGAAATGCCCCACTGGAAATCATCTCCAGGAGTGATTCGAAGGAACACCTACCAGCACTGGCATTATTAAGAATGCGTGATGCCTAAAATAACTTTGATTCATTCGGGAAACGCATACCAGAATGCTACAATAGTTTCCTATTCACAAAAGCTAAAGTCTTAGTATGTGATATTATTATATCAGGAATATTATCTTAGGAAAAGGATTTTGAGTAAAATGCTTTGTGGTATACTGAATCTTATCACCAAAATATAAAACTTCAGACTGAGTAAACCATAAAATGCATCATTTTCAGTAGGTCATATTCTCTAATTTCCTTATGATGCACAATTTACTGGACAATATACCAGAGCTGATTACTCTAACTCACCTTAATACCTCAGTAATGGGAACTCATTATGAGATAAAGAAGCCTCTTCAATTTATGTTTAATGTGTTTTGGAGTTTAATTTAGAAACCTTCTGTGATATATATACACATGTCTACATGTGCTTGTGTACATATATATTACACATAATATAATGTATACTATATTATATGTAAAATATTATATATGTATATATTTATATGTATTTCCATATAACCTAGTATTTCATGCTGTGCTATTGCACACACCCTCCCTTCAGAGAGTTTGACCTCTTATATAGCAACAACAGGACAGAACAACACTTTAAAAATCTTAGGGTTGTGAAATTCATGCCCACTTCAATCATCTTAATGAATGGCTAAATAAATAGCAGTACTACTATATTAAAAAAAAATCTTAGGTTTTTGGATCTAGTTATAGCACAGTGGAAAGTGTGTACACCTTGCATGTATGGAGTCCTGGGTCTCTTATTCCACATTAAAAATACTTTTTTTTTTAAAGAAAATCTCTCAAAATTTTCATGTTTAATTCTGGCCTATTAAGACTCAAATAAGAATACCGTCCCTGTCCCCAAGTAATTGGAACACTCCCCTAACCACACCTCCCAGGTCCCCATCTATTCCCAGGCAGCTGTCCCCATCTGGTTCGTCCAGCAGCCGCCCAGCCCCGCCTCCCCGCACTGTTCCTCCCTGCCTGGCTCCCTAATATCAGCCCTGTCTCCAGGTAATCCCAAGAGGAGACTAGGGACGTAGCCTGTATCTCAGGGGGTGTGGTCTCAAAAAGGGCATGGCCTCCTGCCAGAACAGCCACAGTTATTCTTTTTTGCTTCAGCATAATAGGTATAGTCTGTTTCTTTGAAAATCACCCTAGCCATCTCAATCACTCTATGCAAAATAGCCCGTTAGCTTATTCTAACTTCAGAAAAAATATCAGTGAATAATAGTAGCTGGGCAAAACCTTCATAAAGAAAACATAGTCTTAAGCCTTCACTAGTGGCCCCACATCAATCAGGAAGAGCGCCTGAGAGTAAGGAAGAACTCTAGAATAGGAACTGGGCTGCCATCAGCAACAGCACAACCACAGGCCCCCTCCCACAGCAAGAGGGAATACGAATAGACAACTCCAAGGTTCCAACTCTATACTTCCATAACAGTATGAAGAAACAGCGAAAATCCCCTCCACGAAGAGAGGGAAAAGAAAAGATTCCAGCAACCTCAACAGGGGTTACTCACATCTACGACATCTCAGATAAAGAATTCAGAGAGGAAATCTTGAGGAGAGCCGACATACTCCAAGCAACCATGGAACAGATATCCAATAAATTAAGGGAGGATATGAATGAAGCACTGGGGTAGATGCCCTCAACAGTAGAATGACTACAGCTAAAGACAGAATCCGTGAGCTTGAAGATGAGCTGCAGAAAGCTTACAGACAAGAACAAATAATGGCAAAAGACCTAAATGGCTATAAAACAAATCAGAGTCCTTGGGGATGACTTCAAGAGGAACAACATAAGAATCATTGGAGTACCAGAAGCACAAGGAAGTAACCCCAATGAAGAAAAAAGCACAGTGAAAGACATCATTGCCAAGAAATTCCCAGCGCTGGAGAATGCAGGCCTCTTGATCCAAGGAGTCCAAAGAGTACCAGCAAAATGAGACCCAAATAAAAAGACTCCAAGGCATATCATAGTCAGAATGACGGATGCTGTGGATAGAGACACAATTCTGCAAGCAGCAACGTCAAAGAAGGAAATCATATACAAAGGAGCACCCCTCAGATTTACAGCAGAGCAGTCAGAGGAAACTCTTTGAGCCCGAAGACAATGGTGGGACATAGTGAAAAAACTCAACGAAATTAATGCCTCACCAAGAGTACTTTATCCGGCTAAACTCTTGTTAAAACTCAAAGGAACCATACACTATTTCTCAGATAAACAACAGCTCAGACACTTCATAGACTCAAACCCAACTTAAAAGAAGGTCTAAAGGGGCTATTGTAAGACAAGGAGGAACCCCATAAAAACAACAAACCCCAGAGAAAGATGACACAAAACCCTATGACAATAATCTCTTTCAATGTCAACAGCCTAAATGTACCTATCAAGAGACACAGAGTGGCAAAATGGATCCAGAAATTAAACCCAACATTCTGCTGCCGGCAAGAAACACACCTGAACACTCAGTGCAAACACAGTCTCAAAGTCAAAGGATGGAAAACAATCCTGTAGGCAAACAATTCCCTCAAAAAAGCTTGAGTGGCCACACTAGTATTCTACAACATAGATTTCAGGTTAAGAAAGATTAGAAGGGACATTGAAGGTCATTTTCTATTTATCAAGGGATATGTACAATAGGAGGAAATCACACTCTTAAACGTATATGCACCTAATGAACAACCAGCTAAATACTTAAAACGACTCCTAGCAGACTTTAAAGAGGACATCACTAACAGCACAGTTGTATTCAGAAACTTCAATACTGTCTTATCACCTCTAGATAGATCAACAAGAACAAAACTCAGTAAGGAAACACTGACTCTGAAAGAAGAAATTGAAGAGAGAGGCCTAATAGACCTATACAGGGCTTTACACCCTAGAAAGAAAGAATACACATTCTTTTCCAGTGCACATGGAACATTCTCCAAAATAGACCATGTACTGGGCCCCAAAACAAACCTCAATAGAATCTGAAAAATAGAAATTGTATCAATCATCTTTTCAGATCATGATGTGCTGAAGATAGAAGCTTCAGACACACAGACACGGAGAACCGAATCAAATACCTGGAAATTAAACTACTCAAAGTTGAACAATGAGTGAGTCAGGAAGGAAATCAAGGAAGAAATCAAAAGATACCTAGAAACAAATGAGAATGAAGACACGAGCTACCAAAACATATGGAACATAGCTAAATCCATGCTAAGGGGAAAATGTATAGCTCTGCAAGCATTCCTCAGGAAGGAAGAAAGGGCCTACATAGATAGATTGACTTCACAGCGCAAGATCTTAGAAAAGGACCAGCAAAAGGAACACAAACCAGACCAAAGGAAAGAAATAATAAAAATTAGAGCAAAAATTAAAGACATGGAAACTCAGGAAACAATCTGAAAGGTCAATGAAACCAAGAGCTGGTTCTTTGAGAAAATAAACAAGATTGATAAATTGCTAGCAAGACTCACAAAGAAAGAGAGAGAACCCTAATAAACCGAATCAGAAATGAAAAGAGGGGCATCACAACAGAAACCAAAGAGATTCAACATATCATCAGAGACTACTTTGAAGGTCTGTATGCCACAAATCAAGAGAACCTAAAAGAAATGGATGAATTCCTTGATTCCTATAATCTCCCAAGACTGAATCCAAGAAGACCTGGAATACTTGGATAGACCCATTAATATCAAGGAAATTGAAACTGTAATCAAAAGTGTCCCCCAAAACAAAAGCCCAGGTCCATATGGATTCACTGGCAAATTCTTCCAAACATTTAAAGAGGACATGCTGTCAGTTTTCCTCAAGCTTTTCCAGGAAATTGAAAAAACAGGAACTCTCCCAGACAGTTTCTATGAGGCACATATCTCTGTAATACCAAAAGCAAACAAAGACACCACTAACAAAGAAAATTACTGACCAATATTCCTGATGAACACTGATATGAAGATCCTCAACAAAATATTAGCAAGTAGAATCCAAAAACTCATCAAAAAGATCATATACCATGACCAAGTGGGATTCATCCCGGGGATGCAAGGATGGTTTAACATTCGGAAATCAATCAACATAATCCATCATATCAACAAAAATAAAGATAAAATACATATGATTATATCAATAGATGCAGATAAAGCATTTAACAACATCTAACATTCGTTCATGATGAAAACTCTCACTAAAATGGGTCTTGGAAGAACTTTACTCAAGATAGTCAAAACCATCTACCACAAACCCATGGCAAGCATTATCCTCAATGGGGAAAAACTAAGGGCCTTTCCTCTAAGATGGGGGACAAGACAAGGATGCCCATTATCACCACTTCTCTTCAACATTGTACTGGAAGTACTTGCAATAGCTGTTAGGCAAGAGAAAGACATTAAGGGCATCCAGATAGGAAAGGAAGAAATCAAACTCTCACTATTCGCAGATGATATGATAATATATCTAGAGAATTCTAAAACCTCTACTAAGAAACTATTAGAAACAATAGGCTTGTACAGTAAAGTCGCAGACTATAAAGTCAATACCCAAAAATCCATGGCCTTCCTATATGCAAACAATGAGTCAGAGGAAAGGGTCATGAAAAAATCAATCCCATTCACAATCGTGCCCCAGAAAATTAAGTACCTCGGAATCAGCTTAACCAAGGAAGTAAAGGAACTCTACAAAGAAAACTATAAAACGCTACTCCATAAAATAAAAGAGGACATGAGGAAATGAAAACATATCCCCTCCTCATGGATTGGGAGAATCAACATTGTCAAAATGGCAATACTCCCCAAAGCAATATACAGGTTCAATGCGATCCTTATAAAGATACCCATGAAATTCTTCAAAAAAAATGGATCAAGCTATCCTGAAATTCATATGGAACAACAAATGCCAATGGATAGCTAGAACAATTCTCCAGAAAAAGATGCTGGGAGGCATCACCCTCCCCAACCTTAAACTTTACTACAAAGTGGTAACAATTAAAGCATCGTGGTACTGGAATATAGGCAGAGCTGCAGACCAATGGAACAGTGTGGAATATCCCTACACACAACCCCAAATGTACGATCATCTAATCTTTGATAAGGGAGCAAGAAATGTTAAGTGGACCAAGGAAAGCCTCTTTAACAAATGATGCCAGAACAACTGGAAAACCGCAATCAAAAAAATGGGCTTAGATCTTGACCTGACACCATGCACAAAAGTCAGATCAAAATATATTAAAGACCTCAACATCAGACCACAATGTACCATAAGGTACAGTGAAGACAAGGTTGGCAAAGCCCTCCAAGATATTGAAGCTAACCATACCTTCAAAGATGACACACAACTGATCAGCCAAATGGAAACAGAGATAAACAAATGGGACTATATTAAACTAAGAAGCTTCTGCACCGCAAAAGATACAGTGACCAGAATACAAAGACAATCTGTAGAATGGGAAAGGATATTCATCCAATACCCATCTGATAAGGGGTTGATATCAAGGGTATATAAAGCACTGGTTGAAATCTACAGGAAAAAAACATCCAACCCCATCAGAAAATAAGGCAGAGAAATGAACAGAAACTTTCCCAAAGAAGATATATGAATGGCTAAAAGGCACATGAAAAAATGCTCTTCAGCAGTAATCATCAGGAAGATGCAGATCAAAACAACTATAAGATACCACCTCACACCACAGAGAATGGGACACATCCAAAAGACCAAAAGCAACCGGTATTGGAGGGGATGTGGGGAGAAAGGGACCCTTCCACATTGTTGGTGGGAATGTCGACTTGTTCAGTCCTTCTGGAAAACAATATGGATGCTTCTCAAAATATTAGAAATTGAGCTCCCATTTGACCCAGCAATACCACTCCTGGGAATATATCCCGCAGATGCAAAAAAATATAGTTGAAATGACATTTGCACTTATATGTTCATCGCAGCACTGTTTACAATAGCCAGAACCTGGACAAAACCTGAGTGTTCAAGAACAGTTGACTGGTTAAAGAAACTTTTGAACGTCTATACAATGGAATACTATGCAGCTATTAGAAAAGATGATGTCATGAATTTTGCATATAAGCATGGAAAGTAACATGCTAAGTGAAATGACTCAGAAAGAGAGAGACATACATAGAAAGATTTTGCTTATCTCTGAAATATAAAATAACAGAGTAGGAGACTAACACTCAAGAATAGTAGAAATAAGCACTAGGAGGTTGGCTCCATGGATTGGAAGCTGGCCTCATGTGCTGGGGGAAAAGGCAGTTCAGATAGAGAAGGGAACATCAAGTAAGCTCTGGTTGGAGGACCCGCTCGGGAGGGGAGATGCGTGCTGAAAGTAGACTATAGATTGAACACGATGGCCACTCAATACCCATGTTACAGACCACAACACCCAAAAGGAGAGAGAGAGAGATCAAAAGGGAATGCCCTACCACAGAGGCGGGGGTGGCGGGTGGGGCGGCGGTAAAGGGTAGATGGGATTGGGAGGTGGGAGGGATTCTGGGTTCACTGGTGGTGGAGAATGGACACTGGTAGAGAGAAGGGTGCCCGAACATTGTATGAGGGAAACAGAAGTATGAAAATGTGTAAATCTGTTACTGTACCCTCATGGTGATTCACTAATTTAAAAATAAAAAAATTAAAATAAAAAAATTTAAATTAAAAAAAGACTCAAATAAAAGCTGCCTGAGAAGAGAGTGAGCCAGAAATTAGTGAAAAACATTTAGATGATAGTGAGAATCTCTGAGAAGTAAAGATGCTTCCAACTCTAAGTTTTTGTTATACTAGAGGACTCACAGTAGAAATTGTAATAAATCTTTATATTTCTAATAGAGGTAAATGCATGTTTCTCCACCTAGCAGTTTTTCTCCTGATAAAAGCTAAAATTTCACAAAATCTACAGATTCCTTATAAACAAATCTTCCAAGGCAAGAAGCAGACTAGAAATATAAAAAGCAGACATAGAACGAGCATCGGGATGTAAATATCAATTTTTAATTAATATTTTCATATCATTTGTATGAAAGCCTAAGATTAGCATTACAGAATAATATGGAATTTTATTAATTTATTTACGTTTGGGTTCACAAGCCACATCTGGCAGTGCTCAGTGCGTATAATCGCTATATGTTCTGGAATCACTCCTGTCTGCATGCAGGGGACTGTATAGGGTGCCTGGGATGGAACTTAAATTACCCATGTGCAAGGAAAGCACTCTATTTAATGTAGTATCTCTGGACCCCAATTTGAATGTTGTCTCCTGTAGTAGTTGTTGATGTTTTAACAAATCTTCTTGCTGTATTCTGTAGATATTCCACAAATTTACACTTATACAAATAGTGTCCAATAATTCCCTTCCCTCTACATCACCACTAAAATTTGTTTAAAATTTTAGATATTCATATTAGTAAAAATATGACATCAATTTAAATCCCTATTGTAAAATGACTGTGTAGTGTACACATTGATACACAGCTGAATAACTATTGTGCTGTTAAAAGATGATATAGTGAAAAACTTGGGAGAAGATGTATGAATGCTGAGGCAATTATGATAAGAAAACAAGTAAGGACACGAAAGACAATTACTGGATGATTTTATTAGTATGTGAAATATGTATAACTAAAATGAAAAACTAATAAAAATACAACTAGATTTGATGAAAAATATGTGGGCTGTAAAATAAAAAAGGGACGCTAGGTAAAATGTTCACAGAGAGAAAGAGAGATGCTTAGTATAAATGAAAACAGGTCTTTAAGGTGTGGGTTGGCACTGAAATTTTGGAATATGACATATATATGCACATATATGTACATGGGCTGGAGCGATAGCACAGCGGGTAGGGTGTTTGCCTTGCACACAGCCAACCCCAGTTCTATTCCCCCATCCCTCTCAGAAAGCCCGGCAAGCTACCGAGAGTATCTTGCCTGCACGCCAGAGCCTGGCAACTTACCCGTGGCATATTTGGTATGCCCACGCCTACCAAACAGTAACAATAAGTCTCCCAATGGAGGATGTTACCAGTGCCCTCTTGAGCAAATCAATGAGTAATGTGATGACAGTGACAGTGATATGCATATATACAAACATATATATATATATATATATGTATGTGTGTGTGTGTGTACGCACACACATGAAGGAATAAATCTAAAGCCCTGGAGTTCCTTTGTATAGTAACATAATGGCAAGTCAATAGAAATGGGGGAAATGTATGTAGAGAGACAGAGGGCAAAGAATGTGTGACAGAAATGTACTAGGAAATATTAAATGCTCACTTAAGGTTTGTAGCCTTCACATTAAAATCAGTTCAGTCAGTGAAATAGTGCATTCTTCTCCAGATTACATTCCACATTCTCATCATACTAGAGAAATAGTTTGAGTAGTTAGATTTTGTCAGCTTAGTATGGAAAATGTAAAATGCAATATTGATATAGACTTTGTCATAGTAATTGGTTATAATGATGGAATAGACTACTAACTTAGAACAAAAAGTGATAGACCTCCCATCCACCAAATAATACGGAATTAATAAAGAAACTGTAATACTGGGATTGTGGCATTCTAACCGAAGTTAATAGAAAAGTTAAGAAACAGTGGCCAGAAATTGAAACATAATTTGAGATCTATGAAGAGCACCACTTCTAACAGACTATAACATAGAAATAAGTATTCCCATATAATGATGAGATGTGTTTTTAATTGTTTGTGTTAAGATAGATATGTTCGTATATATACTGTAAAAGTTTCACATATATTATTTAAATATTTATCTCTCTATATACATATTACATTAAATTCATCATTAAAAGTACAATTCTACCTTTCACCATGCATGTGACAAATTATCCATTCCTATCCCTTCCCTAATGGTAACCATCAGTTACTTTTTCTTATTTAGGTAATTTATTTATTCAGTTCCTTTATTATACAATATGAGTGAAATAATGATATTTTTCTGACTTATTTCATTGAAGATAATACCTTTTGAGTTCACCAAACTTGTTGGGGATGGCAAGATTCCATCCTTTTCTTTATAAATGAGTAGCATTTTATTTTGTCTTGATGAGATGAATTTCAGGGTATTTGTAGATTGTTTCTTTTATTAGTTACCTTAATTTTGATATCTGAGTTCATCATGTCGACCAAGACCATCCATGGTAACTCACAGTTCCAGAAGGCCGAACATAAAGGTTGGACATAAGAGTCTCCCAGTGGACATTTTCACAACGAAATTGTCCACATCATATTCAATAGAAGGTTTGCCTGACTGATGTCGCTGTTGTCCCAAAATTCCAAACGGGATTGGACCATGTCTCCTTCGTGCAAAATTCTACTGCACAGAGCAGGGAGACTGTAAAGTTTAAGACGAAACCCCAGAATGACCATCAAATGGGGACTCTTTGGCACTATTGCGGCAACGTGGGAAGATGCCGTCATTGACAACATTGACAAGGAATACAATCAACTGCTTCAGCACCTCCATGACTGTGCAAAGCATGCTGAGAGTTGGAAAGCCACATACAGACACCTGTCCTTGGAGACTCTCGAGCTCATTCGCCAAGGTGGTTTGGCACGAGCCTCAGGCAACCACAAGCTAACATCTGAGCTTGTAAAGCTGTGCAGAGAAGCAATAAAGGAAGACATCAAAGAGAGAAGAGCAGCAGTGTTGGCCGATCCGGCAGAAGACGAGAAAAGTATTCGAAATGCTCACCTGTCCTTCGCCAAGTACAAGAACAAGATGATTGGGGCTGAAGAGATAGCACAGCGGGTAGGGCGATTGCCTTGCACGCGGCCGACCCCGGTTCGATTCCCAGCATCCCATATGGTCCCCTGAGCACCGCCAGGGGTAATTCCTGAGTGAAGAGCCAGGAGTGGCCCCTGTGCATTGCCAGGTGTGACCCTAAAAAGCCAAAAGAAAAAAGAACAAGATGATTGCCATCCGACATCCTGATGGATCTATCACATCTTCCAGAAAGGCAATAGAGAAGATTATTCACGACTTCTAGTCAGATCTTATTGACAGCTACATCCACCTTCCCACATACCAAATTTTGCAGGATGGATATGTCGTTCCCAATATCCTCCATTTCAAAATCTGACACGCCATTTCATTGATAAAGACGTGGATAGCACAAGGTCCAGACAAGGTCAGAAAGGAATATCTGAAGAATCTTCCACCAGTACTCTTCAATACACTCGCTCAACTCTTCACACACTACCTGCCTGAATGTTGCAAGGTTCTGTCCCAATGGAAAACCAGCAGGACCGTTCTGTTGTATAAGAAGGGAGACATCCACGACATTGGCAACGATTACCCAATCTGCCTGTTGTCTGTCGTCTACAAGTTTTTTACTCCAGTCATCCTGAATAGAATAGGCAGGACACTAGACGAAGGACAACCATGCAAGCAAGCTGGGTTCTGAAAAGGATTCAGTACAATTGACCATATCCATACGGTGACCAAGCTTATTGAAGTTTCGCAAGAGTTTAAGATGCTGCTCTGTCTAAAGTTCATCGATTTAAAGAAGGCCTTTGATTCTTTTGAGATTGAAGCGGTCATCAAAGCCCTGGCCAAACAGGGCATTCAAACTAGTTTTGCAAGAGTTCAAGATGGCACTCTGTCTAACGTTCATTGATTTAAAGAAGGCCTTTGATACTGTTGATACCCTGTTTTCATAGGGCCCAGGTCTCTGAGGCTTATTTTAATGCAAGAGGAACAGTGGAGTCAAAAAGATGTGCCCAGAGCCAGAGTTTCCTTGTCCTCTTAAGCACTTCTTCGACGCTCTTGAAGGCGTTCCACGCTGCTCTCTTCCTCCTGCGCAGTTCTGACGCCAAATCGTTCCTCATGTTGTGTTCTCGACCCAGGTACACATAGCTGCTGCATTCGCAGATGGTAGTTCTGTTGAGAGCAAATGGAACGTCAGGGACTAGTTTGTTTTTCATGAACATAGTTTTGGTGAGATTCAGCTGCAGTCTAAACTTTCCACACTTGCGGTTGAAGACGGCCAGCATTTGTGCCGCTTGGATAATGGTTGGTGTTATGAGACGATGTCATCAGTGAAACAGAGGTAGTGTAGTTGCTGACCATCTATATTCAGTCCCATCCCTTCCCATTCCAGTCATCGAGTGACATTCTTAAGGGTGGCACTGAAGAGTTTCGGTAAAATGGTATCACCCTGCCAAACCCCTCTCTTTACATTAATAATCATTTCCTTGTAGAATGGTGAGATCTTGGTGGTGAATCCATAATACAGCTTGTGGAGGATCTTGATGTACTGAGTTTGAACGCCCCATTAAAAATAAATAATTTCCTTCTTATGGCACAGCTATGTTATTCACTATTGTGAGTGCTTTGAATTTTGGACATTGTAATAAATATAGAGAACTCTCATTCAGGAGTTTAACTTCTCATTCTCTTTTCACAGTATTACACAGAGTTTTTAGTTTAAATTCAGTTCACCTTCTTATTTTTGATGGGAGGGGCATCATCAGCTGGTGGTGTTTAGAGCTTAGTCCTGGATGTGTACTCAGAGATCATTCATGAAAAGCATTGGGGGAACCATATGAAATGTTGTGGATCAAATCCAATTCTTCCACTTACAAGCCAAGTACCCTATCCACTGTGCTGTCTCTTGTCCTGAAGTGCACCTCTCTGAATACTTTGAGTACTTGAGAATTTCTTTTGTGAATTGTGTCTAAAGGTGTGTGTGTGTGTGTGTGTGTGTGTGTGTGTGTTTTACCATGGATAGCAGAGTATTTTTTCTGTAATTTCTTCTAAGACTTTATATCTATATATGTATATGTATATATATATATATATATATGTATATTTGCTTTCTGGGTCATACCTGGTGATGCACCTGGGTTACTCCTGGCTCTGCACTCAGAAATTATTCTTCGCAGTGCTCAGGGGACTATATGGGATGCTGGGAATTGAACCTGCGTCGGCCGCCTGCAAAGCAAACACCCGACCCACTGTGCTATCACTCCAGCCCCAGACTTTTATATTTTCATGTGTTCCATGTAGAACCTGTGATATGTTTTGAGTTTATTTGTGTGATATTTATAAAAATTTATAAATAGATCATTTCAATATGGATGTCCAGTTATTCTAATACTACTTAATTATTGTCTTTGCTCCAGCTAACTGCCTTTGTTCCTTTGGCAAAATCAGTTGAGACCATTTCTGTTTCTTTCTTCATAGGTCTTTGTAATACTTGATTTATTGTTTTATTGTATATATTTATATTTCACGCCAATACTACACTATTTTGAGTATTGTAGTATTATAGCAAACCTTGAAATTTTCTAGTGACAATCTTCTAAATTGCTCTTACGGAACTTCACATCGGAAATTCTGGACTTTGGTTCCTGTGTAAATTTTAGAACTAATTTGTTGATATATTCAAAATATTTGTCATTTTATTGGATTTTATTATACTATAGAAATATTTTGAAAGAACTGAGGCAGGAGCTATAGTACAGTCTTTTGGGCACTTGCCTTGTCATGCAGCTGAACTAGGTTCAATCTCTGGCACTATATATGGTCTTTAGAGTCCTTGTGAGTACTTCAGGAGTGATCCCTGAGTACAGATTGAGGCCTAAGTCCTAAGAACTTTCAGGTATGGTAAAAATAATAAAGTAATAACTGAAAAACAAGATGAATATTTGGGAAGAACTGACATTGAAAATATTGAGTATACCTATTTCATGAAATATATTTCCATTATGCATTTTCTGTTTTATTTTTTCATTAATAATATCTATTTTTCCTCATAAAAATTACTTTGTTAAATTCATACTAACATGCTTTTAGCTATTCACCTTAATTGTGCATTATACTTTGAATATTAAATTCTATTTATTCCTTGCTGATACAGAGGATAGTAATGGACTTTCTATATTAATTGCATATTCATACCCTCTTAATAGATGCCAGTATAAGCTTTTCTTAAGCAATGACCTAACTTTCTCTTGCTTCTACTCTTGGCTTGACCCCTGTCCCACTATAGACCATCATGAATCATATTCTTTTCTGCTGCCAGAGTAATGTTTTAAATACATCAATCAGATAATATAATTTTCAGCCTAAGTCCCTTCAAAGTGCTCTTATTTTAGCTGGGATAAAATATAAACATCTTTCCATGACATAAAATCCCTAATGTGATCTGATTTTAGCTTACTTATCTAATCTCATTTCTTCCTACTCTCATCCTCCTTCTTTAATTTATTTTTTCTTACAGGATTAAAGTAAGATTCTTTCCCTCTTATAAGAATTAAAGAAGACCCATTGATTTTAATCTCAGAATGGTATGTGTCTGTGAAGCTCTTATTTTAAATATTTTTGTGGTGTACTTTTTATCTTCTTTCTATCTCAGTCAAAAATAGAATCCACTCCCTTTCCTAGGCATTGCTATAATTCTGGTATATAATGATTTTATCTTTCTTAATAATACACAATGACCCTTGATCTTACCTACCTTATGTGTTTATGATTCAACTCATAATTATACTCTACCAAACCTCCCTATTCCTATCACAAAAGCTAATGTGTTCAAGAATTTATTCAGTCTTTTTTTTTCATTCCTGCTTACCAAACTTAGAAACATGTTCAACAACTATCAGGGGGGCAGCTAATTAAAATAGTAATTTTTTATTAAGGAAGTATAGCAGTTCTGTGATTTTATATAGAACCCCTAAAGTAACTCATAGCTAGGTTTTTGACTAAGAAACACATGCATCATTGGGTTTAAAGGTGCCCTATGAGAGAAGGTACTGACTAAAATATCGACAGTGCAGTGCAACCAACTATTTTATTTTTAGGAAAAGGTGGACTTTCTCAAACAGTATAAGATTTTATAAATAGCAATATAACATATTGAACAAATAGGAATGCTCTCTGGTAGAAACTAAGATCTTGTGTATCTCTCCCCTTTCAAAAAACACAACAGCAACCAAGTCCAGGTATTTTAGACTAAAGACACCGTACCTTCTCTTTTTCACTCACTGTCAGGAACAACATAATGATCAACCCATGACTTAGAGGCTAAAATCACTATGGCAATTTTGGGGTATAGATAAAGGCTGGGAGTGTTGACAGAAATAGAGCTGCAGTATGGAGCACTCCAGGTTTCTCTGAATAAGAATGCACATTTTAAATTCTAAAGCAAAACTTGCTAATGTAGCATTGTTAAATTATCAAAATAACTTATTATGAAAACAATATTTCTAAATAAGAACATATAAATATACAGGATTTGTCAGGATTTCATTAAACTTTCCAGCTTAAATTCAGTAAATTAGAAAAGAAAAGAATGCCTTATTCACCCTAGTAAATGGTTAAGAACTGCCAGTTGGGACTATTATGCCCCCCAAAATAATTAATATTAAATATGATAGAGACAGGGCTAGAGTACAAAGGGTACAGAACTTGCCTTGCATGTGGCCAACTTAGATTTGATCCCTGTCACCTCAAATGGTCCTCAGGTCCCAACAGGAATGATATATATATGCAATTTATATTTCTAATTTAGCGCTGGAGCGATAGCACAGTGGCTGGGCATTTGCCTTTCACAAGGCCGACCCATGTTCGATTCCTCTGCCCCTCTCGGAGAGCCCGGCAAGCTACCGAGAGTATCAAGCCCAAGCGGCAGAGCCTAGCAAGCTACTCGTGCGTATTGGATATGCCAAAAACAGTAACAATAAGTCTCTCAATGAGAGAGGTTACTGGTGCCCGGTAGAACAAATCGATGAGCTACGGGATGACAGTGATACAGTGATATATATATAATATATATAAATTATAGGGCTGGAGTGATAGCACAGCGGGTAGGGCATTTGCCTTGCACATGGCCGACCTGGGTTCAATTCCTCTGTCCCTCTTGGAGAGCTTGACAAGCTACCGAGAGTATCTCACCCGCATGGCAGAGCCTGGCAAGCTACCCGTGGTGTATTCAATATGCCAAAAACAATAACAAGTCTCACAATGGAGACGTTACTGGTGCCCGCTCAAGCAAATGAATGAGCAATGGGATGACAGAGATACAGTGACAGTGATATATAAATTATATATGTACATGTAATTTTATATTTATAATTTTACTTTTTCAGAAAAACTAAAATTATAGAGGTTACCACAACTAGACTTTGCTTTGCATACAGGAAATTATTCATAGGAGTCCTTATATATGAAAATAGGAAACAAAAGATCATAAAACCTTGGACAAGGATATAAATGGTAATAAAATAGTAGTAATACAAACAAGTGACATGAAATAATACTATTCACATAGGAAACTCACATAAAATAAGAAAATAAATATGAGCTCACACATTGTGAATGAAAAGCTGGAGTAAGTTTCTACAACCCCATGGTACAAAGAAAACAATTGAAAATATATCTGATAAAATATTCTTTTAACCAAGGGAAGTAATGTAACATGAGGTTAATTCATCAAGAAGACAAAATAGTTATAAATCTATTCACAATCTCTATATCTATCTAGATACAAACAATGCACAATATTTTAAAAATATCTTAAGAACCCTAAAGTGTGAAGCCAGGGAGAAAGTTCATGTTTAAAGCATGTGCTTAATATGCTGGCTCCTTGAGTCTGATTCCCAGCATTGCATAGCACTGCAAACACCACAGGTGGTGACTGCCAAATACCTCTGGGCACGACTCTGGTAGCTCCCGAGTACCACCAGTGGGATACTAATGGCCTTTGCCATTACTTGATTGGCAATTGCACATAGCTGGGCTGAGCATCTCAGGGACTATCAAGTCTCCATGAGCACTATTAGAGTTGGATACTATAAAGTCAAAGAGAGAGACCTCAATAAGATATATATTATATTATATTAAAAAATATAAAAATCATAAAGGAATTCAACTTACCAATTGCAACAATGGATGTATGCTAGACCAAAACAAATAAATAAATGCCAAGGAACTGTTGGCATAAAATGAAGTAATTGAAAACGAGATGGACTTAGTGGATATAGGCATAATATTACATCACCAAAATAGAATACATATTTTTTTTCCTCAAGTGCATAGAACATTCTCAAGGATGGATCAAATGTTGGGATATACATGTACTAATGTATATACAGTAATAAAATAATATACAGCATCTTTTTTACCACAATTATATCAGACTTAAAAGAACATGAACTGACAATGACAATAGGAAAATACTCAATAAAATGTCCTTTTCTAAATAATTCCTAGATCGTGAAGAAATCAAATAAGAAATATTAACATTCCATAAATAATAATAAAAACAAGGTGATTCTTGCTTTAAATCCTAAGGATGCACAGAAAGTTGAACTAAGGATGCTGGAGAAGTTAAGAGGGTTAGGGAAATTTACAGGGATTGAGGTATGTGCCTTGCATGTTGACAACTTTGGTTCGATACCTGCCATGGCATTACCTAGTGCATCCCTAGAGGCCACCAAGCATTACAAGAGTGGTCAGGATAGTCCCCAGCATCACAAGGTTTAAACATTTTTGGGTCTTTATATGGAACCATCTGAAAACATCAGGAGGGGCACTGATCCTTTTGGCATAACATGGAAAACCCTCTGTCTTTCCCAAAACACCTGTATTAAGAAGCAAGTTCATGACCATACAAGCCTATAAGGATATACAAGAAAATACTCAAATTTAAATAAAAGTCACATGTTACATGTGAAGGAACTAGAAGGGAGGAACAACAGAAAAAAATAACCTAAAGAAGGAAATAATAACAAGTATATTGAAAAAAAAAAAGAAATCCTAAAGACAGACAAAAGATCAATAAAATCAAAACTTGGTGTTCTTACTGGATCAATACACTTGACCCTACTCCCAGTCCCAGAAGAAAAAAGGAAGAAACCCAATTAAAAAAATTAGGAATGAAAAAGACAAAGTTACAACTGACAGCATAAATATAAAGATCATAATACTACTGTGAAATTGATAATACAATCAAATAAATAACCTTTGGGGAAATGGACACATGTTTAGAATTATATGACCTTCTGAGATCAAACCAGGGAAAAATATAAAACTTGAATTGAATTATTACATGTGCAGCAATTGAAACAATAATCAAACAAACAAAAGTCTTTCTTTTCAAAGACAGTACATTTTAAAAACAAATATTGCATCAGGATTCAGTTTCATCAAAATACAAAGGATCAGTTTCATACAGAGGAATAGTTCTTCTTATAAGATTAGTAATTCAATAATGAACAGATGGATTCAAATGTACAGATCTTTGTCTTAAAAATTGATGCATATAGAATTACTGGATGAAGAAATGTAATGTAGTAAAAGGAGGATGCCCAGATCTCCCTTGACCTGGAAGATCAACTTAGGAAGGAGAAAGACAAAGAAAATAAATCAAGGAGGGAAGAAGAAGAAGATGAGAACGGGGAAGTAATGGGTAACAGGAATTAAGGCTTCAGTTACACTGATGATGTGAGATGATGCTTTAGTCATATATTTCAAAGCACAGACTCAACAAGAATGAAGACGTGAGATCTAAGCTGCAACTGTCGAACTTTGTAATGTACCTGTCAAGGTGGCAGGCATTGATGAGGGGGTGGAATATAAGAACACTAGTGGAGGGAAGTTGACACTGGTGGTGGGATTGGTATATCATATGCCTATCTGTGCATTATGTAAATTTAAATATTATATGCCGAGAATTCAGCTATCATTAACTTTGTAAATTGTGGCTCTTTAATTAATTGAAAAATTAAAATTCAAAAATGAGATGCTGTAGTGAATGACCATGCTTACTTTACTAGCAAGTAAACACTACTATGACTGAATGTCTTATACATAAAATTTAATGCAAATTCAATGAATTACTGTATCACTGTCATCCTGTTGATCATCGATTTTCTCGAGCAGGCACCAGTAGCATCTCCATTCGTCCTAACATTGAGATTTTAGCAGCCTCTCTTTACTCGTTTTTCTCAGCAGTGCCTCATTGGAGGCTCTTTCAGGGTAAACGACATAAAATTTTAAGAGAAATGTGTACTCTCAAGTATTTAACTTGACTAAGAATTTGAGAGCCCTCCCCATCCCAAGGGAACCGACAGGGCTGTCGGTCTCCATTACCCAACCGCTTAACCACCACCACGCTGCAGGCCACTTTTCACATGCTCCGCCTGAGCCTCACGCATAACTGAACAAATTCCTGGATTGTGTGGAGTAACACATCATAAGACACTCCCTACTCATTTTCTATAAAATCATAGAAGGAAATATATATATGTATATATACACATATATACATATATGTGTGCATATATATATACATATATATATATATATATGCCACTCAGAGAGCCCGGCAAGCTAATGAGAGTATCCTGCCCACACGGCAGAGCCTGGCAAGCTCCTCGTGGCATATTCGATATGCCAAAAAGAGTAACAATTACAGGTCTCATTCCTCTAACCCGGAAAGAGCCTCCAATCATTGGGATAGACGAGTAAGGAGAGGCTGCTAAAATCTCAGGGCTGGGAAAAATGGAGATGTTACCAGCACCAGCTCGAGTAAATCAATGAACAATGGGATGACAGTGATACAGTGATACAGTGACTAAGAATTTGCATATAATGATGCATCATCATTTCAATGAAATTAGAAAAGATAATTTGATAAAAATAAAAAATAGTTAAAAATAGAACAAGTAAACAGAGATAGACTACATAAAAAGAGCTCACTAATTTGTTTTTATCATGCAACAACTCTAGAGTCATGTAGACTAACATTAATATTGTACTCCCATAATCCATCACATATTTCCTTGGCCATCATCACCAACAGTATATCTTACTGATATACATTATTGATATGCATTTTATAGTTTTAGATTGGCAGTTCACCAACTACAATTATGTCCACCTTCCATTTAAGAAGAAGGAAAAGGAAAAAATATTTATTCTAGTTATTTTTTCACCAAGAAATTCCTTTGAAGCCATCCCACAAATACTAATTGCAACTCACTAGGCAAATGCCTAAGAAGGCTGGGAAGTTTTGTTTTTAGTTTTTTTGTGGTAGCTCTGTCCTCCTGTTGCTCATCAATTTGCTTGAGCAGGCACCGGTAACGTCTCCATTGTGAGACTTGTTGTTACTGTTTTTGGCATAACAAATATGCCACAGGTAGCTTGTCAGGCTCTGCTTTGCGGTTGGGATGCTTTCGGTAGCTTGCCGAGCTCTTTCTTTCTGCAGAAAGGTAGTAAGATAATAAAATGGTTCCGAGAGAATAACCTTTTTTTAAGAATTATTTTGTTTAGTTTGGGGGCTACAAACAGCAGTGCTTATTCTTGGCTCTGGGCTTGGGCATCACTCCTGGCAGTGCTCAGGAGTTCACATGGGGTGCTGGAGATAAAACCCTGTATGGCCTTGGCCATGTGCAAGGCAAGTGCCAGGCTAGCTGTACTATTGCTACAACATCTAAAAAAAAGTAAGTTTTTATAAATTACATAAATTTTCACTTTGAATGACAAAATATACAAATTATTTTTATTCCACAGTTTTCTCCTGCAATTTATGTACATGATTTGAATTTAAATATGCCTTGAGCATATGAATTATATCATTCTCTACCTTAGGATGATACTTATTGATAGAAAGGATAAGAAATTGTAACTATGTGAGATTACAAATAAAAGATTTGGTTTTGAGTCCAGAACTCATGTTTACTAATTAGGGTTCCTAAGCAACTATATGAAAATCAGATCTTCATATATGAAACGGAAATAAGAGAGGGTATTTTCACAGAAATTTTATGGGGATTAAAGAAGAAAGTATTTGAGATGAATTTAAAAAAATGCTGTGCACACAAGAATTTAAACACTAACCTTTAAAAACAGTTCACATTTAGTCACTTATGAATCTCAGTGATGACTTAATCAACTTAATAAAATTTCATGCAACCTCAGTTTCATTTAGAGTTCAATAATGATGATATAGATTATTTTTTCTTAAACTCATAAACAATTTACTGAACAGAAATAACAAAAAAAATTAAAAATATAAAAGATAACCCTAGGCATGAATCTAACAAGCCCTTATTGAAGAGATAAAAGTTTAGTGGAAGGCTTTTCTCTGAATGACTTCCTCAGAAACTTAGGGTTCTTGAAACAGCTGTTTCAATCCTGGCTCAGCCCGTCTTCTACTCTCACTCTTCAAATTGTGCATGCTTTGCAATTGTCCCCAATGGATTTTTCTCCCTTACAAATTGGCCTATAGATTAGGCATGACAATTAGCACTAGTCTATAGATTTTGAGCAAGAAAAAAAAATAGTCTGTAACTAAAAGAAAACATGCTGTGCTCTAGTAAAACAGCTGACATAAATTAAGTCAGAAGATTATAAATGATGAAGCTAAAAGGGACCTTTGAGGCTTTATAGACCATTGTCCTCATTTTATAGATGAGGAATTTGATGATATGTGTGGGGTTTCTTTTTTCTATCTTTGACTGCTCATGGAAGTGATCTGTAAATTTTCTAAATGTAGGGGTGTGGAAATAGAATTTTTCAGACTCATTTTATCTATAGTTTTATTTTGAATGTAAGTATAAAATCATGCACATAAAATCAGAACACACCACTCATTAAAACTAGCTCTATGACCTCTCAAGTTTGAAAATATTATATACACTTTTCTCTCATATGCGTTTTGACTCAAATAAAATGTTTATTTTTAGTGTAAACTAGTGTAGTGTTTTGGTCATATTCTATCTTTAATGCAAGTCTACTGTATCAAAGTGAAAGGCTTTCTTTTAAAATATTTTTTTACTAATGTCATCATTTAGTGAATATTTATAAAATATTCATTTTTATTCTGATATTGCACTAGGTTTTGAAGATATTGTACAAATTGTTCCTATATTTTAAGAAGTTTTTCTTATGGTATAATGGAGAAAGTAGAATGAAGTTAAGATAATTGGCCCTGGAGTTACTGTGTGTTTTAATTTTGCCTTGCTTACTATCAAAGAAACCATCAGTAACTCACTTATCCTTGTGATCCTTAGTTTCCTGATGTATAAAATCTTACCTAATATATATTTTATAAGTGTTTATACATAATTCATGCTTAGTTTTAGTGCACTCACTGGTAATTACTAAGAACTAAATAAGTGTTTATTATTTATGGCATACAGAAATTCTTATCTAGTGACATAAATAGAAAATGAGACAGTGCTCAAAATATGATATAACAAAATTTGAGAAAGATATCAACATTTTCCTCTGTACAGAAATTTATGGTACCAGATCTGTGGTTGGACACTTAGGCCACACTTCTCTGAGAAAGTGATGTTTAAGTACAACTTATATATTTTTCTCACTCTAATTCAGTGCTGATTTAAGAGAAACATAGCATAAAAATGAATATTCTAAGTAATGCACTTTTGCTTTAAGATGATTGATTTAGCAATGATATGGCAAATAGCTTGAGGTCAATTGATACAAAGGTGTAATGTTGGTATACTATAGTTTATAAATTATATATGGAATAGGGAAAGAAGGTGACATATTGGAGAAATATTAAAATATAAAATTAGCTATATGTAGCTGCTGAACACTTGAGGAGAATAAGGGAAAAGGCATATAAACTCTTTGAATTCCTCCCAATAAAAGGAAAAATTAAAACCATATGATCATACCAGTAAATGCAGGAAAACCATTTGACAAGATTTAACATCTAGTCATGATTAAAAATTCAATAAAATGAGGATAGAAAGACTCTTCCTCAGTTAAGCTATCATGAACTCACAGCTAACGTCATACTCAGTAGTGAAATAACTGAAAACCTGTCCTCTAAGGTCAAGCCCAAGATAAGGTAGTCCATTCTCAGCACTCTGTTATATAATATAGCATGTAAACCCTTGCCATTGCATTTAGTAAAGGAGAGATATAAGGAATATTAACAGCATTAGTGAGGCAAGAATTGATGCTGTAGTGATATTCAGTATTCAGGCAGTTTGAATACCTTTGATTTTTTTTCTAATTGTAAAAACTGAGAATGAAAGGAGTAACACAATAAGTAACAGGATGAAATGTCCAGAAAATGGGATTGTAAGGAAAGTGTGTGATACATAAGATACCCTCAAATATGTATATATGTATATATTTATTTACTTATATACTCACACAAATGTCCTCATATACATGCATATATATACAGACATATATATATCACTGCCACTGTCACTGTCATCCCATTGCTAATCGATTTGCTGTTGCAGGAACCAGTAACATCTCCATTGTGAGACTTGTTATTGTTTTTGGCATATCAAATATGCCACGGGTAGTTTGCCAGACTTTGCCATGTGGGTGAGATACTCTCGGTAGCTTGCTGGGCTCTCCGAGAGGGGCGGAGCAATCGAACCTGGGTCAGCCACATGCAAGGCAATAGCCCTACCTGCTGTGCTATTGATAAACGTAGAAACCTTAACATATTTACATATAGCTATGCATATATATATGTGTGTGTGTATATATACATATATATATTAAGGTTCTTCTTTCTTTGACTGTCAAATAGGAAAAATTAGCTTTAGAAAATCAAATATTCTATTGTGCAGGTTATTCATTAGAAAAACTTTTCCTCATCTTTTCCTCCTATTTTGATATTTTCTCTTTGAATTAAAAAACTAATTTCAGTATTTTGAGTCTAGCTGCTGATGACTGTTTATATTATCTGCTTAAAAATCATTTGAGATTAAAAAATGGGTATGGTGACTTGTTCATTTTAGAGAATTAATAAGGTAAGAGTTATAAGTGATAGCTCTTATTTTCCTAATCTAAATTTCTCTTGTCTGCTTTTAGAATTCTATAAAATGTCTAATCATCTGTATTCTTAATGCTTTTCTATCACTTTAAAAATCTCCTTGCTTGGGGACAGAGCAATATTACAGTGGGGAGGGCGTTTGCCTTGCACACGGCCAACCCAGGTTCAATCCCCGGCATCCCATATAGTCCCCCCAGCACTGCCAGGAGTTAATTCCGAAATGCAGAGCCAGGAGTAACCCTTGAACATCGCTGGGTGTGACCCCTCCACCCCCCAAAGTAAATAAAAGCAAAAGTGATTTAAAAAATAAATAATTAAAAAAAAACTCCTTGCTTGATTCTGAATGGGTTCTTCTCAGCTTCTAGTTTGCACATTCCTTCCAGCTATGATAATACTATATACATGCCAAGTTTATCTTACAATATTTTAATTTCTAAATACTTTATTGGCTGATTCTAAATATTGCATTTTTAAAATTCATTTCTTCTGATTTAAACTTTTGTGAGTTTTTACTGTTTCTTGAGAAATTCAATTGGAATTATAATTTATCGGACTTCAAATTTTGCCTGGGTATAAAATATAGTCTCTGAATATTCTTGATACTATTTCTTTTTTTGGGGGGGGGCTTTTTGGGTCACACCTGGCAATGCACAGGGGTTACTCCTGGCTCTGCACTCAGGAATTACCCCTGGCGGTGCTCACAGGACCATATGGGATGCTGGGAATCGAACCTGGGTCAGCAGCATGCAAAGCAAAAGCCATACCCGCTATCCTATTGTTTCAGCCCCTTGATACTATTTCTTAATGATATTGATCTACCTTTACAGTATGTAACAATGAAGGATGCAAAAACATCTCTTTTTGCAAAATATTATTAGGCTGACTAACTTTGTTTATTTTACGTCTTCCTACCACTAAATTATAGAGCTAACAAATTCTGCTAATTTATGCAATTGAAGGCATCCATCACCACAACAAAGGTACACTTGTCAGTCTCTTGAAACATGTGGGAAGTGATGTGACTATCATGATGGATAAATTCTAGATAAACCTTCTTTTGTTGGCAAAGCAAATTAGTTATTACTGAAGGAAATTAAGAGATACATGTGAAGGTGGGGGAGAGAGAGAGAGAGAGAGATGTTCAAGAGAGAACACAAACTTAGAAGAAAGAGTAGTCAGCAAGCAATCACGCCTCAAATGTCTTTTTTGGAAAGAGTTTATATATAATTTCTTCGACCTCTCTTGGCCTGGGGTTCTTTGCACACATAGCCATTAATAGTCGGATAATAGTCATTGTCATTGGAAAAACCTGGCATTATTGACTGTCCTTTCCTATTCTTATCATGATTTTTAGATACACGTGTAGCTTTTTCTTTTCTGGGGGATCCAGTCTTCTCTGTATGGGACTTTCAGATTTTTGCATCTGGGCAGTGTCTCAATTTATCCATCTCTAAAGCTCTCAGGATTTGGATCTCAAAGGAATTTGGTTGTCCTGCCTTTGGGTTGGTTAAGGATTAAACAATTTTCTCTCAAGTTTTATTATGTCCCCAACATGTCCCCAAGGGACATTACCTAGTCCTCCTAACTATATGCCTATAACATCACCCTACTCCCATACTCTTCACCCCATAGACTTTTCATCCCCTTAAGTTTTTAAAGGTATAGGAGTGAAGTTTGTCATCTATAACTTTATGTGTATATATGAGTGCAGGCTCCGTCTACAAAAGTGAAATTTCATGCTGATTTAGTACTAATGGAACCCAATCAAAGGTTTATTGTGTTTCAGAGTTGTCAGTCTGAAGGATAAATCAGCTAGATCAGACAATCTTTAAAAATATTTTTGACCCTGGAGGAGAAAGACTTCCTGGCTCAAGAAGTGAAGATGTAAGGAAAAAAGGAAAATAATGAACAAAGCGTAGAGTGAATTTTTCTAGAAGACTGAAAACGGATTTATTGCTAGCAAAAGGCTAAGACATTTTGTTAAATTGAAGGCAGAAATATGCAAAATAGACATAGAATTAAGGGTCTAAACTATAGTCTTATGAGAGCCCATCAAATGTCACCTTGAGTGATGTAAGTGTATCCGTATGGTGTAGCTTTCAGATGCCCTAATTTAATAGCATCAATATAATTGACTGTGAGATATTTATTTAAATTGCGGTAGTTGAATATCTCAGTGCTTAGTTAAATGCTTATGTCTGATTCTTAATAGCAATTTTCAAACTTTCCCATGACTACAGTAAATATAAGAAAGGTTCTTTCCTCTATTTTGCAACAAAATATTTGCATCAACTTGCTTGCAATGTGAATTAATGCTAAGTATTCAATATGAAAAGCGGTGTGACATTCATTTTTAAATTTCATGCTTCGTGTCACTTCACCTCTTTCCTTACTAAATTACATTTGGTCACACTTTAACCACACAAGATGATGCAGCTGTGTTATATCTGGAAGAGGGGAAAGTAGGTGGAAATGTGCAGAAGTGTAGTGCAAAAAAGATTAAAATTTTGTTTACAACTATACAGTAAAATATACATATAAAGCTTTGGTGCACAGGTTAAATTTTTCCTTAAGAATAACAAGATTGATCAGATGATACTGTATATATTTAAATATATAGTTTAGGTTAATGTATATTTTCAATCAATTCATAAATAAGTATTAATGTAAAATATGTATTACTTTTGCTATAATAATATTAGTTATGACACTTGAATAGCAAGAGGGTTGTCAGATTGCCTTACCACTTTGCTCAGTGTAAAATTAACAGTTGTTTTTTTCTGCAAGATCCTAAAGAAATAACAAAAAAACATTCTGTATTATCTGAATAAATGGAAGTCATTTCAATAACATTAATTTACTAGCTTGTTCCTTCTAAAGACAGCACTTTAATACTTTTTTAGTACTTTTTTTTTCTTTAACACCATGCAATATAAGCAATGTGATCATCTATTTACAGGTAAGAATACTAAATCTCAGAAAAAAAAGTTTTCTTTTCAAGCTACACTAGTACAGAGTAGATAACTGAGTTGTACTCTTATCCAGACAATATCTGACTTCAGTGTTCAGAATTTTTCCTATATATCTGACAACTTCTGTTCAGAACTGATTATCTACTTTTTTTTTCTTTTTTGCTTTTAGGGTCACACCTGGCGATCCACAGGGGTTGCTCCTGGCTCTGTACTTAGGAATTACAACTGGCAGTGATCAGGGGACCATATGGGATGCTGGGAATCGAACCTGGGTTGTCCACGTGCAAGGCAAATGCCCTAGCCACTGTACTATTGCTCCAGCCCCTGATTATCTACTTTTAAGAAGCATAAGTATTGTTTCAAAAGACAAGGATACCAAGAGTTAAGTATATTAATATCAAATGAAAACCAACTGTAAAAAGTGTGAATATGCCAGTAAGAAAATGATTAAAAGTATTAAGAAGGTTCTATAAGTTTTCTTGAATATGATAGCAATATAATCACATTTTGAAATAGGGCAGTTTATAAAAAACTATTTATGAATTTTAATAACAAATAAATAACACTAATAATTCAAAAAGGCCAACTACTATAATTATTAACTCCATTGATTGCATATGCTTTAGTTTGAAAATTAGCTTCTACTTCACAAATTGCATGGCATTAAAAAATCTGTTTGGTCATCTTTAAAATAAGATTTTTAGGGGAGTGAGGGGCACACCTGGCAATGCTCAGGGCTTTCTCCTTGTTCTGTGCTCATGGGTTACTTCTGGTGGTGCCCAGGGGAACATATGAGGTGCCTGGGATCAAATCCAGGTTGGCCAAATGCAAGGCAACTCCTTCCTGTTTTACTATCACACTGGCCCTTAAAAAAAAAAGATTTACAGGAACTATTTTAAAGTGTTTGGAGAGCTAAAAGATAACCAAAAAAAAACCACACATAAAATAGCACTGTTCCTAAAAAATACTGAAGAATCCTATAGGTTACATGGTGATCAAATCTGATTGATATGCATAAGGTAAGACATTCACTCTGCAAAATTGGAAGATGAACTAAAAATACTGTACTGGCAAAGGGAATGATATTACAAGTGCATAGAGCCATTACTGATGAATAAAACAATTTTTGTGTGGGTGTTGGAGCAACAGCTTAAAAGGTTGAATAGTTACAATGCATGTATAAGACCTCCAAGTTCAACCCCTGACACCACAAAACTCCTAAGCATTTCTAGGTGCAGCCCTAGAAACCCTTGCTTTATTGCGGGACTGGAATGGCTCTGGTGACCTCTGACATTTCCGGGTTCAAGTAATGAACTGTATGACCCTGCTGGCCAAGAATAGCTAGGGGTGGCTATTGGACAACCAGAGCATTATTTGAAAATCCCTCTTCAAAACATTTGCTGGGGACAGTGGGGATAACAGTTGGCATGATCAGAATGTGAAGTACTTTGTCATAGAGAAAACCAGAAGATGTTACTGAAATTTGTTTAGAAATTTTGGAGCAAATGTGCTTTTTGCGTGATAACTTTATGCTGTATCACACAAATAAAGATTTGTTGTGTATTAAATACTGTCTTGAATTAAGGCACTGTTTTTTTTTGTGATAATCAAAGGCTCGTGATTATTATTTTTACATTTTATGTATTCATTGTAGAATTATAAAGTTATTAAAAATTGGGTTTCAGTCATAAAATGTTTGAACATCTATCCTTTTACCAGTGTCCACTTCCCTCCACCAATATCCCCATCTTTCCTTTGCCTCCCATTCACCATCCACCAGTCTTCCCAAGAGACTCTTAGGACTTTGTTTATTCAAAAGCTCACATGTGGATCACCGAGTTTAAAGAACATTTCAGTGAAGTCCACTTTCCTAGCATGCCTTAATAGTTCAGTTACCACTTTGGTTGACTTTTTGTTACTCATATTTCATAGCTACGTATTTATACATACATATACATACATATTACTACGTATCACATACTTCTCTGATCTCAGGGACAACTTGCAGTTTCTAAGAAAAAGAATGCTTTTCTCTCCCTCACACCATTATGCTTGCTGTGTCTAATGCTAATTTGTTTTTTCATTTCCTGTTTTACTTGCTCTTTAGCTTCCAGCTCAAATACATTTTCCTTTGGGGAATCTCCTGATTCTGAGAGACCTCTTTAGTAGTGTACTTTTCATGTACCCTCTGATATACCCATTATTTATCTATATCATACACTTACTGACCTGTGATGCATTGAATTTTTTGTTTATTTTCCAAATTATGCAATTAAAAATATGAGTTGTCATATTCACTATTTTATCTGAGGTATTTAAATGAGAGGCTTGGTTTCATACTATTGATCACCCATAAATTAATAATTAGAATTATAAATTACAAATGTGGATCACTATAAGGGAGTTTCAAGGTAAAAGTGGTAGAAAATCAGGAGCAGAGCAATGTAAGGTATACAAGCAATTATTGTAATTGCAATGATAGTATTTGAGTTTGTGAATATTATTATTTTTTTAAAGATTTTTTATTTTTATTTTATTTATTTATTTATTTATTGCTTTTTGGGTCACACCTGGTGATGCACAGGGGTTATTCCTGGCTCTGCACTCAGGAATTACCCCTGGCCGTGCTCAGGGGACCATATGGGATGTTGGGATTTGAACCCGGGTCGGCCGCGTGCAAGGCAAACGCCCTACCCGCTGTGCTATCTCTCCAGCCCCAAGTTTGTGAGTATTATTATTTTCAATCCCCTATATCTCAGGATCTAAATACCAATACATGCAACAGAAAATATATCAACGGAACTCAAGGTATCTTTTTTCCAACTTTCTATAATATCCATGATTCCTGTGGTAGCAATCTAATTTCCCACTTATAAAACCTAAAGAAGAAAGTTAAGATGATTAAGGCTA
This sequence comes from Sorex araneus, assembly GCF_027595985.1. Classification (NCBI taxonomy): domain Eukaryota; kingdom Metazoa; phylum Chordata; class Mammalia; order Eulipotyphla; family Soricidae; genus Sorex; species Sorex araneus. The sequence continues at coordinate 121,079,695 of NC_073305.1, read as the reverse complement.
TGACAGCAAGCAATTAAATGAATTTGGTTATTTTTTAAAGAATTAATTGATTCAGTGAAAAGAATCAGCAAGCTGCTTTACAAAATTAATAAATCTCTTGAAGCAATCAATCGTGTAGCCCTAAATCTTGCTTTAATCCCATGAAGGAAGGACTATGCCAAGAAACTCACAGTCCAGTCTTAATTAGTATTATTCGTACGAGAATTTCAAAGTAACATTTACAAACAGAGCTCACTTTTTCCCCCTGAAATTTCTTACACATCATTATACACCATGTAAGGGAATCATTCCAAAGCATTTTAAGGTGTTTGCCAAATATTATAAATGTTGAAAAAACGTCAATAGTAAAAATATTGATAGAAATAGCTCTGTTTTTTCTAACATACCAAATCAATATAGCCACTTATATGCTTTTGTGAGAATATTTTCCCTAAAAAATTACCTGAAGTTTTGAATAATTGCATTGCTTTCCATCAACTTCATTCATCATAATAAATATTTTCTTTTAATATTGATGTCAATATTGTGTATTTAATAGACTCTTGTAAGAATTTAACTTTCAATATTTTGCAATATTTTATAACATATTAACTGGTCTTAGCATTCAAAATTTAACATAGACTGAAAAACCACATGTAGCAATTTTTGTTTTATTAATACTTGTAAAGCCAAATATTAAAATTGTTTTAATTTTTGTTCTTAAGCATAGATTTAATTTTTAACTAAAAAGTTTCTTTAATAGACTATATTTTCTTAAATCAGTCTTATTGTTTTACAATGAATTGTTTACAGTAATCTTAGTGGTTACTATGAACATCAGTGGTTACTATGTAAACATCAGGGACCCTCTGCTCCTAAAGACTATAATCCGAGAGGTCTTCTAACCCATTTTGGCACCCAGAGTGGCTTCTTACAGAAATGCATCTAGACTGTGAACTGAGCTAAAATATCAGAAATCCAAAACCTGAAAATCTCATAAAGTCTTCATTGTCAGCAATGAAAAAAAATTATTAAATGATGCCTTTTCAGCAGGCCTGATTGTTGGGGAAAAATTCCAAACAATAATAGTGAGTTCTCTATTGAAATATTGAATGTATTCAAAGTATATAGAGAATAAAGTGAAGATCATTAGCTACTAAGGTGGGGGGTGGGTGGGAGAGGGGTATATTGGGGTTCTTTGTGGTGGAACATATGCACTGGTGAAGGGATGGGGGTTTAATCATTATATGACTGAGACTTAAACCTGAACACTTTGATATTTTTTCACAATGATTCAATAAAATAAAAACTTAAAAAAACTATGTTTACATCAATAATTGCTAGTTTTGTATAGTAACTAATTACACCATATACTCATGTTATCACCTCATTTTTAACATCTAATTAATTAAATTTTAAAATTTGAATGGCTTTAATATTTTAGTTAATTTTATCCATTTATCAATCACAAATTATATCTATATCCTCACTACATTCTTATTTTTTATTGTCAGGATAACATTAATCTTTATCAAGTACTGGAAGGGCTTCAAAGTAAAAATGCTGAACATTTTTTTAATACCTTATATAGTACTAATTGCCAGTTTAAATCTATTTTTAAAAAATGAAATATCGGGGCTGGAGCAAGCGCACAGTGGGTAGGGCGTTTGCCTTGCACGTGGCCGACCCGGGTTCGATTCCCAGCATCCCATATGGTCCCCTGAGCACCGCCAGGAGTCATTCCTGAGTGCAGAGCCAGGAGTAACCCCTGTGCATCGCCAGGTGTGACCCAAAAGGCAAAAAAAAAAAAAAAGAAATATCATTTTCTTTGAAATATCCCCAAGCATATCTGTGCACTCTATATTTTATGTAAAATTTATAGCATATTTACATACATTACATAATATATGAGCTAGTGGCATGATTAATTTACTCTTCTATGCCAGGTTTATTTTTCCATTAATTCCTCATAACTGTATGAGGTATACTCTGATACAATTTCCATCACTGTGAGAATCTTCTAAGGTGTTTTAACAGGACTTCTGAGTCACACATAAGTTAACAAGCTGAGCACTCGCAAGCAGGACATCCAAGTTCAATTCCTGACACCACATGGCCCACTAGTGCAGCCAGGAGCAACTGCCAGGCACAAACCTCAGAGTGATCCAAACACTGCCAGCAGTGACTCCAAAACCATCATCAACAGATATCTCTCATGCCTGAGGCAGAGGAAATGTTTCCTATTTAGTTGGTAGCTGCTTGTTTTGAGTAACTTTTATTAGAGTTTTATGAGTGGATTTTAAACTTTGGTGTAGAGAGTAATTTCTAAGTGAAGAGCCAGAAGTAATCCCTGAGCATCACTGTATGCAGCCCCAAATCAAGACTAAACAAAGCAAATAGATTAAAAAGAAAGAAATCTGCTTTTAGCACTCAGAGGTGGTAAAATTCTTAAAGCTATTACTTACTGTCTCAAAAATAAAATATTTGCCTTTTTCACTTAACATGATGCCTTCCAGTTATGCCAAAGTTTTATCAAATTAAACTATTTCACCTAGTTTTTTTCATACCTTTCTGGTGTATAGAGAAACAAAATAAGGGAATAGATAGTATCCAATGGAGACAAACCCTTGGTCTTTGATTGCAAAACTAAGATAACAAAGAGTGAAGGGAGAAGGGGAAGGCAGAAACAGGGTAGAAATGGCATATGAACAGGTGAAAGATCTTGGGACTTTGGTGGTGATCAAGCTGTAATAACTGTACACCAAAGTCATGAAATGTAACAGTATTCTAACAATGTTACCTAAACTATACAACTTCAAATGTAGAATAGTTTTTCAAAGTAATTTATTTTCTCTTCAAATTGTAAATGTATTTCTTTATCACAGGGCCAAGAAGCCAATAGGATACACATTTTCTCATAGGTTGTAGTGAACTCAACTATAAAATCAATAAGATAGTAAAAAGTCCAGGAAGTCACAATTTACTCATAGTAGGTAGAGAAGGATACTTAAGTGACTGAAGAAAAGAAATGCAACCAGAATTTTCACATAGAACTTTACGATTTTGTAGTAACTTATTAAATTTAAGATTGGTATCTGAAGCTTATTTCACTTAAGTGAATAGATTCAACATTCAGAGAAATATAAGGTTCATACTTAACTATGCAAGTTGGAAATTTTCCTCTTTGCTATTCCCTTGAGGGAGTTACTTGACCTCTTTAAACTCTGTGTGCTTTTCTGAAATGTAAGGACTTTAATTGTCCAGACCTCCACAGGTGGTGTACATGAGTTCATAAGATAATGTGCTGTGCATATTAACTATACACTGAATCTTAGCTCTTATTATTACAATGGTCAACAGAATCTATGATGTTTAAGTTTGTGCCTTGTGAGAATTTATCTCTGGATAAATTTCATAGTGTCTTTACTATATCATTTATTTCTGAATATCATGACTTCCAGGTAGTGTTAGCTGTACAGAAAACAGCCTGCCTGTAACTAGCACACAGAATTGACATTGTTTTCAATTCAGGTCTAATTTGAGGTCAAATAAAATGAATTCAACACATATGAAAGAACAAAGAAACCACCAATCACCTTTAACTGAGAACTTTGTCTTCTCTGTTAGGTGTCTTCCTGAAAAGGTTTTTTGAATAGAAAAGTCAGAATTGTTTCCCTACTTTTGCATTACTTAACAGGAAATATAAAGTTATCTTCTCAAGTACTTGACTTATGGAATTGGATGTAAGAAATGTGTTCTAAACTTTGTTAGTAGATCAGTACTGCATATCTGAGCACTACCCCTGGCAGTGCTCAGGGGACCATATGGGATGCTGAGATTCAAACCTGTGTCAGCCGCATGCAAGGCTAACGCCCTACCTGCTGTGCTATCACTCCAGCCCCGACAGCTTTATTTTTAAACATAAAATACTAACATAAAATCTCCTTTAGTATAAAGAATGATGCATGGATTATCAGGAAATTTGATCATTCTATCAGGAAATTTTGATCACAGTAAAAATAATAAGAACTAATTTCATGTTATAGAAATAGATCTGGAAATAGACTATCTCAGTATTTAAAAAATATTGAAAATTATTTATATACAATGTTTTCTTGTTATGTATAACATAATAAATTGATATACTTGTTTATTCATCATAATGCCTTATCAAATACATACAATTAGTAATACCAACACCCTAACTGTATCTCCTTATAACTGTCTCTTACCCCTTTATGTCCATAACAATTCGTTCAGAAAATTCTCATGTACTCTATCAGTTTCTACATTATTTTCATTATTAATATTCCATAACAAAATAGCACATTTGTGACATTGAACTTATATTGACACTATTATCACCAAAAGCCAATAATTTTCTTAGTTACACACTGATGCTATACATCATTAGTTTGAATATTGTATAATTGTATGGTATGAAGCAAAATGGTTTCACTGCCCTAAAATATGTAATTATTCAGCCTATTCATCAACTCTTTCCCTTATTCACAAGTGCTAGAAAATCTAGTGGGTTTTTTGGTTGTTGTTTTGTCTTAATTTTTACTATACCACAATTTTGGATATACAGAGAAACATTTTCAAGAATATAATATTACAAGAATAAGAGAAATTTAATCTGTTCAGGATTGGCAACTATCACTTCATAATACACAATTTTCTTTTATATATTTTAAGCAGTTTTTGAAAAATAAGCAAATAATATTGTAGATGTAATAGTGTTTACTTACTCATTTGTTTGCTGGAAGACATCAGAGATACTTCCAAGATTGGAACCATATATTTGGAAATATATTTTGTTCTTTTTGTTGACAGCTTTATTTATTTATTTATTTATTTATTTATTTTTGCTTTTTCGGTCACACCCGGCGATGCACAGGGGTCACTCCTGGCTCATGCACCCAGGAATCACCCCTGGCAGTGCTCAGGGGACCATATGGTATGCTGAGATTCAAACCTGGGTCAGCCACGTGGAAGGCTAACGCCCTACCTGCTGTGCTATCACTCCAGCCCCGACAGCTTTATTTTTAAACATAAAATACTAACATAAAATCTCCTTTAGTATAAAGAATGATGCAAGGATTATCAGGAAATTTGATCATTCTAGTTAGTATGTCTCTTTTGACCTCTACTACTCCCCTAGTGGAAAAAATAAGTAATTATCAATATTATCACTGCACAATCTTCACACTTTAAAATCAAAGTAGCCAGGTATTCATATAACATCTATTTAAATAGCATTCTATGAAGTGCTCATGCAAGATTAATTTGAATAGAATCTTACAGTGCTAACTAGAAAAACACAATCCTGATGTAGCAGCTACCATTTTTGGATAAGCAACTGGAAGCACCAATCTGGCTTCTGAAGACTGTTTGACTCTACACTAAAACCACAGAATCCTGTCTTGTGATTTAGACCCTTAACTACAATGCAAATATTACCCAATACTTAATTTCCAACCCAAACTTAGTATCAGTTTCAAACTTAGTATCAAATCTATATTACCCAAACACATAAAATGACTTAAATGTTTCTTACTTTAGTTCTTTTAGGACTTTATTTCTGAAATCCAATGTATTACCTTCTTATGAATATATATATATATATATAAATTTCCTAATAAAATCAAACACCCATAGCAATATATATATATACATATATATATTTTTTTTTCAACTCAGAGATCATGTCACTCCTGAATTGTGCAAATTTCTTTGTACTCACAGTTCAAAGTAATGCCTTTGTGCTTCAATTGGTATATAGAGAAGACAAGACCCGGGTACTACAATGTTCACATGTTCCTTCATACTCAGTGGCAGCTAATTGCCTTTTCCTTCATTAGTCCCCCATCCCATTAGTTCTTTAATGTCTAAATGTTTTGTCTAGAAATCATATATAATTGGGTAATATATATATGTTAATATATATCTTAACTACTGTCTTATTTCATTTGGTCTAAAGCATTTTATATGTACTAATGTTGAATAATATACCATCCATTTTTATTTCTACCAAGTGTGCATTTTTTGCATACATTTCTGTTTATTCATTACTAGCCCTTTTGGAAAATAAATTCATGGGGCCTGGGAGATTGCTCAAGTAGGAAAGAATATTCCTAATAGCACAATACCCTGAGTTTGATCTCTGGTATCCTCTGGCCCCCTGAGTATTGTCCATTGTGATCCTAATGGTATCAAGCACATTGCAGATACCCCCTAAAATACCTAAATTTGAATAAGAGAGAAAATACTAATGGGTAAGGGTAAGGTGAATGACTTTCATTTGGCTTAACTCAGTTCAGTCTCTGCAGCCCTGGAGGTTCCGAGGCACTTGTGATGAGTTCTTGATAATCCTTGACACCAAGGGTTCACACAGTTTTGTACCCGTGAACTCATCTCACACCACAGAGACTGGCCCACATTCAAAAGAACAAAAGCAACTGGTGTTGGTGAGAAGGTGGGGAGAAAGTGACTTTCCTTCACTGCTGGTGAGAAGGCTGACTTGTTCAGCCCTTTTGGAAAACAATATGGACGATTCTCAAAAAAATTAGAAATTGAGCTCCTATTTAACTCAGTAATATCACTTCTGGAAATATATCCCAGAGATGCAAAAAAGTATAGTAGAAATGACATCTGCACTTCTATGTTAATCGCAGCACTGTTTATAATAGCCAAAATCTGAAAAAAATAAAAACAAAAACATGTGCCCAAGAACAGATGACTGGTTAAAGAAACTTTGGTACATCTACACAGTGGAATACTATGCATCTGTTAGAAAAGATGGAGTCATGAAATTTACATATAAGTGGATCAACATGGAAAGTATCATGTTAAGTGAAATGAGTCAGAAATAGAGGGACAGACATAGAAAGACTGCACTCATCTGTGGAATATAAAGTAACAGAATGGGAGACAAACACCCAAGGATAGTAGAGATAAGTAACAGGAAGTAGGAGGTTTGCTCTATGGCTTGGAAGCCAACCTCACATGCTGGGAGAAAAGACAGCTCAGTTGGAGAAGGGAACACCAAGTAAAGGGTGTTCTGAAGGACCCGCTCGGGATGGGAAATGCATGCCAAAAGTAGGCTACAAGACAGTACACAATGGCTACTCTATACCTCTATTGCAAACCACAACACCCAAAAGGGAATGCCCTGCCACAGAGGTGGGTAGGGGGGATGGGATGGGCGTTGTGGGAGTTATACTGGGATCATTGGTGGTGGAGAATGGGCACTGGTGGAGGGATGGGTACTGAGCATTGTGTGACTGAAACACAAGCATGAAATTTTGTAAGTCTGTAACTGTACCTCACAGTGATTCACTATTTAAAAAAAAAAAAAACTAAGGAAGTTCTAGATTATTTCTTCTAACAATAGTTCTTCATTTATTTCTTTGATTCTTGAGTTCCGCTGATGTAGAATTCATCATTCTTGATATTATTAAACACACTTCTTAAACTTTTTTCTTTTAAAATATCTTTTCAATTATCTCTTCTCAATTGGTAATGTTATGTGCCTTGTCTTTGAGTAAATTGGTTTGGTTTTTGATTCTTCTATTCGACTGCTGAGTCTTGATCCTTTCATTTTTCCAATCAATTTTAATTTAGTTTATTGATTCTCTCCTCCAATGAGTCCTTCCATTCACTTAATGTCAGGAGCATTGTTTCTCTCAAGTCTTCCTTAGGAATAGTAAAAAGTTCTCATGGGGTCGAGGACTTGATGGAATTCTGTCTCTACTATTTAAACAGAAAAATTCTTTAATTTTTTTATTATCCCTGATGCTTAATGGAAACTATGGCTGAAAATGTGAGTTCATGTTGACCTGAATTCCAATACAGTAATTCTATTTGAAATATCAAGCCAGTGCCTATTGCTTTTTTAATTTCTGGCAGCCATATATGTTTTTAAATGCTTTCAAGATCAAACCAGTGCCTGTGACTCTGAATTATATGCACCTGGGTACTAACAGAAAATGTGTGTCATCTTTAGCTTGATGCTATAGCACTAAAGTCTAGTAATCTTTGCTCTGGCCAAGTATAGAGTTTCTGGTATCTAACTGCTGATGTGGATCACAGTCCATCTGAATTGAGCAATGAATTTTGGGTGTATCCTTAAAAAGAGTTGTTCAAAAAGCTCATCCTTGTAGCTACTGGGTTGATTTTTAATTTTCTGATACCAGTTTAGGGATAACTGCTCCAAACCTTAACCCAAAGAGTAACACTCACTTCTGGAGTTTCTGCTACTTGCAGGACATCTAAGATGGAAGTTTCCCACTATGGTGTCAAGAGTGCCCATGCCAGCTATATCATAGGAACTATAGTGTCCATTTGTCCTGAGAATGACTAATTCCTAGTCATTTGGGGCACAGAAGCTATAGGCACAAAATTGAACCTTGATAGGACCAAGTCTTCTGCTTTATCTGGGCAGAGCTAATGTGACCCTATTGAGCAGAGTTGAATCTTTGAAACTGCTTGGCTTGATTGGGCTTGACTTGCACTCTTGTTGGATTTAAATTTCAAAATTGCTTAGGACTGAGTTAAGGTACAAAACTGAATTCTATAAAAAAAACAAAATTTTTGGCATTCTAGCATAAATGTGTTATGTGGGGAAGGTCAAGTCAGCTCAAAGAGTGAGCTTCTTTGATAGGTCAAGAAGTGTAAGTCTAGGGCTGGAACAATAGCACAGCAGGTACTGCCTTGCAAGTGGCTGACCTGATTTCCAGCATCCCATATGTTCCCCTGAGCACCGCCAGGCGTAATTCCTGAGTCCAAGAGCCAGGAGTAACCCCTGTGCATCACAAGTGTGACCCAAAAAGCCAAATTTAAAAAAAAAAAGTGTAAGTCTATTATGCTGGAACCAACTCCAGAGTTGCTTTTTCCACCTTGTCCAGGAGACCAGCCATTTCTATTGGGCCAAATATCATACAAGTCTTTCTCTTTCTTTCTTTCTTTCTTTCTTTCTTTCTTTCTTTCTTTCTTTCTTTCTTTCTTTCTTTCTTTCTTTCTTTCTTTCTTTCTTTCTTTCTTTCTTTCTTTCTTTCTTTCTTTCTTTCTTCCTTCCTTCCTTCCTTCCTTCCTTCCTTTCTTTCTTTCTTTCTTTCTTCTTCTTTCTTTCTTTCTTTCTTTCTTTCTTTCTTTCTTTCTTTCTTTCTTTCTTTCTTTCTTTCTTTCTTTCTTTCTTTCTTTCTTTCTTTCTTTCACTTATTTTGTAAATTAACAGGTACCATTGTAAAACTAATTTCTGTGTGCTTTGCATTCAGAACGTCCTCCTTTGGTTGGCATTTTCTATCTAATGCCAGCTTGCTAACCTCTTTCCTCTTTCAATCTCCTCTTCTCCTTATTCTTCACCCAAGGGAAATGCTCCTTAGCTCTAAATTTATCCATAGTTCTGTATTCTTCAGAATTGAAACTCCCTAGGTGACAACTCTTTTCTGTAGTTTTTTTGCAGAATTTTCTCAGTGAGATCCCTTACGGAATACTGTGTTCTATTCAATTTTTATGCATTTTTGTGTGTTTTGATGCCACAGGGGTACTAAAAAAAACTTTTTCTTTTCAGCTGTTTTCAAACATTTTAGTTTTATCTTTAATGTTAACTTCAAATAAAAATCATACTAGGTTCTTCAGAGAGATAATAAAATCACATTTTCTTATTAAAGGAACAATATACTTGGATTTCACAAGTTTTGTTGGTTTTTGTTGTTTGTTTTGGGCCATACTCCGTAGTGCTCTGACTTACACTTGGCAGGACTTGGAGGAATAATACTTAGTTCTAGCAACTGAATCCTATTTGACTCTGTGCAAGGCAAGTACCCTATCCACTGCACTATCTCTCCAGCTCCTCATACATTGTCTATGAATATATTTGTGTGGTCTCAAATTCAAACCAAAATGACACATTTTATTGAATTATCATGTTACTTCAGTCTCTTGCAATTTGTGACATTTCCTGAGGCTCTGTTTTTCATGATTTTGATACTTTTGAAAAGTACTAATCAAATTGTAGAATCTTCTTCAACTGGAAGTTGCATGATGTTTTCATATGCTTCAACTACAGTTATAGATTTGCAGAAAAATCTTCAAAGGACTAAAGTTTCCTTCTCATTGTATCAGACCAAAGGGTTCTTGACATTAATATGACTTATAGAAGATGTTGGTTTTGACCATCAGATAGTGTCTGTTGAGTTCCTTCCTTAATATTATGTTTGAAGCAACAGTTACTGTGGTGTTATAATGATGAATTTCTACTTCCTTCTTCATTTACTATTTGGAATTTTTTACTGCTTTATATGTCTCTCTATACATATTTGTTATAGTGAAGTTAATGCATCTACAATATTTATATTTAAGATCTTGGTGTACACAAAATCGGATTCCTCTCCTTATATAAATTTATAATTATATTACCCAGATTTATTTGTGATGCTATATCATGCATTGCAGGAATGCTGGTGAGCAGACATTTGGTGGTGCTGGGCTCTCCGGGCAGCTCTCTTTCACCGCCCGCATTCAGTGCTCTTGAGCCAATTCACTTAGAAGAGCCCTTGCCATGGACGGATAAGGAAGAATGAGGGCCAGGATGGTTGATGATCAGTTGCCGTTTATTCCATTCTCCTCAAGGCCTGTTCCAGTCTAAGCTCCCTATTCAAGTCTTACACTGCCCTTCATTCCTGTCTCCTCCTGTTCCCTTCACTAAGTCTCTCTGTGCTCCAACTCAACGCCTTGCTTTCTCTCTCTAGTATCTTTCCAACTCCTCACTCTGGCTGGCTGCAGCTTCCACTTCTAGCACCACTTTAAACCACACCTCTTCACCTCTCATCTCTTCTAACACACCTCTCTCTCAGGAACCACAATCAACATATTTAAAGCCTTCCTGACCACCTGCAGTCCTCTAAGGGAAAAACAACATTTAAGGCATGTTTCTCCTTTACTTACACCCATGACTTGAACAACATCTTAATTCTACGTCTTAATATTTGTTATTTTATATGGACACAGTAAGAGATACATTTTAGGGTTATAGGGTGGTTCTCGAGGGACATCTCACTACATATCTCAGACTACAGATTTCAGACCAGATTAATATTTCCTAACCCTAGCAGGGTCCAAATCTAGCTATTATTTTTTGGATCATGACAGTATTTGTCCATGACCATGCTCCTAACTGATAGGTAAGCATTATGGCACTTTGGGCAGGCTCATTTTGACGCGAGGGTAGCTGATAGCTCACAGCTTGCCCTGGGTCCATCCAGTCTTTTGTGGGGACCCTGCTTTTGGGAATCTAGGAAGTGAGGGCAACTGAGGCTTAAATCGAGAAAACAGATGTCTAGAAGGTAATATTTTCTGGAGTCCTAAATTATATATAACTCCCAAATTATAAAAACATGTCTTTTGCACTATCTTCCTGTGTCCATACAAAAGGCAACAGCTCTGAAGTAACTAACTATGCAAAAGAGATTAAGGAGAAGAAAAAACAATATTTACAGGTTAACTGAGTCTGATCAGGAAACAAAAGGTAATTAACCAGTTTGGAGAGCAAAACACTAAGAGAGATTATAGATAAACACAGAGATGGGAGTAATCACAAACCCAAGCTCCCGGGGGTCAGGGAGGAAGAACAAATCTAATGCTATCCTACTATATATATATGAATAAATATATATATATATATATATGAACTCATGGATATTTGACTGTTATTGATTATAATAAAATATGTTTGTTTGCCTTGCATGCCGCCGACCCAGGTTTGATTCTTCCTCTCAGAGAGCCTGGCAAGCTCCCGAGAGTATTCCGCCTGCATTGCAGTCTGGCAAACTACCCATGGCGTGTTCAATATACCAAAAACAGTAACAAGAAGCCTCACAATAGAGACATTACTGGAGCCCACTCGAGCAAGTCAATGAACAACTGGATGACAGTGCTACAGTGTCAGTGTAACATTCCAACCTTGATCATTGGAAGTTCTATTAGAATGATGCCTTAGTTACTGTATTTTTATACATGTCTTTGCACTTTGTTTTTGGGTATGTGTGTATGATTTATGCTATACTTAATAATTGTCTTATTTTATGAATCAATAGCCAATTGTTCCTTGACCTGTTACAATTTGACTTATATTTGACTTGCCATGAAGCATTTATTGAAATGCAGCTAAACATGTAAGCTGCTGAGAAAATGCTTCATTGTTCTGCAAGTAAATAAACTGAAACATTTTTATTGAGTAGCAATATGCTGCCAGCAAGTTAAGGTACTTTTGTTGAGATTGTGAGGCAGTAATACTTTCATTTGCAATGACTGCTATGGTCATAAAAATATTCTGCATGCCACATTACAATTGGGAAACATTATCACTGATTACTCTTGGGATAGCATAGTGTGATGGTGCATCATATTAAATGACTATAAGGCCATTTAGATATTAGGAGAAAAAATAGATTGAAATATAGTTTAAAATACTTGAAATGGTGTCTGAAACCATTTCTCAATGGTAAATTCTCGTTTTAATATCTATGTTTTGCGGCATATACCCTTTATCTCAATATGGATGGGTGGGTATTGAAGAGCACTTCTTTCAAATCTCCCCATTGATTAATGAAGGACCATTTAGAGTAAATAGAAAAAGTCTTAAAAATTATCTGATTACAGGTATTAATCTAAACTCATTTTTTCAGTAATTAAATGATGCATTGTTTTTTCAAGTAAACATCCAAAAATGCCATGCATATGAATATATATGCATATATATGTACACATTAATTTCTATAATTGTTATACTAATTTTCATTTTCACAAATAGTAATAAGAGTTTCATTCTTTTCACATTCTATGCAACACTTGTTTTTTTTTTCATGTATTCGCCATTTTTACAGTTGTTTTTGTTTTCAGTTGTAGTGCCACAGCCAGTGGTAGTACTGAATTTTTCCTGATTCTGTGCTCAGGAATTACTCTTGGTGGTACTATGGAGAGCTTAGGTTGTGTCAAGAGTTGAAACAGGGCTGGCTGCATGGCAGGCAAGCATTTTAGCCCTGTACTTTTTACCTAGCCCTCACTCTCACATTTGTAAACCATTAGCTCATTTTTTTGATTTACATTGCCATAAGACAAGAAATTACAAACATTATATGCCTATTGATCATCTGAAGTTTCTTTGGAGATAATTATCAGTTTGGATCCTCTAACTATGCTTTAGTTGGCTTCTTTTGTTGTTGAGTGTAGGATAACATAGCCTTATGTAGCTTAGGTTTATTTGTGTTGTTTCCATCAGAGTGCTCCCATTCCTCTGTGTTTATTTGTAACTTCTTTCTTTGTGTCAGGTTGACTTGAAAATATTGTTTTTCTCTTCTCCTTGAGTCCTTTGCATAGTTTATTCAGAGCCATCTCCTTTTGTGTGGACCCAGGAAGACTGTGCCAAATGTTATGCTTTTGTAAAGGGAGTCATTTGACTCTACATGTTATTTTCCTCCTGGACATCTGTTTTCTCTCTGACCTAAGCCTCAGCTGCCCTTACTTCCTAGCACCTCAAAAAGCAGGGTTCCGACAAGGGACAGGACAGACCTAGGGCAAGCAGTGAGTTATGTGCTACCCTGGCATCGAGATGGGCCTGGCCAAAGAGCCTAATGCTTGACTATAAGTTAAGAGCTTGGTCATGGAAAAATGCTGTCATGATCCAAACAATAATAACTAGATTCAGACCCTGCTAGGATTAGAAATGATTAATCTGGTCTGAGTGCTGTAGTCTGAGTCTGCAAGATGTTGCCAGGAGAGCTGCCCTGCAAGCCTCAATGTATCTCTTACTGTGTCCATACAGAAATAACTAGTATTGAAATGTTGATGGAGTTTTTGGACTGAGGAAAGGAGAAAAACACCTTAAGAGGTATTTTGCCTATAGGGCCTCAGGAAGGGCTTTGGAATGCCCCTAGGTGTTGTTTCCTTTGAACCTGGTGGGCCTCAGGAAGGGCTTTCTTATGTTGATTTTGCTATCAGACTGGGTGTAGCCCAGAGGGCAAGGTAGAGAGAGACAAGTAGGGGGAGAGACTAGTGAAGAGGAGAATCCAGAGAGCGGGAATGGAAAAGTGAGGAGCTAGGAAGGAAGACTGCGTGAGATGAGAGAGGGAAGATTGAATAAACGGTAACTAATCAGCAACCAGCTTGGTCCTCATTCTTCCCTCCCTGGTCCTGGGCCAACAGCCGTCCCGATCCAGTCCATACACAGCGGCTCCAGAGCACCGAATGAGGGAGGTGAGACAGAGCTGCCTGGAGAGGCCACAAGCACACACACTTTGGCGTGCATAGATTTTTACAGTTGAGTTTTTACTAATTCTTTTTTATATATTTGATATTAAGTCTCATCAAATGAGTAATGTGCAAATATTTTTTTCATTCAGTATAATTTTGTTGTTTATTTTATTATGTAGAAACATTTTAGCTCATTATATTCTTATTTTTAATGTTGCCTTTGTTTTTGTTGCTATTAGACTTAAGTCACCAAACACTTCTCCAGTGCAAGTATTTCCTATGTTTCTTCTGTGAATTTTTTTGAACTCAGGTTATAGCATTAATTAGGAAAATAAAAAAGATGCCATGGAGCGACAGCACAGTGGGTAGGGTGTTTGCCTTGCATGCAGCTGACCTGGGTTCGATTCCTTTTTCCCTCTCGGAGGGCCCAGCAAGCTATTGAGAGTATCTCGCCTGCACGGCAGAGCCTGGCAAGCTACCCATGGCATATTCAATATGCCAAAAACAGTAACAAGTCTCATAATGGAGATGTTACTAGTGTCCGCTGGAGCAAATTGATGTACACGGGAGGACAGTGCTACAGTGCAAATGTATATATGTGTGTGTGTATACATATGTATATAAAAAACATTGAGTTTTCCCCAGATATAATTGTGTTGGGAGGACAGTGTTACAGTGCAGTGTATATATGTGTGTGTATATATATATGTGTGTGTGTGGATAGATAGATAGATAGATAGATAGATAGATAGATAGATAGATAGATAGATAGATAGATAAAATATTGAGTTTTCTCCAGATATAATTGTGTTGGGAGAAAAGCCCTTTTTGGTCTGCTTTGAAGTGCCATATTAAGCCTTGGCTCAGCCCTGGCGGATGTTCCCAAAGCCTTCAGAACCTGTTACAATGTATATTTATGATCCTAGGTCAATGCTGCCATGGGACAGAACCCTGGGACAGGATGTGTCAGGCAGATGTGTGGGTGACAGCCTATCCATTATGATCAAAGGAAGACTATAACCCTACCTACAGAACTATTATGAAACAATGTAACCCTATCCATAGAACTATAATGAACCAAGGTAATCCAATCTATAGAACTGTGAGAAAACACATGTGTTCAGTGATCGTTTGCCTGTCTTCCCTGTTTGCCCAGCCTATATAAAGCTTGCTGTTTGCTCAATAAATCGGAACCGCTTTATGGGATCCCCATCATGCTCGTGTGCTTATTTCTTATTTCCTGGAGGAGGCGGTGTCAAGGTTGGCTCTTTTCCTCAGACCCCTCCCTTTAGCTGGAGGGAAGCTCAGCCATATCCTCCGGACTTTGAGTGGCAGCCCCTTGGTGGACAAGGGAGCGCGCTGAACAGAGGCCCGGAGAATACCCCAACATAATTGTATTTTTCTTAATTGAACTGAGGCTACAGAAATAAAAGAGAGGGCAATGCACTTGCCTTGCTTGAGCCAGACCTGGGTTTGATTCTTGTCAGGGATAAAGATTGAACCCTGGCACAGAATCAAAATAAAGCCTTGAATATACTCAGGTGTGATCCAAACAACAACAACAATAATAATAATAGTAATAGAATAAATGGTACTTTATACCAATCAGCAACAGAGTTATAGTCAGTGCATATATTTAAAAGTGTAATTTTATCAAAGGAATAGTTTTAGTTTTGCATATAAAGATTTTATGCTTAGTATACAACATACAGATAATGTTAACATGTAACAAAGGCAAATATAATTATTGACACGAAAATAATGATGAAAGGAGGAGTCAGAATTAGGACGATATCAGTCTTCAAAGTCCATACATTTTCAATTATGTAACAAACAGTATTCTTTGTTATATATAAATTAAGGTATGGAAAGTATTCCTTTTTTAAAGTAAACTTCAGTACATTATGCTTTATCTGTAACTTAATTTTTTGAAAACACTATAAATACCTATGAATCTTGGATAGGATCAGAAATGCAAATCTTAGAAAAGACAAATTATACATATATTTATGATTTTTCTACTTGGTCTAAATGTATGATTAGACTTTCATAAATAAAAGTTTTATTAAAATATATTTACATAATTTCTAAAATGGGATTGAGAGAGGTTTTGAACAGTTGTTTTTCAAAAGGAAATAAGAAGCATTGCATAGTTGCTTGGTCTCAGAATTCTGGAACAAATTGTGGGCAATACAGAGGCAAATAATGTAATAATTTTGCCTTTAGTTCATTGAAACTTAATTTTCAAGACAACTCTTAACCAGGGAGTTCAAGCCCATTCAATTCTACTAAGTAATCTATCTGTCATTCTTTTGTTTCTCTAGCTAGAGAAAAGTGGTGACATACTTTTAACCAAAGGTTAATCTATATAGACAAATATAAATGCTCAGTTTGAGACCATGTTTCATCAGTTTTAAAAGTTTTCCCTTCTTGCTACCTAACTGAATTAGCTGCATCACAACTACCTAGAATGATTATTTAAAATTCAATTACCCAGACTTCAGCTTAGACACCATAGCATCAGAAATCTGCATGATAGAAGATGAACATTTAGCTTTGAAAGCAACACCATTAGTTGAAATTATTCCATAACAGAACTTCACATATTTATACTTTTTTTACATAATAATTATTTCTCTGGGTATGTTTTTTTTTACATTTTGGGGGAAAATAATGAGACAAGAATCAGTTAAAACTACACATCAAGTACTTTAGATCATTTGATTTAATCACCCTAGGAAGGCTTCCTACCTTTCCCATCAATTGAACAACTTATTTAAGGAACTCTGTCAGTTACAATCCTCTTTACTTCACTTTGTCCCCTGCTGATACAGTCTTACAGGGGATTGCAACATGCTGAGTGCCTAAGGGATCTAAACTCAGATTACAAAAGCAAACCTTGAATACAGACTGCCAGAAAGGTAGACTCTTCTTGACAACAATACCCACTATTTAAGAATAAGTCAATAGAGTGACACTACCTTGAAAATATTTCCCTTTATGAAATGTTCTTAATTCTGAGCCTTAGGAAAAGATCCTCATAGACAGATTACAAGTGTTCAAGAACAAGCTAGAAATCATAACACAAAGCCATGTTGTGCACTCATTCTGCAGCCCAAATATCAAGACTTCTTATGAGCTAAAGGTTAGAAGATAATTCAAATATAGTCCTTTTTGCATTTGGCTACATTAAATAATTGTGCCATTCACTCTTGCTAAAAACATTTTGAGTAACATTTAGGTACTATTGCTAAAACAGTAAAACAAGGTAAAGCCCTCATCTGGAGATAAAAACTCCAGCTCTGCTAATATTAAGTTTGAACTTTTAAGAATTGAAGTAAAAATTTTCATTTAAGTTCTTGTTATTTGAAGACCAAAGACAACTAATATGCTGACAATATAGACTTTGTAATCCAGTAACACACTAAGAAGAGCATTCTGAAACTAGCTTAACTCATTGCAATTTCAAAATAAATATGATTTAAGTTTCATTGAAAACTGCATCGATAGACAGATTCTTACATTCTTTTTCAGGGATCAAATCTTAGAATATTATCCCTAAAAAATGTAAATAGTTCTATCAAACTTCTCACCTGGTATCTCTGAAGGGTTTAGGCAATTTTATTTATAATTAAGAAATATGTTAATCAACTATAAACAAAACAAACAAGGGATCTTGATTCATGACAGCTTCATAATCAAGAGTTGAATTTCTGATAGTTTGTGAGGTTTTTAATTTCCACTACTGGAATATGTTTTGGAGAAGTCAACATAGTTGACACTAACATGATCTAGGTTTCAAACATTAAAAACATTAAACATATGGAGCTGGAGAGATAGCACAGCGGATAGGGCGTTTGCCTTGCACGCGGCCGACCCGGGTTCAAATCCCAGCATCCCATATGGTTCCCTGAGCACGGCCAGGGGTAATTCCTGAGTGCAGAGCCAGGAGTAACCCTCCTGTGCATCGCCAGGTGTGACCCAAAAAGCAAAAAAAAAAAAAAAAAAATTAAACATAAAAGATTAAAATGTCCCTGACGAGAACGCAAGCTGGTTTATGGGGGTGGGGTGGGAGGGAGTAACAGTTGGAATGTGAAAATGTGAAAGCTTTCTAATATAGACTCAGATATGTTTGCTTTTAAAATCATTCTTATCATTGATCTACTTCTATGAAACACAGTCCTAAATATGATTTTAATTGAACAGCAAAACTAAATATCTAGATTATCAGAGATTATTATTGATACAAGTATGCCCACTCTCTTCACTTCTGTTCAATATAATACTGGAAGAACTTGCACTAGCGGTTAGTCAAGAAAAAGATATTAAGGGCATACAGATAGGGAAGGAAGAAATCAAGTTCTCACTATTTGCAGATGATATGATTAAAGGCCAGGTATGTGTAATCCCATCAATGGCCAACATCCAGAGAGAGACTTAAAAGCAAGCTCTCAGAAGAGAGTGATGCAGAGAGTCTTTTCCCTGCACGCCTGGCTGTCTTCCCCGGGGCCCCTCGAAGGGGGTGGGCTCCAGCTTCCCTCCCCACCCTGAGCAGAGCTCCTGGTGGCTGAAGATCACCGGAACCTAGCTACAGCCATGCTGGAGGCCCCTCTCCACAGGGTTGGACAGGCCTCATGCATGAAGGTACTGGCAGAGGAACCCAGATGTGTGTAATCCCATCAATGGCCAACATCCAAAGAGAGACTTAAAAGCAAGCTCTAAGATATCTTTAGCCTACTTCTCCCTATGGAAGAAACTGGCAATCTTCTGAGAGTTTCTTGCCCACATGGGACAGCCTTGCAAGCTTCCCATGGTGTATTCATATGCAAAATCCAGTAACAAGCTGGATCTCATTCCCCTGACCCTGAAGAGCCCCCAGTGCAACATCATTAGGAAGGCCAAGTCGAGATAGACTTCTAAGATCTCAGGGAAAGGACAAAATGAGATGTTACTGAGCCCGCCCGAGAAATCAGTGATTAACAGGATTTCATGATTTGTGATTTGTGATGATACTTTACTTAGAAAACTTTAAAACATCCCCCAAAAAACTCCTAGAAATAATAGACATGGATAGTAAAGTTGCAGGCTATAAAATCAATACCCAAAAGTACATGGCTTTCTTATACGCAAATAATGAGAGAGAAGAAAGTGACATGAAAAAAGAAATCCTGTTCACAATCATGCATCAGAAAATCAAGTACCGTGGAATCAGCTTTAAGGAGGTAAAGGACTTGTATAATAAAAACTACAAAACACTACTTCAAGAAATAATAGAGGAAATGAAGAAATGGAAAGATATCCCCTGCTCATGGATTGGGAGAATTAACATTATCAAAATGTCAATACACCCCAAAGCATTGTACACATTCAATGTGATCCCTATAAGGATACCCATGACATTCTTCAAAGAAATAGAGCAAACACTCCTGCAATTCATATGGAAAAATGAGTCCCAATGAATAGCTAAAGCAACTCTTGGGAAAAAGAATATGGGAGAAATCACCGTCCCTGACCTCAATCTCTACTACAAAGCAGTAATAATTATAACAGCATGGGCTGGAGTGATAGCAAAGCAGGTAGGGCATTTGTCTTGCTTGACCAACCTAGGTTCGATTCCTCTGTCCCTCTTGGAGAACCCGGCAAGCTATCGAAAGTATCCCGCCTGCACAGCAGAGCCTGGCAAGCTGCCAGTGGCATATTCGATATACCAAAAACAGTAACAAGTCTGACAATGGAGACATTACTTGTGCCCACTTGAGCAAATCAATGAGAAATGGATGACAGTGATGACAGTGACAGTGACACTGGAACAAAGGCAGAGCCGAAGACCAATGGAAAAGGGTTGAATATCCTGACACACACCCTCAAATATATGATCATCTAATCTTTGATAAAGGAGCAAGAAATGTGAATTGGAGCATGGAAAGCCTCTTCAACAAATGGTGCTGGCAAAACTGGACAGCTATATGCAAAAAAAATGGGCTCAGATCGCTGCCTAACACCACATACAAAAATCAGGCCAAACTGGATTAAAGATCTCAACATCAGAACAGAATCCATAAGGTACATGGAAGACAAGGTTGGCAAAACCCTACAGGACATTGAAGCTAAAGGTATTTTCAAAGATAACACACTACTGGCCAACCAAGTGAAAACATAGATAAACAAATGAACTAAGAAGCTTCTGCACCTCAAAAGAAACAGTAACTAAGATACAAAGACAGTCTACAGAATGGGAAAGAATATTTGCCCAATATCCATCTGATAAGGGGTTTATATCAAGGATATGCAAGGCAATGGTTGAAGTCCAAAAGAAGAAAGCATCCAACCCTATCAAAAAATGGGGGGTGAAAATGAACAGAAATTTTCTCAAAGAAGAAATCTGAATGGCTAAAAGACACATGAGAAAATGTTCTACATCACTAATCATCAGGGAGATTCAGATTAAAACAACAATGAGATATCGTTTCACACCACAGAGACTGGCCCAGCTCCCAAAAAACCAAAGCAACTGGTGTTGTCGTGGATGTGGGGAGAAAGGGACTCTCCTTCACTGCTGGTGGAAATGCCCACTGATTCAGCCCTTTTGGATAACAATATGGACAGTTCTAAAAAAATTAGAAATTGACCTCCCATTTGACCCAGCAATACTGCTCCTGGGAATATATCCTGGAGATGCAAAATGGTATAGTAGAAATGACATTTGCATTTGTATGTTCATTGCAGCACTGTTTACAACAGCCAAAGTCTGGAAAAAAATGGAGAGCCCCAAAACAGATGACTGGTTAAAGAACATTTGGAAAATCTACACAATGGAATACTGTGCAGCTATTAGAATAGATGAAGTCATGAATTTTGCATATAAGTGGATCAACATGAAAATTGTCATGTTAAGTGAAATGAGTCAGAAGAGAGACAGACATAGAAAGATCACACTCATCTGTGGAATATAAAATAACAGAGTGGGAGACTAACACCCAAGAATAGTAGAGATAAGGACCAAGATGTCTGCCCCACAGCTTGGAAACTGACCTCACATGCTGAGGGAAAAGGTAGCTCATATAGAGAAGGGACCACTAAGTAGAGGATGTTGGGAGGACCCATTCGGATTGAAAGATCCAAGCTGAAAGTAGACTATAGACCAAACATGAAGGCCACTCAATACCTCTATTGTAAACTACAAGACCCAAAAAGAGCGAGAACAAAAGGGAATGTCCTATCGCAGAGGCAGGGTGGGGTGGTGGGGGATGGGGTGTGGGTGATGAGAGGGATACTAGGATCATTGGTGGAGGAAAATGGGCACGGTGGAGGGATGGGTAAACGATCACTGTATGAGTAAATACAAACACAAAAGTTCATGCATTTGTAACTGTACATCACAGTGATTCTCTAATAAAAGAATTTTAAAAATAAAAAATACAATCATACTTATCCTTGATGTTCTTCTAAAGAACACAGTACTACATATGATTTTAATTGAACAAAGAAATTAAATTATCTAGATTTCTGATTTAGTCAGAAGAAAAATCAGAGAATCATTATTATTTAAAATGTTTCTAAAATTATATTTATCATAACAAAAATTTAAAAATAACAGAGCAATATAGCATATCATACTTATCCTTGATGTTCTTCTGTGGCTGAGCTCTCCAAACTTGCTCAGATAAGGACTGGGACTCCTCCACCCAGATCCCCCATTTTCCAGTATTTTGGCAGCCACACCCACAAACCACCCCAGCACAACGTAATCCCATCAACGGCCAAGATCCAGATACTATAAAACAAAGCTCCCCAAAGCATGCACCTGTATTTGTGGCCACACGACCTCTTATAGTCTAGCCCACCGATGTACCTAAAGCAGCGCACATGTGTTTGGGTTTAAAATACTTGCTTGTATTCTCTCATATATATTCTCCATCCCTCTTGGAGAGCCTGTCAAGCTACTGAGAGTATCCCTCCTGCATGGCAGAGCCTGGCAAGCTCCCCATGGCGTATTTGATATGCCAAAAACAGTAACAATAACGGGTCTCATTCCCCTGACCCTGAAAGATCCTCCAATACAGCACCATTTGGAAGGATGAGTAAGGAGAGTCTGCTAAAATCTGAGGGCTGGGATGAATGGAGACATTACTGGCTCCCACTAGAGCAAATCGATAAACAGAGGGATGACAGTGATACAGTGACAGTGATATTATATTAATTCCCAGCTACTCAGAAAAAATCTGAGATGGCTTTTGATCTTACAGTGTTTATTTATTTAGAATTGACAATAGGGTGCCATAGAAAATACAACTTAAGACATGGTCAGGGTTGCAAAGGGAATAGAACCAAATGTGGGAAATGTTCTCTAGACTTGATAACACAAATGTATGATCAAAGTTTTTGCTTTTTGCCTGAGTTTTATACCTTTTGAAGGACTCAATTTTGCTCATGTAGATTTTATTATATGTCATGTTTGTAGTTCCAAAAGATGTCATTATTTATTTCATTAGCGATTCATTATTTTTTAATATTTGTAAAGGTTACAGTTACAAGATACTAGAGAATCCACTGTATTCAACTTAGTAGTAGTCAGTTTTTGAAATGTGACACGCATTTAAATCTCTATTTTTGAACCCAGATAACACTTAGGGATATTCTTTAGATATTATTCTTTAGAGTGGACAACTTTAGACCCAGATTCCATTTGAATTATACTTTGCCATTAGAAATTGACATGCATGTTACTGTAGACAATGGGTTCTCTAGATGAAGTGACTGCACTTCCCATCCCGCTGGATGATTCACAGAGAATAGCATCGCATTTCTATTTGACAATTATTTTTCCTGTGTGAAATAAAAGTTTTATTTAAAGAAATGTAAGGAGGAAAATAATAAGAAAGTTATATGTTCAAAACTGTACATGGTCTTCTCCATAGGGCAGAGAACCAAGGGTGATATCTCCATATAGTAAAAGCAATTATGTTGAGATTTGAGCGATTCTCCTCCCCCCTGCTGCAATAGTGAACGTGCTAGGATCACAATTTTAAAATTCATTTTAATTATATATCTTATAGAAACCTCGCTTCTCTTTCTGCTATAACTGAGAACTTTATAGATTAAGAATTAAATTATATTTACGTAAAGATGCATTGAAGGGACTGGAGTGATAGTATAGTGGTAGGGTGCTTGCCTTGCACGTGGCAGACCTGGGTTTGATCGCCGGTATCCCATATGGTACCCTGAGCACTGCCAGGAGTAATTCCTGAGTGCAGAGTCAGGAGCAAACCCTGAGCATCATGGGTGTGACTCAAAAAAAAAAAAAGATGCATTGAAGGTGCAACTCCAGGCTTTCTTTTTCAGAGTACTCCAAATTCAACTATTTAACTTATATTTTGTACAAAGTACAAAGTACAAAATATAACTATTTTGTACAAAGTACAAAATCAAGGCATTTCCAAGATACCAATATTAGAATATGTTACATATTTATGAATCTGAAATATAATACATGTGTGAAAATAATTAAAAAAATAATTATTGGAGTATGTTGGAGTTTTATTGTTTGATTTAAAATTCTATATACAAGATATTATTTTCTTACATAGTGCACAAAGCCATTGACATAATATACTATAAGGGAATAGATTCATAATTTCTATAATAAAACATCAAAAACGCCTTTAAATTTGTAAGTGATATAGGTTGTAGCCAAAAATACCCACATATACCTCTTAAATGACCAAAATGTGATCATTTTCTCACACATAGAAGATATATTTTAACTCACTTTGGCTTCTATTATCCTCACTACGTGAATGTATTTTTTATTGTATAATAACTCAACATAGTAGTCTTCAATTTATATTTCCTGTGTTTCTTTTCTATATGTCAGTTTCAACATAAATTTTGTAACATTGTTTTTTAAAAGGCTACACTAGAATTCTCCTAACTGCTATGAATACAAAAGTTTTGGCTAAACTGAAGTCAAATGTATTAAATCTATGCATTCTGAATATTTAACAGAAGTCCATATTTTAACATATCAATCTAATGGAAATAACTGACACTTTTAAGTAAAACAAATAAATATATTATGCTGTACTTTAGAGTTGATGGTCATGAAAACATTTCTAATCATTGTCAGCATAGCATATTTTGTTGGTCTGGGTTTAGTGGTTTTAAAGTCTAAATTTACACATTGGTTTATAATATTGAGATTGCTGAAAAAACGTAGAAATTTATCAATAATCCTATTCAATATTAATAATAAATCCCAGTGATGCATTTTATTAGTTAATTCTATTTTCAAATATAAGACATATATGTAGACTAAAGTATATTTTCTTTCATTAGATACACGTAAAAAGCTTACAATGACAAGGCACATTGCCTGATTTAAGACATAGTGAGGAAATATTTCTTAGTTAAATGACAAAGCAAGTTTATAAGAAAGAAAATCTTAAAATAGTATTGCTAAACATGTTCCTTTCTTCATAGAAAATTTTAAATGTTAATAAAACTGAAGAATAAGATAATGGATGAATATTTTGTAAATTGCTTTTTTATGTATTTGCTTATTCATAATAAATGGACATGGATCTTTCAATTAAAAAATAAGAGTTAACTATCTATCTATCTATCTATCTATCTATCTATCTATCTATCTATCTATCTATCTGTATCAGAATTGACTATAGTTCAATGTAATATTTAACCTCCCACCATCTTCTCTAACAGCCAACTCCATAGCTCCTGAAACTCAGCTTGCTTTTCCAACACTCACCCCCATAGTCCCGTGAGGTTACTGTCCCAGGGAATATCTATAGGGGAGGTTAACTTCCAACATTCTCCCTCAACCACAAGACCAGAGCAAACACAATGTGGAAGACATGTAGAATCCAACCAAGTTTAATTAGTTTAAATTGTAATGCAGAAGTTTCTACGTTTACCATCCAGCATTATAAATGCTCAAAAAGTAATTTTAATGACACCATGTTGAGGATATTAAATGATATCAAAGAAATGATAGCACAGGTAGCCACCAAAGTGAATGAAAATATGATAGAGAGAATGAGGATACTATATTCAGAACTTGCAGAAATAAGAATATTTTGGCTTTATAAGAAATACAAGAGAGCATCTGAGAATTTGAATAACAGGAGCTCAGATATATGGTGAGATGCAGAAATCTCGAGAAAACAAAAGGCGGAAAAAAGTCTGAAGAGAACTGAACAATATACCAGAAAACATTGTGATGGAGTCAAGAGGAAAACTGTAACAATCACTTAAGCCCATAAAACAACAGGAAGGCAAATCAATAAAATATTAATAGTTAAACATAGATGAACACCATTATTCGTTGCAGCACTTAATCCAACAAGCAAGATTTGGAATCAATCTACATTTCCAACAATAGATAAGTGTCAGTGGATTATGAAAATGTGAGATAAAAATATACATATATACATACATATATATGTGTGTAGATAGAAAGATATATATGCATATATAAAGAGAGTTTAATATATAGGTAGATAGGTATATGCAATGGAATACTATGCAGCTGAAATCATGCAATTTACTGCAAGATTAATGGAACTGGAAGATATCATGTTAAATGAAGTAAGCCAGAAGAAAGACAAACATAAAATATTATTACTTGCATGCAGTGGTTAGAGTAACTGGATGTGGAAATGCAAAGGTAGAAAGGGGTGATGCCTACACTGCCCTTTGCTCCAGAGTACAGAGAGGAAAAGGAAAGAAAGTGAAGGGAAGGGGAATTAATGGAGGCAAGGGTCAAGGGGGTTCCAGTGCATTGGTGGTGTTAAGGAATGATAAACCTAAATATCCAAACATCAGAGTCAACAACACTGCAATCAGGTGACCCAAGCTTTAATAACCAAGTGTAAAAGATGACTATTACATATAAGGTAAGCAAGGACTGAGGCAGGGGTGGGAGTGTGGTGAGGAGAAACCTAGAAACACTGGTGGAGAGAAGTTGACATTGGTGGCAGGATCAGTAGTGAAACATTGTATATTAAGAACCCTATTATGATTAACACATGTTGCTTTAATAAAATAAAATCTGGGATCAGGTGGTGGGGGAGAAAAAAGTCATAGCTAAGAATTTTCCAGAGTTAAGGAGAGTAAGAACCAAGATACAAGGTACAAGAGAAAGGATCCAGCAAATGCAATCCAAAAGAAAAACTCCAACACAAACTGCAATCTGAATGACAAAAGACAGTAATGGGGACGGAATATTGAAAGTAGCAAGATCAATAAAGGAATTTATTGATTCACAGTGTATCTATCAAATGAGACTCTATGAGCCAGAGATGGGGTGACGGTCGGAGCACAAAAACCAACCTCTGTGGAATTAAGACCTCTCCCCAAATACTCTAGCTAACTAAACTACATTCTGGTTAAAGGAATGATTCAGAACTTCATGGACAGTCATCATCTTAGAGAGTTCAAAACCTTGAGACCATTTTGCAAGAAGCCTTAGAGGAGTTTCTTTAAAAGACAAGACAAACTTCTCAGCACTTTTTCATTGAGTATGACATTTATTTGTGGTGCTTATGGTTTTCTTCTCAAAGATTAAAAAAGGACTGTTTACTTCTATCCTACTAAGGAATTTTATACTTTTTCAATAATGAATTAATATTTCCCTATTATTGAGTATTCTGCTTACTATGTGATATTTTTATACGCATAGATTTTATTATAATTTTTACTTATTAATGCAGATACTTTAGCATTATTTAAATGCTAAACATTTTTCTTAAAACCATTCTTAATTATTCTCTCCTTACACTTACTAAACTGTGTTTGTAAGGTTTATCTATTTCACATAAGTCTTGAAAGAAAAAGCATAACATTATTTACACTTTTTATATTTTAAATTAATATACCTACAAAAAGTAACAGTTCTTGAAAAATGCTTTCAACTTATTGATTTATAAATTTTTTTGACATTTTGGTTTAGCTTTAATTATCTGTATGTGTGTAGGTGTCACCACCTCCACAATAACTTAGTAAAATGATAAGTATGCTTAGTAATGCTAATTAAAAATTAAAATAACTTTGTGAATCAATACCTTAAACACTGTTGTCACTATGTCAAACTATGATAAAAATTTTAAAAAGTTGACTATTGACTGACACAAGACTCTTCAAACCACAGACACATTTACTTATACTATTGCTTGTTAAAACATTTGAGTAAAGTAATAAAAGTTTGTCTTAAAGTTGTAGGTTTATTAAATGACTAATAATTCCACAAAATTTATTACAATTGGAAAGGTTTTTTTATTTTTGTTTTTGTTTTTGTTTTTTTGCTTTTGGGTCACACCCAGACATGCACAGGAGTTACTCCTGGCTTATACACTCAGGAATTACTCCTCTCGGTGTTCAGGGGACCATATGGGATGTTGGAAATCAAACCAGGGTCCTCTGCGTACAAGGCAAATGCCCTACCTGCTGTGCTATCACTCCAGCCGCACAATTGGAAACTTTTGATTATTTCTACACAAAAACATCAAATTTTGAATAATTATAAAATTATAAGATAAAAAGATAAGTGGAAAACTGAAGCTGTAAACACTATACAATTTAAAAATACCATACCTAACTACTTATCCAAAAAATATGAAAACACAGATCAGATTGTAGAGGATACCTGCACCCCTACATTCATAGTAGAAGTAGTTGCCATATTCAAAACATAGAATCTACCCAAACACCCATCATCAGATGAATAACTGTTGAAGTTCTTCTACATACATCTCAATGGAATATTACTCAGGTGCAATATTGCCTTTTGCAACATGATGAATCAAACTAGAGGGAATTACTCTAAGTGAAGTAAAGAAAAAAACCATTGGCTGGGGCCGGAATGATAGCACAGCGGGTAGGGTGTTTGCCTTGCATGCGGCCCACCCGGGCTTGATCCCCGGCATCCCATATTGTCCTCCAAGCACCTCCAGGTGTAATTCCTGAGTACAAAGCCAGGAGTAACCCCTGAGTATTGCTGGGTGTGACCCAAAAAGCGAAAAAATAAAAAAGTAACTGGAGCAATATAACAAAAATACCTCTTAGAAAATTATAAAGTTGCCAGAGGAAGATGGAAGTGGGGTGAGAAAATAGGTAAAATGAATCATTTTTTAAGGTTATGACACTATAAGTGTGTTGGATATGATGAAGTTTATAATGCATGCAGTGATCTGAAGCATAACCTCTACATTTTATAGTATTATAAAAAATTGTAAATAAATACAATTTTATTTTAAAATTTTAAATGTAAAGTGTTCCAGGCAACAACTATACACCTACATAAACTATAATGAAAATAACAAAAAATATATAGTTATTCAGCTTGTTGATTTAAACCCTTAATATAGACTTGTTGCTATATGAAGTTATTGGAAACGGACCTTAAGACACAGATGCTGAACATGTTGTTAGACATCTTTAACAGATGAAGAAAAATAGAAAATTATACTTAAGGTTGTGATTGTTATTACTTGAAATATAGATTTCTTTGTAATATTAGGCACATATTATGAATTTTGAGTTTCAGAGGCTTACTGAAGGCCTCTTCTCATAATCTTCCATGTTGTATATGCAAAAAAAGGTTAACTTTTAGATTCTAGCAAAAATGATATAAAAATCACATTTAAAATTTACCCCTAATTTGACAGTTTCCAACAAGTAATACTTATATCTTATATCTGTAAAACACCACTGGGAAAGTAAACAGAATTTATTATAAAAATTTCCAAGGATTCTTTAGTTTGAGATTTTTTAAAAATATGGTTAATATATTTCACATTGTTTATGCTAGTCCCAACCTCCCCTTTTCTGACTCAAAGTTTCTTTTTTTTTCTTAAAACTTAGTTCTGCACAAAAATCTGATTAAAGATTCATATTGCAAAATTGGATCTAAAAGTCTGAGTTCTAATACACTAAAGCCTTAAACTGCATTATAGGTAGATCTTACAGTTTGTGTCCCCCGCATGTCTAACTTACTGCAGTGGATTAGGCTGTACTTACATGAACACGATTACTGCACTGTGGCATGGTTTGTTTGGTGAACTCAGCCATCTTATCTGATTTGAATTACTCCGCAGTTGCTCTAATCAATTCAGCTGTGATCAGTGGTTAAATATGGTTGGGAAAAAAAAAATCAACCATGAAACAGTCAATTTAAGGACTGCCTAAAAAATACAAACATACTTTGGGGAAAATGGATCCTAATGATAACAAAAATTGAATAAAACAGCTGAAAATAAGTATAAATGAAATCGAATTTATTTTAACACTTGAAATATTCTATTTTGGGGATACTAACTTGCAAAGAGCAATTTCTCAAAGTAGCATGGAGCTTTCTCTATTTCATCTGCCATCTATTCTTATGAATTTTGGTAGAATCAAATGAATAATGATCTATAAAAAAAGTATTCTTAAAATACCCTCTGTTTACATCACCTAGTCATTCCTTTCTTCCTTTAGTGAGTTATGAGGAGCATAATCCTCTGTAAGGTTTGCTGTGGAAAATCCCATTGCATCTCAACGCAGTAATCTGTCTAGTCAAAAGATAACATTTTAAAGGCTGAATTGGACCCCTGAGTTCTCCTTAACTAGACACCTGAGAATGAAAAAAACAATTGTCAAATATCTCCTGGATAGTATTACACAGATTTAATCTATTTATGCACAACTATGATGTTCTATTAGCAGGAGCCGCACTATTATAATAAAAATCTTTAATTCTTTATTTAAATAACTTTATTCATTCACCTAAAAAGATGTTCAGTGCAGATTTACGGTTTTTAGATAGAAAGTGTATTTCTTTTTCCTTAGAGAATGAGCATGTACTTTGCTACTTAGATCACTGTAACTGCCAACAAAAGAGTAGAAGACAAACACCTTCTGGGTGCTGGAGCAATAGAACAGGGGATGGGGCATTTGCCTTGCTTGGATCCTATATGGTCCCCTGAGTACCATCAGGAGTAATTCCTAAGTGCAAGGCAATTTTTTTCTTGGGTCACACCTGAACACTGCCAGGTGTGACCCAAGAAAAACAACAGTGACAACAAATACTCTGTAACATGGAAGTCGCATGTATTATATTTTAAGACAGACTACTTTGCATGCAATTGAATTTTTATGGTATAAAAATATACCTAAAACCAAACAGCAGATAAGTCATCAAATTTCAGAGAGCAAGTTTGAAATGCAAAAGTGGTGGGCCTCAATTAAGATTAGTAATTTTATTATTAATATGTCCTTCACTTCAATGGTGACTAATGTGCAAGTTGACTATTAAAAGACTGCAGAGGATAGTACATATCCCTGTAATGTAGATGACACTCTGTAAATATAGCCAAACTTTAAAGCTAAAAGAAAAGTTTTTCTCTTTTCCTTTTCAACAAACCTACCATTTGAATTTAAGATAAAAATCTATTTCATACATGTATCTGTCTATGTATGTATTTGTTTGAACACACCTATGTTAAGATGTTAGCTATATTTTATATATTATTAAGAACCTTTTGTACTAATACAATGGCCTGCCATCATCAGTTTTCTCTAGTACTGTTTAGAAATTTGATTTGGTTCCTCAAAAATCAATGGAGAAATGAGAAATGTTTCTTAAACAGCAAGAGCTGACATTATAGTGTTCTTTATTATGTACCACCTGACATAACTAGATAAAAAAAGAACAATGAACTGATCTTGTGGTAAAAGCTATATCAACTGAAAAATATTTACTGTTTCTATTAAAAATGAATTAACCCAAACAGACAGGCTTTTAATTGAAATCTTTATCACATTTCCTTCCTATTTAAATGCAAATGTAAAATCCTTTTACAAACTAAAGGAAATCAGAAACTAAAAAGTGAGCTACAACTTACATGACCCAGGTCCAATAAAACATGAAATATTAAAAGTATTAAATGAATTTCACATAAGTCAATATTACATGACTATAAGAACGTCTAAAATAATTTCTTTTAAAGCATAATGAAAATCTTTTATCTTTATGCAATTCATATTTCAAATGATTTTTTTCAAAAATTTTTATAAACAATGATATAAAATCACATTTTGCTTTAATGACTTATATAAATCATTCCATATTATATTTTTCTTAATATATGGGATGTTAAATTATTTCATGTGAATACAATTATTTGTTAAAAGTTAAGCAGAACAACACATAAATTAATATCACAGTATTTGACTTATGCCACAGTAAAGGAGAAATACAGTTTAATCTTCAATGATTCCAAATACTAGAAAAAGAATTCAGTCTTCATTTGCATGGGGTTCACTCATTCAAGATTTTCTTTCACTTTGAATCTTTAGCAATGCAATGACTTCATCTAATTCATCTATTCAAATGGTCTTGAATTTCTAAATTAGCTATTCTGTTTTTTTTTTTGTCTAATAGTATATATGAGAGTTGAAACTCACTTAAAAATATGTTCTTACAAGAAGTTATACCTTTTAACTACATTGACCTCTAGTAGCTCTATACCTTTTAACTACATTGTAGGGGTCAGATGGAACCAGATCTGGGCCTATTTAACTCCAACTTAGCATATAGAGTTCGATGTGGTATGTTGTTCTTGGTATATTGAACTACATGCACTTGCTATATTATATATTGCTTTGGTCTATTGCTCACTATTTAATTTCTAAAACATCTGAAGAAAATTCTCTTACCAATGAAGAAAAGAATATGTACAGTAATGGATAAGCACGATTTTGTCATTTCGTAGTAAAATATTGTCTTAAGTTTTCTACTCCCTCTGCTCCTAACACATAAATACCAATCCTAATATAAAATATGTTACTTGGAATATAACTTTATATCTGAATATATCTGAAAACTACTTGGAATATATCTGGTTTTAAAGATTAATACCCCTCTCCACTTTTCCCCCAGGAAAATTGCTACTGATTGATAGACTTAAATTATTACTAAACAATATTAATCTTAAAATTTGAAATTACAGCATACCTATTCACATTAAATTGACAACAACAACAGCGATAAACCCTTAGAGTACAAATCTGTGTTTCTGGTTCTCTGACATTTGAAACTTTTCCCTAAATTTGTGGCATATCTTTTTAACAATCTTGTTAGAGGACCTCATGAAATTTTTTTTACAGCCAACATTTTGATATGTTACTCATTATATCAATAGCAGAACTGAGGTTACCCAAGGATAAGAGAGAAAAGAGTGGAGTCAGGGCCAGAGGGATAATCCTGCAGGTAAGGCACCTTGCCCTGCACATGGACAGCCCAGTTTAGTTCCCCAGCACTACATATGCTTCTATGAATTCCATCAAGACTGATCTTTGACCACAGAGCCAGAAGTAAACCCTGAGCAACACCAAGTGTGGCCCTAAACATACAAACAGTTAGAGTGAAAACAAAGGGATAGTGATCTAAAGTTGATAATAAAAATTGTCATGTTACCCATGCTTGTCCTAGGAGTCTCTTGTTTTGAATTGGAAATTGATAACATAGAAACAGAACCTGCAAATTACTATTTTATATATAAAAACAAACCTACAATGTGATATCCAGGATCTTAAGACAGCATAGTTATTGTTATTTAGTATCACAATTTAGTTTGGAACTCAAAGCTAATTATCAAATTGAAATTGTTACAAATCACTGGCACACTGGCATTTTGTTCTCTCAGATGGCTTAAGAGAACACTGAATGTCACCTTTAAATGCAGTTGGGTTGGCAAGCATAATTAACAATCCCTGCTTTCAAGTTACTTGCCATGGGACAGCATAGATTCATCTTCTTAATATTTTGAGGAAGATCTATTGTAACTATGCCTTGGTGTGGTAGGGAAAAGAATAGAATTACATTAAATGTGTCCAGAATCCCTTAGAATTCTTCCAAAATAATTTGATATTCAGGGACTGGAGAGATCAGAGAGTGGGCAAGATGCTTGTATTACACATGGCTGACCCAGGATAGATTCATCAACACCTTTCAGCCCACCAGTGATCACTATCCCTGAGTGCAGGATCAGAAGGAAGCCTGTGTGAGGACTGCCAAGTGTGGCCTCAAAGCCAAACAATAACAAATTTTAAAGAAAACCTTTCCAGAAACTACTAATTAGTCTTCAGACCTTCAAGTACGTTTTATGTTATTGTATTTAACTAGGGGTGAGCCTACCAGGTGGTGTTCATGGCTTTCCCCTGGCTCTGTGCTCAGGAATCACCCTTGGTGATGCTCAGGAAAACTTACATGATGTTGGGGATAGAACCTGGGGCAGCTATATGTATTTAGTAAATTTTAAGAAGAGTGTGTGTGATTCTTTCCAACCTCTCTCCCTGTATAATGTCATTATATATATATGTGTATGTGAATATATAGGTATAAAATATATAATTCATAGTATGAAATGATATTTGCATTTTACATGTTTTTATTCTTGTGCTTTGATATATATAAATTTGGATTACCCTTGATCTAAAAAATTATAAAAAAGCACATCTGAATTGATTCATAAAGGCTTATAATACATTTTTATGTAATAAGTGGAAAAATGCCCTATATAAACTTTTCCTTTAGATAATATCTGATTTTTCAAGTGTCTTTTAATATCAAAAATATGTAAAAGGTAAGAAACATTTAGAAATGTACTAGATACTAGTAGTTCAGTTATACTAGCACTTAATGCTACTGCTGGGTATTATGAAATAGAACATTTATCATTTGTCACAAAATAAAAACACTAAGATCTACATGAATAGTCCACAGACCATGGAAACTATCCAGTATAGTTATCAGGTTCACTAGCTTAGGTTAATCTTGTGAATATACACACACAGCACGGACGTTGATGTGAAAAGAATAAAGTAACTGTGTCATGCAATAGGCTTCACTCATTTCCATACTAAATACACTGGGTAGATTGTACATCATGCAGGGTGACATAAACAGAGATAGAAGGATGCACTCATATATAAGTAAGCTAAAGCTGACTTTTATTTTCCTTCCTAGAAATCTGGGACATGCTGAATAAGCCAATTTATTTTATCTTCCTTTAATGCAAGCATCAGCTGTTTGGTATAGAAGGAAGTGATAGAAGAATGAAAAAGTCAAACTCCAGTCCCCACCACTTGTCTCTTTAAAGATTCCTTTGGAAATGGCAATTTATTCAGAATCTTTCCAGACTTACTCAAAGTGCTATATAGAAGGCGTCTTTATGAACAACTCCTTACTCTTTTAGTGAGAAAACTAGGTCTCTAATTTTATCATTGCTCTAATCCTGCAAAGTCTACACAAGGCACAGTATGTGGCTTCTCACTCCCTCTGGTTCTTAGTGGCAACAGGAAGTTGGGGGAGAGGTGATAGTGCCAGGACTGCAGGCAGGGGTGCTGTCCAGAATGCCTTACCCTTCTCCTCTTTGTAAATAAAGAGGGTAAATCCAATTGACACACGTGGAGGTAAACAGGCATTGACATATTTGTAGACAAATTGTCATACTGGAGATTATTCACAAAGCAAATTGTTTTTGATCTGCACTCAGATGGGGGTAGGGTGGGGAGGAGGATTCTGCCAGCACTAACAGCTGCTCCCTTTTCATGGAAAACAAGCATCTAATGAAAACTTAATTTTAAAATGTTTGGCTACTTCTAAAATTCCTTAGGGGAGATGTTTAGCACTGTTCTAAACTAAGGAAAAATAGGTTTGAGTCCTTGTAGAAATATCGTTGGTTCCCTGGCAGGATTATAACTAATCTGTAGTTGAGTTCTTAGACATGCTTGAACTTTGTGTTAAGAGAAAATGTTCAATAATTATAAAAGAATATAAAAACATATGTCCGAATATCTTTCTTGTTCACCGATAATTTTTTTATGATGTCCTGAACAAAATCTGAGTTTACTTTTTATGTTGGTTTTCTATGGACTCTATTTTGTTAATGAACATAGAAATATACACTTTGCAAATGCATGTATAATGTAAAAATATTATATATATATTAGAGTTTTTAGGAAGTTACTATTGAATTAGTTCATTGAAAAAACTGATGCAAATTACAGCACCATTATAACAGCAGGTCACATTTCCCAAGACAGTGATCTTTCATGGTTGCTTTAGGTGAAACATCACAATAGTCCCTTGTTCTCCACTGGAAATCAATCTCTAATGATACCATTGATTACAAGAAGCTTTGAGAACCTGGTAGCTGATTCTCATTCCTATGTCTCAATTTCAGGGCTCTTATGCAAATTTCTAATATTTCCATGTGTTTCCTGGATTGTTTCAAGAGAGTCTCCATTTGACAAACTATTTGACAAATCAGTTTGAACCTGTTATGTAATCATGAACAATGTTGAAGGAACATTGTAACTTGTAAGCAAAGTGAATACAGATCAACCTTTTCATATTATAAACATTTTAAAAGGAAAAACAAATATTTGGTTAGTGTGACCTGGTATCTCTATGCTAATAGACTGTCAACTTCCCTGGTCTAATCTATTACCATGTAGAACTAATTTTGTCTCAGATTGCCTCATTTCTTTATTCTCTTCTGTTTTAAAATTATCTCTATGCTGTGAGTTTACTTTGGTTCTGATAAGATCAATCTAATATGGCAAACATAGTTAATGCTTTATAATTTATGCCTTATTTCTTGGCATGGGTGTTCAAAACCCATCTTTTTTCAGTTTCTGTTAACTCCATTTTCTTTTTAATAGGCAATATGACTGAATACTTTAATTTGTCTATAATCATTGTTTTGTATAATTTATGTTATATAGTATTTGTTGTCTTGAATTATTTAATGTTAAAACATCAAGGGTATATATCTCATAAACTGTTTCCCCCTAAACAAGGGAACTTATATGCTATTAAAATCATTTCAAATGTTAATTCCTTTCTACATTTCTTTTTATTATCTTCAATATTTGATCTTAACTGCAGTACACAATATTTTATTCTCTGGCACATAATTAAGAACATGTTTGTCAAAATATGTCAGAACCAGAGGGAACACTGTACAAAATTTTGAAGTTGTTATTCTTTATTGTTGACAGTGATTGCATTATTTCAAAAAGAAGACAGAAATAATCTCCTTCTTCTCCTGGTCTCTCCTGGATATTTTAATTCATTTTTTATTATCCTATGATACCCTTCACCTCAAATTATTCTAGCATTTCTAAGCTAGACATTTCTATTTTCTATTAGAAAGTTTAAATATTACCTATGAAAAATTAGTGATGATTCTTATAGTATATATGTTGTGTTTGACTTTATATGTAAACATTTGCTACTTGTAAAATCACAAAAGCCAATTGTTGAAAATACCTACTATGACATTTTTTCTTTCTCTTTGCCTTCTCTAGAGATTGTCACAAGCTGTTCAAGAAGTAGCTTCCAGGAGACCCTTGTATCACTCCTCCCCTCAGGAATCACTTATCTACTGTTATTTCTAAATGGAGGGAAAGTAGAAAAGAATTCTGGTTTCTCAAGAAAAAAGAGAAAACAAAAAGATTATCTTTGGGATGAGCAATGTACTTGAAGAGATAATGAAAATGAATATAA
Organism: Sorex araneus; assembly: GCF_027595985.1. Taxonomy (NCBI): domain Eukaryota; kingdom Metazoa; phylum Chordata; class Mammalia; order Eulipotyphla; family Soricidae; genus Sorex; species Sorex araneus. Next base: position 121,042,893 of record NC_073305.1, on the reverse strand, counting down.
ATTCTAAAATATCCTTTAGGTATACATATTGGACTGGATCGATAGCACAGTGGGTGAGGTGTTTGCATTGCGTGCAGCGGACCCGGATTTGTTTTCTCCATCCCTCTTGGAGAGCCTGGCAAGCCTGGCAAGTATCCCGCCACCTGGCAGAGCCTGGCAAAGCTACCTGTGGCATATTCGATATGCCAAAAACAGTAACAACAAGTCTCACAAAGTAAACGTTACTGGTGACCGCTCAAGCAAATCGATGAACAATAGGACAATGCTACAGTGTTTCAGGTATACATATTCTAAGGAAATAATCACATGTGAAAGCACAAATGATAATAATGAGAATGAGACCAACATGATAATGCAGTTATCTTTAAAGTGCTATAGCTATAATGAATTAGAATAAAATAATCAACCGGTGGTGAGATTGTAGAAGGGATATATTTAATGCAAATGGTGTTTGGCATGAACATTTCCCCATGTTGTGCAAGGAAATACTGATTATGGAAAGAACAATATCTCTTTAATAACATGGCCCAAGTACTGAGATTTATCTCAAATGAACATTGGTGTATTTTGAAAATAAAGAGGAAATGAAGTTAAACTAAACTTCTCATACAAGACACACATACAGTTTCAGAACTTACATTCCGTGAAGTCTAAAATTTGCCATGAAGTCAATCTTGGATATGTGAATTTGCTTATTCCAACTTTAATCAAGAAGACTGAGGGGCATTGTAAGATAATGTTTTCATAAAAATTTGAGGATAAATATTTGAACCCTGAAATCAAATAGCTGAATTTGAGGCACGGTTACATCACTTATTAGTTATTAGTTGTTTAGTGTAATTGGTTTAGAGCTTCATTTCAATTTATTGCATATAAATTTTAATAATAATAATATCACCTACCTGTAGGGTGTCCTGAGTTAATGTAATAAATAATATGGCAGAATATAGCAATGTTCTGTATGTTATTTAACTGCTTATTTAATGATAACTATTATCCTTTATCTTGAGAAAAAAATGTGGAACAAGGTCATTGCATTATATTGTTCTATTGCTTTATAGTCAACAAACTTTTCTCTTAGCTCTGTTTTGTTGGTTTGTGTCAAAAAACAGCAGGTTATGCAGCAGAGTAGGTCAGAACAGAAGGTGCATGCAACCTGTCTGGACGCTAAATGAATCTATCTTCGTGGTGCAGGTGTTGGTGAGCAGGTTCAGTATTAAGAATTAAAGGAGTAAAATGAAATTTTGCATCTCAGGGTCAATTTCTCTCTCCCTCTCCTTTTCTCTCTCTCTCTCTGTGTCTCCCCCTCACTCTCTCTCTGTCTCATCCTCTTTTTGACTCAGACAGATACACCACTGTAGGATTACATAGCTTCAGGTAGTTTAGGTTTATTGGGTTACTCCCATCACAGTGCTCCCATTCCTCGGTGTTTATTTGTAGCTTCTTTCTTAGTGTTCTGTTGACTTGTAAATAATGTCTTTCTCTTCTCCTTGAGTCCTTTGCATAGCTTATTCAGAGCAAGTCCTTTTTGTATGGACAAAGAAAGACATTTAATTGGCTTTGAATATTATTAATTCCCGGGCATCTGCTTTCTTGACTGTAGCCTTGGTTGCCCTCAGTTCCTAGCCCTCTAAAAGGAAGGGTTCCAACGGGGGACGAGACGGACCCAGGGCAAGCGGTAAGTTATGTGCTACCCTGGCATCGAGATGGGCCTGGCCAAAGTGCCTCATTCTTAACTATAAGTTAAGAGTCTGATCATGGACAAGTGCTGTCATGATCTTAAAGTAATGATGAGACTAGGACCCTGCTAGGGATAGGAAAGACTAATCTGGCCTGAGCACTGTAGTCTGAGATTGAGATGATCCCAGGAGAGCAATTCTAAAAGTTTAATATATGTCTTGCTATGCCCATACAAAACGATTAATATTATGAATGCTTATATGCTTGTTGGACAAGGAGAGGAGAAACACAACCATGGGATTTCATCATTGATGGGTCCTGCTGAAAGAGTATCTGTCCTAGAGAATAGGTGTTCTGCTATTGTTATTGAACCTTTTAAGCTTGAATTGTTACATTGTAGATTCCAGGCTCTAGCCCAGCCTAGTCTTTGGGATGTAGATTTCAGGTGCTGCCTAGTTTGTAATTGACAATGTAGATTTCATGTGGCAGCCCAGCCCAGTCTTGGGTATGTAAATCCCAGTGCTTTCAGCCCAAGGAAGGCTTCTGTTTTGGTTTTGTATCTTCTTTCTGGAGGCCTAGATTACTGGCCTGCAGATACAAGAGAATAATGTTGCCTCAATGTTCTTCCTGTAAGATCTTTTGGTGCCTTTGGTGACTGTCAATGTATTGCGCCATGAGCAAAAAGGTGTCCGGAGGGAGAGACTAGAGAAAGAGCTGGAGTAGATCTAGAGAAAGGCTGGAGCTGGGAGTGTGGGAGATGGAAATTTAAAGATTGAATGAACAGTAACAAATCAGCAACTAGCTTGGTTCTCGTTCTTCCTTTGACCATGGCCTTCCAGATCCAGTCCACACACTGCAGTTCTAGGGCACCAAACTTGGGTGGTGTGACAGAGCTGCCCGAAGAGCACGTGAGTGCACTCGCCACTCGGCGAGCCTTAGTTTTTAACACACCACCCAACAAAAAATAAAATAAAAAGCTATGAAAAATGACTGAAAGTTAAACAGTTTCTAAATTAAATTCTTTCATATAGGGGCCATATTTAGCAGAAATGGAGGGCCCGGGGCTACTCTCAGCATTATTCATACCTGTACATGCAGCACCTATTCAGGCCCAGTGGTATTCAAGGGCCACAAGGGCTACACCTAGAGTGACTGTGGTGATGAGGGGACCTGGAGGAGATCATGCAGTTCTAGGACTGAATTCAGTGCTTTGCATGGCCCAGGCATGTGGCTTAACATTTTGAGCTATCTATACAGCCCTTAAAGTTATTTGCTAACAATTCACAGGAATCACATATTAACATCCAAGCGGCTGTGCTCAATTTAAAGAACTAAAATCAATAATAAAAACTGACCATTAAATGTATGAATTCTACCTTCAAGTACACACACACACACACACACACACACACACACACACACACGGAATTTGTAAGGCTTTGCTACCAACATTTTCTTACTTTTATTGGTTTACAAGACTGTCACTGTCACTGTCATCCCGTTGCTCATCAATTTGTTTGAGCAGGCACCAGTAACGTCTCTCATTGAGAGATTTATTGTTACTGTTTTTAGCATATCCTATACGCACGGGTAGCTTGCCAGGCTCTACTGTGAGGGCTCCATACTCTCAGTAGCTTGCTGGGCTCTCCGAGAGGGGCGGAGGAATCGAACATGGGTTGGCCGAGTGAAAGGCGAAAGCCCAACTGCTGTGCTATCACTCCAGTCTGTAGGTTTACAAGACTATAAATGCTTATTTGATTAGGCGTACAATGCATCATATCACATCCATTACCAAAGTCCTAGTGTCCCTCCACCACTGTCTTTGGGAATTTTCACTTCTGCTCCCATCCCCAATTTCCACCCCAAATCCTTTATCATCTGAGTTCTGTCTTAAGGGTCTATGGGTTTGTTTTCATTAATCATTGTTTATTTTTGGTTTTAATGATCTTTTTTCTTTCAAATATGTATCTCCTCTCTTTTTACTCTGCTATAATAGTTGAAGCACCAAAATTGATTTGCATTAATTCAAATCAATTTGTTACATATTTTCTAATTTATCTTTATAACATTGTCTTTTTTTTCATTTAACACAAACATTATTATGGTAGTTTATTCTATAATCTGAATCCAGTCGTATTATTTACCCCATTGATATCTCTTTCCCTCTTGACTCACTATATCTAAGTCACCATAATATTCCCTAATTAGAATGTGTTTTCTTTTTTTTTTTTTTTGGCTTTTTGGGTCACACCTGGCGATGCACAGGGGTTACTCCTGGCTCTGCACTCAGGAATTACCCCTGGCTGTGCTCAGGGGACCATATGGGATGCTGGGATTCGAACCTGGGTCGGCCGCGTGCAAGGCAAACGCCCTACCCGCTGTGCTATCTCTCCAGCCCCAGAATGTGTTTTCTTATACTCTAAGTTTAATTTAGATGTCAACCTACATGAAATATATTTAACTAAATTTATTAGTAACTTTATAATACTTATATCTCAGGTGTCCCTAACAAACTTGGACAACTAAGATAATTATTCATAAGCAATAAGGAAATGAAATTCTGAATCTTTCCTTATTTCTCCAACAGAACAAATATTTTAGTCCACAAGTTCTTACTGTGGAAAGTGGCCATCTGTAGAGGAGTTAGCACTTCAGCACTGTTGTCTCGTTCTTCATCGATTTACAGCGGGCACTGGTAACATCTCCATTGTGAGGCTTGTTGTTCAAAATTTTTTTCTGACTAAATAATTTTACTTAAAGAATTAATATTGTCCTTAGGCCCTTTTGCACATTATCAAAAAGCATTATTTTCAAATTGAATTTTGGTGTCAATAGCAAGGAGTGATTTTCATTGTCATTTCTAGCAAACGTGAGGTCCAGAAAAACGATTTCACTTTTCCTACTCAAGGAATAAAAAATTTTTAGAATTTTAATCATACTTGTAATTCCCTTACCATTTCTTTATTTCAACAATTTCTATCACTATTATGTTAATGAATAAGGATATTATATTTCATTGATTTAGGTATTTACAGCAGTCATTAAATAAAAATATGTTGATTCCATCTAACATATAGCTAGGAAACAATTATAATAACATAATACATAGGTGTTTCAGAGAAAGTAATAGGTAGTTACTCTTATGGAGACATCAAGCATAACAAGAAAAGTATGAATTGCCAAAGAGAGCTTCATTATTAATCCATGGGAGTTTGAACAACAAATAAACTGCTCTCCAAAACAGATGGGAGACTTAGGCTACTGAGAGTCAAATGCAAACATTCAGTGTGCTATATCTGAGATTTTAAAGTGAGTTTTAATGGCTACTTACTTTAGCTTCTTAACATCAGAGGATTATTATAGTAATTATACATAAGATTATGTACAGATATATACACATTTTCCCAGAGACATACATATCTACACATGTTGAAATGTACATCATATATGTATATATATTTGTACAAATATTTTAGATGAGTATTGCATACATATAAATATTATTATTTAAAAATTTTATAGCAGTGTGCTATTCAGAGAGCTGTTATTAAGGTTTTATATAAATTGGAATATCATTAATAATATTGCTGAACAAAAAGAGCAGTGACTCAATAATTGGAACTAAGTTTTTTTTTTTTTTTTTGCTTTTTGGGTCACACCTGGCAATGCACAGGGATTACTCCTGGCTCTGCACTCAGGAATTACCCCTGGCTGTGCTCAGGGGACCATATGGGATGCTGGGATTTGAACCTGGGTCGGCCGCGTGCAAGGCAAACGCCCTACCCGCTGTGCTATCTCTCCAGCCCCGGAACTAAGTTTTAAAAGTCAGTAGTTTGAATTAAATACAAGGGAGAAAGCCCAGATGCTCACATTCAATAGGACTGTGATTTCATACAGTAAACTTTGAATGGAAAATTATCAAATTTAATAATAATTTGAAATGAGGAGTAGAAAGATAATGTGACAGGGTCCTTCAATGGTCTTTATAAATGGTTTGGAAATATACTCAGACTTTATACACTAATTTATGTAAAAAAGTGACTTTTATTTTTCAAACAATTTTCAGGTAGATGTTTAGAATAACATCTTATATAGTCTGTATTTTTATAACTTGACATGAGAAAAATAATCTTTTATCCCCAAATGCAAAATAAATTCTAAAGACTCTAAATATCCAAAGCTCATTTAAATTGCTGAGCCTAATTGAAAATCTATAAATACATGCATGATATTCCATGTTCTACATAACTGAGTTACTTTATCTAAACTGTAGAAACTCTCTAACACCAGTCTTGGTAATCATTTTGTTTTCTTTTTTTCTTTGATTTTTATTAATACACCATGATGCACAAACTTATTCATATTATAGTTTTTTCAGGCATAAAGTGTTCCAACACCAAACCACCACAACTGTCTCCTCGCTCCACCAGTGTCCTTGCCACCTCTCAGCCTGTCCCTCAACAAAAAACATATAACAAATATGTTTCCTATTATCTGCTCCAACAAAACTTAAAGAAATTGTAAATAGGATTATAAGAAAATAAATTGATAAAAGTCAATTTGTGATGAATGATTGCTAAGTGACTTTAACCAATACATATGGCACTAATTTATTATTGAAGAAGAGGCCAGAGTGATAGTGCGGTGTTAGCCTCGCACGCAACCAACATGGGCTCTATCAGGGCATCTTATATGGTCTACCCACCCCATCCTGCCCCCCAGCACAGCCAGCAGTAATTTCTGAGTGCAGAGCCAGTATGGCCAGGTGTGACACCAAAAGCCAAAAAAAAAAAAAGCATAAATTCCTTTAGCAAAGTCATTGTCACAGTGTCACTGTCATCCCATTGTTCATTGATTTGCTTGAGCGGGCATTAGTAATGTCTCCATTGTGAGACTTGTTACAGTTTTTGGCATATGGAATACACCAACCACGGGTAGCTTGTGGGCAAGATACTCTCATTAGCTTGCTGAACTCTCAGACAGGGGCAGAGGAATTGAACCCAGGATTTAGTGGGTACATGTAAAAAATGTTGCTAAAAGGCCAGAGAGATAGTAGGGTAGGGAAGGCACTTGCCTTACGCCAGGATTGATCTCTGGTACCATATATGGTCCTCATCACTACTGGGAGTGATCCCTAAGTGCAGAGCCCTGAGCATCACCAGTATACCCAAACAAACAAAGTGGCCCTACAGATGGCCTGACCTTTCTCATTAAAAAAAAAAAAAAATCTCTGTGGGCCGATGTGATAGTATAGAGGGTAGGGCAGGGTAGGGTATCTGCCTCGAATATTGCATCCTATGAGCCAGGAGTGATTCCCGAGAGCCATAAGTATGTCACTGGGTGGGGCCCCAAAGCAAAACAAAACAATCTCCGGGCCACACTGGATGGGCTCTGAGACCCTGACTGGGATTGTGAGACCACAAATATTGGGAGACTGAACCAGGGGCTCCCACATGCAAAGAATAGGCTCTGCCCTGATCTTTCTTCTTTATTGTGGCTCCTAGAAACTGCCAGGCCCAGGGGTTTCTGCCTTGCATGCGTCTGACCCCAGCTATCTCGCAGAGTCCCCCTGCGCTAAGAGGAGTGAATCCCTGAGCACAGCCAAGTGTGGCAGAAAAGCAAAAAGAAAAAAAGGATGAAGTTACATTTTTTGGTAACTTTAGAATAGCCACACTGTTACGTTTTGTGGATGCATCACTCAAATCCAGGGTGTCCCCAGCCCTCTATCCCTCTCTGTCTTTATTAGAAATATTTAGGGGTGAGGGAGATGGTCCAGTGAGATGGAGTTTATGCTTGAGCTTTGCTTCAGGAGCCCTGAACTCCATCCCTAGAGAAAGAGAGAAAGAAAAGGAAGGAAGGAAGGAAGGAAGGAAGGAAGGAAGGAAGGAAGGAAGGAAGGAAGGAAGGAAGGAAGGAAGGAAGGAAGGAAGGAAGGAAGGAAGGAAGGAAGGAAGGAAGGAAGGAAGGAAGGAAGGGAGAAAGAAAGAGAAAGAAACAGAAAGAAAGAAAGAAAGAAAGAAAGAAAGAAAGAAAGAAAGAAAGAGAGAGAGAGAGAGAGAGAGAGAGAGAGAGAAAGAAAGAAAGAAAGAAAGAAAGAAAGAAAGAAAGAAAGAAAGAAAGAAAGAAAGAAAGAAAGAAAGAAAGAAAGAAAGAAAGAAAAAGAAAGAAAAGAAAGAAAGAAAGAAAGAAAGAGAGAGAGAAAGAGGAAGAGAGGAAGAGAGAGGGGGAGAGAGAGAGAGAGAGAAAGAAAGAGAAAGTGGAGCCGTAGAAACAATTTAGTGGGCTGGGGCACATGTGTCCAGCGTGTGACCCCCTCCAACAAAAAATTTATTTATTTATTATTTTTTTTTTAGAGCAGGGATCAAATCCAGGGCTTCACTCTAGGGAAACATCAACTATAACTCAAAGCCATACACATTTTTATAGAACCAGAATAGGTTCCTCTGTGGTGTGGTGGTTGGAGGGGGGCTCATGAATCCCTCCTGATGGTGTTCAGGGGCGATGGAACCCAGGTCTGCTGCTTGTTAGGCGTGCGTTTTCCCTTCTGTCCTCTCTCGGGAGCCGCAGCCTGGAGTCTGATGGCACTTTGCAAGTTTGCAATCCTGTCTCCCTCTGCGTGGGTTTTCGTGCAGAAACCCAGGATCCTACCAAGAACCTGGCAGATCGGCTAAATTAGCGCTTGGCTCCGAAGCACCAAGCTGTGGGAATACATATACCTTTCTTCATCTAGTAAAGGACAGCCATATGCACCATTACTGAGTGCCATAGTCAATGCCACATGTTGAAAAGACTGATTGTCAATTTAGAGAAGTTCTTTTAACTCTTCTTGGAAAACTGATTTCAAGGCTAAAAATTCTCGAATCTGTTGTCTGTACAGGGAGGTCTGTATTATTCCTTCAAATCTAAATGATAATCTTGCTAGATAAAATATTCTTGGTGAGGTGTTCATTTCATTGAGTTTTTGTACTATGTCCATCGATACTCCTCTGGCTCACAGAGTAAATTCTATAGATCCACTGTATATCTTATGGGTTTTCCTTTAAATGTAAGTTCCTTTTTAAAAACTCTTTTAATGTTACTTGCATCCAGTATCTTTGGATTTTCTCAGTTTTGAGTACAATTGTCTCTTGGTGTTTTTCTAGTTGAGTCTATTTTGCTGGATCTTTCAGGCTTCTTGGATCTCTATGCCTGTAATCTTCAACTCTTGAAAATTCTATTTGATGATTTTTCAAAGTACTTTATCTTTGTTATATTTGCTTTTCTGTTCTTCTGGGACTCTGGTGATTCTTATATTATTTTTCCTGAGCCCATCCCATAATTCTCTCTGATATGCATTTGATTTTCTTTCAATCTATTTTTCAACCAGGGAAAAGGCTAGGGAAATCTAGAACTAAACTGCTGTGAGCCTTGCTCCTTGCAGAAAAAGAAAGTCAGTGCTAGCTTGATCTTACCTAGGCCTTTGTGTTCTTGTCTTTCAGAAAAGAATTTCAGGAGAAGGCAAACAGTGAAATAAGATAGCAAAATGCAGGTTTTATTTGGAAATGTTGAGGAAGGAAAAGTGGTGGGAAGGGAGAGAGACAGAGAGACAGAGATAGAGACATACAGAGAGACAGAGAGACAGAGAGGCAGAGAGGTAGAGAGGTATAGAGACAAAATGACAGAGAGACAGAGAGACAAAGAACGTGCAAGCTTCTCCAGTGTGGAGAAGGAGCCTAGTACACAGCCCAGCATTATACATAAAAGTACACATATTAAGAGGAGAGATGGAAATAACAGATGTGCTCAAGCACCACAAACACTTGGAAGAAACATATGGACACAGACAGCACATGGGCTCAGACAACATATGTACATGCTTCCTTTGTTCAAGTTGCCTTTTACAGGGTTTGTCCCAAGCTGCCCTACTTGGGACTTTATACCTAAGTAAGAGAACTTTGCTAGTGTGGTTGCCAAGGGGGTACATTTTGGAGTAGTTGATGATATTCTTTGATACGTCTTTTCTGGCCTTTGGTCTTGCCAGGGTTTCTTTCACAGAGGGGCCCAACCTTTTCTGGGTCTGTGCTGGCTCTAGGTATAGGTCTTATCAGGCCTTAGTTCTGGTGCCCAGAAGGTGGCCTTAGTGCTAGTTGGTTTTGTTCACTTGTATCATCACTTGTCTTCCTGTTGATCTTCTATTTGCTTGAGTGAGCGCCAGTAATGTTGTCATTTGTCCCTGTGGCGTGCTAGTGTAGCCCAATGATATCTGCTCACTCCAGGAACAGAAGAGCCTCAAAACCATTCATTCAGGGTTTTGACGAAGAAGTCTGACCATCTCATTGGTGGGCGGCCATGCAGTCTTTTGACATCCCATGGAATCCAGTCAGCAACAGTTCTAGTCCAGCGGTCATCTCTGAATCGAATTATGTGTCTGGCACATCAGGTTTTTGATGTCTTGGCAAAAGAGACAGCGTCCCTGATTCTTGACCCTCGGTGGAGGTTGGAACTCTGGATTCCTTCTCCCACTTGAGTGAGACGTAATACTCCTAGCATAGCTCTTTCGATTCCTCTTTGGTATGCCCAAACAGCGTTCTCATTCTGTTTGCATAGGGCCCAGGTCTCTTGTATGTTAGTGCAGGAAGAACGGTGGAATTTAAAAGGTGTGCCCAGAATTGGAGTTCCTTTGTCCTCTTAACCACTTCTTCGATGCTCTTGAAGACATTCGACGCTCTTGAAGGCGTTCAATGCTGCTTTTTTCCTCCTATGCAGTTCTGGCACCAAGTTATTCCTCATGTTGAGTTCTTGAACCAGGTACACATAGTTGCTGAATTTGGAGATGTTCATTCCATTGAGAGCAAATGAAGCCTCAGGGACTAGTTTGTTTTTCATGAGCATGTCTTGTTGAGGTCCAGTTGCAGTCCGACCTTTCCACACTCGAGGTCAAAGTCAGCCAGCATTTGTGCTGCTTGGCTAATATTTGGCGTTATGAGAATGATGTCATCAGTGAAGTGGAGGTGTTGTTACTTCCAAAACACTCATTGCCACAGGGGCCCTTCCCTACCTACCTGCCTGTCTGCTTAACTGTCATGCCCTTCATTTTGTAATTTCCTGATTATGGTACTGTATTTTTCTCTTCTCTTCTCTGCTTTTTTTCTCTTAATTCAGATTTTTATACTTTCTTATGTTTTGGTGACTACTTGTGTTACCATTTCTTTGAACTTGGAGATCCTCATTATAATGTCTCTAAAGATACAATCTGAGGATTTACTGTGATTGCTTATGACTTTGGTGATATGACTTATGACTGTCTTCACTCATTGAACTTGGTGTGGTTTTACATGTTTTTTCCCATTGATTTTCTAGTGTTTTTGCTGTGTGTGGGGCAAGTCTTTACACCCTCTGAAAGATGCTTAGAGATTAAGCTGAAGTTGCTCTCTTTGTTTTCCACCCGTACTCCCAGGAAGAATAACTGTGAGTGGTGTGTAATTTGTTGAGTAGATCTGCTGCTTCGGGAGCTATTGTGTGGGCCCATTTTATGTGGTACAGGTTGGCTATGGAGGCTTCTGGGAGCTAGCCAGAAGGGAAGTACTCTGCCTACCTTTCTAGATTAGTGCTGGATGTTAGCTGGAGGTAGGTGTTACCTGGGATGGTGGAACAACAAGCATAAGATCAGGAGCTGTGGTATGGGCCCAGTGAAATGGTGCAGTGTGGGAGTGGGAGCTCAAAGAAAAGAGACTCTTCCTTCTGCTCTGGATTAAGTCCAGTGTTGATCATCATTTTTGCTTTTCAGTTTCACTCTCAGTTAAGTACCAGCACACTATACCAGATTTTTAAACTGTATTTCCAATTGACAATATATAAGCATAACTTGGTAAATTATTTACCAAAAAGCAGCTGGGTGTTAAAATGATTGATATTTATTAACAACTCTACCAGAGCTTCAAAAGTATTGTGACCTATGCAAAAGTTTAGAAAGAATTTGAAGGGGAAAACACATTTAAATTTTTTTCTTGCATCCAGAATTCCAAGGGTTTGAAAGAGCAAGCAAAAAGGGAAAATAAGAGAAGGAAAGCTGTCACATTAAAAAGGACACTAGACTTTCATATTGCTGAAAGCATGCAGTACAGAGGTCAGATGAATACCAGCGTTCTGGAAGGGGTCGCTTCACTAAGTTAGAGAAAAGCACAGAGATCCAATTTACTGAAGGAGGACTTATAAGAGGTACAAATAATAAATAAATGAATCTTTCTCTGATTATCACTTCTCATTTGTCTTAGATTTTCACTTATTTATTCTTAGTAAAGTGATTGCTACAATTCATTTACTACATTAAATATATTTTTCTGTTTTAATAGACTATATTGACTCATTAAAATATATATTTTTATTTTTCTCCAAAATTTAAAACTTATACAAAGCATTTCCCTTTATATAATGCAAATTTTTTATATGAAGCATTTGATGACTTGTAGTATCAAATCTGAAACTAACCATGCTTTGCCTGAGTGTCTGAGAGGAAATGGAGTATCCGGAATAGTTTATGAGTTAATAATAGAACCTGCATTTTAGAATTAATGAAATAAAATAATGATGCCCTGGTCCATATAAAGAGGAACTGTCCTCATATCAATAATAAAGCAGTGATATAACTAAAATTAAAAGGAAAAGACCAAAATAAGCTCTTAATGTACACTATTCATCCATTGTAGCATTTTTTCATTGCTTCTATATCTTTATAATTGAACTAATATTTTGTGGCACTAATCAGCATGTATTGTTCACATTTAAATTCTAAATGTGCCATCTTAACACTTTCAGAGGACACTTATAATTAAAGTCACATAAGTTAGCTAAACTAATTAATGTATATCAATTTTTCTTGATATCCTTCATTTCCCACCCCATCTCATTGATGGTTGGTTATAGCATTAAAATGTTGATATTTCTCCATGGTTCATATACAAAAGCATTAATGAACTAAATTTGCTTTTCACATTCTCATTTTCAAAGATTTATGGTAGGATTATGTGGTAACACATGGTAACTTCCACCAGCCTGGAGTACCAGCTGGTGGTGCTTGGTTGTTAAATAATCACCCAGCTTTGCTTTTGTCATCTGTATTAAAAAAATTCATAATACAATTTAAAAGAGAATTAAAAAAATAATAATGATGAGCATGCTCTCCTAGGTGATATCTTCAGAGGTGTAAAGTTAATCATCACTGAAGTTTTATCATCTTTTCTACAGATTGGTTAAACTGATTAATAACCAAGAACAAATTTGAAATTGTTTAGCAAGGGGACTAAAAAAATACTAGTAGGAGGAGATGAGGTCATTATAATGCGAGTTAAGAGTGACTATGGGCAGTGTACTGGAACACACCCACATGAATTTATATGCCATGGGTATTTTTATAACCTTTGCTGTATTACTAAGTGTAAGAACACAAGCTTAATTCCATTTGATATTGAAAACTGGCATTGTTTTCTTGCTAGTGTTTTTTTTTTCAGAAGTTATGTAATTTTAAATAAATGTATCATAGATGTTTGAATATTCCACAGTTGTTTGAATAAAACTTTTCAAAGTATTTTTAAAATTACCATAAAGACACAGAAGAATAGTGGTAGCAATATTCACTTTTATAATTAAGGTTGATAAAGGCTAGGAAAATATTTTAGTAACAATTTTAAAACCAAGTAAAATGTAGAGTTTGAAAAAGACACAGTACTCTAAGCAAAACTGAAACATTTGTGGGCGCAGGCATATAGAAAATGGAGACACAGATCAGTCACATATTAACTACTATTACAAATAATACTTGTCATTTTCCTGAATGACATTATCCTTATGTGTTCTCCTTTCATATCAATTATAAAATACCTTTAAAGAGTTTACAATCAAAAAACATTTTTATTGCTTCTCCCATAATCAAGATTGTGGTCAGTGATTGCGTCACTGCTACCTAATGAGCAGATCTGTGTTTTACATTCACAACAAAGCAATGGGATGAGTTGAATGGGATTGTGGAGATAGTATAGCAGGTAAATCACTTGCTTACATGTGGAGCCCAGCACCACATATGATTCCCAGATGTGATTTTGAGCCAGAGCCAGGAATAAACCCTAAACATCACTGTTTATAGCCTCAAAACCAAAGAAACAACAATACAAAAAAAAAACCACAATGACTCAGTGTAGAAATAGTTAAACGTTATTATGAAAATTTATTATAGTGGGCAGTAATAGTTCCATTTATAAATCCTGGAAAGTTCTTTCTATGCCTGTTGTTAACTGTAAACAAATAGAAAACATGTGAATCCAATGTTATTACTTTTTTTTAGAAAAACGAAGATAATTATGAATCCACGGAAAAATAATGGCTTTTAAATTGAGTGATACAAATCAAACGAAAAGAGAAACATGAAAGTGAATACATATCATTCTATAAACTGAACTATGGAAATTACTGGTTGTAGTAGTAAAATTAAAGCATCACTGGAAGTAAATTACATAATATTATGACTAATCCACAAAATGGGAATTTGGAGATAGATTTTAAGTCTAGTTTATTTTCCAACTAAAATAAAAAAAATATTTGTCAATGGAAGATAACATAATCTAGAAGTCAGTGCATATCATTTTAAATGTCCAGAATAGTATCAAAATTTGTAACTTATCAAAAGTGCCTTCATTTACCTAAAAAAAACACACAATAGAGAAGTTTCTTTTTCAATGCATATCAATATTATCAGAATTTTATATGGAGTTTAAAAATCTACATGGAGAAGGTTGAAATTGACTTGAAATATTACCTTTGTAATTAGAAAAAATAAATTTGGAGTAACAAGCAAGTACTTCTAAACATGGTTAGCAAAGAGAATCAATTATTTTTTCTAGCATAAAGCCTGACACTGTCTTATTTTGATATATCATGCTGAAAATATCACTGTGATGTTTAACATCAGAAAAATGGTTAGATTTGGTGTCATAAATGAATAAAATAAAGCAACAGAAATTTCTGAACTATTGTCTATGTTTTATATATTGAACTGGATTGAGGATATCGGAATATGTTTAATTTACAAGGAATTTTAGCTTCTGCTAATAGTTTTGCTATTCATTTTAATTTCTTTTTCAGAAAAAAATCTAAAAAATGCTTTTAAAATTAAGAAAGATGAACATTTTCTAAAATGGATCACTGTATCACTGTACCACTGTTATCTGTTGATCATCGATTTGCTCAAGCAGGCCCAGTAATGTCTCCATTCACCCTAGCCCTGAGATTTTAGCAGCCTCTCTTTACTTGTTCTTTCCAGCGGTGCCACATTAGAGACTCTTCAGGGTCAGGGGAATGAGACCCATCATTGTTACTGTATTTGGCATATGAATACTCCAAATGGATGATTAGGTAATTTTCAAGAAATGATAAGCAAATAGTCCATTCTAAAAAAAAAATCAACACATATTAGATAGTTAACTTTATAAATATAATTTGTTCTATTTTGAGATAAAAATAATACTACAACATTAGGCTTTTATAAGGCTTTGATCTAATATATTGCTATTAATAGTATAAACAAGTACCATATTTAGTAAAACCATTTGCAACTACTTTAAAGTAGTAACCAAAGTGGGCTGGAGAGATAAAGGTGCTTGCCCTGTACATGGTCAAATCTGGTTAGATTCCAGCATTACAAATAGTCTGCTGAGCATTGCCAGGAGTGATCATGAATACAGAGTCACGAATAAGGTTGGAGCACCACCAGATTTGGCCAATAGACCATAAAATGAATAAGGAAAGAAAACTTATTTATACTCAATCTAATGATATACAGCCCTTTGTTTTATTATCCAATGAACAATTCAGACAATTAAAATATATAATTATAGGAGTTATCGAGAAAAATCTAGTTATGAACTATACATATTAATTACCATGTAAGCCGGTAATCTGAACTTTTAAAAACTTAATAATATGTTGAAAATGATTGGGAAATGATTAAAATATAAATGGCACAGCAGATATTAAAATTCCTTGTATTATAAGACTCATTGTGTGCATATTCTGTATCAATAAAGATCATGCACCAAGTTAATGTGTGCTTATAATTAAATTTTATGTGTTAAATATTATTTATTATATGGGGTGTTTTAACTGAAATACATATTTATACACTTGCATTTAAGTGTAAAAGTCACACAAGAATCTTACATCATGAATTCTTTGTTTTCAGCCATAATTTTGATGCAGGAAATAGTGAGGATGTATTTAAACACTCACTAATCTTCATTTCTTTGCTTTTCTTTATCAGTATTTCTAGTGCTCACTAAAGAGTCTAGCACAGGGATATTGAGGTTTTAATCCTCATCTACCCTGTAAAATGGCTGTTCATCTGGACATAGAGGAAATGTTTGGTAGTCTCAACATTTTTTTAATTTCCTTTTACATCTTCTACAATATTTTTTGTTGAGATTCTCATGTTCTAAAAAACCACTGTTGTCTTTATGTCAGCACTGCTGACAATCACGATTTATTATAAGCTGGAATTCACTTGCAAATATAGGTTGAACATTTTTCAATAAAGTTATGAAAGGAAATGCAATAAAGTGACTGATATAATCTTCTATCAATAGCTGCACATATTTAAAAATTACTGAAATATTTTTTAAATTCCTACTATGAATTTATACCTAAAATAACAATGCAGAAGTTAATTAAATATTTATGTTTTACCAATGTCGAATTTTATTGCTACAAATTTAAGAAGATGCTTGATGATACTAACATTGATTATATACTACTATCAGTTATACTTTAGATAAGAAGAGGGGGAGAAAAGATTAAAAGGAAATTCTGTTAAGCCACTAATAAATTGGAAGTAAATAAGTATTTCCGACTAAGAATATATGTCAAATGGTGGGAGTGTTTGCCAAGCTATTTACATCCTGCACCATCGGGTATGGCTCTGGTGCTTTCAGATCTACTGCACATGAGCATTTAACCATCAGGACTGCTCACTGAGTATTAGTAGGACTTACTCTGAGCCCCTTGTTCTTTTGTATAAAACAAAAGAACAAATTATGAACAAGTTGTACATTTTTATATAACTCTGATATTGTTTTATTATAGTATTTCAATATTCCTCAGCATTGAAACTCCAATACTATTTTAGAAAATATAGTCTTTCAATCCAAATCCCAAATTTGATTTTTTAAACTTTGTAAAAGTCATTTAATGATGCACAATTTATTATCCCATGGTACTGAAGTAAGGAAATTAGATACATATTTTGTGGTTCTGTTTGAACATATTTATTAATATCTAAAACTTCATTATACTTTTATAATTACTTCACTTCCCAATGGCATATGGCTGCCATAAAAGAAAACAAATGTAATGTTTCATCTATCAGATTTATTTCCTTTCTTCTTGGTAATGATATTTACATTTTCTTCTCTTATAGTAGTTCTTATAAAGACCAATGAAACTTTTAAAAACTGAATAAGTGCTTGCGTAGAACAAAAACAAATAAAATGTGTATACAAGAAAACTAATTCATTCTTTGTCTTCATTCATAATTCAACATGAATTTTGTAAAAATATTCAAGTATCTGTGCCATCTATGAAAGAATACTATGCTGATATTTTTTATAATTGGGCCAAAGTGATAGCACAGCAGGTAGGGTGTTTGCCTTGCATGGGGCCTACCTGGTTCGATCCCCAGCATCTCATATGGTCCCCAGAGCACTGCCAAGAGTAATTCCTGAGTGCATAGCCAGGAATAATCCCTGACTAAGCATTGACGGTGTGACCCAAAAAAGCAAAAAAAAAAAAAAAAAATTTATAATTATGTTTCCTTAGAGTTTGAGTGAGATTTTATGGAATTATTTCTATTATGTAGTTCAGTCCTTTGATAAACATGCTATAGAAAAAAATAATTATATCTATTTTTTTAAATATGTGAATTTTTCTAATAATGAATTTTACAATTGAATTATTCAGTTTTACCTCACATTCATATATACATATATGTATCTATATATGTGGATAGATAGATAGATAGTAGATAGGTAGGTAGATAGATAGATAGATAGACAGATAGATAGATAGATATAACCTGTCATGAGCTACCATTTCCTAGTTCTGCAAAAGTGAAGAGCGTGTTCCAGGTCTAAATCACTTGTGTAGCGAGGCAGTGACAAGTTCAATAAGTAATAAACAATTAAATCAACAAAAACAAAGTGGTTTCATCATGTAGTTCATTTTATAAAGATGCTAACAGTGAACGACACTCAAGAAGAGAAATAACTTAGATTCCTTGATGGACTGGTTTATGTGGATTAAGATCAAAATCTGAGAAACAAAAGGAATCCACTAAATTAAAATCCAGGTAAGAATTTTCAAAATAGAAGAAAGTAGTGGAAAGAAGTGATAGAAAGTGATAGAAAGAAAATAATTTGGTCAAAATGGAGACACCGGTCAAAGTGACTGGATCTGCAAAGGTGTATAGAAATTGCGTTGCATCAGCTGCAGCAATAATACACTAGTTTTTATTTTCTTTTAAAAAACAAATCACATTAGCAGCATAGTCATAGATTTGTGGTGAGTCTTCCATGTGGGTGACTTGTAGTTTATCTTGCCAAAACAAATGGCAGCTTCCAATCTTTGCCCAACCACATACCAGTGGGATGTGAGCACTGAAGGGACTTAATAGAGTTGAAAAATAAAATTTCTTTAGTTCCTCATCTGAGAATGGGTTATATTAAGAAAATGAAAATTAGCAAATTTCATTACTGTGGTTGTGCAGCAAAGAAACAATACTTGGGGCCAGAGAAATAGTCACTGTCACTGTCACTGTCATCCTGTTGTTCGTCAATTTACTCAGCAGGAACCAGTAATGTCTCTATTAAACTCAGCCCTGAGATTTTAGCAGCCTCTCCTTACTCGTTTTTACCAACAATTGGAGGCTCTTTCAGGGTCAAGGGAATGAGACCTATCATTACTGTTTTTGGCATATCAAATATGCCACAGGTAGCTTGCCAGGCTCTGCCATGCGGGTGGAATATTCTCAGTAGCTTGCCAGGCTCTCCTAGAGGTATGTATAAATCTCTTACTGTATTTGATATATGAATACGCCATTGGAGCTCAAGGCTCTCCCATGGGGGCAATAGACTCTTGGTAGTACAGGGATTAAACTATTTTCTCTGCACGCAACAATCCCTAGTTCAAACCCCACACCACCAAGAGTGATCACTGAGCAGAGAAGCAGAAGGAAGTCCTGAGCAATATCAACTATGGCCCCCCAGAAAAAAACAAACAAGAAAGGATAGTAACTTAAACTTTAGTGGGGATGCGGGAGTGGTAATAAATGAAGGTAAGTGAACAAATTAGTCTGGACTTTGAGTAGAATTCATGATGAGATGAATACCAATATCTAAATGGTATCACTTCACTTGTATCACTTGTTGTCCTGTTGATCTTCAATTTGCTACAGCAGGCGCCAGTAACATCTCCATTTGTTCCTGTCGTGGGCTAGTGTAGCCCAATGATACCTGCTCGCTCCAGGAACAGAAAGAGCCTCAAGTTGTTCATTCAGAGATTTGACAAAGAAATCTGACCATCTAGTTGGAGGGCGGCCACGAGGTCTTCTGACGTCCCGTGAAATCCAGTCTGTAACAGCTCTAGTCCAACAGTCATCTCTGAATCGCATTACATGACCGGACCATCTGATTTTTGATGCCTTAGCAAACGAGACAGCATCCCTGATTTTTGACTGTCGATGGAGGACAGAACTCCGGATTCCTTTTCTCATTTGTGTGAGACATGATATTCCCAGCATAGATCTTTCGATTCCTCTTTGGGATACCCTAATAGCATTCTCATCCTGTTTGCGTAGGGCCCAGGTCTCTGAGGCATATGTTAGTGCAGGAAGAACGGTGGAATCGAAAAGATGTGCCCGGAGTCAGAGGTTCTTTGTTCTCTTAACCACCTCTTAGATGCTCTTGAATGCATTCCAAGCTGCTCTCTTCCTCCTGCGCAGTTCTGGCACCAAGTCATTCCTCATCTTGATTTCTCGACCCAGGTACACATAGCTGCTGCATTTGGAGATGTTCGTTCCATTGAGAGCAAATGGAGCTTCAGGGACCAGTTTGTTTTCATGAACATTGTCTTGTTGAGATTCAGCTGCAATCTGACCTTTCCACACTTGTGGTCGAAGTTGGCCAGCATTTGTGGTAAATGGTAGAGAACTCAAATATGAGTCCTATCTTTGGTTCTGAATAGTCGGATAATTTGCATCAGTTAATGAAATGCTGAGGAAGAATTTGGTGAAACTGGTATCTACTTACTCTGATCAGCAACATTCTTTGTCATCTATAAACATAGATAAATTATTTCTTACTATGTAAAGTCTTGACCATATAGTTGTATTGACTATATTAATACAAGTCCTTGGTTGCCTATACCAAGAATTATCCAGATAGAGGAAATGAACCAGAAAATTATCATGGTTAGGAAACTATTGAGTGTTCTCTTTTAGTAATAGCAATAAGTGCAAATAATTTATAGCAATTTTAGGTCTTACAAATATACCTATTGGGAGATTACCAGAGCATATATTTATAACCAAACTCTAAACATAGTAATCACTTGAACACTTGATCACTTGACATCCTGTTAATCATCAATTTGCTCGAGCAGGCACCAGTAGTGTCTCCATTTGTCCCTGTGCATGCTAGTGTAGCCCAATGGAGTCTGCTTGCTCGAGGAACATGAAGAGCCTCAAACAGTTCATTCAGGATCTTGATGAAGAAGTCTGACCATCTCGTAGGTTGGCAGCCATGCAGTTTTTTGACATCCCCTGGAATCCAGTGGGTAATGGCTCTAGTCCAGCGGTTGTCTTCAAATCACATTATGTGTGGGCCCATTTTGATGCCTTGGCAAACAATACAGCGTCCCAGATTCTTGACCATCAATGGAGGTTGGAACTCCAGATTCCTTCTCTCACTTGAGTGAAAAATGATACTCCAATCATAGCTCTTTCGATTCCTCTTTGGGATACCTGAATAGCGTTTTTATCCTGTTTTTGTAGGGCCCAGGTCTCTGAGGCATATGTTAGTGCAGGAAGAATGGTAGAGTCGAAAAGATGTTCAAGGAGCCGAGCCGGAGGTTCTTTGTCCTTTTAGCTATTTTTTTGGCGCTCTTGAAGGCATTCCACACTAATCTCCTCTTCCTTTGTAGCTCAGGTGCCAGGTTATTTGTCATGTTGAGCTCTTGACCTAGGTACACATAACTGCTGCATTTGGAGAAGTTCCTTCCATTGAGAGCAAATGGAACGTGAGGAACTAGTCTGTTTTTCTTAGTTATAATAATAGTAATACTGATAGTAAAATAGTGGACTAAAAACAATTGAAATATTTTCTTCTTGGACAATTCCATTTAAACGCTGGCATTTGGTCTAATTACTGTAGTGCTGTCACTCTCACTGTCATCCCCTTGCTCAGCTATTTGCTCTAGCAGGCACCAGTAACATCTCCTTTTTGAGACTTTGTTGTTACTGTTTTTCACACATTGAATACATCACTGGTAACTTGCCAGGCTCTGCCATGGGGCCGAGACACTCTTGGTAGCTTGCCAGGCTCTCTGAGAGGGGGGGAGGAATCAAACCCAGGTTGGTGGCGTGCAAGGCAAATTCCTACCACTGTGCTATTGCTCCAGCCCACTATAGTGCTAATTATTCTAAATTGAGCAACTAGAAATATAGCCAGCCATCTTTAATTTTGCTTAAAAGTCTGCAGCTTTTTTCAGGGCTAGACGGGCTTCCCTCTGCTAGAAAAGTATATACCCTGTCACGGAAGTGTGAGGGTGAAGGATTCAACCCAGCTGTCTAACTGGTGTTGACTGTGTACTTGGAGCTTAGGGCAGTTGTCACATGAGTGTCTCCATTACTCTTCATATGAGTTACTCTAGGAATTTGCTTACTCGTTCTCAAACCACTCAGAAAAATGTATGACTCAGTCATCTAGGGCGAATGGAGGTCATCAGACCTGGAGGTGCAGTGCTCAGGGACCTCGTGGTGATGAGAATTGAACTGGTGTTGTCTGACTGCATGTAAGACAAGCATCTTACACGCTCTCCGGCTCTCTACTTTAGTCCCAATAAAATGGTGCAATATTCTAATGATCAAACATTTCACTCAGCCCAGCATGTTTACATATATAGAAGGTAATAGGTTCCACCTAGGGAGAAGTAGCAAAGAACATGGTCATCTTTAATCTACTTCTATTTTCCTACTCTGCTTCTTGCATTCATTTCTATTAAGGAGAATTTCCAATAAACTTTTCATGGACATTACTAAGGATACTTGTGGTACAATAAAAAATTGGAAAAAAAATCTGTGTATGTGAATAAACCATAAGCTCAATTGCAGGTGATTATGACAAACTAAGTTTTCAAGTAAAATTTCCATTACAATGATTCAATGCTAGAAAACAAATTGAAATGCCAAATAATGTTCAGTTGAGTTGTGTCCTCAGATAACATTTTTCTAATTGCAGTTTTTGCTTTAGAGAACAGCAATTAGAAAATTACATATGCCGAGAAAAGAGGCCCAGAAAAAGGCCTTGAGATTCTGGCTCACTATTGTTAATGAAGTCATACAATCTGTCTTTACTTATTAGGATTTTTAGAAGAGAACAGCTGAAATGTAAGGCCCATTTAAAATGAAATTACAGAAAGGCTGAAAAGACTTTGATAAATACATTTGAAAGAGTAGTATTTTTTCACCTGTTCATGTGGTGAACATCTGTGGTTTTTTGGCAATTCGTGTTGCCACTCTAAAAGAATCTCCTAGTTCAAAGACTCATCCTCTCTTGTATCTATTTCTTTGAAGTGTCCCCTTGGATCTCTTAAACTATGGGTAGCCAAATGATTTGGGCATGTGGTATATAGGTTCATTACAAATTGAGCCTCAGGATGCAATATTTTATCTTCTAGCCTGTCACTACCTGCGTATACGTTTAACCAGCCTGTTTGACTACTTAGCTTTGTAGTTAAACAGAAATTTCACTTTCACCAGCAAAGAAATAGTGTAACATAAGTCTTTAGCCACAATTTTTACATAAAAGAAATGAAGAAAAAAGAAAGATGGTGAAATGTTAACTGTGGGTGATAAAAGATAATAGACAATGGAAAAGACATGTATACCATGAGAGCTAGTTTCTCTAACATGCTTAGATAAAAGGGATTGTGCAACCGACCTTAGAGATTGTCAATAGTAAAAGTTAGCTTGCACATTCAAATTTATCTTTAGGAACTGAATAAAATTCAGTAAATTTAAGTTATTACTTTAAAACAAGTATTGTGGTGTTTACCAATTAACTTTCATTTAAGGTTGAGAGAAGATAATGGGGTAAAGGAGATTGAAACCAGGTCTGCTGCATTCAAGGCAAGCACCCTACTATCACTCAAGTCCCAGATTTATGACCATGTTTTAAATTTTTTTAAAGATACGATCTTAAATATTTTATTTTTAAAATAAAAATGTCTGTCTAGTTTATTTCATTGTTCACTATTTAATATTCACACACACATATAGAAATATTCACTTAAGTTATTCACTATATTGGCACTTAGTAAAAATTATTTTCATTGCATGCATGCTGACCAGAAATTCTTTTTCTTATTCTTCTAAATTGCCTATGAAGCATACATTTATCTTTAAGCTGAAAGTTTAAGGTGATATAATTCATTTTCTCTTATTTCACTATTTTTCTTTTGAGGCTAAGGTGTGAGTCTCAATCAAACCAACTGGTAACCATCAATGAAAAGTAAATTTGTGCATAAACACAGGGAAAATTATATTAAATCAAAGGTGACCCAATGAGATATATCTTAGACAAAAACAACTCTGCCAAAACCACCGACTTCAATGTATATTTTCTATAATTGTGAGAAAAAAGTCAATCTGTTATATAGGCCACTAAATCAGTACTATCTATTATGACAATTAATGTAAACCTATGCTTTTGAACTTGATAATTTTTGGTAGTGGTCTGCGCTGTATGAAAGTTATGAGAGTTACCTGGGAACTAGATATTAGTGCTAGAGGCTCAGCTGAATATTAGATATCACTAAGTATTGAAACTAAGAATCCAAATATAGAGTTTAAGTAATAGACCTGCCCTATAGATAGTCCATGATTGATGAATTGATGTGTTAATCATCATCGAAACCTCATGCAAAATATAGAATCAATCATTAATTGTAGAATCAATAGATATCCATATGATTGGATGTAACTGTGCAAACTCACATTATTTATTGTGTCTATTTTTCTATGGTACTATTCATAGCTTCCTGAAAGTTTTAAAGATGAAATTAGTATCATTGCTTAAATAAAGAATACAGAAAATGGAAAATGGTATAAAGATAAGTTGTTTAACACACACGGCCATAAACAGGGAATGCATTCTAAAAGTATTACAATAAGTTACTCTTCATTTGAACCAACCCTAATTGTCACAGGAAAATTTGCTATCTCTTAAAGATCAAAGGAATTATTTGGAAAAAAAGATCAGTACTGAAGAGTCCAGCCAGCATCGGTTTAAATTACTTTTACTTCTCCAATTTTGACATGGTTTCTGTGATTATTATTAGAGGAGAACAAGGAGTCAGCAAGAGAAGTTCGTATGTCAGCAAAGAGGAAGTCACATCATCAGGGGTAAATAAATCTGGGCAGTAGTCTGTGCAGCACTGGTGTGCCTACTTACCAAAGAAGTTCAGAGGCCAGAACGCTCAAGATTTTCATTGACATTAAAAAAAGTCATCCCAGGGCATTTTGCTTGCAGTTTCAAAGTACTAAATGAGAGAGAGAAAATTTTTAACCTTTTTTCCTCTGAATTCTAAACCTTGACACATGTGAAAAAGACTTCTTCAGCTCTCAGGAAAATGCAAATTCAGTTTCCATTTCTACCCATTTCCTCAATGGGTAGAGTGATATTTTGATTTTTAATCAAAAGCAATATTTTCTATTATAATAACTCTGTGCTAAATTCGTAAACACGTTCATATATATTTGACTCAAATCGAACGGTCAATTTTGATTTTTTTTTCTTGATTGCAAGATTGCAATGATGGTAGATATTTTGAAGTGCTGATATACTTTTGTAATGACACACTGTTAAACAATTTGACATCATGAAAGAGAACATAAAAATTGTCAATATTTCTTTAAGCTTTTTCCTGAAGTCTATAGGAAAAAAAGTCATGCATTTCTGTTTACTTTTTGAACATATAAAATAGACTATTGTAAGTCGTGATGTGGAAAAACACACTCAGCAATGGTAAGGCATTTCAGAATTAGCCTCTCCAAAAGTCTCTAACTTTTCAAGTTGTTGGAGTGCTGCTTAAAAATATCAAACTGCAAAGATGCACTTCTAGAAATTATAAGCAATTTGTGCATCAAACAATATGTACAATAGTACTATACAGTAAATTGGACCAGCTGCCTATGCCTACCATTACAGCTGGTTGCAAAGTATATAATTTATGTTTTCTGCAGTAGAAAGTGGAAAGGTTTTTTAAAAGTTGTGTTCATGCTTTTATAAAGAGCCTTTTCTTGTTTCATTTTTTTAACCATTGTGAGCTCAAAGAAGGTGGTATTTTGTCATTATGCTTAATGTTAATCCATAGTTGAAGGGCTAACAAAGCATTTTGCCCATGACCTCTCATTCTATCTTACAAATAGACAACGTAGACTCTTATTTATTTCCGTAGTTCTTATAAAATATTCATTTTATGTTAGAAAGTCACTGACAGTCTCTGATAAAAGTAATTGGCCCTTAAAATTCTGTAAATGGCATGCATTGGTTTGAAAGTAAAACAAATATTTTTATAATGTTCAGAATGGAACTTTTGTGATTTTTTTTGCTATTTACTTAAATATACACATCCTGAACAGCAAATAAATAATATAAAGTATGTTAATATGTTAGAAAATTATTAGTTTCCTGTATTTACAATAAAATAGTATAAGATTGGGGGAAGATTAGATGCAGACCAATTATTTAGAAGAATAAGTTTACTAACATTAATGATTAAGTTAAATTTATATTACTACCACATAGTAGTCTGAATATAATTCATAAAATACAATAAAATATACACAACTTTGTATAATATCTAGTTGGTGAACCAGATATGCTAAAAATTTCAGTTCTCAACTGAAATAATTTCAACCAGAGAATTCAAATTTTGAGATTCAAAATATCAACTCCATTTTGAAATTATTCTTTTATAAATTGGAAAACAGTTTAATGTTTAATTTGAATTGTAAGATAAACATGAAAAATGTTGTCATTTTAAATCAAAATTTGTACATATTCTATTATTTTCCATTGAAGCAATCAACCCTTTATCATATGATTAACCCTTTTTTACCCAAATTACTTATCACTGTGTGCATTCTACAAGTCACTAGTTTAGTGTACTAGTATACAACGTCAATTTATTTTATTTAGTTAATTTGTATATTTGCCACATATAAGTGAAATCATATGGTGCTAGTCTCTCTTCATCTAATTTATTTGTAAGCATTATGCAGTCTTGGCTCATCAGGTTTTTGGTAATGACAGCCTACAGAGTTTATTTTAGAATGAAAGTTAACTCTGGTGTGTGTGTGTGTGTGTGTGTGTGTGTGTGTGTGTGTGTGTGTGAGCCATTTATAGATAAGTGATTTAGGTTGTCTTTTAATTCAATGATAACATGAATAATACAAATGTAGGTTTAAAATTGAGAGGAAACGTATACACATTAAGCAATTTTACTGAAAATTTTAGATTTTTTTTCATTTTGTACCTTCTCAGAAGTACACTGACGCCATTTGAGCTATCTCAGCAGCCCAGATTTTAGACATTTAATAGTGATTTAAATCAATTAAGTCATATAAATTTTAAAGTATAGTTATAGCTATTTATATTTTCCAACTTTGTTCAAATAATAATTATGTATCTAAAATATGACAAATTAATTTTAAATTATATTCCTCAGTTAATGAAGTTCTATGATTGATTAATAAGTGATATATGAAAATATATGACTTATTACCTGACATTAATTAGGCAATTAGTCAATTCTTAATTTTAATATGTGTCTCCTGGAAGTAAAATTTGAATGTCCAATTAAACATCTAATAAAATTATGAAGTATATTTTCCAAGTTAAGTTTTGCTTATTTTACTCTCTCATGTAACTTTATTTTGGTTCTGTTTTGATTAGCTAAGTGACAAAAAATGAACTCAACACTTAGCCCATATCTCTATAATTAAAAGGATATGGATGGGATTGTACTGTTTTTTGGGGAAGGGTGAGGGGTATTTGGCTACAACCTGGCTACACTCAGGGCTCAATCCTGGCTGTGCGTATAGGGATCACTCTTGGAGGCACTAGTGGATCATACATGTTGCCAGGAATTAAACTTGGTTCAGCTCTGTGCAAGGCAAGCTGCTTATGTCTTTACTATCTCTCCAGCCCCTGAAAGCATACATTTTGTGCACACGGCCCAAATGGGATCTCTGAATATATGTATATGGGGAAATAGACTTGTTATCTACTGAAGAAAGTAGGAAAATAACTTTCTTGTCTTGGGGTAAAACTAAAGTGATTTTCTCTATGGACAAACTTACCTCCTAGCTGAATTTTCTTGATATCTGGAAATTCACCCAGTTAAGTTTATATTATGGTGAGAGGGGAATAGGTTACTTGTAGCTTAATAAAGATGAAGGCAGGCAAGCTAAAGCGAAGGGTCATTTAAAGTGAATTAGTGAGAAAATGCGATCAATTCAATTTGAATAGATTTATATATACTTATATATTTATGAAACTTTTATTTTTATATCATTTTAATAGATTTTTTTTGTGAATTGTTTGAAAAAAATAAATCAGGACATCAAATAAAAGGTTTCTGAGAACTAGGACTCACAAAAATTAAGTTTATGACTTCAATATAAACTCCAGAAAAAGAAAAACATATTTACTTTTAAGGCAAAATGTTAGAAATTCTTCCATGTTTTTATGCATTCATCTTTCTCATGCTTTAACTGCCATCAACTGTTACCTGATTGTATGGTATCTTATCCAGGAAACCCTCTTTGATTCTGCTCTCTCAGCTATAATATGGTGATAATATTAACTCTTCATCTCGATGATTGAAAATATTAGAGATGATAGCTCTAATGAGCCTATCTGAAGCCTGTTTATTATATTGTGTATGCTACTGTTAAAATCCCTTTGACTGTTTTTCACACTCTGCTGCTCTGTGTAAGTAACTAAAAGGATGATTGACTCTTTACAGAATATAGCAGAATGTGATTCCTTTCAACAAGAAAGTAAGTAAACAAAGTAAGTTTTTGTTGTCACTTTGAACAATAATAACCTAGTTTGTGGGGATAGAAATCATTGCAGTATTAGGCAGTTATGGGTCACATCCAGCTATGCTGTCTCAGCTGTTAGTGACCTGAATTTTAATTTAACTTTTTTGAGCATCACCATCCCTGTATCTAAAACACAGTAAAATTAAGTCTTATATTCAGGATTGCCTTGAGAATTATAGTCAAGAGGCATAACAGAATAAAGATAATCAAGATATTCATTACACTTGCAAGTTTTGGCCTTCTTAGAAGAGGGGAGATTAAGTTGTTTGCATTAAAATTAGCTCAGTTTAGTAATCCTTAAAGAACTGTCTTTACTTTGCTGCCATACAAGATCATCTCTTCATAACCTGTCTATTTGTCTAATTATCAAAACTATACTGTTTTTTGTTCTTACATATGCATATTTTTTATGTTTTCTATCCTAAACTATTTCCTCCCCTCCCTGGCTCCACATTTTGTTCTTACTGATCTCATAGACTGATAGTGTACAGTCAAAGAAAGAACACAAAGCAAGTTTGAAATAGAGAAGTGGGGCCCTCTAAGTGCCCATTGGAGCCAAGGATATTGCTCCTCCTTTGAGCTACTCTGTTCCTGGGCACTTTGCATACTAGGCCCTAACATAAGTCACCAGGAATTGCAATGTGATCTCTAAATCTTCCTGCAGGAGTAAGAGAGGATGTTGGAGAGGGAACATTTTCCATTGTCTTCAATAATAACTCTAACCTGAGGATATAAATGACCACTGGATAGTAAAATCTCCATTTTTGAGGCAAAAGGGCAATGTAGTTATAAAATAGCACTGTTCAACATGTTTGAGGTTTGTTTTGTTTTGTTTTTCTTTACAAACCAGGATACAGGAAGTCAGGATGTAGGAGAGGCAAGTCATAAATCTCTCAGACAACCACAATTTGGAGACAAGCCCCATGCTCCTTCTCGAGGGTTTCTCATGTGGTTTCTGTTCCCATGCCTGGGTAAGCCTTCAATCCTAGATGCTAACTTACATTAGCAGCTCAGCAAAAATAGTTATCAGTAGGATTCAACTGGGAGATCAGAAGAGACTCTCTGGCCTGATTGATGTTCAGCCTACACATTCCCAGGCTTAAGTCCCACAGGCAACTTCCCATGGGTAAGAGGCTCACATCCCAAAAAAGATTAATTTGGGATGTACATTAATCCAGACAAAGTCTAACACTGGTTCTCTGTCTTAAAGAGTTTCTGGTTCCCTTTTTTGTTTTGCAAGCAAGTATTGTCTTTGTCTAATAAACTTTTCATCGTTCTCTTTCTTTTGTGTTTTGTTTCTGTTTGGGGGCCACACCTGGAGATGCTCAGGGATTACTCTTGGTTTTTTACTCAGGACTCAGTGTGTCTTGGGACCTTATGGGAGGCTTGCGTCAAACTCAGATCAGCCACATACAAAGCTAGCTACCTACCCACTTGTTGCTCTGGCCTAAATAATAAGCTTTCTTTTGCCTCAAATTCTTATAATGAGTTATTTTACAAACCCATGCCAGTCCCAACAGATCAGACAGAAATATGAAAGAGGAAGCCTCAGTTTACTCTTGCCAGCTACTGTGAGCAGTCCTGTTTTTTGCTGGCCCCTCCTATATTTTTACTTCTTGAAAACTCCTGAGCTTTTCTGATCATAGAATTCTGCCCAAGAGCTTAGGCTCACAGGGAGGCTAAAGTAATAGACAATACCCAGGTAGATGGCCAAAAGACTCAAAGCAGCCAGACCACGCTACAGATTCCCTGCACTCTCTGTGATACTTGTTGATGGATAAGAAATGCAAAGGGCCCTTTAAAAAAGGCCTACACACTACACAAGACTTTACTTTTAATTTGATAGTATACTAAAGTATACTTTTAGTAGTATACCAAGTTCCTCCCCACATTCCTTTTCTTTTCTCTTCTATTTTCCAATGAACTTTTTTATTTTCCAACTCCAAGTCTGAGCACTTTTATTTCTCAATATTTTCATTCTTGAAAATATTAAAGAATTTGGTAATCATGAATGGAGACAAGCCACACTGCTTCTGCATCATTAATATTATCATAAAGTTAACAAATCTGTTGTGTTCTCTTTCAACCTCATGTTTTCATTTTAAAAAACAACAGGTTGAAAATTGACCAAGTCTTAGAGTTTCTTTGTGACAATTCAATTTTAAGTAATTTATACAATTTGCATTTATTTTTAAATTGTTTTAGATTAACGTATTTATCCTAATTAATGGACACATTAAAAAATAAAGTTAAACCTGTCTGGACTGAAGCAATAGCACAGTGGGTAGGACGTTTTGCCTTGCACACAATCAACACAGGTTCGATTCCTCTGCTCTTCTCAGAGAGCCTGGCAAGCTACTGAGAATATCCTGCCTGCACAGCAGAGCCTGGCAAGCTACCCATGGCATATTTGATATGCCAAAAACAGTAACAACAAGTCTCACAATGGAGATGTTACTGGTGCCCGCACAAGCAAATGGATGAACAAAGGGATGGCAGTGCTCCAGTGTAGTGCTAAACCTGTCCAAGTCAACTTAAAAATTACTTATTCTTTTACACAAAATACACAATTCAATATATCACACTGTGGTAGAAAAAAATTGGGTGGGGGAATGGTAGAGGAAGGAATGCATGTGTAGGGTTGTGAAACAGAATGAGTTCAATCCCAAGCCAACTTTCAAATCTTTACCTCTTTGCAACAGAAATGGCTACTAAACAATTTAACACAGAGTCTTGATGGATCATAACAAAAGTCCTTTTGAAATTAAAAGTGACCTCCAAAAGCCTATATGCTTTTGGCATCTGAGGCATAAGTAAGTCCTACCAATTTGTTGTCTTCCAGAGTGAACCTGATAGATTTTTGTTTGTTTGTTTGTTTGTTTGTTTGTTTGTGCTCCTGATCTGTGTATTGTATTACTGGATGTTGCAGTAGTAGTGGGAATTGGGTTAAATCTGTTTGGTGCAGTAGGTAGACATTTTAAATTTAATTAATTCATTATTTTAATTTTAATTAATTTAATTCATGATTTTTTATTTTTTATTTTATTTTTTTATTAGTGAATCGCCATGAGTTACAGTTATAAACTTATGAACTTCCATGTGTGCATTTTGTTTATATCCCTCCACCAGTGCCCAGTCCCCTCCACCAATGTTCCCAGTATCCCTCCCACCCTGCCACCCCATCCCCCCCACCCCATCCCACCTCTGTGGCAGGGCATTCCCCCTTGTTCTCTCTCTCTCCTTATGGGTGTTGTGGTTTGCAACAAAGGCACTACGTGGCCATCTTGTTTGATCTATATCAATCTACAGAATGGGAAAGAATATTCACCCAATACCCATGAGATAAGGGGCTGATATCAAGGATATACAAGGCACTGGTTGGAATCTACAAGAAGAAAATTTCCAGCCCCATCAAAAAATGCGGGGTGGAAATGAACAGAAATTTTCTCTAGGAAGAAATACGAATGGTAAAAAAAGCATATGAAAAAATGCTCTCCATCACTAATCATCAGAGAGATGCAGATCAAAACAACCACAAGATACCACCTCACACCACAGAGACTGGCACACATCCAAAAGAACAAAAGCAACTGCTGTTGGCATGGATATGGGGAAAAAGGGATCCTCCTACACTGCTGGTGGGAATGCTTACTGGTTCAGCCCTTTAGGAAAACAATATGGTTGCTTCTCAAAAAATTAGAAATTGAGCTCCCATTTGACCCAGCAATACCACTTCTGTGAATGTATCCCCGAGAGGCAAAAAAGTACAGTTGAAATGACATCTGCACTCGAATATTCATTGCAGCACTATTTACAATAGCCAGAATCTGGAAAAAACCTGAGTGCCCGAGAACGGATGACTGGTTAAAGAAACTTTGGTATATCTACACAATGGAATACTATGCTGCTGTTAGAAAAGATGAAGTCATGAAATTTGCATATAAGTGGATCAACATGGAAAGTATCATGCTAAGTGAAATGAGTTAGAAAGAGAGAGACAGACATAGGAAGATTACACTCATCTATGGAATATAAAATAAAATAACAGAATAGGAGACTAACACCCAAAGCAGAGATAAGTACCAAAAGGTTGGCTCCAAGGCTTGGAAGCTGGCTCCACATGCTGGAGGAAGGGACAGCTCACATAGAGAAGGGAACACCAGGTAAAGTGTGGTTTGAGGACCCGCACGGGATGGGAGATGCACTCTGAAAATAGAATGTAGATTTTATTCTGTGTTTATGAGGCCATTTCCAGACAGACTTGTGGAAAAGACTGTTTGAGGCAGAGACAATGGAGTAAGGTTGATGTTCCACAATCCAGTAAACCAGTAAACAAAAGTCAGAAAATTTCATAGCATGCTTCAACATTTACTTAGATGCAGTTTCTACTAAATATAAAATTGTGAGATCTATCTCCCAAAGTATCTTGAAAACAGGATTTAGATGGTTTTCTCAAAAGAGGCTGAAGACCACAGGGGTCAGGGAACAGGTCTGCACCAAGTTCTCTCAGCAATTATATGGTCTTTGTCTAACAAATGAGGGCGTGACTTCAGAGACTCTTACCACTAAAAAGGTTTTACCTCCAAGTCAGGATTCTTTGAAATACAAATTTAAGGAGGAACTTTGAAGTTAGAACCTCAGCTGTACCTTTTGCCCCACCTTAAGGCTAAAGAGTCATGATTTCAGTAATAAAACCAAGGGCCACTTTTAAACCAATTCTAATCCTTTTTTATTTTTTTAAAACAAATATTTAGGGATCAAATATTGAAACCAGGACAAAGATCAATATTAGACAAGGACAACTGTTCTTGCCCTAAAGCCTCTTTATTATTAAAGATTATTATTATTAAAGATTATTAAAATATTTATTATTAAATCTATTATTAAAGATTCCCAGGTAGGGAATCTGGGATTATTTCAGTTCCCTTCTGCATCAGTTCCTTGAGGTCTGAGTGACTGTGACTGGTCTTAGATGTATGTTGCAGGGGCCAGAGCGATAGCACAGTGGGTAGGGTGTTTGCCTTGCACGCGGCAGACCCGGGTTCGATCCCCGACATCCCATATGGTCTCCTAAGCACTGCCAGGAGTAATTCCTGAGTGCAAAGCCAGGAGTAACCCCTGAGCATTGCTGGGTGTGACCCAAAAATAAAAAATATATATAAAGAAAAAAATAAAGATGTGTGTTGCAAAGGAGACATCTTACTCTTTGAGGGGCAGACTGCTAAGTCTCTGGACAGCTTTTCTCCTCACAGGCTTGCAATGGAACAGCACAGCTTAATGTAGAGGAGGTGGCACAGCTATTGGAGCTGGGACAGAGAGAAAGAAGCTCTGAAGCACTGGTTCAGCTGGAGGCTGAGCTGCAGGAAGGGCCAGAAAAACATTGGTGATGCCTTTTTCTGTTTTGTTTCCAGAGTCTTGCAGCAACTTTGTGGCCATATTCACAACCTGCACTGGATATGTATCAATGAAGCAAGACCTGTCATTCAGTGCTTAGAGGAAGCATAGAGCCAGTGACCCCTACGTGGGCATCAGTGTCTACACGAGAGTGGGACAAAGAGGCTGCTTTGTTGAGGCAACTGATAAAGACCTAGTGGTTTGTTCCCTGAAGTGGGTCCCAAAGAGCAAGGTCAAGCTGAGGCTACAGAACATGTGGGCCACTCAGTCTTGAGACAGCTGAGCCCCACCAAAAAGTTTTATTGTGGACTAGGAAAGTGCAGCTCTTCTACCTATGAAGGTATGGCTTATTTGCCAAGGTTTTCAAGGTCTTAGGGAATTTTTGGTCAAGTAAGACTAACGAAAAGTAAAAGCAATTAAAGATAAAATTGGGATACCGTCCATGCAAATGTAAACAATTGCAGGTGTTCCTTGGGATGTTGGGGTATTAATTGTTCTCTGTGTCCCAACTGACATTACTACTGTAACCCATGCAGATGGGCCTCTGTATGGGGTGAGCTGGAATTCAATCCAGCAGGTCCCACTAGCAGTGATGTAGGCAGGTAGATAGGGAAAGGCCCTCGGCAATGAAATTTAGGTCAATAGAACTTCTGGGAGGAAAATCCTAAGATTGACCAGCCCTGTGGATACAGAAAACAGACCTGATAAGAAATTCAGCAGATCCTGAGGAGGTTGGACCCCTCCCCATAAAGTTCCTCAAACCCTCAGGCTTTTCTCTTAATCTGATTAAAATGTGATCCAGCCCTGAGAAGACTCCAGAACTTCCCAATCAAGACAACTGAAGAGCCTATAAAAGTGGCATTAAACAAAGAGAGGAAGTGCATATGCTGCCAGAGCCCATGTGCTGCTTGCGCCCACATGGCTGAGCACATGTGACACATGAGCACGTGTGGCGCCTGAACACATGTGTCGCTTGTATCACCTCTCTTGAGATGTGTACTTTCATTCTTTTGTGTCTAATGCTAGGATGTATGTAGGGGCTCTCTCCACCCCTGGAGAAGCCCGTGTTCTCTCAAGTGCATTACTCTCTCTCTCTCTCTCTCTCTCTCTCTCTCTCTCTCTCTCTCTCTCTCTCCTCTCTCTCTCTCTCTCTCTCTCTGTCTGTCTGTCTCTCTTCTCTCTCTCTCTTCCCCGCCCCCCCCTCTCTCCCTCCCTCTCTCTCTCTCTCTCTCTCTCTCTTCTCTCTCTCTCTCTCTCTCTCTCTCTCTCTCTCTCTCTCTCTCTCTCTCTCTCTCTCTCTCTCTCTCTCTCTCTCTCTCGCCCCCCCTCCACATCTTAAAAACTCTCCAAATCCTGAAATTCCTTTCTGTGAGGCGAGCCAAGAACCCAGTAACCCTGAGTCCTGGTTGGCAGTGGCAGATTGGGAGAAAGTGACTGTCTTTCTCCCCACACTTCACATAAGTCACCTGTGGGGCCCACCGACATCAGCAGGAAGGGGAAAACTAGTGGCAGGGTAGAGCTATGTAGATTGGTTAGACTCTGGGTACCAAACTGGTCTCCCAGACCCAGGGTGGTATAGCACAGACTCCAACCCCTTCCATCTCTGTGTGGAGTACTCATATGTTGGATAGCTCTCTACCTGATCCAGTACTTCATGAAGTTCATCAGACTCCTAGAGCAGCTCCCCTAGGACTCACTGCTGTGACCACTACTGCTGCTGTTGCAGAAACAACTCTTCAATTTCGTTCCAGACACTTCATTTCTTCAGAATGGGACTAAATGACTCTCATCATTGGTGACTCTCATCACCTCTGGACAGTGCAGGACAATTGAACACTTTACTACAAGCACTGCTCTGGCCAAAGGTCGCACTGAAATTTTACTACAATATATAAGACTGTATTGTGTTTGGAATTGTACCTCTTTCTATTTCAAATTTTTGTGATTTTGTAAACAGAAAAGGGGGAGATGTTGGATATCATTGGTTTATCCTTTCTCCCTTACCACAGAGTTTGGGCTTATCTGGTAATAATCTCTAAACAATTCTAGACTACATTGGTATGTCCTGCTCCCCTTGCCACTAGGAGCTTAGATATATCAGTCATGCCCATCAAGGTGTTTCCCGAGTCACTCCCATTCCTTTGTTTATCCAAAATCACTTATATGCTCCTTTCCCCAACTAGTCATTCAGCTCTTCCCCTAATCAGACTCTGTTAATTTGTAAGGTCAGACCTTGCTAGGACAGTGAACTTGTATTGTAAGTTAATATTGCCTTTCTCTTCTCCTTATGCTTTTTGAATAGTTTACTTTAAAGCAATATCCTTTTTGTATGGACAAAGAAAGACACTTATTAATATGCTTTGGTAACATGGGATTTAATTGGCTTCAAATATTATTCACTCCCAGGCATCTTCTTTCTCGACTTAAGCCTCAGTTGCCCTTACTTCCTAGCACCCCCCAAAGCAGGGCCCCAACAAGGGATGGGATGGATGGACCCAGGGCAAGCGGTGAGTTATATTCTACTCTGGCATCCATATGGGCCTGGCCAAAGTGCCTAATGCTTAACTATATGTTAAGAGCTTGGTCATGTACATGTCATGTCATGATCCAAAAGCAACGACCAGACTAGGGCCCTGCTAGGGATAGGAAAGACTAATGTGGCCTGAGCACTGTAGTCTGAGATCAAGGTGACCCCAGGAAAGCAATTCTATAAGCTTAATGCATCTCTTGCTATGTCTATACAAAATGATTAATATTATGAATACTTATATGTTAGTTGGATAAGGAGAGGAGATACACACCCATGGGATTCCGCTCTTGGGTGGGTGTCCTGCTGAAAGAGAATCTGTCCTAGAAGAAGCATCCTCTGAGGGAAAGAACTTTACCCCTATTGATGGTGACCACACCTATGTGTAAGCTCCAACTCCTCATGCTGGGGTATTTAACTAGGCTGTGAGAGTGGGCTGGGGGCAAGTACTGGGGAGTCCCAGTGCCAGATCTGGAAAAGCTAGATCCACACCCAGATCCAGAGGAGACAGAGAATGAAGTAGGATAGGGGAGGAAGAAGCAGGAGGAGAATCAGAGGAGAATGGTGATGGGAATGGAATAAACTGCAACTGAGACCAACCAGCCTGGCTCCATTTCTTCCTTCACCTGTCTCATCATCACCATCAATCTCCCCGGGGTGGGGGAAGCAGCTGGAGATACCGAAGGCGGGTGGCGGGAGAGACAGCGCCGCTGCCCTGTGCCCAGTGCATTGAGGTGCTCCCCTCCTCTCCTCCTTCCTCTTTCTTTTTTCTGTTTTTACACACTCATATACAACAGTGGAGCACAGTATCAGCTGACAGGGTTGCAAACAATGCTTGGGCAGAGACTTAAGCGGGAGACTCTGTGTCTCTGGAGAGAAAGTGGGCTTGTGCCCGGCTCTGAAAGGTGGCAAGGGGTCTGAGCCCAGGATGTGGTAGAAACTGATATATGGAAGGAAAACTGCTATAAACATCTAACCCTATACAGATATAATTTAATGTGACACTGGGGGTAGTTGAGGGTGTATCATGTAGGATATGTCTACCCTGTTCTTTCCAGGGAAAAACGAGGCTGGTGCCTTAGACTTGGGGCAGACCCAGCAAGGAAGTCAGTGATAAATATCAGCAAGGACAAATATCCAAGATAGGTCTCTGATAAACTGTGTGCTAGCTACAGGCAACCCCTTATGATGGAGAGTGACCTGAGTACCTGTTTTACTGCCTTTGCAAGCAGAGAGAACAAGTGTGCAGGAGCCCAGGGCAATGGAGGGCATAGAGGCCAGAGTGCCCATAGTAGAGGGCAGTAGCCTGTGGCCTTGATGAGCAGGTCAGGCTTGGGCAGGCAGGTTACGATCTAAAATACTGAGGCAACAGATTATGATCAGTTGCTGGAAAGCAGTGAGGATTTAAGCCACTAGAAGCCTACTGCCGAAGGAAAGCTTTGGAATGCTAGAAAAGATCTGCTCAGTCACCTGAGAAAATGAACTTAAGGAAAATATGGCGAGTTGAGAGCCCACAATGGGCTGTGACCCAAGGCTGTGTGTATCATGAAGGAGCAAGTGAACCATCCCCACCATTGACTATGGAATGGTTGGGGTGAGGGTGTGAGAACTAAGAACCCACAGATTGTAGAAGCCAGAGGGAGTAGGGACTATAGAGAGTACTGGGGCACCCATGCTTGAGTTCTTCTCTTGCCCAGTGGAGGCAGTGATGGTGGGATGGGTTGGGCCCTGACTGTGCACTGCATGATCTGATTTTGCTGTCTCCTAAAGTAGCCTATGAAAATGCTCAAGGCCTGGGTTGACATTATGTCCCTTTTAATTGGAGCGGATAACACACCTGGGGGGTGCTAAACCTCCCCACCAGGGCCATGCCCATGTTGGAAAACACACCTGAATCTGTGCTGGTCAAGGAATATCTCAGAAGAGGGGTGCTGCAAAGATGGTGATGGAGAAATTAATGATTGCATTGTAGGGACAATGGTAACATTTTCATCATCCTCCCTACCCCCCCTAAGCCCAACAGACACTAGTGGCCTTAGATCTAAAATGACTACACATCTGGCCATTCATTTGGGAGTCTAGAGAGTGAGCAAATTCTTTCACACTTGCATATGTGACTGTCCTCATGGGGGCGTGCCAGGACCTGCCCCAGGTGAGCAAAAACTGATGCATGGATGCCAAGAGGCTTAAGAAAGAGACAGAAATAAGAAACAAAAATCATGTGTCCAAGGGGCTAACAGCCTCAGAGACTGAGAACCTACACTGTCCTCCACAAATAATATTTATTGCTTAGAAAGAGGAATGATCAGAAGAACGGCATTCTTTGGAAAAATGCCTAACTACCTTATTCTCTCTGTGCTAGACTTTCATATGCCCAGGGGCCTTAGTTTGTTAGGATTAACATCTTCGTATGGACATTCTACAAAATAATCTTTCAGAAGCAGAGATAGAGCAGTTATAGTCCCCAAGCAGGGGACAAGACTGTGCTTCTGGAAACCAGCTCCAAAGAGATGTGATTGTTCAGTCTGAATTCAATAGACTGCAAGTCACCCTTTCTATTCATTTGTTTCCCTATTAAAAAAATATTCTTATTTAAACAAGATGGTTGCTTAGAAATTTCATTATCTTCCAAATTGTTAGCTCATTGTAGTAAGACCCCCCCTTTTTTTAAATTTATTGAATCACCATGAGAATAGTTACAAAGCTTTTCAGTTTAAGTCTTGATCATACAATGATCAAATACCCATCCCTTCACCAGTGCACATTTTCCACCACCAGGAACCCCAGTATACACCCCATTCCACCCCTCCCTCTGCCTGTTTGGAAGATGATTTCCACTTTACTCTCTCTCCATTTTGATCACATTTAATCTTTCAACAAAAGAACCACCATTATTATTTGGAATTTTCCCCAATAATCAGACCTGCCAAAAAGGCATCACTAGATAATTTGTTTTCTATTGTTGATTATGAAGAGCATATGATGCTGTGGACTTCTGATATTTGAGTAATAAGTCTAGAGGGACTTCCTGCCAAAAGCCGCTGGGTTCCAAGATTGGTATATGTGCCTCTGGGATCCTGGCCGTTCAGGAGTTGGAGGAACAGTTTGTGGGGGGCAACTTGGGGCCTCATCAGGGTGGGGAGAGGGGCCAGTTCCATCCCAGATCTATGAGTCCTCACATGTCTCGTCACTGCAGTCTCACACCTGGTTCTCCAATAGGCTCTTAAAGATGGCGGCCACCATGCCGCCACTGAGTAAGGCCCTTTTTGACTCAACATTGATTGTGATTTCAAGTGGAAGTGGAACCTAATCTTTGTTATTACAATATTTCTGAAAAAAAAAGCCAGCACAGGCGTCTGAAACTATAGAACTAAGGTGTGTCTGAAACTATAGAACTATAGTATCTCATTTATTTTTGCACAGTAAAAGGAAGAGAAGATGAGAAACAGCAGGGGCAAGGGGGCAGGAGTTTCAGGGATCCCAGTGGTGTTAAGCAAAGATAGAGTCAACCATATATCCAAACCACAAAGTCAACAACTCTGAAATCACAAGATGCAAACTTTAGTAACCAAATGTAAAAGCTGCCTGTCAACCTGTCAAGCTGGGGCTGGGGTTGGCAGGATAAGAACGGAAACTTGAGAACACTTTTTGACACTGGGAAGTTGAAACTGGTGGCAGGATCTGTTAAGGAATATTGTATATCAAAGCCTCAACTATGAATAAATTTGTAACTCCCGATGCTTTAATGAACTAAATGTTAGAAAAAAATCATTTATTTTCATAAAATTGTAGATTTATATGTATATATGAGAAGTAATCTTGAGAGATTCTATGAACCCTTTACTTATTTTCACTCAGTGGAAATGTCAAATTTCAAAATAGCAGCTTAATAAGGATATATATGTATATATGTATGTAGCCTACATATGTATATATAGAAATTCATAATTATTGCATAGTGCATTCAATCACTAGTGGATCTTTTGTATATTTCTTTTGTAGCTATACTTGATTTTCTTCAACCCGAACCCACTCTTAATACTTGTTAATCACTAATCTGCTCTCAAATTCATGTTTTTTTATTTAAAAATTGTTAACAAAAATGAAATCTCAGTATGTATTTATTTGGGGCAAGGGGGTATAATTTGGAAATCAATGCAGTTAAACATTGAATTCTATTTATTGATAAATACCATTTTTAAAGTGTTACTGGTTAATAATCTAAGTTTTGTTTAGCTACTCACTTCCTGAAATCTGGGTTATCTTCATATTACAGTTCTCATGAATAATGCTGATTAAACATTTGTGTTAGGTGTTTGCATGAGTATAAGTATCATTTTCTTTAGATAAATTATAAGAATAAATTATCAACAGCATAATTGCTACATCAGTTATTAGTTATAACTAAACTGCTAAGGAATATGAGTGAATCCATTATCTTCATATGCTTGCCATAATTTGAGGTAACAATGCTTTCTTCACTTGCACTAATTTTATACATGCTCTAGCTATTCTTGCAATTGTATGGTGAGGTTTTATTCACTTGTTATGAAGTCTAATAGAGCCAGAATTTTTTTCCTTATTTATTATTGTAGGTAATGTATATCTTCATGCTTTTTGTCCATGCTATGTATTTAATTAATTGGAGCAATAGCTCAGCAGGTAGGGCTGGCCAACTTGGGTTCGATTCCTCTGCCCCTCTCGGAGAACCCAGCAAGCTATCGAGAGTATCTCGCCCATTTGGCAGAGCCTGGCAAGCTGCTCGTGGCATATTGGATATGCCAAAAACAGTAACAAGTCTCACAAATGGAGAGGTCACTGCTGCTTGCTAGAGCAAATCAATGAGCAAAGGGATGACAGTGACAGTGAATTAATTTGCTTGGGGGGCCACACCAATTGATGCTCAGAGGTTGCTAAAGGTTCTATACTCAGGAATCACTCCCAGGAGACTCAGGGGATCACATGGGATGCTGGGGATTGAACTCTGTCTGCTGTACTATCTCTCCAGCCCCACTTTTGTCCATGTTCTAAGTGGATTATTAGCCTCCCTTCTTCTTTTTCCATTTATGCTTTAGAGAGTTTTATATATTCTAGATAATAGTATCTTGTAAATATCATTTAAAATATGTTTTATGCTTTTTTTTAGTGTTTTCATTTGCTTTATAAAAACTTCCATTGATGTTGTAGGCTTTCATGCAACAAAACATCCATCATTAACATTATTATATCATACTTGTGTGTCATCTCATAGGGCATTTTGATCTGCATCTAGATCTCAATGACTTTCTTATGTTAATAAAATGTTTATAACTTAAACTTATATTCATTAATTATTTTTATTAAAAATGTGACACTTGGGTCTGATTTATTGTTATCATCATAAATTTCCAATTGTTTCAGCATGGTTCCAATTGAAAAAATTGTGTATTCATCATCAAATTGCTTTTAAATCTTAGAAATAAATTACTGGACTGTGAAAATGTCACATATAGGGAATTTATAACTATATAAAATAAATATATTTTTGAAACCTAAAAATGACATAAGAAAAAATAGCAAATCTGAACAAGCCTTTAACAATATAATAAATTATATTGTTAATGAAAAATAATTAAGAATGTTCAAATAAATTTTGTACATATTAATGAGTTGGTAAATTCTATCTGACCTTTTAGAAAGTAATTATAGCAATTCTTTATAATCTCAAAGGAAAATGGAAGAGGGAATACACCTTAAATTATTCAATGAGGCTACTATTACCCTTATACCAAATCTCAACAAGACATCATAAGAAGAAAAAAACTGCAGACCAATATTTTTATAAATATGAAATATGTGGAGTAGTATTCAGTGTTAATGAGAAATGTTACCAAGACATATATGTATAGTGGTTTAACCACCCCTGCCAGTGTTTCGTGCTCACTCCTGGATTTATGCTTATGAATGGCTACTGGCAGGGCTCAGGGGACCAAATGGGGGCTTGGGGATCAAACTTGAGTTGGCCATGCACAAGTCTAGTGCCCTAACTGTCGTGTTTTTTTCTGCCTCCATCTATGTATATATTTTTCTGAAATTTTAGTAAATAAGGCTAGAAGAGTTTTCAATACCCCTTTATTAGTTTTTTAGATATAGCTTGGTACAAGATATTTAACAAATATTTACTTAATGAATTGTATTAGCATTATCACATTTTATCAGGCTAGACTTCACTCTCAAATTTAATTTTCAAATGTGCTTTGACTCAAAATAATGCAATCTTTTCAAAACTTGATTCACAGTATTTTATTCTATATTCATCTCCTTCCATACACTATTTTTTGGTAGAAGAAATATTTATATTTGCCTGAAAGTTAATTCCATGAACTTATCAAAAACTATTTTTGTCATAGACTTCCTGACAGTGCTCTGGGGCCTAGTGTCCTAGCTGATTTGGTTTTGCAAGCCTGACTGTTCTGTGTTTTGGCCTATAGAGCCGTGCTGCTCAACCCTGTAGTTCATGGAGCCACTGATCTGTGTTCCAAGGCTTCTAGCACTGTGCCAGGCTAGTGGGGTTGTGCTGTGCTGAGCAATAAATTTAAGTCTTCTGCAAGCCAAGTATACTGTCCAACCTTGTACACTTTCTTCCGACACCCTCATCAAAGCTCATTTGAAGCTTTGTTTGCAGGCTTAGTGACAAATTGGTGATCACTATATTTGTGTCACATTTCACATTATGAATTGCTATCAGATCAGTTTTGTAGAATAGAAAACTTGAGGTCAGATCTATTTGTGAGATTTTTTGTTTGTTTGTTTATTTTGTTACTTAAGTACAGTCTAGCAGAATCTACTCCAGTATTTTCTCTCTATCTTTTCTTTAACTTTCTTTTAGGGGAGGGAATGGATGTTTGGACCATACCTAGCAGTTCATAGAACTTGCTCCTGGTTCTGTGCTCAGGGGCCACTCCTGATAGTACTCACAGACCATATGCAGTGCTGGGGATACAACCAGGGCCAATTGCAAGCAAAACAAGTAGTTTATCTCCTATATTTTTCTCCAAGCCTCTGTACCTTTCTTAGGTTAAAGTAAATTTGAAAACTGTTGATGACTTCTGATTTCCATTTTGCCAGTTTGTGAAATTTCAGACGTGAAATTTCTTTATATTCACGTCTGGGAGAGGTGTGTGCGTGTGTGTGTGTGTGTGTGTGTGTGTGTGTGTGTGTGTTGTGTGTGGTTATGTGTGTAGGTGTTAATGCCTATACATACTGGCAATGCCTGTACATACCTGTACATAAATAGATGAATAAAGCTGAACTTCCACAAAAATTGTAAAGTAATAATACATAGATTTGTGTCAAAAATTATACATTATGAACCATTTCCATTTTGTGAACAATTTCAACTTGTTTTATTATTTAATGAGGAATTAAATTGGTATTTTCGATTGTCCTTTTATTGGCATATAACATTACTTTAATATTAAATATTTTATACTTTTTCCTTCTCTTCATATACATTCCCTTTCCTCCTGACAGCCAATTCCTGGAAATAAAATATGCCATATAATA
This sequence comes from Sorex araneus, assembly GCF_027595985.1. Lineage (NCBI taxonomy): Eukaryota > Metazoa > Chordata > Mammalia > Eulipotyphla > Soricidae > Sorex > Sorex araneus. Next base: position 120,999,343 of record NC_073305.1, on the reverse strand, counting down.
AATACGTATTTATGATTTTATTTGAGTGATATTGAAAACCCAGGGCACTTTAATGGCCAATTGCAACACAAAACATGCCCTTTAAGAAACTTTTAGTTGCACATTCCTGCTATTCTTAAGACTGTTGTTCAGAAAACAATTCAGAATACTTTTGCTGTAATGAATTCTCAAATCAGCAGATCATATTATGGTGAAGTGCATAGTTATGTTTAGAGACAAACAAATTCATGCTACACCATTTTATCATCATGGAGCTAAACACTTAATCCTTCTAAAATAGGCTCATTATGAAACTAGCAATTTTTATTTTGTTATATGAAGACTTGTGACAATTAATTAATAATAATTTAATCAAATTTATTTTAATTAAGTTTTGCAAATATATAAATTTTTAAAGCAAGATGATTTCTATACTTTACTATTTGTTGTCAGCATAAAATGAAACAGCTTAAATAAAACACTTGGTATGCATTTACATTCTACTTTAAGTACATGATTTAAAATACTAAAAATTAACAGTTTACCTTTAAAGCTTAATGACTTTTCCTATTCACAAGTTCTTTGTACAAATAATTACAGTTGTTTCTAAAAATATTATCAGTAGCTTCAGATTGTTATATTGTTTTTGTAAAGCCATCATTGTCAAAATCACCATCATAATCATTGTTATTCTACTACTATCATAAAATAGGAATAAAGAACCTTTATTATGAATTCTGCCTTGTGTTTTATCTACAAATAGATATATTCTACTAAAAATCTTTTTATGATTTCAATCATCCGTAAAATTAATATAGAATATTTTAACTTAATATGTTGAAACTGTTCACTTCCTTTACAAAAATATTCTACCCACATTTATAAAATAGTTTTAAATTTAAGAAAAATAATTTTATCAATACTGTAATAGTCATTGTACTTTCACTATTCTAAAATTTTGCCTCACCAATGCTGTCTCCATGTTCTAGGAAAATATAGTCTGATTCATTTTGATCAAACTTCAGTACACATGATGCACTTCTAATGTAATGTATCTCACTAGCTTCTCTGTATCTCCTGAGCATAATTTTAGTTAGAGGGTGAGCCTTAGGAAAAGAGCTTTGAAAGCATCTTTAAAGAACAAATTGTCTTCCTTCCTTGGCAACAAGACAGCTCGTCTTTGGTCTAATCCTAACAAAATTGATACTCATATTTCTGAAGTTTATGTGAGAATTTATGTCATGACTGTTCTACCTTAATCTTATTGTTTGTCATCTCTCTAGGTTAGTATGAATCCCGAATGATTTCAGAAAATTGAAATAGTAAAATAATTCCAACTGCAAAAATGATTGCCAGTTGCAACGAATTAATCTGTGGAGTTCAAACTCATTAATCTAGATCACCTCCCTTAGAAAGAACACGCAACACACATGACGATGTAACTGGAGGTCAGATTGGAAAAAAAAAAAGCAGCCATATTAAAGAATTCTGTTATGTAATAAATCTAAATGAAGTTAGAAAAGATGCTACTTTTTTTAAACCTAAAAAGAAATAGTGTCAGTTTTCAAAGTCAAATTCAATCATTTCAGTTTAGGATATCCTAAGCCAAAGAGCTGTGAACACCTTACAAATTACGAACAACGATAAACATACAGAGAAAACAATCTCTTTTTCTTAAGGACAATCTTTTTATTTTCTTCCTCCCATTTCACTGTAAACCCTTAGGTTACAGCTAACGGAATTCATTCCAAAAACATAACCAGGCTGTGAGTGATTGTATCCCGTTTTGCCTTTGCTCAAATGTTACTCATTGGAAATATAAAGAGATAGGTATGGAGGATGTATAGCATGTGTTACTACAGCAGCTGTGACCATTTGGATTGCAGAAAAGACATTTGTTAAAGTCTAAGTATTTCTAACTTGGCAGGTGAAATTCTTAATGGCAGCAACGGATCCTGGTAGCATATTTGGACCGTGATGGTAATTTCATTGTCCATAATATTCTATATAAACATCCTATAAAAACATAGTAACACATTTATGGGGATGCTTGTCAAATTGTAAAAAAAAATCAATGTAGCATCAAATTTTATAACTATGTAACAAAGAACATAATTAGGATCTTGGGAGCTAAATAACCTGATTAAGCATATGTAACTATTTTGAAGGAGAGAATTCATTATCCAAGGAAACACAATATATTTTTCATTTTCCAAAACAATGGAATATATGTTTCATATACTACTCATAGACATCCATGAAAAAACACGCTTCTCTAAGTAAAGAAGGGAGGATAATTTCTTTTAATTGTATCTTAGTTGATAAGACAGAAGCATTTAATAGGTTACAATTCATAAAAAAATATTCCATTTGTAGCAAGTTCAGGAAGGTTTGAAGATACATAACATCTAAAGTAAAATAGTTTCATAACTATTTAGCATTGTATTATATGCCTGATGTATAGCTTATTCAAAGACAATATTAGAATGTTTTAAGAAATGTAAAGTAACTTTAATGAAAACACTTTATGATACTATATTTTTATGAGCAAACAACTATTTCTTTTGATTTAATGTTTCATGTAGAATAACATTAGGAATTTTTCTGCAAAAGTAGAAAATGCTTTATCAAATGTCCACATATAAATTAATATTAATAACTAAAATTAACCATCTAAAAATTTAATATTAAATTTTCTTTTTGAAAACATAGTGATGTCCAGATGCAATTACTGAGTCTCAAAAATGTTTTATGTGGCAAGCCTGAAATGTATTCATATTTTCATGAGTTTAATTAAAAGTAAACAATTGAAAATTAAAAAATAGTGAATGAATGTAACTCTGTGGCTCTGTGTGGGGAAAAAGGGGCACACATAAAACCCATGACTGTATTAAAGGTATTTACTTATTTATTTTTTCATTTACTTATTTGAATTATTTCTTGCATCCCATGATATTACCTAAATATTTTAAAGTTAAGATAGGATGCTAAATATTTATATTTTGGTATAAGGTAACTGAAGTTGCTTGTTTTCAAGTATATATTTCCTTAAAAATAAGTTGACTTGTGGAAAAAAATGCTTTATCCCAAGAAATAAATATTTTAAATATAGCCATTCTCATATCCAGGCAATTTTAGAGAATCTAATATATAGCTGGAAGTTAGCGGTAAAATACTCAACATTTTCTCATTTCAGCGTAAACAGAGAATAATTGGAAGCTTTTTAAAATCTTGTAGAATACACATTTCCTCCCAGGTTCATGAATTTCATATAATATTGATTTTTTTGCCGTTAATGGTTGTCATATGGGTGTTTTTTGTCCTTTTTATAGGATTGGGTAAGATCATTTAACTGCTAATAATTAACTGATAGAATGATGATTTTCATCCTTTTCATGTAGTGTTGGCCATTTCCTTCATTTATAGCTTTCTTAATCTTAGATTTTTTTGCTAACATATAGATAGAATTTTTTTTAGTTGCTAAAACTAGAAATAAAACATTTTAGAAATTTCCATTTCACTTTTTCACAGATATCTCAATGTGTCTCAGTTAATTCTATTTCTTTTTTAACTGCTACTTTAGCAAGGGTTAGAATTAGATAATATATATAAGGCGTGATATTGTAAAGTGTCATGTAGTAAAATTTTAAACAGACAAAGAAAAATCAATAATTTTTTATATCAATGGAAAACTTCTAGATCAAATATTTTGGAAGATAATATATTTTGTACCAATAAGGAAGGGCTTCAGAGCCTTGGTCTCTCAATATAGCTAAAGATATTACTCTTCAATTGATTACAAACCATATAAAATTATATGTTAAATATGATATGAAAAATAACATAAATAATATAAGACATAATTTTTCAGTTGGTAAGTTTTTTTTTTCTTTTTAGGACACACCCAGCGATGCTTTGGGATTACTCCTGGCTCTGCGCTCAAAATGTTACTCCTGGTGGTGCTCACAGGACCATATGGGATGCTGGGGATTAAACCTGGATTTGTAAAGTGCAAGGCAAATGCTTTACCTGCTGTACTATCGCTCCAGCCCCCAGTTGGTAAGATTTTTGAAAAAGGCAAGTTTGAAAAGCAAAGTAATACTTAAGAAATATTAAAAACTAAGACACTAAGAATCAGACTCCTTAGCTTTTAATTTTGACTCAAACTCTATTTACATAGCTATATATTATTCATTGTAAAAGCTATTTCTCACATCCTGTGTTACTATCCAAATATTTCAAATGTCAAAAAGTAGATAAAATAAATTCTGGATGACTGGAGAGATAGAACAGGAGTTAAGACACTTGCTTTGCATACTGCCAATCTAGGTTCAAATCCTTGGCAACACATTTGGTTCCCTGAGAATTGCCAGAAGTGATTTCTGAGCACAGAGTTCAGAATAAGCATGAGCACTATGAGTGTGGCCCGAAAACAAAACAAAATGAAATAAGAACAAACAACAACAAAACAACAATCACTTGTATAACTTGTCATCCCGTTGATATTCGATTTGCTCGAATGGGTGCCAGTAACGTCTCCATTTGTCTCTGTCGCATGATTTTGTAACCCAATGGTATCTGCTCACTCCAGGAACAGAAAGAGCCTCAAATCGTTCATTCAGGGTTTTGATGAAGAAGTCTGACCATCTCGTTGGTGGGCCGCCACGTGGTCTTTTGACATCCCATGGAATCCAGTTGGTAACAGCTCTAGTCAAGGGGTCATGTCTGAATCGCATTATGTGTTCAGCCCACTGGTGTTTGACACCTTGGCAAACGAGACAGCATCCCTGATTCTTGACCGTCGACGGAGTTCAGAACTCCAGATTCCTTCTCTCACTTGAGTGAAACGTGAGAGCATAGCATAGCTCTTTCGATTCCTCTTTGGGATACCCAAATAGAATTCTCATCCTGTTTTTGTAGGGCCCAGGTCTCTGTGGCATATGTTAGTGCAGGAAGAATGGTGGAGTCGAAAAGACGTGCCTGGAGCTGGATTTTCTTTATCCTCTTAACTACTTCTTCGATGTTCTTGAAGGCGTTCCATGCTGCTCTCTTCCTCAGTTCTCGCGCCAAGTCGTTCCTCATGCTAGTTCTTGACCCAGGTACACATAGCTGCTGCATTCGGAGATGTTTGTTTCATTGAGAGCAAATAATGTCAGGGACTAGTTCATTTTTCATGAACATTGTTTTGCTGAGATTCAACTTCAGTTCGACCTTTCCACACTCGAGGTCAAAGTTGGCCAGCATTTGTGCTGCTTGGCTAACGTTTGCTGTTATGAGAACAATGTCATCATCAAAGCGGAGGTGGTGTAGATGCCGACCGTCTATCTTTACTCCCATTCCTTCCCATCCCAGTCATCACATAATGTTCTTGATGGTGGCATTGAAGAGTTTTGGTGAAATGGTATCACCCTGCCAAGCCCCTCTCTTTATATCACTGATCACTTCCTTGTAGAATGGTGACATCCTGGTGGTGAATCAGTAATACAGCTCGAGGAGGATCTTGATGTACTTATGGAGTTTGAACACCCTGTTTGGCTAGGGCTTCTTCGATGACCGCTTCAGTTTCAACAGAATCAAAGGCCTTCTTTAAGTCGATGAACGTTAGACAGAGCGGCATCTTGAACTCTTTCAAAACTTCAATGAGTTTGCTCAATGTGTAGATATGGTCGATCGTGATGAATCCTTTTCAGAACCCAGCTTACTTGAATGGTTGTCCTTCGTCTAGTGTTCTGCCTATTCTATTCAGGATGACTCGAGTGAAGAACTTGTAGACAACGGACAACAGGCAGATTGGATGATAGTTGCCAATGCCCTGGATGTCTCCCTTCTTGTACAACAGGATGGTTCTGCTGGTTTTTCACTAGGATGGAATCTTGCATTTGGGCTGGTAGCGTGTGGAGAGCCGAGCCAGTGTATTGTCGAGTACCAGTGGCAGATTTTTCAAGTGTTTAGGTCTGACCTTGTCTGGACCTCCACTACCCAGCTACCGCAATGCTCCAGGACACTTTACAGATACAGCATTTTATACCCATTTTCCATAATTTTTGCACCATATTTGATGGGCTTCAAATATGGCATGAACTATGGGAACACCTGTAAGGGTGATTGGAGGCCACCCTAAAAGCTTCCATCCTTCTCAGAGAGCACAGCAAGCTACTGAGAGTACCCCACCTGCACGGCAGAGCCTTGCAAACTACCTGTACCTGTGCCCAAAACAGTATATGCCAAAAACAGAAAGAACAATGGACCTCATTTGCCTGACACTGAAAGAGCCCCCAGCATGACAGCGTTAAGAAAGATGAGCAAGGAGAGGCTGATAAAATCTCAGGGACGAAAGAGACTGCCAAAACAAAGAAAGACTAAAATGACTGTCTGTACTTTCAATACACATATGCTGGCATCAGAAGCATCAATCGAGGACCTGATGGTACAAGCACAGAAGATCAAGTACAACATCATTGGTCTGACCCAAACCAGAAGGCATCAATCACATCATGCCATTTTCGACACTGGAGAAAAACTTCCTCAGAACATTCCTCAGAACATTCCTCAGAACTTCCTCAGAACAGAGGTGTTGGTGGCATCAGTGTCTTTGTCAACATGAACTTGGCCTAAATCAACTATACACACAGTTATTTTGAATTTAAGTTACGATGCTAAATATTTATATTTTGTTATCTAGAAAATTAAGTTACTTGTTTCAAAGTACTGGTTTCCTTAGATATATGCATGTGTACTATGATTATAACAGACATGTATAAATGCATAAAATGCACCACATATGAGTGTAATGCATACAATGCATGCAGGTTACTGTATGTATATAGATACATATATGCATGTATAAGCATGTGTATTCTGTATATAGTGGTAATCACTACTGTTTATCCAGTATTGATGTAATCATTCTGTAGTGATGATCACTGAAGAAAAATACTATACTCTAAGAAAGAAATAGAATTTAAATATTATGTGGATATTAAATATGAATATCTAAGATAAATATATATTATTGTTCGAGCTTAGGATTCAGACTTTCTATCAAAGTTCAGCACAAAGTTCAGTGCCATTTCTATCAATTCTAGCCACTCTATCAAATTTCTCATATCTCTGTCACTGTCACTGTCATCCCATTGCTCATCAATTTGTTCGAGTGGGCACCAGTAACGTCTCTCATTGAGAGACTTATTGTTACTGTTTTTGGCATATCCAATACACACGGGTAGCTTGCCAGGCTCTGCCTCTCAGGGCCTTGATACTCTCAGTAGCTTGTCAGGCTCTCCGAGAGGGGCGGAAGAATTGAACTCGGGTTGACTGTGTGAAAGGGGAAAGCCCAACCACTGTGTTATCGCTCCGAATATATATATTTATAAATAAAATTATATTTGTAATCATAGGTAAGTTATTCAAATCTTTATGATTGAGTTTCCTAATATATAAAGAGGAACCAACAATAAATTCTTACATCATTAAGTATCGTTAAAAATTAAAAGCATTACTATAACATAGGACACTTTCAACTGATCTACGTAGAAGCCAAGAACTATGACCTTTTTCTTTCCCAATATGATGTTAAATAGAATAATATGTAGTCAAATAAGTGAAAGCAATATATTTTCTTGATTGTTCATTTTTAAAATTAACAAGTGAATTCCATTAAGTTCAACTGCCTTCCATCAAGGGATTATTTTCATCCTGTACTTGACATTCTTTTTTTTTCTTTTTACTTTTTGAGTCACATCTGGGGATGTTTAGGGGTTACTCCTGGATCTGCACTTAGGAATTACTCCTGGCAGTGGTTGGGAGACTATGGAATGCCTGGGATCGAACCTGGGTCTGCTAAGTGCAAGGTAAATACCCTACATGGCGCACTATCACTCTTGCCCTTGTGGTTGACATTTTCTTGTGCAAATATCAAAAGGGTCTGGAGAAATAGTACAGTGCATAAGACACTTGCCTGACTAAAGAAATACAATAATCTGAGCACCATTCACATGTTTATTTAATAAAAAATTAAAAGTAGGCAGTGATGATAAAAATTTTGTTCTTTAGGTATTGCTGATTCATTAACACCACCCCTGAAAATATCAAGTTCTTTCAGAGCAAGAAGGTTAATGAGGACAAACTCTTCCTTTGCCACCGACAAATAGTCTCACTAATTTGTAATAAAATAATCTTTGGATTTGGCATGTGAGTATTAACCAATAATCAGTTGGTTAATACTCAGACTGAAGCAGTCTGAGGTTGTATTTTTATGTGGGCAATATTATAGGCTACTGCAATGGAGAAGAACAAAAGAGGCTTAGCTGGAGAGTAGTGGAGAGATTCCAAGCTATTTACATGCTTCTGTCCTATACTGAGTTTATGTACATAGACATAGGTTACTCAGGAAGATTCAGTGGAAAGTAAAAGCCAAGACTGATTTATAAATGATGCAAGAATTTAATATTCTACCACACCACTTATACAGCATGTAAATATTTCAGGCTCCAGGCACTTAAATGTAATTCTGTCTAATCATTGACTGACAGCTAATCTATGAATGTAAAGGTCAATTTCTAAGAATCCAAGTTTACAAATTAGAACAAGAACAGAAACAAATCCAAATCAACCAAGGAGCTACTCTCTTGTCTTCAACGTGAATATTTGTTTAGAGTCCGTGATGCTATAAATACCATGGGTTTGGATAAATGTATAGTAACATATATCTACCATAACAGTGCCAAGTAAAATAATTGTATTGCCCTAAAAATTATTTTTGTGCTACCATTCCATCCCTTTTTCCATATGCACAATCTCTGGAAATCATTAAACAAGTTACTGTCCCCATTGTGTTCCCTTTTGCAAAATGCTATATGCTTGGAAAAAGAGAGAAAGAGAGGACATTCTTTAAAATAATAGGAAGACCTGGTGTTCTTATATCTTCAATGGTGAATAGAACATAAAATGCTGTCATTTGCCACCCTCTATTCATGTAAATGGTCATAGAATTTTCTCCTTCATTTTTAAGTGTGCTTAGTTATACAGACTTTTAAAATGTGTACACACAGCAAATAACAGTGTGAGAATAGATTCTACGTAATATATCAAAGGGAATTTAAACATTAATAAGATATTACAACAGACTAATTAGAATGACAAAATTTGAAACACCAATAACACCAAGTGTAGCAAGTGTAGCACTAATAGGATTTATTAGTGCTACACCAATAACACCAAGTGTAGCACTAATAAAGGTAGCACTAATAGAACTGTCGTCCTGTTGTTCATAGATCTGCTCGAGTGGGCACCAGTAACATCTTCGTTGTGAGACCTGTTGTTACTGTTTTTGGCATATTGAATATGCCATGGGTAGCTTGCCAGGCTCTGTCCTGTGGGCGAGATACTCGCAGTAGTTTGCCAAGCTCTCTGAGAGGATCAGAGGAATTGAACCTGGGTGGAAGGCAAACACCCTACCTGCTGTGCTATCGCTTCAGCCCTTGTGTGAATCAAAGATTCTACCACATTGCCTGTGGCATTGTCATACAATATAGACAGCATAGAAATTTTTCACAAGACTAAATACACTTTTAAAACACATGATTCAGCAACCACTCATATTGACATTTAACCAAAAGACATAAAACTATCCCCATATAAAAACCTATACATGACATTAATTATAGTTTTATTTTTAGTTGTCAAAACTCAGAACCAACCAAGATCGTCTTAGCTGGCTAACTGGGTAAATCAAATATCTTCCATCCATATGAAGACATAGCATATTACTTAATAATAAATGTAAACTATCAAGTCATAAGAGGAAAAAAAGGACAAATTAAATGCCTGCTACTAAGAGACAAAAAAATGCAGTATCAAATGACTTTGTGTACTCTATTTTGGCATTTTGCAAAAGAAAACACAATGGAGACTCAAAATACAAAAAAATAAGATTAAATCAATAAATTATAAATTAATTTAATGTTTTCATTGTTATTCTAAAAATTTTCCATTGATATTATAACAATTCATATATAGAAGTTAAACCTCTAAACTATCATTTCTTATCATTGGGTAAATAATATTAAACATTTAACACTCCACTGACAGTCTTTTCTAAAAAAGACCTTATTTTTGTTTTTTTGTGCTATACATGGCAGTGCAGGAATTAACCCCAACTCTGCGCTCAGTGATCACTCCTGTTGGGCTCAGGACCTTATGTGGCGCTAGTGATCAAAGCTAGATTAGCCATGTACAAGGCACAAATGCCATACCTGATATAACATCTTCCCAGCCCTAGATTACTTTTAACAGAATTCATATAATTTTGAAAAAGTGTACTTACATATGTAGTTATCATTTGCAGTTTTTGCTCCTATGGCTAAATTCAAATTTGCACTCAGAATAACTATATATTTTCACGTGAAGACTTACTTTGATAATTGTTGTACTGGGAATCATATGAAGAAAATCTACATATTTTAGTTTTTTGTATATCAAAGGGTTGTCATTTATTCTTTTAAAAGATATTTAAGACAAAAAATTAAATTCTATATTAGTATTTCTCCTTAAATGTGCTTCTTTCTATTGCACTTTTCCATTGAGAAAGCGTTGTCATTATCCCTGTTCGACTATATATCCATTAATTCTTTTTTTCTGGTTCCTAGAGTATCTTTTTCTGCATTTTTGCTTTCAGAATTCTGATTTTCAGTTTTTGTGGAAGTTTTCTTTGTGTATCTTATGTTTTTTTTTAAAAAAAGTATTATTTTATTGGATCACCATGACAAAAGTTACAAAGCTTTCAGGTTTAAGTCTCAGTCATATAATGATCAAACCCCCATCCCTTCACCAGTGCCTCTGTTCCCCCACCATGAACTCCAATATACCCCCTCCCACCCAGCCTCCGCACCTGAGTGGCCAATAATCTTCACTTTATTCTCTCTATACTTTGTTTTTTTTTAATTTATTTTTTTTAATTAGTGAATCACCATGAGGGTAGTTACAGATTTACACACTTTTGTGTTTATGCTTCCCTCATACAAAGTTCGGGAACCCATCCCTTCACCAGTGCCCATTTTCCACCACCAATAAACCCAGCATCCCTCCCACCCTCGCCAATCCCATCTAACCCCACCCCACCCTGCCACTCTGGCAGGGCATTCCCTTCTGTTCTCTCTCTCTAATTAGCTGTTGTAGTCTGCAATAAAGGTATTGAGTGGCCACTGTGCACAGTCTCTAGCCCTCATTCAGCCCGCAACTCCCTTCCACCACATGGTCTTCGACTACATTATAGTTGGTGATCCCTTCTCTGAGTTGCCCTTTCCCCAGAATGTGAGGCCAGCCTCCAAGCCATGGAGTCAACCTCCTAGTACTTATTTCTACGATTCTTGGGTGTTAGTCTCCCACTCTGTTATTCTATATTCCACAGATGAGTGCAATCTTTCTACGTCTGTCTCTCTCTTTCTGACTCATTTCACTTAGCATGAAACTTTTCATGCTGATCCAATTAAATACAAAATTCATGACCTCCTTTTTTCTAACAGCTGCATAGTATTCCACTGTATAGATGTACCAAAGTTTCTTCAGCCAGTCATCTGTTCTAGGGCATTCGGGTTTTTTCCAGATTCTGGCTATTGTAAACAGTGCTGCGATGAACATACATGTGCAGATGTCGTTTAGATTATACTTTTTTTGCCTCTCTGGGATATATTCCCAGCAGTGGTATTGCTGGGTCAAATGGGAATTCAATATCTAATTTTTTGAGAGTCGTCCAAATTGTTTTCCAGAAGGGCTGAACCAGTCGGCATTCCCACCAGCAGTGTAGAAGGGTCCCTTTCTCCCCACATCCTCTCCAACAGTGGTTGCTTTTGTTCTTTTGGATGTGTGCTAGTCTCTGTGGTGTGAGGTGGTATCTCGTGGTTGTTTTGATCTGCATCTCTCTGATGATTAGAGCACTTTTTCATGTGCCTTTTGGCCATTCGTATTTCTTCCTTGGTAAAGTTTCTGTTCATTTCTTCGCCCCATTTTTTGATGGGGTTGGATGTTTTCTTCTTGTAGAGTTCAACCAGTGCTTTATATCCCATTGATATCAATCCCTTATCTGGTGGGTATTGTGTAAATATCCTTTCCCATTCTGTAGATAGTCTTTGTATTCTGGTCACTGTATCTTTTGCAGTGCAGAAGCTTTTTAGTTTAATGTAGTCCCATTTGTTGATCTCTGTTTCTACTAGATTGCTTATTTCCTTGTCACCTTTGAAGATACCTTTATCTTAAATATCGTGGAGGGTTTTGCCAACCTTGTCTTCAATGTACCTTATGGCTTGTGATCTGATGTTGAGGTCTTTAATCCATTTTGATCTGACTTTTGTGCATGGTGTCAGGTCAAGGTCTAAGCCCATTTTTTTGCATGTGGTTGTCCAGTTGTTCCAGCACCATTTGTTGAAGAGACTTTCCTTGCTCCACTTCACATCTCTTGCTCCCTTATCAAAGATTAGTTGATCATACATTTGGGGTTGTGTGTAGGGATATTCCACCCTGTTCCATTGGTCTACAGCTCTGCCTTTGTTCCAGTACCATGCTGTTTTAATTGTTACCGCTTTGTAGTAAAGTTTGAGGTTGGGGAAGGTGATGACTCCCATTGTCTTTTTCCCAAGAATTGTTTTAGCTATCCTTGGACGTTTGTTGTTCCATATGAAATTTAGGATTGCTTGATCCATTTCTTTGAAGAATGTCATGGGTATCCTTATAGGGATCACGTTGAATCTGTATAATGCTTTGGGGAGTATTGCCATTTGGACAACATTGATTCTCCCTATCCACGAGCAGGGTATATGTTTCCATTTCCTCATGTCCTCTTTGATTTCATGGAGTAGCGTTTTGTAGTTTTCTTTGTAGAGATCTTTTACTTCCTTGGTTAAGCTGATTCCGAGGTACTTGATTTTCTGGGGCACGATTGTTAACGGGATTGCTTTTTTCATGTCCCTTTCCTCTGCCTAATTGTTTGCATATATGAAGGCCATGGATTTTTGGGTATTGATTTTGTAGCCTGAATCTTTACTGTATAAGTCTATTGTTTCTAAGAGTTTCTTAGTAGAGGCTTTAGGCTTCTCTAGATATAGTATCATATCGTCTTCAAATAGTGAGAGTTTGATTTCTTCCTTTCCTATCTGGATGCCCTTAATCTCTTTTTCTTGTCTAATAGCTATCACAAGTACTTCCAGTACTATATTGAAGAGGAGTGGTGAGAGTGGGCATCCTTGTGTTGTGCCTGATCTCAGAGGAAAGGCCCTTAGTTTTTCCCCGTTGAGGATAATGCTTGCCATAGGCTTGTGATAGATGGCTTCGACTATCTTGAGGAAAGTTCCTCCAAACCCCATTTTGGCGAGGGTTTTCATCATGAAAGGATGTTGGATCTTGTCAAATGCTTTCTCTGCATCTATTGATATGATCATATGGTTTTTATCTTTACTTTTGTTGATATGGTGGATTATGTTGATTGATTTCCAAATGTTAAACCATCCTTGCATCCCCGGGATGAATCCCACTTGGTCGTGATGTATGATCTTTTTGATGAGTTGTTGGATCCTATCTCTCTCAATGTCAATGGCCTAAATGCACCCATGAAGTGACACAGAGTGGCAAAATGGATCCGGAAATTAAACCCAACATTCTGATGCCTGCAAGAAAGACACCTGAACAAACAGAGTAAACAGACTCAAAGTCAAAGGATGGAAAACAATCCTGCAAGCAAACAACTCCCTTAAAAAAGCTGGAGTGGCCATCCTGGTATCCGACAACATAGACTTCAGGTTGAAAAAGATTAAAAGGGACAGCGAAGGTCATTTTCTATTCATCAAGGGATATGTACAACAGGAGGAAATCACACTCTTAAATGTATATGCTCCTAACAAATGACCGGCTAAATATTTAAAACAACTCCTAACAGACTTCAAAGAGGACATCACTAACAGCACAATTGTAGTCTGAGACTTCAGTATGGCCTTATTGCCTCTAGATAGATCGACAAGAACAAAACTCAACAAGGAAACACTGACTGTGAAAGAAGAAATTGAAGAGAGAGGCCTAATAGACCTATACAGGGCCTTACACCCCAAAAAGAAAGAATACACATTCTTTTCCAGTGCACATGGAACATTTTCTAAAATAGACCATGTACTGGGCCCCAGAACATACCTCAGTAGAATCGGAAAAATAGAAATTGTATCAACCATCTTTTCAGACCACGATGCGCTGAAGATAGAAGCTAACCACTCACCGACACGGAGAATCAAATCAAACACTTGGATATTAAACAATTCCATGTTGAACAATGAGTGGGTCAGGGAGGAAATCAAGGAAGAAATAAAAAAAAATACTTAGAAACAAATGAGAATGAAGACATGAGCTGCCAAAACCTATGGGACGCAGCTAAAGCCGTGATAAGGGGAAAATTTATAGCTCTACAAGCATTCCTCAGGAAGGAAGAAAGGGCCCACATAGACAGCTTGACTTCACGACTCAAGACCTTAGAAAAGGACCAGAAAAAGGAACTCAAACCAGATTGAAGGAAAGAAATAATAAAAATTAGAGCAGAAATTAATGACATGGAAACCAAAAAGACAATCCAAAAGATCAATGAAACAAAGAGCTGGTTCTTCGAGAAAATAAATAAGATTGATAAACCAAGACTCACAAAGAAAGAAAGAGAGAAAACCCTAATAAATCGAATCAGAAATGAAAAGGGGGACATCATAACAGAAACCAGTGAGATTCAAAAGATCATTAGAGACTACTTCGAAATTCTATATGCCACAAAACAGGATAACCATAAAGAAATGGATGGATTCCTCCATTCCTACAATCTCCCAAGACTGAACAAAGAAGACTTGGAATACCTGAATAGACCCATCAATGTTAAGGAAATTGAAACTGTAATCAAAAACCTCCCCAAAAACAAAAGCCCAGGCCCAGATGGTTTCACTGGCGAATTCTTCCAAACACTTAAAGAAGACCTGTTGCCTGTTTTCCTCAAATTTTTCCAGGAAATTGAAAAAACAAGAACTCTCCCAAACAGTTTCTATGAAGCACACATCTCCCTAATACCAAAATCAAACAAAGACACCACTAAGAAAGAAAATTACAGACCAATATCCTGATGAACACCGATGTGAAGAACTCTCTATACATTCAATATTTCACCAGAGAACTGGTTATTATTATTTGGAATTTTCCCCCAACAATCAAACCTGTTGAAAAGGCATCATTTGATAGTTTGTTTTCCATTGCTGAGAATGAAGATTATAGGAGCTCGAATGGCCACGATATCGGCCTCGATGTTTTATATTTCTGTTGTTTTAGCTCAGTTTACAGTCTAGATGCACTTTTATAAGACTCTGGGTGCCAAAATGGGTTAGTAGACCTCCCGGATCATAGTCTTTTAGGAGCAGAGGGGCCAGCCATGTCATGCATGGCTGCTCTGGATCTCATCTGGGCCGAGGGTGTGCCAGTAATACCCCCATCCCATGATCTCTTGCACACCATGTCATGATAAGCAAGTACCTCTGGGTTGTGAGTCCTAGAAAATGGCGGATGCCACGTGGGCACTGCTGCTCCTGTCGCTGCTATCTTCCCTGTAGAAAGAAAGTGTTGGGAGAGAAAATCCTTCCCCTTCCCCGGGCGGCATGTGGTCGTAGCTCAGCTCACAGTCTAGATGCATTTCTATAAGTCTCTGGGTGCCAAAATGGGTTAGTAGACCTCCCAGATCATAGTCTTTAAGGAGCAGAGGGGCCGGCCATGTCCTGCACGGCTGCTCTGGATCTCATTTGGGCTCTGTGTCTTATACTTCACGCAAAATTCTTGATTCTTTGATTTATAGTTTTCAGGGAATTTGCAAGAATGTCTGAAATTACTTCTTACATTTATTTCATGCTCACACTCTTTTTCAGTGATGTCACTTACATTATATTATGCTCTTTAAAGCTTTTCTAAGGGTCATTATTACCCTTGGTCAGAAAAGATAGAATAGCAGAGAGGGCACTTGCTTTGCACACAACTGACATTGGTTCCATTCACCATAACACATCACTAGCATCATGAGTGATCACAATGAACACAGAAACATGAAAAAGCCCTGTGTACTACTATATGTAATCCAAACCCCCCTCCCCAATTAGCAACACTATTTATAATATTGGCTTTTCTTTGTTGTTATATATATATTTTTTGAAGTTAAAGTCATCTTTATTTTTTTTTAAATTTTATTTTATTGAATCACCATGTGGAAAATTACAATGCTTTCAGGCTTAAGTCTTAGTCATACAATGCTGAAACAATCATCCCTTCACCAGTGCCCATAGCCCACCACCGAAGACAAAAAAAAAAAAAAACACAGTACACCTCCCATCCCGCCCAGCCCCGCACCACCCCCCGCCTTGTAACTGATAAATTTCACTTTATTTTCTATTTACTTTGGTTACATTCAATATTTCAACACAAACCTCACCATTATTATTAGGAGCACCCCACTAGAGTCAGACCTTTGTGAAGAGAAATGAAGTCACGCGGCTGCTACTGCGGTTTTGGATTTCTGTACTTTAACAACTAAGTCCAGGGAGATTTCTTCCAGATATTCGATCATTGCAAGCTTGTAAACCCCATCTGTGGTTGTCATAATATGGCGGTCCCCAAGCCCTTCATCCCCGGGAAGGGACAGGAGAGACAGAGAAATACCTTTGCCCTCCTGCTCGGGCCTGGGGTCGAGGCTTAGTTCTCTGGCTGGAGACAATCCACAAGGAGCTGCCCATGTTGAAGTTGGTTCAGCTGGGTCTGGATTCACGCTCGTGCAGCTGCGGAGGAGCCGCACACACGTGCGGCCCCTGGGGTCACATCTCGGCAGCGATGGGCTGTTGTTATATTTTTGGAGCCATACCTAGTAGTGCTTAGGTATTATTCTTCCTTCTACAGTCAGCAATCACTCTTGGCACTGTTCAGGGACCCTTTGCAGAGAATCAGGGTCAAATGCATGTTTACAAAGCCAGTGCTTTACCCTTATGCTATTGATCAACCCCTCTTTAAAATTTTAAATTTTTCTTTCTGTGCTACTTTTAATGGTTAATTTCTTTGATAAGCCACATTACAATTCAATATATTCTCCTGTAAAACCTAAACATCTGTAATTTTGTAGTTTCATTTCTTCTATCTGCTGGATTTATTAGAGTCAGTATAAATCTCATTTTAGAATTTGTATTTATATATTCTTATATCTTTCAAATCTCTATATATTTTTAAATAGCCCATATCCTTGACTACTAATTCTGACATCCATGTTAGTTCTGGATCAGTTTCAATTTATTTACTTTTCTTATCACCATGAATTATATCTCTCTGCTTCTTTCATGCCCAGTAGCTTTTCCATTAGATGGCAGATACTGTGAATTTTACTTTCATGTTCTTTAAATCTTCTTCAGCTTCTTTCTAGAATTCAGTGATGTTGCCTGAAAATTATTTTATCCTTTTAATATCAGTGGTCGGTAAAAGAATAGTATTAGTTTAGTTATTTTTCTCACCAATGCAACGAAATTTAGCCACAAATTACTCTTTAATACTACGTAAGCCACATTACAGGTGATTGATATGGAGTTCAGAGAAGCGGTAGTACCTGTGAGAAGGAAACCTACTGCTTTCTTCTAAGCTTCTCTTTCTAATCTGTGTGGTGGGAACAAGCAATATGCCAGACTCTGTGTGAATGACAACTAAACAGTTTCCTAGAAATCTTTATGGATCTCTTGTTGTTGTTTTGGCCTTAGGTAGTTTGACTTTCTTACTCTTATCAGTACTTTGTTGAAAACTCTATGATAATCCTCTGCATCTTTGTAAATCTCTCTGTGCATCTTTCTCTCTAACAGTCTGCTCTGAAAATTTCAATGGCATTGATTTCCCTAAATCCTTAACACTATTTTCTGAAACCAGGGAGTTCTTTAGAAACTCCTTCCTTACTCATTTATATGGAAACTCTTTGAAGACTGGAACTTGGGAAATGATTTAGTTTATCTAAAATTTTGTGACCATTTGTGTGTGATGCTTTAATATGGTTTTACACTCTGTGTCCATTTTATTTTCAGTAATCTCCTGCATTCCTCAAACCTGGGCTGTGCTGAATAAATAGAACATTTAAATCTACATAAACACTTGAAGGTAGACTCTACTATTTTACTCAAAAAGACCTTTGAGTTTGATACTAACATCTCATGGCGTAGTAGATTAATTTAATCATACATGTACTTGCCTTATGATGGACAGAAGTTCTTAATTCTGATGCAGTTTTCTCAGCAACAGCAACAAAATACTGAGTGTTTCTTTAACTAAGACCCCTTTCTAAAATGTATAAGATTATAATTTTTTCTACAGATCAAAAAGCAAAATCTTCATAAATTTCATACAGCTTTCTACATATGTTTGGATTAGTATATGCACTAAAGAACAAAACAACATATATTGAACTTGTGTTTCTGAATTTCCCTTTCTCTCATTGCCATGAAGATGTAATTGCCATGGTACCTATGAGACAACTTCAGACATTTTTCCTATTATATTTCAAAGGTTTCTGTGAAAAGATTAATCTGAAATGAACAAATATAACAGAGCCACAAACATAAAATTTCCAACATCATAGTTTAAAGTAACTGGAAATAAGTGAAAAGCACAGTTATTGACTTAATACTTCTTTATTGAGATACTTTAGGATCTATCAGAATGTGAGGAGTTAAATTATTGCAGTGAATTTTAAAGGATTTTTCTCCACTGATGCGTTGAATCATTCAAAGAGTGCTTAATGCATCCCGAATAATTAAACATTGAAGAATTTAAAGTTATAAATGCAAATTTATACTTTTATAAGAAACTTTTTATCCTAAGAAGAAGCTTAATAAGTAGAACAAGAATTTTGTAGAATTGAAATTTGAGAACTGAGGTGTTTTATGGAATTTCAATATTTTCAATTAAAAGTAGAAATCAGAAAGGAAATGTTTCCTACTGAAAGCAAGGAACTGAATAAATTAACATTGACTTATTTATTGTTTTTTTTTTGTACCATACCTAGAAATACTTAGGGATTACTCCTGGATCTGTGCTCAGTGGTTACTACTGGTGGGACTCAGGAACTGTATGAAGTCTCAGGGATTGAATTTGGGTCAGCAAGGTACATGGCGAGTGACCTGCCTGCTGTACTATTGCTCCTGTCAATAATTTATTCGATAAAATGAAATTTTGTTCAATTCAAACACATTTATTGAATGCTTAATTTTACAAGTTAATGCACTTATAACTGGTAAGAGCAAATGTTAAAAACATAGTCTCTAACAATGTTATTACTATTATGTATAGAATAATTTTCAGTCTTCTATAAGATTGTAGTTATCCATGTAATTGAAAAACATTTATAGGGAGAATGGTCTGGTATTTTTTGATACTTTGAGAATTTAAAACATTGTCATATGGTTTTCTCTTGATAAATGGTAGTTAAAAATCTAGTCTTATAATAATTAATTGCTAATATAATATATTCTAATTATTTTGTGTTTCTTTTGCTTGCATCATCAGACTAACTGTTCCATGCAACTTCTTGATTTTTGGTCATATATAGATTAGTCATATAGGTTGACCAACCAGGAGTCAATAGATATTTTTCTCATACATTTTTAAATAATTCTTGTTGTTATTTAAATTATTTTACAAAATAAGATCATTAAGATTTCACATCATGTTATTTCAAATATGCATAGAATCCAACCATACTGCACCATTTTATGGCATTGATTTTATTATATAATTGTTGTCACGGCAGAGCCTGGCAAGCTACCCGTGTCATATTCCATATGCTAAAAACAATAACAATAAGTCTCTAATGAGAGACGTTACTGGTGCCCACTCAAACAAATTGATGAGCAACGGGATGACAGTGACAGTGATATAATTGTTGTAATGTGACCAATAAACTCATGCAATTCTGAAAGATGGGACTTTTTTAATACTAACAAAAGTTATATCAAAGGTGGAACTACATACATGCTTATGAATTACTGAGTAAATTAAAAGAAAAATAATATAGACTGACACACCAAACAATATAATCTTTTGAAAACAACCTACTTGTTAATGAAAATAAAAAAGAAATAAAATCTTAGAGGAAGGGAAGGAAGAAAGCAAGGAAGGGAGGGAAAGAGGGAGGGAGTTGCGGAGGGAGGGAGGGAGACAGGGAGGGAGGAAGGAAGGAGGAAGGAAGAGAACACCGAGATATTTATTATTAAGCTATTTATAAACTTTCATTTTTTTCTTTCAATGCTCTCTTACTCATGGACAAATGCCATATGCCATTAAAAATATTGGCGCTCTTAACTGAACATTATTCAAAACCCAGTTGCAAAGATTAGAAAAAAGAATATATTTAACTCAGGATGTTATCATCTTACCTTTAGAGAATTATTAATACAGAGTACCATATGTAATGGCTGTCTATGATAAATGTGGTTGAAATCATTAGGCATATTGAATCCCAAATACTAATTCAAGTGGTATGGACCCCCTTTTAAAGCCGCTGTTCTTCAGTGAAGTTCTGGTGTAACTTCAAAGTTAGAACTCAAAGTCAGAAAGCTTAAACCCCCAAGCTTATTTAGATTCCTTAAAAGGTATGGTTTAGGAGATGTCTGGGCATTTGAAGTCTTGTAAAACATTGCAGATTGAAAAAGTTAATCTGTGCAGGTGAGATAACATGACATTAGATTCATTTCAAAGGCTTTTCTTCTTGGATATCAAGTCATACTCAGAATTTCTCCAGGATGTAGAAGATAGTATCTTCTATATTTACTCATTAATTTTTTTTTTTTTTGCTTTTTGGGTCACATCCGGCGATGCACAGGGGTCACCCCTGGCTCTGCACTCAGGAATTACCTCTGGTGGTTCTCAGAGGACCATATGGGATACTGGGATTTGAACCTGGGTTGGCCTTGTGCAAGGTAAACGCCCTACCCATTGTGCTATCGCTCCAGCCCCTACACATTAAATTTTAATGAAGGGATTGGTTCTTGTGTTGGGGATTAGCCAGCTTTATATCTGTATTTTTTGTTATATCAAAAGAATAAAAATGGGCGGTTAAAAATTCCTAAAGTAATAGTAATAATGCATCTTTATTTAGGCAAAAGAATACTAAAAGTATAAATGAATTTTGGAGTAAGATTAATATTTGTTGCTGTAAGAGCTATATGCACATAACATTTAAAATATCAAAATCTAAATGTAAAATTTGTCTCTCATTCTAAATACCTTTGAGAAACTATCATTGCCAGGAATATAGTATTTACAGCATAAATATTTTAATTTGATTACACTTTATCCTATATAATTCTTTTAAATGCATTTTAAGTATGAAGTAATTTAAAATTTATTAAAAAGAAATGGAATAGAACACTTACTAGGCAAGGAATGGTTGATAAATGTTTTAAAAGCATATTTATACTTTTTAACTGAGAAGTGAGTTCCCCTTTATTACAATTTATCAAAGTTTCTTTTTTTTTTTTACTCTGTAAAATTTCCACATAAACTAGGGACAACCTCTCCCCAAATGTAATTTCATTACCTATTCAAATCTGTATATCAACCAGATAATATTATAATTAGTTATGATCAGCAACTTTGTGTTAGATCATTCTTTCTTAAAGATTCTAGATACTCTCACAGTATTCTCCATAATGCTGATAAAGTATAATTGGATTTTGACATATGAAATAGTTAAGTGGTAAAATTTTGGTTATTGGAGATTCACTCTTTTGTGGATGGTCAGTGCTGACCCAAACAATGCTCAGGTGTGTCTTGGCCCCACTAACAAATCTCAGTCAACCAGGAAAGTGGATTAGTGCAAGGACATTAAGATGGACGCTGCTGTTCTGGGGATTAACTCGGCCATGCAGGTGTGCCAGAGCACCTGTAGGACTGCACCCTGCAATGTTCTCGAGACCATGTGGTGCCAGGGATCAAATCTGTATTGGATCTTTAGGGAGGGAGGAGGGTCCTCTGGTGATGGATGTGGTGTAGGGAAAGAAAAGGAAAGGGTATGGAAGGGTAGGGAAGGGAAGGGAAGGGAAGGGAAGGGGAGGGGAGGGGAGGGGAGGGGAGGGGAGGGGAGGGAAGGGAAGGGAAGGGAAGGGAAGGGAAGGAAAAAAATAAAAGAAAAGAACCATTTTGGGACTCTCACCGTGCTTCTTGATGGTCAAATCAATGGCACCAATTCTTTATGGTTACAAAATTATCATGAAATACTTGAATGATAAAGATGAGGATAAAAAGTACAGCCAAAATTATTAAGGCATGACATAAATATACTTTATTATTTTAAATGAAATTCTGCACATCAAGAACATAAATATAAGACCATTTTAACCACATTACCTCAACTATATGAAAAATTTTTAAAAAGAAATAAATTGAAAGAAATGATAATTTGGGATATTCAGTTTAGCCTTGGAGTAATATATGTTCACTGAGAAAAACCATCTTTAATGTAATTAATGTACTCTGTGGACATACACATTTTATCTGGCAAAAGTAAGACAGATTAGGTGATAATCAGAATTCAGTGCAGTTTACCACAAAGGTATGCATTTTTATTATTTTATTGCGTTTTGGGGTCACATGATGCTGCTTAAAGGCTACTACACTGCATCAGTGTTAGGGGTCACAACAGAGGCACTTAGTGGTCCTTGAACCTGAGCCTTCCCATGTAGCCCATTGAGGTCATTATCCGATACAAAAATAATTTTTTTTTTTTGCTTTTTGGGTCACACCCAGCGATGCTCAGGGGTTACTCCTGGCTTTGCACTCAGGAATTACTCCTGGCAGTGCTTGGGGGACCATATGGGATGCCGGGGATCGAACCCGGGTCGGCTGCGTGCAAGGCAAACGCCCTACCCGCTGTGCTATTGCTCCGGCCCCACAAAAATAATTTTTTAAAAATAATAATAATAGACCAAATGTCATGGCTGTTTAATCACTTGAACTACATATTTACTTATAGTCAAATAACTTTGAATTTTTTTTGAATTTTAAAAAATGATTTTACAATGCTGAATACTAGCTTATGAATAATTTGTTTTAGAATATAGACTGATATGATTGAAGACATATTCAGCCATTTCTTCCTATTTATTTAGAGTTAATAATGATGTCATAATTTCTGTTTTCTTTATATTCTAACAAGAACCGTCTGCCAAAATTGCCTAAGGAATAGAGTTTTTCACAGTGCTATATTAGAGAAAAAACACTTTGTCAAGGCATAGGTTAAAAAAAGTCAGACTTCTCTCAATATAGTTGTTTACTAAACCATGACAGAAGTTTCAGAAAATATTTGTGAATTATTTCTTTGAATTAAATCATGGCACAATTTTAGCATACATCTTTTTTGGCTAAATATTATAAAGTCTTTTTATTAAATTATTTGGAATAGAAATATTTTATATTCAAGATTTTCTACATTTTTCCCATTTTAGGAAATTTTCCCACATACTTATTAATAATGCACACTTGATTTGTTTTTGTTTTTGTTAATAATGCACACTTGAAAGACAAATTTTCTAATGGGATTTAAAAAAAATTGAGCAAATTTGATGAATAAAGTAGTTTACGTGCTGTAAAGCATTAAAATACTGTTTGTTTGGTGGGAAAGTTAAAAGGACTATTGTCCTTTGCTATTTGCAGAAACCTAGGGAATAAGAGAAAATTGTGGCAGAGAGGTTTGACATTTTAGCAAGAAAGACTAACAAATGTGAGTGCAAGAGTTTGTTGAAAAGCAACAGAGTTTGTTGAAAAGCAATATTAATTAGTTTAATGCTGGAAAATAGTTACAGTGTCCTCTTCCCAAAGTATAAATTGGAAGTGGTTCATCAATGAAAATATACCTGATAATTATATTTATTGTACATGTACTTGTGTTTGTAATCATCAGTATTTTGCTGTTACAGTTAAATAAACACTAGAGTTAGAGCTTAATTCCACACCATCTTTTAGCTATATAAAAACAATTAAAAAAAGTATTTTGGCAAAAACAAAGAATACTATTGCATTCTGGCGTATGTGAGTTTCTTAGTGAAAAGAGAAATATAAGATATTGTAATATTTCAAATATTAAGGACACTCAAAATAATCAACTTCATGTACACAATGTACCCAAAGCATAACTATTAAGGAGAATTAAGCACTCCCAAAAGACCCAGAAACATGTCAAGATACTTTTAAGATATTTATATTATTTATTTTGATGGAATTCTATGTAAGCTTATATCAAAATGTAGGTGGAATGGGCTGCTAATGATTTAACACTGTATACCACAGAATCCATGTCACAATTCAACCTAATGCCATCACCACACACCAGTAAGCTAACAGCTGTAGACAGAATCAAGTGGATTTTCTCATCATTAAGTTAACATCTCCAGTGTTAAGTGGTTTTATTTTACATAGTGGTTATTAGAACCCTGCTCTCACAAACTGCTGGCATGCAAACAGTTTACATAGATACTAACTCAAACTGTCTATTCAGATAGCAAGGGCAGTATCTCCATGTTTCAACTGTTTGACACAATGATGGATTATTTATTTACTGAACAGCACTGGTGGCCAGAAAATCTGATTTCCATGCATGAAATCCATGAAACCTCAGCCACTGAACAGTTTCTTTTACATGTGGCAAAGGTCATCTATCAAGGGATTTTCTCACGTTTTGTGCGATTGGTCATGCCTCATTTCCTTCAAGAAAATATGATTTCCCTAAAGTTTGTGCATTTTAAAAGACTCACAAAAGACCCAGAAAGTTATTTCCTCTCTGTTTGTGATAAGCAAAGAATATAGAGGCTAACCTACAGGGAACGACAAGCAACTGTTTGTAGCTAGAAACCATATTTAATCCTATCATTGGGCAAGTCTGAGCACTCACCAGGTATAAAAGGGCTGAAAAATTAAACACTTAACCTTGTCATTTAACCTTGGAAAATTTAATCTGTATTCAAACCATAATGAATACATCTCAGAGAACTATCCTTACATATTAGTAGGGGTTTATTTCATATAATTTATTTAAAAAATTAAGAGTCATTGGTGAAGGACTATATAAAGACTTTGTTACCTTGAAGAATAATTACTGTTTTCATTTTGGTCAGAAAAATTAATGATAAGGAGCAGAAAGAGTTTGTCATTAGTAAAACAGACCTCTAATAAAGAAGAATAAAAATAAAACTGAAAACCAAGAAAATCTAAAAGGCTTTTTTTTTTGGCCTCACAAAAAACTATAATATAAATTTTAGAGATCAAAAAATATATTAGTTATATTTTTTAAAATATTATCTGGCTCATAATTATATCTTAGAGTCTAGTGCAAATATCCAATTGTCTTAAAGTTTTCCAGTTCTTAAAAGCACACCCTCATACTTCAGGCATTGTGCCCATGTGTGTAATTCAAACAGGTGACACAGGAATATCATACATACATTGCAATTGTGATACATTATATGCACTGTAATACTGGTAATAAAAATACTATCTATTAGAGTAAACAGAATATGACAATAAACAATGCTTTACCTATTAACATAATATTTTATACTGTCATAGATTTGTTGCAAATCTACTAAAGCTTTAACTTCAAGGCACTGTTTTATATGTTTTTTTTTTCCAAGGGTGCACATATAATTTTGAATTTGTTAGTTGATTTACTTTAATTAATAAGAAATTACCTAATTACATGCTTTAGATCCTCAAGATCTGAATCCATCAAGCTGCACCACACCTAATAATCTTAATAGTTTTAGTTCCCTTATGTGCTAAAACTTTAATTTACCTTTCCAAGAATAATAAAAATTATATTTAGAGAACAATAAATAGAGAATGGGAGAATTGTGACATTCATACATAGTATGGCTTAGAATTTATCATGACAAAAGTGTGCGTGTGCTAGTTTGTCTATGTGTGTAAAACTGCACAAAATAAACCAATATTGAGATACTACCAAGAATAATGAATGTAATTATCAGGGACTGCCATCACAATTAATGTTGTGGTGGGATAACATTTTCCAATGTTCTAGATGTCCATTTCCTGAGGGAATTTTATGAAGGTCAAAGTTTTATAGCTAGATAAAAGAAGTATCTTCTATGCTGACCTTAACATGGGAACAAAATGAATTGATTACTGCTTTCTCTTGCAGTTTTTATGACAGCAAAATTATGGAGAAAAGGCGGGGAGTGGAGGCAATTATTATTTTCTTTACTTATAGATTTTTGTTGATCATGAGTTAATTTGATATATTAAAACTAACAAAGTATTATATGTTTATTATATGTTTAATATATAATATGTGATATATTTACACAGATTTACATACATATATAATGCCTTAAGTTGAGGTAACACGTACATATCTATAAATGTATGTGCTTGTATGTGTACATATACCTCACTGAGATCAAATATCAAAACCAAAGATACAATTTCTAAAGAAAAAAAGTTCCTCAGTAGCTAATTTTTTAATTATTCTTCTTATTTTGTAAGTTAGTTCACAATATTTGATTGCATTTAATAGTCAAACACCAATCCCACCACCATTACAACTTCCCACCACCAAATTCGAGAGGTTTCCATCCCAAACCCCAATCCCTGTCCCAAAACACAACCGAAAGAATATATTTTGTATTGTCTGTTATGAACAAAGAACTGCTGAACATGCTTACAAAAAGTGTTCATATAGGAAACAGTATGAAGATTGTTCTATTTTGAAAGGAGCCATTAAGACATTCTATAGGATATCACTAACATGTTGTTAAAGTTTGGGTGATGTGAGCTTTGGTATATATATCTGAAAATATGCATATCTGCACATATAAATTTCCCTCTATGATTTGTTGCCTATTGTCTGAATCCCATCAAATATGGTATGGCAATTATGGAGAATGGGTAGGGAGCGAATGACTAATTTTGACCTGTGATGATAAAAGAACATGTATTCAACTAGCTTTATATTAAACAGATATTTCTTGGTGTGAACAAAAGCCTAAATTCAATAATAGGAGTATTCTTTTTGTCAATAATTTTATATAATTTTTCTATATAAACCAAATGCTGATTTCTGTGAGTCATTATATAATACTTTGAATTTTATTTTAATTTTTTTAATACACTGAATTTTAAATAAGTCCACTTTTGCAATAGCACAATGTTTTGGAGAAAAATATATAGTGAAGAATTTTCTATAAGCAGAATATTTTTTCAAACAAATTTTAATGTGCCTACTCATGACAGATTTTAATAATTTACTGAATTGGATTAATTTTGATAAGTCATTTTTCTATATAATGTTTTATCATTTGTTGTCAAAAATGTATTACTACTGTCAATGCAAAACTTATTTTTTCTTAAAACCATCGTAAATATTTATATCTACTATAAAGTCATAGTAAATAAATATCATAGTATTTATATTATGAAGTCATATGTATATTTGCAACATGATTTTTCCAGTAATAATTCAAATTACTCTCAGAATAGATATTTTAAAATTAAATGGCAGAGTTTTGTCAGTTGTAATTTAAGGAGTAACAATTATATTCATTTAAAAAATGCATTGTTATTAATCTCTTTATGTCATTGTTACTAGAAGTGAAAAATATTGGTAATTTTTTTGGTGGGGGCACATCCAGCAATGCTCAGGGGTTACTCCTGACTCTTGGTGATGCTTAGGGAACCATATGGAATGCTGGGGATCAAACCGGGTTGGCCTTGTGGAAGTTAAATGGTCTATTCACTGCAGTAACTCTCTGGTCTTATATTAGTAATATTTTTGATACTTTATTTATTTTCATATTAAAAAAAAGCTCCCTGAAGAGAGTGATGCAGAATCTGCACTACAGAGCCTGGCAAGCTACTCGTGACATATTCAATGACAAGAACAGTAGCAACAATAGGCCTCATTCCCCAGATGAATGAAGATGTTACAGGCTCCCACTCAAGCAAATCTATGAGCAATGGGATGACAGTGATACAGTGCTTAAAACAAAGGGATATCTCTTGTAGAATCACTCAGTATTTATAAATTTTAAAAGTAATAATCATTACCTAATATAAAATTTTTGACACTTAGAATTAAAAATTGTTATAAAATCAGTAACAAATTTATGTTGAAAATAAACATAATATATTAATTTCATTACCACATATTGATTTTTAATGTTTGAAGTAGCTTGACTAGGGCCAGAGTGATAGTGATAGTACAGTGGGCAGGGTGCATGCTTTGCATGTGACCAACACAGGTTCGGTCTCAAGCATTTCATATAGTTTCCAAATACCAACAGGACTTATCCCTGAGTTCAGAGCCAGGAATAAGCCCTTTTCACCAACAATGTTGCTCCCAGGCCAAATAAATAAATAGATACATAGCTTGAGTATATCTTATTGATTTTTAAATTCATTATGCATATGAACTCAATTTAATCTCTTATGCTAAAGTAATCACTATAATTGAGAATTTCACATAAATAAGATAAAATATTCTTGCACTTTATTATTTACATGTGACAGTTGGTCTCTAATAGAGGCTGTAAAGGGGAGTGCTCATATGGGCTACAATTGGAAAATTACTATCACGGTCACTGTCATCCTGTTGCTCATAGAATTGTTCAAGCGGGCACTAGTAACGTCTCTCATTGTGAGACTTATTGTTACTGTTTTTGGCATATGGAATACACCACGGGTAGTTTGCCAGGCTCTGCCGTTCGGGCGCGATATTCTCGGTAGCTAGCTTGCTGGACTCTCCAAGAGAGGCGGAGGAATCAAATAATCAAACACGGTCAGGTGTGTGAAAGGCAAATGCCCTACCACTGTGCTATCGCTCCAGCCCAGTTGGAAAATCACCCAACACATATTTGATTGATCTGTACTATAGTTCCCAGTGTCCAATATTTCAAATCTTCTCAATGTCTTTGGTAAAGGAGAAACAGCAGATTAGAGAGAAATTAAGTTATTTTAGAATAATAGCTTATATGATGTTACAAATTTCAAATGAGAATACAAAAATACAATGAAATAGACTCACATCATTCAGAGAACAATATACTGAAATGAATGGAAAGGACCTTCCACATTTCTAGCATTTAAATTATTTTCTCTGATGGAAATAAAAGTTCAGTTTACAAAAGATCAGTGAAATTCAGTTTTCATAATAATTCGTACTTTATTGAAAACCTGCAAAGGTCTTTGTAAAACTGCAAATTTCTATCAAATAAATATAAAATATGCTAATTTGATGATTGGAAAGTCAGTGCACATAAATGATAATATTGGAGATATTTTTGGTCTCTAATATTAGTGTGTGAAAAGATTACAATTATTTGACACAGTGAATAGTTACACTTTGTGTTGAAACACAACAATCTGTCCTGTTGCCCTTTCCTTATCAGCACCTTCATTTTTCTTCATTTGATTACCTCATTATGAAGAGAGATTTTATTATGAAGGATGTGATAAGAGTTAAAATACACTTTACCTAAATGCAGCACTGTTCTCAATTTTCTTGAGTGGGCACCAGTGACATCTCCATTGTGAGACTTGTTGTTACTGTTTTTGGCATATATAATATTCCACGGGTAGCTTGCCAGGCTCTGCCTCGAAGGCAAGAGACTCTTGGTAGCTTGCTGGGCTCTCGAGAGAGGGATGGAGGACTCGAACTCGGGTCGGCTACATGCAAGGCAAAAGCCCTACCCACTGTGCTCTTGCTCTAGTCCACTTAAATGTATGTTTAAATTTAAAGCACTCTTTCTTTAATCTAAATAGTAATGTAATGATTCTTTTCTACTTGTTCTATATCTGTCATGAAGATAGTAGATCAAAATTTTGTTTCAGTAAATAAAACTAAAAATTCAGTATTTAAAGACCAGATATTGGTCAAATTACATTAGATTATTATAGTTTTCTGTTTTTCCTTATCTAGTATGATGTGCATTAAGTTTTATTAATTTACTCTTTTATTTTTGCTATTGTGTCATTCCTGGCTATATTACGGAATTAGGGGCTTAGTCCTGGCTGTGTGCTTAGGAATCATTCCAGGCCATGCTTAGGGGCTATATGGAAATTTGAAGCTCAAACTAGGATCAGCCACATGCAAGGCAAGTGTATTAGCAACTGTACTCTCTCTCCAGTTCCTACTGCTCATTATAAAGCATAATTTTACAGGTTATAGCAAGTAGTAAATAAATTAAAAAATTTAAAAAATGAAATTGTGCTATTTCATCATTACTTAAATCCAGTATAAAATGCTTAATGCAGTTAAAATAATTTAGTTGAATCAAATAATAAATTGACTTTGCAAAAAGGTTTGCATAAAACTTGTATGTGTGGTAATTTAAAGGACATGATTTAGGTAAATACAGGTAGACAAAATTATTAGTTATATTAAACTATAGGGAAGACTGTAAGGAAATAGAAAACAACAGTCAATAGGGTATGAAAACTCACATAGAGAACTAAACTGGATATTGGTGGGGCGGGCAATCTGATGGGGGAATATGGTGCTGAAAAGATATAGTCATGTACCTTTTTTTTGTAGTACTGCAAATCACAATCACTGTATCACTGTATCACTGTCATCTCATTGCTCATCGATTTGCTCGAGTGGGCACCAGTAATGTCTCCATTTTGGACTTGTTGTTACTGTTTCTGGCATATCGAATACACCATGGATAGCTTGCCAGACTCTGCCATGCGGGCGAAATAATCTCGGTAGCTTGCCAGACTCTCCGAGAGGGGCGGAGGAATTGAATCCGGGTCGGCTGCAAATCACAATATCTCAATAAAAATAATAAATAGATAAATAAAATATTTGGGACAACTGGCATATTAGAATTTTAATAGTTTCCTCAGTGAGCAGCACGCCTGACTATATAACTTTAATGTTAAAGAACAAAGATACACGAGGTTGCATTTTGAAAGAAGGAAATAAGTTCAATCGAAGTACTCTAGATTTCTCAAAACTGCTGAGAAATGATATATCCCAAAGAGTCCCGCAGAGCAATATTAGTCACTTATTCACACCCTACCACTGTCTTAAATTCTTATGAATGAACTAGACTGGTTTTGCTGAGTATTTTTCTACTAAGCATAATGTTTCCCATTCTCTATTTCTAAACAATTTTGTCTACTCCAATCAGGTCAAATTGATTATGTTTTCTCATTAAAAATGTCCCATCGTAGGGGCCGGAGTGATAGTACAGGAGGTAGGGTGTTCCTCACACGGGCTGACCCAGGTTCGATCTCCAGCATTACATATAGTCCCCTGAGCAGTTTTTGAAAGCAGAGCTAGGAGTAACCCCCCAGTATTGCTGAGTGTGACCCAAAAAGAAAAAAATATTCCAATTTTGGTGATGGTTTTGATGGTAGTGCTGGGATTGGGAGCAAGTCACTCAGCCATGTTTAGGGAACAAGCCTTCATCCAAAAATCAGAATTATCTTGATTTTGTTCATTTCCAACATATACACAGAGTCTTTTCAAGATATATTTTGGAACGGACTTTTGTTGTTACTTTGTTTTCTATTATGTAGCATTCATTGCAGTAATCAGACTTCTGATTATTTCATTTGTTTTGCTTTATTTCGTAGCCTAATCTAAGGGGCAAAAAACCTGACTCCAATATTAGTGCTCAGGGGTTACTACCAGCAGTACTCAGGAGACTATAGTTGACAGTGAGGTTTGAACCTGTGTTGTCTACATGCAGTATGTGACTCAACCAATTGAGCTCTCTCTCTTTATAGACATAAGCTCATTTCATCTCTATAAAATTGAAGCTCAGGCATAGCTACCTTATTTAAAGTTTATCAGTTTCATTAATTCAGCAGTCATCATAATACCAATGTATTACCTCTGCATGTATGTTTGAACTTTCTTCCCATGTATATTTACTACTTTCCATATTTAATCAAGAAGCTTTTCTTTGTTTTCCTAGATAATATGTTTAGCTCAAAAAAGATATCATAGATGCTCCTTACCAGTGAATTTTGACTATGAAAGTACTCGGAACATGTAGGTGACTAACAAAAATAGTGCATTTGATAACAATAATTAAAAACTACAATGAATCAACAAAACTCATAAAGATTAGACTTATTAATATATCATATAAGTGAGCATATAAAATTATGTCAGATGTTTCATGAGTTTGTTTTTATTATTTTCTGGTCAAAATATTCTGAGATAGAATCCGTTATTTCCACATTACATGTGAAGCTACTTTCCTACATTAGCAATGTCCAGTGGTACCATATACATAACTCAGTTATCTCTTAATTTCAGAGTAGGTCTCTTGATCGTGTTACTCAGCATACCTGCATTTGTACACCATGATAATATAGTATTAGTAATCCCCACTATTGGGAACAAAGTTGCTAGTGATTTTAGTATCCCATATGATTATAAAACCAATTGCAGCAACTCAGTTCTAATTCAGAAAACTGATAAATATCCATAAAAATCCCCATCAAAAAGTGGGAAGATGAGCATAAGAGACACCTATCTAAAGAAGATATACACATGACAAATAATCACGTGAGAAGAAAATGTTCTCAAACATCATTAATACTCAGGTAATGCCAATCAAAATAATGAGAAGAAGAGGAATAAGAAGAGGAAGAAGAAGAAGAAGAAGAAGAAGAAGAAGAAGAAGAAGAAGAAGAAGAAGAAGAAGAAGAAGAAGAAGAAGAAAAGGAGGAGGAGGAAGAGGAAGAGGAGGAGGAGGAGGAGGAGGAGGAGGAGAATTTGTCATACTACCAAATGACCAAGCAATTTCATTTCTAGTTATCTATCCATAGAACACAAAAACAGTCCTTTGCAAACACATGCACACTGATGTTAATAGGTAAACTGTTTGTAATAGGTAAGGTTTGGGGAAAAAATAATTTCAAGTGGCCAAGTAAAAATTAATAACTTGTATTAATTGAATCACCAGGAGATACACAGTGACAAGATACACTGTTCAAGATCAGGTTTCAGTCAAACAATGTTCC
This sequence comes from Sorex araneus, assembly GCF_027595985.1. Classification (NCBI taxonomy): domain Eukaryota; kingdom Metazoa; phylum Chordata; class Mammalia; order Eulipotyphla; family Soricidae; genus Sorex; species Sorex araneus. The sequence continues at coordinate 120,966,304 of NC_073305.1, read as the reverse complement.
AATGTTCCAAACAATTTTGACCTGAAAAAGTGACTCAAGAAGCTGAGTACTAGAATTCAATTCCTAGGACCTCATGGACCCCTAATCACTGCCTATAGGAAGCTCTGACACAGAGTTGGGAAGAAAAAGGAAAGAAGGGAGGGAGGGAGAAAAGGAGGAACAGAGGGAGGAAGGGAGGGAGAAAAGGAGGAACACAGATAGGAAGGAAGGAAGGAAGGAAAGAAGAAAGGAAGGAAGGAAGGAAGGAAGGAAGGAAGGAAGGAAGGAAGGAAGGAAGGAAGGAAGGAAGCAAGGAAAGAAGGACAGACATTTTAAATTGTATATGCAATCATCTGTTATCTCTCTTTACTCTCACGTTCTCCATCTGTCATTAAAATAGCTTATGAAGTTTATTTATTGCTATATTTCTGCTTTTTTTAGTCCTGTACATAAAAATGAGACAATCACATCTACATTAATAAAGTTACTGAATGAGGATGTTATATGATTTAAATATGTACAATAATGTTAAAAGAGTTAAGTAATAAAAATGTTTAGGTATGACATAATTGTAATCAAAAGATGCAATGATAGATATCATACATAATTTTATAAAAAAGTGAGAAAACTAGTAATTTAAAATTTTACCAATACATTACCTGTGGCATATTAAATATGCCAAAAACAGTAGCAACAAGTCTCACAATGGAAACGTTACTGGTGCCCGCTCAAGCAAATCGATGAATGACAGGAGGACAGTGCAGTTCTACAGTGGTATCAATAAGTTATTCCTTTTATTTATATGTATGTTCAAGAAAAATGGTCAGGCCAGAGAGATAGTACAAGAGGCAAGGAGCCTGCCATGCATGTCAAATTCAACCCCACCATAACAAATGGTGCCCTCAGTGCCACCAGTAATGCTCCCTGAACACAAAAACAGGAGTAAGCCCTGAGAACTACCAGTCATGACCCCAAATTCTGAAAAAAAAAAATGACAAAAAAATTCACTAAAAATTCAAAGGTCTTGGTTGAAATCATTCCACAAAGATAGAGGGCAATTATATTATGCAGGCATGTAATATTTATTTTTATTAATATAATTTTTTTCAGCTTAAAAATATAAAAACACTGCAAGACTTCTTGGAATTTATAGTTTTTTCACATTTTCAGATTAAAATTGTCACAATCTCTCATTTCTATTTTAATATATTTTCTTTTATTTAAATTATATTTTATTGTGCTATTCTACACTTGACTCCTTTGTAGTCAAGTATTGCACACTGGAATTGTGTTTATCCTGCCTCAATAAATATGTGTTTTATACCTCTGATTGAACAATAATTGCTGATAGCTTCTGTGCTAGACATTTATTAAAGTGTCCTGAAAATAACTTAGTAGCACTAAAACAAACTGAAACCAAAAAACAGGTCTTTGACCTTAGCAGTATAAATTTACCATTTGAATGGATAGTTAATAATTTGGCATTCTCAAAAGAAGAATAGAAATTTCAATGTTTAATGTTAGAGAAAGGAATAAAGTGGGTGACCTTATATGTAACTTTAACATTTAAGGTATTAAAATAGTTATTAACATTATGTTCTTAATTAATTCATTATTTTTACTTAATATCTTTTGAATGAATGAATAAGTGAGTAGGAAAGAAAAAGATCTTTTGTCTTTTGCTTTATGAGTAGCTTAAGTACTGTCCTATTCCAGTTTGACTTTTGGTAAGATAACTATAGGAACCACTCATGTAATCCAAAAATTGCTTCGAATGGCTAATTTCAGACCTTTCCTTATGAATTTCATGAAAGCATCAAATACAGTTTTACTGTTATGATGTTGATTTAATTGCTGTCTGCCTCCCTTTTTGTATAGTGTTCTCTTCATTTCTAAATATATAGACAATTTAATTAAATTACTCTCACCTTTTCAGTTTTTAAAGTGATATCTTCTCATTAATTCTGAAAAATGATTTTTCAAAAACTTCACTCTTTATGCTGATTTTATTTTGTATTTTTTTCTTCAGTAACTTCCAATTCATCCATGTTTTCTTACTCACATATTCAATATGCATCATATATCAAAAAGATACAAAGAAATGAGTTTTCTAACACCCTGTACCATTCACAACACATACCAAGTTTGATTTCTGTTATCAATCAGTTGCTTTTAGTTCACTTGGTTTTAGGTTTCATTTGACCATTAAGTGTTTCAGTATCACGTTCTTTTATTTTTTTCCAAGCACAACCATGCCCTCAACTTGAAATTCTTTCTCCTTTTTTTCAAACCAAGAAGTGAAACTGATAGTTTTGAACACCCTAGAAGCTATCTTCAGCTTCACCGTGTAGCATCATCACCATCCTACATCTGCACAACACCATCCTGCACAAATCTGCTGCTCCATATGTTGCATCAGGCAAAGAGTTCACAATGGGCTTGAATTTGGATCTTAGTCAGATTCCCTGGAGACATTCCATAAGAAAATATATTGCTGAAGCCAACATTGAAATCTTTGCCTAGAGCTACCCCCACTCCAAAGAGAGATATAATGAGGAGGAAAGCATAAGCCTTCAATTCAATTACCACATTTTTTTTTTCTTCTTTTGAGGAGTTTGTCCTGTTCTTGTTGTTATTCCTTTCTGTTGGTACTGGCAGTTGCCAGATGGGCTTTATTTTAAAATTTAAATATTTTATTTTGTGGCAGTGTTGCCCATTGCATCATGTTCAATGCCAGCTTTTATTTCTTTAAGATACAAATGCTTGGCACATCCTTAAATTGTTTAAGGATCAGAGACTGGGATTTTTGTAGGGAAAGGGAAAAAAAGTATACATTTCTATCACTCTATTATTGAGAGTAACTGAATCATAAGGACCATTAAAGAAAATCTTTGAACTAGTTCTGTGTTTCCTTCGTTCATAAACAGTGGATAAATAATGCTTACAATATACACTGACGAATAGTGAAATTTAGAAGAAAGCTGAGCTGCAAGGGAGATTAAACAATGAGAGAAAAAAGACTTAAGAAATCAAAGTTGATACATCCTGGCACACACACTTCTCCTTTACCAACACATCTGCAATGCGAAGATATTGGGAAAGCTCAAAGCATTACAATTTAGGAGTCAGTTTAGAAATTTACTCATTACAAAAAATATCCAGTGTGTAAATACCAGAAACAAAATCTTTGGCATAGAAACACATTTTCCCTAAAGCAATAGAGTGATATGTTAATATTTATTTATATTAATAGAATTTACAATTTTTATCAGTACTTAAGATATTTTTAAAATATAGATTAGCAGACCATCTAACTTAATTACTAAAGTTGGATATTGAGGTATTTATCTGTGTGATAGGAATACAAGTATTAGAAACCATTTTTAAATGTTCTTGATGATTTTATTTATTTATTTTGCTGGATGATATGTTAATTTTATTTTAATACTCTGATTAATCTCCATATTGATTTTCATAGAAAACTTAAACAGTTTATATTCTTACTAATAGTGTAGTAGTGTCCTTTTCCCCAGAAATATTTTTTAAAAACAGAACTTGATTTAATATTTGATATTTTTACTTTATTTTATCTCTGTTGCAATACCTTGTGTTCCCCTCCCTTACACTTTATATAAACACTGTAGTTCACATAGTTTTCATGATTGTTGATGATTTTTAAATGAACAACAAACTGCATATGCAAGGAGGAAGTCAACTGTCTTGGTTTGTGTTAAGAGGACTTGCATAATTCTTCAGTATTGATAGACATTCAAAGCCTAGCACTGGTCTATATAAACAGTCTCTAAAGTCAGGTCTAGATTGATGCTCCTTCTCCATTCACTCCAAGGGCAGGGTCTATTTTCATTCTCAGACATAAAACACCTGCAGCATATCCTGATCTCCTATTTCATACAAGCACATAATTATTATCTTGGAAAAGCTGGAATTTTCAGCTGAAAGGTGTGAATGGATTAAAAAATATTTAGCTCAAAAATTCTATATAAAGATACCTGCTACTAACCAAAACCACTTGTGTGTGTATGTGTGTGTGTGTGTGTGTGTGTGTAAATTGCTGTCTCAGTCTCAGAATTATACGTGACTAAAGTTGTTTCTCTCTATTTTGTTCTGATTTAAAAATTACTTCATATATCTTCTTTTGCTTGGTGGTAACTTTGGGTAAAAAATTCAAATATACCACTGAGTCGCTTCCCCAGCTCATACATTTTTTCTTTTTAAATTTCATTCTAGTGGTCAAGTATAAAAAGCACAAATTAATTATTTCTGCTTCTTATATTTTTTTATTTTTTCAAATTTATTTATTTTATTGAATCACCATGTGGAAAGTTACAAAGCTTTCAGGCTTATGTCTCAGTTATACAATGCTCAAACACCTGTCCCTTCACCAGTGCACATATTCCACCTCCAAAAAACCCCGGTATACCTCTCACCCCCAACACCCACACCCCCACTTGCATAGCTGATAAATTTCACTTCAATTTATTTTTACCTTGATTACATTCCACATTTTAACACCAAACTCACTATTGTTGTTGGAGTTTCCCCCCAAAAAGCAACCCTGCTGACAAGGAAGCATTTGATAATTAGTTTTCCATTGCTGAGAATGAAGAGATATGAAGTCGCGTGGCTGCGCGGTTTGGGAGTTCTGTATTTTGGTAATTTAGTAACTAAGTCCAGTGAGATTTATGTTAGAAATTGCATCATTTCGCTTCCTGGGGCAGCATGGGTCTATGGCTTAGTTCACAGTCTAGAGACATTACTGCAAGCAGCTGCTGGTACCAAAAGTAGTCTAGCTGGCCTCTGGATCGTGGTCGATCAGCATCAGAGCGGCCGCACAAATATGTGGCCACCTGGGTCGCATCTCAGTGGAGAGTGTGTCGGTATCACCCCCGGCCCCAGATCGCCCACATGCCCCACTGCTGCAAGTTCATGCCTCTCTTTTAAAATTTTTTGCGCCACTAAGTTCGTACCTCCTTAATGGTCCTTATAACATGGCGGATGCCACGCCAACTTTGAATACATTCAATATTGCAATAGAGAACTTACTATTATTGTTTGGAATTTTCCCCCAACAATCAAGCCTGCTGAAAAGGCATCATTTAATAATTTCTTTTCACTGCTGAGATGAAGACTGTAGCGGCCGCGCGGTTTTGGATATTTTATATTTTAGCTCAGTTCACAGTCTAGATGCATTTCTGTAAGAAGCCTCTCTGGGTGCCAAAATGAGTTCAAAGATCTCATGGATTATAGTATTTAGGAACAGAGGGTCCTGCTTTTATATTTTTTAAAGTATAGTCATCAAGCACTGTAGCACTGTTGTCCCGCTGTTCATTGATTTGCTCGAGTGGGCACCAATAACATCTCCATTGTGAGATTTGTTGGTACTATTTTTGGCATATAGAATATGCCACGGGGGGAGCAAGCGCTCCTGAAATTCATATGGAACAATAAGCCCCCACAAATAGCTAAAGCAATTCTTGGGAAAAGGAAAATGGGAGGAATCAACCTCCCCAACTTCCAACTCTACTACAAAGCGGTAGTCATTAAAACAGCTTGGTACTGGAACAAAGGCAGAGCCGCAGACCAATGGAACAGGGTTGAATACTCTGACACATCCCCCCAAATATATGACCATCTAATTTTTGACAAGGGAGCAAAAAAGGCGAAGTGGAGCAAGGAAAGCATGTTTAACAAATTGTGCTGGCAAAACTGGACAGCTACATGCAAAAAAATGGGCTTAGACCTCCACCTGTCACCATGTACAAAAGTCAGATCAAAATGGATTAAGGACCTTAACATCAGACCAGAATCCCTAAGGTACATTGAAGACAAGGTCGGCAAAACCCTCCACGACATTGAAGCCAAAGGTATCTTCAAAGCTGACACGCCACTGGCCAAGCAAGTGAAAACAGAGATAAATGAATGGGACTATCTCAAACTAAGAAGCTTCTGCACCTCAAGAGAAACAGTGACCAAAGTACAAAGACAATCTACAGAATGGGAAAGGATATTTATGCAGTACCCATCCGATAAAGGGTTGTTAACAAGGATATACAATGCACTGGTTGAACTCCACAAGAAGAAAACTGCCAACCCGATCAAAAAATGGGGTGATGAAATGAACAGAAGCTTTCCTAAAGAAGAAATTCGAATGGCTCAGAGGCACATGAGAAAATGTTCCACATCACTAATCATCAGGGAGATGCAGATCAAAACAACAATGAGATATCATCTCACACCACAGAGACTGGCCCACATCCCAAAAAACAAAAGCAACAGGTGTTGGCGTGGATGCGGGGAGAAAGGGACTCTTCTTCACTGCTGGTGGGAATGCCGACTGGTTCAGCCCTTTTGGAAAACAATATGGACGATTCTCAAAAAATTAGAAATTGAGCTTCCATTTGACCCAGCAATACCACTCCTGGGAATATATTCCGGAGAGGCAAAACGGTATAGTAGAGATGGCATATGTATTTCTATGTTCATTGCAGCACTGTTTACCATAGCCAGAATCTGGAAAAAACCAGAGTGCCCCAAAACAGATGACTGGTTAAAAAAACTCTGGTACATCTACACAATGGAATACTATGTAGCTGTCAGAAAACATGAAGTCATGAAATTTGCATATAAATGGATCAACATGGAAAGTATCATGTTGAGTGAAATGAATCAGAAAGAAAGAGACAGACATAGAAAGATTGCACTCATATGTGGAATATAATGTAACTGAGAAGTACAAGTTGGCAACGATGCAACTTCTGGCAGATATCTCTCTGGACTTAGTTACTAAAATACTAAATTACAGAAACCCAAAACTGAGAGCCACTAAGTGTGGTCACTCGACCTCATACTTCTTCATCCTCAGCAATGGAAAACAAATTATCTAATGCTTCCTTTTCAGCAGGTCTGACTTTAGGGGAGAGACTCTCCAAACAATAATAGTGAGTTTTGTTGAAATATTGTATGAAATCAAAGTGAAAGTAAAGTGAAATTTATTAGTTACACAGGCAGGGGGGGGCTTAGGGTGGGGGGGCTAGGGTCGTGGGGGGTTAGGGGTGTGGGGGGGCGGGGTGGAGCTATACTGGGATTCTTGGTGGTGGAATATGAGCACTGGTGAAGGGATGGGTATTCGAGCATTGTATAACTGAGATTTAAACCTGAAAACTTTGTAACTTTCCACATGGTGACTCAATAAAAAATTTAAAAAAAAAGAAATAACAAGAAAAAAAATACCTATCAGAGAACTTTTAAAAATAAAGGAAACATTCAAATTAAAAAAAAAAAAAAGAATATGCCACGGGTAGCATGGCAGGCTCTGCCATGTGGTCGGGATACTCTGGTAGATTGCCTTGCTCTCAGAGAGGGACAGGAATCAAACCCGAGTCAGTCACGTGCAAGGCAAATGCCCTACTTCAGTCCATAATAATAAAATGAAATGAACAAGAATCATGACTTGAATGTCCTTCGCACATTCTAAAGGACACTTTCTAGCTCTTTGCTAGTCAAAGCCAAAGCTGATGCAGTTGTATTTGCATATTATCCTCTACGTCCATAAGAAATCCAAGAGCATTTAAAGATTCTGGATCTGTCTGACCCGAAACCTAAATTTATAAATATTGAATTAGTTAGTGGACTGGAGCTATAGTACAGTGAGTAGCGCGTTTGCCTTGGGCGTGGCTGACCCGGGTTCAATTCCTCTATCCCTCTCTGAGAGCCTGGAAAGCCACCAAAAGTATCTCGCCCTCATGGCAGAGCCTGGCAAGCTACCGGTGGCATATTTGATATGCCAAAAACAGTACCAACCAAGTCTCACAATGGAAACGTTTCTGGTGCCCGCTCAAGCAAATTGATGAACAACGCCACGACAATGCTACAGTGCTACAGTCATCAAGCAGTTTCAACATCTTAGAACATGATTAAAAGAAAAGACATTTGTTTCCTGAGAAATAATAATGTAGTTATATAATTTATGTATTAATATTTGTGTACCTTACAGCAACTGCTTTCACTTCACCTTTACCCACTCTTCCCTCAATTTCTCTCTTTTTTAACTTCCTTCAAAGTGAAAATACTTCTGTGACTCATAGTGGAAAAGTTAGTTATTCCTTCTGCTTTCACTCTATCACTGTCATCCCATTGCTAATCAATTGCTCGAGCGAATACCAGTAATGTCTCCATTCGTCCCTGTCACATGCTAGTGTAGCCCAGTGGCATCTGCTCATTCCAGGAACATGAAAGAACAATGCTGTTACTGTTTTTGGCATATTGAATACATCACAGGTAGTTTGCCAGACTCTGCCATATGGGTGGGATATCCTCGGTAGCTTGCCAGGCCCTCCGAGAGGGAGCAGAGTCTTTGAACCTATATAGCTGAGCCGGAGGTGGCTTCACACTACATTACTATTACATTTTCTTTATGTAATATTTTATATTTAAAGTATAAGAATCAATAATTAAATGAAAAATTGGTTTATCTTTGTGGCTGGGGAGATAGTACAAGTATTAAGGAAAGCAACTGATCTGACTCACATTTGATCTTTAGTTCCCTAAGTATCACCAGGAGTGATTCCTGAGTACAGAGTCCAGAATAAGACCCCTGCACTACCAAGCACGGTCCAAAAATTTCAAATAATTTGTTTATATTTGTGTGTTTCAACTAAGTTATTTGCTTTATAGAAATAGTTTAATAATCTCCTTAATCATTACTTCACATAAAAATGAGTTTAAAAATCACTACATTAAGTTCTCACTATGATATTATTACTCTGTACTTTCAACTGCTGCATATTGGAGTCAGATTAGAATAAAACTGGGTGGGACATATGAAAAGCAAAGAACTTGACATTATTGAGGCCATAGTGATAGTACAGCAAGGAAGGCATTTGCCTTTCATGCTGGTGACCTGTGTTCAATCTCCCATCCCCGTAGGATTCTCAGTGTCCCAACTAGAGTGACCCCTGACCGCAGAGCCAGGAGTAAGCCTGAAATACCATCTAGACCCAAAATGAAAAATAAACATAAAATAGTTTGGGAATTATATACAATTATAACAATAATGATAATGATAACATTGATAATTATTGTAGGCATAAATCATAGATGTGAGAAAAAAACTGAATAAAATTAAGTTATAGGACATACTCTTACTGAGCCATCAAAATATACCTCTAGAGAAATAAGCATAAAAAATAAAGATATTTAACCAAAAGATATATAAAAATAAGTAACAGGTCTTTACAATTTTAATGGAATGATAACATAGTCAAAGAAATATTGTTTGTGAAATTGACTAAATTGATTAAAATTTTCTACCAGAGTTTGTTTTTCTCTGTACATCTTGTGGGTTAGGGAACACTTTTAGTAATATAGTAAGAATAGGTCAGAAACTAAGCTCAATGGATTATGATAAATACTGTGGCATCTGAAAATAGCTGATCTTTATAATGGCAATTCATCAAGAATGCAAAAACAGATTGGTACTGTAACTCAGAACAGCTTCTCAGGATGGCAGATCAAGACAACAAATTTCCTTGGCCTTCAGTTGTTCATTAGTTAGGTTTTTAAAACGAAGAGAAAATCTGAAGTGTTCAACTTAAAATTACAATAAAACACACAGCAAGTTTTCAACTTGGTCATATCTGAGGGCATGTAAAAATAAGGGAACGTTTAACAGATCACTGTAGCAAAATGAAAGACATAAATAATTATATTTTGAGTATTGTTTTTAAATCTAATATGAAATGAAAATTTTATAGTTGTTTAAATTTTAAATAACCTGAAAGCGAACAGTAAAATATTCTAATAATAGAAAATTTTGAATTTTTGTGAAAGCAATGCTCAGTTCAAATAATGTTAATGCAAAATCTCTTGCTGCTTTTTCACTAAATCAATTGGTAACTATGGCTACAACATTGTTTTAGGGAAAGGAAGCACTCTGTTGATATCTAGTTGATTTCTGTTTATTTTTATCACAAAGAGGGCTGAAAAATAATTTCTCTATACAAATAGGTAGACAAGAATAATACCAATAATTTAATAGTTTATATATGAGATATGGATGTTCTTCTTCCGGTGATATCCAAAATTGAAGAAAATAATTATGTTTTATATTTGAGTAGCAGAGTAACATAAGAAAACAATGCAATCAGATTTCCTTTGTCAGAGAATTAAATGCACATGAGCTGACATCTTTGGTGAATAGATTTTTAATCTACAGGTATCTCCTAGGAGAGTCTTCATTTACAGTGTAATAATGATTAGAGTTTTGAGCTAACGCCCATAAATGTTACCTTGGTTTTCAGCACCGATAATATTTTTTCTTAAGTGGATATTTCCATATCTTCTTTTTGTACATGAAAATCTCAAACAGCCAACATTTTTTTGAACACATCGATCTAATATTTTTTTTCTTTTGGGGTTACACCTGGCGATGTACAGGGGTTATTCCTGGCTCATGTACTCAGGAATTATTCCTGAGTGCTCAGGGGACCATATGGGATGCTGGGAATCGAACCCGGGTCAGCTGTGTGCAAGGCAAATGCCCTACCCACTGTGCTATTACTCCAGCCCCCATCGATCTAATTTTTTTCAGTGTGAAATATTTGTATATGCCCGCTAAAGGAAAATATTAAGCTCATTAAGAAGGTTCAGTAAGTTCATATATATGAACTTTTCATATATGAAAACTTAGAAACCCACTCAAAAAAACTCTACATAGGAGAGTTTTCTCTTACAGAAATTGCTTTACTCCTTTACCTCAGTTAGGCAAGGCATGAAAGAACCTTCCACGAGATAATCATCTCCTTTCTGCTTGAAAGCAGTATTGTGTTGGAAGTCCGCACTCTCACATAATGTGAACGAACTGCCTGGAGTTTGTAGCTCCACTACAAATTTCATTTATGATTTTTATCATGTGAGTGTTTAGTTCCACAGAAAGTCTCTTGACAGTTTGGGGTGCCTGGTGTATATTACAGTGATTAGACACAAGTTTTAGCTGACTGTTGCCCTTTACTATCACCAGTACAACTGAATGATGTGCACACATGTTCACAGCACCATCTGTAAACACTTCAATGCATTGGCCATAGTCTAAGCATAAAAATACTCACCAAAAACACTAAATATTACTGGAGCCAGAGAGATAGGACAGTGATTAAAGCACTTACATTGCATACGGTCAACTGCAGTTTGATCTTCAGCACTGTATCTGGTCGCCAAGGACTGCCAGGAGTCATCTTTGAGCACAGAGCCAGAAGGAAGCACTGAGCATTCCACCTACCTCACAGAAAATAAAATATCTGAAGTAGTGGTATGTTCAAGTAAGTCAAGATAACAAAGAAATAAAATAGAATATTTACTCATGTCAGTTAATTCATCAAATTCAATGGCAAATGTATCAATTCCTCTACTCTAAAATTTGCTCTTCTTTATTTATGTTCATCTCAACAACTTGCTTCATGGTTATCTCTGAAACTAGTATAACATTATTTTACAATGGCTTTAGGAACTCAAATTTTTTCAATGATATCAAAGATGCAAAGTTTTCCAAAATCCTCACCACTAGTGAACTAAATTCCTTCCTTCCTTCCTTCCTTCCTTCCTTCCTTCCTTCCTTCCTTCCTTCCTTCCTTCCTTCCTTCCTTCCTTCCTTCCTTCCTTCCTTCCTTCCTTCCTTCCTTCCTTCTTTCTTTCTTTCTTTCTTTCTTTCTTTCTTTCTTTCTTTCTTTCTTTCTTTCTTTCTTTCTTTCTTTATCTCTTTTGTTCTTCTGAGTTTGAAAGCAGCTAAATAGGAAGCTTGAAGCAGCAAGTTGTGATGAGTCATAATCTCTTCCATTTCATTTTCCTAACTTTTTATTTGGTTCTTCAATCTTTCACATAAATCAATGGCTTGTCTATAAGATCACTATGCTCTGATTACAAATGATGAGCAAGTTTAGATTCCATGGCTACACCTGGTAGAATTTCATAAAATTGTAGACAAAAGTGACATAGTGATAATATACTACCCGGAGCAACAAGCAAAACAAATCTTTAATTAGTCCTTGTTTTAAAGCTTAATCAGGTGAATGTCTCTCTGTCCTCTTTTATGTCACAGATTCTAAAGTATCAATATATTTCTTTTTCTTTTAAAAAAATATTGAGCCACTGTGAGATGCAGTTACAAAGCTTTCATGTTTGAGACTCAGCTATACAATGATCAATCAGACATCCCTCCACCAGAGTAAATTTTCCACCACCAATGTCCCCGTTATCCACCTCACTTCCATCCTAGACCTTACCCTGCCTCTATAGCAGACAATTGCTTAGATACTCTCTACTTTTGGTCATTAAATTTTGCTTGAATTTTCCCACCATCATTCAAGCCTAGCTTCCAGGGGCAGACGCTAGATCATTTATTTTCCATTGCTCACTTTGCATATCATGAAAGGTCACATGGCCATATATGCAGACTCGCACTTCTGAGATTCTAAATTATAAATGGTTCAGTTCCAGAGCCATCTCTGTAGGGAGCTATTCAAATGTGGTTTGGAGAATTAGTTCTGACACCCACATACCAGAGCATTGCTTGTAGAAGCTCATGGTTGCCAGGCTTCCATCTGGAGAAGGTGGGGAGACTGCACCTGCTCCATTTGGGGAGTCCTGGTGAAATTGGCTCAGTATAGGGCCCAGATAATTTCTGGTGCTGTGGTGCTTACAGGGAATTTTTGCTGCTGTGTGCGGCAAGATGGCACAGCAGGCGGGTTGAGGGCATGACATGCACATCAGGAGCAGACTGGGATCTGGGATGAAACTGCCCAGTTCTAGTACCACCATGCATTTTGGAAAATTAGTCCTGATACCCACTTACTGGAGCCTTGCTTGTAGAAGCTCATGGTGGATGGGCTTCCATCTGGAGAAGTTACATTTCTTTTTTCTTATTTTTGTTGAAATATAATTACTCATATTTGACTTACTTTTCCTGGTATCATTACTACTTTGTCCTGCTGATTTTTTAAACTTTGCTTTTTTTTTTTTTTTGCAGTGCCAGGAACCAAACCCAGGAACTCTCATATGCAAGATAAGAGCTCCACTGCTAAGTGACATCCCTAGAACTACTCTTTTTGTACTTAAAGAAAGATTTTTTTACTATTTGGAATTTTTGGACCTTATGTAGGTTTTCAATATTATAGTGTAATGACTCAAGAAATAAATTGCTTTATAACACCAAGAGACTATCATCCACTATTGTGCACAAGCAGAAAGAATTTGAGAATGTTCAATAATGGTAAAAATTGTAAGATGTATCTAAAACAAATGGTAACAGGCAAATTGAGAAAATACCTCAATTTGTCTGCTGTATTCGGCAGACAAAATGGGTATAAAAGGGATTTTCCTCAATATAGTCAAAGCTATCTACGACAAGCCTATGACAATGGGGAAAAACTAAGAGCCTTCCCTCTAAGATCAGGGACAAGATAAGGATGCCCACTCTCTCCACTTCTGTTAAATATAGTACTGGAAGTACTTGAAATAACAGTTAGGCAAGAAAAAGATATTAAGTGCATTCTGGTAGGAAAGGAAGAAATAAAGCTCTCACTATTTGCAGATGATATGATACTATACTGAGAGAACCCTAAAACCTCGACCAAGAAACTCCTAGAAATAATAAACTTGTACAGTAAAGTTGCAGGCTATAAAATCAGTACCCAAAAGTCCATGACTTTCCTATATGCAAATAATGAGACAGAAGAAAGTGACATGAAAAAAGCAATCTTGTTCACAATCGTTCCTCAGAAAACGAAGTACCTTGGAATAAGCTTAACTAAGCAAGTAAAGGCCTTGTACAAAAAAAAAAAACTACAAAATACTACCTCAATAAATAAAAGAGAACATAAGGAAATGGTAGATATCCCCTGCTCATGATTTGGAAGAATTAACATTGTCAAAATGCCAATAGTCCCCAAAGCACTGTACAAATTCAATGTGATCCCTATAAGGAAACCAATGACATTCTTCAAATAAATGGAGCAATAAGTCCCCACTTCATATAGAACAATAAGTTCCCATGAATGGCTAAAGCAATTCTTGGGAAAATGAAGATGGGAGGAATCATTCTCCCCAACCTCAATCTCTACTACAAAGCGGTAATAATTAAACAACATGATACTGGAACAAAGGCAGAACCGAAGACCAATGGAAAAGCTTTGAATATCCTGACACACACCCTCAAATATATGATCATCTAATATTTTATAAGGGAGCAAGAAATGTGAAGTGGAGCAAGGAAAGCCTCTTCAACAAACGGTGCTTTCAAAACTGGACAGCTACAGGCAAAAAATAAAATGGGTTCAGATCTCTACCCAACATCATGTACAAAAGTCAAGTCAAAGTGGATTAAAGATCTCAACAACAGACCAGAATCCATAAGGTACATGGAAAACAAGGTTGGAAAAATAAACATGACATTGAAGCTAAAGGTATTTACAAGGATGACATGCCACTGGCCAAGCAAGTGAAAACAGAGATAAACAAATGCGACTATTTTAAACTAAGAAGCTTCTGCACCTCAAAAGAAACAGTGACCAAAATACAAAGACAGTCTACAGAATGGGAAAGGATATTCATCCAATACCCATCTGATGAGCAATGGGATGTGATACAGTGATACAGCAATACCCATATAATAAGGGTTGATATCAAGTATCTATAAGGCACTGGTTGAACTCTACAAGAAGAAAACATCCAACCCCATCAGAAATTGGGGGGTAGAAATGAACAGAAATTTTCTCAAAGAAGAAGTCCAAATGGCTAAAAGACACATGAGAAAATGCTCTACATCATTAATCATTAGGGAGATGCAGATTAAAACACAATGAGATATCATTTCATACCACAGAGACTGGCCCACATGCAAAGGAACAAAAGCAACCAGTGTTGGCGTGGATGTGGGGAGAAAGGGACTCTCCTTCACTGCTGGTGGGAATGCCGACTCGTTCAGCCTTTTTGGAAACAAGATCATGCTTGGGTACCATATTTATAAATCTCGAATTATTTTGTAGGTAAACAAAGAGAAATAATTCTTTTTCAAAGTTTGTGAAACAGGGTTTGAATTCAAATTACTGACTTCATTACTCAATCTTGAAAGAGAAGAATAAATTACACTCCACAAGATGGACTATGATTGTATCACTTGAATACTTGTCATCCCTTTGCTCATCGATTAGCTTGAGCAGGCTTCAGTAATGTCTCCATCTGTCCCTGTAGCATGCTAGTGTAGCCCAATGGCATCTGCTCACTCCAGGAACATGAAAAGCTTCAAACTGTTAACTCAAGGTCTTGGCAAAGAAGTCTGACCATCTCGAAGGTGGGTGGCCAGGCGTACTTTGTTTTCCTGTAAAATCCATTTGGAAAAGCTCTAGTCCATTGGTTGTCTCCTGTAAAATCCATTTGGAAAAGCTCTAGTCCATTGGCTGTCTCCAAATCGTAATATGTGTCCAGCCCATCTGACTTTCGATGCCTTGGCAAATAAGACAGTGTCCTTGATCCTCGATCATCAATGGAGATCGGAACTCCGGATCCCTTCTATTATTTGAGTGAAATGTGAATAGAAAGCATAGAACTTTCTATTCCTCTTTGGGAGACCCGAATAGCATTCTTAACCTATTTTTGTAGGGCCGAGGTCTCTGAGGTGTATGTTAGTGCAGGAAGAACGATGGAGTCGAAAAGATGTGCCCAGAGCTTGACATTCTTTGTACTCTTAACAACTTCTTTGATGCCCTTAAAGGCGTTCCATGCCACTTTCTTCCTCCTGGGCAGCTCAGGTGCCAGTTCATCATCATGTTGAGTTCTCTCTCTAGTTACACATAATTGCTCTATTTGGAGATGTTTGTTCCATCGAGAGCAAATGAAGCATCAGGAACTAGTCTGATTCTCATAAATATTGTCTTCGTGAGATTCAGCTGCAGTTCCACCTCTCCACATTCATGGTCTAAGTCATCCAGTATCGTGCCACTTGGACAGTGTTTGGTGATATTAGAACAGTGTCATCAGTGAAGCAGAGGTGGTGTAGCTGCCGACTGTCTAACTTCACTCCCATTCCTTCCCATTCAAGTCATTGCATGATGTTCCCAAGGGTGGCCCTGAAGAGTTTCAGTGAAATGTTATCACCCTGCTGAACCCCTCTCTTTATGTTGAAGATCTCTCCCTTGTAAAATTGTGAGATCCTGGTGATGAGTCCGTAATACAGCTCATGGAACTGAGTTTGACCACCATTTTTGGCTAGGGCTTCAGTAACTGCTTCAGTCTCAACAGAATCAAAGGCCTTCTTTAAATCAATGAACGTTAGACAGAGTGGCATCTTGAACTCTCTAAACCTCAATGAGCTTAGTCATGATGTGTATATGGTGGATCATGCTGAACCCTTTTTGGAACCTGGCTTGCTCGCGTGGCTGTCCTTCATCTAGTGTTCTGCCAATCCTATCCAGGATGACTTGAGTCAATACCATGTAGAAAAACACAACAGGCAGATTGAGCGATAGTTGCCAATGTCGTAGATGTCTCCCTTCTTTTATAACAGAATGGTCCTGCTGGTTTTCCATTCTGATAGAACCTTGTATTCAGAGAGGTCGTGTGTGATGAGCTGAGCCAGTGTATTGACGCAGATTCCTCAGGTGATTGGGCCTGGCCATGTCTGGACAGGTGTTCTACGCTTCTTTACCAACAAAACGGGATGTCAGATTTCAGAAGGGAGAATGCTGCGAATAACATACCCTTCCTGCAGAATTTGGTATGTGGGCAGGTGGACATGGCTATTAAACATATCTGAGTAGAAGTCATGGATAATCTTTCCATTGCCCTTCTGGAAGATGTGATAGATCCATCAGGACATCATTGGGAAGTCATCTTGGTCTTATAGTTGGCAAAGGACAGGCAGGTATTTTTTTTTTTAATTTTTATTATATCACCATGTGGAAAGTTACAAAGTTTTCAGGTTTATGTCTCAGTTATACAATATTCAAACACCATCCCTTCACCAGTGCCCATATTCCACCACCAAAATCCCCAGTATTCCCCCCGCCCCCATCCCCCACCCCCAACTCTATAACTGAAGAATTTCACTTCATTTTCTCTCTACCTTGATTACATTCCATACTGCAAAACAAATCTCACTATTGTTGTTGGAGTTTCCCCCCAAGGAAGACAGCCCTACTAAGGAAGCATTTGATAATTGGTTTGCCATTAAAAGATTGTATGTTTTCAGTTTTTAGAAAAGGTCTAAAAGGCTAACGCGGCCGCGCGGTTTGGTTGTGTTCCAGTCCCGCACTCCGGAGCCCTGTTAGTTGCTGCTCAGTGTCGCCAGGGCTCCATCTGGAGAAGGTGTACCAGCTGTACCTCCTCCGTCTGGATCCCTGGTGTTGTTGGCCCAGATTCGGGTCCGAAGCCTTTCTCCGGTCGCGTTGCTCACCACACTGCCTGGCCTCTTCTCTGTAGATTGTGGCAAGATGGCGCCGAGGGTGGGTCGAGGGCGTGACTTCCGGCAGCCGGGACCATTTGGAGTTTGGGCTGGCGCCGCCCCACTCCAGTCAGGCAGGTATTTTGAATACTTTTTCTGGATTCTGCCACATCGGACAAAACTTCTGCTCTTCATTCTTTGAGGTCTCCCTTTAATCCTTTCTGCACAGATTTGTGAGTTCGGATATTAGCTTGTGATTGCCTGAGGTTCACGCCAAACTACATTGGCGAATGAGCTGGAGAGTTTCCAAAGTCAGGCATCCTTGTGGCTTTCTCTCTCTTGGCGCTCCTCACATAATCATGGAGGTGCTGACCCAGTGGATCGTATTCCTCATTGATGTTGTCAATGATGGCATCTTCCCATATTGCTGCAATAGTGTAAAAGAGCTCCCAGTTTGTGGTTGTTCTGGGATTCCTCTTAAACTTTGCAGCCCTTTCTCCCCACTCCGTGAAGTAGAATTTCACACGAGGAAAATGGTGGTCTGATCCCGTTTGGAATTTTGGGACAACAGTGACGGCGGTCCAGCAAAACTGTTGACTAAATAGGATGTGATCAATTTCATCGTGGAACTGTCCACTGGGAGACTCCCATGTCCAACGTTTAGATTCAGCCTTCTGGAACTGCAGTTATCATGGATGGTCTTGGTCAGCATGATGAACTCAGACAGTCTCTCACTCTGTTTGTTCCATTCTAGGCCATGGGTTCTGATGTGGAGTTCTTTGGGAAACCTTCTGTGTCTTGGCATTAAAATCACAGACAATGACCTTGTAGAAGGTGTGGTCTTCTTTATAGAACTTCTCCAGCTCCATGTAGAACTTCTCAGTTTCTTCTTTGTCATATTTGGATGTTGGTGTGTAGATGATGAAGATAGAAACTGCCGGCAATGTGCCACATCTGTTCAAATGTAAGCATCAAGTCATGTTGTTAAGCATTCGAACTTATCAATGTTCATGGCCAAGTTTGTGTTGACGAGGACACTGACATCACCTATGCCTCTACTGTCACATGTTCCGAGGAAGAGTTCTTCTCCAGTATTGAAAACTGCGTGACGTGATCAATGTCTTTTCCTCTCGGTCAATCCAATGACATTGTACTTGCGGTTCTGCACTTATACCATCAGGTCTTCTATGGATCCTTCTGATGCCAGTGTATGTGCGTTAAAAGTGCAGAGTCATTTTAGTTCTTCTTCCTTTTGGCAGCATAGTTCAGCCCTGAGATTTTAGCAGCCTCTCCTTGTTCATCCTTCTCAAGACTACAGTATTGGGGACTCTTCCAGGGTCAGGGGAATGAGACCCACTTTTGTTACTGTTTTCAGCATATCAAATATGCCACGGGTAGCTTGCCAATCTTCTGCTGTGTGGGTAGCATGTTGTAACAATCTGCACACTGGCAAATATGCCATATACCTTGTTCATGGTCGTGGTGCCCACGTACAGAAAGTATTGGCCAGATTGACACAATCAATGCAAGGAGTCCAACCCTCCACCTGATGTATCTCAAAGCAGCACCTTTTTGTTCGCTGTTCGCCAGTTGGCACTTTTGCCACCCCCTCGCCACGAGGAGGCCGTGAACCATTGAGGAGGATCTATGTTTATTTTACTAAATTGGTGAGTAACCACAATCCTTTATTGAGGAATATATGGAAGTACTTTTACTTACACTTTGAATAAAAAGAGAAATTTAGTGTATTTAAAATAACTATGTTTTAAATAGAAAGACCACTAAATATTGATTAAATAAGATCTGTAAAAGAATATGTTATGTCTTTTTAAACTGGTAATTTAAGTAAAGCTAGAATTAAATAGAGTTGGCTTTTGGAAATAACTCAAGCAGGGCCAGAGAGATAGCTCACTAGGCAGAAGGGCATGGTTCTTGAACAGTGCAAGAGGAGAACTAGAAATATACCTGGAGCACTAAGTACTACTTAGTGTGGGTCCCTCAAACAAACAAACAATTGAAGAAAAATAATATACAAAGAGAAAAGTTTTCATATTGTTCTAAATTAATAATTTGATGATGATATCTGTATGCCAATTTAATTCATTATTAGTAGAACAATAAGGTCAGTGTTGTAGTCAAAATAATCACTGTATCACTATATCATTGTCATCTGGTTGCTCATCAATTTGTTCAAGTAGGTACCAGTAATGTCTCCATTGTGAGATTTGTTGTTACTGTTTTTGGCATATCAGATATGTCATGGGTAGCTTGCCAGGCTTTGCTGTGTAGGTGGGATACTCTGGTAACTTGCCGGGCTCTTTGAGAGGGGCATAGGAATCGAACCAGGGTCAACCGTGTGCAAGGCAAATGCCCAACCTGATGTGCTATCGCTCAAGCCCTAAAGAGAGAGAAAAAGAGAGAGAGAGAGAGAAAGTAAGAGAGAAAAATAGAAACAGAGAGGAGGACAAAAGGAGGAAAGGCCGGATTGCAGCTGAATCTCAACAAGATGATGCTCATGAGAAAGGAACTAGTCCCTGATACTCCATTTGCTCTCAATGGAACAACCATCACCGAATGCAGAAGCTATGTGTACTTGGGTCGAGAAATCAACATGAGGAATGCCTTGGCACCAGAACTGCACAGGAGGAAGAGAACAGCATGGAACGCCTTCAAGAGAGCAGCATGGAATGCCTTCAAGAGCGTCAAAGAAGTGGTTAAGTGGATGAAGATCCTCCAACTCCAGGCACATCTTTTCGATTCCACCATTCTTCCTGCACTAACATATGCCTCAGAGACCAGGGCCCTAAGCAAACAGGATGAGAACACTATTAGGGTATCTTAAAGAGAAATCGGAAGTGCTATGCTAGGAGTATCATATCTCACTCAAGTGAGAGAAGGAATCCAGAGTTCTGACCTCTGTCGACCGTCAAGAATCAGAGATGCTGTCTCGTTTGCCAAGGCATCAAAAATCAGATGGGCCAGTCATGTAATTCGATTCAGAGACGACCGCTGGACTAGAGCTGTTACCGAATGGATTCCACAGGACATCAGAAGACCTCGTGGCTGCCCAGCAACTTCATCAAATCCCTGAACGAACGATTTGAGGCTCTTCCTGTTCTTGGAGCAAGCATATACCATTGGGCTGCACTAGCACGAGACAGGGACAAATGGAGATGTTACTGGCACCCACTCAAGCAAATTGAAGATTAAGGGGATGACAAGTGATACAAGTGATACAAGTGATTGAATCACCATGAGATAGTTACAAGCTTTCATGTTTGGGTTACAATCACACAATAATCAAACACCCATCCCTCCACAGGAGCACATTCCTCACCACCAATATCCCTGTATAACCTCCCCTGTCTCCATGACAGAAAATATTCCCCATACAGTCTCTTTGTTTTTGGGCATTCAGGCTTGCAACACAGACACTGAGAGGTCATCATGTTTGGTCCATTATCTACTTTCGGTACACAACTCCTATCCTGACTGACTCCTCCAGCCATCGCCTTCTTAGTGATCCCTTCTCTATTCTATCAGCCTTCACCCCTCCACTCATTAAGCAGGCTTCCAGCTATGAAGCAATCCTCCTGGCCCTTGCATCTATTTTCCTTGGGTGTTAGTATCATGTGATGTTATTCTATACTCCACAAATGAGTGCAGTCCTTCTATGTCTGTCCCTCTCTTTCTGACTCATTTCACTTCGCATGATGCTATACATGTCTATCCATTTATAAGCAAATTTCATCTCTCCTAACAGCTGCATAGTATTCCTTTGTGTAGAGGTACCAATGTTTCTTTAACCAGTCATCTGTTCTAGGGCACTTGGATTGTTTCTGGATTTTGGCTATTGTGAGCAGTGCTGCAATGACCATATAGATACAAATGTCATCTCTACTGTGCTTTTTTGCATCCTCAGGATATATTACCAGAAGTGGTATTGTGGGGTCATATGGAAGCTCAATTTCTAGTATTTGAAGGAATGTCCATGTTGTTTTCCAGAAAGACTGGACCAGTCGGCATTCCCACCAACAGTGAAAGAGAGTACCCATTTTCCCCACATCCACGCCAGCATTGGTTGTTTTTTTTTTCTTTTGAACATGTGTCAGTCTCTGTGGTTTGAGATGATATCTCATTGTTGTTTTGATTTGACTGATGACTGGAGATGTGGAGCATTTTTTCTTCTGTCTTTTGGCCATTTGCATTTCTTTTTTGAGGAAACTTCTGTTCATTTCTTTTCCCCATTTTTTGATGGGGTTGGAGATTTTTTCTTTTACAATTCTGTTAGTGTCTTGTATATCCTGGATATTAATCCATTATCAAATGGGTATTGGGTAAATATTCTTTCCCATTCTGTGGGCTCTTTCTATATTTTGGTAACTGTTTCTTTTGAAGTGCAGAAACTTCTTAGTTTGATGTAGCCCATTTGTTTATGTTTGCTTCCACTTGCATGGTCAGTGCTGTTTCATCCTTAAAGATGCTTTTACGTTCAATGTCATGGAAAGTTCTGCCGACATTTTCTTTTATGTACTTTATAGATTCATGTATGATATTGAGGTCTTTAATCCACTTTGATCTGACTTTTGTGCCAGGAATTAGACAGAGGTCAGAGTTCATTTTTTTGTAGGTAGCTATTCAGTTTTCCCAGCACCACTTGTTGATGAGGCTTTCCTTGTTCCACTTCAGATTTCTTTCTCCTTTGTCAAAGATTAAGTGGCCATATAGTTGGGGGTCTGTGACAGGATATTCAACTCTGTTCCACTGGGCTGCAGGTTTGTTTCTAGCCCAATACCAGGCTGTTTTAATTACTACTGATTTGTAGTAGAGTTTGAAGTTGGGGAAGGTGATGCCTCCCATCTTCTTTTTCCCAACGATTGCTTTAAGTATTCATGGAGGATTATTTTTCCATATTAATTTCAGAGTGTTTTGGCTATTTCTTTGAAAAGTGTCATGGGTATCCTGATAAGGACTTCATTAAATTTGTATAGTGCCTTGGGCAATATTACCATTTTGATAATGTTCTCCCTATCCATGAGCAGGTGATGTGTCTCCATTTCCGACTGTCCTCTTTTATTTCTTGAAGTACTGTTTTGTAATTTTCCTTGTATAGGTCCTTCACCACTGTGGTCAAGCTAATTCCAAGGTACTTGATTTTCTGAAGTACTATTGTGTATAGGATTTTTTTTTAATGTCTCTTTCTTCTCTTTCATTATTGGTATGTAAGAAAGCCATGGACTTTTGGTTGTTGATTTTGTAGCCTGCCACTGTACTACTATATTAAACTATTGTTTCTAGGAGCTTCTCTGAAGAGTCTTTAGGGTTTTCTAAGTATAGTATCATATTGTCTGCAAATAGTGATAACTTGTCCTCTTCCTTTCCTATCTCTGTGCCCTTGATACCTTTTTCTTTTCTAACCACTATGGCCAAGACTTCCAGTACTATATTGAATAGGAGTGGTGTAAGCAGGCAACCTTGTCTTATGCCTGATCTTAGAGGGGAGGTTTTTAGTTTTTCCCCATTGAAAATGATACTTGCTGTGGGCTTGTGGTAGATGCCGTTGCCTATATTGAGGAAAGTTCCTTTGATGCCAATTTTGCTGGGAGTTTTCATCATAAATGGGTGCTGGATCTTGCACAAATGCTTTCTCTGCATCTATTGATATGATCATGTTTTTTATTATTTCTTTTATTGATATGATGAACTATGTTGATTGACTTGCAAATGTTAAACCATACTTGCATCCCTGGGATAAATCCTATTTGGTCATGGTGTATGATCTTTTTGATGAGTCGTTGGATTCTATTCGCTAGTATTTTGTTAAGGATCTTTGCATCTGTGTTCATCAGAAATATCGGTCTTAATTCTTTCTTTGTGCTATCTCTGTCTGCTTTTGGTGATATTTGCTTCATATAAACTATTTGGAAGTATTTTTGATACTTCAATTTTTGATACTTTCAATTTTCTGGAAAAGCTTAAAGAGGATTGGGAGTAAGTAAGTCCTCTTAAAGATTTAGAAGAATTCACAAGTGAATCCGTCTGGGCCAGTACTTTTGTGCTTGGGCAGACTTTTTATTACCGTTTCGATTCTCTTGGTGGTGATAGGTCTGTTCAGGTATTCCAGGTCTTCTTGGCTCAGCCTTGGGAGGCTATGGGAACCTAGGAATTTATCCATTTCCTCAAGGTTTTTGTGTTTCATGGCATAAAGATTCTCAATGTAAAATATCTGAGGATCCTTTGAATTTCTGTAATTTCTGTTGTAATATCCCCCTTTTTATTTCTGATTCAGTTTATTAGGGTTTTCTCTCTCCCTTTTTTTGTGAGTCTTGCTAGAGGTTTATTTATATTGTTTATTTTCTCAAAATACCAGCTCTTGGTTTAATTGATCTTATGGATTGTTTTTTGAGTTTCCATCTTGTTAATTTCTGCTCTGAGTTATTATTTCCTTCCCCCTGTTCAGGTTGGGCTCCTTTTGTTTGTCATTTTCCAAGCTCTTAAGCTGTGAGGTTAGGTTACTTATGTGGGTTTGCTCCTCCTTCCTGAGGAATGCTTGTAGAGTTATAAACTTTCCTCTTAATACAGCTTTTGCTGTGTCCCGTAAGTTTTAATAACTCAGGTCCTTGTTTTCATTTGTTTCCAGGAATCTTTTGATTTCCTCTTTGAGTTCCTTTCTAAGTCACTTGTCCAATAGTGAGCTGTTTAATTTCCAGGTGTTTGATTTAGTTTTCTGTTTGTGTTTGTGATTTTATTTTAAATTTCAGCACATCATGGTCTGAAAATATCGTTGATATAATCTCTATCTTCTTAATTTTATGGAGGTATGTTTTGTGGCTCAGCATGTGATATATCTTGGAGAATGTTTCATGCACAATTGAGAAGAATGTGCACTCAGCTTTTTGAGGATGAAGTGTCCTGTATACATCTAATAAGTCTCTTTCTTCCATTTCTTCCCTCAGATGAAGTATGTCCTTGCTAGACTTGAGTCTGGTTAATCTATCAAGAGGTAATAAAACAGTGTTGAAGTCTCTCACTAGTATTATGTTGCTATCGATGTCTTTCTTCGAGTCTATGAGTAGTTGTTTTAAGTACGTTGCTGGTCCCTCATTAGGTGCATATATATTTAGTATTGTAAGTTCTTCCTGTTGTACAGATCCCATTATCAATAAGAAATGACCTTCATTGTCTCTTGTGCCCTTCTTCAGTCTGAACTCATTGTGGTCTGATACTAGGATGTCTACCCAAGCTTTTTTATGGGAGTTATTTGCCTGTAGGATTGTTTTCTAGCCTTTGACTTTGAGCCTGCATTTGCTCTGAATGTTGAGATGTGTTTCTTGCAGGCAGCAGAATGTTGGGTTCAATTTTTTAATCCATCCTGCCACTCTGTGTCTTTTAATTCATGCGTTTAGCCCACTGATGTTGAGAGAGTTTATTATTATGGGGTTTTGCCTCATTTTTCTACTGAAATTTGGTGTGTTTGAGGAGTCTTTCTTGTCTTAAAGTAGCCCATTCAGTTGTTCTTGTAACCATGATTTTGAGTCTATAAAGCTCCTGAGCCATTGTTTATCTGTGAAACTGTGTGTTGCTTCTTCTCTTATGAATGAGAGACTAGCTGGGTAAAGTATTTTTGGTGAGGCATTTATTTCATTGATTTTTTTTCCCACTATATCCTACCACTGTTTTCGGACCATGATGGTTTTATCAGATATGTCAGCTGTGAATCTTAAGGATGCTCCTTTATAGGCAATTTCTTTCTTTGATCTTGCTGCTTTCAGGATTTTGTCTCTATCTAAAGTTTTGGTCATTTTGATCAGGATGTATCTTGGGGTATTTTTATTTGGATTTCTTAGAGCTGGTACCCTTCAGGCCTCCTGAATGTGGCCGCATGTATTCTTCAGCTCTGGGAACATCATAGCAATGATGCCTTTGACAGTTTCTTTTTCATCAGGATTTTCTTCCTGTCCCTAAGGGACTCCAGTAATTCTTATGCTACTCCTCTCAGCTTCATCATGATCTTCTCTTTCCATCTGTTCCTGGATTGTGAGTCTCTTTTCCATTTTCTGCTCTTTTCTAGAGAGTCTCTGGACTTCATCTTTGAGCTCACTAATTCTGTCCTCCGCAGCTTACACTGAGTTTTTTAATTCTCCTACCAGGTTTTTCAGGTTTGACATTTCCATTTGTAATTTTGTTTGCATTTTCCCCATTTCTGCCTTCAAATCCTTTTGTATTTTATTGGCATTGCTTTCTATTGTTTCTTTTAGCTCCCAAAGCATCCTCAGTAGCCCCTTTCTAAATTCCCTGTCAGAGAGGTTGTCTAGCACTTCTTTGCTGTCAGGGTGTTCTGGGACAGCCTCTTCAATAAGTAATCTTGGTTGGGTTCTGCATTGCTTTACCATTGTGACCTATGCGGTTTAACCCTTCACACTCACTGTTACTATTTTGTGTGTGATGCAGTATTAATTGAGGTGGGCTTAATGAGTTACTGGCTAATGTGTTTCTGGTGGTTAACCTATCCTAGTGAAAGTTCCAACAAAGAGGGTAACTTACGGTTCTTATGGGATATGGAGGTGGGAGAATAACTCACAGCTGCTAATGTGGCCATGGCTCCAGGAAGGAGCGCTGACACCGGCCGGGTACCTGAATGGGATGAGCAGAGTGTGCATGGCAATGCAAGTATTTCCAACTAAGTATTAGCAAATGCTTAAGCTTTCCCACGCATTTTATATCATCAGTTTTACACAGCACAGGACCTACTATATACATACACACTCATACACACACACATACGGAAAAGGAACCTTCAGTATAGCATAGAAAATAGGAAAAAATATTTGCTCTTTTGAGCAAGTGACAAAATATAAATTCAACTTTAGTGACTTGATCAGACATAAGAGTAGAGAAATACAGCTGTGAAACTATTTTAGCTTCTCTCATCTTTGTAAGTAAACTTAGTGCCTGGCATTAAATAGACAAAAACAGTTTATTTTGATGGGGAGCCACACATAGTCAGCTGAGCTCAGCACTTACTCCTGGCAGTGCCTGGGAGAGCACATCAGGTGCCTAGGAAAGAACCCAGGTCAGCTACATGCAAGGCAAAGGCTGTGCCCATAGTCCTGCCTTTGCAGCATCAGGTAATCATGTAAATGCATTAAATAAACCTATTGAGTCTTTATTGAATGAAAAATCTTAAAATATTGTGAGATTCAGATAGGAAAGTCAATATGTATTCTAAAGATTGATTCCTTAAACTTTTTATGTTTTTCTCTTTAAAAAATTTACCTGTTTATGCTAGAAATTGTTCTCGAAAAGAATGATAAAGTAAATGAAGCAGAGTTCAAAATTAGAGCCTTGTCTCAATGCTATGCTCTGTTCTTGAACACTGTTTCTTGAACATTTTATGTTTCGACATCTACAAACCCAATCCCCCAGAAAATAATACTTTGAGGACAACACTCAAAACTTATTAACAGTTTTTATTCCATAGCAATATAAGAAAACGTGCAATTCAAGCTAAAATATAAATAAATGAAGATTAGTTTTATGAACAAATAATCCTCTTTAGGTAACTGAAATTGTCATTATTAAATACCAATCACTTTGTAAACCCAACAATAGAATTATGGATTGTGGTTAAATGTAAGAGGTGAGAGGTCTTGGGCACTCCAATGGTGGCAAAGGTGCAGAGATTTTCTACATCACAATCACAATGTTAGCAGAGACTATAAAATAGTAGGGGAGGGCAGTGGGAAGGAATGTGTAGTGGACTACAGTTAATGTATGAATAGAGGTGGAGGGTCTGGGACACTTTGATGTTGATGTTGTCAAAGTGCTTTGGTTTTGTTGATCAACACCAGGCAAATTAATATTTTTGCTACTAATTAGTTAACATTACATATATAGATGAAGTATGTCTAACTGCTCTCAGATATAGGCATTGGTGACATAGCCCCTCTCAGCAGCTAGGTTAAATATTAAGAATTGGCTGAATACTCAAAGGTAGGTTTTTACAGTAAGGTTTTGCTCATTCTTCCACTCCCCTTCTCTCCTATTCTAGTCTTGCCCTCTTAATACTATAATTGTATAGATCAATCTTAATTGTCATAATCAGTACATCTATACAAAATTTAATCCAATTTGAATGATTAAATAGATTAAAAATTACATACTGAATGAGGATTTTAAGCACAGTCATATTATACTTTATGAAGTAAAGCTTCACAGACTAATAAAGTCTACATAGAATAATGCATTAAACAAGTTGTCTTCCAAAACTTCAGTTTTTCCAGATTTTTTTTGTTGTTTGTTTTGCTTTGTTTGGGACCACACTTGGCAATGCTTAGGATTTACTCCTGGCTCCAAATTCAGGAATCTTTCCTGGCAGTGTTAGGGGAACCTGGACCAAACCTGAGTGGGCTGCATGCAGGGCAAGAGGCCTTGTACTATTGTTCCATCTCTAGCTCACCCAGACTTTTTTTCTTCCTCAAACATCACCTTCTTCTTCCTATTCCTTTTCCTCTTCCTCCCCCCTGTTCCTACTCCTTCTTGTCTTCTTCCTTCTCCTCTTCTTCTTCTTCCTTCTCCTCTTCTTCCCTTTCCCCTTCCCCATCCCCTCCCCCTCCTCCTTCTCCTTTTCCTCCTTCTCCTTTTCCTCCTTCTCCTTCTCCTTCTCCTTCTCCTTTTCCTCCTTCTCTTCTTCTTCTTCTTCTTCTTCTTCTTCTTCTTCTTCTTCTTCTTCTTCTTCTTCTTCTTCTTCTTCTTCTTCTTCTTCTTCTTCTTCTTTCTTCCTCCTCTTCTCTTTCTCCTCCTCCTCTTCCTCCTGCCCTCCCCCTCCTCCCTTATGAGATATATAATTACAGGTTAATTATGATTGACTTTCAGTCATACAGTGTTCCAATACCATCCTTTCAACAGTGTACACTCCCACCACAAATGTCTCCAGTTTTCCTCCTTCTCCACCTACTGAACCCTCCCCAGCCTGCTCTGTCTATCTGTCTCTCTATGTCTCTCTCTTTCTCTCTCTTTCTAGACAGTGTGGTTTGCAATATAAGTACTAAGAAGTTATCATGTATATGACCTCACCTTCACCTACTTTCAGCAGACAGTTCTTATCCAGAGTGATTATGTGATTATTTCCAATTATCATTGTCTTACTGGTTCCTTCTCTATTCTAACTGCCTCCCTTTGCCCTTCCACTTGACGCAGCTTCCATCAGTGGACCAGTTCTCCTGACCTTTATTTTTTATTGTCTGCAAGTATTAGCCTCATATTATGCTTTTATGTATATCCCACAGGTGAGTCTAATCATTTTCTGTCTTTCTCTCCTTTTAACTCATTTCATTAAGAATGATTTCTAAATATTGCTTGTCCTTTTGAAAGCTGGCAAATACAGGTCCTCACTCAATGCCTCTTCTACCTGTTTGCAGAAATGCCATCCTTGCCTTCATCCTTTCCTTTTACATTCTCATTTGCTCTTGCAGAAAACTTTTTTTCTTTATTATTTTTTTCAGAGGACACTCCTGGCAGTGCCCAGGGCATACTTCTGGCTCTGCACTCAAGGATCACTCTTGCTGATGCTCTCTTTCCTTTACATAAACATTTGTAATATATTGAAAATTAAAAGCTATGCAGTATCAATGTATTCTAAGCAATTTAAAGTTATATTTTATTGAATGGTTTGTTGCTAACATCACTTACAGACTAAGCACACACTCTTTAAATATTAAATTTTATGATTCTTTTTTCTTATAATTTTTAATTTAAAAGATCAATGTATTTAGACAAAAAGCAAGATGTTCATATCACTTTCTTTGGTAAATAGAAACTCATTTTGTTTGAATTTGTGCTTGAATGTCTAATTATGTTGTTTTGGGAGCTCTGGGGTTTTTATGATTACCTCTTCAAATAAAAATTGATCAAAGTTTAAAATCAAAGGAAATAGAGAAAGCCGTTCAACTACATTTGATTTTAAAAACTTCAAAATATATTTAAAAGTTGCTATTTCTAATTAGAATCTTCTATATATTTTTATCTTTAGATACTATGAAACTGTTAACAATAATTAACCTAAACTTGTAGTCTTCTAGTGTATAATACATATGAATTATTTTTGTGTGTATATGTATTTTGCTAACAAAGTGTAATGGAACCCCAGATATAAGTTATATTCATTGATTTTTCTGAGCTTAATATTTATTTTAAAATATTCCTTTCAGATTTTTTTTTGCTTAATACATTTTATTTTGTTTTTCTATTTTGGGGAGTGAACTTGTCCAGCAGTATTCAGAGTGTACGCCTGGCTCTGTGATCAGGCTTCTTTCCTGGCAGTGCTAGGATGACCATATGTGTTGTCGCGGATCAACCCAGGTTGAATCATGTTCAAGGCAAGCACCTTAACTCTTGTTAGATCTCTCACCCTGCATCTTGCCTTTCTTCATGTCTGTTTTTATTTGTGTCCCATACAACTTGAATATATATGTATTATAAACTGATACTTGGTTTATGTTCAAAGATAGATGAAATTTTAAATCAAACGATTTTGCACTACAACTCACTTGCATTCTATATCATAACAGCATGAGGTATTTTTCTTCCCATGAGTTTTCACCCAACATAGCACTATCATACACTATCATACTGCTTTGAACAGATTTTCCATGTCACTATGATTAAGTACTAAATTAACTTTAGAGTCACTACTTATTTTGTTCTTGTATGTAGCAATTATCAGGTAATTATGCAAGCGTGCCAAAAAAGTACAAAACCTGACTAGGTTTGAGTTATGAAAACTCAAAAAAATTAAAATTGAGGTCTGGAGAGGTAATACAGGGCTTATGTTGTTTGCCCAGCACTCCGAGGGCCACCTGTTCACTTGGAGTAGCCCCAAGCTCAGACCTTGGTATTTCCCATGAGGTCAGCCACAGGGTGGGAGAGTGTCTGGGGTGTGGGCCTACACTTCTCTCCTTCCAAGGGAAACTTAAACTGAATGGGTGAAATGTAAAATCATAGTCAAGGAATTAATCATTCAACAGTAATATCACAAGTTGACTTATATGTATATTGCACATGCAATTATTTATGTATATATACACACACATATACATTAAGTCTATTTAGGTAAAATTATGTACATACCAATATTAGCATAGTGTCATGGAAAACTCATGTAGTTGTGAATAACATATCTCATCTCATTACAATTATTACTATACATTTAATTTACAGAGTTTTGCCAAGATAATTCTATTTTGGTTACATAAATAATAGGACTTTCATTTTGTTTTGCAAATGACACCTTCCCTGAATTACTTGAGAAATGTTTATTTTGTATGTTCAAAAGAGAAAATGTATGTAAGCAGACTCACCAATATTCTTATTGTTAGAAATAATTACATAATTATTGTTCACAAATATGTTTGAATATTTTAGCTACATGACAAATATGTGTCTCCATAAGAGAGCTGTCTGACCAAATTCTGCAAAAAATGATATTGCAATCACCTCTGATGCTATGTGTGTGTAAAAATAGCCTAAGGCACTTTCTCCTTATACATCATGTTAACACTTGTATATTGGTATTACATGAGATATTGGCAATTTTATGAAAGAATAACAAAAAAAGGAGAGAGAGTTTTACCCATTAAAATCCCATTATGGAAATTATACAAGTTATTTGTATCTAGGATAGCCCCAGGCATAAACTGAAGTTGGTGCTTGTTCTGAGTCCTTGTTTCGTTCTTATTATTTGACAACCAGTTATATGCCAGGTAGAAATGATAAGTACGGTAATACTGCTGCAAAATTGCAAGTCTGTTTTATAAAATACTCAAACATCTCAACATTTTCATGAATTATTATATCTCAGTGGAACCTGTTACTATTCACACAGACACCTGAGACAAAGTGATTTTTGTGTGTGTTTGGGCCACATTCCAAGGTACTCAGGGCTTACTCCTGCCGGTAGATTAAGGGATTATTCCTGGGGGTTCCCACAGACCATAAGTGATGTCAGGGATCAAACCCAGGTCAGCTGTGTACAAGTCAAGCGACTTGACACCTGTACTATTGCTCCAGCACTGCAATAGTGCTGACTCTTGACTATGCTCTTCTTTGAGTGCTTGAGGGACCATATGAGGTGCTGGTGATCAAATCAGAGTCTTCTGCATGTAATAAGCACCTAAATCCGTGAACCATCTCTCAGGATAGAAACGAGCATGCTAGAGCCTCCCCTCCTTTGCCATCATAGGTAATTATTTGCTAGGCTGGTTCTCTATCCTAAGTGCACCTTACTTTTCTTCTTTTCTTCATGTTCCCAGCATTTTAGCTTTCATAATACCCTGGGGACTATTGAAATATCCTTGCCCATATTTGCTTCTAGCTTCCTTTTATTTCTCCCCATTTTCTAGAGTACCAAAGAATTGTCTTTCTAAAGTATGATGTGACTTTATGACTGCATTTAAATTCAGTCAGTAACTTTGCAAAATTTCTTCAGTTATGAAGCTTAAAACTTTCCCTGTACAGATCTCTTTCTCACAGAATTTCTGGCAATTTATGTCTCCAACATGTACCCGAGTTGATATCCTCATAAAAACTTTTTGTTTCCAACCACTTTTCACAGGCCCTTCTCATCTCTGTGTGATGGAATTTCATTGTAGTTGCTATTTGCATTTCCCTAATAATAAGTGATGCTGAGCAGTTTTCCATTTGTTTGTCACCCATCTGAACACCATCTTTGGAAAAGTATCTATTCAGTTCTTTTGGCAAAATTTTAAATTGTGGTCCAGTTTTTATGCTGTTCTGTTGTGTGAGTGATTTACATATTTTTAATTTTAACTGTTTATTATATATATGCAGTCTGGAGGGATAGCACAGCAGGTACGGCGTTTGCTTTGCACAAAGCCAACCCAGGTTTGATTCCTCCACCCCTCTTGGAGAGCCTGGCAAGCTACTGAGAGTATCCTGCCCGCACGGCAGAGCCTGGCAAGCTACCCGTGGTGTATTTGATATGCCCAAAACAGTAACAATAATTCTCACAATGGAGACATTACTGGAGCCCGCTCGAGCAAATCGATGAGCAATGGGATGACAGTGATACAGTGATTATACAAATATATTTTTCATTTTGGGGTCACACTCACCCATGCTCAGGGCTTATCCCTACCTCTGCACTCAGGAATAATTCCTGGCTGTGCTCAAGGGGACTATATGGGATGCCGGGGATTGAATCCTGGTCAGCCACATGAAAGGCAAGTGCCCTACTCCCTGTACTAATTGCTCCATCTACTCATGTGTGACTTTTCCACACAATATTCAGATTTGAGGGGTTGGTTTATAAATTCTCAAAGGAAAGTATAGAAACAAAACTTTACAATTCACCTGTTCAAATGTTTTTAAACAATTCTGTGGTTGAAAGATATCCTTTATTTTTGTGTTTGTCACTGGTATTTTGAGTCTGTAAAGCACAGAGCTGTTTAACAGCTAAATATGTTTACTTGTTTTCAAGTTGTGTGATCACTAACAATATATTTCTGATACACTTCTTCTCTTTCCAACAGGTATAGGCCAACACATGAAAGACTGACATGGAAGGTGGAGAGAGATTTGTGACTGAAGATTTCATAAAATTGCTTGCATGTCATAGGAGTATAATGGACCTGGACTAAATATCTATTGTCCAAATCGTAAGTACAGAGATGTAGTTTCTAAATAATTTAACCATTTTTAAGTTTATTAAATTTCATGATTCACTTTTTTACTCTGTCCAGTTATTTATCATAATAATTTAGTTTAAAAATCAACAAATATTAATATATTCCATATGTTATTTTCTTTCTAGAGTGATATTTCTACCGAAAGTATGACATTTACATGATAACTTGGAAAGGGATGTCGAAAGTAAGTAAAGTGATATACATGATAAACTTTCAGTATCTATATTGCAAGCCATAATGAATGCCAGAGAGAGAGAGAGAGAGAGAGAGAGAGAGGACAGGAGGTAGGCAGGTGCTGGGGAGTTTGGTATTTAGAAATGTACACTGTACACTGGTGAAGGGATGGGTGTTGTAACCCATCAACTGTATGAATGAAATCCAACAACTTTGTAACTTTGCATCTCACTGTAATTCAATTAAGAAGTAAAAGACAAAAAATCCTTGGAAATCAATATAATAAACATTTTTTCAATCCTATCAGAGAGCTTCAAATATTGTATTTCATCACTTTCATCCCTTGCTCTTTCTCTCCCATAAAAAAAAAAATCTCCACCACTGGCAAAGTCAATTCTGTAGGCAAAGGCAAAGTGTTTGTCATCACTAGTTACTTGCTTTCATATTTTGGTTACAATCACACAATGATCAAACACCTATCCCTCCACCAGTGCACATTCCACCCCACCAATATCCTTGGTACACCCTCCCCCCTTTCCTAGCCTGCCCCTGCCTCCATGGCAGACAATATTCCCCATACTCTCTCTCTACTTTTGGCATTATAGCTTGCAATACAGACACTGAGAGGTCATCATGTTTGGTCCATTATCTACTTTCGGCATGCATCTCCCATCCAGACTGATTCCTCCAGCCATCATTTTCTTAGTGATCCCTTCTCTATTCCATCTGCCTTCTCCCCTCCACTCATGAAGCTGGCTTTCAGCTATGGGACAATTCTCCTATAATAGATCTATTTCTTCTCCTTCTGACTTATTTCTCTTAACATGACAAACTAGTTCTATTCAGTGTAGGAGAAAGCACAATTTGATTTCTTCTTATCACTGAGTAATATTTCATTGTCAATATCTACCATAAAATATTTATCCATCCACCTGTCATTGAACAATTATTTGATGATCATAATAAATAACACTGCAATGAATATGATTCATTTAACGTTGTGTTTCCTGGACAGATTCCAGTAAGTGATATTTCTGTGTCAGATGGAAACTCTATTTTTAAATTATGAGAAAGCTTCATACTCTTTTCCATAGACTAAACCAGGTGATCATTCTGCCAATGGTACATCAATGCCAACATTGTTTTCATTTTGTTATCATTTTCACTGGTATGAGGTGGCATCTGTCATTTTATTTGCATTTCCTTGTAAATAAAGTATGATAAATATTTTAATAGGTCTGTGTTCACATATAGATATATTTATTTACTCTACCTATTGTTTGATATGGTTTTTGAGTTTTTGTTGTTGATCTTTGTGATTTGTCTTTATATAAATTGAATCTTTTCTATCAAATAAATTGTGTGACCAGTTGTTCTCCCATTCAGGAGGTTGATTTCATTTTAGCCTTTATTTTTTTTGTCATGCAATAAGATTTATTTCTACTGTTTTCTTTGCCAATTGAATTGAAGTATTTAAGATTTTTCTGAGGTCATTCTGGAAGTTCTATGTTTTCTCTCCTATATTTTTAGTTTTATGGATCCTGTTCTTGTGTCATGGTCTTTAATCTTAACTAAATTAATTTCTCTGTATAATGTGAGATTGGGATCAGCATATGCATTTGTACATGCATACGCATATGCAATTCTTTTGCCATCTTGTTTTCCCAACACTGTTTATTGAAGAGACTTTACTTTTTCCACTGTATGTACTTAGTTCTTCTGTCATTAACTTTACACATATTTGAGGGACAATCAATTTTCTTCCATTCGTCTGAAAGTCAATGTTTACTCCACTACCATACTGTTTTGATTACTACAGCTTTATAATGTAAAGTGAAATTATTGATGCCTAAATATTCTTTTTTCTCATAAATTTTATGAGAAAATTCAAGGCATTTTATGATTTTGTACTAACTTTTGTCATTAGTTTTGTCTAGGTCCTTGAAGAATAGATTCTTAAAAACAAACATCTTTAAAGTTATTGATAGCTCTCCGCAGCTGTACAAGCGTGAATCCAGACCCAGCAAAACCTCTTTCGGTGTGAGCAACTCCTCGCAGAATGTCTCCAGCCTGAGAACTAAGCCTCGGCCCCGTGCCCGCCCAGGAGGGGAAAGGTATTTCTCTCTCTCTCTCGCCTCTTTCTCTCCGGGGATGAAGGGCGCGGTGGCCGCCATATTAAGATGACCACAGATTGGGTTTTCAAGCCTGAAATTATCTAATATCTGGAAGAAATCTCCCTGGACTTCTTGTTAAAGTACAGAAATTCAAAACCGCGCGGCCGCTACCGCGGCTACC
Source organism: Sorex araneus (assembly GCF_027595985.1). Lineage (NCBI taxonomy): Eukaryota > Metazoa > Chordata > Mammalia > Eulipotyphla > Soricidae > Sorex > Sorex araneus. The sequence continues at coordinate 120,930,703 of NC_073305.1, read as the reverse complement.
GCGGCCGCGCGACCTCATTTGTCTTCACAGTAGGTCTGAATCTAGTGGGGTACTTCTAACAACAATAGTGAGGTCTGTGTTGAAATATTGAATGTAACCAAAGTAAACAGAATGTAAAATGAAACTTATCAGTTACAAGGTAGGGGGTGGGGGGGCGGGATGGGAGGTGTACTGTGTGGTTTTTTTTTTTTTTTTGGTGGTGGTATATGGGCACTGGTGAAGGGATGGTTGTTTCAGCATTGTATAACTGAGACCTAAGCCCGAAAGCATTGTAATCTTCCACACGGTGATTTAATAAAATAAAATAAAATAAAATTTAAAAAAAAATAAAAAATAAAGTTATTGATAATGCAATGATTTTGTTGAAACATTTTCTTGCAAAGGAGGTACTATTTAATCCACCTCAATCTACAGTCTTCATGCATCTCTTCGGAAAGGCACATGCTTTTTAATAAGAAAACATTTTCTTAGCAATTGATCTTTGTTAATGATAATTACTGGTATTAACAATGTTATGAAGGTAACCATTCCATTTTTTCTATACCAACAATTCTGAGTATAATCTCTGCAGATGTATGATATCAGCTAAATTTGCTTGAAAAAATCATAGAACTGGGCAGAAAGGATATATTATATATTTAGAAATCATGTTTCCAGCAAAATTGCCACATATCTTGATAAGTACCTATCTTCTTCCCAACAGTTTCTAGTCCATCAATCTCTTTAAACCTTCCATATTAATTTATTTCTTCATTTGAATAACTATACTGGTATTCGCAGTTTATAGTCACTGTATCTTTCTTCAATTCAAAAAAGCATTTGATTACACATTTTACTTTTTCTAATGTTACGGCTACGGATTTCAACTATGTGCACCTGTTTTGTATTTTGTTATTAAACACATTTCATTGAAAGAACTTTGTCTTCTTGCATTAAAGTTTTGATTCATGCTGTTTCTCATGTTATAGTGGACTTTTTAAAATTTGAACTATTCTTTTACTCCTTGGAAAATGTCCTTTGTAATTGAAATATAAAAAACAATAAAATATTTGAACATAGGAATACCTAAATTAATGTTGTGATTCTATGTTCAACCCTTTGAAGTTAGAAAGTAGTAATTTTTCCACTGACATCTGTATTTATTCATTTCCATACATCACTCAAATAAAGTTGTAATGTTCCATTCTTCATGATACTTGAACGTAAACAAAATAAAGGCAGGGCATGTGCTTTTATTGAAAATATCAATTCAATGTACTGCAGTCCTATGCAGAGAATAAATACCTATAATATTTTTTTTGTTCATTTTGTTGTTTTGTTTTGTTTAGTGGCCCCACACAGTAGTATCCAATGCTTATTCCTGTCTTTTTACTCAGGAATTACCACTGACAGTGTTCAGGAAACAACGCAAGTATATTACTTACTGTATCAACTCTCCAGAAATTTTTTTAAAAAACTGAAAAAAATACTGCAAAAACACTTATAGTATTCTTTGATTGGATGCATGCATTTAGTTTGATAAAATTAAAATTTATAATCTTTCTTTGTACATCTGTTAAATTTTAGCATAATATAAACTAGTACATGATATAATGTATATTTGGATAAAACTAAAAGTATTAAAGACATTTTTAAAAGAATATAAAAATCACTACATTGAGTTTCCATTAACACTTATTCTTTCTTACCATTTTTGTAAACATATTCTATATAATTTGTTACCATTTCTTATTGTTTATAATATTTTCTAGATATTTCCTGTTTCTGGAAATATTTGATGAACTTAATTTAGTAATGAATCCTCCATACCTGATGATGCTCAGGTCTCCCCACTGGCTCTGTTCTCATGATCACTCCTTGGGGTACTCAAGGAATCCTATGTAGTACCAGGATCAAAGAAGGGCTGGCTAAGTGCAAAAAAGTGTCTTAGACCTTATACTAACTTTCAGCTTAATGAAACAACTTTTAACTACTAAATTGGAATTAATTTATGAATATGCTACAAATTCAGTATGCCCTTAATGCTTTATATTCAAACATAGCCTCTCATTTACTAGTTATCATAATTGTAATATTTTGGCTATATTATTAGTATTGACCTTATTGGATGAAAAGTCACAGGGATGAGAATATCTTTAAATATAAAATTACATTTTACAATGTTCATATTAGTTTTATTACCACAATATTATTGAAATGTCATGTGTAAAATACTCACCAATTTTGAGCATTCTCATTCTGTTATTACTAAAATTTTGATTAAATAAACAATTACCTAAAGATGCAATGATTTCTATATATTTATTTGAAACTTTTTTTTAATCTTTCTAATTTTCTTTTATCCTAATCCTTAGTGATCACATGATAATTTACTTGATCTCTAATAATGTAGGATTTTAAAATAGGTTATATTTGCCTTACCATTTTTCAGATTATAATTTTTACACAGATATATTTGAGATACAATAAATTTTACATTTTATGTCCAGTTTGTCATGTTAAGTATTGTTTCTAAAATTAGCATCAAGTTTTAAAAGCACCCATAGACTCAAAATTTGACTAAATTAATCTATTCTTCTTACTTGTTTAATTGTTCTACATTTAATTTTTGGTTATAATTATAACTGAGCTGTTTATACATTAGAAAATTAGCAATTTTATTAAATGTCTGTAAAAATTCAATTATGAGCCCATGATCCTTACATATTTTAGGGAGTTGATTTATTTATTCAAAACTGACTTTATATTTCAAAATCATATTTGCTTATAAAAAAGACTACAAATACATGGTGGTTTTCCAGAAAAATTTTTTTAAAATGTAGCTTGAGGATAAGGACAATCTAACACTGCAAAATTATAGGTTAAAACCTGTTTCCATAGTTTATCCTCATAATTTTTGAATTTTTTTATTTTTCTTTATTTTTAGTGAAATAAAATAGTTTCATATAGAGAAATTTGAGGCAAAGAGAAAGAGAGAGAGGGAGAGAATCTACCTCAGGTTGAGATATTTTTGAATCTCTGAAGACAGAGAATGCTCTTTTCCTAGTGCCTCTTCTTCAGTGGTTTTTATACTTGAGCCCAGAGGCCATGCCTGGGGTTTTATATTATGGCAGAGCCAAATGAAAGATCCTGGAATTCTTGATGGTGTGTTCCATAATCTCAATATGACCTTTTCCCCCTTCTTTTGCAATTGCTCCTTTTCTAGGTAGATTCAACCTTCCTTTGTTGGTGTCTGGGTGGTGCATCTGAGTAGTGCCTTCAAGCTACCATAGGAATGCGAACCTGACTTGGTAACTTCTTTAAATCCCATATTGATATCATTTCTCTCTGAAAAATTTCCTTTCCAAGTGCTCATTTCTATCTGCCCTCAACACATACACAGCACCACTTCCACAGATCTCTCACCTCCTTATATATTTATCCTTCTTTTTTTGGACTGGAGCAATAACACAGCGGGTCGGGCATTTGCCTTGCAGGCGGCCAACCCGGGTTTGATTCCTCAGTCCCTCTCGGAGAGCCCGGCAAGCTACCAAGAGTGTCCTGCCAGCACAGCAGAGCCTGGCAAGCTACCGTGGCGTATTCAATATGCCAAAAACAGTAACAAGTCTCACAATGGAGACGTTACTGGTGCCCGCTCGAGCAGATCGATGAACAATGGGATGACAGTGCTTATATTTTTTAACTAATACAAATTTCCAAAATTCTGTTCCAGGAACTGCAAGACATTCCTTAGCTGAATAGAAGGTGAGAAGAAAATAGAAGTTGCTTTTTGTGTCTCTGCTTTTGAAAATGATCCAGCAACAGTGTTGTTACTGCCAAGTAGTTAACAGATTGTTCAGACTTATAGTTTATGACCTTTTTATGGCAGCTCATGTGCTTATTTAATAAGGAATTTGTTGTTGTGATAGATAGCAAAAGTAAACTTCAAAACAACTTGCAAGTAGTACATTATCAGAAATTTAAATATGAAATGAAGTACAGTATACTTGAATAAGTGAGCCTGAAACTTTAACTAGCACATCCCTAATGATTTCAGATCCAGTGGATAAAGGAATCTATGGTTCGTTAGCTATGATGAGAGTCTTACATTTTCTATCATTGTCAAGAACTGAATTCCAGCAATATAATCTTTCTCTTAGTAGGCCAATCATGTCTGATTTTGCCATTGTCCTCATTGCATCCACCTGCTATGGAAATTTAATATACTAAACAATATGCCTTCTTTTTCCTTTTGCTTCCAATTGAATGACATACATTTGCATTGAACTCGGAAAGCTGTCAAATTATACGGAATGGTTTAGACTCAGCACAGTTTAGCCATGTCTAGGGATAATTAAGAAAAAAAATTGATAATCTATTTCCTTAGTTTGGCCTAATTTGTTATTAAGTTTATTCTTTATCTTGCATTTGATTTTTACTGGAATTTTCTATAATGTTGAATTTTTCCATTTAAAGGGTAAAATATTCTTTAAGAAATATGTTAATATTGGTAGCAATAGACATTCTATTATAAAAGCTTTGCAATCATTCACATTCTTTCTTTAGAATTCAGTTGCAACACCTGTGACCTCAAGTCTCAACATTTCCCTTCAAGTAACCTTTACCCTCTCATTTCTAGTATGCTTACCTAAGACCATTTACAGGTGCCTATAGCAGATGGATATAGTTATCTGAAGTTCCAAAGTTCTCCTTCAAGTATCTCTGAAAATAAAAATGTCATAATAATTTAAAATTTAAAATAGTATTTTACCTTTTATATTTAGTATTGTCATTCCAAGCACAAAATTTGGAGTATTATGCATGTAAAGTATATTTTATACTTCAGAACTATATCCTTGTCCAAGAAATGTATGTTTAAGTGTCTGATATTTATTATTTTCTTTTTATATCTCCTGATATTTTATTATGTATTATCTTAACCAAATTTGTTCAGTGTCAGAGAGGTATTACAGTAGTTAAAGGGCTTACTTGCATGTAACTCACACTGGTCACCTAAGCACTATAAGAAGTGAATTCTGAAAATAGAGAAAAGAAGGAGGGAAGGAAGGAAGGAAGGAGGGAAGGAAGGAAGGAAGGAGGGAAGGAAGGAAGGAGGGAAGGAAGGAAGGAAGGAAGGAAGGAAGGAAGGAAGGAAGGAAGGAAGGAAGGAAGGAAGGAAGGAAGGAAGGAAGGAAGGAAGGAAGGAAGGAAGGGAGGGAGGGAGGGAGGGAGGGAGGAAGGAAGGAAGGAAGGAAGGGAGGGAGGGAGGAAGGAAGGAAGGAAGGAAGGAAGGAAGGAAGGAAGGAAGGAAGGAAGGAAGGAAGGAAGGGAGGGAGGGAGGGAGGGAGGGAGGGAAGGAAGGAAGGAAGGAAGGAAGGAAGGAAGGAAGGAAGGAAGGAAGGAAGGGAGGGAGGGAGGGAGGGAAGGAAGGAAGGAAGGAAGGAAGGAAGGAAGGAAGGAAGGAAGGAAGGAAGGAAGGAAGGAAGGAAGGGAGGGAGGGAAGGAGGGAGGGAGGAAGGGAGGGAGGAAGGAAGGAAGGAAGGAAGGAAGGAAGGAAGGGAGGGAGGAAGGAAGGAAGGAAGGAAGGAGGGAAGGAGGGAAGGAAGGAAGGAGGGAAGGAAGGAGGGAAGGAAGAAGAAAGGGAGGGAGGGAGGGAGGGAAGAAAAGAAAAGAAAGGAAAAGAAAAGAAAAGAAAAGAAAAGAAAAAAGAAAAAGAAAAGAACAGAAAAGAAAAGAAGAAAGGAAAAAAGGGGAGGGGTAAAAACCCCATGCTCGGGCTGTATGCAGCGATTTCACGTGAAAGGATGTTCGTGGACTCTCTGGGCAGCTTCTCTTCCCACCCGCGTTCAGTGCTCTCGAGCCACTTCTCTACCCATGTTGCCTTGGATGGATGAAGAAAGAATGAGGGCCAAGCTGGTTGCTGATTAGCTGCCATTTATTCAATCTGTTCTTTCCCAGATCTCTCCAACATTCCCTCTATCTCTCTGTCTAATCGAGCAATTCTTTTTTACTGCTGTTTCTCTCTCTCTCTCTCTCTCTCTCTCTCTCTCTCTCTGCTGTCTCTTTGCTTTCTCCATAATCTTCTCTCTTTCAATCCCTCATTTTCCCCCAGCCACTCTTTTTTATCCTCTCACCATGCCTCCCCAACTACGTCTCCCTACAGGAAGCGTGATCAAAAATGTTTTTCTAGTCTTCCCGACCACCTGCAGCCCACAAGGCCAAGAGAGCCTTTAAAGTGTGTTTCTCCTCTCCTTAGATCAGCAACTTAATTAACATCTTTAATTCTATTCCTTAGAGGGGTCTGTGGCGTCAGTGTCCTTGTCAACATGAACTTGGCATTGATTCTTTCAAATGCCTAACAACCCGAATCAGACTATTACACTTGAATAGATGTGGCTCACTGTCCGCAGTTTCTATCTTAGTCTTTTACACACCAACATCCAACTACGATGAAGAAGAAATTGAGAAGTTCTACATGGAGCTGGTGAAGTTCTAGAAAGAAGACCACACCTTCTATAAAATTATTGTTGCTGATTATAATGCCGAGATTGGACTGAGAAGATCGCCCGAAGAACTCCACATTGGGACCCATGGCCCAGAATGGAACAAACAGGGTGAGATCTTAGTTCATCATGTCCACCATCCATGGTAACTCACAGTTCCAGAAGACTGAATCTAAACGTTGGACATAGGAGTCTCCCAGTGGACAGTTCAATAACAAAATTGACCACATCATATTCAATCAAAGGTTTTGCCTGACTGATGTCGCTGTTGTTCCAAATGGGATCAAACCACCATCTCCTTTGTGCAAAATTCTACTTCACAGAGCGGGGAGAAAAGACTGCAAAAGTTTAAGTTTAAGAAGGGAACTCCCAGAATGACCACCAACCAGCAGCTCTTTGGCACTATTTCGGGAACATGGGAAGATACTGTCATTGATAACATCAATGAGGAATCTGATAAACTGGTTCAGCAACTCTATGACTGCGCGAAGAATGCCAAGAGTGGGAAAGCCACAGACTGACACCTGTCTTTGAAAACTCTCGAGCTTATTCGCTAATGTTGTTTGATACAAGCCTCAGGCAACCCCAAGAGAACGTTGGAGCTTGCATAGCTGAGCAGAGAAGGGATAAAGGAAGACCTCAAAGAGAGAAGAGTGAGCAGCAGTGTTGGCCGATGCGTCAGATACCGGAAACAGTATTTGCAATCCTTGCCTGTCCTTCGCCAATTACAAAACTAAGATGACTGCCCTCAGATGTCCTGATGGATCAATCACATCTTTCAGAAAGGCAATGGAAAATATTATTCACGACTTCTACTTGGATCTCTTTGACAGCCATGTCCACCTGCCCACATACCAAATTCTCCAGGATGGATATGTCATTCCCAATGTCCTCCCTTCTGAAATCTGACATGCCATTTCATTGGCAAAGATGAGTACAGCACCCAGTCCAGACAAGGTCAGATCCAAACACCTGAATAATCTGTGGCCAGTACTTGTCAATACACTGGCTCAGCTCTTCATGCTATACCTGTCTGAAGGCAAGGTTCAGTCCCAGTGGAAAACCAGTAGGACCATTCTGTTGTATAAGAAGGGAGACATCCATGACATTGGCAACTATCACCCAATCTGCCTGTTGTCTGTTTCCTACAAAGTGTTCACTTGAGTCATCCTGAATAGAATAGGCAGAACACTATATGATGGACAACTATGCAAGCAAGCCAAGTTCCAAAAAGGATTCAGCATGATCGATCATATCCACACAGTGACCAAACTCATTGAAGTTTTGCGAGAGTTCAAGATGCTACTCTGTCTAACGTTCATCGATTTAAAGAAAGCCTTTGATTCTGTTGAGACTCAAGAAGTCATCGAAGCCCTAGGCAAACCAGGTGTTCAAACTCAATATATCAAGATACTCCGCAAGCTGTATTACGGATTCACCACCAGGATCACCAGGATGTAGAATGGTGAGAACCATTCTACAAGGAAGTGATCATTGATGTAAAGAGAGGGGTGCGGCAGGGTGATATCATTTCACCAGCAGGACCATTATTCACAACTTCTACTTGGATCTCTTTGACAGCCATGTCCACCTGCCCACATACCAAATTCTCCAGGATGGATATGTCATTCATATCCTGGAGCGAGCAGATATCATTGGGCCACAGTAGCATGTGACAGGGACGAATGGAGACGTTACTGGTGCCCGCTCAAGCAAACTGAAGATTAACGGGATGACAAATGATACAAGTTAATTATACTTGTTAATATTTATCATTCCATTGGACACAGTCATAGACACTTAAGTTTGTAGGGTGACTCTCCTGGAGACATCTCACCACAGACTAAGACTACAGTACTCAGGCCAGATCAATCATTCCTAACCCCATCAGGGTTAAAATCTAGTTATTACTTTTGGATCATGACAGAATTTGTCCATGACCAAGCTCTTAACTTATAGTTAATCATTAGGGCACTTTGGCCAGGCCCATTTCAATGCCAGGGTAGCTCATAGCTCACCGCTTGCCCTGGGTCCATCCAATCCCTTGTCGGAACCCTGCTTTTGGGGATCTAGGAAGTAAAGGCAACTGAGGCTTAAGTCAAGAGGGCAGATGTTCAGGAGGTATATTATCTGGAGTCAACCAACTCCATTGCCACAGGCTTGTCTTTTTAACTGTTTCCTGTATCCATACAAAAACCAATTGTTGTGAAGTAGCTAACCACACAAAGGACATTAAGGTGAAGAGACAGACATTATTTACAAGTCAGAGTCTAATCAGGAGACAATGGTAATTGACAGTTTTTGGGGAAATCAACAAATACAAGCTCCCAGCAGCCAAGGAGGAAGGGCAAACCAACAGGATCCAAGAGGAGGATCAGTGGAATCAGGGAAGGGGAAGATCAGGGAAAGAATTAGGAGAACCCTGAAGGAAAATCAGGAGAGAATGGAAATGAGACAAATAAACTGCAATTGAGACCAACCAGCCTGGCCCTCATTTCCTCCTTCATCTGCCCATCACCATTGGCCTTCCCAGGATAGGGGAAGGGACGCAAGATCACCAAATGCAGGAGGCAAGAGAGAGAGCCTCACAGCCCTTCATATTTATGTTTTGAATATACAGTAAATCATTGAAGAAAGAAATTGAGAAATAATTCTATTTATTGTTGCATCAAAAGAAAAAAATACTTAAGAATAACTTGGAATAGGGAGGTCGAAGACCACCACAATAAAAATGAGAGGAAGTTAAAGAAAAGGGAAAAGAAAAATGGGACTCAGGGAGTTAACTCAAGTGTACAGTCACATTCTTTGCCTGAGTTTGATGCTCCTGGGCCCTTGGCTTCTAAGCTGGAGCGGCCACTACCTGCCACCCCCACCCCGCACCCCATCACTGCTTGGGAATCCCCACCCTCAAGGAGCAAGAACTCTATCTGGTGCTCTTGGATGGACTGAATTGGCATTGTTTCAATGGTCATTTTGCCTAAAGTTCTATCCAGATTCTTTGTTATACCTACCAAAATCACAATGATATTCTTCATAAAAAGTAGAAGGGAAAGGCATAAAATACACTTGCAGCAACAAAAACAGTCTTATGACTAAAATAATCCTGAGATAAGAACTCTCTGACTTCAAACTGGTCTATAACTTTTTTGTTTTTAACATTTTTTTAACAGCTGAGTACTAAATAAGCATGGTATTGAAAGATACCAGCATGCTTTTCAATACTCTAATTATTTTTAGACGCTTTCTCTCTTTTTCCTCCAAGGATTATGGCATTCCTGTTCAGACCATGAAATAGTATGTATAAATAACATTTTATAAATAGTTTTGACAGAGGTTGCTGTGGGTTGCTCATTGACCTTACAAAATTTTAAAGTCTTAATCTTCTCACCTGGAATAGGTTTGTAGTAAAGTATAACAAAGACTTTATCTGTATCATTTTGGCAGTAACAGGATAGATTTGAAAAATAAACATATTGTTTGTTAATAAGCCTGCTCTAATTCCTTCTGAAACAGGAACCAATGTTTTACATCTAGAATTTAGGTGCCCTCTTCAGAAAACCTGTAGGACTTAAAAGGGGTGAGGTAAAACTACATCAAATGTTGCAAACCTGCTTATCAATTAATTATTTGTTTAACTGCTTAGCTATATTCTTGTTTTTGTTCTCTTTTTATTCTCAAAATGACTATTAGGTCAGTTTTGTTTAACTTTTAAAGGACCTGTTTAGGGATGAATGTTTTAAAGTAACTATTTTATTGTTCTTACTACTAGTACTTTCTATTTCTTTGTACTGTTTATGTTACATATAAAACATTATCAAAATGTCTACATTAAGTCCATGAACATATTCAACATATTTATAGAGAATAATCTAATATTGTCAAAATGTTTGCATTTCTGTGCACATGTGTATTCACATGTAGAATGTTTACTTTATGTCAGAAGAAAATAGAATCAGACGAGATATTTCAATATTTTATACTTCATCTAAATTAAAAGTATATATTAACTATATACTTAACTATTATAGCAATAAACAGACATATCTATCTGGTAAACTTTTAAAACTTCTTTTATTCTGTAGCTTTTGCTCATTCTACCTTAGCTTATTATTAAATATATATGAATCAGTTATTAGTTTTGAACTGTATGAGAAAGAAAACAAAGTAAATTTCAAGAGTGTTCTTACAATAAAAGGCCACTAAAATGAACGCTACAATTGATTTATATTTCTTTCTGAACGTTCAGGTCTATGTTTCCTTGACATTCTGCCATTTTTTTCTTTGCTAATTGTTATTTATCTTTCAATTGTTTAAACCAGTTATCTCTTTTTTCAGTAATTCTGTCCCATATACCCTACAGTCTAATTTTCATTCATACTTCTCTCAGGCACTGCAGGAATCCTGATGTAATTGCATCGCACAGTACTTGACATTTAATATTTAGGGAAAGGAGAAAGTAAAGAGCATAGTGACATTGTTAGACTCTACATTTAAAGAAAACATTTAAAAAATATTTAGATGAGTTTGTTAACTATGTATATATTTATATGTAAAATATGCATTTTATATGCAATATATATATATTTCTAAACATGCATATTACCATAGTTCTATAAATCCTTCATTATGCTCTACACCAAGAAGTTAGTTTCTATTCACCATGATAGAACTAGTATCCTTGCTGAGTCACCATCCCTCTGTGGTAATGTGTGTGACTTGGGAGAAGTGGGAAGCAAGAGAAGCAGCCTGGATATAGTAGTAGCTTTCACTTCTTTGCTAGACCTACCTTGGCCACCTAGGAAAAGACCCAGCATGGGTGAAGACTGGGAAAGTTTGCTCCTAGCACCAATGTAGCAAGGTTGTAGGCACATAGATGGTGAAGGAGCCCATGGCAATGGATTCCTGGGAGGTAATAAATCCAGTAACCCTGAGGTTGCAAAAAGCCCACCTTGTGAAGCAACAAGGCCTGATAGGACTTCACCTGGTGCTAAGAGACCCAGAGAAGGCTGGACCCCCCCCCCCCACCACCACCACGCAACCCGTCCCCAGAGAAAAGCTCCATCAGGAAAAAGGCCAGAAGGAATTTCAAAGAGGACCATCAAGCACTCTGAACTCTAAGCCCTTGACAACCACCCTAGCAATGAACTCTTACCTAGCTGGAAACCCCATGTGGGGGTTGCTTGGAAAAACCTGATAAAGACCACCTTGAACAAATGAAATGCAGGCAGATACTGCCCAAGGCCATGTGCTGTTTGTGCCCTTGTAGCCAAGCACCTGTGGGGCCTGAGCAAAGTGTCACCCACATCTCCATTCTTAGATGTGTACTGCTTTCAGTCTCTGGACAAGGGTGTGTTCTCTCTTGAGGTCCCTTTGCTCTCCCTTCCTCATTTGCTTCTCCTTTGCTTCCTCCTTTGCTTCTCTCTGTCCCTTTGCTCTCCCTTCCTACCCTTCCTAAAAGCCTTCAAATAAAATCCGTTTTTACTTCACTGCTTGTTTCCTCCTGAAATTATTTTCTGGGAGATGGACTGCAGCGATAGCACAGTGGGTAGGGTGTTTGCCTTGCATGAAACCGACCCTGGTTTGATTCCTCCGTCTGTCTTGGAGACCCTGGCAAGCTACCGAGAGTATCCTGCCCTCACAGCAGAACCTGACATATTTGATATGCCAAAACTAGTAACAACCAGTCTCACAATGGAGACATTACTGGTGCCCACCCAGCAAATCGATGAAAAACAGGTTGACAGTGCTTTGATAGGAAAAACAAAACAAAACAAAACCCCAAAATTGGAAGGCCTAACTTAGGCCTAGGAATGGCTTTCCCTTCTTGCAAAGAGCAATTTCTTGCTCTAGCCTGAGTCTGCCCCTACCACCGCCCCCCCCCCCCAAGATATCGGGTGATATGGATCAACGCCCATGCTGAGAAGATCAAGTGGATATCAGCTGTGCCTTGATGGTCACCTGTCAGAATTGGCATGGCTCTGGCCCATGCTGTACAAGGGTTCATCCTCAGACTTTACCAGTCCTAGCCTTCCTAGCCAGTCCTGGAGTGGCAGAGGTCGATCAGGAGAAAGTGACTATCTTTTCTTGACCTCACATAAGTCACTCCTGGGGCCCACTTATCTCAGACACATGAGCCCTATGAAGCTGCCATCTGGTTGTGATGAAGCTCACTTTTTCACGTGCCTTGGGAGCTGGTCCCTACCCACTGAATTCTCAGGAAACTATGGACTCAGGCTGTAACCAGAAATTGATCTTTGCAGGAGAGGAAATTCACTCCTAACCTCAGCACAGATGTTTTAAGAGTGCTGTTTTCCTACACAAAAAAGAATTTTGTGAAGAGGCAAACAGCAAAAATAGACTTTATTGAAAGAAATTTAGACAAATGTGAGGGGAGAGAAAAAGAGACAGAGATAAATGTTCAAGAGACAACAGAGACTTCTTCACGATGGATAAAACCTCAGACAGCTTTTGAAAGAATGCTATATACAATTTCTCTTTTTATATTTATTTTTCTTTGTTTTTTGGGGTCATAAATTCCAATGCTCAAGGCGTTTTCCTGGCTCTGCATTTAAGGATCACTTCTGGCTTGGGGACCATAAAGTTCTTTCATATTCTTACCAGAAACTTTAGATTCAGTTATAGCTTTTCTGGGTGGTTCTTCAGTTTCTCCATCTTCAGAGAACTAAGGATTTGCATCTCAAAGGGATGCATTCCTCATATCTTTGGACTAGCTCAGGTCTGGGCAATTTCTATTAAATTTTATTATTTCTTAAAACAGTCATTTTAGTCCTTCTTTGTTTTACAGCCTAGTTCGTCCCTGAGATTTTATTAGCCTCTAATTGTTCATCCTTCTTAACGCTGCTGTATTGGGGGCTCTTCCAGGGTCAGGGGAATGAAGCCCATTGTTGTAACTATTTTCGACATATCGAATATATCACAGGTAGCATGCCAGGCTCTGCCGTGCGGGCAGGATGCTCTTGGTAGCTTGCCAGGTTCTCTGAGAGGGATGGAGGCTTTTAGGGCGGCCTCTAATTGCCACTGCACGTGTTCTTATGGTTCACACCATATTTGAACCCCTGAAAATATGGTCAGGTAATGATGGAAAATGGTTAGGAAGTGTTTATGATGTGTCGGTCCGGAAAGCAGCCTGGAGCGTGGTGGCCATTGGGTAGTGGAGGTGGAGATTGGCTGATGAGGAACTTATCTGGCACTGGCAGGGTGGGTCTTATGGGTGTGACCCATGGGTCACCAGAGATTGGGGGAAGCAGGCAGAGGATCTCTGCTCCTGGGTCCCGTTGAGCCTAGAGTCCAAGATCACAAGTTTCTGCATTGCCTGGATCTGTGAGACTTCACTCATGTGTGAGTCTCGGCATAAGTGTCCGGAAAGTGGCCTGGAGCATGGCAATGGTTGATAATGTACTAGGCTGCCAAAACAAAGGACTAAAATGTCTGTTTGCACTTTTAATGCACGTATGCTGGCATCGGAAGCATTCATCAAGGACCCGCTGGTTTAAATTGGAAGGTCAAGTACAAAGTCATAAGATTGACGGAGACAAGAAGGCATTGAACATATCATGCTGTTTTCGACACTGGAGAAGAACTGTTTATCGGAACATGCAACAGTAGAGGCATTGGTGGTATCGGTGTCCTTGTCCACACGGACTTGGTCATGAGTGTTGATTCATTCAAATGCCTAACAACCCGAATCAGACGGTTACGTTTGAAAAGATCCAGCTCATTGCCAGCAGTTTCTATCTTTGTTGTCTATGCACCAACATCCAACTAGGACAAAGAAGAAATTGAGCAGTTCTACATGGAGCTGGAGAGGTTCCATAAAGAAGACTACACCTTCTACAAGGTCATTGTCAGTGATTTTAATGCCAAGATAAGACCTAGAAGGTCACCCAAAGAACTCCAACATCTGGGCCCCTGGCCTAGAATGGAACAAACAGGGTGAGAGATGTCTGAGTTCATCATATTGATCAAGACCTTCCATGGTAACTTGCAGTTCCAGAAGGCTGCATCTAAACGTTGGACATGGGAGGCTCCTGGACATGGGAGTTCCATGATGAAATTTTCCACAGCATATTCAATAGACAATTTTGCCAGACTGATGTCGCTATTGTCCCAAAATTCCAAATGGGATCAGAGCACTATCTCCTTTGTGTGAAACTCTACTTCACGGAGGGGGGAGAAAGGGCTGAAAATTTTAAGAAGAGAAATCCCAGAACGACCATAAACTGGGAGCTCTTTGGCACTATTGAAGCTATATGGGAAGATGCTGTCATTGACAACATTGGTGGAGAATACGATCGACTGGGTCCAGCACCTCTATGATTGTGCAAGGAACACCGAGAGAGAGAAAGGCACAAAAAGTCGCCTGTCTTTGGAAACTCTTGAGCTCATTCATCACCATGGTCTGACATGAGCCTCACGCAATCGCAAGCTAATGTCTGAGCTCTCAAAGCTGTGCAGAGAAGGTAGATAAAAGAAGACCTCAAAGCGAGAATAGCAGCAGTGTTGGTTGATGCTGCAGAAGCTGGGAAAAGTATTTGCAACACCCGGCTGTCCTTTGCCAACTATAAGAACAAGATGACTGCCCTCCAACGTCCTGATGGATCCATCACATCTTCCAGAAGGGTAATGGAAAAGTTTATCCATGGCTTCTACTCAGATCTCTTCAACAGCCACGTCCACCTGCCAACATACCAAATTCCGCAGGATGGATATGTCATTACCAATGTTCTCCCTTCTGAAATCAGACATGCCATTTCATTGGTAAAGAAGCATAGAGTGCCCAGTCCAAACAAGGTCAGACTTGAACACCTGAAGAATCTGCCTCCAGTTTTATCAATACACTGGCTCAACTCTTCACATGCTTTCTGTCTGAATGTAAGGTTCTGTCCCAATGGAAAACCTGCAGATCCATCCTGTTGTTCAAGAAGGGAGACATCCACAACATCGGCAACTATTACCCAATCTACCTGTTGTCCATCCTCTATAAGTTATTCACTCGAGTCACCCTGAATAGGATTAAGAGAACACTAGACCAAGGACAACCATGCAAGCAAGCTGGGTTCCAAAAAGGATTCAGCGTGATTGACCATATCCACACGGTAACCTAACCAAGCTCTAACATTCATTCATTTAAAGAAAGCCTTCGGTTCTGTTGAGACTGATGAGGTCATCGAAGCCCTAGCCAAACAGGGCGTTCAAACTCAGTACATCAAGTTTCTTCATGAGCTGTATTATGGATTCACCACCAGGATCTCACCATTCTATACAGAAGTGATCATTGATGTAAAGAGGGGGGTTCAGCATGGTGACACCATTTCACCGAAATTCTTTAGTGCGACCCCTGAGAACATTATGCAATGACTGGAATGGAAAGGAATGGGAGTGAAAATAAATAGACATTCAGCAACTACACCACCTCTGCTTCACTGATGACATCGTTCTAATAAAACCAAATATCAGCCAAGCGGCACGAATTCTGGCCGACTTTGACTGTGAGTGTGGAAAGATCCGACTGCAGCTGAATCTCATGAATACAGTGTCATGAGAAACACACTAGTTCCTGGTGTTCCATTTTCTCTCAACAGCACAAACATCTCCGAATACAGCAGCTATGTGTACCTAGGTCAAGAACTCAACATGACAAATGACCTGGCATCTGAACTGAGCAGGAGGAAGAGAGCAGCGTAGAATGCCTTTAAGAGCATCAAGGAAGCTGTTAAGAGGACAAAGAACCTCTAGCTCCGGGCACATCTTTTCAACTCCATTGTTCTTCCTGCACTAACATATGCCTCAGAGACCTGGGCCCTATGAAAACAGGATAAGAACACTATTCAGGTATCCCAAAGAATAATTGAAAGACCTATGATTGGAATATCACATTTCTCTCAAGTGAGAGAAGAAATCCAGAGTTCTGACCTCTGTTGACGATCAAGAATCAAGGATGCTGTCTCATTTGCCAAGGTATCGAAAATCAGGTGGGCGGGACATGTAATGTGATTTAGAGATGATCACTGGACTAGAGCTATTACCCACTGCATTCCATGGGATGTCAAAAGAATGTGTGGCCGCCCACCTAAGAGATGGTCAGACTTCTTAGTCAAGACCCTTAATGAGCAGTTTGAGGCTCTTTGTGTTCCGTTCCTAGAGCAAGAAGACACTATTGGGCTACATTAGCACATGACAGGGACAAATGGAGTTGTTACTGGCTCTCACTCGAGCAAATCAATTAACAATGGGATGACAAGTGATACAAGTGATGCAAGTAAAAGCTTTTCTTAAAAGCTCCTTACGAGGGGCTGGAGCGATAGCACAGTGGGTAGGGCGTTTGCCTTGCACGCGGCAGACCTGGGTTCTAATCCCAGCATCCCATATGGTCCCCTGAGCACCACCAGGGGTAATTCCTGAGTGAAGAGACAGGAGTAACCCCTGTGCATCACCGGATGTGACCCAAAAACAAAAACAAAAACAAAAAAGCTCCTTACGAAAACCCCAAATTTATCTGTCTCAAACATTAACGAACATTTAAAATTTAAGTTTTCCAATGTTAGTGATTCCAAAGACTTGGCAGGATGCTGTAGATCAGAAGTGCAATGTAGGCCCTCTGCCTTTACTGTTGTAAAAAAGGTAGATGTACAGCAGAGCACTGAGGACTTTTTTTTTCCCCTGAAAAAGGGGACAGTGGCCAAGTAAGTTTTGAAACCTTTGAAAATATCTCTTTTATTTTGTTGATCATGTGATTTTTTTCCTTTACCCATCTACAAATTAGTGAAATGCTACCTTTATCTTTCTCTAATACACCCCCCACCCCCTGCATAGTCCCATCAGGCATAACCCCATCAGTATGATCACACTTGTTCCAAAAGCATATCATCTGTTGTTGTTTTTTTAAAGTTTCTGACTATTATTCCTTTGCACATGTTTACCACGTCTTGTTTATTTAACATTATTCATTCCTGTTAGTGCTTGGGAGTTCAGCTGCTACCATATGTGGTTCTGGGGATCAAATCCATATTGACCAACATGTGCAAGCACCCTATATGCCATGCTTTTGCTCCAGCCCCCCTTTTTCTTCTTTTTTTTAAAGCTATTATGGGAAGTGGGGCTTTTGCTTTATTTTGTTGTTTTTTTTTATATCTTGGCTATTTTGAAAAATACTAAAATGAGTATAGGGGTCAAGGTCATACGTCTTTTCAAAAGTGTCTGTAAAATTCTCTGATTGCTTAGCCAAAATTGAAATAACAGGATTATATAGTATTTTCCTCAAAGATTGTTTGCACAATTTTTGTACTTCTTTCCATAATGCTTCACCAATTTATGCTCTCCCTACAGCAGTTGATAAGGGTTCCCTTGCTCCACATTTCTGTATATATTTTATTTTGTTATTATTTCAGTAATATCTATTCCAATTGATCAATTTAATAAAATTTCTTTAAAGTGTTAATAAAAAGTGTAAAAGTTCTCCAAATAACATCCGATTTATTTCAGCAAGACTGAGCAATGATCGGGGGTTCTATATTCAAGTCTGCCTGATATCAACTATGGTACTGAAGTTTAACATGCAGGTCTGAGTTCTAATATCACTGGGATTAACTAAGTTGTAGGTGACCAGAGAATTAAAAGTCATGAATGCATGCTGAAGAAATATTATAGTGGTTAAGGTGCTTGCCTTACATGGTGCCAACCCAAGTTTCATCCCTGGCACCACATATGGTCTCCTGAGCCCTGACAGAAGTGATTGATTTCATGCCAAAACAAACACACAAAAGACTAACAGAAAACAAAAACAAGTAAAATAGCAATGATGAGTACTTTGCATTGGCTTTGATGTTTAGGTGTAAAAGACCTGAGCAGTGGCAAGAAATTTCATTTGCGACCATTTCATTCAGACCATGACTGGTTGCATTTAAAATCAATAACAGGTCTAAAATGAATCTAGTACCTCAGCGTACTCAGTGTTATAATGTTGACAAAGACATTTCCAGAAGGTGATACCGATTGTGTTACCCATTGAACTGGTTGCTGAGTTACATTAGAATAATTAAAACATGCATGTATCAATTTAGTGTATCTAAATATGTGAACAATCTGCTTTGATTTTGTTGTATTGATATGTGTGCCTTAACATGCAGTATATAATGTTGTACAGAAAGTAACTTAGTAGGGATAATGTGTATTTTGTGTGTGGCACAAATAATGCAGTTATTAATCAAAATCCAGGCAATATGGTAAATAGTTTGTTTCCCAATTTTCCTACTGCAATAGACAGACATTGATGCACTGGAGGCTTTAAACGTAAGGATACATCTAAATGTTGTACGATTGCTCACCTCAATGTGATGTGGAGCACGTGCTTTGCATGTAGGAGGTTTAATTTTAGTCCCTAGCAATCCTGGGTCCCCTGATCCTGGCCTGCAGTGGTTCTGAGCATTGATACAAGAATTGGTCTTAAGCACCACAAGTTATGACCCTCAAATCAAAGGCCACACAGCATTAAAAATGGTATAATACTGACCAAGATCATATAACTATGATCTTAGTTTGAAGGTATTAGAAAAGCTGATATTTGAAATTCTGAATTAGAATTTCAGTGTCATATCACTCTTTATCATAATGCTACATGATCTATGGTTAGAGTAGGAAGTAAACCTTTTTTTCATATGTCCCATAAGTAGATCACATTAATTTAGAAGTACGATTAATAGGAAAAAGCAATTAAATCAGAATTTCTCAAAATGTGTTCCATAAAGCACTAATAACTCTAGACAGTCTGTGAGGTAAAATTTTTCTAAAGTAATATCATTAAAAGAAAACCATATAATTAGAAATCTTTCTTAGGGAATCCTGCTTCATTCAGTCTTAGAGCTCATCTGGCTCTCAGGGACTACAAAGTATTGCAGCAGAATGTTCTTAAGTTACTTTTGAACCTCACAACTCTTGTCTTTCATTTAGAGTGTGTATTTTGTATTTATTGATAAGACAAGATATCATACATACTTTGACACCATTTAAAAAATAAATCATTATTTTTTTGTTTGTTTTGATCTTGGGGTCATACCCAGTGGTGCTCAGGGATATCACCTGACTCTGTGTTTGCAGTCCAGGAATCACTCCTGGTGGGGTTAGAGGAACTAAATGGGATATTAGGGATCAAACCCAGGTGGATTGTGTGCAAGGCAAGCACCCTATCTGCTGTGCTAGGTTTTCTGTTTTATGATGAATTTGAAGGAAGCTTGAACTGTTTGTGAGAATGACAGTAGAATGTCAAAAAGAAAATCAAGGCTGTTGTGTTACATTGCCATTAGTCAGCATTAGCTTACTAAAGATGTTTTAATACTTATTGCACTGCAAGGCTATTATTGTAGAGAGAAACAGATCCACTTGTGTTTTGCTCATATGAAGTAAGTCAGCACCACTTAGGAACACAGAACCGTGTGGGTGTACATATGCGCTATGAACAGGGAGAACAGGGCAGCTGAGAGGGAAAAAAAAATAGCTTAGCTCCATACATATTTAAAAGTCAAGATGGGGTGCTTAATTTTTTTTGATTCATTACGCCTCTAATTCTTGACTATGTTACCTTTAATTTTGCTGATTAAAAAGAACTATGTGGGTGGGTTCGTCTGCACTACTGAACAGCAGGTAGAGAGTAGCTACAGATCTTTCTTGCAAAAGGACAATTAAGGATGTAATCAGCTTTGAAAACTGGAAGTAAAAAAATAAAACACACAGACATGTATGTAAATAATTGCCCAGCTAGCAGATAGCCATTGCATGTCTCCAGAATTAAAATAAATCTTTTATAAAATTTGGAGAATAGTCAGATTATAAAAAAGATAATTTTTCTGATTGATCATTGCATACAAAAAGGCTTGACTTACGCATCTTGCAATAGAACACAATGTAAAAGCTGAAAATAAACCATAAAATACAATGCTGAAAATTTCCATATCACAGCTGCCCAGAGCGCATAACAAGGAGAATACTAGTAATGTCCAGATGCACATAAGTCTACAGGGATCCCTCTTGCCAACTGCAAAATGAAAGGAATGACAATGTCAATCACTTCCAATAGACTATGTTAATGTTTTTCAAACAGTTCTTTCACACTCAGAAATAGTACTCATTAATAATGGATAGTACTGTATGAAGGGGAAGGAATGTTGCCTACAAAACTGATAGAATTCATTGTTCATTGCTCTCAACAATGAACTGCATTTCTGCAAGATGATTTTTTCCTTTGTCTTTAAAACTCTACCAAATGGCTTCAAACCTTTTAAGCTAATTGATCCCTTTCTTTTTATTTTTTTGTGCTCACATTTCATACGTGGTGCTAATGCGCTGCCCGTTATCACATTTTCCCCTACCTGTTCCTACCTGTCCTTAAAAAGTCACCTTCTTTTTAATCAAAGTTTTTGACTAGTGCTGCTGAAATGTGCAAGAAAGTTCGAAGGCTTTCAAATTCTGATGGTAAAATCAAGATTGAGTGTTTTTTTTTTAATACTTCTTTTTTCTTTCTTATGCTTAGCTGTTCAAGCAGCTGTCAGTAGGGCCTGTGGGTTTGCTGATATATTTGGAGGTTTCCAGATTGTATAATCAAATATAAGAACTGAAAAAATCACTGAAATTCAGAAAGGTTATCAATTCCACTGAGATTAATTTCCTAATATACCACTTTCTTCAGGGAAGCACCTAATTATCTCTCTTTGACTAAGAAGCCATTTGGAGTCAATTTTATATAATGACCTCCATTTTTAACATTTTTAAGTAAATGCTTTTACGAAATAGCTTAGAGTATCATACAATACCATTATTCAGTTCACATTAGAAGATACCTTTAAGAAATATATTGGAAAGACTGTGTATAAAAATATTCACAGACTACAATTTGTTACTATAGGAAAAAAATAAATATTTATACTAAACTATGCCCTAATGGTAACAATATAATTGCAAAAAAAAACACATCATAAAATTAAAATTAAAGTTTGTATGAAGAAACATAGCAACTAAAAGAGAAATTCTATTATTGGACATACAA
Source organism: Sorex araneus (assembly GCF_027595985.1). Classification (NCBI taxonomy): domain Eukaryota; kingdom Metazoa; phylum Chordata; class Mammalia; order Eulipotyphla; family Soricidae; genus Sorex; species Sorex araneus. Next base: position 120,909,166 of record NC_073305.1, on the reverse strand, counting down.
TTGCCAACAGAGAAAAATAAAGTTACTATTCCTATAATTTAATTACAGAGGTGATTTCCTGTCAGTTGAAGTGCATTTGGGTTGATATGTTCTATTTTATCAAGGGACAATAAAAATGCAGTAAATATAGTGATTTTATATTCTAGTATGGAAAACCTCATAGGTGATGTTGTAGATAAGCCTCCCTCCCTTACCAGTTTCTAAAGTACAAGAGTGACTACATAGTTATATAAACAAGCCAAATTAAGGCTATGGATGAAAAAAGGTTTCTAATTAGTCATCTATCAAATGAAGGTTATCTGTATTATCTGCATGAGTCCTGTGTAATTATTAGATTCTTAATAATGGGAGTTGGTAGCAGAAGAGAAAAATCAGAATGATGTCAACGGTAGAGACTCCACTGATTATCATTGTCACTGAGTATGAGAAAAGTAGATGGTCAAATAAGGAATAAAGTCCCCTATAGAGTCTGGCAAAAGCAAGTAAACTAATACTCTCCATTTTATCTTCTAGAAAGGATCTGCTTTTAGTCCAGTGAGAGATGCACTTCACTTTCAATCTGCAGAAATGTAAATTAATAAAGTGAGGTTTCTAATTTTGCAGTACCTTCCTCACTCCTCCCTTCCTTCCTTCCTTCCTTCCTTCCTTCCTTCCTTCCTTCCTTCCTTCCTTCCTTCCTTCCTTCCTTCCTTCCTTCCTTCCTTCCTTCCTTCCTTCCATCCTTCCTTCCTTCCTTCCTTCTTTCCTTCCTTTCTTCCTTCCTTTCCTCCCTTTCTCCCTCCCTTCCTTCCTTCCTCCCTCTCTCCTTTCTTCCTTTCCTCCCTTCCTTCCTCCCTCCCTTCCTATTTTCCTACATTTCTCTCTCCCTCCTCCCCTCTCTCCTCCACTTCATACCTTGCTCCCTCTCTCTTTCCCTCTTTCTTATTTTCTTCCTTTTTTCTTTCTTTCCTCTGGAGACCTGGAGGATCCACCAGTGATTCATGGTCAGCCTGTCATGGCTCTATGCAAGGAAAGGAGTATGCCTTAAGGTGCTGGTATTACCTGGGCCATCACCGCAGTGCAGGGACTGTATTTGTACTTTGAAAATAATACAAATTACAAAGAACATCAACAAATGCATAATTCATATTTCAGTTCAAAGTTCTACCTAAGAAAGAAGAAAGCATTAAGAAGGACATGTAGGTACTAGTGATCCTATGATCTGCTCTCAAGCTAGGTCTGACAGGTGTTTAAACCATACTCACAAGGGCCAGAAAGATTACTACAGTGGGTAGGCTCGGGTGTTTGCCTTGCACAATGCTTACCCAGGTTAGATTTCCATGATCCCATATAGTGCCCCAGAGGCCTACAAGGAGTGACCTTGAGCAGAGAGCCAGATGTAAGCACTGTTGGTATGGCCCCAAAACAAAACAACTCATAGATATTCTATGGGTTCTTTGGTGTTACTCATGCTGAGTATTTCTGATGTGTACTCTTTATATCTAATGGGGATTAAGTAGAAGAATTAGAACAATAGGGGCAATTGGATGTATGGATTATTATAGGGAACTTCTTTATCCAATACTTAGGACTATTTAAATAACTTGGCAATTAATAGGGCAATGAATCAAGAGTAAAAAAAAATCACAAGTTATTTGAAACCCAATGGACAAGGGCCAGCATTTACTGCCCATTAATTGTCTCCTCTTTCTCTTTGTAAGAAAATGCTCTGACATTTCAGAGGGCTAATAATTTATTAAATCGAGTATACTCAAGATAATCCTCTGAATTAAAGCCAACTGATTAAGAACATTAACTGTATCTTCAAAATTCCCTTGGAGTAGCACTTTGAATACCGTTTGATTAAAAAATTAAAAAGAGGTATCTAGTGTATTTATACATGCTCTCATATTCTTGGTACTTTCTGTCCTTTAAATTGTTATGAGATCATTTATATAATGTTTAATTGATTATGCAACTTCCAACTTTCCTTTAACTTCTACCACTAACATGAGAATGCCAATTTTTACTTTCAAATATATTTTGTAGCTATCAGAATGCTAGTGATAACAGTGAATTGATGAATCTCATGGATAAGTCAGAGTTGGTAGGAAAGCATATATTGTAACTTTTTGTCAAAAACAAGGCAGAGAGGATTTACTGTTAACAGAAACATTTTCATTTCACAATGCAGAGTATTAACCACCTGAAAATCAAGGCCAAACATTTTTCTTTTCAGATGAATCCTTTAACTTGCATCTCTAAATCATCCTCTACTATTCTTGCTGCCAAACTAAAAATACGCTTTTTCTATAATTAAGGAGGGATTTGCTTGATTTTATGTGTGTGTGCGTGAGGTGGTGGGGGAAAAAGGCACACTCTTCAGTGCTCAAGGGACATTCCGATCTATCTCTGTGTTTAGGGGTTGTTCCGAGTGGTTTGATGTGGGTTTTCAGCAGGCAAAGCTCAACTCTTTGAGCTATATCTCTAGCCCTATTATCTGATGATTTGGGATTCTATCTGTAGTCTATCAGAGGGCTTTTTTTCCATTTCTTAGTTGAGATTTGACTAATAACCCCATTAATGATGACAACTTTATCATTTATGCTAACTTAATTTTTATTCTTGGAACAAAAATTTACCTTATTATTTTATATGACATGCTATGAAAGTTGGAACTGTATATCATTTGTTAAGTAGTATATGAGTAGGACCAAAAGATTATTTAGGAATGTGAAGTTCATTCTAAGATTTAGCATGAATGAACATCTGTGTTCATAACTCAGAAGTACTTTAGCATTTAGATTTTTTTATTTTTTATTTTTTTTATTTTTAATTAGTGAATCACTATGAGGGTACAGTTACAGATTTATACAATTTTGCGCTCATGTTTCCCTCATACAAGTTTCGAGAACCCATCCCTTCACTAGTGCCCATTCTCCACCACCAATAAACCCATCATCCCTCCCACCCTCCCCAAACCCACCTCTCCCCACCCCACCCTGCCACTGTGTCAGGGCATTCCCTTCTGTTCTCTCTCTCTAATTAGCTGTTGTGGTTTGCAATAAAGGTGTTGAGTGGCCACTGTACTCAGTCTCTAGCCCTCATTCAGCCCGCAACTCCCTTCCCCCGCATGGCCTTCGACTACATTATAGTTGGTGATCCCTTCTCTGCGGTGCCCTTTCCCCAGAATGTGAGGCCAGCCTCCAAACCATAGATATTTAAATAGAGAATAGATTCTTACACTTTTAATCAGTGAATATTCTACTTATGCTCATAAGGCAATAAATGTAGGCTTAGAAATAAAATAAGCCATAGTGAACATATTTTGCAGTGTTAGTGTATAACATAGTTTGAAGCACTTATATATAGAATAATTATTTACTTACTACAGAATGTGTTCAATATGCTGAAAGATAGCTAAGGAATGGTAAAATTCAGAAAGAGTTGAGTTGTGTAACAGTTTTGCCACTGTCAGCTGTGTGATATTACATAGAGTAAGCCTGAGATTTTCCATAGTCAAAGTGAGAACAGCACTAGGTATACAGACTAAACTGACGATTATATGAGTTCCACACATAATGAATTCTCCGTGAATGTTTTCCAATTATTGTCAATTTTATTTTATCTTAACTTAGGTTCTTTGGGGCTGGAGCGATAGCACAGTGGATAGGGTATTTGCCTTGTGCATGGCCTACCCAGGTTTGATTCCTCCATCCCTCTTGGAGGGCCCAGTAAGCTACTGAGAATATTTCGCCCACATGTCAGAGCCTGGCAAGCTACCCGTGGGGTATTTGATATGCCAAAAACAGTAACAACAAGTCTCACAATGGAGAAGTTACTGGTGCCTTCTCCAGCAAATTGATAAACAACAGGACGGCAGTGCTACAATGCTACAGTGCAGATTCTTTGGCTCAAACCCGGGATGTTCAGGGTTTATTCTTGGCTCAGAGGTTAAGAATTACTCCAAGTGTACATAGATGTACACTTGGTACTCAGGGTGCATAGATGGTGCCAGGAATTGTACCTGAGTCAGCTGCATTGCAAGGTGCACAGTGCCCAACCCTTTTGTCAATTTTATTATAATTATTGATTTTGGTCTCATACCTGAAGTGCTTTTGGCTTACTTCTGGCTCTCTAACGAGGAATCATTCCTGGTGGTGCTCAGAGAACCTTATGTGATGGTAAGAATCAAAATCAGGTTGGCCTCACAAAAGATAAGTGCCCTATCCAGAATCTTTACATTGTATTGTTTAATTTAAGAAAATGTCCACTTCATTCTCTATTAAAACACATCTTGGGTGTCATACCACAAGAATGGCTAAAGGAAAAGAAAATGCTTAATATTAAAAATGAAGCTAAAGAACATTCACCCAGTGGTCAAAGTGTCACAGCTTGAGGTGATATTGCTACATTTGTGGTGTAAATAATATTTAATATAAATAATAGCATATTTTTTGCATTGTAGCACTGTCACTATAGCACTGTCATCCCATTGTTCATCTATTTGCTTGAGCTGGCACAGTAACATCTCTATTGTGAGACTTGCTATTGTTTTTGGCATATCAAATATACCACCGTAGCTTGCCAGACTCTGCTGTGCAGGCAAGATACTCTCGGTAGCTTGCCGGGCTCTCCAAGAGGGGCAGAGGAATTGAACCTGGGTCAGCTGCATGCAAGGCAAACACCCTACCCGCTGTGCTATTGCTCCAGTCCAGCATATTATTTGATACTTATTAAATGTTTCAAATTATATATGTTTAATATGTTAAACATATTTTTTTATTTTGGACTTAATTTCAGTCAAGTGTTACATATGAGCACCTGACTGAATTAAGATCATGCAAAGAGTAAATAATTCAATATTTAGAGAATAATTCAATATTAATATAATCCTCCAAAGAAAGAAAAATAAATAATAGTTCCTCAAGCTTTATAATAAAAATATAATTTTCTTAATAACCTTAGATAATAAAACTAAAATGAGAAAAAATAGAAAGAAATCACTGTGAACATAGGTGAAAAGTCACAAAAAAATTGACAATTTATAAACATTTTCTTTATCTAAAATTCAAAGAGGTGATCCATAATAACATACAAATATATTATTTAAAAATAGAAGATTATATATTATATTCAAGACCAAAATGCTGATTTCCAGTCTAAAGGTGTCCTTTCAATAACTTGCAGACATTATCCTCTTTACCAGAGGATCCAATTAGATAAACCCATGGGTCACTGTCACTGTCACTGTCATCCCATTGCTCATCGATTTGTTCGAGTGGGCACCAGTAATGCCTCTCATTGTGAGACTCATTTGTTACTGTTTTTGGCATATCCAATACGCCATGGGTAGCTTGTCAGGCTCTGCTGTGTGGGCGCAAACCCGGTAGCTTGCCGGGTTCTCTGAGAGGGGCGGAGGAATCGAACACGGGTCGGCTGTGTGAAAGGCAAATGTCCTACCAGTGTGCTATTGGTCCAGCCCAAACCCATGGGTACAGAGAATAAAAAATCATCAAGATGAACTGATCATCTATTTTAATAATGTTTATCTCTATTTCCGTTATATTGACCAACAATAACTTTTAAATGTCATCATCATAAAATAAACCTAACCATTATCCAGAAACTTCCAACTGGTTACTGAGTTCTGGAACTTCTATTTTGATGTATGAGTACTCATCTCTATTCCATCTCAATTGATAATACCTTAGTCAACCTCTGCACTTGCCATTTAGACTATTACAACAAACTTTATTATCATCTTATCAATTTTGATAATCTTAAGACCCCAATGATTAATTATTTTCTTATATGCATTTCATTATAATTCTCCACTTGAAAATCTTTTTTGTGGTTCTTTATGTCTTTCAGTATAAAATTTAATCTCAACATAGTATGATTGAATTTTTGGTACCTGCCTTGTACATATATTCCATAGTAGTTGTGCATTATGCTTTCTCTAAACTGAGTCACTTGTCTTAGAATGAATGAAAATATTATGTGATATTTCTTTGACTTTTCAAATTTTCATTAGCTTATAATATTTCCACTTCTCTTGGGCGTGGGGGTGATGTTTGTGCCACAATTTTGGTCATCAGTGGGTATTCTTGGCTTTGTTCTCAGAAACAACCCCTACCTTTGCTTGCGGAAACGTGGTACTAGGGATAGAATTGTTAGAAACCATTAAAGGCAAGTGCCTTACCTCGTATATTGTACCATTTACCTTGTAAGGTGGTTTATGCTAGTTTTGCAAATAGCTCATACACAGGAATAATCTGCAAAAATTTTCACAAGAATATATTTTTACCAGTCTCATGACCTTCTCTCAAACTCTATGTTCATTTCTCCAAATCACATGGTAGTTTAATTTTCTTTTAACTAATTTACATAACCAAACCTCCTTTAAAGAAACTTATTATGACTTGACCTCTGTTTTCACTGTCACATATGTACTCTAAGAATCTATTGAATTGGTGAACAAATAAACGGTGAAACAAAATCATTTCTTAATTTGTATATGTAAACTTACAGTTTGAAAGTGATTTTCTTTCAATCAAATATTATTTTTCTCTTCAAACCACTCTTAGTCACTGTTTTGAAAAATTATGTGTATTTATAAGCTAGACAAATCATTAATATTGAAATTTAATATTGAATAAGTAAGCATATGCACTTGGACATTTTGAGTTTCCCTTACATTGCTAAACTTTTAATATTGTTTTTTAATATTTGAAGAGGAAAAAAAACTAACAAGAGTAATCAAAAAAACCTCACCACTTTTTGGCATGTGTTATGCATTTGCTGAAGCAAGCAGAAGTCTGCCATATGCCATACGTGATATGCCACCCAACTTTGCCATTATGTCAGTAAATGCATTGTATCCTGCAGCCAAGCCACATGGAATGGCACACCTTCCACTTCGGCATTTCTACAAACATTTTTTCCACTGAATTCTGTCACACATGGTATCCATAATCTGTTAGAAGGAGTTCTGCCCATTTTGTCACCTTTAACATCTGAGAACTCTTATAGGCGCCAAATGGATTGTTCTTCTGATTTGAATCAGATGTGAGTCATTCTGGGTGAAATTTCCAAAAAGGGTTTCCAGTAGTCACTTTTTCATAGAAATTTAAACATTAATGGGTAATGGCATATACAAGGTATCACTTGGATGACAGTCAATTGAATATTCAATTATAATTTTTTTACTCACATTTGTACATTGACCAAACATTTACTATATCCTCATGATGTGCCATGTACTCTATTATGTAATGAGAAATTAAAAAAGAAAATAGGCACTGAATCAATATCTTTCTCCTCAATGAAGCTAAGGAGAAATCTATGCTGTAACCAGGAGTTTTGCTTAATCAAGCACATGGAGACATCTGAGGAGGAAGAGAAAGGTTTTTTTAATCGCCCATGGGCTGATGTCTGTGAACATCAGTAACAAACAGTGGTCTCACAAGCCTTTTAATAGGTCATTATTGTGATATGACCACTACTTTGTTCATGTTCAAGCAACATCGGGCATCCACAGGATGATATCTTATCAGCATGGTTACAGGGAGTTTCCTAAAATCATTAACATTTTTACTACTCGGAATATGGAAGCTCATCCTAAGTGCAGACAGGATGAGCACTCACTAGCTAAATGACTACTACAGAGTGTATGATATAATCAATTGTAAAACAATAAAAAAATAAAGGTATATATAATAAATTTCTTTAACAGTTAAACCAACTAAAGATCCTTCATACAATTTCTTACTTAGTCCACTTTAATCTTCTTTTTGCCACTTGAAAATTTAATTTAGAAATAAAACTAGATTTCTAAAGTAAAATGCCATATACAAAAATTCATGAATAAAGAAAATAATTCATAAAGTTCAGTGCATAAACATCACAAATAAAAAATGCACACCTTTCTACTTGAATATTTTCTATAAAAGTCACGTTTAGCCTTTGGCATGGAAATCCTTACAATCTTACAATCCTTATAGTAATAAATTTTTGGGGAAAAGAGACTTTTAACACATTTTTATTATACATGCTGGAGCTTGAGGAATTCTATAGTGGTCAAAATTCGTTCCAACCCTGGAAGCACTTATAGTCCCTTGAGCACTCTCAGGAGTGATCCTTGAATGCAGAGATAGGAGTAAGCCCGAGCATCTCTGGTGTGACCAACACACCAGAGCCCAAACCATGTATTTTGAAGGCTATATTAAGAAGCATACTTTCTTCAAACTAAATTTGAATAAACATATAAATAAGATCATTGTCATTTTGGATATCATATTATTGTGGACATTACTTAGAAAACCATGGCATGCTGAAATATGAAATTGGTATTTAAAAATAATTTAATATATTTGACAGTGTGTTTGACAATATTGAGTAAGCATTATTTATAAGTATAAATTATTTATAGTATACTGTATATTGGCATATATATCTCTATATGTAACTATACAGATATATTTTGTCAATTTAAACAGATGTAACATTTGTTAAACTCATCATGTTTTATCATAATGAGAGTTTCTCTGAATAAAATTTAAAGAATTTTTTTTGGTTTGGACCATGTAAAGTTTAATATAACCAATGATTTAGTTTGAAATTTATCTTTTAAAGGTTTAGTATACATAAAAGTATCTATTAGTGAAAGAAAGTATGTTAATTAACATTATTAGTCCCCAGTATTTGGTTGATACCATATTAAATTGGTATTATGTAATATATTATATATATATTACAAATATTATATAAGACAAACTTTCTTAAATTAATATTAATAAATTTATTAAAATCAAGAAAAATTGGGATATATATTTGGAATCTAAGATCATTTAAAATACTTTATGCACTTTTAAATACAACTTGTTATAATGCCTTTTTAATAAAAATCAAGACAATGTGCTCACTAAAAATTCATCATTCTAAATGATGGTTTGTATGGGAACAGATTTATCAGTATAATGTATAATTTCTTATCCTCAGGTACTGTTCATCAGTTTTATTAAAGAGTACTAGTATAGTAATAAAATAATGATGTAGGAAAACAGTAAATTAGTTCAGATATAGTTGCCAAATTTTTGCTTATTTTTTTTTAAGACGAAAACATTTGAAATGAAATTATTGGGTGATTGAGAAGCTCTGTAACTCCAGAATTAGAGAAGGTTTGGCTGTAGAACTAACTAACTCACCAATTTTTCCTAGTGGTGATTCTGACTAATAAATATTCATGTAATCTTTACTTTTATCCAGAGGGATAGGTAGAACATTGGACAAAATTTATTCTTTTTGACTATAATATCCTTTCTTAAATATAGTTTTTATTCTATGCATTTAAAACACATTTTGACTGTGCTTAAATAACATGATGCAGTAGATGAAAACTGACTTGACAAGTGTGAGAACTGGGTCCTTTATATTAAAATGTAACCGGGAAATGCTAGGTTATTGTAATGTTAATTTTCTATTTTTCAACATGAGGAAACTTACTAAGTGCTTCTAGAATGTTTTATTTGTCTAATATTTAAACTATCAATGAATAGAAAGTAGTTTATTAAAATACTAAAGGTTTTTTTTTCTTTTTGAGTCACACCCAGTGATACTCAGGGCTTACTCCTGGCTCTGCATTCAGGAGCCACTCCTGGCGGTGATCGGGGAACCATAAGGGATGCTGCTGGGAATCAAACCCGGGTTTGCCACGTGCAAAGCAAATGCCCTACCCACTGTGCTATCACTCCAGCCCCCAAAGTACTAAAGTTTTATTCATACTTATAGTACCAAATACAGCTGAATCCCAAAACATTTTAAGCATCACTCTCAATATTTACTGTGCTTTCCTGCCTTCCTTTATTTTTTAAAGAAGAGTGTTTATGTATATTTATATCAATGTAGCCTTATGTTTATGTATCTACACAAAAAGACTAACTAAATACATTTCCATGACTTTTTTCTTAATGTTTTTAGAAAATTTTCAGCACCCTATTCAAATTTAAGATGTATCTGGTCGATAAAAAATCCTCACTATTCTCACATTCATGACCTCTGATTTTTGCTGTTGTTTTTGTGTATTTGCTTTGTTTTTGTCTCACACCCAGCAATGCAGGGCTTACTCCTGGCTCTGTGCTCAGGGATCACTCATGGCAGTGCTCAGGTTAGCGTATGTGGTGCCTGACTGATTGTATACAAGGCAAATACCTTTCCTGCATTCCTATTGCTCTGACCCTAAATCTCTAACTTTCCTATTCTCATTCACAGCACATCTACACACACATGTGTACATAATACACAAAATACACACAAAGTGTTTAATTAATTTTATCTCTGTAAGTTTCATTTACCATTTTAGGTAATGCACAGAAATCCGGGTTTATTTAATTTTTTTTAATACCTTAAAGACCTAAATCAAAATATATTCAACAGTTCGTTCTACCCTCTCCCTACTAACTCTCACTCTATCTTCAGGCCACCAGCCTGGTAGTTTCTGTTCCAAGATCCCATCCTCATCACCACTTCTTTGCACACCATTCCCTGTCCTTTCCCACTTCCTTCCCAAGCATCTGTGCACAGGGATTGTGAAGGATACTGTGTCTTCCACCCCACACTAAAACTCTCTCAAGTCTCAGGTGTTAGTAAAATATCAGAGAACTCTAAGTAACAGTGGGGAAGGGGCTAGACTATTGATATGAAAGTTGTCCTATAATGAACACCTGTACATAAAATAACAAATAGCAAAAGCAAAAATTTCCTGGGATGGGTCTGATATGGAAAATAAAGAGCAATACCCTTATTCCTTATAGAGCACCCTGGGGGCCAGGGGATGGGTGGGAATGGATTACAAATTAACCCCAAACTGCAACACACCCATGTAGAAACTGTACAGAAACATGCCAGATCTTTAACTTGTATAATTAGCTCTGGAATCTCTCAAGCAATGACTTTGGAGACACCATGATAAGGATGTTTAATACACTTAAAGAAATGTTGACATGGGTAGTCAAGAAAGCACCATAAAGTATGAGATCAGAAAGGAGAACAGTATGATCAAAAGTTACTAGAATATCTCGAATACTGTAAATCCAATGTTAAGACAAGTTCACAGCAATGCAAGTGTTTAAGAAGCAAGGAAGGATCCAAATTAATAACAATGGTACTGCTTAAGATACTTTTAGAAAATGACCAACAACATGAGTCCAATGAAGCTGGGAAGGAAATACTAAAATTTACAGCAGAAATGAATGAAATATTTTTAAAACAAAATGAAACAGCAATTCTTTTAATGAGTGAACACATTAACACACCATTAGAAACCATTACCAGACTCCTAAATGAAGAAAAAGAGAAGGCTATAATAAACAATCCAGGTATTAAAATGGAATACTACTCAGCTACAAAAAGGTAAAAACAAACAAAGAAACAAAAAACCCACAAAGAAACAATAAAAAGTAAAGAAAAAAAAGGTGAAATCACGCAGTTTGCTGGTGCATGGGTGAAAGTGGTGGGTATCATCCTGAGAGAAGGAGAGAATGATATCTTGCACATAAAGAGATATAAAGAAGCATAGCATATAGGGGCAAAGCTACAGTACCTAAGAAATGGTGCAGAGAATTGAGCTTTACTTGCTATGAGTCTGGGGCAAAGGAGTTTGAGGGGAGAGACCTTGAAATAATAGTAGAGGAAATGGGTACTCTTGTAAGGGCTGTGGTTGAGGGACATTTATGCATGAAACTCTACCACTAACAATATTGTAAATCACTATAGCAGCACAATAGCACTGTAGCACTGTCATCCTGTTGTTCATCGATTTGCTGGAGTGGGCACCAGTAACATCTCCATTGTGAGACTTGTTACTGTTTTTGGCATATTGAATACACCACAGTAGCTTGCCAGGCCCTGCCATGCGGGCAGGATACTTTCTGTAGCTAATGACTAAAATTTTAAAAGTATTATTTTTCTTTATTGAAGCTAAAATTACAAAAAATATATTAGTTTTATTTTCAATGTTATTTAAGGAAAAGTAACATATTTTAATGTAGCATGTAATGCTGTTGTACTGATGATTATTTATTTCATCAGCTATTTAAACATGCATCTTCATACATTAGATAGATTGCTGTCATTTGTAAAGGAACTGTATGTGTCTTCAAAGATCATAAATTTTCTCAGAAAAAAATGACGGGCAATTCTATCCTTATTGGTAGAAAATTAAATTTGAATTATAATTTAATCATTTGTAGCAAACAATTTCTGATGGGTTTATTCTTTTGCCTCACATGAAATAATTGAATCATCAACCATTTTAAATACTGTGTATGTGACACCTGCTATTATGCCCCCTTTGTATTTTTTTGTAGCACCATGGTTTACAATATTGTTAATAATAGGGTTTCGCACACACAGTGTTCCAACATCCTCCACCCTCCACCAGGGTATCTTCTTCCCTCCACTACTGGCTCAGGCTCTTGTTCCAAACATTTCTGCCTCCTGCCCTCAGTAAGCCTGATTTTGTAGACTAGTTTCCAGGTCCTCATGTCAATGAGTATTTGTTATTACTACGCTGTTTTTTTTAGCCATTATATGAGAGGTTATTCCATACCTGTCTCTCTGCGCCTGATGAACTGCACCCAACTTGATACTCTTCAGTTCCATCCACTAAATAGCAAGCTAAGGACTTTCTCAGGGTTGACTCCTGGCTCTGCTCTCAGGGGTAACTCTTGGTGGGAAAGGTGGACCATGTGGGATGCTAGGGTTTGAACCAGGGTCAGTTATTGAACCAGTCACAATCAAGGCATGTTCCCTACCCACTGAGATATCCTTCCAGGCCCCAAATTCAGAATTTATTTTGTTTTTCTATGGTTGGGGGGGGGTATACCTGGTGGTCTCAGGATTCTGAACTCAGGATCACAATTGTTGGATAAAATTGCTGTGTTCATTCGAGGAAAAGGCTTCACTTTTGTTTCAACAGATGATGACCCCACAAATAAATGTTGGGTCCCATTACATCTCATTAGGAGTCAACTTCATCCATGTGAGTTTAGCCCTCAGACTGCCAGGGACTCCACATCCCTCCGAACTTCTGACTCGAGCCACCGCCAGACTGATTTGAGCTGGAAGTCACAAGGAAATTCGAGGAGGATGCAGCATCAGAGAACCTGCAAGAGAGGCCTCTAGCTCCTTTAGCATGTCATGAGGTCAGATTAAGAACATTCCTTAGACCCCTCTTTTACAGGTTGTGGATTGGACAATGACAGGATCCCTCATTTGGAGTAGCAATTCCTTCCTTTTAGCCCTCCTCGGAATTCACAGCTGCTTTAGTTCCCTAAGGAGGAAGGAACACTTTTTAATAGGAACACCTTTTCGTTTTTTTTCTCTAGGATACCCACTTGTACCGGAGCTCCTTCCTATCTCTTTCTCTGCCCCTAGGCATGGAGATGTACCAAACCCCCAATGTTCAAAGCCTCTGATAACTTACAAAAAGTGTTTTTTCTCAAACAATAGTTAGGCCATGTGCACATCTATGGCTGCCATTAAACCTCACCAGAGAATGGCTGTGTTCCTGTGTTGAAGGACTCTTTACAGAGGTTGTGATACTCCTGATCCATTGCTCCCTGCAGTTCATCACACTCCTAATAGTTACTCCACTGAGACTCATTGCTGTGACCACTACTGAATGGGTGGCCCGCACGGGTGACATGTGAAGCAGGGAGGAGAAAGGCAGTCACTTTCTGCCCATCTGTCTCCTGCCTCTGCTACCCGGGACCCAGGGTTACTGGGTTCTTGTCTCGCCTGGCAGAAAAGAATTTCAGTAGACAAGCAGTGAAGTAAATAGATTTTATTTGAAGGGTTTTGAAGGTGTGAAGGGGTCGACAGACAGACAGACAGATGGTGGGGTCGGGGGGCGTGGATCGAGAGAGAGACGTGCTCAAGAGAGAATGCGGGGGCTGGTGCGATAGTACAGCAGGGAGGGCATTTGCCTTGCATGTGGCAGACTCAGGTTCAATCTTCGGCATCCATATTTCCCCCCATGCACTGCCAGGAGTAATTTCTGAGTGCAGAGCCAGGAGTAACCCCTTTTTGGGTGTGACCCAAAAAGCAAAAAATAAAAAATAAAAAATAGAGAGAGAAAATGTGGGCATCTCCAAGTGTGGAGTTGCCCCTACACACATACCAGCATTAGACAGGAAACCATGAAAGTACACATCTCAAGAGGGGAGATACAGGTGACACATGTGCTCCGACACCACATGTTCTCAGCCACATGGGCACAAGCAGCACATGGGCTTGGGCAGCATATGCGAGTCCCTCCTTTGTTCAAGGTGGCTTTTGTAGAGTATCTTCTCAGGATGTCTTGATCTGGAATGTTCTGGAGTTTTGGGCTGAATCATTAAAGTTAATCAGATTAAGGGAGAGGTACAAGGGTATCCGAGGAATTTTCTTCATGGGTAGGTATTCAATCTCCACAGAATCTGTTGCTGGCTAAAGGTGAGGGTCTCATTAGCCCTTAGCTCCTGTTTTCTGCAAGGTTGGTTTTCACAACTTCAGAGCTATTACTTCCTAGAAAATTTACTGCCATTGCCTGGGGAGGGAGCCTTCCCTATCTGCCTGTCTGGCCTACATCACTACATCACCACACTGCTGTTGGAGGAAGGGCTCTTCAAACCTCAATCAAGATCCATGAAAACATTCTTCAAAATATGACTAAATGACTCTCATCACCTCTGGATAATTCAGGACAATTGGATACTTTACAACAAGCACTGCTCTGGGTCCAGGGATGGGTTGAAGTTTTAAAACAACAAATGATGGGGCCGGAGCGATAGCACAGCGGGTAGGGCGTTTGCCTTGCACGCGGCCGACCCGGGTTCGATCCCCGGCATCCCATATGGTCCCCCAAGCACTGCCAGGAGTAATTCCTGAGTGCAAAGCCAGGAGTAACCCCTGAGCATCGCTGGGTGTGACCCAAAAAGCAAAAAAAAAAATAAATAAAAATAAAAAACAAATGAGACTTTTGCAATTGGATTTTTTCCTCTTTCTATTTCAATTAGTTTGCATTTTGTAAGAAGAAAAGGAGGAGATGTTAAATAATGTTGCTATATTCCACTCCACAAGGAGTTTATGTTTACTGAGTAACACCCATCACAGTGCTCCCAAAGCACTCCCATTGCCTCACATTCATCATTAACCTTTGTGCTCTGCTTCCCCACCTGTTAATCTCTCATTTCCCCTAATCAGAGAGTGTGACTTGTTAAGTCAGATTCTTCAGAGATCTCTAGAGTTTGTATTTGTAAGTGAAATATTGCTTTACTCTTTCCTTCATGTCCTTTGCAGTTTACTTTAGAGCAATATCTTTTTTTGTATAGATACAGGAAGGCAGTTGATGCTATGCTCTTGTTACTTGAGAGTTGACTTCACATACTATTTACTCCTGTGCATCTGTTATATTTACTTGACTTACAACTCAGTTGCCCTTAGTTCCTAACACCTCAAAGAAGGCTTCCTAGTGGGTACTTGGATGGACCCAGGGCAAGCTATATGCTTCCCTGGCTTCTAAAAGGGGCAAGCCAAGTGCCATTATAATAAGTTAAGAGCATGGTCATGGACAACTCTGTCATGACCCAAAACAAAGTATAAAACTGAATAAAACTGGATAAAGGACCTTCCTGGGGTTAGGAAAGATTTACCTGGCCTCAGTACTGTGGTCTGGGATATATAGTGAGATGTTTCCAGGAGAGATACCCTGTAAGTTTAATATATCTTTTACTGTGTCCATAAAATTGACTAGAAATATTAAGTAAATTTAAAATGACTGTTTAAATAATTACTGACTAAGGGAAAGGGAAAGTAATACACTTTAGATGGAATTCTGCCCTTAGTGGATCTCCTAGCAGGATGCTATTTTGTCCTAGAAGCTTCCGCAGAAGGACTTTTCATATGTTGATTGTACTACCTCACCTATGTGAAGTTGCTCACCCCAACCTTTGAGTACTGCACTTAACTAACTCTGGGGGAGTGGGATGGGAGACAGAGTAAAACTGAATGGAGAGGGCGAAACTGGATGGAAAGAATAAAATTGGATGGCTGGTGTGTGAGACTCAGATAAGAGGTAGTGTGAGTCTGGTGTGGAGACAGAGATTGGAATAAACGGTGACTGATCACCAACCACCGTGGCAGCCCTGTTCCTTCCTTCATATGTCCTTCTGCAGCAGCCATCTGGGAGTGGGGAAGCAGATGATTGACACCAAACACATGTGGTTGCGCACCCACACTTTTTGAACACACAACAACTAATACGTTCAGGGGACCACAGGAAGTTTCAAGGATCAAACTCAAGTCAGCTGTGTGCAAGCCAAGCACCTTATTCATTGTACCATATCTCCTGCCCCAAATATATGAGGCTAGTTTAGGACATGACTTGGGTAAAACCTGGTAAATCTTGGGGTCATGCAGTAAGGGGAATAAAACTTTTCCCAAACTCTAATTTTTTTCAGTCAATTTTAATTCCAATAAGATCCCACTTAATCATCCCATATAGAGAAGGGAACACCAAGTAAAATATGATTGGAGATCCTGCGCGGGGAGGGAGATGCGCATGGGATCGGGGGGTGGGAGTGATACTGGGTTCATTGGTGGTGGAGAATGGACACTGGTAGAGGGATGGGCTCTTGAACATTGCATGAGGGAAAAACAAGCATGAAAAGGTGTGAATCTGTAACTGTACCCTCACTGTGACTCACTACAAAAAAAATTAAAAAATTAAAAATAAAAAAGATCCCACTTAAATCCCTATTTATTAGATCAGTTATTTTTTGAGATGCCTGGAATTGGAGTGATAGCACAGTGGGTAGGGTGTTTGCCTTGCATGAATTTGATTCCTCTATCCCTCCCGAAAAGCCCAGCAAGCTACCGAGAGTATCCCACCTGCACAACAGAGCCTGGCAAGCTACCCGTGGTGCATTCTTTATGCCAAAAACATAACAATAAGTCTCACAATGGAGACGTTACTGGTGTCAGCTCGAGCAAATCGATGAACAATGGGATAACACTGCAGTGCAGTGATATTCAGATGCCATGGTTTACAATAGTGATGGTTTTTAACTCATGTTTTGAGAATACAATGATATTGCAGAACAATCATTAGAATGCCAGCATCCTCTCCCACTCTCAGGACCCCCTTCTTTTTCTTTAAAAAGAAAACTTTTTTGAACAGAAGTGGTGAGGGTGGGCATCCTTGCCTTGTACCTGATCTTTTCTGTAGAGGAAAGGCCCTTCGTTTTTCCCCGTTGAGGATAATTTTTGCCATGGGTTTGTGGTAGATGGCTTAGACTATCTTGAGGAAAATTCCTTCAAAACCCATTTTGATGAGAGTTTTCATCAAAAATGGGTGTTGTATCTTGTCAAATGCTTTCTCTGCAACTATTATGATAACATGTTTTGATCTTTACTTTTGTTGATATGATGGATTATGTTGATTGATTTCTGAGTGTTAAACCATACTTGCATCCCCGAGATGAATCCCAATTGGTTGTGGTGTATGCCCTTTTTGATGAGCTGTTGGATTCTATTTGCTAATATTTTGTTGAAGATCTTCGCATCAGTGTTCATCAGGAATATTGGTCTATAATTTTCTTTGTTAGTGGTGTCTTTGTTTGCTTCTGGCATTAGGAAGATGTGTGCCTCATAGAAACTCTTTGGGAGAGTTGATGTTTCTTCAATTTCCTGGAAAAGCTTGGGGAGAACTGACAACAAGTCCTCTTTAAATTTTTGAAAGAATTCACCAGTGAATCCATCTGGACCTGGACTTTTGTTTTTGGAAAGACTTTTTATTACAGTTTCAATTTCCTTGATATTAATGGGTCTATTCAGGTATTCAAGTGTTCTTGGTTCAGTCTTGGGAGATTGTAGGAATCAAGAAATTTATCCATTTCTTTCATGGCATACAGACTTTCCTTCCTGAGGAATGCTGCAGAGCTATAAATTTTCCTCTTAACACGGCTTTTGTTGCATCTCATAGGTCCTAGTAGCTCATATCTTCATTCTCATTTGTTTCAAGGTATCTTTTGATTTCTTCCTCGATTTCCTTCCTGATCCACTCATTGTTCAACATTGAGTTGTTTAATTTCCAGGTGTTTGATTTGGTATTATCATCTGTCTGTGATTAGCTTCTATCTTCCGTAATCGTGGTCTGAAAAATAGTTGATACAATTTCTATCTTCCTGATTCTATTGAGGTATGTTTTGTAACCAAGTATGTGGTCTATTTTGGAAAATGTTCTGTGTGCACTAGAAAAGAAAGTGTATTATTTCTTTTGGGGGTGTAAAGCCTTGTATAGGTCTATTAGCCCTCTCTCTTCCATTTCTTCCTTCAGAGCCAGTGTTTCCTTGCTGAGTTTTGTTCTTATTGATCTATCCAGAGGTGATAAGGTGGTATTGAACTTTCCGACTACTATTGTGTACTTGCAATAGTGGATAGGCAAGAAAAAGATATTAAGGGCATCCAGATAGGAAAGGAAGAAATCAAACTCTCACTATTAGCAGAGGATATGATATTATATTTAGAGAATCCTAAAGCCTCTACCAAGAAAGTCTTAGAAACAATAGACTCGTACAGTAAAGCGCAGGCTATAAAATAAATACCCAAAGTCCATGGCCTCCCTATATGCAAATAATGAGATAGAGGAAAGAGCCATGAAAAAAGCAATCCCGTTCACAATTATGCCCTAGAAAATCAAGTACCTCAGAATTAGCTTAACTAAGGAAGTAAAGGACGTCTACAAAGAAAACTATAAACCCTACTCCACAAAATAAAAGAGGGCATGAGGAAATGGAAACATATCCCTTTCTCATGCATAGGGTGAATCAACATTGTCAAAATGGCAATACTCTCCAAAGCACTGTACAGATTCAATGTGATCCTTATAAGGATACCCATGAAATTCTTCAAAGAAATGGATCAAGCAATGCTGAAATTTATATGGAACAACAAATACCCACGAGTAGCTAAAGAAATTCTTGGGAGAAAGACGATGGTAGCCATCACCCTCCCCAACGTTAAATTCTACTACAAAGCAGTAACAACTAAGACAGAATGGTACTGTAACAAAGGCAGAGCTGCAGAACAACGGAACAGGTGAAATTTCCCTACACACAACCCCAAATGTATGATTATCTAATCTTTGATAAGTGAGCAAGAAACATGAAGTGTAGCAAGGAAAGCATCTTTAATAAATGGTGCTGGCACAACTGGACAACCACATGCAAAAGAATAGGCTTAGACCATGACTTAACACAGGCACAAAAGTCAGGTCAAAATGGATTAAAGGCCTCAATATCAGACCTCAATTCATAAGAAACATTGAAGACAAAGTCGGCAAAACCCTCCACGATATTGAAGCTAAAGGTATTTTCAAAGATGACACGCAACTGATCAACCAAGTGGAAACAGAGATAAACAAATGGGACTATATTAAACTTCTATAAGGTCTATTATCCCTTCTATATTAAACTTCTTATAAGCTTCTATAAGAAGCTTCTGCGCTGCAAAAGAGACAGTGACCAGAATACAAAGACAGTCTACAGAATGGAAAAGGATATTCACCAAATACCCATCTGATAAAGGGTTGATATCAATGGTGTAGAAGGCAGTGGTTAAAATATACAAAAACAAAACATCCAACCCCATCAGAAAATGGGGCGGAAAAATGAACAGAAAATTTCTCAAGGAAAATATCCGAATGACCAAAAGGCACGTGAAGAAATGATCTTCATCACTAATCATTACTTCATCACTAATATCAAAACAACTATGAGATATCACCTCACACCACAGAGACTGGCAAACATTCAAAAGAACAGAAGCAACCAATGTTGGCGTGGATGTGGGGAGAAAGTAACCCCCCTACACTGCTGCTAGGAATGTTGACTGGTTTGGCCCTTTTGGAAAACAACATGGTGGCTTCTCAAAAAATTAAAAATTGAGGTCCCATTTGACCCAGCAATGCCACTTCTGAGAATATATTTCAGAGAGGCAAAAAAGTATAGTCAAAATGACATCTGCACTTGTATGTTCATTGTAGCACTGTTTATAATAGCCAGAGTCTGGAAAAAACTTGAGTGCCTGAGAACAGATGACTGGTTCAATAAATTTTGGTACATCTACACAACGGAATACTATGCAGCTGTTAGAAGAGATAAAGCCATGACCATTGCATATTAGTGGATCAACACGGAAAGTATAATGCTAAGTGAAATGAGTCAGAAAGAGAGAGACAGACTTAGAAAGATTGTACTCATCTATGGAATATAAACTAACAAAATGGGAGACTAACACCCAAGAACGGTAGAAATAAGTACCAGGAGGTTTTGTCCATGGCTTGGAAGCCTGCCTCACATACTAGAGGGAAGGAAGCTCAGATAGAGAAGGGAACACCAAGTAAAGTGTGGTTGGAAGACCCGCTCGGGATGGGAGATGCATGCTGAAAGTAAACTATAGATTGAACAGGATGGCCACTCAATACCTTTATTGCAAACCACAACTCCCAAAACAAGAGAGAGAACAAAAGGGAATGCCCTGCCACAGAGGTGAGGTGGAGTGGGGGAGAGAAAGGGGTGGTGGTGGGAGGGATAATGGGAACATTGGTGGTGGAGAATGGGCACTGGTGGAGGGATGGGTACTCGAGCATTGTATGACTGAAACACAATCACAAAAACATGTAAATCCCTTATGATGATCCACAAATTTTAAAAAATAATAAATTAAAAAAATAAAAAATAAAAAAATAAAACAAAATAAAATAAAATTCTCTGTAAAGAAAAAAAAGAAAATGAAAACTTTTCATTGAGATTTTGTAGTTTATAGTGCTACTAGTAATGGGTTCTCTTACACCTAATTCCAACACCGCACCAATTCAGAAAATATATTTTCATGTTACATATTAGCTTGACTAAATATTAAATTCTTTAAAGATTTTGGTTTAAAATTATAGCTAAAAAGTGATTTTTCCTGCCAGAGATGACTCAAAAACAGATAAATAAAATATAAAAGTCGGTTTTACAAAAAGTTAGTTGATGGTTTATAAATTTTATTTACTAATTTTCATTTTTCCTTCCCCCCCAAACTCCAGTTATCTGAAGACTGTGAATTAGTTTGTAACATAGCCATCATTAATGTATTAGAGGTGGAATATGTATTATGGTCACAAGATGAATAACATTTTGGTATAATTCAGTCACATTTGTAAGAAGTAAAATTATAAATTAAAATATATTTAATTTTTGAGCTATCTTAATGTGTTGAATGATAAACCTTACACCTTGAGTTTAATTAATATATTGAACATTCACAGAACAGTATTTTAAACTACATGTTTACAAATTTTAGAGAATTTTTTTATAAATCTTTAAAGTATCAGGGAAAAATAAAATGTAGCACATGTAGAGATCTATGTTTTAGCCTTTATTTATTTTCAGTATAAAGCATTCCTTTTCACGTATCAACATGTACCTGTAATCATCTTTCCTTCCCACCACGCCAATCCTCTCCTGTGGTTGTGTTAAGTAACAGGATTTTTGTTTTGGAGTTATCATCTGTTGTTTATGCAGTTCAAATAAAGATAACCTGCTCATATGTTTTACTATGACCATGTTAGGTAAAACCAAACTGAGCATTTTGTTTCAGGTGGTATAGTAACTCATTCAGAGATAGGGCAAACTCAAGACTCATATGGACAGTAAAGGTCTCCCCAGGTACTTATCCTTAAACAACTTTGCAAAAGGGACTCTTGTCCTCTGAAAATGGCATGCTAGTTTACTTTATACTACCAATCTACCTAAGAACAACCAAGATTTCTTTAAGGGTAAAATAAAGAAATTTTACCTTCAAAGTTACCTCTTTGAAGGGACTTGAAAGTTATCTATTTAGCAAGAGAACCATAGAAGACAAATATAATATTTAATGTTGCTTTTTATTAGATAATTTTCAACTAAAAACAGAAAACTGAAAGGTGAGAAGCACATCACTGAAGGGGTCAGGTAAGTGGATAGATGGTCTACAAAAATTGCATGAACCCTGTAAATTTAAGGGCTCATAACATGGGAGGGGCTAACATAAATACTTTAGGCCATAAGATCTAACCATATAGGTTTAAAGCTAGGAATAAGGTAATAGCAAAGTAAATAGTATAAATAGGGAGTAAACACACTTTAACTTGAATGTTTATGGATGAGACATTGCTTCTTATGTAGTGAGTATAGCTACTTATTTGAGATCAGTTGTGCATGTGGTAGAATAATTTTGATTGCCAAATGTTGTTGGCATCTTGTGAGTAGAAACAAAAGATTTTGATAAACGTTGTGCAATGTACAAAACAACTATCCACAAAACAACAGAGATCTAGTTCAGAAGATTAGAAAACCTGGTTTAATTTACTGCACTAGCCTGAAGACTCTAATGGAAACTCTAGAGAGATATACCATCTATTTCTTCAAATATTTTTTATCTTTTATGCTGAACCAAATCTAAGTGAAAAATATCTAACAAAATTTCTTTTAATCCAACAATTGAAAATAAGTTTAGAAAAAGAGAAACAGGTGGTTACAACAGATACTATGTACTTAAAAATTAAAACAGTGAGATCTTGAATTTAAAAGAATAGGGGATATTTCTAGAGTTATAATAACAACATGAAAAATGTTGACAGGAAACTAGAAACTTTTAATATAAGACAGATGATGAAAGAAATAATCAATGTAACTCTTGGCTGGCATTATAGCTAAAGAAGGAATACTGCCACGTGTGAGGACAAGTGTTTAATCTCCTACAGCACTGTATGTTTCCTGAGCACTGTCATATCAGGACACCCAACAATGCAGTAGTAACAATACTAACAACAATAACATGCTCCTTTCCAATCAGTACAACTGTTCTTTAAAAGGAATATCAGAACATGAAGCTGTAAGGATATCACTGAGTTGTTACTCAGGACATCCAATGTCACTGGAATTTAACTATTGGCCATATTATGTTTGTTGTCCTGGCCCCTAACCAAAGTGAATAAATTTCAATAAGCTTTACAATCAATGCCAATATACACACTAAATTTACCACAGTTAAATTAAGCTACATATATTTGGAAATATATTTGGAAGTGAAGAAGTAATCATTAACAATATATTTTAATATTATATAAGAAGGTGCCTATCACGATTTGCATGCAATACATGAAATGTGAGATTCTATTTCTGCTATGAATTTATAGCATAAATCTCTGCACTTTAAAATTTAGTATAATTGTTTTTTATTTTACAAAATTAAATAATGTAAGCTAATATAAGATCTATGCCAATATTAGTTTATTCTCCAGTCTTCAACTTTGGTTTCCATTAGTTTGAATCTATTATCAGGAAGTTTCCCTTTCCATGTACCAAATGTTTGATGGAACCAGACTTGACAGTTTCTTTGCAAATAAATGTTTAAAAACTGAAGTACAACATAGTACAAAATACACAGTCCACAGTTTTTTACATAAAAATTAGTGAGTATAAGTTACATAACTAACCCCCTGGTCAAGAAATATAATATCACTAGCATTTAGAAATGCATTTTTAGCACAATAACTCAAAGAAAATAAAGCAAATATTACAAAAAATTGGTAACATAACAAAGCAAAACTTGTCAGAAGCAAGTAAATCATGTGATTTGATGGCTTAAAAATTGACATGAATGAATATTAACAATGGGGTATATGTAATATTTTTAGTAGATTAGCAATGTAGGATTTTAGGAAATTTAAATAAGTGGCTTACCAACTGATCAAAGGATGTAAAGAAAGTTAGTAATTACAAATTTAATATTATTGTAGTAACTCAGAAAAGAAACATTTAATCAATGAGTTTGAACTGAAGGAAAACACAGATATCAAGAGTAATTGGATTTAATGAGAATTATTGGTCTGATGCCTAAGGAAAAAAATGAGTTAAGGTTTGCAATATATATTTGTTCCTCAGTTTCAGTGACATTCAAAAGAAGTACACACAAAAAATAACCTGTTTACTGGTAGGATACTAATTGCCTTATTCTTCATTTTTAATTAACAGATTTGATTTTTTGCCATTAAGATAAAAACATAAACAAATCTGTAAATTAAAAGCATATATGAATACATTGGCATACTAGGGCAATATAATTTGCACATAATATATAAATATAATATTTATAATGCTATATATCTTTATATTTAACAATTAATGCTTATATTTATAAATACGACAAGTTATATTTATACTTAATGACGTTTGGTATTTCTTCACCAAAAAGAAAATCTACAAAGGTCACTGGTCATTTCTAGGGAATCTGTCTTCAACCCAATAAGATAGAGTTTGCATAAATATTAGAAATGCTTAACTAACTTTTAACCTAGCGATTATTTTACAAAGGAAATTCATTTTTGTTTGTTTGTTTCGTATTGGGACCACACTTGAAAGTGCTCAGGGATTACTCCTAGATCTGTGTTCAAAAATTAATCCTGGCAGTGGTCCTAGGACCATATGATCTGCCAGGGATCCAACCTGGGTCAGCTTCATGAAAGGCAAGCCCCCTTCCTGATGGGGCTCAATCTTGTAGCTCATGGATTCTCTGGCCCATACAGAGGGAATTCTTAACAGAAACAGTTGTGAAGCACATTCAAATGTCACTACTGGTAGCTTGAGGAACCATATGGAATGCTTGTGATGGAACTTGAGTCTGCAACATGCAAGGCAAGAACCTTATCAGCTATACTATCATTCCAGATTTAATGAGAAGTCCTTTAATGTGAACTTCTATTTGAGGCAAGTAAGCTTTATTATTTTTCCAGAGGATAGTATCTTGTAATACAAGTCATGTATCTGTAGAGAACTGAGGATTTCATGAGTAATAACTTGGGAAAAGATAGTTTTTAGACTAAATCGTGAGTAATTTTTTTAAAGAACAATAAAGGAGCAGATGTTGGAACTTTTTAAAAATTCAATTATTCCATTGATTGAATATGTTTGGATTTCTAAATGCCTATAATTACTTTCTTTACTGTACATCAGCTTTGTGTTTGGTATAAACTTTGTATAGTTTATCAGTTATAACATATTTCAAGTTTCATTTTAAAAATTCTGCTATCTCCCTTATATCATTCATGGGGGTGCGCCAATATATGTGTGAAAAAAGTGCAGTTCACTGAACAGAACAAGGTGTATTTTGTTTGGAATTGGTAATCTTTTATCTCTGATGCTTTCTCCTCAAAAGAAAAATTAAATTTGTGTTCATTAAATTAGCCAAATTACTAAAGAATTTAATTGTTTTTGTGAAAATTGGTTAGGAACTGCCTAGATTTTATTTGTATGATCTAATACAAAATAAATGATCAGAAGAGTAATGTTAATAGAATCTGGCACGTGACTGGTGTCATATATTGTATTTCATTTAGGATTATAGGAATCTCAGTTTGAATTATTATAAAGTTAAATTTAACAACCTTGTAGCTTATGGATTTTTAATTTTTAAAAGATAAGATTTGAATTTTGAGAAACTTCATTTTAGACCATGGAATAATTCTATATTCTGCTTCCTATCAGAGAGTAATTTATTATATACAAGAACAAATAGGACACTGTGCAGACCAGTGACATGGACATGCATAAACGTGTTACTGTTACTGTTATGTAAGAGGCAACATCTATCCAACAATCCACTTCGGGGTACACGGTAGTCTTTTTTCCAGTTCCAAAGCTCACTGTGTATGTCTTGCAAATATATCCAACCCTAACTCTGATTGCTATAACATACCATTCATTTTGAATTATTTGTTGACATTGGAATAGTGGCCTAGAACAAAAAGATGTAGCGTTCTTATAGTGCATTACCACACTCTGGCTATTAATAAATATCACCATGAATTGTGGGTGATCGGGCAGATTCTCTTTCTTAACTTGTTTGTCAAATTTTTATTCAGTAATATGACATCATTACACCCAGGTAAGGAAGATTAGGAATTCTATGAGGAAGATTTATAGCCAAGTAAGACAGCCCTTTCAAGCCACAGAGAAATCCCTTCAGTTTTACAGTCCATGGCGTTCCTCTTAACTTGGGGAAGTTGTTTTTATTTGATAAATGCGTTTGTTTGTTTGTTTGTTTGTTTGTGACAGGTTCATCTGGGCTGGAAAGATAGCATAGTCCATAAGATGCATGACCTGCATGCAGCTGTCATGGGTTCTTCTCCTGGGCCCTGCATTTGGTTCCCTGAGCACAGACTCAAGAGGTAAATCTGAATAAAGCCAGGAATAAGGCCTGAGCACAGCCCCTTGCGTCCCAAAGCCCTAGGCCCCAAACCTGTCCCAGAGGGAGAAAAAAAAAAAAACCAAGGTAATAAAATGTATTTTATTCCTTATGACTAAATGAAGCTATTTTTCTATGTAAACAAGCAACCAGAATTATTTCTAGTCATGGTTTCATTAAAATCAAACTCTCCTTGATATTTTTAACACTTGTTTCCTAGAGTTCTCCTGTTCAAAAGAAAATAGAATTCTGCTCGTTGACTTGTATCACGGTATCACTGTCATTCTGCTGTCCATCGATTTATTCAAGCAGGCGCCAGTAACATCTCCATTTGGCCCAACCCTAAGATTTTAGCAGCCTCTACTTACTCATTTTTCCCAACGATTGAAGGCTTTTTTCAAGGTCAGGGGATTGAGACCTGTTATTGTTACTGTATTTGGCATATAGAATATGCCACAGGGAGCTTGCCAGGCTCTTCCGTGATCTTCCTTAGTACTAACAGGAGTAATCCCTGAGCACCACCCAAAATCCAAAACTTTTGACTTGAGGTGAAAATATATATTCTCTCTTTTTCATTTTTATTAAAACTTTATTTCTGTCAACCTGTAATTATTCTGTGAATTATTATTTTTATTTATTTATTCATTTTTGAGGATATATATTCTAACATAAGGTTAGATGTATGATGGGGAATAACATGTCATGTCAAACACCTGAAGTCGCTGTCCACAAACCAAATATTTTCATATACAGACAGCTTGCTTACCCACCAAACTCAGCATTCCCTGCTTGAGCCTTGACATTAAAACTTGGCAGATCAACCTCTTAACATTGACATATTTTCTATTGCCTACTTACTATTGCTTAGAGAGTAAACAATCCAACTGAACTATTAGGGAACTTTGACATCCATAAACAATTTATAAAAACTTCAATTTGGCACAGTGAAACAGCTCAACTGTGAAGATTTTGAAAAAGAGTATATTGGAAAGAAAACCTGTTTCCTAGGAAAGGCTATTATATTTCCCAAATAGAGGAGTCATTTAAAATAGAATGTGATAAAAAATATATACCTCTTCTTACTTTTAGTTGGATTTGTGTTAGCAGTAAAGAATTACTTCAAAATAGTTTAGTTTTCTACCCTACCTATATAGTCAATATCATTTATACTGGGCATAAATTTTATATAGTACTATACTATGATGTTTTAGAAAAATTATATTTTTAAACTCTTGTTAAATGTAGTACAGAACTGAAAAATTGTTCAAAGAATAAAAGACAAAGCTACCTAATAGTAGATACAGTTAACATATGAAGTAGTTTTTTCTTTTTGCTTTTTTTTTGGGGGGGTCACACCTGGGGTTGCACAGGGGTTACTCCTGGCTCAGGCACTAAGAAATCATTCCTGGTGGTGCTCAGGGGGCCATATGGGATGCTGGGAATCGAACCCAGGTTGGCCATGTGCAAGGCAAACACCCTACCCACCGTGCTATCACTCCAGCCCCCGAGTTCTGTGATAAAAATTTTACTATAATTCTATTATATCTATACATAGCTAATATCTATATACATGTTTTAAAATCATTTAGTGTTAATCAAGAATTATATATATTTATACATGTGTATAAATAGTGTACATATACATATATGCACATATATGTATATATAGCTTATTGTCATGTCCCTTATTTTCTTAAAGGAAGCATGTTTTTGATTAAAATCTATACTTCGAATTTAGTTTAGCAATGTAAATCTAATGGACATGGAAAAGACTTTTTATTATAGCTTTATAGTATGCTTCATTCATACATCTTTGAAAAAATATTTCAGTAATGACCAATAAGTCTTGATTTCTCCACCTGTAGCTCAACAATTTACATGACATCAGGAGAAATGCTGATAGCAAATATGTGGACAGCATCTGCCCTAAAGGTGCAGCCTATGAGGTGCCCAGGAGTGGTAAACTTTGGCTATTGTTTGTATTGTTTTCTGTATTGATGCAGTAAATCAAAATCATGTCATCTGAAGATGTTATTGGCTACATGACTTTACATTCCCATGAGTGAGGAGCATTGTGCTATTTCTAGATGGTCGACACAGAAGCAGAATATCAGCATGAACTGATTATTTTCCAATTACTATTTTAAATCTACCGCAACTCAGGTCATTTTGTTCCATTCTAATAAAGAATAATAAAGACACTATTGTTACTTTCAAGTTATTACACATATTCATTTGAAAACCGAGTTTTGAAATATCTTTATGAGAATGGAAGAGACTTAACATGTTAATTTAAAAAAAAACTTTAAATTAATCATTTAAAGTTGACAATGATATAATTAAATTTCTAGGAACAGTAAAAAACACTATAATACAATTAAAGTGCCACAGTACTTAACAATAAAATATGTACATATATTCTTTTAATCACTGATTTTGTTCTGTGTATTTGAATAGTGCATCAACGTAAAGGTACACTGTTCATCCTCCCCAAAAGGAGATCTTTTTGTCTTTCCTTATTCAAGAATATCGAATAAAAACAAATACTTTAGAGAAAACACAACGCTTACAATGGTCTGAATTTTAACTACTGTGTTTAGATTTCCAATTTTCTTACTTCTTACCCTGCCAGTTTTGATGAGAGTGTTCATATGCCTCACAATATGCTGAGCCCAAGATGCTCAGCCAAGTCTTGGCTTCTTTGAGAGCTTAAACCCTTTAAACTCAGTGCTCTTTCCAGCTGGCAGGTCAGCAGTACTGCGCAGACACTGCAAGTTTCTGCTTAGTTAAGTTTCCACAAATGCTGCTCTGCTTATTCTTAGTGAGAAAGGGAGAATAGTATCTGCTACGTGAACAATTCTATCCGTCTCCTTAGTGCACTGTGTCTAATCTGTTTGGAGTTGCAGGCTTTTTCTCTGTTTTTAAAATTTGTACATTTTGACTGACAGATATTAACAACAAGCAAGTCACCAAGCGTTAGTTCTTTTTTTAATCGCTAACACATATGTTTATGTCCCATGAAATGTGCAAATATTGTACCTATTTTCCATTTTTTATTAACAGAGATATTTGACATAATAATACTCTATAGATTACTCTTCAGATGTTAGCTTTTATAGAGAGATTAAGGCTACAAAAAGCAATATAGACTTTCTTTAATCTCATTTTATTCTTCACATTTAAGCTCCAATTCAGACATTTCCTCTTTAACCCTTCAACACATTCAAACACTGAAAGCCTTTTTGAGAGTTACAAAGAGGTCTCAAACAATATAAACAAAGTTTTATTGTCTATTTATGCTGGACATTTTCATTAGACCATTTCTAAAACCTGAACATAAAAAATAAATGGGATTTAGGGTAACACTTAAATCACTAGCATAGCATCTGTATTAAAAAAAAATCAGTCTGGAGTAAAGTCAGAACGTGATCATTATGTTTCTCAATAATGTTAATATTAAATTAATCTTAAGATAAAATGCTATTTTTTGTTGTTTGGGGTTTTATTCATTGTTGGCTTCCTTATAGTAAATCGTTTAAGAGGTTGAACTCAAATATCTATGAAATTTATTAAGTAATGGAGTTTATTGTGGACAAAATGATTATTATTATTAATTTAGGAATTATGTATAATAAGAGGCATATACCAATATAATTCATTTTAGACTGAATCATCAGAATATTTTAAAATTCTCCAGCTGTCATTTATTTTTAGCTAATGCACCACAATTTACTCTTGTCTTCCTGAGATTTAAAAAAAGTTTATTTTGCTTCACAACTTCTTAGTAATAATATTTACATAAATATAATATACTGTCCATTTCACACAGGTAGCTTTACATTTTTTCATAATTATTAGTTTTTAATCCAGGGATTCTTTAATGTTGCTAAGGGAAAATAATCTATATTTATGAACAATAAAATTTCTCTGAATTCAAGTTGTCTTAATAACATGGAAAAATATTAGGTAGTGGTAGGATGCTACATTAGAAATTTATGATTAAGATGGAAAACTTGGTTCACAGAGTTTTAAAAACTTAAAAACATATATAAAGTCAAGTTTAATGATGATCAGTGTAGGATTACTTAGCCTCAGGTAGTTTAGATTTATTGGGTTACTCCCATTACAGTGCTCCCACTTACCTTTGTTCATTTGTAGCTTCTTTCTTAATGTTCTGTTGACTTGTAAATATTGTTTTTCTCTTCTCCTTGAGTCCTTT
The DNA here is from genome assembly GCF_027595985.1 of Sorex araneus. Taxonomy (NCBI): domain Eukaryota; kingdom Metazoa; phylum Chordata; class Mammalia; order Eulipotyphla; family Soricidae; genus Sorex; species Sorex araneus. The sequence goes on along the minus strand of NC_073305.1, from coordinate 120,878,655 downwards.
GCATAGTTTATTCAGAGCCATGTCCTTTTTGTATGGACACAGGAAGACTTAGCAAATGCCGTGCTTTTGTAACCTGGGAGTCATTTGACTCTACTTGATATTTTCCTCCTGGGCATCTGTTCTCTCCACCTAAGCCTCAGCTGCCCTTACTTCCTAGCACCCCCAAAAGCAAGGTCTCGCCGAGGGACAAGATGGACCCAGGGCAAGCGGTGAGTTGTATGCTACCCTGGCATCGAGATGGGCCTGGTCAAAGTGCCTAATGCTTAACTATAAGAGTTTGATCATGGACAAATGTTGTCATGATTCAAACAATGATAACTAGATTTGGACCCTGCTCTGGTGAAGAATGATTAATCTGGCCTGAGTGCTGTAGTTGAGTCTGGCAAGATGTTCCCAGGAGAGCTGCCTTGCAAGCCTCAATGTATCCCTTGCTATGTCCATACAAAAATAACTAGTATTAAGATGTTAATGAGTGTTTGGACTAATGAAAGGAGAAAAACACCTTAAGAGTCAGGAAGGACTTTGGAATGCCCAGCCCTCAGGAAGGGCTTTCTTATGATGATTTTGCTACCTGGCAGTGTATAACCTAGGGGCAAGGGCAAGAGAGGAAAAAGAGAGACAGAGAGAAGGGGGATCCAGAAGGCTGCAGTAGATCCAGAGAGAGGCCGGAGCAGGGAGTGCGGGAGATGAGAAAGAAGGAAGATTGAATAAATGGTAAGTAATTGGCAACCAGCTTGGTCCTCGTTTTTCCTTCACCTGTGCTTGGCCAATGGCCGTCCCGATCCAGCCCATACACAGCGGTTCCAGAGCACCGAACACGGGTAGTGAGACACAGCCGCCCGGAGAGCCCGCGAATGCACACACCCCTCGGCGTGCTTTAGATTTTTACAATCAGAATTAAAGCACTAAATATTTCTTTAGGAAGTTATCAAGACTTCTTTTGTCTAATAAGCTTAAAAATATTTTTTAAAGGATATCTAATACTATTTCTGTTACTCTTTGTATTAACCTAAAATCATAGTGTAGAAAATATTTTATTTTTAATATCACCAAGGAAAAAGGCATCATGATTTACATAAAAACTAGGTTTCATAAAATTCAATTTCTTTAAAGAATGACTTTGAGAAAAAAATTAGAGAAAGTAATTCAACCCAGTTACCATCAAGGGAAAAAAAACAAATGAATATTCAAAACAAGTTATTTATTAGTATTTTTTTAGAATAAAATTAGTATTAATACTAATTTAGAAAATTAGTATTAATACTATTTTTTTACAAAGGTATTGGCAGCATTAATAAAAACAAATTAGGTAAGGTGAAGTACCCTGTGATTATTTAGCAGAAAGCTGAAAGTTTTTGTAAAAGTTGATACAAGAACTCTAGCACCTATATCTCTAAGGAAGTTCTTCCTAAGAGAGAAGATCTCTACCTGATGATTCAAAGATGATAAAGGATTGAGCCTTATGATATCTTAACTACTTATCTTTATGTTCTATTCACTAAATCACTGCTGCTCTATTTTATAGCCAGAGCAACAGTTAACCAAAAAGCAAGATGATTCAGTTGATACAGTGCACAAATGTGGCTTTCTGAGACACAAAGTAAAAGAGCACATTTTTCTGTGGAACAGTGAAAAACAAGAAGGGAAATGGAGAAAATCTGATATAAATAAAATGAACCAAATAGTATGAAATCATTGACTAAATAATGCATTTATATCTAGGGGTACTCAAGAATGAAAAGATAGATAAAATGTCATCTAATCTCCCTGAGAATGGAAAGTGGGCAATTGTCTTTCCACTAAAAAATTCTAAAAGTATATCATTAACTATGTATAAAATTACACAGAGGTGACAAAATTTTTAAACAGAAAATTAAAATAACCATCGTAGCAGCTGACTGTTTAACATAATGTATGAGAATGATGTTATTGTTATGATAACCAATAGATCTTATAAAGTCAATTGGTAAATGATTACTTAAAAGTAGGGAATAGTTTATGAGTGCAGAATCAGTATGTGATGCATTTAAAAATGTACTAAACAATGGGAAAATCAGGAAAACAGTAAATGAAAGGGGCAAAAAGTACACTGATAGTCACACTTATTAAAGTCAATATTAGTAGTTACAGTATCACTCTAACTAAATTTATAAGCTTACTGCTTTCTGCCCTGTTTCTATCAGTTTTGCTGCCATGTAAAACATTTAAATCCTTATTCAATGCATTATGTTTTTTTTCTATTTCTTTTGTCTAGGGCGTTTGCATATGCATTATAATAAAATAAAACAGCAATATAAAAAGTTATTTTAAGGGGCATTTATAGAGCAAATATACACACATAAATAGTTCTACATGGACACAGATGCACGTATGATCACATATGAGGACACATTAGCTCTGAAAACAAAAACACAAACTGATGGTTTTGGAATCAGAATTTAATTTTAAAAAGAATAAAAGATTCACAGTGAATATTGCAGGCAAAATTATATAGTGATTGGAGCCAATATGATCAAAAATTACAGAGCAGAAAGCTGCACTCTTTAGCATAGATAGGAAATAGAAATAGAGTTAGGGATGAAAATGAAATTAGATTTTACTCTACGTGTTAAATCTGGGGAGAAGGATGGTTATTACTCAAAGAATAGCTGATGCTGCTTACTGGTGATTAAAATAAGCTTCCTTGTGTTACCTCTCAACATAAATTGTCAGTGCCTCTCACATTTATCATGAGTATTCTAATATAGGATTTAAAATTCTGATGAAACAGAATAAGTTTTCTTAACCAAAATGGAAACCTAGCCTTGCAACTTTATATTTACAGGCCTTCTGACTCTGTTCTTATAAAAATTAATCCAGGTGGAATATTTATGTTGGTTTTCTGATGCTTGTTTGTATCTGTGGGAGTAAGGAACTAATTCAATATTTGCATTTTTACTCAAAACAATATGAATATTATTTTATTGTCTTAAAGTGTCAAGATGTCATCTGTTAGTAGTTGTGTACTTTTATTCAATTACTTTTTTCCACTTAACTTCTTTATGAAAGCACCATGACTTATAGCTCCTTATAGTTAAGCTTTAGACATAGAATATTGCAGTACCAGTTCAACCACCAGTGTCAAATTTCCTCCCCAAGTGTTCCCAGTTCCTTCCCATCCCCCTCCCTTTCTCCTTTCTGGCCTGCTCCTTGACAGGCACCTTTCTAAGTTCAGTTGTTAAAATTCTGGGCTCTTGATTTCTTTTGTTGATATAACAAGAAGAAGAGCTCCAAGAAGAGCTATATTTAATTTTTTTTTGGTGGGGGGTGTTGTGGTAGGCGGGAGGCATATCCAGAGAAAGAGCTCTGGGAAACTGTGGTGCCAGGAATTTAACCAGAGCCTCCCTTATGGAACGAATCTGTTAGGCAATTGAACTATCTCTTGGCCCCTATATGCTATATTTTTAAATGTCAGGTGGAAACAAATCATCTCAGTAGATAGAATACACACATTCCCATTTTTGTCAAGTGAGAGAGATTTTGTTAGATCAAAATGAAATGCCACTGGGATGGCAGGGGTTACACTGGTGATCTCCAGTACTGCAGAGTTCCAGCAAGTCCACATCCTTGATTGACACTAGAATGTCCCAGTCTTCTTGGTTCAGTAACCCTAAGATTAGCCCCTGAGCACTGGTTAATAAGTCCTCCACACTTTGAGCCACCAAAAGAATGACCAGCTACAGTCAGAAAACTCTAAGAAAAACCATCAAAACGAAACAGCTAAAGAAAAAAAAATTCTACAATAGCAACAATGCCTGTTTGTCAAAATATGTTGTAAAGTATGTTAAAAGGGAATTGCTTAATCATTATTATATTTTTATAAGGTTGTACATAGGAAAAAATAATTACATCTATATATAAGGAAGGCAAATGCCCTACCTGCTGTGCTATTGTTTGCACAGCAGGTCAGGCCTCTGCCTCGCACATGGTCAACCCAGGTTCGATTCCTTTGTCCCGGGTTTGATTCCTCTGTCCCTCTTGGAGAGCCTGGCAAGCTACTGAGATTATCCCACTCACATGGCAAAGTCTGGCAAGCTACCCGTGGAGTATCCGATATGCCAAAAAAAGTAGCAACAAGTCTCACAATGGAGACATTACTGGTGCCCTCTCGAGCAAATCGATGAGCAATAGACGACAGTGCTACAGTGCTATATATAAGGAATCCAAGAAGCTCAGTTAAATTAACTAAGATTCACAGCATAAGAAATGGCTTTAATATGCAGATGGTACTCTCTAACAACAGAGCTGTGGTATTTAATTTAAACACAATTCTTCAAGAAGAATCAATCCATTCCTTCTTCCTTTCCTTCCCTTCTTTTTTCATTTTTTCTCTTCCTCCCTTCCCATCTCTTCCCCCACTTCCCCTTCTCCCTTTCTCTGTCCCTGCCTTTCCCCCTCCCCTTCCTCCTTCCTTCCTTCCTTCCTTCCTTCCTTCCTTCCTTCCTTCCTTCCTTCCTTCCTTCCTTCCTTCCTTCCTTCCTTCCTTCCTTCCTTCCTTCCTTCCTTCCTTCCTTCCTTCTTCCTTCCTTCCTCTCTTTCCATATAGATATTTTAAAAGCATTTATTAAACATCAATTTGAAATTCCTGTTGATTATCTACAAACTTGATTTCTGACCCTAGCTTTTGAATAAAAATTACTGTGTAACCTTGATTTGTCTTAGGTTAGGGATCATATTGGTAATAAATGTATTTGCGCCAGTATAACTAGACAATGTTCTAAATGGAATTATTGTGAACTTAGTATATTATATAAACATAATTGTAGCTTAAAATTTTAACTATTATATCCAGTCCATCTATGGACTTTTGATGTTTCAAAAAGTCTTTTTAGAAAAGTTGATCTATAATATACTAAACTAGTAATACATTAGCATTTTATAGAGATATAGCTAATTTTAGGCTACATTTACTGTGTCTTTTTCAACAGAACAGGATCAGTATAGATGACAAATAGGACTGTAATGAAAAGAAGAGTTGTTTTTTTTTAATTTTGTATTTTGAAAGAAATCAGCAGTTTCCAGTAGAAATCTTTAATAGACACTGATCTTAAGATTAGGTATAGAAACATGAAAGTTCATAAGTTTGTAACTGTACTACACGGTGATTCACTAATAAAAATTTTTTAAAAAGAGAGGTGTAGAGGCTTCTAAAGATAATACAGCAGTGTAGGATACTTGCCTTATATGTCACCAACCCAGGCTTAATTATTTGAATCCCATAAGATCTGCCAAGTACTTAGAGAGTGATCCCTAAGAGAAGAATCAAGTCCTGAGTACTTTATTTGGATGTAACCCAAATAAAACAAAATAATAGGTGTATGTGTGTATATGTGTGTGTATGTGTTTGTGTCTGTGTTTTTATTTTTCTTTGACTGTAGTCCCTGCAAATGCATTTTTATATATGTGTGTGATTACAGGGATGCATAGCTCCAACTCCCTCACCAGTAAGTGCGGTTCTTCTAATGAGTTGTTCCAGATAGTCCTCCCTGGGGGTTCACAAAATGCTCCTGTTAAGATTAAGCTATGATCCCAACTCCTATTTTAAACTCTTTCAGTGTCTTTAGAGCACAGCCACTGATCAGAGATGCAAAAAAGTTCCATTCATTAAGTTTTCTTCTACCAAATGTCTTAATCACAACCTTCAATAAGTTACTTCAAAATAGAACAAACTCTAATCATTATGACCTAAGAATAAAGCAGTAGAACATATTATATTTCTCAGAAACACAAAAATTCCCCATATTTTGTTTTCAATTTTAATTTTTTTAAATTAATGAACCTTAAATTTTCTTTTTTCTATTTCTGCCAATTCCTTCATTTGGTCAAACTTCTAGTTTTCCTCAAGTGGCATCCACAAGGAGTTTTTATTTTTAATTTCATTTTTATTTTCTTTCCAAATACGCTCCTTATAAAGCTGTATTAGACATAGAATCTTTCAGATCTGAGCATCCTTTCAGATGGAAAGACAGTTCCTGCTGTTGAAAATGCTTTGAGCTTTCAGCCCTCTTAGGAAACTGTCAACACCTGGAGAGAATTCATTTTCTCTAGCTCTTGCCCTAGCAAATGTATCATTATATATGTATGATTATTAGAGTGTGTGGGTCCAACTTTTTCACCATAAGGTAAAAGTGGGATTCTTCTAATGAGTTGTTTAAGACAGTCTTCCCTGGGAGCTTTTGTCAAGATTTTATTGCAACCCCATTTTTTCTCTTTGCCTTTTTTTTTCCTTTCTTTTACTTCTGTTTCTCAGTGCATATTCCTGAAACTGCATCTCAAGCACGCTATTTAAAAAGTTATTGGTTTTATGTATTATTTATTTATAATTTATTTATAATTTTTGCATTGTTCTTAATCATTTTGATTTTATAAAAGTAACTTATAATTTTGAAGTTTATATATTTTTCATATTTTATAAATTTATATATTTTATATATATTTACAAATTTCAAAATTTATAATTACAAAAGAAAATTTTAGAAGTAATTTTAAATAAAATACATAGTATGTTCTATTTGTAATAGATTTCTTTTTTTATATTTTTTTCTTATTTTCTTTGTAATGGATATTAGAAGCCAGAATAAGGTACACAAAAGTTTTAAATAAAATGTTACATATTGTCCCGTGCTCCGCTGAGATGCGACCCGGGTGGCCACATGTTTGTGTGGCCGCTCTGCCGCTGATTCACCACGATCCGGAGGCCAGCTAGACTACTTTTGGTACCAGCAACTGCTTGCAGCAATGTCTCTAGACTGTGAACTAAGCCATAGCCCCATGCTGCCCCAGGAATGAAAATGATGCAATTTCTAGCATAAATCTCCCTGGACTTAGTTACTAAAATACTAAAATACAAAAATCCCAAACCATGGGGCCGCTATTGTGGCTGTGCAACTTCATATCTCTTTATTCTCAGCATTTGAAAACTAATTATCAAATGTTTTCTTGTCAGCAGGGCTGTTTTTTGGGGGGAAGCTCCAACAACAATAATGAGTTTGGTGTTGAAATATGGAATGTAATCAAGGTAAAGAAAAAATGAAGTGAAATTTATCAGCTACACAGGTGGGGGTGGAGGGGGGTGAGAGGTATACTGGAGTTTTTGTGGTGGAATATGGGCACTGGTGAAGAGACGGGTGTTCGAGCATTGTGTAACTGAGACATAAGCCTGAAAACTGTAACTTTCCACATTGTGATTCAATAATATACATAAATTTAAAAGAATTCCAATTCACTTTGGAATATATCAATAAACTAATTTGGACAGGGAAAAATGTTACATATTATTTTGTTTAGCACTCCTATTTCTATCATTGTTTGTTGCCTATACTTTTCATTAAATTAAATGATAATATCCTTTATCTATAGGTAGACATATGACAGTTTTTATATTTTTTTACTTTTCTATATACATCAAAGAAAAAAGTGTAAACTACTTTTAAAATTACTTTATTATTTATTTAAATTATATTTTTAAAATTTTATATTTGTAAAACGTTACCTTTCTTCCTCTTATTAAACTTTTCCTGTGTGAATAACTTTTATTGTCATTTAAAAATATTTTTATGTGGAAAAGTATACATATAAAGTTGTAATAAATATAAGCAAGATTTTTCCATAATCAAGGTTTAGTTTAAACTTTCTTCAAATAAATTCCATTCACAAAATGGGAAAAGAATTTAGTCAGTGTTTGATGTCTATGCATGATATCTGTTGAAATTTAGAATAACAAGAAAGAAAATCATAATGGAAGCTGTGATAGAAAATACTAATTGTCTAATTAAATCTGCTTCCTGAATCTGAGTAGATGTGCCATTATATCTGTTAGTTCTTCCACATGAAGTCCAAAAATTCCTTGCATGACTGATTAAATTGAAGGTCCCACATTAATCACAAGCTGTGTATTTTTCTTTCTTTTTTTTTTCTATTAGTTTCAAAGAAAAATGGAAAATTACAGTTATCTTGTACAGTGCTATGGCACAATGAAACATACATACTTGGCCTACATCATAGACATTTTAAAAACTGAATGTCTTAATATATTTGTATCTGAACTATTCTATAAGTAGATGTGACATACTAAATTTATTTCAATAGTAGAGTAAGTTACAAATCTTCAAATAGTATACTACTTACATAAATCTTATGTATTAGATTTTAAAACACTGTGACCTAACACTTGCAATTTTATATGATAAATTCCAACACAGCACAGATTCCCAATTTAAAATGTACCTTGTTTCCCCTCTAACTTTAAAACACCCTGGTTTACAAAGTGCTCTATAGTACAGTTGTTTCGGTTACTCAATGTTCCAGCTCTAATCCCATCACTAGTGTGACTGTCCCTCAACCATTGTCCCAGTTTCCAAGCCAACTACCTCCAAGCGTGCCCCTTTCAGCAGACACAAAATAATTTATTTTAGATTTTTTTATAAGCAGAATTCACCAGAATTCCAAATTGTACTGTTTTGCAGAAGCATCTGTACTTGCTCTCAAACAAATTATCGCTAATAATAGAACTGTACCAGTAGAATAATATCTCGGCTAACATTTGGATAAATAGTAAAGCATCCTTGAGAGAAGACAAGTAACACATCCTATTTAGACAATGTCTTCTATCCGCACCATCCTCAACAGGGGAGACAATAGTGACTATGACTACAGGGCTACTATCTTTAACAAGTGAAAATACAGGACAACTAGTACAATTTAAAGTCTAAATAAAAAAGTGTTTTGTTATATAAGCATGCATTAAATTTTGTGTCCTATAATTTATTTAGCAATGTTTACATAACAAGTTTCCCCTAAATAAGAATACATCCTAAATCCATTAAGGAAAATAGAGACTATACATTTCACAGAGGATTTAAAGCAGATAAATTGGCTACATTGGGCTTTGGAGTCCTAACAGAGCAAAAGGGAAATAATGAGACAATTTAGTAAGTACACAAAAGAACTGTAGGCACAAAAAATGGGTTGGGATTCATTTTCCTGTAATCTACAATCAGGAGAAAAGGTTTTGTAGCATGCTACTGGACTTTATCAAGAGGCTTCAGAGAGATAGTACTCTGCAGACATAGTATGAATGCAAAGAGAAAAAAAAGAAGGTGTGTATGTGGCGGGGGTGGGGGGGGTCAGATAGGGCTAAAAATTCCCGCAGGAGACTCCAGAATAGGTGTCAGGTGCTACTGGATACCAATTCTCTTTGTCTAGCCATTGCTAGATCCCAGACAAAAAATCAGTTTTCGATGAACTTTAAGAAACAGTTCCTACCTGTAATCTCCATAGAGGAGTCCAGCATAGTGTGACTAGAGGAGAACAAATTATTAAGCAAAGGATGCCTTTGAAAAAGAAAAACCTGAAAGAAGACAAAGATTCACAAAGGAAGAATGAAAGAAAGAAGAGAAAGGAAGAAAAAGAGAAGGAAAGAGAAAGAAGAAAAAAAAAGAAGGGAAAGAAAAGAAGGAAATGAAAAGAAGCAGAAAACATTACTGAAGTTCTAAAATTAACTGGCTAAAGACATAACAGTACAAATGCTGCAATTAATAGGACAAAGATAATTGTAGATATTGGCATGTCTCTCAGAAAAACATGATAGATTTTTTTTCAGATTCTTCTTTATTCTGTCTCTGGATTTTATCTTTGTGGTATCTCAGATATATACTTGTTGAACATATTTTATTTTGAAGATAAAATGATTATTTACAATAACATCTGTAAAGCAAAATATAAATTTAATGAATCCCAGTAAAAATTCTGACATTCGTCACAAAAATGAGAAAAAATCTTTAAATTTATATGGAACCACAAATAGCCTTGAACAGTCAAATCAATACTAAGAAGAAATAAAACCCAAAGGGAAGGTTGAAGCCACACTTAATGCTTATCAGGGCTCACTCCTGGATCTGCATCCAAAAATCATTCCTGTAGGAACTGGGGAAACCATATGAGGTAGGGATCACATTTGGGTAGGCTACAGGCAAGCAAGATTTTAACTGCTATCCTATCTCTATGTCTCCAATTTTCAAAATATTGTAAACAACTTGTACAGCTCATCAACACTAATAAAATATAACTAAGTACCTAGTTTTACAATACAGAGGGCATATAAATATACATTTTGCACAAGCAGACAGAGATGACAAAATTGACAAATGATTAAATTATTAGGAGAATGCAAAGCCATAATGCAATGTTTTGATATCACACCCATTAGATATTAGATATTTTCATATTACACATTCCAGAAAGACAATCTTTGTATATTATGTGTGGGAAACTTAATTGTTGAAAGCACCATGAAAAACAAAGATTTCTAAATAATAATTAAGAAAAGAAATGTAGATGATTTAAACATTCCACTTTTGGGTTTACCTCCCAAATAAAAAATGATCAGTAATTCAAAAACACACATGAATTCGTGTATATTACAAATTTTTTTACAAATAGCAAAGAAAATGAAACAAACAAATAGCTCATCATGAATAATAAATAGAACATGGTATATCTGCACAAAGGTATTCTAATTAGCTATAACAAAAGATGAAATCTTGTCATTGATAATGTGGATGCGGTTTGAGAAGTTTATGCTCAGTTACATAAATCAGAAGATAAAACCTTGCAACTTCACTTATAAAAGAAGAAACCAGAAAGCAAAGAGAAAAACTAAAATAAAATAATTTTCTGACAGCAAAATTTTGGTTACTAAAGTGAAAGATTGGATAAATCCTCTAACGGGGCCAATTGCATGGTGAAAGTTTAATACTAGATTTTTGGTGAAAATTATAATATTATATACACATATACCACAGAATAGAATATTTAACAGAAACAAATGATATTAAAAACAATATCAATTAATAAAAATTTAAAATGCTAAATAGGCAAATTATTTAAAGGCACATTCATTGACATAGAGTAACTGAAGATAATAAAGAATTTTATGGAATGGTTCTCAACAACATTTTTCAGTTGGAAAATGTTAACTAAGACCACAATGGTGTACTACTTCATGTTAAATAGAGTCACTAAATTTAAAATTACTTTCATACCATTTTTTGGCAAGTATGCAGAGGGAATGGAAGTCTCACACAGTGTTGATAGAATATAGAGTGATATAATAATTTTGGAAAACATTTTAGCATTTTCTTAAAAAATTAAAAATAAGTCTAACATAAGACCCAGTTATTCCATTCTTACATATTTGCCTAAGAAAATGAAAGCATATGTCTGTATAGGAATAAGTACATGAAAGTTTATAACAGTTTCAGTTGTAATACACATAAAAAGAAAAATACAAAAACAAATTCTGTAAAAAACTAAATGTCCATACATAGAACTCTACTATATAAAACAGAATTTAAGCAGCATCACAGTCATATCCTAAAAGAATTAGGTAAAGAAGCAACAGAAAGTAAATAACTTTTATGATTCTATTTCTATACAGCTCTAGAAAATGCAAAATAACCTACATTGATCAAACTATATTTAGTTGCCTAAGAATAGACAAAGAAATGAGAAGAATCATTGGGAAGAAAATAGAATGTTTGAGAGTATGTTTAAAGAGGAATGTTATGTTTCATTATGGCGATTACTGCATTGGTCTTCACATATGTCAAAATTTATAAAACGTTGCTCTTTTAATATATAAAGTAAATGTCACATAACTAACAACAAAATGAAAATGGAAATATATTAAGACAAACACACAGGAGGAACAAATAGGAGCAAATTAATTTTGAAAACTGAAGCAATTTTTAAAAATGAAATAATTAGTTGCCATTTATCTGACTCTTACTTATAACAACTATCTAAAACTTGGTTAAGCCACACAGTTATTAAAATTATTGGCTTATAATTTTCTCTGAAATTCTGCCACCCTGGGTGCCTTCAGAAACTATTAATATCCAATTGTATAGAATAATTGAATAAAATTATCTAGACATTAGACCTTAATTTATTATATATTTCATCATTATATATGAACACACATATATACATATTTTATATACATACATGCAGCTTAGTTCTGGCTCTGTGCTCGGAGATCACTTCTGGCAAGGATCAGGGTACCAAATTGTGAGCCAGGAATTGAAATCAGGCTAATTGCATGCAAAAAAGTGAAAAATGGCCTACACACTGTACTATCATTCTGGTCCCTATTTCATAATATTTAGGTTTTACTTTTCACTCTATATGTGGAAAATTGTGAACATTGAACAAAACAATCCTTTATTTAGGCTATTACAGATAGAAATTACCTTCTAAAATATTTTTATCTACAATGACTTTTTGAAGGCATGACGAGGCCTCATTCAATAGTGCTCAGGGCTTATTCCTGGTGCCATGCGGAAGAATTGGACGTGGTGATAGAGATCAAATCTGTGTCATTTACAGAAGTCAAGTGTCTTTTTCTCTGTACTATCTCTCTGACCCTTGAAATAATTTTTACCAAATTTAGATTTTTTTTGGTTTTCTGTCAATTTGTATTTTCTGGTTCTGGAACAACCAGGAAATATTAACACCACGGACACTTGATGTGAGTCTTACATACACTGTATAACTTAAGGGTGAAGGAAGAGGGGCCATTTATTTAAAGGATGATCAGTTCCATCAGTTCCATCAGCTGTCATGGAACTTCATGTTGAAATTAAGGATAACAGCTTAAAAATATTTTCAGATATGAATTATAACTTTTTCAGATCTGGTTATAAAATGCAAAGCATAGGTAAGCTCTGTTGTGTGGAAACTCGATGGCAATAGAAGGAGAAAAAATGGTTTTAAAAATTAAAGGGAGTGCTTCATAAGGTAGGTTGTTGAAGCCTAGGAAGAAAATTGTCTACTTGCCTACTTTTCAATTTTAAGTTATTTGTGGGGTCATAATAATTGCATTTATATAACATAGCATGCAGAGTTGATTCAGGAAATAAGCTTACTTTGCATAAGCCAGAACATGACTTTATATATGATTTGAATTGACATATAGCATATTAAGTCAATACCTCTCTGTGTTACTTTTCTAAACCCTAGAATCTACAGATACTGGGTTAATTAATATGTACTGTATGAAAAGAGACTTAGAGCTTCTAGCTTTAAATATCAAAGGAAATGTGACATCAACTCATTGTTTATAAGCATTTAGAGGCACATATAGGGGATATACAAAGATATATAATAAGTAGAGGGATAACATACTATTAGAGACAAAAATAAGATAAAAATAGTGTTGTGCTCTTCAAAAATAGTTGGAGTATGACAAGGAGTATTCTGAGAAAGAGGGATACAGAGACAAAAAAAAGATCTTTATTTTATATTAAGTAGCATATCAGTAGTCAAATGAGAAATTATAATTTTGATATAAAAAATCTAAATGGTGGTTGGTATTAGTTATTAGGGATAATCAGAAATCTGTTTACAATGGGGAAGCATGGAATTATAATAGTTCCTGTACTAGAAACCTTGATTTACCATGGAAAAGTAACTTACACTAATAACATTAATAAAACTATTGAATTGTTCTTTTTATATAGTATCATTACTCTGCATGCTTTGCATTCCTCTGATAATTTAATTATAAGATGCAGTTTGTATTACATTTTATTAAAATATGTAACACTACTTGGCTATAAAAAAGATAAAATCACACAATTTGTTGGTAAATAGATTTATCAGTAGGGCATCATGCTGAGTGAATTTCATCAGAGAGAAGTTCATCAGAAAGAGAGGGACACATGTAGAAGAATCTCTCATATATTTGATAAAAAGAAATCTGGTAAGGGAGTACTAAGTGGCTAGCAGCAACAGAACCTAAGGACAAATCTAAAGAATTGAGCTAACTGCTCTGTGGGGAAAAAGGTGCATTAGAATGAAATGCGGTAACTTTCTGGTGGAGGATATGGTCTAATGTTATATTTGTGAACACCTAGTATTAACAATATTATAAATTACTGTGACTAAAACAATTTTTAAAAAACTATTTGAGGAATAATATGACTAACCTAGTAAGGTCTTCTGACAATTCTGCTGTGGAATTCTAGGCAGTCCTCATTTGTTTCACATAGAGTTATTTTTCATGGCTGTTTTTAATTTCAAACAAAGTTTAGTTTAAAAATAAGCTATAACTCAGGACACTCTCATACTTAGGCATTATTTTCTTTCAACTGAGACATTTGGTTCTCGTTTTTCAAGAAAATATTTTCTAATAAAGATGCAGGAATAAATTCATACATAAAATCATAAATGTACATCCATGCATATATACACTTACAAAAATGTGAGCATAAAAATTGCATATATCTACAAAAGTATTGTCAATAAGTAGATATTCAAATTTTCAGGGTTGCTACATTTTCCCAGGACTTATTTACAAAGAGATATCCATTTGCTAATTCTTTGTATTCTTTTGCTTCCTTCTTTAACTAATGCATAACATGACACATTTTTTTTTCTGGGGGGCCACACCCATTGATGCTCGGTGTGCCTACTAGTTATACACTCAGAAATCACTCCTGGAGGTGTGGAGACTTTGTGTGGCATGAGGGATTGTATCAGTGTTTAGCCACAAGCCCAGGCAAGTATTTAACCCCTGTACTAGCTTTCAGGACCCAGCTTATTTGTATTCTTAATTAAAACAAAAAAACAGAGAGCCTCCCGCCTACTGACTGTGATCCTGAGGTCTCCTAACCCATTTTGGCACCAGAGCAGATTCTTGCAGCCATCCATTTTGACTGTGAACTGAACTACAACCTCGTGCAACCCGGGGAGGGATTTTTTTCCCTCTCCACCCCATTTTTCTGAGCGAAAATGGCGGCAGCGGCAGCAGCCACGCGGTGAGAGCCACCCTCTAAGACCCCTCCACCAGGAGGTAGGACTTTCTTTAGTGACGTAGCCTGTAGGTGGTCCTGGGAGGGGGGGGCGTTCCCGGCGCGCCTTCCGCCCAGAGATGAACCAAGAGCCGCGACACGAGAAGCAGAGCCTCCCGCCTACTGACTGTGATCCTGAGGTCTCCTAACCCATTTTGGCACCAGAGCAGATTCTTGCAGCCATCCATTTTGACTGTGAACTGAGCTAAAATATTAGCGGCCGCGCGGACTCAAAGTCTTCACTTTTACCAAGGAAGAGAAATTATTAGATGATGCTTATTCAGCAGGCCTGATTGTTGGGGAAAATTTCCAATCAACAATAGTGAGTTCTGTATGGAAATATGAAATGTACTCAATATATAGAGAGAATAATGGGAATATCATCAGCTACTTAGATGGGGGGTGGGGTGGGAGGGGGGTGTTATGGGGTTCTTGGTGGTGGAACGGGTGCACTGGTGAAGGGATGGTGGTTTGATCAGTGTTTGACTGTGACTTAAACCTGAAAGCTTTGTATTTTTTTTCTTGTTTTCACGGTGGTTCAATAAAATATTTCTTTAAAAAACAAACAAACAAACAAACAAACAAAAACGCTCACCATAATTAATTTATACTTTTGGAAAAAATTTCCAAAGCATATCAAAATATAATCTCACTATGTATTGCTTTAAAGAAGTCATATTCCTGCAGTAGTTATATAGTACTTTAAATTATTTTAAATTTCACTATATGTTGAAAAGTAAGTATATTAGAAAATAGATGGTTAAATTTTATTTTTCCAACATTTCATATTTCCTATAACCATATTTATAATGATAATGGAAGTTTTGTGGAAGATATATCGACACTTTTGATTTTATTTGAGCTTTCTAGAGCATGTTTGCAAAAAATTTCCATAGACTTCATAAATGTTCAGAGGTCTATAACGTGTCTGTCTAATTTTTCTCTTTTTCTTCAGCCAAAATCAGATACTGGGGCCTGAGAGCAGGTTAGATATTACCTTGCTGGTGGCTCACTCCATTTCGATCTTTGGCACAAGATATGGTCATTCCTCTGAGCACCACCAGGAATCATCCCCAAGCACTGGGCCAAGAGTAGGTCCTACATATCCTTTTTGTTGTTGTTCTTGGGGGGAGAGGAGGAGTGGAAGGGAGGTGGGATACGCCCCAATGAGATACATTTGTGTACATTCATAGTTGCATATATACATATGTCCTATTCAAGCAATAAATATAGATATGCTATTCATAATAGTTTTACTGTGTGTTTGTGTGCATCTTCATGTATATCTACCAATGTTGTCTCAGAAAATAGGCAATATATTGAAGGCTATGTTATAGGTGGAATATGGATAGTCTTTGGCAAATAGTAATTTAATATCAAATATTTCATGTATTTCATGTGAAATAAACTGGAAAAATATGCTGATGAGGCCTCCTTTTATTCTATTTTTTTATCAGTTACATCCTAATGACTTCATCACAGAGAAAGACTCACTAATGAGAGTACAAACAGTTATAGAATGAGCATTTGTCAAAAGAATATCAGGGTTGTTTTCCACATTGTATTGTCAAACCTATGCTTGTTTTTAATGATTAAAAATGTCAGAAGATATGGAACTGGACAGTATGCTTTATAGATTGACGTAATCCTAGATTCTTGTGGTTGGTTACACATAAGGCAAAGAGAAGACTCATACTGATACTTGAGGGTCAATAGGTCAATCCAGATTAAGGATGTGTAAGAGAGGGCAAAACTGCTGCCTTGTACTGCCAAAATAGTGTACGACTAGGCGGGTGTATAAGAGCATGCTGTACTTCTCCAGGTCATCGGACTCACAAATTTTAGCTTGCCCACTTAGTGAGGAGTGGGGCCTCGGTTCTGCTTCCTGCTTGCAGGACAGCATCCAGAGGCTCGTCCTAATGTCCTTGCTTAGCACCAACAAGGGAGGTAAGAGAGGTAAGTAAAGATACACACTCAAGAGAAAACACATGTTTCTCCAGAATGGAGACAGCCAGTAAACATTCCAATGTTAAGTTATAAAAGTGTAAAAGTATGTATCTCCAGAGAGGAGATGTGGTGGCCTGTGGGCTGGCACCATGTGCTTGCAGCGAATGAACACAGACTTCCTTTGTCCAAATTAGTTTATACACATTTTTCTGAAACTGTGCACCCTGACCCCCACCCCCACTACTTGGCTAAGGTGGTTGCCAACATGGAGTTTGGAACAGTTGTTTGTCATTTTTTTATATTCATTTCCTGGTCTTTGTTCCAGAAGTGAAACCTCTTTTCCAAGGGGTCCAGCTGTCTCTCTCCAGAAGCCTCCTAGCACTTGACCTAGAATTCTGCATTTCAATGACTTCCCAATCTTCTGCGATGAAACGTTGGTATCAAAGGTCTCCATACCTTTGGCTGGTTCTTGAACTGGCTTTAGCTCAGAGATTATCTCAGTTCCTCTCTGAGAGCTTGTGCTTTGAGCTGATACAGGTTTCAGATGGTGTTTTACCCAAAATACAATGCTTGGGACCCCGTGTTTACCTGTCTATAGCAATAGCACACATGAATTGGATTTTAATGTTACTTGTGGATGAGGCAATATTTATTATAGAATAAATAATAATTTGTTGACATTGGAGCAATTTCACAAAACGTGGAATTTACCAACTCACAAGAAACCTCAAATGGCTTTTGGAAATTTAAAAATGTCAAACATTCCCTGTAGGTAGTAGATGAAGAAATAGACTGCGAGTAATAGGCATACTGGAATAGATATATTATTATAGAAGTCTAGAAAGTCACAAGTGGGTTACATTTCACAAGTTAGTTATATTGAAAGGGTGCTTCATATCAGCAACACAGACAGATTCTCTGCCCCTAGTAAAGCAGCCTAGGTGATCAATCAGCAACTTTTGGACAAGTTGTCTACATTTATTTCTTTTTATCTTGTATCTGTCAGGCATTCATTTGAACAGTATTAAAAAGATATTTTTAAAAGAACGTTTCTTTATTGCTGGCAAGACCTTGACTAGCACTGTTGTCTAGGTATTTACAGAATGCTACCTCTACAGGTATTAAGGAGGGTATGGGTGGTGGAAGGGCATACTTTATGGCAAAGGAGATATGGGAGTGTACCCATGACAATATTTATTGATCGTATAACATATCACACCTAGAACTTAGAACATTAAAAATAAAATATTAAAAAATGAAGCTGAAATGACAACATCTGAAAGGATACAATGCCCTTTAGAATGTAGAATACTTATTAGATCAGAAAACTTGTTTGTTTACTACTTCTAGTAGTCATCATCATCATCATCATCATCATCATCATCATCATCATCATCATCATCCTGTTGATCATTGAATTTCTCAATTGGTCTCAGTAACATCTCCATTCGTCCTAGCCCTGAGATTCTAGAAGCCTCTCTTTACTCATCCTTCCCAACGATGCCACATTGGAGGCTCATTCAGGGTCAGGGGAATGAGACCCAGTATTATTACTGGTTTTGGCATATGAATACACCACAGGGAGTTTGGAAGGCTCTTCCATGTGGGCAGAAAACTCTCAGTAGCTTGCCAGGTTCTCCCAGAGGGAGAAGTAGGCTATAAGATGCCTTGTGGCTGCAAAGCAGCTGCACACTTCCGGGAGCTTGGTTTTAAGTCTCTGGGTATTGGCCGTTGGTGGGATTCCACGGCGCCGAGGGCAGTCCCTGGATGTGACCGCCTAGCTACTGGAAAATGGGAAATCTGGGTGGAAGAGGTCCAGTCCCGATTCGAGTAGGCTTAGAGGTCTCAGCCTCGGGTCCCACACACCTGGGTTCCTCTGCCTATTCCTTCATGCGTGAGACTCGTCTGAACGTGTGGAGAGGGGCCTTGAGTATGGCTGTAGCTAGGCTCTGGAGGTCTTCGGTCATGGGAGCTCTGCTTGGGGCAAGGAGGGTAATCTAGTAGTAATATTATATAACAACAGGAACTTGAAAGGGAAAACTAAGTTGGTCCTTTCAGTGTGTCCCTAATCATTCAATGAGGAATTTTGTGCCTGCTGTCCTTCAAGAATTGGACACTACTGAATGGGAAGACTTCATCCCCAGACAAAGCATACACTATTGAACTCTAAGCTAAAGCACTTACCAGTATACTTTGGAATTCCAGAGGCAGCCCAATGCCAGTCAAATACAATGACTATCATTCTGACAGAATTAATCTTAACAACAGTATAATTTTTGTTCGTTTTGTTTTGCTGTTTTTCCACAAAGAGAACAGAAAGGAATATATTTTATTTCATATTTTTGCAAGAATAGTTTACAGTCTTACAAGAATATATGTATACACACAAATGCACACATATATGTGTGTATATATATATATATATATATATAGAGAGAGAGAGAGAGAGAGAGAGAGAGAGAGAGCCATCCCTGCATCCCTGGTGTTGCTAAGGTAGTACTCTTGATTCTGCACTCAGGAATCATAGAATCATTCCTGGTGGGTTTGAAGGACTATAGAGGATGCCAGGGATTGAACCTGAGTCAGCTGTGTTCAACACAAGCACTTTAGACCTGCTGTACTATCTTTCTAATATCCCAAGAACTTATTTTTTAAACACAAAATATCTACTTGACACTTTCTTTTTCTATTTGTTTTAAACTACATAAACATTTTAATGGAGGAGAGAAGGGTGAATTACTTAGAATAAAAACACTTTAGTAAATGAATATCACAACTACTAAACCACCAGAACCTACTTAGGTCGGCCACTAAGGATGAGGAGATTTAGATTAGTGAAGGAGAAAGAATATAAGTAGCAATGCTAGGCCAGCCATCAACCACAGATACAGGAGACATCATTTATCACAGTGAGTGTCCCTTTAAAAGAAAAACCCAGGAGATCGGAGTGGAACTAACCCTGAATCTTTGTCAATAAGTAGAAGCTTCTGAACTTTGAAACCATTGTCAGTAATTAGCCATGCTTCTTCCCTTGGCCTGTTTGAAGTCAATGCCCAAGCACAGCAGGCTCTTAGTATAAAAGTAGACTTACTCTGGGAAGATCTGGTGTTTTTCTGATGGTTAAATGTGACTTGTATTCTCTTTGAGAGACTAGCCAAGTTTTCTTTATAAAGTGTGACATTTTAGCAACTTACCTTTACTTGAATTATTGTCCAATAGTGCACACAGTCTTACAGATCTACTTACATTTTCTGTCACAATTTCCTTGAAAAAATTCTTGTGCAGTGAATTACTTTTTAATGTTTGCTTCTTGGAGGAACCAGATTAGCACAAATTGCAAATTACAACTGCAAATGTGACTTTGGTCTCATTCATAAGATCAGTTCTATTCAATAGAATAATTAATTCTTCCCAGTATTATTAGACTGTCAAAGTAAATACTTTCAGACTTCATGTTAGAGCAATACATTTTTAATTGAGACTACTGAAACCTAGAGAGTTTAAGTGATATGGCAAACATCAAACAGTTAAGAATTTACTCAGTTTTTGAATTCTATTGATTTTCTACTGATGACTTCAAATCTACAAAAGTTAATCTTTCATGTTTGTCACTCTTTATCAGGCACCAAGCAGGTTGCAAGGATAAATAAATAATTTGAGCACACACTAATAATAACAATTAAAATTCTGGCTGGACAAGGAAATTTTGCATAAATACTTCCCACTTTCTGTTTGGTAGCTCCTTTAATAGAATGTATTGTCTAGGATTTTGCTGTCTGCTAGACCACAAGGAACTACTTTTGTATATGAGAGCTGAAGTTCTGTGGAGATTATGTTTAATTCCTGAAATTATTTCACATTTGTGAAGTCAATGAACATAAGCTAACACATTGATACTGTGCTGTATTTACTATTACTGAATTGTGTGTTATTTTTCACCTATATATTTGTTTATTTACTTTTGCCTCCTGACTTCAGAAGAGAAAAATAAAAGTTTGGCCCATAGAAAAAATGAATTTACCATGTATTTTGTGAATCCAGATTTTATTTTGTTATGAATTAAGAAGATAATTTATTAGGGCTGGAGCAATAGTACAGCGGGTGAGGCACTTGCCTTGCATGCAGCTGACTCAGATTGGATCCATAGCACCCTGTATAGTTCCCTGAGCACCACTAGGTGTAATTCCTGAGTGCAGATGCAGGAGTAACCCTTGAGTGCCACTTTGTTTTGCCAGCAAACAAACAAACAAACAAAAACCATAATTTCTTTAATACTCAGTTGTGGCTTTAGATCCTGGTTTCTCAACATTTTTTTCCAATCTGCATCTCCCTTCCAAACTTGTTTCCTTTCTGTTCCCTACACTGTCCTACCAGTTTTCTTCTACTCTCATGCTGTGACCCACTGATGCAGTTTTCCTTTATGATGACCTTGAATATCTTTAGAGCTCAATGAGGGCCAGATACTTCCAAGGTGTGAAATTATAGTTTTGATAATAAAGTACTTGATGGCCAAAATATTTGAAGTGATACAATTTGAAAATCAGATGTCTTAATCATTATGATTTTAAAACAGTACCACTACCTGTAACTTTCTATTCAAAAGTTCTGCTCAGAAAAGCAAACAAAAAATATTATGTAGGTTGCAAATTTTCTGTTTTTGTATCTGATCCACTTACAGATCATAGATGGTGGCCAATGACCCTGAAAAAGAGCTCTACCCATTAGGATTCTAGCAATTAAGAAAACTTATCAAATTGAGTACAACACTATGAAAGAAATCATGAGAAGAGAGCATATTTAAAAACCTATAAAGATTATCTTCTAAAATTAGTGATAACACTGCCGTCCCATTGTTCATCGATTTTTTTGAGCATCTTTAAATCTATGTGGAACTTTTTAACTAAAACCCACCTTGCCTTTATATCACAAGTCAGTTTTAGATGCTGAACTAAGGGATCTTATAACTACTAAAAAACATAATTATATTTCCTCTCTATATTCTCACATTTCCACTGTTATTCAGGACTGTTCACTATTCTTTTTCTTCCTTCAAGGATTATTTTTTCATGAGATACCCACACTTTTATTGTTAATGAATCATTTTCAATATGCCTAAAATGGTGCCTCCATTCAAGACTACTGCTATGTTCATCTCAAAGAATTATGCTGCTCATATATGATTTTATAAAGTAAATACTTTCTATTCTATGAAGTGTACTATGTTGTATACTGTAATCTTTCCTATACTAAAATATGTGACTACATATCCTTACATGTTCAACAGAGAAAAACAGCTAATTAAAACTGTAGTCTACCAAAAAAATCCAGTTATTTAGAAGAGGAAAACATTATTTAGGTAAAAAATAGAATTTTATGAACTTCTGAACTTGAAAATTGGTTTTGAGTTCTAAACCTCCAACTTGCTGCTGTGCTTGATTATCAGAAAATTTAAATTCTCTGTATCTTATGTTTTCCCAATTTCCTTATTAATTGTAAAAGTTCAAAGACATTACCTAAATAATATATTGCATATATTTGCACTGTATACTGGAAACTCATTTTTGTAGATTTCTCTGTAGAAAAATAATAACTTAAATAATACTTTCAATATCTATCTATATTGACCTCTTCTCAGAGACAGTTTCTTTTATTGCCTGCTAATTGATAAGTGACTCAACACTAGAATTCCAGATTTTGTGACTTACTAGTAGAACAACTCACTGCTAGCTATAAAATTTTGAAATCTTATTTTATAGAAGCAGAGCCTAAAACAGAATTGATTATTCCATGTATACTGAAAGATTGCTTTAAGGCAATAAAGGTATGGAACATACAAAATAGGGAAGGGGATTCAACTGAGAATCATGTTGTCTCAAGTAAGTCTATTACTAGACTAATTCATGATGAGAGCAGAAAGCTCTACAGAGTAAAGATTTCTACTTCATTTTGTTCTACAGAGATATGGTCAGGTTATGGCACTCAATAATTGGCCTTTATTCATTGGCTGTCCAAGGGCAAGGATGAGGTTGGGGAGTTCTTAAACTCTTAAATAGGAGGCCAGCCTTCAATAGGAACTTACTTTCTAAGGAAAAAATACTAAAGTACACATTTGTAGTGGCTATTGAGGGGAATCTGAATTGACACATTGCCTACCCTTAATTTACAGTAGTAATTGTTTAGAGGAAGTTTAAGGAAATCTCTATAGCTTGTTCTAGATTTGATATTTTGCAGTTTACATTGAAAGCTGTATTCTATTGCTAGAGTGAATAGTTATGAAAAACTAAGTATATCACTCATAGAAACAAGTATCTTACATAGATTAAATTTTAAAAAATGGAAATGAGGGCCAATCCAAAGAAGCAGTATGACTATACTTTATTCTAAAATTGTGACTGTCAAGAGAAAGCAAGGAAGTATAGTTATAGTCATGTTTAAAATAAATTGACGTCATTTCTCTTTAATTATACCTCCAGACTAAGTTATAAGACTAACCATTTAGGAACAGGAGGAAAAAAAAGACTAAATAAAAATTGATGAAAGGAAGAAGATACAAAAATTTGGTGACTTCTGTAATAACCCGACAGGAAAATATATCTTTATTATAACTATGGAATAAAACATAAGTCTATATATAAGCCCATTTTAAAAACAGACTCAACATAGCTCTTTTAAAATGGAATAAGGGAGGTACAAGGGCCTACCAATATAGTGCAAGGATTATATAATTTGTAGTTCTCTGCATACAAAAGTCTTCTGAGTTTCTAGAGTTATTTTTAAAATTAATGCAAGGCATCACAATTTGCCTATGCTTATTTATGAAATTGCTTAGTCTAAATAATTATTTTGAAGTAATTTTAGTAAGTGCACGTTTTCCTAAAAGATAAAAGTGCTGAAAATTATTTAATATTATTAATTTCCAAGTTCATACTCTAAAATAAGTTTTGAATACATTGTCTTTGTCCCCATATGCTTGGTCATCAGCACTCTTTTCATAATCCCCTAGCATTCTTAATCAAACTTTCAGAAGCTTAAATTATTATTGAGCAATTTATTTAGGATTATGGCTTAATTCATGATTTTTAAATGAACATACTATCAACCTTTAGGAGTAAAATCACAAGTAACAGAATAATCGTATAGACCAAATAGGGCTTGAGCAATTTAAAAAACTCAGGATTTGAAGGAATTAATAGATAAGAGGATAGATTCATTATGTGGTCAAGAGGTCATTTCATAAAAATATTTTAAATTAAAAAATTAAAACCCTTTTGGTTTTAAGACAGAGGATAAAATGGATTGTCAAGACTTAAAGAAAAAGTTGAGGAAGTTTGCAAATTATGCACCTGATTGAAGGGCTAATTAAAATTATCTTGAAGGCAGTGGGAGTTTTATCTTTGAATATTTCTGTCTGTGGATGAAATGTCCTTTATTGTTTTCTAAAGGAAAATATGCACAGAAATCTAAATATTCTCTCTTTCTGAACGTGTCAGATAAAACATGTTTTAAAGTATAGTTCTGGGCTCCCACTTAGATCCTTTTTGTGCTGAACCTGGCGAGGGCATCCAGAATCAAGAGCTGTGCACAGTAAAGGAAGGACACTAACAGAAACACCATTCTGAGAATTGCCTGAGTTTACTGAGTCATTTAAAGTGGCAGTGCTAGAGTCTACTTCTGTCACTAAAAATTAGCAAAGTCCTATCACTTTGCCTGAGGTTCAGATCATTGGTGACTCAGATTTTCTCTGAGGATCAGATTTGGCTTTGTAATGCTCTGCTGAATTCAACCCTTTGCCATAATGTTCTCCCTCACTTCTTTTCAAGTTTGACTTCACCAAATTTATTTTAAAACTCACCTAAACGAGAATCCTCTCATCAGTATGCTCCTATCATTATCAGTCTATGAAACTGTTTAGTCTAAATCAGAGACATCAGGAAGGTTTGTCGGTACAGGAATTAAGATGTGGTTATATTTTGTGAGAAAATTATATAGGTAACCATAGTCAATAATTTATTCTTGTAATGTTCTTATATTATTTTATTGCACTCTTTTTTTAATTTATTTTATTGAATCACCAAGTGGAAAGTTACAAAGTTCTCAGGCTTATATCTCAGTTATACAATGCTCAAACACCCATCCCTTCACCAGTGCCCATATTCCACCACCAATAAAAACAAAAACAAAACAAAAACAAAAACAAAAATGAAAAAAACAGTATACATCCCACACCTCACCCCCCAAGCCTCCCCCCGTGCGTGAGTGATAATTTCACTTCCTTTTCTCTTTACCTTGATTACATTCCAGATTTCAACACACAACTCACTATTGTTGTTAGAGTTTCAAAACAGACTCACTATTTTTGTTTGAATTTATCGCCCAAGAATACAGCTCTATTAACAAGGAAATATTTGATAATAAGTTTTCCACTGATGAGAATGAAGAGATAAAATGTCGCACGGCCGCTACCGCGGCCGCGTGGTTTACAATTTCTGTATTATAGTAATTAAGTCCGCGGAGATTTAAGTTGGAAAATGAATCATTTCCCTTCCTGGAACAGCATGTAGCAAAAGCTTAGTTCACAGTCTCCATACATGGGTGCAAGCACTTGCTGGAACCCCAAATCCTAAAGCTGTCTCTGGTTCCCGCTCGTTCCACATCCACTGGCTGTGCAGAGGCATGGGCACCCGGGCCAAAACTCGGCCATAGCCGAGCACCGGCCCCGGCTGGAACTGCCTATTTTATTGTACTCTTTTGCTTGATTCTGATGTCCAACTTTTATTAGAGTCCTGACATTTGGAAAGTTTTAAGTAGCTATCATGACTATGATGAAACAGCTATATGTACAAATAATAAGTGGGAGAAATTAACAATAAAATTTTACTTTATTGCTATTCAATTAAAAATAGTAAAATAAGGGACTTTAAGGATAGTAGAGCAGATTGAGTACTCACCTTATATGCAGCCAGTCTGGGTTCAATCTCTTCACATCCCATATGGTCTCTTCAGCCAACCAGGAATGATTCCTGAGTGTGGAGCCAGAACGAAGCCCTGAACACAACCATGTGTGGCTCCAAACAAACAGCAATATAAAATAGTAAAAGTAATAATATCAAGGTAGTCAATAATTTGGCAATATGACAACATCTATGCAGTATTGATGAAAAGGCAAATTTTTCCAGTTATCTTGAACACTAATTGAAGATGTTTATAAAATTTGAATATGAAAATATGGGGGCTGGAGCAATAGCACAGTGGTTGGGCATTCGCCTTTCACGCGGCCGATCCGAGTTCGATTCCTCCGCCCCTCTCAGAGAGCCCGGCAAGCTATCGAGACTATGGAGCCTGCGAGGCAGAGCCTGACAAGCTACCTGTGCGTACTGGATATGCCAAACACAGTAACAATAAGTGTCTCAATGAGAGACGTTACTGGTGCCTGCTCGAACAAATTGATGAGCAACGGGATGACAGTGACAGTGATGAAAATATATTTGACATACTATTTTCCCTTTTTAAAAATTTTTATTGAATCACCATGAGATAGTTACAAGTGTTTCATGTTTGGTTTACAATCACACAACGATCAAACACCCATCCTTCCACCAGTGCACATTCCCCACCAACAATATTCCCTGTATACCCCCCCTTTCCCACCTTCCCCCTGCCTCCATAGCAAACAATATTACCCATACTCTCTCTCTACTTTTGGGTGTTATGGCTTGCAACACAAACACTGAGAGGTCATCATGTTTGGTCTGTTATCTACTTTTGGCACACATATCCCATCCCGAGTGATTCCTCCAGCCATCATTTTCTTAGTGATCCCTTCTCTATTCCATCTGCCTTCATCCCTCCGCTAGTGAAGCAGGCTTCCAGTTATGGGGCAATCCTCCTGGCCCTTGTATCCACTGTCCTTGGGTGTCAGCCTCATGTAATGTTATTCTACACTCCACAAATGAGTGAAGTCCTTCTATGACATACTATTTTCATTCCTTGATTACACATATACATTTATGTTCAGGAACTAAATTCATTATATATATATACATATATATATATATATATATATAAATTTTGGCTTTTTTGTTACATCCCCCAATACTCTGGGGTTTTTCTCTGACTCTGTACTCACAAATTACACCTGGCAGTGCTCAGGGGAACATGTAGTATTCTGGAGACCAACCCGGGTCAAAAGCAAGCAAGGCAATATTATCCTCCACTATGTACTATTGCTAGCACCTCCCCACCTCCCCCCCGCCCCTTTGTTTTGTTTTTGTTTTTGTAGTGGAGATTTGGAAGAAATATAGCTGCCAACATTGCGGAATTCATCGTGGAACTATTTTATATGCATTGTAAAAACATAAATCTTTTAGCACCCTATGGAAGAGTAGGGTTGCATGTGAAATTAACTATCAGGAGTACTGTTTTTGATTTATGTAAAGATATCACTTGCACCACTTGTCAACCCATTAATCCTCATTTTGCTCTAGGGGGTGCCAATAATGTCTCTATTTGTCCCTGTCTCGTGCTAGTGTAGGCCAATGATATCTGCTCGCTCCTGGAACAGAAAGAGCCTTAAATCGTTCATTCAAGGTTTCGACGAAGAAGTCTGACCATCTCATTGCTGGGCACGCAGTCTTTTGATGTCCAGTGGAATCCAATCAGTAACAGCTCTAGTCCAGCAGTCATCTCTGAATCGCATTACGTGTCCGGCCCATCTGATTTTCAACACCTTGGCAAATGTGACAGTGTCCCTGATTCTTGACCATAGACACAGGTCGAACTCCAGATTCCTTCTCTCACTAGAGTGAAACGTGATACCTCTAGCATAGCTCTTTCTATTCCTCTTTTGGATACCCGAATAGCGTTCTCGTCCTGCTTTTGTAGGGTCCAGGTCTCTGAGGCATATGTTAGTGCAGGAAGAAAGGTGGAGTAGAAAAGATATGTCTGGAGCCGGAGGTTCTTCATCCTCTTAACCACTTCTTCGATGCTCTTAAAGGCGTTCTACGCTGCTCTCTTCCTCCTGTGCAGTTCTGGCACCAAGTTGTTCCTCATATTGAGTTCTTGACCCAGATACACATAGCTGCTGCATTAGGAGATGTTCATTCCATTGAGAGCAAATGGAACGTCAGGAACTAGTTGAACATATATTAAAGGTAAGCATATATTAAAATATGTTGTATTAAAATGTTGTATATGTTTAAAAATAGAATTCAAACATGGGATAAAAATTGGGATAGAAAGTTGAAGTTTTTGATAACTTTTAGGTATTTTATAGATAAGGGAACCAGAGATGAGGGTGAAGCAGCTGGCCTGGTGGTATCTTTTATTTAATATTGAGAGAATATCCTGTTTTGGCTACATATTTGTGAATTTTGTGTTTTTTTTCCCATTTTGGTAATGATTTGATTAGATATTGGCCAAGAGATCTTACATGAAAACTATCAAGGATTAATTAATGGTATTTTATAGCATAATCATCTTTAGATTTATTCTTTTTATTGAGTTAGAAATTCCACAGTTCTTTTTTATGGATATTTTTCTATAAAGAAATAACCATTTCTTAATATTCCAATCTGATATAGCCTTCTCCCTTGAATTAAAGTATACTGCTACTAGTATGTATAAAAAACAGTTTAAATTTTTACAATAAAACTATAGTTATTCTTTATTCATCTGGTGATTTAATTGAGGGATAGAAGGCAGTAAAATACATGAATTTTGAATTATTTTTATTAATATATGATTGATATTTTATTTATATTAGAAATTTATTGACCTTAAGTTGAATTATAATGATATTTTGGGTACATTATTAAATCAACACTTGTGTCTACTACACTTAAATGTATATATACATAATGTATGTATGTATGTGTGTTCATATTTATATTTTTTCTTATAAGCCATATTTAATTCTAAGATAATTTTAGCATAAAATGTACCTGCATAACTTTGTTCTGCTTAACTATTTCTTAAGAAAGATTCTATATTTTTGTGAGATTTTTAAGGGTCTTGTGTGGTATTTTTCTGTCCTGGTAATTTGCATTAATGGATATTCAAGAAACCAATTTGTACAGCTCACTGATGTAAGTTATAACAAAGTCTGGAGACATATGAGGACACATTTTCAGTAGGCTTTTGAAAATGTGCTGACACATTTCAGAAGTGCATCTGCTTTTGCTTGCAAAGACTCACATTTATGTGTGCAACATGAGAAACTGAATGCACAAACAGGTGGTTTAAAATGGTTTAAATGCTCAGGCAGAATTTAAATGGCGACACTGGCTACCTCATTGGAGGTTACTGAAAATTTTTCAATTCTCACAGTAAAAACAGTAGCAAATTTCTTGCTATTCCTGAAATTGTGACCTTGTTGTTTCATTTAAAATAGCACTACATGTAAAGTTAAATACATAGTTTTTGACTTTCCAAGTGATGTAACCTAATATATTTTAATAAATTGTGTGTCTGTTCACATTATTAACAAAATTACTTTCAGTCTCAGAGTAAATTTGATGTTCACAGATACTTGTATAAGTAGGTGTATGTTCCATTCTTCTTTTAAATAAATGTAGAAGCTATATTAAGTATGAATTGCTAATTCACAAAACCAACATTGATATTTGTTATATTCATGTGAATATTAGCTACAAAATGCATATGAAGCAGATACACATATACATATGAAGCAGTAATTTAAAGTTATTTTTGATTGGATATAATACTTTTGAATGTAAATTTAAAAAGTTAATAGTGGTTCCTTTATAATAGGATGTTTAGTGTATTATTGAATAAAGAGAAGTCAAAGTATTATTTTGCTTTAGTCTTTTTGAGAGGGAGAGTTGCAACAAGTGGTGTTTGGAGGCTACTACTGACTGGGCATTCAAAGTGCTCTGTGTTCTTCAGAATTGGATCAGGACAACTCAACCATGCAAAGAATGTTCTCTAGCCCTTTGCACCATGCCCTACCCCCCATCCATTTTATAGGCAGGTGACAGAAATAAGTAACGTTTTATGAGTGCTATGAGTCTGATTAAATAATGTGTATTTAAAACTATGTAAAAGAATATATATATATTCTTACCCCATCAGAAAATGGGGCGAAGAAATAAACAGAACTTTTCTCAAGGAAGAAATATGAATGTGGCCAAAAGACACATGAAAAAATGCTCTTCATCCCTAATCATCAGGGAGATGCAGATCAAAATAACTATGAGATACCACCTCACACCACAGAGACTGGCACACATACGAAAGAGCAAAAGCAACCAGTGTTGGCATGGACGTGGGGAGAAAGAGACCCTCCTACATTGCAACTGGGAATGCCAACTGTTTAAGTACTTATGGTAAACAATAAGGGAAATTCTCAAAAAATTAGAAATTGAGGTCCCATTTGACCCAGCAATACCACTTCTGGGAATATATCCTGGAGAGGCAAAAAAGTATAGTCAAAATGACATATGCACTTATATGTTCATCGCAGCACTGTGTACAATAGCCAGAATCTGAAAAAAACTGAGTTTCAGAGAACAGATGACTGGTTAAAGAAACTTTGGCACATCTACACAATGGAATACTATGCAGCTGTTAGAAAAGATGAAGTCATGAACTTTGCTTATAAGTGGATCAACATGGAAAGTATTGTGCTAAGTGAAATGAGTCAGAAAGAGAGAGACAGACATAGAAAGATTGCACTCATCTGTGGAATATGAAATAACAGAATAGGAGACTAACACCCAAGAATAATAGAAATAAGTACCAGGAGGTTTGCTCCATGACTTGGAAGCCAACCTCACATGCTGGGGGTAAAAGCAGCTCAGATAGAGAAGGAAACACGAAGTAAGGTGTAGTTGGAGGATCTGCTCAGGATGGGAGATGTGTGTCAAAAATAGACTATAGATTGCACATGGTGGGTTTTAATCTTCTTGATCTATCCAGGGGTGATAGGGCAGTGTTGAAGTCTTCAATAACTATTATGTTGCTCGAGATGTCCTCCTTAAGGTCTGTTAGCAGAAGTTGCAGGAATTTGGCTGGTCCCTCATTGGGTGCTTACACGTTTAGGAGTGTGATTTCTTCCTGCTGTACATATCCCTTGATTAATAAAAAATGGCCTTCCCTATCCTTTCTAATATTTTTCAACCTAAAATCTATGTTGTCCGATACTAGTAAGGTCAGCCCAGCTTTTTTGAGAGAGTTATTTGCTTGCAGGATTGTTTTACATCCTTTGACTTTGAGTCTGTGTTTGTTCTGGTTATTCAGATGTGTTTCTTGCAGGCAGCAAAACTGGCCACTCAATACCCCTATTGTCCACCACAACACCCAAAAGGAAGAGAGAACAAAATGGAATGCTCTGCCACAGAGGCAGGGTGGGGTGGGGAGGGATGGGGTTAGTGGATGAGAGGGATACTGGAATCATCCATGGTGGAGAATGAGCCCTCGTGGAGAGATGGGTTCTCGAGCATTGTATGAATGAAACACAAGCATGAAAACATGTAAATCCCTCATGGTGATTCACTAATAAAATATAATAAATTAAAAAAATAAAAATTAAATTAAACAAAATAAAATATTATTCTCTGTAAAGAAAAAAAGAAAAAGAAAACTTTTCATTGAGATTTTGTAGTTTACAGTGCTACTAATAATGGTTTCTCTTACACATAATTCCAACACCACACCAATTCAGGAAAATATATCTTCATGTTACATATTGGCTTAACTAAATATTAAATTCTCTAAAGATTTTGGTTTAAAATTATAGCAAAAAAGTGATTTTTTCCTGCCAGAGATGACTCAAAAACAGATAAATAAAATTTGAAAGTCTGTATTATAAGAAGTTAGTTGATAGTTTATAAATTTTCATTTTTCCCCACCTTTCTTACTTTTCTAAGATATATGAGCTACATTATACTATCTGTATATATACATGAAGAACTACTAACCTTATAGACTTGTGTTCCTTTTCTAAAAAACACTACAGACTCTTTCAAACACAGCCCTCCTCACCTTCGTAATATCAATTCTATATTCAAAGTACAGAGTATGTTTTCATTAGATATATTCCTTTGATATGTCTCTTTATAAGCCACACAAGTCTGATTATCCTGACTGTTTACTGATTTTGTGTGAAATCATCCCTCCAATTAAATCATTATTAAAGCGAATAATTTTGATTTTTTTTCATATAAGTAGAGAATAATTTAGTAATAGTCTTTAGCACTTTTGTGGTATTAGTGAATCAATAGTCGATATTTTGCCTGTAAAAACATTTATGCAAACTATTTGGATTTTGTTCTGTTTGGGTCTATGTTCCCCCCAATTATTCAATATCGCCTCTGCTTTCTAAGGAATTTCCTATGGAGGAGCTAAAAACCAATGATAAAGATAAAAGCTAAGAAAAGTGTCTAACCTTTCTAGTGATAAAGTTATACCTTGATTAGATTGCAGATAATATTTCCTGAGAGACATTCAAAATCTATAGAAGTTGGTCATTAACTGAACTTACAGTAAATATAAAGTTAAACCTTTCTGAAATATCTTCTTTTAAAAAAATTAAATACTAATCTTCATATATGAACTCTTTCTTGAGAAAGTTCTATTTCTTATGGCACAAACCATTTGGTAGACATCATTAACATAGCATCACTTGGAAGCATTCATATATTCATGGCAAAGCAGATTGAACAGGCAAATAGTACTTGAGTTGTTTTTACTGAAAACCTCCATCGATATGAATGTCAGAGTGGATGACTCTCTAAAACGTTAGTGATCAACTACAAGTGAATTAAGTCAAGTGTCACATGAGTTGGTCTGTTATAAAAGCAGTAATATTTGTTTATAAATTACTTTCTATGTTAATTTATAGTCAAAGACGGAAAAAAATCACAAACTCTTAGTGTTACTTCCAAGAGGACTTAGTCACAGAAGAAATACAAAAATGTATCTAATTTTGAGATTTGTGGTTATTTTACATTTCATGTACATATGTCTTGCCTCTCCAACTAACTTTTAAAATCTGTGATGGCAGAGATTATGTTTTTGAAAGTAGATTTCTGACTGAAAGCATTCTGAGGATTCTTAGTCATCTTTGTATCTTTACTAATTACTTTGACTGGTATATAGTTAGTTCTCTACTATGTATTAAAAATTTAATAATTAAATGGCAAAATTGACATAAATACATTAACATAGTTGCCATAAGCTTAAAAGTATAGTTTACTTTCTCACCTGTCCTCAGTTGTGTTTATGGGATTTCTTTGTGACAAATAACAAATTTGCATCAACATAGAAAATGTGGTGCATTTGGAGACGTCTACTTTTCTGTGAAAATGAAATGTGTAAAATAGAAATACTGATGTGAAATATGGTCCTTTTCATCCAAACAGAGTAACAACTCCACACCACAAAGGTGTATGGAAACATAAATACTAAAGAAATTTGTGATTTCAGCTTTTAGTTTGAGGCTTTTTAAAAAATATATATATTTTATTGAATCACCATGAGATATAGTTACAAGCTTTCTTGTTTGAGTTACAATTACACAACGATCAAATACCCATCTCTAAACCAGTGCACATTCCCCACCACCAATATCCTCAGTATATCCCCCTTTCCCACCCTCCCCCAGCCTCCATGGCAAGCAATAGTCCCCATACTCTTTCTCTACTTTTGGACATTATGGATTATAATACAGATACTGAGAGGTTATCATACTTGGTCCTTTATCTACTTTCAGCACACATCTCCCATCCCGAGTTTTATAAAAGTTTTTCAATTGTAGGGAAACCTGGGAATTGTCTTCTTTTTAGCAATGTGTCCGGGACACACACAGCTGTTCATTAACATATGAATTTAGTAGAGTTTCAAAATCCCCCAATCATTGTTATCTCTGAGTATATTCTTTGTTGTGAAGGGAAGTGAGTTGTTATTTTATTTATCTGAAGATTGTACTGTGATAAGCAAAGTGTCAGGAATAATCATACCAAATGCTAACTACGACAATAGCATCCAATTATACTTTCTGTGTCTTTCATGGGGAAAAAAAGTGAAGGAATTTTTAAATAACTTATCATGTTTTGATGAGTAGAACATTTTAATGAAAGTTGCATAAACTCTCCAATTATTAAGGATACCAGTAAGATAGAGTTCAGATCTGTCATAGTTAATAGCCCTTAGATTCCAAGAAAATCTTTAAAGTATAACAATTTACTTAAACTCTCAAAACCTAAAGGATTAAGATTATTTTGAGCAAAATAAAAAACAAGATATAAGCATATATGAGTAGTGGGTAGCTGACATTTGTCTGTAGAATTTTGTATTGAGAATAAAAATACACTGTTTTCTTTATGTAGTGTTTGTATGTATGTGTGTGTGTGTGTTCCCCATTTATATCACAAAGAGCCTTAATATAATCCAGTAACGGTTATGAGTGCATAATCTGGGAAATAAAACAAAAAATAACCAGAACTATTCCTAAAGTAGCTTATTGATAGATATCGACCTGAAGAAAATAACAGAATATTTATGTCCTTTATATATATATATATTTTAAATCTGGGGATGTTTCAAGGCAGTCTCTTAGAAAATGCAGTTTAATAGACGGTTTAAAGAAAATAAGAGAGAATGTAATAAAATATCACTTTTAATACAAGATTTTATTTCAAAGAAATATTACTAGAGGGAAAAGGAAAAGGAATATGATGAAAGGAATTTATTTCCCATTAAATGCATTTATATATTCAATGTGTACGTCCTCTGGTAATCTGAAATATATTGCTCTATTTTAGCTTTTAGTTTATAATTCATTAAACTCATTCTCACTTTGCAAAGACTGTGAATAGTCTGGTCTGAACACATCACACCCCTTAAAACCTACTATAGGTCATTATTTCACACAGAATAAAGAGCAAATTCATTAGTCTGAATTCATTACTTTGAAATTTAATATTTTTATACTTCCATTTTGAAATGCACCTTCACATTGTAAGTTCAGCTAGATATGATTGCCCTTGAAAATTGGTGTGTTTAGTCAAATGGCATTTTAGAAATTTTATGATTCGGTTATTAATTTTTCTAGATATGGGCCATAGTGGGACTATGTGCAGCATGAATATTGTCAAATGCCAGAAAGTATGTGAGTGTTTTTGTGTCCTTTGCTAAATATTAAAGAGCATAACACAACTTAACTTTTAACATATCCCCTTGTAAATTCTGTGTGCCTGTATCTTTCTACTATGTCTCTGCTATCTGGCCTTATGAATCTCATCTCCAGTGTCGATTCTTTCTATTATATTATTTGACTATCTTATTTCTATCTCATCAGTTCTTCTCTTGATTCCCCATTTCTTTCTGGTGGACTAACATATCTAAGAGATGCATATCAAGATTCAGGATGTCATCTCTCCTTTGTAACATGTTAGGTTCAACTTTTGGACCTTATTTATATAATAAATGGTCACCAGTCCTATGATGATCATTCACAATTAAGCAATGGAATAGTTCACATTGGTCAACCGCATTTTTATTAACTCTCCTGTGAGTATCTGCCAATGCCTAAATTTGTAGACAAGGCCAAATACAGAATTTAAAATATAGTGTGAAAGCATATCTATAAGAAATGACAGCAATTTTACTCTTCAAAATTCTTATTATAAAGTTTACCATGTTGGCAGAGGGGAAAGATTTACTTGACAAAGCATTTTCTAGTTTGGGTTTGGTTGCTACCAGGAATTTGCTTCTGCTACTTTGCAAATCACTTTATTGGTAGTTGACACTTGATGGCCTCTATCTAATGTCTACTTAATGGCAATAGGGTAAGTAGACAACGGCAAATTTAAACTGTTTTCTTTTACAGTTCAAAGGTTATAAGTTTTGTGTAGGAGATGTCTCGAGTGATAGAACATACTTTTGAAATGTGAGAGGTCATTAGTCTGAACCCGACACTGCTGGTAAGGACCACCACGGTCCTGGAGCTCAAAGGCGGAACTTTTCCGGGCTGCCAAAGGAGCGGCACAAAGAATGGTCCTACACTTTCTAAGAAAAAAATTGTAGTGACTCATTAAAATCATAATAAACTAAGGGCTGAAGTGATAGTACAAGGCTTTGTACAAGGATCTCCTGTGCCGCGTATGATGAGCACCACAAGCCACAGGTCAGAGGCTAGCCTGAGCAGAGCTGAGCATGGTTCTACATTCCCAATAGTTAACACTGATAAAATAAAATGAAGAGTATGTTTTACCCAGCTGCTATAATGTAAAGTTAATTATCAAGTCTACACTGATATATGCATTTTGATATTCTGAATACCTAAATTGAATCAGTGCAAAATGAATTCACTGATTTCTTTCTTTCTTTTTGTCAACAAATAAATAATAAATATGTTCCCCAACTTGCAGCTCAAGACATAACATAGGAACATAAGAAGTTCCTGTGCTGATATGTGCTTCATTCTAGTGTTAGAGAGAACTAATATGATATTAATATTATATATGTGTGTGCATTTATCTATACATATGCAAAGAATGACAAGACCTATAAAGAATAACAAGCCAAGGTAGAATTAATGATATAAATTATTATGTATATCATAATTTTTTTCTTAAATTATTCTTTATTATTACTTATTAAAATATTCTGTGGAATATATGGATTCAAGTAGTCAACACCTTCTTGCAAAAACCCCTGACTAGTGAAGAATTGTGCTATTGAGACAAGTTTCCAGGTCCCCGTCAGCATTTGAACATTCTTTATATACATTATAATATTAATCTTTAGGATAATGAATATTAGGTTTGTTACCTTTTTCATTTATGTGGAAAGTGATGCATTTATTAAAGTTTAATAGGTTATTTGTAATCAAAGTACCAAACTACTGCTAAAATTAGTTTAATTATTATTGTACAATTATATTTAACAGCTACATAAATTTCTTCAATTAAAATATGTACGTCTATTTAATTATACCATGTTGTGATCAATTTAAAGCATGAATATTGTGGTGAAATGACACCTTGATCTGAGTATCTCACCATCTGCATTTTTTCACCAGAACAGGCAAAGCATAGATCTGGTCTTTTTAGTCAAATGTCCTTACAGCTAAGTGCAATTGAGTAAGTTAAACTTTTGGCTTTTGGTTTTTGAAATTCAAGGTCTGGACATTTTATTAGGATGGTTTTAGGGTTTTCAAAACTACCCATAAACTTTTAAAGATCTATGGAAATTTGGAAGAGATGGATACTCCATTTTCAGTTGGGGCTTATACTCTGTCATTGGATCAGAGACTCTCAGACATTTTTTTCTTCTATAACATTGATTGCCTGCATGCCAGGGATTGTTATTACAAGGAAGGCAAAGATCCAAAATCATGGAAAGTTTCAGGCAACTGTGTATTTTCATAGGAAGTGATTGAAATAGTACTGTACCTGGAAGAGACTTGTATTCAGGAACAAAAAAAATAATCAGCAAACAGAATCAGGGTCTAGGTGATGGACAGGATATAGGATAAATAATGGGATGTATTATAAATGCCCAAATAATACAGATTCTATAAATCAAAGAAAAGTTATTCTGTTCAATGTGTTGGGTAGCAAAGGATACCTGGATATAGATACAGGCCTAAGAAAGTAGGTGTCAATGTGGAGATATAAGTGAGAAGAAAGGAAAACAATGGATAGCGTTAGGTTTCAGACACCTAATAGAATAGATACTTATAATAGCACACTGAATTAAATATTTGAAAAATTACTTCACATTTCTTTTCCATTTAATCTGACATACAAATTTTGTCAATACTTATGGGAAATAGTCTTATCATTAAAATATTTTAAAGTACCTCTTTACAAAGAAGGATAAGGGACTTATAAAAATCCTATCACTGTCATCCTGTTGTTCATTGATTTAATCGAGTGGGAGCCAGTAATATCTTCATTTGTCCCAGCGCTGAGATTTTAGCAGCCTCTACTTACTTGTCTATTGAATATTCTTTTCAGGGTCAGAGGAATGAGACTGCTATTGTTACTGTATTTGGCATATTGAATATGCCATGGGGAGCTTGCCAGGCTTTTCCGAGTGGGTGGGATACTCTCAGTAGCTTGCTGGGCTCTCTGATAGGTGCATATGTATATATATATATATATACACATATATACATATATAAATACACATATATACATATATATATTCCTTTATGATGATGTGTCGTGGCTTTGTGGCTGCGTGGTTCAGGAATATGTTCACTCACGCATGAGACTTGGTCTGAGAGTGTGGAAAGTGAGCTGGAGCGTGGCGGCAGTTGGGTAATGGAGGTCGGCTGCTAGGTCTGTGTCTCTTGGGGAGGGGAGGGCTCTCACCAGCCCCCCTCTGAGGAACCCCTAGCACGGAGTCTAGTGGCATGGTTATGGGGTCCTCATTTTATGCTTCCTTTCCGGGAGAAGAAGCTGTAATTTTTGGAGGGTGGCTGATGAGGAGGCAGATGAGAAGGCCAATGAGGTGGCCGATGAGTTATAAAAATCTTATAACATCAAAAATAATTATTGATATGTGATAAGCAAAAATATAAGAAAATATTGATTTGAGATTTGACTATAAAATATGAGAATCCCAAGGCAATGCTGTTCTTTAAATAAACTTAGGGATGCAGGAAGTGTGTTTCAGTACCCAAACCAAATCCTGGACTTGAATCAGTATAGATTGATGGAGTGAAAACAGGAGATTCAGAAGTGAAAACAAAGATAAACAATGAAAAAAAATAGATTACTCTAAGAAACCATGAAAGAACTTTATTAGCAGTCATGAAAATGCCTGTAAATAGATACATTGAATAGGTCAAACATCTGAGAGGGCATAGATACTACCAGGTCTATTCATCTCATATTCTCCTCAAACTCTCAGCTTAAGAGAGAATGGAAACTTGTATCTGGATGCAATTGCAAAAAAAACAAAAGAGTATATACACATTAGCTAAAGTTTCAAAAATTACTTTGAGTAGGAATTAAGTAGTTTCTGTTTTAATATGTGAGAATCTCTGTCATTATCTTAGATAATAGAAGAAAAAACATAAAGCAATTTTCTATGCATTCATAATTAGGCATGCTTTGCTTTCTTTTTACCTGAATATAAACTGTTTTAATGGCATTAGACTAAAATATATTCTATAAAAATGCTTGAGACAAATATAATTATGGTAAGCACATATTTTAGAAACTTTTTTGCGTTAAATAGTATAACTTGATTTGAAATAATTTTGTCATGTGTATATCTTTTTACATGAAAAGAAAGTATGTCTCTGTCTTTTAGACTCAATTTTCAGTGTCGTTTTTAGAGCGGCGATCCCTTGCAAAATGTAAGTCTCAAGCTACACTGCAGAATCTATTTTTATAGAAGGAAATATCCTTCTGTATGATCCTCAAATGAAAAGCTGTCATCCATCTTCTGAATAGGCTTTATCCCTCCTTCAATGGCTAGTTTTGAAACTGCTGATGACTAGAAGCAATTCTTTATAACTCCCTAAATAAAGACATCAGTCTATCAGCAAAAAAACAGTACATGAGCTGGAAGGGGCAGCTGTCTCCAAGAGGGGGGGAGTAGAGAAGAAGAGCACTTACTAGCTTAGTTAAAAGCTGCTCGATGTTATTATTGAGTGTGTGTCAATGTGATGTGTCCTGACAATTTAAAATGCAGTTTCAAGCAAAAGTATTCTTTTTCTTTTTAATTTATGCTATATTAACCTAAGTATATAAATTTTCTTATAAAGAAGAGTCTTTCCCGCCATCAAAGGTAATTAAAGTCAGAAAAAAACTTCAAAGCCAAAATGAGAACTGAATCCCGAAATGATCAGTTCATTTTAGGATTAAAGAAAAAGCATTATTCAGAGTGTCTAAGAAAAAGGTGAAGCAAGAAAGCCTCAGTCACATATCACATCCTTCCTCACCCTGACCTTGCCTCTTTATTGTACTCTGTGTGAAATAGGATATATTATAATTAGAATCGGTGAAAAGGTAGTGTGATAAGCTGTTCAAAAGCAAAACGTTAGAGTGAGAATTTAGCCTTCGCACAGCTTATGTATTTTCCTTTTAGACTACTCCTACCCAAACTCTCTTTGGAAAGGTTTTCAGGTCTTTCTTTGCCCTTATGTTTTATATATATGATGGAAATTTATTTATCTTCTATGAATGTAAAGTTATGTACTGAGTCATAGGAAATGTTCTAGGATAAATTTATTGAAGATTTACATTTTTCTATTTACTTTCTTTTTTTTCCCTCTCTGTTGCAAATGTGAAATGTGTTTCCTAATTTTTTGGATTTCCCAATTCTGTCTGAATCTGTGTCTCTTTTCCTGTGTGACTGCTAATCTGTCACACATACAAACACATACACACACACACAAACATCAAATCCAGCTTCTGAAACATTAGTATGGCATATGATATCATCGGTTCTTTCTCATTTCCTCTTCACTATTAAGTCATAGATGTATGTATAAATTGGAGGCTTTGATTAACATAGATATAAAATAAAATAAGGTCATCTAGATAAGTATAATAACTGCTGTCAGATTAAGAGGAAGTATAATCATTTCAGATAAATTATTAGCCACCTAGAACTTTTCCCAAAACATGACTGTGCATAAAGTCAATCAAAGTGTTCAGTTTCTCTATTTAACTTCTGCCAGAGCCATGTATTCTAGGTCAGAATTCTGAGTTTTGAAACCCTGGGTTAATATTTATTCTCACAATTTATATTTCCTCTATTAATTCTAATATAACTGAACCATTTAAAAAGAAATATTGTCACAAATGGGCAATAATAAATATCTTACAAAATGAAAAGTAAGGTCTGGGGATGAACATAAGATAAAGTACATGGTCTGCCTTGAGCTTGATCTCCAGGACCATAACATTAAATTAATGGAATTAAACAAGTAAGTAAAAAATCTAGAAATAAATGCAAGAAACAATAAGGAACTGTGATTTCATTATGAGGTTTATATTTGTGCCCTTAAACACCAAACAATAAATATTAGTTTTCATTCCCTGGCATGGAAAAAGACAAAGAAAACAAAAATAATTTTTGTTATAATAATATTCTTTACATTTTCAGAATGTTCTCTTTACTATACATATATTTAAATTGTCTTTACCAAGTAAAGCAATATAAATAAATATAGAAATTATTATGTCTTGATTTTGTTTCCTTCTATTAATATTCAATACCTTGCAATTTTAATTTTTGTCTTCATACTGTACTCATTTGTTACTTTAATATCTTTAATTCTATGCATTATAGAGTGCATAGAAACTTGAATTTTCTTGCTGTTATTTTAAACTAATTGATCATATTTACTCTCAAATGGGAAAGTTTATGTTTAAATATAAACCATTTGTCTGCATCGCCAAATAAAATTATTTAGAACTACCATTTTAAACCCTTTTAAGTAAAATGTCATGTATTCAGTTGTTTCTATCTTTTTTCAACTATAGAGCTTTGATTTTTTTGTGGGTGGGTATTTCTCAAGCTCCACTAAGGTGTGCAGATCAGGAGCTGGGGAACACTCCCTGAACTATTCAGATAGTTCAGTGCTTGGCAGTTCACTGCAAAAATGTTCAGGCCATACAGTTCTTGAAGGCCTTCAGAGCCCCAAGTGGAACTTCAGGGCCCATGTTTGGTGGTTTAAACCTCGGTCCCTGTATACATTTTTGGTTGACTACTGGCTTATTTCTCTCACCCCCACATTTATAAAAAAGTTCATTGAGAATTTTCCAGAAGTGCTAAAGTATAGGCATGTTACATATTTATGGTTTTTCTAACCTGAAAGTTTTATGAGAATCCTTTTCTTCTCACAGAATTAATGCTTATATCTGAATTGATCATCTGTGGAATATATGCGCGATCTGTTAGAGCTTGATTTTTACTTGGTTAAGTGATTCGAGCAGAAGATGGAGAAAGACAGAGGATTCTCTCCCACCTGCTCTGATTTCAGATACAACTTTATCACGTATTTCTCAAAGTATGATTCATATTTAAGATTTAGTTGCTATTTGCCATATTATTCAAATTACTTAACCATATATACATATATGCATATATAGTAGAATTCTAAATTTATAAATGAATATGGGGAATATCAATCAAGAATTTATATGTGGAAATAAGAGAATGAATCCAGTGTCAGAGAGAGAGTATAGTTGCTAAGGCATTTGCCTTGTATCTAGATTAGACCCCTCCAGCCCTATCAGTTTTCAGGGTACTCTAGGAGTGATTCTAGTCAGGAATATTTCCTGAGAACTGCTGTGTGTGGCCCAAAAAGCAAACGTGTGTGTATGTGTGTGTGTGCACACGCGTGTGCGCACGTGTGTAATAGAGAGACAGACACACAGAGAGAGAGAAAGGGAGGAAGGGAGGTAGAGAGAGATAGAGATAGAGAGAGAGAAGAGAGAATTTGAGAATAACCAATAAGATTCAAGTATTTCTAACTTGTCCTCTACCATAAAAATTATAAAAGTTGAAATCTAGTTCCTTCAGCTTAGTATGATTGGTTACTCATTGCATATAAAATAAAATCCCAATTCACCTGCATATCTTCTGGCTCTTACAAGTACTCATTTTAGAACACAGTTGCTATAACTGAACAAGGCTACAAGTCTACAAGCACATTTGACTTTTCTCTTTGCTGAAAACTGAAGTTGTTTCTCACTGACAATTATTCTAGATTTATGAGCTTGACAGTTTTCTATCTTTTTCTTTTTAAAAAACTGTTTATTTCAAAAACCCCTACTAAAAATACCTCACCTTTTGTGGGCACATTATTTCAAAAATGATCTTATTTTTCCTTCAAACTTTGATAATACATGTTCAAATAAATTGGTTATATAAATTTTTATGAAAATGTTACTAAGAAGATTGTAGATTCACGTGCAATTGCAATGATATAGAGATCACATAGGCAACTGACATTCACATAATCCACTAATAT
The DNA here is from genome assembly GCF_027595985.1 of Sorex araneus. Lineage (NCBI taxonomy): Eukaryota > Metazoa > Chordata > Mammalia > Eulipotyphla > Soricidae > Sorex > Sorex araneus. The sequence continues at coordinate 120,835,854 of NC_073305.1, read as the reverse complement.
GATACAGATTTCTTTTGTTTAAATTTTCTGTAATTGTGTGTATATATGCATGTGCTATTTTAAAGTTTGATTTTCTACAATATTACTTAACTTTATATGTTACTTTTATTTCACTGTGGCATGTGCATTCCCTGTTTCTCCATTCTCACTCACTGTTTTATAAATGTGCACATAATACTAAAATTCTTTGATAAAATATGATGGTGATTATTTTCCTTCATGGCTCTATGTCTGACTTTTTGAAAATAGATGCTACAAATATATATGTTTTCTTAGTAACTGATCTCCACTAAGCTCCTCATAAAAATCACTAAGAATGCTTTTCACAAATACGTATCTCCAGGTTGAACTTCCCCAATTTAGAAAGGATAGAAACAGTTGTGAAAATATTTCTAGGTGTCTGCTGTGTGGCTTTGATAAAAATATTTCTAAATAATCTATTTTATGCAATATTACTCTTTAGCAGCTTATACCAAGGGAAATTCTGTTGGTGTAAGCTTGAGTAAATCTTAAATTGTAAAATTGAATAAATCTTGAGCCATGAGTAAATCCCGAGCACCACTGGGTTGTTGCCCCAAAACAAAACAATCTTTTAAAAGAAATAGAAATCTAAGTGCCACAATATTCTCCATAAAGAATAAATTAGTCAATAAGTTAGATGCTAAAAACATCTGCCAAGCTCTCTCTAAATTGAACTTTGTAAAATCATAATAGAAATGAAAAGACTTTTAAATAATTATTTTGATCTTTAAAAATAACATTTTGTACGTGATTACATATCACTATGTTATCTTTGGGTTGCAAAATAATTGATACAATACAAGTGTAAATGAAAATATGAGTCCTGTATTCAAGTCATATTGAATAGATGTCAATTTTAGCCTATAATGTAGACACTATTTTTCAAAGAGCCACAAGCACTTATTTTTAGGTGGATACTGGCACTGCACATTGTAATTCCTACCCTATGTGTTTGGGAACATCCAAGACTATATACTCCATGGTGCTGAGAACGGGGAATCATAGTTTTTCCAAGAAAAGAACTGAAAGCATGTGTGCATGCACTTTGCCATTTGAGTTACTCCCTTGTTGCAGCATATTTCGTTTGTTTTCAGTGTTGCAGAAACCAGCCTCCGTGCAGGCCAAAAGGAGGAACAGTTTTGGAGGTAGGAAAAGAGACACAGCCCTTAAACTGAACCAAAAAATTAAAAATAACAAAGTCAAGTTCAGACATTTAGTTCTCTGAAATTGCGCTTTTAAATATAAAGAGCGTATTTCCTTGCCAAAAATTTGTTAAAGGAATAAAATAGTCATGGTGAAATGATACATTTCATTCAATATATATATACAAGATACAGTAGGGAGGTGACAGTTATTTTTCAGAATACTTAATAACTTTTAAACTTTATAGATATTGAGAGACATTGCAGGGAAAAGAACAGAGGACGATATTTTAAGTTTTCTATGTGAAAGATGATAGAATATAAAAGAAAATCATTACCCTAGAGATAAATGTTTCATAAGGAAGTAAACAAATTAATGAAGAGGGCAAAGCAAAACGAATGTGAGTAAGGAGATGATAAATTGCATGATGATGGACAAACACTGGAATTCTGGTGACTGACAATGCCTTGCACACTGGTATCTCTCAGTGAGATTGCATATCTGCTAATACTTTATCACTCAATGTTACTTCAATTAAAACATACCTGATTAGAAAGACTCTATTAGTACAAGTGAAAATTGCTTTATACCCTTATATATAAGGAATAATGTGAACAACATAATAAAAATTATAATGACAAAAATTTATTGTTACCAGTACCAGGATATAAAACTTGAAGTTTTTATGTACAATTTAAGAAAAACTAAACCATTAACAGAATCTAACAGAATTTCTACCAAATTTAACTAAAACAGGTTAGCTAATATTTGTAAGAATATACTAACACATTTTTAGTGAAAATTTTTACTAATACAATTAAAGATGACTGTTTCATGATTGAACTTGTTTTCTCAAGTAGAATGAAGAAATAGAAGTATTAAGGAAAAAAATGAAACTATCTTGTAGGATAACATAGCCTCTGATAGTTTAGATTTATTGGGTTACTCCTGTTACAGTGCTCCCATTCCTCTGTGTTTATTTGTAGCTTTTTTCTTAGTGTTCTGCTGACTTGTAAATATTGTTTATCTCTTCTCCCTGAGTCCTTTGCATAGCTTATTCAGAGCAATGTCATTTTTGTATGGACACAGGAAGACTTAGCAAATGCTATGCTTTTGTAACCTGGAAGTCATTTGACTCTACATGATATTTTCCTTCTGGGCATCTGTTTTCTTGACCTAAGCCTCAGCTACCCTTACTTCCTAGCACCCCCAAAAGCAGGGTCCCAACGAGGGACGAGACGGACCCAGGGCAAGCGGTGAGTTGTGTGCTACTCTGGCATCGAGATGGGCCTGGCCAAAGTGCCTAATTATTAACTATAAGTTAAGAGCTTGGTCATGGACAAATGCTGTCATGATCCAAAAAGTAATAATTAGAGTCAGACACTGCTAGGGTTAGGAATGATTAATCTGGTCTGAGTGCTATAGTCTGAGTCTGTGGCAAGATGTTGCCAGGAGAGCTGCCTTGCAAGCCTCAATGTATCTCTTGCTAAGTCCATACAAAAATAACAAGTTTTAAGGTGTTAATGAGTGTTTGGACTAAGGAAAGGAGAAGAACACCTTAAGAGTCAGGAAGGGCTTTGGAATGCCCTGCCCTCAGAAAGGGCTTTCTTATGATGATTTTGCTACCTAGCTGTGTGTAACCTAGGGGCAAGGGCGAAAGAGGGAAAAAGGGAGGAGAGAGAGGAGAATCTAGAGGTGCTGCAGCAGATGCAGAGAAAGGCGAGAGCTGGGAGTGCGGGATATGAGAAAGATGGAAGATTGAATAAACAGTAACTAATCAGCAACCAGCTTGGTCCTCGTTCTTTATTCCTTCGCCGGTCCTTGACCAATGGCGGTCCACATCCAGCCCATACACAGTGGTTCTAGAGCACCGAATGTGGGTGGTGAGACAGAGACGCCCTGAGAGCCCGAGAGTGCACTCGCCATCAGCGTGCCTTAGTTTTTATACTATCTGAAATAGGCAAAAGCAAGTGAATAAATAGTATTATACTTATCTCATATTAAAAAACTATCACTATCAAAAAAGAGTCACTCAGAAAACATGAAAATGTATATTAAGTAAAATAGCAATTACAAAATCATTTAAATGATTTGAATGTAAGATTCTATTTTATATGATTGCTTGCAAGTAAAAATCACTACTTTATCCAAAATGTAATATTTTAGCAATTAGGCATTCCATATGATTTTACTCAGAAACATAGAAAGCATACCTTCTAAAAAAAGTTTTAAAATACTCATTATTTATTATTTATTAAACTACTTGGCAATATCATGCTTTATTATTTTTGCATGATATTACCAATTAATTTATCTGTTAAAATTATCATTAGAGGCACATTATAGTTATGATTTGATTCAGTACAATAAGTGTTAAGCAAAATGGAAATAGCAAAGTGTAGGATAACATTGGGTTTGTCTTCAGCCTTGCCACAAAAACTTAGATTTTTTTCAAGGAACTTAAGTTTATTGGGTTACACCATCACAGTGCTCCCATTCACTCCCATTCCTTTGTTTATGTGTAAAATCTTCTCTTCTCCCTCCTTCCCATCCAGTTAATCACCATTTCCCTAATCAAATTCTGTTAGCTTGCGAAATCAGATCCTTCTAAGGACACTAAACTTGTATTGTATGTATGTATGTATGTATGTCTTTTGCATAGTTTACCTTATAGCAATGTTCTTTCTTTATGGACACAGTAATACAGTTAATAGTATGCTTTTGTAACTTGGGAGCTGATTGACTCTGAATAATATTTACTCTTAGGCATCTGCTTTCTCAACTCAGTTGCCCTTTGTTCCTAGCACCCCAAAACCAGGATCCCGACAAGGGACTGAATGGACCCAGGGAAAGCTGTGGGCTGCCCTGGCATCAAAATGGGCCAGGCCAAAGCACCACAATACTCAACTCTAAGTTGAGAGCATGGTCATGGACAAATGCTGTCAAGATCCAAAAGTGACAATGAGATTAGGACCCTGCTGGGGTTAGGAAGACTAACCTGGCCTGAGGACTGTGGTCTGAAATATATAGTGAATGTCCTCAGGAAGAACCAAACTTTAAGTTTGATACATCTCTTACTGTGCTCATACAGAACGACATTGCTAGAAATATTGGAAGCAAATTTAGTATAACTATTTAAGTGGATTACTAGCTGAGGAAAGAAGAAAGTGACACACCCTGGATGGGATCCTGCCCTTACGTGGATCTCCTAGCAATCTGGAGTAATCTCTTTAGATGAAATTTTATCCTTCAGTTAATCTCCTGGAGGAGTGGCTTTATCTCTCTTTGTTGATTTATTAATGTTCAACCCCACCTTTGTATCCCCACCCTATGTGATTGCTACATAAACTAAAACTGTAAGAAAGCTGGGGAGAGTCAGAATCCAGAGGTTGGAGTGAGAGTCAATACCCAGAGGTCAGAGTCAGAGTCAGAATCCAGAAATCTGGGATCTAGGAATGAGGGGCTAGGAAGAAAGAATGTGTGAAATGGGAGAGAACAGAGATTGAATAAACAGTAACTAATCAGCAACCAACTTGGTCTTTGTTCTTTCTTCACCTTTCCATCGCCAAGAGTCCTCCAAATTGAGTCTACACACAGTGCTTCAAGAACACCAACGCGGGGCGGCAAGAGAGAGCTGCCCAGAGAGCCGGCGAACTTCCTTGTGTTTATGTTTTTTTACAGCCAAGGAAATAGTTGCTTATACCAAACGTTTTAATTTAAACATAACTATTAAAAAAATAAATCTGCGAAAAACACACTTTTATATTTGTGTTTACTCTGTGGTAAGAAATAACAAATATCCTTTTCTTAAAGAGCCGTATTATAAAAGCAAATGGAGTTCTAAGCATTTGCATTTAACTTTTGAAAAGATAGTAGAATGTTTTTTAATGAATGTGAAGTAATATTTCAAAGGAAAACTATTCTCTAATAGAAAGTTACTATTCATAGAAACTAATTATAAGAGAGGATTTTACTAATTTTAAAGGTGTCTGACCAAGGTGAAAAATTAACAATGAATCATAATACCACTGGCTGTACACCTGGTGATGTGCCAGCACTTCATCATGCACACCTAAAGTAGAGTGTTTGCTCACGGACTTCACTAGCCCACTCACCACAGATACACATCCCATAAACCTGCTGGATATTTGTTATAAGATGTGGAATCATTTAAGATGTGTTTTTAAAAATCTTAAAGTCTAATTTTTTTTCCTTTTTCTCACTGATACACAGATTTTTTTAGAGCATCAAGACTTATTACAGTGATTAATCAACAGGTACATTTAGCTATTGCTATAATTGAAATTTTATAATTTAAATACAATTTAAAAAATTGCAAATAATTTGTGTTTAAGTTGGTTTTCTGCAACTTAAAAATATTTTTTCAGGGCCAGAGTTATAGTATGGAGGATAAGGTACTTCAGGTTGCTGACCTCAGTTCAATTCCCTACCAGAACATCATTGGATCATAGATCCAGGAGTAGCTTCAAAACACCGCTCAAATATCCCCCAACCAATTTCCTCAAAGATTTTCCTCATCACAATAATATATGAAAATCTTAATCTTGTTAAATTTGCTCCTATTTATTTGTGTAAATATAGCAATCAAATTTGATAACTTCTAAACTTTTACTTGACAGTTTCTTGATATTGACTAGTTAAATTTTAGTATTTAAAATATTTTAAATAACTTTTTCATTTAATATCTTCTTTGGGGGGTTATTTTTTCACATTAATTCTATTTTTTACAGAAAAAACATTTGGATGAAATTTTTGTGTGTTTGGCACAAAAAAGATTCTTTGTGTCAGAGTCATGGTTATAAGGTTAAAGTGCTTTCCTTACACATAGGCAACTGCGCTTCATTTCCTGGCACTACATATAGTACCAGGAACACCTCCAGGAATGATCCTTGAGCACATGCATGGAGACATCCTAGATACTCATAGGTGTGATTCCCAAACCACACACACCCAAGAACGATTCTCATTTTACAAAGAAAAACTGATGGTTAAAATTTTCAACAACTATAAATGAAATTTTAATATTTTTATTTGTCAGACATTTTTCTATATTTTATACTCTTTTTCCATGTTTCCTAACAAAGGACAAAATAATGAAGTTTCTTTGGAAGAATCTGTTACTTTTAATCTAATTTATAAATGTATTTATCCATATTTTATATTAAGAAAAATTAAAGTTGAGATAATTATAGAAAAATATTTTATAGGATCTACCACATGTGAATTTACCGCAGTTCAGTGCCATGTGGTAATTCACTTATTCCCATATTGTTCTTATTTAATTTATATTCAAAATACTCTCCAATTAGCTCTCAAGATAAAAGATACTTTTATTGATGTCTTTTTTAATATAGTTATTTGCGATCTCTCAATACCATTCCCTCTTTTTTATTTTGGTTGAAAATTTATTTCTAATATATCACCTGGGAAATATTCTCTTTGGAACTAGCAACACTTAATGAAAAATATATAAATATTCATCAATAAAAGGATAATACTGAAAAATATTGCCCTTGTCTTAAAATCACTAAAAAGAAAAAATTATTTTGAGCATGAAAGAAAAAAAGTAGCTGTAAATAATCCAGAGATCAAATATTCAAGTGGAAAATAATGTGAGCTAGAGGGCAGATTATGCTCTCAGTTTGGAGAAGCCAAATTAAGAAGTTTTCTGAAAAACAAGTTCACAGTGGAAAATATAGTTAAAAGAATCATATTAACCATGAGACTCCCTTCAGGATAAAGCCAATAGGCTTTAAAGGAAGCTGTTATCAGTCATTTAGCAGTGAAAAGAATATAATTTTGAGTAAGCTTGTTCCTGCTTTCAAAAACCACACTATTGATTAAGCATTTTTCTAAAATTTAGATTAACATTTTAGTGAAGTACAGTGCATAGTTTTGGCAATTAATTTTTCTTCATTTTTTTTAATTCAATGAACTAATGAAGATTCTATTTGGACATAATTTTGGTCTGTCAAATGCATATACAGATTCAGGAATACCAAAAAGACCATTAGCCTCAATTCTGTATTTTAGGAATTATGTTTTATAAATATTTCTATAATTTACTGAATTCATTTAAAATTGAGCTTAATTTATGAAATTTAGCTTTAGTACTTAATTTTTCTATTGGTATCCATTTGGTCTATTACAAGAATTATATATCTTACAGATAATACATAAAACACACATGTAGTTTTTTAAACATTTCTGTTCTCAGAAAATTACCACTGTACTCATTAGATATATCTATTTTAGACATTTTTTATAACTTTTTTAGTCGATAATATTACAATCAATGTTTCTATCATTCAAATTGCAAATAACGGTTAGTTATAGTATCTTGTTCTAAGTTGACAATATTTCACACAAAGACTATGCTGAATAATAAAAACATGAATATTTGTCTTGCAGGCCAACAGTTGGAGTAGATCTTTAAAAAAGTAAACTGCTTTAATATGTCTCATTGAAATGTTAAAAAGAATGGATCTAGGGGCTGGGGCAATAGCACAGCGGGTAGGGCATTTGCCTTGCAAGCTGCTGACCCGGATTTGATTCCCAGTATCCTATATGGTCCCTGAGCACTACCAGGAGTAATTCCTGAGATGCAGAGCCAGGAGTAACCTCTGAGCATCGCTGGGTGTGACCCAAGAAACCAATAAATAAATAAATAAATAAAGGATCTAAATTCAAGCATGAAATGACAACAAAGTTAATTAGGTTTAGAAGAATCAAGAATATGTTAAAAATTGATTGATTTAGATTTGTTACATGTAGATAATAAATGTAGCAATATTAAAATAGAAATAATATATATGAGTGAAAACAACTTCCAAAAAATAAAACAACAATCTAAATGCATATATCGTATTACCAAACAAATGTTTCAATGTTATGGGGAAATGTCCCTATAGTTTTGCCCTGTTAGCTACCCAGTGATCCTTGTGAAGAGGAAAGAAAATTAACTTTGATTTAAGAAGAGTTTTTAATTCTAACTTAATTATTTAATAGCATTCAGCCTTGGGTCAATTTAAATAAAATTTTCAAACCTCAAATTGTTCATATTATAAAAAATTGCTGAAAGTAATAATACATGAACACACGTTTATCATAAAAGTTGAATTTTTACATGAAATTACAATGATGAATTACTACAAATTGCTTAATCAGAAAGCTATTTATTTATTTATTATCTATGCCTTCACCACTCAGAAATATGACCACAGAGGAAAAGTGGACTTACATAAGAACAATTGAGTAGTCTAAAGTAGAAAAATGAAATGAACTCTGTTGATTTTATTGTTGTTGTTTAGATAAAGTTGCCTTCTGCACATGCAAAACTGGAACTTGAAAGTATATATGTTTCTATTGGCTGCAAATTGACACTAAACATGTTAAAAAGTAAATTATAGTAATATTCTTATTTCAACACTTGGTTGATAAGACCAGTTAGTATGACGTTACAACTGAATAAAATACACAATTCATTTTCTCCAGTATAGAGGTTTTGTGACTTTTCTAATGCTTTTCTAAAAAATAATAATCATAAGAAAATTGTTATAGCCAGAGTAAAATTCGATGTTTGAAATTAACTTACTATGCAAACTTCACTGTCATGATCACTGAGTGAATTTCTATGCTTTGGGACATATTTAAAGTTTAATTCTGAATACTATTTTGTATCTCACTCACCAATTGTGACAAGCTGACTTTGAATTACAAATGAAGTATATGAAAAAATTGAAATGAAGCTAGTAAAATCAGGTACAATTTTAGTTCATATTTTGTTTATCAAGCATTGACTTGTATCTAAGTTTCTAACAGAAGTAGTATAAAAAAGGATTAAAATTGCATTTCAGGACAAGAAAATATATGTTTTATATTATGACATTATTCTAGCAACCTCTTATTTACATGAGATACTTTGGGCTATATAAATGTGTTATTAAAATTGAAAATCCCTGAATTTTTTAAAAGAATTGTCTTACTAGAAACAATTGCTATGGTTGACTTTCCTTTATTTTCAAATTGAATTTATCTTCTTTTTATAACATCAATGCAACATTTTATTTTGTGTAACATTTATTAGAGTAAAATTTACAAATATGTGCAAATAGCAGTATAATAATATTAATACACTAAAATTTTTTTCAAATATTACTTATATATTTGTTAGCAGCTTTTTTATTATCTACGGCATATTAAAATTCAAGTATAATGTAACAATGATTTTAATCTAGCAAATAAATTTCATTATAATATTAAAATTATAAAAGTGACATTGACAGAGCATGTATGTGATCAAAATAAATGTTTCAATGGTTCATTAATCATAGACACAATTTGCCTTATATTTATTTTTATATCATTGTATAGTTACTAGTTAAAAGGTATTTCTAAAATTTTTCATTGCATTTATGGTTAAAATGCAAACCTTTTGTATATATTTATGCAAATGAAAATTGATTTTTGATGGTGAATTTACTTATTTGGTAAAATTGAACCAATTGCAGATATTTTATTAGATGATGTGCAATTCATTTTTAAGTATCATGGAATTTTCTCTCAAGAATAACTTTAGGGGGCACTGTGCAGCCAGGAGAGATTTCTCCCTGGACAAGTAAGATCATCTTGCTTACTTTCCTTGCATATGAAAATAACTTGCAAGTTTCTTAAAGGAATCGTGTCAAAAGTAGTAAACCTTATTTTTGTGTTTTACACAAGGTCACTGCCTAAGTGAGCAATTTTGAAAGCTGTTGAAGAGAGTGCTGTGCTTTTTGGGGGGCGGGGTGGGGCAGAGAAACAATTTATTGCAATAGTACTGTAGAGATGCAAGTTTCTATCAAGTTTGTTTTAAAGTTAAGAGCTATTGGAAAACAAGTTTAAAATATGCTTAACTAACAAAGCAGAAACATGTTTTTCTCTAAAGCAAAAAGAGTGTGGTAGAAATATTTTAGATTTTGTAGTACCTTAAAGAAAAAATGGTAGTTTTATATTAAAAAACAAACAAACAAAACAGCTATCCAGAACCAAAAGTCATAAGAAATTCTTTGTAATTGCCCTTAGTAATATATACAGAAAGTGGGAAACACCAATGTCAACAACAAATAAAATTATATTAGCAAACATATATAATAATCATTTGGTGTTTGTGATTCCTAAACTCTGAATATCTCTATCCCACTCTAATTCTATCAATCATCTCTGATATTTGTATTACTTTCTGATTCCAAAATATATCTTTTGTCATCTGGAAAGATCAAAGCAAAGACTTCTTAAGAAACAAAGCACCATGTTAATTAGAAATTCCTCCCGATTTGCTTGCATCTTTTAGACTGTCTGATTGTAGTAAATTAATTCAATTGCTTCTGATAAATCTACCTGGAGGCTTTCTGTAGCCTACTTCTAAATTGTGCAATGCTAGCAAAAATAGTTAAAAGGATATTCACTTATACACAAATATGTGGAGTCTACCAGTTTTTATCTTTTACATATGATGAATTAGATTTTCACCTTAACATTAGAAATGTATCATTAATATCTTCCCTTATCTTTTCAGTTGATATTTGAGTGTAATGCTTAAAATAATGTCTGGATTTTACAGTACTAGACAGTAGTAAAAGATTTATAGACGGAAGCATCATTTCTGAATGTCCTAATTTCCCAAAAATATATGTTTAGAAATAAAATATACATGATAAGAAAAACAGTTTTAAAGAAATACAAATGTTGAAAATGAGGGCTACTCAAAGACAATGATTTTGGGAAAACAGATTAATACTCATATTACTAGAATAAAGAAATCTAGTATATATAATAACTTTATTTTCTGGAAAGTATGACTTGACTTTTAGTATATATATATATATATACTTCTGTATATATATATATATATACTTCTGCTCTCTTTTTAAATATTAACTATTATTCATCAAATAAAATCAATTTTTGTAGGAAAATAATAAAAATTAATTAATATTTGGAATTCTATGTTTAACTTAAATATATGATTATGTATACATACACATGAAGATAAATATTGATCATTGTAATATTTTTTTAGATCCAAGAATACAAGGGGGATTTTTCTTTGTTAGAGAGTATAAATTATAAAAGTACTGTACTTAATCCCTGAATATTTGTTTAAAAAATTTAACACTAAGAAATTTATATAATAAATTACATTTGTTTAAAGACCTTTTATAACTAAATTTAGGTCCATTTATTAAAAATCAATGCCCTAAATTTTTATGCAATTGCATATTAATGAAATTATTACATTTATTACATCAATATTTTAAACATGTAAAGATTTTTGTTACATATTTTTTTAATTGCCAAAGGTATTCATAATTTTCAATTCCTTTATCTCTAGCTATATTTCCAAGTATTTCAGTTCTCTTAGAGTTTAGATCAATGTGGCAAATTAAGACAAGAAGAAGAAAGAATATTAGATAATCCCAGATTTTATATCTTTATAAGTGTCTTTGGAAGAGTTTTAGGAGATTAGAAACAGGCTAAGTGGATTTCTAACTTCCTCCTGTGAAATTTAATAATGTTCTTTGTCTTTTGTTTAGGGCTTTAAACAGGTTAAACAAAATTTATTAAGGAATTTTTTGAAACTCTCTTGCCATTTCCTTCCCATACAGGTATGCAATTCATGGGAAAAAAATCCCTAGATTTGTCTTTTTTTAAAAAATAAATAAATGAGTAAATAAAATAGTGTTTAGGTACATATAATGTCTGTCACCAGGGTATTTCTTATACTTAGTGGAAATTGTTAATACTTGAAAAAATGTAATAATGATTTAAGTTCTGTTTTGTGCTTTTTGTGAGTTCCTTATAATATTTGGCAGCTTTAGCTATTACTGAGAATATTACTGAGCATTTTCTACTTTATAAAATGCATTCATGTCCTCTAGTATGTTTAATTATAGTAAATAATTTAAATATATCTTAATATTAGGAAGTCCACAATTGAAACCTAAGCTTTTCATTGTCCTATAGTGAGGATCAATAGCTTTAAAATTAAAAGTATAGTATTGATATTGCACATATTTTATTTACTTTTTTAGAACTGTAGAATAGTTATGTGCTGTCTAAATTTTATTTTCTTTAACTATCTTACATTTAATTAATAGGCCTAGCATAATTTTTATGTTTGCAAACAAATAAAAGCATATACCAACACAAATAAAATACATAAATTAGTTCATTTAATAGTTTAAAATCCTGAGTCAACAAAATGCTCAAAGTCAATAAGTTTTATAAAAAATATTTGAAAACAATAAAACTTAAGGAGAAAATTGAGAAGGTCTTTCTCTTGACTATATTTATTAAAAGTACCTACCAAAATTATATTTAGATTTCTTTTAATCCAGAAATATTTTGAGAAGTAGGATGGTTATTAGTGGATATGGAAGAATGTTAACGTACATAGTTAACATTATACTTAGTTGTGCAGAAAAACTATTCTGCACAACTAAGTATAACCTGAAAGTTCTTATCGGGTTACATTTTTTCACGGTTGTGTTTTGTGTTGTTTTTGTTTTTTAGTGCATGCAAGAACAATAAAAAAAAGCATAGTCTTAATGAAAATGCCTTTCTACTTTTTTAATACTATAATTTTTAATTCTTATTGTGTTCAGCTAAGATTGTTCAGTATGAATTTCCAAGTACAATCACTAAACTCCCTTGTAATTTGCTAGAAATAGAGATATAGAACTTATTATAAATGTACCAAATCAGAATCTGTATTTTAACAGTCTCATAGAATGTATTTCTATTTTTAGAAGCACTAGTATAAATCTTGAAGTAAACATGAAAGCAAAATCAGAAAATTATAGAGTTAAGAACCTAGGACAAATATCCTTAACTCAGATTTTACCTCTTGGGTTATATGAATTCATTCATTGCTTTATTTTAGTAAACATGCTATCTTTTCTCATATATTCTCATCAATCTACAGAATTCCTATGCTATGTAATAATCAGTATAATATACATTAATATCAAATTCTCACTAAGAAGTCACTAAACACTAAGTATCATTTAGGGAAGAGAAATGTCACCCCTCTGTCTTGAAGACACACAAAAAGGCACTGGGTGTTTAGTTGATGGCTTCTTTAAAGAGGTCTAATGGAATCCCTTGTTCCAGCAATCCCTATCTGATTTAGTCACCCACAGCATGAAACTTGAGTACCTCATTTGAGTGTTCCTGATTTCTGAATTGAGATATAATAATAAAGATGCTGTATTTTACTGAAAAGAAGTCATGGCTCTTTAAAATAATTTAGAAACTCTCACTGGAAATAAAAATTTATAACAAAAACTCAGAAGGATTTAAAAATTAATTAATTTTTAATTTTGTAAAAGAAAAAAGTAAGGAATAGAGTATATTAAAATCATCTCCTATCATAAACTATATAAAGATATATACAAATACCTACAAAATTTCACCTGAATTAAGTACATTGTTTGCTTTACTTTTTCTCTTTGAGAGCTATGAACAAGTTTGGTGTATAAATTTTTGAGAATGACTTTCAAAGTATAAAATGGTAATTAGATTTAATTAGCATTACAGAAACAAACTTTTAATTATTCAACTATATTTTAATGCAATTTTGAAGTAAAAAAAGTCAAACTATCAAAATTTCAAATCGTTTCAAAACTGTTTATGATGAATGAATTTATCTTTAACAAAATATTATTCTAAATCAGGTGTTAGTATACAATTTTGTAAAGGGTTAGGTGTAATGTATTTTAGACTTGGCAGCCATTCCATCTCTGCGTTGACCATAGACAAGAAACCGTGGAGACAATGGAAAAATAAATGGACCTGACAGATTTGAAATAATTTATTTTAAACAAAGCAGCAGAGTAGATTTAGTCTATTATTCTTCTCTAAAGTGATTATTATTTTATTTACATAATTAAAAATAAAGTTAATATGTTTATAATAAAATCTAAATTAGTACCTTTCTGGGACCAACATAATTTTTAAATTAAAAATGCAGCCAAAGAGATAGTACAGGAGGGAAGGTGATTGCTTTGCCTGAATCTCACCCTGGGTCAATCCCCAGCACCAAATATGGTTCCCAAACAATTTTAGCCAGGAATGATCCTTGAACTCAGACTTAGGAGTAAGCCCTGAGCACTTCTGGGTGTGGTCCCCAAAATTAAAAAAAAATGTTTTCTATTTTTCCAGAAAGTCAACTAAAATGCATAAATCCTAAATCTTGTGTTCCTTGGATTGATCAACTCATTCTACATGTAGTGAATTAAAATATATGATATTTATGACATTGAATTCATTGAAATATTAATTGTGCTGGGCTGGAACGATAGCACAGCAGGTAGGGCGCTTGCCTTGCACATAGTCAACTAAGGTTCGATTCTTTCGTCCCTCTCGGAAAGCCCAGCAAGCTACCAAGACAGAGTATCCCGCCCGCCCAGTAGAGTCTGGCAAGCTACCCGTGGCATATTTGATATGCCAAAACCAGTAGCAACAAATCTCACAATGGAGAGACGTTAGTGGTGCCCACTCGAGCAAACCCATGAACAACGGGACGACAGTGCTATTAATTTTGCTAGGTTCAAATTTTATGGGGTTTGGCTTGCAGATTGTTGTTGTGACATAGTCTTACCAGAAGTGTGTGTCAAGGTAGTAAAAGAGCATTTCCGTAAACTTTTGGGCCACACCCAATGATGTTCAAGGGTTAGTCCTGGTTATTCACTCAGGAATTACTTCTGGGAACTGTATGGAAAGCTGAGGAGCTAAACAGCAAGGCAATCACACTATCTTCTGTACCTTCACTCTGACCCCTGGACTAGTACTTTTCACTTAATTATCTCTTCTCTCTAAACAATGAGTAAATAATTTATCTCTCATGCTCTTTTCAGATTGTTTCTTTACACATATTAGGCATATGTTTATTTGCTTACAAAGTTTCTGCTGTAAATACAGGTATGATTAATATATCTCACATTGCCCATTTCCTCACTTCTCCCAATTAAACATTTAGCAAAACAATTTTATTCCAGTGTTTGTTTTTTGTTTTTTAGATGTCAAGCAATGAGTTTCGATAAAAGTCATTTGAAGGCATATTTACTAATATGCCAAAATTGTTTATATTATTTTCCAAGAACTTATATGAATGAATATTAAATTATAACCTATACACTATACATAACAATCTAGCTTTTCTTTAGTAATTTTTATGAGTAAATGTTCTATAGAATACTGTAGAATTCTGTGAATCAAAATTTAAGTTTAAAATCCAGGACTAAATTAAACAGCATACTATAGATAATGAGATATGCAACTAAAATTGTTAAAACACAATCTATTCTAAAATTGTAAATAGGTGAGTGGGGAGAAAATGTTGCCCATGTTGTTTATATTGTAATTAGTCCACTTAAATATCCTGCACCTCAGAAAGAATATCTGTGTGTTTAGAAAGCCTTTAACAACATTTCTGGCTTCCTTGGGGCACCTAAGTGCTGTGTGGTAGCAATAAAAAGCTCTTTACCACAGGGATCCCTACAATTAAGAAAAGCAGAGATTGTTAAAGTTTGCTAGTTTTGAAATATTAGCTTTCCTCCTACTTAAACCCAAACAAAAGCACACTATGACTCTAGGTCAGCCCAATACAGACCAGACTGGAACTCTGATTTGCCCCATACAAGGAACTATAATGGAGTGGAAGCAGCAGCTACTTAATATATGAGTCAAAATTACCCGTGACTGAAGTGAGCACATCAATCAAAAGTTTTGGCATGTTGTGAGCCAGACAAACCAGCGTGGTGAGTTTGCGGGCAGGAAAAGCCTCTGTTCTGTATTCAGAACTTTTCAAATTACCATGACATCCCTTTGCATACACCACCGGACTTCCAGCAGGTGGATTTTTGAGACATTTTGCTTGGAACACAAAGATATATCGAGAAGAGCACTTGAGATAGTTTCCTGTTTTGTATTCTGTCGAGTAGAATTGTATAAAGCCTTCCAGATTTTTTTGCATTTTTAGGTGTTGGAAAGGAATAAATATAGATCAGAGAACAGAAAATACAATCAAAGTAAAAACAGAAACATCTGCAGATGCTTCTTTATGTTTCACACAATTACTCTACATTAATTTGATCCACCTCAGCATAAATGTAGTTTATTAGCTTAAACAATATTTCTTTAAAGACCTACACTATTTGGTTTTTAATCAGTTTCAGTTAATTTCTAGGGATCTTCAGAACTGAAAGAGATATCTTAAACATAACCATGAGCCTAGAGGAAATTTTAGAAGCATGTCTAACATGATAGTATAGTAGATCTTAATTCCAGAATATGTTCTATCTCATATGTGTGATTTTAGTTAATAATCAATTCTCTAAGTGACTATCACAGCTTTACAAATCTGCTTATAACTAAATCTCTGAGTAGCAACCACAGACAACATTAGAACACATATGCTTTGCTAAAAATATGAAAGCACAGAAGTATGATTAAATAATCCCATCCCTGGTGAATGTTTTTCAATACAATATAAATTGGTAAGATGTTTTCTTAAAATGAAATAACCATTGTTAATTTTGTTAAGTGTTTCAAATAAGTCACTTCTACATTGATAAAAAGAATATTTGAAAAAAATATATTGCTTTGTGATATAATTAAACCAAAATAAGGATTCATGTCTGAATACTTAGAAAATAAAATGAACCTTTAAGATAAACAATAGATGAAAAAAATATTTTAATTATCAGGTCAGAAAGTAAGTGAATTGGTGAATGAAAATGATAAGAAGTATTATTATATCCAGGCTATAAAACTGACTGATAGAATAACAATTTAGTTTAATAGTTTGGGAAAGGTTCTGGGTTCATAATCAATTTGCTCGAGTGGGCACCAGTATCATCTCCATGTAAAACTTTTTGTTACTGTTTTTGGCATATCAAATATGCCATGGGTAGCTTGCCAGGCTCTGCCATGTGGACGGGTTACTCTCAGTAGCTTGTCAGGCTCTCTGAGAGGGACAGAGTAATCGAACCGTGGTCAGCCACGTGCAAGGCAAATTCCCTACCCACTATGCTATAGATCCAGTCCAAGGTTCTGGGTAAAGGGAAAAATCTGAAGTTGTATATATTCGGTTTAATTTTCCTACATTTGAGATAAATTTAATATCTAACTTTAGACTGCAATGCTTCATGTCTTTCCTGACAGTTTTCACCTATAGTAAAACTATTTTCCATTAAAAACCATATATTGTAATTGAAATATGTATATTCAATGGGGAAGCATATGTATATATTAATACAACACTCAAAATCTTTTTAAAAGTCATACTTAAATTTTTAGTTCTATTCATTTCACAAAGAAAGATAAAATAAGCTTAAAATTAAAAATAATTCCTATATCACAAATAAGTGTAAGACAAACTTTAAAAATAATAATACAATCATTTCTATATTTCTAAAATTTGCTAGTTTTCTAGCAATACAAACTTTTTATCTGGCCTACATATATTTGATCATTGGTAAGATTCCACTCTAATAAAAATGTTATTCTTATTTGGATAGGATCACCCTTTTATGCTCTCACTTAACCTTAAACACCACCCTACAAATACTCTACAGTCTTTTTGGAACTTTGGATTTCAACATAAAATTTTGAGGATGAAATATTGTTTATGACACAACTTAGTGGTGATTATACTACATTCACATTTATCTTATATACTTAAAATATATGAATATTAGTACACAAGTACTTATACTATATCATTCTTTTAAAATGGATTAGCATTAATGAACTGAAGCAGTTTAGATAATTTATAAAGAATGTTTTGGAATTAATTTAGAATTTCTGTATTAAAGCTGCAATGGAACTTAGCCATGGTGTCTATTCATATATTTAGATAAGAAAGCACATGCAATTATCTATAAAACTTAAAGTTTTTAATTTAGCTGTTTTCTACTGTTACCATTTTAATTACACAATTGGAAGTATATTTAAGTCAGAGAGATCATTCACAGGACTAGAACACATGTTTTGCATGGGGAAGATCAGACTCCAAAACCACATAGTCCCAGAGCACCTCAACAAAGATAGAGTACTTGGACTCTCATTTTTTATTTTGAATCACACCTAAGGCTTTGCTGGTAGGCATTTTTTTTCCAGGACATTAATTATATTATTTTTACAGATACAGAGGGCAAAACCAAAGATTATTTATTTGTAGGGCTGTGACTCAAAATCATTCCCTGTATTATTTTGGGTATCTTTCATGAATATATCAGTGAATTAATTGAGATACTTGACCTGTGAATATTTGGATCCATGCAATTTTATATTAGACATTCATCCATAGAAGACTGAGGGGGCTGGTAGGGGGAAACAAAAACTCATTAGGGATGGAGCTTCTGTCCAGAGCATAGTAAGACCTGGGCTACATGCCGAATCATGCCAACATTTGGACATGTGAAACTTCCTAAATGGGGGAGATAAATGCGGGGGATGACAATGACTGAATGAACAGTCAATACTGAATGGAACCATAAGGTGAACAATATGTTTGCAAGGAAAGAGCCAGGTCGAGAATAACCCTGAAATTTAATTAAGACAATTTATCTGACATTCTTCCTACCATTTTCTTGACTACATTTCTCAAATTGCTGAAGCTTTTGGAACACTCTCATTATATCTAACTGCATTGCAAGATACCAAAGACAAAAAGTCAGCATTCCAGAACCACAGTAGTAACATTAGATTATTTTACATTAATGCTCCAGTGCTTTCCTTCTTTTTCCTATTTCACATTCTCTAGATTCAAAGATGCTATTATTGTCCCATAATATTAATGCATGATACAAATGAAAAAGGGATAAGTTTTAGGAGTATCTTCTTTAATAATTTAAGATTCAAAGAAAGAGACATGGCATTACACATATTTTGTAAAACAATAGGTAATAAACCCACCTCTCAAATTACTATCAGGCAGATTCATGCTATTCTGCTTTCAAATAACACCAAGTTTTTTGGAAAACTGATAAGAGCCCACTTACCTCGCATCCCCAAGACTACAGTATCCATCAACAACCATCTGAATAGTTGTCCAACCACAAATCTCTTTGATTTATGGTGCCAGCATCTTTATTAATTAAATACTTTATCAGAGTTTTCTTTTTCATACAGAAATATATTTTTCATTGTTGATGTGTTTTCTGTTCCACCATTCTTGAATCATATTACCAGCCTATTCTTTCTTTCTATGGTAGAATATACTGATTTATACTGAAGCAGGGAAACATGATAGTGCAGGAAAGTTTTATAAGCTGTTATTTTCTTAACAAAATGTAATAATTAAAATTATCAGGAAAGGAACTCTCAAATTAAATAATTTACACTCAGTTTTCAAAACTTCACATATATGAATGTTTAATCCTCACAAAAAATTCTGTGATTCTGTGAGTTTTTGAGCAAATGGAAAATCGTTTACCCTTTAATAGGTGCTGAATGGATAAAAACATCTTGACAGGATATGGAGCTTCTAAGTAGAGAAAAACAATTTATTAAAAATAAAATGTTTTAATAAGAATGAAAAGCCTAAATATTAAAAAAACAAAAACTAAATTTATTCTGATGTATGTGAGGTATTTTTTTTTTGGGGGGGGGATGGTTAAGGAGAATTTTGATCCACATCACCTGTGTTCGGGGCTTAATGCTGACTCTGCTCAGGGATCATACATGGCAGGCTCAAGAGACCATGCGTTTCAGAAACTGAATGGAGACAATTGCATGCAAGGCAAATGCCCTGCTCATTTTTTATACTACTATTAACATATAGACTTTAACATATATGTTAACATAAAATAGCATAGATTTAAATAATACTATAGCAAATATTTTTTTTTACATTTTTGCCTAGTCTCACAATGTTTGAGTAGGTAATAAATTTCAAACAGCATAAATAACTTCATAACCAAAATATATAAGTATTCTATATGCCAAGAACAGTAACTATAAGTCTCACAATGGAGACATTACTGGTGCATGCTTGAGCAAATCAATGAACAGTGGGACAACAGTGCTGCAGTGCTACTTTTAAAAATTATCAAAATAAGTAACAACTTGTTTTAAGTGCAATATCATTTTAGTTCTCAATGAATTAAGTATGCTGTTTTTGGTGTCAACAGGATAGTATAATGGGTTAGGCGCTTGCCTTGCAGGTTGTTGACCTGGATCTATCTAATGATCTAATCTGTCACACAGTCTTGAGCACAGCCAGTTGTGCAGAGTCAGGAGTGAGACCTAAGAAATGTTAGGTATGGTGGTAGCAAAACACCAAAAAAAAAAAAAAAGGTATACTGTCTTCCTAAGTCACCCTAATCAATTCATAATTTTCTGGAGCCTCAGCAATGACCAATAATCAACACTATTTTAGTGTATACTGTCAGCCAGCACAGAGTAATAGACCCGAAAAATCAAACTCTTAGCCATAGTCCTAAACTATTATATAAACGAATGTGCTACATATTGTTGGAAAATATATAGACTCTGAAAATACATGACACATTTTCTTCTGACATCTTATTAATATTTGAAACAGCATTTAATGACCCTCATTAAATACTAGATTTCACTTAGTATTAGCATGAACTCCTCGTATTGAATTGCTTTTTATGGTGATATTCTCAAGTATAGCTAATCCTTACCTTCAACAATTGCTACCAAGTACTCATTTGAAGTTTATCTAAAATGTATGCACTCTATAGTATAATATAGTCATTGTATACATGACTCACTACCTGCCCAATTACTTCAATCATGTATATATGTCTATATGGAATATGCATATTAAAGATATGTGTCTATGTTACAGATGAATATTTATACAATTCTATTTCTGTTTACACATGCAAACCTTTATAGAGAGTAAAAGTGAGTGTGCAGGCCATTATGAGCCTGTGAGCTAGTTAGACCAAAGTATGAACAAAGTGCTATATAAATCTGTGACAGCAAAAAAACTTTACCACCAAGAAAATGACCTTTAAAAAATAAATGAATATAGAAAGTTGAGAAGTTAGAAAAGTTGGTTGTACTCGGGAGGATGTGTAATAAAAAGTAAAAACAAAAAAAGAACTTAAGAAGAAACTGAAATAAGTAAATGCTATATATTCACAAATATCACAGCTGGAGTTACTGAAGAAAGATATAATTATATCCTGTGGCTTATGGCACTGAACTTTTAAAGATGCATTATAAGTTGGTTATCTACTTTAAAAAAATGACAAAAGAATAAAAGTACCTGCCAATATAACTTAAACTAAATGTTTATTATCAGTTGATTTATATATGTCTCTCACTTTAGGCAAATGATAGATTATCAAATAAAATTCTAAGTATTCAACAAATTTTTTGCTTACAAATTTTTTGCTTACGAATTTTAATCGACAGATTGTGCAATACGTAAAATATATACCTGAAATAAATCAACCTATTCTAAATTTCTTTTTATTTTTTGTTCTTCTATTTAGAAAGTGAATTTGAATAACTCTGTTTCACAGATATCAGTGCTCATATTGTTGAAATAATGCATGCACTTTCCTACTACGGATATTTTCTAACACTATGTTCTACTATTGTCTCTGAGATTTTCTTTTAAGTCCTTGACACCCATTTTGCAAGTTTAATATTCCTCTGAGGGGAAGACTGCCCTCAGTCTTCTGTCAATATTCTCTTTTAGGTTGTCGGACATGAAAACGTGGGTTATTAATTTTGAAGTATAAGAAAAAATTATATGTTAGATTTTTATTTTTGCTAAATGTACTATGATTTCATAGTAACTTTAGAAAATGAGTAAATTTTAGAAAACATTTAAGTCAAAATATTTTTTTTCAATGAGTAGCTTTTCATGCAGTGTGCTATCTTTTCTTCAGGAACTTAAATTTGAGTAAAAGGGGTTAAATAATATTCTAAGAATCCAATCCATAGAAAATATTGTATTTTATATTTAAGTGCTTAGTTTATTTTCAAGTATTTCCAATGGGCTGATCCACATTTAGAATAAACTCTATATTTCTTGTTTTCTCTCTCAAGTGAAAAAAAATCATTGGACAATTTATGTATGTTTTAAAATAAATTATACTTAGGTAAAATTCAGTAGATAAAAAATATCAATGCTTGAATGCTCATACAGTTACTATTCTATTTTTTTAACCTTGGCTTAATTATAAAACTTCAATGATGTTTTCTCATATTATTTTTCTTGACAGCAAATCTATTATCTTTAAAAGTTCAAAAATTTAATTATGTTTTTGTTTGCCATATAGATGGCATATTTTTACAGATTTAAAAACATGTATCTAAAATATTATTTGAAAACAAATCACACATGAAAAAGGAAAAATGAGTATTCAAATATTTCATGTTATAAAATATATCAATATTTTAATTTCTCCAAATTAATTTTGTATTGAGAGCTGTACATCTCAATCAAGAATCAAGGTGATGGCTTTTAACAAAGTCATAAATTAAATAATATAGTTTATTTCTGATTTTGTTAAATTCATAGCATATTGTACAATGTTTAAGTCATATAATTAGCAAATTCCACAGAGTATTTTAGCAAATTGAGATTTAGATATAGCAAAATTAAGCATAAAACAAGAAAATAATTAATATTTTTTTATCTTGATAATGAATGCCTAAATATCTGATTAAATAACATACTTGAAAGTATTTGTGAAGACAAAAGGGAGATCACAAATAAGGATTACTATAACTGAATTGAAGTGGGGTGAAATAGATCGAACATCACATGTCAGTTTCATTAATGTGATAGTTTTTGGTATTGAGAAATCTATTGATAAAAATACCCATATTCACTAACAGGGTCAATTAAAAGATTTCATTTGTCTATAGACAGAGTGAGAGAGCGATGGAGGAAAGGTACGTGGGTCTATGTGAAGATAGCGTAATTTCAAAAGAAAAGGAAATGAAAAATCAAATGAAAGAGACTAAGCCTCTGCTCTCTTTTCTTTCAAAACGAAGCCTTGCACAGAGTTTATTTCACTTTTGGCCAAGGAAAATGTCCCTTTAAGCTATGGGAATGAATTGTCTCTTTTTAACTGCCTTTTCTCCCTGCAGTACATAATCACTGTCTGTCACACTTTGATGTCATAATCATCCTCTGAAGCTCCACCGTTAAAGAGCAAATCTGCTTAACTCACCAAAAAAAAAAAAAAAAAAAGGGAAATTGCAGAGCCACTTGCTTCCATTGCCTCAATGGCAGCCCATTTGAATTACAGAAGTGCAGTATTATGTCACTTTGGTATTACGGGTGTCATTTCAAAAGCCAAGAGCCTATTTTTAAAAATATATCTTAATCAGTTCAAATAGAAACAGCAACTATTTGCCATTAAATGAGCATGGTGCCTGTGTGTGAGAGTGTATGTGTGTGTGCGTGCGTGCATGCGTGAGCAGCATGAGAAAGGCATTAGACAGTGGAATGAGGAATGCTAGTTGTATCTTCATGCTGCTATTTTACAGAAGCAAAAAGCTCTGAAACTTTGCATCTACGCTGAAGAAATATTATGCATTAAGCGTTCTCTTCTAAAGGATGTTTTCTAACTTGTTTTTCTTGTAGCAGGTGAAACAATAATTTGGTGTAGTGAAACAAATTGAAAAATATTAACCAGCAAATATGTTTATTATGAGCCAGTATTATTTTTATAAATTTATAAAAGAAAAAACGGGCAATTTATTTATTTATTTAGGTTTATCTGACAATTGAATATTACTTTTGTAAATGAGACATGTTACATATCTGATCAGAAAATTTCAATATCAATAAAACATCATTTAAAAAACTTTTTACTATACCTACCACTGATCTGTGGAATATCATAATTTTAAAAGTTTTCAACTTCAGGAAAATAATTTGGATTTCTATACAATTAATTAGTTCATATTTTTCTACAATTATTTTCCCTGTTGAATTCCAGTTTTCTTTGAGTTCTATCATAGTCTCAAGCATTTAAAGAAAAATTTAAATTAAAAAAATTGCATTTGATACTAACAGTATTTTGTTACATCCTAATGGCTATTGCATATGTTAAAGAAATCCTTCAGGAATTTATATTAGTCATCTTTGCATATAAAATACTAAAAGCTTGCCCAATTTAGAACAGGGCATTATAACCTCTTTTGCTAATTTACCTGCTTTATAGATTCTCTTCTGGAGCCTGTGTAGTTTTCCTTAATAATATTAACCTCTCAAAAGAAAAATATTCTTTCTATATTAATTTAAATCAACTTTTACAATAAATTATTTAAAAACCTAAAGCTGGTTTGTATTGTGAAAAAATCAGTAAAGGAATCACTGCATTGGATGGATGATCTAGCTCTTATTTGTATGAAGTGAATTTTCCATCCTATAATGAGGTAGGTGATAAAATACTATTAATGTAGTCTTTGGGAATGAATAGCTGCACTGTACTTTTCCTCACTACAGTTGTTATTTCTCTGAGTACAATACAGAAAAATATTTGGATCTTCTATCTTCCAATTTACTCAGTTAACATAGTTTTAATTTGATTAGTTCACTTGTTCTGACAAGGTTTAAGGGTTATTGTGTTTTAGTCTTCTAATGTACAGATTTTTTTGTTCAACAGTAATATTACACAAACAAAATATAAAGTGAAAATCACACTGGTTTTTAAGCAGACTTACAAAAAGTTATTTTAAACTAACCATTTTGTGAGTAGTTCACAAAATCTAATTCTTCAGATTTCTAACTGCAACTTCTCCGTCACAATTTGCCTGAATCATCCAGAAGCAAGGAAGCTATGGTGAGAAAGAGATCTTTCTAATCATAAAATCAGGGCAACTTGCTTTCATAACTTGATCAAATGGAGGAATTACCCATTGCAAAATGGTTTGCAGAAATTGCTATTTTCTTGCTTGAGATACCGATAAGTTTTTTAAATTTCCTGGAAGATAAATCCTAAAAATAAAATCCAAGCTTTAAATCATATATGTAAAGGGATCCAGTTCCATTGTAAGACTGTCTACTCTCCCTTCACACCAAAAGGAGATGCTATTCACTAACTGGAGAAAGGCTTGACACAACAAACAGTGTGAATCACAGTTTACTCGGGGCTTGTGCAGCTGTACTTGCAAAGAGCCCCCATAAATCAAGACCTTTAGAGCTTCCTTCCTTCTATCTCCACTACTTTGGAGATAGCACGTTCTGAGTAGCAAAACAGCATGTAAGTCACAAATTCTGTGTTCTGTACCACAGTCTTCATCTCTCTAGATTCTAAGGACACCTGGATTATAGGACAAGAGACTTAATATGTTAGTATGAATATTTTGAGTGAAATCATGGTGACAGAATATCAGTTCAAATCACTCTTATGCAAGTATATGTCAATATATAAATTATAATGAGCACAAAAACAGTAAGGAAGTAATATGAGTTCTGATGAATATAGGTAAAACAAACATGACATTTTATAGGCAGAGGAAAAGAATGGACAGAAGTTGTAATCTGTGCACATGTTACATTCCTTAGTGTTGTAAAGGGTCCCCATGAACCCATCTACCTACATATTATCTATCTATCTATCTATCTATCTATCTATCTATCTATCTATCTATCTATCTATCTATCATCTACCTGTCTATCTACCTTTCTTTCTTTCTTTCTTAGAAAATATGTTAGAGAAAAAAACTCACTCCATTAAAACTCTAACTTTTTTCGGTGGGGTGTGGGGATTGGTCATACATGGTTGACCTATGTTCAATGATCAGTCCTGGCAGTACTTGGGGGCTCTCTGTGGTGCTAAAATTGAAACTGCCTTGGCCATGTTGAAGACAAGTGCATTAACCCCTGCACTATCTTCCCAATCTGTCACTCTAACATTGTTAACCACTAATGGCACAATAATATTTCAGAATTGGCAGTTTGCAGGGAGGGAAATGGTGATCTTAAGAATCATATCAAGCAAGTTGCCACTGAGACTCATGATAAGTGACATGACTATTTCTGAACTTTAGAGAGACACATCTGGAGGTAGTTTGGATAATGGCTCAGAGACACTGATAACAAGAATGCAGGAAAGCTAGTAAGAACGAGAAAAGCAGAAATTCAGATCTGTAATTAAGAAGACCTGAGCTAGTGATTCTGCAAAAAAAAAATGAAGAAGAATCAGCAAAATATGGAACGTTCTGTGGAATGCATGGAATAAATTTGGAGACCAGTTAAAAGTCAGTTGTAAGAAAGAAGATACTTTTCCCCCCTTTTTTTTGGCAGGGATATGGTTTTATTTTTCCTCATTGTCAAGAATATAAGAAATGTTTAAAATATAAATCTGTACTGTGAGTGGTGATTTTAAGCTTTATGACTTGGATGTTTTGGTGGAAGATAGTAATTACTGAAACACAGTTATATATAGATTCTGTAACACAGTTACAGAGTCATAGTTGTAGGAGATGAGAAATGACAAAGGTGATGATTTTAGAAGTGTTATATCAGTAGCTATACGCAAAATTAGTCATAGGTAAAGGTTGGTAACATTTTAATTAGATTTTTGTGGTCATCTTACTCCTGTGTATCACTGATGTCTATATACTCACTAGTAACTAAATGCATCAGCCTTCCTCTCTTGGTATACCAAATTATTCCTAGACTGACCCCAATTATACAAGGCAATTAATTACATTTGCCATATACTTAATTAGTGACTTCCAAATATTTGTGTTCTATTTTTTTATTCTGCTGACTGAAACCCCGTTGATCCTTTAAGTCCCTGATCAAAAATGTTCTGTTATTTGAAGTAGTCCCTTTTCACTTCCTTCATCTCCAGGATCATCACCCTTGAATCACCTGATGCCAGAATATGAGCACCTTGTATCATTAAGGTTTGTTTTTCAATCGCTTCCACTCAAGACATGACTAGATTTTGGAGACTTTAATGAGAGAGGCTATAACTAATTCACATTTGTAATCACACTACCAAGAGAATATGCTGTGGTAAGAATATTGCAGTATAATTTTAAGATCAGATTGGTTCACCCAAAAACATACTCTTTATCTTACTGTAAGAGTACACTTCTCTGCCAAGTAAAATATACCTGACTTATGTATGTTTCTCCCTCACATCATACCATTGATAATTCTGGAGCATTTTCAACAGATTTTTATTTCTTTTATATGTTGAAGTCACTATAACATCATTTAAAAATTTGTGGATCTATGCTATTATATTTAGTGATTTAATTTGTACCTTAGTTCTTGTTCAATTTTACTGCATATATCCCTTCTTTCAATTTGCTTATGAACATAAAATATGAATATAAATTGGATTATGCATGCAAACACATGGATAACCTATTAAATCTGTGAATAAATACCTAGAGACTAGGCTTTCTCAAAGAATGCAAGATTCAGATGGAGTGCAATTGAATAGACACGAATTAAATATTTTAATATTTCAAACTCCCTATAGTCTTTCTAAAGCCATTTGACCAACTACCAGAGACGTTTCAGTAATCATTTCCTAGCACATTGCCTCTGTGTCATGATGCCTTATAGATTCCCTAACTGATTCTGTTGCTTTATCATCTTCCATCAAATTCTTCTATCTGGGTAGTTTTGAATAATTTGGATTATGATTTAGATGTTACCAGTTGTGGGGGAAAAAAAGGTATTACCATTCTGTTAACAACTATTGCTCACATCCACTCAGGAATATATATATCTATGCATAACATTTTTTTCTTCCTTACATCACTGTAACAAAGATAAATTTTCTGTAGTAAAAGCTTGTCATAAAATTATCGAGTCTACAATTTTTCCTCCATTATATAGGAAGAGCATAAGGAGAGCAAATATTTCTGAACCACACAGTAGTAGTTTTTATAGTTTACATTCCTGTGTTCACAAAATAGTCCCCATTATCACCATTTTTTTCTCCCTCAATGTCTCACAGGCATTTGTTTTTGCATAGGGTACTCATAGCACTAATTCTTTATGTTTACTTTCAAATATTTAGGCATGGAAAAACAAATTTGCAGTATTTATTTGTGGCAGGTACCTAAATGAGTGCCATTCATTTTTGTCATCCAATATTTTATAAATTTGATGTTATGAATTATTTTTATAAACAGTTTATTACTTATCTTCTTCCTTGTTCTGACTCATATTCTTGCTTTGATAATTTTTTTTTGTATTCCATAAACTGGGTTTTGAATTCACTTAAACTTTATGAGTGTCCTTAAATTTAAATGCTCTAGATGTAATCTCTCAGGTTTCACTGTCAAGAGAACATTTCCACTTAAAAATCAAGGTTACTTGAAAACCAGAATTCATTGCAACCTCTCTCTGTTCCACAGATTGTTTTTCTTACCATCACTAGGTCAGTATCATTTTCTTTTTAACTTTTACACATATGTTTCACAGGCATACCACTACTCATACCACATTCCACGTATTCTAAATCCTGTTTCTTCTTTCACATCTCTAAAACACCATCCAAAACAAACAGTCCTTTCTCCTTTGAAAAACAGTTTTCTCTTGTCCCTGGGGGCAAATACTGCCTCTCACATGGTGGGTCTAAAATGTTTGAGAACAGATGCTACAAAAGAAATAATCTTCAGGACACAAAACCATGGGGGGCACTGAATTTATTACTAGAATGCATCACTGGATGGGCTATCGCTACATACTTTTTTTATCCTTGACCCTAAATGGAAGTTGGGCAATGCTTATGTTTAAATGAACTATGAGCCTTTATGCTCAGTACAATGCTTCATTGTCTTAAGTGCTCACAGGTGTTTTTATTAGTTTCTCAAGGTGCTCTTGTTAATAACTAAAACACTGATGTTAATAATAAAGCAAAATATTGAATGCAATGAAGGACACTTAAGAGAAGAAAATCAAATTGAAGTGTGCAGAAGCATATCACCTGTGTTACCACACTAAAATGCTTTGAGGATAGTATATCATCGAGTTAGGAAACTTACATCTCAGCAGGAAGAACATGATTTTTTTCAAGCAGAAGGTTTTAAATGCATGTGACTTGAATAATTCTTAAAGTCAGATACACAGAAGCAATATCTTGTAAAAAAGTAAACAAGAGAAAACAATGGGATGAAAAAGGAAGAAATAGCCAGCTTAAACCATCATTAATTCTACCCACTAAGAATGCTACTTTTCTTCCCTTGCAGGAATCTGATAGAATTACTTTGCCTTACCCACTCTATCTAGTTATGGCCATCTGGCTTGCTTTGACCAGAAGAATCTAAGTAGAAATGACACAAATTACTTGCAGATAATAGTTCTCACAAGTATATACACAAGTTGCCAACTCTCCTTTTGGTATGATTGTGAACATATGAATTGATCACCGCTCTCTCCAGAGTCTGGGTAGTAAACGTCTTCACTGAGCAGAAATTACTGATGAAGCATAAGGTCAAGCAGGGTAAGTGTAACACCTTTTTTTAGGGCTAGAATTTGAGGGGAAGTTGTTACTGTGCTGTTTCCTAACCAAAGCTATTTGACAGATTTGGTTTTCTAACATCATTGCACAGGACCCTGAATGTAAAAAATATCCCACTGTTTATGGCAATGCATAAAACATAAATTTCTTTCCATAAGCATTGTTAATTATACACGTTCAAATATTTAAAACACAGAAATTGAAAAACTTCCCTTATAACCTAATCTTTATCAGTAGACAATTTCATAAAAAATTGTCAAAAAGGGCAGAAATGTCATTTTCTTTATACAGATTATGTAAGTGAAGTTGGAAAAAATAAAAAATACATGGATTAATAAGTATATTAGGGCAAAACTTATAATAAGTATTAATAAGGAATGGAATAGAACAAATTCATGAAAGCTAAAAAAAAACCTCTAAGTTCAGTCTACTTTGAAGAAGTATCCCTAGAAATTGTTTGTCGACAAATGTAATATACATATATATATTCATATATATAAAGAAACCCCAAGTTTATTTCAGAATAATAACTATAGTAAATATCTACTTGGAATTTTCCAATTGAGTTCAGGAAAATTATGTAGAATTAAAAATTTAGATATTGACTGATTCCTAGAATAAGGGTATTTCCTAGAACAAGTATGTTTTTTTTTTTGCTCTTTTTAGGCAAGTCCCAGAAGTGCTCAGAGCTAACTATTGACTATCTATTTAGGGATCACTCATAGGGATGCTTGAGGAGGTCACTATATGTGGTGCTGGGGATAGAAACTGAGTGATCACACGCAGGGCAAGCATTTTACCTCCTATACTAGCTCTTTGAACCCGTTGTTGATATTTAAATCTGATGATATGACTGGGGAAAAGGGAGCATCCAATATCTCACACTGGACATCTCTCACATTCTGTGCCTTGCATCTCAACTAACGGGGAAAAAGTGTATTTCAAATCAAAATAATATTTTAATCAAATAGTTTTCTATTTGATTTTTATAAATGTATTTCAAATGTATATTTCACTTGCAAATAAAGAATTTCATTTTAGTGCACTTATGAAACACAAATTGAGTCAATTGAGACAAAATTTTAAGTGCAGTGTGGTATATACAACCATACAACATGAGTTATGACATTAATATATTTACAAGAGAATATAAATATATCAGAGAAATATTGGCATTGATATAAGTACATATTGTAAGAATTTCAAGGAAAAAGTAGTTAGGATAGGTGTACATATCCAACTTTAGCCTAGATATAGGCTACTTTTGTACAGTTGTTCAAAATTAATGACAGAAAGTAGCAATGAATAATTAATGCTCTTAGCAATGCTATTTGAAGACATTCCTTGATCCATATTTTAAACATAATTTCTAAACATGTAGTTTCTGCATTTTCACTAAATGTGATGGGTATAATTTACCAACCCAGAAAAGTATTACCTAGCAACAACTTCTCTTTTTATAGACTTAGTTGTTTTCATTTATTTTGTTTTATTATTTGCTTTTTCACAGCTTTTAAAAGTTCTTAAGAATTAATAAAATTTAAATATTTCCCATTTCTGTATCTATCTTTTGCATAAATATAGTCAACAGGGCAGAATTATTTTCACAAATAAAATATGTATTAGGATTGAAAAATACTTAACTGCTAAAACAAAACCTTTCATCTCTCTAAAGCAAAATAGTGTGACATCCCTTCTATTTTCCTCATGACTGTGTACCTAAAAGTCTCAAACATATCCATGTGGTTCAGAAACAGAAGTTTTATCTGTTCACACAGCCAGGTTAAAGCTGCCTTGATACTCCTCAGGAAAAAGTATGCAATTGATAACACTATTAAAACAAGTATGTTAGACTTCCTGAAAAAGTTACTTGTTGACTGAAGAGAACGTAGAGAAAAAAAAAATCTTTCTCTCAACCTATACTTTCACTTTCTAGAAATTGGCTACTGTCCCAGCAAGAAAGAAAATACTTTATATCCATTGGAAAATTGTTAAAAGAACTTTATTCAGTCTTATTTCAATAGCATTTTCTTGGAAATATGGAAACTGAATTAAGTTAATCACAAAAGACTTTCACTACTCTGAATTACCTGTTTCACCTTGGAAAGCCACACAAAATGAACCTCTTAAGCCTTTTGAAAATGACCTTTTTCTTTTATCCCCCTCCCCCCCCTTCAGCAATGATTTATCTTTGCCCTCGAAAATCCGTTTTACAAAAGGGAGTATGATTAAAGGAAGCCAACCAGCACAAACACTTGCTGAAGATCCTGCTTATCTGGAACTCACTTGACAATGTATGTTTTTGGGGTTGGGAATACTGCAGGTTCAAGGGATAATTCTGCCTTTCAGGCACTTCAATTTATTTCATGCCTGAGCACTGTCATTGTACGCAGACAAGATGAAACGCATCGTTGTGTAAAGAAATTGAAATGGAATCCTACTTGACCCAGCAGGATGGGGCATTATGTTTGACTCAGTAGTGATTCCTGGGATAATATCTAATTCCAGGAGGAAAATTTCTTGATATGGCCACCTGCTGTGAACGGCTTTGTCCAGGGATCACAAGTTGTTCTGGGTGACTAAGTTCAGGACATGCCTAGAAGAATGCAGCCCGTCTCCTGCTGGCATTTAGATCTCTTCATTTTCTTGATGCTTTCTATTCAACAGGAACAACTGAATGGAAGCGGGCGATGGGAGCCTATGAAGCGCTGCGCACTCCAGCATCAGCGAGAGTCAAGGCCCGCTTGACCGGAGATTCTTCCTGATTTAATTTTTAGGGAGCCATCATTATTTCTTCACAAGGCACTTTTTAATTTTTACACTTCTCGGGCCAGCCCCCTTGCATGTCTTTCTCTGTTCAGTGTGTGTGAAGTATTTACTTTGAAAAGGCTGCACACCAATAGATTAAATAAAATAGGAACATTCCGTGCCTCACAAGAGGGAATCGTGCAGACAGCTTTATTACTTCTATCAGAGAACAAAGATTTTTCCCAGCATGCAGAGGATTATTAGGCCAGAAGCAAATAAATGGAATATGTGATGTCAAGGCTTCAAATGCGATCAAGGAAAAAAAAATGTCTAATTGATTTTGCTGTAATTATAGATTTTGGACTAGCATACCTCTCTGCGTTGGCTTCTGAACATTTCATATCTGTTAGAATTTTTAAAGATATGTTTGAACACACATGTATAGAATGGGCTATTATCCTAATATCCTTTCTCCTGAATATAGAGAATAATGTTTCAAGCCATCTTCTCTCACAAGGAAGTGCTCATAGGTTAATGCAATGCTGCTCGCTGCTCAGTAGTAAATATATGTCCCATGTTCTCTTTCATTTTTTAAATAACAGTAATGATGCATGACATCATTCTTCAACTTTCAATAATCTTTAAATTGGTCAGTTAAAAGTTAATTTAATGAATAATGGGAAAGTTATTAATGGGGTTTCTATTTTCTTATATTTAAATTTTTCTCTGGATATTCATTTGAAATGAGCAGGATTTTATTCTTTGTGACTATTTCCTTTCTTTTTCTCTTTTTTTTTTGTTATTGTAGTATAAATGTGGGTGTGTGTGGGGAAGCAATAGCCATTTATTTTCTTAAGACAAATGGATTTTTAATCCTTAAAATTTATAAAAAATACATGACACTATAATATGTGCATGCATATTCACACTACAGGCAAAAAGGATATTAATACAATATATATGGAATATCTATATGTTCAATGCACTTACACATTATTGCAAATGATTTTATTTTTAAGTTATGTTTAATATAATTTCCAAGACTGTAAAATATATTTAGAAATTACTCATGGCTTACATTTTATACTAGTGAAAAATCAAAAGACATTTAGAAAATGTATGAGAACAGTTTCTGTAGTCACTTAATAGAGATCCCAAAATGAAAGTCACATGAGTTATATAAAACATATTTATATAAATTTAATTAGAGAAACTGAAGTCACTTACTGAGTTTGCCTTCATATGTTAATTGCTGCCTTAAGCTAAGAAATGTATGCTTTAGAAATTATATTTTATAGCAGTTGGTCAAAGATTTTTAGAACAAAAAGACTGTACTATTTTAAAAGACAGGGTAGAAAAAGTGTAAATGTATTCTTTTTAGTAGACAAATTACATATGTACAGCTTTGTGATATAAAATATATTACATAGACATATTATGCAATATTCCAAATCATTTCTTCCCTTTCCTGTATTATTCCTTCCTGGGCAATTAATTCTAATGGTCATTGTACAAGGTTGTGGAAAGTAGTATGTTAAATTCACGGTCACATGTGTGAGTAGTTCAGACTAAGCTATTAAGTTTAAATGGGATTTTCACAAAATATTAGATTGCTTTGTGATATGTTGGGAGTCAAGGTAGTATAAGGTATTTTTTTCCCTTGAAATTCTCAGGTCATGCTGTGTCAGAATACACAGAGTAGGGGCTGGAGAGATAGCACAGCGGGTAGGGCGTTTGCCTTGCACGCGGCCGACCCGGGTTCAAATCCCAGCATCCCATATGGTCCCCTGAACATGGCCAGGGGTAATTCCTGAGTGCAGAGCCAGGAGTAACCCCTGTGCATCGCCAGGTGTGACCCACAAAGCAAAAAAAAAAAAAAGAATACACAGAGTAGAGTGAAGAAAGTATCTGTGTGGGGATGGACAACGAGATAATGTCTATTCCTTAAGAGAATTCAAGGAGTATCAGAAAACATGAGGGATGAATAAGAGTGCTTAGAATGACTCATGCATTGGGTTTTAGAGTTCAAAATAATGCATATGTTGATATTTGTTAGGGAAGTGGCTAAATAGGTTGAATTGTGGCCTAAGTAGGAAAGGAGAATGCCTGTGTTGAGGGAGTTAGGTATGATCTGACATGGCATGTAAGCCTATGTTAAGTGAAAAATATATTGACAGAATGGTAATAGAAGAAGCAATAGAAGATTGTATATATGCATGCAGATTTCTCTAAGTAGACAAATAAATTCACAATCAAAGTAGCACTGCACCACACTGTCATCCCGTTGTTCATCGATTTGCTTGAGTGGGCACCAGTAACGTCTCCATTGTGAAACTTGTTGTTATTGTTTTTGGGACATCGAATATGCCACAGGTAGCTTGCCAGACTCTGCCATGTGGGTGGGATACTCTTGGTAGCTTGCCGGTCTCTCTGAGAGGGATGGAGAAATTGAACCCCGATAGGCTGCGTGCAAGGCAAATTCCCTACCTGCTGTGCTATCGCTCCAGTCCACAATAAGGGTAAGTATGTAAAATAATATACACATGAAAAGGGAGAAAATAAAATTATTTTTTCCTTTTACTCAAATGGAACTCAAAATGCATTTATCATAATAGAACATGGCTTTACAGATATATAAGTACGTATGCAAAATGATTAAAAATATGAATGTTCTATAATCCCTAGCTCAATTAACTGCAAGAATTTAGGAATAGTAACACATCGGTGAAAAATAAGTATGACTGGTAGTCGTATAGATCTGAGCAACCTATAGGAATTTTTTATTTCAGGGTTGGGCAGATAATAAAAGGATGAATTACAACATCAGGTTGTAATAGTTAAGAACTATTAAGAAAGTAATGGGAACATGATAAGAGCCAAAAGGCTTTTCAAGTATACTTCCATCTAGTGACACTAGAATAATATGAGTATTAAAATAATTAATGACTAAAAACATAGGTCATTGCATAAAATAGAATATATAAATTAATAAATAATTAAATTTTTGAACATGACCATGCTCTTTTAATAGAGCAAAGTATTTCCCAATTTGTTATAAGAGTAGCATAATTTTAAACAATGGAAACCTGGCAGATACCATATTACCAAAGTTAATGTAATTAGTTTATCCAATTATATTTTAACATCCAAAAGTAATTATCACTGATAGAAAGTATTTCCAGAAAGTTACATAAAGACTCCTACAGTATGCTTTTTCATAAATACATCAAAGAAAATTTTTTTTCCATTATTGTGGTAATTATCCCCAAAGATTTCTAGAAGCTTGAGAAATATTCTTTAAGAAAAAAAATGGGGATGGACTGTTAGTACAACAGGTAGAGTATTTGCCTTGCAGAAGGTCAACCTGGGTTTGATACTTGGCATCTCCTAACACCTCCCAAGCACTGACAGCCCAAGGGAGCTCTTGGGGGTCCAGATCCAGGAGTAACTCCTTAATATTGATTGGTAGGAAGGAAGGAAGGAAGGAAGGAAGGAAGGAAGGAAGGAAGGAAGGAAGGAAGGAAGGAAGGAAGGAAGGAAGGAAGGAAGAAGGGAGGAAGGAAGGAAGAAGGGAGGAAGGAAGGAAGGAAGGAAGGAAGGAAGAAGGGAGGGAGGGAGGGAGGGAGGGAGGAAGGAAGGAAGGAAGGAAGGAAGGAAGGAAGGAAGGAAGGAAGGAAGGAAGGAAGGAAGGAAGGAAGGAAGGAAGGAAGGAAGGAAGGGAGGGAGGGAGGGAGGGAGGGAGGAATGGAGGAAGGAAAAGAGGGAGGGAAGGAAGGAAGGAAGGAAGGAAGGGAGGAAGGAAGGAAGGAAGGAAGGGAGGAGGGGAGGGAGGGAGGGAGGGAGGGAGGGAGGGAGGGAAGGAAGGGAGAGAGGGAGGGAGGGAAGGAGGGAAGGAAGGAATGGAGGGAGGGAGGGAGGAGGGAGGGAAGGAGGGAAGGGAGGGAGGGAGGAGGGAAGGAAGGGAGGAAGGAAGGAAGGAAGGAAGGAAGGAAGGAAGGAAGGAAGAAAGGAAGGAAGGAAGGAAGGAAGGGAGGAAGGAAGGAAGGAAGGAAGGAAAGGAAGGAGGGAGGGAGGGAGGGAGGGAGGGAGGGAGGGAAGGGAGGGAAGGAAGGAAGGGAGGGAGGAGGGAGGGAAGGAGGGAAGGAAGGAAGGAAATAATTATTAAAAATAGTTTGTACTTGTATTTTATCTTATCCTCTTTCTATGCCTTCACAGATAGATGAAAGCATGAAAAATGAGGAGATTAACAATAGTTAACGCATTGAAAATCAAACAACCTAAAGTAAAATGCATTTGAAAAAACTTTATTACCTGAGAACTAGCATTATTTTACTTAGAATTCATGAAAAAATAAGCCCTCATCCAAAACTGTGTCTTTGTTGTAATTCAGAAATCACCCAGAAGGAAATCTCTATTCATGTAAAGAAAAATCTGGTAAGGGATAATTCTGGATGGTGTCTGATGAAAACTATTCAACAATCTAGAGTGTAGTATTACCTTTACTCATGATTCTGTTCTTGAAAAGGCAGGTGGACCTCTAATTGCTGATATTGGCCTAGAGGCTCCGGAAATGGCCCAACAAAAATTAAGTTTCAGGTAGATTTGTAAGTTTCCAGAGTAATGAAAATTTCCCTATGAGAGAGTCCCTCAGCAAAAATACAGAGCCCCTCAGTAAAAATAGACTTGATGTTCTAAGCAAACATTCTCCTGTTTAAACATTCTCTAACCACTAAATTAAACAAGCAGGAATTAAAATGTCTATACAAGTCAAAAATACAAACTAAGTAGTAAGGATGTATCGCAACAATAATGTGAGAAATCCTGGGTTTGCGAACCAGCACTGAAAATAAACAGTAAAAAGCAAACTTCATAGAACCAAACCAGAAAACAATAACACTAAACATTCATCAACAGCAATAATATTAAAAATAACTACAAAAAAATCCAGTGTCAGTAGGAATCTGAATTCCAGAAAAATAACTTTTATATAAGTTAAAACTTCTATTTTTCAGGAAAATATAATAATGTATACAAAGATGTAGGAAAGATTAATATATACAAATAAAACACAGTAAATTGAATATGACCCTTGAATCTATTGCTATTACGTTTAAAGTAAAGTCACAATGTTTAATTGTATTGAAATTTGTCACTGCTTTATACTTGAAGGAGATTAAGGCTAAATATAATTTCTGAAATTAAGAATTATTGTAATTGAAGGGAAAATTTATTAGGCACTCAGCAGACTCAAAATAAATAAATAGCAGCACCAATAAATTTATGATGTAAGCAAATATTATCAATGCCGTAGAATAACTTTGTAATGATTTTATTCAATAAAATCTCAAAGAAATCTTTAACAATTGTCACTGTGTGCCTATAAATAATACAGATATAATTTATAATGATAATAATGGAAAAAGATGGAAGGAGATGTAAAGTAGAGCAGGAATCACAGTTCTGTGTAGTGTTCAAATGAAATTTGTGTCAATATGGGGCAAATATTGCTTTATATAATAAGTTAATTTTATTTTCTACAAAAACTTTAAATGAAAGAGTTTAAAAATATAGCAAAAGGAGTACATATGAGGATAAAAAGAAATATGGAACAATAGCAGCTAGACAGTTTGAAGTGCTATATTTATTTTTTTTGTTTTGTTTTTTTGCTTTTTTTAGGGTCTCACCCAGTGATGCTCAGGGGTTACTCCTGGCTCTGCACTCTGGAATTACTCCTGGCGGTGCTTGGGGGACCATATGGGATGCCGGGGATCGAACCCGCGTCGGCCGCGTGCAAGGCAAACGCCCTTCCCGCTGTGCTATCGCTCCGGCCCCCAGAAGTGCTATATTTATAAAAATTAAATTTTAGCATAAAAACATAATAAAAGAATTAAAAAAGACATTTTATTACAATAACATCTATTAGGAAAATGTAGCAAGTGCAGATCTACAAGAAAACAGAAAAGAAGATAATATTATAAATAAAATAACTTTTATTTATAGCTGACATTTGTAGAACATTGTATCTCAAAGAAGCAGAATACATATTCTTCATAAGCACACTTGGAACTTTCTCCAGGATATACTATATATAATACTATTAAATAAACCAAAACAAAAACATTTTAATGAAGTTAAAAGGAGTGATACCAACTAAGTATGTTCTTGAACAAAGTGAGACTTAAGTACATACAATTACAAAAGAATATCATAGTAATTCTTAAACATGGAAACTATGCCAGCCCATTCCTAAATATATCAATAATTCAAAGTAGAGATCATTTAAAATAGAAATATTATGAGATAATTTAAAATGTAGCTAAAACATTGCTAAAAATAGAAAGTATTTTGATATGAATGAAAATGAAATACAACATAGCAAAATTCAAGCAAAAATAAACATACACTGTTAAGAGAGAAATGTTTATCTTGTAAACAAAGAGAAATTAAGGTAGGTAGGCAGGACTCTCAAAGGGAAAGAAGGAAGGATGGCAGTTAAACACACTATTTTTCATATACAGCAGTAAGACGTTTATAAAAGGAACATCATATACTCTTATATATACCTTTAACATCATTCATATAAAACAGCAAAAGGTCTATAATAAGAGGAGAGGAATGTCAAGATGGCCAAACAGGGTTAACTATATTTGTATTTACCCTCCTGTAAATGCACAAACATTTAGATCAATCACTATGTAAATGATCGTGACAAACAAGGAGCAGAAAAATAGATTGTAGACATAAGAAACCTCTCACAATAAAATAAATATTACCATAGAATAACATGCTGCAATTTTGTGATTGAGAAGAGATTTCCTAATTATGAACTTTGCCCTTGGGCATGGTTGCAATAAATACCTGAAACCCTGATCATGCAGTCTTATCCTTAAAACACTGTGATAGAGGTTGAACTCGATGGCATTCCTACCAAATTCAGAACAGAATTGCCATTAAATCCAGCAGTATAACTCCTTGACATATATCAATCCTTCACAACATAAAAAAATTAATTTGAAAAGATGTATGCACACCAACTATCTTGCTTGCACTTAGTACATTAGCAAGATATAGAAACAACACAAATGCCCATCAGAAGGATTAAGAACTTGTGGCCACTGTCACTGTCACTATCATCCCATTGCTCATTGATTTGTTCGAGCAGGCACTAGTAACATCTCTCATTGTGAGACTTATTGTTACTGTTTTTGGCATATCCAATACACACGGGTAGCTTGCCAGGCTCTGCCCTTCGGGCTCCATATTCTGATTATCTTGCCGGGCTCTCCGAGAGGGGCGGAGGAATCGAACGTGGGTTGGCTGAGTGAAAGGCGAAAGCCCAACCGCTGTGCTATCGCTCCAGCCCATAAGAACTTGTGGTATATCAATAAAATGAAACACTATGAGGCTTTTAAGAAAGGACAAAATTGTGTTATTTTTATGGAACTAGATATCATTTTG
Source organism: Sorex araneus (assembly GCF_027595985.1). NCBI lineage: Eukaryota > Metazoa > Chordata > Mammalia > Eulipotyphla > Soricidae > Sorex > Sorex araneus. The sequence continues at coordinate 120,795,976 of NC_073305.1, read as the reverse complement.
TGTCTGTCTCTTTTCTTCTGACTTCCCTATAATTCAGTCAGAAGGAAAGAGAAAGATATAGAATGATCTGTCAAATATGCAGGACTTAAAGATACACAGTAGGTGAGAAATAAATGAACTGATACACACAGTTAAATAGTAGGGTTAGAGTGAAGGGTGCTGGGGTCCTTAGAGAGGGCGAAGCATACACTGATGATTTTAGAATTAAGTCTATAAGGAACCATTATTAATAGTATTTAAAACAAAAAAAATTTGAGAAAGAGTAAAGTACAAAATAAATTTAAATTTGCATAAGTACAACAAACAAACCAACAAAACACTGGGATGGGAGACAAGAAACCATAGTATATAGGTGCCCATGGACTGGAGAAGTAGCTCATTTAGTTAGTCATATCCTTTGCATGTGGGAAGTCTTGGTTTAAGTTCTGATACCACATGGACCTCTCCACACCACCAAGAGTGACTTGACAGAGAACACAGATCCAGGAGAAATTCCGGAGAATGATCAAGTGTGGAAATCAAACAAACAAATACTTTAACAATAAATGAACAAATAAGTTACTAAATAAGGTCAGAGTCACCAAGAGAAAATATCTTGGTGTTTTGTCACAAACTTGCTAGTAGAAACCATATACATTTCTCATAGTAACAACATTGAGAGCACCAATTCCTATGAAGTAAATGACTTAAAGAGGGCAGAGAGTCAATTGATGAAGGCAAACATACAAAGAGATATGACTCTGCGTTTCACATTTGTTTCTTAGCAAGTTAGCCTCACTCAGCAATAAAAAGGCAACCAGGATATCATCAACCTAGAACCAGAGGAAAAGGAGGTCCCATTGATATTACTTAACATTCTTAAATATTTTTTTTTAAAATAAAGAAATTGTAGCATATAGTTCCAATTAGCCAAACATTACCTTGTTACTGATACTAGCAAAAGGTATCACACAAAAAGAAATGTGGATTTTTCTTTGTATCATCAACGTAGAGATCCTTAGCAAAATCTAGGTAAATCTGTTTGTATAATTTGTTAAAAGGATCATGAAGAATTGTGTTTATAGGGATAGATACAAGGATGGGCCAATGCATGTAATTAACTTATTGTGATCCAAGTCATCAAATAAACCAATCCTAACTATTTTTGCTGGTAAGGTAAACTGGTTCAAACTTAATGGAAAGTATTATGATTATTCCTTTAAAAAATGGAAGAAATGTCATATAGTTCAGAAGTTTCAATTCTATTTATCTATTCCAAGAACAAAATACATTATTTTGAAATTATTAAATTTGAAAATTAGCATGCATAATCATGTTCAATGCAGTGCTATTTACAAAAGCTTGATCTGGAAATAAGCAATGCCTAATAAAAAATCAGTGGATAAAGAAAATAGCACTTGATGTATACAATGGAATTCTAGTCATTTATAGTTAAAGATGATATTTTACTTTTGCTACAACATGGATGGGAGTGAAAGGGGTCATGATAGCAAAATAAGTCCAAAGGAGAAAGACAAATACTGAATGAGCAGTTTCATTTTGTGTATGAGAAAAAAACAAAGGAAACATCTAAGAAAAAACAAGCTGTTAGCCTCTGTCCACAGAATTGAGACTATGGTGAAACTGATATCAAAGAATCCAGTAATCTGTGATCAAATAATATAACATATTGATAGCTGGCCAATTGTGACAACAGTATGGTATAATTAAACCCATGAGACATATACAAATTTACAATATTGTAAACTGATGTACCTTAAATAAAAATTGAAACACATTTTATATAAAATTAACTGAAGAGTAAAATTGAATTAAATGTAATTAGACATGTATTTATTCATTAAATTATAAAATTTTAAAATAACCAATATTTTTTTCAATGTTTTTCTAGAATCTAGTCAACATCTCTTAGTCCATTATAAGTTTGAGCAGGAATCACCTTGAAATTCAATCAATGAGCAATGGACACCTGTATCACACCAAATACAAATGCATTAATATGCTATATAATAAGACAAGTGCTATTTAAAACTAATTATTGAATACAGTCAATACCAAGGGAAAATTTAAAATATTTAGAAAGTTATTAAATATTTGTCACCTTTTCCTTTTGCATTCATAATTAATGCAATAATTTAATGCATAATCACATAATAACAGAGTGCTGAGTTTTGTTAAAGAAATACATGATTTATTGCTTAGATGCTTAAAATATGAAACGTTAATATAATTATAAAAATTGAAATTATACCAGTTATAGTTTTCTCATCACAATGTTATAAAATTAGAAATTAAGAACAAAACAGAAAATTGGAGAAACCTCAAATATATAGTGACAAAATAATGTAATTCTCAGTTACATTTGGGTCAATAAAAATTAAAATAGAATTAAAAAAATTCTGGGACAAAGTAAAAAATAATCAAATTTATCAGAACCTTTGAGATGCAGGAATAGCAGTTCTCAGAGTCAAGTTAATAGCAATATAGTTCTATCTCAAGAAATAAGAAAGACATGAAACAGTCAAACCATACAACTCAAATAAAAATAAAAAATAAGGGAAAGTTAGTAGGAGGAAGACTACAATGAAAATCAGAGCACAACTAAATCAGATAGATAGAAACAAAAATATAATTTTAAAAGATCATATTAGCAATTGATTCTTTAAAATATTTTTTAAAAAGTCATCAAATCTTTAGCAAGTCTAGCCAGAAAGAGAGGAATTGCTAATAAATAGAAAGAAAAGGCTGTATAAAGGAGTACATGAAGACTTGCAGATGTCAAGGAGTACAATGAATCATAAGAGAGCCCTGCAATAATCTTATTCTAAAATGCTTCATAAGATAGGAGAGATGAATAAAACTTGTTGGCAGATAAAATATACTGTGACTGACCTACATATACAAACAAATATAAAACTTGAACAAACTAATCACAAATATGAAAACTGTAACAATAAAAAAATGTACTCTGAATTACAAGTTTAGGATAAGATAGAAGAGAATTCCACCAATACTTCAAAGTTAAACTAAGATTATTCTTTTGTAATCAATTACAGCCCTGTTTATTTATTTTTTATATTCTACTGCAAATAAAATTAAGACTTGTAAAATTCAATGTAAGGATGCTTTATGATGTTTACCATTAAGCTTAAAGGTAATATGTAGTATACATTATATTATACCTGGTATATAATATTCATGAAATATTAATTGTATAACATCCTGTATAATATGTAAAAGATCAATCTATTATACAATTATAATATGTGATGTGTTGTAAGTATTTTTTTGTCTTAGGATCATGAAGGAAATAAAGTTAGAATATCAATGGAAAGAAATTTACTTAAAATCAAAGCTTCCATCTTAGAGAATTTGAAAAGGATAAAACTATTCAATCCAAATAGGTAAAGAAAAATCACTAAAATAAATTTTCATAAACCAAAACCAAGATATAACTAGAAAAGCTATCAAAACCAAAGATTTATTCTTTGAAAAATTAATAAAACTTACAGGCCTTTAGTCAGGTTAATTAATAAAATGTGAGAGCATATATTCATCATTAATATAAATTATAAAAAAAGAGACATAACTAAAGTGTCAGTTAAACTAAAAAATAGCAAGATATTATGAATAATTGTCTAAAAGTTTAATAATAAATCACATTTCTTGAAAGTCACAATCTACCAATATTCATAAAAAGATCTAAATAGACATCACTTGTATCACTTGTCATTCAAGCAGGCACCAGTAACATCTCCATTTGTCCCTATCGAGTGCTAGTGTAGCCCAAAGGTGTCTGCTTGCTCCAGGAACATGAAGAGCCTCAAATCATTCATTCAGGGTCTTGATGAAGAAGTCTGACCATCTTGTAGGTGGGTGGCCACATGGTCTTTTGATGTCCCGTGGAATCCAGTCGGTAAGACCTCTGGTCCAGTGGTCATCTCTAAATCACATTACGTGCCTGGCCCATCTGTCCTAAGCAGGAGCTCAACATATCGTAAACACTTCCTACCCATTTTCCATAATTTGCACGCCATATTTGATGGGTTTCAATATGGTGTGAACCATCAGAACACCTATAAAGGCCTCCATGCCTCTCAGAGAGCCAGGCAACCTATCGAGTGTATCCCATCTTCATGGCAGAGCCTGGCAAGCTACTCATGGCGTATTGGATATGCCAAAACCAGTAACAACAATGGTCCTCATTCCCCTGACGCTGGAAGAGTCCCCAGTGTGGCAAGGTTAAGAAGGACGAACAAGGAGAGGCTGATAAAATCTCAGGGCCAAGCTAGGCTGCCAAAATGAAGAGGTACTAAAAAGACATATGTATATTTAAATAGAATTAGGTTAAAACTTCCCACTTCAAGTCTACATAGTTTCATTTGTTGAAATCTTAAATATATTGAGGGAAGAAATTATATTTAATGTTTGCAACCTCTTTCATAGAATAAAGGCAGAAGAAATACTTTTTGGACTCATTCTATAAAACCCAGCATTACCATAATGTAAAAATGTGCAAATATATAAGCAAACATACAAGGAGAAAAACCTACAGTCTAATATTTGTCATTAACAGAGAAAATGTCCACCAAGTGTTAAAATGTTATTAAAAATTATATACCATGACTCACATAAGACATGTTAAGAAATTAAAAACTAATTAATATGATCCATCACATCACTAATGCAAAACCAGAAAACTCAAGTAGTCATATTCATATGTGTTGAATTGTTGAAAAAATAAAATATTCATTCTTGATGAAAAATACTAGCAGTATGCAAGAACTTTCAAAATGATATCAATGTAGCACTGTTGTCCCTTTGTTCATTGATTTGCTAAAGCGGGCACCAGTAACGTCTCCATTATGAAGCTTGTTGCTACTATTTTTGTTATATTGAATATGCCACGAGTAGCTTGCCAGTCTTTGCCATGCGAGTGGGATACTCTCGGTAGCTTGCCAGGCTCTCCGAGAGCAATGGAGGAATCGAACCTGGGCCAGCCTCATGTAAATCAAATGCCCTACCCACTGTGCTATCGCTCCAGCCCAATATCAATGTACATTAAAGAAAACCACTATCAATTGTAGGGAACATATAGAAATTTTCAAAGTTCAAAATTTGTATGTGTTGAAAATAGCTGTTAATATTAACAATAGATTTATTAATAGAAAATTTCTTTTTTCCTTCTGTTCTATTTAATTTATTTCTAATTGAATAACCATGAAAAAACAAGTTATTCATGACTGACCTTAAGGTTTACAATATCCCAACCCTGATGTTTTCAAAAGTGTCCATAATTGTCCCTGGGTTCCCTCTCATAAGGCAATTTCTTGAATATTACGAAAAGTAAGACATAACACAGTCTATGCTTGGTATCTGAGTACCTAAACTTATTTCCAAATATTTTTATTATATAATACAGCACTACAAGTGGCAAACAATGGAAGTATATATAATCGAAGTGGAATAAATCAGAAGGTACGACTGAATAATCTCACTTATGTGTGCTAGAGAAAGAAATATAGAAAGGGAATAGGCAGGGTCAAATAAATGTGCACATTCAAATTGTGGAACGGAGGCTAAAAAAGCAGGTAGAGGAATAGGATGAAAGTGAGAAGCACTTCATACTGTGGTAGAGGAAAGTTGGCAGTTCTAAAACCTGACAGGCTTGGAAACCACATTTTGGTTTCCAAAACTACCTCAAATTTTGTTGCTATGTTTGGGTCACACCTGGCAGTGCTTAGGGCTTACTCCTTGCTCTACACTCAGAGGTCACTACTCGCAGGCTCAGGGACCATAAGAGACAGTGAGGATAAAACCAGGATGGGACACATGCAAGGCAAGCACCCAACCTTTTGTACTATCTATCTGGCCCCTTCCCAATAAAATTAAAGCAAAAATATTTGGATAAATTATCTAATATTCTCTCAAATTGATTTAAAGAGCATATCATTTAAATTGACTATGTAGTTAAGTAGGCACTGCTTAAAGGTTGAACAATTATCTATGCCAAATTGAAAAAAGAAATTCCCCCTCTCAGAGCGCTTTGGAAATCATCCCAGTAGTTATATTCAAGGATGCAAATTATCACACACTCCCCTCTAAAAATACCAGTACTTATTTCAGTCTGTTTTGTCTATTTATCATTCAAAATTATTGTTTTGGTTTTGCATCTTCTCTACAAACAGAAGAAAATTTTTTCTTGTAAAAAAGCTAAGCTATGAGTAATTAATAAACCAGCAAATAAGGTTAAATAAACTACCCTAGATTATTTGATTCCTATGTTTTGAGGCCTCATCTATTTCATATTCCAAATGTAAAACTTTTAAAGAATAACCAATTTAAAAACTTTCAATAAGGACATTTAAAAATTATGTCAATATATTACAATTATATAAATTATGTACAAATAACATATTGTCCATATATGTATATGAATAATCATAAACCAGGGCAATAGAAAAGACATATCTAAAAATTCAGTATATAATTTTTCACTTATTATCTCTCATTTCCCATTCAATTAGAAGCCTCATTTTATGTCCAACTGCTGAATATCTAAAGTGACAATGAGAACTTATGAACAAATATGCCTTAGAAATCAAATGCTAAACTCAATCTACTTATTGTCCCATCCACTGTAACTCTATTACACCTTCCTTATCAATGGTTAGCAGGTAGATTCTGCTAAAGAACTTTCTTCATAGCGCTACTCAGCAAATCAAGTTTGTCATAGCTATTCGAATTATTTCTCGAATAATTTTCTTACCTTTAGACTTTTAGACACTTTTAGACATTGATACAATAGGATCAACAGATTGCTACAAAGCATCACTAATGAAGTAAAAGAGAGAGAGAGAAGGAGAGAGAGAGAGAATGTGTATGTGCATATACAGTCACTCATGTGTATGTATGTGTGTGTGTAAAATTTTTCTAGATGAATCTGCCAAGCTACCAAGCTTTGGAAAATCAAGCAGAGTAATCAACTGTCATTTCAAAATTATGGAGCATCTTCTACAACTAAATTGTTCTTTTTTTCTTAGTCTTTTGTTATTTTATTTATCAGTTATTTATTTATATTTATTTTTCTTATTTTATGTTATTAATTTGTTTTACAAAGTGTTATTCATAGGATTTCTTACATGAACTATTCCAGCACCCTTCTTCACCCAAGTGTCAGGTAATTTCCATCATTTTCCCAGTGCTACTCACCTATCCACCTCCTGTGGGAAGCTCCCTACTAAAGACAAGTTCTCAGTTTCGAGTACGTACATTTGTGTGTCTGTGATCCCCTTATTCTGTGCTTTCTTTTCCCACATATGAGAGATTATTCTGTCTGTTCCTCTCCTTCTGACTTCACTCAGTATGATACTATCCAGCAACATCCTTTTGGCCTTTTAAAAAATTATGGAAAATTCTTAAAAATATAGGATTTGAACTTCCATGTGACCAGTGATTCCACATTTAGGCATCTTCCCCTAGGGTCCAAAACCCAATATAGAAATGACATCAACAATTTCAATGTTCATTGCAACATTATTCAATATAATTTGGAAAAAACAATTATTAAAGATCAAATGTGTGGGTACTTCGGGACATAAACACAATGGAATACCACTTTGCTGAGAGAAAAAAAAAATGATATCATTTATATCATAAAATTAGTTCCAATCCTGACTATATAAAACATCTTACAAAACCCTTAAATTTCCTTTAAAATTTATCAACACATACTTTTTTTTTTGCTTTCTTTTGTTTTAGGGCTATACACAGAGTTGTTAAGAGGTCATTAAAACTATTTTTTTTTAATTTTATTGAATCACTGTAAGATAGTTACAAGCTTTCATGTTTGGGTTACAATCACACAATGATCAAACACACTTCAACTCATTGCTTGTGATTTACTCCTGAAGGCAAGCAGAAGGTTACATAGTTCTGGGGATTCAGACCCTGGCTTGTTACAGGCAAGACACACAGAGTTCATTGATCTACATTTTGGGATCCACAACTGGAAATTTCTATATAGTCAGTAAAGGAAATGAAATACCCATACTCATCGTAAGACCAAGACTTTTCTCTACCGATACAACTTCATTTCACAAGGAGACAGAGATTACAAGTTTGAAAAGACATTTTAAATCCAAAGTGACATTCAATTATCAACAATTTGTTCATTAAAAAATACTCATGAAACAATTATTGCTCCACTTCAGCGTTATACTTTGTTACAATTAAGGCTCCCCTGGTGCCTGATCATTAGAAGCTTACATTTTGGTTGGAAACACATATTTCCTAACCTTGAAAGACATGACATTTTCTTTCTTTCTTTTTTTGGTTGTGTGTGGTAGGACACTCTAGCTGTCATGAGAAAAAAAAAGTATGGGGAAAAATGAGGTAGAAAGATAAACTGAGGTATGGTGGGGGTGTGGCTTCTCTTTAATTTATCACCGTATTTAGTGAGCTAGCCTCTGTGCCTGGGTCTTCACTTCCTAGGAAATATATAGGTTTTACTATCAATCTGAGCTAAACTTTTTTATGGAAACTTTATTCCCAGAACATATTCTTCCTTCTTTGGTCGATGTTTAATTGACCCCTTAGAGAATATAGAGAAAACATTGAAATTAAAGTTGGGTACAGAGTTCATCAGTGTGCTGCATTAAGACTGGGCTAAGAACTCAATGTAGCATTCACAGTCTTAAGAATCAAAGACCTCTACAATGAGGTGATTTTATAATCAATAGCTTTACAAAAACAATTCTCAGCATTTCCAAGATCCCTTACTCTCTTATTCAAACAACTAGGCCACTCAGAGCTTAGGCCACCAGGGAGGAATAAGCCACTGACAGAATTAGAGACTAAAGAATCATTCAGTCTTCTTTTTCTAATGATGCAAAATAGGCTGGAGAGGTAATACAGTGGGTGGGTGCTTACACTGGATGCAGCTGACCCAGGTTCCATCCCCAGCACCACACATAATGCCCCTCCCCAGCACTGTCTACTATGACCCCAATATAAGTATCATAAGAAATAGATAGCAGGATTTTCAAAAGAAGCACTCACATTTGTTAAGTACATATTTCTGTATATTATATATATACACCTATATAATATTTATACATAGAAGAGTAGAATAGTGAAATACATACAAACTCAATGTATGTGATATATTGATGTATTGACCTTCCTTTTTTTTTGCAAGGTCTTTGAAGGGGAGGAGAGAGAGAAAGTGAGAGAGGGAGTGGAGCATAGGGCACTCAAGAGAGAGCTGGACTTCTCCAAAGGCGGAAAGAGCCCCTACACATATTCCAGCATTAGATAGGAAAGTACACATTGCAAGAGGGAAGAGCAAGAGGGGAGATGTGGGCACCACATGTGCTCGGTCATGTGGGCACAAACAATACACCATGGGCCCTGGCAACATATACGCAGTTTTGACATTTTTGATATAATTATAGAATTAATTAAAGATATGAATTATGATATAAATAAAGAATTCTTACAAACTTTATAATTTACTTCAGTGATTTAAAATTTGATATAAACTATGATTTAAAGTTTGGTTTTACCCCAATCTGAATCCCCAAGTCTGATAAATCTAATAAAGAGACTCCTTGGAGGGGCTGCACGAATGAAGCTAATTTCTGTTGGTGTTCATATTTCTTATGAGTAGATCACATATTTACCTTCTACTTTTGAGAACTCATCTCAAGTATATTTATGTTTGACTAACTAAATTTTATCACATGCCTTTACCTTTACAGATTCTTTATTCAGTAGTCAAGTGCACTTTAAAAAAAAAAAACAACTACTTGATGAAACAGTGAGGACAATGTTCAGAATGAAAGGCCACAAACTGAAAGTCTATCAGTGCTATAATATGAGAATTTATAGGTAGATGTGTTGAAATAAAAGCCTTATCTGCACCAAATCAAAGTTTCTGAGGCTAATGCATTATGTATTTTAAAATATTATGATAATAAAAATTAATGTATATTTATTGACTTTTAAAAAACTTGCCACCACTTTTCCCTCTTAATAATTTTCCTGGGAACTATTTGTTCTGTAATGCCATGAGGACATTTCTTGCAGTGGTCCATACCCTGCCCCCTTTTCATTGTTTTGGTTTCACTATGGTATTTCTTGTGACACTGCAAGACTTCAAAGTAGTCCTCTCTATATATCATTTATCAACCTTTCCTTCAATTCAGTGTCACTTAGATATCCCACTGAGCAGCTGGCAAGAGTGCAACAGGCCAGAAAAAAAAAGACAAACCTTGCAGGACACAGAGTGACTTTTTAAAATGGAAAACATTGTCTAGTATGAATAATTTAGAGCTAATGGAACAACAATGCTTTATTATTAACTGCAGCAAGGGAAGAATAATTTTGAAATGTATGCACACATATATAATATAACTTTAGTGAACATTCAATGTTAAATCACAGGATATTTGAACTTAAAAAATAAGATACCAGGCACACAATATCAAAAATTTAGATGGTAGAGAAGTGAGACACTCATCTATGTTTATTTATCAGGTTAGAGGGTAGGGTGAACATTTTTGTTTTCATCAGTCTCAAGCATGTTCCTATTCTGTATTTTGAGATATTACCAAGAAAAAAAAAGGTGATTTTCATATTTTTGATGGGGTTTTTCTATCAGCTATTTTAGATTTATTTTTTAAATAAGGAGAGATCTAATACTTGATATTACAACTGTTTTAATTTAGACATACTTTTACTGATGTATTTCTAAAGTATTCTCATTCTGATGAATCCGGATTGAAATCTAATTTCCCTGTCATCTCTGGAGTGATTTTTTTATTGTTTCATATTTTCATTTTATTTTCAAAAAGGTGAAATGTTTATCTTCCAATATTTCTATTAAGTTAAACATTTTGCTGTGACTATAAATTATAATTTTCATCTGAACTATTCAACCGATTTATATTTATAAGAGATTGCTTTATATATCTGAGAATAACAGTAATTTCTATTTTGTAATATAGTATGTCACCTTACTCAGAGTCTAGTGTCCATCAACAGCTTTGCTAATCTTTAAGCATGTGCCATTTCTGTAGAGGGAATAAGGGTTTGTAGTCATGTTTCACATTTAATATCCCATCAATGATACCTATTACCACCAATTAACACCCCTTTGCGTAGTAAGCATGATATCATTTACTTGATGTCAGCTTGCTCACATCTTTATTTAAAAAAAAAAAATTGAGTCACTAAATTTTATTGAGATACACAGTTATAAATCTGATCTTGATCAGGTTTCAGTCATACAATGTTCCAAGCCCCATCCCTCCACAAGTATATGTTTTCTACCACCAATCACCCTAGTTTTCTTCCTGCAAACTCCTTCCCAACCCCCAGACTGCCTCGTATGGCAGGTACTCTTTCTCCCTCCCTCTCTGTCTCTTCCTCTCCTTTGGGCATCATGGTTAGCAATTCAGATTCTGAGGGGTCGTATTTGTTACTTTGACCTCCTTTCAGCACACAGTTCTTAACCAGAGTGCTCATTTCCAACTATCTTTGTCAGAGTGCTCATTTCCAACTATCTTTATCCCGATTTTTCCCCAAGCACTTGAATCAGGCTTCCAAGCCTGGACCAATCCTCCTGGTCCTTGCTTATTTGTATTCCCTTGACCTTTGTAGAATTGCTTTATTTCCTATTTTCTGTGGTGCCCTGAGAATTTAATATGTTTAAGTTTGAATATTTAATGTGTAGTTCCTGATTCAGTTGCTTATATTATCAGTGTTTGTAAAATCACTGTCACTGTCATCCTGTTGCTCATCAATTTGCTTGAGCGGGCACCAGTAAAGTCTCCAAATTTGTTGTTACTGTTTTTGGCATATTGAATATGCCATGAGTATCTTGCCAGGCTCTGCCGTGCGGGTGAGATACTCTCAGTAGCTTGCCAGGCTCTCCAGCTGTGCTATCACTCCAGCCCATGTTTGAAAAATAAGTAGGGAAAAATTATTTTGGGTCTGTTCAGCTCTTAATATAAGTTTCCAGTGCAGCAATATATATATATATATACATACATACATATATACATTAGAGTAATACAACTTAGACAAAATATACCAAACGATTCCCAAGAATTGTTCCAGTTTTGGTGTTGGAAGGGTAGGCTTCTTTCTTCTATATTCATTATAAAGAAAATAGGGTGAATTTGTGAAAATAAAGATTGCTTTAATTAGATAAGAATAAATTAACAAATATTTTCTATTTAAAGATAATATTTAGATAAACATATGTTTAAAATTAATTACTGACTATTAAAAGACTGGTCCAAAACAATTTGAGAATGCCCTCTAGGGTGCTCTCCTCTAATGAATTAGAGTTTAATAAAATAGAACTTAAGCCTGTGCTTAGTGACTTAAAAATCTATAGTCACATAAAAATGCATAATGTATGAAACATTATTCAACACGTTTTAGCTATAATTTCTATCTTAGACAGTTAGATAAAAAGCTCTGGTTGCTATCCTAACAAAACTTCATAAATTTTATATTTTGTGGCTATTTAATATTTCATAAATAAGTTGATATTGTTTCTCGACTTTTGGGGGGTTCACACTCGGCAATGTTCAGGGGTTACTCATGGTTCTGCACTCAGGAATCACATCTGTTGGTGCTTGGGAGACCATATGGGATGCCTGGGATCTACAACAAGTCATTTTCATGCAAAGCAAGTACCTTGCTCACTATCCTATGCCTGGCCCCAGTGTACCTCTAATGTTAAGGTTTTTAAAAATATAATATATTTTAAAATATAACATTTATTTTTAATTAAATTATAATTTAAATTTAAAATTTTACTGGGGATAGTCCAGATAAAAATTGCCACTTTGTAAGTTGAGGGCACAAATTCAATGCCTGGTGCCAGAAACATCCTCTGGGAACAGTTCCCATGGTGTTACTATTTGATACCCATAATACTATTAAAATATATATATATATCATGACTAAATTGTGCCAACCTCATCAACAACTATTTCAACATGGTAATTATTGATCTTTGTAGAAAGGTGTATGATCCCTGGTGAGAGAACATACACAAATATCATGGTTAACACTGTAATTGGGTGTGACCCCCAACACACACACACACACACACACACACACACACACACACACAAAACAGCCAAATCTACAAAAAAGATTTGTTTAAACTGATCCTACTTGTTTCAGTTTATATTTTCTTATTGGAGGAACCTAATAAGAATATCCTGCCCTCCAGCCAGGCTTTCTTCTCCTGGGCCTCTCGGAGGGGGAGGGTTGAGTTTCCCTTGTCCCTCCCCAAGCAGAACCCCAACAGCAGAAAACCTCTGGAACCCATCCACAGCCAAGTTCAAGACCACTCTCTACAAGCTCAGACAAGCCTCAGGCATGAAGAAACCGGCAGAGGAACCCAGGCATGCAGGACCTGGGGCTGAGAGCTCCAAGCCTGTTTGGATCTGGACTGTGCCTCCTCCACCCATACCCCCCGTTTTCCAATAGCATGGCAGTCACACCCACAAATTGCCCTCGGCACCAGTAATCCCTTCAATTCCAAGATCCAGAGACTCAATAAAACAAAGCTCCCAGAAGTGTGAGGCCGCTTCGAGACTATACGACTTCTTATAGTCTAGTTATATACGTTCTCCATACCTCTCAGAGAGTCCTGCAAGCTACTGAGAGTATCTCATGCACACAGCAGAGCCTGGCAAGCTCCCCGTGGCATATTCTATATGCCAAAACCAGTAATGGGTCTCCTTCCTCTGACTCTGAAAGAACCTCCAACAGGCACCATTGGGAAGGACGAGTAAGGAGAGGCTGCTACAATCTCAAGGCTGGGATGAATGGAGACGTTACTGGTGTCTGCTAGAGCAAATCGATGAACAATGGTATAACAGTGATACAGTGATACAGTATTAGAGGAACCAAGTATCTGACAAAAATAAACTGAAAATCATCTTTCTCTAGTTTTTTGTGAATTGCAGTTGTGTGATAGATAATGATGTTTACACGAATAAAAGACCACACATTTAATGGTGAATTAGAAAATATTTCTGCATAGTCACAACATAACCTTCATGATATTGTAATATTTTAAATCAATGCATCTTTTGTATAAAATCTTATGTTTACCAAGTCTCTAGATTTCTTCATTTCTCTTTATGCTTGAATTAATATCATGTGCATAATTATTTATATCCCATAAAATCCTAATTTCCACTATGAGCAAATTCAAGTTACTGACCTGGAAATGAAATTAAAAGAGATCACGGAATATAAAAGTGAGAAATAAGTGATGATTATTGCTTAATGATTAAGCATGGTCCACTCCACCTTAGCTATAATCTTAATGAATAAGAACAAAGTGATGAAAATTATTAAAGGATATGCTTCAATATAAAATTATGACTGAAAATATTCAGGAAAGATATTGAGAAAGTTTTAAAGATCAGAGTAACTAGATTAAATAGATTAAAGTGCAGACCCAAAATATAATCTCTCAGCGCCCTGAGAATCATAAATACAGCAAAGTTTATTATGTTAAAAGAAAAATCAAGAGCTAATTATAATATTTCACCCTTAGAGAAAAATGGTGTATTCAGTGACTATTTCCAGGCTATATAAACTAGTTCATTCTCAACTAGAGCCATACCGTTAGTTTCCTGTGAGCCTCTGAATATCCGAAGAGGGTCACCATGAAAGCTGTGTAAAAATACTGTCAAATCAAGAATCTATGGGTTGAATTGTTGAACACAGAAACAAAACATGTTTGGAATGGAAACATGTCTGAAAAGGTACAGAAATATTGGTTTAAGAAATTCAAAACTAATAATTACAAAATGTGATTGAGTGTTGTGATTTGTGAGTACTGACATTAAAGGAACTGACAGTTTTGGTGAATTTATAGAGAATAACTCTTGAGGAAAATTACTTGCCAGAATAAATCCTTTCTATTCTGGAAATGAATATCTAGAATTATTCACTCTATAAGAAGTCCAACTCAATACAATACAATAATTTCAATATTTTAAGTCTTGCTTTAGGATGATGGTTGAGGATAGAAATTAAGACACTTTGTAACCTGAAGCATTGAGAACTCCCAAATCTCCAAGCATATTAGTGAGTAAACCCTAACATCATGATCTTCTTAATTGCTAATCCATCACAATGGAATATTTTTCAGAGAATAATATACCTTTTAGAGATGTTGCTTTTTGGTAATAATGTTCTCAGATAACTTTTAAAAAAATGCTGTTCTTCATCCCAATATCAAAGTGAGATTTGTTCCTTCAAATATCTTATAATCAATACAACCAAAAGATTAAGAAAACAAGCAAAAATCCCCATGACAGTGGCTTCAATGATGTCGTCAGAGATTTGACTCCCTAGCAGGAAACTAAATCAAAAATTAACAAATGGGATTACATCAAATCAAACCATTTATACTCCATAAGTTAATCTATTATTAAAACAAAAAGATACCCTATATGTAGGATAAAATAACCACACAACATATGTTTGACTCAGGCTAATATATAATAAGCAAAGCATTGATAAAACTCAACAACAATTCTCACAATCCTATCAAATTTTCCAGGAAGTGAACAAACACTTTTCAATGTAGACATGCAGATGTCTAGCAGAAACATGAAACAGTATTCATAATTACTGATTGCAATGGGAAATGCAAACCAAAACAATAATACATCACTTCACACCTCTGAGAATTGTCTACATCATGAGACCCAGATAAAGCAGTGCCAGTGAGATACGGAGAAAAAGAAACATTCATTTACTGCCATGTTTAAGTTTTGTTCTTCTTTGCTTCTCTGAACATTTAAATACATCAATCAAATTCATAGTGAGTCATGATATTTTTGCCAACAAAATAAATTATGCTTTTAATTGGTTATTATGGAATGATAGAAAAAAGAATGACTAATGCTCTTTTATTCTGACATTCATTTATATAACTTTCATTGAATAATAATAAAACACTAAAAATTTCTTATGTAAGGGCTTACTGATTCCAGGGTGAGATACAACATCCACATACTTTCCTCTAAGGAAAAATTTTTGGATCCGTTTTAGTGGATTATTTATAACAAGCAATAAAAAATAAAATATTTTGAACCTGCCTTAGGGTCAGGCTTGGGTCCTGGTGGGAAAAGTTGAACTAATGGTGGTGGGAAGGTGTAACAGTGGTGGGATCGGTGTTGGAATATTGAATGTAATGAATTATTGTGAGCAACATTTTATTTATTTTCAATTTTTATCCACTTTATTTTCACACCCACCCCACCAACCAGCATCTTCCCACCACAATAAGAGGGAAGTGTGTGAAAGTTGTTGCATTTCATTCTGGAGCCATTTCACCCCATATATAAGAGAATACAAGAGAGTATGTTAAAACTGAAACATGCATGCTATGTTTGGTACATCAGTAGGCTAGAGTATAAGAGGTCACACGGCCGCATATGCGGCTGCTCACTCCAGGAAATACTGCATCGCTCTCTTCTGAGAGCTTTATTTTATAGTCTCTCAATCTTGGCTGTTGATGAGATTACATGGTCCCGGGCCCAGTTTGTGGGTGTGACTACCAAGCTATTGGAAAACTGGGGAGCCCAGTCCCAATTCGAGCAGGCTTGAAGATCTCATTCGTGGGGTCCACATACCTAGGTTCCTCTGCCAGTTACTTCATGGGTGAGGCTCATCTGAACGTGTGGAGAGTGGTCTTGAGCATATCTGCATCTCAATTTTGGAGATTTCGGCTGCCTGCCCTGGTTCTGCTTGGGGCGGGGAGGAAATGTGGGACACTTTAAAAAATAAATTAAAAAAAATCAATTTCAACTTTACACTAGTCACTTGTGATATTAGCCAACAATTTATTTAAAAAATATTTTATTTGTTTTTGTAGGCCTCATCTGGTGATGCTAAGGGTTTTTTCCTGATTTTGCAGTCAGGAATATTCCTGGTGGTGTTTGGGATGCCGTATGAGAAGCCAGTTAAACCTGGGTAAATTGTGTGCAAGATAAGTTTCCTTCCTGCAGTACTATCACTCTGGCCTCCCAGAGCAATTTATTTTCACCTGAAAACATTTTAGCTGTCTAAAGTTTGAATATTATAGTGGACATCAATGGTTCTTTAATATAGTACCTCAAAGGGGAATAATTATAAAAATTATGCTTAATACATTTTCTGAATGAAACTATCAGAATCATACTAAGAAAGACACATTTCTAGTTTTTTAGAATCACAGGAGTGTTCACTCACTCAGTGTTTGTTAAATGTCATAGAGTAAATGACCAGACAACACAGAAAATACCTGGGTTCCCTATTAAAAAAATAGCAGAATTACAGCGATTTGATTTAATAAACCTGCCTGTTCTCAACTTAATATTAATCAAAATTAAAGAGTTCAGAAATCTCAAGTGAAAAAATAGCAAATGGGGGATACAAATACTTTTCATTAATGTTTCATTTAACAAACTAAGTCTGTAGTGATTACTAGTGTTACTCAATTATGTGTATATAGAGAGGTAATTACATCGAATCAAATGATCTGAAGAAAATAAAATCTTCCCTAACATATTACGCCTATGTTTTTAATTGGTTTATTGTATTTAAATTTAATTTATAGGTTTTACATTACCCAGTGTTTTCAAGAAAATACAATCTCTTCACTTTGTCATAAAATAAAAGGATAATTTCACAACTAAAGTAATTTTTTTGTCTTAAGAAGTAAAAGTTCAACTGTCAATGGAGTTTTCTGCCAAGCAAATAACCATATTAAAAGTTTTCTCCAAACAATGTATCTCCCTTCCTATGTGATAAATTTCAAGAGTTAACATGTTGTAATCAGAGTTGCAAAAAAAAAAAAAAAGGAGGGGGGAATCACAGTTAACTTTAAATAGAATTGTTCCTCTTCCAATATAAATTCATATTGCTAGTATAAATGGTTTAAAGTGTGTATTTTATATTCTTTATTCCAAGCAAATTTAAAGTTGCAAAGAACCTATGAAGTCGTTGTCTTCTCCCTTATGGGCAGTCAGTAGCAGCCAGTGCCAGAGCAATAGGGAAACAAATAAACTTCTCTACTTGATGCATATCCTTCAATCAAGTCTATCCCAGGAGAAGAAAGAACAGTGTTGTTTGTCAAGCCTGACAGCAGTCTTAAAGAAATGTCACTTTTTACTTTGAGATAGAGAAAGAGAAATGGAAACAGAAATTGAAAAAAATGTTAACTATGTATTCAGAATCAAACTGTGTAAAGAACATCCTACCATATTCCCAGGTATGGAAATTGCAAATTACTTCTGGAATTATGGCATAACATTGCATGTATCTACTCTTATGCTTTTTTTTCTCCCATTGATGATTCAACAGATTTTAAGACATTTACTCCCATTTTAAATATTTAAAAATAAAACCTGAACATTGTATCACTGTAATAGGTCTCAATTTTTGTCAAAAATGAAGGGAAAATTAGTTATCTCTTAATGGATAAAATATTATTTAGACAGCTTTCCTGTTTTATTGTTTACTAATTGCTTTTATTTGAAATACATGCTATCCATTTGAAATGCTTATTTCACTACCTAGACTACATTTTAGCACATTATTTGCTTTTATACAGTAAAATAGCACAATTGTAAATTGATTGAGTATAAAATGTTTTACTTATATACATATTATTTTTAATGCAACATTGAAGATTGTACCCACAACCTCACACATGCCAGGAATACTAGTCCACATCCTTGACCCGAGGACAAAATATATTTTAAGTTGTCTAGTAACATAGAGCATAATGCGTAAACATTCCAAAAATTAGTTAGAAACTTTATTTTGTTCAATCCAAACTAGTGGGATGCTTGCTTGATGTTTATATTAAAATGAAACATGGCATATTGCTCAAATTTAAAATAGATTAGTTATACTTTGGAACAATTCTACTGATTATAATGAGATGTTCTTTTGCAAGAATTTCTTGAAATATTTGCCTCAGAGTTTCAGTTTCTTCTATGTTCTTTCCCCTGTTATGTAACTGTTTTCACTCACTTTTGTTTTGAAACTAAGGGTTAATAGATACCAGGAAAATACTCTGGGTGTAAAATAAGTCAGGTTAGTCATTTGGAAAGATAATATCAGTGCCCCCCACACAAAAAAACTATATAATATATGTGCACAAAAGATTTAGAGAAAATACTGGCTTCTGGTAGTAATCATAAAAGTGATCATATTGTAAAAGGCAATGCTGGCTGTTTTAAAGAAGGATCTAATATTTATATACTTTAATAGGTGATAGCATTATTCATACCTATATAATTTCCCAATTTGCCTTGATATTATCCATATTAGTAATAGGCTGTCAGAAAATATACTTAAATGATAAACTTGAATTTAAAAGTAAAGTATGCTCTTAATACACACCTAGCCTTAACCTCATAATTTATAAGCAAACTCATGTTGTGAAAAAACTTGTTTTAATACAATTATTCTGTTTTTTGCCAATAATTATTCTAGAAAATAATTAAAATAATATAAAATTTCATAAAATAACCCCAAAAGCATTCCATTGTTTAAACAATAACTGGCATAGCCGTAGAAAATATTACAACTGGTGCCATCTATTTCACCCCTGTAATAAATCTCTTTTATCTTTTATTTCTCATTTTATTTGAACACTGGTTTACAAAGTTGTTCTTAATGATTTGTTACGGGCATTCAATATTCCAACAATTCCACCAGTCACCTTCTCTACACCACTGTCTCCTTTTCCCAACATCCCCTCAAGCTTGTTCCCATAGAGGTCCACAAAAATTTATTTTATATTGCTTGTTACCAATAAACACCTAATGGAATGACAAAAAAAAGTTCAGTAAAAGAACATTTGTGAAAATTATATCTCACCATGGGACATTAAGTCCTGTCCTGAAGACTTACTAAGCTATTGTTGCAAGTTAAGCCTTGTGTTCATGTTTCCTTTGGTTGAGATTAGTTAGCTTCTATGTTACATTCCCAACCAATCTGGCAAGCTCGACTGGGATGTAAGTATTGTAAAGCTTGGAGAAAATCCAGAATATTTAAGAGGACAGTCCAGCTAGACGCATGGCAGCAGATGTTGGGGTGCAAGTGTGACTGCTGGGACTTTGATAGTGCAAAAGCTTGACCTTCCCCTGTCTCAGAATCACCCAGGAGGTTTTAGCTAGGACTGGTTATCTGAGAAATTCTTGCAGCTAGTTGATCTCTTTCAAGATTTAATTATGAGTGTCTGGAACAGGGCCAGTAGATGAGTTTCCCAATGTATTCTTAAAGCATGTTAAAGACTTATAATTTACCATACTTAAAATAAGACTCAATTGGAAATTTATAGTTGTTTACTTAAGAGTTTATAGTTAAGAATAGATGAATAAAACAAACATTAATAACTAGCATTCGTTGATAACATAGAATATGCAATTAAACAAAATTATTGCTGTCTGTGGGTGAATTCTTATCCAACATATGCGTTGATCATTATTAACCCTAAATCTGGAGGAAATTAGGAGACAAATTGTTGAAATAATAAACAACATTGTGTGTTATTGAAATTTCTGAGGTTGTATCCAGAGTCAAATAAAAGCGTACTTAATTTTATCTACTTAAATTCAGAATTATTTTCAATAGAATGAAGGTTACTATTACTAGAGATTTTTTATGATGTTACATAAATATCTGTGAATGAAATAAAATACATGTAAATGTAATTTGTAAAACTTGATCACCCAGTTTTAGAAAATATTATTGGAAGCAACCATGTCAAATAACTATTTAAAGTGTATAATAGGTAACTTATATTAATCACTGTTGGATATAAAGTTGTGATATTTTTGATTGCTAGAAACATTTTGAGATGAAAGTCAGATAAATATATATTACATTGAAGCACAGAATCAAAATTCTGATTTCTCCTTCTTTAAATAGTATTATATATCACAGTTTCATTTAGATCGAAATATAAATCCAAAATAATAATTTATGGTAATTATAAATAATTTTTATTTATGAAAAAAATTGAAAAATGTAACAAATACTTTTTATATATTTGATCTACCCTACAGACCACAAAGCACTTCTACCAACTTGGTCCTGATTGCAATGTTTGTAGTAAGACAGTTTAAGCGGAAATAATACCTCACAGATCTCAGAAGCAAAGGAACCAATATCCCCATTAAAAAGCACTGTAGCACTGTAGCACTGTCGTCCCTTTGTTCATAGATTTGCTCGAGCAGGAACCAGTAAGATCTCCACTGTGAGACTTGTTACTGTTTTTGGATATCATATATGCCACGAGTAGCTTGCCAGGCTCTGCTGTGCAGGCGGGTTACTCTAGATAGCTTGCCAGGCTCTCTGAGAGGGACAGAGGAATCAAACCAGGGTCGGTTGTGTGCAAGGCAAACGTCCTATCCGCTGTGCTATTGCTCTGTCCATTAAAAAAAGAAAGAATAGTTACTTCCATGAAAAGAACTGGACAATAAGTAAAATACATTTTTTTTATTGTCAGTATCACAATTGTACCATTACATTTATAGTGAAATAGCACCTCACACCAGTGGAATGACACATTCACATTCCATATATATATATATATATATATATATATATATATATATATAGAATACACACATACACACACACACACACACACACATATATATATATATATATATATATATATATCTGGAAACACGTTTTGGGAGGGTGGCAAAATAATATCATTCACTGATGGAGGGAAGATTGGCTCTGCCTTTATTGAAAACTGTGGAGGTTTCTTTAAAAGTAAAGAATAGAACTTCTATATGAACCGGTACTTTCACTTGTTGCCATCTATCCTTCAGTCACAAAAACATTAATTCAAAAATATATATGCACACCTTTGTTCACTTCAGAACTCAGTATAATAGACAGGATATGAAAGCAATGAATAGGTAAACCAATGAATGAATAAAGAATTTAACATTTATATACACAAATTATATGCTATGCAGCTACAAGTAGAAATCAAAACATGCAGCTGGCAATAACTAGGATAGAACGGGAGAGTATCTTGCTGAGCAAAATAAGTCAAGGAGGCAGGCTGAGGGGTTGGAGAGACCCTGGGGAATCAGGTAGAGGGAAACTCATGGTGGGATTATTTTTGGAATATTGTACACTTGGAAACTCAACTATGAATAAATATTTAAAACTTAGTAAAATTAATTATCATTTCAATTATAAAAATAAGGTTATATAGTATGATCACACTCATTACTTGTTTTAGAGAAAAAACCCAGGATATGGACAATATTGCTAATAATAAACCATGGTCAGTACATTGTAGATCTGAAAGTGTCAAGTTTCGGGGAATTTTGCATGGGAGGGAAGAGGTGGAGTAAGGATAAGGTTGACTAGAAGCAACATGGCAATAAAAACAGACAGTTCAGAGCACATTGGTGGTGGCTAAGGGAATGAACAATAAGAACTCAAACCAGTGCTGCCAATCAATGAATGGGGCAATGGGTGGTTTTTGTTTATGTTTTTTTTTTTGCTTTTCAGGTCACACTCAGCGATGCACAGGGGTTACTCCTGGCTCTACACTCAGGAATTACTCCTGGCAGTGCTGGGGGACCATATGGGATGCTGGGAATAGAACACAGGTCGTCTGCGTGCAAGGCAAACGCCCTACCTCTGTGCTATTGCTCCAGCCCCAGCAATGGGTGGTGTGGAAAGGAAGTTAGACCAAAGGTGACATAGTGATAGGGTGGATGGTCATGGCATGTGTAGTCTAAAAACAGTGGTGCGCATTAACTTTGAATATCAAAGCTATAAACTTAAACCTCTATCACAACCCTATATAAATAAGGTTTATAAATAAATAATTAAAGGAAATAGTATCTCAAAATGTTCAATTGCATCTATTGTTTATGTCAGTGATGCTATATATTCCATTCTTCTCAGTTAAATTACATATTAAAATTTCTAGATGCATTTAGTTCTGTAAAATCAAATAAAGCACATTTCACTCAAAATCAGTTAACACCCTGAATTTCTAACTGTTTTGCATATTGTCCGAGAAAAGCTCCTCATTTAAAAATAATAAAGCAAATAAAATACAGTAGTAAATCCTCAAACAGATTTGACTTTTGTGCCTGGTATTAGACAGAGGTCTGAGTTCATATTTTTTGTAAGTAGCTGTCCAATTGATAAAGAGGCTTTCCTTGCTCCATTTGACATTTCTTGCTCTTTTATCAAAGATTAAGTGATCATCTATTTGAGAATCTGGGAAAGAATAAAAATCAAGGTCCAGGAAAGCAAATAAGTCCTCTACTTGTCTAATAATGGTCTTTATTATTCTAAAAGAACCCCATTTTACACTAAAATCATGAATATTAAGGAAGACATATATTATAGGGTTTAAGGTACTTCCTATGTTTGTGCGCACCGCCAATCAAGGTTGTATTCCCAACACCTAAATTATCCCCCCAAGAACCACTAGGAGTGATACCCCTTGACCTCTGTGTATTGAGTCAGGCATAAGGTCAAAATTCTAAGGGTGTTCCTCAAAACAAAGATAAAATAAAATAACGGACGGAACCATGCATATTATGTATATTTTATTGTTTTCTTAGTCTCATTTTTTTTTCTACTTAACATAGAACAAGTTCATTTAGTTGATTTTTATGCAACTAATAATAATGCACGGAATGTTTATTTTATGTATTCATCCCAATGAATTATCAGTGTACAATTTAGAGTTGTTTGTTAGAAAATTATGTGTCAGAAAAATATAGATTTTACAGAATTTGCTCTTCTAAATATATAGTGACATACACAGGGATTTTTTTGAGCATCATAATTAACAACAAAGCAATATAAAATATTAGTCTTGAAAATTTTAATACTTTCTGCTTACTAAAATATTGAGAGCAAGAATTATTCACAGTAAGTTATTCTTATAATGGTGGAGGTGGATTTTCTCATGATAGCGTTTTAGTTTTAAAATATGATTGGGGTCATTTCAATCTATCTCTACAAGTATGCAACTATAAAAATCAAACCTAACAATTCAAACTTCATAATGTTGCTTTATTAACATGATTCATTCAATTCTGCATTGAGCAGTCCATATTAAAATTCTTTGTCTTTCTGCTGATATTTTCAGCAAACACAATGGTTGTTGCCAATTGAATTTTCTCATGCAAGACAATTTACTTTCTATCACAGATATCTTCATCTTTCTATTGTCTATACACACAGTTTGAATGATGATCATTTTACTCACAACTATGGTACCTTCTA
Organism: Sorex araneus; assembly: GCF_027595985.1. Lineage (NCBI taxonomy): Eukaryota > Metazoa > Chordata > Mammalia > Eulipotyphla > Soricidae > Sorex > Sorex araneus. The sequence continues at coordinate 120,771,643 of NC_073305.1, read as the reverse complement.
TATAATTCTGCCTTATAAAATTTAAGAAACAATACCTTATTGCTAATTAATTCTCAAATTTCAACTTCATATTTTTTTATATCTGTAAGTAATCCTGTTCTCTCACACCCATACTTCCTTTCTTGTTTTAAGCTCCATAGTATAATATGTTTGAAATTCGAATGTCTCATATACTCGAGTTCTTTTTGTTTTAATATCTAAAGCTCTAGTTGAATGAATTATTGATAAGTGCACTGGAACTTCTGCTGAAGCTGGTGAAAGCCATCAATGCCTAAGTCATGTAAAGAAGATTGTGGAAACTTCAATATGCGTTTTTTAACACATGGCATGTGTTTGATTGCTTCTCTCACCTTTTTAATGTTGATTGTCACTTTATTTTCTTTCTCCTTGAAATTGCTAGGTATCATTTAGTGGAGAGAATTTACCCATCTGTAGTGCAAATTATGCATGATTTTATTTAAGCTCATTTTCTCTCAAATCCAAATTCTTTTTCTGAGCAGCAAAAAGTTAATTTTACATTTGTGTGTTTTTCCATGTGCAGTACAAGCCTGAAAATCAATATTCACTATGTGACTGGTTTTTGTTAATTAAAAATAAGATATTATTTTTCTGCATTTTCCAAATGAAGCCAGTGTTGCTACAAAATGACCTTGGACCAGATATATAATTGAACTGCCTAAAGCAGACAATATTAACTTATCTCATATTAAAGTAAGATAATAATTTAATGAGTATAGCTTTTACTTGGTTTCATTTGCTTTTATTAGCTCTTGATGTTTCTTCTATCCACTTTTGTGAACTTTGGCACAGATATATATGCCACTGATTTATATCTGGCTAACAGAAATGGTGTGTTCAGTAAATTGGTTGTGGTTTTCTAAGGGGCCTTAATCTTATAGAAGAAAATTATTTATGAAGAAAATAAAAGATATTTTAACTGAGTAAGTTCATAGAACCCAAACTGATTTTCCTTGACATTATAGACTCTGGTACTAAAGCCTCACACGTTCTCTGCACCTGAACGTACTATGTTCTTATATAATTATTTCTATAAGCTAAAGGACCAAAGGAACAAATATAATATATATGTGTTCAGAATATTTTGAGATAAGATTATTGTATTATCTTAACTGTGTTAATGTTCATATTTCTTCAAAATACGGACACTAAATCTCTGTCATCCCGTTGTTCTTCGATTTACTCGAGCGTGCACCAGTAAAGTCTCTATTCCTCTCAGCCCTGAGATTTTAGCAGCCTTTCCTTACTCTTCTTTCCCAACGATTGGAGGCTCTTTCAGGTTCAGGGGCATATTAAATACGCCATGGGTAGCTTGCCAGGCTCTGCCCATGGGGATGGGATACTCTTGGTAGTATCATGACACTAAATACTACACTAAAATCACCATTTGAAGAATATAGCTGTATGTTTTTTCCTCTAAAATAATTTTGTAATTAAGGCCAATGATTATCTGTATAACAAATTCTTATAATCTATGTAAAGATGAAGATAATTAAATCATAGAAAAGAAGACATACTTAATGTCTTATTTTACATTGGCATGTTAGCCTTTTTACTATCTCACACTTTACCTGAGGGACTATCTCTCCAACACCTTACCAGTTAGAGTCATTTAAGTTTTGAAATTTTTCTAGTGTTGCCTGCACTATAAACAATTGTCCACTTTATGTTTTCATAGAATCATGGTTTTTATGATACTTTGGATCTGTTGAACAAAACCAAAGTATGCTTTAAGATGAAACTTTTATTCTTTTTCAAAAATGTTTTCCAGAGGGGCCAGAGAAATACTGCATTTGATTGCACAAAGTCCACATGGGTTTAATTCCTCCCTCCACCTTCCCCCTTCCCTTCCCACTACACCACACTGCATATAGTTTCTTGAGTACTGGCAGGAGAGCTTAGGTGCAATCCCTGAACACCACTGGGTATGACCAAGAAAAATAAGCTGAAAACATTTTTCTGATGTATTGAGTCAAATAATAATATTTATTTTACTTAATGCAATAGAAGAACCCATGTATTTTGATACAATGCATAATTTAGGTGTAGGAGAATATTGGGTTTGTCCTTTCAGCCTTGCTACAGGGAATTTAGGTTATCAGGTTACACCCATTACAGTGTCCCATCACAGTCACTCCTATTCCTCTGTTTATCTGTAAACTCTTCTCTGCACCCTCCTTCCCAATCAATTAATCACCTTTTCCCCTAAATAGATTCTGTTAGTTTTTAAGATAAGATCCTTCTAAGGACTTTGAACTTGTATTGTAAGTTAGTGTCTTTTGCATAGTTTACCTTAAAGCAATGTCCTTTCTGTATCAACACAGGAAGACAGTTAATATTATGCTCTTGTAACTTGGGAGTTGATTGACTCTGAATAATATTTACTCCTAGGTATCTGCTTTCTCAACTCAGTTGTCCTTAGTTCCTAGCACCCAAAAAGCAGGGTCCCAATGAGGGACTGAATGGACCCAGGGCAAGCTGTGAGGTACCCTTGCATCGAAATGGGCCAGGCCAAAGCACCATAATACTCAACTATAAGGTGAGAGCAAGATCATGGACAAATGCTGTCATGATCTAAAAGTCATAATGAGATTAGGACCCTGTTAGGGTTAGGAAGATTAACCTGGCCTGAGGACTGTGGTCTGGAGTGTATATTGAGATGTCCCCAGGAGGAACCCAATTTTAAGTTTTTATCTCTTACTGTGTTCATACAGAATGACATTGCTAGAAATATTAGAAGTAAGTGGATTACTAGCTGAGGAGAGAAGAAAGTGACACACCCTTGTTTGGATCACACCCTTGAGCAGATCTCCTAGTAATCTGGAGTAATCTCCTTAGATAATATTTTGTCCTTGAAGAGTGGTCTTACCTCTCTTTGTTGATTTGTTAAAGTTCCGACCCACCTTAGTGTCACCACCCTATGAGATTGCTATATAAACTAATACTGTAGGAGAAGCAGGGGGAAGACACAGAAGCAGAGCACAAGGCAAAATAGAATCATGGAGTCATCGGAGCCAGAAGCAGGGGAAGGAAAGAGCACAAAGCCACAAAGCGAGTGAGAATCAGAGTCAAAAGTAAGGGACAGAGTCAGAAGTAAGAGTCAGAGTCAGAAGTGATAGAAGTGAGAGACAGAAGCAGAAGGGGAATAGATATTGGAATAAACTGCAATTGATACCGACCAGCCTGGCACTCGTTCCTTCCTTCGCCTGCCCATCTCCATCAGCCTCCCTGGGGTGGGGGGAAGCGATGTGAGACTACCAAATGCAGGCAGCGGGAGAGATTGAGCGCCACTGCCTTTTGTGAACACACAGTTAGGTGCCTTTTAAGTTAAGAATCTGAGAATATTTTACTCTTTTAAGTAAATAGTTTAAAAGAACATAAACATGCAAGTCATAAAGTTTCACTATAATGGACACACCAAAGTTTAACAAGTAGATTAGTTGTAAAGAAAGATTTACTTTGTTTTCATTGTTATTTAAATATGAACTATCAATTACACTAAATGCAATTATAGTATATGGTAAAATTCTAGTTTATATTTATAAAGATATTTTACTATACATGATACACAATTTCAATGAATTTTTGGAAAGTAACTATATGCATTTTCTTAGTAAATAAGAATAGCTTGAATAGCCATGTGTGAATATTCTCATATTAATTAAAAATATTGCTAAATAATAGGTAATTTAATATGTTATTCACTTTTAGACTATCTCCTTATTTTTATAAATATAGAAATGTTCATCAAGGATAAACATAAATTAGGCACTGTACTTAATTTTTGCCATTATTTTAAGTGAAAATTTCCTTCTCACATCATCATCATCATCATCATCATCATCATCATCATCATCATCCCGTTGATCATTGAATTTCTTGAGCATCTCAGTAACATCTCCATTTATTCTAGCCCTGAGATGTTAGAAGTCTCTTTACTCATCCTTCCCAAAGATGCTGCACTGGAGGCTCTTTCAGGGTCAAGAGAATGAGACCCAGCATTGTTACTGGTTTTTGCATATGAATACACCCTGGGAAGTTTGCAAGGCTCTCCCATGTGGGCAGGAAACTCTTGGTAGCTTGCCAGGTTCCCGAAGAGGGAGAAGTAAGCTATAAGATGTCGCTTCCAGGAGCTTGGTTTAAAGTCTCTGGATGTTGGCCATTGGTGGGATTACATGGCGCCGGGGGGGCAGTCCTTGGGTGTGACTGCTTAGCTACTGGAAGATGGGGAATCTGGGCAGAAGAGGTCCAGTCCCGATCCGAGCAGTCTTGGAGGTCTCAGCCATAGGTCCCACACACCTGGGTTCCTCTGCTGGTACCTTCATATGTGAGGTTTGCCCGAACATGTAAAGAAGGACCTTGAGCATGGCTGTGGCTAAGCTCTGGAGGTCTTCAGCCTCGGGAACTCTGCTCAGGGCGGGGAGGGAAGCTGAAGCCCACCCCTCTGAGGAGCCCCGGGGAAGACAGTCAGGTGCGAGGGCAAGAGACTCTCTGCCTTCTTACATATTTTAAGTAAATATATAGATCAATTTATATTTTATATTTGCTATTTTTCAAGTAATTTAAAGTGTACTTGTGAGTATGTGCTAAAGAATTTATTAAATTAGTTTTTTTATGAGCATATTTTTTTAAATAAAACATCTAATAATGAAAGTCAACATGTATCCAAAACATCAAATACTATATATATGTTTTTTTTTTTTTTATTTTATCCGACTTGAACTCAGTCTAGAAGAATTTGTTGAGAATTTGGACTGAGAACGTTTCTGTACCAGGACACAAGACAGTAAGTGTTCATTCTCTGTTTTGATAGAGCTCTGAATACCTAATAGCAAATGTCATAAACAACTATTTTAATAAAAAAATTAAAAATGCAGAAGTAATTTCAGAGTAGGAAAGTATTCTGACCACCACCTTCACTCGTTTCCACCTATGGGTTTCTTCTCTAAGGTTAGAATTCAGGACAAAAGGCACCATGCTGTAAGGTATTACTTACGGATTTACTAGGTCACTCCCAATTGTTCTCTCTGTATCAGACTTATACTTCCAATTGACTTTGCCTTACCTCAGCTCTTATCTTACAGTGTTGCATTACAGTAGTCTATGATATTTTGGAGCATTGTAAATTAAAATGAAGACCTTGCCCTATAGAATATGCACTTTGATAATAATAGTGCACTACCACTTCTGTGGGCATTACATTATTTTTTACAAAATGAAGAAAAATATATTCATTACATAAGTTTGTAATTTTCATAGAAACTAACAACCATCTGACACAAAATTATGAACAATTATTATTTATGAAGAAAAATAAGAGGGAATTGATGGCTTTATTCAACTTTTCCTTTGTAGTGATGTGTTAGTAAATGCTGAACACCAATAACCACCAAAGAAACATACACAGATACACTTGCAAACTTTGCCAATATTTTTGATGTAATTTCTTTTTCTTAAGATAACATGATATAACTGAGTACTGAACTAGAAAGAACACAATAAGCTAGCAGTAATTACTAAATGGACAAATTAGAAACTTTTACATACTTAATATAAGCACCACAATAGTAGAAATCATATAAATTAAATCCATAATTTCATTTTCAAAATTGTAATAAATGATATTTATTTATGTAATAAATATGAATCCAGAGGACTCATATGCTTAAATAATAAAACTTTGGACCAATAATTACAGGTAAATTCAATAAAATGCTTAAGAAACTATTTTAATTTATATTCATATTTAATAATGTGGAAATGCAAACATATTGAATAAGTCATTAAATACCACCTGTTAAGTAAGTTATATTATTACATAAATTATTTGCATGTACACATATATTATGTTTATACACACATATGATTACTTGTTTTTTGCATTTGAAAACTTTTTAATATTTAAAATTAAATTAATTTTAATTTTTTTCTTGGTGAATGATATCACTTAAAACAGATCTTTAAACGGTTTAATTCTGGGCCTGGAGTGATTGCACAGTGGGTAGGGTGTTTGCTTTGCACCCAGATTCCATTCCCAGCATCCCATATGCTCCCCTCAGCACCATCAGTGGTAGTTCCTGAGAGCAGAGCCAGGAGTGATCCCTGTACATCACCAGGTGTGACCCAAAAAGAAAAAAAAAAGATAAAAAATAATAAACTCTTTAATTAATTGTTCAAAATGAATAACCAAAAAAACATGTTTTATTAATTATTTTTTGAAAATTAGTCTCTTCATTTCCCATTTGGAATGTCTTGGAAAACTCAAGAGCATGGAAAATTTACTGAAGTGTGCTCCTGGTTTTGGCATTGACATTGGTAGGATATAGTGCTTCTCAGTGAACAAACTATAGGAAAACATATCAGAAATATCACAAACACCGTTTCCATATGCATAGGTATTCAAACATTACATGGCTTACATCTTTTACCATGGCTTACATCTTTTACCATATTAGATTTGATTTGCAAAGAATGCAGTCATTGGTTATCTGCTGTTGATAAAAGAATCTAATTATTCAACTTGAACAAGTTGTTTTGCCCATTACACAGACATCTAGAAGGAATTCAGGAAAAATCCATTTGCAAAAAAAAAAGAAAAGAAAAAAAAAGAAAGAAAAATGACCTGGAATGGAAGTCCTGTCCTTCTTCCAGCTCACAAGCTGCTATCTGAAAGAGTTGAGCTATGAAAAAAAAAAACAAATAATAGGCAGAGGTCACCAGGGTCATGCTAACAGTTCACGTCTTTATTTATTTATTTTTTTAATTTTATTTTTTAAATTAAATCACCATGTGGAAAGTCACAGTTTCCAGGCTTATCTCAGTTATACACTGCTCGAACACCCATCCCTTCACCAGTGCCCATATTCCACCACCAAAAACCCCAGTATACCTCCCACCCCCCATCCCCCACCCCTACTTGCGTAGCTGATAAATTTCACTTCATTTTCTCTTTACCTTGATTACATTCCATATTTCAACAGAATATTCACTATATTCACTATTGTTGTTGGACTTTCCCCTAAAAAAAATAACAAAAAACCAGCCCTGCTGACAAAGAAGCATTTGATAGATTTCCATTGCTGAGAATGAAGAGATATGAAGCAGTTTAGGATTTCTGCATTTCAGTACTTTAGTAGTTAAATCCAGTGAGATTTATGTTAAAAATTGCATCATTTCCCTTCCTGGGGCAGCATGGGCCTCTGGCGTAGTTCACAGTCTAGAGACATTGGTGGAAGCAGTTGCTGGTACCAAAGTAGTCTAGCTGGCCTCTGGATCGTGGTCAGCAGCAGCAGAGCGGCCGCACAAATAAACACATGGCCACTCGAGTCGCATCTCGGCAGAGCGCACACCGCTATCACCCCAGCCCGAGACTGCCCACACGCGTCCCGCTGTTTTAAGTTCCAACCTCTCTCTTTTTCTTTTTTTTTTTTTTTGTTTTTTCTTCCCCGAGCCACCAAGTTCATTCCTATTCAAAAGTCCTCATAATATGGCGGACACCAGCAGGGGAAAGCAAACAGAGAAAGATCTTTCTCCTCCTCGGCCGGCATGGGGCTCTGGCTTACTTCACAGTTTAGAGACATTGGTGGAAGAAGTTGCTGGTACCAAAAGTAGTCTAGCTGTCCTCCGGATCATAGTCATCATCAGCAGAGCGGCCGCACAGATAAACATGTGGCCACTCGAGTCCAGTTTACGTCTTTATTTCAGGAAAAAATAACTTTTATTACCCATCTCAATTCAATTTCTCATTGTATCCTATTGATTGCTACATGGCAGTCCTTGTTAAGACTCAAGAAGAAGTTTTTCTAACCCAAAGTAATTTAGAATTACATTAATAAGGCCAGAGGTAAAGCATAAAATTGTTTAAGAAATGATAGTTTTGCCATTAGTAGAGTATGAAATGGGAATTGTATTCTTATTGTACTGATTACCATTGCACAACAATAAGGTGACAACTGAACTCTTTTTCCTGCTTAGTCATATCTCTGACATTTGAATTACATAATATTTCCCAACTAACAGTAATTCCGTTTATACTTTATTCATGTAGCTAGAATAGTTAGAACTGAGAACATCAGTATTATAATATAAATCTTTTCCTGGGCTGGCACTAGCAAGCATGACAACTGCTACAATTTCTGGAGTAGCTTAAGGTCACATTTCTTGTGAATTGGCATGTTCACGTTCCTCAAATACTGATGGCTATGATTTTACTTAAAAATCTTAAACTTCTATCATTTTTTACATCGGTGATTGTTTAACTACACTGGCAAAAACCCTAAGTATTATTCTAAACTTTCAGAATCTCTGTTTGGAAGCAAAAAACTTCTCTGGACGATAGAGATGAAACAAACAAGCATAAATGCTTTGAGTTGACAGTCTGAACTAGAATAAAGAACAAAGAAGTGCAAAGCAACTGTGTTCACTTGTCATAATATTAGTTCCTGAGAGTCTAATGACATGGGCATTTTATTGGTATTATTATAGCATTGTTCTGATTTATTGTCTACTTATAACAAATAAGACAAGCATATGTGCATAAATGTATTATTCCAGATATTACAGACAGATATGGAGTAGAACAGAAAAGAGTGAGAACAGGAATATTGTGGAAAATAAGGAGAGATATAGAAAGATGTAAGGCTGTTCAGCTTTGGTAAGTTTTGAACATTTTTTTCTGCAAACTAGTTGTCAACAAACTTGATGACTATATAATGTGCAACAGAATGCGGCATAAGAAAGTGCTATAAATCTAGAGTAAAAAAAACTTGTGCAATGAGTTTTAATCTTGCCGCCTACTTTTTGTTTTGAGTTTTAGCATTTCAACCGAAATCTCAGTCAAAAACTATATTACAGTTAAACACTTTAATTTCAAAATTTTATTCTCATCCAAATATTACATAATTTACTATGCATGATAAATTTCTGAATAAACAAAATCTATTCAAATATATCACAATGATTTGGAGCAGCATTTACCAACTAGAGTCCATATGTTTCTCTTGTGGACTTCTAAGGTTTTTTTAAAGGTCCACAGATGAAAACTGTGCAAATAGTGAGTCGTAGTATTCGACCAAGGAGGTAACTAGTATGACATGGATAATGCATGAAGGAAACAAGTTTGTAAGAGGGCCATGGTAAAAATATAAAGAATTATAAATACTAAATTAGGGAACACTTTGTACTGCTATAGTTTAAAAGCTAAGGTTGCAACCAAAGAAATAATACAGTGTTTAAGTAAACATCTGACATAGGGCCAACTCAGGTTCAGTTCTAACCCTGGTGGTCCACAAACAATACTGGAAATGGCATGGATAAACCCAGCGGGAAAAGTCCAAGCATCATTACGTCTTCTAGCCCTAATATTGAACAGCTACTCAAGTGGCTAGAAATTACAGGGAAAGAAGGGGGAGAGTTTTGCTCTCTGAGAAATACTCAGAAGTTCTTCCTCAGCCCATCCCCCAAAAAAGAAGATAAAATATTAGCATAATCAAGTAAAATGTAAAAGGTCAAAGAATATTTCAGGCTTTAAAAATGGTATAGGAAGAGATACAGAGGAGCTGAAAATGCTATTTATTATTGTGAATCTAGGTCACATTTAGAGCTGAAGTTTAATTGTGCATGTATTATAAATAGTTGAAGATAACTTTTGAAAAAACTAAAATCTTTAGAACTCTCTAAGTGTTTAGGAAAGTAATTTATAAAATAATTATTTATATGAAGTTTTTATATTATAGTATTTTTATGTTTGTTGATTAATTATCTATAGTTAGGAATATATTTAAAAGACTTCAGATAGTGATTGAATATATATTAAAGTATACATGTTTTATTTTTACTTTCTAAGAATTAAGAGCATTAATATTGTCATAATAAATCCAAAGCACTCTAAAGATTCTCTGCAGACCCTTTCAAAGTTTTGCATATTTGTTTCAATTTTTTGGGTCCATACCTGGCTGTGATTAGTGCTCCCATGATATTTTTAAAAGATACAGATCAATTGGGCTGGAGCAGTAGCACAGCGGTTGGGCGTTCGCCTTTCACGCAGCTGACCCGTGTTCGATTCCTCCGCCCCTTTCGGAGAGCCCGGCAAGCTACTGAGAGTATTGAGCTCGCACGGCAGAGCCTGGCAAGCTACCTGTGCGTATTGAATATGCCCAAAACAGTAACAATAAGTCTCTCAATGAGAGACATTACTGGTGCCCGCTCAAACAAATTGATGAGTAATGGGATGACAGTGACAGATCAAGTGATATTAAAAGTTATATGGAGAACATTTTGGCATACTGATTTATTTTTTAAGGAAGTTTTGGCTCATTTCTTCACCTTTTATTGATGGGCTTGAATTTTTTTCTTGCAAAATTCTATTAGTCTCTTGTATATCTTGGATATTAACCTCTTATCTTATGAGTATTGGGTGAATATTCTTTCTTATTCTGTGTTATGTCTCTGTATCTTGGTCATCATTTCTTTCTTTTTTTAATTGAATCACTGTGAGATACAATTACAAAGTTTTCATGATTGAGTGTTAGTGATAAAATGACTGAAAACATATCCCTCCATCAGTGTACATTTTCCACCACCAATGTCCCAAGTATCCTTCTCTCCACCCCAAGCCCATCTTACCCGCTGCCTCTATGGCAAACATTTTCCTTCTCTTTCTCTACTGTTGGGCAATACAGATACTGAGATGCCATCATGTTTGGTCCTGTGTCTACTTTCAACTCACATTTCTCCATTCAGAGTGATCCCTCCAACCATCATTGTGTTAGTGGTCCTTTTTCTATCCCACTGCCTTTTCCCCAGCACATGAAGCAGATTTCCAACCATTGTCACCATTTCTTTTGAGGTACAGAAGCTTTTTAGTTTAATGTAGTTTCACCTGTTTATCTTTGCTTCCACTTGCTTGGTCAATGGTGTTTCATCTTTAAAAATGCCTCTACCGGGCTGGAGCGATAGCATAGTGGCTAGGGCGTTTGCCTTGCATGCGGCCAACCCGGGTTCGAATCCCAGCATCCTATATGGTCGGTCCCCTGAGCACTGCCAGGGGTAATTCCTAAGTGCAAAGCCAGGAGTAACCCCTGTGCATTGCTGGGTGTGACCCAAAAAGCAAAAAAAAAAAAATGCCTCTACCTTCAATATCATGGAGGAATTTTTCTAGGTTTTCTTCTGTGTAACTTGTGGATTTAGGTCTGATATTGAGGTCTTTAATTCATTTTGATCTGACTTTTGTGCCTGGCATTAGGAACAGGTCTGAATTCATATTTTTGCAAGTAGCTGTCCAGTTTTCCCAGCACCACTTGTTGAAGAGGCTTTCATTAATCTGTTTCATATTTTTTATTCCTTTCTCAATAATTAAGTCACCACATATTTTAGGGTCTGTGTTATATATTCAACTTTTACTCCATTAGTATGTGGGATCATCAGGGAGATGCGAATCTAAACAACCAGGAGGCATTTCACACCAAAGAGACTGGCATTCATCAAAAAGAAGAACAACCAGTGCTGGGACTCTCATTCTTTGTTGGTAGGAAGGTTGAACTAGCCTAACCTTTTTGGAAAATATGAGTATTCCTCAAAAAACTAGGTATTGAGCTCCCCTATTACCCAGAAATACCACTTCTGGGAATAGCTTGGGGGTGCAAAAACACAAAGCAGAATGTCACCTACACTTAAATGTTCATTGTGACACTATTCACAATAGCTGGAATATGGAAACAATCCAAGTATTTGAGAACAGAGGACTAGATAAACAAACTATGGTACATTGACACAATAGAATACTATGCAGTCATTAAGAAAAATAAAGTCATGAAATTTACTTACAAATGAATGAACATGGATAGTATTGTGCTGAGTTAAGTGATTCGAAAGGAGAAAGACAGACATAGAGTGATTGCCCTCATTAGTGGAACATTTTTAAAAATGCATGAAACTAATACCCAAGGACAATAGAAACAGTCACCAGGAGTACTGGTCCATCGTTGGAAGCCTGCTTCATGTACTAAGGGAGAAGGCAGTTGGAATATATAAGAAACAACTATGGCAATGATAGTTGGAAATGATCACTCTGGATAAGAAATGAATATTGAAAGTAGGTAAAGGAACAACATGATAGCCTCTCAGGATCTGTATTGCTAATGCTAATGCCCAAAAGGAGAGAGAGAGACAGAGAGAGAGAGTCAGAGAGAGAGAGAGAGAGAGAGAGAGAGAGAGAGGAAAAGTGGCAGCCATAGAGGTAGGCTGTGGGTGTGTGGGTGGGGGAGTAAACAGGGTGATTGGTGTTGTGAAATGTACACTGATGAAGCGATGGTTGCTGGAACATTGTGTGACTGGAACCCAAGCACAAACTGCTTTGTAAATATGTATCTAATGGTGACACAATTTAAAAATATTATGTAGAGTAATAAAAAATCTCAAATAGCCAAAGAATTCAGAGAAATAAAAAAAAAGAAGGCTTTTCCTTCACTGACCTTAAAATTATACTAAAAAGCTATAGATATCAAGATAATAGCACTTCACTGTAGCACTGTCCTCCCGTGGTTCCTTGATTTGCTCAGGTGTACACCAGTAACATCTCCATTGTGAGATTTGTTACTGTTTTGGGCATAGCGAATACGCCACAGGTAGCTTGCCAATGTGGTACTAAAATAAAGACAGACTCAAAGCAATAAATTAGAATTGAGAGTTGAAAGACACATCTGCAGATATGTTTTTAGTTTACTATTAGCAGATAAGGACAGCTAATCTCTCGCAAATAAGCTAATAATGATATGAATGGAGTTTACTAAGGAAAGACTCTTTAGCAAATAGTTATGGAAAGACTGGTCAGTCTCCTATAAAAACGTGGTCTCAGTCCTGCATCTCATACCATGCACAAAGTGAATTCAAAATGCATCAAAGGCCTCAACGAAAGACATGAATCTATAAATTATATTGAGGGAAAGTTAGGCCAATCCTTATATAACATTGAATCTAGGGGCATCTTCAAAGATTAAATGAAAAATAAAAAAATGGTACTACATCAAACTCCGAAGGTGTTTCATCTCAAAAATATGATGACCTGAATAAAAAAGACAACCCACATACTGGGAGACAAAAATTGCTAATCTGGTCAAGGATTAATGTTCAAAACAAAGAATTCACTTGTAAAACTTCCCAAGAAAAAAGCAATCAACCTCATCAAAAATGGAGAGAAGAGATGGACACAACTTCCTCAAATAAGACACACAGATTGCCAATAGGTATATGAAAAAAGTTCGGCATCGCCAATCATCAGAAAACACAAATCAAAACAGAAAGATATCGTCTCATAACAGTGAAACTGGAACACATCAAAATGAACAAAAGACCCAGTATTGGCATAGATATGTGAAAAAAAGTTACCCTCATTCAATGTTTGTAGAGCTGTCACCTTATTCAACACGTTGGAAAACAACATGCATATTTCTCAAAGTAGGAATTGAGTTTCTACTGAGCAACTCCTCTTCTTGGCATCTACCCAATGCACCTAAAGCCCTCTTTAGAAAAAACATTTACAGTTCAATGTTCATCATAGCTCTATTAACAAAACCAAAATATGCAAGCAACCTAGGTTGATAAGAATAGCTGACTGATAAAGAAACTATGTTACATATACACAATGAAATACTACTTCACTATAAGGAAAAAGTAAAGCATGCAATTTGCTGCTCTGTGGATGAATCGGGAGAGTGTCATGCTGAGCAAAATTGGTCAGGAGCAGACAGGCAGATGCAGACCGATCTCTCATATATGTCATATATAAAACATTGTAAGGAAAATTCAAGCACACAAAGGAAAAAAAACTGAGAATGGGTCTTTATTAGGAGCATATCACTGGAAGGGGGATGAAGTGAGGAATAACATGGGGGACACTGGGATAATGGTGGAGGGAAATAGACACACTGTGAGGGTGTGGTGCTCAGACTCTCATGCATGAAACTGTGTTGATACCTGTACCTAAAGTTATGATGCCTATATTTAATTTAAAATTAAAAATGCTTTATCTGAAAAATAATACATGATTAATTTCACTTCACTGTATAAAACATCTTTCCTACTTGCCTCCTTTTCTATAATTGGCTTATATTTTGTTTGTACTCAAGAAATCTATGGTGAATGAAAAAAGCAGAAGATTCTTGATTTAGTTTACAAAGTAGCCAGAGATTCTACTCCATAACATCTACTCCAGAAGCTCAAAAGTGTTTGGAGACCAGAGATAATAAAGGGGCAGTGATAGCAAGTTATAGGTACTTTGGTGTGGTCAGTTTATAACTTTATACATCAGTATCATACATTAAATAGGATTACAATCATATTACCTAAACTATATAAAACTTATTTTAAATAAACGATGCCTGTACTTCTATGTTCACAAAAGCCAAGATCTGGAAACAACTTTAGTGCATAAGAACAACCCAAGAACAAATGAGTGGGTAAAGAAAATAGGGTATAATAAACATGGTAATTCAAATGTCTTTTCTGAATAATGTTTGAATGCTTCAGTTAGAGGTAAAGAAGTGGAATTATGGGGTTGGAGTGATAGTACAGCGGGTAGGGCTGTGCCCTTGGCCAACCCGGGTTTGAGTCTCAGTATCCCATATGGTCCCCCAAGAACTGCCAGGAGCGATTCCTGAGTGCAGAACCAGGAGTCAGCCCTGAGTATTGCCAGGTATGACCCAAAAAGCCAAAAAACAAAAACAAAAAACAAACAAACAAAAAAAAAAAACAAGAAGTGGAATTGCCAGACTATGTGGAACTCAATTCCAAAGATTTTTTTTTCTTGCTTTTTGGGTCACACCCAGCGATGCTCAGGGGTTACTCCTGGCTGTGCACTCAGGAATTTCTCCTGGCAGTGCTTGGGGGACCATATGGGATGCCAGGGATTGAACCCGAGTCGGTCGCGTGCAAGGCAAATGCCCTACCCACTGTGCTATCTATCGCTCAGGCCCCTTGTTTTGTTTTTTTTTTATAAGTGTCCACAATATTGTTTTCCAAAAGGATTGGACCAGTCAACATTCCCACCAGCAGCTAATGAGGTTATATTTTTCCCCACATATGCACCAATACTGGTTGATTTTTGTTCTTTGCGGTGTGTGCCAGTTTCACTTTGGAAATAATATTTATTATGATTTGCAGTCTGGAAGAGTTTTATGCTGATAAAAACTATTCAGAAAAAGGACAGATGCAGAATAAGCTCCTTCATATGTGATATATAAAGAAAGAACAAGAATATAAAAAATTCTCAAAGGCAACAGAAAAAATGCAGCTCTGTTTACCATAGCCAAAATCTGAAAACAACCTAGAACAGATGACTGGTTAAAGAAACTTTGGTACATCTACACAATGGAATACTATGCAGTTGTTATGAGAGATGAAGTCAGGAAATTTGCTTATAAATTGATGGACATGGAGAGTATCATGCTAAGTAAAATGAGTCATAAAGAGAGGGACAGACATAGAAGGACTGCGCTCATTTGTGGAGTATAGAATAACATCACATGAGGCTGACACCCAAGGACAGTATATAAAAGGGCCAGGAGGATTGCCCCCTAGCTGGAAGCCTGCTTCATGAGCGGAGGGGAGAAGGCAGATGGAATACAGAAGGGATCACTAAGGAAATGATGGCTGGAGGAATTAGTCGAGATGGGAGATGCGTGCCGAACGCAAATAATGGAACAAACATGATGAACTTTCAGTGTCAGTGTTGCAAGCCATTATGCCCAAAGGTAGAGAGAAAGTATGGGGAATATTGACTAACATGGAGGTAAGGGGAAGGATGGGAAAGGGGGGGTATACCCAGGATATTGGTGGTGGGGAATGTGCACTGGTGGAGGGATGGGTGTTTGATCATTGTGTGATTGTAACCCAAACATGAAAGCTTGTAACTATCTCACAGTGATTAAATGATTTTTTTTTTAAAAAGACAACAGAAAATAAGAACTTGTATTTATCTGCAAGTATAAAATGACTCATGGAAACAATATTGAGAATATACTGGGCAGTAGGGTTTGGGAACACTAGTGGAAGGAAGTGAGCACTCTGGTTTAGGGTGCTATGCTAGAATGTTTTATGTATAAAATACCACCTTCAGTATTATTATAAATTACATTGTCTAGAATAAAATTTAAAAATGATATTAGGATACGTAATCAAATGCTCCTCGGCTATAAAAATTAAATAAAAGTTTGTAGTTTGCTGCTTTGTGAATGGACTGGAGGATATAATGCTGCACAAAATAAGTCCATGAAAGACAGACAAATAGATAATGATTTTCTCCTATGGAATATAAAGAAAAATAGTATGTGAATAAAGAAAAAAACTTATAGTAACAACCCTGTGAGAGAGCCTACTGAACTGACTTTGCTCAGGGTATGATGTGGTAGTGTGCGTGGGGACCTAGTGATAGTCATGGAGGGACACTCACACTGGTGGTGGATGTGGTGTTAGAATATTGTATTTTTGGAACATTACTCTTCACAGTATTGTAAATCTCAATGACTAAATAAAAACGATACAATTTTTTAAAATACACAAAGTGAATATAGACTGGTATGTTTTTATATACAGTGATATGGAGATTCCTTTAAAATCATGAATATGAGGTGGAAAGATTGTATAGCAGATAGTTAACTTGCTTTGCAGGAAGCTGACCCAGGTTTGATTCCTGGCATTTCATATGGTCGATTAATCACTGACAGAAGTGGTCCATAGCCTCAGAGTAAGGAGTATGCCCTGAGCACAGCTGGTTGTTGCCTTGTATCCCCCCAAATGAGGGAAAAATAATAGCATAACTTTAAATAGAACTCTCATATGATTCAGAAAAATTATTATAAGCACTTATATGAAGGATATGAGAACACTCATTTGAAAAGATATTTGCAACCCTAAATTCATAGCAGCATTGTTCATAATAGCTAAGACATGGACCTAAATAGTCCATTGACCTATTAACTGATAAAGAATATGTTCTCCAAATACTCAAAAATATACCTTTTGAGACTATATTACAAAATGATAGAATTTAAAATTCAATTTGATCCTAATATACTGAAAGTAGTTGAGTTCTTAATTGTTCACTTTATTTTATATAATTTAATTTTTGTTTGCTACAGGTCAGGTAGGTTAAGAGAGATAAAGAAATTAAATTGGTTTAAATAAAATGTATAGAGAAGTCTTATGTCTAAGCAAAATCTTACAAAGAAAGAAAGAGAAATTATTTTGCCATTGATGTATATTTTTCAGTCCATATTTCCATGATTAAAGGAGAAATTCAGAATCTAAAGAAGAAAAAATAAGTTGACAGTGAACACAATAAAGATTAATTATTTCCTTTCCCCTTTTTAACACATTTGTACTTGATTTTATCAATTTTGTTATCCAAGGTCAACGATTTGTTATGTTACACAATGTCTATGTTTTATTTCTCAATATGCCAAAGATGAATAAGATCATCCTGCATTTGTTCACTCTATGACTTATTTCACTTAAGCAGATATTCTGCAGCTGCGTCCAAATTGCAGAGAACTAGAGTTCATCATTTTCCGTAACTGCATTATGTTCTATTCTGTATATGTACCACAATATTTTTATCTACTAATGTCATTGGGATCAAACAAAGGTCAGCCGGCATGCAAGACATACACCCTACCCACTCTCAATGAACGATTTGAAGCTCTTCTGTTCCTAGAGCGAGCAGGTATCATTGGGCTACACTAGCTCGAGACAGAGACAAATGGAGATGTTGCTGGCGCCCGCTCGAGCAAATCGAAGATAAACGGGACTATAAGTGGTACAAGTGAATGTCAGTGGACATTTCGGTGGTCTCTATATTATGGCTATTGTGCTAGAGTGATACAATGATCATAGGTGTGTAATATATTGTCAATTTAATGGTTTTGTTTTAGGGGATAGGTGTCAAGATATGGAATCACTTGATCTTATGGGCATTTCATATTTGGGTATACACACTGTTTAACAAAGTTTGAAACAGACAATATTACTACAAGTAGTAAATGAGTTTTCTATTTTTTTTACCACGTCTCCAACTCTAATTGCGTCTAGTCTTTTTTCATGCAGTATATTCTCATAGGTGAACAGAAACCACACTATCATTTTGAATTGGTACTAATAAATGTTGATGAACAGGTTTTCGAATGTTTATAGCCATTTATATGTCCTTTTCAGATAAGTGAATATTCATTTCACCACATTTTTAAAAGGGGTTATTAAATATTTTTTTGATGTTGATCTTGAAATCTTGATTTTCTAATATAAATTTTGAAACATAGGACTGAAAAATATACATATATTTAAAAAATTCTACTTTCTCAGTGTTTCATTAATATTTTGCTTAGAACCAATAAGCATTCTATTTTTATGCAGCCTAATTTAATTTCCTTATACAAGCTGTGGTTATTTCAGGGCTACATTCAGGGGTGACTCTGTACTCAGGCATTCTTCCGGGAAGGTCTTAAGGGGTCATATTGGTTGCTGGGGATCAAACCCAGGTCAGTTGGCATGCAAGACATACACCCTACCACTGTACCTGATCCAGCCCCAATTTTCTTACACTTTTATCTACCTTTTTTTTAAACAGACATTAAATTTATAAGACCAAGTGAATAATTAAGAACCTGACTATTTTCAATACTTTGTGATAAAATTTAATTTCAAGATCTATTGCTCTCTATTATATTCTAAAGTGTTGTCATCTATAAATATTTCTATTGCATTTATGCTTGTAATATAATTTAATAATTATTATACAAATTATATAATTAAATATAATTGAATATTATTTTACATTTTATAACAAAAAGTAATTATATCATTAATAGATACATGTATATGTTCTCCAAACACTTTAAAATATAAAGGTAAAATTATTTTAAATACTGTACTGGAAATAAAGAGTTCAGGAGGCTGACTCAGGTTCAATTCCTACCACTACATTTGTTCCCCTGAACACCACGGGAAGTGATCTTTAGCACAGAACTTTAATAATCCTGTGCAGCACTGAGTGTGATTCAGAAAAAAATCTTCATAAATAAATTCATCTAAGATAAGAATAGTACTGTAGCACTATCATCCCATTGCTCATTAACTTACTTGAGCAGGAACGAGTAACGTCTCCATTGTGAGACTTCTTGTTACTGCTTTTGGCATATCGAATACGCCATGGGTAGCTCGCCAGGTTCTGCTGTGAGGGCGAGATTCTCTTGTTAGCTCGCAGGGCTCTCCGAGAGGGATGGAGGAATAAACCCGGGTCAGTTGCATGCAAGGCAAACGCTCTACCCACTGTGCTATTGCTCTAGCCCTAAAATGAGAATATTAATTATATTATCCTATTACACACATATATTCAATGTATTTTGTAATGTGATTTTTACAAAATGCAAACAACTTTACTTACAGGAAAAGGATGGGTAACCAATGATTACCTACTGCCCAAGTAAGAAAAAAAGAAAAAAATAAGCTTCTGACATCTTGATGTCGATTCCACATGCAGAACAAGCAAGTTGCTCTATGCATGACTTCATTAACAGAGGCTCTTTTTTTTTTCTGAACCACATTTTTGTTGTTCTGGCTTTTGGGATCATACCTGATGATGCTCAGGGGTTTCTCCTGGTTCTGCTGCATCCAGGAATTACTCCTGGAGGTGCTTGGGAGACCATACGGTATGCCTGGATCAAAAACAGGTCAGCCGTGTGCAAGGCATATGCCCTACTTATTGTACTATTGCTCCCATCCTGAACCATAATTCTAAACGAACTATATAAGCATGTTACATGACAGGTTGGTAAACTGAAACCAGATACAGTAAACTATTTTCTTAGAAACATGAAAACATGCACAATATATTTCATTAGGCATGTTTCTATACATATATGTCACTGTCACTGTCATCCCATTGTTCATCGATTTGTTCGAGTGGGCACCAGTAACCTCTCATTGAGAGACTTATTGTTACTGTTTCTGGCATATCCAATACGCACGGGGAGCTTGCCAGGCTCTGCCGCTTGGGCTCGATATTTTCGGTAGCTTGCTGGGCTCTCAGAGAGGGGTGAAGGAACCGAACTCGGTTCGTCTGAGTGAAAGGGGAATGCCCAATCGCTGTGCTATCATTCCAGCCCATACATAATGTATACATAAATATAGACATACTCAAAGCATTCAGTGACAAATGCTTAGAAAAGAAAATTTGTAGAATTTGGGGTGGGGGTAGTTCAAGGTGTTAAGAGGAAAATAGTATAGATTGTAGCTAAAGGTTGCAAAGAATTTGCAAATAAGATTATCCTCTTGAGAATTAAATAGGAAGATCAAGATATAATCAAATTGGACAGAAATTGACCAAATTTCTTAAATATTGTCTCAATAAGGCCAGCCTCGAATGAATTCTGATTGCATGAATTCACACATCCACCAAAATATCAATATCAATCAGAAGGATGGTAGGTTAAGCATAAAAAGTAGAATAAGCAGTGTTCAGTGTCCAATATAATCACTGCCTGCCTTAAAATTTTTCAATGTCTATATATATATATTTGCCTAATTACATCAACTTTTTAAGTATTATAAATACTTATAATTCCCTGAAATTTTGTTTGTTTCTATGTTTTTGTTTTTATTTTCAGGTCACACCCATTATTACTAAAGTTTCACTCCTGCACTTGTGCTCATGGGTCACTCCTGCTAGTGCTCAAAGGTAATACATAATGCCTTAGATCAAAATGAGGTCAACTGCATGCAAGGCAAGTTTCTCAGCACCCTATACTATCTCTGGCCCTCTATGTTTTGAAAAGAAATAAATCCCATTCTTCTGAGATTACTCTTTAGCTGTAACTGTTGGAACTGTTATTTTCTAAGAAAATAGTTACCAGTTATCTCATCATAAAAACAATTGCTTAAAAATATTCTTAGTAATTAAAATAAGCCTGTAGCACTGCACAGTAGCACTCTCGTTCCACTGCTCATCGATTTGTTCGAACGGGCACCAGTGACGTCTCCATTGTGAGACTTGTTTTTACTGTTCTTGGCATCGAATATGCCACAGTAACTTGCCAGGCTCTGCCGTGCCAGCCGAGTATCTGGATATCTTGCCAGGCTCTCTGATAAGGACAGAGGAATCATTTGAATCTTGCAATTTTTATCACTGAAATTGTTAATATATAGAAAAATGCATTACCCCAGGGGTTAATGTCTATATTAGTAGAATGCTTTTAAGTAGACTCATTATTCTATAGTGTATGTAACATTCTCATAACTCCTTTGGTGTCCTAATACAAAGCTGAAAGTAATAACAAAAAACACACACACAAACACTCACACCCTCTCTCTGAACTTGGAGAAATCAATTGAAAATCAAATTGCACCTGATAAATAAATTTTAACTCTGAGAATTTAACAAGGGGTGATTTTACCAGCTGTATTATAATATATGTTCCTCTTGTTTTTTCTGAAGCTTGAAAGAAAGAAAATTGTTTTATTTAATCAGGTGGATTTAATCCTTCAAATCCTTCACAGTATATGCTTCAAAGAATCTCTCTTTATATTATAAGAGAAAATTGTATGGCTATTATATCATAGTTCCTATAGAAACCATGATTTTGTATTTTCTATCATCCACATCATATAAGTTATAAATTTAAAATAGTTGTTCCAGGTTTTATTTAAAGGGAGAACATTCTCCAAATAACCTGCTTAAAATGATATTCGAAGGTATGAGATTTCAGTCATTAAGAGTCCAGTGCCAAAATAGTATAGAAGTAAAAATGATAAATTATGTTTTCGTGATGCCAAAAGTTAGATTACTAAAACATGAATATGATTCTTCCACTCTGAATGTAGATATGTGCTATGACATGAAAAAATTGAAGTGAAAAACAGGCACACCACACACACACACACACATTCTGCAGCATGTTTTCCTGCTGCATTTAGAGTTGCAGAGTGAAGAAGCCCATATGATAGGTCAGGGCAGGGAATAATTCTCAGTAGTGAAGACAATTGACTGTTGACTGTAGATTGGGCAATTTTTCTTCAAGTTTTCTACCTCTTAAGGTACCACACCTCAGAGACAATGTGAACCCTATTTTCAACAAATGAGATCTCCATCTTCAGATCAACTCCTCTGAGGCTTTGAGTAATATCAGAAACTGACCCAATGGTGACCTGGATACCCTAGATACTGCACTCCTAAAAACAGGACTTGAGATGCAGTGTTTTTGTTGCTTAAAAGAAGAAATAAACAGGACTTGCTGTGTTCAAGAACAGGAATTAAAATCACAAAAGCATATTACTATGTAAATGTGTAAAACTCATCTCACAAATACAAATTAGGTAAGTCTTGCAGAAAAGAGGTTTTTCTATTAATATTTTTCCTAATTAGAAGCCCAGTGGTGCTACTACTTTCTGGTAAAAGAATAATAATTAATTAAACTATTGACATATCTTCTTTTTAAAGTGTTGAGGATGTTATATGAGTTAACAGCGATCTGTTGCATGCCTACTGTGTATCCTTTACCTGCAACTGAGCTAAGAACTGCTATGTCCAAAATGAACATTCTTTACAAACATTTACAGATGGAATGATAGTGACAGGAGTTATCAACATGAATTTCATTACTAGACATCACTCCTGATTGATGACTTTCTCCTCTCTCCTTACGGATTTCCTAAAGTAGAAGTATTACACATTCCCTAACAAGTTCTATCAACAGGAAATTATCCCAAATAATAAGCGTCATCATGGGCCCACATCTGTTATTTTTCTAATTTTATAATCCTTAAAATTGTAAACAGCCTATTAGCATACTCTTATAATGAAATGTACCAAGATATAACAATTTACCCATTTTTCTTATTTGTTTCCTACTTCAAAGGTGGTCTCTTCATTTTAATACAGCTTATCACACATAAAATTCCATTCTTAACATAAAGATATTCCTGTTTTTCTCCTATACTAGATAGCTTTTTTATATATGTGCATATGTATGCATAGACAGGTAGATATAGATATAATACAAATATACAAAATTCTTACTCATAAAGCTACATAATTTAATCTATACTAATTCTCTCTTTATGCATTAGTTTCTCTTATATCCAAACTCGGCAGGTTACTTCTCACATAACTCGTCAAGATGAAAACTTTTCTCATGGCTACACAGAAATTGTTCTTACTAAGACCACTAATAGCCTAGCAGCAAAATCTAATTATCACTTACCATTCTCACATTACTTGAATGTACGAGACATTTAACTCTATTGACCACAGCAAGCACTATTAAAATGCTTGTAATTTAAAGCAATTTAGTATATTCTTCATTAAATTAGCCTTTCTTAAACTTTCTGGCTACAGACTTTTCTGGCATTTTCCACTCCCTTTTTCACTTATTCTGTCATTTCTTTTTTTTCACACTGTCTTCTTAGACATTTGCAATATTGAAAGACTTAAACTCTTGTCTCCTCTTTTTGTGTATGCTGTTAATGAATAATCAATGCACAGTTAGAGGGTGATCAACTACTTAGTTATATTAAGCTCAAAACTCACTTTGTAACCAATCACTTTTCTGTTTCCTAAGCTACAAATGTATACTGGTAAACTTAACATTTTGACTATGTAACAAGTTCTAATTTTTTCTAAGATAACTGTATTTTTGCAGTTAAGTATGTGATATTACCAAAGTTAAGAACCATTATGGATTGGAAAGAGAGTTCTAAGGTGCTTGATTTACACATGAAAGATTCTGATTAAATTCTTGCTACTGCTTATGATCTGCTGAGCACTACCAGGAGACCCCTAATCACAGAGGAATAAACCCCAAGAATCTGACAGATTTTAGCATAATCATGTTGTAGTTGTTGTTTTCTTGTTTTGAGGCCACACCCAGCAATGCTTAGGGGTTACATCTGGCGCTGCACTCAGGAATCAGTAGTGTTGGTGCTGGGGACAATTTGGAATGGCTGGGATCCAACCTGAGTTGGTCGTGTGCAATGCAAGCACCCTACCCACTATACCTCTGCACCCCCTTTCTAAAGTATTTTTTGCACAAGTTTTTGATATATATAAAACAGGTATTATTATTATTATTATTATTATTACTAGACTCTTAAAGTTTTCACGCCCCCTTGAACTCTTCAAAGTTCTTTTCATTGTTCCCTTAAGGTACTTGTTGACTATCTGCAACCCCTGAGCCAGGCTTTCTTCACTGGGTTCCCACAGAGGGGGGCGAGTTGCATTTCCCTCCCCTCCCCAATCAGAGCACCGGCAGCCGAAAGCTTCCAGAACCCAGCAACAGGCATGCTTAAAGCCATTCTCCACACACTCTGATGAGCCTCATGCATGACGGAACCGGCAGAAAAACCCTGGCATATGGGACCTGGGGCTGAGATCTCCAAGCCTGCTCCGATCTGGGCTGGGTCTCCTCCACCCAGACCACCCATTTTCCAGTAGCTTGGCAGTCACACCCACAAACTGCCCCGAGTTCCGTGTAATCCCATCAATAGCCAAGAACCAGAGACTATATAAAACAAAGTTTCAGGAAGCACGTGACCTCTTATAGTCTAGCTCACTGATGTGCCTAAAGCAGCACAAGCAGCACACATGTGTTTGGTTTTAACATACTTGCTTGTATTCTCTGATATACATTCTCCGTCCCTCTTGGAGAGCCCAGCAAGCTACTTAGAGTATCCTGCCCACACTGAAGAGTTTGGCAAGCTCCCTGTGGCAAATTCAATATGCTAAATACAGTAACAATAACAGGTCTCATTCCCTTGACCCTGAAAGAGCCTCCAATCATTGTGAAAGATGAGTAAGAGGAGGCTGTTAAAATCTCAGGGCTGGGACGAATGGAAACATTACTGATGCCTACTAAAGCAAGTTGATGAACAATGGGATGAGAGAGATACAGTGAATAAGTTCTAGTATTAATCTATTAATTAATTTTCCACCCAGGTACACATTAATCTATTAGATATCACTCTGCTGTTCATCTACAAACATGTGAGTCATCATTTTTTCTCTGTTCTTTTTCATTTCACTCTTAGATAAAATTTAAGCTCTAGTTCTTATACATTTTCTCCATTATATACTCCTCAGTCTCTAATCTCAAGATTACTACTTGGAAAGAAATACATTTCTCCAAATGAGATCTTCTGTTAGTTTTATCTTCCCTGATCTTGCTCCAATTTTTGTCTCTACCAAAACTTTTTTCATAGTAACCCTGCTCAAGTACATATGCTACAACATTATTTCCACTTGTCTGAACTATCATCTGCACCTAATGCTTATGAACATGAGAGTTCATACTTCACACTTGGTTAGTTTAAATCATTAGTGAGTTTATTTTTCTAATTGTTTAATCTTGTATCATGCCATTCACCATTTGTATTTATCCGTAACAATTCCTTTCTGTGCAAACATTAATGTACACACCTTGTGCCTTAGCTTTAGCAAATTACACTGAATGTTTTTATTGCAAATACCTTTCAAAATAGGCTCACCTATCTACCCATTGTTTTTAAGTTTCTTTGTTGGAAGATAGTTCTATATAAATTATGTCTTAATAAGCAACTTTCAGTTTACCACATGTCATATTAAATTCCATTCTATTGTGAGCCATCTTACTAGTATTTGAAATTTTGTATATGCCTCTGCTATCACAACAGAAGTTATTCCCTTGTGGAAAATCAGTATTGGAGGGAAAAGTAATGTTTGGGGAGAAATTTCTTCTTGACAGCTTCCTGTTCATTTTTAGAGTCACAAAGGGAAGCAGCAATAGTTATGTACGTTCCCCAAAGTTCTAGGTAGAAGAAATAATTCCCGTTGTATCCAGAGGCCAAATTAAAATATTATCCCAAGTAACTGACTTTTAATTATAACTAAAAAAGCATATGCAAAAATCATAAATTTTAGAGTATTTGTAACTACTTGTATATAGAATGAAAACTATAAACATTTAAAAATAAACTATGGACATAAGAATAAAATGGATTAAGCAGTCTCAAAAATTACACAATGTTTAAAGGGATTTTTAAATCTAAAATGAGGTCAGCTATTGTCAGTAATCATAACACATAGGAAGAACAAAGTTTTAAACAAGTCAACTCTGAATAAATTTGTCTTAAAGAAGGTAATCAGAACAAATTAGCAAAAGTATCATCTTTGAATTTTGAAAGTTAATTGCAATGCCAGGGGATACAGCAAAGGTACAGAGTATGCATGTGTCACATGTAAACACCTGAGTTCAGTACCTGTCACTACAAATACTTGAGTACCTCCAGGTACAGCCATGGCGATCCCTGAGTATCAAGTGCTGAACCATGTTGCCTCCATAGCCAAGTAATAGTGCATTGTTTTCTGGGCCCTTGAACTTTCTGGGAGCATTCTACTAAAACATAATTTAAAGTAAACATAATAAGTAGTAAAGAGCACTACATTATGTAGAGCCTGGCAAGCTACCCGTGGCATATTTGATATGCCACAAACAGTAACAAGTCTCAAGATGGAAACGCTACTGGTGCCCACTCGAGCAACAGGATGACAGTGACAGTGACATTATGTAGAGCTATATATATAAATATTGATACAGACATTACGCACATAATAAAATAGGAATAATACAAGGTTAACACAAAGTTAACACAAATCTAAATATTGGCTAACATACTATATCATGTGTAATATATCCAATTAGACTATAGAATAAATTAGTTCTGGGCCCAGGATTAGAACATAAGCTATTAGAATGTTCATTATAGTGTACTTCTGATTGCAAACTTAGTGGTCAAGCATCAAATATATATTCACTCTCTTTAATGTCCCCCTAAAATTTTTACTCAAATCTAATATCAAATAAAATTTATCAATTCAAAAGTTCCCATTAAGTTCTATTTTTCACATGACCTTTAAAACAAAATTCAGCTAAGCATTCTGCCTTCATATAATACAGGTCTACTTTTTTCAAGTGTCCAAAATAATTTTTCCACCTGGGTTTTTATCAGAAGAATATAAAACTGCCATATTTATGTCAATAATTTATCTATTAATATTTAATACTTATCTGAAATCTCGTATCTTCCTCAACTCATTGTGGATTTTCATAGCTGCCTCTTTCAAAACTCAGTTCATTCAGGGAAATCTAGAATTTTGCTATTAGGTTTTTTATTTCCTTTTCATGCCCAGGTCCAAATCTACTTCCACACTTTAATGCAATTATTAGAGTTTTATTCCATTTCCAAGTTTCAAAATCTGGATTTATTTCTTAAAATTATATAAATGAAATATTCTTATGTTCCAATTTTGTGAACATTTGGACATATTTAGGAGACCATTATTTGCTCTATGGTATCATAGTAATAGAATGAAAAATGTTTCAATTTAAAACAGAATTGATCTTTTGAATCATAATTAACTATATCTAGAAACTAAAAATAAATATTAATAGAGTGAAATTGATAAAGAAAAACTAAAAATAAACCGCAGCTAACATTATAAATAATAGTGGGAGATTGAATATCTTCTCCCTATGACAGGAAGTTAAATGTCATTTCTCCCCAGTACTGTTCAACCACATTCTGAATCTTCTAGATAATATATTAGACAAAATTGACAACAAAAAATTTTGTATAAACTTTATACATAAAGAAAAAAATAACTGTTTAAATATGACAATATTTTGCACATAGAAAAGATCAAATACCACAAACACCTCAAATAAAATAAGTTTATGACATTTTTAGATACAAGGTCAATATTTTTTTTAAATCAACTGTATTTTATTTCAATATGCTAAAAATTAAAAATCCTAAAGTTGAAATTTGAAAGTTTCTCTATTCATAAATAGAATAAATTACTTAGGGATGCAGTTGACAAAATGATGATTAACTAAGAAAATTTAAAATATTGTTAAAATTATTACAAAAATTCTATGTTAAAAACACGTTTGTGATTTCTGTCTTCTGTTCCCAACAGAGCAATCTTTTCTCATCTCATTGGTCTTTAATGCCCATGTCAGTGTGCACTGCTTCTCTCTCTAATACACAGAGATGTTCTCCTCATCTCCCTGGATTGTACAGCACATACTCTGTGTCATTTCATTCTGATGAGAAAATTATTCTGATCACTACAACTAGTTGACTATAAAATGGATCATTCAGGAAGGAGGAAGAAAGACAAGGAGGAAGCTGTAGATGAAGAAAAGCAAAGAAAAAGATTTTATTCTATGTTAAAATCTGCTATTTAGTCCCCTTGTTGCCATTACTCTAAGTCTCCATAAAGCTTATAGAATCAGTAAATGTTTTCTTCATAGAATCCTCCTTCAGAGACCAGACCATTATCTTCCTTGTTTAAATTGCAGGTTTAATTTTCTCATTTTCAGATTGTTCAAATCTTTCCTAAAGTAATATAAAAATGAATCATAAATATCATGTGATAAGAATATTATAATTGAACTATCCTAGACTGATCTTGAAATAATTGAAATGTCCAAAGTAGGTAAACTTATAAGATATCAGATGATGGTAGCGTTCTTTTATTGTATAAGACATTGATATCCATGAGTACCTTCTGATATCATTTCCTCTACAGTCAGCAAGGTCATAGAGATCACGTCATGGGGTGATATGAAGGCAAAGCTTAGTTCATCTAGTCTACATGAACAATCAATCCATATAGAAAAGAATAGTTTCCTTTAATTGGAAACAGAACATTTGCAGTTAATTATTAGACAATACCTAAAGGAAGTAGAAGGATACTGAGTTATTGTCACAGGTTCTTCTCTTCCTGACAAATGAAAAACATATGTCCAGTTACAAAAATTTTGAACACAATAAAACACTTTTACAGCCTTAGAAATATTTCAAATATATGAAAATTTCAAGTACCTGCATTTTTATTCACTAACTTACAAGATAGATCAATATTATCAGCAATTAAAATGATCCAGAGTGAATAAACTCAATCATAAGTCAGAAGTTTGCATATACCATACTCACTAACATGTCCAGTTTTTATATTTAAAAACACTTATTCTTGGAGTCATTCCTTACTTTTTACTTTGTAACAGAGTTTGGATAAATATAAAATAGCAGCCAAGTACACTTATATAAATCAGACAGACCTCATAGGTTTTCACCATATGCACTGAGAAAGAAACAGGTTTACTAATTTATTCTTGCTAAGGGTGAGTGCTTGATCTCTTTGAGAAAACAAGCAATATTAAGGCACTGTGTGACAAGACACACTAATATTTGAGTCATTAAAGGAGGATTTTTTATTAAGGTTTATAATAAATGAGTAGGCAACCTGATTAGGTAGCATTAAAAATGAGCCTTTAGTTGTTAATAAGCTTCCCCTTGGTTACACAGCCTGTTGTTTTCCTGAAGCAAAGAGAAGAGGGAGCTGCATGAGCCACTGTTTGCAATGTATGAATAAGATGACAAATGGGAAGAGGGCGTGGATGTTGATGAAGAAGGTTTGATTAGCAATTGGCAGCATGAAAACTTCTGAATTATTTTGCAAATTTTAAGAAAGGTTACACATGCAGTTGGTGAGCAGAATTACAGACACAAAAATAGAACTATCTGAAGAAGCAGACATTTTGTTTTCATGCATGTGATTTGGGTATTTTTGCATCTCTTTATCTTTAATCAAAAACTCAAGCTAGGAACTTGATACAAGGCAAATTGAAATTTACTTGCATGGTGCTTGGCCACCAAGCAAATGTCGTTAGTACTTCTCCAGGACATACCAGTCTGTGATAACTGCGGAATGGCAATAAATAACAGAATGTAAGGGATAAGTGCAAAGACTCACCAGACTGACACTACATGAGGTCACATTTACATTAATCCCACAAATCTCTGCACCGGGAGCCTCCTCCTGTTAGAGGAGACAAATCTAGGCTATTTGTTCAAAAGGTCTTACACAAAATTTGAGCACCATAAATAGTACAAATATCACACATCACTTTGAGGCCCTTATACAATAAGTTTTAAGAAACTATAATTACTGAAATTAGGATGATAAATATTGTTTAATAAGAATTCCAGAGGAATATCATTTTATCCCAATCTTGTAGCATTAGTGAGAAACCCAGATATTTTCTGTTGTTTTTTATGCCATTTTCAGAGTACTGTCTTAGTATACCAGAATTGCTGGATGTGTAAAAAAACAGCACAGGTTAGTAATCTTTTTTTTAAAAAAATGTAAATTTTGGACTGGGGTTTTCCAGTCCTAAAAAATATTGAAAATGAATCATTTCATTGATTTGTAGTCAAACTTAGAAATCAAGGATCAGAGAGATAATACAGGGTTGAAGGCATTTGCTTTGCATTTGGCTAAGCCCAATTCAATCTCTTTAACACTGCCAGGAGTAAAAGAAGTAAACGCTAAGAATTTTTGGCTACACAACCCCTCCAAAAAACAAAAACCCACAAAGCCAAATAATTAAAAATCAAAGTGTTGACTAGACAACTATCCCTATGGAGGGAATATATATATATATATATATATATATATATATATATATATATATTTTGCCTCTTCTTCCCTTCTATTAGCAGTGACTAAAATTTTTTACTTCTGGCTATATTATTCTCATCTCTTTAACTAAGCCAATGTTATTCTCTTCAGGTGTGCATATTTTTTTCTTTTTATAAGGACCCCAATCATTGGATTAGAACTTGCCTTATATTAATGTAATTGCTTGTACAATAAACATTTTGCTTAATTAATCCACACTTATGCGATCTGAGTAGAGATGAATATTTTTGGTGGGGCATCACTAAGAAAGTACATTTTCCCTTTAGTTACCTCGCTTATTTTGCAAAAATAGTTACTTTTGTAAAGGTCATCTTGTCAACACATCTAGATAGAGTCAAGAAAGAAACTACATAACATTTAATGTTCTCATTTTTAGAATAAAGGAATCATTTCTATTATTTCCACCCAAAAGGAAATTTCTGTCATATTTCATTCACAAAAATATATGTCTGTGAGAAATTAAATACCTCGGAGGAAAAAACAACTTTTTAAAACTTGGATGCTAAGGATGTTTCATTGTTGGATTTTACAGGGACAAATTTTCAACAAATCACATGACTATCCATTTCTGAACAGAAAAATTTGTATTCTTTTTTATAAAAGATGTGGCCAAATATTATTGCAAAATGGCTTTCATTGTCAATAAAACAAGTCTGCTTAAGTCAGTATTCTTTGCAATCTTGTTGACTTACAATTTTGTAAAAATCAATGTGCCTGCTATGTATACCGTGTTTAAGAATAGTATTACAAATTCTGAATTAGATGACAAGTTGTCATTTGATCTAATTTTTTTTGAAGCAAAAAGAGACTTTATTTTGAGATTTTGAAGGGGAGGTGGGAGAGGAAGTGGGAGAGAGCACGGGCCTCCCCAAAGGCAGAGAAGGCCCTACACCTACCCCCCTCCCCCCAACGTTAGGTATGGAAGCATGAAAGTACTCAAGAGGGGAGATGCAGGTGACACATGTGCTCCAGCGCACATGTGCTTGGCCACGTGGGCACAATCAGCACATGGGCTCCGGCAGCATAGGCCCTGATCTAAATTGTTAACATTGACATTTTCTAAACAGTTTTAATCAGGAGAATAATGATTGTATCACGATCACGATCACAAAATCCAGTTAATCACCGATTTCTCAGGCGGGCTCAGTAACATCTCATTTCATCCTTTCCGTGAGATCTTAGAAGTCTATCTCCACTCGGCCCTCCCAAGGATGTCTCACTGGGGGCTCTTTCAGGGTCAGGGGAATGAGATCCAGCTTGTTACTGGATTTAGCATATGAATACACCATGGGAAGCTTGCAAGGCTGTCCCATGTGGGCAGGAAACTCTCAGAAGATTGCCACTTTCTCCCAGAGGAAGAAGTAGGCTACAAGATATTGTGGCCATGCACTTCTGAAAGCTTGCTTTTAAGTCTCTCTCTGGATGTTGGCCATTAATGGGATTACACACACCTGGGTTCCTCTGCCGGTACCTTCATGTATGAGGCCTGTCCGAACGTGTGGAGAGGGGCCTCGAGCATGGTTGTAGCTAGGTTCTGGTGGTCTTCAGCTGCTGGGAGCTCTGGGGAGGGAATGATTGTGTAGTCCAGACAATAACCATAGGATATGGTACTGTCTCCTTCTCTGATGACCCCATTTCCATTCACATGCTGAAGTCCTGATACTCACTACCTGAAATTAAGACTATACTAAAGGTAGAGCCTTTAAAGGAATAACATAAGATAATACTAACAAATGCTAACCTAAGGCCATATATCTTTATTTTCAGCAATGGAAAACAAAATTATCAAATGCTTCCTTTTCAGCAAGTCCGACTTTGGGGGGAGAAACTCCAAAGAATAATAGTGAGTTTTTTGTTGAAATATTGAATGTAATCAAAGTAAAGTTAAAGTAAAGTGAAATTTATCAGTTACACAGGCGGGGTGGGGGGCTGAGGAGGTGGGGGTGTTGGGAGGGAGGTATACTGTGATTCTTGGTGGTAGAATATGTGCACTAGTGAAGGGATGGGTGTTCAAGCATTGTATAACTGAGACTTAAACCTGAAAGCTTTGTATCTTTCTACATGGCGATTCAATAAAAGAATAAATTAAAAAAATAAATCCCAACTTACAAAGCAAAAAGAAATAAATAAAAATAAATAAATAAAAATTAAAAAATAAAATAAAATATTTAAGTTAAAAAAACAGTTTAGAGCAAATTGAATAATTTCACCATTGTTTGCAGTTGCAGAGTATCCCATTGTACAAATATATTACAAGTTTATCATCCATTTGTTGTTGGACATCGAGGTTGAATCCATATATTAGCTATAGTATTAAGCATTGGAATAAATAGTGAAAACCATAAACTTTTTAAATGAGGCAACACATTTGAATATATGAGAGATATTTGGTAAATGAATTCAAAAAATAGTTGGGATAAAATCTATAACACAAATATAATATTGACAATGCCCACTCCAGATTGATGTTTATCTGAATTGTACTAATGAAGAGAAGGTTAGCAGGAAAAAATAATCTTTTTTTATGTTCTTTGATCCTAAAGTAACACCAGTAGTGCCCAGATTCTGATCTTTAAAGGATTGAACTTTTCATTTTCTTATTTCTCTGTATCCTTCGTCACCTTCTACTACACCTACTCTTCTCTTACCTCTTCTTTCTATTATTCTTGTTCTTCTTTTCCTCTATCTCTTTCAATTTTTCTCTGACTCTGTCTATCTGTCTGTCTGTCTCTCTTTACCTCTCTCTCTCTTTAGCTCAAAAACCTTTTCTTAATACCTGGGGGAGAAAGGAAGAGAATTATAGATGTCTGTTAAATTAGATATTTAGTTGGTTCATCCGACAGATAATGAACACCTGCAAGGAACAGTGAACAATATGAGGTTATGCTGGACTGACAGTGAGAAATAGGCATATTCTTGGTCTTCATAGCAATTTCAATCTAGCAGATGATAACAGTTACATCATTTTTAAATGTTGCAAGAACTACAACAGTTAGACTTTTTCATCAAACCCCTGAATGAATGGTTTGAGGCTCTTCGTGTTCCTGGAGTAAGCAGATACCATTGGGCTACACTAGCATGCAACAGGGACAAATGGAGATGGTATTGGTGCCCGCTGAAGCAAATTGAAGATCAACGGGATGACAAGTGACAAGTGACAAGAACTACAAAGTGCAAAGTCACATGTACATATTTATTTATATATAGTGTACCTCCTTTGCCCAGTAGATTATGACCAGTTTTACTAAACTTTGACGAGGAGGGAGAATACATCAGACATAGCTAGAGGGTGGGTGAACAACATAGGGGAAGATAGATAGATGTGAGAAATAAAACATAACTAGTATTACTGAAATAGAAAATGAGTGTCATTTAAGTACAATAGGGTCACAGAAGTTAGCAAGGTCTTCACCATCAAGACCCTATAAGTAGTATTATGTAATTTAGTCTTTATTAGGGGGAAAAGTGGGCATATTGTGCAATACAGCAAAAACAATCACCCTTGAAATACTGAAAGGTCACAATGGTTAAGATGCAGATTATAGATATGGGGATGGATAAGAGGAAAGTATCTAATTTTAGAAAGTCCAGTCATGAAACTGTAAGAATAGTGAGATATTACATTTCTCCAAAAGGGAAGATGTCATGATCATAGGATGGTTTTACTAATTTGAATTTTCTCCACTACACTGCAGATGTACTGAAACTGTGATTTACACAAATATGGAAACCTTACTAAATAAATATTGGCAGTAGGGATAATGTTCATGCTCTTCTCTAAGGAAAAAATAAAAATAGTTGATGTGCCAAATGATTATGGTACTTTTAGGTACTAAATTTATTTGAGATAACCCCAACATATTTTAAATATTGAATAATTTCTGCAGGCATGCCTTGAGTAGTATAGGGATGCTATCACCATTTACCAAGGCAAATATGGAAAATAAAAGAGTAGACTTGTATTCCAAATAATGAATGCAAGTGAGTTATATAGATATCAAGTTACTTAGATACTTGGCAGATAGCCAGATGCAAGGATACAGAAAACATATATAGCCCTGGAATATAAAGCAATTTTTTTAGTTCATTTGTTTTAGGGAGGAGAGGGGATATACAAATATTACTTGGGACTTTGCTTATTCCTGCATCTCTCCCAGGGATCGCTTCAGCAGTGCTCGGGGTTAGGGTAACAAGTATCAAACCTGAGTTGGCCATGTAGAAGGCTGGTGTCTTATCCACTGTACCATCTCTTTGTCCCAAAAAAGAAAGTTTTGAATTACAATTAAATATTTTGGATCACTTAGCATTGAAGAAAGAGCTATTGAGTTGGAAAAAAGTCTAGGTATAAAACAATATAGTTTCAAAGAGTTGCCATAAAACTCAAACTAAGTCTGTATTAGGCTTATTGTTTAAATGTCATTTAGTAATGAGTTGTTATGTTGCTATTCATTAATTTAGGAGATTACTGTTACTGTTATTCGCATTTTACAAATATGGAAGCACAGAGAGAATAACACTCCCACAGTCACTCTGAGGAATGTTGGAGCTTGAATGCCATCCTTTATCCATGCCAGTATCTAAACCCAGAGTACAGAGGCAGGATTGGGGGGAAGGGGAGGTGATGGGAGGAAAACTGGGGACACTGGTGCTACAGGTGGAGGGATGAGTGCTGGAACACTGTATGACTGAAACCTAATAATGAACAGCTTTGTAAAGATCTAGCTCACAGTGATTCTATAACAAAATCTTTAAAACAAATTTGAAAAATATAAAAAATTAATTAAGCCAGAATACAGACTGAAGCTTTTGTATGTTTACAAATAACTCAAATTTCTTATTCCAGCAAAAATGATTTCCTTGAAAGTACCTATGAAGATAAATAACCTGATAATTCAGACAACAAAATACTACATAATGTTGCCATTGGAAAATTTAAATAGGCAGAAGTTTGTTTGTTTTTTAATTTGGTTTGGTTTTTGTTTTTCATTGTCAGTTGGGCTACAATCAGCTGTGTGAAAGGATTACTTCTAGCTTTTGATACCAAGTTTATGCATAGCAGTGCTTGAGAGATCATTTTAGGTACCAGGGATTGAACTGGAGTCAGCTTTGTGAAATACAAATGTTAAATCCTTGTACTATTCTATGGTTAACTTATAAAAATTATGAGTTTTGGGGCTGGTGCAATTGAACAGCGGATAAGGCATTTGCCTTTCATATGGTCATCCTGGGTTCAATCCCCAGCATCCCATATGGTCCTCTGAGCACTGCCAGGAGTAATTCCTGAGTGCAAAGCCAGGAGCAACCCCTGTGCATCTCCGGGGGTGACCCAAAAAGCAAATAAAATAAAATAAAATAATATAAAAATTATGAGTTTTTATTTTTTAAGAAATATCAGTTTTCTAGACTAGAGCAATAGCACAGCAGGTAGGCCGTTTGCCTTGCATGTGGCCGACCTAGGTTCGATTCCTCTGTCCCTCTCGGAGAGCCCGGAAAGCTACCAAGAGTATCTCGCCCACATTACAGAGCCTGACAAGCTACCCCGTGGTGTATTTGATATTCCAAAAACAGTAACAACAAGTCTCACAGTGGAGACGTTACTGGTGCCCGCCCCAGCAAATCCATGAATAATGGGATGACAGTGCTACAGTGCAGTGTTACCATTACCAATGAACTGTGAGAGGAAGCTCAAGGCAGATGCTCCTCCTCTGTAACTTCAGAGCAGTCAGTTAAAGAAAAAAAAATAAACTGAAAAAAAGGTTGGCTGCTATTTTAAGAAAATCTCTATAATCATCAGTTACTGGTTTCAGTTGACAACAGATAATGGTTTACTGCTGTTATTGTCATGCCTACAGATAATTTATTTTGTATCTTTGAATAAAAAAGACATTTGTATATTCCTGATGACTGAGTGCAAGAGTGAGGTAACAATGTACTGCTTTCAATTTACATCATGAGCCTTTTAGTACTATTCTGTTAAATGAAGGATTTTAGTGTTTGCCGTCACCAGACGAGAAGTTAAGAATCATCCTCTCTGTGGAAAGTAAGAGTAATTATGTAAAAAGTAGAAAAAATCCAATTATGTGACAACCTTTCTCTAATAAAATTTTAATATTTAAAATGACTATTTTTCTAATCCTAAAATAAAACAGTATCAAATTCCATTGTTTTAAAAATTATCTGTGATGTAAAATGGAAGAATTGGCTCTTGAAATGGAGAGAAATGAGTTACATCTTCAGAATATTCATTCTGAGCTTCACTTAGGGAGTTCCTGGAGGGCGTGTGTGTCTTATGCATTTTCATTCACTCTGAGTGGAGCTCAGCACTGCATTGTCATTTGCAAGGTGCTTGTTTGACTTATCTGAAGCTGAATTATGAGAGCGACTCCATGATTTAAGTGTATTGCTCTTTCTCTCTGCCTCTTCACTCCTCTTCCTAGCCTCTGCTAAGGCACTTCAGCGGCTATAATGAAGTGAATCCAAATTACTAGTCGGAGACCAGCAAGAGACCTGACATGCACACAAAATATTCTTTTAACATTTCACTGAGCTAATCATCCTAAAGGATTTACTCTGCCTTTCATAAGCTCTTCCTAGACTTTGAATGTTTTCTCTTAATGCATGTAGGTGGTATAACTAAGAAAGTTGTAAAATATCAAGCTGAATCTTTCAGTAAAATCACGAAAATATTTTACATATACTTAGTTAATTGCAAAATTGTAAAAAGCATAATAACATGATTGGCAGACTAATATCAATAGTGCCCTATGTTTAGAACAAGATATACAGTATGTATGCTGCCACTGATGATTAAATCCTTAAATGAATGGAAAGAAATATAGTGCATTCAGTTTCAAATAACTCTTTTTTGATAAAGTAAACAGTATAAAAATAATGTAAGATATTATATTGTAGAAATTGTCATAATTTTTTAAAGTATGTTTAAGGTGTAAAGGAGGGATAATTTTACAAAACTAAAAGCATGTTATAGTACTGTCATAGTTAACTTTAATTCTTCTATGAATTTGCAAACTTTGTTGACTGAGAATAGTCAGCCAGAAGATCAGTGTATTTATTGCCTTCTGTGTCCTAACCGTCAGTTTTATTAGCATGAGTTGGTCTATTAGGCAAATACGCTTGCCCAAAATGTAACCCTGAGGGAATATTCTTATCCAGGTATAACCACAGCTGATAAATCTTTGGGCTCCCCAAGAACACTACATCTATAAAATTTGCTGCACTAAACAGTAGGGAATATGTTTTTCTACATATCTGTGCGTATTCCACAGACAATAACAGGTCACAAATATGGAAGCCTCATTTTGTCTTTCAAGTTAGCCACTCACAATACAGAGAGGAAGGCTCAAAGTGGGACCAACAGAACTAAATGGTGACTTCTTTTAAAAACATGGAGACAACTCAAAGTTTTATAAGCAAATAAATGTTGTAAAGCATTTCAGCAGTTTTGCAGATAAAATGTCATAATTACTGTTAGTTTTAGTAATAAGAAATCGACTTCAGTTAACATGAAGAATGTTCTGAACAGAGCTATCATTGAAGTTAGAGTCTAGCATGTATATGATGCTCAATATATCATCATTCCTCAATCTTTATAGCTGCCTCTATCTGTCCCTATCCTGAGAAATCTTTTCACTAAACAAAATATGTCACCCAAATTTTCTGATGAAAAACACTAACTCTACATTCCTTTTTTTTTTCTTTTTGGGTTACACCCAGCAATGCACGGGGGTTACTCCTGGTTCTGAACTCAGGAATTAGTCCTAGCGGTGCTCAGGGGACCATATGGGATGCTGGGAATTGAACCTGGGTTCAGCCACATGCAAAGAAAATGTCCTACCAAATATGCTATCACTCCAGTCCCACTCTATATTATTTTAGACACAAGTTTTTTTTTTTTTTAAATCCATGAAGAAGGAACCATGTATACTGCTTCTAGGGTATCACTTGTATTACTTATTTTCCCATTGATCTTCGATTAGCTCGAGGTGGTGCCAGTAACATCTCTATTCATCTCTGTAGCCCAATGGTGTCTGCTCTCTCCAGGATCACAAAGAGCCTCAAACCGTTCACCTAGGGTTTTGAGTAAGAAGTCTGACCATCTAGTAAGTGGGCAGCCATGCAGTCTTTTGATGTCCTGTGGAATCCAGTCAGAACAGCTCTAGTCCAGCAGTTGTCTCTAAATCGCATTATGTGTCCAGACCATCTGATTTTCGATGCCTTGGCAAACGAGACAGCATCCCTGATTTTTGATCGTCCACAATGGTAGGAACTCCAGATTCCTTCTCTCATATTGAATGAAACGTGATACTCCAAGCATAGCTCTTTCGATTCCTCTTTGGGATACACAAATAGCATTCTCATCCTGTTTTTGTAGGGCCCAGGTCTCTGAGGCATATGTTAGTGCAGGAAAAACGGTGAAGTTGAAAAGATGTGTCTGGAGCTGGAGGTTCTTCATCCTCTTAACTATTTCTTTAGTACTCTTGAAGGCGTTACATGCTGCTCTCTTCCTCCTACGTAATTCTGGCGCCAAGTCGTTCCTCATGTTGAATTCTCGACCCAGGTACATATAGCTGCTGCATTCGTAGATGTTAGTGCCATTGAGAGCACATGAAGGATAAGGGACTAGTCCGTTTTTCATGAGCATTGTTTTGCTGAGATTCAGCTTCAGTCTGACCTTTCCACACTCATGGTCGAAGTTGGCCAGCATTTGTGCAGCTTGGCTAATGTTTGGTGTTATTAGAACGATGTCATCAGCGAAGCAGAGGTGGTGTAGTTGCTGACCATCTAACTTCACTCTCATTCCTTTCCATTCTAGTTGCCGCATGACTTTCTCGAGGGTGGCACTGAAGAGTTTCAGTGAAATGGTATCACCCTGCTGAACCCCTCTCTTTACGTAACTGATCACTTCCTTGTAGAATGTTGAGATTCTAGTGGTAAATCAGTGATACAGCTTGCGGAGGACCTTGATGTACCATGTTTGTCTGGGGCTTAGATGACTGCTTGAGTTTCAACAAAATCAAGGCCTTTTTTTAATTCGATGAATGTTAGACAGAGTAGCATCTTGAACTCTTGCAAAACTTCAATGAGCTTTGTCATTGTGTGGATATGGTCGATTGTGCTGAATCCTTTTCAGACCCAGGTTGCTCGCATGGTTGTCCTTCATCTAGTGTTCTGCCTATTCTATTCAGGATGAGTAAACAACTTGTAGATGATGGACAACTGGCAGATTGGGCGAT
Source organism: Sorex araneus (assembly GCF_027595985.1). NCBI lineage: Eukaryota > Metazoa > Chordata > Mammalia > Eulipotyphla > Soricidae > Sorex > Sorex araneus. The sequence continues at coordinate 120,731,806 of NC_073305.1, read as the reverse complement.
AGTTGCCAATGTCGTGGATTTTTCCTTTCTTGTACAACAGAACAGTTCTGCTGGTTTTCCATTGGAACGGAACCTTGCATTCGGACAGTAGCATGTGAAGAACCAAGCTAGTGTATTGACGAGTACTGCCAGCATATTCTTCAGGTGTTCGTGTCTGACCTTGTCTGGAGCGTGTGCTGTACATGTGTTTACCAATGAAATGGCGTGTCAGATTTTGGAATGGAGGACATTGAGAATGACATATTCATCCTGCATAGCTTTGCGAGCTCGGACGTTAACTTGTGGTTGTATGAGGCTTGTGCCAAACCATGTTTGTGAATGAGCTTGAGAGTTTCCCAAGACAGCCGTCTGTTTGTGGCTTTCCCACTCTCGGCATTTGTCTCGCAGTAATGGAAGTGCCACTACCCAGCCACTGCCACAATCCAGGCTGCTTTCCTGGACACTCGTGCCGAACCTCACACATGAGTGAAGCCCCACAGAACCAGGTAAAGCAGAACTTTGTGTCCAGAGAACAAGTTCTTCTGTCTGCCTCCTTCAATCTGGCACCCCAGGGATCAAACCCAGACAACCCTCCCTACCCATGCTAGATAAATTTACTCATTGGCCGACCTCCAATACTTCCATTACCCAGACACGACCACATTCCAGGACACTTTCTAGACCACGCAGAAATACCCACTGAATACCCATTTTCCATAATTTCCACACCATATTTGATGGGGTTCAAATATGGTGTGAACCATGGGAACACCTGTAAGGGCAATTGCAAGTTGCTGTAAAAGCGTCCGTTGCTCTAGGAGAGCCCGGCAAGCTACGAGAGTGCCCAGCCCTCATGGCAGAGCCTGACAAGCTACCTGTGGCATATTCGTTATGCCAAAAACAGTAACAACAATGGGCCTCATTTGCCTGACACCAAAAGAGTCCCCAATATGGCAGCATTAAGAAGGATGAGCAAGGAGAGGCTGATAAAATCTCAGGGATGAACTAGACTGCCAAAATAAAGAACTAGACTGCCAAAGTGACTATCTGTACTTTCAACACATGTACTCTGGGATCGGAAGCATCCATCTCGAACCTGACGGTGCAAGCGCAGAAGGTCAAGTATGACATCATTGGTCTGACCAAAACGAGGAGGCATCGATCACATGACGCCATTTTCGACACTGAAGAATAACTGTTCCTTGGAACATGAGACAACAGAGGTGTTGGTGGCATCAGTGTCCTTGTCAACAGGAACTTGGTCATGAGCATTGATACATTCGATTGCCTAACAACCCAAATTGGATGATTACACTTGAATAGATGTGGCTCACTGCCGGCAGTTTCTATCTTTGTCGTCTACACACCAACATCCAACTACAATGAAGAAGAAATTGAAAAGTTCTACATGGAGCTGGAGAAGTTCATTAAAGAAGACCACACCTTCTACAAGATTATTGTCGGTGATTTTAATGCCAAGATAGGGCCAAGAAGGTCGCCTGAAGAACTCCACATTAGGACCCATGGTCTAGAATGGAACGAACAGGGTGAGAGATTGTCTGAGTTCATCATGTCAACCAAGACCATTCATGGTAACTCACAATTCCAGAAGGCCAAATCTAAACGTTGGACATGGGAGTCTCCAGGTGGACAGTTCCACAACAAAATTGACCACATCATAAATTCAATTAAAGGTTTTGCCTGACCAATGTCATTGTTGTCACAAAATTCCAAACTGGATAGGACCACAGTCTCCTCCATGCAAAATTCTACTTCACAAAGTGGGGAGAAAGGACTGCAAAGTTTAAGTTTAAGAAGAGAACTCCCAGAATGACCACCAACTTGGAGCTCTTTGGCACTATTGCAGCAACGTTGGAAAGATGCCGTCGTTGACAACATCGATGAGGAATACGATCAACTACCAGATGAACTCACATTATCTAATATGTTTTACAAAAATAAAGGAAACTTAACTAGAAAAGAATGACTACATAAATTACTCTTCTAAATACATTCTACCCAGACTGATTAAGAAAAACATCCTAACTTCATAAATAAAAAATATACTTATCGTTTTTAAAACCATTTACATTTTAATTTGGGATAGTCCTTGGTAACCCAAACCAAGGAGTGAGTAATTGTTAAGACAATATTCACAAACTGCATAACATATGTGTCTTCTAGGTTGAATAATTACTAATTTTTGTTGAATGTTGAAATTATCAAAATTGGCAAGTGTTTAATGTGTATCCATGTTCAATAGGGATTCAATATTATTATTGTGATCTAAATGGAGACAGACAAATTATATACCTCAATTATAATCACAAAGAATTTTTTAAATTTATTATTATTGCTGCTTACTTTTTTGAGCTACACCTGGTAATGCTTAGTAGTTACTGCTGACTTTGTGCAAGGAATTGCTACTGGCAGTACTAGGGGTGCAATATGTAAGGGATGCCTGGAATTGAGCTTAGGGCAGTCACAAGCATTTCAAAAGCCCTACTGATATAGGGTATTTTTCCCTCTGGCCCAGAAAAAAAATCAATTATAACAAAACCCTATTAACTTGATCATTTTAATATTCAGGACTGGAGCGATAGCACAGCAGGGAGGGGGTTTGCCTTGCATGAGGCCGACTCGGGTTCAATTCCTCTGCCCCTCTCGAGAGCCCGGATACTACTGAGAGTAACTCGCCCGCATGGTAGAGCCTGGCAAGCTACCCATGGCATATTCGATATGCCAAAAACAGCAACAAGTCTCACAATGGAGCAACGGGATGACATTGACATTGACAGTGACAGATATATTTTCATACACAAACTTTCTTCCTATGTCATTAACACTAGAACCAGTTCCATTCAGTAGAGTCTAAGTTTGAAAGATACATTGTATGGTTAATATAAAAGCATCTATACTATAATGAGGCTAAGATAAGTATCCCATTGTCTTAGGAGGGTAGAATAATTGTGTAAAAATTAAAAAATTTTCAAGTTTCTGGTATTCAAGAAAACATGTTCTACCAGTGTTTCTGGTAAATGCAGGACCATCTTTGGCCCAAATACAGCACTAGTGAAGTCAATCGACTATTTCTCTGTCATGTACACCAGTAGGGCATAGATATGATATTGACACATGGTTTTGGCCTGTAGAGTGAGCAGGAAATCATCATGCCTCAATCACATTTGGGTTGTAATAAACATAAACCTTTGTTCAGAATACTATTTGGTAGCAGTAACTAGGTTTCTGAAAATACTATTTGTCAGTTGTAGACTTGTTTTCAGCAGTCAAGATCTAGAAAAGCAGGTAATTCTGATTTGTAAAAATCAGATAAACTGTAAATTAAGGCAAAATTAGTATGATAATGCATTTCCTCACTTATTTGCTTTGTTATGTAGAAGACATTTACGAAAATAGTTCCACATATTGTGTCATATTGTTCCTCAGCTATCAAATTGACAAGTATAAAATTAAAAATTTTGACCCCAACATGATCCTAATTTCTGGCTGTAAAATTAAATAAATTTATTGTAAGAAATAGTAGCATTGTAGCACATCGATTTGCTCTAGCGGGCACCAATAATGTCTCCATTGTGAGATTTGTTGTTACTGTTTTTGGCATGGAGGATATTCCACGGGCAGCTTGTCAGGCTCTGCCGTGTGGGTGGGATACTCTTGGTAGCTTCCCAGGCTCTCTGAGAGGGACAGAGGAATCAAACCTGTGTCAGCCGCGTGTGAGGAAAAAGCCCTACCCACTGTGGCACTGCTCCAGCCCTTACCCTCCAGTCCAAAACTTGCCCTCCAGAAACAGTAGAAATGTCAATCTTGAGAATAATGCAATTTTGTATTTTAAGCAGAAAATATTTTTAAAATTTTTGTTTTTTCCTCATTGTTTATTTATTTTATTTATTTATTTATTTTGCTTTTTGGATCACACCCAGCGATGCTCAGGGGTTACTCCTGACTTTGCACTCAGGAATTGCTCCTGGCAGTGCTTGGGGGACCATATGGGATGCTGAGGATCGAACCCGGGTCGGCCGCGTGCAAGGCAAACGCCCTACCCGCTGTGCTATCGCACCAGCCCCCTATTTTTTAATTTTTTTATTAGTGAATCACCATGAAGTACAGTTACAAAATTATGAACTTTCCTGTTTGCATTTTAGTCATACAGTGATCATTTACCCATCCCTCCACAGTGCCCATTCTCCTCCACCAATGTTCCCAGTATCCCTCCCACCACCCCAACCTGTCCCCCAACACCCCACTCCACCTCTGCAGCAGGGCATTCCCTTTTGTTCTTTCTCCTTTAGGGTGTTACAATATGCAATAGAGATAGTGAGTGGCCATTATGTTCGGTCTATAGTATACTTTTGGCACACATATTTCAACTCGAGTGGGTACTCCCAGTAGCCTCTACTTGGTGTTCCCTTCTCTATCTCAGCTGCATTTTCCCCCAGCATGTGAGGCCTGTTTCCAAGCTATGGGGCAGACCTCCTGCTCCTTATCTCTACTACTCTTGGGTGTTAGTCTCCCAGACTGTTACTTATATTCCACGGATGAGTGCAATCTTTCTATATCTGTCCCTCTCTTACTGACTCATTTCACTTAACATGATACTTTCCATGTTGATTCACTCATATGTAAATTTCATGACTTTATCTTTTCTAACAGTTAAATAGTATTCCATTGTGTAGATGTACCAGAGATTCTTTAACCAGTCGTTTGTTTTTGGGCAGTCTGGCTCTTTCCAGATTTTGGATATTGTAAACATTGCTGCAATTAACATACAAATGCAGATGTCATTTCTATTATACCTTTTTGCCTCTCTGGGATATATTTCCAGGAGTGGTATTGTGGGTCAAATGGGAGCTCAATATCTAATTTTTTGAGAATTGTCCATATTATTTTCCAAAAGGGCTGAACCAGTGGGCATTCCCACCAGCAGTGAAGGAGAATTCCTTTCTCCCCACATCTGCACCAACACTGATTGCTTTTGTTCTTTTGGATGTGGGCCAGTCTCTGTGGTGTGAAATGGTATCTCATTGTTGTTTTAATCTGCATCTCCCTGATGATTACTGATGTAGAGCAGTTTCTCATGAGTCTTTTAGCCATTTGGACTTCTTCTTTGATAAAATTTCTGTTCATTTCCCCAATCTATTTTCTGATGGGGTTGGAAGTTTTCTTCTTGGTTGGAAGTTCAACCAGTGCCTTGTATATCTTGATATCACCCCCTTATCAGATGGGTATTGGATGAATATCCTTTCCCATTCTTTAGACTGTCTTTCTATTTTGGTCTCTATTTCTTTTGAGGTGAAGAACCTTCTTAGTTTATGATAGTCCCATTTGTTTATCTTTGTTTTCACTTGCTTGGCCAGTGGCGTGTCATCTTTGAAAATATCTTTAGCTTCAATGTCGTGGAGGATTTTGCCAACATTGTCTTCCATATGCCTTATGGATTCTGGTCTGATGACAAGATCTTTAATCCACTTTTACCTGACTTTTTTACATAGTGTTAGGTAGAGATCTGAGCCCATTTTTTTTTTTTTTGGTATGCAGCTGTCCAGTTTTGCCAGCACCATTTGTTGAAGGGTCTTTCCTTGCTTCACTTCACAGTCCTTGCTCCCTTATCAAAGATTAGATGATCATATATTTAAGGGTGTGTGTCAAGATATTCAATGCTATTCCATTGGTCTGCAGCTCTGCCTTTGTACAGTACCATGCTGTTTTAAGTATCACTGCTTTGTAGTAGAGATTGAGATTGAGGAGGGTGATTTGTCCCATATTCTTTTTCCTAAGAGTTGCTTTAGCTATTCGTAGGGGCTTATTTTTCTATATGATTTGCAAGAGTGTTTACTCCATTTCTTTGAAGAATGTCATGGATATCCTTGTAGGGATTACATTCAATTTCTACAATGCTTTGGGGAGTACTGCCATTTTGACAATGTTAATTCTTCCAATCCATGACTAGGGGACATCTTTTCATTTCCTCATGACCTCTTTTATTTCTTGAAGTAGAGTTTTGTAGTTTTCTTTGTACAAGTCCTTTACCTCCTTAGTTAAACTGATACTGAGGTACTTGATTTTCTGAGGCAAGATTGTGAACGGGATTGCTTTTTTAATGTCACTTTCTTCTCTCTCATTATTTGTGTATATAGGAAAGCCATGGACTCTTGGGTATTGATTTTATAGCCTGCAAATTTACTATACAAATCTATTGTTTTTAGGAGTTTCTTGGTAGATATTTTAGGGTTCCCTAAGTATAGTATCATATCATCTGCAAATAGTGAGAGCTTGATTTCTTCTGTTCCTATCTGAATGCCCTCAATATATTTTTCTTGCCTAACCACTATTGCAAGTACGTCCAGTATCATACTGAACATTAATTGTGATAGTGGGCATCCTTTTCTCATTCCTAATCTTAGAGGGAAGACTCTTAGTTTTTCCCCATTGAGGAAGATGCTTGACAAAGGCTTGTAGTAGATGGCTTTGACTATATTGAGGAAAGTCCCTTCTAAACCCATTTTGGTGAGAATTTTCATCATAAATGGGTGCTGGATCTTGTCAAATGCTTTCTCTGCATCAATTGATATGATCATATGGTTATCTTTTCTTTTGTTGATAAGCTGGATTATGTTGATTGATTTCCGAATGTTAAACCATCCTTGCATCCCCGGGATGAATTCCACTTGGTTGAGGTGTATGAACTTTTTGATGAGTTTTTGAATTCTATTTGCTAATATTTTGTTGAGAATATTTGCATCCGTGTTATCAGGAATAGTGGCCTGTAGTTTTCCTTGTTAATGGTATCTTTGTTTGCTTTTGGTATTAGGGAGATATTACCCTCATAGAAACTATTTGAGAGTTTTTCTGTTTCTTCAATTTCCTGGAAAAGTTTAGAAGAATTGGCAATAGGTCCCCTTTAAATGTTTGGAAGAATTTGCTACTGAATCCATCTGGACTTTGACTTTTATTTTTGGGAAGGCTTTTGATTACAGTTTCAATTTCCTTGATATTAATAGGACTATCAGGTATTCCAGGTCTTCTTGATTCAGCCTTGGAAGATTATAGAAATCCAGGAAAATATCCATTTCTTCTAGGATCTCTTGTTCTGTGGCACACAGATTTTCAAAGCAGTCTCTGATGATCTTCTGAATTACTTTGGTTTCTGTTGTGATATCCCCCTTTTCATTTCTTATTCAGTTTATTAGGGATCTCTCTCTCTATCTCTCTCTCTTAGTGAGTCTTGCTAGTCGTTTATTAATCTTGTTTATTTTCTGGAAGAACCAGCTCTTGGTTTCATTGACCTTTCAGACTGTCTTTTGGGTGTCCATGTTGTTGATTTCTGCTCTAAGATTTATTATCTCTTTCCTTCTGCCTGGTTTTTGCTCCTTTTGTTGGTTCTTTTCTAAAATCTTTAGCTGTGAAGTCAAGTTATTAATGGGGGCCCTTCCTTCCTGAGAAATGCTTGCAGGCTATAAATTTCTCTATTAACACATATTTAGCTGCATTCCACAGGTTCTGATAGCTCGTGTCTTCATTCAAATTTGTTTCCAGGTATCTTTTGATTTATTCCTTTATTTCACTCCTGATCCACTCATTGTTCAACACTGAGTTGTTTAATTTTCAGAGTGTTTGATTTGGTTTTTTTGGTTTGATTTGGTCTTTTTTTGTGTCTGTACATAATTAACTTCTATCGTCAGTGCATCATGGTCTGAAAAGATAGCTGATACAATGTCTATTTTCCTGGTTCTGTTGAGGTATGTTGTGTGGCCCAGCACATGGTCTATTCTGGAAAATGTTCCATGTGCACTGGAAAAGAATATGTATTCTTTTTTGGGGGGCAGGGATATGAAGTTCTATATAGATCTATTAGCCATCTTTCTTCTATTTCTTTCTTCAAAGCCAGTATTTCCTTGCTGAATTTTAATCTTTTTGACCTATCCAGAGGTGATAGGGAGGTGTTGAAGTTTCCAACTACTATTGTGTTGTGCAATGTTCTTCTTAAGGTCTGTCAGCAGTTGTTGTAGGTATTTAGCTGGTCCCTCATAGGGTACGTACACATTTAGGAGTGTGATTTCTTCCTTCTGTACATTGTTCTTGATTGATAAAAAATGACCTACACTGTCCCCTCTAATCTTTATCAACCTGAAATAATCTATGTTGTCCAATACTAGTAAGACCACCCCAGATTTTTTTGAGGTAATTGTTTGTTTGCAGGATTGTTTTCCATTTTTTGACTGTTAGTCTGTTTTTTCTGGCTGTTCAGATGTGTTTCTATTTTTGCTTTTTTGGTCACACCTGGCGATGCACAGGGGTTACTCCTGGCTTTGCACTCAGGAATTAGTCCTGGTGGTGCTAGGGGACCATATGGGATGCTGGGAATCGAACCCGGGTTGGCTATATGCAAGGCAAACGCCCTACCCAATGTGCTATTGCTCCAGTCCCTCAGGTGTGTTTCTTGTAGGCAGCAGAATGTGGGCTCAGTCTGTGAATCCATTTTGCCACTCTGTGTCGCTTAATTGGTAAATTTAGATCATTGACATTGAGAGAGATTATTGTTAAGAAGTTTTGTGCCATCTTTCTGTAAGGGTTTGTTGTGCTAATAGGGTTTTTTCTTGTCTTATAGTAAATTTAGTTCTTCTTTTAGGTTTGGTTTCGAGTTTATGAAGTTCCTAAGCTGTTGTTTATTCACAAAATAGTGTACCATTCCTTCGAATTTGAATGAAAGTTTAGCCAGATAAAGTATTCTTCGTGAAGCATTCATGATATTGAGTTTTTTCACTACATCTCACCATTGCCTTCGGGCTTGGAGGGTTTCCTCTGACAGGTCTACAGGCCACTGGCTGGGCCTCGGATATGGTGGGTCTGGGGAGGTGACACTCTTGTGCCAAAAGAGAAAATGGCTCCCATGCTGGGGAACTGAGTGCTTTGGGTCAGGGCGGCAGTCTGGGACAGGGGTGGGGGAGTGGCTGGGATGGTCTGTGTCCAAGACTAAAGCAGTAAATATTTTTATCTTACACCTCAAGTGTTTGTGCTATATGTTACACAAATTATATGTATGTGCATACATGGTTATATTTGTATATTTCAGAGACTAAGAAAAAAGTTAGAAATTGTACCTCTTCCTAATGAAACTACAAAGAACTTAAAAAATATCTCATTGACATTTTACATTAGTACCAGGACCCCAAAGATAAAAGTATGATGGAGTCTACTCACACTCCTAATTTTTTTTAACATGTGACTACTTAGTTTGCCCACTGATACAACAGAAACAATATTTCTATTAGAAACCATTTATTTGGGAAACTTCAAAAATATTCTTGGTGTATGGCAATTATATACAGACAATAAACAGAAGCTGGCATTCACTAATGATGTGAGATTCTGAAAACTCTGTTGATCATGTTTTCCTAACGGGGTCCATCATCTACAAGTTTGACTCCACGAGCATCAAGATATTTACTTTATAACTCTTTCATAAGCATACAACCTTTATTCTGAAAACTTTCAACCCACATTTTGATGTTCATCAAACATATCAAAGAACAAAAGATCTGTGGGAAAATTAAGCAGCATGACATAATTCCTTTAGTCAGAGCACAGAGTCCCCCTTCCCACAAACTTTGGGAGGATCTTTTATACAAAGATTTACTTAAAAAATGAATCATAGCACCACAAGCCAGAGAATGCTCCGGACCTCAGACTGGGCCAACAACACTGGGTGCTGGACCTAGAAGGTGCAGAGTCCCTGCCTTCTCCCGATGGAGTCCCGGAGACACTGAGCTTCTACTAACAGGGCTCTGGTTTTTGGGACTGGGACATCTCTCCAAAATGTGTGGGGGCACTGGAATGGGGGGGCGCCAGCCCAGTCTCCAGCCCGCCCCTGCTGCCGGAAGTCATGCCTTCAACCCGCCCTCAGTGCCATTTTGCTGCAAAGTCAGCAGTAAGAAGCCGGGCCGGCAGTACCGCAAGCTGGAGAATGCTCCAGACCCCAGAACAGGCCAACAACACTGGCGTACCAGACAGAGAAGGTACAGCCAGCACACCTTCTCCAGGTGGAGTCCTGGCGACACTGAACTTCTACTGACATGTCTCCAGTATGTGGGACTGAGATGTCTCTCCCAAATGCGTGTGGGCACTGGAATGGGGAGGTGTCAGCCCAGTCTCCAGCCTGCCCTGCTGCTGGAAGTCACGCCCTCAACCTGCCCTCAGCGCCATTTTGCCTCAACAGTCAGCAGCAAGAACTCGGGCCGGCGGCACCACAAGCCAGAGAATGCTCCGGACCTCAGAGTGGGCCAACAACACCGGGGCGCCGAACGGAGAAGGTGCAGAGTCCCCGCCTTCTCCAGATGGAGTCCCAGCATCACTGAGCTTCTAGTAACACAGCTCTGGTTTGTGGGACTGGGGCATCTCTCCAAACTGCACAGCCGCGTATGTGGCCGAGCCACCTTTCCTTATATTCAAAGAAAACGCTCAAAAACGGCTCCTCCACCCCTGAGCAGCCATTATTCTAGAGGCACAGAAACCCAGAGGCTGCTGGCAGCTCCACCCGTGGACTTTGAACTAAACTACAGTCCCATGCAGCCCTGGGAGGGAAAGGGATTTTGTCCTCATCCTTTTTCCCTCGCGGCAGCATGGCAACCACCACCATTTGGTGCCAATTGGACAGAAAGGTAGGAGCTTGCAGTGATGGGACACACGGGGAATCTCGCAATGTGGGGGGCAGGGGCAGAACCAGCCCTGCTTCCTGCCCTAATGAGACCCCAGTGGCCTCCCATAAACAGCTCCCCCACTCCTGAACAACCATGATCCCAGAGGCACACAAACCAATTTTGGAATGCAGTGGCCACTGGCAGAAATACCTCTGGTCTTAATACCATAATCCCAAAACTGGGCAGCCAATTTCATGATCGTGAAACCCAATATGCTCATTGTTATCAACAATAGAAAACATATGATCTAATTATGCCATTCTGACAGGTCTGACTGTTGGGGGAAAACTGCAAATAATGATAGTGAGTTTTTGGTCAAAAAATTGAATGTTATCATAGCAATGAGAGAGTTAATTGAAAATCATCTGCCACACAGGCAGAGGGGGACAGGGAGGGAGGGTGTCTGGGGTTCTTGGTGGTGGATCATGTGCACTGGTGAAGGGGTGGGTATTTGATCATTGTATGACTGAAACTTGATCCTGAAAGCCCTGTACCTGTTCTCATGGTGTCTCAATTAAAAAGCATAAAATAAAAAATAAATTAAAAAAAGAAAAAAGTTCCATATTTAAAAAAATAATAAAAAAATAAAAATGAATCATACGTTTTTTTTCCTCATTTGCTGTCAGCAAATTTTTGGTTTATCTTATTTGTCTTTTGTAATTTGTGACCTAAAACTAACCACTATTGAATAATATTAGGAAATATGTAAAGACAATGGTGAAACAATACAGTGAATAGGAAAGAAAATAAAATAAGAAAATCACACTGTTAGTCATTTGCCTTACCACTGATACACAGTCTTTCAATATGACTATATATGAAATGTTGTCAAAATATCCACATGTGAAATAAGGAGAAAATTTGTCCATGAAACAAAGTAATATGAAAGCAAAAGCTTTAACTAATCAGAACTGATAAAAAGGTATAATGAGAAAATTGTTGTGTTTGCATGTGATGAGAAAGTGGAAATAATTTCTTTCACATTACTCAAACCAAATCTTTATAATTAGATTTGTCACAAATAGAGGTATAACATCATTGCATGGGACACTCAGTTATATCACAAATAATTCAGTTGGAAATGTAAGTACTTTTAAGAAATGTTTACCAAATTAATAAAACTAAGAATGTTTTGTGCTAAGGACTTTTAAAACATTTAAATATCCTGAGGTGTTTGAAGAATGAGTACCAAAGTGAATTGTATTTGTTAAATTGAATAAAATAGATATATATGGCCAACATTAGAGTATAAATTAAATTATCTTCTATAACTTACTCCAAATTAGTTAAATATAGCTATACATTCACTGTTCTAACTATAGAGAGTAAAAAAAGGAAAGTCTAGTGACTTGTGGATAATTATGGAATTCAAATTTCTTGCATATTTAATATCTTACAGTTTTTTTACCATTTAAAAATATACAAACATGCTAATGTGTACTAGATTTAAAAAATAATGAAGACTTTTAAAATACTATATACTGAGATATTTAACCTAGACCAAAGATAAAGCATAAATATATTTTATTTTGAAATTATGTACAAGAAGTAGGACTACTATAGCATGCTTTTGACTTAGACCAATTCAGAATTTTAATTATTTAAAGGATAAGTTCATTTAGTGTTTTCTGAAATGTGTTCACTTTATATTCCTTCTTCTTATCATTTTTTTTTGTCTCTCAATTACAAATGTACACTACGGTCTCTGATTTGAAAACACAAACTAGACTCAACAAATCTTCTTTACATTGCTCATGATAAACTTTGTCAGTAGAAGGTGCTAGAGGGCCATTTCAGAAAGGAATAGAATGGAATTACCTTCCTGTTTCCAAAGAACGTGCATTCGCTTTCTCTTACTTATTTGGGAGGACATTTTCCCAATTACTATGCCAGAGCTAAAATATCCTGAATAACCTTAGAGCCATGACATTGCCCCTGAGATCACCCTGAGGTCATCTTGTCATGGCCCTCCTGATGCAGATAAGCTGTTGATGACTTATGGTTCCATCACTTAGGTTCCATCTTCTTTACGATGTACTTGTCTCATTTTAATTTATCATCAGAGAGCCTCAGACTTTCCATTGCAGAACATAAACTCCCAGCCTCCTATAGGACTCACTGACTCCCTCTTGTGTCTACCCACCAACTCTGATTTGCCAGTTTTGCAGTATTGTGTCTAATTTATCCAGTACCAGTGGACAGATTTGAAGTGGACAACCATGCCAAATTAAATACCACTTAATAATGCTGCATCTCCATCTTCTTGAATGAGATTGGAACTCCAGCCTTGGGAATACAATTCCTCTTCCAAGTATGAACTGAGGTTTCCAGGTATTCTTTGAAATACTTTGTCTTAGATAGTAGTATTTTTTTGAAGAATTCTGTCTTAGAAATGTTATTCAGAGTTGTCCTAACACTTTTTATAGTAACTAGTGTTCCAGGAGTCTCCAAGACCATACACAGATTCACAATTCACAAGAAGGAATAACAGCATAAAGTTTTATTCAGAATTATTATTAAATGTCAGGGAAGGAAACAGAAAAACTAGTAAAGAAAAAAAAGTGAAAGGAAACAGTTTCAGGTAATAAAAGTTGAGACCAAGTTAAATCAGATAGATTCATTTAAATCTTGCAGCATTAAGTCATGACAACATATGTAGTGTATTATCTACTAGAGCACTTATTAAAAATTCAGTGAGCCAACATTTTTATTAGAGACTGTCAAATGAAAACTTTTTACCTTGAACATGCCAAAACTCTAGAGTCTCAGAAGAAAAGCAAGTGTTCAGTATAAATAAATTATTTTATGTACATAAGCAATTTAGAAAGAGTGAACTGTTCTTATGTGGGAATGATGAAAAGTTTTCTGAAATTCAAGTTTTCAGGCACCAAAGAATAATGCCTTGGAAAGACTGGTTATGATAACTTTTTCCTAAATAATCTCTTATATTAAACTTCCTTTGTTGAAATGATTTGCAATTATTGTCTATAAGTTGCACTTGGTCTTCTATGTTATATGTTAGTCTTTGAGACTCATTAGATTTTTCCAATGTGGCACTAGTTAATGATATTTTCAGAAACTATTTAGAAAATCACTGCTGCAGAATACAAAATATTATCAGACGTTAGCCTCATGACATCTAACAACAATTTAATTTAGACAATTTAGCAAATGAAATCTGGACAGCTGGTAGCTAGGTTTATGTCTATACCCAAAAGTCATTTTAGACTCACGCAAGTAAAAAAAGGAAGAAGTGTGAAGTCTGTAAAACATGTTCTTGTTTTTTCATGAAAAACTTTTCTTTCAACTATTTTACTATATTTTGAATATTCAAATTATTTAAAAATATTCATTAAGGAAAGGGATTGGCTACTTTAAAATTCTACGAGCTTAAAAATGGGGAATGGAAAAATGCTAAAACTGGAGATAGCAGAAGCAAAATATATTTTACACATGTCCTAAGAAGCAGGTGGAGAACTGAAAACTCAACGCGATCATGTAGAACTCTCATTCTGGTGCTTTCTGATAAGAAAACACTGCCATCAAACCAGGACACAACCCATATTGATGCAACTAGACTTCGAGTTAAACTTACTAGCTTCAACAACATCTAAATAGCAAAACTTTGCTCAAAAAAGATCGTGTGTGTGTGTGTGTGTGTGTGTGTGTGTGTGTGTGTGTGTTTTAAATTACTAAAGTGCTTGGAAAATTAAACAGAATCCCTAACTAAAGTCTTCCAGGTAAGTACTTATGAAAACCTATGATTCTTACATGTAACAGGATGAAGAGAGACTAGATTAAGCCTCTTTCCTGTGGTAAAGTAGATGAAAGGTAGAGGGCATCTGCCATCAAAATTCCCCTGAGAAAATAAGTTCTCTTTGGACTATGCTGGCAGACAATCAAATGTTTTCAGTGGATAAATATACTAAACTTAAAAGCCAGGATAGCCTAACCCTATAATTTTATAAACATGGAACTGAACACAGGAGAATGACTTATATGTCAAAGAAGTACAGCTACGAGGAGGCTTTCTGAGTTAGTAGTATCAAGCTGGTAGAAACCGAGTTAATAGCAATAAAATACACAGACCCAGTGGTGTCATAGACCACTTGCTCACATCAGAGAACAAGATTTATATGTGTGACTCCTAACACAGGAAAGCTAACAACGGCTGGGCAATGTGGCAGCTATCACGAGACTTTATGTTTAAGTCATTATACATTTGAAAGCATCAGAGGAGAGAAATTGCTTTTAATTTTAGGCTTTATAATTGTTAAATATGTGCACTATAGTCTATAATGTTTTCAGGAGCATTTAAATTATCATTTTCCTGACAAATTTGAAAGTTAAATCCTTCAGTTAAATGCTACAGTATATTTGGGAATTTATTTTTGGGAATTCTTACAAATTTCACATAAGATCTAAAATATGCTTAGGTACTAACATGGTTATGTACTAACATTCAGCCAGTATTGATAGTACTGATACTCTTGTTTTACCTCATCATATTTTATCCTAACAGTATACATCATCGTAATCTCTAATTTACCTTAAAATAGTAATTTAGTTAAAAGTTTAAAGATTGTGATTTTACAAAATCACAAATTTGGTGCCTGTGGTTTTAAGAGGTACAGGTTTGATTATTTGCTCCTTTTTGTGGTTGTTCTAAACTCCTGTTTCCCATTTACTGACACATGTCATTCAATGAATATTATCTACTGTAATATCCTTGCACACCTAGAATATTTCCATAAATGGGGTATTGAGATATTCTGTACATTTTCGTTAATTATGAATGTAGTAAAGTATATCTATATAATTTGTCACACATTTCTAAAGAATTTACTTATATTTGATCTACAGTGGCTATGGGAACAAAGACACAAAAACAACCAATATTATTTTTTAAAATTTAAAAACATTAAATAATTAGTCTGGAACAAATCTTTTATAAAAATAAAAACAAATTTAGAAAGCTAATTTTTTTACTATTTTAGTAATCAATATCAGTATTGTCTCTTGAGTTTTCTAAAATTTTACAAGTATCAATAATAAGCACAGTATTTTAAGCTTTAAGGAAAAAGTGCCCAACAATTACAATAAAATGCTGCCCATCATATTCTATGTATGATGGCATAAGATTGTAAAATAGTCATAATAGAGCCCAATAGACTTGTGTGTCTATTACGTGCTTTAAGTAGGGCTAATGAGACTGAAAAATTAAATTTAATTGTGATTAATTAATTGAAATGTAATTAAATATGTGTGCTACTAGGAATCATACTGAACAGTGCAGAGCTAAAAATTGCTACTTTTAAAATAGAGTCATTCTATCATCTAAAATTGTCATTTCAGATCTTGTTTTTACAACAGGAAATTCATTGTTTAGAATAAAATTTGCAAAATATCAATATTTTAGACAGAAAAGAATAACGTATCACTGTTCAAAACAGCAATGGAAAAAAGCCTGTATTTAGGGTAAGAGTGTAAAACTTAAGTTAACTTTTCTTCTCATTAGGTTTCATTCCAAGGAAACTGGAGGAGAGGACAAGGCACTATAATATAAAATTTGGATATAAATTTTCTTAATATTGTAGTAAGTGGTAATCTCTTAACTTTCTTAAACATGAAATTAGATTATTAAATAATTGTATACTTACCCGAAGCTTACCAAAGTGCTGTTTATAGTGATATTAATGAGTGCTCTCTTCTAAATTAAAATTTAATTGCAAAATTTTATGTAACATTGCAAATAAAAATATAAAGGCTTTTAAAATGCTACAGCTGATACACATATAGATTTTAGAAGGGAACACAGCCAGAGAAGAGGGACAATTTAATTGCAAACATATTACGGTATCTGAATTTTGAAGAAGTGGTATGAGTCAGAGAACAAGGATACAAGTGGGATGGAGAGATTCTTAAAATACAAATTTTTAGTAGCACTGTCATCCCATTGTTCATCAGTTTGCTCAAGCTAGCACCACTAATGTCTCCATTGTGAGACTTGTTATTACTGTTTTTGGCATCTCGAATATGCCACTAGGAGCTTGCCAGGCATGCCATGTGGGCGGGATACTCTCGGTAGCTTGCTGGGCTCTCTGAGAGGGACAGACAAATCGAACCTGTGTTGGCTGAGTGCAAGGCAAATGCCCTACCCGCTGTGCTTAGTCATAATATTTTTAGACTAACAGTCTTAAAGAATTAGAAAAAGTCATCATTTTATCTATTGTTTTAATTCTTTATCATAATGATTTCACTCTTTATACAGTTGAAAATAAGAATTTGCAAAACTGGGGCCAGAGTGATAGCACAGCGGGTAGGGCATTCGCCTTGCATGCGGCCGACCCGGGTTTGATCCCCGGCATCCCATATGGTCCCCCAAGCACTGCCAGGAGTAATTCCTGAGTGCAAAGCCAAGAGTAACCCCTGAGCATCGCCGGGTGTGACCCAAAAAGCAAAAAAATAATAATAATAATTTGCAAAACTGACAAAAGAAAGGGAGTCTGAATGTCTTTCACTTCTCTGGTATTTAGATTATTTGTGATATAATTTTGTACTCCCTACGAAACAGATTTTACAGAACAAAAAGCAGACATAAATTCCATTTGAAATATTATGAAAATTTTGTTTGCATGCATCTAAATATCATGAGTTAAAAGTCATAAACTTAAGAGTAATTTATGTGGTGATTTGTAATTGTAATGTTTTAGTTTTTTTTTTAAACTTCATTTCATGAGGTTATAATGGACAAGTGTATGTTTCTTTAAATGATTTCACAGGTTGTGAAAAAATGTTAGTTTAAAAAACACTTGTGTTATAGTCACTGTTTTAAGTGAGCCTTATTTCATAGTACATTTTGCTGTAATAAATATGTGTTATCAGCTGCAAAAAGAAGAAAACATTAACGGAAAGTAGAGATAAAGAAAGTTGTAATAAGTAGCATAAATTCTTATTTAACTTATTATTTTATGCTTCATATTTGAACTGAGAAAGTATTAGTGAATATGAGAGATAAATTAAAGAAGGAAACATTCACAAATAGAAGCTGAATCACATGGCACACAAATTTTTAATAAGAAAAACATCAATAATCAAGAAAAGCTTACTGTATAAACATAAGGACTCAGGCTAATCCAGTTGAAAATCTTTTAGAAATAACAATCACATTTTAATAAACATTAAATGTAAATGATATATTAACAACATTCAGAAATCCAATAGAAAGATGAAAATTTCATATGCATAGGAAAGAAAGTGTATATAGTTATAATTATTACGTGGGAAACTCATCCTTAATATCAGCATCAGTTATTTTAATTATAATACTTGTTTTCTGCTCTGAAATATTAGTATATTAATATCAATTTATTATCTATATATTTTCCTACAAGTTTAAAAAATATGAGTTATAGACTGAAGGGAACCCAAACAGTAAAACTACAGTATTAGTTCTTGATGTTGACTGGTGTCTATTTGATTTATTTTTGAACACTTTCCTCTGTGTGTCCTGACGGCATGTGCTATAATGATCAATGTGAATGAGATGTATTTCCTGACCAAGCCAATATAAAAAGCATGAAAGTGAAACATTGCAGAAAAGTGAAGTCATTTTTACTTCTATTTGAAAAAAAATATATCTACTTTACTGCTTTTGACCTTTTAGTATTTTCTTGTGGCTAGCCATCACATCATCCAATTCTACAAGAAATAATCACTTCCAAAGTGGCATAAAATAAACTGAGAGATTGAGTGTATGATGAAACCACCTAGTAATAACTTCCATGAAATAGAGAAAATTTGCAAATTATAAACTAAAATTCCATTTTAGTTAAATAAAGCTTTAATTTTTTCTGGAATTTTAATATATTTAAAATATACCTTAATATATTTTCTAATAATTATAATACTTCTGAGCTACTGTATGCAAAAAAAAAAAGACCCACAAAGTGTCTGTTTTATGGCCAGCATTAATAATGACCCAAAATACATACGGTTCAGTGATTTTCAAGCTAATTTGTGCTCAAAAAATAAATCATCCTGTATAATTACTAGAATAAAAATCAAGTTTCTATTTTAACTGATGTATGTTGAGACTTCAGAATCTTTATTTTAATGATGTGCTATAGGAGAGATAGCACAACAGGTAGGGTGTTTGCATTGCATGCGGCTGACCCAGGTTTGATTCCTCTGTCCCTCTTAGAGAGCCTGGCAAGCTACTGAGAGTATTCCGCCCACACAGCAGAGCCTGGCAAGCTACCTGTGGCGATATGCCAAAAGAAGAAAACAGTAAGAACAAGTCTCACAGTGGAGACATTTCTGGTACCCATTAGAACAAATGTGCTAAAGGTTTTGTCACAAATATAATAGCAACAATAATATCTGAAACATAGCCACTTACCACAACTTTCCAAATGTCGTACACTATCTAAGCCCTTTAAAATATTTCAAAATATTTACCCTTAATGATCACAGTAGTGTCTGGGGGGCAAAGGCAAGTTGGGATAGAGAAGGAACCAGCATGACAATAATAGATGGAAATTGTCATTTGGACAGGACCGAGTGTTGTAGGTAAGTAAAAGAATATACCTGATAGGGGCTAGAGCAAAAGAACAGCCCATGTAAGGTGCTTGCCTTGCACACAGCCTACCTGGGTTTGATTCCCAGCATCCCTGGGGCAATTCCTGAGTGCAGAGCCAGGAGTGACCCTGTGCATCATCAGGTGTAACCCAAACAGCGGGAGAAAAAAAAAAGAATATACCTGATAACCTTTCAGTATCTGTATTGCAAAACATAATTAGGGAAGTAAGAGAAAGATACTTGGGACAGGTGGTGGGAAATTTTCACTGATGAAGGAGTAGGTATATGACTGAAACCCAAGCATGAACAAATTTGGAACAAAAAAAAACAAAACTTGACCCATTTTGTCCTTACAATCATATAGTTTGAGTTGTATATGCACGCTATTTTCAGGTGAAGAAACTGAAGCAGAGAAAGTTTGAATGATTGTTAACAAGTTCAAATAGGCAGAGAATAAAGATGTTACACCTCAACTGAATGTGATCTTTAATGATTCTGAATCCATCACTCAATCTCACTTCATATCTGGAGAGGATCACTGTCATCCCATTGTTCATTGATTTGTTCGAGCGATATCTGGAGAGGAACGAAGCATAATACATAGGTTGCTTCTAAACATTCTATTTTGCTATCGGTTAAGAAATCTAAAAATTGTTGGAAATATTTTCTAGTCATAAGCAAGAGAGAGACCTGATATGCTACTCCAGATCCAGCATTTATTTTCTTCCAGAAACTATCAATTGCTCAAAGAAATTTTGGTAGTCTCTAATTACAAGTAAGACTATTCAAATTTCTTAGTAGACATAACTTTGCTTTAATGACACAGCAAGCATTGATTTGAAATATGTTGGATCACTCAAGGAATTTTTATAAACTTGATTCAGTGTTTAATTTTTAGTAACAATGACAGCAAACTTCAAGAAATGATGAGGGGAAAAATTAAAAAGACTCCTTTCACTGCAACCTCCATGGTTTTCAGCTGTCAAGAATTCAGCTTAGCAGCAACCAAAAGTTTGCCAGAAGAGACATCCGTTTTAGAACCAGAAAGTCAAATGTGTAACTACCACTCTAGGAAATCCAATGTCGGTCCTGCCAAGTTGTCAAAGAAATAAACCCTTCATTGAATGTACTTATACTACCTACGTGCATCGCTGTCAAAGAAAGTGTCATTTGGGCAAGCACAATCGTTAGAATCATAGTCTGAAGCTGCACAGAAATATAAAAAACAAACAAGCTCGGAGCACCCCCTCCCCGCCGGGCAGGTCCCAGTCATTCGCCCACCGCGCCTGATCCCGCCCTCCCGTGTCCGACAGGTATATTGGCTCTTCCCCTTGGAGACCCTGTGCCACCTGGAAAAGCGCCCCCTGCGTCCCGTGCCCGCCCGCGGCAGCGGGACAGCTCGGAGCACCCCCTCCCCGCCGGGCAGGTCCCAGTCATTCGCCCACCGCGCCTGATCCCGCCCTCCCGTGTCCGACAGGTATATTGGCTCTTCCCCTTGGAGACCCTGTGCCACCTGGAAAAGCGCCCCCTGTGTCCCGTGCCCGCCCGCGGCAGCGGGACAGCTCGGAGCACCCCCCCCCCCGCCGGGCAGGTCCCAGTCATTCGCCCACCGCGCCTGATCCCGCCCTCCCGTGTCCGAAAAGGTTAGGGGCATGTCCTGTCATTTGGGGGCGTGGCCTTAAAAGTGGGCGTGGCCTGTTTCCAGAGCGGCGGCCGCTAATGCGGCCGCAGATATTTTTCTTACCATTCCACGCATTGTCCTTTGGCTACAATTGATTGAACTTATTTCTCTGAAGAACTCCCTCATCATCTTAGTTACTATATGTTGATACTCAACTAACCTAGCCTATCCTAACTTCACAAAAACTGTCAATGAACACATCAACTTGCACGGAAAAGTACTTTGTCAAAAGAGCATAACCAAAAATCTTTAGTCGAGGTTCCTCCCAAGTTAACGAGAGCTCCAGATAGTAAAGCCCATAACAACATGAAGAAACTGAGAAAATCCCCACCACTAGGAGAGAGACAAGAAAATATCTCACTAACCTCAGCAGCGACCTCCCAGAAATACACCCTCCTCTCAGATAGAGAATTCAGAGAGGAAATTGTGAGGATGATTCATGAACTCAACACAACTATGGAACGAACATCCAATAAATTAAGGGAGGATATGGATGCCGCGTTGGAACGCTCCACCAAGATAATCCAGGAAGAAATGAGAGCAGAAATTTCAAAGCTACGAACAGAAGTCACACAACTAAAAGAATCAGTAGATGAAATGAAAATCTCCGTAGGAGCCCTCAATAGTAGAATGACTACAGCCGAAGACAGAATCAGTGAACTTGAAGATGAGCTGCACAAAGCATATAGACAACAGCAAATAATGGCAAAAGACCTCAAAATGGCTCTAGAGCGAGTTAGAGTCCTAGGGGACGACCTCAGGAGAAACAACATAAGAATCATGGGAGTGCCGGAACCACACGGAACCAATCCCAATGAAAAAAACACCATTAAAGACATCATTGCTAAAAAATTCCCAGAGCTAGAGAATGTGGACATCCAGATACAAGGAGTCCGAAGGGTGCCAGCTAAAAGGGACCCAAATAGAAAATCCCCAAGGCATATCATAGTCAGAATGAGGGATGCCGTGGATAGAGACACAATACTGCAAGCAGCAAGATCAAAGAAGGAGATCATATACAAAGGCGCACCCCTTAGATTCACAGCAGACCTATCAGAAGAAACCCTCCAAGCCCGAAGACAATGGTGGGATATAGTGAAAAAACTTCATGAAATGAATGCCTCACCAAGAATACTCTACCCGGCTAAACTCTCAGTTAAACTTGAAGGAACCATACATTATTTCATGGACAAGCAACAGCTCAGGAACTTCATAGACTCAAGACCAAATTTAAAAGAAGGACTCAAAGGGCTACTATAAGACAAGGAAAAAGACCTATAAGAACAACAAACCCTACAGAAAAATGGCACAAAATCCAATGACAATAATCTCTCTTAATGTTAACGGGCTAAATGCACCAATCAAGAGGCATAGAGTGGCAAAATGGATTCGGAAACTAAACCCAACCTTCTGCTGCCTACAAGAAACACATCTGAATAGCCGGAACAAACACAGACTAAAAATCAAAGGATGGAAAACAATCCTGCAAGCAAACAGCCCCCTCAAAAAAAAAAGCAGGGGTGGCCATACTAGTATCCGATAGCATTGATTTCAGGCTGAAAAAGATCAGAAGGGACAGCAAAGGTCATTTTATATTCATCAAGGGATATGTGCAACAGGAAGAAATCACACTCCTAAATGTATACGCACCTAATGAACGACCAGCGAAATACATAAAAGAACTCCTAACAGAATTTAAGGAGGACATAACTAGCACCACGATAGTAGTTGGAGATTTCAACACTGCCTTATCACCTCTGGATAGATCGACAAGAACAACACTCAGCAAGGAAACGAAGGCCCTGAAGGAAGAAATGGAGGAGACAGGGCTAATAGACCTATACAGGGCTATATACCCCCAAAAGAAAGAATACACATTCTTTTCCAGTGCACACGGAACATTTTCCAAAATAGACCATGTTCTGGGCCACAAGTTATACCTTAATAGAATTGGAAAGATAGAAATTGTATCAACTATCTTTTCAGACCATGATGCACTGAAGATGGAAGTTAATCATGCACAGACTCGGAGAACCAAATCAAACACTTGGAAATTAAACAACTCACTATTGAACAATGAGTGGGTCACGGAGGAAATCAAGAAAGAAATTAAGAGATACCTCGAAACAAATGAGAATGAAGACACAAGCTACCAGAACCTATGGGACGCAGCTAAAGCTGTGTTAAGGGGAAAATTTATAGCTCTGCAAGCCTTCCTCAGAAAGGAAGAAAGGGCCTATATAGATAGTTTGACTTCGCAGCTCAAGATCTTAGAAGAGGACCAGCAAAAGGAACCCAAACCAGATCGAAGGAAAGAAATAATAAAACTTAGAGCAGAAATTAACGATATGGAAACCCGAAAAACCATCCATAAGATCAATGAAACAAAGAGCTGGTTCTTCGAGAAAATAAATAAGATTGATAAACCGCTAGCAAGACTCACAAAGAAAGAAAGAAAGAAAGAAAACCCTAATAAACCGAATCAGAAATGAAAAGGGGGACATCACAACAGAAACCAAGGAGATTCAAAGGATCATCAGAGACTACTTTGAAAGTCTGTATGCCACAAAACAAGAGAACCTAAAAGAAATGGATGAATTCCTTGACTCCTACAACCTCCCAAGACTGAGCCAAGAAGACGTGAAATACCTGAATAGGCCCATAAATATCAAGGAAATCGAAACGGTAATCAAAAGTCTCCCCAAAAACAAAAGCCCAGGTCCAGACGGATTCACTGGCGAATTCTTCCAAACATTCAAAGAAGACTTGTTGCCAGTTCTCCTTAAGCTTTTCCAGGAAATCGAAAAGACAGGAACCCTTCCGAACAGTTTCTATGAGGCACATATCTCCCTAATACCAAAAGCAAACAAAGACACCACTAACAAAGAAAACTATAGACCAATATCCTTGATGAATACCGATGCGAAGATTCTCAACAAAATACTAGCAAATAGAATCCAACAACTCATCAAAAAGATCATACACCATGACCAAGTGGGATTCATCCCAGGGATGCAAGGTTGGTTTAACATTCGGAAATCAATCAACATAATCCATCACATCAACAAAAGTAAAGATAAAAACCATATGATCATATCCATAGATGCAGAAAAAGCATTTGACAAGATCCAACACCCATTCATGATAAAAACTCTCACCAAAATGGGTTTTGGAGGAACTTTTCTCAAGATAGTCAAAGCCATCTACCATGAACCTATGGCGAGCATTATCATCAATGGAGAAAAACTAAGGGCTTTTCCTCTGAGATCGGGGACAAGACAAGGATGTCCACTCTCACCACTTCTCTTTAATATAGTACTGGAAGTATTAGCAATAGCCATCAGGCAAGAAAAAGATATTAAGGGGATTCAGATTGGAAAGGAAGAAATCAAGCTCTCACTATTCGCAGACGATATGATACTATACCTAGAGAAACCTAAAAGCTCTAGTAAGAAACTCTTAGAAACAATTGACCTATACAGTAAAGTCGCAGGCTATAAAATCAATACCCAAAAATCCATGGCCTTCCTATATGCAAACAATGAGACAGAGGAAAGGGACATGAAAAAAGCAATCCCATTCACAATTGTGCCCCAGAAAATCAAATACCTTGGAATCAGCTTAACTAAAGAAGTAAAGGACCTCTACAAAGAAAACTATAAAACGCTACTTCATGAAATAAAAGAGGACATGAGGAAATGGAAAAATATCCCCTGCTCTTGGATAGGGAGAATAAACATTGTCAAAATGGCAATACTCCCCAAAGCATTATACAGATTTAACGCGATCCCTATGGGGATACCCATGGCATTCTTCAAAGAAGCGGAGCAAGCAATCCTGAAATTTATATGGAACAATAAACGCCCACGGATAGCTAAAACAATTCTTGGGAAAAAGATGATGGGAGGCATCACCCTTCCCAACCTTAAACTCTACTACAAAGCGGTAACAATTAAAACAGCATGGTACTGGAACAAAAGCAGAACTGCAGACCAATGGAACAGGGTGGAATATCCCCACACACAACCTCAAATGTATGATCATCTAATCTTTGATAAAGGTGCAAGAGATGTGAAGTGGAGCAAGGAAAGTCTCTTTAACAAATGGTGCTGGCACAACTGGACAACCACATGCAAAAAAATGGGCTTAGAACTCGATCTGTCACCATGCACAAAAGTCAGATCAAAATGGATTAAAGACCTCAACATCAGACCACAAACCATAAGGTACATTGAAGACAAGGTAGGCAAAACCCTCCAGGATATTGAAGATAAAGGCATCTTCAAAGATGACACGGAACTAAGCAATCTAGTAAAAACAGAGATCAACAAATGGGACTACATTAAACTAAAAAGCTTCTGCACCGCAAAAGAAACAGCGACCAGAATACAAAGACTATCTACAGAATGGGAAAGGATATTTACACAATACCCATCAGATAAGGGGTTGATATCAAGGGTATATAAAGCACTGGTTGAACTCTACAAGAAGAAAACATCCAACCCCATCAAAAAATGGGGCGAAGAACTGAACAGAAACTTTACCAAGGAAGAGATACGAATGGCCAAAAGACACATGAAAAAGTGCTCTACATCACTAATCGTCAGAGAGATGCAGATCAAAACAACCATGAGATACCACCTCACACCACAGAGGCTAGCACACAGCCAAAAGAACAAAAGAAACCGCTGTTGGAGAGGATGTGGGGAGAAAGGGACCCTTCTACACTGCTGGTGGGAATGCCGGCTAGTTCAGCCCTTTTGGAAAACAGTATGGACGACTCTCAAAAAACTTGAGGTTGAGCTCCCATTTGACCCAGCAATACCACTGCTGGGAATATATCCCAGAAAAGCCAAAAAGTATAGTCGAAGTGACATATGCACTTATATGTTCACCGCAGCACTGTTTACAATAGGCAGAATCTGGAAAAAACCCGAGTGCCCTAGAACAGATGACTGGTTGAAGAAACTCTGGTACATATATACAATGGAATACTATGCAGCTGTTAGAAAAAATGAGGTCATGACGTTTGCATATAAGTGGATCTACATGGAAAGTATCATGCTAAGTGAAATGAGTCAGAAAGAGAGAGACAGACATAGAAAGATTGCACTCATCTGTGGAATATAGAGTAATAGACTATAAGACGAACACCCAAGAATAGTAGAAATAAGTACCAGGAGGTTGTCACCATGGCTTGGAGGCTGTTCTCTCATTCTGGGCAACTCAGAGAAGGGAACAGCAAGGAAAATGTGGTTGTTGGTCATGTTGGGGAAAGATGATGCGGGCTAAATATAGACTAGAGACTGAACGCAATGGCCACTCAACACCTTTATTGCAAACCACAACACCTAACCAGAGAGAGAGAACAAAAGGGAATTCCCTGCCATAGTGGAAGGGTGGGGTGGTGGGAGACGGGACTGGGAAGGGGGGGTGGGATGTTGGGTTTACTGGTGGTGGAGAATGGGCACTGGTGAAGGGAAGGGTTATCAAACTTTGTAAGGGAGAAACATGAGCACAAAAATGTATAAATCTGTAACTGTACCCTCACGTTGACTCACTAATTAAAAATAAACTATAAAAAATAAAAATAAAAATAAAAATAAAAAACAAACAAACAAAACCACTCAATTAAATATCCTGGCTTCTATTTTGGGAAAATGAGACTCCTAAGATAGGCAATTTTTAAAAGAAGAGGCTGGGGCTTTTGAAAAATATAGGGAGTCCAAAACTGTGAATTTGGGGGGCCAGAACAGTGGCCAGTTGGTAGGGAATTTGCCTTGTGTGTGGAGGGCTGACCCAGGTTTGATCCCTGGCACCTGATATGATCACCTAAGGTCCTTTAGTGATCCCTGGGCAAAGAGCCAAGAATATTCCCTGAGGACTAGGTGTGGAACAAAGTCAAAAACGTAAACAGCGCTTTTCATGAAGGTGGAGTATTTTTAATTTAAAGTCCTTGAAAGTAGTCTCAATTTGATTTTCTATTCTTTTTATCGTGCAGTGAATGCTTTCAGTTATTTTAGAATATACTACATTTTAAAATACTAAAAAATAGAATCTCGGAAAAAGACACAAATCTTAGCACTACTCCAATTCATTGTTAGTTTTGATTAGCAATTTCTAGGGCCGTATCTCTTTTAGAAAAATACAAATGCTAATTACTTTAAAGAGTCATGTGAGGATTAAATGAAATAACATAAGTAAATACTGGCCACCAGACTCTACTTTCTTCATTCTGTAAGAAAAATTTTCAATAGGTTTGAAATACTTTAAAACCAATACCATTAATAAGTATTTCTATAAAGTATATTGCTTGTGACCTTTAGAAGTGAACACAACCACTATTCCCTCTATCATGAATCTCTAATAAGACATTTTCATAACTCCTAGTTTCTCTCTCTCTTTCTCTCTCTATATATATGTATATGCATATATATATATATATATATATACACAATCCTGAAAGGCAGAAACCCTGAGACAGAGACAGATGATTGCCTATCAAAACACATTTTCCTTTCCTATTCATTAATAGAATCCCAATTTTATTCATTGAGATAATGAGCCTTATTGGAGGCCTAAAGACTCCAGACATTTTTAAAGTTACTATGTTCCATGACAATTTTCTAAAGAGTGTTGAATATAAAAGTCAGAAAAAAGTGTTAAAAGAATTGAGAATTTCAAATTTTTTCTCTCTCTTTTTTGCTTAGTGCTCCTTGGATCAAGGTTATTATTGCTGAAGATGGAGCTGCCATTTTGATCCACAAAGTAACTTTAAAAATAAAAACCATATGAGACAAAAAAGACCAACAGAAGAAGCAGAGGAAAATAATAACAGGGTGGCTTCAGTTTCACCACTGCACTATCTTTCTTTTCTTCATTTTATGTTTGTGTGTTTGGGTTCCAGTTCTGGACTGGAGTGATAGCACAGCCAGTAGGGCATTTGCCTTGCACGAGGCCGACCCCGGGTTCAATTCCTTCTTCCCTCTTGGAGAGCCGAGCAAACTAAGAGAGTATCCTGCCCACATGGCAGAGCCTAGCAAGCTCCCCATGGCCTATTTAACATGCCAAAACCAATAACAAGTCTCACAATGGAGACATTACTGGTGCCCGTTAGGGCAAATTGATGAACAACGGGCTGTCAGTGCTATAGTGCTACAGTGTTTGACCTACAACTAGCAGGGGTCAGGGATTATTTCTGGCTCAGTGTTCAGGGATCACTTCGGGTGCAGTTTTGGGGACCAAAGGTGATACCAAGATCTAATGTCAACTACATGCAAGACAAGGACTTTCACCCCTGTACCAACTCTTCAGCTCTGGAATTAAATATAAATAAATATTTGTGTCCTTGAAATACCATAAATCAAGCCTCCAAATGTAATCTTGAATGATCTCTTTTTAAATTTGTATTCATAGTACTTTCTACAATTTTTGACATAAGTAAGCATGTAAGTATACAATAAATGTTAGACTAGTCTACTATTTTAAGCTAGTAATGTAGATAAATGCATTTTGATTGCTTTATTTAAATTGCTATAATAATAGATTACCAAGTGAAAAATGGCGAATGCTATTGTCATCTGGAATAATGGGATATTCATCTACCTTTTCTAAATGTAGTAATATTCAAATGAAAAGTGAGTAAATTAACACTTGTCTATATCTGCTTCTTTTTTATATTTCTCTTTGAAAGTACGTGATCTATGTTTTTGATATAACTTTGATAGCGTGCAATCAAAACGTTCTTGAAACAAGATTTGCTGAACACTGTTTTAGATAGGAAATTTGATGAGAACATAAATTCTATTTCAGAGAAGGAGCTATAACAGATATATGTATAAATGGATATAAAAATCAATTAATCTAATACAATCTCTTGTTTCTCAAACAAAGAGTGCATATTTATCATTTAACTGAGTTCCCCTTACATTATTGAAAAAAGACATAGAAAGGTGAAGGTACAGTTGGAAACTTGGGTTAGATACAGAAGAGAAATTGGACATAAAAAAGGAACTTAAAAAGTATGACTTGTAATAAAGGAACAATGGTAGCTGTGTGATAGGAGGAAGGTGAGCAAATTCTCATCTTTTCTATAAGCTTATATGTATCACCCCTGCCAGTGTACAGGAGACAATATGAATCGCCAGGAATCAGATCTGAGTCAATGTTGTGCAAGGCAAAGACTTACCTGCTGTCCTATCATTTTTCCCCCAGAGTTGATTTTTTTAACTGACCACTGTATCACTGTATCACTATCATCCCACTCCTCATCGATTTGCTTGAACAGGCACCAGTAACGTCTCCATCATGAGACTTGTTACTATTTTTGGCATATCAAATATGCCACAAGTAACTTGCCAGGCTCTGTTGTGTGGGCGGGATACTCTTGGTAGCTTGCTGGGCTCTCCAAGAGGGATGGAGGAATTGAACCCGGGTCGATAATGTGCAAGGCAAATGCCCTACCCACTGTGCTATCACTAGTTTACTGATAAGCATGAAAAAGTCTTACTTTATGGTGATAAACTTATTATTTTCATAGTTTTCCAAAGTCTGATTTTATTTTGAGCTCTTTTCTAGTGCAGAGTTCTTCCTTCTTATAAATTATAAACATTATTATATATGAGACAAAATCAACTATATTAAGGTAGCTAATATTTATGCCAACATTGCACTTTCATTATTAGTTTCTTGGGATTTTTTTTTAAGGTTCAAAGTTTACCTTTGTGTTGCATCCAGTTTACCTACCTTCTCTGAGACTATTTGCCATTTGTGCCTTGACTTTTTGTTAAACCAAAAGATCCTATTAGATCCTGATGGTTTCAAGTAATTTCCTTATACCCCTGACTGTAACTTCTTAGGGTTAAGAGCGATCTGTCACACTGCCTTTTAATTAATAAACTTCTGTGTAATCAAGAGACCTACCAGGTCTAACTTTACTTGAACCTAAAAAACTATGATTCGTCTCTCCATTCTGGGATTATTTATGATTTCTTCTCATGTCTGATCCTGAGTACTTTTAACAGATATGCACACAGATATATATAGATATATATGTGTGTATATATATATATATCTGTGTATATATATTGTACATACATATGTGCATAAATACACATTAAAAAGTGTACCATGACTCTAGAAAGAACTATACTATTTGAACTTTTCAGTTTTATTGTTTTGATGATAGGTGCACGGTATTTCAATATTAATAAATATTAATAATTTTCCAAGAAGAGAAATAAAATCATATCAAAAATTATACCTCATTGCTGGTAAATATGTACTTCTAAATATTTTTATATGTGTTAAAAAATATTCCTGTTCTTGTAGTAAATAGAGTAGTTTGGTGATAAAACCCGATCTGTATATACTGCATTTTTCAAAGTTAAATTTAGTGACATTAACTTATAAATTGAGATATTTTCAAAATTAAATGGTAGCATTACTAAATATAATTTTCCTACTATTAAAAATGTCCTCTAATTCCAGTTTTATATGCAATTATCTATAGTTTGTTTCTTAATAAACTAATTTGAGACTATTCTACCATAATTATTCAAATAAATGATAAATATAATTTAGCATAAGTAAATGAGGTCAGAAATTATGAAGAAAAATTAATAACATATGCAGATGACACTTCATAACATAGCTTATCTAGGGAATATCTTAAATTAGAAGCTTCCATTGCTCTAGAGGTCTGTAACAGCATTAAAATACATTTCTTGATTATAAAGTAATTACATTTTTTCTGCACCATGGAAACACTTTACTGAAAAAGTAGAAATGAGAGGGAATTGAAATGTTTATAACATGTATCCAAGTCCTTTTAAAATATCAAAAGGCAATCATGAACTCAAATAATCAGAATAAAACAAAATTTACAAATAATACAGGTCTATATAATTATCAAGATGGTGGATTATATAA
Organism: Sorex araneus; assembly: GCF_027595985.1. Lineage (NCBI taxonomy): Eukaryota > Metazoa > Chordata > Mammalia > Eulipotyphla > Soricidae > Sorex > Sorex araneus. The sequence continues at coordinate 120,700,921 of NC_073305.1, read as the reverse complement.
ATTAGTGGTGTGAATTACATATCTTACAATAATAAAAAGGTCATCAGTACAATATTATTTCAGGGCTGGAGATATATTACAACAGGTCAGGTTCTTGCCTTGCATGTGGCTGCTCCAGATTCAATTCCTGGTACTCCATGAAGGCCCTGGTCACCAACAGGAGTGAATACTGAGTAAAGAGTCAGGAGTAACTCTTGAGTAGCACCAGGTGTGCTGCCATAAAAAAAAAATTAAAATATTTCAATGGCATGTTTAATAATAAACCAAAGGGCTTTAGAGTGGGATCCAAGTTTTTACGTTCCACAAACCAACTCTGTGATTTCCAGGTGAATCAATAATTGATATCTACATTGAGAGAATATAGAGTCTATGGGGGTATATACCGTTAGTTTAGGAGTTGGAAATGTATATTTCTGTCCATGGTATCTGGAAAAAGTTTTAAACAAATGACAGACAGCTGCTTTAAAATAATCTCTGTGTTTCTGGTATTGAAGCAAGGAACACGATAGACACTGAGATAAATAGATGTAGGAGTGCCTATTCAAAAAGATGTTGCAAACTCTTAATTACAGAATAATTTTAAATAATTTGCACAATATTCTGCCCTCAGAAATATGGGATTAAAGGGCTACCACTTATGAATTTTGCATAGTTACTTTATAGAGTTGAATAGAAAGGGGAAAACAACGAACAGATTTATAGTGGTGAAACTTAACAAAAACTAGGTAAAACATAAGACTAAGGATGACATCCATTTTGAGAGTACGCACCTCTTTTTAGGACATGATGAGAATTCAATATAACTTCCATGGTTTTCCAACACAAAATCTTGGTTTATGAGAAAAACTACTCAAAAACTGTCAACTTTATAGAAGTTATCAAAAGCAAGAGAAAATCTGAGGAACAGCCATAGATAGTGATTGACAAGACTGACAGTCTCCTAGGTATTTATTATATTATGAATGTGAGAACACTAATTTAAAAAGATGTTGGCACCTCTATATTTATATCAGCATTATTTTTAATACCCAAAACACAGAATCAACCTTTCTGCCCAATAATAATTGACTAGATAAGAAGCTGTCACATATACTCAATAAAGTACTTTTCTGACACTCGGAAACAAAGATTACATTTTTTCCTTCTGGAATGAGATGAATGAAACTTCAGTTGGGTATGCTTACTTAAATAAATAAGGAACAGAAAGACAATTAACAAATAAACTTGCTTATATGTAGAATATGAATAACTAAAGCAAATGGATTAGCACAAAAAACCCCACAAGACTGAGACTTTGACATGAAAACTATGGTGTTTATTGAGCTAGAGTGAGGAAGTGAGAAGAGTTGAGAAATCTTTTGGTGATAGAAGGCACTGGAACTTCTAGGTTGGTGTGGTGAGTTCTAAAGCAGATGGAAATACAATGCTATAATAATGAATTTTCTTAACACTGGCATATTCATAAGAATTGATAGTGGAGTAGAATAAATATAGTTAGGTAGAGTCTAGGAAAATCTGAGTGTAGATGAAAACCATTATTTTCACTCAATACCAATTGGATCTATTCCTTTCTTCTTTCAAAATGCCTAGCAGCATAGGAGAGCCATGGGAGAATAGTTTTGATAGAACCTTTGAATTACAGATGTAGTAAAATCTGTGTATTAAAAATCAGTTTGGAGAAAATTGAGCATGCATTTGAAATATAACAACTCATTTATCAAGGGCTAGAAATGAAAAAATATAAATTCAGAACAGATATGCTGAATGTGCACTAATGTAAAAGTAGGACAAAACCAATTAATGAATTACCTAATGAATTTGTCATGGCAAAAAAAATGGGGAAAATGGAGATGCTATCAAAATAATTTTATCAAAAAACTGGCCATATTCACATATAATAGCATGTCAATGATTAGACAGAAAAGATGAGTTTGACTAAAGCAATGTTGAGTTCTAACAGGTACAGAGGTTGATAAATAATAATATGGACAGCAACCTTCATATTTTGGTCAGGAATCGTAGCATTAGTGTTGTAATGAGACGGTCATGAGCTGGTTTATTTTTTAGTTCATTTAAATTAATTAATTTATTTATTTTATTAAAACTGGAGTGATAGCACAGCAGTTAGGGCTTTTGCCTTGCACATGGCTGACCAGAGTTTGATTCTTCTGTCCCTCTCAGCGAGCCCAGCAAGCTACTGAGAGTGTCCCACCTGCTCAGCAGAGCGGGGCAAACTACCCATGGCATATTCAATATGCCAGAAACAGTAACAAGTCTCATAATGAAGATGTTACTGGTGCCCGCTTGAGCAAGTTGATGAACAATGGGATGACAGTGACTGTGCTACAGTGCTATTTATTTTATTGAATCACCGTGAGATACAGTTACAAAGCTTTCATGTTCAAGTTCAGTCATACAATGATTGAACACTCATCCCTCCACCAGTGAACATTTTCTATCACCAGTGTCCCCAGTATCCTTCCACCCCCATCCAAGTTCTCCCCCTGCCTCTATGGCAGACAATTTCCCCCATACTCTCTTTCTACTTTTGGACATTATGGTTCGCAATATAGATACTGAGAGGTTATCACGTTTGATTCTTTATCTACTTTCAGCACACATCTCCTATACAGAATGATCCCTCCAACCATTATTGACTTGGTGATCCATTCTCTATTCCAGCTGCCTTCTCGCCCAGCTCATGAGGCAGGCTTCTAACTTTGAAGCAATATTCCTGGGCCTTGTCTCTACTATCCTTGGGTATCAGTCTCATAGTATGTAATATTTTATTCCACAAATGAGTACAATCATTCTATGTCATACACTTCTGAGTGAAGAGTAGCTGATAGTCCTGTACTGGCTTAAAGATGACTCCTTAATTTAGAACCTGGAACCTGAAGATGCCCACCTTTAAAAAGCTTTTCTCTACCCCTTTTACTCACTGGTATAAACTTGGTAAGCTCTAGCAAAGGTAAACTGCTTAATGTTGCATCATCAGCACTCACAATGAGGCAGAGTTTATTGGGAGTGACATCCTGTGGCATCCACAAAACTTCTGGATAGGCCCCTTTTAAAAAATTATTTTCATAAAAAACCTAAAGAAGGAATCCTATCTAATTTGCTCTCAGCTTCTCAGATAAACACTGTGGTCTCACTTTTTGTCTTTTCTGGGTATAGAATGATAAAAAAGCTCCTTTTATTATACTCCGAAAAGTATATCAACAGAGAATTTTGGTAATGATTGGCTTTAATAGCATTTGTGCAGAACTTGCTTAGACAGTCCTATAGTTTCCATTGTCCTTTTAAATCAGTTCCTTAATACTTCACCATATGTCTGCAAAAGTTTCTAGTAACTGTATGTGGGCAAATACTTTCTCCAGAATGAGAAGTTCAAGATATTTCTCCAGAATGAGAAGTTCAAGTTCTAGTAACTGTATGTGGGCAAATACTTTCTCCAGAATGAGAAGTTCAAGATATTATTCAAATGGAAGCAACTTTCAACATTGCCCCATACACTCGAGTTTTAGTCAGTGAGTCTCAGTCCTGGTTGAACATGAGAAAGACCTAAAGAATTTTTAGATTAAAATCTGAAGGAAATTTAAGCATTACCCATTTTGGTTCTGATTAATTAATTAATTTAGTTGGGAGAGCATCAGACATTGATTTTTTTTAAGTTTAAAGATCAGCAAGAGTTTATGATATACAAAAAGAAGTAAAACCCTGTGAGTAAGAGTTGTCAGTAAAGAAGTAAAGTGTTAAGGGTTTCCTAATGTCAGCTAATTTACAATTATTTTCTCACTTCAAGGCTTTTTCTTAACCTTACCTTTTAACTCCTTAATAACTCCTGCAATATTTCAGCATCATTTCCACCTAATTTTTAAGCATTTTTTTCCCTCCTTATTTCAGCAGACGTAGGACTTGCCTTTCTTTTACATGTGTGTTAAAACTAGCACTCACTGATTTGAGCTGACTCAAGGGAAAATTAAAACCAAAATGAATATCACTGTCACTGTATCACTGTCATCCTGTTGCTCATCGATTTGCTCAAGTGGGCATCAGAAACGTCTCTATTGGGAGACTTGTTGTTACTGTTTTTGACATATAAAATATGCCACAGGTAACTTGCCAGGTTCTGCCATGTGGACGAGATAAACTCAGTAGCTTAGCAGGCTTTCCAAGAGGGGTGGAGGAATCAAACCTGGCTTGGCTGTGTGTAAGGTAAACGCCCTACCCGCTATACTGTTGCTCCAGCCCAACTGAATAATATGTCAAGCATATTGAATGAATTTGAATATTGTTCATACTTCTTTCTGTACAGATTTAAAATCTTTTTGTCTTAAGAATTAAATGATATTGCTGAAGTGATATGGCTGTAGAGAGCACAGGGGTTTATGTGCTTGGCTTCCATGTTGCTAACTCCAGTTCTATCTCCAAAATTGTGGTCCCCTTAGCACCAGCAGGAGTGATCCTTGAGCACAAATCCAGGAGCAATCCCTGAGTAGTCTGGGTGTGACCTAAATAAACAAAAGCCAAATGAAAGAATTAAGTGGTAACATAAGAATATCTTAAATTTTCTTAAATTTTAAGTAATAAATACACACACATATATAATGTTTATAGACCTAGATTCTCGTTACATCCATTGGCTTCTATGAGTGTACAATCCCTAATTTTGATCTAAGGAATAATCTAAATTACCACATGGAAAATCTGAACTCACGAAACTCTGCTAATGCCCTGCCCCCAGATAAAGCCATGTGGGCATGGTTTTCCAGTTATACTCTCCCTGTATATCTTATAAGATCCATCTCATAAGAGGTTCATCATAGTTATACAGGACACCAGAAAGAATGGGAATATTCTAGAAGGAAAAAGAAGAGATCACTAACTCCAGAATGCCAGGGACACTATGGGAAAACAGTGCAGAAACCCACCAAGAAGAGTGGATAAGGATAGAAGCCTGAAACCTCAACAAGGAATACCGTATATAGGAGACTAAATGGTGAGGATGTTTAATGGGATCAATGGAATAGTGGAACAGAAACCCAACAAAATACAGAAGGATATGATAGAAACAGTGAAACAGACATCCAATAAAACACAGGAAGAAATGAGAGCAGAAATAAGAAAACTATGAACAGAAGTGTTATTCACAAAAACTTCAGTAGATGAAACGGAAAAATCAATGGTTACTCTCAACAGTAGAGTGACAAGAATCAGTGTCCTTGAAGATGAGCTGCAGAAAGCACCCAGGTAACCATAGAAGATAGAAAAATATCTCAAAAGAGTTCAAAGGTGGGCAATAGAACTATGGGAGGAATTCAAGAGGAACAACATAAGAATCATCAAGTCCAAGAAGGACAGGTAGACAACCCCCAACAGGTAGCAACAGCTAAAGACACCTTTGCTAAGAAGTTCACATTGCTAGAGAATGCAGGTATCCAGATTCAAGAAGCCCAAAGGATACCAGCTAGAAGAGACACCAATAGAAAGACTCCAAGATATATCTTAATCAGAATAATGAATACCACAGATAGAGACAAAATACTGCAAGTAGTAAGGTCAAAGAAAGAAATTAAATACAAAGGAGCATCTCTTAGATTTACAGAAGACCTAACAAATGAAATCCTCCAGACCCAAGATCAATGGTAGGATATATGAAAAAAATAAATGACATGAAGGCCTGACCAAGAATACTTTACCTGGCTGTACTCTCATTTAGATTTGAAGGAATGATACAAAACTTCATGAATAGACTACAACTCAGTAGCTTGACAGATGCAAAACCAATTTTAAAAGGATTGAAGTGGCTACTGTAAGACAAGACAGACCCCACAGGCACAATAAACTTATATTGAACGAGGGCACAAAATCCCATGACAATAATCTCTCTATATGTCAATGGATTAATCACACCAATTAAGGGACACAAAGTGGCAAAATTGATTTAAAAAATGAGTCCAATATTCTTCTGCCTACAAAAACACAGTTGAATTGTGAGAGCAAACATAGAATCAAAGTGAAAGGCTAGAAAACAATTCTTCAAGTAAACAACTCCTTCAAACAGGTCAGAAGGGCCATAATGTAGTACTAACTGATGATTTAAGGCTGAAAAGGGTTAGGATGGACAGTAAAGGCACAGTAATACTTCATTACATAGAAATTATAGTAATCAAGGGATATGTAAATCAGGTAGAAATTACACTCCTAAACATATACACACCCAATGAGGGGCCAGCAAAATAGTTACAAAAGCACTACTAATAAACATTAAGAAAGATATTAGCAGTAACACAATAGTTGCTGGCTTCAACTATTGTAAATTTGGAGACTTCAACACCACCTTGTCACTTTTTGATAGATAAATGGGACTAAAATTCAGCAGGAAATACTGGCTTTGAAGGAAAAATGGAAGAGAGAAATCTAGTAGATATAAATAGGACTTTTTATCTCCCCAAAACTGAATACACATTATTATCCAGTGCACCTGGTACATTCTCAAAGATTGACCACATGGTAGGCCATAAAAAATACCTCCATACAATAAGAAGATAGAAATTGCATCACCTATTGTTTCAGACCATGATGCACTAAAAATATAAGTTAATCACACACATAAATGGAGAATAAAATCAAACACCTGGAAATTAAACAGCTCACTATTGAAACACCAGTGAGTTAGAGAGAAAATAATAGAATAAAGCAAAAGATTTCTGGAAACAAACAAGAATGAGTTTACAAGCTAACAAAACTTGTGGGACACAGCAAAAGCAGTATTAAGAGGAGAGTTTACAGCTCTGCAAGCATTCATCAGAAAAGAAAAAAAAGGGCCCATATAAACAATTTGATTTCATAGCTTAAGATCTTAGAAAATGAGCAAAAAATAGGCCAAACCAGGCAGGAGGAAGGAATTGATGAAACATAAAGGAGAAATTAATAAGCTGAATACCAATAAAACAATGCAAACAATCAATGAAACCAAGAGTTGGTTATTTGAAAAAGATTGATAAGCCACTAGTGTTACTGACAAAGAAAAGAAAAAAGGAAGAAAGATGGAGAGAGAGAGAGAATGCTAATAAAGTAAATCAGAAAGAAAGAGGGGATATCACAACAAAAACCACAGAAATTCAAAAGATTATCAGAGATTACTTTGCAAATCTCTATTTTTTTAAAAAACAAGAGAAATTTTGAGAAATGGATAACTTCCTGGATTCCTATAATTTCCTAAGGATGAAACAAGAATATTTGGAATACCTGAACAGACCTAGTCCTGTTGAGGAAATTCACATGGTAATCAAAAGTCATCCCAAAATTAAAAGCCCTTACCCAGATTGATTCGCTAGTGATTTTTTCCAAATCTTTAGAGACGAGAGATGCCTATCCATTTCAGGCTTTTCTAGGAAATAAAAGAGTTAACATTCCAAACAGTTTCTATGAGATAAATATCATTCTGATAGCAAAAGCAGACAGTGACACCACTTCTTTTGTGGACTAAATAAGAAAATAAGAGGGCTATATCCTTGATGAATACAGATGCAAAGATCCTTAACAAAACACTTGAAAATAGAATCTAACAACTCATCAAAAAGATCACAGACCAAGATCAAGTAGGATTCATCTTAGTGACATAATGATGACTTGACATTCACAAGTCAGTCAAAATAACACACAATATCAACATAGGATAAGTCTCATGCCTCCACACTTACCTGTCTTCACCGGGGCCCCTTTGAGTGGGGTGGGTTGTGTTTTCCTCTATGCCCACATCATAGTTCTGGCAGCTGAAGACCTCTGGAACCCAGCCACAGCCATGCTAAAGGCCCCTCTCCACATGTTTGAACATGCCTCACACATGAAGGAACTGGCAGAGAAACCCAGGTGTGTGGGACCTGGGGCAGAGATCTCCAAGCCTGCTTAGATAGGTAGCAGATCCACCTAGATCCCCCATTTTCCAGCAGCTAGGTAGTCACACCCACAAACTGCCCCCGGGGCCATGTAATCCCACCAATGGCCAAAATCCAGAGACTAAAACAAAGCTCCAGAGACTATAAAACAAAGCTCTCAGTAGCCACATGACCTTTTATAGACAAGTTCTCCCTCTCAGAAAACTTCACAAAGTAGCGAGAGCATCCTGCCCACACAGCAGAGCCTGGAAAGCTCTCCATGGAGTATTTGATAAACCAAATACAGTAACAATGATTGGTCTCATTCTCCTCACACTGAAAGAGCCTCCAATGCAGTACCTCTGGGAAGTAAGGTAGAGACCAGAAAGACAATGGTAGTTGGGAGAGATCTCTCTGGACAAGAACTCAGTGCTGATAGTAGATAAATAGATATTAATGATAACCTCTCAGTACCTATATTGCAAACCATAATGTCCAAAGAAAGTGAGAGGAAAAAAAGGAAGAAAAGTGACTGCCATAGAGGGAGACTGGGGCAGAAGGGAGGGAGGTGGGCTAGGTGGTGAGAGGAAAACTGGGGACATTAGTGGTGGGACTCATACGCTGGTGAAGGAACATTGCATAAACAATATTTAATCATGAACAACTTGTAACTGTGTATCTCAATTAAAAATAAATTAAAAATAAATAATTTAATTAAAAATAAATAAATAAATGAAAATACAGACACAGGCACAAACATACACATATAATAGTCTACATAATTAATTTGCATTCTAACCAAACACCATGAAGTTCTCTTTTAAGCCATTTAAGCCATTCTCTAACTGCTTGCATAAGTCTAACAACATGACCTCGATGGTGAATTGCTCTGTTGCTATTCTTGGATGAGAAATTTTGTCAGTATTTAATCAGAGAAACAACTGAAATTTGTACATGACGTTCAAAGATGCCTGATGTTATAGCTCAAAATTTGAGATAAGTATTACTTATTCAATTGTGTCTGAGTAAAAGACCAGTTTCTGCCATGACATGGAGAAGATGAAAATACAGATTATGGAGAATAATTTGTAGTCATACCTACAGTTACCTTGGAAGACAGAAAATATAGATGCTGAATTGAGTGTAAGGGAAAGTAAATTATTTAAGATATCTTATTATTCTTAAGGCTCAAGCATCTTCACAATGATTACTTTTTCAGATTCACCAGTTCATAAAAAAATCCTTAATGTTTATAATAATGTATATAATGTTCATAAAAAATTCTTAATGTTCACTGCTTTGCTTAAGGAGTAGACTTCCTTTCATGAGAATCAGGCAGTCACACTCTACCAGGCCGACAGTTTGCATCTTCTGTTCAGGGCTCTTTGGAAAGTATCTTGTCAAGAGACAAAGAATGTGTCAGATCACAGAAGTTAAAGAAGAAAACAAGGATGGTTCTGAGTAACTAATGGGCAATATTTACCTCCATTTTTGATTCTTCAATCATTACCAATTATCTGAACAATCTATTCCAGGGGAAAATGAAAGAGATTTTCTTTAAGACTAATCTCTCTCAAAAAAGAAGAGTGAAGAATTGTATTTAGGATAACAGTATGTCCCTGTTTTGTTAGATATGCCATGTAAGCATGAAGAAAATAATATTTGGGGATTACACTTTCTTCACAAAACTTTAAGTGGCATTCATTGATTGCAACTTCAAAGAAGACAAGTCATTGAAAAGCTTGGCTTAAGTACCAGTTGACTGTTAGGGTTTCCCTGATAGAATTTGATTGGATGAGATAGTCTGTAGCTAAAGGAAATATTGGTGAAAGAAACAAATAAAAGGGGCTGGAGAGATACTACAGTGGGAAGGGCAGTCACCTTGTATGTGGCTGCCTGGATTTGACCTCTAAGACCCCATAAGTTTCCCCAGAGAATTGCTAAAAATGATCTCTGATCACAGTGCCAAGGTCACTGAGCAAGCACCACCAGGATGGGCCCAAAATATCAACAATGAAGAAAAGAAATAAAATAAAAAGCAAAGGAAAGAATGTTCAGGGCTAGAGAGAAAGTTCAATGCATTAAAAGCATGATTTGGGGATCCTCTGCGCCTAAAGACTTTGATTCCAGAGACCTAACACTTTCGGGCATCCAGCGCAGCTTCTAATAACAATGCACTGGGACTGCAAACTGGTCTATGCAATTTCTGGTAGAATTTTCCCTGGACTTTATGCAGAAATCCAAAACCGTGCGGACGCTGCCGCATTCGCGCAACTTAACATCTATAATTGTCAGCTATGTGAAACGGTTCCTTTTGAACAGGTCTGACTTGGGGGGGGGGAACTCCAAATAATAACAGTAAGTTTTTGTTAAAATATTGAAGGTTATTAATGTAGCAGCCACCTCTCTGGACTATGAACTAAGCCAAAGCCCCACGCCGGCCGTTGCGGCGTGGCGTACACCATACTATAAGGCGCGGGATGGGGGATGAGGGTGGAAAAAAAAAAGGGAAAAGGAAAAAGGAAAAAAAAAAAGAGAGTTATGTACTTGTAGCAGTGGGGCTCCATATCTCTTCATTCCCAGCAATGGAAAACTAATTATCAAATGCTTCCTTGGTGGTAGGTCTGTCTCTCTTGGTTAGAAACTCCAACAACTATAGTGAGTTGTGTGTTGAAATATGGAATGCAATCAAGGTAAAGAGAAAATGAAGTGAAACTCATTAGTTATACTGTAGGGGGTAGGGGGTGGGGGCAGGGGGTATACTGGGGTTTTTGGTGGTGGAATATGGGCACTGGTGAAGGGATGGGTGTTTGAATATTGTATAACTGAGACATAAACCTGAGAACTTTGTAACTTTCCACATGGTGATTTAATAAAAAGTTAAAAAAATAAATAAATAAATAAAATAAAATACATTTATACTATAAAGGTAAAAAAACTAAAAATAAAAAAATAAAAGCATGATTTGTATGCTGGACATGCCCACACCTACTCCCCAGCACTCCAGAGGAATGTCTAGGAGCAGAGATCTCAGAGTAGCCTCGAGCCATGATGAACATGACCGAAAACAAGAACAAATATTTTCTGAGTTAAAGCTATATTTATGTCTCTCTCTCTCTCTCTCTGACACACACAAAGAGGAGGAGACGATAGAGGTGGGGGGAGAGAGAGTGATAATAATGCCAATATGTTGGGCCATAATACTACCAAGTGGTGATTTTGTTTATCACAAGGAAATCAATCCTACTCTCTATTTCTCCAAGTAATCAGCACTTCTGTCCGTCACTGGGCTCTCTGTTTCTGTGTCCACAATACCATAAGCCTTTTCTCTACATCCTTTCATATTCTATCTGCTGCATTAAAAGTAGATGGCATGAAAGTATATTTACTTCAAAATGATCCAAAGATATCTCTTCAGGAACAGGCTATCAGATTACTTTCTTCCTCTTCTATTTGCTTTAAGATCAATTAAGAAGCAATGTTCCCCCCACCCCTTTGAGTGATTGTTTTTTATCATCTCCTCTTAGATTCACTGCTGTAGTTTTCTCCTTCATACTAAGTTGATAGTACAGAATACTGATGAGAAAATGCTTATTTTGAAACTGCTTATTTCTTCAAGCACAGCAAACTTGCACTGCATTTTTATAGATGTTTCCTGGTCTGACCTCATTCTTATGAGGGTGAGAGGTAGATCCATGGCAAAAAATAAAACATAAATTTTGCATTTTAGATTCTCCAAGATTGGGGAAAAAGGAGATGTAGACCAAACCATATCAAAAGAAAGTGATGGAGGCGACAAGATTTTTAAATTATGCTGAAATTAGTTTCTTTATGTGATAGTAGATTCAATTTTCAGCACATTACCATTAAACATATAGTTTTGTGGGGAAGGGGACTAAAAGAAATCAGGTTATATGTTGGAAAAGGATTTATCCTCATATTGGTTTTAGAAATGTGCAGCTGACTCATAGAACACCTATATTAAAATAATAGTGGCTTATCTTAGTAGGAGAACTCTACAGCTTTTGTGAAAAACTGCAATCACTATTGAAATTCATTCTTTATCTGTATTATTTTTCACTATCTGAATAAATGTATGTACATTTCTATAGTTTTATAATATTCATGCCATATAAAATTTCAAGATGGTATATAGATTACTTCAGTGTTTTGGTAAGATCTGCAAATACCAACCAATTTTGTCCAATAAAATAGCTTATAATTAAAAATGTATAATTCTTGAAAGAAATTAGCTTTTGCTTAATTGATATAATTAAAACAGTTTTGAAGTGATTGCCATTTTACTACCTAAAATAAGTCAGCTGTCAGAATGAACTGACAGTGTCAATTCTTATGTTGTCAATTCTTATGTTGACAGTGTCTAGGCTTATGTTGCTTATGGTATGAGAAATCCAGTAGTAGAACTGCAATAAGGTGGTCTATCTTGTATTAGTAGTTGAAAATTGGACTACAATGTCTAAAGGTAATGGAAAAAATTAAATAGGCAACTATGTACATGGTAAGAATAACTGTCAAGTCTAACATACCTATATATTTACTGTTCTGTGAGTTCTCCCTTTGAAATAGAACATTAACCACAGGTACACGCAGAGAAATAAAAAAAAATAAGGTAAATTCTTTAATAACAACCCTTTCACTTTAAGAAAAATTAGATTGCTAGAAGCAAAGGTAGATGATGAGTAAAGGGTCTCAAATAGAGACATAGGGAAAAACATCTTAATTCTTAATGTTTTCCTGAAATTTGTATGGTATAATGCAGTTGCACTTCAGTTACAGAGTAAAAAGCATTTACATTCAATGTGAAAGTTAAAAGTAAAAATCTAGGATCATGATCTGAAGAATAGTGGGTCACTAATTGTTTAATTTCTTTCAATACTTAACATATTATATGTTCAGTTTGGAACTCAAATCTAGGTAGTGGAATATAAATTACCAGTGCAGTCTTTTTTGTACTTATTCAGTGACAGTCATTCAACTTACTTTGGGTATACATTCACACACATATTTTGATAAAGTTAACCATGAATGAGGGGAAAATTGAATCTATAAGGAAATGTATAGATCTGGGAATGTTGCCAAGCATTTAGAGACAAAATGAGACCCTGAGATATAAAATGAAGTTTTAGCCCACTTCACATCTATTTTCAGAGATCTTCATAGTTTTTTTCTTTATATTGAATAATTACAGCAATTAAAACTGCTTAAATATTTCCAAGTGATAGCAAGGTCATATGTAAATGCAAACCATCTGATTGTTTTCACATTCATTCAACAAGTATTATATTCCTAACATTTATGAGGCATTGAGAAACTAAAGTGAATAGTATGACTTCCTTTACCCCTTTACCTCTGAATGCTTTAATTTTCATGAGAGACATAGAAAGGCAAACAGATATTTGCATTGCAGACTTAATCCAGTCTTGACGGATTAATTTTTTAAATGTGTCTACATATAGACTTATAATTTTTTCTAATATGCTTCTAATCAGTTTTAATTGAGCTTTGCACATGCAGGTGTCAATTTAAATGACAAATGTCACCATCATGGAGAGTATCAATCCAGAGGGGGAAATTTGTCTGATAAAATGTTACCATGCTAATATGGACATTTTAAGGTAACTTGGAAGTCTCTCTCATCCCTGCTAATACTATCCTATCAGAGAGCAGAAGGCTAAACTCATGCTTTAAAAGAAAATCAGAGATTTTTTTTAGTTTATTATTTTTTTATTAGTGAATCACCTTGAGGGTACAGTTACAGATTTACACATTTTCATGCCTGTGTTTCCATCATACAATTATTGAGAACCCATCCCTCCATCAGTGCCCTTTCTCCACCACTGATGAACCCAGTATCCCTCCCACCCCCCAATCCCATCCCCTCCACCGCACCTGGCCTCTGAGGCAGGGCATTCCCTTTTGTTCTCTCTCTCCTTTTGGAAGTTGTGGTTTGCAATAGGGGTATTGAGTGGTCATCGTGTTCAATCTATAGTCTACTTTCAGTAGCATCTCCCTTCCCCAGCAGGTCCTCCAACCACATGTTACTTGGTGTTTCATTCCCTATCTGAGCTGCCTTTTCCCCCAGCATGTGAGGCCGGCTTCCAACCCATGGAGCAAACCTCCTGGTACTTATTTCTACTATTCTTGGGTTTTAGTCTCCTATTCTGTTATTTTATGTCATGCTAAATGAAATGAGTCAAAAAGAGAGGTACAGACATAGACATGGAAAATCAGAGATTAATTAATAAACTAATTTTACTGAAGAGAAATTTAGATTTTCTGGTTATGTTTATAATTCAAAATAATAGAGACAATGAGGATCACGCTATATCCCCACAAAACATAGAACATTCTTCAGGCATAAAGTTAAATATAATTAATCTATAAAAATAATTTTTGAATAGGAAGTTACTATGAATTGTCATAAAAGAAAATCAATTCACAGCACTAAAAGTATTATGGTTCATTTAAACAAGTTGATTTTTCTATAGTTGAATATTCAAGCATCAATAATGTTTACATTTCTGTGGTAAGAAAATCAGAAATAATTGAAATGCTTGTGCTTGGGGCTAAAATGCTTTATAAAAGATTGGTTGTGACTATGCTGATAGTTTCTCTAAGAAATTTTATAATTTTAGTGGCATACATTAATAAAGAAACAATGTAACAGACCCAGTCACTCATGTACAAATACTACATTACATACATTATGCATTGTAATAAGAAATCACCAGAAAATAAATGTGCTAAGTTTATTAATTTAACTTTATTTTAGTTCTTTAGCAATATGTAGTGTTTACCAGGTGTCAGACATAATGCTAAGTATCTTAAAACTTCATAACAATTTAATATTTAAAATTTTGATAGAATAAAATAAAATCCAAGACCAAAAAATTATTTAAGGAAAATTAATATGCATTATAATCGTGAAACTGAAATAGCAGCAATAATCTAACTAAAAGTATAATTTGTGGATAAAGTACAGGAGAATAAAATTGTTAAGAATCTAGCAAAGATTTAGCCACTATTTATTTCCCACAGACAAAATGAACAGATTGGCTTTTTTGAGTCCTATGAATAAGAAAGGATAAGAGCAATAGGGATGTTCTTATTTTTGTGGGGGTTTTGGTTTACATGAATGGTTTATATGAGTTATTTATGTTTATACATATATAGTATTGATGTACTTATATGATTCGTGATTCGTACTTATATGATATATGTACACATGTTATGTATTATTTAATTCTTTGATCATTTATTAAACTATGCCATTATGTCATTTGCCTCCTGTATGCATTAAAATAATGATTCATTCCCTGAAATCTGTTCCTATTTAACCATGCAAATAACTATGAAGAAAATTATTTGTATAATTTAGAAAATTAGTCCTAAATAATTTGTGCTAATGCTTATATGTGGATCATAACTTTACTAAGAAATGTATGATTTTATCATTTCATTCTATCTGAAATCCATTAAATATGTGGTGGGGGTAGAGTTTTAGTACAGGGCTTAAGGTACTTGCCTTAAATGTGTTCAATCCTGTTTTTAACCCTAGATCTGTGTATGATTCTGTAAAAACTGCCAGGAATTTTCCCTGAGCACAAAACCAGGAGTAAACTCTGAGCATAACTGAATGTGAAAAACGAACAAACAAACAAAAAAAAAACCTCCAGAAATTCTTCATAAAGAAATGAAGAGCCACAGATATGCCATCTCAGGAAACAAAGTAGCCTCATTTTTAAGAGCAGTAGGTAGGTAAACAAAAAGAAAACAATAACATAATGAATTGAGTATTATAAAGAAACTATATAATTTAGTTTGTCATATAAGATGGACTCCAAAGTGAGCAGGTTTCAGTTGTAGTGGAATTTGAGCTGAGCAGGTAAGGATTTAACATGTGTCATTATACACGAGAGATCACTCCTGTTAGACAAGTTTGTATGAAAGAATAAATGCACAAATCTGCAGAAACTACAAATATCGTAGCTATTTTTCCAAATATCGCACATTATTTAATAATCTTGTGAGGTCCACATATTATGTTTGAATATGCCAGCCAAATTATGTTTCTCAATTTAAAAAGCAGCCATCCTCTCCCTGAACATGGTGACCAGCAGAACTCATCACGTGAGAATTTGTTGGATATTCCCTGCTGCCTAAGGATAATCTGGGTTTCTTACTAACTGCGGCCAGTATACACATTATAAAACTGCTCACAGAACAAGAGGGCCGTTATCTTAAAGCATAATTTTCTATCCAGCCTTTTTCCAAGATATATTGAATTATGAATAGCTGGAGAGATAGTATAACAGGTAAATTGCTGGCCTTGTTGCAGGCTGGTCCATCCGAGTTTCATACCTAGAATTGCACGGCCCTTGGAGTTTAACAGGAGTGATTCCTGAGCATAAGTGCAAGGGAGGAAATTAGTGAGAATTGCCAGATACAGGCCAAACAGGAAAAGAAAAAAAAACACAAGACTAATTTTTGTATTATACAATTTATGAAAGGAAGATAATACCCAACCACATGGACATACTTTCCAGTTTATACACATAGATATTTTTTCTATATCATATCTAATATTTTGTTCAATTGCCTAAGAAAATAGAAATGACAGTTGACAGTAATAAGTGGTGAGATAGCATAGAGTGGGAGTTTCCAAGAAGAAATGTTGGCCTTGCTTTTGAGACATTCAAAACTTGTTAATAACTAGAATATTTTATTTCATAACACTGTAAAACTCAGTAAGGGCCAGGTAGGAGACATCAGAAATCATAAATATTATCTTGTCTGTTTCTCCCCTCAACCTTTACTTTCATAGCATGATGAAACAATAGCATAATAATTTTATATTAAATTTAAAACTAATTCTGTAGTGGAAAATAGCATCACTTTAGAACAAACTAAATCAGACAAGTAGAAAGAAAAGGACTGACAAACATAACAATGATCGGATATTTCCAAGTCCTTCTGGTGGTATCCATTTGCTGTATGTTCATTCATTTTGTCATCTGCTCTTCTTAGCAGGTGCCAAAGGTTTAAGAAAAACTAATGTGAGAAAAATCTTAAAATTCAAGAAGCACTATTCATTCAGATGTTTCACAAGGAAGTCCTTCTCAAATTTAATTTGCCTTGGTCAAATTGGCATACAATCAGTTTTCTTCTGTGGACCAAATTTAGAAAGATAACAGTCATTTTAGACCAAGAGGGCCATGTTAAAAAATTTACCAAACTGTTCAGTGAATATTCAGAAAAATATTTCCTGCTTTTATTTCTGGTGTAGATCTCAGAAATTATCCTTATGTTCCTTTGAGAACAGTAAGACCGTTATAAGTCTTTTTTTGACAGCATGCTGCTACTTACTAGTTAGGTTCTTTAGGGTACCAAAAAGGCAGAAAACATTTAATTTTCAATTATACTCTAAAATTTTTGCTTATGTACATTTAAGTGACTCCTAAGCATGGTCATGGAAAGTGTAGATGATAATTTATATTTATGTACTGATTAAGATAAGTTTTGTGGTTCCCAATAGCAATTTCACACTCTTCTCATGGAACCCGTTTGGAACACAGCATTATTTCCAGATAAATGGATCTAAGATATTCTTCTGAATACATTGTTTCCTTTTACTTATTTATTCAGCCATAATTTATTAGAGAGATTCTGCAATGTATGTGAGAGGCAAAATAACTTCTTTCTGGACACTTACAAATGGAGAATGACAACAGAATGCAAACTATTAAAAATGTGTTATTTCTTCTATGAAGCAAAAATAGAGGGACTACAACAAAAACTTATTTAGAGAGATGTCATTCCAAGGGGCAATCATAAGGTTTAATAACATTCAGCAAAAAGAGATTCCAGACTTTGCTTTAATTGATTAGTGTATTAATTAACAGCAACATGTTTCTCCAGGAAAAATAAACTTTTGATGAAACAACCTATAACTAAATATAAAACAACAAATAATTTCAGGTTTAAAAATAAATAATGGCAGGAAAACATTATATTTATTGCCATTTTCACATCTTAAAATCTTAATTTCTAACAAGCTTTTATGGTAAAAATATCTTAGCAATTTTCTTTAATTTTATTTAGTTTGTAAAGGAATTAAATGGTTAAGTTACATAATACTCGTTAAAGCTGTTTGAGAATGTTTGAGGACTATACATATTTAACTACAGGGAAACAGATAAATCAACCTTTTAACATTATGTTAACTTTGATACTTTTATACTATAAATGTTTAGAAAGTTTTAAGAATATCATATTGTGAAGCAAGTCAGTATGTTATTTGAAAAATACATTTCGGTGAAACTGACTTTTAAATGTATTTGAACCACCACTCTTTAGTGTGGTTTTAATGCACATGAATAACAAAAATATTCTATGATTCTAATATTATTGATAATTTGTAATGGAGGCTAAATATCAGATACTGTGAAGACAGTATCACTATCCTTACTTTACAAGTAATAAAAGTACAGTTTACAAAATTTTAATAATTGGGAGAAAAAGTCAGAAATAAAAATGCATGTCTATAACTCTATGTCATAACAATTTTATATTCATTTTATCAGCTATAAAATTATCTTGTATAATAAAACAGTATGTGATATAAGTGTGTGGGACCCGGGGCCCAGCTCTCCAAGGGTGCTCGGATCAGGACTGGGCCTCATCCATCCAGTTTCCCATTTTCCAGTAGCTAGGCAGTCACACCCAGAAACTGACCCTGATGCCTTGAAATCCCATCAAAGAGCAACATCCAGAGACTGTCAAACCAAGCTCTGAAGAGAGCAACACAGAGACTTTTGTCCCCGAACTTGGCTGTCATCACCAGGGTCCTTCAGAGGGGGTGAGTTGAGTTTCCCTCCCCTCCCTGAGCAGACTCTCAGCAGTTGAAGACCTCCAGAACCCAGCCACAGCCATGCTCGAAGATACTCTCCACATCTGATAGCCTAGTTCTCCCTCTTGGAGAACATGGCAAGCTACCTAGGCTTATTACCCGCATGGGAGAGCCTGTGAAGCTCCCCGTGGCATATTCATATCCCAAATAGAGTAACAGATATATACATACTTCTCGAAGAGCACTGCAAGCTATTGAGAGTATGCCCCCCACACAGGCAGAGCCTGGCAAGCTACCCATAGCATATTCGATATGCCAAAAACAGTAACGATAGATCTCATTCCCCTGACCCTGAAAGAGCCTCCAGTCACTGGGAAAGACAAGTAAGGAGAGTCTGCTAAAATCTCAGGGCTGAGAGGAATAGAGACATTACTGGTGCAGACTCAAGTAAATCGATAAACAATAGGATAACAGTGATACAGTGATGTGATATAGTACTGCATGGTTGTATTTTTAAATGCCAGAAAAATATAAATAGGCTTCTTTTTTTAAATTTTTCTTTTGTGTCACACTTTGGAGTATTAGGGCTTATGCCTTGCTTCATTATGAGGAATCACTCCTGGCTGACTTGGAGAAACATAGGTATTGCAAGGACACACCATATGTAAAATAAGTGCACTACCCATTGTTCTATCACTTAGGCCCCTACCTTTATTTTATTTTAACATAAAAGCTGAAACTAAAAGTATAGACACCGCTTTGTATTGTAGCACACTGTCATCCCGTTGTTCATCGATTTGCTCGAGCAGGCACCAGTAACATCTCCATCGCGAAAGTTGTTACTGTTTTTGGCATATAGAATAAACCATGTGTAGGGGGAGGGGAGGTATACCATGATTCTTGGTGATGGAATATGTGCACTGGTAAAGGCATGGGTGTTCAAGCATTGTATAACTGAGACTTAAACCTGAAAGCTTTGTAACTTTCCACATGGTGATTCAATTAAAAAAAAAAAAAAAAGAATACACCATGCGTAGCTTTCCAGGCTCTGTGGTGCATGCGGGATACTCTTGGTAGCTTGTTGAGCTCTCTGAGAGGGACAGTGGAATCAAACCTGGGTCAGCCTCGTGCAAGGCAAACACCCTACCTGCTGTGCTATAGCTCCAGTGCAAAAATATAGACATACGGATGATAAATTATTAAGGGGCATATTTATATTAGGTTTACAAGGTTACACCTGATATATTTAATAAACTGCACTGAAAAACAGGAGCCAACTGGTAGATTAAATTGAAGTAATGAGATGAACGAGGGGAACAGTGAGAACAGTAATAAATGAAAAACACGTGATCAAATATGATGACACAGTGCAGAGTAGCAATAAAATGCATCAGAGAGTCAAAACCAGTATATTCTTGAAAAGACGTAAAAAGAACAAAGCTCTCCAAATACTTGTGTATTTTATTTGGAGTAAAAGAGAGGGGTGGGTCTATAGGTAAAAGCATTAGTGTCTTATTAACTCCATCATATCCAAAGTGTTATCATTTGAACAGGAAATACTATATTAACAATGAGTTATATTGTTGGCTAGTGGCCTTCAAAACAGTGCTCAGAAGGCAGGGAGCCTCACCTGCAATCTTCACCAACAGGGTCATACATAGCACCCAAGAGATAGTGGGTAGGATTCTTGCCTCGCACTCCAACAACCCTGTTTTGATCACTAGTACTACGTATCATTCCCCAAGTTTGCCAGACACTGAGCCAGGATCAAGCACTGATAACAGTTGGGTGTTATATGCTAAAACAAAAATCAAAATAACAACTGTAAATGGTCTTAGTTTCAATGCAAGGACCCAAGCATTCAATGCTATTAAGTAACACGGCGCCAGGGAATCTTGCCACCCTAGTGGCTCAGAGGGACTCCAGGATCACACCCATTTATAGGTAGTGCTTCTAGGAATGCACTGGTGATGATTGTGGTGCTAAGAACAGAATCAAGTAGCCACCACATTCCAATTTTCAAGCCCTGTAACCAATGATATTTTTTTTCAGTATTTTTATTTGGTATTTCCCTTACATTGACTGTACTTTAAACCACTTATTTTTAAGATATATCCCCATTTGGACTTTACATTCTCACAAAATATGGCTTATAATTAATAAAATTTGAAGTAAAACAATATTCAAATAATTTTCATAAGCATGAGTTCACAACATATTCAAAACTTTCCCAGTAATTCTATATGTGTCCTGATAATCATGTGAATTTTTAAATTTCTTAAATATTTTTTACAGAACAGAAAATCAAGCCAAGAGATTCACACTTGCAAAGAAAATATTATTTCTGCTGAGCCATTTTCTTGATCCCATGTTAAATAAGTTACGATAATACTATAGAGGCTCTGGGAATATTTTCCCAACTCACAATACATTTCACCAGTGGCTGTGATAATGTTTGTTCAAGAGTAGGTCCCAGACTCTCAGAATTTTACTAACCTGTAACTTGGTGGAAGTACAGGTACTCAGAGTCTACTTTGAACCTCCAGAATCAGAAGTTTGGGGCTAGGACCCACTGTCTTAGTAAAGTGAAATAATTAATTAAGGAATGTTGACTGAATAGTATAATTAGAAATTGTTGCCAAAATAAGAAAAAATGGGTGTTAGTGTAGAAACATACATATATTTTAGATTTGGAAGATATGAATAAAATTGGGAGTTCAATATTTGGACATGTTAAAAGCCTATTATTTTGGAATAGTGTATTATCTCCAGTGGAACTTTCAAAATTGACTGTATTGCAAGATTCTTGACTTGAAGACTGACCCAGCTTTTATTATTATACTTCCTGTATTTTATGCATTTTTGTATTGTTTTATTTGATGCAATTAAATGTACATTTTCTTATCTTAAACATGTAATTAACTTGAGATGGGTACACATGTACAGTATAGAACTAAGATTGTGAATTATAGAATGACACACCATATTACATGTACTCTATAACTACTTACTTCTCTGCTCCTCTCTGATCTATCCACAATTAAAGACAAATTAAATAGATAAGGTTGCTTAGGGATGGGTAAGTGTTAGAAGGTGGAGAATGACTACTATTTTGAAAAGATTTCTTTCTGAAGTTATGATATCTAAGAATACACTGATGATCACAGAATATCAACAGCAAACTAGTGTCATTGAGGTATATCTTCAAATGGGCAAAAGTAGTGGCATGTAAACATATGTCAGAAAAGCTGTTTCTTTACAAAACTAAGAGGAGCAATTCCAATATTATAGGTCAAATGAAAATGAATTAAAAACTTAAAACATTTACCTGTTTGTAAATGAATTTGCCATTTCAAAAGGTTCCTAAGCTCATAACTCTGGGGAAAATAATTAACGTTAATGGAAAATCTAAAAGGCACAACTGTAATTTTTCATAAAACTCTCCAATACTTCTTCTGTGCTCTCAAATGGTCTTGAGATAATTGTCTCAAAGTATAACTATAATCTACTTTGAAGTGTTTTTTTCTTCTTGGCATAACAAAAATGAAAAGCAAAGAATTCACAGAGAAAATTTTCTAATAAGATTGTAGTTGACCTAGTATTGTGGATTAGGGCTTTTTGATAGACTTTTCACCAACATTGTTTTCATATTTTTTCATATCTTCATTGTTTTTATTCCCCTAACTGAGTACATATATTAATTTTTCTGGAGCAATAGCACAGCAGGTAGGGCATTTGCCTTGCATGCAGCGAACCCAGGTTCGATCCCCCTGTCATCCCTCTCAGAGAGCCCAGCAATTTACCGAGAGTATCCCACATACACAGCAAAGCATGGCAAGCTACCCGTGGCATATTTGATATGCCTAAAACAGTAACAACAAGTCTCACAATGAAGATATTAGTGGTGCCCGCTTGAGCAAAATCGATGAACAACGGGACAACAGTGCTACAGTGCAGTGCAATTTATGAAGCAGAATTTCAAAATAAGAAAAGAAAGGCATAAAAAGGTAAATATTTAAACAGATAGATGATTCAACATAAAAATTGGTACCTAAACAAACTATTTAAGCACATGTACTCCAATTTCTAGTTTACCTAGAGTTCATTCTAAATATTATTTTACATACTAAGTTTAATCTGAGATATGTACATATAGCTAGAATATATATTTTCATTATAACCTGAGTTTTAAGTTAAGTGTTTTGTAGATCAAAATTTTACTAATTAATTTACTGATGAAATTGGAGAAATAAAAGCAATGTTATCATCACTCTCACTGTCACTGTCATCCCATTGCTCATCAATTTGTTCGAGGGGGCACCAGTAACACCTCTCATTGAGAGACTTATTATTAATGTTTTGGGCATATCCAATACTCACGGGTAGCTTGCCAGGCTCTGCCGCGTGGGCTCAATACTCTCGGTAGCTTGCTGGGCTCTCCGAGAGGGGTGGAGGAATCGAACTCGGGTTGGCCGCGTGAAAGGTGATTGCCCAACCACTGTGCTATTGATCCAGTCTAATGTTATCATACTCTCAAGAATTTTTATAGCAGATAATAAGTTTTATTGCAAATGAAAATTAAATAATATTGGAAATAGGTAAACATATTTTCAAAACATTATATTTTATATATATATTATTTTTATTCTTCCAGTTTCCCTCCCCACCCCAAGAAGACCTCCAAAGCCTAGCCACAACCATGTTCAAAGTCCCTATCCACACGTTCGGACAAGCCTCACGCATGAAGGGACAGGCAGAGGAACCCAGGTGTGTGGGACCCGGGGCTGAGGCCTCCAAGGCCGCTCTGATCGGGACTGGGCCTCCTCCGCCCAGATTTCCCATTTCCCCGTAGCTAGGTGGTCACACCCAGGGACTGCCCCTGGTGCTGTGTAATCCTGTCAACGGCCAGCATCCAGGGATTTAAAAGTCAGCTCCCGGAAGTACAGGACTACTTTGCAGCCACACGATACCTTATAGCGTACTTCTCCCTCTGGGAGAACCTGGCAAACTTCTGGGAGTTTCCTGGCCACATGGGAGAGCTTGGCAAGGTCTCCATGGTGTATTAATATACCAAAACCAGTAACAAGCTGGGGTTCATTCCTCTGACCCTGAAAGAACCTCCAGTACGGCATCAGGGAAAGCCAAGTATAGAGAGGCTTCTAAAATCTCAGGGCTAGGACTAATGTAGATGTTACTGAGACCACTCGAGAAATTCAATGATCAACTGGAGGATGATGATGATGATGATGATTTTTATTCTTAAACAATATCGAATAGTTCTAAAACTTCACAGAAAAGCAACTGGGCTTGAACTCAACATCTTTCATGTATTATTTCACCTGGACAGCTTTGAAGAAATTACTCATTTCTTAGTCTCAATTTAATTTGGGGGATTCGCCCACTGTGCCTGAGCCCGCCCTCCCGTGTCCGACAGGTATATTGGCTCTTCCCCTTGGAGACCCTGTGCCACCCGGAAAAGCGCCCCCCATGTCCTGTGCCCGCCCACGGCAGCGGGACAGCTCAGAGCACCCCAGCCTCGCCGGGCAGGTCCCAGTCATTCACCCACCGCGCCTGAGCCCGCCCTCCCGTGTCCGAACAGGTTAGGGGCATGTCCTCTCGTTTGGGGGCGTGGCCTCAAAAGTGGGCGTGGCCTCTTTCCGGAACGGCGGCCTCGTTAGCGGCCGCAGATATTTTTCTTACCGTTCCATGCATTGTCCTTTGGCCACAATCGACTGAACCCATTCCTCCAAAGAACTCTCTGATCATCTTAGTTACTATATGTTAATACTCAACTAACCTAGCCTATCCTAACTTCACAAAAACTGTCAATGAACACATCAACTTGCACAGAAAAGTCCTTTGTCAATTTAATTTGGGAGTAAGAATTTACCTTAAGAAAGTTTTGCTCTGATGATTGAATAAAATAACATGTGATGTGTATCACACTAAAATATTTTAAACATTTTATTGCACACTTAAATTAATTTCACATTTAGATAAGTCTAATTTTGAATTTGTGGAAAAATATATTTGTTAGTATAAACTGTTTCAGAAAACTAAAATTAGATTTTATTTTCAGATACAATGTTGAGTATAATGTTCCCCTCTAAAAGCCATAATATTAAAATAGCTTTACACATACATTCTTTGAATTTTAAGTTAAATGTGTCTTTACATTAATTCCTAAAGTTATTTTCTTAATTATGTTTGCTTAAAAAGTTTTATGCCAATAGGGACTTAAAGAGTCAAATAAATAAATAAATAGATAAATAAATAAATAAAAAGATCTCTGAGAAATAAGATTGAAATCTTCATATCTTTGAATCCTGATCAGATCTGAATTTTCCTAGACAGAATTTCATGACAATGAGACCCTGAGGTCCTGAAACTAGACATTAAAAGTATCTACATATTTAATTCTTTATTGTTTGCAACTTAGCTGCCATTCAATGAAGAAGCCCACATTACTACTATAGAGAAGCCTGTACAGCAGATCATTGAGGTCCCCAATTTTCCATCCCACTGAAATTACGACCCAAAGCAGGAACCAACTTCTTAACTTGTACTTTATTTTGTTTTAAAGGAGTTAATAATTCTTTATAATATTAACTTATAAAGTACTTTATAAGTTAGCAGTACATTTTCATACCCTTTAAAAATCTGTTAGCTTGCCATTCCCACCATCCAAATACCACTGAACCTCCCATACATCCAGTTACTTGTCTCCCCTTAAGTGACTCAGTTTTCTTTTTTATATGATCTTATTTGTTTATTATTACTTTTTTCTCTTGAATATTGGAATCATCCCAATATATCTCTGAAATCCAGAGCTAGAAGAATATCAGGTCTACCTTTTTCTTTCATTTTTATTGAATTACCATGAGATACAGTAACAAAGCTTTCCTGTTTGAGAGTCAGTCATACAATGACCGAACACTCAACACTCCACCAGTGCACATGTTCCACCACCAACGTTCCCAGTATCCCCCTCCATCCCACTTTTCCCCCTGTCTCTATGACAGACAATCTCCCCCACACTCTCTTTGTATTGCTTGTTATGAATAGCATAAGATGTCATTCCACACTTGTGGAATTACAAAATTCCAGATAATTAGCGTCCAGAAAAAAGATCTCTGCAGCTAACTTCTCAGTTCGGAGATACCCTTGTGTGTCTCTGGATTATGAACGTTAAGGAGATTAAATAGCAGCTGGAGAAAATTTGTGGGCATGACCTCCAGGGTCCTATGGGGTTTGGGGGGGGGGATGAGAAGTACCGGCCCATCTCCTATCCCTTGAGTCCTGGAATTTGTCGTCACTGAACCCACGTACCTGTACTTCAAGTTGAGTTCTAGGAATTGGAGGCTGCAGGGGTTGTTAGGGGGCAGGTGGAGGGACCACACCTGCTCCCATCTGAGGCACCCTTCTGAAATCAACCTGGATTAAAGTCCAGAGGTATCTCTATAGTGAGCTGCTCGGTTCGGAGATTCTTTTTATGTGACTAGTGACTCAGTCGTTGAATTAGAATTCTGAGGTGCGCTTTGTTAATTTTATCTTACTTTTCTTTCCCTAGAGCTAGATCATCAGTATCTGCTTATATTCTTCTGACTTACTTATGTTAGCATTACCCCTCCAATTCCTTTCACACTGTCACAGAAAAATTGATCCATATTTACAGCCAAATTACATTACATTCTATTTTGTGTGTATGTAGTCCCAATTAAATACATACATACAAAATGGAATGATACACACACACACACACACACACACATATATATATATACATACATATATATAGTTGTTGTCACTAATATGTTATTGAGTACTGGGGACTTGGGTTGTCCCATTGGCTACTGTAAATTGCACTGCAATGAATGTATTTGTGCATATGTATTTTGGAATTCATATCTTTGTTCAAAACTAACATATTCTATTTGAATGAGTTGCCATAAATTTTAACATCCTGTTTTTACAGCAAAGGCTACCTAAGGGATGCGACATAAGTAAACACATTCTATTACTTATAGTTTGACTATATGTAGAAAATGAATAACTGCTGCTGTTTTGAGTCACTAAATTTTGAAGTAGTGTATTAGATAGCAATAGGTAGATCTCAGTCAAAAATAAGCACTGTATTCAAAGTTTAAAAGATGTCATGCAGAAACTTTTCTCTTTCCTGAGTTCCTCTCATAATACATACACAATTCTCTCAAACTATAGTCTCTTTTGACTAGGAAATCTTTGTTAATGCTTATTAAATTAATAAATAAGTGGGTGTAAAGTTAAATGCCAGTTACATAAAAATGTCTTTTATAATTTTAGGAAAGATGTGATTTTTTAAACTTGATCACAACATTAAGTTATATTTGAGGAAATCAAAACAAATGCATTGCATTATAGTTTGACAAAATGATAATTTGAAAGTAAAATTATGTAAAGAATATCAGGAACTAGAGTCTGAATTTCCATGCTACACAAGTTGAAAGAAACTAAATATAAAAGAACATTAGATCTTCTAGTAAAATAGAGTTCCTGGAGTTATCGTTCCTTGTGGCATGTTGAAAATATTTGTTTTAGACATTGACATCAAATTCCTTGGGATTCCCATGATCTTTAAAACAACAACAACAACCAGCACCTTATAATTAGCCGCAAAGAGAATGTGTACTGACTTATTATAATGTACAGTCATACTATTAGGTGCATACCACCGTGTGGTGTTAGGCGGGAATAATTAGACACCAGATGGTGATATCAACTCCAATAGAGAATGCTTATGTATTATGCATGAGAAGTAACTTTATTGTTGTTTTTATCCATTTGGTACCATTATGCTGCTCTTGGACCTCAATCAGTATCAGGGAAAAAAAAAACAAACACTTTGAATCTGGAATTTTTCTGTTCAGAACAATTTGTAACATCACTTTGTCAGATTCTGATCAGTTATCTCCCTACTCAACTTGTAGAATTTCTGAGAGCTTATTATTTTCTGGCAGCATCACAAAATTGAGTTTTTCTGTTATCCAGAGAATCTAAACTTATAGGATATAATTTTATAATTTTTCTAGAAAGATAAAATCTAAGATTAGTATCCCAAAAATTGAATCTGATTTTTAATGATTGTAGTGTCACATTTCTGGGCTGAGGTACTGTTAAAATGTCATTAGTAGATGTATTATTAATCACTTTATGTCTTTTGACTACTGAAAGTATGTTTTATTTTCATTATAGATATGATGAATTTGAAATAGAAAAGAGCTAGAAAAATATAGCAATACAGACAGATTTTATTAATTTTACTAATTCTTCAATAACCAGATCCATGAAATAGTTATTTATCTGGGTTAATCTTTGTAAATAACAACATTTAAGGGAGTTCTGAGGTACTTTATCAGGATCCAAATCATAGAGATTCCCAATGTTTAGTCTATTCTATGACCTTTAGTTTTTAAAATATATCTCAGTAAATAATATTATACAAAATACATTAGTTATCACAAGCAACATTTCATTAAAAAACATAACCATTAGTGAAGATACAATTTTTGTAAAACATGGGATTATAAATCTAATTTTATGTAATTGTAGTATTATAAGGCATTTACCTTCTGTTGATATAAGGTAGGAAGAGAATAAGGAAAAACTCTAATCATGAAAAAAGATTGTGCCTTGGACTGATTTATTACTGTCTCTAAACCTCCAACTTCACTGCTGGCAGTGTCTTGTAGAAGCTGGTGTGCTTTATCATGGAGCTATATATACACGTGGCTTTTGAGTCAATTTTTCACAGTATCCAATTTTTCAAATTATAGAGCTTTTATAATAGTAATGTTCAGAGAGGGTAAAAAGTGCCCTGAGAGGATAAGACCACTAAAATGCATTCATCTGTAGAAAAACATACATTGGCCATCTACTTATGCACCTGTGAGCTTAAATTTTGCATGCTAGAATAATTTTCATTATAATTGATAAATGTTCACTTAAAAGAGTGGTAAGTGATGTGAACCATAGAACACTCTTGAAGGTTGGTGCTAGATTCATAGTACCCTTGACTATTTTTTAACTATTTGTATGATTTATATATAAATTATAAAAATATATATATTAGGTTAATATTTTACTTTTAGCATTATTTTTACTATAGGTTGTATTATTATTATTTAATCTTTTCTTATATATGGAGAGAGAGTGACAGAGAGAGTGACCATATAATTTTTTCCATTTATATTTTTAAATTGAATCTCAGTGATATACACATTTACAAAGTTGTTCATGATTGGATTTCAGTCAAATAATGTTCCAACATTTTTCCTTTCACCTGCGTATTTTTTCCAATGCTCCCAGATTTCCTCATGCCTCCCTGCACCCCATCACTGCCTGCCACTATGGCAAGCATTTCTCTCTTTCTCTCTCTCTCTTTCCCCCTCTCTTCTCTCTCTCTCTCTCTCTTCTTTTGGGCTTATGGTTTGCAATATATATAATAAAAGATTATCAAGTATATCCATTTATTCGTGCCCCTCACCCCCCACACATACACTTCTGGCAAAATTACAACCATTCACCTGTCCTCTGGCCCCTATTTACCCTGACCTTGGATATTGCTCACATACTTTTTGTTTCTTGTACAAGTCAATTCAGCACTCTCAATTTCAAGTGAATAGAGTCCAGGGAGATAACTCAAGTAGTAAGAACACAAGCCTAGAATGTTTCAAGGCCCAAAATTCAGTCCAACTACTAACATCACAAGATACGGCACTGAGTCACCCAAGCACAAATGGAGGTGAGTGACCACTATGTGCTATTTTTCAAATAAAAGCTTTCTGCTTTCCTATTTTTGCCTATTTTTCCCTATATTTTTGAAGTACTCTTAAATTTTCAATAGATTTTTTTTCAAAAATTTATCACTTGGTTTTATCTATACTATTTTATAATCAAATAAGGGCTTTATTACAATTTACGGTCTGGAGCGATAGCACAGCGGTTGGGCTTTTGCCTTTCACTCCGCCGACCCAAGTTCAATTCCTCTGCCCCTCTTGGAGAGCCGGGCAAGCTACCGAGAATGTCAAGCCCTCCGCAGCAGAGCCTGGCAAGCTACCCGTGCATATTGGATATGCCAAAAACAGTAACAAAAAGTCTCTCAATGAGAGACGTTACTGGTGCCTGCTCGAACAAATAGACGAGCAACGGGATGACAGTGATAACAGTGATTACAATTATACATGTGCATGATACATCTAAACCCTCACTTTTGAGTATAACCAAACATATACAAGTATATACTGAATAATTCCTCTTTGTTTCTCTTTATTCCTAAAATATTGTTTTGTAAGTTTTATTTATTTATTTATTTTGGTAGGGGCCTCTCAAGCAATGCAAACAGGGAATGAGGTCATTTCTGGTGACATGCAACTAGCTTCATGGATATTGTGGCTCATTGGTGAGAAACAAAATGTTGATTTTCTTTGGCCCAGCAATGTGAGAGGCCAACAGGGCCACTCTGATCCTTCTCTGGGAGCCATACAGTACTGGGGTTCTGGGAATCAAACTTAGCCTTCCCCAAAAATTAATAAAAGAATTTTGATATAATCTTGAAATTTCAACCAAAGGAACCTTTAACCAAAGCACAAAACTTTTAACTAAAAATGTTAAATCAATATTTACATAGGCAAGTAACCAAATTTCTAACGAAAGAGAAGTTGATAAAGAAATCGAAATACAGTATATGAAAGAAATGTCCTCAAGTACTTATGTTATTTTCTGGGATGCTTCCTTCTTTTTTTAAAAAAAAAAACATGGTTTGGGGGCTGGAGCAATAGCACAGCGGGTAGGGCATTTGTGGCAGACCAGGGTTTAATTCCCAGCATCCCATATGGTCCTCTGAGCACCGCCAGGGGTGATTCTTGAGTGCAGAGACAAGAGAAACCCCTGTGCATTGCCAGGTGTGACCCAAAAAGAAAAAAAAATTGTGATGAAAGTATTATAATTAAAATTAGTATGCATTTTAATTTAAAGTTACTAAGGTAACACAGGGACTGGAGTGATAGCAGAGCAGCTAGGGTGTTCGACTTGCATGTGACCAACCCGGGTTCAATTCCTCTGTCCCTCTCAGAGAGCCTGGTAAGCTACAAAGAGTACCTTGCCCGCACAACAGAGCCTGGCAAGCTACTTGTGACATATTCAATATGCCAAAAACAGTAACAACAAGTCTCACAATGGAGACATTACTGGTGCTTACTCCAGCAAACTGATGAACAATGAGACGACAGTGCTACACTTACAGAGGTAACACAGACTACAATTATTTTTAATGCTTGAGCTTTTGGCATATAATGTTACTCCATCTCTATCACCACCCAAAATTCCAAAGACAGTATGAAGACTTCCCATAAAATTAATTAAATATCTCAACTGCCTTTTTCCCCAGCATGTGAGACTGGCTTCCAATCATAGAGGAATCTTCCTGGACTGTATTCACACTATTCTTGAGTTTTAGTCTCCTATTATGCTACTTTATATTCCACAAATGAGTGCAGTCCTTCTATATCTGCCCCTCTCTTTCTGACTCATTTCACTTAACATGATACTCTCCATGTGATCCACTTATATGCAAATTTCATGACTTCATATTTTCTAACACCTTCATAGTTTTCTATTGTGTAGATGTACCAAAGTTTCTTAACTGGTACATCTGTTCTCAGGAACTCGAGTCATTTTCAAATTCTGGCTACTGTAAATAGTACTGCAATAAACACACAAGTTCAGATGTTATTTCTACTGTATTTTTTTGCACCTTCCGGATATATTCCCAGAAGTGGTATTGCTGGGTCAAATGGGAGCTAAATTTCTAGTTTTTTAAGAAATGTCCATATTGTATTCCAAACTGGCTGAACCAGTTGGCATTCCCAGTAGCAGTGAAGGAGAGTCCCCTTCTCCCCACATCCATGCCAACACCAGTTGCCTTTGTTCTTTTGGATGTGTGCCAGTCTCTGTGGTGTGAAATGGTATCTCATTGTTGTTTTGATCTGCATCTCCCTGATTATTAGTAATGAAGAGCATTTTTTTATGTGCCTTTTGGCCATTCAGATTTCTTCTTTGAAAAAATTTCTGTTCATCACCCCATTTTCTGATGGAGTTGGATGTTTTATTCTTTTTTGGGGGGGTCACACCTGGAAATGCTCAGGGGTTACTCCTGGCTCTGCACTCAGGAATTACCCCTAGTGGTGCTCAGGGGGCCATATGGGATTCTGGGAATTGAACCCGGGTTGGCTGCGTGCAAGGCAAATGCCCTACCCACTGTGCTATCTCTCCAGCCCCGGATATTTTCTTCTTATAGAGTTCAACCAGTGCCTTGTATAGCCTTGATATCAACCCCTTATCAGATGGATATTGGGTGAATATCCTTTCCCATTCTGTAGACTGTCTTTGTATTCTGGTCACTGTTTCTTTAGAGGCACAGAAGCTTTTTAGTTTAAAATAGTCCCATTTGTTTATCTCTGTTTCCACTTGCTTGGTCAATGGCTTTTTATCTTTGAAGATAACTTTAGCTTCAATGTTTTGGAGGATTTTGCTGACATTTTCTTCAATGTACCTGTTAGATTCTGGTCTGATGTCCAGGACTTTCATCCATTTTGATCTGATTTTTGTGCATGGTGTTAGATAGAGCTCTAAGCCCATTTTTTTGCATGTAGCTGTCCAGTTTTGCCAGAACCATTTGTTAAAGAATTGCAATCCAAAAAGCCCAAAAGGAAAAAGAAAGAGTAAAAGGGAATGTGCCTGCCACAGAGTCTGGGGGGGATGGAGCGAGGGTATCAGTAGTGATACTGGGAACATCTGTGGTGGAGAATGGGCACTGGTGGTGGAGGGATGGGTACTCTACCATTGCATGACTGAAATATAATCACAAAAGTGTGTAAGTCTGTAATTCTATCTCACGGTGTTTCATTAAAAATTTTAAATGAAATGAAATTAAATTATAGCCAGAATCTGGGAAAAAACCTGAATTCCTGAGAATAGATGTCTAACTAAGAAACTTTGTTCATGAATCACGAATCACAAAAACCCGTTGATCATCAATTTCTTTAGTGGTCTCAGTACCCTCTCCATTCGTCCTATCCCTGAGATTTTAGAAGCCTCTCTCCACATGGCCTTGCAAAGGGTGCCACATTGGAGGCTCTTTCAGGGTCAGGGGAATGAGATCCAGCTTGTTACTGGCTTTAGCATATGAATACACCATGGGAAGCTTGTGAGGTTGTCCCATGTGGGCAGGAAACTCTCAGTAGCTTGCTAGTTTCTCCCAGAGGGAGAAGTAGGTTATAAGATATCGCACAGCCCCAAAGCGGCCAAGTGCTTCTGAGAGCTTGCTTTTAAGTCTTCGGATGTTGGCCATTGATGAGATTACACACACCTGGGTTCCTCTGCCGGTACCTTCATCCATGAGGCTTGTCCAAATGTGTGGAGAGGGGCCTTGAGCATGGCTGTTGCTAGGTTTCAGTGGTCTTTGGCTGCCAGGAGCTCTGCTCGGGGCGGGGAGGGAAGCTGGAGCCCATCACCTTCAAGGGGCCCCCCGGGAAGACAGCCAGGCATTCGGGCAAGAGACTCTCTGCGGGCAAGAAACTTTGTTACAATTACATAATGGAATATCATGTAATTGTTAGAAAAAATGAAGTCATGAAATTTGCATATAGGTGGATCAACATGGAAAGTATCATATTAAGTGAAGAGTCAGAAAGAGAGGGACAGACATAGAAATATTATACTCATTTTTGGAATATAAAGTAACATAATGGGAGACTAACACCCAAGAACAGTAGAGGTAAGTAATAGGAGGATTACTACACAGCTTAGAAGCCGGCTTTGTACTCTGGGGGAAAAGGCAGCTCAGATAGAGAAGGAATCACCAAGTAAAGGATGCTAGGTGGGCCTGTTCGGGATGGGAGATGCGGGCTGAAAGTAGACTATAGACTGGACATGATGGACTCTTAATAACTCCACTGCAAACTACAACACCCAAAAGAAAAGAGAACAAAAAGGAATGCCCTGCCACAGAGGTGGGTTGGGTGGGGAAGGATGGGTGGGTATGGTGGGAAAGATAGTGGAACCATTGGTTATGGAAAATGGCCACAGGTGGAGGGATGGATATTTGATCTTTGTATGACTGAAATGTAAGCACAAAAGTTTGTAAGTCTATAACTGTACCTCACGGTGATTCACTAATAATTTTTTTTACAAAATTAAAAATTAAATTAATAAAATAATTTGGTATAATCTTGCAATTTCAATCTAAGAACTTTCCTCAAAAGCACAAAATCTTTAACTAAAGTAGTTAAAGCACTATTTACATAGGCCAGCAACCCAAATGTCTAGTGACAGAGACATTGATAAAGAAATTTTGGTGTATATAAATAGAATGCTACTAAGCTAGAGCAAGAGAAAATCCTTTCCTTTTGCTACTATGTAGATGGTTTTTGGGAGAATTATGTTAAACACAAAAATTTAACATAGAATGACAAAGATCAGAAATAAACTTAGATACTTTACTGATGTTTACTCTCTAAAGCAGCACTCAGTGGGACAGGGGACAATTGTCAAGGCCCCAATAGTGAGAGGGGCCACCTAGGTAATAAGCACAGTGTCAGTAACCTTGGCACTCACACCTAGAAATGCTGCAGTATTTTCTGGAGAATGGGGGTGGGCTATTTCATTACATCTGATTTTAAGTTGGTTCCTTGTGTATGCAAAGCATGTGGTGTTCTCCTGAACACACCACTGAGTAATGTTTCTTGCCTAGTAAGGTGAAATTTTGAGGAGCTTCTTAAATCTTGAACTTTACTAAGGTCAACACAAAGTTAGTACCACATATTTCTAAAATGCATTTGTAAAATGCAAACCCTGCTTTATTACCCCTGACCCTTATCACTCAGCAAAACATTTTCAGATAGGATGGTGGCAGTATATTTATAGTAATATAGGGAATAGTTGTATGTATTTGTGGAATACCTTTGAGAAAAATCCCAAGGATATTCCTGAAACTGGATGAGAATTTTAGGGTTTTATGTTTATTCGACTGTTTGGGTTTTTGATTAGAGGACCTCACCCAGCTGCACTCAAGGATTACTCTAGGCTCTGTGGCCAGGGGTTATGCCTCGCCGTGTAAGAGAGACAAAATATGATGCAGTAGAATTAATTGAAAACTTTTAAATATCATAAAAAACTGAAGCAGAAATAATGACCTACTCAATTTGTGGAAATTTTCAGGTATTTTATAAATGTAAAATGAATTTGATTGAGCAAAAAATGTCAAAGATAATTTAAATTTGTGTGCTTAATAATACTGCCTTTGACTTTTTTATAGTTGCAAAGAATTGATTCTCTGTTTACATTAGAATTGTTGTCTCAAAGAATTTCTTTTGTCCAATTTCTACCATTAACTTTTCTGGCCCAGTAAGCTGTAGCAAAAAGCAGTAACTGTCAAATTTTATAAAATATACCATAATCACATGAGCTTTGGTCCCTGGAGAGTTAACATAATATGAGTGAACATTTCTAACAAGAGAATATTTACTAACCTCGATTGAGCTCCATTATTCTTTAAATTCCTCTGATTTAAGTTATTAAAATTTAAATGATGTGTAAATAATTGGACTGATGATCAGACAAAACCAAGGCTTGCTGAACAAACATATATGATGGAGTATGAAAATAGAGGTAGATTAAAACAGAAAGAGCACATAACAAAATAGATAATATTCATTATAGTCAGTTGGTTTGAAAAGGATTTGATGGATAATGTATTTCAAGTCAAGAGTCATATAAAGGCAATTTAAATCAGAGATACAGGATATGAGAGAATGGAGTCTAAATAAGCTAGGCTTCTTTTGCTGAAACACAATCAGTAAATGACAGCATTAAAAACCATGTGACTTTAGAATATGCATTTTCTTTTGTGATTGTTCTGTTTTATTCCACCATACTGTATATCCTTTTTAGTGATTTTGTGTCCTTTGCTTGAAATAGTATTAAAGTTTTAGTGTCTGACAATGAGACAAAATAAAAGCATCTCTTATTCATGATTATTTTTGACATAATAAATGTAAGTTTAAGAACCATCACTCTATAAATTACAAATGATCATCGCACAAAATAAAGAAATGTTTCATATACCAGATAATAGATATGTAAAGTTAAATGGAGTCTTTTTATATTGTCATAACAAATTCTATTCTTAAAATTGGAAGAAGGGGGGAAGGTTTCCCACTATTCGATTTACAGTAAATGATATATTTATGCAGAAATTTTTAGATATTTTGCTGACATGATATTATTTTGAAACAATGCTGTTTATTTTAGGGTAGATGTGTTTGCACATATGCATTTGTTTTGTATACATGATATTTGCAAAATGCTGCAGGGTTGATATACTCATCAAAACCATGTTTGGTTTAAACACTTCTAAGTTGTGAACTTCTTGCAGTGCTAAACAACAATGGGAGTGCTTAGTAAACTTATATTATTAGGATTTTCTGTTTTCATTGCAAGTCTTTTTCACAGTTTCCAAAGGAAAAATAGAGAATGGGCTAACCAGATGTCATTACTATTTAGAATATTAAATACCATGTTTAATATTTTGACAGTATGCCTAACATGAAATTATGGAATTAGCTATTAGCTGTAGCTTAGCCAGTAATCTAAAGGATTACTAAATTTGCAGTGAGTCTCAGAGACATTAACTTAAAAACGAAAACTAATCATGTAGAGCTGACAGGACAGTTATAAAAGGTTATTCTTAGAAATCCTCCAAATTGCTTTTATAGGGAACTTTAATAACTATTTAGAGACTAGAAAATTGATTGCTACACAAAATTTGAAATCACAGTTATCATTATTGTTTGAGAATTGTGAACTTCAATTCACAATTATTTTCTTAAATGCAATCACATCTTACACACAAAAATATCTGCTTCCAGGGAAAATGGATAGAGTATTTCAAGATCTTTGCCATCATGTTAAATGAGATAGATATCCAATTTAAAAATCCTTTCTTAGGAGTTTCCCAATTTGTATTGCATACTATGACAATAACAACAT
The DNA here is from genome assembly GCF_027595985.1 of Sorex araneus. NCBI lineage: Eukaryota > Metazoa > Chordata > Mammalia > Eulipotyphla > Soricidae > Sorex > Sorex araneus. Next base: position 120,664,084 of record NC_073305.1, on the reverse strand, counting down.
TATAAAAATAATTTTCTCAATAATTGACATAATCACTAAGTAACAATAACTTTCATAAATGAGTGATATTGCTTCAGTGATTTAAAGATATTAAGAGGACTTTGGCCTATAAAAATTAAGCATATATTAAATGAGAGCCAAGCCTTTCCAACCAAAGTTCCTTCCACTAACCTCTTCAAACTAGAAGGTGTGCCTTAAACATCTTTGTGAGGAACTAGGAACAGCATTCAGGAAATGACTTGATAAGAACACACATAATTGCTAGAAAAAAAACTTCAAATGAAAACGAAGTCTTTCTAGCTGGTCTAGTTTCTATTTCTTTAATGCAAAAACCTTGATTCATTCAGGTAAAATTGGTTAAAAAAATCTTTTGCTTGGTTTAAGATTAACATTTCCAAAATTGAATATTTACTAGTTATCAGAAAGTCTATTTAGATTGAGCTAAAAAAGTTCTACATATCATTGTATTTTGTAAGGTGATAGTTTCTATGAACTAACATTTTGAGATTTATAAACTGTATCTCGTTAGAAATCTAACATATGCAATGAAAGCTTTTGCATACAGCAATCGCTTATATGCAAATCATTTACCAAAAATCATTTATCTCACTGTCACACTGTAGTCGTTGTTCATGGATTTGCTAGAGCGGGCACCAGTAACGTCTCATTGTGAGACTTGTTGTTACTATTTTTGGCATATCGAATAAGCCACGGGTAGTCTGCCAGGTTCTGCCACATTTACAACACTATTTTCTTTAATTATTTTTCTGGACCGATAGCACAGAGGGTAGGGTGTTTTCCTTGCACGTGGCCGACCCTCCTGGAGAGCCCAGCAAGCTACTGAGAGTATCCTGCTCTCACTGCAGAGCCTGGCAAGCTCCCTCTGGCATATTCGATATGCCAAAAACAGTAACAACAAGTCTCACAATGGAGATATTATCTGGTGCCCACTCGAGCAAATCGATGAACAACAGAATGACAGTGTTACGGTGCTACAGTGCTATTTTTTTCTGAGTTACTGCCATTTGGAGGGCAACTTCCATTAAATCATTTGTTCCTCTTCTGAAGTTATTCACATTCTTTTCCTCTAGAAAATACCTCATTAGCTGAAAATACCAATGATTTCAACAAAGTTGCTAAGAATTTTCAATTTGTTGGACATAACAATATCTACTTTAAAATGTTTTTTATAGATAATTTATTGAATAGCTTTATAGTCTTTTTTGATGGCAGGTTCCATTACTTTTACTCATTTTTAGATCCATGGATAAATATATATTTGCAAAATCTGAAAAGTAAAGAAATGCAATAGAATAAGTTAACCACTACTGACAGAGAAAACTCTGAAGACAGGTGGCATTAGCATTAAATGACAGTGAGTTGCAGTATACTGTTCCCAGATAGATGAATGACAATTCAAAGTGTTATACAGATGCTTAACTCAATTGTGTGCATTTTAATTTTTAGAGATGCTACCTGATTTGCAGATTGGTGTGCTTTACTGATAAAAATGTGATAGAAGGAACTGAGAGTAAAATTTCATTTTTTTTGCTGTTATTTATTTTTTTGACTGACATCCTTAATTCTAAGGTTCATTTATTATGACAAACACATTTCTAACAATAATAATCTTGAAATTTCACTTGGGTAGGAATATTCTTGGAGTCTAAAGGACAACTTGAATATCTTAGATAGTTTATATTTTCAGTTCTCAGAAAGGAAAGTAGTTTTACAGTTTTTTTACCCAAATATAAACTTGACTATGCAGTTGGCGATTAACTAGTAGCCTTTGCATACTTCCATAGCCGGCTCTGGATATATAGATCACATCCTGCAAGCCTATCTCCACATGGGTCTTGGAAACACTGTACAACTGTGTAAATTACCAAACTAAGTGGGAAAGAACATCTGCTAAGGGGTTTATGTAATTTTCCAGTCAATTTGTTCTGTCAAGAAGATAAAGCATTTCATTCCTTTAAAGAAATGAGTAGTATGGATTTAGTGGGGGTGGAGCTTAAAGCAGTATACAAATTGATGACATCTTTACATACAAAATTATTTTTTTCACAGAGGAATGATGAATATGACATAGTATTTTAGGAATTGCTTCACTATATAAGTATTTTTATTTTAATATGGTATTATTTTATAATACACTTTCGTGATACTCCAAATTTACTTTTTGAGCAGTTGAAAAACATTGACTGGGCATATGCAAGAATGATGCTTTTTTTATTGAACCATCATGTGGAAAATAACAATGCTTTCAGGCTTAAGTTTCAGTTATACAATGCTGAAACAACCATCCCTTCACCAGTGCACATATCCACCACCAAGAAAAACCTCAGTATACCTCTCATCCCCCCATCCCCCACATCCCCCCACCCTTGCCTGTGTAACTGATAAATTTCACTTTACTTTCCCTTTATTTTAGTTACATTCAATATTTCAACAAAAAACTCAGTAGTATTGTTAGGAGTTCCCCACTAGAGTCAGACTTGCTGTGAAGAGAAATGAGGTCTGCGGCCACGCAGTTTTAGATTTCTATACTTTAGCAACTAAGTCCAGGGAAATTTCTTCCAGAAATTGGATCATTGCAAGCTTGTAACTCTCATCTGTGGTCCTCATAATATGGAGGTCGCCATGATCCCCCCCACCCCCCACAAGGAAAAGGCAAGAGAGGAAAACCTTGAAAAACCTTTCCCCTCCTGGGCAGGCATGGGGCCGTGGCTTAGTTCTCAGAGACATTTTGCAAGGAGCTGCCAGTACCAAAAGTAGTTTAGCTGGCCTCCAGAATCATGCTCGTGCAGCTGCGGTGAGGCCGCACACGTGTGGCCCCGGGGATCACATCTCCTCGGAGAGCAAGAATGATTTTTGTAGGGGCTGTAGTGATAGTACAGTGAGTTAGGAACTTGCCTTGCAGGAAGCCACCATTTTTAGATCTAAGGCCTCTATATGTTTCTTCTAATAGTATCAGAAATGATCCTTTAGCATAGAACCAAGTAAAAGCTATAAGAATTTCCAGGTTTGCTCCCCAACCCCACCAAAAAATAAATGATGTTATATAAACTATCTTGTTGATCATACAGAAAATCTTATAAATCATCTCTACTTATAAATCACCTTGTAAGCGTGTTAGCTAAAAGGTATTTTCTTTAATTAAACAATTGTTTCTAAAAAAACATTAAAAATTTTGGCATAAAATTTTATTTTATTTATCACAGATGTGATAAATATTTGCAATTAGAATAAAAATATTTTACAAGCTACTATTGTTAATACTAAGGAACAGAAGTCAGTTACTGTTGGATAACACTTTGCTACTCCCGCAGGGAGCTTAGGATTTATTGAGCCACTCCTACAACAGAGCAACTGAGGCACAGCTAATAATCCTATGTTGCTTTTCTCTTTATTTTATGTCATTTGAATGGCTTATTTAGCAATGTCCTTTTTGCATAGACACAGGAAGACAATTGATGTTATGCTACGTAACATGGGAATTAATTGACTCCAAAGTAATATTTACTGCTGGGCATTCGTATTTACTTGACTTAGACCTCAGTTGCCCTTAGTTCCTAGCACTCCAAGAGCAGAGTCCTGACAAGGGACTGATGGACCCAGGGCAAGCTGTGAGCTACCCTGATATTAAAATGGGCCAGGCCAAGCACCATAATACTTAACTATAAGCTAAGAGCATGGTCATGGACAAACTCTGTCATGACCCAAAAGAGGTAACTGAATAAGGACCCTGCTGGGGTTAGGAAAACTAACCTGGCCTGAGGACTGTGATCTGGAATATATAGTGAGATGTCCTTAGAAAGAACTAAACTTTACGCTTGATGTATTTAATTGTGTATATTATTACTTTTTCACTATTCACTCATCTGTTGTTGGGTTGGGCCCATAGCCTAGCCATTGTACTAAGTGGTACAATGAATAATGGTGTGTGTATGTACTTTTGAATAGATTATTGAGTGGGTCTAAGTTATATATAAAAAATAGGTGGGATTGCTGAGTTGTATAGAAATTCTAATCTTACTTTTTTGGATAAATCTCCGTACTGTTTTCCATAGGGCTTGAATTACATACTTACCTTAGCAGATAAGAGTTCTTTTTTCACCACATCTTCATCAACAAAAGTTGTTAATAGAATTTTTGGTACGTGCCAATCCCAGGGATATATTCTATTCTAATGAATGGCTCATAATTAACTTGATTTTGATTTCCTTGACAATAAGTGATGAGAAAAAAATTTTTTGGGCCTACAGGCCATCTGTATCTTTTCTTTAGAGAAATACCCTTTATTTTCTTTTCTCTATACTACCTTTGGCAAAAATTTTGTGATACATGGGGTAGGATAAGGCAGATAATAAAGACTGTTAATTATTGGGATTCATTTCCCCCTTATAAACATGAAGACTTTATGGAAACATCAGGAAAAGAATAATTTCTATCTCCTGGAAAAAGTTGACTATAACTGTCAGTATTGTAAAGAACAAAGTCTTTTTAAGCATGCTACACATTTTTTCTATTAACCAATGCAGAAGTGTAACTTAAAAACTATAATTTCTATTTATTAAATTTGTGATGTCAGATATTATAACTTGAGAATGTCAGAAAATCTAGAAAATTGAATGTTTCTGATTTTCAAAGATATATATAAATATTTATATTAATTTCTCTAGTTCTTATTCATTATTCTACTTATATAATCCCCAGGATTCTTGAGCTATGGCTCAAGTAATAGAGTATCGATAATGGTTATAGTAGGTTACAAGGACTATTCCAATGTAATTCTGGGGATCAAACTCAGGGCCTCATACCTGTAATGGTGATAATAGGTTACAAAGACTATTTTCATGTAGGTCATGAGTATTATCCTCAGCACTACATGGCAATAATTGTTGCAACCTATTACCACCATTGTGCAGAACCTCTCAAGAAATGCCCCAGTATAATAAATTTACAATTTTGGTGATTCATAAATAATTTCTTCTTTTAAAAGTTTATATTTTAGCATTGTAAAGGTTAATAGAGGGTTAGAACCTGTACCTTGCGTGTAGGAGCACCATGTTTGATCCTTGGCACATCAAAGTTCCCTGGGAAGAGATAGGCAAGAACCTTTGAAAACTGAGCCAGGAATAAAATGCAAACACCAACAGTATATCCCCCTAAATACACATTCTTATACTGATTTAGATATAGATTCTGCTGTGATGGCAATAAAGATTTTCACCAAATTACTTAAGTTGGATATTACCTAAATTTCAAACATGTACACACATACAATTACACAAGAATTGTGCACAGAAATACAAATTTGAACTAAAGCACGCCCAGTCTCCAGCTGTTTTTAATAAAAGATCCCATATTATAATTTACTACTGGCACACATTTTAACTTACTTTTGGCGTGTTCCTGATATAATTTCCATTTTATATTAATAACCGATATTTTTCTAAGGGAATTTCAGAACCAATCTCAGATACATATTTTTGGTTAACAAAATTCTTCTACAAAATGTCTGTTCGGAATTGCTTATTAAATAGGCATTTTTAGTAAAACCTACAGTGTGATAGCCCCTCTCTGATCCCCACCCCCACCGGCACACACACCTTTATTTCAGATTCCGCAAGCAATTTTAAAACTATAGAGAATTTGAAAGAGAAGAAGAAAACATACAAATAGAAGCATTTTTATGTGAACTACAGAAAAAATAGCAAAGGGATTTAACATTTTAAAATGTACTATAAAGTAGTTGTTTCATGATACAGAAGTAATTAGACATAAGTCATCATAATAACAATTGTTGCTTGCTAGCATTTATTGGATTCTATATTACTCACTGCAGTCAACAATTAAAAAATTAATTTGTTCTCAGAAAACCTCCATGAATTTGGTTCAATGACTACATCTAGATTTCAGATAAAATAACGTAAGTACAGACAAGTAATGTAACCAAGGTTATACACCTAATAATTACTGAAATGAGAGTAAGAGTCTGATATCCAAACCTAAAATTCTCATCTCACTATAGTTCATAACCTATTTCCAACAATAAACCCAATGAATTTTCAGCTTACCTGTCTTTATATAAAGTAAGTCTATATATGCACATGTATACACTCATATACATATATATGTATTTATATAAACACATGTGTGTTTAGAGCTCATAAAATTCAATTTATACTAAAATGTTGCACATTATGTATACACATATATACAAACATGTCGCCAACAGTTTTCATTATAACTGTTCTATTATGAACATTTTAATCTAAAATTACTTATTTTCTGTAAAAAATAGTAATTGTAAGAATTTATATCAGGCTTCCAACAGTTTCTCAGATGATAGGTCACAGTATTATTTTTTTACACAGCATATTTAGGGAAACTGTTGTATCGACTAAGTCAGGAGTAACTATAAGGTTTTATAACTTAAGGATTAAGATGTATAGAAGTAAACATTCCATTTCTGAATATCCAGATTGACAAGCAGAATGTTTTTCCCTTTGGGGCACAGACTATTCCTCAATGCTTGGATATATATTGGACACCAAGGTCCTTATTTTCTATTCTGCATTGATTTCATACCAACTTGCTTATATTTATGGGCTAAGAATACCCAAATTTCTGCTGATTAAGGTGAAATAATTTTCGATATAAAAACTTTAAATAGTACTGCTGTAATATGATAAGTTCTTTATGAAGTCTGAACATAGAATTTGGAAGATGTGTGCTTATACCAAAACAATCATCCTTATGTAGCAGGAATAGCTCTTTTAACTTAGAGAAGACTAACAGGATAAGTCATTGAGGCTCAACGTAAACCCACAGGAACTGAGGGTCTGTTGAAACCAAAGGACCAGCTTAAATAAATGTATTCTTATTACTGGGACAAGGTTTAGCTGAGACAGGGAAATTAAGAGAAATGATCAGATGGAGAACCCAGTTGGCCACCATTTTGGACATAAGATTTGGATGCTGGGTTTCTTCATTGCCTGATGATTAAAATCCATGATAGGAAGCAGAAGCTGCTTTAAAAGTACACCCATATTGGCACAGTATTCTGTCATATTCTATAAATTATAAGAAGGAGCAGGTGCACTCTACATCTGATGTAACAAAAAAATTAACTGTACGTCTAAGGAATAAATTACACATTTTGTCACATTTAATGCACACTGCTGCAAAGTTGATAGAGTAAACTTAATAAAGTTACTTGATAAAGTAAATGCTAATCATAAAAATATTTAGGGGAGTAAGGTAAATTTTATATAACTTGAAGAAAAAGGGTGTAATTAAATTATTTAAAAATTTACTAAGGCACTAAAAATATGTAAGATTTTTTTTCTTTTTATATAACAAAGTCTGAGAATCCCAGTCACGGCAGCAGGTAACCTGGAGACCCAAAATGAACAGAGAGCAAAGAGAGCAACAGCCTCAGAATTAGCAGTGTCTGTGGTGTAAATTCTCATCTGTTTGTAAAAACGAATAAGGCCTGATGCCACATTTAAACAGGGTCAGAGTAACATCTCCCTTATGAAAATTTTAAGTTGTTTTTAAACATTCAATTAACTGGATAAAACTCACACGTACTGAGGACAATAATCTGTGTCATTCAATCGGCTAATTTAAATGTCAATTTTTTAAAAATATCCTCACAATACACACTAAATAATGTTCATCCAACTATATAGTTACCCTAGTGACACAGGCAAATTGATAGAAAATTAACTATCACAGACATATTATTTTTTATTTACAAATTGCGGTAAGTATTCTAAATCACCAATATTTGTTATTGGACTCATTATTTCATAGAAGCAATTTTGTAAGAGACATTTCACTATTATAATTTCTAAAAATGTAAGTGATTCCTACGTTGCTTCACATTATCTATAGACATGCAAGCATCCATTCTCACATCTTTGAGGACTTACTATTTTTGCTTTGCTTTTCAATCTTTATTCCCCCTTTCAGTAACCTATAAGCAATGCTACATGTGATTAATAACTTGAAATATTTAAGGAAAAAGATTATTTCTGAAAAATGCAGACCCGGTATTTTATAAGGAGAAATATATATACTTTGTATCACAAAAAGAAAAATTATAAATACTATCAGTTTCAAGTTGCTGAGTTGTCATTTTTATGGTCTGGTTGACCTGTTCCCCTTTCCTGGGCAAATTTTGCTATTGCTCTCCTGTCAGACTTTGACAAAGTTCCTTGCTCCACAGCTTCTTATTCTGTCACTGAGTATTTCATCACAGAACTGCTCCTAAAATACCCATAGTGTTTTTAGGAATTGAATTAAACTGAAAATTTCAGCATCATTATTCAAAATAAAGTCCCAAAGAGGGACTGGATGGACCCAGGGCAAGCTGTGAGCTACCCTGGCATCGAAATGGGCCAGGCCAAAGAGCCACGATACTCAAGTGTAAGTTGAGAGTGGAGTAGCAGAGTCCCTGGACTCCTTGCCAGACTGTTTCCACTTGGGGCGTCCCAGAGGGAGGCAGGTGAGAGCCCTCCCCACCCCAAGGGACCCAGTCCCAGCAAGCAATCTCCACTACCCAAGCGCTGCCACACTCCAGGCCGCTTTTTGGACTGAGAAGAGGCCATGCGACACATTATAAGACACTTCTTACTCATTTTCCATAATTAGCACACCATATTTGACGGAGTTCAGACAGGCAACAAATCATAGAGAGTAATATATATATAAATATATATGTGTGTGTGTGTATATATACATATATATGTATATATATGTATATACATATATATATACATACATACATACATACACACACACACATACACATACCTCTCAGAGAGCCTGGCAAGCTACTGAAAGTATTCTGCCCACATAGGCAGAGACTGGCAAGCTATCCATGGCATATTCGATATGCCAAAAACAATAATGATAGGTCTCATTCCCTTGATCCTGAAAGAGCCTCCAATTGTTGTGAAAGACAAGTATGGAGAGGCTGCTAAAATCTCAGGGCTGAAAGGAATATAGATGTTACTGATGCCCGCTCGAGTAAATCAACAAACAACTGGATGACAGTGATATAATGATATTCATTATAATTTTCAATGCTGCTTTTTGATTTGTTTAGTTTATCCAACAGCATCTCTTCTACAAAAAAGGTGTCCTTAGGAATATTTAGTCCATTATTAAAATGATTTTTTATGTGAAACTGACAGAGGTGGGTTCATTATCAGTTTTCTGTGTTGTGGAAAGAATTTTCTCACTGTATTTCCAAAGAAGGGGAACTTTATTGAAAACAACTCTGAACACCAGGATTACATCATTATTTTCTTGATGGCAAAGTTTCAAGGATAATTGTCTTGACTACGGTCAAACTTAAGTTTTTATTCAAATTCTACAAATAAACTTTATATATATACATATACAAACATATATAGGTACATTTAAATAAAAATATGATCACTTGTATTCCATGTCATCCTGTTGATCTTCGATTTGCTCGAGCAGGCACTAGTAACGTCTTCATTTGTCCCTGTCTTGTGCTAGTGTAGCCTAATGGTATCTGCTCTCTCCAGGAACACAAAGAGCCTCAAACCGTTCGTTTAAGACTTTGACGAAGAACACGGACCATCTCGTAGGTGGGCTGTCACGTGGTCTTTTGACATTCCATGGAATCCAGTCAGTAACATCTTTAATCCAGCAGTCATCTCTAAATTGCATTGTGTGTCTGATTTTTTTAAAAAATGTTTATATTAGAGAATTACTGTGATATACAGTTACAAACTTACGAACTTTTGTGTTTGCATTTCACTCATACAATGATCATTTACCCATCCCTCCACCAGTGGCCCATCTGATTTTTGACGCCTTGGCAAACAAGACAGCGTCTCTGATTCTTGATCAAAAATAATAGTCCATGGGGCTGGAGCGATAGCACAGCAGGTAGGGTATTTGCCTTGCAGGCAGCTGACCCAGGTTCGATTCCCAGCATCCCATATGGTCCCTAGCACCGCCAGGAGTAATTCCTGAGTTTATGAGCCAGGAATAACCCCTGTGAATTGCCAGGTGTGACCCAAAAAGCAAAAAAAAAAGAAAGAAAGAAAAAAGTTATAGTCTAACCTATGTAAAAATATTAACTTTTATCTCAATTTTTAAACACAATATCACATTTAATTTATTTTGAATTAAAATTTTCTTTGTAGTGTGTGATTTTATTTTTATTACTTACCTGAAATAATACTGACCATCGTTGATTATTTTTTAGTGCCTTTAATCTTTGTATTTTACTAAAATGTTACTAAATGAGTACTCCAATTTGCATAGTGTGGGGAAGTAATAAATTGTTCTCAGAAAATTTAAGTGTCAAAATATTAAATTATAAGCGGAATCATATGACTTACTGTTTTTAACTATACCTACATGTTGAGATTTTAAAAATGCTTCCCTAATGTTCTGATCATGTATTCATTTTTTTTCTTTTGTTTGTTTGACTTTTACTTTTGGCCTTGCAAAGGTAAGTAGTGCAAATATATTTAACATCTACACATGCCAAATATTTTTTCCTATATTTAGTAAATGGTTTTCTTACCTGAAATATCTTAAAGTATGTCCATTTCAATGAATTGAATAATGCTGGAGAGATGCTACATTGGGCAGGGTGCTTAACTTGCATGTGTTCCACCTGTGGCTCCTCCAAAACCTCACCAGGAGTGATCCTTCAGTCCGGAGGCAGGAATAAGCCCTGACCATAGCCAGATGTGGCTCAGAAACAAACAAACAAACAAACAAATACATGATTGAATAGTGCTGGAGGTAGAAATAATTTATTCAGAGTGTGCCTCACAGATGTGAGGATCTGGGGTCAGTCCTTAGTACCACAAAAATAAAATAAAACAACCAATGACATCTAATAAAACTAAATAAACACAAACAAGAAAGAAAATGCAAGAGAGTCATGATTTTCAGGTGTATATCCTAGTCTTTGTCAACTAGCTCTCCAATAATTCACAGTTCAATTAGCAAAGAATTAAAAGTTAATACTATATCTGAATTCCAGTTCTATAAACAGAACATCTCTGGTGATGGCTTGTCCAAACTAGGTGAAGTCTGAGAAAAGCATGCAGTGTGGAAAGAAATTGTATTTAAGTGAAAATTGCACCAACTCCTTATACAATAAAATAAGTATTTTTGTATGTTGATGTTTTTAAAATTGACTAGTTTCTTTTTTTTAACTTTTTATTAAATCACCATGTGGAAAGTTACAAAGTTCTCAGGTTTATGTCTCAGTTATACAATATTCAAACACCCATCCCTTCACCAGTGCCCATAATCCACCACCAAAAACCCCAGTATACCCCCGCCCCCACCCCCTACCCCCTACTGTATAACTAATGAATTTCACTTCATTTTCTCTTTACCTTGATTACATTCCATATTTCAACACACAACTCACTATAGTTGTTGGAGTTTCCACCCAAGAGAGACAGACCTACTACCAAGGAAGCATTTGATAATTAGTTTTCCATTGCTGGAAATGAAGAGATATGTAGCCCCACTGCTACAAGTACATAACACTTTTTTTTTTCCTTTTTTTTTCCCTTTTTTTTTCCCCTCATCCCCCTTCCCACGCCTCATAGTATGGTGTACGCCACGCCGCGTCAGGCAGCGTGGGGCTTTTGCTTAGTTCACAGTCCAGAGAGGTGGCTGCTACATTAATAACCTTCAATATTTCAACAAAAACTTACTGTTCTTATTTGGAGTTTCCCCCCCAAGTCAGACCTGTTCAAAAGGAACCGTTTCACATTGCTGACAATTATAAATGTTTTGGATTTCTGTATAAAGTCCAGGGAAAATTCTGCCACAAATAGCATAGCTCAGCTCACAGTCCCAGTGCATTGCTGTAAGAAGTCTCTGGAATCAAAGTCTTTAGGTGCAGAGGGTCCGCTTCACGCTCAGCGGCTCTGGATTTATCTGGGCCGAGGGCATGCCGGTTATGCCCCCTTCCCATGGGTTCCTGGGAGCCCCAAGACTAAAAACCGAATACCTCTGGGTTTGGAGTCTTGGTTGCTACTTTGATTACCTTCAATATTTCAACAAAAAAACTCGGTATCATTGTTTGGAGTTAACCCCCACAGTCAGACCTGCTAAAAAGGAACCCTTTAACATTGCTGACAATAAAGATATAATAGGTCGCGAGGCCACGCGGGTTTTTTTTTTTTTTGTATGGAGTCCAAGGAAAATTCTGCCAGTATTTGCATCTGTGCAAGCTTTTACTTTTCTTTTGTGGTGCTCATATGGAGAAGCCTGTAGAGAAAAACCCTGCCCCGCTGGCGGCAAATGTGCCAGGGGCTCCCATCCCAGTCTGGGGGCCTCTCCGAGAGCTGCTCGTGTCCACAGTAGCTCAGTTGCCCCCGGGGTCGAGTTCTTAGGGCAGCTGAAAAGGCCGGGCCGCGTGGCACTGTGCTTAAATATCAGTAAAGGGCGGGACCGGCAAACCCGCCCTTTGGGATCACCTGGACGGACGTCCCACTGGTACCTACATTCTGTGTTCTAAAACCAGCTGTTGCCTTGCTGCGCCCAATAAGGAAGAGTTGAGAGAGAAAGCCCTGCCCTGCTGGCGGCGAATGTTCCAGGGGCTCCCATCCCAGTCTGGGGGCCTCTCCGGGAGCTGCTCGTGTCCATAGTAGCTCAGTTGCCGCCGGGGTCGAGCTCTTAGGGCAGCTGAAAATCAAAAATTGACTAGTTTCTTATATGTAAGTAATTTAAGTCTGAAGAATTAATAAATATCATAGCTAAGAATGCCTGTTTGTTTATGATCACTAGAAAAGTAGTTCTTTACACTCAATTTGTCCTCCTCTGTTTGGCTTATTAACCACATCAAGTTAATTTTAATTGCTGTTTTTAAAAGGTTACTTATCACGTTGAAATCAAATATTCCACTCATTCACAACCAATGTGACAAGCTCTCTAATCCTGGAAATGTGACTAAGTTCAAATTGTTCTGGAATTAAAATGTGCCATATTGTAAAATAAAATTGCCTTAGGAAAACAGCAAATACATAAAACTAAAGCATTAATCAATCATTTTTAAAACTTGGTTGTAAATAGAAAAATATTGATTGTTAAATATTTATTGCAATTATTTATTATGTAGGTTGCATAATAGAGCATATGCTCTACATTTTTGAGTCCCTGGATTCTATCTGAGCACTACCTCCACCAACATAACAAAATAATAATAATAATAATAAAAGAGCTAAGGATATGACATTTTTTATGACTGAAAATAAAGAACAAATAAATATAATACACTTTAAAATCATCATCATCATCATCATCATCATCATCATCATCATCATCATCATCATCCCATTGATTGTTGAATTTCTCTAGCGGTCTCAATAACGTCTCCATTCATCCTAGCCCTGAGATTTTAGAAGCCTCTCTCTACTCATGCTTTCCAATGATGCCACATTGGAGGCTCTTTCAGGGTCAGGGGAATGAGACCCAGCTTGTTACTGGTTTTGGCATATGAATGCACCATGGGGAGTTTGTGAAGCTCTCCCATGTGGTCAGGAAACTCTCGGTAGCTTGCCAGTTTCTCCCAAGGGGAGAACTAGGCTATAAGACGTGCTTCTGGGAGCTGGCTTTTAAGACTCTGGATGTTAGCCATTGATGGGCTTCCATGGCGCTGGAGGCAGTCCCTGGGTGTGACCACCTACCTACTGGAAAATGGGAAATCTGGGCGGAAGAGGCCCAGTCCCAATCCCAGCAGGCTTGGAGGTCTCAGCCCTGGGTCCCTCACACCTGGGTTCCTCTGCCAGTATCTTCATGTGTGAGGCTTGTCCAAATGTGTGGAGAGGGGCCTTGAGCATGGCTGTGGCTAGGCTCCGGAAGTCTTTGGCCACCAGGAGCTCTGCTCAAGGCAGGGAGGGAAGCTGGAGCCCATCCCCTCCGAGGGGCCCCGGGGAAGACAGCCAGGTGCGCGGGCAAGAGACCCTCTACGTTGCTCTCTTCCGGGTGCTTGCTTTTAAGCCTCTGGATGTTGGCCGTTTATGGGATTCCATGGCACCGGGGGCAGTTCCTGGGTATGATGGCCTAGCTACTGGAAAATGGGAAATTTGGGTGGAAGAGGCTCAGTTCCGATCTGAGCAGGCTTGGAGGTCTCAGCCTCGGGTTCCACACACCTGGGTTCCTCTGCCGATACCTTCATGTGTGAGGCTCGTATTTTTATTATATTAAAATAAAATATATAATTGAGTTTAAACTTGAAAATTTCAAAGTCTGCCAATAAATGTACATTATGAATTACTTATACTGTGGAATCATTTTAATTTTTTATTATGCATGCTAACATCTATGAATAAGTATGCAAGGTGATTTGATAAAAACATGTTTTATATGTGTATATGGAAGACGGTACACCATCCACATGCTTGTACATATGCATTAAAATAGTATCAAAAGGAGTTAATAATGAATAATAAAAATTATGCAAGTATTCTTGGCCAGAGTGATAGTACAGGAGGTAGGGTGGTTGCCTTACATTTAGTCAACCTGGGTTAGACCCGTGACATCCCATTTGTTACCCTGAGCACCGGCCAGAGTAATTGCTGAGTGCATTCAGGATTAATCCCTGACCATTGTTGGGTGTGACTCCTTCCCCAAAAAACATATTCAGGACTAGAAATGCATAATCCCTGTTTACCAAACTAATTCCATGATCATTGTCATTCATGTGGTTTTTTGAAAATCAATTTTTTCATTGTCAAATGAATCTAATAACCATAATAGGAAAAGTTATGAAAGAATATAATTATGCAATTTAATAATGTTTAGCATAATGCTTTACTAACCTTTAGGTGCTTATTCAGAATCATTACCATTATTATTGTTTTACTATGTAATTAACATATATAATGCAGATTAGAATGGCTAATAGTTGAGACGTTGGTATATCTTGTATCTGTATATTTTCATTATTCAGTGCTAACTCCTTTTGACACCATTTTAATACATAAGTACAAACATGTGGATGCTACACCACCTTCAATATATACATATGCAACATGTTTTTAGCAAATCATCTTGTATACTTATTCATAGATATAAGCACCGATGGAGTGTCACACCAAAAATAAACAAACCAAAAGAGTTTTTTTTTTTAAGAAAAGGAAAATAAATTCATCTCTCTTTTCCTCTTCTAGTAAGGACTGAATATATTGATATATTATACATCTAGTTCTAAAATGGGTAATAATCTCACAGATGAATAGTGCAGTAATAGTTTCTTATCCAAGTCACTGACAGAAACTTATGTTTGTTCTGAAAAAAAATGAAAATAATTATGTTTGTTCTTTCCCATTATTGGCCAACATGGATGAAGTAAGAATTGATACTGTCTAATACTGTCACTGTCATTGTCATCTCGTTGTTCTTTGATTTGCTCGAGCGGGTGCCAGTAAAGTCCCTATTCGTTCCTATCACATGCTACTGTAGCCTGATGGCATACTGGGGGCTCTTTCAGGATCAGGAGAATGAGGACTGTCGTTGTTACTGTTTTTGGCATACCATGTATACCACGGGTAGCTTGCCAAGCTCTGCCGAAGAATGGATATCTAATAATAAGGATTTTGACAACCAAATAAATGCCAACCAAATGTCAAAGTGAAAAGGAGAAATGTTGATCCAGAGACACATTCTAATAGGTTGGAATGCATGACCAATTCACATTGTTACATAACTACTGCCATGAATGGCCGTTAAACACTGAGCATGGAGTAGTTCCTGAGCACTGTTAGCTGTGCCTTTCCCCAACCAAAAAAAAAAAAGTTCTTAACAGATATTAGATCTTATTTCCCAGAAAAATTAACTAAAGGAACTGAGCAACTGAAAATGAGATTCACTGTAAGAATTCAGTCATTTTCACTGTACTAAACACATAAATGTAAATCATGACTTTAGAGTTCTAGGATTTGGGGAAATGAAGACACTGTGCATAATGTAAAAACAGACATATTGTTGAGGAATAAAGAGACAGAATATAAGAAGAAGAAAATTCAAATAAAAACAGATTTGCTAATAATAATGCTTAATTTAGATTTAAAAGGTAATGAAAAAACTTGAGAATAAGTGACTGTAAAACAACAACAACAAAAAGATAAGAACCAAAAAAAGATGTTCTTGATAATAAAGCATTATTTTCTGTTTTACAAAACAAGAAAACAACTATCAGATATCAGATATCCATAGCCTGGGAGTAGTTTATTACTTGAAAGATTGTATGCAGTCTTTTTTTTTTTTTTCCTCCATTTTCTCTGCCATATCCAGAGTGTTCAGGTCTCACTGCTGGCTCTGTATTCAGTGATCACTCAATGTAATGCTTGTGGGACCACATGTTGTTTAAGACTGTGTACAAGTTAAGTGTCCTACCCATTAGACTACTTCTTCAGGTTCAAGATGTGTTCAGTATTCATTGAGAAATATAAGGCAATACCAATTAAAATATGTGCGCACGGAGTGGTTCAGAAATGGAAAAAAATTAGATATGGCTTGAAATTATTATATTGAGCATAATATATAAATCATTCAGAAATATATAGAATTATTGAAATTAAGCTGATAACAGAAACTTTATGTCTGCAACATATGATTTTCTGTTGTGACTTTTTACTTTAAAAATGTGCAGTCTTGAATACAAATTTGAATAAAAACAAAAAGAAAAATTGCACATCCATATTTTCTTGTTTGGCTTTTAAGTCAATAAAAGGGAGGGACTACTGATGTTTCTATATTTTGAAAATTCGCCTATAATTATTGTTGGAGTGTAGGATTTTAGTTAGATGATAGTTAGAGCATAGACTTTTAGTCTTAAGGAAAAAGAGAGCCAGAAGAAAAAAAATTGAATAAATTAAAGTACCCATAAAAAGAAGTGAACTGGAGATTGTAATATAGTATAATGGCAACTCTATTAGAATTAAATGAAAAGTCAATCGGATGAGTATCAGATTAATATAAAATTGAAATACAAATTTTAGAAGTAGCAGCTTATTGTTATTAAATCTTAAAATAGATAGTTAATGTGTAAATTGAATGTATATACCAACCCCTTATGATATACCAATGGATAGATTTTAATTTTTTCACATATTTGAAAATTAAAGGGAAATAAAGTCTATTTAACAGTAGAAATTATAAAGATACTCAGTAGTTGGGAGTTCGGGGAAATTTGCAAACATTTTGATGAATGAGGAATATGATAGAGAGATGTTAGTCTAATTTAGCATAAGATCATATATTTTTAATAAAATGGATGAGCATAAAATCCAATAGAAAATAAAATGAGATACACTGACTATTTCAGCTAAGATTATTTTAGTTATGATAATAAAGAGACCAATTGGATAAAATAAGCTACAAGAAATTGAAAAAGGAAAAGCTGAAATGTTCAAAAGTCATATTAAAATGGTGAGCCTTTTGATTTTGTTCAAATGAATCGGTAAAATGTTATTTTATCATCTACAAATTGGTAAGAAGTAAAATATGATATCCGTTATTGGAAAATGAGGTTTCTCAAAGAGATTTTTCATATATTTTAAATGGGAATTTATACAATGTAGGAGAATATCATATGAGAACTTAGATAATGTTGGATATCATTGGTTTGTCCTTTCTCCCCTTGCCACTAGAAGCTTAGGTATATCGGTCACGCCCATCAAAGTTATGTTCATACAGACAAAAGAGTAGAAATAAGCCTGGTATGGCAATTTAAAGATAATCAGTGTATGGATGCAATAGATTTTTTCTTACTGCATCATTTTAATTTGGATTTTTAACCTGATGTATTTTAACAGAAATTTAACTCTTCCTGTTTTAGCTTGTGCGCCCTTTTGATTTCCTGTAGATTGGAATAATGCTTTGTTTTGTATAACACTTATGCTGTAAAATTTGACTGAATTTTTATGGGATAATGTTAAAAATAATTTGTTAGCTTATAATATATATATATGAACAGTTAGAATAATGGATTTGTAAATTCATAGTACCTGTAATAACTATCCTTCTGGTATTGGGTTTTCAGTTATATGGCAAAGTATTTTTGATGAGTTAAATCTATGATTTTATATGTATGAGTGAGATATTGTCTTTCTCCTCTCTTCCTGTCTTTTGAATAGTTTAGTTTATAGCCATGTCTTTTTGTATGGACAAAGGAAGACATTTAATATTATGCCTTTGCAATTGGGATTTAATTGGCTTTGAATATTATTAATTCTCGGGCATCTGCTTTCTTGACTGTAGCCTTGGTTGCCTTCAGTTCCTAGCCCTCTAAAAGGCAGGG
Organism: Sorex araneus; assembly: GCF_027595985.1. Taxonomy (NCBI): domain Eukaryota; kingdom Metazoa; phylum Chordata; class Mammalia; order Eulipotyphla; family Soricidae; genus Sorex; species Sorex araneus. The sequence continues at coordinate 120,645,750 of NC_073305.1, read as the reverse complement.
TCCCAATGTGGGACGAAGAAGGACCCAGGGCAAGCGGTAAGTTGTGTGCTACCCTGGCATCGAGATGGGCCTGGCCAAAGCGCCTAATGCTTAACTATATGTTAAGAGCTTGGTCATGGGGTGTCATGTCATGATCCAAAAGCAACGACGAGACAGGGCCCTGCTAGGGCTAGGAAAGACTAATCTGGCCTGAGCGCTGTAGTCTGAGATCGAGGTGATCCCCGGAGAGCAATTCTAAAAGTTTAATGCATCGCTTGCTATGCCCATACAAAATGCTTAATATTTTGAATGCTTATATGTTTGTCAGACAAGGAGAGGAGAAACACAACCATGGGATTTCATCCTTGGATGGGTCCTGCTGAAAGAGTATCTGTCCTAGAGAATAGGTGTTCTGCTAGTGTTATTGAACTTTTTGTGCCTAGCATTTTATTTTATGGTTAAAATCTGTCCTAAACAAAAAGGGGGGAGATGTTGGAATATTTCCCCTTTTCAAGCTGCCTTCTGGAGTTAATTTCAGAGGCAGTTTCCCTTTTGTCACAGAAGCCTAGCTGATCTTTGACATGCAGATTTTAGGTGCTAGCCAGGCCTGACTTGACATTGTAGATTCCAGGCTCTGGTCTAGCCCGGTCTTTGGGATGTAAATCCGAGTGCTTTCAACCCAATGAAAGCTTAGGTTTTAGTTTTGTATCTCCTTTCTGGGGGGGCCTAGATTAATGGCCTGCAGATACAAGAGAATTATCTTGCCTCAATGTTCTTCCTGTAAAATCTTTTGGTGCCTTTGGTGACATCAATGTATTGGAAGGGCCATGATCAGTAAAAGGGGTTCGGAGAGAAGGTGAGGCAGCTGAGAGTGTATTGAGGGAAGATTGGAATAAACTGCAAGTGAAACCAACCATCATGGCTCTGTTCCTTCCTTCGCCTGCCACATCATTGCCATCAACCTCCCTGGGGTGGGGGAAGCGGCGGCCGGAGGCTACGGAACTCCGGTGGCGGGAGAGACAGCTGCTGCCCTAGGCCTTGTGCCTGGCTCGGTGCGGTGAGGCGTCCCTTCCCTCGCCAGCGCCCTTTCTTTTTATTTTTATACAGATAAGATTGGAAGTTGATACAAATACTAAATATCTAAAAACATATGTTACAAATATATATGGCTTTGGTACGAATATGTATTAAATGTATTTATACAACCAAAATTGACATATATTGGTGAGAGCTATATAGAAAACTAGAAAAATATTGGCATCTTTAGAATTTCTAGAAAAATTAGTTATTTTTATAAATAACTCACAGGTTCAAGTTCACTTCATTTTTCTGGCAATTCTATATTCTTTATTTAATACTTCTTGAACTTTAATGTGGTATTTTTATAGTGAAAAAGAATGAAATCTACCCTAGTATCGTAACAGTGGTCTTAATATATAACTTTGATGTTGGCAGTAAAATAACATTTGTCATAGCATTACTGTTGCTATATAAAGTACTGCATATCCAAAATGACACAGGACAAGAAATTCTGCTCAGTGCTATTTAAGACATCTGCATTTATCTAACAGTAGAAGAATAAACATTATTCTCAAGGCAAATGGAACATAATCCAGTATATATTATTTGTAATGTCAATATACTTAAGGTCAGAATCATATTAAATATCTTTTCTGATCACAGTTGAATAAAAATAGAAACCAATGACATTTTTTAAAATGGGAAAATACACAAATATATGGAAACTTACTAATACATTCTTAAACAATCACAGGGCCCAAAAGGAAATCAAGAGAAAATTGCAAGACAAATTGTGACAATTTGACGTAAATAGATATTTGATCAAAACTCATGGAATATAGCAAAAGTAATACTAATAAGAGAGTGATTAATAAATGCATACATATACTAGAAAAGAAAGCTCCAAAACAACTTTTTAATTTTACATTTTAAGGAATAGAAATATATATTTATATATTCATATATGGGAATTATATATGAAAAGGTTAAAAAAGAAAAATATAAAATCAGCACAGAAATAGAGAATTGAAAAATAACAGAAAAATCAACAATAAAAATGTTTTTGGAAGCTGGAGCGATAGCACAGAGGGTAGGGCGTTTGCCTTGCACGCGGGCAACCAAGTTCGATTCCCAGCACCCCATATGGTCTCCCAGCACCGCCTGGAGTAATTCCTGAGTGCAGAGCCAGGAGTAACCCCTGTGCACTGCTGGGTGTGAACCAAAGTGCAAAAAAAAAAAAAATGTTTCAAGAGATTCTGGTAATGTAAAAAACAATAGAGAGAAATTTTAAGTAAACCACAAGTAAAAACATTACTGTGCAATTCCCTAAGAATAAAAGAAGATTATAAGGGATGATTATTGATAGAAATCATACTGTTTTGAAAAAACGGATTCGCTTCTGGAACTATTTGATCCACTAAGACTGAATAAAGAATAAAAAATGTAAGCAGAACAACAAAATGGGGAACATAAATTATACTTATAACATCTCAACTAGAAGTTCAGCACAGTCAATTTCTACCAAATACTCAATGAAGAATTAAAGGCAGCCCATCTTGAACCATTCCATAAAATGCATATAGAGGCAATAAACTAAACCTCATTTTCTGAGGTATGAATCACCCTGGTACCAAAGCATACTATAGCACTATAGCACTGTTGTCCTGTTGTTCATCAATTTGCTCGAGCAGGCACTATAACATCTCCATTGTGACATTAGCTGTTACTGGTTTTGGCATATCAAATATGTCATGGGTAGCTTGCCAGGCTCTGCTGTGCTGGTGGGATACTCTCTTGGTAGCTAGCTGGGATCTCCGAGAGGGACAGAGGAATTGATCCCAGGTCAACTGCGTGCAACGCAAATGCCCTGCCCACTGTGCTATCACTTCAGCCCAGTTTTGATATACACAATCTGATAATATACTAACAGACTGAAACATTAAAGACATATTAAGCATGTGGAGATAGAGTGCACTTGTATAATTAATAAGAATGCAGCTTGGTGGGTCTGGAATATGGAACAGCATCTCTACTCTCAGTATAAAAAGTAGATAAATGAAAATCTCAATCTTATCTTCACTTAGACATAAGTCTTCAGGAAGTCTTCCCTGATCTTAAGACCTTAAGTTGCATTTCCTAACTGCAGTACTTTCAATGTTCATATTGCAATGTTCATCTTCCTTAGTATTTTCTAGATCTTCAGTTTCCCTGAAACGAAAACTCCAAAATGGTTGGGAATTCCCTTTTAATCAATATACTCAAGATCCTGATTTAAAACAGGTACTTAGGATTTGCTTTACAATATTGGACTTGCTCTTCAAACCTATGTTCTCCCTTGAATTTTCTTTGCTTGCCTTTTTGCTTTTTTTTTCCCACTTTGGAGAAGCCAGTGGTCTTTCTTAAAAACACATTTTCACTCTTTCTCTCCCCTCACATTTTTCTAAGTTTTGTTCAATAAAAAATCTCTTGGAAACAAATGTGAAATAAGGGACCAGAGTTTTCTTTTCTGGTCCAGGTGTGTGAACTCCCCGGCACATCATTCCCATGTTCTGGCCAGCTTCTTGGACCCAGCTACAGTGTAGTAGGGGATGTGGCCTATGTTGCAGGGGCATGGCCTCCGCTGAAGTGGACGTGTCCTCTTTTGGAGCCAGCGGTCACAGTTATTTTCCCCAAACCCAGTAATCTCTAGTCACATCTCATTCTTCCTTACTTAAGTTTGTGAGTAACATTCTAGCTATCTCAAATACAGTAGGCCAATATGCTGTGAGTCTATTCCAATTTCACCAAAACACTAATGAATCCAAGTAGCTGTACAAGCCCAATATAAAAGAGCACATTCTCCGAAAGCATCACTGGAGCCCTCACAAAAGGAACAGAGTAATATCTGAGAGAAAGGAAATGTTTCAGAAGGGGAAAATAAAAAGGCAACCACCATCAACCAAGCCCATCAAGAATTCTTGCTTACAACAAGAGAGAGTAGGGATACTAAACTGGAAGGTCACTCCTCCATACCACCACCACAACATGAAGAAACAGTGTGAATCCCCACCACAAGGAGAGGACAATGAAAGAAGTCCAGAAGCCTCAATAGGTGTTTCCCACAAATGTGAGCTCTCCGATGAAGAATTCAGAGATGAAATGCTGAAGATGTACAATGAACTCAAAGAAATGATGGGAAAGTTATCCATTTAATTAAAGGAGGACCTGAAAGAAACAATGGAACAGACATCTGAGAAAATACAGAAAGAAATGAGAAGAAATAAAAAAGCTACAAAAAGAAGTGTCACGAACAAAGGATTTGGTAGATGAAATAAAAAAAAAAAAACGCAGTGGTTTCCCTCAACAATAGAATGGCTACAGCAGAAGACAGAATCAATGAGCTTGAAGATCAGCTGCAGGAAGCTTAACGGCAACAACAAACAATGGGAAGAGACCTCAAAATAGCTCTAGGGTGAATCAAAGTCCTAGGGGAAGAACTCAAGAGGAACAACATTAGAAACACTGGAGTATCAAAAGGACAGGGAAGCAACCCCAATGAAAAAGCCATAGTCAAAGAAATCATTGCTGAAAAATTCCTAGAACTGAGAATGCAGGCATCCAGATTTAAGGGGTCTGAAGGGTGACAGTTAAAAGAGACCCTAACAAAAACCTCCAAGACATCATAGTTATAATGATGGATGCCATGGATAGAGACACAATACTGCAAGCAGCAAGATCAAAGAAGGAAATCACATACAAAGGAGCACCTTTTAGATTCACAGCAGGTCTATCAGAGGAAACCCTGCAAGCCCGAAGGCAATGGTGGAATATAGTGAAAAAACTCAATGAAATGAATGCTTCACCAAGAATACTTTATCTGGCTAAACTCTCACTCAAACTCAAGGAACATTACAGTATTTTGTGGATAAATAACAGCTCAGGAACTTCATAGACTCAAAACCAAACCTAAAAGAAGGGCTAAAGGGGCTACTGTAAGACAAGAAAAACCCTACAAGCACAACAAACCCTCACAGAAAGATGTCACAAAACCCCACATCAATAATATCTTTCAATGTCAATGGTCTAAATTCACCAATTAAGAGACACAGAATGGCAAAATGAATTCAGAGAATGAAACCAACATTCTACTGCCTGCAAGAAACACATCTAAACAGCCAGAACAAACACAGACTCAAAGTCAAAGGATGGAAAACAATCCTGCAAGTAAATAACTCCCTTACAAAAGCTTCAGGTGGCCTTCCTAGTATCAGACAACATAGATTTCAAGTTGAAAAAGATTAGAAAGGACAGTAAAAGCCATTTTTATTAATCAACATATGTTTTCCTTCTTTGTCAAAAAGTAAGTTAACTTCCCACCTGATTCTAAAGGAAATGCATACCGATGACAAAAAATGTTTAGAATTTTAAAATTAATTCAGCTACTTAATTTTTGTTCTCTCTGGCTTCTATGAAACTGGTTGGAGAACGGACCTGCTATCAGGCCCTTAAATGTGAGGCCTTGCCCAGCACACACACTCATAACTTTTGAATGTGTGTGGGATCCACTCAGGGTCAGACAGGTTTGCCTTATTCTGTGGTTCCACACCTGTGGACCTTACTGATTCTTGTTTTGTTTTGTCTTATTTTGGTTTGGGGCCACACCTGACTGTGCACAGGTCTTACTCCTGTCACTTCATGTAGGGCTCAGGGAATAATGTGAGCTGAAAGGGATCATTGTACTATCTGTCCAGCTCAAAGACCATATTTGTTCTTCAGTGTCAGCATATTGGGGAAGTTTGTTAGAAATTCAGACTTCTGAATGAGACCTTGAAAAATTTTGGTTCAAAACCTTTAAAGGCAAGCCCAGGATTCAGTTTCATGACTAGCATTTCTGGTCAATATTTTCAAGAATGAAAGTAAGATATATGGCAATACAATATATTTCTGCTGGAGCAATAGCACAGCGGGTAGGGCGTTTGCCTTGCACATAGCCAACCTGGGTTCCATTACTCCACCCCTCTCGAAGAGCCCGAACAGCTACTGAACTATCTCATCCGCACAGCAGAGCCTGACAAGCTACCTGTGGTGTATTCATTATGTCAAAATCAGAAACAACAATTCTCACAATAGAAACATTACTGGTGCTCGCTCCAGCAAATCGATGAGCAACCGGGATGACAGTGATATACAGCAGGGAGAAATCACACTCCTAAACATGTACATACCTAATGAGGGACCAGTTAAATACCTTCAACAACTGATAACAGACCTTAAGAAGGACATTGTGAGTACCACAATCATAGTTGGAAACTTCAATACCTCCCTATCACCTCTGGATAGATCAAGAAAATTAAAACTCACCAAAGAAATACTGGCTTTGAAAGAAAAAATAGAAGAGAGAAGGTGAATAGATCTATACAGGGCTTTATATCCCAGAAAAAAAGAATATATTCTTTTACAGTGCACATGGAACATTTTCCAGAATAGACCATGTGCTGGGTCACAAAACATACCGCAACAGAATCAAGAAGATAGACGTTGCATATACTAACTTTTCAACCATTATGCACTGAAGATAGAAGTAAATCATGTACAGATGGAGAGAACCAAATCAAACACATGGAAATTAAACAACTCAATGTTGAACAATGAGTGGGTCAGGAAGGAAATCAAGGAAGAAATCAAAAGGTACCTGGAAACAAATGAGAATGAAGACACAAGCTATCAGAACCTGTGGGACGCAGCTACAGCCATGTCAAGGGGAAAATTTATAGCCCTGCAAGCATTTCTCAGGAAGGAGGAAAGGGCCCACATAAATAACTTCATTTCACAGCTCAAGATTTTAGAAAAGGACCAACAAAATGAGCCCAAACCAGGCAGAAGAAAAATGATAATAAAACTTAGAGCAGAAATCAACAACATGGAAACCTAAAAGACAATCCAAAATATCAGTGAAACCAAGAGCTGGTTCTTTGAGAAAATAAACAAGATTGATGAACCACCAGCAAGACTCACAAAGAGAAAAGAGAGAGAACCCTAATAAACCAAATCAGAAAAGAAAAGGGGGGATATCAGAACAGAAACCAAAGAAATTCAAAAGATCATCAGAGACTACTTTGAAAGGCTATATGCCACTAAACAAGAGAACCTAGAAAAATGGATAATTCCTGGATTCCTATAATCTCCCAAGGCTGAATCAAGAAGACCTGGAATACCTAAATAGGCCTGTTTATATCAAGAACATTGAAACTGTAATCAAAAGTCTTCCCAAAAACAAAAGCCCAGGCCCAGATGGATTTACTAGAGAATTCTTCCAAACATTTAACGAAGACCTAATGCCAGTTCTTCTCAAGCTTTTCCAGCAAATTGAAGAAACAGAAACACTCCCAAACAGTTTCTATGAGGCTCATTTCTCTCAAATACCAAAATCAAACAAAGACACCACAAAAAAGACAACTATAGGCCAATATCCCTGATAAACACGGATGCAAAGATTCTCAACAAAATATTAGCAAATAGAATTCAACAACTCATCAAAAAGATCGTACAACACAACCAAGTGGGATTTGTCCTGGAGATGCAAGAATAGTTGAAAATTCGGAAATCAATCAACATAATTCATCATAACAACACAAGAAAAGATAAAACTATATGATCATATTAATAGATGCAGAGAAAGCATTTGACAATATCCAGCACCCATTTATGATGAAAACTCTCAAAAAAATGGGTATAGAAGCAATTTTCCTCAATATAGTCAAAGCCATCTACTATAAGTCTGTGGCAAGCATCCTCCTCAATGGGGAAAAATTAAGAACCTTCCCTCTAAGATCCGGGACAAGTCAAGGATGCACACTGTCTCCACTTCTGTTCAATTTAGTACTTGAAGTACTTGCAATAGCAGTTAGTCAAGAAAAATATATTAAGGGCATTCAGGTAGGAAAGGAAGAAATCAAGCTCTCACCATTCGCAGATGATATGATACTATACTGAGAGAACACCAAAACCTCTAGCAAGAAACTCTTAGAAACAATAGACTTGTATAGTAAAGTTGCAGGCTATAAAATCAATACTCAAGAGTCCATGGCTTTTCCATAAGCAAATAATTAGACAGAAGAAAGTGACATGATAAAAGCAATCATGCCTCAGAAAATCAAGTACCTCAGAATCAGCTTGACTAAGGAGATAAAGGACTTGTACAAAAAAAATTACAAAATGTTACATCAAGAAATAAAAGGACAAGAGGAAATGGAAAGATATCCTCTGCTCATGGATTAGGAGAATTAACATTGTCAAAATGACAATACTCCCCAAAGCATTGTTCAAATTCAATGTGATCCCTATAAGGATATCCATGACATTCTTCTAAAAAATGGAATAAACACTCCTGCAATTCATATGGAACAATAAGCTCCCATGAATAGCTAAAGCTATTCTTGGGAAAAAGAAAATGGGTGGAATCACCCACCCCAACCTTAATCTCTATTATTTCAGCACTCCTAAAATGCATATGGAACAATAAGCCCCACGAATAGCTAAAGCAATTCTTGGGAAAAAGAAAATGAGAGGAATCAACCTCCCCAAATTCAAACTCTACTACAAAGCAGTAGTAATTAAAACAGCATGGTATTGGAACAAAGGCAGAGCCACAGACCAATGGAATAAGGTTGAGTATAATGACACACACCCTCAATATATGATTATGTAATATTTGATAAGGAAGCAAGAACTGTGAATTGGAACAAGGAAAGCCTCTTCAACAAATGGTGCTGGCAAAACTGGACAGCTACATGCAAAGAAATGGGCTCAGATCTATACCTAACACAAATTATAAAAGTCAGGTAAAAGTGGATTAAAGACCTTAACATCACACCAGAATACATAAGGTATGTGGAAGACAACGTTGGCAAAACCCTCCACGACACTGAAGCTAAAGGTATCTTCAAAGATGGCATGCAACTGGCCAAAAGAGTGAAAACAGAGATAAACTAATGGGAATCTCTTAAACTAAGAAGCTTCTGCACCTCAAAATAAAGTGAGTAAAATAAAAAGACAGTTTAAAGAGTGGGAAAAGATATTCACCCAATACCTATCTGATAAGGGGTTCATATAAACGGGTTGAACTCTACAAGAAGAAAACACCCAACCCCATCAGAAAATGGGGGGTGGAAATGAACAGAAATTTTCTTGAATGGATAAAAGACACATGAGAAAATGCTCCACATCAATAATCATCAGGGAAATGCAGATTAAAATAACAATGAGATATCATTTCACACCACAAAGACTGTCCCACATCCAAAAGAACAAAAGCAACCGATATTGACATGAATGTGGGGAGAAAGGGACTCTCCTTTACTGCTGGTGAGAATGCCGACTTGTTCAGCTTTTTTGGAAGACAATATGGACAATTCTTAAAGAATTCGAAATTGAACTCCCATTTGACCCACAATACCACTCCTGGGAATATATCCTGGAGAGGCAAAAAGGCATACTAGAAGTGACATCTGCATTTGTATGTTCATTGAAGCACTGTTTACAGTAGCCAAAATATGGAAAGAACCCGAGTGGCCAAGAACAGATGACTGGTTAAAGAAACTGTGGTACACCTACACAACGGAATGCTATGCAGCTGTTAGAAAAGATGAAGTCATGAAATTTGCATATAAGTGGATCAACATGGAAAGAATCATGAATTGAGTCAGGGAGAGAGAAACAGATATAGGAAGATCGCACTCATCTATGGAATATAAAGAAAGAGAATGGGAAGCTAACATCCAAGAGTTGTAGAGATAAGGACCAGGAGGTCTGCCCCACAGCTTGGAAACTGGCTTCAAATGCTGGGGGAAAAGGCAGCTCAGATAGAGAAGGGAACATCAAGCAGAGGATGTTGGGAGGACCCATTTGGGTCGAAAGATAGTGCTGAAAGTAGAATACAGATGGAACATGATGGCCACTCAATACCTCTGTTGCAAACTACAACACTCAAAAGGAGAGAGAACAAAGGGGAATGCCCTGCCATGGAAGCAGGGTGGGGTGGTGGGAGGGATACTGGGGACATTGGTGGAGGAGAATGTGCACTGGTGGAGGGATGGGTAAACGATTCCTATATGACTGAAATGCAAACATGAAAGTTCATAAGTTTGTAACGGTACCTAATGGTGATTCACTAATAAATTTTTTTAAAATGAAGGATAAGAAATAAAACATTTAAAACATTGGGCAAGGCATTTTTCTTGCAGGTGGTTGACACTAATTGTATCCCTTGCATTGCATATGATTCCCCACAAGCTTTGCTATGGTAACCTCTGAGCACAAAACCAGAGAGCCCCAGGGGCACCACATAGTGAACCAACAATAATGAGCCTCCCCCCAAATAAATACAATAAAATATTGTATTAATTTAACCTCATCATGCATATAGATGTTAAAGTCTTTTTACATGTGTTTTCACCTCTCCTGTGCACTCTGTAGTAATTTCACAGTGCTATTTGCTATCAGAAATTTATATTGCTTCAATTAAATAAGTGAGCTTAACATAGTTTGTCCATGTATATATGATAATTCATGGATATGACATTTTCTTGTGTTTTAAAATACAATCTCATGGACTAGTTTAGTACAATAGCATTCTCTTATTTTTAACAAGCTATCTCGTTAATGAGTAGAGGTAACATTCTAAGTATTTGAGAGATCTTTACTCTGGAAATAGTTAATATATATTTATTTTTGGTACAAACTAAAGAAGACAAAATTCCAAATTTGATATAATAAAGAGATGCAAGATATTTAACAAAATTCTTATTATTTGAGATATTAATGCTATCATAGAGAAAATAGTGCCCGGGAAATAATAGAGAGAGCAGGTTATTTACCTTTTATGCAAGCAATCCAGGTTAAACCCTGCACAGGCCATATAGTACCTTATGTCAACCAGAAGTGACCCTGGTGGATCACCAGGTGTAACCCTCGAAAGCCAAAATGAACAAATAAATAAATAAATAGAAAATAAGATGCATATGAATAATACAAATACTGTTTGGTTTATGCTGGCAAACCTGGAATTTTAATAAGGTGGCAGAGACAGTCTCTCTCATTAAAACACACTATAAGTACTAAAAAATGTGTAACCATATTTATATAGAGTGAGTTTCTTTAGCAAGGGAAAAATAAGTGTTGATGTCCTAAAGATGCAAACATATTAAGCAATTAAAGAATTACAAGAGATTGCTCTTCAAATTATGTAGTCTAAGGACTAGTAAGAGTCTTTTCTAGAAAAAAAGTTAAATAAGAAGGATTTTCTGGAGACAGATGGGTAGACAGTAGGTGATGATAGATAGGTAGATAATAATGCATTACCCCATGAGCTTGGATAATTTTATCTGAAGTTTGATAGAGACATATATGCAGCATTCTGTATTTCTTTAATTTTAAAAGGTCAAGTTTATAAGGAGGATTCCATAAAGGAGAAGGAAAATATTTCTGTCACTCAGAACATCCCGGGGGTGTGTTGATCTGGAAGAAAAAAAATTATTATTCCACAAGCAAGTCTAATATGTCAAGGGAAATGGCAACTCGACATATGCATGAATAATCTAGTTAGATGATATAAAATTTCTAGTTAAACTTTGTATTTATACTATATGCATATAAAATTTTATTCAGAATTATTATGAGAACAAAAACATGTCTTTTATCATATGCATTACTTATGTTTTCCAAACAGTACATAATTTATATTTTAACCAACTATAGATCCAAGACAGAACTGAACATATCATTATAAAAATCACTATATATGGTGAGAGCCATAAGATGATGAAACAAATTATTTCTTCACCTCTTCCTTTTTAGTATTCAATCCCAACTCTGACTGCAGTTCTCTTACTTAGGCTGAATGAACTGAATTAATCTTAATGGTCAACCTTTTTCTCTTGTTCCATATTTCTTTTGATAGGTATATCAAAATTCTATAAAATAACTCTCCCTTAATTATCAATAACAATGTTCTTTGTTCTTTCAAAATAACTTTTAAATATTGAACATGCATGTGTCCTTTGTAAGTAAGCAAAAATGTGGGCTCTAACTATAAAATATAGGAAAGCCGATGGGTTAGCATATCATTAGAGTTCTAGGAGCTGTTGCAATATTACAGCAGGCAAGATGGTCACCTTGCATGTGTCATAATCACAGTCTGATCCCCAACACTCCATGGCATCCCCCAAGCCCAACACAACTGATCCCCAACAACAGAGCTAGTAGGAAGCCCTGAGGTCAGCTAGGTATGGTCCCAAAATCACACAGAAAGAAATGATAGAGTTTAAATTTGGTATTTTTAATTTAATTAAATCTACATAAAAATGTTTCAAACTAGAACTGGACTATTAAACTACTATTAAATGAATGAGTAAAGAATATTTCATAGGTTCAAACTGAATAAAGTTCAATGTATTTTATATAACCTAAGAGAATAAACATGTTTCCTGGCTAACCTTTTAGAATAAAAGATTATAATTCAAATTGACCTTGACAAGTTGGAAGAGTAGTCAGAAATAATAAAAATCCTAAGGTTCTGGATAAAGCAGGTACTATTATGAGAAAAAAAGTAATGTATACAAGGCAAGAAATTGCTGATTAGACATGAGTGTGCAGGAAAGAAACAAGAGATCACAAGAAACACAAACAGCAGAAATTTTTCATAGGATAATAGTTTAGCAGTTTGAACACTGCAACAGTGATACTGTAAAAAGCAGGATTATTTTATTAAAAGTAAAAGAAAAACTTTCATCTACTTTTAAATTCAATGGTAAAACTTAATTTTTGAACAATAAAATTCTAAAAAATGTATAGGTGGCACAAAAGACTGATGAGATTAAGAGAATAAATAGTATTATTATTTGAAATGCTGTGTTGTAAATAAGAGGAGAGATTTGATAACTTCCTTTAAGTGATCAAGTAATTGTTTTATGATTCGTAGACCTGTTGGTATTGAACTACTTTGCAGTCAAATTCTTATTAAAAGTTACATAAAGATGCTGAAGATTTCTGGTGCCCAGGACACCTGTGGGTCAAGTTCAAACAAGCCATGAGGTAGTTTGAGGCCCAGAGCTGAATATTACCAGTGCAAATCTATGCCTGTGCATCATTTGTGCAGATCTGAATGGTGACCAGAGGTTCCTGTCACAAGTTCCTGTGACTATTTGGTGCCAAGTGTGTAAAGGTCTGGGGATAATTTATACCAGATCAAAGCACCCAGAGGCCCTTCAGCATTAAGTTCTAAAGAGTTTGTATAGTAGAGACTAGGGTTTGAATTTGTCATTGATCAAATAACATCTGCCCCAACTGAGGCATATCTGACATGAGCAAATGGCCGTGAGTGTACAAAGGCACTTATGCACTAAGATCAAGGGCCCAAGAGTGACAACCAAGAGTCCAAGGTGTCTCTGCAGTGGTAGCACAGGTCAGGTCTTATCCAAGGTATCAGTATGTAGAGTTGGGGTCTTAGTCACAGAGTATACCTTTGGTGAACAGAAACACAAAAGGCAATTGAGATGCCTCTGCTAACTGGCTATACTTTGGGATACCTGACTGGTGCTTTATGAATTTAGGGCTGCTATTTATTGACTAAGAAGATGTGTGTAGACAAACATTGATTGGCCTTGCCTCTTTTTCTTCTAGACAAGAATATGTGTCTGTCCCAGATATCTCAGCTACTAGATATGTATGGGTGGAGTTGACCTCAGGAATTTGACCTCAGGATCTGTTACTCAGCAAAGCAATCCAGTATATAATACCCCAGATAGATTGAGATCTGTCACCAAGATTATAGCTGCTAATGATAAAATACTATGGAAAATGACATGAAAACATGACACTCATTAGCTAGTTTGTAAGAAATCACTTGCTAGCAAGTTTTAAGCATTTTTTTTTCTATTCTCTACTGTCATGCCTTCAGTTCCAGTTGTTGCAAGTTTAGGGTTAAAGGACTTGGATATAACATACCGATTCCACAATACAGGGGTCTGCATCTTGAAAGTATCTACTGAGTAGGAGCTTATTGCTCAGTGATGTACTGTAGGAGAAAATTGGGTTTGTCCTTTCAGCCTTGCCACAGGGAGTTTAGTTTACCTTAGAGCAATGGCCTTTCTGTATGGACACAGGAAGACAGTTAATATTATGCTTTGTAACTTGGGAGCCAATTGACTATAATATTTACTCCTGGGCTTCTGCTTTCTCAACTCAGTTGCCCTTAGTTCCTAGCACACCCAAAACAGGATCTTACCGAAGGATGGAATGGACCGTGGGCAAGCTGTGAACTACCCTGCCATCGAAATGGGCCAGGCCAAAGTGCCACAATACTCAACTCTAAGTTGAGAGCATGGTCATAGACAAATGCTGTCATGATCAAAAAGTAACGACGAGACTAGGACCTTGCTGGGGTTAGGAAGACTAACCTGGCCTGAGGACTGTGGTCTGGAATATATAGTGAATATCCTCAGGAAGAACCAAATTTTAAGTTTGATATATAAACCAAACTTTATATCTCTTACTGTGTTCATACAGAATGACATTGCTAGAAATATTAGAAGTAAATTTACTATAAAAATTTAAGCGGATTACTAGCTGATGAAGGAAGAAAGGGACACACTCTGACACACCCTTGTTTGGATCCCACACTGAGCAGATCTCCTAGTAATCTGGAGTAATCTCTTTAGATGAGATTTTTGTTAATCTCCTGGAGGAGTGGTCTTACCTTTCTTTGTTGATTTGTTAATGTTCAATCCAACTTTGTGTCACCGCACTATGTGATTGCTATATAAACTAAGACTGTGGGAGACAGCACTGAAGGAGACAGCAGAGACAGAAAAGGAGACAGCAGAGACAGAGAGGGAGACAGCAGAAACAGAAGAGGAGACAGCAGAGACAGAAAAGGAAGCAGCAGGACACAGACAGAGGAAGACACAGCAAGGAGAGGACAGAGGTAAGACAGAAGCAAGGAGAAGAGACAGAAGTGGAGAGAGAAGATGCAAAAGCAAGAGAGAAGACACAGAAGCAGAGACAGAGAGAGGTCAGAAGAGACCAGACGAGAGACTACAGAGACAGAGACAGAGATAGATAAACAGAAGAGAGCACAGTGGCACCACACAGAAGCAGAGCACAAGGAGGAGGCATCCTGATCCTGTCCATACACAGCAGCTGGCTCAAGAACACCAAACTCGAGCGGCAGCGTGCACGCACGTGAAAAAGAGCTGCCCCAAAGCCGGAGAACAACAACACAGCAGGACATCTCATCACATCGCATCTCCCACTCCCGAGCACGTGCACACGCCTTGGTAATTTTTTACAATGTGGTTTTCTTTTTAATTTTTTTAAACCAAAGAACCATGATTTATAAAATATGATTTAAAAGCATACTCAACCATTTTTATGTGTTATTTTAGTGCCAATCTGACCACCAGTGTCAACTTCTCTCTACCAGTATTTTTATATTCCATTTCCTTTATTGCTACCTCCCTACCTGCCCCTTGACAGATACATTAGGAAGTTTAGTGTTTGCAGCTTTATTGAGTCTTTACTTTGTATATATGTGACATGATATCTTTCCTGGATAGCACATTTTATTTCCAGAACATCTGAGACTTTCCTTTCTCCTTCCCTCTTCCTCCCCCACCCCTCCTCTCCCTCCCTATTCCCCTCCCTTCTCCTCCCTTCCTTCTCATCACTTTCCCCTCCTTCCTTTCTCATCCCTTCCCCCTCTCTTTCCCCTCTCTTCTCCTCTGATCCTCCTCCTCCTCTCCCTTCTCCATATACCTGCCCTGCCCTCCCCTGCCCTGCCCTTACTCTTTCTTCCCCTGCTCTTCCCTGCCCTTCCTTCCCTTTCCTTCCCTTGTTTTCCCTTGCCCTTCCCTCCCTTCAATTCCCTTCCCTTCCCTCCCCTTCGCTCCCTTCTCCTTTGTTTCCTTCCCTTCTTTTCCCCTCCTCTCACCTCCCCCCACCATGTGTGGCCCCCAAACCCCCAAAAAACTTAAATCAAAGTTTACTTACTTTTTGTTATTTTTGCCACATGAGGTGGTACTTGGCGCCCTGTAATCCTGTCAAGGGCCAGCATCCAGAGACTTAAAAGCCAGCTCCCGGAAGAGAGCAATGCAGAGAGTCTCTTGACCACGTGCCTGGCTAACTTCCCCGGGGCCTCCTCCGAGGGGATGGGCTCCAGCTTCCCTCCCCACCCCTAGCAGAGCTCCTGGCAGCCAAAGACCTCCGAAGCCTAGCCACAGCCATGCTCAAGTCCCCTCTCCACACGTTTGGACAAACCTCACACATGAAGGAACCGTCAGAGGAACACAGGTATGTTGGACCCGGGGCTGAGACCTCCAAGGCTGCTCAGATCGGGACTGGGCCTCTTCCTCCCAGATTTCCCATTTCCCAGTAGCTATGGGGTCACACCCAGGGACTGCCCCCAGCGCATGTAATCCCACCAAAGGCCAGCATCTGGAGACTTAAAAGCCAGCTCCTGGAATCGATATCTTATAGCCTACTTCTCCCTTTGGGAGAACCTGGCAACTACTGGGAGTCTCCTGGCCCCATGGTAGAGCCTGGCAAGGTCCCCATGGTGTATTGAAATGCCAAAACCAGTAAAAAGCTGGGTTTCATTCCTCTGACCCTGAAAGAGCCTCCAGTATGCCATCGTTGGAAGGACGAGTAGAGAGCGGCTTCTAAACTCTCAGGGCTTGGATGAATGGAGACGTTATTGAGACCGCTCGAAAATTCGACGATCAACGGGATGATGATGATGAAGGTGGTACTCAGGTATTTCTCCCAATTCTGTGTTTAGAAGTGTATCCTTGTGGTGTTCGGAGGTTCAGTGATCTAAACCTGGTCACACATGCAAAACATGTACTCCAACCTACTGTTATATGTTTGATTATAAATAATTTTTAAAGAGAATTGATCATGTTTGAAGTAAGACTCTAATCAAACAATATTTTAAAGACAACCTTTCCCCACTAAAATAGCATTAAATCACTTCTGCTTATTTTTGTTGTATTATTCAGGGATCGGATGGGCCAGAGCTTAGGAATAATTGAACCAATCTGGGATGATAAAAAACTACTTGTTTGGTGATAAACACATTAATCTTGAAAATTTGAGTAGAAAAATATTTATGCAGTGCAGTGTCTACTATAGATATGCAATTTATGGAAAAAAATCATATGTTAGTGTGCACAAAGTTATATACATGTATAGTTAATTTATTTGGAAATGGTCACATGCAACAGTGCTCATGGCTTACTCTGATTCTGTACTCAGTGTTGCTCAGAGGACAATATGCAGTTCTGGGGAGCAAATCAGAGTTTACTACATGCATAAAAAGTGTCTACACTCTGTGGTCCAAGAATTTATAATTTAATTTAAGAATACAATCACAATTTATTCTTATTTTAATAATATATGTGACTCTATTCTTCAGAGGTATATGTGTGCTAAAGATATATATTTGAGGGTTATTAAAACCCACATTATCCTTCTCCAATTAAGATTTTATGAAGTGACACAATTCTATTTACATACCTTACTACACCCAATCTCATTTTACTGAGATGACCTCGCTAGTTTTCTATTATTTGTTTTTCTGGTGATTTACTTACATCATTCTAAACTTGATAAGCTTATTCTAAGTCTAATAATTTAAAAGGAATAAAATATCTCTTTTTTTTTTGGAGGGGTGAGAGAGGGTATTGAACCAAACAAGTGATGGCTGTTTTTTTCTTAGCTTTCTAATAAGAAATCACTACTAGCAAGCTCTGGGGACCATATGGGATGCCAGGGGTTAAACCCAGAAGGATGCTGAACACAAGGCAAGTACTCTGATCACTATACTATCCTGCCAGCCCAATAAGTTTAAGTATATCTTTATTTAACTACCAAACATAATAGTTATTGATTATCTAATAATGAGCTGGAGCGATAGCACAGCGAGTAGGGCGTTTGCCTTGCACATGGCCAACTCAGGTTCGGTTCCTCTGTTCCTCTGGGAGAGTCCGGCAAGTATCCAACCCCCACAGTAGAATCTGGCAAGCTACCCTTGGCATATTTGTTATGCCAAAAACAGTAACAACAAGTCTCACAATGGAGACGTTACTGGTTCCCACTTGAGCAAATCGATGACAACAGTGCTACAGTGCTAACTAATAATTTGGCTTGAATTACACCTTGTCATATCTAGTCAACTATTTCTTCTTTATTATCAAGTGACTGAAATTAAACTATGACTTTTATTTTTTCTAGTGATTGAGTTTTTTGGGGGGAGGTTTTTTTTTATCACCATAAGATACACAGTTATGAGGTTGTTCGTGATTGGGGTTCAGTCATACAATGTTTCAATACTGATTTCTTCACCAGTGTACATTGCCCACCACCAGTCAGCTATTTCTAAATTAAATAGCATTTAATATTATTATGTTATTCATTATAAGAAATTTAGCTGACTCAAATTCCAAACCATTTCATTGTTCCCCATTGCATAATAAATTATGTAGAGATACACAATTTTAAAATTTCAAATCCTTGATATATAGAACAACCCACTTCGATAAAATCTACAACCAGTACATATGACACATTTTTCAGTTAGTGTTATGTGCTGTGGTTGAATATTTCCTCTAATCCTAATTATCTTCTGCTTTGACCTCTCAAGCTTTGAGTCTCCTACATATTCTTCCAGCTGTAGTTCTCTTGTTAGTTCCTTTGACAAATGTGATATTTTCCATGTCTTTAGTTTCCATAGACATTTTTGAACCTCATTTATTTATTATCTACCTCAATTAGTACTTATTTGAGAACTTAATATTTTTTATATAAACCATAGCTGATTGAAACCACAGGGATGCCTGTCTATCTGAATATTATTTTTATTTTTAAATGAATATATGCATGGATAGTGCAATCTTCCCGAGATTAAAAGATAGTCTCCATTGTTATTTGACTACAGCATGTCATGATGTGGAATATAATGCATCTTGTCTGGAACATTTTTAGTAGAGGAAAAATAATACTGATAGTATCGAATAGACAACTGTTAAATCCTGATTATTTTTATACAGTTGATAGTTTTAAAAAGTCAAGAATATTTATTAAACCTTGGATTTTTGTGTCTCTGATCATCAGATCAATTTTCCTTTATTTAGTGCTTAAGGGAAAGGTAAAATTTTTCAGAGCAGTTCTATTTATGTCTCCCATGTTTAAGCTCTAGGGAAAGATGAATATAGGTCATTATTGGTGGAAAGATAAATTTTCTCATTTGAGTCAGGAGACAAATTATTCTACTATATTTCTTTCAAGGATGAAAAACAAAAGTGAGCTTACACATATGTTTGTGCTTTAAAAGAAGCAAACACAATATCCTCACATATGCATTATTCTATCACCTATGTTTTACCATTAAACTATTGAAGATAAACTTTGAAACATTGATGTTGATGAAAATTTAAATAAAAAAGGATAAAAATAGATGAAGATTAATAAAATTATGAGAGAAAGAAATGGATGCAAAAATAAACACAGCATTAGCAGTAAAAATGTTACCCATCTCTGTCCTTGTTGATGTTCTCCTTCATGACGTGCTCATTTTTCAGACTCTTTGGAGATTATGCATTATAGGATAGCAACTAAAGCCTTTCAATGTCATTGACAATTTTATAGTAAAGTGGGAAGAAAGAAAGATTACACCTTTTGCTCTTGCTATGTCTAGCATTCTCACATACCGACTCCAAGTTAGCCTTTAAGTTATTAAATCTCTATGTAGATTATGGTAATAAAGTAAATAAAATATTTGGAATTATATGGAATTGTATACCTATAAAGTCTGTGAGGGAATATTCATCTAATTGAAAATTGGTATAATTTGAAACATTTTAACTGTTTTGAAATTATTAATTTTTAAAGCAAAATGTACAGGTTCAGTTGAATTACTTGTCATTTTTATCTGATTACACTCTTACAAGCCTGTGATTACATGAACTCATGATTGTTACACAATTGTAATAATTTCCTAAGACAAAATGATCTTATATCTGACTTCATGCAATATTTTAACTATATATCCGATAGCTCAAACGTAAAATTTATTGTCTAATCAAGATAGTTTCAATAGTGAGAAAAAGTTCTGGTAAGAACTAATTCTAAATAAGTAGTTCTAAACAAGTGGGATAAACTAAAAATTCATAATATAGGTTAAAGATAGCCATAAATGTTGCTGGTTTTGTTTTTGTTACTGTTTTTGTGGTATGTGAAAGAAGACAGGAGAGGATTACTTTTGCTCTTAGATTCACCCATCATGTTTCACTATATATTCATTGTTTATGATCTGAAATAATCTTTTTCTTCCTTGCAATGACTTTGTTCTTAAATTTATATCCTGATATGACAACATTTAAAAAAATTCAGCAGAATTTGAAACTATCCCACTAAAACAAAATTAAAATTAAAATTCTCATAAGTCTAATTTACAGCATTAAGATATATTTTATTTAACACAAAAATTGGACCAGAGATAGTAAAATGGATAGGGCATTTGCCTTGCTTGCAACTGAACTGATTCCATCCCTGTTATCCCATGTGGTCACCTGAGTACCTCCAGGAGTAACTCCTGAGTGCAGAGCCAGGAGTAGCCTTATGTATCACACACATATATATAATAAATATAGATAATAGATAAAATGAATGAATTACATGACCTACAACATATGTTCTTAACAAAGAGATATTGAATCAGAGTGATAGTACAGGCCTAGGATATCACACAATATCTTGCCCCAAGTTTAATTCCTAGGACCACATATGGTCCCCCAAGCCAGCTAGCAATTATCCTTGAGCACAGAGTCAGGAGTAAACCCTAAGAACTGCCAGATCTGGTATACACCAAAACAAATAAAACTAGAGAAAGAGATAAACTCAATGATTAAAAGACTCAGCTATAATACATATACATTATTTCTAGCCCAGGAAGTAATACACCTGAATATTTCCTCTGTGTCTTCTGCTTGTGGAGTATTTTTACATTCTCTTCTTTCCCTTCTTTATTCATGGATTAAAATAGATATATTGGTTTACATCCTTTTAATTAACTAAATGATAACTTTCCATACAAGGTTATCAAATAGCCATACAGTAGTAGCACCAACTAATAATGATATCTTTAAAATTTACTCATACTATGTTTCACTTATGACAAAGACGCACTTTGAAAAGTAACAAAAGTACTCAACCACAAATGTGGACGGTATAGTAATATAATATTCTTGGTATTAAAGTTCATCCAAAACAAAACTCTCAGAATCTGTTATCATTTTTAGGCCGCTAATATTAAAAATAAAAAGTATATACTTTTAAATATTCTTACTTCTATTTTAAACAACTGATGGGAGTTTCCATTGGTATTAATGGAAACATTTAAAAGGTTATAATAAAGAAATTGGA
This sequence comes from Sorex araneus, assembly GCF_027595985.1. Classification (NCBI taxonomy): domain Eukaryota; kingdom Metazoa; phylum Chordata; class Mammalia; order Eulipotyphla; family Soricidae; genus Sorex; species Sorex araneus. Next base: position 120,624,297 of record NC_073305.1, on the reverse strand, counting down.
TAATGACAAATTCTCACTCAGGTAACTAGCGATTCGATTGTCACTGTCATAGAATTTTCCTGAGTAAAGTTTTGTGATGTGTCTCTATATTCTATGGCCTGGCTCAACCAAATGTTTTTATAATGTCGTGTACATGTCAAAGGTCCTCTGCGGGAATTCTGTGGGAAATATGCAGACTGACCTGCACATAAGGAACAAGGAAAACATCACAGCATGGGATGATATGGAAGTTAAAATGAAATATTTGCAGCTCTGTGCATGGTTCTTTTAAAATCTTCCATAGGAGGTCTGGGTTGTGCTGACAGAGGAGTCACATTTTATGGCTAGGATGCTATTTTGAATTAGACACTGTCTGAGCATGATTCTCGGCTCAAATTTAGAATCCATTAAATACTGCATGAAAAGAGCTGTGGTATTTGAGACTTTGTCATCTAAATCAATTTTCTGTTGCTTCAACATGCTAAAGTGGGGGTGGGAAGTGTAGATTGTCCCTTCCAATCTTGTTTAACTGACATCTTAGTAATAATGGAAACTAAAATGTGCTGTCAGAGGTTGGTGTCAAATCTCCAATGTTATGAGATTTAGCTGCCAACATTATCACTGATTGTTGCCTTTAACAACAAAAAAAGAATGTTCATGTGAAGTCATGAGGCATTCTATTTGCTTAAGTTCTCTGAGATTTATTAAAAGTTTCTAGCTCTTCAGAAAACCTGGTGCCATTTTAAATATGTATTTAATTTTTTAAAAATTTAGTGATTCTATATTCGTATTATTCTGAGACAAAAGCTACAACCAGAGTATTTTTGAAAGTTTTAATAACCAAGTGAAATTTGTAGTATGTTTTGTTACTTACCTTAATAGTGATCTATAGAGATCAATGACTAATTTGATAATTCCACCGGTATTGTAAATATTAAAAAGAAATGATAAAAATGCAAAGTTAACTTGAGAGTAGTTGTGGTATAATAGCATATTTTTGAAAGATGTGAAATCTTTGGATAAATAATATAATCTTTAAACATTATCTCAATAAAACATCTGAAAATAGAGTTTAGAATTCATAGAAAGTGTTGCATTCTTAACTCCCTTCTATTAACATTGCAGCACTGTAGCACTGTAGCACTATCATCTCATTGTTCATTGATTTGCTCTAGCAGGCACCAGTAATGTCTCTATTGTGAGACTTGTTACTATTTTTGGCATATCCAATGCATCACCAGTAGCTTGCCATGCTCTGCTGTGCGGTTGGAATAGTCTTGAGAACTCGCCGGGCTCTCCAAGAGGGACAAAGCCCAGTTGGCCTCGTGCAAGGCAAAGCCCTACCCCCTATCGCTCTAGCCCTATTAACATTAATTATGTAAATTTTATTATTGAAATTGACTGAAGCAATTTTTAAGTTATAATTTATGTGTATTAAATATAAACCTTGTTGCTTCACTAACATAATATTCTAGTACTAAATCTTAAAATTTACTGAATGACTCCAAATGTGCATCCAGAAGTTTTTCATATTTGTATAAAACAGTTAGAATTAATATTCCCCTATTCATAAATATTAATTAAATTATGAGCTAATATTTAGCCAGGGCCAGAGAGACAGTGCAGATGTTAAGGTGCTGGTGTGGTATGTAGCCAGCCACCTGGGTTTGATTTCTAGCACCATAAATGTCCCTGGAAGCTGTCAAGAGTGATCCCTGAATACAGAGCAGGAGTAAACCCTGAGCACAGCTAAGTGTGACCAAGATACACAAAATAGAACACACAGATAATAAAACAATTAATAAAAATAGACAAAGTCAAAGGTATGCTGAATTAGAGCAAATATTAGCTGATTAGGTGGTTTCTAACTGCTACTAATATTTTCTCACATATTTAACATAAATTAGTAAAATTTACTGAGATCAAAATAAATATTAACTTTGTGAACATAGTTTTATTAGAATTATGAGATTAAAAAACAAAACCAAGACCAAAAAAAAAAAAACATGGGAGTAGCCATTATTTCCAGAGAAAGCTTATATTCTTTTACTTTATTTCATTATGAAATTGTAATACTAAATAATTCACAGTCATTTTGCTTTTATTCTCTGATCTTACTTGCTTGTTATTTTAAGCATTTAGTCCTACTAAGTAACTAACTTGTGTTCCCTTCTTTCTCCAAATTCCTGTTCTAGAATATATTTTGCACCATAAAATTGCAAAGTGACCACTTGTCATCCCAGCACTTAATTATGGACTTCAATCCATTTGCAGTAAAGATATTAAAACAGAGTATTATACAGAGAAATCTTCCCATTAATGAGATAAGGAGACTGGTCCATGATATTTGGAAACCTTTAAGTAAAGTACTAGAAAGTATTTATTTTCTTTTTCCAAAAATCTTCACAGAACACTATCATGAATTGTGTGGGTGAAAATTTCAGCTATAGAGTTAGAGTTGTTTTCTTAAACAATGGTATCATGACAACAAGCTAATCATTACATTGAATTTAAGTTTTGTACAAACATAGAAATGAATACATCAAATTTAACACTGGGGCTAGACCTATAGCCCAAAAGATGTGAACCTGAGTTTGATCCTAGCCCTTAGCATTGTAAAATGTGGCGCTGGCGTCTCCCAGCATCTCTGGCCCCAAGCCACAGCACCTGGTTTAGACTGAACAATCAGGTCTGCATGACTAAGCCAAGTACCATCTCTTAGTTGGTATTAGGACCCCGCAAGTCCCGTGGTCATTAATTTCTAAAAAATAACTGCATTTGAGAATACGAGGCAAATTTTTTATAGTTTATTTTATGTTTGCGTGGGCACTTGTGCTTAAGATCTCATGGTACAGGAGTCAGAACCCATAGCTCCAACATATAAAGTTACACTTCAACGTTATGCGCTAAATATAAGAAGAAAGAAGAGTGGGGGTATGTTCCCATGGCAGCAATCATCACTATTAAGCTGAAAACATGAAAGGTTATATTTGAAAACAACTTTTATCATTTTAACAAAACTTTTCAAATGTTGAAACAGAAAACAAAACATTGCCTGCATTAAAAATTGTTAAATATACTGGAACAGGAGAAATATTACAATGGAAAAGGTACTTGCCTTGCATGCAACCTACATGTGTTTTCGCCCCAGTATGCCCTGTTCCGCAAGGAGTAATTCCTGAGTTCAGAGCCAAGTATGACCTTGAGCATCACAGAGTGTGACCATAAAAAGATTAAATAAATAATTTCAAGTATAAAGATGGAAAAGATCATTAAAAAATTTAACTTCTGAACATAGAAGAGATGCAGAGAAAAAACTATTATGTCTTAGATACAACATAAAACTGAGGACTTTTTTAAGAAACAAATATTTCTTTAAATGCAGCTATTCAAATTTTGAATTAATTAGAAACTTAAAAAATAAATTGTGATATTGTTTAATAAACAGTGTGACAAGGGATATTATAGGATCGGAGCAAAACCATATCATCATGAAAATATTTCATTTTTTTTTTTTTTTGCTTTTTGGGTTACACCCGGCCATGCACAGGGGTTACTCCTGGCTCTGCACTCAGGAATTACTCCTGGTGGTGCTCAGGGGACCATATGGGATGCTGGGAATCGAACCCGTGTGGGCCGCGTGCAAAGCAAACGCCCTACCCGCTGTGCTATCACTCCAGCCCTTCATCGTTTTTTGAATTTTTAAAAAAGCATTGAATAAGAAAATCAGGAGAATAGATGCGTGCATGTTTAAGATATTCTGTTATTCCTTTTTTTCCCCCCAAGTAGATAAAAGTTCTGTTATAGGTCTTGTTATTCAGACATCTTACAGGTATCATTAAAGGTAGATACTGACAATAATTGATTTCTTTTCTTATTCATTTTTTAAGAGGACCTTGAGAAAAAGAGGAGAGAGAGAGAAGAGAAGAGAAGAGAAGAGAAGAGAAGAGAAGAGAAGAGAAGAGAAGAGAAGAGAAGAGAAGAGAAGAGAAGAGAAGAGAAGAGAAGAGAAGAGAAGAGAAGAGAAGAGAAGAGAAGAGAAGAGAAGAGAAGAGAAGAGAAGAGAAGAGAAGAGAAGAGAAGAGAAGAGAAGAGAAGAGGAGGAAAGGGAAGAAAAGAGAGGGAGAGGGAGGAGAGGTAGAGAGGTGGAAGAGAGGAGAGAAGGAGAGAAGAGAGAGAGAGGACAGAGAGAGGGGTGGGGAGAGGGGTGGGAGAGAGAGAGGGAGTTAGGAGTGGGTTAAGGGGCTACTAGGGGGCACACCGGGCCTTCTTCAGCATTAAGTGACACTGGATGGTTTGGATTTGGTTTTTGGCAGGGACAAACTCGGGCTGCAGTTTCAGTGTTGATTCGTACCACATAGGCGCCTTTTTAAACTCTTCCATTGCTACATAGACGTTGCCAAGAGTGAAGTGGTTGACAGCGAAGTGGGGGTGATCTCCACGGCCATGGTGGCCAAGACCATGGCATCGTTCCAGAGCTTTTTGCACAGGATATTGGCTAGGCTGATGAGAATAAGATATAAATGTAAGTAAGTGAGACTAGGATATTTTAAGTACTCACCAAAAGTTCTCAAAATGTGTTTAGAGTATGCTTTCAGAATGCCCATTGCCAATACAATTCTTGCTAACTAGAAGAACTACTTATAAAAATTTTCTAGGAAGAAAGTTTGCTTACCTATACTGCTCAAGGTGATGCTCATGGCCATAGGGAGATAGTAACATTTAAAATTATTAAATAAAATTTCAAATTCAGTTTCTCAGTTTCATTAGTGACATCTTTAATACTCAGTAACCATGTGTGGTGGTCATTGTCACAGTACTTGTGTTCTATTGAATGTACTATTATTCTAGGAAAGTAGTAACATTCACCACAATCTATAAAATGCATTATCATTTCAGCAGACCAGTCTACTCACATATGTGGTGGGAAATCATTGCATTGTATTAATATGAGAATCACAAGTAATTGAGATAAAAGATATGTAATTAAATAAAAATGTAGAAAGTCCCATAAGCATCTTTACTGAACCTAGAATATAATTGCCCCTATACTGTTCCACCTAAAACACAATATTACAAAAACAGTAACTGTATTAAATGAATGATTCTTCAGAAGAAACAACATTCTGACCTCCAAACCAAAGGAATTTAGAAACAGATACATAGAGAGATCTGAATATGTTGGAAATTCTGTTATATGTCTTAATATTGCTTTAAAATAGATAAAATCCAAATCTTCAAAGTCCATTTGTATAATATGACTTATTTAGAGTAATTTATTCTGATCAACCTTAATATACTATAGCTTCTGACATATCAAAATGTATTCGGATCTTTATAGTACTGAAGATAGCAGTTTAATATTCCACACACAACCCAGAAGAATGACCAATACTGAATTTCTTCAATTCACTAAATTAATCAAAAGCATAACAAATAGCATATCATTCATATTAAATTCTATTAATACATAAAAATCCTGAAAAGTTTTAATAAGTGACATAGAAAGCAGAGGCTATTTTTTTTGCTTGGATCTTGGGATGAATAATTTATTTAATTTTGCAATGCACTTTACTCAGGATACTCAAAGCAGTGGAAAGAGAACTAAAACTCTTATTCATTTCTCCTTTTCTCTGCATTTAGGAAACATTGTCAAAATCTTCAGGATATACAGAGATAGCATGTAACCATTCCAAGTGTTTCCTAAGTTTACAGAAATTTGGAACAGAAGGATAGTATAGAAGAAAAGTCACTTGCCTTGCAGGTCACCAAACTGAATTGAGTACCTCATGCAATATGTAGTTCCTTAAGCATTCACTGCCACTGGTAATTTCTAAGTACAGAGTCAGAACTGGGACTTGAGAAACACCAGAACTGGTACAAAATATTCACTCAAAATACTCACTGCCTCCACAAATATTTTAGAAGTTAATCAGATTAAGTTTAAAATAGGTTTCAGAAGCTTAATTTCTATCTTTTTAAGACAGTAGTGTTTAAAGCCTGAATCTAGCAAAAGCTTACTTGCCCATGAACAAAAATGGTATTTATTTGTTTTGTCATTTTTTGTTCAGAGATTTTCAAATAATGTACTTGGCAATTTTTGCATAAGTCAAATATTATATAGAAATGATATCAATAATACATAAAATGTTTATTGTCATATATGTAAGTTAAAATTTATACATGGACAAAATATTCCAAGTTTCCTTCATCAATAAATATATGAAAATGTGGTAATACTATGAATAAACAGGGAAATATTATTGAGGTACAAAAATTATATATTGTTTTACATTGTTGAAAAACTTTTCACTAAACTCCAAGGATTTAAGATGGTATAAAGTAATGGAAACTATCAGGCATCCCTGTCTGGAATGTAAACTGATTAAATCCCTTGGGAAGCTATTTGGCATTATCTATTTAAGATGATCAGGCTTCTACCCTCTGAGCTAATAAATACACACCTAGGTATCTATGCAAAATAAATGTTTATGATATGCAGAAAAGTACATTAAACTGAGTGTTTAGCACAGCAATTTCTACAATAACAAAACTCATCAAACTTAAATTTCTGAACATTTGAATTCAAAACAACTATTGTAATGTCAAAAAAATCAAGAGTTCTATAAAAATTATTTTATGATAGACTAAATAAAAAATAATTTACACATAAATTTCCTTTTAAAGCAGGTTGACGAACATAAGCAATTAACTGATAATGAATACTTATAAATGCACAATTCTATAACTAAACTATAAAATACAAACATGTGATTATGACATCACTAAAAATTTTGGTTTTCTTTAGAAAAATTAATGAAAATGATCAGGGAAGGTAATAACTTTAAGGGTAGTGACAATATCCAATATAATCATCTAAGTTGATTACTGATGTTATTCAATGAATGTTATATTTTCAGTGAGAGAGTCACACTTTTGGTTTGCACAATTATATCTTTACAATAAAATCCATTTTAAAATGTCACAGGATTTAGGTTACCCTTTGAGAAGTCCAGTCTTTTGGAACCATTTACCAAGGGAGTTGTTGCACAAAGATCTGGCAGCGGTTATCCAAGAGGTCAAAGTTTTAATCATATTGTAGCTTTTGTTTATTTATAAGACTAAATGAATAATTGACAGTTAAACTCTAGGGTATATATAAAAATCAAAGATAAGGAAGATAGATTCTGTACTGAGACAAAAACAGCATTATAGAATCTGATGATGGAAAGAAGCAAAGAATGGGTAAATGACCATACTGCTTGCAAATTGGCCAGCTCAACTTCAAAATAGAGTAAAAAAGAAAAAATAACCAAATGTTATATAATATGGATTTGATGAAATATTTATATAGAATTTCAGAACTCACATAAAAGCAGACTTAAAACTAATAGCAATAAAATGAAACTTTCAAGGACCCCAATTAAATACATATGCACAGCTCAATACCAAACCAACATTTCTTTTCCTTACTATATCACTCTGCCAAGTGTGATCTTTTTGAGTCAGACAAATGATGTACTCTTTGACCTAGGTAAACCTAAAATATTCATTAAGAGTTGATTTATTTTTTTGCCAACATCTATTATTAGACTTAGATGGTAAAAAGGATCAGTTCTAAAAAAATAAAACATGTATGCATGTTAAAACATGTATGCATCATAAGAAATGATAAAGAATATTTTTGAAAATAAGTGAAGTATTCATTTTGTTAAGTCTAGTTTTCTCCAAGATTCACATATGAAAGAGATTTTTTTAAAGTCCCAAGAAATGTTATTCTAAAAATGAAGATATGTGTATGCACACACACAGTCACACACACATATATCTAAATGCACAAATATATATATGTATATTTACACCATTATGCCATATTCATTTAGTTATCATTAGAATAATTTCTCCTTCATAATGAAGTATAAAAGGACAGAAAGAAAAATAATACAGTATTGCATAACCTTAGTGTCATTAATTGGACATCTCTGAATTTCCATGATTATGCCTAATAATAACGGTTGTTGCTTATTTAGTATCTATGCAAAGTTCCAGACACTGTTTTAAATATTATCCATACCTTTTCTCATTTATATATCACAAAAAGTGAACATGGAAGTGTTATATTCAATAAGTAGATAAAGGAGGGGGAAATCTAAAGAAATTGTGTCATATTATTTAAGAAAAACAGCAAAAATTTTGAATATGAATTTATTCTTTTTTTTTTTTTTGCTTTTTGGGTCACACCCAGCGATGCTCAGGGGTTACTCCTGGCTTTGCACTCAGGAATCACTCCTGGCGGTGCTTGGGGGACCATATGGGATGCCGGGGATCGAACCCGGGTCGGCCGCGTGCAAGGCAAACGCCCTACCCGCTGTGCTATCGCTCCAGCCCCCAGAATATGAATTTATTCTTGAACATATATATATATATATATTTTAATAAAGCACAGTGACTTGGGCTCTTCCCACACCATAGCCTTTTTAAAAGAACATTTAAAATAGCTTTGGATCATTATATTAAGGGGACTGGAGCATTTGGACCACACCCATTGATGCTCTGAGATTACTTTTGGTAGTGCTCAGGGACTATATAGTTCAAGCAGTTGAACCAGGTTTGGCATCAGATGAGGCAAATGCCTCAGTTCCTGTACTATCTCTCCAGCCCCTGAACCATCATATGTGTTGTGTGTCTCACGCACGCACACACAAGAGACAGAGACAGAGACAGAGAGACAGAGAGAGAGGCAAGATCACTTTTATAAAAAAAAGACTTACTTAAAATTATGTGGTGGGAAGGAGGAAAAGGGTAAGTGAGACAACACAGGCTTGAAGAGAAAGCATAGATAGAGTGACTAGCAAGATAGGTCTGTGTTCATAGGAGAGAAATTTTTCATATTTCATATGAAAAATAAGACTGGTTTGCTATTTTTTTAAAATAAAAACAAACTTAGAGAAAATAATTTATAAGAAAGAAAACATAATCAAAAGGATAGTCTATATTGTGTTATCAGGAGAGATCTGAGGTTTATACTCAAAAATAGTAATTTTAAATGAAAACTAAAGAATATCAGCATACTTTGTATAAACACAGAATAAAAGTCCCAGAATATTCTAATAATGTGTACCAATTAATCATGAAATAGAACATTTTAAATAAACCAAATGATTCTTTGCAACAGGCAGTAAGCTTATTGTTTCATTACACCACCAAATAATTAAAAGAATAAAAGCTAAAATCCTAGTTAGTACACCAAAAGAAAAGTCTGTCATGAATATCTTCTGGCAGATATATGTGTAACATAATTTTAAGTAGTGTGACACTGTACCCTTAAAACAGTATTTTAAACCAATATCGTATCAATAAAGTTTTTTTTTTGTTTGTTTGTTTGTTTGTTTGGGGTCACATCCAGCTATGCACAGAGGTTACTCCTACCTCTACACTCAGGAATTACTCCTAGTCATGCTCAGGGGACCATATGGAATGCTGGGAATTGAATCCAGGTTGGCCGCGTGCAAGGCAAATGCCTTACCCGCTGTACTATTGCTCCAGCCCTGAAGGTTTTTTTTTTTTCCAAAATGTAGATTATAAGGAGGTCAAGATTATAAGGAGAGATAGAGATAGAGAAAGAGAGAGGGGGGGAGGGAGAGAGAGCGAGAGACAGAGAGTATGTATGCCTGAATGCCGCTAATCCGCTAATCCCTGCAGTTAGATCTGACCCCACACAGGGTCATCTCAAAATACCCAAGTTTTACTCCTGAGCACAGAGCTGGAAATAGTCTCTAAGTATCCCTTGCTGTGTTCCAAAGACCTTCAATACAGATTATATTTACAGTTCCATACTAACTTTACCATAATATAAAATATTCTCAGAACAAAATTACCAAGAAATAGAGTCACAAAAAGATTAGCGCATTGGATGATCTGTCTCTTACTCTATCTACTTAAAGTCTACTTAAAAGTAAGTTGTGTCCCACATATTTGAGTTAAAAATATTTTAAATACATTTCTTTACTATTTATGATAAGGAAATGTTTGATTTTTATGCCCATTATATATACCTGGGTGTTGGATATCAACCCTAAGAGTTTTAGGCTTCACCAGTGAATTACTCCTTTTCTCCTCCCAGAGAAGCTTACCATGCCCTTGCTAATATCCCTAAAATGGTTAAAATCTGTCTTCAACCTTTCCTTTGTGTTGGATATTGACCCTAAGTGCTTTAGGCTTCATCAGGGAATTGCCCCCTTTCTTCCTCCCAGAGAAGTTTAACATGCCTTCACTAACATCCCTAACTTAGTTAAAGTTTATCTTTTACCTTTCCCTTGTATTTTACCTCTCATTGTCATATTTCCCCAAGTCAGTCTTGATTACTTGTAAACCAAAACTTTCTGGTAATTCTGGACTTGTATTTGTACTGCTTTGTATTTGATGTGTTGTATGTTTGTACCTGCTTTTCTATTTCCCTTATAGCCTTTTACATATTTTACTATAGGGCAATGTTCTTTGGTTAAACACAGAAATACCATTAATTCTATGCTCCTAATATTTTGGGAGTTGATTGAAGCTGAAATACATCTACTCCTGGGCATAATTACTTGGTCATAACTACTTAACTCAGACTTCTGTAGTTCCTAACACCTCAAAAGGGAGGTCCCGCCATGGAACTGGGATGGACCTGGGGCGAGTGGCAAAACTACCAGGCATCGAAATGGGACATTCTAGAAGGCATAAATGCATGGTCTTCATGCAAACTGTTACAACCTAAAGACAGGACCCCCAAGGGAAAGGACCAGCTGAACTGGCCTGAGGACTTAGTCTGGGTTTTATGGTAAAAGCCTTGCGTGCTCTCAGAGCCCAGACAGCTAAGTGTTAAAAACACTGCTTACTCTCTTTCTCTCAGCCCAGAGAACTAAGCGTTGGGATCTTTGTCTTTTACTGTGTTTATCCAAACAACTACAAGTATTGATAACTTACATAATTAGAGGGAAACATAAAAGCAATGTAGTTGTCCCTGGGAGACAGAGTGTCTTCTTGAGTGGATCTCCCTAAGAGAATTTCCGCTGCCAAATGTTTATCTGGTAAATGACCAATCACACCTGTCCTTACCTCAAACCCCCTTCAGATGTTCTATAAGTATGCTAGCAACTCTGCATTAAAGGGCCATTTTCACCATCAGACTGTGGTCCCCAGCCTCCCCATCTCCCCGTCTCTCTGTGTCTCTGTTGGGGAGCCCTGGGGAGATGGGAGGTGAGGAGGGGGATGATGGCCACAGAACGCACACACATGTCCAGCAGCAGCAGCAGACCCCGAGGATTATTTTGTGAATTTACAACTGGGGTCACATTAAAATTTGTCACATTAAAAAAGAATTGTGAATGGAAATGTTTAGAAACTGTGCTCTATAACATTTGCTCTATAACAAAAAAAAAAATGTCCATTCTCTGGTAGTCACTGCCTAATTTATTTGGTTTTTCTTTTTTCATTCTTTTACCTCTCTTATTACATTAAAATGAATAATTTCTACTACAATGGTAGAACCTAGGCATTTTAAAGCTGCATTCCAAATTACTATGATGAATAAAAGGTTTAATAATTGTAATAACTTTGTAACCCCTTGACAATCTTACAGATAATTATTATTTTAGACTATAAATACTACCTCCAAAAAGGCAAACTGTCATCTACTTTGAATCATGTAATTGTCAGGCTTCTGTTCAAAATTCTAAACCTTAGCAACAGAAATTTACTTACCATTTTAAGGAATGCAGGTAAGAAACTAGGGAATAATTAGTGAAGAGACCAGTAGGCAGGGATTTAAGGAGGTTTAAGTATTTATATCAATCAATTAATTAGTTTCCTGGTGCTGGTTTAAAGAATATCTATGGATTTATACAAATGCATTTCCATTATTTATTTAATTTTGTGAGGCTCCTAAGTAGTGTTCAGGGTCTCTGAGGAGACACTCTGGGCTGCAGGGTCCAATGCTAGCATCTTAAAATGCAGTGCTGCTTACAGAATGCAATATTGGGTATCATATGGCCTTTTTGCTAATGCCCAGCATCTCATTATTGAGTGATTTTTCAGGGTTCATGATATGCCAAGGATAAAGCTAGAGTCCTAAATTAGTCCTCTGCTTTCTTTTTGGCCTTATACCTACAGATCCTATGTTTATGTACATAGATTTCATATATGAACACCATATGTACATAAACATACATATATTTCATTGATAGGTATCAATATATTTACTATACAATGTATTACCATACATTTACAATACAAGAATTGCATTTATTTACCATATGTAATATACAATTCTTGTACTTATTTACCATATGTATATTACATATGGTAAGTAAATATAATTCTTATTTAGGTTATATATTAAGTCATTATCTATAAAGATTTATATATTAGAAAATAAATACATAGATAATGCATCTGAAGATTGAGTAGGAATTTATAGCTATTTCTATATATTGTTATGACTAGAATATGAAACAATGCCTCTAACAATCATGTTTAAAGTTCTAAATTTTATTGTATAAAAGACAAATCAATACATTGTTTTCTGGTGGTACATTTAGAGATTTCATTTTTTTTAGACCTAATTTCAGAAGCTTAATAACACTTTAGGATCAGTTTGATCCATAAAATATTTTCCAATGCATTATTATGCAGTGAACTGCTGATAGAACTATCAATATAGTATTATTGACAATGTATTATTATTTACGAGAATATAGTAGCACTGCAGCACTGTAGCACTGTCATCTCTTTGTTCATTGATTTGCTCAAACGGGCACCAGTAACGTCTCCATTGTGAGACTTGCTGTTACTGATTTTGGCATATCAAATACGCCATGGGTATCTTGCCAGGCTCAGCCATGAGGGCAGGATACTCCCATTGACAATTTACTATAATTATCATTTGTGATGCACTCTAAATATAGTTTTAAGTGAAATGTGAATATTGTATTCAAGGAGAAATTGTCTAATTTTTCTAAATTTAAATTTTGTAATATTATAATAGTTATAATTATCTAGAAAAGTTGTTACTAACTTCTAGTAACTTTATTTCTTATTCACAATACTTCTATGAAAGGTTGAAGTTTAATAGTCTGATTGTGTGGGTTATGAATCATCATGGTTACTTAGTAGTGTCATTACAGGACAATGATGGGAGTGTTAGGGGAGACTGACTAGTTATTCAGATTCAGTACAGGCACAGATCCAGTGATATAATCTGCTCTGTTCAGATATTCACAGACCACAATAAAAAATCAAAATTTTGCTGTTATTTAACATACACAAGACCAACATCTGGCTGAACTCTAGGGTTATGGTTTTATTGTCAAAACTCAGAATATGTAGCTCTCTATTAACAGGGAGGTTTTGCTAAGACACTAACAGGATGAGTAATAGCTATTTTCAAATAAAAAGTGAATTTTTCCCTGGATTTAATTATCTTTCTAATATTCCTGAATTGTCCTATCCTGAACACTGTCTTCCTGTACTGTTCACAAGGCTTTAATCTTACCTTAGTCTTATGCATAGACCACTGTATCACTGTTATCCCATTGCTCATCAATTTGCTTGAGCAGGCAACAGTAACATCTCCAAGTGAGATTTGTTGTTACTGGTTTGGGCATATCAAATACGCCATGGTGTACATGGTGAAATCCGTAGTCCACATCGAGATATCAGGAATAAACATTTAATTTCATTTTGTTTCATTAAAGTTTTAACTTTGTGGAAAAAAAGTGAATGTATACACTTAAAAAAATGTTTGAGAACATGAATTTAAGAAACCTAATTTTTTATGCGCGTCACCTTAAAACTTACTGAAAACTAAAAATTGAACATTGAACTAACCTGCAGAAGGAGTCACTACTGCACTGAATTTGGCCTGGAATATGGTGTTTCTCAGAGTGAAGAAAATGCCTATGTTCCCATTAAATATACGTATGATGTGCAAGAAAGACATTGGTATTTGTATTGTGATCAATAAAGTTGCTGATTAGTGATGTGAACTGGAGGTTTACAGCTGGATTTCTAAGATGTAGAAGACAAAAAATAGCGAAGGCAGAGAAGACAGTGAAAACATATTTAGTCATTAAAACTGTCTAGCAATTATGAAAATAATAGAGTATCTGTCATTTGAATTTAGATATTTTTTTGTGTCAAATAGATTTTTTGTAGGATGACATTACTTTGTCCTCTTCCCCCCTTGCCACAAGTAGCTTGTCCCGGTTTTCCCCGGAGTTTAGGCTTATCCCAGTCTCACCCATCAAGGTGTTCCCGACTCTCTCCCATCCCTTTGTTTAGCTATAATCACTTCTCTATGCTCCCTTCCCCAAAACAGTTAATCCGGGCTTTCCCTTAATCTGACTCTGCTAATTTGTAAGGTCAGGCCTTCCTAGGATACTGAATTTATAATATATAAGTTAATATTGCCTTTCTCCTCTTCTTGTGCCTTTTGAATAATTTGCTTTAAAGCAATGTCCTTTTTGTACAGACACAAGAAGACAATATTATGTTTTTATAACTTGGGAATTAATTGGCCTCGGATATTATTCCCTCCCGGGCATCTGCTTTCTCCACTTAAGCCTCAGTTGCCCTCAGTTCCTAGCACCCCAAAAGCAGGGTCCCGATGAGGGATGGGACAGATCCAGGGCAAGCGGTGAGTTATGTGCTACCCTGGCATCGAGATGGGCCTGGCCAAAGTGCCTAATTCCTAACTATAAATTAAGAGCTTGATCATAGACAAATGCTGTCATGATCCAAATGTAATGATGAGACTAGGACCCTGCTAGGGATAGGAAAGACTGATCTGGCCTGAGCACTGTAGTCTGAGATTGAGATGGCCCCAGGAGAGCAATTCCATAAGCTTTACTGCATCTCTTATTGTGTCCATACAAAATGATTAATATTATGAATTCTTATATGTTTGCTGGCTGAGGAGAAGAGAAACACACTCATGGGACTCCGCCTTTGGGTGGATTCTCCTGCTGAAAGAGAATTAAGTCCTAGGAGAAGCATCCCCTAGGGGAAAGGAACCTCAACCCTATTGATGGTGACCACACCTATGTGTACGCCCCAACCCCCTCATGCTGGGGAGATTTAACTAGGCTGTAAGAGGGGGTTGGGGGCGAGATCCACAGATCCAGAGAGAGACTGAGAGCCGGGAGAGAAGCAGAGAGAGAGAATGAAATAAACTGATCGAGCAACCAGTCTGGCCTTCCTTCCGTCGCCTGCCCCTGACCGACAGCACACACAGCGGTTCCGGGGCACAGAACGTGGGCGGTGAGACAGCCGCCGGGAGAGCCCGCAAGTGCGCGCCCCCCTCGGCATGCTTTAGTTTTTTACAGTATCAAAATAGAAAGTGAAAACTAAAAGCACACTTTGTGAAAGTTTGTATCACAAGCAATACTATTAGGAACCATATACTAGGATGTGACAATAAGGACTGGAGGAAAACCTTGTTTGTCTTTCTATAGCTCAATTTGCTATAGCTGCATCATTTGGGCACCATGAGTGTTTGGTGGCAGGAATAAATAAGAGATATAAATAGTGTCACAGAGTAAGAGTATGTACCTTGAAAAAGTAGCTTCAACATCTCCATACAGTTGGTGTGGGTGAAGAAGCTTCATTTTTGTTGTGGTGGTGGATCGGGAGGAAGCTCTTAAGTGTTGCTCAGAAGCCCAGGAATCATTCAGCCAGGCTCATGACTGAGATGGAGGGCACAGTGATGCAGTTCTACCAAGGCCTTACAGTCTTAGGAACCACCACGCTCACCTCAGTGATTCTCATGTGCCTGAGAAAAACACCTGAAGATGCTTGGGAGGCTATATGATACCAAAATCATACATAAGTAAAGTTCATTAATCCTGTACTATGGTCCCAGTTCAAGAAGCAGAATTGTTTTTTCAATTACTGAGAGGTGCCCAGGTGTGTGTGAGTGGCATGAAGAGAAGAAAACAGCAGACATATACAAGACAGCATTGAGTAACCATGAAAGAGCTATAGAAATTGCAGTATCCAACAGAATAGGATTGAACTCAGAAGCAGCAGTCAACTTTAATATTATTTTTATTTATTAAATAATGTTAGTTTACATGATTACTTGTTTTAGGGTACAATTTTACATCTCTTTAATATATGTTATTTTACCACATGGCCAAAGTATGCATTCATTTATCTACTTAAATAGTATAATACTATTTAACTTGAAAGCTCTGACAAACTGGTGGTACCAATTTGTCAAGAGTATAATATGATGTGAAATAATGCATAAAACAATTTTTAGTTCTTGGGAACAAAAAATACTTCCATTGAAGAGAACCTTTCCAACATAAGCAAGATTAGACATTTCTCAACTTTAAGCTATACTATAAAACTATAGTATTCAAAACTTAAAGGTATTGGAATAAAGATGGACTGTCTAACCAATGAGTTAAAATTGAGAGCCCAGAATAAACCCTAAGATCTTTCCTTATAGTTAACCAAGGAATAAGAAGCTCTATGCATAAAAGCTTGCTCTAACTTGGATTGAATTGGAGGGTGTCAAGCTAAGTGAAGTAAGTCAAAGGAAGAATGATGAATACCTGGTGTTCTCACTTTTTTGTGGTAAATAGAATTACAAGTCTACCAGTTTATTGAAAGGCACCAATGTAGACAAAATTTATCCCCAAATTAAGGAAGGAGGGGGATTTGGTGGGAGGAGAAGAAGGAGGAGATAACATAAGTTCATCATTGGTCAGGAATCTTGGACACTTTGAAAGCACATGGAAGTGAGGTTCGTGTATAGATAAAAACCGTAAGAGCCAACATTACTTTTAAAATGTAATGGAAACTATGACTTGTCATCCCACTGTTCATCGATTAGTTTGAGCGGGCACCAGTAATGTCTCCATTCATCCCTGTCGCGTCCTAGGGTAGCCCAATGATGTCTGTTGGCTCCAGGAACATGAAGAGCCTCAAACCATGAATTCAGGGTCTTGATGAAGAAGTCTGACCATCTTGTAGGTGGAAGGCCATGTTGTGAGAAGGATGAACATAAGCTATGATAATTAAAATTATAATGTTAGTTTTATAAGAGGGTGAGATGGAGGGCGAGAAGGAGAGAACGTGGGTCATTGGTGAAGGGATATTGACATTGACATTGGTGATGAGTTCAGAGTTGTAACCTTTTGTGCTTGGGACTCTATTACTATCAGCACTTCAAATAACAACTCCTAAAGAAAAAAAATAATACAAAGATAAGCATAATAACTCACAAATGTCTTCAGTGTTTCAGCACTTTTATTTAGCAGCTTTTTTACAGTACAGTTCAATGTATGTGTATCTCTGTGTACTACAGAAGCCCCTCAGAGGGGGTGGGTTCAGTTTCCCTCCCAACCCTGAGCAGACCTCTGGAACCCAGTCACAGCCATGCTCAAGGCCACTCTCCACACACTTTGACGAGCCTCACGCATGAAGGAACGGGCAGAAGAAACCAGGTGTGCAGGGTACAGGGCTGACATATCTAAGCCTGCTTGGATCAGGACTGAGCCTTTTCCTCCCAGATTCCCCATTGTCCAGTAGCTTGGCAGTCAAACCCAGGAACTGCCCCCAGCGCTGTGTAATCCCATCAACGGTCAACATCCAGAGACTATAAAACCAAGCTAATTTTATAGCTTAGTTCTCCCTCTGGGAGAACCTGGCAAACTACTGAGAGTTTCCTGCCTGCATGGGAAAGACTGGCAAGCTCCCCATGGTGTATTCATATGCCAAAACCAGTAACAATGCTGGGTCTCATTCTCCTGACCCTGAAAGAGCCTCTAATGCGGCACCGTTGGGAAGGACAAGTAAAGAGAGGCTGCTAAAATCTCAGGGCTAGGACGAATGGAGACGTTACTGGGAACACTTGAGCAAATTGACACTCTGGGATGACAGTGATACAGTGATGTTACAGAAGCCAAAGAAACAAGAACCTTCACTCTGGGACAGCAGTCACAATCACCATTTCTTTTCTCTTCCTTGATGCTTGTCTTGCATTTTCTGTCCTTGCTATCTCAGTGTTGTGATCATCGTTCCACACCTTCTCAGTCATTGCCATCCCAATCATCACTCTCTTTTTTGGTCTGGGAACTCTGCATTGTTTGTCCTATCAACTAATATGATGTGTGTGTATGTGTGTGTGTGTGTGTGTAGCAGATAAATTCTAGAGGATCCCATCTTTTGATTATCTGCAGTGTCCTAGTTTTCTCCATAAAATAAAACAAAAAAATCAACATAAATGCATCAAACCCACAATTTCTTATTTTAGTAAAAAAGAAAAATTTATTTTCCTAAATAAAAACCTTCTAACAAGGGCTAAGAGTATTTGCATTGTACTATATTCCTGTATGAATATGTACATGATTCTACTAGTCCTCAAGCACATCGTTTTAAGATATAAACCATATTCAATAAGATTACACATGATCATGTTACATAAGATTATTTTTGTCTAATGTTTTCCTTGCCCCCCTCCCCCGGAAAATTTTCTTATGGTAGAACCTAAGAAGTAGAATTGCTTAAGACACATAAATCACTATCACTGTCACTGTCATCCCGTTGCTCATCGATTTGTACAAGCAGACACCAGTAACGTCTCTAATTGTGAGACTTATAGTTACTGTTTTTTTTTTTTTGGCATATCCAATACACCACAGGTAGCTTGCCAGGCTCTGCCTTGTGGGCTCAATACTCTCAGTAGCTTGTCGGGCTCTCTGAGAAGGGGAAAGAATCAAACACAGGTCGACCGCATGAAAGGTGAACGTCGTACCGCTGTGTTATCACTCCAGCCCAAGATATATAAATATTTCAGAATTATTTTTAATTCATTTGACAGATTGCACTTTCATTGGCAAAGGAAAATACAAATTTAACCTTCCATTAAATCAAATTATTTTTAATATTTACTAAATTAAAATGGAATATATTTTTAATTTCACATATACTTCGCTTCTAATAGATATGATTAATCAAGTTATTTTAGGTATGATTATATTATTGATATGTTTAACTGGTCACTTGTCACTTGTCATCCCGTTGATTTACTGGAGCAGGCGCCAGTAACATCTCCATTTGTCCCTGTCGCGTGCTAGTGCAGCCCAATGATATTTGCTTGCTCCAGGCACACGAAGAGCCTCAAATTGTTCATTCAGGGATTTGACGAAGAAATCTGACTATCTAGTTGGTGGACGGCCACAAGGTCTACTGATGTCCCATGGAATCCAGTCGGTAACAGCTCTAGTCCACCGGTCGTCTCTGAATTGCATTACATAACCGGTCCATCTGATTTTTGATGCCTTGGCAAACAAGACAGCGTCTCTGATTCTTGATTGTCGACGAAGGTCAGAACTCCGGATTTCTTCCTCACTTAAGTGAGACGTGATACTCCTAACATAGCTCTTTTGATTCCTCTTTGGGATACCCTAATAGCATTCTCATCCTGTTTGCGTAGGGCCCAGGTCGCTGAGGCATATGTTAGTGCGGGAAGAACAGCGGAATCGAAAAGACATGCCCGGAGTAGGAGGTTCTTTGTTCTCTTAAACACTCCTTTGACGCTCTTGAAGGCATTCCATGCCGATCTCTTCCTCCTGCGCAGTTCTGGCACCAAGTCATTCCTCATGTTGATTTCTTGATCCAGGTACACATAGCTGCAGCATTCAGAGATGTTTGTTCCATTGAGAGCAAATGGAGCTTTAGGTACCAGTTCGTTTTTCATGAACATCGTCCTGTTGAGATTCAGCTGCAATCCGACCTTTCCACACTCACGGTCAAAGTTGGCCAGCATTTGTGCCGCTTGGCTAATGTCCAGTGTTATGAGAACGATGTCATCAGCGAAACGGAGGTGGTGTAATTGCCGAACATCTATCTTCACTCCCATTCCTTCCCATTACAGTAGGCGCATGATGTTCTACAGGGGGCACTGAAGAGTTTCAGTGAAATGGTATCACCCTGCCTCACCCCTGTCTTTAAATCAATGATCACTTCCTTGTAGAATGGTGAGATCTGGGTGGTGAATCCACAATACAGCTAGCAGAGGATTTTTATATACTGAGCTTGAATGCCCTGTTTGACCAGGGCTTCGATGACCGCCTCAGTCTCAACAGAATCAAAGGCCTTCTTTAAGTCGATGAATGTTAGACAGAGCAGCATCTTGAACTCTCGTGAAACTTCAATGAGTTTGGTCACTGTGTGGATATGGTCTATCGTGCTAAATCCCCTTCGGAACCCAACTTGCTGGAATGGTCGTCCTTCATCTAGTGTTCTGCCTATTCTATTCAGGATGACATGAGTGAACAATTTCTAGATGACAGACAGCAGGCAGATTGGGCTATAATTGCTGATGTCGTGGATTTCTCCCTTCTTGTACAACAGAACGGTCCTACTGGTTTTCTGTAAAAAACTAAAGAGCGCCAAGGGGCGAGTACACTCGCGGGCTCTCCGGGCGGCTCTGTCTCACCACCCGAGTTCGGTGCTCTGGAACCGCAGTGTGTGGACTGGATCGGGACGGCCGGTGGTCAAGGACAGGCGAAGGAAGAACGAGGACCAAGCTGGTTGCTGATTAGTTACCGTTTATTCAATCTTCAAACTTTCTCATCTCCTGGCACTCCCAGCTCCGGCCTCTCTCTGGATCTACTCCTCAACTGTGCCGCCCCCCCCTGGCTTCTCTCCCTCTCCTACTTGTCTCTCCCGGTGGATCTGCCCAGTGGATCCGGCCCCCGGAAAGAAGATACAAAACCAAAACCGAAGCCCTCTTTGGGCTGAAAGCACTCGGATTTACATCCCAAAGACCAGGCTGGGCTGCAGCAAGAAATCTACATGTCAATTACAAACTAGACAGCACCTGAAATTTACATCCCAAAGACTAGGCTGGGCCAGAGCCTGGAATCTACAATGTCAAGTCAAGCTGGCTAGTACCTTAGATCTGCGGGTCAAAGATCAGCTAGGTTTCTGTGACAAAAGGTTTCTGACAAAACTCCAGAAGGCAGCTGGAAAAGGGGAAATATTCCAACAGTTTTCCACTGAGATGGAACCTTGCATTCAGACAGGTAGCTGGTGAAGAGTTGAGCCAGTGTATTGATGAGTACTGGCTGCAGATTTTTCCAGTGTTTGGGTCTGACCTTGTCTGCACCAGGTGCTGTACGGGTCTTTACCAACGAAATGGCATGCCAAATTTCAGAAGGGAGAACGTTGCGAATGACATATTCATCCTTCGGAATTTGGCACATGGGCAGGTGACATGGCTGTCAAAGAGATCCGAGTAGAAGTCGTGAATAATGCTCTCCATCGCATTTCTGGAAGATGTGATAGATCCATCGGGCCGTCAGAGGGCAGTCATCTTGGTCTTGTAGTTGGCGAAGGACAGGCGAGCGTTGCGAATACTTGTCCTGGCTTCTGCTGCACTGGCCAACACTGCTGCTCTTCTCTCTTTGAGGTCTTCCTTTATCGCATCTCTGCACAGCTTTGTGAGCTTGGATGTTAGCTTGTGGTTGCCTGAGGCTCGAACCAAACCATGTTGATGAATGAACTCGAGAGTTTCCAAAGACAGGCGTCTGTTTGTGGCTTTCTCACTTTCAGCATTCTTCGCACTGTCATGGAGGTGCTGAACCAGTCGATCGTATGATCGTATTCCTCATCAGTGTTGTCAAGGACGGCATCTTCCCACGTTGCTGCAATAGTGCCAAAGAGCTCCCAGTTGGTGGTCATTCTGGGAGTTGTCCTCTTAGACTTAAATTTTGCAGACTTTTCTCTGTGAAGTAGAATTTTACATGAAGGAGATGGTGGTCCGACCCCTTTTGGAATTTTGGGACAACAGCGACATAGGTCAGGCAAAACCTTCGATTGAATATGATGTGGTCAATTTAATTGTGGAACTGTCCACCGGGAGACTCCCATGTCCAGCATTTAGATCTGGAACTGTGAGTTACCATGATGGTCTTGGTCGACATGATGAACTCAAACAGTCTCTCACCCTGATCGTTCCATTCTAGGCCATGTGTCCCAATGTGGAGTTCTTCGGGTGACCTTCTCGAACCTATCTTGGCATTAAAATCACCAACAATGATCTTGTAGAAGGTGTGGTCTTCTGTATAGAACGTCTCCATTTCCATGTAGAACTTCTCAGATTCTACTTCATCATAGTTGGAAGTTGGTGCGTAGATGACGAAGATAGAAACTGCAGGCAGTGAGCCACATCTATTCAAGCGTAATTGTCCAATTCGGGTTGTTAGGCATTCGAATAAATCGATGCTCATGGTCAAGTTCGTGTTGAGGACACCAATGCCACCAACGCCTCTGTTGTCACATGTTCCAAGGAACAATTCTTCTCCAGTGTCAAAAATGGCGTGATGTGATTGATGTCTCCTCGGTTCGGTCTTACCAATGATGTCGTACTTGATCTTCTGTGCTTGCACCTCAGTCCTTGATGGATGGTTCTGATGCCAGCGTACATGTGTTGAAAGTACAGACAATCATTTTAGTCTTTCTTCGTTTTGACAGTCTAGTTCGTCCCCGAGATTTTTTCAGCCTCTCTTTGCTCATCTTTCTTAATGCTGCCGTATTGGGGGCTCTTTCGGTGACAGGTGAATGAGGCCAATTGTTGTTCCTGTTGTTGTCATATCGAATACTCCACGGGTATTGTTTAACTACTACAAATTTAAAGTTTTAGTGGTGCTTATTTTTTTTTCTTTTGGGGTCACACCCGGCAATTCACAGGGGTTACTCCTGGCTCATGCACTTAGGAATTACTCCTGGCAGTGCTCGGGAGACCATATGGGATGCTGGGAATCAAACCCGAGTTGGCTGGCTGCGTGCAAGGCAAACGCCCTACCTGCTGTGCTATCGCTCCAGCCCCCGGTGGTGCTTATTTTTAATGATATTTTTAGAATGAGTCATTTAAGGCTTTTAGAAGATAATTTACAAAAATATTAAATTTCTATATGATACAATTAACAGTTTTTACAATATATTTAAATTTATACTTTTTCTCTGTGTCTAGGTTCCCTTTACACTTGAACTGACACCATTTGCTTCTAAGTTTTACCAAATGTTCATCTTTACTTTCTTCTGTTTTTACAAGTATATTAACTTTCATATAATACTTGCAGATTGTTTTGATATTAGGTGTCATAAGATCATATTGGTTAATTTTAAATTAAGAAAACATATGTTTTTATTTTATTTTTTGAATCTATATTCTTTCACCTTTCTGTAGTAGATCTCTAGACATTTATTAACAGGTAGGTATATAATTATCAAACTAGAAAATATCATGATCCAATATTTTTCTAAGGTTTTAGGAGATGGTTGGATTTTAAATGACATGTAGTACTAATTTTGGTGACTGAGGATAAACAGAGATTTTATTTGTGTCACTGTTTTTGCTTTAAGCATTCTTACATTTAAATTTAAACTCAAAAGAGAAGCCAAATTGATTAAACTCCCAGGTACATAGGTCTTTGTACTGATAACTCCATGGCCTTCTTTTGAAGGGGAATGGTCAAGTACCTCTCCTGCCAGAGCCACAGTAGTGGTACCCACACCCCACAACCCAGTCTCACAGATTTTATATCTCAAAAGATTAGCAGAAGAATCTAATCCCAGTTCTACTGATCCTAGACCTTGCAGCCATGTAACATCTCCAAATTTCACAATACTAATAGCCTCATAGGAGCACAGCTAATTTGATGGGAAAGTAGCTTAGAAGACCAGCTAAGCTCAACAAACTAAAACAAAACAAGAAATCTCAACTAGTAACCAGCAACTCAGTAAATCCTCAGGCAATAGGTTTAATAACTCCATTGTGATATATCACACTACACACGGACAAACACGCACCTGCCTGCATCTCTGGGCAGCGCCTGTTGGTTCGGACTGCAGCTAAATCTCACAAAGACAATGTTCATGAGAAATGAACTAGTTCCTGATGTTCCATTTCCTCACAATGGAACAAACATCTCAGAATACAGCAGTTATGTGTACCTGGGTCGAAAACTCAATGTGACAAATAACTTGGTGCCAGAACTGCGCAGGAGGAAGAGAGCAGCATGGAATGCCTTCAAGAGTGTCGAAGGAATGTTAAGAGGACGAAAAACCTCCGGCTCCGAGCACATCTTTTTGACTCCACCGTTCTTGCTGCACTAACATATGCCTCAGAGACCTGGGCCCTATGAAAACTGGATAAGAATGCTATTCGGGTCTCCCAAAAAGGAATCGAAATAGCTATTTTGGAATATCACATTTCACTCAAGTGAAAGAAGGAATCTGGAGTTCCGATCTCCATCGATGATTAAGAATCAGGGATGCTGTCTTGTTTGCCAATGTGTTGAAAATCAAATGGTCCAGACAATGTGATTTGGAGACTATAGCTGGACTAGAGCTGTTACCGACTGGATTCACAGTATGTCAAAAGAACATGTGGCATCCCACCTATGAGATAGTTAGATTCCTTCATCAAGACCCTGACAAATGGATTGAGGCTCTTTGTGTTCCTGGAGTGAGCAGATGCCATTGGGCTACACTAGCATGCACCAGGGACTAATGGAGACGTTACTGGCACCCACTCAAGCAAATCTATGAGCAACGGGATGACAAGTAATACAAGTGATACAAAATGATTGTGATATAACAATTTTCACAAATTTTATTTTAGTGAATGTTATTTGATAATTCAATTTGCAATTTTGCTTTAATAAGCAATATAAAATTAGTGGGCTGCTCCTGTAAAGGGTTTAGGCTAGGAAGGTTAGTGGGGAACTGGGGAAAGTAGTGGAGAAAATGTTACACTAGTGTGGAACTGATATTAGAACTTTAAATTGTCCAAACAATAGTACTATGAATAACTTTATAAATCACAGTGTTTTTAAAGGTAGAAAAAATAAATTTAAAGTTTTGAAATTGATTCAATTTTCATCTCTAATTTTTTAATTTGAAGCCCACTTGTCAAGTTGGATGAGAGTAAATGTTTAGCTCAATATCTCCTAAAATGTTAACTACTGTATAGCATATGAATTTTATAATTTTTTTTTTTTTGCTTTTTGGTTCACACTCGGATATGCACAGGGGTTACTCCTGGCTATGCACTCAGGAATTACCCCTGGCAGTGCTCAGGTGACCGTATGGGATGCTGGGAATCGAACCGGGTTGGTCGAGTGCAAGGCAGACGCCCTACCCACTGTGCTATTGCTCCAGCCCTGAATTTTATAATCTTAAAATAATCTCAAAAAATAATATATTATATTGCAGATTCGTTCTTATTTTAATTTTTTTAACTTTTTAGGCCGAGAAAGATAGTGCATTATTTTGTGCTCACAATGTATACTAAGGTTAACTTTATGTGATTAAGTAAAATTAAATTCTAATTTGAAAGGTTATTGGATTTAAATTAGTCTAAGTATGTATAGCTTTAAAGAATGATTTAACCTCTCTGATACTAAATCTTGTTTTGCACCAATGAATAATAATGCTGGATTATTTAAAATTAAAAGTAACTACCAAATTCTGACCACAGCATTAAGCAAGCCCAGAATTACATGTTTAATGGTTTGTGGTATGAAATTAATTTTTAATAATTGTATATATATCATACTTTAATCACCTAGACACTACATGTAGCAGAAAATTTAATTAGACTAGCTGTTTTTTTCCAGAAAAGAGGTTAGATAGATTATATGAAGTCCTCCTCATGAGAATGTACCTTCTCACTCCTAGTAATTATATACTTAATTTCTGTATAATAAAGTGTATAAAATGCTATATAATTGCAAGTTATAAAAAATTACAGATACAAATGTATAAGAAATAACAATGTAGTAGAAATGAAAGTTATTCCAAGTGTGGAAACTGGAAATATAATTACATTTTAAAAGTAATCATATTTTAATTAGATATTATTTGTAAAATTTTATTTTTATCTATAACTATAATTAGTGATTTAAAGTTTTTTCATTAAGCATTTTATCTAAATTAAAAGACACATCAGAGTCATCTGCATACAAAATTGTTAATGCTGATTATTACACATATACTCGAAGTTAGAAATATTGAATTACCATCACTAAATTTCATGAAGTTTAGCTGATTTCTCCTAAATCATTATTCAAAATCTCTTTAGGACTTGCCTGTAATAACCATGTCAGAAACTACTAAAAATATGCCATAATACCTAAAATAATAACCTATGCAGTTTTAGGTAAATGTCTAGTTAATTTTCAAAATGTCTCATAAAATCACACATGCTTTGCAAACAATTTAATTTTTATTATATATTTCATACGTGCCATTTATTTTTAAGGCTAGGCTTTATAGATTTCACTTTAAAAGAGTACTTTAGCAACATAGCAACACAAATATCATAGACCAAGCTCTTGTGTGTGTGTGTTTACCCCTAAGAGAAAAATTTTAATAGCGCGACTGAACTTATGGTGTTTGAGTTATGGGCCCTTTCACACTGATGATAAAAACCATAACATTCAGACTTAACCAGTGAGCTGTATTAATGGTGTATTTGACTTGACATTATAACATTATGACCAATATGGCCCTCAGGAGCCGACCTATAAATGTCAGGAATTGTCAAAGTGTTAAAGGCTTTGTTTCTTATGGGTTAGAGTAACCACTTCTTATTCTTTATCCGCTTACTGGTGATGTTTCAAATATATTCCCTGATTACACATATACTGCATACATCTGGTTAAAAGAAAAATTGGCAGGATATTCTCTTAGGTTTTGACTTCAGGGATCTTATATTCTAATTTGAATATTTAGCAATTCTTAATAGGACTGGACTATATTATTCTCTGATACAAGTTAAAGAAAATAATGATGAAAGTTTTAGAAAGGGTTTATTGCCAAATGATCAGATGATTTTAAACAAGTAAAATAAAATATAGTCTGTGTGTGAGTGTATATACACGTGTATACATATGTATATGTTCCTTATATGATGGCTTATGGAGGCCAAGTAGCTTGCATTAAAAAAAATATATTAACACTATCTTAATTATGCTACCTCTATTATTTTAAAATTAAAATACAGTAAATTATAGTAAAATAGTGAAACATGAAAATATGAAAGATAATCATTCTGAAAGAATTCATTTGAGTTTACCTAGAAAAAATTATTGGAAAAGGTAATTTATCCTACAATTAAGACCATAAGTCTAGGTCCTCCGGGAAGTGACTTAGCATCGGGTCATTCTACTATTGTCCCACTATAACTTTCCTGGGTGAATGTGAAATACAGTGAGGAACCCTGACACTGATTACCACAAACCTCAGTCATGTTTCCTATCTTTCTTCCCTGGTTCACTGGAATTTGTGTACTGACATCATGATCGCTAAAAGCAAAGCACATGAGAATACTCAATGTCGTAAATAAATTCGCTTGACCAAGCAGTACACATCCGGACGCCCTTGAACTCCAAAACCCTGTCAAATGGGTGAATTATTTTTAACCCTCTAAGCATTACTACAATTATTTTCTTTTTTGTTTGTTTTGTGGAGGGGGTTCTAAGGGTGTCCAGGGTCCAACAGTGATTTTTATTGATCAGTACTGTGGTTCAATACAAAGGCCTAAGGCTGAGGTGCTTTTGAGGGCCTGTAGTACAGAGATTAACAGGCTGCTTTGCTGTTGGTTCTGTGCCTCCACGGCTCTGCCTGGCAATGCTTGGGGGGACTGTATAGTACCAGAGATTGAATCCTAGTCAGTTGCATGCTAGCAAGAGCTCTACCTGATGTAATAGCTCTTGGCCCCAAGACCGTTTCTTTAGTTTATATTCTTACTGATTCACGTAAATCAGATTCTTCTTTAGTACCTTCTTCAGAATAGAACAAATTATTCTACTTCCCTTTTGTTTTGTTTTGTTGGTGTTTTGAGGCCACACCTGACATTGCTTGGGCTTAATCCTGCTGTGTGCTCAGGGGTTACTTCTGGAGTACTGAGGGAATCCTACGGGATGCCAGGAATGGAACCCAGTGCAACCACATGCCAAGTGCCCTGCTCTTGTGCTATATTCCTTTCCCTTCTAAATTTGTTTCATACTCTTGCTCTATTTCTGTTATTTTTATATTTCTTGCCTTACATTTTTATCTATTATGTACACTATGATATATACATAAATATATTACTAAGTTTATTATATATGCTGGGCTGAAGCAATAGCACAACGGGTGGAGTGTTTGCTTTGCATGCCATTGACCTGGGTTTGATTCCTCCATCCCTCTTGGAGAGCGTGGCAAGCTACCAAGAGTATCTCACCTTCATGGCAGAGCCTGGCAAGCTACCTGTGCCATATTCAATATACCAAAAATAGTAACAACAAGTCTCACAATGTAGATGTTACTGATGCCTGCTCCAGCAAATCCATGAGCAACAGGATGATAGTGATAGTGATAGTGATAGTGATAGTGATAGTGATAGTGATAGTGATTATATACATTAGCACCATATCCAAAATATCATGCAGTTTATTACAATTGTGAATTATTATATTTTAATCATTGTAAGTAGATTTGTCCTCCATTGTAAAAGAAGAACCAAATTCTCTCATGACTTATTCACTTTGTAGATCATTGACTTTTATTAATCACTATTTCTTCCTTTTGTGCTCCAAAATGAGCTAATAAAATTGAGGCAGATAATACAGTGGTCTATCTATCCAGTACATGCTTGACCTGGGTTTAATACTGGCACCATATGGCCCCCCAGCCAAGCTGTGTTCCTGGAGGTCCTGGAGAATTCTTCCATCTTACTTCTAGCATCTTCAGGGTGGTCTAGGTAATTCCCAGTTGTCTGAAGATTAGAGTGAGGAATCCAGTCTTCTGCGCATCACTTGAGAGCCCCCAGTTTCCCCCAAAATAATAAATAAATCTACTATATTCTACTACTCTATCCATTAAGGGCCACTCTACTTTCTATAAGTGGTTCTCAAATGAGAAACTTATTCAAGCCAAGGGTGAGTTACTTGATCCATCTAGAGCAAGAATACCTATATTGCATATGGAAATTATTCCTATGATATTGCTATTAGACACCACGATTTACAAAGGGTTTTTTGTTCATCTGTTTGCCTGTTTTGTAATAGGGTTTCAGGCATGAAATGTTCCTACCTTCAATGCCACCACCCCATGGCCTCATCCCTTCCACCACTAATGACAAGTTTCCTCCCAAATTATCCAACCTGAATATTTGGTAGATATGTTTTCAAATTTTATCATTGTAGTTTTGTGTGGGTTAGAGGTGAGATACCTACATATATTTAAGCCCGACCATCATATTGAAAGCATGGGACCCAAACTGCAATACACCTTTTTTAATTCTTATATGTACACAGACACAATTTTGTATCTAAAATAATTATAAATCAGATCACATCTTGCCCTTGCCCACTGTAAGCCTGATACCTTTGTAAAAACCTAACAAACTGATATGTGAGTTATGTTATTTTTATTACAAACAGAATTTCAAAAATTGTTTGCTTGGTTAACTTGACAAACAAGTTTCAAAAGTAATTCAGCATATGTGCTGAATTACCAGTACTGAATTAGGCAAACTAGTAAAGGTCAAATATACTAGTTTATGATAGTGAATGCTGAAAAATTTATAAATTGAAAATATATTCTTCATATCACTGTTTTAATAAAAAAGCAGTATACAGCTACCAAGTATAATCAAATAAAATAAATTTCAAAAAAAAATTTGTTTAATGCTAAAAGACTATCATCAATAGAAAAAATTTAGTATTTGTACATAGCAATTTTGAGTACAGAATAATAACTAAGTCCACAAGCTGTATTCCTACTTACATTGCATTTTATTTATGGCATAATCAAGGAAAGATGAAAAAGAATATAAAACAGAAGTTAAAAGTTGAGTGCAGGTCAATTCTAATACAATATATACAAAATATTGGGGCTGTAGTGATAGTACAGTGGATAGAATGTTTATCTTACATGAGCCAACCAGGATATGATTCCAGTGTCCCCCCACCCCCCATAGCCCCTCCAGGAGTAATTCCTGAGTGCAGAGCCAGGAGTAAACCCTGAGTATTGGCAATGTAGCCCAAAAAACAAAACACAGACAAAAAAGAGAATGGTATGCAAAGTCATGGAAAATATAATCCTGGTGAGGTTCAACAGACACAAATGATGATGTCAGGCCTGATAATACAACTATTAATTATAATTAGAAATTGATAAAATGTATTACATATATACATTGCATGTTATACCTACTAGTTGGCTTCTCTTAAAAGAAGATAGTACTTTTAGCATCTAAGACATTAATTAGAAGATGCTCTTAGGATTACTGTATATGAAGGAAGGGTAAGAAGATAGAGCAGATAGAGGTTGTATCAACTATACAACCTCTATATGCCTTTTGTTGCTTAGGGGTGCTACAGTAAGATGTGCTCTCAGCTTGTTCTTAGCTCTGTGCTCATAGGTCATTCCTGGCATACCTAGGAGGACCCTATGTGCTTCTGGAGATTTAATTTAGGTGAGTTGCCTACAAGACCTTACCTGCTGTAGCATCTCTCCTGCCCCCAAAGAGGTAGAAGTCATCTTTCCCAGACCCCCCATCTTTAGGACCAGAAATTCATCCATATAGTCTCTTAGAGTACATCCACTGACAATAAAGAACAGTTTCTTTCTTTTTGCTAGTGACCTAGAGAAGCTCTTGGGAAGGAGCTGCAGTGGTCTTTCATAGTTGTCTTATGTCTTCACATTAATCTGTCATGGGTTATAGACTGCCCCAGGGTACATGACCTTGATCAAAAGAGGTTTTGGGAGTTTTTGGTTTCATTTGTTTTGTTTTGTTTTTAGTTTTTTTTTCCATTCGAGGAAATTCCCTGTATGACTGGAAACTAGATATAATCATCTGGAAACTCCTGGTAGCTTGTAAAAATGTCTTGCATCCTGGTAAGAAGACCATGCAGTTGTATTGCAGAATTATGTGTAAGTATACTGATCTGCAGGTAAACAACTACAACTATCAGTAATCTCAGGAGATTTTTATTCCACAAACATAATGTTTGATAAAAATTACATGTCCCCCAGGTGATTTTCAGGTTGCTGTTCTCTTATTTATTTTTCTTTGTGTGTATGTGTTTGTGTCTTTGTGTGTGTCTGTGTGTGTGTCTGTGTGTTGGTGTGGGTGTGGTGTTGGGAAGCTGGGAGGGTTTCTCAAGCAGTAATCTGAATGCCCAGGGTTCCTTCCCTGCTATGTGGACAAGCCATGCAGTGGTTCAATATGAGTGACTGAGAAAGCAGAATGTCTTCTGGGTGTACACAGATCACCATGAGAGGTGGACAAATTGCAGAGCCATAACCAGAGGTGCCAGAGATCTTCAAGGTTGCACCCAGAGATGCTCAGGATAAGAAACATATGGTGCCAAAATGGGGATCTCTAAAGTCCCAGAAGCATTGGAACAAGCAACAACAAGGTCAATAGAGCATTGTGAGAAGTGGTCCCTGGACACTAGAGCTGAAGGAACTTCTGATACACATCTATATCTATATCTATATCTATATCTATATCTATATCTATATCTATATCTATATCTATATCTATATCTATATCTATATCTATATATGTACATATCTATATATATATGCTTTTTTCAGTAAGAAATTTGGAAATTGACACTTAAAATGGAGATCTGGCCATAATAAAGATGAAGGGGAGAGCTCTGGGTAAACAACAAGGAAGTCAATATGGGTCTGAGAATTTCTTACGATTAGGCACTTCTCAACAATGGCTAACAGTTCAGCCAGGGGAAATATCTGGGTCCGATGTAACCTCAAAGTACTGTATGGGTGCAAATGTTTTCTTTGTAGCCTTTCATTAATGGAATGGTAATTATGTCACATCTTACATATTATAATATTATTGTTCTTAATGTCATTTTTACAGGCTGTTGCTTATAATTAATTATATTTTACAACATGGTTTTTAAATATATTTAAGGAATAATTAAGTAAATGGACTATTAATAACTACCTTCTCAAACATAATCTCAATGAATTCCTCCTTAATAATGTGTCATATAGTTCAGATTATTTAATATGTATCTATTTCATCTTTCAAATATGTAAGTATAAGGTTATGAACATAGATAATATTGCATTGTAGATAATTCCTTATTTTGTCAAAAATGCTGGTACTAAAATAATTATGAGACTATTTAGTTACAAAGGAAAAAATTTATTCTTTATATTTCTACTTTATGCCCAATAATGCAAGTACCATTCTTTAAATTATGCGATATATAAAACTTTAAAGAAATGTATTCAGTTAAAAGTAAATATTTTGGAACCAAAGGGATAGAATAGGGACTAAAACACTTTCCTTGCATGCAACTGATCCTTGTTGTGTCCCAAGCACTGCAATTGGTCCTCTGAATACAGAACCAGGAGTAAATCCTGCCCTGAGCAACACTAAGTATGCACAAAAAAAGAAGAGATAATAATTTATATATTCTGCTTTTGTACTAGTCAACCGTCGTGCTACAATAGAATACCTTAGATTAGGTAATTTAAACAACAAAAATTAATTTTCCCACAGCTCTGTAATCTGGGTATGGGACAAAAAATACTAATAGTGTCAGATTCTGTTTAGAACTCTCTTGGTTTGCAGATTATAATCTTTCACTATGTAATAATGTAGCTTTTCTCTGTGTGTTTATAGAGAATTAATATAAAACCACCAATCTTATTAGATTAGAATTCAGGTATCATTAACTCAATTTACTTTTATTTTTCACAAACATATTCAATGAAAATATGATCATATAGGTAGTAAAGGTTTCAAGGTATGAATTTTTGGGTGTCTAATACAATCTCTAATAACATCTTTTTTGAAGCCTTTTCTCCCCTTTATTGATGATTATTTTTGAGCATTTGATGCCTCTGTGGTTCTGAATCTAGTGTATATTTCAGTACTCCCTCTGAAAATCAACTAACTTATTCTTACATATTGTGCAACTATTTAAAAAAAAACAGGTACTTTAAATGATAATTACAGTAAGTTAAAACAAAATTTATATTTTGTAATATAGAGACTAAAAAAAAGTATTCTTAAGTATGTTTTGTGATTTCTGAAATAGCATGTTGCCCTTTTTTATTGTTTTCAGAAATTATATATAATATGGACTTTTGGTTTATCTCTAGCTGATACCTGGTTTTGTTTCTGTAGCTATATTTTAAAAAATATTATTATGGCTCATGTTTTAACTACCTCTACCACTGATGCTAATGTTCCCAATACATAAAAGTGTTATAAAAAAATTAAAGCATAGTTTGTTTCATGGTTATCTCATAACTCAAATGTACTATTACTGCTGCTTTTATAAATATTTAAATAGACAACTAGCTAAGCAAAAGGCATAATGTGAAATCACACTGTGAACTTTCTATCAGTCAGGAATACTAAAACTATTGCCACTGTTTCTAGTACTAACAAATATGTGGGAATGCGCATTGAAAAAGTATAGAGATTAATAATAATTCATCTTTTTATTTGAAGTACCTTAAAATTAGGTCATAAAAATGGTTATGAATTATCACCCTGAAATGGGAGAAATCATTCAAGTATGTTAAGGTAATTACTACCTCTAACTCAGGATAGTGTTTCCTGAATACAACATGCACATCTTTTGCTGTGCTTGAGCATAACTAAGTCATTTTTAACACAAAATTTAATAAATCACTTCATTGAAAGTATGCTAGAAAACTTTGTAATATGGAAACAATTACACATGATTAATGGGTGAAGTAAACCTTCTAACCAGAATGAAGGTTGTATTGCTTTCAAATACAGGGAAAAAGGGAAGTGTAAAGGTTGTATTGCATTTAGTAATAAACGGGGTGAAGAGAGGGTTCTAGAACACACACACACACTCACACACTCACACACACACATAGCTTCCAATAAATTTGCAAGGGAGCTGTAGTGTTTCCATGCTTTTTACCAAGCAAGAAATTAAATGCAAAAATCCTGAAAAAATTAGTAAATTAGAGATATGACAGTATTATAAAACTCTAGTCAGTGGATTTCATTGTCTAACTTCTCTAGCAGAGTAGTCCTGGTTATTACTGAACATGACTTTGTACCACATAGACAAGGATATTGCTTGCTTTCAGGGGTAATTACGAGTTTTTTTCAATGAGAAAGAAAACGGCACATATTACCCTGCTTATCATGAGAGCTCAGTTGAGTTTCCTAAGCAACACAAGATTGGATTTTATTTCCTGGTCCATTTTGCTACTCTGCCTGTTATTAAGGGAATTCAACTAATAGACATTTATTGAAATTATTGACAATTTATTTAGATTTTTCTCTTTTGGGGTATTTTTGCAGTTTGACATATTCCTTTGAATTTTATTTGTTTTTGTTTGCCTAGCAGATGCAGCTTGCACTTCAGGATGCTCAGTTTCCATCATTTATGACAACTCTGTTATTTAAAAATTTCATGTCTTTTAGACAATTTACAGTATGGGAGAGCCTGGCAAGCTCCCCATGGCGTATTCATATGCCAAAAACCAGTAACAATGCTGGGTCTCATTCTCCTGACCCTGAAAGAGCCTCCAGTGAGGCACCGTTGGGAAGGATGAGTAAAGAGAGGCTTCTAAAATCTCAGGGCTAGGATGAATGGAGACGTTACTGAGACCGCTCAAGAAAATCGAAGATCAACATGATGATGATGATGTGATGATAATTATAACTAAAGATATTTTTACATAATATTTGTCATATTGGCATAGTTCTAATCAAGCTATTAATAAAAAACAAACAAATAACAACAGCAGCAAAACAACGAAAAGCAGCCTTTAGTTAAAGGGTATAACCATGTTCTGATCTCTATCTCACCTCTATTGATAGTCTCTGGCTTACAGTTATGACATGTATGCCAGATTATTTTGGAGAAAAGAAACCTATCAATTGGTCATTTTCTCAATACCAAGGACAAATCTGACATGATATATTTTAGGTTTTATGAACATTTTATCAAAATAACTCAACGTTTAAGTATATATTAACAAACTTTAGGCTTTCACAACATTTTTGAAGTATAACTATCATTCTTAGGAAAAAATGTATGATACAAGTTCTACTATATTAACTGACTTAATATCTATTTCAACAGTTCACTTCACTGATACAGCAAATGTTAAAATAAAGCTTAAATTTGACAAATTTAATTTGGTTTGTAAAATGAATATATTTGATTTGTTACCTTAGGGGATTTTTTTTTACATTTTAATCCAGCATCGTATTTTCAAAGTTGTTCTCTATTGATTCTCCTTTCATCTCAATGTCATGACTCTTTTAAAGCTGCAAATAATGTTTAGGTCCTGTGAGTGGAGTGATCTAAGCTTCGGAGCTGTGAGGAGCTTACCCAGTAAGAAGTGGTTTGCAAAGCCTGTCTTTTTAGCTCTTTCATCTCAATATAAAAACCACAGTGGGATTATTGCACAGTTGAAAATTGGTGGCAATAAAAAAAATTAAGCATGAAGATACTAGTGCAGTAAAAATAAACTGTTCTTTTTTAGAGATGCAGTAATATTTGGATGGATAATTTTAAATTAGTTATAATACATAATAAGTAGCTGCATCAAATTGAAAAGAAAAAAGCTGAATTATCTATGTAGTGAATAAAACTAATTTTAATAAGCCCACACTTTGGTGTTTCAATATAATTTAGTAGACCAGGGAGGAATAATTATAAAGTAGATTATGAATTGAAATTTTCTGCCTTAATTCTGCTGGTGCTGTAGAAATTAGGATGAATATTTGGATAGTTAATATTTTTTGTTCTTTACTCATATTTTTATGCTATTCTTCCCATTACTGCAACTAAGATCTCTTCTGATCCTGGACACTTCACTTTTATCTAAATTATTAAGGAAAATAATGATTGTAATGTTCAAGGAAAATATCGAATGAATTGTTATTACAACTGACTTATGTTAACTTAGCAAATAGAGAAATTGGCAGAGTTGATGATAATGAGCCCCCGATGTTTTAAATTTCCCTAGTCACAACAAATTTTCCTTTTCTCCTGATTCCTCAAGGTGTCTCGATAACAGATATCTAATATACACACTCACACACAAAGAAAAAAATCCATTGATAAATATGTTTTTATTAATTAATTTATTTGTTTGATTTTGGGTATTACCTAGAAATTCCCTAGGGACCATGAGGATCCAGGATGGAACCTGGACTCTACTGCAAAACATTCACTCCAGTCTGTTGCACCACATCTCAGCAAAGAAGATTAGTTTTATTCTTAGTTGATATCTAATTCTAATTCTATTCTTAGTTAAAATACATATTACACAAAATAACATATCTATTTATTAGGAGAGTCAACTAATTCTATCCTTATTTAAAATACCATGCATAGATATTTTCTCATAGCCTCTCTTCCAAAATTTGTAAGTGTCCTTTATAAACTACTTTTTCATCCAATGCAAGTTAGAAACTGCAATCAATTTTTCCTCTGTATGACTGATGACATGGTTTCATTACTTCTCAAAAATAGTGCATGATTCATGAGCACAGAGCCTGGAGTTAAGTCCTAAGTAACTCTGAGTTTAGCCTATCTTCTCCACTCCCTCATTCATTAAAAATTTCCTCAGGTTTGAGCTTAGGGATAACCAATTAAGTAATCTTAGTCCTTCACAGAGGAGAGATCTAAAGAAGAATCTAAAAAGGATGGTAGAAGAACAGGATTGTGTAGCTTTATGACAATGTGTTAAGAAGGGCTTCTGATAGCAGCAGTAGCCTTCGTACAAATTTTCTCAGGAAAACCAACTATGGTCCTGAAATATTTATTCAAGTAAGTGGTGGGACACTGTATATACTAATCTGTCTTTTTAAGACTGAGACATCCATTTACTCACTTATCACTAGTCACTTGCCATCCCTTTGATTTTTGATTTGCTCAAGGAGGCGCCAGTTATGCTTCCATTCGTCCCTGTTGCGTGCTAGTGTAGCCCAATGATATATGCTTGCTCCAGGAACAGGAAGAGCCTCAAACCATTCATTCAGGGTTTTGACAAAGAACTCTGACCATTTCATTGGCGGGTGGCCACACAGTCCTTTGACATCCCCTGGAATCCAGTCAGTAACAGATCTAGTCCAGCGGTCATCTCTGAAACGCATTATGTTTCTGGCCAATCTGATTTTCAATGCCTTGGAAAATGAGACAGCATCCCTGATTCTTGACCATTGGCAGAGGATGGAACTCAGGATTCCTCCTCTCACTTGAGTGAAACTTGATACTCCAAGCATAGCTCTTTCCATTCCTCTTTGGGATACCTGAATAGCATTCTCATCCTGTTTTTGTAGGGCCCAGGTCTCTGAGGCGTATGTTAGTGCAGGAAGAATGGTGGAATCGAAAAGATGTGCCTGGAGCCAGAGCTTCTTTGTCCTCTTAACCACTTCTTCAATTCTCTTGAAGGCGTTCCATGCTGCTCTCTTCCTCCTACGCAGTTCTAGCGCCAAGTTATTCCTCATGTTGAGTTCTGACCCAGGTACACATAGCTGCTGCATTCAGAAATGTTCTTTCCATTGAGAGCAAATGGAACATCAGGGACTAGTTCGTTTTTCATGAACATTGTTTTGCTGAGATTCAGCTGCAGTTCAACCTTTCCATACTCGCAGTCAAGGTCGACCAGCATTTGTGCTGCTTTGCTAAAGTTTGGTATTATTAGGACGATGTCATCAGCGAAGCAGAGGTGGTGTAGTTGCTGACTGTCTATCTTCACTCCCATTCCTTCCCATTCCAGTGGTTGCATGACATTTTCGAGGGTGACACTGAAGAGTTTCGGTGAAATGGTATTACCCTTCCAAACCCCTCACTTTATGTCACTTCCTTGTAAAATTGTGAGATCTTGGTAATGAATCTGTAATACAGCTTGAAGAGGATCTTGATGTACTGAGATTGAATGCCCTGTTTGGCTATTGCTTTGATGACCACTTCAGTCTCAACAGAATCAAAGGCCTTCTTTAAATTGATGAACTTTAGACAGAGAGATATCTTGAACTCTTGCAAAACTTTAATGAGATTGGTCACTCTGTGGATATGGTCCATTGTGCTGAATCCTTTCCGAACCTGGCTTGCTTGAATGGTTGTCCTCCATCTACTGTTCTGCCTATTCTATTTAGGATGACTCCAGTGAACAACTTGACTACAGACAACAGGCAGATTGGGCGGTAGTTGCCGATGTCGTGGATGTCTCCCTTCTTGTACAACAGAATGGTCATACTGGTTTTCCACTGGGACGGAACCTTGCATTCAGACAAGAAGTGTGTGAAGAGATGAGCCAGTATATTGAGGAGTTCTGGCTGCAGATTCTTCAGGTGTTCAGGTCCGACCTTGTCTGGACAGGGTGTTTGTATGCATCTTTACCCATGAAATGCCATGTCAGATTTTGGAAGGGAGGACGTTGGGAACGACATATCCATCCATTTACACACCTCATGTAAACAGCTATGAAAAAGCCATTTCAGCTTTGTGGCATCTCTTGTTTTGACAGAAAACTTGTTTGAATCACAGTAAACATTGTAGCTTTGCACAGGCCTACTACTTTTATTTTCTTATGAGTATTCATCCCCAAGTCACTCTCCTTTAAAGTCCCTGCATGGAAATCATCATCTCCATCTGATACCAGCAAAATAACCTTCCATTACATACTTGCTTTTTATGTTTGTTTAGCTTTAGGGACACACCTGGCTGTGCTCAGGGCTTACTTTTCACTCTGTATTCAGGGATCATCCTGGAGAGGCACAGGATATACTCAGGTTGGCTTCATGAAAGACAAGCTCGTTTCCTGCTATACAATCACTGTGATACCCGTATTTTAAATATGTATGTGCTAGATTACTCTATAAAATCATTTAACTTGAAATAAAATTAATCCTCTAATCTTCCGTTTCTAGATTATCTTTTTTACCATTAGAATTCTTAGTATGCTTTAAAATTTTAGGCTTTTCTTTAAATTTACTAGGGGCAGAGATTCTTTCTCATTTTTTCTTGTTGGTTGCTGATTTACATCAAAGTTACATGCTTCTATTTCTCCTCTATAGTATTATAGTCTGTGATTTATTTTCTGAAGGAATATCACTGATGCACATTTTTCTTTAGGTTAATGAGAATTTTTTTCTACTAAGTTCAACCACAATTGCCCAAATACTCTACAACAAGTCACATGGTCAACAACGCTTAAACTTTTTTTTACTCATAAATAGGACAGTATTTTCTAATATCCAAATTTCAGAAATATGTGTCTCTTCATGTAATTCTATCTGTCTAAACACCTACTGTAACCTTTACTCAGAATTCCTGACAACTAGGTAACCATAATCTTAAAGTAATTTGGCTCAAGAATTATATTTATGCTCTAAGGTCATTTAGAATATCTTTGCTTATGTTATTGTATTTTTTTCTGTTTGCTGTATCTATGTCATGTAGGTCGGAAAATCTATAGGCACATTGGTAAATCTTCAGAATAATCTAAGAGCTCTTCCTGAAATAAAAGGTTTATGATACTGGTTTACTATTCTGTTTAACATGTTTGTTCAACTTACTGAGGCCATAACATAATTCTTTTGCCTGTGGTATATCCAGTGTCTTGGGCAGTGCTCATTCCTAACAGGATAGCATCTCTAGCTAGTGCTTCAGTTCTTCATTCTTTCCCTATACCCATGGAACAGTTTTTGAGGTAATGCATGTGATAGGTCTAGTAGTTAACCATGGTTATATGTTCACTAGCCTTTAATTTCATATAAAATAGTAGTTTCAGTGCATTGAATACCTTTAGCTCTTCATGCTGGGTCAGATCTTCATTGTCACTGTCACTGTCATCCCATTGTTCATCTATTTGCTCAAGCAGGTACCAGTAACGTCTCCATCGTGAGACTTGTTGTTACTGTTTTTGCCATATCGAATACACCACGGGAAGCTTGCCAGGCTATGCTGTGGGGGCAAGATACTCTCGGTAGCTTGCCGGGCTCTCTGAGAGAGGCGGAGGAATCTAACCCGGGTTAGCCAAGTGCAAGGCGAACACCCTACCCACTGCGCTATTGCTCCAGCCCGGGTCAGGTCTTAATGACAAGAAATTCAAATATATATTTTAGCTAATTGAATACCATATTTAACATAACATACTTACATAATATAAGTAACATAACAACATATGATTAGTGTTTATGTTCTATTGAATTTCTTTTTATTTTCCTCTGAAAAAAACCTGACTTATATAAGTCCTAGATTAGTAAGTGACATGTAAACTATTATTCAGTAGCAATCATTGCATCAGATTTAATAGAGCACATATTTTTTAATCTGATCATAGAATCTCGGCATATTATTATCTCTATTCCAGTTTAGTTCCCATTATATGATACTCGACATGGCTGAGGACTAAGTCTGTATTTAGGTTTGTAGTAGCTCTTTGTACAGATACGTGTTGACATGGGCTGAATATGCATATTAGCATGAGATAAAATAAGCTTCGGACTTTGTATTTGCTCATACTGGTTCATTATTGCCTCATTTCAACCTTCCCAATTCCTGGATTTGATTTGATAAACTATAAAATTTTATAGAAACTCTTTATTTTACAAATCTGTGCTGTCAATGAAGGATTTGAAGAATTCCCAATGAAATGTTGTATAAACAAACACTTTTAGTGCAATTGTTATTTATGGCATATCGTTTCAATATTAATATGTTATTGAGCCACTGCATTCCTATGAGAAGGGCATGAAATTCTTGTAATTTTTTTCATTCTTAAAATAATTGTGATACATAGGTGCAAGAGAAATGGTACTAGAAATTAGGGCCTTATCTTTTTTTTTTTTTTTTTTTTTTTTTGCTTTTTGGGTCACACCCAGCGATGCTCAGGGGTTACTCCTGGCTCTGCACTCAGGAATTACTCCTGGCGGTGCTTGGGGGACCATATGGGATGCCGGGGATCGAACCTGGGTCGGCCGCGTGCAAGGCAAACGCCCTACCGCTGTGCTATCGCTCCGGCCGCTAGGGCCTTATCTTGCATTTTAGTTGACCCACTTGTTCTCCAGCACCTCATATGGTCCCCAGAGCACTTCCAGGAAAGCTTCCTGATAGCAAATACAGAATTTTATGTCTTATATAGCATAAATTTATCATTAGCTATTTTAACAACTTTAAACACATTGATAGATGCCATTAGATATAGTCATATTGCTGTGTAAAGTAACTGAACAGAAAACCCATATTCATTAAATAGCAGCTCACTACATTGTCTTTCTTTCCACTATATCTCTGACATTACATTGTACTTTATACTTGTTGTATATGCATCTAAATAATTACTGGAATCAAATGCTATTTAAATTTTTGTGACCTTTTTGCATAATGTCATAAAATAATTTATGTTCTAGTATATGACAGTATCATCTTTTTTATTGGGGGAATTTTGGCGTTTTGGACACTGCCAATGCTTACTCTGACTCTATGATCAGGAGCCACTCCTGGTCATGCTTGGGAACCCTGTGTTTTGCTGAGAACCAAACCAAAGTGTGCAGTTTGCAAGACAAGAACCTTAACTTCCGTACTTTCTCTGGCCCCAGAATCATCTGCTAAAATCTGACTAGTATTCAGTTGTATGTGTAAGCCTCAGTTTTATCTGTTTGCCCACTAATTGACATTTGAATTGCTTCTACCACTTTATTGTAATCATTAATACTACTATAGCCACGTGTTTACAAATATCTCTGAGAATTTTATTTACATTACTTCATTTAAATATCACCAGAAATTAAATTTCTGGAATAGACAGTAGCTACATCTTTAATTTCTAAGTGGAGTAGACACTTTCCCACAGTGGTTCCTTCCACATGTCATTTTCCCGCATACACCCCAATATTTATTTTGCTGTTTTTTTTAAATATTATCTGTTGTGAGTTAATTTGACTTTCCAAAATCTATAAATTGAAGTCTTATATATCAGACCTCCTAATTGAATATATTTTAATTGAATCACTGTGAAATCAACCATCACAAACCTATTGAGTTTCAGTCACACAATGTTCCAATACCCATTCCTACACCAGTGTACATTGCCCACCACCAATGTCCCCAGTTTCCTTCCCTCCACACTCCCTCACCCCCCAGCCCTGCATCTACCTCTTTAGCAGACACCTTTCTTCTCTCTCTCTTTCTCTCTCTCTCTCTCTCTCTCTTTCTCTCTCTCTCTCTCTCTCTCTCTCTCTCTCTTTTATCTCTCTACCTCTGTAGCTCCTTTTGTGCTTTCTGGTTTGCAACTGGGTGGCAATGTTCAGTTGTAGATGTGACTGCCAGGGCTTCAGGAAGGCAGTGGCGGAAGGTAGCCCATCCAGACTCCAAAAAGTCCTGGAGATTTCAGTCACAAAACATGCATAAACCAATTTTAGCAGATTAGTATCTCAGTGAGGTCTGTCTTAGGACAGTAGAGTGTGGCCTGGGCCATTGGCCATGAGTTTTGATTGTGGGAGCAAGTGTCTGCCTGGAGGCTCTGCTGGGGTGAGCACTGGCAAACCTGTTTCTCTCTGATGTGCCCTGTTTGTGGAGCATTGCAGAATTCGAGAATAATTGCACCATCTGATCTCTTGTTTTTGTATACAAAGTAAGTGTTAATTAAAAACAAAGTCTCTAGGCTGGAGCCTAATTCAATCTGCTTATGTCCATATAAGTTGAAATAATTTATACACAAAGTGAATTCTTTTAGATGTATAGAGCAAAAGTCATTTTAGGACGCAGTGAGAAGGCAGCCACTTGCAAAATAAAAGAAGCCTCAGGAAAAAAATGAAATTTTTCAATTCTTTCAACTTTGCCTTATAACTTCCAGAAATGTGAGAACATAAGTTGCCATTCTTTAAGCTACTAGTCCAGAAATCTGGGATCTAGGGAAGAGGGGCTAGAAAGAAAGAGACTGTGAGATGGGAGGGACAAGAGATTGAATAAATCGCAAATAATCAGCAACCAGCTTGGTCCTTGTTCCTTCTTCACCTGCCCACCACCAACAGCCATCTTGATCCAGCCCATACACAGCAGATTGAGAGCACCAAATGCGGGCAGCAAGAGAGCCACCCAGAGAGCCCTCGAACACATCCCTTCCTGAGTGGGATGAAAAGCAACAACTTTGGTAGAAAAGAAATGCCATTGCAGTCAAACTTAACAAAGAAACACTCCTTTAAAAAGATTTCCTCATCAACCACCGTCCAGAACTCACGGCTGATTCTCCCGGAAGGGAGCATAAAATGAGGCCCCATAACCATGCCACCAAACTCTGCACGAAGCTGTTTTCACTTTGGGCACTTTAAAGCGGTGTGCATGAAAGCCTTCCCCACCCCAAGGGACCTAACCCCGGCAGTCGACCTTCACAGCCACACTGCTGCCATGCTCCAGGCAGCTTTCAACACTCTCAGGCAAACCTCACATATGAGTGAACGTATTCCTGGACTGTGTGGCCACGAGACACACCAAGCCTGTTTGCTTGTTTGTATTTTTGTATATTTGCTCTTAG
The DNA here is from genome assembly GCF_027595985.1 of Sorex araneus. Lineage (NCBI taxonomy): Eukaryota > Metazoa > Chordata > Mammalia > Eulipotyphla > Soricidae > Sorex > Sorex araneus. Next base: position 120,580,734 of record NC_073305.1, on the reverse strand, counting down.
CCTTAAGGCTAATCAACAGAGATCTGTTTGTTCCACAAAGCTACCTCTTGTTTTTGGCTGCCTACAAACTCAATAGTCATACAAGCAATTCAATAAAAGGATTGAACACATACCCTCTTAAGTTCCCTCCAGATCACAAAGGGACTAATTCTTCTTTATATTGTCACTTATGGAATGAAATAGTTTATAACTCACTTTTAAGAAGTAATTTGATAGAATATTCAACTCTGTTCTATTGCTCTACGGGTCTGTTTCTAGCCTGATACCCTGCTGTTTTAATCATTACTGCTTTGTATTACTGTTTGAAGTTGGGGAAGGTGATGCCCCCCATATACTTTTTTGCCAAGGATTGCTTTAGGTATTCGTGGGTGTTTATTGTTCTATATGAATTTCAGGAGTCTTGTTTATTATTTTGAAAAATGTCATGGTTATCCTGATAGGAACCACATTAAAATTGTATAGTGCTTTGGAGAGTGTTGCCATTTTGATAATGTTGATCCTCCCTATCCATGAGCAGGGGATGTGTCTATATTTCCTCTTTTATTTCTTGAAGTAGTATTTTATGACAGGTTTCCTTGTGTAGCTCCTTCCCCTCTTTAGTTAAGCTGATTCCAATTGATTTTTTTGGTTTCCATGATATTAATTGATTTTCTGAGGTACTTAATTGTGAACTGGATTGCTTTTGTAATGTCTCTTTAATCTCTTTCATTATATTGATATAGGAAAGCCAGGGACTTTTGGGTGTTGATTTTGTTTCCTGCCACTTTACTATACTGACCTATTGTTTCTAGGACCTTTCCTGTAGAGTATTTTGGATTTCCTAAGTATAGTATCATACCGTTTGCAAATTGTGATAGCCTGACCTCTTCCTTTCCTATCTGTATGCCCCTGATATCTTTTTCTTGCCTAAGTGCTATAGCCAGTAGTTTCAGTACTATATTGAATAGGAATGTTAAGAGAAGGCAACCTTGTCTTGTGCCCAATCTTAGAGGGAATGTTTTTAGTTTCTCCCCAGGGAGAATAATGCTTGCTGTGGGATTTTGGTAGATGGCTTTGACTAAGGCTTTGAGGAAAGTTCTTTCAATGCCCATTTTGCTGAGAGTTTTCATCATAAATCGGTGCTGGATCTTGTCAAATGCTTCCCCTGCATCTATTTATGATCATATGGCTTTTTATTATCTTTTATTGATGTGATGGATTATGTTGATTAACTTACTAATGTTAAACTATGCTTGCATCCCCAGGATGAATCCTACTTGGTCATGGTGTATAAACTTTTTGATAAGTCATTGGATTCTGTTTTCTAGGATTTTGTTGAGGATCTTAGCCTCTGTAGAATATTGGCCTTTAATTCTCTTTTTTGTGGCATCTCTATCTGCTTTTGGTGTCAGGGTGATATTTGCTTTATAGAAACTGGAAGTTAGTTTTCTGATTCTTCAATTTCCTGGAAAAGCTTATAAATTTGGGAGTAAGTCCTCTTTAAAGACTTGTAAGAATTCACTAGAGAATCCATCTGGGCCAGGGATTTTGTGTTCGGCGAGAATTTTTATTGCCATTTCAATTTCCTTGATGGTGATAGGTCTGTTCAGGTATTCTAGGTCTTCTTGGTTTAGCCTTGGGAGGCTATAGGAATCCAGGAATTCATCCATTTTCTCAAGGTTTTCTTGTTTCATGGCATAAAGATTCTCAAAGTAATCTCTGAGGATCCTTTGAATTTCTGTAGTTTCTGTTGTGATATCTCTCTTTCCATTTCTGATTTGGTTTATCTGAGTCTTGCTTGAGGTTTATCTATTTTGTTTATTTTCTCAAAGGATAAGCTCTTGGTTTCATTGATCTTTCAGATTATTTTTTTTGTTTCCATGATATTAATTTCTGTTTTGAGTTTTCTTATTTCCTTCATTCTGCCTGGGTTGGGCTCCTTTTACTGGTTATTCTCCAAGATCTTAAACTGTGAAATTGTGTTATTTATGTGGCCTTGCTCTCTTTCCTGAGGAATGCTTGCAGAGCTGTAAACTTTTCTCTTAACACAGTTTTTTTCGTGTCCCATAAGTTCTGGCGACTTGTGTCCTCATTTTGATTTGTTTCCAGGAATCTTTTGATTTCCTTTATAAGCCACTCATTGTTGAGATGTTTAATTTCCGGGTGTTTGATTTGATTTTCTGTTTGTATGTGTGATTTACTTCTATCTTCAGTGCACTATGATCTGAGAATATTGTTGATACAATCGCTATTTTCTTAATCTTATGGAGGTATGCTTTGTGGCCCAACATGTTGTCTATCTTGCAGAACATCCATTGCACACTTGAGTAGAATGTGTATTCAGATTTTTGAGGATGGAGTGCCCTATATATATATATATATATATATATATATATATATATATATATATATATATACTAAGCCCCTTTCTTCAATTTATTCTCTCAAATAAAGTATGTCCTTGTTATGCTTGAGTCTGGTTGATCCATCAAGAAGTGATAAAGCGGTATTGAAATCTCCCACTAGAATTGTGTTGTTATCAATAATATTCTGTCACAGATTCTCAAATATATGATGACTTAATCTTTGACAGAGGGGCAAGAAATGTGAAGTGGGACAAGGAAAGCCTCTTCAAGAAGTGGTACTGGGAAAACTGGATAGCCACCTGCAAAAAAAAATGAACTTTGACCTTTGTCTAGTGCCAGGCACAAAAGTCAGATCAAAGTGAATTAAAGACCTCAATATCAGACATGAATCCATAAGATACATAGAGGAAAATGTAGGCAAAACCCTCTGTGATATTGAAGCTAAAAGCATCTCTAAGGATAAAACAACACTGACCAAGCAAGTAGAAACAAACATAAACAAATTGGATTACATCATACTAAGAAGCTTCTTCACTTTAAAGGAACCAAAATACAGAGAGCCCACAGAATGGTACAGAATATTTACCCACTATCCACCTGATTAGGGATTAAAATCCAGGATATACAAGATACTAGTAGGACTATACAAGAAAAAAAACCTCTAACCCCATCAAAAATGGGGAGAAGAAATGAACAGAAGCTTCCTCAAAAAATAAATACAAATGGTCAAAAGACACATAAAAAAATGTTCCACATTGCTAGTCATCAGGGATATGCAAATCAAAACAACAATGAGATATCATCTCACACTATAGAGACTGGCACACATTCAAAAGAACAAAAGCAACCAGTGCTGGCGTGGATGTGGGGAAAAAGGGACCCTCCTTCACTGTTGGTGGGAATGCTGACTGGTTTAGCCTTTCTGGAAAGCAATATGGTTAGTCCTTCAAAAACTAGAAATTGAGCTTCCATATAACCCTGTGATACCATTTCTGGCAATATTTTCTGAGGGTTCAAAAGAGCACAGTAGAAATGACATCTGCACCTATATGTTCACTGCAACACTGTTCACTATAGCCAGAATCTGGAAACAATCTGAGTGCCTGAGAACAGAAGACTGGTTAAAGAAACTTAGGTATATCTACATGGTGGAATACTATGCAGCTGCTAGGAGAGCTGCATAGTATTGCATGAAATTTGCTTGAAATTTGCTTATAAATGGATAGATATGGAGAGTATCATGCTAAGTGAAATGAGTCTTAAAGAGATGGAAAGACATAGAAGGACTGCTCTCATCTGTGAAGTATGAAATAACATAACATAAGACCGACACACAAGGACAGTAGACACAGGGACAGGAAGATTACTCGATAGTTGGAAGCCTGCCTCATGAGCAGGTGGGGAGAGAACAGCTGAAAAAGAGAAGGGATCACTGAGAAAATGATGGCTGAAGGGATCAATCAGGATGGGAGAAGGGTGCTGAAAGAAAATAAAGGACCAAACATGATAACCTCTAAGTATCTGTACTGAAGACTATAATGCCCAAAAGTAGAGAGAGAATATGGGTGAAATTGACTGCCATGGAGGCAGGGTGATATTTGAAAAGGGGAGGTATACAGGGTAAATTGGTGGTGGATAATTTGCACTGGTGGAGGGATGGGTGTTTGATCATTGCATGATTGAAACTCAAACATGAAAGTTTGTAACTGTATCTCATGGTGATTCGATAAAAAAAGTGATAGCACCATTCTTATACAGACAATATTAAAAATTCATTACATTTCGTCAAAAAAAGAAAAGAAATTTGACAACTCTACAAAATATCAAGACCTTAAAATTACTGTCATATTGCATGACTGAACTTTTGACTATAAATGATCAAAGTTGAGCCCCAAGTAAGCCAAAACTATTTGACTTCCAAATATAACAAATGAGATATATATATATATATATTAATTTTTTTTATTGAATCACCAAGTGGAGGGTTACATAGTTCTCAGGATTATGTCAGTTATACAATACTCAAACACCCTTCCCTTCACCAGTGCCCATCTTCCATCACCAACCCACCCCCCCGAGTATATCTGCCGCCCCCTCCCACCTCCCCAGTCCCCACCCTTGTACGTGATAAGTTTCACTTTGTTTACACTTTATCTCGATTACATTCCATGTTTCAACACACAACTCACTACCGTTGCTGGGGTTTCCCCCCCCCCAAAAAAAAGACAGTCCTATTGCCAAGGAAGCATTTGATAGTTCTCCATTGCTAAGAATATAGAGATATTAAGTCCCGCTGTTTGTTACATAACTTTTCTTTTTCCCCCTTGCCCCGCGCCACCGAGTTCACGCCTGTTTAGTAATCGCCACGCTGTCTGACAAAGGGAAAAAAAACAGAAGAGGATGGTTATTTCCCGTCATCAGCCGGCGTGGGGCTCTGGCTTAGTTGATAGTCTAGTAGAGTGTCTGCAAGCAGTTTCTGGAACCAAAGGTCTTGCGCTGGTATCGGCTCCGGCTCGAGATTCCACCAGCGTCCCGCTGTTCCATGTACATAATTTTTCCCCTTATATCCCATTCCCACGCCACCAGGTCTGTTTGCTTAATGGACATCACACTATGTTTGACACCACGCCGCGTTTCTTCCCGAGAAAGAAGGATATTTCTTCTCAGCCGGCGTGGGGATATAGCTTAGTTCAGTCTAGAGAGATGGCTACCACTTTGATTGCCTTCAATATTTCAGCAAAAGACTTACTATTCTTGTTAGGATCTCCCACAAAAGTCCGACCCATTAAGAAGGAACCATTACATATTGCTGATACTAAGATGACATTGGGTTTCTGTATAAAGTCCAGGGAAAATTCTGCCTGAAATTCTATCACTACAATCTTTTACCCTTCTATGGTGCTCATAAGATGGAAAAACCTAGAGAAATACCTGGCCCCTGCACGGGGGGCCTGGCGGAAACGCTCAAATCACATACTGCAGGTTGCTGGCGGGCTGCTGGTGTCCAAAGCAGCTCCCTTGTCTTCCACAGTCATACTGGGGCTGCGGGCGTGGCGAAGTGGGAAAGCCCACGAGGCTGCACTCTCTTTAAGTGTCTGAAGTGGGCGGAGACCGGTACTTCCCCGCCCTCGATCCCCCGCCAGCCGCGCCGCGCATTTGGGTGCGTCTCTCCATTTTGTGCTCAGAGAAGTGGGGTGGAGGCTGTGTTGTGCCCAGAAGTGGTTGGGGGAGAGAGAGAGATTAAAAAAAAAGAGAGAGAGAGAGAGAGAGAAACACCGGACCCCCGCACAGGGGGCCTGGCGGAAACGCTCAAATCACATACTGCAGGTTGCTGGCGGGCTGCTGGTGTATGAGTTATATTTTTTAAAACTAGATATTTAGCTTCATTATTACAAAATATTGAAAAGAAATTTATCAATGCAAAAAGGTAGTTATGAATCAATGACTTATGAAACCATTAACATTTAACCTTTATTCTTCGAGCATTCAAATACTTTTTGTTTTATTATTTACAATCAGTAAATTATGTGCTTAGTTAAAAATATATACTAAAACTGAAAGACACATACATTGAAATTTCAAACTTATTATAAAAGTAAAGAAATCAAAGCAATGTTGTTATAGAGATCATAAATATATTGAGATTGGAGAGAGAGGACAGCATTTAACGCCCTTGCCTTGCACACGACAGACCCAGATGCAATCTTCAGCATCACATATTGTTCCTTGAGCACCTCCAGGAGTGATTCATGAGTGCAGAGCCAGGAGTAAATAAGTCCTGAATATTGTCCTGTGTGGCCCCTCCAAAAAATTGTGAATATATTTTTGAAGAATTTAGAGGACATAAATAGATCTGTGAAAGTAAAATGGATTTCATTTCAGACAATGGTACTAAATATATTCATTAAAATTTATATTGATTTGTATTTTCAATTTTGGTGGAACACTAAGCATTATTACAAAAATATTAAACCTTTCTCTATAAAAAAGATGAGTTCAATATACATAAAATAGTTATTAAAAATAACACATAGAATAATAGATTTCTTAATACAAAGACTATTGACAGAATTTATTGGCGCCCACTCGGGTAAAACAATGAACAACGGGATGACAGTGATACAGTTATTGATAGAAGTATACTTTATATTTTTTGATATATCCTTAAAAGTTCAGTCTGACTAGAATGTATATATCATAGAGAGTAGTTTATGTGGAATATGTTGGAGAAAAAAATATGTAAGATTATGTAAGGTTTACTTTTGTCACCTCACAGATATTGTGAGTCCTAGTGTGATTTGAACATAGGAATAGTTTTATTTATTTTTCATTAACTTTTTAAAACTGTTTTTATGTGGAAGAGGAATGTGGGAGAGGAACTTAACACCAACATAATAATGCTATAGTTATTACACTAAAGTAGAAAATTAAATTTAGATTAAAGTTTTGATAACAAAAATTGTGAAAAGTGATTAGATTCATAAAATATTTTAAGGCAGTGTTAAAATTACTAATGTATTATAATTGGGATGTAGTATAATAAGAATAATCACAAATGACATAAATTCAGAAGAAAATTTGTCCATTTGAGTATGATTATCACTTCACTTGTCCACAGAATGACTGTGATTTACTCTAAGCATTAAAGCCTCAAGTTCACTGAGAATTCTGGTCAGGAGAAATATAATTCATAATCATAAACATCTATATATTGTTTTATAATAGAAAAAATCTTAAGAATCTTCAAGATAAGGAAGCAATAAAATAATTAAAATAAAATATTAAGAAATGCCAGGATTTTCTGAGGAATGTGCATATTTGTTTTCCAAAAGGCTGGACAAGTTGGCATTCCCAACAGCCATGAATGAAAGTCCCTTTATCCCTGCATTCTATCTCCCTGCACTGAGACCAGCACTGGTTGTTGTTGTTCTTTTGGAAATATGCCAGTGTCTGCAGTATGAAATGATGTCTCACTGTTGTTTTGATTTGCATCTTTTTCTTGATAACTATTGTAGAGTGTCCCGTCCCACGGGACCAAGTTATTCCAGGGTCTGAAGAGGCGCTACCTGAAGTAGCAAGGGCGAGAAAGAAGAGGGAGACCAAGCAAGGAACTATTGTCAAGGTCTTGTTTATTGAAGGGAAGTATACAGAATATATAGGCTGAGGGGCAAGGCTTTTGCAAGGGGGCCAGGGTGGTTCACGCGGGGCATTTGCGTAAAGGGGATCAGCAGACTGGAACATGATATGCCTGTCATCTTTGTGTGTCTCGCCCTTGGTACGGGATGTCTGTTTCATAATACAATATCTTGGTGGGCACTCCCTGTCTGGGGAAATGACTAAGTTCTCCTTTTCCCAGGGTCCCGGTCCCCCACAGTAGAGCATTTTTTCATGTGCCTTTTGACCTTTTGATTTTCTCCTTTAAGGAAGTTTCTGTTCATTTCTCCTGTCTATTTTTTTTTATGGTGTTGGATGTATTTTTCTCACAAAATTTTACTGGTGCCTTATCTGTGATATTAAACATCCCATTTGATCCAGCAATACCACTTCTGGGAATATACTCTGCACTTTGATGTTCGTTGCAGCACTATTCACAATAGCCAGAATCTGGAAACAACCTGACTGCCCACGAGCAGTTGACTGGGCAAAGAGACTATGGCACATCTAAACAAAGGAATGATGTTTGGAAAAATGAAGTTATAAATGTATTAACATGGAGAATATCATGCTGTGTGAATCATGAGTCAGAAGGAGAGGAACAGATATAGAATGACTGACTCATTATTGATATATAATAAAAATTAGTGGAGCTGGAGTGATAGTACAGGGGGTAGGGTGTTTGCCTTGCATGCGGCCAACACGGGTTAGATTCCCAGCATCCCATATGGCCCCCTGAGCACTGCCAGGGGTGATTCCTGAGTGAAGAGCCAGGAGTCAGCCCTGCATCACCTGGTGTGACTCAAAAAGCCAAAAAAAATTAGTATGATACTAATATCCAAAGCAAGGAAAATAGAGACCAGAAGAGCTGGCCAATGGTTGGAAGCTTGCCACTGTATTTTGGGGGCAAAGGGTGGTTAGGACAGAGAAAGGACCACTATGACAATAATAATTATAAATCACCATTATGGACAAGAAATGAATATTATAAAGGAATTTTGAATATTGCAAAGGAATATACATGATAACCTTTCAGTATCTGTATTACAAACCATAATGACCAAAAGGTAAGTGAAAGAGTGAAAGAGAGAGAGAGAGAGAGAGAGGAAAGGTGCATGACTTAGAGGCAGGCAGGGGAATATAGGGTGGGAAGAAAACTGGGGATATTGGTGGTGGGAAATGTATACTGGTGAAGGGATGGATGTTGGAATATTATATGATCAAAACACAATCATGAACAACTTTGTAAACATACATCTCACTGTGATTCAATAAAAAATAACTAAATAAAAGAGAAAAACTGACCAAAGTTTGGCAGTACATATTTCAAGAATAAGGCAACTAATCATTTTTCCAGATTTGAAGAAAGTTTGAATGATTATATCAATTTTGAAAAAATTGTATGACTTTTTGGTGTCATTAGGAGTTCATGTGTTGAACTAACATATCTGATGAAGTGACTATTTTGGTAAACAGTTTTACAAAGTTAAAGTCAAAATCAAAAGAATTGTGTTACATAACATGTGTTAGAATAAGTTCCTCCATATCTGTATGAAGAATATTGAGTAATCACCTTACTAATTCTAGTCAAAAAAGGACTTTGAAAGATAATCATAAATGTTATTTTAAGCCACTACACTATGGAGTTATTTGTTGTCATGCAAAATGATAAGTGAAGAAATGTTTTTTAAGACCCATAATATGAAATAAAAACAAAAAGGGACAAAACTTACAGCCTGTTCATTGTTGTTGCATATAATAAAATGTTTGCTTATTTTTCTGCTGTAGGTACTTTTCTGCCTCTATATCAGGTTTCTATGGTGACTTTTCAATCTAATAATCCCCATATTTGCCACTTTCTTGAAGACTTGTTTGTTGTATCAAAAAATGTATTTACCTACCATTTATTATTCCAACTCTCACCATGAGCTTTCTGTTCAACTTAATGTTCTGTAAATAAAGATAACATTTTAATTACATGAATATATAAAGTATCAGAAAAAATTGAATGCTATGACTATGCATAATATATATCCATTTATACAATTCTATGTATCAAAATGTGATTTTGAACATAATTTATATTATTTAATCATCTCTGAAGAAAACTAAACTTAAATAGCAAACTAGTCATAGCAATAAATTACTTGTATCACTTGTCTTCCCATTAATCTTCAATTTATTTAACCGGGTGCCAGTAATGTCTCCCTTCATCCCTGTGACGTTCCAGTATAGCCCAATGATATCTGCTAGCTCCAGGAACAGGAAGAGCCTCAAAATATTCATTCAGGATTTTGATGAAGAAGTCTGACCATCTCGTTGAATCTAGTGAGTAACAGCTCTAGTCCAGCGGACATCTCTGAATCACATTACATGTCTGGCCCATCTGTTTTTTGATGCCTTGGGCAAATGAGACAGCGTCCCTGATTCTTGACCATAGATGGAGGTCGAAACTCCAGATTCCTTCTCTCACTTGAGTGAAACATGATAATTCAAGCATATCTCTTTCGATTCCTCTTTGGGATACCTTAATAGCATTCTCATCTTGTTTTCCTAGGGCCCAGGTCTCTGAGGTGTATGTTAGTGCAGGAAGAATGGTGGAATCGAAAAGATGTGCCCAGAGCCAGAGTTCTTTTTCCTCTTAGCCACTTCTTCGATGCTCTTGATGGCAGTCCACACTGTTCTCTTCCTCCTACACAGTTCTGGTGCCAAGTCATTCCTCATCTTGAGTTCTCGACCCAGGTACACATAGATGCTGCATTCAGAGATATTCACTCTGTTGAGAGCAAATGGAACTTATAGTCCCTTATGGGACTAGTTAGTTTTTCATGAACACTGTTTTGCTGAGATTCAGCTGCAGTCCAATCTTTCTACACTTGCGGTCAAAGTTGGCCAACATTTGTGCCACTTCGCTAATGTTTGGTGTTATGAGAACAATGTTATCAGTGAAGCAGAGCTGGTATAGTTGCTGACCGTCTATCTTTACTTCCATTCCTTCCCATTCCATTCGTTGCATGACATTTTCAAGGGTGGCACTGAAGAGTTTCGGTGAAATGGTATCACCCTTCTGAACCCCTCTCTTTACTTCGATTATCACTTTCTTTTAGAATGGTGAGATCCTGGTGGTGAAACTGTAATACAGCTCATGGAGGATCTTGATGTACTGAGTTTGAATGCTCTGTTTGGCTAGGGCTTCGATGACCACTTCAGTCTCAACAGAATCAAAGGCCTTCTTTAAATTGATGAACGTTAGTCAGAGCAGTATCTTGAACTCTCTCGAAACTTCAATGAGTTTGGTCACTGTGTGGATATGGTCCACTGTGCTGAATCCTTTTCGGAACCTGGCTTGCTCTCATGGTTGTACTTCATGTAGTGTTCTGCCTATTCTATTCAGAATGACTCGAGTGAACAACTTGTAGACATTGGACAACAGGCAGATTGAGATAAATACCTCACTGGCAGACCTCCACTACTTCCACTACCCAGCCACCGCCACGCTCCAGGCTGCTTTATGGACACAGCAGAGACACTTACTACCCATTTCCCATAATTTCACGCACTATACTTGATGAGGCTCAAATATGGCATGAACATACATGGAAACACCTGTAAGGGAGACTGGAGGCCACCTTAAAAGCCTCCATCCCTCTCCAAGAGCCCGGCAAGCTACCGAGAGTACCCTGCCCGCACAGCAGAGCCTGGCAAGCTACCCGTGGCATATTTGATATGCCAAAAACAGTAACAATAATGGGCCTCATTTGCCTGACACAAAAAGAGCGCTCAATATGGCAGCATTAAGACGAATTAGCAAAGAAGGGCTGATAAAATCTCAGGGATGAATTAGACTGCCAAAACGAAGAAAGACTAAAATGACTGTCTGTACATTCAACGCATGTATGCTGGCATTGGAAGCATCCATCGGGGACCTGGTGGTGCAAGCGCAGAAGATCAAGTACGACATCATTGGTCTGACGGAAACGAGAAGGCATGGATCACATCACGCCATTTTTTTACTTTTTTTTAATAATGTAATTTTAATTTTATTTTTTGAGAATATATGCTTCTTTTTTTAAGAACTTTTTTTTAATTTTTAAAATTTTATTGAATCACCATGAGATAGTTACAAGCTTTCATGTTTGGGCTACAATCTCACAATGATCAAACACCCAGCCCTCCACCAGTGCACATTCCCCACCACCAATATCCCGGGTATATCCCCCCTTCCCCTCCCTCCTCCTGCCTCCATGTCAGACAATATCCTCCATATCCTCTCTTTACTTTTGGGCATTATAGTTTGCAGCACAGACACTGAGAAGTCATCATGTTTGGTCCATTATCTACTTTTGGTATGTATCTCCCATCCCAACTGGTTCCTCTTCAACACTTGAGAAGACTATTCCTCGGATGATGCGACAACAGAGGAATCACTGGAGTTGGTGTCCTTATCAACACGAACTTGACCATGAGTATTGATTCTTTTGAATGCCTAACAACCCGAATCGGATGATTATGCTTGAATAGATTTGACTCACTGCCAGCAGTTTCTATCTTCGTTCTCTATGCACCAACATCCAATTACGATGAAGAAGAAATTGAGAAGTTTTACATGGAGCTGGAGAAGTTCTATAAAGAAGACCACACCTTCTAAAAGACCATTGTTGATTATTTTAATGCCAAGAGAGAACTGAGAAGGTCGCCCAAAGAACTCCACATTGGCACCCATGGCCTAGAATGGAATGAACAGGATGAGAGACTGTCTGAATTCATCATGTTGACGAAGATCATCCATGGTAACTCACAGTTTTAGAAGGCTGAATCTAAAAGTTGGACATAGGAGTCTTCCAGTGGACAGTCCCACAACAAAATTGACCACATCATATTCAATCAAAGGTTTTGCCTGACCGGTGTTGCTGTTGTGCCAAAATTCCAAACGGGATCGGACCAACGTCACTTCGTGAAAAAATTCTACTTCCAAGAGTGGGGAGAAAGGTCTGCATAGTTTAAGTTTAAGAAGAGAACTCCTAGAATGATCACCAACTGGGAGTTCTTTGGCACTATTGTGGCAACGTGGGAAAATGCCATTGTTGACAACATCAAAGAGGAATACGACCAACTGGTTCAGCACCTCCATGAATGCGCAAAAAATGCTGAGTGGGAAAGCCATAAAAAGACTCCTATCTTCGGAAACTCTCAAGCCATTTGCCAGCATGGTTTGTTGGCAATGAGCACGAGCTTCAGGGAACCACACGCTAACGTCCAAACTTGCAAAGCTGTGCAGAACAGCAATAAAGGAAGCCCTCAAAGAGAGAAGATCAGCAGTGTTGGCAAATGCGGCAGAAGCCAGGAAAAGTATTAGTAATTCTCCCCTATCCTTGGCCAACTCAAGACCAAGATGACTGCCCTCCGACATCCTGATGAATCTATCCCATCTTCCAGAAGAGCAATGGAGAGGATTATTCACGACTACTATTCGGATCTCTTTGACAGCCATGTCCACCTGCCCACATACCAAATTCCACAGGATGGATATGTCATTCCCAACGCCCTCCCTTCCGAAATCCAACACACTATTCTGTTGGTAAAGATGCATACAGCACATGGTCCAGACAAGGTCAGACCCAAACACCTAAAGAATTTGCTGCCAGTACTCATCAATTCACTGGCTTGGCTCTTCACACACTACCTGTCCATATGCAACGTTCCACCCCAATGGAAACCCAGTAGGACCGTTCTGTTGTACAAGAAGGGAGATATCCATGACATCGGCAACTATCGCCCATAGCATTAAAATAAAAGCATTTTGTGCTTCTGAACCACTGAATGAAGCTAAGTCATTTACCATTCCATGTGAAATTCTTTTCCTTCAATGCAATCGTCTTGACAAACATGACTTTAGTTTTGTCTACTTTATTAATTTGTTTTAACTGATAAAAGTTACGTTTTAAGATTTCCTTAAAAATTAGTTAACTTGAGGGGCTGAAGACAGTGGGTATGTTGCTTGACTTGACAGTTCGATTTTTGGCATCCCATGCAGTCCCCTAATCACCGCTAGTGCTAATTCAGGAGTGCAGGACCAGGAGTAACAAACAAGGATCATCAGGTGTGGTCCAAAAACAAATAAATCCGTCTATTTATTGAGTATAAGAATCAGACCCTTCAATATTGGCTTTGTGGGGGCCAGAGTGATGGTATTGCTGGTAGGAAGTTTACCTAAGTTCAGTCTAGCATCCCCTCCCTATAAGACACCAAATTCTTCCAGGAGTTATCCCTAAACACAGAGGCAGGAATAATCCCTGATCACTGCTTGGTGTGACACAAGAAGAATAATAACAACAAAATGGCTCTGCATAACTATTATTTTCAAAATGTCTGTCTAATTTAAGGGAGTTACAGCTTTTATTTAAAATGCTGCCATCTTCTTTCAAAACTTCAGAAAGTTCTTTTCCTGTATAAATAAAGCCTATATTTATTTAGTGATAATGGCTTAATTAACTTTGTTATATGCCTTCGATTTTTGCAATTTTCTTTAGAGTGTGCCACCTCCTGGTGTAGCTGTTCTTTTGTGAATTCTGTAATAGGCTCTCAGTTTGAATTCTGTGGTGCTTTTCCAAACAGTGTTGCCTTCTTTTTGAAGTTTGTAGCACACATCTCACACAGATCCTTCAGGATGATTCCCTTGCATAGTGGGAAGTTTTTGACGTGTGGGTTTACTGGAATCCCTTGGCTTTAAACTTGGCTCAGAACAGATGGTACTGCTAGAGAGAGCAACAAACAGCTTTGGGCTTGAAATTCTTAGTGCACACATGATGCTTTCTCCCCTCAGGTCTGGCATGATTGATAGGACTTTGGAACTGAAAACTGAGAAAAATAGATCCTTCACAATTGACTATTAGCTAGCAAAAAAAAAAACAGAGAGAGAAAAAAGAAAGGAAAAGAAATGGAAGGAATAGAAAACAAAGAAAGGAGAGAAAGAAAGAAAAGGGAAACAGAATGGTCTCAACAAAGAATGGGACACAATTGTTTCACTGCCAAAAATAGTCTCTTGCCTTCTATAGTGACTTGAATCTAACAACAAAGCTTTAAACCACTGAGTTGAAGTGAACTTGTAATAATTAATGTAAGGGAAATAAAACTGTTATTTAACTTTTAAATACTATTTAGCATGCATATTATACAGAATTCAATCTAAACAATACTTACTACATTATTCCAGAAATAAAAACGAAAAGAAAAAAATGAAAAAATGAAACATTAAACTTAAGTACTGTGATTTAATATTAATAGCATCTAAATGAAGTGCTAAAGTAGGCAATTGATGGTAAATAATTAGAAACAAAACCATTACTTACAGGTTGACAGATCTATGAAAGATGAGGGTATGGAGGAAGAGAGGGAGAATAAGAAAATTATTTATTGTAGTTTGTAAATCATAAATCATAGAAACCGATGAATTTAATAAGGCAAATAAATGCTCTGTAGGTAATTATTTTGAAAAGAAAATAGGGATAACATAAAATCAGCAAGAATAATTTTAGCAATGCATCTACTAGGTCATATGTGTGTATATGTATATTTCTTAGTAAATCACATATTAAGTGAAACATTCCCTTGATTCCTATTGCAGCAAATAAAGGTGGTAGACTATTAGTTATATAAATATGGTAATCATATGTAGCAGAAATCCCTTCAATCAAAAAAAATTAACAGATTTAGTGCAATACCAAGGCACCAGACTGATCTAAAATAATAAACCAAGGTGCCAGAGTGACAGTGCAGAGGAAGGTGCTTGCTTTGAATCAGGGCAACCCAGGTTCCATCTGTGGTATCACATATGGTTCTGCTAAAACCACCAGGAGTGATTCCTGAAACAGAGAGCCAGGATTAAGGCCTGAGTACAGCAAGTTGTGGTCCAAAACACAAACCAAAACCTAAAAGATAATGGAACAGACAGACAATTTTAAAGTTCAGTGACCAAAAACATCATTATAGGTGGATAATCAAGGCCCTCAGTACAACTGCAGGAGATACTGGATGTTTTGCTGAACCTAGTACTTCTATTTACACTTTTGTTGTTGTTATTGTTGAGTTTTGTCCTGTGTACTTGTTGCATTTTGCCATCTAATCTGAACTGTGTATTATACTAATTTCTATTATGTCCTAAACTGAGCCTTTCGTTGAAAATAATTTTTATTTAGTATTAAAATCATTTCATGCTTGGGAAGTTTTAATAATAAATTATAAATAGCCAGTTATAGCTGTGTGTTGTCTATTGACAATGTAGTCCAGATAACTTTGAAAATATTAAAAAAAAAGTATGGTGCCTTGTATAGCTCAGTGATGGCTTATGCCCAAAAGGAGAGAGAGAGAGAGAGAGAGAGAGAGAGAGAGAGAGAGAGAGAGAAAGAGAGAGAGAGAGAGAGAGAGAGAGAGAGAGAGAGAGAGAGAGAGAAGAAAGAGGAAAAGTGCCTGCCATAGAGCATAGAGGCAGGCGGGGGATGGAGGCTGGAAGATACTGGGAGGGAACCTGGTGATATTGGTGCTGGGAAACATACACTGGTGGAGGGATGAATGTTGGGATACTGTATGACTGCAATCCAATCATGAATGGCTTTGTAATGGTCTAAGCCACAGTGATTCAATTAAAAAAAAGTTTTAATCATAAAGGCTTATCCTACAAGCTTAGGACTGGATAGAAATTTCTGGCCAATCTGGCAAAATGTACACACACAATCAAACATACAGATGTTTTTTTACAAAGAGTTTTGGAAAGAGATATGTAGCTCAGTGGTTGAATACTTTCCTTGCAGATGCAAGGTGCTGAGTTCTATCTATGGCATACTGCCTCTGCAGCCAACGCCCCCCCCTCCAATAAAAAGGATCTGTAGAGTAAGTAAAGTAAGTAAAGAGTATTTTGATAGAGAATTACTTTTAATCAAAATAATAAAAGACCAATTAAATGTAAAATGAGTTGTAGTTTAAATTGGAAAATAGTTCAAAATAGAAAAAATTCAACGTGGTCTTGTCATAAAAGTAAGGTACAGAAAGACAAATTTGTATCTGAGGAAGAGGGGAAAGTAGCTAGAGAAATTGAAATGATTTAAAAGAAGTAAAATAGTTTATGTGGAAGATACTAAAATAATGGAATCAAATTATTTTAGAAATAAAATATATAAATAAATATATTTAAGGTGGCAATTTAAGTAAATAAAAAATATAAAATTGAATAATTAATTTATGCATTTATAATAAGGTCCATTCATTTTTTTCAGTGTGTGGTTATGTTTCTGACTATTAATTATTCCTTTTAAAGTAACTTCTTAGTATGTCTTTTTTTCTGACTTTTTACCTCACTACTACTTCATACTATTAATTGACATAAGGTAATTTGGATAATAAGAGTTAGTTTTTAAACTATAAAAGTATGTAAGAATTTGTCGTTCTTTGAAAAATACTATGATGAAGTAAATGAAATGCTAACTTAAGTAGAGCAATTGGTGAATTATTTTCTAAAAAAATAATCTGATTGGTATAAAATGTCATGGAATAATGACAAAAAAGGAAACTCAGAATCTGCCAAAATTTCAAGCTATTTAAACCTGGACATACTCCACTATTTTGCCCACTATGTCTTCTAATAAAAATATTTGTCTCAAAATAAGTGTTTAATATCTAAAGTGTTCTTGGTCTCAAAATATTAAAATAGCAAACCATTGCTGATTTTTTCTGCTCAGAATAGCAGAGGACTACTGATATAAGCATTTCCATAAATCAGTATTTCTCTTTTTCTGTTAACCTTAAAAAACATCTTTTATTTTTTTCTTATTATGTTCTTAATTTTTGATTTTTTTCTACTTTATGAATGCAGTGATTTCAAAAGAGCTATTTTAGTTTGATCAATCAACTGTAGTTCTGTGGTGTTTGAGAAAGTTCTTTGTGCTGCATTCTTATTTTATGGAACCTATAAACATAACTAGTTGCAAAAAATACTTGTGGTTTAATTACATACATACATATATATGTACACTATTCTATAACAGATATTATTTTATATGGCATGTTTGATGTATGTTGTTTTCTACAAATTTTGTAATAAGTAAAACTTGTGAATTTTACTATTCAAATGATTTTTATGGAAGAAATGATTTTTTAAGTAAAATATGAGTAGGATTCATGTAATTTACAGGTCTAGCTTTACATGAAAAAATTTTATGAAGTGTGCAACAATCATTGTTTAATAATTAATCCCTTCAGCAATTTACAAGAGTTACAGTTTATCCCAAATCTCACCATCACTCAGTATTTATGCATTCTAAAGTATACATATAGGCCTTTCAGGTGGTTTTAAATTATGTCTTCTCTGATGACTAACACTAAATATCTTTCCATGTATTTGTTAGAGATTTCTTATGTCTCAATTTATAAAATGTTAAAAATTTTCTTTCATTGGGACCTGAGAGTTAATACAGGTAAGGGGGCATTTACCTTATATGTGACTGGCCCAGATTTCTTCCCCAGCAGTCTATACATCTCTAGATCCCAGTCAGGAACGATCCCTGAAAGCAGAGTCAAATAGATGAGGTCCAAAATCAGAAAAAAAAAATATTTCACTGTCTAGAGTTGATTCTTTTCAAATGACTTTTTTCTATGTTAAATATTTTTATATATTTTTTAAATTTTTTAATGAAAAACCATGAGATACAATTACAGACTTATGCACTAACCCCCCCCCCCCCATCTCACCCTGGACCCTGCCTCTGTGGCAGGCACATTCCCTTTTACTCCCTCTCTCCTTTTGGGTGTTAAATTTTGCAATACAGGTATTGAGTGGTCATCCTGTTTGGTTTAAAGTCCGCTTTGAGCATGCACCGTCTGTCCCAAGCAAGTCTTCCAAGCATCTTTTGCTTGTTGGTCCCTTTTCTATCTCATCTGCCCACCCCCTTCTCCAACCACATGTGAGAATGGCTTCTAAGCCATAGAGGAATCTTCCTGGTACTTATCTCTACTATCTCTTGGTGTTAGTTTCCCATTATGTTGCTTTTTATTTTACAAATGAATGCAGTCATTCTATGTCTGTCCCTCTTTCTCACTCGTTTCACTTAGCATGATACTCTCCAGGTTGATCCACGTATACACAAATTTCATGACTTCATATTTTTTAACAGCTGCATAGTATTCCATTGTGTAGATGTACCAAAGTTTCTTAACCAGACATCTGTTCTTGGGCACTTGGGTTTTCACCAGGTTCTGGCTATTGTAAACAGTGCTGCAATAAAAATACAAGTGCAGATATCATTTCTACTGTACCTTTTTATTTCTCTGGGATATATTCCCAGAAGTGATATTGCAGGGTCAAATGGGAGATCAATTTCTAATTTAAAAAAAATAGTGAATCACCATGAGGTACAGTTACAAACTTATGAACTTTTGTGTTTGCATTTCAGTCATACAGTGATAACTTACCCATACCTCCACCAGTGTCCATTCTCCTCCACCAACGTCCCCAGTATCCCTCCCACCACCAATACCCCATCCCCCACCATCACCCCCTCTCTCTGCAACAGGGCATTCCCATTTGTTCTTTCTCCTTTTGGGTGTTGTAGTTTGCAATAGTTGTATTTAGTGGCCATCATGTTCGGTCAGACCACTAAGTAACACCATGCACATAAGTCAGATCCAAATGGATTAAAGACCTCAACATCAGACCAGAATTTGTAAGATACATTGAAGAAAAGGTTAGCAAAAATTTACACAACATTGAAGCTAAAGGTATCTTCAAAGATGAGACTCCACTGACCAAGCAAGTGGAAACAGTGATAAACAAATGGGACTATCTTAAACTAAGAAGCTTCTGTACCTTAAAAGAAACAGTGACAAGAATATAAAGACAGTCTACAGAATGGGAAATGATATTTACCCAATATCCATTTGATGCAGAGAGTCTCTTGCTCCCACGCCTGGCTCTCTTCCCCGGGGCCCCTCAGAGGGGGTGGGCTTTAGTTTCCCTCTATGCCCCAAACAGAGCTCCCATAGCCAAAGGCCTCTGGAGCCTAGCCATAGCATGGCTATGCTCAAGGTCCCTCTTTACATGTTCGGAAGAGCCTCACGCATGAAGAAACTGGCAGAGGAACCCAGGTGTGTGGGACCCGGGTCTGAGACCTCCAAGCCTGCTTGGATCGGGACTGGGCCTCTTCCGCCCAGATTCCCCATTTTCCAGTAACTAGGCAGTCACACTCAGAACTGCTCCCGGTGCCTTGTAATCCCACCAGCCAACATCTAGAGACTATAAAACCAAGCTCCCGGAAGTGCAACATCTTATAGCCTAGTTATCCCTAACAGAGAACCTGGCAAGCTACCAGGAGTTTCCTGCCCACATTGGAGAGCCTCGCAAACTTCCCATGGTGTACTCATTTGCTAAAACCAGTAACAATGATGGGTCTCATTACCCTGACCCTGAAAGAGCCTCCAATGCTGCTCCAATGCTCCAATCCATTCAAAGGGACGAGTAAAGAGAGGCTTCTAAAATCTCAGGGCTAGGACGAATGGAGACGTTACTGAGACCGCTCGAAAAATTCGATGATCAATGGGATGATGATGATGATGATGATGATGATGATGATGATGATGATCCATCTGATAAGAGGGTTGATATCAAGGATATACAAGGCCCTGGTTTAACTCTACAAGAAGTAAACATCCAATCCCATCAGAAGATGGGGTAATGAACAGAAACTTTCTCAAAGAAGAAATTTGAATGGCTAAAAGGCACATGAGAAAATGCTTTGCATCACTAATAATCAGGGAGATGCAGATCAAAACAACAATGAAATATCATCTCACACCACAGAGACTGGCCCACATTCAAAAGAACAAAAGCGACTGGTGTTGGTGTGGACCAGTCGACATTCCCACCAGAAGTGAAGGAGAGTCCCCTTCTCCCTACATCCACTCCCACACCGGTTGCTTTTGTTCTTTTGGATGTGTGCCAGTCTCTGTGGTGTGCAGTGATATTTCATTGTTGTTTTGATCTGCATCTCCCTGATGATTAGTGATGAAGAGCATTTTTTGGCATTCAGATTTCTTCTTTGAGAATGTTTCCTTTAATATCATCACGCCATTTTCTGATGGGATTAGATGTTTACTTCTTGTAGAGTTCAACCAGGACCTTGTATATCCTTGATATCAACCCCTTATCAGATGGATATTGGGTAAATATCATTTCCCATTTTATAGACTGTCTTTGTATTCTTGTCACTGTTTCTTTTGAGGTACAGAAGCTTATTAGTTTAAGATAGTCCTATTTGTTTATCACTGTTTCCACTTGCTTGGCCAGTGGTGAACCATCTTTGAAGATACCTTTAGCTTCAATGCTGTGGAGGATTTGTCGACCCTTTCTTTAATATATGGTATGAATTATAGTCTGAATTTGAAGTCTTTAATCCATTTTGATCTGACTTACAGGCATGGTGTTAGTTAGAGGTCTGAACTCATTTTTGTGCATGTAACAGTCCAGTTATGCCAGCACCATTTGCTTTGCTTGATCCACTTCCCATTTCTTCAAATAATGACTCTTAAAATATTTATATTATCAATAAATGCATTAATCAGATATTTGTACTTTATTTTCTAATATCTTGCCTTCTTATATCTAAGTGATATTTCTTGAAGAACAGAACTATTCTTTAACTTTCTGGAATAAATTTATCAATTTTTTTCTTATTTAGTAAATGCTTATCCAAAAAATAGACTTTTGCTTATATTCTTAATTTTTTTCTATGATATTTTCTGTTTAGTCTTTGTGTTTAGGAGCTTAGTGACTCATATGCCGGTATGAATCAATATAATTTTCTTTTAGTTATCCATAGTACATTAGTTAATTAAAACTATTACTGTCTATTAAAACCACTCATATATCAATAAAATGCAATCATCTACATAGATCCATAGTTACCTTCAGATTCTGTCTTGTTGAACTGATGCCTAACTAAAATTGTACTTTCATGCCTACTGCTAACTCTTGGTATGTTTGAAAAATATATGCTTCTCCTATAATTATTTAAAAATTAACTCCGTGATTCAATATTACTTGAAATATCACATAAACTTTAGAATCAGGTTATTAATTTAAAAGTTCTTTTCAGACTGAAGATATAGTACTGCAGGAATGGAAGGCATTTGTTCTGTGTTTCATCAGAACAGGATTTGAACCCTGTACCACATATGCTCTCGTGAGCACTAGCAAGGGGAACCTCTGAGCACAGAGACAGGAGTAATTCCTGAGCACCATTGACTGTGGCCCATAAGCAAACAAACAAAATTGAATTTTACTCATTATGTGTAAATATATGGAGAAAAATCTGAAAACGGTGTGGTTTAGCTTGAATTTTTCTGTTCATCAGTATGATATATGTTTAAACAAATTTTATTTTTATTTTTTTTATTTTAATTTTTTTATTGAGTCACCATGTGGAAAGTTACAAAGTTTTCAGGTTTAAATCTCAGTTATACAATGCTCGAATACCCATCCCTTCACTAGTGCACATATTCTACCACCAAGAATCCCAGTATAGCTCCACCCCGCACCCCCACACCCCTAACCCCCACACGCCCCTAGCCCTCCCACCCTTAGCCCCCCCGCCTATGTAACTAATAAATTTCACTTTACTTTCACTTTGATTGCATACAATATTTCAACAAAACTCACTATTATTGTTTGGAGAGTGTCTCCCCTAAAGACAGACCTGCTGAAAAGGAAGCATTAGATAATTTGTTTTCCATTGCTGAAGATGAAGAGGTATGAGGTCCAGTGACCACACTTAGCAGCCTCTCGGTTTTGGGTTTCTGTATTTTAGTAACTAAGTCCAGAGAGATATCTGCCAGAAGTTGCATCATTGCCAACTTGTACTTCTCAGTTACATTATATTCACATATGAGTGCAATCTTTCTATGTCTGTCTCTTTCTTTCTGACTCATTTCACTCAACATGATACTTTCCATGTTGATCCATTTATATGCAAATTTCATGACTTCATGTTTTCTGATGGCTACATAGTATTCCATTGTGTAGATGTACCAAAGTTTCTTTAACCAGTCATCTGTTTTGGGGCACTCTGGTTTTTTCCAGATTCTGGCTATTGTAAACAGTGCTGCAATGAACATAGAAATACATATGCCATCTCTACTATACCGTTTTGCCTCTCTGGGATATCCAGGAGTGGTATTGCTGGGTCAAATAGAAGCTCAATTTCTAATTTTTTGAGAATCGTCCATATTGTTTTCCAAAAGGGCTGACCAGTCGGCATTCCCACCAGCAGTGAAGAAAAGTCCCTTTCTCCCAACACCTGTTCCATTGGTCTGCCGCTCTGCCTTTGTTCCAGTACCAAGCTGTTTTAATGACTACCGCTTTGTAGTAGAGTTGGAAGTTGGGGAAGTTGATTCCTCCCATTTTATTTTTCCCAAGAATTGCTTTAGCTATTTGTGGGGGCTTATTGTTCCATATGAATTTCAGGAGCGCTTGTTCCATTTCTTTGAAGAATGACAAGGGTATCCCTATAGGGATCACATTGAATTTGTACAATGCTTTGGGGAGACTTGCCATTTTGACAATATTAATTCCTCCAATCCATGAGCAGGGGATGTCTTTCCATTTCCTCATGTCTTCTTTTATTTCCTGAAGTAGCGTTTTGTAGTTTTCATTATACAAGTCCTTTACCTCTTTAGTTAAGCTGATTCCGAGGTATTTGATTTTTTGAGGCACAATTGTGAACGGGATAGCTTTTATCATGTTGCTTTCTTCTTTCTCACTATTTGCATATAAGAAATCCATGGACTTTTGGGTATTGATTTTATAGCCTGCAACGTTACTATACGAGTCTATTGTTTCTAGGAGTTTCTTGGTAGAGGTTTTAGGGTTTTCTAAGTATAATATCATATCATCAGCGAATAGTGAGAGCTTGATTTCTTCCTTTCCTACCTGAATGCCCTTAATATATTTTTCCTGCCTAATCGCTATTGCAAGAACTTCCAGTACTATATTGAACAGAAGAGGAGAGAGTGGGTATCCTTGTCTTGTCCCTGTTCTCAGAGGGAAGGGTCTTAGTTTTTCCCCATTGAGGATGATGCTTGCCGTAGGCTTGTGGTAGATGGCTTTGACTATATTGAGGAAGGTCCTTTCTATACCCATTTTGGCGAGAGTTTTCTGTTTAAACAAATTTTAATTCAAATATATTCAAATTTATTTTGTTTTGTATTATAATTTTTGCAACTTTAATACTATTGGAAATTATATAATTTCATTCTCATAATTACTTTGAATATTGCATTTTTATTCTCATTTGCATATAAAATATTTTAAAGAATACATGACTAGCTTTTAAGATAAACTCCTGCTAAAATTATTTATTATTTCTTGTACATCTATTGTGTTTTTCAGTTATTCTACTTTTACAGCTATATACTAAATGTCTTTAGATGTTTTCCCCTTTCATAATACCTAATATTTTAAATTTTTTTACCTACTAAAAAGACTAGTACCTTTAGTAAAATGCTGAGTAGAAATGGCACAATGTCCCATTTCTCCGCGCCCGCACCCCCAGAATGACTGACGAAGAGGATGGAGCTGCTTGGGACACCGGCAGCCCACCAGCAACCTGCAGTATGTGACTTGAGAGTTTCCGCCAGGTCCCCCGAGCGGGGGCCTGGCGTTTCTCTTTTTTTTTTCCTTTAATCTATAAAGGCGGGGGTGGCCATACTAGTATCTGATAGCATAGATTTCAGGCTGAAAAAGATCAGAAGGGACAGCAAAGGTCATTTTATATTCATCAAGGGATATATACAACAGGAAGAAATCACACTCCTAAACGTATACGCCCCTAATGAACGACCAGCTAAATACTTAAAAGAACTCCTAACAGAATTTAAGGAGGACATAACTAGCACCACGATAGTAGTTGGAGATTTCAACACTGCTTTATCACCTCTGGATAGATCGACAAGAACAACACTCAGCAAGGAAACGATGGCCCTGAAGGAAGAAATGGAGGAGACAGGGCTAATAGACCTATACAGGGCTATATACCCCAAAAAGAAAGAATGCACATTCTTTTCCAGCGCACACGGAACATTTTCCAAAATTGACCATGTTCTGGGCCACAAGCTATACCTTCATAGAATTGGGAAGATAGAAATTGTATCAACTATCTTTTCAGACCATGATGCACTGAAGATGGAAGTTAATCATGCACAGACGCGGAGGACCAAATCAAACACTTGGAAGTTAAACAACTCACTATTGAATAATGAGTGGGTCACGGAGGAAATCAAGAAAGAAATTAAGAGATACCTCGAAACAAATGAGAATGAAGACACAAGCTATCAGAACCTATGGGACGCGGCTAAAGCTGTGTTAAGGGGAAAATTTATAGCTCTGCAAGCCTTCCTCAGAAAGGAAGAAAGGGCCTATATAGATAGCTTGACTTCGCAGCTCAAGATCTTAGAAGAGGACCAGCAAAAGGAACCCAAATCAGATCGAAGGAAAGAAATAATAAAACTTAGAGCAGAAATTAACGATATGGAAACCCGAAAAACAATCCATAAGATCAATGAAACAAAGAGCTGGTTCTTCGAGAAAATAAATAAGATTGATAAACCGCTAGCAAGACTCACAAAGAAAGAAAGAGAGAAAACCCTAATAAACCGAATCAGAAATGAAAAGGGGGACATCACAACAGAAACCAAGGAGATTCAAAGGATCATCAGAGACTACTTTGAAAGTCTGTATGCCACGAAGCAAGAGAACCTAAAAGAAATGGACGAATTCCTTGACTCCTACAATCTCCCAAGACTGAGCCAAGAAGACGTGAAATACCTCAATAGGCCCATAAATATCAAGGAAATTGAAACTGTAATCAAAAGTCTCCCCAAAAACAAAAGCCCAGGTCCAGACGGATTCACTGGCGAATTCTTCCAAACATTTAAAGAAGACTTGTTGCCAGTTCTCCACAAGCTTTTCCAGGAAATTGAAAAGACAGGAACCCTTCCGAACAGTTTCTACAAGGCACATATCTCCCTAATACCAAAAGCAAACAAAGACACCACTAACAAAGAAAACTATAGACCAATATCCTTGATGAACACCGATGCGAAGATCCTCAACAAAATACTAGCAAATAGAATCCAACAACTCATCAAAAAGATCATACACCATGACCAAGTGGGATTCATCCCGGGGATGCAAGGATGGTTTAACATTCGGAAATCAATCAACATAATCCATCACATCAACAAAAGTAAAGATAAAAACCATATGATCATATCAATAGATGCAGAGAAAGCATTTGACAAGATCCAGCACCCATCATGATAAAAACTCTCACCAAAATGGGTTTTGGAGGAACTTTTCTGAAGATAGTCAAAGCCATCTACCACGAACCTAGGGCAAGCATTATCATCAATGGAGAAAAACTAAGGGCTTTTCCTCTAAGATCGGGGACAAGACAAGGATGCCCACTCTCACCACTTCTCTTTAATATAGTATTGGAAGTATTAGCAATAGCCATCAGGCAAGAAAAAGATATTAAGGGGATTCAGATTGGAAAGGAAGAAATCAAGCTCTCACTATTCGCAGACGATATGATGCTATACCTAGAGAAACCTAAAAGCTCTAGTAAGAAACTCTTAGAAACAATTGACCTATACAGTAAAGTCGCAGGCTATAAAATCAATACCCAAAAGTCCATGGCCTTCCTATATGCAAACAATGAGACAGAGGAAAGGGACATGAAAAAAGCAATCCCATTCAAAATTGTGCCCCAGAAAATCAAATATCTTGGAATCAGCTTAACTAAAGAAGTAAAGGACCTCTACAAAGAAAACTATATAACTCTACTCCATGAAATAAAAGAGGACATGAGGAAATGGAAACATATCCCCTGCTCATGGATAGGGAGAATAAACATTGTCAAAATGGCAATACTCCCAAAAGCATTATACAGATTTAACGCGATCCCTATAGGGATACCCATGGCATTCTTCAAAGAAGCGGAGCAAGCAATCCTGAAATTTATATGGAACAATAAACGCCCACGGAGAGCTAAAACAATTCTTGGGAAAAAGATGATGGGAGGCATCACCCTCCCCAACCTTAAACTCTACTACAAAGCGGTAACAATTAAAACAGCATGGTACTGGAACAAAGGCAGAGCTGCAGACCAATGGAATAGGGTGGAATATCCCCACACACAACCTCAAATTTATGATCATCTAATCTTTGATAAAGGAGCAAGAGATGTGAAGTGGAGCAAGGAAAGTCTCTTTAACAAATGGTGCTGGCACAACTGGACAATCACATGCAAAAAAATGGGCTTAGAACTCGACCTGACACCATGCACAAAAGTCAGATCAAAATGGATTAAAGACCTCAACATCAGACCACAAACCATAAGGTACATTGAAGACAAGGTCGGCAAAACTCTCCAGGATATTGAAGATAAAGGTATCTTCAAAGATGATACGGAACTAAGCAATCTAGTAAAAACAGAGATCAACAAATGGGACTACATTAAACTAAAAAGCTTCTGCACCGCAAAAGATACAGTGACCAGAATACAAAGACTATCTACAGAATGGGAAAGGATATTTACACAATACCCATCAGATAAGGGGTTGATATCAAGGGTATATAAAGCACTGGTTGAACTCTACAAGAAGAAAGCATCCAACCCCATCAAAAAATGGGGCGAAGAAATGAACAGAAACTTTACCAAGGAAGAGATACGAATGGCCAAAAGGCACATGAAAAAGTGCTCTACATCACTAGTCGTCAGAGAGATGCAGATCAAAACAACCATGAGATACCACCTCACACCACAGAGACTAGCACACATCCAAAAGAACAAAAGCAACCGCTGTTGGAGAGGATGTGGGGAGAAAGGGACCCTTCTACACTGCTGGTGGGAATGCCGACTGGTTCAGCCCTTTTGGAAAACAGTATGGACGATTCTCAAAAAACTAGAGGTTGAGCTCCCATTTGACCCAGCAATACCACTGCTGGGAATATATCCCAGAAAAGCCAAAAAGTATAGTCAAAGTGACATATGCACGTATATGTTCACCGCAGCACTGTTTACAATAGCCAGAATCTGGAAAAAACCCGAGTGCCCTAGAACAGATGACTGGTTGAAGAAACTCTGGTACATCTATACAATGGAATACTATGCAGCTGTTAGAAAAAATGAGGTCATGACATTTGCATATAAGTGGATCAACATGGAAAGTATCATGCTAAGTGAAATGAGTCAGAAAGAGAGAGACAGACATAGAAAGATTGCACTCATCTGTGGAATATAGAATAATAGACTATAAGACTAATGCCCAAGAATAGTAGAAATAAGTACCAGGAGAATGTTTCCATGGCTTGGAGGCTGGTCTCTCATTCTGGGTAACTCAGGGAAGGGACCACCAAGTAAAATGTGGTTGGAGGTCATGTGGGGGAAGGGTGAGGCGGGTGGAATACAGACTAGAGACTGAACACAATGGCCACTCAACACCTCTATTGCAAACCACAACACCTAATCAGAGAGAGAAAACAAAAGGGAATTCCCTGCCATAGTGGCAGGGTGGGGTGGGGGGAGACGGGTCTGGGGAGGGGGGGAGGGATGTTGGGTTTACGGGTGGTGGAGAATGGGCACTGGTGAAGGGATGGGTTATTGAACTTTGTATGGGGGAAGCATGAGCACAAAAATGTATGGATCTGTAACTGTACCCTCACGATGACTCTCTAATTAAAAATAAACTAATAAAAAAAAAGAAATGGCACAATGAACAGTATTGCTCTGTTTCTAATATTATTGGAATAACTTATAGTTTCTTATTTTTAAGACTGCTGCTTTGGAGCCCAAAAGATAGTACCATGGGTATGGTGATTGTCTTGCTGAACTGAGCCAATCCATGGCATGTTACATGATCTACTACGCACTGTCAAAAGTGATTGCTTAAAACAGAACCAGCACAATTGGGTGTGGCCGCCAAATCAGCAAATAACAACAACAGAACATATTTTTTTAAAGATAACTGTTTTGTTATGATTGTAAGAATATTAAAATGCAGATATATTTCAACCATTGCGTCCTTTGTGCTATTGATGGCATTTGATTTTCTCCTACTAAGTTCCGTAATTTATTATTATTTTTATTTTTTATTTTATTTATTTATTTATTTATTTTTGCTTTTTTTGGTCACACCCGGCAATGCATAGGGGTTACAGCTTTGCACTCGGGAATTACTCCTGGCAGTGCTCAGGGGACCATATGGGATGCTGATATTCGAACCCACGTTGGCCTACTGCAAGGCAAATGCCCTACCCGCTATGCTATCGCTCCAGCCCCTCATTATTATTTTTATTTAGTCTATTATGTTTTAAAAAAGATTAACATAAGGAGAGTTTAAATATATAAATATATACAAAGAGTTAAAGTATGTAAATATATACTACACACACCCAGAATATTTACATTTGAGGTAACTGATGTTACTTGTGAAAATTTAAATTTCCAATCAATAGTATGCTTTTCCTGAATAATTTTCATTTTCTTTAAAAGCTGTTTTGGGGATGTGAATTCAGATTGTGTTTTGTTTTGTTCTCTTTTTTGTGTTTTGGCCACACCCTGTAATGTTCAATGCTCCTAGCTGCGCACTGAGGAATCACTTCTGGTGGGCTCAAGAAGATGCCAGGCTCTGCTGTGCAGGCTGGATATTCTCTATAGTTTGCCAGGCTCTCTGGGAGGGATGGAGGAATCGAACCTGGGTAGGCCACGTGCAAGTCAAACGCCCTATCCAATGTGCTATCACCTTTATATTTTCTTCATTATTAAAAGATATTTTATAGGTATGGATTACATAGAGGTATTTTTCCTTCCAATTATTTAATGATTTCATGTTTCTATATTGATTTTTCATGATAATTGTTGGCATGCATAACTTTTTTCTATATAAAAATATTGTCTTTTATCAACCTCACCAAGGCTTCTATTGAGATTTACATTTTAACATTGGTTTAAAATAATTTTATTATAGATTCTGGGTAGTGTTATCTTACTTCTGGTTAGATTTTTTTTAATTTATTAATTATTTATTTTTAGAAAGTAGAAAAGTTTATTGGAAAATAGAAGAGAAGGGAAAAGTAACTCCCCGTGTTGGGAGAAAAATAGCATAGAATTAAATTTTCAATTTATTAAAGTTTTTCATATACTGTTTAGTTTGCAAATTTACTAAAATTAGAAAACATCTGGACAGCAAGCCCCTTCCATCCATTCTGTAGGTTGCTCATTGGTTAGTTTTGCTTTCATGGAAATGCTGGACATTGTTTATATTTGTTATTGCTATAAATCTGTCTTTGGCTCTGGCCATTTTCATTACCATGTTCTTGTTTTCCTATTGGGCTTAGTATAATTTGTACTCTGAGCTTCCTTGATCTGGGCATCCATGTTGATCTACAGATTGCAAAGTTTCAGCTTTTACTTGCTAAAACTTTTTCCCATTTTCCAGTTCTTCTTCTGGAACACCTATATTCACATTTTACTACTTCTTAGGCTGCCTCATAGATGTCTGGTGTTTCCTTCATTTTTATTCATTCATTTTTTTTCTTTTTTAGTTCTAATTGAATGGTTTCACAATCCTTTCTTCTAGTACTCTGATTCATTTCTCTTCTTCTATCTTTCTGTGCTTATTCTCTTTATTTTCATTTTTACTCTTTACACTTACAATGTTCTTTATATCAGTAATTTCTGACTCAATTATTCTCACCACTACTTTGTTGAAACTATCATTAATTGATATCTTAAATTCAGCAAACAGTTTAATCTCTGTGACTTTAAAGTCCTACCCAGTAAATTAAAGAAACCACCCATTCTTAGACTTTCATCATTAGATCATCAGTGTATAAGGATGTTTCTTCATTATTCCTGGGATAGTACTTGTTTCCCTAGGCTGGGTGCTGGACAGAAATTCTGGTTGGGTGATAGGGGGATTTGTGGCTCTAAAAGTCCTGTACTCAGGGAATCCAGGGAGCTCTTCATCTCGGAAAAGTAGAATGGGTGGGACTAGTTATCATGTTAAAGGGTGAGCTTCCATAGTCCAGGAGACTGAGAGGTAAAATTTCAACAAGAAACAATCCTGTTAAGAAATAATGCCTAAAAACTGGACAGCTACATGCAAAAAAAAAAAAAAAAAAGGTTCAGACCTCTACCTAACACCATGCACAAAGGTTAGATCAAAATGGATTAAAGACCTCAACATCAGACCAGATTCCATCTGGTACATCAAAATCATGGTCAGCAAAACCCTCTATAACATGGAGGCTAAAAGTATCTTTAAGGAGGACACTCCACTGGCCAGCCAAGTGGAAACAGATAAACAGATGGGACTACTTCAAACTGAGAAGTTTCTGTACCACAAAGTACACAGTGAACAGAATTCAAAGACAATCAATAGAATGGGAAAGGATATTCACCCAATACCCATCTGATAAAGGGTTGATATCAAGGATTTATAAGGCACTGGTTGAACTCTACAAAAAGAAAACATCAAACCCCATCAGAAAATGGGGCAATGAAATGACCAGAAACTTTCTCAAAGAAATCCAAATAGCCAAAAAAAGCACATGAAAAATGCTCTTAATCGGGACTGGAGTGATAGCACAGTGGGTAGGGCATTTGCCTTGCACGCCAACCGGGGTTTGATTCCCAGCATCCCATATGGACCCCTGAGCATGGCCAGGGGTAATTCCTGAGTGCAGAGGCAGGAGTGACCCCTGAGCATCGCTGAGTGTGACCCAAAAAGCAAAAAAAAAAAAAAAAAAAAACCTGCTCTTAATCACTAATCATCAGGGAAATGCAGATCAAAATAACAATGAGATATCACCTCACACCACAGAGACTGGCATGAATCCAAAAGAACAAAAGGAACCGCTGTTGGCATGGATGTGGAGAGAAAGGGACTCTCTTTCACTGCTGGTGTAATACCAACTAATTCTGCCATTTTGGAAAACAGTATGGACGATTCTCAAAAGATTAGAAATTGAGCTCCCATTATATATCCCAGAGATACAAAAAGTATAGTAGAAATGATATCTGTGTTTGTATGTTCATTGCAGTGATGTTTACGAGAGTAAGAATCTGGAAAAAAAAAACAGAGTGCAGAGAACATATGACTTGCTAAAGAAACTCTGGTACATCTACACAATGGAATACTATGCAGCTGTTAGGAAAGATGAAGTCATGAAATTTACATATAGATAGAGCAACATGGGAAGTATCATGTAAAGCGAAATGAGAAAGAGAGAGACCAACATAGAAAAATTTTACTCATTTGTGGAATATAAAGTAGTAGAATGGGTGACTAACACCCAAGATTATTAAAGATAGGTACTGGGAGGATTACTCCACAGCTAAGAAGCTGGCCTCACATACTGAGGAAAAAGGCAGTTCAGTCAGAAAAGGGATCAACAAGTAAATGGTTCTAGGAGGATCCGCTTGGGATGGGACACACCCTGAAAGCAGACTATAGACCAATATATGATGGCCAATTAATAACTCTATTACAAACCACAACACTGAAAAAGAGAGAGCAAAAGGGAATGCCCTGACACAGAGGTGGGGAGGTGGGAGGAGGAACATGGTGGGATGATGGGAGAGATGCTGTGACCACTGGTGGTGGAAAACGGGCACTGGTGGAGGGATGGATACTTGAGCATTATAAGACTGAAATGTAAGCACGGAAGTTTATAAGTCTGTAACTGTACCTCATAGTGATTCATTAATTAAAAATGAAATTAAAAAATAAAAATAAATAAATAAAAAGAAAGAATGCCCAGACATTTAAATTTATGATAAATAACTCTTTTCAAAATACCTATAATGACCTAGAATATAACTCATATTGGTCGTACACATGTCTGAAGCTGTGAGTTTGAACATTGGCTCTGTCTGAGCCCTAAGTACCACTGGGACTAGCCCTGATGTCTCCCAAACAACAAATGCCTCTATAGGGTTCAATTCTGTCCAAAGAGATTCAGTGATTAAAAAATACCTATACTAAATTATATGGCAGAGTCTCTTGCCCCCACTCCTGGCTGTCTTCACAGGGGCCCCTCGGAGCAGTGTGGGTTGACTTTCCCTCTCCACCCCAGCAGAGCCCTGGAAGCCGAAGACCTCTGAAACCCAGCCATAACCATGCTCAAGGCCCCTCTCCACATGTTCGGAGGAGCCTCACGCATGAAGGAACCAGCAGAAGAACCCAGGTGTGTGGGGCTGAGATCTCCAAGTTTCATCGGAAAAGAACTGGGCCTTCTCCACCCAGACCCCCAATTTTCCAGTAGTTTGGCAGCCACACCCACAAACTGCGCCCAGTGCCCTGTCATCCCATCAATGGCCAACATCCAGAGACTAGAAAACAATGCTGCCAGAAGATAGTGACACAGAGTCTCTTGCCCTTGGGTCTGGTTTCTTCACCTGGACCCCTCTTATAGCCTAGTTCTCCCTCTCAAAGAACCTGGCAAGGTACTGAGAGTATCCTGTTCACACAGCAGAGCCTGGCAAGCTCTCCGTGGCATATTTGATATGCCAAATACAGTAACAATAATGGGTCTCATTCCCCTTACCCTGAAAGAGCCTCCAATGAGGCACCGCTGGGAAGAACGAATAAAGAGAGACTGCTAAAATCTCAGGGCTAGGATGAATGGAGATGTTACTGTCACCCACTCAAGCAAATCATTGGTCAACGGGATGACAGTGATACAGTGATACAGTGATACTAAATTATATACGCAAAGAACATGTTCCATATGCTTGCTTCATGTGTCTGTCTAAACGTATAAATATATGCAAGCGTATGTTAAAATCAGCGTATTTATATGTATATGTACAATTATATATGCATACAGATAGTTGATATTAAAATTTTGATGTTAGTTTTGCAATTTACTGAAATAACAGCTCAAAATAAAATCTCCATATTAGTTGAATTTATAATAAAATATTCTAATTTTATTAAGGATATATGATTAATTATAACTTCCTTCTTAGTATATGTAATTTGAAAAATTACCTATATTTCTGAATATTTATGATATCATGATTTAGATATAAACTGTTGTTAATACAACTGTTCTCATAAGACCAGTATCTTAGTGGGCGTATAGTAATATTAAAGTAAGCTATACTAGGCAAATTCCACTGTGAAGTAAAAATTTAGAACAGAACTTTGAACACAAAGAAAAGCATTAAAATGCAGGTGAATACTGAAAACACATTATCCTTAAAATTATGGAATGGAAGTAAGTAAAATTCACATTAATACAGATTTCCTCTTATACTTCACACTACTCTGTGTTCATTACCACCCCCCCTTTTTTTTTCAAAAAATGTTTTCAGGAATTCAAAGCGATAGTACACCAGCAGGTAGGGAGCTTTTCTCATGTGACACATTCAATCCCTAGCACTCCACATATTTCTCTGAACCCACCAGAAATGATCCCTGAGCAAAAAACCAGTCGTACAATAGTAAGTCCTGAGCACCAGCAGGTGTGGCCCCCCAAACAAAGCAATAGTTATAAGTTTTCAGATGAAGCCAAAATAAAAGGCTTCATAAACATTATTTTACTATACAAAATCAGTTGCATCCCATTCTTAAGTAAAGGAGAAGGAAAAATATGAAAATCAGATGATTCTTGTACTGGCACTCAGTATATTTAAGTTGAATCAGATAATAAAGATAAAATTTGATTTGCTCTTCAAGCCCATATTCTCCCTTGGACACGTGTCTCGCTTGTCTATGTCTCTTTTATTTCTTTTACCGAATTTTCCACTCTGGAAAGCCATATTTTTACTTGAATGTGTATGTGTCTCTTTCTCTACCTTCTTCTTTTAAGTACTTTTTTGTTAAAAAATAATAATTCACACAAGCACACACACCCAAAATGAAAGAAATACTCAAGTATTGCTGTTGTTGTGTAGCAGGAAACAAAAATCTATTTTGAGAGGTAGAATAATATAAGCATATGTTACTGATGCTTTTAGATAAGAACTAATTTCATGAAGTGATAAAAATATGAACACATGTAAATTGAAATGTCACTAGGAAAGATAAAGTAGCACATAGCATCATTTCATTATTATCTCCAATGATACCTTACTTGAAATCATTTTGAGAATATTTAAAATCTCAGGTTTTTGATGTTCTGTGAAAACTAAACCTTCATATTCAAAAATTATTTAAGATTATGAATAAAATGAATAAGGAACTGTTAAGAATTGTAGAATCTATAGAAGTATAACAACAAACTGCAATACATTATTGTTAGAAGAGATATAGCAATAATATTTATGGCATTAAAAAGTATTGCCTGGATTTGATTGAATATGAGTACCAGATGTCAGTAATCATCAATGTTAATATTTGATTATTATTTCTCATAATCATTATATATAAGAGACATTTATTATTTATGCAAAATAGAAGCTATATTACTTGGGGAGGGGTTAATGAAGCAACATTTTCCAACATTACTGACAAAAATAATTAAATGCAAACATCTCTGTGCTACATTTGAAACTTTTGCATAATTTTGAAGCTATTTCAAAGACATTACCCACAATAAGAAACAATGAAATCTGAGCCATTGACAAAGGTACAGATTATTAATAAGGTGTAAGTCAGCTTCCATAAATATATTCAATGATTTAAAGGAAAATATAAATAACAAAATATAAAGAAAAGAAAATACAAATATAGGAAAATGTAAATAATATAAATAAAATATAAATACATATAAGTAAAATTTATTTTTTACTTTAAAATTTATTAGTAAATATAAATAAATAACTATATTATAAATGATATAAATAAATAGCAACTCTCTTCAGAAAATGAAGACATAAAACAGATTTTCTTGCATTGGCAAATACTACTTCTGAAATCAAATAGGAGAAAAACATAATGGAGTTAATGACTAAGTTAAAAAATAGAAATAAAGCAATTCTTTAAAAGGTTAAAATTTGAACAGTGTACAGCAATCTGTTCCAAAATCTGTCCCCCAAAGTGTTCAAAATATGTTTCATTGAAGTTTAATTAAGAGTATAGAAAGAAGTAGGATGTAGTATCAACATTTTTAAAAATAAAGTATCTAAAATTACTCCAAGTTAGGTACATAAAAAATATCAAGTGATAGATCCCCAAACCTAATCAAATTCATGCATGATATGCAAAAGTAAACTATAAATATGTTTCAGAAAAAAATATATAAAATTCCTTTGATATATCCTTAAAATTATAAATCACATGTGAAAGAATGAATAACAATGTTAGATAACAATATTGCACTGCAAAAAATAGACTATGGAGAATTAACTATGGTTTCTATGTGCAACAAAAATAAGACTATTCTTAAGAAGCAAGATAATAGTTTCACCACCAAAAATTATTCTTCAAACTGCAGTGGCACCAGGTAGAAAATCAGACATGTACAGGAACAAAGAGCACAATAAAGATTAACCTTGCATAAAATTAAGATTAAAATATTCCATAGTTTCACTTTTTGAATTTTTATTGTTTTGACCTATACCAAGTAGTGCTCCCGGCATATTTTGGCACTATGCTTTGGGTTGGATGGTAGTGCACTTGACTGATCAGGCAGTGCCACAGATCAAACCAAGACTTCCTGCATGTTATGCATGCATTCAGCCCTTTCGAGTTACTAAAGCTTAAGAGAAAATGTATAATGTTTTATTGAGAGATTTGAAACCAAAAACAAAATACATGAAAAAGTAAAAGTTAAATGGAAAAAATAATACATTTCTATAATCTATTAACTTACCATGCAATCTTGTTTTATTGCATTTCACTTTATTGTGCTTCATAGCTATCTCATATATCAGAAATTAAAGGTGAGTGTTCACCCTTTGTTTAAAATTTTAATTTTTCAATTGAATCACAGTGAGATACACAGTTACAAAGTAGTTTGTTATTGGGTTTCAGTTATACAGAAGTAAAAATTTTCTTTTTGCATCATGTTCTGCTTTATTCTGGTGAGTCCCAGTTGTGCTCGCATGTCACTGAACTGGTTCTCCAAAGCCAGATACCACGGTTACTTCACCCATTCTCAGAGCTAGGGCAGTGGGTTCAATCCAGTCCGACCCCCAGCCCTAAACCTTCACCCACAGTGTCACTGTCAAGATGACCATTTTGTTCCACCAGCTCTATGAGGTGCTGCGCTGATATAGCACCCCAAAGGCTCTTGTACAGGAGGATGTAGAAGTCAGTCAAGGCGAGGTTTGAGACCACATCGTCTAGGATATTTTTGAACACATCTCTCTGTCTGTCCAGGGACCTTGCAGGTGGTCCTCAGAATGTTCGAGGTGATCTTGGGTATCACAAGCTCACACTTTTCTTCCTATTCAGGGGTCCTTCATATCTAGGACATAACTGGTTCTTCACCAGTGTACCTTTCCCACCAACAATACCCCCAGTTTCTCTTCCACCATGCCCTGCAGGCTACCTCTATCGTAGGCACTTTTCACTTTTTCTTCTCTTTCTCTCTCTCTCTCTCTCTCTCTCTCTCTCTCTCTCTCTCTCTCTCTCTCTCTCTCTCTCTCCTCTCTCTCTCTCTTTCCCCTCTCCTTCTGGACATTATAATTTGCAGTATCATATACTTAAAGGTTATTAGGTATATCCCTTTACCTCCTTTCTGCACTCAGTTCTTGTCCAGAGTGATCATTTCTAACTATCATTGTCATAGTTGTCCCTTCTCTGTTCTAACTACCACCCACCCCACACGCCCACTTGTGGCAAGCTTGCTACCATAAACCAGTCCTCCTGGAACTCAAATGAAATACTTTTAAATATGATTTTATATTTAAATAGTATTTTATATAGGATTATTGTGCACTCAATACAAAATATTGTATATTACTTTCACATGTCCTGAGAAACAGAAATGTTACATGAGTCATTTTTCCCCATAATATTTCCAAATAAATACCTAAGTAACTAAAAAACAAATAATACAAATTTATAAAAATAGGACAACAGAATAATATAAATATAAGTTACTGTAGATTATTTTGTTGATTCAAAAGAAGGTAAAAGTTGAGAAATAAACTAAGAAAATTGGATAAGAGAAAACAAATAAAATAGAAACTG
Source organism: Sorex araneus (assembly GCF_027595985.1). NCBI lineage: Eukaryota > Metazoa > Chordata > Mammalia > Eulipotyphla > Soricidae > Sorex > Sorex araneus. Next base: position 120,543,046 of record NC_073305.1, on the reverse strand, counting down.
CATTAGGAACCTGAGAAATAGAACAGAACGTAGAGCATTTGGTTAAACACAGCTGACCCAAGTTCAGTCGCTGAGACCCTTTATCATCCCCTGAGCATCACCAGGAATGCTTCCTGTTTGCAGAGACAGGAAGAGACAAGAGTAATACCTGAGCACAGTTGGTGTTCTCCCATCCAACAAAAAATAAAGAAGAAAAAGAAGCTGCATTAAATACAAGTTGCAGCCAGAAATTTTTATATAAGACAAAAATTATTAAGGTAAAACAATAAGTTTATGTTTATTAAAGAACAAAGTGATAAAATAGTCATGGTTAAAATAATCTTTTATTATAGTTATATTATTAGAAAAATCATATATTTATGACTCTTTGGTTGCTTCCCATAGCACTATGTTATATCATTTGTCACTTTTATCAGTTGTCATCCTGTTGCGCATTAATTTGCTTGAGCGGGTGCCAGTAACATCTCCATTTGTTTCTATCACATGCTAGTTTATTCCAATGGCGTCTGCTCACTCCAGGAACACACAGAGTCTCAAACTGTTTGTTCAGCGTCTTGATGAAGAAATCTGATCACCTCATAGGTGGGAAGCCACGTGTTCTTTTGATGTCCTGTGGAATCCAGTCAGTAATAGCTCTAGTCCAGTGGCCATCTCCAAATTGCATTACATGTTTGGCCCATGTGATTTTTGATGCCTTGGCAAAAAAAGGCAGCGTCCCTGATTCTCGATTGTCGATGGAGGTTGGAAACCCAAATTCCTTCTTTCACTAGAGTGAATCATGATATTCCAAGCATAACTCTATTGATTCCTCTTTGGGAGACCCGAATAGCATTCTGATCCAGTTTTCATAGGGCCCTGGTCTATTTTAATGAAGGAAAAACGCTGGAGTCAAAAAGATATTCCCGGAGCCAGAGGTTCTTTGTTCTCTAAACCACTTCTTCGACGCTCTTGAAGGCATTCCAGGCCTCTCTCTTCCTTCTGTGCAGCTCAGGTGCCAGGTCTGTTACCATGTTGAGTTCTTAACCTAGGTACACATAACTGCTGCATTCCATTTAGAGCAAAAGGAACGTCAGGAACTAGTCCGTTTCTCATAAACATTGTCTTCATGAGATTCAGCTGCAGTCCAACCTTTCTACACTCACGGTCAAAGTTGGCCAGCATTTGTGCTGCTTAACTAATGTTTTGGTGTTATTAAAATGATGTCATCAGCGAAGCAGAGGTAGTGTAGTTGCCAAATATCTATCTTCACTCCCATTCCTTCCCATTCCAGTTGTTTCATGACATTCTCGGAGGTGGCACTGAAGAGTTTTGGTGAAATGCTGTTGCCCTGTCAAACCCCTCTTTAGGTCAATGATCACTTCCTTGTAGTATGGTGAGATCCTGGTGGTGAATCCATAACGCAGTCACAGAAGATCCTCATGTACTGAGTTTGAATGCCCTGTGTTGCTAGGATTTCGACGAGCTCTTCAATATCAACAGAACCAAAAGCCTTCTTTAAATGGATGAACGTTAGACAGAGCGACATCTTGAACTCTCACAAAATCTCAATAAGCCTGGTTACTGTGTGGATATGGTCAATCGTGCTGAAACCCTTTTGGAACTTGGCTTGCTCGCAAGGTTGTCCTTCATCTAGTGTTCTGCCATCCTATTCAGGATGACTCAAGTGAATAACTTGTAGACAACAGGTAACAGACAGACAAGGCAATAGTTGCCAATGTCGTGGATGTCTCCCTTCTTGTACAACAGAAAGGTCCTGCTGGTTTTCCACTGGGACAGAACCTTGCATTGAGATGGTTTGGTGTGAGAGCTGAGCCAGTGTATTGACGAGTAATGGCAGCAGATTCTTCAGGTGTTCGGGTCTGACCTTGTCTGGACCGGGTGCTGTTCTCGTCTACAAGTACTAAATGGAGTGTCAGATTTCAGGAGGGAGAATGCTGTGAATGACATATCCATCTTTCTCAATTTGCTCTGTGGGCAGGTGGATGTGGCTATCAAAGAGATCCAAGTAGAAGTCTTGGATAACCTTTTCCATTGCCCTTCTGGAATATGTGATAGATCCATCAGGACGTCAGAGGGCAGTCATCTTTGTCTTATAGTTGGTGAAGGACAGACGGGCATTGCAAATACTTTTCCTGGCCCTGCCACATCGGCTAACACTGCTGTTCATCCGTTCATCTCTCTTTGAGGTCTTCCTTTATTGCTTCTCTGCATAGCTTTGGGAACTGAGATATTAGTTTGTGATTGCCTGAGGCTTGCACCAAAACACGTTGGTGAATGTGCTAAAGAGTTTTCGAAGACGGGCCTCTTTTTGTGGCTTTCTCTCTCTCTGTATTCCTCACACAATCATGGAAGTGCTGAACCAGGTGATCGTATTCCTCGTTGATATTGTAGATGTTGTTAGTGATGGCGTCTTCCCATAGTGACGCAATAGTGCCAAAGAGATCCCAATCATGTTAGTCTTTCTTCATTCTGGCAGCCTCGTTTGGCCCTGAGACTTTAGTAGCTCTTCCTTGCTTATCCTTCTCAATCCTGCTGTACTGGGGGCTTTTCCATGGTCAGGAGAATTAGGCCCATTTTTGTTACTGTTTTTGGCATATCAAATATGCCATGGGTAGCTTGCCCAACTCTGCCGTGAGGGTGGCATGTAGGGAGGTGGCCCCCTTCCTACTCCTTTATATAACTGTGTTATATAAAATTATTCTTGTGAGATTATCCTTCTATTTTTCCTTTATTCCTTATTCCAATATTATCTTCCTTGTCTTTTTCTTAGGCACTTGGTTCTTTCTTGCTTCAAGGACTTTGTACATATTAGTTTTTCTTTACTTAGCAGTTTAGTTGACATTTCAATGTACAAACCAATTTATTTTTGTTTTATACAAGAAAGTCCTTGAATATTTTCAGAGTAATAAAAGGAAATCTAACAGAAAATGGGCAAAATGCTTTAAATAGGTATTTCAGAAAGGAAAAAGTCATAGTAATTCTCAAACACATGTAAAAAAAATTTTAAATTATCAGACAAATTCAAATGAAAATTTCAGTATGTCACTGCATTGATGATAGAAATAAAACAGAATGATAGGACATCAGTCAGTTACTATATAAACTGGGGAGACAAGATTCTTTTCCTCATGTGCCACAGGTGGGAATGCAAACTGGTAAAACTATTCTGGGAGTTAAGTGAAGTGAACACAGACTTGCAGATCTCCATGACTTAGTAGTTCTGTTTCTTTGGTCCCAAAGGGGCACATCCAATATAGTCCAGCATTGTCTGTGGATAATAAGGAATTGGCAGTAGCTCACCTGTCAATCACAGAGAAGTTGTTAAGGAAAATGTGCTAGATGCACAAATGAAATGCTGTTAGTGGTCAGAACTGATGAACTCTTGGCATTCAGTACCACAGATAGATCTCTCAGACATTAAGTTGAAGGAAAAAACAAAACAAAGATGAATTCTGAACCACCACACCATTCAGGTATGCTAAAAGTAGATAGAAAAAGTAATCACTGGAGCATGTCTTTCTCATGACTTGAAGTACAAACAAGGAGTAGAGAAAGGGCAGGGTAGTTTGGAGAGGAAATGTATGGGAACTAACACAAGAAAACAAATGATGCTCACACTGTCAAAGGCACTAGGCTGACTCAATTCATTTTTCAAAGAGGAATACCACCACAAGTACACTCTTATAGAAAAGCATTTGAAATCCTAGAAAATTATTCAAATTTCTTATTTTAGAATTCTGGAAATGAATCAAATGGTTAGTCCACCTTACAGGTGTTTGAAACAGGGAGACATATATATTTTTTATTTTTTTTTATTTTATAAATTTTATTGAATCACCATGTGGAGGGTTACATAGTTCTCTCAGGATTATGTCAGTTATACAATACTCAAAACACCCTTCCCTTCACCAGTGCCCATATTCCATCACCAACCACCCCTATATTTTTTTTTAAAAAAAGCAAAATTTGGGGATTTTAACTAGACTTATTTCCCTTTCCCCCTTCTGAAGTTCTCTTCTTCTAACTAAATACCACTGTAGCCTTGAAAAATATTTTACAGCTGGACTACTACAAATAAGAATCTGAGTTATTAAAAAATTTGCATCCAAGCACATTGTTACTACTTGAGCTCTCAATGCTTACCAAAATAATCATTATTTTCAGTGCATTAAGATTATTTGAAAACCTAGTTTTTCATTGGAGAAATCATGATCCCAGGGTGTTTAATTAAAATAATTGTTTAATAGCATCATGACAGTTGTTTAGTGTTATATATAGTTTTCTTAAACCATGATATATGGACAGTTCATTAAATTAAAAAGTTCATGAAAATAAAATAAAAATAAAACAGGGAAAAAAAGTGTCCATGAATTTCTGAAAAGTCAGGATGATCTAGAAACACATACAATACTGTGGTTTATAGAAAGATATCCAGAATAAAGGGGTCAGGGAAATAATACATTGGCAAATATGCTTATCTTACATGCAGTTGACCGGACTTGCAACCCTTAACCCCAGATGGTCCCCCAATCCTCACCAGTTATCCCTCAGCACACAAGCATGCGTAAGCACCTCACAAAACTATGGTTGAAATGACAATAAAGACTATAAAAATAACCTAGCTGATATATATAGAAAGGATTTAAGAAGGCTGTCTGTCTTCCAGAAATTTTAAAATTAGGAGAATCTATGGAAGACCAAAGCGATAGTACAGGAAAATAGGGACTTGGCTTACTGTGGTTGACTACAAATCAACTCCCCCTCCCACCAATCCTATATGATCCTCAAAGTGTCACTAGGAATCTCAGGAGCATAGAGAAAAAGAGAAAATGAAAGTATTAAGATCAGTGAGGATAAAATATATCACAAACAAGTAGACTTAGTCATCAGTATGATTAAGATCTCTTATCAAGAGGATTTTCTGACCTCACATGCAGTCTAAATTTAGTCTACTTAAAACATATTTCTTGGGGCTGGGGTGATAGCACAGAGCGTAGGGCGTTTGCCTTGCACATGGCCGACTCAGGTTCAATTCCCAGCATCTCATATGGTCCCCTGAGCATGGCCAGGAGTAATTCCTGAGTGCAGAGCCAGAAGTAACCCCTGTGCATTGCTGGGTATGACCCAAAATGAAAAACAACAACAATAACAACATATTTCTTATACTGTGCTTTACTAGATTATTCTGGATTTTTATTTATTTGGGGTCCACACCCAGTGGTACCTAGGGCTTACTCCTGGCTCTTCCCTCAGGGATTACTCCTGGTGGACTCAGGAACCATATGCAGTGCCAGGAATTCAACCTGTGTTGGTCACATGCAAGGCAAGAACACTACCTGCTGTATTCTCACTCTGGCCCTATGTCATTCAGTTTCAACTTAACCTATTTTTATTGTGTTTTACATTTTTTTCTTTACTTCATTGAAAAACAGCACAAATAGATCCCTTGAGCATATTAAATTCAAATTAACTCATCCATTCATTTACTAATATTGATGAGCTAGTTATATATCTGACTTCCTCAGCTTTATTTCCTGAGGTGTGGTTTGTTTTGACTACACACTTACAAAAATATTACATTCCTTAGAATTGAACTTAAAATCAAATATCTGAATCAAGTATTAAAAATGCTAAATGATATTTCATAAAAATTAGATTGATTATCCTTGAGAAGATGGAAACAAATTTATGGTATTTGTTATCCCATTCATTGTAGGTTTTTACAAAGATCTACAATAAACTGAATTTATAGTCATGACCATATGTGTATACCCAAAATTTATCTCTTCAAACTGTAATTCCCATTATTGCTACATATGGAGCAAGGAATTTTGGAGTTACCTGAATCCATATGACAGACTAATTTTGACAATCAGTGGTCCTTTAATATAATATAGAGAAAGGGAAATTGTCCTTATTCTTTTTTTCTATACTCACATGAGAAGGACACAAGGTAAGCACACAACAAGGTATTGAAAGTCTTATTACAAGTCTCTGCATTTCTTTTCATCTCTTTTTTTTCATTTCTTTCCTTTTCATTTATTTTCTTTTTTATTTGTTTGTTGGCCACACCTGGAAATGTTCAGGGGTTACTTTTGACTCCCCTCTTAAGAAGTAATTCCAGTAGTACTTGGGGAATCATGTACTGTGCCAGTGAAAAAACCCAGGTCAGTCTACTGCAAGACAAGAGCCTTACCCACTGTACTATAACTCTAGTCCCTGCATTACTTTTATTGACAGCAATTTGATGCCATACGTAAACTGTCACCTAAATAATTTAGGATAATTAGAGCTGCCAGATAAAGTAGAAGTAAAAATTACCATTTCTTTAAGCTTTCCATTTTTCCCTACTAATTGACACACACACAAGCACTTTTTGGGTTGTTACCAAAAAAGAGTGAAAAAAAATCACCATTTTTTTCTTTCAGATCACTTTTTGTGATGTATATTTAGATACTGACTCTTTTATTAGAATATGACAAGATTGAAGAGAAGACAACGAATTTGAGCCTTTATAGTAACCAGTGCAACATCCCAAACTGCAGTATCTACTATCTATGTGCTTTATTAAGACAATTTCTTCTGTCATCATGATACCTTTCGGAATTTGACAATAGTTTATCTTTTTCTGTAGTTAAAAATTGGGCTCTTGAAATGTTCATTGTTCAGTTAGAATCCCTATGTTTGATTCAATACTAATGATGCTATTGAAGCTAATCTCCTTTAATATTTTGGGTGTGGGTTTGGATCACACCCAGCATTACCCAGCTGACCCAAAGGCTACTCTAGCCTCTTAACTTGGTGCTCAGGGGACAAGTGATACCCAGTGATGAACAGTTAACCTGATAAAGTTTGTTTACAGTTTGTAGAGTTCTCTGCCGAAGGCTGACATCTTACTTGTTCGCATGATAGAGAAATAGTCAAAGATTAACACTGATGAGAATCATCTCTGGGTCTTACTCCCTACTTTACTGTTTATAATTGAAGAGGTCCTCAGCATTAAACCTATGCTTACACTTGGTGATGACATTCCATGGATCATGGATCACAACTGTTAAGTAATTCCTTCATTCTGCTCAAAATAATGAACAATTTAGCCAGCCTATAGTTTAGTGTAACTGTGTAAACTGCCTTTTCAATGTCATCTTCCAGTTCACAGTTCCACAAATGTTGCTCCCTAGCCATAAAGATCTATTATCATTACCTGAACATGGAATATGCATACAGGTATCTGAGTCTGATTTATCCTCCTATAACGTCATCCTTGAATAATCCCCTATTTATAATTTCTGGATGACACCTAGTCTTAAATTACTCTAAGCCTTATATTAAATCTCTTGTCACTTTATACTCTTAAAGCATAGTGTGTTTTATCTTTATCCCCCATTCTATTGACAGGTAATGTTTGAGTATCTGTGATCTAAAGAAATAAAATCTATTTTATATATTTTGTTTATATTTTTAGAAATATACACAGATATGCATGCCTACACACAACAAAGTAGCTTATAGTCAATAAGTAACCTGCTTATTGAAATTAAAACATTACTCATTCTGATCGTAAGAAGACTAACAAAGCTTCAAGCATGACATTCTCACTAAAACTCATCTTCAGCTAATAACATTTACTGGAATCTTAAGAAGACAACATCATCATCATCATCATCATCATCATCAACATCATCATCATCCCATTGATTGTTGAATTTCTCGAGCAGTCTCAGTAACATCTCCATTTGTTCAAGCCCTGAGATTTTATTTATTTATTTATTTATTTATTTATTTATCTATTTATTTATTTATTTATTTATTTATTTATTTATTTATTTATTTTGGTTTTTGGGTCACACCTGGCGATGCACAGGGGTTACTCCTGGCTCTGCACTCAGGAATTACTCCTGGTGGTGCTCAGGGGACCATATGGGATGCTGGGATTTGAACCCGGGTCGGCCGCATGCAAGGCAAACGCCCTACCCGCTGTGCTATCACTCCAGCCCTAAGCCCTGAGATTTTAGAAGCCTCTCTCTCTACTCATTTTTCCAAAGACGCCATACTGGAGGCTTTTTCAGGGTCGGAGGAATGAGACCCAGCTTGTTCCTGGTTTTGGCATATTAATACACCATGGGGACCTTGTCAGGCTCTCCCATGTGGGTAGAAAACTCCAAGTAGTTTGTCAGGTTCTCCCAGAGGGAGAAGTAGGCTATATGATATTACGCTGGCTTTATAAGATATTCCGGGAGCTGGCTTTTAAGTCTCTGGATGCTGGCATTGACAGGATTACATGGTGCCGGGGGCAGTCCCTGGGTGTGACCGCCTAGCTACTGGGAGATGGGAAATCTGGGTGGAGGAGGCCCAGTCCTGATCAGAGCAGAAAGTCTCTTGCCCGCGCACCTGGGCGTCTTCCCCTGGGCATCCTCGGAGGGTATGGGCTCCAGCTTCCCTCCAAATCCCGAGCAGAGCTCCTGGCAGCCAAAGACCTCCAGAGCCTAGCCACAGCCATGCTCAAGGCCCCTCTCCACATGTTCAGGTGCGCCTCAAGCATGAAGGAACCAGCAGAGGAACCCAGGTGTGTGGGACCTGGGGCTGAGACCTCCAAGAAGACATAAATTTTTAAAATATATTTTATTTTATCACCCCTAAATTCCTTATTAGCATGAAACCTCTGGAACTGCTAGACAAAAAAGTCATTTTAAAAATTACTCAAAATTTTGTGTGAGAAAACTGGAGCCATAGTACAGAAGGTAAGACACTTTCCTTGCATATAGCTGAAGGTGTCTGATCCTCAACACAGATTATGGATCTCCTGAGCCAAGAGTGAACCCTGAGCTCAGAGCAAGGAGTAAGCCCTAAGCACTGCCAAGTGTGACCTCAAAACAAACAAAAGGATGATTTTATGTGTGATTTTTAAGAGAAAAAATTTAAAGGGTGATTCAGAAGAAATAGTAGCAATGCCCTATATTCCAGTGTTCCTGGTTTAAATGGTGTATATTCATAACATTGTACCAGGATTCTGTAAAATTGGGGCAGGAAGCAATCAGGAAAATAATTTTTAACCTGGCCTTACCTATAAGTTATGGTATATTCATGACAAGATACTTAGAAAATTTTCAGAAAATGGGAACCTTTTGTTTTTCAGATACGTGATAAGGATTCAGAGATAGAAATTGCAAATTAATATTATGGCTCTAAATCTCTCTCCTTTAAATAGCAATATTGGAACATATCTGTTTTGGAATGCTAATCATGCTTTAGAATGTGCTGTGAAGTCAAGATTTAGAATTGGCATCAGTGTAAATAAATTTTGAAGTCCACTAAAGAGAACACAAATTATATTTAATGACTGAAGTACGTAATACATTATTTAGTTTCCAGGTAAATATTGCAAGGTGAGACTAAATTCCAAGGCCTTAGTGATTTTTATTCAATAAGACACTATTTACTAAAATATGCATTAATATTTTACATATATCAAGAAATAAGGCACACTTACAATGGTCATTTTAAAATGTTTTACCTTGTACTTAGAACTTGGACTTTAGAAATGCTCAAATTTGAGAACTGTACTCCTATGAAACATTAATATAAAATAATTATGTGTATATACACACAAATCTAATACTACTAATTTTTTACTTCCTTCATTTTCTCTGTTCATCAGTTTATTTTTCCTTTTTCTTTTAGTAACTATACTCTATTTGATTAACTTCATTTATAACTCTGTTGCTCTGTGAAACAGATTCTAAATATTACAAATTTGGATTAGCTGTGCTTCCAATCCTCAACATCTAAAGAATACTTGTATTTCCTTCATAACTCTATCCCATGTTGTACTTGGCAATTTCCTTTTCTATATACATCGTAAAATAAAAATTACCTGGAAACAAAGAATGTCCCATTTTTTCACAAGTATTTCCTTGGAATACAGTACAACTCCTTTCATGTATTTTATAAAACTCAATAAAAAATAAGTAAAACAATAATTTGAAAATTAAAATTTAAAGTTATTTTGACTAACGTATTACAAAGTACAATTGAAAACATTCTCAAATCAAAATAAGTTTAAGGAAAAATAGAAAAGTATTCCCATACTTTGCAAAAAAAAATCATGTGGGTCAAATAAACATTAAGCTGTGTGAGATTCTGAACACATTTAAAGTGTTCATTTTATCCATTATGCTTTTATGCCAGACACATACTGTATATCACAGTGAAGAAAGTTTTATTTTAGCAGTTTAATTGTGTTTCCTAACTCTGAACTACCCTTTTAATCTTTTGTGAGAATGACCAGTAACCTACATTGATTGCATTTCTGCTTCTATAAGACAAGAGGCTCTTAATGGAACCTGTAATCGCTGTGGGTCAGAGAATTAAGAATACAAGTCTGTTTCTTTCAAAGATTTGGTTTTAGGAAATGTAAAAGGTTAACTATCTTTTTTGAAGAGCTAGCTTGAAAATGAAGTCGAAGTTGTTATCAGCCAAATACATATTTTAACTCTCCAGATATTCTTCTATAATACATACATGACAATCAGAAAGTTCTTATAGTAGAAATAGAATAGTATATAAAGAGTACTATCAATAGAATTTATTGAAAATCCCTTTAATTTATTAATATTATTAAATATGTTAATATATGATCCGTTTATTATTACAAACCAAAATAGATGTAATAGTGAGAGTTTTTTGTATTTAAGTAATGTTAAATGAGATTCAATTGATTTTATTAATTTTTCAAGTGAACTTTTAGACACTCAAAAGTAAAAAAGTGTTTTAAACTTTTTTTTTTGAACCAAGTACTTTATTGCTAAATCAGCCCGTTTTTACTAACTAAAAAAAAAAAAAAAATCCCTTACTTTGGAATTTGGTTGGAATCAGGAGAGCAAAAAATAAGGAGTGGGTGGAAATTTTTTGTTTTTGCACATTTATAACAATATTGTTACATGAAAATTTGTATGCTTCGTCAAAAGCTCTAAGAGTACAAGAGAAATTTAAACCTATTTCAAGAGTAGTCGATAGGCAATTTTGAAGATAATTTACAAATAAGAAGGCATAAGAAAAGTTCAATAAGGTTTTCTATCTAAAAAGTTAAATACTCAGGACATACATTCTGCATTTGTTACCAAAGGCTTTTTATCAGAAAGAAGCAAATGATACCCTAAAAATGTTTTAAACGTGCAACTTTGCTTATCTTCCAGTATTAATGATCCTATGGCAGTTGTTATATTAACCTTCTCACGAAGCACAGCAATAGGGGAATACTATTGTGAAAGAGAGTAAAAGAAAAGCATTTCATTCCATGGCTGGGACTTTTTTTTCAACCCAGAAATTTTCTAATTGTCAAAAGGGGGTGAGGGAATGAAAGTTAGAGGGTTTTTTTTTATTTTTTTATTAGAGAATCACTGTGATGTACAGTTACAAACTTATTAACTTTTGTGTTTGCATTTTACTCATACACTGATCGTTTACCCATCCCTCCACCAGTGCACATTCACCTCCACTAATGATCTCAGTATCCCTCCTACCACCCCACCCCATCCCCCATCACCCTACCCTGCCTTTGCAGCAGGGCATTCCTCTTTGTTCTCTCTCCTTTTGGGTGTTTTAGTTTGCAATAGAGGTATTGAGTGGCCATCATGCTCGGTCTATGGTCTACTTTCAGCTCACATCTTCCAATCCGAATGGGTCCTCCCAACATCCTCTACTTGGTGTACCCTTCTCTATCTGAGCTGCCTTTTCGCCTAGAATGTGAGGCCAGTTTCCAAGCTGTGGGGCAGACCTCCTAATCCTTATCTCTACAACTCTTGGGTGTTAATCTCCCACTATACTTTATATTCCACAGATGAGTGCAATTTTTCTATGTCTGTCCCTCTCTTTCTGACTCATTTCACTTAACATGATACTTTCCATGTAGAACCACTTATATACAAATTTCATGACTTAATCTTTTCTAACAGCTGCATAGTATTCCATTGTGTAGATGTACCAGAGTTTCTTTAACCAGTCATCTGTTTTTGGGCACTAAGGTTTTTCCAGATTTTGGCTCTTGTAAACAGTGCTGCAATGAACATAGAAATGCAGGTGTCATTTCTACTATACCTTTTTGCCTCTCCGGGATATATTCCCAGGAGTGGTATTGCTGGGTCAAATGGAAGCTCAATTTCTAATTTTTTAAGAATCGTCCATTTCCAAAAGGCCTGAACGAGTCGGCATTCCCACCAGCAGTGAAGAAAAGTCCCTTTCTCCCCATATCCATGCCAACAGCGGTTGCTTTTGTTCTTTTGGATGTGGGACAGTCTCTGTGGTATGAAATGATATTTCATTGTTGTTTTAATCTGCATCTCCCTGATGATTAGTGACATAGAGCATTTTCTCATATGTCTTTTAGCCATTTGAATTTCTTCTTTGAGAAAATTTCTGTTCATTTCCATCTCCCATTTTTTGATGGGGTTGGGAGTTTTCTTCTTGTAGAGTTCAACCAGTGCCTTGTATATTCTTGATATCAACCCCTTATCAGATGTGTATTGGGTGATATCCTTTCCCATTCTCTAGACTGTCTTTGTAGTTTGGTCACTGTTTCTTTTGAGGTGTAGAAGCTTCTTAGTTTAAGGTAGTCCCATTTGTTTATCTCTGTTTTCAATTGCTTGGCCAGTGGTGTGTTATCTTTGAAAATACCTTTAGCTTCAATGTCGTGGAGGATTTTGCCAACCTTGTTTTCCATGTACCTTATGAATTCTGGTCTGATATTGAGATCTTTAATCCACTTTGACCTGACTTTTGTACATGGCGTTATGTAGAGATCTAAGTCCATTTTTTTTGCATGTTGCTGTCCAGTTTTGCCAGCTCCATTTGTTGAAGAGGCATTCCTTGTTCCAATTCACTTTTTTTGCTCGCTTATCAAAGATTAGATGATCATATATTTGAGGGTGTGTGTCAGGATATTCAACCCTGTTCTATTGGTCTGTGGCTCTGCTTTTGTTCCAGTACCATGCTGTTTTAATTATTACCACTTTGTAGTATAGATTGAGGTTGGGAAGGGTGATTCCTCCTATATTTTTTTTCTTAAGAGTTGCTTTAGGTATTTGTGGGCGCTTATCGTTCCATATGAATTTCAGGATTGTTCACACCATTTCTTTGAAGAATGTCATGGGTATCCTTATAGGCATTTCACTGAATGTGTACAATGCTGTGAGGAGTATTGCCATTTTGACAATGTTAATTCTCCCAATCCATTAGCAGGGGATATCTTTCCATTTCCTCATGTCTTCTATAATTTCTTGAAGTAGCATTTTGTAGTTTTCTTTGTACAAGTCCATTACCTCCTTAGTTATGCTGATTCCAAGGTACTTAATTTTCTGAGGAACGAATGTGAATGGGATTGCTTTTTTCATGTCACTTTCTTCTCATTATTTGCGTATAGGAAAGCCATGGACTTTTGGGTATTGATTTTATAGCCTGCAACTTTACTATACGAGTCTATTGTTTCTAGGAGTTTCTTGGCAGAGGTTTTAAGGTTCTCCAAGTATAGTATCATATCATCTGCAAACAGTGAGAGCTTGGTTTCTTCCTTTCCTACCTGAATGCCCATAATATCTTTTTCTTGCCTAACCGCTATTGCAAGTACTTCCAGTACTATATTCAACAGGGGTGGAGAGAGTTGGCATCCTTGTCTCATCCCTGATCTCAGAGGGAAGGTTCTTAGTTTTTCCCCATTGAGGATGATGCTTGCTGTAGGCTTGTAGTAGATGGCTTTGACTATATTGAGGAAAGTCCCTTCTATATTCATTTTGGCCAGAGTTTTCATCATAAATGGGTGCTGAATCTTGTCAAATGCTTTCTCTGCATCTATTGATATGATCATATGGTTGTTATCTTTTCTTTTGTTGATATGATGGATTATGTTGATGGATTTCCGAATGTTAAACCAACATTGCATCCCCAGGATGAATCCCACTTGGTTGTAGTATATGATCTTTTTGATAAGTTGTTGAATTCTGTTTGCAAATATTTTGTTGAGAATCTTTGCATCCGTGTTCATCAGGGATATTGTCCTGTAGTTTTCTTTTTTTGTGGTGTCTTGTTTGCTTTTGGTATTCGGGAGATATGAGCCTCATAGAAACTGTCTGGGAGGGTTTCTGTTTCTTCAATTTTGGAAAAGTTTGAGGAGAACTGGCAATAGGTCCTCTTTAAATGTTTGGAAGAATTCGCTAGTGAATCCATCTGGACCCAGGCTTATGTTTTTGGGAAGACTTTTGATTACCATTTCAATTTCCTTGATATTAATAGAACTGTTTAGGTATTCCAGGTCTTCTTGATTCAGCATTGGGAGATTATAGAAATCCAGGAATTTATCCATTTCTTCTAGGTTTTCTTGTTTGGTAGCATACAGATTTTCAAAGTAGTCTCTGATGGTCTTTTGAATTTGTTTGGTTTCTGTTGTGATAACCCCCTCTTCATTTTTGATTCAGTTTATAAGGGTTCCCTCTCTATTTCTTTGTGAGTTTTACTAGTGTTTTATCAATCTTGTTTATTTTCTCAAAGATCCAGCTCTTGGTTTCATTGATCTTTCGCATTGTTTTCTGGGTTTTAATGTCGTTGATTCTGCTCTACGTTTTATTATCTCTTTCCTTCTGCCTGCCTTGGGCTTCTTTTTTTGGTCCTTTGCTAAAATCTTAAGCTGTGAAGTCAAGTTACTTATATGGGCCCTTTCTTCCTTCCTGAGAAATGCTTGTAGAGCTATAATTTTTTTCCCTTAACACGGCTTTAGCTGTGTCCCACAGGTTCTGGTAGTTATCATTTGTTTCCAAGTACCTTTTGATTTCTTCCTTGATTTCCTTCCTGACCCACTCATTGTTCAACATCGATTTGTTTAATTTCCAGCTGTGTGATTTGGTTCTCTCCATCTATACATGATTCACTTCTATCTTCAGTGCATCATGGTCTGAAAAGATTGATGATATAATGTCTATCTTCCTGAATCTGTTGAGGTATGTTGTGTAGCCCAGCACATGGTCTATCTGGAAAATGTTCCATGTGCACTGGGAAAAAATGTGTACTCTTTTTTGGAGGATATAACGCCCTGTATAAATCTATTAGCCCTCTCTCTTCCATTTCTTCCTTTAAAGCCAGTATTTCCTTGGTGAGTTTTAATTTTCTTGATCTATCCAGAGGTGATAGGGCGGTGTTGAAGTCTCCAACTACTATTATGTTGTTCACAATGTCCTTCTTAAGGTCTGTTAGCAGTTTAAGTATTTAGCTGGTCCTTCATTGGGTGCATACACGTTTAGGATTGTGATTTCCTCCTGCTGTACATATCCCTTGATTAATAAAAAATGATCTTCACTATCCCTTCTAACATTTTTCAACCTGAAATCTATGTTGTCTGATACTAGAAATGCCACCCCAGCTTCGTTGAGGGAGTTGTTTGCTTGTAGTATTGTTTTTCATCCTTTGTTTTTGAGTCTGTGTTTGTTCTGGCTATTCAGATGTGTTTCTTTCAGGCAGAAGAATGTTGGGTTCTGTCAATGAATCCATTTTGCCACTCTGAATCCACTTCCCAATTCTAAATTGGTGAATTTAGACCATTGACTTTGAGAGAGATTAGTGTTATTGGATTTTGCGCCATCTTTCTGTAAGGGTTTTTATGCTTCTAGGCATTTTTTTTTGTCTTTTTTTTTTGTTGAATTTCTCGAGCGGTCTCAGTAACATCTCCATTCGTTCAAGCCCTGAGATTTTAGAAGCCTCTCTCTCTACTCGTTTTTCCAAAGATGCCCCTTTAGTTCTTCTTTTAGGTTTGGTTTTGAGTCTATGAAGTTCCTGAGCTGTTGTTTTTCCACAAAATAGTGTATCGCTCCTTCGAGTATTTATCCCCGTCTAGAACATGTCCTTCCTCTCAGATGTTCCTCTAATCCTTTGGTGAGGACTAAGATGATGCTTTCCAAAAATGTGCTCTTCTACACTGGGCTTTGATGGGTACTTGTATTTATTGGTATTTGGGTGAAATTAGGATAGACTACTGGCTTATTGTCTTATTGTTCTTTGGATAGTTAGGATGTTACCCATGCACATAGGTAATAAAGGCTGAGATGTAACAACAATTTTTTTTTTCTCATTTGCAATATGATAGATATTTTTGTACTTTGGGTAAAGTATTTAATGGAACATTTAAGTTACTTTTTTAGATAATTCGTTTTTCCTGATTCATCTACTCATTCATTTTACTCATTCATTAGTGAGAGGCTTTCTCACCTCTCACTAATCTAAATGTAGCATGTCCCAATGTTATAGGTAACAAAATAAAGCACATTTCAAAAAGTGATCATTTTGTATCATTACTCTATTAAAGATATTATAATTTGGATGAGGGATTTCAACTGATGTTTAGGAAGTCAGAGAATTTCACCCAGCACATGACCAATGGTCCATTGAGAGGTTCAGAAGATGACATGTTCCTCAGGTTCTGCAGTACTGGGGATTACCCTAGATATATTCTGGGCTTCCCAAGACATACTGATGGTGGTCAAGGAACCACATGTTATAGATCACAATGGGGTTGACTACATGTAGGTGCTGAACCCCTTGTATGGTCTCTCCTCTGTTTCAAATAATGTGCCCTATACTGAGAACTCTGAGTAGTTTTAGATCATGTTGCTAATAATAATGCTTTCCAATATTTAATGATGATCATGTGCTGTAGTGTAATCAAATTAGCCTGCTAAATATTCAACCATCTTTTTGTGGGTTGGTCACATTTATGTGACATGAATTTGCAAACCTATGAGTAAGGTCATGAATTTATTTGACTACTGCTTTAAAAGTACTCCAAGCTCATTCATACATCTGTAAAAAAATATTTTAAGAAAATTCTAAGTTTAAGAAATACCTTGATAGTTGCATTATAATTTATAGACTTGTGAGTCATTGTTTGGAGATGAGAATATCACAGCTCATGCTATTTATACTTGTAGGTCTATAATCTGGTGTCAGAGAGAGAGCATGGAAAACTTCTTTGATGAAAACCCTTGATTCTAAATTTTTCTACATTATTGTCTTCAGTTTACAAAAAATTTTGATTCGTTTTGCTTAAGAAAATAAAATGCAGGTTTCTGCATTCAGTGTTTTAAAAAGGTTGGAAGAAAGAATTCACAGGGCTAAGCTCATTTTTTGCACGCGAATACTCAAGTTTCAGCATTGATTTCTTGTATTCATGGTCCCCAGAGAACTGCCTATTATGGCCTAAGCACATCTTGTGTGTGGTTCATAAACTGAAAATAAATAAAAAACAAATGACGTAGAAAGTTCAACTATCTAAATCCAGCTGTCCATTTTTTATTTAAGTGCTACTCAAACCTAACTACTCCCTACCTTTTAAGAAATATTTTATAAATTTGGATCATTAAATGTCTTAAAAATTACATTTTCTTGGAATTCCTCATTAGCATACAGACTTAGAAAAAAGAGGAGTGTACTATGTTGAAACATAAGTAACAACTTTTGATATTGATATTTGTGAGGAAATGTTAAAACAAGAAATGGTTTATCAACTTTTTCATTCTTAGGTATCTGTAGCACTGTAGCACTGTCATCCCGTTGTTCATTGACTTGCTTGAGTGGGCACCAGTAACGTCTCCATTGTGAGACTTGTTACTGTTTTTGGCATTTCGAATATGCCATGGGGAGCTTGCCAGGTTCTGTATCAAGCAAAAAATCTGTAGCACTGTTGTCCCGTAGTTCATCGATTGCTCAAGTGGGCATCGTAATGATTCCATTGTGAGACTTGTTGCTACTGTTTTGGGCATATCAGACACGTCACAGGTAGCTTGCCAGTCTCTGTATTAAGCAAAAAAAAAGTCATCATTCTAGATTAAAAAATGTTCTCTGGAGTGCAGATGCTTGGGGGACACCAAGGCCATACTTAACAGTGCTCACGTGGTCAGGCAGAGTCAAGATCGAATTCAGGGCAGAGATATAGTACAGCAGGTAGGGTAGCTGTCTTGCTCGTAGCAGACCTTAGTTTCATTCAGGCACCTTTAGAGTGGTTTATGATCATAGTCAAAGGGATGAGCACCAGGCAGTGTTTGGATATGTCTCAAAACACAAAACCAAAATATTTTTTTAAAGTATGAGTACTATTAGTTTCAATATACAAATTCACTGAGAACAGAAGTATTGTTCAATTTTTTTTCTTTTCTTTTTTCTTTCTGCTTTTTTTGTTTGTTCCTGTGTTTCTGAGTCACAATTGGCCTTGATCTGGTCTTATTTCTGGCTCTACACTCTGTGATCACTCCTGCTGGCCTCATGGGACCATAAGTGGACCCAGGGATCCAACTTAAGTCTGCAAGTTGCAAAGCAAAACCCTAATTGTTGTACCATCTCTCCAGCCTCTTTACCCAAACTCTTGTAAATTGTTTATATTTGTTTTCGCTGTTTTTATTTATTTTTTATTAATTTACTTTATTTCATTAAAAAAAAGATAAGAGATTGAATGTTCTGTCAACAATCTCGTCACCAGTGTCAACTTCCTTCCACCAGCATTCCCAGACTCCCTTTCCTTCCTGCCCACCCCAGCCCCAGCCTGTCATCTTGACAAGCACCTTAATTTTTTTTTTAGGTCTCTCCATTTCAATGCTGTTAATTTTGTGGTTTGTATAATTAGCTGTATCATTCTTTCATGCCACCAGTGTACCTGAATCTTCTTGACCACTGCCCCCATTGATCTTCATCTGACTGTTCTCCCTTTTCCTTTATTTTCTTTCCTTATCATCCCTACATACTGGGGCCAAAGGTGATCTTGGTATCTTCCCTTTCAACAACTGCATTTCCTCATCCCGTTACTCTAAATACCACACATAGGTGATACCATCCCACCTATGTTTGTCCTTCTTCTGGCTTACTTTACATTTAACATACCTTCCAGTTCCATCCACATTGCAGCAAATTGCATGATCTCATCATTCCTTACAGCTGTGTAGTATTCCTTTGTGTATATATGCATATATCAACCACATCTTCAAGATCCACTGATCTATTGTTGGACATCTAAGTTGATTCTAAATTTTAGCCATTGTACTGAGTGCTTCAGTGAATAGTGATTTGCATATGTCCTTTTTGAATGAATGTTTTTTTCACCTGGATGTAGCTACTCAAAAGTCAAATTGTTAAGTCATAGGGTAGCTTAATTTTAATTTTACTTGAACTCTACATATTGTTTTCCATAGGGGTTAAAACAGACAATATTCCAACCAACTGTGGATGAGAGTTACTTTTTAACCATATTCCTGACAACACAAATTGTTTCCTTTTTCTTTTTTCCTTTTTGGGTCATACTCAGCATTGCTCAGTGGTTACGCCTAGCTCTGCACTCAGGAATTACTCCTAGCGGTGCTTGGGGGACCATACAGGATGCTGGGGATTGAACCTGGGTCGGCCACATGCAAGGCAAACACCTACCCACTGTACTATGGCTCCAGCCCCATTTTCCATTATTTTTGATGTGTACCATTCTCACTGGTGTGAGATGGTATTTGATTGCCATCGTGATTTGGATTTCCCAAATAATGAGTGGTGGTGAGCATTTAGTCATTTGCCTGTTGGCCATTCGTTGGTCTTATCAGGAACATTGCGGGGACTAGAGTGATAGGACGGCAGGTAGGGTGTTTGCCTTGCACGCAGCTGACTGGGGTTCAATTCCTCCATCCCTCTCAGAGAGCCAGGCAAGCTACCGAGATTATCCCGCCCACACAGCGGAGCCTGGCAAGCTACCCATGGCGTATTCGATATGACAAAAACAGTTACAACAAATCTCATAATGGAGACGTTACTGCTGCCTGTTCGAGCAAATTGATGAGCAATGGGATGACAGTGCTACAGTGCTACATCAAGAACATTATATGTCAAAAGCCCAATTATGAATAACTCTATAATTCATGATGTTTTAATAAAATTTTGAAAAAACTAAACAAAAAATCATAAACAAACGTATTATTATCACTCATCTACTGCTGGTAGGAATTTCCTCATCTGGTTTAGTCTCATAGAAAACAATAGCCCCAAAATGGGAACAGGACTACAATACGATGCAGCAGTAGCACTTCTTGGCATCTATCTCTCAAACACAAAGACATTAATTTGAAATGATATATGCATATCTATGTTCATCATTGCACTTATTACAAATGACTTTATATGAGAACAATGAAAACAATTCAATTATCAGCAACATGAATGGAACTGTAGCATATATTTCTGAGTCGAATCAGTCAAACAAAAATGTTTAAAAGGATGGTTGTTGAATGATCTAACTTATATATGGACCTAACACACACATTACAAAAGCCTGTGTTGTCCACAAAAGGTCAAGTATACCATTATGGCAAAGTTGATCTACACAATTCTTTGGAGAGGGTGTTGAAAGGGTCCTTGGGAGAAGATGGGTACACTGTTGATGGGTGTAGTATAAAAATTATATGCATATTTACAATAAAAGTATTGTAAATCACAGAACCTAAATCAATAAGAAATTAAAACAATAAAAAAGAAAAGAAAGAGATTCTTTTTGACCAAAAGAAGCCACCAAAAATATTTTTTAAAGTACTCTAACATTTTTATCCCCACACCTCAACTGTATATGCAAAGATCATAATAAAAATGAACACATTAAAAAAAACAGAGATAATGCAGTTGAAGAGATATCACAGGCATTAAAGCATGTCCCTTGAATTAAGTTAACCTGGTTTGATTCCCCAGCTGTCCGTATTCCCTGGGCATTTGTGGGTAAATTTCTGGAGACCCTGGAAACCATAGGGTAGCACTGGTATTTAACAGCACTGCAGAGTACAAACAGCAATCAAGTCCACACACTAAGGCACCAGCCAGGTTGGCCACAAATTTCTGGGAAGGCCTCCACCTCCTCATGCCCCACAAAAAGGAAGTAGTGATGACACAAAGAAAATGATAAATTTAGAGGGAGAAGGGATTGGAGAAAAAAGATCTAATAAACACTTGCCACAGAAAAAAGATAATAATGGCTGGAGTGATAGCAAAGCGGGTAGGGCATTTGCCTTGCACACGGCAGACCTGGGTTCGATTCCCAGGATCCCATATGGTCCCTGGAGGCCTAACAGGAGTGCATGAGCCAGGAGTAACCCCTGTGCATCCCCAGGTGTGACCCAAAGAGAAAAAAAAAATTAAAAATGAAATAGATATCCAGATATCTATAAAATTAGATATTCCCACAAATTTCATGTATCTTAATTTGCCTAAAGAAAGTTCCCACTCATGAGTAATCAATGTTTTAATTTTTATATTACTTTCAAACTATCAGATTTCTATATTGCATATATAGAAAATAGAAATATGCAATAAAATATGAATTAATTGCTCTTTTCCCCCTTTTAAATATAGAAAACTGTTGTCATGTGAATAAGAACCAAAACGCAACTTATGTGGCATATAGTTTAATAATTTTAAGTATTTCAGAGATGAATTCATAAGTTATAACTTAATTATTAAATCACAATCATGTTGCTATTGTATTTCACTTTATTATGTAGATTTGCTTTCCACCAGCCCATTTAGAGACTGCATTTCATGGTGATTAAAAATATGCATTTGTCAGTACTTGGTTTATCATTTTGTAGATGTACAATCTTGGAAAGGTTTTAAACACTTTTTAGGGCTCTGGTCCTTTTACATTCAATGGGACTTATTTGTGATCTGCCTCAGTGAGATACTATGGAGACCTAAAGGAGCTAATATTTCAAAAATAATAAGTACTCAAAATGTTATTTTTCCTTTTTTTGATATAATTACACTGGATATATTATTATATACTGTTATTTTTGTTCTTTACCAAATACATCATTAACTTTCAAATTCCAACATTATACGTAATACTATAGTTATTTTTCTCAGATAGTCATAAGGCATTTTACCTAAAAAGACCTTAAAGTACACTTTAGGAAAAGAAGCAGGGGAAAAAAAAAACAAACTAGTGGGCACATACATATTGGGGAATTTTTTAAAAAAAGGAATATTATGACTCTCATGAGTCATCCTAAATGTTATTCATTTAGGCCAACACTAATTTGTATGATTCCTCTGTTGAAAAGGGAATATAGCAGATGGACTATTATTATTCATATCCTTTATAAACAATACCTGATAAATTCATTAGCATTACAAGTTCTTTGGGGTACATAAGTGTATATACTGTAAATTCAGTTAAACCAATAGGATATATAATTATGAAAAGCATTACTGGAAATTAGACAATATTGCTCATTAATATGATAAAATAAAATTAAAGATAAGTGATATTGAAAGAAAATTATATCAAGTCTAATTGTAGATAAAATATAGCTTCACATTAAAAATGATTAATATTTTCTTACTAGATATATATTTTAAATTTTATATGAAGATTGTCAGTGAAATTCATATTAATTATCATTTTCCAAAGAGTATTGACATTCTGATTGTATATTAGCCACCAGTTAATATTACTTGATGTACCAATAGTAGAAAAATAACTACAAATTGCAATTAAAGTTAATCAGCATATTTTAGGTGGTATTGCTGGGTCAAATGGGAGCTCAATTTCTATTTATGTATTTAGGTACATAAGTACATATTCTGTAAATTCAATGTAAACATTAGGGTGCCCAATTATATAAAGTATTACTGAACATCATACAATATTTCTGATTGATATGATTAATTTTACCTGAAAGAAACTTAACAGATCAAAATGGATTAAAGATCTCAACATCAGACCATAAACCGTAGGGTACATTGAAGACAGGGTCAGCAAAACCCTCCACAATATTAAAGCTAAAGGTATCTTCAAAGATGACACGCAACTGATCAACCAAATGGAAACAGAGATAAACAAATGGGACTATATTAAACTAAGAAGCTTCTGCACCGCAAAAGATACAGTGACCAGAATACAAAGACAATCTACAGAATGGGAAAGGATATTCACCCAATACCCATCAGATTAGGGGTTGATATCAAGGGTATATAAGGCACTGGTTGAACTCTACAAGAAGAAGCATCCAACCCCATAAGAAAATGGGACGAAGAAATGAACAGAAACTTTACCAAGAAAGAGATACAAATGTGCAAAAGGCACATGAAAAAGTGCTCTACATCACTAATCAGGGAGATGCAGATTAAAACAACTATGAGATACCTCCTCACACCACAGAGACTGGCACACATCCAAAAGAATAAAAGCAACCCCTGTTGGAGAGAATATGGGGAGAAAGGGACCCTTCTACACTGCTGGTGGGAATGCTGACTGGTTCAGCCCTTTTGGAAAACAACATGGACACTTCTCAAAAAATTAAAAATTGAGCTCCCATTTGACCCAGCAATACCACTTCTGGGAGTATATCCCAGAGAAGCAAAAATGTATAGTTGAAATGACATCTGCACCTATATGTTCACCGCAGCACTGTTTACAATAGCCAGAATCTGGAAAAAAAAAAAAACACGTGACCGAGAACAGATGACTGGTTAAAGAAACCTTGGTACATCTATACAATGGAATACTTATGCAGTGGTTAGAAAAGATGAAATCCTGAACTTTGCATATAAGTGGATCAACATGGAAAGTATCATACTAAGCAGAATGAGCCAGAAAGAGAGAGACAGACATAGAGAGATTGCACTCATCTGTGGAATATAAAATAACAGCGTAGGAGACTAACACCCAAGAATAGTAGAAATAAATACCAGGAGGTTGGCTCCATGGCTTGGAAGCTGATTTCACATGCTGGGGAAAAAGGCAGCTCAGATAGAGGAGGGAACACCAAGTAAAATATGGTTGGAGACCACTCTCAGGAAGGGAGATGTGTGCTGAAAGTAGACTAGAGACTGAACACAATGGCCACTAAATACCCGTATTTCAAACCACAACACCCAAAAGGAGAGAGAGAATAAAAGGAAATGCCCTTCCACAGAAGCAGGGTAGGGTGGGGGGAGATGGGATTGGGTTGGGAAGGATACTGGGTGTTTTGTTGGTGGAGAATGGGCAGTGTTGGAGGGGTGGGTTCTCGAACTTTGTAAGAGGTAAACACAAGCACAAAAATGTGTAAATCTGTTACTGTACCCTCACAGTGATTCACTAATTATAAAATAATTAATTAAGTTTTAAAAAAGGAAAATAAAAGAAACTTAAAGTAGATTTTAGGAAAAGAAGCGGGGAGAAAAAAACTAATGGACACATACATATTGGGGAAATTCATATCATATATTTAAAATCCTATGATATCCTACCCTATTTAATGATATTGTATCATTAAATTTCTATCATATATCATTAATACAACTAAATTCATAATTTATATTATATAAAAATGAAGATGAATTATATTGAAATAAAATTATACTCACCCAAAGGGCTAGTTATAAAAATTAACTAAATTTTATGTTTGTGAAGATTTAAGGAGTTGTTTTGGTTTTGGATAATATTTGGTAGAACTCAGGGCTCACTCCTTGCTCTGTGCTCATGACTCACTCCTGGAATCACTCCAGGGACCATATGCAGTACCAGGTATGGAACCTTATCCCTGTACTGTACCTCTGGTCCAGGATTTAAGGATTCTAAGTATGGTTCAGGAAAATCCATTGGAGTAGTTTTCCTTGTATATAAGTGATCATTGAACAACCCTCTGGAACCACAAAAAAATAAAATAAAAATTTTTCAGTGGTGACAAGTTATTTTTCAAATAATCTACATTTTGAACATACATATATATGTATATATACATACATATATATGTATATATACATACATATTTCTTAACATTTAGGATTTTATTTCAGTTCAGTCTATGTAAAATGAAATGTATTCTTCTTCATGAATGTTTAAATAAGCTGCCATTTTGTGCAATAGAATAAGTAATAAATCTTCACTCCTTGTTAGGTCTTTGTCTCCAGTGAGATCGAAAAAAGTTACCATGTATTCATTCTTAGTTACTTTATGATATCTTTATCAATAAAGATTAATTCTAAGTTGGTAAAAAAGAAACCATTATAAGAGATACCATGGTAAAAAAAAAGATACTATTATAAGAGTCACAGAAAGCATATAAGTAAGGCATTTGTCTTGCAATGCTGAAGTGACTGTAATAGTGGTTCGGATCTCAGTGATTCCACAGATGGTCCTTAAAAAATGTTGTATGTAGAATCTTAGTACCCATTTGACTATCTAGACTCTTCATTACATACTATATCATTATTATATAATAATAATAGTCATTATTATTATATGCTGTTAAGTAGAATTATTAACAAAAATATTTCTATTATTTACTGTTGGAAGTTTTGTACTGATACATCAATTCGGACAACATTTTCCTATACTCTTAAAGTATTAAAATTGTATTAGAATGAAATTCAAATGATTGTGTCCAATCTTGTTTTCTAATCTTGTCATATAGTTGATTGGTAAAGAATGTTTTGAAGTAAAGGAGTGAGAGCTAAATTAATCTTGAGTCTATTTTAACATGAAGAAATAGTTAAAATATTTTAGGAAAGATTTTTACATACCACCTCTATGAAAACCAAGAGTAGAATCTATGCCTTTGGATATGTAGTTTTGTAACCGGAAACTTCCATTAGATTTCTCACTGAAGTAATACTATGACTAAATCACTGCTATACATGGAAGGACTAAAGGGAGAGGAACTGAGATAGTGTGAATTTTAATTCAGTTGCATTATAGCACAGCTGGTAGGCCATTTGCCTTGCATGCGGTCAACCAGTGTTTGATTCCTCCACCCCTCTTGGAAAACCCAGCAAGCTACCGAGAGTATCCTACCCGCATGGCAGAGCCTTGCAAGCTACCCTTGGCGCATTTGATATACCAAAAACAGTAATAACAAGTCTTACAATGAGCTGTTACTGGTGCCTGCTCGAGCAAATCGATGAACAACGGGACGACAGTGCTACTAACTCCAGTTAAGATTTTTTCGTAATGATCAGTCTTCATCTTTTAAACCACTTTTATCCATCAGTATATTTTATGATTGACTTCAAGTATAAGGAAATAAGTTCAAATTGATATATACTCTGCATTTATTTTGGTAAAAATAAATCAACAGTTTCCTGAAAGCAGTAAAGGTAAGAAAGAAATAAAGAAAATTTTTGTCTTGATAAGTAGCTTTGTAGTATCGGTCTTTGATAGAACAGCATGGCCATTCAACCTGTGGTTGTAAGAAGGTTGTAGTCACTACCAGAGGAGCCCTTTAGTCAGTTGGACTTTCTCTGTGATTAAGCGGTCTCACGCCATTACTATTTAATGTGGTAGTTTATGTTCCAACAGCATCAGCTTGAGGACTATTTTCAGAGTCCAGACTTAAAAATAGGTTTGTGGGTTGAGAGTGGGAAGAAGATTCACACTGTTATTGCAAAGCGATCTGAGTCTGTGCTCCAGGACATGAGGTTGTTATAAACCTTTGGTGGAAAAACCTGTGTGTTTTCCACAACAGATGGGGAGTAGGAAGAGAAAATAATATCTTTCCTTGTGATCTCCTTATAACTTACATCTCTTGGACATGCGTAACAAATAAGTATTGGTGCATGAAGTGTCATAGAACTGTGTATATGAATAATTGCATGTACCTATATGAATAACTGAATGTGAGAGTCAGTGCCAACTCTTTATATGCTGTGGTTTGGGTGGCCATTTTGGAATGGTCTTTAAGGTAGAGAGCAATATTCTTCAGTTTATTTCTCTTCTTAGCCTGACGTGAAATTTAATTTCAGTAATGCAGGAAGGAGTTTGTTTCTCCAGTTTGATGCAGCCCCTCAAAATTAAAATCAATACTCTGTATCCAAACACTGGAAGATAGGAAATATGTTGTCCAAAGTTACTAGCATTCATCATATCCCTTGCTATTAGTAGTAATATCGAGGATACAAGTTCTCCACTGTCTAGCTCACTGCACACTATAATTAGAGCTTCTCATTATAAGAGCAATAACTCAGGATTCAAATAAACAACTCAGGATTTTGACATTTCTGGAAAATAGTTCTGAAAAAATCATTACAAGAAAATGAATATTAAATAACTATAAGTGAAATATGATCAACTTAGTCACCTACTGAAGAAAATGAATAATTGCATTTGCAAAAGCAAATTACAAAGGGGAAAAAAACAGCCAGTTAAAATTCAGATAAATCACTTTTTATTCCATTGTTGTGGCACTCAGTTTTGGGACCTGATCATTGCAGAAATTAGAGTCTTCTGAGAAGAATTTCTTGCCAAGAGAGTTAGTATATTAAAGCAGACTGTATTTTGGGTTATTCTACCTATCTCTACTATAAATAGGATACTTAAAAAATGCTGTTTTGAGCTATTCAAGTGAGCTAGTGATCAGATGTGGCAGACTTCATGATAATGATGGACTGACATATGAATAAGAGAAAAAAGCTCATCACTTTAGATGGGCAAGTCTTGATGAATTCAAACTGTAACCCGTAATCTTTAATTTAAACTAGCCTCTTAGCTGGTAAAGGTAATGATTTGTCATGCGGTTTATTCATTTACTGCTAATCAACAGGATTCACATATTTGAAACCCCTAGCATTCAAAAACCTGTAAGAGGATGCATGCACGTGCTCTACTTGATGCTACTGATTTGCAAAACAATGAGGCTGGGAATGATGTGAAAGATTTAACTAGCTCTCCTTGTGTCTCCTCTATCCGAACTGATTGTTATTTGTAAAGAGAAATCTTTGGAAGCCTGCAGTTCCCACAGGATGCAGAGCAGCCAGCCTCTGGTTGAGGATGACATTCTGTGTCAGGGATCAGAAATCAGCCAGTTAATAGCTTTGCACTTAGAATTGTCTAATATTTTTTCTCGTTAAAAGCCAATTTTCTAACATATAAAGTCATTTTCACACCCTTGATATATACTAGATTGGGGATTCTTTGAAAATAGTATTAATTTAAATGATACTTTCTGAATCATAATAACTTGCTAAATATTTTATGCATCATATCATTTTATAATTTAGATTTTTGTAATCCAAGCCCAAGTAACACAAAAACAATTCTCACTGTTTTTATATTGGGGACTCTGAATTTGCTATGCTATTTTATAAATGATATGTTTTAACAGTAGTTTGCTTTAGTAAAATAAGGGTGAACCAATTATTTATCCTATTATTAAAAGACTAAATTTGTATTCTCCACTAACAAGATTTTCATTATTCTAAGAGAGTTGATGTAGTTATCATTTTCAGACTTTTTTCTAA
Source organism: Sorex araneus (assembly GCF_027595985.1). Classification (NCBI taxonomy): domain Eukaryota; kingdom Metazoa; phylum Chordata; class Mammalia; order Eulipotyphla; family Soricidae; genus Sorex; species Sorex araneus. Next base: position 120,514,780 of record NC_073305.1, on the reverse strand, counting down.
TTACATATAAGAATGTTTTTTAATTAAGTATTAAAACATAAGAACTATTACAAAATTTAACTTGATTCATGTAGGTAAAGTATAGCTACATTTTTGGTAAAAGAAATAAAGCTCAAAAGAAAGACTTAGGAAAGACACAGTTTAGAAGCTTTTATTTGAATTGTGCTCACCACACACTGAAGTGTTTTCATGCTTTAATAATGTTTTGGCCAAAAGCAGTTTTCATTCTTGAAAGTAAAAGGAAAATTAGGAGGAAGGAAAGAAGAAAGAAAAGAGAAAAAAAATAGATGGAAATAATGACATCTTCCTTATTCTAGAATTCTAAATAACATCTCTTCACTTTCCAGCCAGAAATGAGCTATTAAAGCCTATTTAAAGTCAATATCTTACGTCATTAAAAAACCTGGTTGAAACATTATAATCATTAATATTTATTGAAACCCAATACCACTAACAGAAAAAAATTAGCATGGAATTTGCATTTGACACTTGCTTCTACTCCTCCCTCTTTTCTTCTTCCTAAACCATTTCAGTACTAGTGTTTCAACTTCAATTTCTGTCCATTGTGAATTAAAAACATTTTGCTGGCTGTTCTCCTTACTTAAAACATATGTGATACACGGGATTCTGTGACACTGAATCAGAACCTGCTCACATTCCCAAAATTGTTAGTAAATTCCATCACTTTGTGAGGCAAAAGAGAGTGGAAATCTAGAAACAACAGCAGGTGCTGCTTCTGTTTAAAAAAATGCAGAGTTAAGTAACAGTTCTATTGATCTGTTTTGGTGTGGGTGTGCCTGTGTGTGTGTGTGTGTGTGTGTGTGTGTGTGTGTTTGTGAGAGAGAGAGAGAGAGAGAGAGAGAGAGAGAGAGAGAGAAAATAGCAAAATAAATGTCTCTTATGGCAATGAGATTTACAAGTTGCTATTATTTTTAGCTTGTTTTCTGAAATGTGATGCTACAATTACTAATAATGTTACAGGATTCATTTATAGTCTGTTAGCAGAGAGCCCAATAGCTGCCAACGGATTAAATGTGGAAAGAAAGAATCACAATTATTTTCCAATTTAGTTTGTAGTTAGTATCTCATATAATTTGAACAAAGATTTTTCTTTCTTCTTTTATCTAAGTATTCTCATATTCATACCAATATGCAGCATGTTATCTTCTGTTGGGATAGGAAAATCTTCCCAAGTGGTGCTTGAGAGGAGGAGGCTTTGGTAGGAAGGGGAACAAGGTGCAGCCTCCCAATGATTCTTGGTCAAGTGGATTAGTTGTTATATGCTAAGGCCAAGAAGTCCTGAAGAACTGGGAATGACGTGGAGTTTAATCCTGAAGAATTTGTAATGTCCTGGGCTACCGGGACAGTGATGGAGAAATCCAGGGCCCTACCTGGAGTACTCACTGGACCCAGAAGGGCACCACATTCAGCGACATGCAACCATGGTCCTTAATCTACTAATTCTCCAGTTCCATATACAGCTGTTACTCATCTCTTTTTGGCCAGGTACTTAACGACATCAAGAAAATATCTTAAGAGGGGCTGGAGCGATAGCACAGCGGGTAGGGCGTTTGCCTTGCACGCGGCCGACCCGGGTTCGAATCCCAGCATCCCATATGGTCCCCTGAGCACCGCCAGGAGTAATTCCTGAGTGTAGAACCAGGAGTAACCCCTGTGCATCACCGGGTGTGACCCAAAAAGAAAAAAAAATATCTTAAGAGAGTAACAATTTGCTTTAGGATGATAAGATATTCCCTCACATTAATAGTCAATTTAGGGGCCTGAGCGATAGTACAGCAAGTACGGCATTTACCTTGCAAGCGACCAACTCAAGTCCAGTCCCCTGCATCCCATATGATCCCCTAAGCACTGCCAGGAGTAATTCCTGAGTGCAGAGCTGGGAGTAACCCCTGAACATCGTGAGTATGACTCAAAAAGAAAAAAAAAAAACAGTAAATTTAACAAAAATAAAACTTTTCAAGATGATAATGCTTGCTTTGATCTGAAATGTCTTCATCTAATGTATAATTAAGAAAAAATCAGTAGATAGTTTTATCTTTTTTTCGGTACTTTTATTTGTTTGTTTTCTTATTTTCCATTATACTTATGGCAAAGGAATAATTAAAGGTAAATACATACCCCCCATGATAATTTTCCTAACATCTCACTTTGCTCAATAATGCAAATTTTAGACAATTAACAAAACCTACATACTCACCTCAACAAGTAAACTCTATTTTTCGTTGTATTTTTTAAAATTTATTGAGGTAATTTGGGTTACAACAGTGTTCATATAATTGTTTTATACTTGCAATGCTACTTCACAAGCCCCACAGCCATTTTCAGTAACTGCCACCAGTGTTCTGAGGTCCCTTTTCTCTCCTTATCCTTTGAAGTTTTGGTTCGCTTTTCAATTGGCCATATCTCATAATTTATTTCCTTTGGGGTCCAGCTAATCCCAGCTAATTCCCTTATATTTCACATATCAGTGCAAATTCTTAGTATTTGTTTTTTCCTTCTGATTCACCTTATTTAGCAAGACACCCAGCAATTTCAACTAGTTTGCAACAAATACAATTTGTTTTTCTCATAGCTGAGAGATAATTAATAAAGCCTTAATGCTATGAAAATTAGCTATATAATACAGTCTTACAACCCCTTCCTTACTGTAAGTCATAAACTTATAACCGTAATATGAGTTCAGTTTTTATTTTAATTTTGTAATAATTAACTTTGAAGAAATATTATCTTTATTGCCTGTAGCAGGCTGTTGATGATAAAGAAAATATATATTAGGGAGATGGAACATTTTGTGGCAAATTAATTTGTCTAGAATTTTTTTTGTGCTATATTTGATCTTTGTATTTATTTTTGTTTATTTATTCTCTTATTTCAGACAATTAGTGGCAAAACATCAAAACATAAAGCAATTATACAGATTATAGATCATTTCTACAGATGTAGATACAATGTGCACAACATCTAGGTAATAACCTCTTATATGTATTATATCTTTTGAATCTTTTCAGTGCCAGTTCTCTTCAATATAAAATTTCATTCAGTGCCAGTTATTTTTAATATAAAATTGAGACTAACCTATCCTAAAGGCTTCCTCTATATGTTTACTTTAGTATAATTATTTATTTGTTTTAAGTTATTCACTCACTAACACATATTTCAATAAAATTTTTGAGATTTTCTCTTTTGGGACAAGGGTGAGGCATCTCAACCCAGTGATATTCAGAGCTTACGCCTGACTCTGCACTCAATGTTCACTTCTGGCACTGCTCAGGAGACCATACTGCCAGAAATTAAATCAGGCCAGTCACATATATATCCATTATATATCTCCATAGCCCCTGTAGCATCTTTTATGTGCTAGGTTTAATATACTTATTGAACACAACATTTAAACTATATTATATATGTTTTATACATACATATATACATGCATTTTAAACATACATATATTTGTTAGGGAGTGCTCAAAAAATGCTCAAGCAATAACCCAAGTTCACTCAGTGATATTTGATTAACTGGCAATATGGCAGTTGTCAATGGCTTCCAGAGCTATCCCCAGTGAGTTGGGGGACATAGTATATAGTGCTAAGGTGAACAAAAATGAAGTTCTTACACATACTACACTGAACACTGATCACTAAGATCCTGAAAATAGTTTTTTGTTAATGAACATCTAACATTTTATCTATGTTCATATTTGATGACAGGATTTGATTTTTATTACAAAAGTCTACAGTTCCATTTAATATCTAAATTTGATTATCACTCTCTATTGAATTTTACTTTTTACTGCATCTTAAATCTTTTGTGTTGCGTGAACGTTCATGCGGTCGGAGGCGCTGAGACAAGGAACACAAAAGAAATGTATGTCATGGAGGGTCTAGGTTCTCTCTGACTCTTAGACAAAGGTAGAGAGCCCCGTAATCAACTTTTATTGATCATGGAAACTCTTACGGGCGCAATACAGTCACCAAAGGAGTTACAGGAGTTACGGGAAAATCATGCAAAGTTCTTCTGCATACTGGAAAACAAACAATGTAGGATCTACATACTGACAAACAAGCTAAGTACCTAGGATCTGCATACTGACAACAAACAGGCTTAAGCAGAACCAGGGATCTGTGAGAAAAGGAAAACTGAAAATTGCTATAATTTAGGAAATTATTTACTAAGGCAGCCAGCCAAAAGAATATGTTCAACCTCATCCAAACCACTGGGTTCATACTGGTAGCTCAGTCCAGCCCCAACACTTTTGTTCCAGATTTAAGGTCTTGATGTTGAATAGAATGAAAACACATGGATAAAATGTGAAAATCACTATATCACTCTCATCAGTGTCATCTCGTTGTTCATCGGTTTACTTGAGCAGGCACCAGTAACATCTCCATTCGTCCCAGCTTTGAGGTTTAAGCAGCCTGTCCTTCTCGTTTTTCCCAAAGATTGAAGGCTCTTTTCAGGGTCAGGGGAATGAGACCTGTTATTGCTACTGTATTTGGCATATCGAATATTCCACGGGGAGCTTGCTAGGCTCTTTCGTGATAGCACCTTCCCCAAAGGAACAAAAAATACATTAATCTTTAAACTATACTCAGACATTGGTGTTTTAAAATACTCTTTTCTACCAACTTAATATGCTTAAAATTTAACCAAATTATGTATCTGTAATAAAAACCTTAGTGAAACTATATTAGTCTGACATCTAACATTAAAATGTGAAAATAAAAAAGGAAATAAACATGTTTGAGTCAATGTCATTTTTCTCTTCTTTAGAGTGAAACATATCTGGACATGTGTACAGAAATCAGCAGACTCCAAATAATTAGTAATCTTGGGGTAGGCATAGGTCAAAATTCAAGAAATGAACACATGTATACTGTCAGGGCCAGAGAGTGCAGTGGTTAAGGTGCCTGCCTTGCCTGCAATTGAGACTGGTTTGATCTTCACAAAAAATATGGTCACCCATGCACCACCAGGTGTGCTCACCATTGCTGTGCTCAAAACCAGCAATGGAGAAATTCCTGTGTTCAGAGCTAGCCTATGTTTAGAGCCCCGCTGAGTGTGACCTAAACCTCGGCTGTGTCTGTATGTCTTCCAAAAGCATTTTTTAATCCAAAATAACTGGCTCTGGTTTTGCATTACCAAGAGCAGTATGGAAAGTTGATCTCCATAATAATCCTACCTGTTAGAGATGAAAATAATAAAAGCCTATGCATTAAGGAAGATGAATCTTGAAGAAAATAACAGTGTAAAATGATTCTTTTAATGAAAATTATTTAAAAGATATGTTTCAGGATTTCCTAGGATGACAGAGAGTAACACAGTGTTAAAGAGATGTTTAATATCTCTGGGAGAAAAAAAAAAAAGCTAAACTTTTTCTGAAATGTTCATAACACGGCTATTAGAAAAGAAGGCATTGTCTGCCCTATTCTGTTATTAGACCTAATTCCAGTCTGAAGATCTCTTTTACAAATGACATGGCCCTAGACTCCAAGACTCCCAAAAAGCTGTATTGTTTCATAAATTCAGTATGGAATAATAAAATCTCTATATTTTAATGACAATAAACAAAGAAAATTTGCAAGCTGGTCCTGAATCCACAAGACAGTTCATAGACATCCATTCTGGGGTATTTAATAACACCATCTGATGAAATGTTACAATTCACTGCAAACATGGCACAGTCAATTCTTCACTTATGAAGAAGTGGGTAATTCCTGATATGTATCCAATTGTCATCCTGAAAATAGGGGATATTTGGAGCAGTGCAGGTTCCTATAGTAAATGATTAATGTGTATTTTTCTGATCCTGACAGATTCCAAAAGAAGAGCAGATTGCTACCCATAAAACTAAGCAGCGTCAATGTAGAATTACTGGAAGAATCCAAAAGTCTTTGCAGAAATGTTGTGCTTACTCCAGTGTTTCTCAAAAACCAGCTATTTTAAAGGGGCCAGGGTCAATATAAATGAAATAAATGGAGGCTAAGATAAAATATGTCAGAAAATTTGCCGAAAGGTTATTTTAAGGTGGCATGTTAAAAACAATAATGGGCCATTAGGCTGTCTTGCTAAAGGCATTAAAGTCACAGATGCAATGTATGAGTCACATGGGCCAGATTTTCCACTTTATATATATAAAAACACTGATATTAAATTTCCAGTAAAAGTAAAATGCTACAACTTCTGTGTGTATTATTACAAATGTTTAAGTCAAATTTAGGTAAAAAAGAAAAACATTTAAATTTCATACATGTGCAATCACAATCTTGCACATTATATTTGCACAATAGTACAGATTTTGAGGTATTCTATTATAATATGCACTCAAATATTTTAATTTCTTATTTTATAAACATACTGATTTTTAATTTTAAGAAAAATATCTCCTTGTCAAAGGCACTAATGATTTATTTTTAAAACAAAATGAGGAGGACCTCCAGTGATATGTGATATCTTAGGAATTAAATGATATTTAAGAAATTATAATTGCAGTTTCTGAAACTTTAGAACAAACAGAATCTAGTGCACAGATGTTCAAGAAGTACTTGATAACAGAAAGAATATCTATTAAACCTTTATTGCTTTGAAAAATAGTTGCATAATACTTCCTTATAACCCATTTTTTTACTACCAGTTATAAATTAGTTACTATAACATGTGTCCAATTTTTATTTTAGTTGTGCAATAATTCACTGTATCACTGCCATCCTGTTTTTCATCCATTTGCTCGAGTGGGCCTCGGTAACATCTCCATTCATCAATGTCACGTGCTAGTATAGCCCGATGCATATTGGGGGCTCTGTCAGGGTCAGCAGAATAAGGACCGTCATTGTTACTGTTTTAGGCATACCAAGTACGTCACAGTTAGCTTGCGAGCTTCTTCTGTGTGGCCGGGATACTCTCGGTAGCTTGCTGTGCGGGCGGGATACTCTCTAATCGCCTTTACAGGTGTTCCTAGTCATATAATAAATCTTTTACTTAATAATACAGGCTGTTGATGATAAAGAAAATATACATTAGGGGCCATAGAACATTTTTGGCCAGTTTACTGATCTAGAAAACTTTCCTTTGCTTCCTTGTATTTTTGTATTTATTTTTGCTTCCTTATTTATCATCTTAGACAATTAGTGGCAGAGCATCTAAAATGAAGAGATTATACAGATTATAGATAATTCCTACAGATGTAAATACAATTTTCACAACATCTAGGCAATTCCCCTGTTCCTTTCTGGTGGAAATTCGGGGTTTTACGTGTTTGTGACTATTTTAATTACATATGCTCTATCAACTATGCCAGATGGAAAGTTGTGTGGTTCTCATATTTATACAGTCATCATTACCTATTTAATTACTTTTCTGAACATCTTTCATTCTCATGTATTTTAATTTTTTTCAAAACAGTTGGAAAAATCTTCTATTAAAAAATAAAAGCTCCTATTTTTCCATCCAGAGATACCCGGGAGCTCAGGAGTTTTGGAGAGCTGACTTGTGACCCCGCTGCTATGCCCAGTCACAGCAGGCAAGCTGTGCTGTGTGTGCTTTGGGACTCCCGAACACAAACTCAAGCATTGAATGGGTCTCTGTGAGGACGATTTGTACAGCAAAAGAGGAAAGAAACAGAATATGACACAAAACTTCAAATACTGAGCCTACAGAACCCCAGTAAATTATGCTGGCACACAGGGACAAATTAAAAAGATAGCTGCTTCGGAAATTTGTGTCTGTCTGTATTGAGAGAATCACAGGCAGGATTACAATTGTTAGAAATTTTTATGATTTAATTCTATTAACTTGATCACTGAACAGGATAGTTTACATTTCTAATTTTCCAGTTTTGCACCGGACACATAATTTTAGGGGGAAAAAATACATGGTGTTCCTGATGCTCTGCCTCACCCTGTCTCCACTGGACCTCTCGGCTTAGGTGAAATTCAGTTTTGGTCCCTCTGGAAAATTCAGGGAAGTGAGAGGAGATTACACAGCTGGAGACTCCTGGTGACAGGCCCTTCCTGCACTGGTGGACGGAAAGGAAAGGCACTGCCACCCAGTGTTCTCACGGTACATATTTCCAGCAGGTTCTAAACCGACGATGCAAAGCAGGTGGGAGTCAGCAGAGAAACAAGCCAAGAGAAAGAGTCCCTTTCCTTGAAGTGGAGGGGAAAAAAAAATAATTCAAAAGCGTCTGAGAAAACCGAAGTAGGGTAATTCCCTATTCCAAACATACAGAAGTCACAGGAACCTTATTCTTTGGTTTCTAGACACAGTTTTAAGTTTAGCACAACAGGGAGAAGAAAATTGGAGGTTAGTGAATCCAGTGGGGCAAGAGGTGAAGAGGCCTAAATTTCAGCCCGACAACAAGGCAAGTACAAAGAATACAGTTTCTCTTTCATGTGCTTTGATCGTTTTTCCTTTTCTATCCTTAATGAATACTTTCTCCAAATTGAAAATAAAACACTGCATTCTATTAAGTCGTTTCCTCCCTCCTAGGGAATTGTAAATGGATGAGTGCTTTTCTCATCTAAAAATCAGACTATATATATAGTTCATAGATATATATGTCACATATATTCATATATATACCTCATATGCATATGCTTGTATATGAATATTTTTCTTTTTTTGTTGGGAATCAGGCAATGGACAGAGAAAGAGGGAAAAGAACCCATACCCAAAAGTAAATATTAGTTTACTTAGAGGCTTTTACAATTCTAATTACTGGCACTGATCAAATTCAGTCTGTAATATAGGAAAATTTGTAGTAAAGGCATAAAATCACACATCTGTCATGAGAAGAGGGTAGAATTGAGACAAAAAAAATACTCACCTCTTCTTTATGCCTCCCACCCAACGCCCTCCACTCACCCTGCATTAGTCCCTAATGTTACCCTGAATGGTGCATGATGAAATGTGATCTTTCGTTGTTGTTGTTTTTGCTTTGGGCTACAACTAGCAGTGCTCAGCGATGACCCCTGACTCTGCTCTCCGGAATCATTCTTGGGCTGCTCTGGAGACCATACATGGTACCATTGACCAAACCTGGCTCAACTGCATCCAAGGCAGAAATCCTACCAGAGGCACTATCTCTTCAGTCACTGAAACAAGGTTATATTCCATTTTGCATTGATATGATCTTACCATTTTTTTGTGTTTCGCACAAGAAAATATGTAGGCTTTCATATGTAGGCTTCTACAGTACAAAAACACAGTTTTCAAAGCAGTTTTAACATTCATTGATGCTTACAGCTCACTTGGGTATGAAGGACCTTTGCCATGGTGGGAGGACACTTCCATATGCATTTGTGTATGTACTTGGTCAGTGACTGTATACATGACAGATAAGTTCTCTCCAACTAAATGATTTCAATGACTTTATTAATAAAATACAAAATACTCATATGTACAAGTCACCTTTTCTCCCCAACTGATGGCTTTGATTACTTTGACAGACTAAGATACGCTAATGATACAAATTAGGAGCAAAAAGAATTAAAAGGGTGTTTAACTCTGATGCCAAGCTGTCAATTTCCTATAGTGCTAACAACTTACAGATAGATGATTAAAATTGTTTCGTTTAGGAATTTTGAATATTTTAAAAATTGAATGGGTTTCTGGGGGAGGAAAAAAGAAAGAAAAAGCTGTGCTTAGCTAATTAGACATCCTATTTGATTTAACAATAGAACAGGATTATGCTTTGAGCATCAAGATTATTCTGCATTACTATAAAATCCTACATTTTTCTATTACAAAACCTATTTGCAAATTTTGCCCAGTCTATTCTTTCTATTTCTTATATTTGATAATAAGCATACATTTTCTCTATGTGTAAGTATATGGAGTGGTAATTAAATAAATATATCAGTGGTTATTACTTTTTATTTTATGTCAAGTCTTTTCAAAGTTATTTTGTCTTTATGCTTTTACTTATCTGCCTATTAATTGAAGAGAGGGAGTGGAAGGCTGGGTAATATTTGATTTATTCTAAGTACAAAATTGAGTCATTTTATATTGTTTTTATGTACGCTTTAGGGTACTATGGTTGATTATATTCTTCTAGTCCAGTTATGGATTATTAAAATAGTTGGGAAGACTGGAAGACAGAGGTGAAGATATTTGTAGCCCAGACACACCTTTTGTGTTTTTGTGAATTTTTCTTCAGCTAGGATGTCGTTCAGTCCACAGTGAAAAGAGAGAGTCTAAATAAGTATCAAAACGACCACACTTTTCTGTAATATAAACTAGTTTTAATATAAATTAAAACTAAAATGTTGTTCTTTGGCAAGACAAATTACAGGGTTATTTTTTTGATGGAAAAATGCTATATTCTGAGTCATTCAATTTTTATTTATTAATCTTTAAACAACTAGCACTTTGACTCATTTTAGTTCATGAGGAATATTTACATAAGTGATCAATTGTTTCTCATAATTCTAAAGAAAAATTGATGAGTTTAATATATACATTGCATCTCTAGACCTGCTCTTACCTTCTGTACCTATTTGTCTTCCCTTCATAAAATGACTTCTATGGACTACATGAATATAATCTTGTGCGGTCATGAAAAATAAAAGTAGGTTAGTTGACTCTCTTTTGAGATTGTCATCAGTTAATTGAGGGCGGGAGAGCTGGTCCAATACACAGACATTCTCTTCTAGATTCTTCAGACTGGTGATAATTAACAATTTCTTGCAGTTCCCCTGAACTCTATTCAAACTTTTATTATAACTAAAATTTTAAATAAATTCTGATTTTTTTTTCAAAATTTGAATTGTTATTTCCCATAGTTGGAAACTAAGGATCAAAATTTCGGCCACGCCTAAATCAATTACATTAAAGTTCCTACAGATAATAGAATTAAATCATTCCAATGTACTACTTTGTATGTTTCTAAACTTCATTATTTATCAACTAAGTAAAATTCTAATCATCTTGCTTTGCATTCTGAGAAATGCATCGAAAATTGTGAAAAGTATTGTGACATTGGACCTGAGCTCGCACAACATATATAGGCAGCAGATGTATTTATGCTAGAACAGAACCTAAAGTATGAAGTTTAGAGTTCTACTTGATTTAAAATATAAAGTGCATCTCTTACTAAATGAATGACCATGAGTAAATGATTCAATGCTTTGAAATTTAAATTGCAAATAAAATATTTACATATAAGTTTGGAATTTTAAAAAGAATTTTTAAGTAATCTGTGTATACACATTAATTAACTATATTATAAGGTTTTAAGATGTCACCATGAGAATATATGAATATCAAAATTTTTAGATAAAAGTTCTAATATACATCTAAAAACAAACATTGTCATATTACAGTTGATAAATAATTGATAATGTCATGAACATTTTAGTAGATGAAGAATGTTTACAAACAGCTTTCAAAAAAAAGAGGATAATTAAAAAACAGTCCGAGTTTGCATTTCATTTGATCTTCAGAATTCAAAGTATTTTCAAGAATTCCTAAATTCTATAACTGAAGAAACTGAAAAACTTGGTAATTTATTTTAGCTAAGTTCATTAAATTATATTTAAAATATTCTGTTTGGGTATAAAATGTATTCTTTCAGTTCAGTATTTTGCTACTGGCAAAGTTCACATCAAAATAGAATTTTAAATGATATCTGATAAAGACAGTCTCTAGAGAATATGTGTGGTTTTACAGAAATTGTAACAAATACTCTTCTTCTTAGACATATTTAATTGATACAAATTATCAAAGATTTTAACACTGAACTTATATTTGATGATCTATTGAAAAAAATGGTACACTCAGTGCATATATGTGTGTGTTTGTGTATGTTTATTAGCTATTTTGACCAGATGATAATGATGATTGTATGTTGAATAATAAAAAAGGTTTCTGAGGGTAGTCAAAATAAAATTAATATTCAATATTATTATTCTAATCAGATAGAATAATTGGCATCTATATAAATCTAAGTTAATGATTTAAATAACACAGTAGAATAATGAGTTGTTTATAACAAATAACCATGACTTTTAAGTGAGAAAACATAAGCAAAAAAGTCATATTCAAATTATATCACTGTCACTGTCACTGTTACTGTCATTCCATTGCTCATCGATTTGCTCGAGCGGAAACCAGCAATGTCTCCATTGTGAGACTTATTGTTACTTTTTTTGGCATATCGAATACACCACAGGTAGCTTGACAGGCTCTGCCATGCGGGCAAGATATTCTCAGCAGCTTGCCGGGCTCTCTGAGAGGGGTGGAGGAATCGAACTCGGGTCGGCCACGTGCAAGGCAAACACCCTACCCACTGCACTTTGGTGTCAGCAATTCTGTAATTCAGTATTTTTCCTCAAGTTTTTAAATAATCTCTGTAGTTACATTTTTTCCTTAAAATAGATTATATGGGTGGACTGCAGAGACAGTACTCTCCCTCGTACTTTGCATCATTCATAGTACCCTGAGTACCACTATTTAACACTACAAATTAGAATGGTCAATGTTCGAATGGTGAGAAGCAACAAGTGTTGAAGAGAGAATGGTGAAAAAATCCTATAATACACTTTTTGAAACTTTGGTGCAAACTCTTAAAAAGTTTTACCAAAAAAAAATAAAGAAATTTCCATAGGATCCTCCAATAATATTCATAAGCAGATATTTGAAAGACAGAAAAACAGTAAGTGGGTAGGATATTTGTATGAGTATTCTATTTATGTTTTGTTCCTTGGTTTGAGGTTTGAGGATTACACCCAGAGCTGCTTAGGGCTTACGCCTGACCCTGTGTTCGAGGTAAATTTACTGCTGGGGAGAACTCAAGGAGCAATATGTGGTGCCTCAAATGGAACCTGCACCAGCTTGCAGAACAAAGCCCCTGTCTGCTGTACTATCTCTAGGACCCATGCATGACCACTTATTTTTGTTTATTTATTTATTTTTATTGAATCAGCGTGTCACTATGAGATACAGTTACAAAGCTTTCATGATTGAGTTTCAGTCATACAATGTTCCAACATCCATCCCTCCACCAGTGTACATTTCTCACCACCAGTATCCCCAGTATCCCTCCTGCCCCACCCTCACCCCAGCCTGCAGGGTGGCAGGTACTTCTCTCTCCCTCCCTCCCTCCCTCCCTCCCTTCCTCCCTCCCTCCCTCCCTCCCTCCCTCCCTCCCTCCCTCTCTCTTTTTCTCTCTCTCTCTCTCCCTCCCTCCCTCCCTCCCTCTCTCTCTCTCTCTTTCTCTCTCTCTCTCTCTCTCTCTCTCTCTCTCTCTCTCTCTCTCTCCTCGTTAATAATACAGATACTGAGATGCTGTCATGTTTAGTCACTTGCCCACTTTTAGCACACATCTCCAAGCTGGAACAGACCCTTCCAACAATTATTGTCACAATGGTCCCTTTTCTATCCCAACTAACCTCTCCCCCAGTCCTTGAGGCAGGCTTCCAACCATGGTCTATTTATCCTAACCCTTGTTTCTACTGTCCTTGGGTGTTAGTGTCTTACTCTGTTTGGGTCCTTTTCTTTTTTAATCCCACAAATGAGTGCAGTAATTCTATGACCATTTCTCCTTCTGAGTTACTGTATTTAACATGATGCTCTTCATTTTCAATCACTTATAAGCGACTTTCATTACTTCATTTTTTCTAACATTTGTATAGTATTCCATTGTATAGTTGTACCATAGAAAATAAACAAGATAGATAAACCACTAGAAAGACTCACAAGGAAAGAGAGAAAAAGAGCCCTGATAAACAGAATCAGAAATGAAAGAGGAAACATCAAAACAGAAACCACAGAAATTAAAAGAATCATCAGAGATTTGCTATGCCATGAAACAAGAGAACCTCAAAGAAATGGATAAATCCCTGTACTCCTGTAATCTCCCAAGGCTGACCCAAGAAGACTTGGCTTATCTGAACAGACCTATCACTATCAAAGAAATGGAAATGGTAATAAAATGTCCCCTGAAAAACAAAAGACCTGACCCATATGGATTCACTAGTGAATTCTTTCAAACCTTTAAAGAGGACCTACCCCCAGTCCTGTTCAAGCATTTCCAGGAAATTGAAGAAACAGAAACATTTCCAGTTTCTATGAGGCTAAAATCAGACACAGACACCACAAAAAAAAAAAAAATCACAGGTTGATGTTCCTGATGAACACAGATATAAAGATCCTCAACAAAATACTTGCAAATAAAATCCAATGACCCATCAAAAAGGATCATACATTTCCTTCTCTCTCCAAAGGGAGCATAACATGACATTTGCCATAACCATACCGCTGGACCCTAAGCCAGGCTGTTTGTTTCACTTGTTGTGCCCCAGAGGGGGGAGGATGAGACCCCTCCCTGCCCCAAAAGACCCAGCCCCTGAAGCTGGAAACTTCCATAACTCAACTACCGCCATGCTCAGAGCTGCTCTCCACATGCTCATGCTGAGCCTCACCCATAAATGGATCCCTGGAAAACTCAGGTATGAGAGACTTTGTGAATGAGAACTCTGGGTTCAATGGGACCAGGAATGAAGATCTCCCACCCATATCCCCCTATCTCCGGCAACTCAGCAGTCATGCACATAAGCAACCTCTGGCTGGCACCAGATGATTTCATCATCAGCCACCATCCAGATTTCATGTCCTTCTCTCCTGGAAGGAAGCATAACATGACACTTGTTATAATGATGCTGCTGGATGTGGCGCAAGGCTATTTCACTCGGCGACACCAGAGGGAGACATGTGAGACCCCTCCTTGCTCCAAGGGACCCAGCCCCGGCAGCCAAAAACCTCCAGAACTCAACCTCCGCCATGATCACAGCCACTATCCACATGCTCGGGCTGAGCTTCATCCATGAGTGAATCTTCAGAAAACCCAGGAAACATTCAACCAGCTCCAGGATTGGAGGGTGGCCCGTTGGTCTGCACATGACTATTTGGAGTTTGCTGCATATAGTTGCAGAGGTTCGTGCAAGAAAGAGCAGGAAGTATGTATTGTGTAGAAAACAATAGCTACACAGCCATACAGGTCAAAGATGTCATAGGCAATTTTCTAGTTACTGCACAATTGCCAAGTCTAGAACTTCTGCTCTGTCTTGCTGAGGGTTATCTGTCATAAAGAATCTGTAATCTGGAAACCAGAGAGATAGGAAGAAGTTAAAGTGCTAGTCTTGACTCTATCCCTGCTACTACATGGTCTTCTGAGCCTTGTTGACTGTAGCCCGAGAGGCCCTCTGGTCAAACAGCAGTCCCTCTTTAGGCGGTTGCATTGAACCACAGGAGCGGAGGGCCCCATGTCTCCAGAGCATCTGTTGGGGGATGCCTGCTCCAAAATAAATGTTATAATCTGGAGAGTATTTTGCCTTAATGTGTCATATGTTAAGAATACTAAGAATTTATATGTTGTGCTTCGTGACTGGGTTGAGTAGCCTAGTCCATTCCCTTTTGTATCTTACTCACTGGAAAAGTAGAGAATGTTTTGAGATTCATGAATTACATTAAATATCAAGGCTGATTACTCTGCTTCATGACACCATACAAAGCTCCTTAGATAAATTCAATTGCATCTAACCAAGTAGGATTCATCCCCAGGATGCAAGGATGGTTCAACACTCTAAAGTCAGTCAACATAATACATCATATCAATAAAAGAGAAGATAAAAGTCACATGATCTTATCAATAGATGCAAAGAAGGCATTTGACAAGATCCTACAAGACTATTTTTAATTTTGCATTAATTACAAGAATCCAGCAATCAAGGGAAGGGCAAAGAAGCTGTGATATTTATACTTGATGAACTATTATTCTACTACTTACAAAGATGAAGCTGTGTGTTTGGTAACAAAAATAGATTTTTGAGGTAATAATGCTAAATAAAATAAAGAAGAAAGTGACAAATATAAGATGCATTCTCTCTATATGTTGACTGTGAATAAATAAAGCAAAGGAACTAGCAAGAAGTAACAAAATAAACTTCTACATTCAGCAAAAGCTATAGTGGTACCTGAGGGAAAGGGAAGATAGTGGGAGGAATGTGTCGAGGGTAACTTTTGGTGGTGGGATGGCACTAATCAATTTAGCAGTGGGATGAATCTAATCAATTCACATATGGAGGTGTGATGCTAAACTCCTGGCATTCCTAATATTGTGCACTAATGATAAATCAGCAAACATTTTACCAAAAAACAAAAAAAGGTGAAGCTTGATGAATAGTATAGCAGACCAGACATTTGCCTTACATGCAGCTCCCTCAGGCTTGATGCCCAGCACCTGAGCTGGTCTTCCCTGAGTGTTTCAAGATTGATCCTTGAGAACAGAATAAGACATAAGCCCTGAGCATGACAAAATATAGCCCAAAACAAAACCAAAAAAAACCCAAATATTTAAATTTAGTGTGAAGAATTCTAAAATCTCAATGATATGAGCATGGCCCAATTTCAAAGTATTCAACACCTGAAACCAATAATGAACTGTTATAAGCAAGTCTCTGTAACAAATAAAGGATAAAAAATAAGATTAGTTAATCTCTCTGAAATTCAGTTTCCTCATCGACTAAATGAAAATACCAATTCTAAACAAAGTTATATAGTTAGAAAAAATATACAATAAAAGCTTTGAATAGGGTTTATAATATTTTTTGAGAATTAAGGAATGTATGGGGAGGTTTCCTTAGCTATTTGTGGAGCTATGGGGAACATTCCTTGCAGTACTTAGTATAGTTGTTTAGAATTGATGGTCCAGTTCTCAGTTGTGAGGTGTTCTTTGTTCCCAGTGACGCAGAGGCCTGTAAAGCCACTCACAGGTGGTGAGGATAAGCCAGTGTTATGACTGGTGAATACACACAGGAGGACAGGTGGTACCAGAATTCAAACTTCATGCCTTTTACATACAAGGAATGCTGTCTACCTCTGTGAGTTATGGTCCAGGCCCCACGGAAGCTATTTTTCAGTAAATCACAGATGCTAGTAGAAGTGGTTATACAGAAAATACCTTCAATAAGTCCTCCTAACTAAACACACTTTTTCCTGCTATATTTCATTCAACTATTAGTCAAGAATTATTATTTCCACAAGTCATCATCATGACTCATCATCATCCCATTGATCATTGAATTTCTCAAGCAGTCTCAGTAACGTCTCCATTCGTCCTAGCCCTGAGATTTTAGAAACCTCTGTTTACTCATCCTTTTCAATGGTGCTGCATTGGAGGCTCTTTCAGGGTCAGGGAAATGAGACCCATCAGTGTTACTGGTTTTGGCATATGAATACGCCATGGGGAGTTTGCAAGGCAAACTCACAAGAAATATTTTTAATTTCAATTTGCAGAAAATTGTTCTCATGTTCATCAGGATATAAATCCATAACTCATGATCCTCAAAATTCAGTAAATTAGTTTTATTTTGATACTTGGTGATTATCCGCTATATTCTTTTTATTGACTCAAGAAAGAAAATGTCATTGTATCAATGTAGTTAAGATTTCTGGTGGATTAGAGAAAACATTTTTTTTGTTTTCTTTATGACAAAGTCTTTGCAGTGACATATATGAGTGTGAAAAGAAAGATATGGCTGACAATTTCCACATAAGAGAAGCCATGATGAACATGTATGTATCTGACTCTTCATGTGTCATGCAGTGACAACACACTTAGTAGAAAAATCATGTTAATTCTGATCTTTACTTGAAATCAGTATCTTCCGGTAACAAGAGCCAAAAGCAGCCAACTACAACAAATTTGACTTTATTATCATTTATCATTTTAGCCAGTTTGAAATGTTACCCTTTTAAATAAAAGGTAGAGCCCTAAAGCATATATAGACCTTCCCATTATTAAATGATAGAAAAATCAAGGATTAAATACACATTTTGTGCATTTTATCCAGCTATACAGTACATAGTAAAAGACCAAGTTGATCAAAAAAGCTTTTTGCAGTCTCTGGGCTGTTTATTCTGGTCATCATTTCTTTGGACATTTAGAAGCTTCTCTATTTAATGTATTTCCATATGCTTATCATTGCTTCAACTTACTTTGTCATTGGTAATTCTTTTTTAAAGACAACTCTACCTTCAATGATGTTGTGAGTTCTATCAATATATTCATTCTTCTTGATTTGACTTTTGTGTAAAGCATTAGAAAGATATCTGACTTCATTTTTTCACATATTGTCAAACAGTTTTCCCAAAACCACTTGTTGAAGAGGTTTTACTTGATTTCAATTAACATGTTTAGCTCTTTAGCAAGATTAAATGACTATATGCTTTTCAGGCTCTTTCAAAATATTCAATTCTATTCTAGTGATCTGAAGTTCTGTCATTGCTCCAGTACCATACTGTTTTAATTACTACTGTTGTGAAGTGCAGTTTGTAGTTCAGTTTGAAGTTGGGAAAGTAATATTTCTTCTTTTCAAGAGGATTGCTTCGGTATTTGAGGGTGGGGGTAACTGTTCCATATGAATTTCATGAGTATTTGATCTGTTTCATTTGAAAATTTTCATGAGTATTATAGGGACTGCATTGAATCTGTATAATACTTTGGGAAGTATTGCCTTTTTAATGATGTTAATCCTCTGAAACCATGAGGAGGGAAAGTGTCTCCATTTCCTCTTGTCTTCTTTTATTTCTTAAAGTAGTGTTTTGCAGTGGACTGGAGCAATAGCACAGTGGGTATTGCAGTGATAGTAGCACAGTGATAACAAGGATGTTTACCTTGCATGTGGCTGACTAGGGTTCAATTCCTCTGTCCCTCTTGGAGAGCCTGGCAAGCTACTGAGAGTATCCCGCCTGCACGTCAGAGCCTGGCAAGCTACCCGTGGTGTATTCTATATGCCAAAAACAGTAACCACAAGTCTCATAATGGAGATGTTACTGATGCCCACTTGAGCAAATTGATAAACAATGGGATGACAGTGTAGTGCAGTGCAACGATATTTTGAAGTTTCCTTTGTGTAGGTCCTTCACATCTTTAGTTATACTGATTCCCAAGGTACATTATTTTCTGAGACACAATTGTGAACAGGATTGTTTTTATTTTATTTTACCTTATTTTTGACTTTTTTGGACAAACTCAGCGATGTTCATGATTACTGCTGGCT
This sequence comes from Sorex araneus, assembly GCF_027595985.1. NCBI lineage: Eukaryota > Metazoa > Chordata > Mammalia > Eulipotyphla > Soricidae > Sorex > Sorex araneus. The sequence continues at coordinate 120,495,704 of NC_073305.1, read as the reverse complement.
CTACAATCATGAATTACTCATGGCAGTGCTCAGGGGACAATATGGGATGCCAGGGTTCAAATTCAGGTCAGCCACATGCAAGGGAAACGTCCTATCCGTTGTACTATCACTCAGGCCTTCAAGATTGTTTTATAAATATCTCTTTCTTCTCTTTCATTATTTGTATAAAGGAACACCATGAACTTTTACATATTGATTTTATAAACTGCCACTTTATTAAACAAATATATTGTTTGTAGGAGTATTATTTTTTGTGTGTGGCCTTTAGCATTTTCTAAGTGTAGTAACATATCATTTGCAAATAGTGATTACTTGACTTCTTTCTTTCCTACCTGGATGCCATTGATATCTTTTTCTTTTTCTTTTCTTTCTTTTTTTTATCCTCTTTTGCACAATTGCTATGGCAACTAAAGACAGTCCACAGACTGGGAAAAACTTTCTGCCCACCACTCATCTAATAAAATGTTAATATACTAAATATAAACAGTACTGATAGAAAAACATTGAGTACCAGCACCTCATACCAGAGAGACTGGCACTTATTAAAAAGAACAACAAAAACCAGTGTTGGTGAGAATTTTGGGGGAAAAAAAGATCCTCATTCATTATTGATAGGAATGTTGACTGAACCTCCCTTTTGGAATTCATATGGTAATTACTTAAAAAAACAGGAATTGAGCTCCCATACAACCCAGAAATCCCACTCATCAAAATATGATGATGATCCAAACTCACAATCTATACAAGACATCTGCATTCCTGTGTTCACTGCAGTTCAATTCACAGTATTCAAGATCTAGAAACAATCCAAGTGCTGAAGAACAGTTGGCTGGGCAAAGAAATCATAGTACACATAAAAAAAATGGAATACTACTTGGCAATAAGAAAGGTAAAACCATTTAACGTGTTGCTATGTAGATTATTTGGAGACTACCATATTAAGTGACATTAGAGGAAGAAAGACTGATACAAATGATCTCTCTCATATGTGAAATACAAAGATAGTTCAAAAGAGAATAGCAAATCCGCAAAGACAGTGGAAAAGAAGAGCAGAATTGTTCTTCAATAGGAAACTTGCTCCTGGATTAGAGGCTAGGAGAAGATAAATTAAGGAAGGAAACACTAAGAAAGCCGTGAAGAGGGAAAATGACTGCACGAGAGGCAGGTGGGGGAGACAGGAGAGTAACTGAGGACATTAGTGGATTGAAGTAGACACACTATCGAAGGGATCGGTGTTGGAACATTGTATACCTAAAAATAATAATGAATCACTTTAGAACTTTGTAATGAACAAGTGATTACAAATCTTAAAAATACTGAAAACATACCAAGTTTATATCAGTGGCTGCTCCATAATGAGCCAATCTCAGATATATGACACTAACTATACAAATCTGCAATAACTCTCAGATAATAATGCCAATGTTGGGGTATGAAATCACTGTAGTCTTTACACACTGCTTACTAATATTTAGAGAATAAAATGCTGCAATTTAAAGACTCAATCTTGAGTCTTTTGACTTTTTCAAATAAAGATTGCAGTGGGAAGATACCAAATTAGCTCTTTACCAAATAAATTGCTTGAAGCAATTTCAAAAATGTCTTAAAATGTGATTTATTTACAACTCCTTCTTTAGATATTAGATCTTTGTTCCTCTTTTCTTTAGTAAGAATATATCTATAATGTGTAATTAGCATAATTTTCCTTATCTCCAAGGGACCTACTGTGTTTATGTGTTTGTTTTGTTACAGTTTTCAGTAGAATTCTGGTGTGGGTTAACTCATATAATTGTAAGAGTTCTGTGGAATTTTTTTTTCAGTTAAGCTTGTCAGGGAAGAAATATGCAACAAATAATAAAATTGACGCAAACACTCATCAATCAAGAGCTGCCTGTCACTTCAGTGCCACTAGAAGTGTCCTCAGAGTGACAGCACAAATGTATGTTGGCAGACCAATCAAAGCTTTGGAAATAAAACCAAATGTTTCATACTGGCCCCTCAACTCTCTAAGGTTGTGACAGCTGGGTTGCAATCTTCTTTTTTATGTTAGTTTTGAATTTCTTTATTAAATCATTTCATTCCAATTCTTTGCTCTCATACGCATGCCAATACTGTTGACTGTAGAAAGTAGCGGATCTGTAATGATGGGAGAACAATGGTCTTTAGACATTTTTGTGAGTTATTTCAAAACTCAATGATAATGTTAGAATCTTTTATTCTTTTAGATGATAAGTATTTCAAGCATGGCAAAAGAACGTGCTTAAAACCAACCAAGATACATTTGAAGAAATGTGAATATATACTCCTAAAACATACATAGCATTGTAAGCAATCATTACCTTAAAATATTAAAAGTAGAACAAAAACTAAGATACAAGAAAAAAATCAATTATTACTCTCAGTTGTCACTATTTATATGCTGATAACATGCCATTCTTTTAACACAACATATAATGTAATGAAATAGTAAGAATCATTTGTGTACTATTTTTAAGTTGCTTTGGCTCTAAATAGAAAAGACCAAAAGCTATGTCAAATTTATTTTTGACAGTCTTTCTTTTACTGTCTTGATCTTAGTTATCATTATTATAGTAAAAACTCTAGAAAGATTTTTAAAATTTTAAATCTGCACTTAGTTCAATTTAAGTTATAGGAAGCATGGCAATGAAAGGAAAAAAATAACTGTTAATATATTAGAATAAATTAAAATATCCATTTCAATTTTTACTTCAAGCTGGCAAAGCAGATGTATTGTAAGAGACAACACTACCTAACTGAATTCTTCTTTGAATCTAACATTTTTTCCCTCGAGAAAAATATTCCTTTCCTTAAATATTTTACAAACTGGTTCTGCATAGAGGCCAAAGAAGATAAAAAAAAAATTCAATTACCTCCCATCACCATATTCTCCTTATTCAAGGGGAATATTGCAGCATTGAGATAACTTTGTTTTCTTAATCATGTGGAAGGGTAAATGCCACAGAAATAATTTTAGAATTGGGGTGTCAAGAACAGAACATCCAACTACCTGTATCTTTTTATTCATTTAAAAGGCACGCTTATTCTTACTTTTATTTACCTACATTACAGATTTCTATTAAATTCTTTCAAAACTGACTTTTCTGGAGCTCTATACACAGACTAAAAACCACGTGCTGTACCGTGTTGGGTTTCAAGATGTAATATTTTGCTGTTGGTATATCTAGGCATTGAACTTTTTGTGTCTGTGTGAATTGCTTGTGGTGATACGGGCAGTGCTGGACATCAGAGTATAGCCATCAAAGCATGTCACTGAGCTATATCCCTGGAAAACATTTCATATTTTACTTTATCACTTTATAGCACACAGTGTGTGATATACAAGATTCTATTATAAGTAGTACATATCTCTTCACATAATGGAAAAAAAATAGCAGCGAGAGCACAGCAGGTAGAGCGTTTGCCTTGCATTCCGGTGACCAGAATTCGATTCCTCCACCCCTCTCGGAGAGCTGGGCAAGCTACCAAGAGTATCCCATCCGCACGGCAGAGCCTGGCAAGCTACCTGTGGTGTATTTGATATGCCAAAAACAGTAACAACAAGTCTCACAATGGAGATGTTACTGGTGCCCACTCGAGCAAATCGATGACAACCGGGATGACAGTGACAGTGACAGAAAAAATTCTAATTGTATGTATATGCACTATATGGATTTTTCATAAGATTCTCAAAGTTCGTAAGTGTTAAATATTTCTAAATATAAACTCACTTAAAAATTGCTTTCTTCCTTAAATTCTTTTAAATAACAAAGGAAAACAGAAGCATTCATTTTGAGAATGGTCTCATCTAGATGGAAAATAAAAGAAAGAAATCAGGGGTCAGAGAGATAATACAATGGGTATGGATCCTGCCTTGTATAAGGCTAACCAAGGTTTGATCTTGAGCACCATATATAGGTCCCCCTTAGCACCATCAGGAGTAATCCATGAAAACTAAGCCAGAGGTAAACCCAAAGCATTGTGGGGTGCACGCTTCCTCCCAAAACACAAAAATCAATTCAATCATTAAAATACTTTATGTTTCAATGGTAGTTTATTTTCTGAGATGATTATACCAGTTGACTAAGTTAGATATGGACAATCCGCATTATTTCTGATTAGCACAGTAGCACTGTCATCCATTGTTCATCAATTTGCTCGAGCGGGCACCAGTAACATCTCCATTGTGAGACTTGCTACTGTCTTTGGCATATCGAATATGCCACGGGTAGCTTGTCAGGCTCTGCCGTGTGAGCGGGTTACTCTCCATAGCTTGCTGGGCTCTCTGAGAGCTACAGAGGTCGGCCGGGTGGGCCCTGTGCAAGGCAAACTCGCTACCTGCTGAGCTATCGCTCCAGCCCTTCTTTTTTGTATTGTCTTTTAATGTAGAAGGAAACCATGGACTTGATGACGATCCCTTGGATTCCTATGAGTTGGCCAGGGACTTATTCTGTGGTCAACCTCTAACTTCATATTAGCTTAGTGTACTGATGATGGAGCAGAACAAAGAATCTATCCCATAGGAGATATTAGAGCATTAACAAAGTGACAAAAGAAACCTTTTATATGTCAGATCATAAGCATCCAATTGTTGGGAAAATCAAGTAAGGAGAGGTTGCTAAAATCTCAGGGCTGGATGAATGGAGACATTACTAGTGCCTGTTTGAGTAAATCGATGAACAATGGGATGACAGTGATACAGTGATCATGTATACTTTCATTATAATTATTCTTCTATTGTTGCAATCTCTTTTTCAAATGATAGTTAAGGCTGAATTCTTCAATTGCTGCAGGGAAGGATTTCTCCTATTCAAATTAGGCCTGGAGACCTCTTGTTTTAAACAATAGACTAGTGATAACTATCTGCTTTTATAAAGCAAAACTCAGCACACTGAAAACCACTACATTTATATTATAAACCAGAAGTTAAAAGAGCATTAAACAGCAACAATCAACTAGCCTGAAGCAAAAGCCATTTAAAAAATTTTATGGGCATAAAACAGGAAGATTAAGGAACAAATGACAAAAAAATAAAGCCACAAATGAAGGATTCTCAAATCCTACACTTCCTTAAGTAGCTCAGACTTGCACTTATTTTCAGTCTTGGGAGACACAGGACATCTTTCTCTGGCTGTAAGAGAGGGGTACTAGAGATTTCTTTTTCTAGGAATTTTTCTTTTCTAGGCAAAATGTCAGAAAAAATCCTCCTTATCTCTTCCACTCAGTTTTTAGAAGTTAATGTTGGTCTGACTGAACATTTTTCAGTTACATATATGATATTGGAAAATACTGAATCATTTATTTTTTTCCCTATCTTATACACGTAACCCTAACAAGATAATGACAACCAGAGTGGGAAGATGGTGAACAAATGCCAAAATGGAACAGGGGAGTCACAGTCATGCTAACTTCTCAAAATCGGGCACAGGGATAGCTCTAACACTTGCAAATTAAAAAAAAAAAAAAAGAAGTACTACAATTTTTTACTAGTGGAGTTTTTTTTTCCTACTTTTCAATTGTTACTGTTACTGTCTCTCAATGAGAGATGTTACTGGTGCCCACTCGAACAAATCGATTAGCAACGGGATGACAATGACAGTGACAGTGACTTTACAATTAGCTTTACTACTTTCCAACTTTGAGTCTGAGCATCTTTATTATTCAATATTTTTAAGAACCTGGGAATCTCGAAGGAACAGAGATGAGCCACCACAACGTCCACCTCATCTGCATCTCTTATAATTATGCATACCTCAGTCTCTAGAGGCCTCTATAACCTCTTAGTGGTTCCACTGTTGAGTCTCACACAGATTCTCATTGAAGACTCCACTTTAGCCAACAGATTTGGTGATGGTCACTTTTTTCACTCCCTACCTAACCTCCTAATACTTGTCGTTGTTGTCTATTTTTTGTGAGTGTGTTTGTGTTTGTGTGTGTGCGCATGTGTGTGCGTACATGCAGAAGAGAGTATTTTCCATAGGAATTTGTGTCTATTTAATGTTACCACCACCTGCTATAGTAGATGCACAGTGATGCTTTATAAATATTGTGTTACTGAGTAGAATCCCTCCCTCATTTTTATACTACACTCAATGAAGGAAACGGTGCCTAGTGGTTACCAATACATTAATTTAGGTGGCATTTATATAACAGGAATAGAAAGGTGAAACACCAGGTAAATTTAGTTAGTAACTTTAAAGGTAAGCATGGAATAGGTAGCCAAACAAAATAAATAACAGAATGGCTGAGGGTAGGATATAGCAGCAGATAATAGGAGTTCCCAAGCCCTCCCTCCCCCATTACCTCTGTCTCTGGACTCTCTCTTCCCAGACCTACATCTTTCTCTCACTTCTCGCATGCCTAGTAGACTTCAAGATCAGGTAGGGTGCCTATACCCTGACAGATGGCCAAGTACTATCAGGCCTTATAGGGGCTCAGATAGGGGTAGAATACAGTTAGGGCTCAGATGCCCAGGAAAGATCAGATTCAGGGAGGGTCTTGGATGTCCAGGCTGAAGCAATTATTAAGAACAGGAGTTTCATCCATGCATACATGGCCGAGGCCAAAGACTAGGAAAACCAGGATGGGATGACAAAAACTGTTGGGGTATAGTGAGAGGACAAGCTACAGATACAAAGTACAGGGATCTTGCCCACCTGCACATGGCCATACCAGAGATTGAGGAAATCTAGGACAAGATGTCAGGGGCTGTGATGGTAGAGTCCAGAAAAGACCCAGAGACATATTTTTAGACAACAAAAGTGTTCACAGGATAGAGAGCCACATATGGACTGGACCTGGCCACCTTACACTGGAGGCTAGTAGAACATGTGGGATAGGACTAGTACACAGAACAAGGCAGTGCCAAGGACAGGACTAGTGACGTCATTCACAGGTAAAGGAGAGGCTTAGACAAGAGGGGAGAAACCCAAACCCATTTATTTAAACTGTGCAATAAACTCTAATTTTAATATTCTACATTTATATGCATATCTCTCATACAATTCTCAAGAACCCATCAGTGCTGGAAAATCCACTTTTGCACTATTTCCATCTGTTTATAAATCATATCCCATTTAAAAACATCCTTCATACATGCCTCAAAATTCACTTTGGAAAATTCCAGTAGCAATCTCTAATATCCAGAGATTAGTTTGGGTTGAGATAAAGTGGTAAATTAATAAATACAGGTTTCAGAACAGTGCTAGACTTTGATACACAAATTCCTCCCAATATGAAGCCATTCTTTTTTAACCAAGGACAAGTTTCTCACACTCAAATCAATCTTAAGCATCATATTCATTTTAAGTGGATCCAAAGTTTTCTATAAAAATTAAAAATTAACTTTTGATCAGTAAGTTTTACTACTTTTTCACCATAGTTTTGCCATATATGAGAAATAATAATTACCTAGTTAAAATTCAAATATGGGTGTTTACAATGTAGAATTACTTCTGAAATAGCAATCATTGTTTTAATATAAAATTATCAGAATGCTATTTTTAGAAACAATTTTATAAATCTATATTTTTATCATGTATAGCAATGCAGCAAATAAAGAATATGCTAACTGATATCTAAAATTACATTTATGATTATGTTAACTAATTCTTAAAATTATCAAAAATTTCTTTTCACATTCACCATAGTGTGGAGATTTAAAGTTTTTAAAATATATATTTATTTATTTGTAAACTAGACACCGTGATTTACAAAATTGTTCATGATAGAATTGTTTCAAGCACACAATGTTGCAGTATAATCCCACCTTCAGTGCCATTGACTTTTTGCCCTATAGTCAGGCATATCATCATCATCATCATCATCATCATCATCCCATTGATTGTCGAATTTCTCAAGCGGTCTCAGTAATGTCTCCATTTGTCTAAGCCCTGAGATTTTAGAAACTTCTCTCTACTTGTCCTTCCAACGATAACGTACTGGAAGCTTTTACAGGGTTAGGGGAATGAGACCCATCATTGTTACTGGTTTTGGCATATTGATACACAACGGGGATCTTGCAAGGCTCTCACATGTGGGCAGGAAATTCCCAGTAGTTTGCCAGGTTCTCCCAGAGGGAGAAGTAGGCTATAAGATATTGAGCGGCCGCAAAGTACCCGAACACGCTTCCGGGAGCTTGCTTTTAAGTCTCTGGATGCTGGCCATTGACAGGATTACATGGCGCTGGAGGTAGTCCCTGGGTGTGACCACCTAGCTATTGGGAAATGGGAAATCTGGGCAGAGCAGGTCCAGTCCCCATCCGAGCAGCCTTGGAGGTCTCAGCCCCTGGTCCCACACACCTGGGTTCCTCTGCTGGTTCCTCCATGCGTGAGGCTCATCTGAACGTGTGGAGAGGGGCCTTGAGCTTGGCTCTGGCTAGGATCCGGAGGTCTTTGGCCACTGGTAGCTCTGCTTGGGGTAGGGGGAAGTTGGAGACCATCCCCTCCGAGGAGGCCCTGGAGAAGACAGCCAGGCACGTGGGCAAGAGACTCTCTGCAGGGCAAGAGATTCTAGGTAGGCATATAACAAATTTATTTCATATTGCTTGCTCAAACAAAACTTAAAGAAGAGCAAATGTGACTATCATAAGAAAAATCAGCAAAAGTCAAATTTCAGTGGTTACTTGCCAGATGAACTTTACATATGTAATAAGGAAATTTGAATAATTTAATGCAGTATTGTATACTACCTATTCTTATATCATATGTTTCACACTCTGGTATATAAAACATATTGCATTAAATTTTATTTTGTACTTTAGCCTTATTGCAGTATATTTTCCCTATCGCAAATGAGAATTTTAAAATGAAAATACCACTGTCTTATAGTAGTAAGGAAAAAGGCTATAAATAGCAGCCTGAAGTTACAAATGAAAAAAAAAAAACTACTACTTTTTGAGAAATGTTTTTTGAATTTATATTGTATTAAATACTCGTCCCTCTCAGAGAGCCCGGGAAGCTACTAAGAGTATACCGCCCTCACACCAGAGCCTGGCAAACTACCCATGGCATATTCGATATGCCAAAAACAGTAACAAGTCTCACAATGGAGGCCCACTCAAGCAAATCAATGAGCAAGGGTGATCATATACAGTGATCATAAATGAGATTTCTTCTTCTTCTTCTTCTTCTTCTTCTTCTTCTTCTTCTTCTTCTTCTTCTTCTTCTTCTTCTTCTTCTTCTTCTTCTTCTTCTTCTTCTTCTTCTTCTTCTTTCTTCTTCATCTTCTTCTTCTTCTTCTTTTTCTTCTTCCTCCTCCTCCTCCTCCTCCTTCTCCTTCTCCTTCTTTTTCTTTTTCTTCTTCTTCTTCTTCTTCTTCTTCTTCTTCTTCTTCTTCTTCTTCTTCTTCTTTCTTCTTCATCTTCTTCTTCTTCTTTTTCTTCTTCCTCCTCCTCCTCCTCCTCCTTCTCCTTCTCCTTCTTTTTCTTTTTCTTCTTCTTCTTCTTCTTCTTCTTCTTCTTCTTCTTCTTCTTCTTCTTCTTCTTCTTCTTCTTCTTCTCCTCCTTTTCATTCTCCTTCTCCTTCTCCTCCTTCTCCTTCTCCTTCTCCTTCTCCTTCTCCTTCTTCTTCTTCTTCTTCTTCTTCTTCTTCTTCTTCTTCTTCTTCTTCTTCTTCTTCTTCTTCTTCTTCTTCTTCTTCTTCTTCTTCTTCTTCCTTTTTTTGTTCCCTTGGAAGGCATATAGTGAATTTATTTTATATTACTTGGTCCAAAAACACTTAAAAGAATGGCAAATGTAATTATTAGAAAATAAGTAATAAAAGTCATATTACAAATCATAACAAGTTTGTTATGATTAATTACTTATGCTTTTAACCTTTCTTAATCTAGTAGGGGACAACCACATATATCATTATAGAGTGGCGTATTTAACATAAAATAATGACAAATTTCTCCTGTCCTTCAATGGAGCTCTTATAATGTTTCTAGCAAGTTTCAGGTCAATGAATTCCCTGGATAAGGCTAGTTGCCTACCCATGAAACTCTGTATAGTTCCTTCAAATATGAATAATAATCTTGCTAAATAGAATAATATTGGTGAGGTATTCAGATCATTGAGTTTTTGAACTATATCTTTCCATATTCTTCTGACTTGTAGAGTCTCATTTGATATATACTACACTTGATCTTAGCCAAAAGGCTGAGAAGCAATAGTCTCATTTGATATATCTGGTGTGCATCTTATGGGTTTTCTTTTGTATGTAAGTACTTTTTAAATTTTGCTTCTTTAAATATTCTATCTCTATCCTTATATTTTGTTATTTTGAATATAATATGTCTTGAAATTTCCCTAATTGATTCTATTTTCACTGGGATTCTTCGGGCCACTTAGGATCTAACTGCCTGTAATCCTCAACCATAGGAAGTTCTTATCAAATATTTTTTTTACTGTTGTTTCTTTACATTTGTGTTCCCATTCTTCAGAGACTCCAATGATTCTTATATTGCTCTTTTAAAAATCATCCCATAGTTCTCTAGTATGCTGTTCATTTCCTTTCAGACTATTTTTCAGTTCTGTTTCCTAGTGATTTCCTCCTTTTTATCTTGGAGATTCTTAATCTTTTGCTCAGCTTCTGTTATTCTGTTGTTCAGAGCTTCAATTGACTTTTTCATGCCACCTATTATGTTTTTCAATATTCTGTCATTTCTGAATATAATAGTTTGTTCATTTTGAGTCTCATACTTGTGCTTTGATGATTAACTGTGCTATCATTTCTTTTATTTTAATATCCTATTTTATTGTAAAAGAGATCATTCAAAAGAAAGCACAAAAATCCATATGTTTATGCACATGACAAAGTTTCTAACACATGCAGAAAAATCTGATAAGTATTATGTGGAAATATAAAAATTGACAATAGCCAAATAGTTAATACCTTTAAAATCATTGACTTATAAAAGTCGTCAAGAGATTAAAAAGGATTTAAACACTGAGTAGCACTTCAAACAACTTTACCTAATTGACATTTAGGAAAATGTCATCTAATAATAAAATGCATCTGTTGTTACACTGATCCTGTGCTATTATTTCTTTAAACTCATTGAATACCCTCTTGATAAAATTGTTAAAGACACTGTCTGAGGATTTTCTGCTGTTGTTTATGTCTTTATTGCTTTTTCTCATTGGGCTTTTGGGTTTCTACAAGTTTCCCCCATTGGTCTTCTAATTTTCTTTTTGTGCTGGGGTGAGTTTTTGTAATAGTAACCCCCCAGGAAGGTGGTGAGGGATTAGCTAAAAGTTACTCTCTGTCTTATCTGCCTTACAGAATGACAGGAAGAATAATTTCAAGCAGTATATAATTAGTTGCATAGATCTATCACTTCAGGAGCTATGGTATGGGCCCTTACTATGACTGCAGGTCAGGTATGGAGGCTGCTGGGACCCACCTGAGGGGAGGAACTCTTCCTCTTGCTGGAGCTCTGGCTTCTGTTCAGAGCAGGTCCAGTGACATCAGCCAGAGACTCATCTGGGATAGTGGAGCAGCAAACAGAAGGTCAGGAAGGAATTATGGTGTGGACCTTTAATATGATGCCTTACTCTGGGAAGTCCCGCAAGGCTGCTTTTGTAGGGAGGCCAGTTGCAAGTCTTTGTGACCCTGTGAACCTGCCACCTACCCTTCACCTTGCATTTTAAAGTCAAAATCCCTTTTTATATATAGCTGTCTCTTCTATATCATTATTCTTAACCTTTTAATTTTTTTAACATTTGCCTGTAAGTTATTAAAGACTGATGCTGCTTAAAAAAATTATCATCCCAAGTGAGGCTGGCCTCTGGCTCATATTACTGGGCTTATTCCTGGGAGGGGGAGCAGATTCCAGCAGCTTCTGCAATACCCCTAAATCATATTAAAGACCCACACTGCAGCACTCGAGACTTGAAGTTTTTAATATTTACATAGATGTTTTTTAAAAAATGCTGAATTTGATGAGTAAATAAATTTCCTTTCTACTATTTATTTTATTACCCTTTATCAACACAACAATAATTTAGTTCAGGACAAAAAGTAATGTGTTTATCTAAATACTTGCCATTTCCAGATGAAAGAGACCATATTTTTTTTTGTTTAATTTGTTTTGGTCAATGAATTAAAAATTACTAAGGGTTTCTGGAAAGTTATTTTATATTTGTATTTTTTTAATATTTGAGTTTGGGGCTTACACCTAGCAATATTCAGTATCTGCTCTCAGTTTTGTGCTCTGATGTTGACTCCTGTTGATGCTAGAGAACAAACTGATGTTAGTCACAAAAAATTCCTTAATCCTGATACAATTTTTCTGGCCAATTTTCTTTTTCTTATTTTTTTAAATAGTTTTATGTCCCTCTGTGTCTCTTTTGAGACAGAGGGACATAAAACTAATTATTGCTAATGTAGATATCAGGTAAGCAGAATGCACTTTAGAAATCTGGTTACAATGGGACTATTAAAACTAAGAGAAAAGAGCATAATGTTTCCATACCTTAGTTTTATTTTTAATAACAACCGTGACAAATAGCAGAAAAAAATAGCGTATGCTTCACTTTTGAGCCATACAAAACACTAAAGTTTGGTGATTTGTTTTCTTTTTTTCAAATAATTGAAAGAAATGTCACAGACACTTTTCAAACTACTAGAATAGCCAACGTGTACAGGCATGCCATAAGTGGGCAGAAGAATGCAGTGCAGAACCTAAAATCACATCAGAACTACTTGGTTTCTTTGAAATCACTGAACAAGAAAAGAATACTGAACTTCCATACTGAGTTTGCACAACTGCTATAAACTCAAGAACAAAATTTATGACATTCCCCTCAATTTTTTGTTTGTTTGTTTTTTGGTTTTTGTTAGTGAGAAATCACATGGTAAAGTGAGATGAAACCCCACCCCCTATTCTGTCACTGGATTTTGCTGGGATTAGCTTGTAAACTTATTTAAAAGACATCAGTTTAGGGACTTTTAGAACCATGTCACTAATCTTAATATTTCTTAGAGTCTCAGGAAGATTCATTACTCTACTCATGCACCTGAGAAACTACAAGAGCTGGAACTCCAGCTATTATTCTCAAAATTTTTTTTTTTGCATCCATTTGTGTAACAGTCTCATTCATATGGATCTCATAGACAGTCCTCCCACCATCATTTCCATTGGAATATTGTCAATCTTCAATTCATGAAAAATGAAAGTTAGCTAACAAATTCAACACAAAGTTTACAAAGGTACGTTCTGTCAATAAGTAAGTTTGCTATCAGTTTCTCCAGTTAGCTTCTTTCTAGGAAGTCACAAACATTTTCATATCTTTCAGGTGTTGATTGCAATGTCACATGATTTATTGTGTATCTTTCCTGTAGTGCTGGTAGACCTCGGAGAGCTGTGAATTTGTGGAGTTGTGGAGGAATCACCCTGCAGATGACTGAGCAGAGCCATTGAGTGCTGGGGGTTTTGGGGTGGGGGATCCAGCATATAGGGAAGGTACAGGCGAGGATGTCTCTATTCAGAATCTCAATCTGGAAAATTATCTTTTTTTCTCATTATTATTTCTTTCCTGATAAGAAGTAATATCCACAACTGGCCCCTCTCTGTTACTAGCTATCTTCTGTCTCATCACACAATCGTGACATTCTGAGTTATAGTCTTAATTTTGTGACTGTAAGGTAACAAGACTAAAAATGAAAGCCAATACACAAATGCAATGGAATAGAGAAAGCCCATATGTCTTGCAGATACTCTTTTGCTGAATCAACACGCATAATCACTTCTAGAACACTTGTTATAGGAATAAACTTTGTTTCAATTTATTAAAATTCATTTGCTTAGCTATTTATTATTTTATGTTAATAAAATATCCAAACAAATATGTTAAACCTTACAGAATTTTTATTTCAATTTTATTACAAAATTATAATTCCAGAAAATGAATTAATAATTCTTTTATGTTTTTTTAAGTAGGTTGAGATTGAGATGTTACTGAGATCGCTCAAGAAATTTGACAATCAATGGGATGATGATGATGATGATGATGATGATGATGATGATGATGACTTTAAAAACATAGTCCCTTGAAAAAGACTCTCATAAACTTCTAGTGCAAACTTTTCATCTTATTCTGTTATGTAGCATCATATAAACATAGTTTTCATCACATAGTAACTATTTTTAATTTAATTAAATCATTGTCCTTTAGTTGTTTTCATTGTAGAACAACATGATATAATAACAAAACAATGTTTTGTGTAATAAAGAAAAAGACAGACAATATAGATGCACTTAAATGAAAGTTTAAAATATAATGCCTAATTACTAAGAGATAAACAAATTCCCATGCATAATTTATTATGTGTTATCTTCATTATGTGAAGATAATTAATTTGTGAAGTATATTATAAAGGAATTATATAAATAAAGACACATTTAATGTAAAGATAATCATTATAAATTTAATTTTAGTGTTAGAATATCAGAGCTATACAATAGCAGAAACCATATAAAAGTGAGCAAATTCTTGAGTATCCACTATGATTCTCATTATATAGTCATTAGGTATCATAGTCATAAAATGTTTAAAGTAGCAATTGTATTTTTATGCTCTATTATATATATATACATGCATACATAACAAGTCAAGATATTGTTAAAATAAATAAATCACAAGAACAGGTGAGACGTATTCCCCTTTGCTTAAACTTAACACAGTTTAGAAAAAATAACACTAAAATGATCATCCTGTCAAAATCATTAAATTGATTAAATCAATACATCAGAAAAACTCCAATGCTAAAGCTTAAGAGCATAGACCAAAAAACATTTGAAATGAATTTGTATAAAATACATTTGAATAGCAAGAAACACTATCAACAAATTTGAATAGCAAGAAACACTCCGGAAGCAAAAAAAAAAGAAAAGAAAAATGAAATATCCTCTTTGACTTAAGACTATTAAACAAAGTGAAGTTATTAAAACTATGTGACCAGGGCTGGAGTCATTGTACAGTGGATAAGGCATTCATCTTGCATGTGGCCAAGTCAGATTCAATTCCCAGCATACAAAATGGGCTCCCAAACTCATCAGGAGAAAGCTCTGGGCACCCCTGGATGTGGTCCAAAAACCAACCCCCAAAAGAAAGATTAGTAAACCCACAGGACCGAAAATGCTACATGACACCAGAATAAAAATTAGCACTTGAATAAGAGAAAAGAAGCAAATAGTCCTGAAGTAAAATGGCATACAATACATTCATCAGAGTCGCCAAGATCATGGAGTAGGTAAAGACCCTTTCTACAATGTTGGGAAATCTTGTGTAACAAGAAAAAGAGTGAATCTAAATTATTGTTTAACACCAACCACACGACACAAAAAATGATTCAAACAGTTAAAGAATTAGATGTAAGACCTTTAACTGCAAAGTACTGATTGGAAAACACAGTGGGAAAGACAATTGGCTCCTTGTCAGTCTTGAAGCTGTGTTTGGGTACTTGATTCTAAAGGCAAGGAAGGATAGAATCAAAGGTGACCAGGTAGGACTGTCTTACACTGAAAAAAAATTCTGCACAGAACAAAAATGAACTTGCATTGAAACAAAAAAAAATTGCTACTGAATAGGAGAAAATAATAGAACATAACAAGTTTAATTGGATGTAAATATTCAAAATATGCAAAGATTTCTTAAACTCAACAATAAAACCCAAGGAATTACTGTCATCATCACTGTCATCTCATTGTTCATTGATACTCATTGGTACTCGAGCAGGCACCAGAAACGTCTCTATTGTGAGACTTGTTACTGTTTTTGGCATATTGAATATGCCACAGGTAGCTTTCCAGGCTCTGCCATGTGGGCTAGATACTCTCGGTAGCTTGCTGGGCTCTCCGAGAGGGTCGGACGAATTGAAACCTAGGCATAGGACTATTCAAAATTCTACAATTAATTTTAATACAATTTGTAAAAGCATTTAAGTGTATTTATTAAGCTTGAAATTTCTGCTTGGGGAAGGAAATACACTCTAAGAGAATGCAAAGACAAGTCACAAACTGGGCCAAAACTTTGCAAATCTAAAGATCTATTGCCAATCTTTTTCAGGCTCTTTAAGATAGTCAAAGATATAGAAATTTTCCCAAATAATTTCTATGAGGGAAACACTTCCCTGATATCAAAAACAGACAGACACAAAAACCCAAGGAATAGTTTTGTTTTTTAAAGTCTGATCCTCTGAATATACACTTCTTCAAAAGAGATATTTATAAATGGCTAATAAACTCCTGAGAAAATCATCATCATCATCATCATCATCATCCCGTTGATCGTTGAATTTCTTGAGCGGTCTCAGTACCATCTCCATTCGTCCTAGCTCTGAGATTTTAGAAGCTTCTCTTTACTCGTCCTTCCCAATGATGCTGCATTGGAGGCTCTTCCAGGGTCAGGAGAATGAGATGCAGCTTGTTATTGGTTTTGGCATATTAATACAACATGGGGACCTTGCAGGCTCTCCCATATGGGCAGGAAACTCCCGGTAGTTTGCCAGGTTCTCCCACAGGAGAAGTAGGCTATAAGATATCTTGAGACCGCTTTGCAGTCATGCGGTTCCGGGAGCTTGCTTTTAAGTCTGGATGCTGGCCATGGATGGGATTACATGGCGCTGGGGGCAGTCCCTGGATGTGATGGCCTAGCTACTGGGAAATGGGAAATTCATTCGGACGAGCCTCATGCATGAAAATACTGGCAGAGGAACCCAGGTGTGTGGGACCCGGGGCTGAGACCTCCAAGACTGCTTGGATTAAGACTGGGCCTCCTCCACCCAGATTTCCCATTTCCCAGTAGCTAGGCGGTCACACCTGAGAAAATACTCATCATATTTTAGCAGGCACATACAAATCAAAAATTAAATATTACCTCACACCTGTGAAAATATATACTTACTTATCAAAGACTGGGAAAAAAATGGCTGGGAAAAGAGTATTGGAAGACAAGAAAGCACTCAAATCCTATTGTTGATTAAATTGGTGTAGACATTATGGAAAACAGAATGGAGAATTCATAGAAAATTGAAAATAGAAGACCTGTATGATCTAGTTATTCCACTTTTGTATTTACCTCAAAATACTAATTTGGTAAAGCAATATAACTCCCATGTCTATCGAAATGTTATTGACACTAACCTGATCGAAAAACAATCTGTGTGTTCCTTGACTTATAAATGAATTAGCATGTTCAGATATATATAGAATACAAATATATATATATATATATACATACGTATATATGTGCCCGCATGCACACACACATAATGGAATACTATTGACTGCTAACAATGATAAAAACATTCCATTTGCAACAGCACAGGAATAGAGGATACTAAGTTTAATAAAATAACCTCAATGGAAAAACATAAACATCATATCATTTCACACATATGCAAAGAAAAAACAAAATGGTGAATCAAATAAAACAAAAATAAAATTTAAAGTATAGATCAATTAGTGGTTATCAGAAGAGAATGGAAATGGTAGTGGGGAAATAGGGGAAATAAAGCAGTCACATGAAAACAGCAAAATGCTATTGTCAGAATTTTGAGAAAGGAGTGTCAAAAGTACAGAAAGTTTTTAGGGCAATGAAGTTAATTATGTGTAATGCTATGCAAAAGAATTATAGAAGCCAGAACAATAGTACAGTGGGTTGGGCACTTACTCCACAGCAGCTGACCCAGGTTTAATCTTCTGCATCCCATATGGTCCCAAACCCATCAGAACTGATCCAGGAATGCATACAGAAATAAGCCCTGAGCACCTTCAGGTGTGCTCCCCATCAAAAATAATTGAATTATAATAAACCCATAAAACATATGACACTGTGATTAATCTTATGTAGGCAGAATATTTCTGTACCAACAAAAGTCGTATGTTGAAACTGAATTCCTAGCATGATAATACTCAGCAGGATATTAGGTATTTTACAGTTGCTCTCACAAATAGAATTAAAATCTCCTTAGAACAGGGATTATACAGTGACCTTATAGGCCTTTCACCTTGAGAGGTCAAAATGGAAAGATGACAATCTATAGAGCCAAAACTGACCTGATCAGACAGTGAATCTGTCAACACCTTGATCTTGAATTTCCCAGACTTCAGAACAGTAAGAAATAAATGTGTTGTTTATGAGTCACTCAACCATTGACATTCAGTTAAAACACGCTGAAAGAATTGAGCCATCTCACATAAACTATGAACTTTCTGTACTAATGATATATTAATGCAGTCTTATCAATGGTAACAAATATACCACCTTGGTGGGTAATATCAATGCTGGGGACGCTTTGCTTGTGTGTGATTATAGGACATATAGTAACTACTTTTAGATTGGATACAAAACTAAAATTTCTCTAAAAACTTGTGTGTTGGATTAGAAAGAGGAAAAGAAATAAATGCATGCAAAAGTAAATTATAAAATATGACAGCAGAAATAAATTCAAAACCATTGTCAGTCACAACCAATTTTAATAGTTGATAGATGCTCTCAGGATGAATTTAGAAAGAAACATGCTCTATGATGTGTACAGGTAGCACCCATAAAATAAAATTTAAAAATAACAACCATGGCTTAATGACTTAAAGCAAATATCCAATCAGTACAAAACCATGAATCAAACCCCAGAACTACTTGCATGCATAAGGTAATCTGGACAGTCCAACAATTGTTGTTCCCTGTCACAAAGGAACCTGAAGTTGTCTTTAGTGATTCAAAGCACTTACCCAGCAAGTACAAAATCATGAGTTCAAATGTAAGTGTTGCTCCACTTAAGGCAATTCTGACAGTTTTGCTATTAAAGATTTTCAGAAAGCAAGGACTCAGGAAGCACCTAGGACAAGGTGAGGATTTGAGCTTAATCCCTGGAGTCTTGAATAAATAAGAAACCTTGATTACATGGCAGTTCGGGGTGCCTGGCAAGGGAAAATCTAAAAACAGAAATGTAAGTAGAAAAATGATTGTAAAAAGTGGTAAACTAATGTGGGTAAATATCAAAGTGAGGAACAGTTGCTATAATGATAACAATGCAATAAAATTTAAAGGCAGAATGATTATTAATAATAATGAGAAACTATACAAAAATCTTGAGTATGGAATACTGGTAACTTTTTTACCTGCAGTGAAACATTTTAAAACTTCTTGAAATTACTTTTTGTTTCCCCATAACTCCTACATACTTCAAATCTAGAGTGCTGTTTTGTAAGCTATATTTTGCATTCAGTTATTTTAAATTCACTATTTATAATTCTATAAATTCAGCATTGATAAATTTGCCACATACAATATTCACCCCTAAAATAGCAATCACTTTAAAACACTGAATCATATTGAATTCCATCAGAAAATAAGTCCTTTATTTTGGAGAAAACTTGTTAAGCAGAGTGATTAGAACTTGTGAAATTAAAATTAATTCTGATTAAGTTTAAATATTTAGTGAAGAAATTGAGAATGTTGTGTTAACCTTCAATTCCCTTTTCAGGTCACATTTTCTAGGTTCTCTAGTTGTATTATTTCAATTTGCAATGTTTCTCATGGGGCTAGAGTGGCAGTATGGAAGACAAGCACTGACCTTGCATGCAGCTGACCTTGGGTTCAATCCCAAGCATCACATATGGGCCCCAAGCATTTCTGAGCTCAGAGACAGATGTAGCCCCTGGATACCAGCAGGTGTGGCTCAACTTCCACAACCTCCTCTTGCATAAAATTGTTGGTCATTTATTCACAGTATGAATTTCTGTCACAACCTACAAATCACGGGTAGCAATTCAGTTTACAATTAGTCCTTTCTAGACACCTAACTTCTCTTCTAAGTTAGGTGAAATGACACAAATATTTATATTTTATTGTAGCTTTTCAATCCTACTCATTATCATTATATCCCAAAATTAGAAAATAACATTTTCACCTTTTTCAAATTTATGATGATAGTACATTTAAAAATCCTTTCTCTGGAGAACATTAAAATACATACCATTTGAACATTTCTACAAATAAAAACTTCATATATGGTTTTGTACATTTTTTTTTGTTTTTTTTTTTTGGGGGTCACACCTGGCGATGCTCAGGGGTTACGCCTAGCTCCGCAACTCAGGAATTACTCCTGGCAGTGCTGGGGGGACCATATGGGATGCTGGGAATCGAACCCGGGTGGGCCGTGTGCAAGGCAAATGCCCTACCCACTGTGCTATGGCTCCAGCCCCCTGTTTTTGTACATTTTAAAGCAATGAAAGGTGATTTCAAAACCCTTTCATAATAAAGCCTCAATGTGACAGCAAACAAATTATGCTTCTTTTTATTAATGGAGTAATAATGAGATATGTAGTTTATTTAAAAGAAAGGCTGTTCATTTCTTTGTTATTCAGTTTACAAATGATGGGGATTTACCAAAGTTTATCTTTGCATTTTCTGATAGTATGCAGAGAGATGAACATATTCTAGTTTGTATTTTGATGATCCTTTGTTTATATCTTATTTTGGTTAAGAATTTCTATAAAACTAGAGTAGTTGGACTTTCATTTTACCAAAAAGGCTTAAGATTACTTAACTACTTAGCCTAAGGGTTAAGATTACTTAACCAGTTTTGTTGTGGTGACTTGATATACTATATATCATTTGACATGTTATCTGCTGTTCAATTTATTATAAAACAGTATGATAAGTGATAAAACCTGAGAGGGACATCATTATAATGTAGCACTTAAAGAATGAAGTAAAAATACAAATATTTTAATTATATCCTTTGTGTCAGCATATGTTAAAAAATACATGGTCAGTGAGCAGTCAGACAAATATTCAGCAGTCAGAACTTAAGTTCCTGCAGGTGGTATGGAAAAATCACAATACTTGACAGAGCAGTGATGTTTTTGGGAGATGAAATATATTTTATTTAATTTAGAATTTGTGGGTCTTGATTTGTTAGATTCAGTCTTCTTATGTGCTTCCTCCACATGTATTTTGTGTTTGTTAACTACTGGCTAGTGTTATACCTTACATGTGTCCCATTTTGTATTAAATTACATGGCCAACTAAGCCTTTTTATGCAATGGGTTATCAGTCAAACTGGTATTAGTAGTGTGTGTTCCATTTTATTTAAAGCTATATAAAAAAACACTTGTCATACATTCATAATGATAAAAATAAAGTGCCATTCTGTGATATATGGCATAATAATTAATTCATGGGCAAAAATCAATTGCAAATGACCAGAAATACAGCATACCTAAATAATAAAAATGCATATCATAAAATGAAATTACCATTGGACAATCCATTTTAAGGACTGAAAATTATAATTGCCAGCATTAAATCAGGAAAAAAATATCAGCCAGGACTGTAGAAGACTGATGATTTCTGTTTTATCCATTTAGTACCCCATAATCTTGCCTTCAAACTGAATTTTCTGGTTGCTATCACAGTATTGTAAATTCCTCCCAACTTTCCACACATCACTAAAAATCTGAACTTTAAAAAAAAAATTATTTGAATCACAATGATATACAGAGTTACAAAGTTGCTTATGATTGGGTTCCAGTCATATAACACCTGTTCAATAACCAGTTAAGTAGAAAAAAAAACTACCTCTTTTTTTACGTGATAGATATTCTTGGTAATCAAATATGATGATTTGGAAGAATTTCTGAAATCAGTAGCACTATTTAAAAGAATAAGATTGGGAGGGTGATGCTTACCATCATCTTTTTCCCAAGAATTGTTTTAGCTATCCATGGGCATTTGTTGTTCCATATGAATTTCAGGATAGCTTGATCCTTTTCTTTGAAGAATTTCATGGATATCTTTATAGGGATTGTATTGAATCTGTATAATGCTTTGGGGAGTATTGCCATTATGACAATGTGGATTCTCCCTATCCATGAGCAGGAGCTATGTTTCCATTTCCTCATATCCTTTATTATTTCGTGGAGTAGTGTTCTATAGTTTTCTTTGTAGAGGTCCTTTACTTCCTTAATTAAGCTAATTGCGAGGTACTTAATTTTCTGGGGCACAATTGTGAATGGGACAGCTTTTTTTTTTCATGTCCCTTTCCTTTATCTCATTGTTTGCGTATTGGAAGGCCATGGATTTTGGGGTATTGATTGTATAGCCTGCAACTTTACTACACAAGCCTATTGTTTCTAAAAATTTCTTAGTAGAGGTTTTAGGCTTCTCTAGATATAGTATCATATTGTCTATGAATAGTGAGAGTTTGATTTCTTCCTTTCCTATCTGGATGGCCTTAATATATTTTTCTTGTGTAAAAGCTACTGAAAGTACTTCCAATACTATGTTGAATAGAAGTGGTGAGAGTGGGCATCCTTGTCTTGTCCCTGATCTTAGAGGAAAGGCCCTTAGATTTTCCCCATTGAAGATAATGCTTGCCATGGGTTTGTGGTAAATGGCTTTGACTATCTTGAGGAAAGTTCCTTTAAAACCCATTTTGGTGAGAGTTTTCATCATGAACCGATGTTGGATCTTGTCAAATGCTTTCTCTGCATCTATAGATATGATCATGTGGTCTTTGTCTTTACTTTTGTTGATATGATGGATTATGTTGATTGATTTCTGAATGTAAAAGCATCCTTGAATCCCCGGGATGAATCCCACTTGTTCATGGTGTATGATCTTTTTGATGAGTTGTTGGATTCTACTTGCTAATATTTTGTTGAGGATCTTCGCATCGGTGTTCATCAGGGATATTGGCCTGTAATTTTCTTTGTTAGTGGTGTCTTTGTTTTTGGTATTAGAGAGATGTGTGCCTCATAGAAACTGTTTGGGAGAGTTCACAATTTTCTGGAAAAGCTTGAGAAGAAATGGCAACAGGTCCTCTTTAAATGTTTGACAGAATTGGCCAGTGAATCCATCTGGACCTGGGCTTTTGTTTTTGGAGAGTTTTAATTAGAGTTTCGATTTCCTTGTTATTAATGGGTCTATTCAAGTATTCCAGGTCTTCTTGTTCAGTCTTGGGAGATTGTAGAAATCAAGGAATTCATCCACTTCTTTTAGGTTCTCTTGTTTTCTGGCATACAGACCTTCAAAGTAGTCTCTGATGATCTTTTGAATTCAGCATGGTGGACCATATCCACACAGTGACCAAGCTCATTGAAATTTTGCGAGAGTTCAAGATGCCGCTCTATCTAACGTTCATCAATTGAAAGAAGGTCAAGAATCAGGGACGGTGTCTTTTTTGCCAAGGCATGAAAAATCAGATGGGCAGACATGTAATGTAGTTCAGAGACGATTGCTTGGACTAGAGCTGTTACCAACTGGATTCCATGGGCCGTCAAAAGACCCCATGTCCGCCCACCTACAAGCGGTGGTCAGACTTCTTTGGCAAAACCCTGAATGAATGGTTAGAAGCTCTTCCTGTTCCTGGAGCAAGCAGATACCATTGGGCTTCACTAGCAGGCAACTGGGACAAATGGAGATGTTACTGTGCCCACTGGAGCAAATCTAAGATCAACTGGATCACAAGTGATACAAGTGATATTTGATACAAAATGTCCATTGTATAAGCTTTCTTTTTACTTTTCTAGGGCTCGGGCTCGCACCCTTATCTTCTTATCCTTGATCTTATTTATTTCCAATTTTTTTTCTGTTATTTTATTATTGACCCAAGAGTTGACTCCATAGCATGTTGATTAGTTTCCATATGTTTTTTTTCCAATTTTCTCTTTTGTGTTTCATTTCCACAAATGTGTGGATCTAACATGGTCCCAATTTATTTTGAAATTTATTGATGCTTATTTTGTGTCATAGCATGCATAGAACGTTCTATGTGTTCTTCAACAAACAGCTATCCCTGATTTAAGGGGAAATA
This sequence comes from Sorex araneus, assembly GCF_027595985.1. Lineage (NCBI taxonomy): Eukaryota > Metazoa > Chordata > Mammalia > Eulipotyphla > Soricidae > Sorex > Sorex araneus. The sequence continues at coordinate 120,471,879 of NC_073305.1, read as the reverse complement.
GGAAAGCATGTAAGCGCCATTAAACACATTTGACACATCTCATTCAATGCTGTTGTGTTTTCTTGTTGTTGTTTTTCTGTATAGATGGTCTATTCCTTGGTGAGATTAATATGTTTAAAGTCCTCTTCCACTACTGTCGCACGATCTTTTTATGAATGTCTGTTAATAATTGTGTTACATATTTTGATGCCCTTTTATTTTGGTATATCTGTTAATTAATGTTAAATTCTCTTGACAGAACAGTTCATTCATCATTATCTAATGAGTGTACATTACACAAACAGTATATAATATGTGTCCCTGTCATTTGTTGTCTATTTTTTAACTTGATGTTTATCTGGCATAAATGTAGTCATAACAATTTTTATAAGGCTGCCATTTACATGTATCAATTTTTTTCTAATCTTTTATTCTGAAACTTTTGAGACTGTGTTTATTATTGAACTGCAAATAGGCATCAACAAGTTGAATTTTATTTTCTTATTCAGTGTGTCACTATGTAGTTTCTTTTTTCCTCATAATTAATGTTTATTTTTTCAAAATAATTTTCAAAACCTTACATTTAGTCAAATTTCTTTTCCTTTTTTACACTTTATAAATAATGCAATTATTTTTTTTTATTAAAGAGCCATGATTTACAAAGTGACTGATAGTTCTTTTTTAGGAATACAATAAATCAACACCAATCCCTTCACCACTGTCAAATTTCCTCTCTTGGAGTTCCCAGAACCCCTCCCCATCCCAACCCCCACTCCATGTCTGCTTGTCAACTTGATAGGCACATTGCAAAGTTTTAGTGGTTTTCCTTAGATCTTATGATTCCAGTTTTCTTTTTTTTTTTTTTTTTTTGCTTTTTGGGTTACACCCAGGGATGCACAGAGGTTACTCCTGGCTCTTCACTCAGGAATTACTACTGGCGGTGCTCAGGGGACCATATGGGATGCTGGGATTCGAACCTGGGTCGGCCGCGTGCAAGGCAAATGCCCTACCCGCTGTGCTAAGTTCATTGTATCACTGTCATCCCATTGTTTGTCGATGTACTTGAGCAGGCACCAGTAACATCTCTATTCCTCCCAGCCCTGAGATTTTAGCAGCCTCTCCTACTCAATTTCCTAATGATTGGAAGCTCTTTCAGGGTCAGGGGAATGAGACCTATAGTTATTGTTTTTAGCATATAGAATATGCCACGGTTAGCTTGCCGGGCTCTATATATACACCTCTCTGATTTGTTGCCTAGTGTCTGAACTCCATCAAACATGGTGTGGTAATTATGGAGAATAAGTAGGAAGTGCCTTATAATTTCCAGGTCCGGAAAGCAGCCTGGAGCATGGTGGTGGGTTGGGTAGTGGAGGCCGGCTGCTGGGGCTGGGTCCCTTGGGGTGGGAAGAGTTCTCACCTGGCCCCATCTGAGGTGCCCCAAGTGAAAACAGCCTGGCACACCGACCCATGCCACGGCCTGGCACTTCTGCCAGGGGGCATGGAGGAGCATGACCCGGCAGTCGTGCTGTAGCGCCTCCCTGGCACCCTGCCCTCCCAAGGAGGATCCAGGGCTTCTGGCCCCTTCATGGCTGCTGATGGACAGGAAATGACCCTAGTTCAAGTTTCTTCGCCTGCAGGCCTGCTCACGTGCGGATATTTTTTGATAAAAATAAACATTTAAATTCCAAGGATAATGGTATGTTTTTTTTACTTTACTTTTTTTTATATATTTTGTCTTTTTGTTGTTGTTTTTTTGCTTTTTGGTTCACACCCAACAATGTACAGGGGTTACTCTTGGCTCTGCACTCAGGAATTACTCTTGGCGGTCCTCAGGGGGCCATATGGGATGCTGGAAATCGAACCTGGGTCAGCTGCGTGCAAGGCAAACGCCTTACCCGCTATGCTATCACTCCAGCACCTTTAATTTACTTTTTAAGTAACTTTTTAAAAAGTTTTGGCACCGCAATTTATAGTATCGTTAATGATAGAATTTCACACCACCATCCAAGTGTCTGATTCCCTCCACCGCTGTCTCAGTGTTCCCTTCCCTTCAATACCCTCTCCATTCCCAGAACATTGTTAAGTCCAGCATGACATGGCCATTTTATGAGGAGCCAATGTAGGTTTAAAAAAAGAGGACAAACAGAATACTTTTATTTGTCAATTAAAAATCAATCAATCATTAATTGATCAGTTAAAGTCATTTAAATTTAGTTGAATTATGAATAAATGATGCTCTATTGCCATTCAGTAATACAGATTCTTGGTGTTATTGCAGTTTGTCTATTAACTCTTATCTCATTTTCTTTGCTTGTATTTTGTTATCTAAGACATATTTAGGTTAGAAGTGATAAAATATTTATATTACTATCAAAACATGAGCAAGATTGTAAATTATCTATGTTTTGACTGAAAAATACAGCAGGGTTTCAGGTGCTTGCATTGCAAATAGCTAACCCCAGTTTGTTCCGCAGCACTTATATGGTTCCCCAAACCTCACCTGATCACAGAGGAAGGAATAAGCTCTGAGCCAATATGGACATTTACCCTTTCCCTCCATGTTTATTTCCCTCAGATTTATTTTAATATTTAAAATAATTAAAATAAATATTTAAAAATAATGATATTTAAAGTCTATAAAATACAGCCATATGATTGGAACAAGATGCAATACTTTTATAAGGGAATGACTACTTCATTGGCAATAAAAACAAATTTTTTAGAGTCATTTCAATATTAAACACCTGCAAGATATTCTGATATCCAAGTACAGAACTAGACTGAAACTAAAATGGAGCCTTCTGTGATCATTTCCAGCATTATAATTTTCTGCAACATTTGAGTGATTTTCAGAACTGTGTTAGATCTCCCATGAATAGGATGGTGGCAAAAGCTTTGTAGATACAAAAATAGTTTTGCTGAGGCAATGAGAAGTAATATACTATCAGATTAGAAGCTGCTCATATTTTCCCAAGCTGTTCATATTTTAGATACGGAAGAAGAAATTTGCTTTAAACATTGCAAAGTTCTCTTTTCCCTATCTTATTTAATTATGTTTTTGCATTTTCTTTTCATCATTTTTAAATTCCTTTAATATCTCTCCACAGGAAAATAATACCATTGCATTCACAATTAATAATTAACCATGGTTTATCAGATAATAATTTTATAAGAGTAATTACAGAACATTATGCATTTAAGTTCATGGGATAAAAAAACAAACCTATACTATAACATAAAATAATTAGAAAGAAAAATTCACAGTTCCCAAGAGTGCTATCAGATAGGGACATGGACTGAAAAAATAAGGAGGTCATTTTGCTAAGGACTTTGCATAAGTTTTCAACTATTTTGGGTTTTCTCTAACAGGGCCCTTAGCAGAAATTCCACACTAAATGATTTCTCACTATATTGTTTGTATTCACTGACCCTCATTTATATTAAAATCACAGTAAGATACCAACCTTCAGGAATACTAGAGTCAGTATGGTTTATGCTGCTTAATAAGTAATAATATGCTGCTATATAATCTCTCATACACAAATGCTTACTTAACTAAGTTGTTGTTCTGTATAAAAATGTATAAGAAAGAATGAATAATAAATAGTTTCAATGTGAAGACAGAAATTTCTGTCACAGTTATCTTCTATGAACAGTTGTATTTTTTATTTTAATGTCCAGTTCTTCCACCTAATTCCAAAAGGAGAGCATGAATGTATAATATAATTTTTATGACACATATTCAAACACTGGAATGCAATCTGGACCTTTACATCTATTTCTTTTTCAATTTAATTGTTCATAGACTCTGGACATTTATGAAGAGACTAGACTTCAGAAATAGGCTATATGCCTATGTCTATAGTTTTCCACAAGCATGGCTTAGCACAATATTTAAGTAGGCTTAGATTAAACAGGTTTTCTTTTTTTATCATTTTTAAGTTTTTACTCTTTGATTTTTGGGTTGGGCTGGAGTGATAGCACAGTGGGTAGGGCATTTGCCTTGCACGTGGCCGACCTGGGTTCAATTCCTCCATCCCTCTCAGAGAGCCCAGCAAACTACTGAGAGTATCTCGTCCACAAGGTAGAGCCTGGCAAGCTACCTGTGGCGTATTTGATATGCCAAAAACAGTAACAAGTCTCACAATGGAGACATTACTGATGCCAGCTCAAACAAGTAGATGAGCAATGGGATGTTAGCGACAGTGACAATTTTTTGAGTTTGCCCAGATGTGTTTGTGGTTAGTTTCTGGCTCTGTTCTCAGTATCTCTCCAGAAAGGTTTGAAATCAAAGGGGTTTCAAGGATCAACCATGTTCAGCCACGTGCAGATCAAGTACTCTTGTAATATCTTTCTGGTCTCTATTTCCATTTGTGCTAATGGTATTTTATATTTACAGTGCCCTCTATTACACTTTGTTTTATGCCAATCAAGAATTTTAAACTCGTGTAGTTGTCTCTATTAATACTTTTTGTTAACAGAGGGGGTAATATAATTTGACAATGCCTTTCATCTTGTTTATTTTTTAATTAATTATACTAAAATTGCAACAAGCATTTGACTTTTGATTTCTAATAGATATTAGTTCTGCCACATTCCAATGTAAATATGGCCCCTTGATAATGTAAATATGCTTCTAATTCTCATCCTTATTCTATTATTTTATTTTTAAACATGTGTAAATCCCATAAAATCACAATCATGTTGAAACACCCATCAGCCTTGCACGATTGATTCCAAACTCCCAGGAGATGCACAGCAGGCAGCTGAAATTTATGGAACCAGAGATGAAAACTGTAAGGTACACTCCGGAGGCAAGAGGACTATCTACCAGCCCAGCTGAACCTCCTGCATCGCAACCAGATCCCACCACTGCAGTCACAACAAACCACTGCTTCACGAATATTCTCTGAAGGGACAAGAAACTATGAATAATTTCAGGTATCCAGTGTCCAGACTGAGAATATTGATGATTTTCATTGCCAGGGTAAGTAGCTTCCGGTCAACCACCCAAACTTCCTGAAGCTCTGGCCGCCACACCATCTCTCACAGCCACAGCCATATGGAGTCATTGGCCTAAACCATAGGTCCTGGAGTCTTATGCATCCACATGACACCTCTTTACTCCTCAATACCAAAATTCCAGTAGGAGTGCATCAAATTAGATGGGAAAGTAATGTACAAATTAGATGGGAAAGTAATGTAGAAGCCTATAATAACAAGATGACTCAACTAACAACAAAGGGCTTAATAAATTCTTAGACAAAGATGAACCTCACCATGAGATATAACAATATTTACATGAATTGATTTTTATGCTTACTGATTTAATATTAAAGTTTTATTACCCAATCAAATTTAATTCTAAAACTTTATCAATAGTTGTTGCATTTGTCTATATTAAAATAGCACTGTTGTCCTGTTGTTCATCTATTTACTCAAGTGGGCACCAGTAATGTCTCCACTCTGAGACTTGTTGTTACTGTTTTTGGCATATTGAATATGCCATGGGTAGCTTGTCAGGCTCTGCTGTGCACGTGGGATACTCTTGGTAGTTTGCCAGGCTCTCCGAGAGGGATGGAAGAATCAAACCTGGGTTGGCCTCGTGCAAGGCAAAGGCCCTACCTGCTCTGCTCTCGCTCCAATCCATCGTCACTGTGGAGAGGAATTAATTTAATATGCAACCTCAAAAGTTTTATTATTTAAGTCAGGCAGCATGAGAGCAGACACGATTTTTTCCATTTCTCATCTTGGGCAAGAAGCCAAGAAGAGTGAGTTCACTGTGTATCTGGGGTGATGTCTGTGACTAGTCTCTACTGTCCTAAGAAGGAGGCCATAGGGTCATCTGACTTCTGGCCTTTCCTTCTGTATACCTCCATTTCTTCCGCTGTGGGCTCCCAAGTTTCATAGATACTATTGTACAGCTGCTTCCACTCATCAATCTGCATGATCTCCTTGACATAAAGAAGGAGGGCCTCCTTGGCATTCAGCGCCTTCTTCAGTTTTTTGTGTTTTTTTTTTCATCATCACTGTCTGAATTACTCTTTCAATGCTTCTTCTTCGTTTTCTCTTCTTTTATATTTTCCTGGTGTATCTCCCTAAGAGTTTGAGGCTTTTTCACTGATTCTTCTTCAGTTGTATCATTTAGAATGTATTCCTCTGAATTGGTAATCTCCTTCGCAGCATGTCCAGTACAATAGGAATACTTGAAAAAGGAGTGACAGCACTTGAATCCTCATCTGCCATCTTTTCATTATCACTTATCATTTGTATCACTTGTCATCCCATTGCTCATTGATTTGCTCGAGTGGGTGCCAGTAACGTCTCCATTTCTCCTGTCGCATGCTAGTGTAGCCCAATGGTGTCTTCTCGTTCCAGGAACACAAAGAGCCTCAAACCGTTTATTCAGGGTCTTGACAAAGAAGTCTTGACAACTGTCTCATAGTTGGGCAGCCACGCATTCTTTTGACGTCCCGTGGAATACAGCCAGTAACAGCTTTAGTCTAGCAGTCATCTCCAAATTGCATTACATATCTGGCCTGTCTGATTTTTTGACACATTGGCAAATGAGACAGCATCCCTGATTCTCAATTACCAACAGAGCTCAGAACTTCAGATTCCTTCTCTCACTTGAGTGAAACACGGTATTCCAAGCATATCTCTTTTGATTCCTCTTTGGGAGACCCGAATAGCATTCATATTCATCCTGTAATCTCAACATCTTTCCAGTAAGATCCCCAAATATGAGTGTGGTTGTGGATCTTCACATCCTCCTCGTACTTGGAGCAGGCAACAGCCCATTCCTTTCCTTTGAGTATTCTACATAGTCTTCGGTTTGACCTAAGAGCAGTTCTGCTGGAGGGGCATCCAGGATGCTCTTGGCCACCATACTTTTCTAAGATGCTTGCTTTTTGCTGCTCTTTGAAGTCTTCTTTTTTGACTTCTAGATGCACTTCTGATCCTTTGTTAGAGGCTTCCCATGAAAACAACTGTTTCTGAGCCATTGCCATTGAAATGGTATCACTCGTGTATCTAACAAAATTATCACCTGCATATCTCACTTCCTCTGAAATCTTTCCTGCACTGGAATAGGAATTCTCTCTGATTGTTCTGGGTTTGGAAATATAGTAGGCAAAATTTGGATCTAAATCCCGCAAATATTTTGTAATATCTTCTCGAATTCTGAGATTTCAGACAGTGATCTGTCTCTTGGAATGCAGATGACATTGATGTTCTGTCCAGGCACATCAATGTCATCTGCATATTTATCTTCATCCTCATCTTCACTGTTATGATCCTTTTCCACCTGAGAATTTGGTTCCTTTTCTCCCCACTGGAATTTTTGAGAATTAGCCTGTTACATTAATTTTCCCCAGGCTAATTCTTCTTGGAGTTTTTGAACTTTCAGTGTTCACTTTGCTAAATCCACTTTGGCATATTCTTCTACAGTTTTCATGTGCTCCTCTGGATTGTAGCCATTCAACCTATCCTGCTTTCCATCATAATCAAATATCAACTGAGGCCGAATATGTTCATCTCTAGCTATATTAGTTCCTATAAATTTTTCTTCAACTCATCTCGGTCTCTCAAAGAAGTATTTTTCTCTTTTTTTTTTTTTGGTGTGTCATGGCTCCACAATTTTTACATGTTCCCTTGTGGTATTTGGTAGTTGTGGAATTCTCTTTTATACCCCTCTTGTACCATTCTCCAGATGAGTTATACTGCTTCTGTTTCTCTTGCTGTGGTCTCTGGTGCTTTAAAGTGGGTCTTTTTGATGGATCAATATACCATGGCACTGAAGATATGTACTGAGAAATAAATATAAGAGTTGGTGTCTTTTCCTACTTTATGAAGGTTGGCAGGAGCATTACCCAGTTTCATTTGCTTTTGGGGTCACACCCGGCAATATACAGGGATTACTCCTGGCTTTGCACTCAGAAATTACTACTGGCGGTGCTTGGGGGACCATATACGATGCTGGAAATTGAACCTGGGCCTGCTGTGTGAAAAAAAAAAACACCCTACCCGCTGTGCTATAGCTCCAGCCCCAACCTGAGTAAATTTTTTAACTCTCCATTTAATAACTGAATCGGTTATCAAAGTTGTTACATTCTGGTGGAACTAGAAAGTCAATTACTCTTTATAGCATTTTGCATGTTATGAAATCTAAGTTCAACTCTACTATGGTGTCCAGAATTTGAGTTGGTGTAGCTATGAGTTATTACTTGAATAAGTATCTGTTTTGTGCAAAATTTTGAGATTGAGTACTTGTGGCTTTCCATTTTTTCATACCCACTCCCCAACGTAACCTATTTTATGTAAACTGAGTAGCAATTTTTCTTTCCTAATCCATAATACAAATGTTCATAGCTTAATTTCTTAAACAACTTGGGGAAAATCAAGATATCTACAAGGTTTATTTAGTATGGCTTATTATCAAGTCATATTTATACTTGCAAAGCTATATATTCACACCTTTATATTTATACGTTTTCAGACTGGAGCAATAGCGCAGCAGGTAAGGCATTCACCTTTCACACAGCCAACCCTGGTTCAGTTTCTCCGCCCCTCTCGGAGAGCCCGGCAAGCTACTGAGAGTATCTTGCCTACACAGTAGAGCCTGGCAAGCAATCTGTGGTGTATTTGATATGCCAAAAGTAGTATCAACAAGTCTCACAATGGAGATGTTCTTGGTGCCCACTCAAGCAAATCGATTAGCAACAGGATGACAGTGACAGTGATATTTATATAATATATTATAAATATATTTATACTACATAATAATATGTGTAATTATAATATAACATGGTATTATATTAGAAATATTTCTTTATTGCATTTATTAACATTATATAAATATTTAAATTATAATATATATATAATATGTTATAAATGTATGCACATATATTTATATATGCCTTTGTATATACATATTACCTTTATATATCATTATATACATATATACCTTTCTATATATATTCCTTTGTATATGGCTTTTTATATATACCCAGTGTTTATAGTGTTTATAATATGAAAATATACTCTACACGAAGAAAACTAGATATTCATGAATAGAGCTAAAACATTCCAATTGAAATAGGCTATCACTCTGATCCAGACTGGATGCTGTAAGGAGGTAAAGTAATATGCATGGATACCCTTTCAGTAACAGTACTGTAAATGATAGTGCCTAAAGGGAATCAAAGGAAAAAGAGAAGTGTCCACCATGAAGGTAGGCTAGGGTGTGGAAGGAAAACTGGGAACATTGGTAACGAGAAGTGTTGCTTGCTCCAACACTGTAGGACTGAATCTCAATTGTGACAAATTTGTAACTTTATATCTCATGGTGATTCAATAATTAACTTTAAAAGGAAAAACATGTTAAAACAGTTTTCTTGAGAATTTCAAAGCAAGTGATTCTTTCATAGTTATAATACAGAATACATAGTCTTGTATTATAATGTATTATGTTGTATTTACATTTTTACTGGGGTTATTAGAAAGTACATAAAGAGTCAAAGCTTGTTAGACTGGTACAGACAACTAGTTTCAGGGTATAGCTTACATCTTAACCCATTAAGTTATACAATTATCTGAGACTTTCATTCAGATATGACTTTAGCTTGAAATGATACAAGTATTATGTTCACTAGAAATTAAATCAATGCAACAAAATATTTTGCAGCAATGCTATCTATCATGAGATGTAATAATAATAGATATGGACAATGGACACTGGATTTAAATATAAAACTTAAGACAGGAAAGGCTGCATCTCATTATGTGTTCCCTCAGCCACAAAATTGAGACTTCCTAGTATGAGAAACATAGACTTTAAGCTTATTTTTAAAAGGACAAAGTGTAACAGTTCAATTAAATGTGACCAATTTGGAGTTAAAAGTCGGGCTTTACAAGTGGTGAAGAATTTAAGCAATTTCAAAAACTTACTAATACAGTAATATAAGAAATATTAGTGAAGATCTTACATTGCAGTTAAACAACTGCCTGCAAAATTCTGTCAGTAAAATTATATTTTTAATGTGTAAAGTTATTGCTGTAAACTATGTGCTTGACAGAGAAGAGACTACAAATGTGTGATTTCATTTTTATTTTATTATTATTTTTTGCTTAAGAGACCACAGGTTTTTCTTACTGGCATAATCAATTCAAGTATTCAGTGATTTGGCTGCAGTTTGGGTTTCTCATATCTTGCCAAACTTCATGTTCTTTAGAACAGGCAAAAATACATCTATTTTGACTGTAATTATGCAAAGCATTTTAAACTGCCTATACATGAGAAATAAAGAAAAAGTGAAAGAGAGATACTAATTCAGTTGAAGACTTAATTAGGAGCTCAATTCTATCAGACATATAATATTGCATTTTATTCATTTACTCTTCTCTTCCTAATAGAAAATAATGAGATGCCAATTGTATATGATTATGGATAGCTATTTATGGAGCTGGGTATGGCTCTATGCTTAATTACATTTTTATTTGGAGGTTAATATTATATTGTAACTAAAGCTTTTATTCCTATTTCATAGTTTTTCTATCTAGTTAGACTAATATTTCTGGTTTATATATTATCTTGCTTATGATTTTATCTTTATTAATCTTTTAATTCTATTCTCTACAGCTGTAATTTTTTGATGATTTTAAGGGAATTTAGGATAGAGAGACAGACATAATGTATTTTTGTGAGATGCTGAAAAATTTGATAGTCATACTTATAAGCCAAATAAAAAATCTTATGTAGTTTGTGAATGCTTGTAAGTATATTATATTTTTATGTATCTTATTTTCTCTTCCCTACTTTGTATCTTGTCACAGGATTATTATGAATACTATAACCAACCTATCTGAAATTATGCAACAATGCATTCAAATTAACCATGATAACTAATCTCTATTGTATGATGTTTCATCTTATGCATTTTTATTCTGCAGAAATTTATAAATTTAATTGTATTAATAAATATCATAAAACTACTGTATGTTATGTAAAAATATCAGCTTTGTGAAAGATGACTTGATTCATGTTTTCTTCTGCTCTTTTACATGAGAGTTTTTTTTCTTTAAATGTTTACCCCTATTGCTGCCATAGTTATTTTTGTCATAACATATATTACTAAGCGCAAAGTGACCTCGAATTATTTTGGATAAGTATATGTAAGTTAATAAATCACACAGATGCTATCTCATTAGTATTCCATATTATTAGGAATGGAATTAATAATAATTTCTAAGTTAAGCCTTAACATGTTCTGGTATGCCAACCAGCAAATAGGTTCTTATTTTTATTCATGGGGCTCTGTGACCATGAATAAAACTGACTGGCAAAGCTGTGTCAAAATCAATCAAGATACATACTCAATGGTGGATGGAGAGAGCCACTGGGTCCACTTACAAAACTGCACTTTTCTCTAAAAACAAAGCTATTTTTTATTAGAGTTCCAAATATCTTGGTATTTGGTGAAATCTTCAGGTAATAAAATGCAGTGAGGAACATTACCAGGTACTGGGAAACAATAGGCTTCTATCAATCAACTTCTACTGAATATGAACAGCTTTTAGGAACACTTGCATATTTTTTTCTTTCACTGACATTGATGTTAATTAAGTATCATAATTTAATGAATCTAAAAAGATTGACATTTTAAAATTACTTTTCATTGCACTCAAATCTGAACCTCTAATCTGAATTTCAGACGACTGATAGAGTTACTATGCACATGGAACTTTGACTCCAGTTCCCAACTTTCATGTTGTATTCCTAAGCATGGTAACATAAAACAAATGAAATGAGACAAGGTCTCAGGCACAATTTTAAATTACTCTAATTGGAAGAATGAATAGAGACACATCAACTTTGGCACTGCTTATGTAATAAAATTCCAGCGTGACCATAGTATGATAGCACACTATTAATTTATAATATGCCTTCCATTCTATTAAGAAATATCTTACATGAGATTATATTCATTACAAATTCTATTGATGGTTTGCTTTCATATGTGATCAGTTTCCATAATTTACCTTGTTTTAGGATTGTTTCTATATTTTTAGTCTATTTTTCTTTTGAGAGCTAAGATGCAGAGAAAGCTTTCTCACAACAGTAATTTCTAAGGGAATTAAGTCAATGATTATTTTAGTCCAGTAGCAGTTAATTTGTGGAATGCAATAGAATTAATAGAATGGAGTAGAATAGAATTGAAAAGAATAGAACAGAATAGCGATTATTTATACAAAGTAATCCTAGATATTTCATTTGGTAGTTATGCTTGCATGTATGATCTTAGGGATCAATAAATGATAATTTTCAATTATATGTTAAGCATTTTAAAAGTTTGCTTGCACTGTAAATATAATCAAGGCTTACTCCTGGAAACTGAATATTTTCCTCAAAATATGACTGCTATATATAAAGAGTAAAATAATTAAAAAGACGAATGCCTTGTCAAATCAGTGATATCGTAACATGACTTCATTTTTTTTTTTTTCACGTTGACTACAGAATTTTATTTTAGGTTCATTAATGGCCTGGAGATTGGGCCAAAGTCCTTAAGAACATTGAGGAAAATGTAGGCAGAGCTCTCAATATTGCCCTGAGAGGTATAATCAGTAGTTTGAGTCAGATTGGAAATCACATCGAAAAGCAAAATCAAACAAACAACCAAAAAGCCAATCAGTTTTAAGGATTTTATATGGCAAGGCAAACTACACTAAAGTAAAAAGATAACAAATGAAAAAGGAGGAAATGTTTACCCATCACACATCATAACTCTGGCCCTAATATCTAAGGTACTGGGAGCACTCACAAAGCTCCACACTAGGAAATCCCTGACTGTAAATCCCTCTTCATAAAATGGTGTGGGACATGCACAGAGACTTCGCTAGAGGAGACATCCCCATGGGCTGTAGGCATAGAAGTGTTTATCAGCACTGACTGCCAGGGAAATGTCAATCAGAAGGACAGTGGTAGATCCTTTCAAATCATCAAGGAACATGACTTCATTTTATAATGCCTCAGTTTAAGTTGTGGTGTGACCTATAAGATAGTGATAACTTGACCGTGATTAGGTTTACATGAAAAAAAGATAAAGAGAATTTACACCTATAACTAAAGTTTCCAATACACTAGTTTTCTGATAAATCAAAAGCAAGTTTGGACTAATCAGAGGGTTTTTTTTTTTTATAGGAGAGATCTGCGGGGAACATACTCAGCAGTGCTCAAGGCTCATTCCTGGCAGGCTCATGGAACCATATGTAGTGCCAGGGATTGAACGTGGCCAGCTGCATTTAGGGCAAATGTGCTACATGCTGTACTCGAGCTACAGAGGAGTCACTTAAATGATGAAATAGAAGTAAAAAGATAAATATCAGTAGATGTGCTTATTGTCCTTGAAATCAGATTGCTTTTTTTTATTAAACAGGGTCATGAGTCAGTTTAGACATAGAACCCCAACATACTTCCCCGATAAAAGGAACTGTACAATAATCAAAGACAGGACTTTGAGCTGCAGATGAGAGTCCCATAATAACCTTGATACCAGCCTTGTTTGTGATACTTTGAGAAGAAGATCAACCTAAACAGTGGCCTAACAGCTAAGTTGAAGAAATAGATAATCAGTATGTGTCATTTGTCACAAAATATGTAGATATGTGCTAACAGCATAGAATATTTAGAAAAATATTTTCTAGCAATATTTTAAATGACAAGAAATTGTTTTCTTGGTCAGGGAGATATCACTCACTGCTCACTACTGAAAACAGAAGTGTAAGAAACACTGCTCATGTGGCTGCGGTGGTAGGATAGCAAGTAGAGTGCTTACCTTGCAAATAACTGACCTGAGTTTAATCCCTGACATCCCATATGCTCTCCAGCACATTGCCAGGAGTGACCTTTGAGCACAGAGCTAGGTATAAACCCTGAGCACTACCGGGTATGGCAAATAAATAATAAATAAAGAAATAAAGAAATAAAAACTGCAAATCTGCTTATACCAGATAACATTTGCTCTCCAATATCTAGATGAGGAATCACAGCCATAACCCTTTATCGATATGATTACTTTCTACTTGTGCAAATCAAATGGGCTATTTTTCACTTTTTTTAACCCTAATTTTCATATTTTCAAGCAAGAAAAACAACTTTTAGAAAGAAATTAATTTTGAAACTTAATCCTCATGATTTTATAAATTTAGTAAAATTAATCACCAATTTCATAGCAGAAAAAGCTAAAAACTCTAAAAACAAATAGTTTCTACAGCTAAATCTTCTACCTCCAAGAACAGGAGTCTCTTAAATTACTATTTTGAACTACATTTTCAAAGCAAGAAAAAATATACTTGTTTTAACATGAAGCAGATTTTGATGTGAGACTAACTCTGTGACTTTGGCTGTAACCTAGACTATAGGAACCTGTATCTCCACATGACATCATTGAAGGAACTGTGGGAATTGGGGCTGGAGGCAAGGATGAAAAGAAAAGAGAGAGAGAAAGAGAGAGAGGAAAAGGGAGATAAAGAGAAAGAAACAGTGAAAGAGAAACAAAGATAGAGAGAAGGGAAAGAAGAACAGGAGAAAATTTCCATCGTTGTGAGAATTAATGAGAGGACTAGCAAATATTTATTTAAAAATAATTTTATTACTCTCCCAATAATAGCTTCTTTGTAATATCACCAATTTTATGCTTTTTTCTCAAAATTAAAATTCATTAATTCTCTCAGCAATTTAGTGAAAACAATACAAGGTAAATTTTTGCTTATGGAAATTTTATAATATTTTAAATAAGAAATATGAAACTGAAAAAGGCAAAGAATGCATTATGAATGCTAAAGAGCTATCTGGAATAAAAATCATGTATTTTAAAATGCATTATTTAGTTTAGTTACTATAAATTAATTTTATAAGATTATATATTCCTCAGCTAGTCATTTTTCTTCGAATATTTTGCACCTACCTTTATTAAGAACATATTTTTATATTTCTTTCCATAACTCTAAACTTTTCCCCTATATCATTTACTATATTAACGAGTTTATTGTCCAAAATCATCAAAAGTATATGTTAAGATATGTCTAAAATATCTTATTTAAACATTTAATTGATCAATATTTTTTTCTTTTTGAATCACACCCAGAGATGCACAGGGGTTACTCCTCGCTCTGCACTCAGGAATTACCCCTGGCAGTGCTCAGGGGACCATGTGGGATGCTGGGAATCAAAACCAGGTTGGCCGAGTGCAAGGCAAATGCCCTACCCGCTGTGCTATTTCTCCAGTCACGATCAATATATTTTTAAAGATTAGAAAAATTGAATTCATAGAAAGCAGATTGGTGGCTACTAAAGAACGGGCATGGAAGATGGAGTTATATGAGAGTTTGGTAAAGGGTGAAAATCTTCAGTTATTAAATAAAGAAGTTTTAATGATGCAATGTACTGCATGGTCATTATAACGATATTATATTAAACAATTGAAAGTTGCTATGAACTTGGAGGTTTAGTTTTATCACATGTCTACAGTAATGATGTGCAGTGGTGAATTTGGTGAATTTGTTAAATAATTCTGTGTGGCAATAGGTTAAAGATATACTACATACACATATGTCAAATATTAGTGTGCTACTCTAAAATTACAATATCACAAGCCAATGAAATATTGATAATGTTGGGAGGAAAATGTCATTGGCATGGCTTAAAATGAATGTTTTCACAAGTGAAATCTAATATTCCATTAGTATAACAGAATAGAAGTTTACCTTGTTTTGGGGCTGGAGCGATAGCACAGCGGGTAGGGCATTTGCCTTGCACGCGGCCGACCCGGGTTCGATCCGCAGCATCCCATATGGTCCCCTGAGCACCGCCAGGAGTAATTCCTGAGTGCAGAGCCAGGAGTAACCCCTGTGCATTGCCGGGTGAGACCCAAAAAGAAAAAAAAAAAAAAAAAAAAAAGAAGTTTACCTTGTTTTGTAAATCTGAATCAAAAGGCATACCAGTGGCTGTATGTATCTATTTTTAAGACAATTACATTTTTTCAAGGATTATTATGATAATAATCAATAAAAAATGTCCCTACAATAATAGTACCAAAATATTTTCTTGGCAAAACTCACCACAAAATTTGATATATAGCGATTTCATTCAGATTCCTAGATGCTGATTTGTAAGTCACCAAATTACACGGCTAGTTCCAGTTACCAAATTTTCTATTGGTATCTACATTTAATATAACATCTATTATTGTTGTTGTTCTATCAACAAATTTTCTACCATCTTTAAAATCTTTGAATTAAATTAATTTTTATTTTTAGCTTCTCTGTTTCCTCATCCTCTTTCTCTCTCTCTCTCCCTCTCTCTTTCACATCATAAGATGTTTTAATTTTTTTTCATTTAATTGTTTAACATTTCATTGGTAAGGACACTTTAGGGTCCAGAGAGATAGCTCAAAAGATTCCATTAGTGCAAAGTATGACGGAGGCTCAGGTTTTGTCTCCATAACCACATAATAGTCTGAGCACTGCTAAGTACAACCATGGGCTAACTAAGACCATGGGCTCTGTCTGAACTTAAAATAAATATAACATATATTATAAATATATATAAAACTATAAAACCAAGCTCCCGACATCTTATAGCCTAGTTCTCCCTCTTGGATAACCTGGCAAGCTACCAAGAGTTTCCTGCCAGCATGGGAGAGCCTGGCAAGCTCCCTGTGGTGTATTCATATGCCAAAACCAGTAAAAATGATGAGTCTCATTCCCCTGACCCTGAATGTGGCACTGTTGGGAAGGACGAGTAAAGAGAGGGTTCTAAAATCTCAGGGCTAGAACAAATGGAGACATTACTGAGACTGCTCGAGAAAATTGATGATCAGTGGGATGATGATGATGATTATGATGATAAATATATATGTATATGTATTTTATCAATATACATATAAACATTTCAAATTGTTTTATTGATTAAAAAACAATGTATTAAGGTACCATTGGTTTACTAGAGAGTGAATAAATGGATATATCTAGATAAATAATAATAAAAGTTATTTTTAATCCTCCTGTTTTGCCTCAGTCCATATAGACCGTTCTTCCAACTTATTCTCTAAATTTCAACCTTCTTTTAAGCTCACTATTCTAAGCCTGATACCAGTTAAATCCATATTCATTTTAAAAATTGCAACAGATTACTGTTTTTCCTGTGTTTTTCTTGTCGAATCCTAATACAACAATCAAATTTCAGTAGTCAAAGTGATTATAGCATATTGACTTGGTGACCTTCGTCGTCTTTCCCATATTCTGTGAAAATTGAATTACAGATAAACGTAGTTGATCTGGTTCCCCTCAAAAGACTGAATTTCACCAAGTGAAACTTATACTCTTTTACACTATAGACTACACTCTCTTATAACCCCAGGAGTGAAAAGAGCCAATGATTAATAGATGTGGTTAAAAGTGGCCAATGCCTTTGCTCAGGAACAAACTTGGAGATGCAATTTGTATTCCAGAGATTTTCCTCAGGGATCTTTTAGAAGATATTCTCTACTAAGACCACATTTTTGCTTATCACTACCATTCTCCCGGGACTGTGTTCTGCTTCTAGAGAACCTAATATATTACAATTCCCTGTATTTATCTAATTGTTACTTTTCTGTCCCAAACTCTCTAATGAATCTCCGCCTCTTGTCTGTAAGTTACTGCTTAACTGCTGTCTGCCCTCTGTTTGACATCATTCCCTATAAACCAGATAAGCCGGAAGATCATTCCTTGGAGCATTTATTCTTGGTGTGATTCAGTCTGGACTGCTATGCCTTAAACTTTTGTAAAGTCAATTTATCTTTCTCAACTTTCATTTCTGCTATCACCTTCTCTAGGTTCTTTCAGCACTCTATATTTTCCCTTCACCTTCATTTTCTTAAGTATGTTATTAAATTAATATTTCTATATTGTTTCAGAAAATGTGTCACTATTAAAATATAATGTTTATTCATTTTTCATTATACAAATACTAGGTAGTCATTTTATTACCTAAATAATGAAAAAAATTAAATATGCAATTCGTACTAGAATGTAAGAAATTAGTATCATCTGCATTAGTTACTGCGTTAGTTACCATCCCTAGCTCATAAAACTCAAAGTATCATAGAGAAGATGCTCAGGAAACATTTGTTAGCTTGAATTAATACTGAGTAAAATTTTAAATATTACACATTTTATTTTAAAAATTGTATTCCTTGTTAAATAATTTGTACATTTACTTATACAACTAATATTCTAGATTTTTTTATTGCCGAGCATTTAATAAATTGTTGTAAAGATTAGCTATCGGTAGTTATAAACTAATAGCTTTCTTCTTACATGACAATATTTCTTTTCATTTTATTTATGTTTCTCAACTATTTCAATGGATAAAGTGTCTTATATGTAACTTGATATCAGGAGTCTAAATACCCAGGTGATAAATTGCAGAAAAGATGCCAATATTTAACTGGCTAGTAAAAAACAATAAGCTTTTATTGGATTCTACATTATTGAAGTTATTGAAAAACTTTTTGATTTTATTTTATAGCTCATATTTTAAAGGCATATTTTTAAAAAATTAAGAATAGATAGTAGGTTTCTAATTTTTTGAAAGTTCATTATTTAGTTAAGCACAAAAGTCACAAAATGCAATTATAGTATTGCTGGAGCAAATTAAGTGAAACTTTGCAACATAAAACGTAAAAATTCCCAACCGTTCCTCAGAGACAGGAGTCCAAAAAAACTTAGCTAGGTGATTCTGCCTCTGGTTTCTGACAATAGCAAGCAGGTTGTTGGTTGGACTCATCTAAGTTTCAATGAGGAGAATTTCTTTTCAAGGTCACTGGTATTGACATATCTGAGTTCCACATTTTGTGAGGCTCTCCAAAGGTTGCCTGAGTGTTCACACAATATTGGTTTCCTACAGAGTGAGTGATTCAAGAGAGAGCAAAAAGTACTTCCTGGAAGGAAACTATAGATCTTTAACCTTGCAAGTAACATTCATTACTTCTGTCAAATTCTATCCACAAGAAAAGAAGTCTGTAAGTCCAGCCTTTTTTTTCAAGGACTGCTGCAGTAGCTGAATCTTTTGTGGCTGAGTGTCAACAATCTTGAGACTTATTTTTAATTCCCTAAACAGCTACTTCAAGGTTCTATGTAAAATATCCAATATCCTTATCTAGGCAACACATTCTAAGAATTAGCAAGTAATAACAGCAATTTTTAATTCAAGTAAAAGACAAAACGTTCAATGAGTTCTTTACTGATGTCTTTGTATGTATGAAGATTGGTACGTATTAGTTTCATTTAGTCAGATGAAATAGGATGTAAAATGCTATACTTCCAAAAGAAAAATAAAAAACTTGCTTAAGAATTTAAAATGTTTCAGGCTGGAGTGATAGATAACACAGCGGGCAGGGCATTTGCATTGCATGCGACTGACCCGGGTTTGATTCCCAGCATCCCATATGGTCTCCAGAGCAGCATCAGGAGTAATTCCTGAGTGCATGAGCCAGGAATAACCCCTGTGCAATGCTAGTTGTGATCCAAAAAGGAAAAAAAAAACCGGAAAAAATTTAAAATGTTTCTACCAGGACAAATTCCCATTTAAGGAAAAAGTGTTTGTGTTGGTAACTGAAGTGCTGTAGTGCTGAAGGGAGAAAGTCATTCATTCCTGTTCTATCATGATTTACTAGTGACTAGAAATTTAGAAAAGGAAGGCAACCTCTTAAACTGAACACGGCTGATTCAGCATAGCCCTGCTCTTACACAAAGTGAAGCATCAGCTGTGTGGGATATAATCAGGATTTCATCCAGCTGCAGGCTACCCAGCATTCTTACAACTTAGACAGTGCTAGATGTAGATGTATCTTTCTCTCATGTGAGAATAGATCTCTACTTGAGTTTTAGGGACTGAAGCCCAGGACTACTTTCAGTTGGGGTTACTTTTCAATAAATGACACATCTTATCAATGAATACCTGGGGGAAATGTAATAAATATTTTATTTTCACTTCTATTGAAAAGAATCTTTATCAACATGCAAATACATTTGAATAATCTTCTTTACCTGACACTACACTATGGCATAAAACCAGGTTACTAGGCTACCGAGATAAACAGGTCAATCAGGGCAGAGGATGGAGAAGGAGAGGTAAAAACAAACTAATTAATTGACAGTTTTCAAACAAATCAATCAATTAAGTCAAAAGTTCAAACCAGTTTATCCTCCAGATTTAAGTTTTGTTTAAACTCCAGTAATTTAAAACTTGGAGAACAAAAGAATATTACTGGCCATCAATGTTTGGTATTCCAAAATGGATTTAACTTATTCATTTTATCTGAATGGGAAAAGAAAGATGACTTTCTTTAAAGTTTGCAAAATTTGTAAGTCTAATGGTAAGGTTAAACTCCGAAGATTTTCAGGGAACATCAATCTCCAAAATTTAACTTGCTGTCACAATGGATTTATCATCATTGACAAATATGTTGTAAGATTCAATTGATCCACTATTTCCAAACAGAAACCAGAGAACCACCAACTCTTATAATTGCTAAACAAGAAACATTTAGAAATCCATATCAGATTGCTCACCTATCTATGTAATATACAATCAGAAAATATGTTCTGACAGTCTCAAAAGCAATATATTTACTATTGAAAATTGAGGATGACATAAGAGTTTTGTGATTTTATGAATGTAATAAAATATAGAAACTTTATAAAGGACAATTCCATCCTGACTTTTAGCTAGCTTAACTAGAGACTTGTAAACACAATTAGCCACAATAGGTTTGGCAACTTCAGTCATTATCTATAAAACCACTTTGAAATTTATTTTGGATTTTAGAGTTGACTTAAATAAATATCGTGAAAATCAGCCAATCCTTGTTTGTCTGCTCACTAAACCAAATAATTCTTATGTATGAAAGTTTTTGTATCTCCCATACACTTTTGAAAGAATGATAAAAAATAATTTCAATATTAGAGAAAAGTGGGTGGAAAAGTCTATTTCTATTTTTAGTAAAATGGGAAAGTTTTCAATTTAAAAATATGCTGTGTAGGGCTAACCACGAATGTGATACTGGACACTAATTTTCAATATTTCAAGCAGATTGAGCACAGTCCTTAAGAGTTATTTGTACAATTACTTAAGAATAAGTAATCATATTTTGGGGAAACTGTGTTTTTGCACTTCTAAAACAAATTGCTATTGACTATATTATGTTCCTTTTTCTCACTCACACCTTTAATCGAAAAGCTCTCATCACTAACTTTTAGGAAGCAATTATTAACCTGCTGCTCTTACACCATAACAAGAATCAGTTAATATATCATGTGCCTCATCCCAATCTCACACTTTGTTTATTTTCCTCTTGCTTTGTTTTCTTTAACAAATTACCCATCAGCTTTGAAAACACTGGTTCATGAAACCAGTCAGTTTTATTTAAATGTTCAGAGCAATTGAATACCAAAGTACAGTGTGAAAATTCACAGAATTTATTTTAAAGCAATGACAATTAAAGGTAGAACGACTAGAAAGGACAACTTACAATACATACATTAGAAGGTCAGTAGAACAATCTATAGCAGAAGCTCCGAATACAGTTCTAAAAACATCTTTCCTACATACTCTTTTCTCACAATTTCTCATTTCTCAAAACAGAATGTCATGCTCATAATTTCTTTAAAAAGTTTATATAATCTATCAATCTCAAATTTTTTTAAAAAACTATGTAATGACACCTTAAATTTTCCATTTTTGTATACAAAAAGCATAATTTTTAAAAAATACTTTTGAAAGAGCTTTTTTTAGTCCACATAATTTTTTAAAAATACTTTTGAAAAAGCTTTTTTTAGTCCCAGATTATTCTCAAAGCAGATTAAAGACCATATAAATTTCATAATTCTGGAGCCAGTGAGATCATACAGCCAGCAAGGTACTTTCTTTTCATGCAGCTGATTTGGGTTCTATCATTGGAAGCCCATACGGATCCCAAGCTCACTAGGAGAGATCCCTGAATGCAGAGCCAGGAACAAGTCCTGAACACAGCCAGGTATAGCCCCAAGACAAAAAGGAAGCTGGAAAGAAACAAACAAAACATAATTTTATAATTCAAAACAAGTCATAAAGACATTCAGCTTTCCATTAAGAGGACATTCCCAGATTTTTTTGCTTTCAATTTCTCATTTTCATGGCAATACCTACTAAATTCCGAATGTTTCTCCACAATCTGGGAAATAAAGTTTTTGCCCACCTCAAAATCATTTTCTTTGTAAATAATATTATGAATTTTATTGTATTCCTCAAACTCCTAGCTTCAATGTAGTAATAGTTGGTGATGAAATCTTTGGGAATACATGAAGTTTGATATGGCCATTAGTTAGAGCCTCCCATGAAATTGTAGGCTTTATAAAGGGAAGAAGAAAAAATGAATTATTTTTCTTCCATAAGAGGAAACAGTAAATATGTTGTGTGCTACAGGGTTCACAGCAAGAACTTAACCAGCTTGCATGTATAATTTGAACTTCATTTTCTCCAGAACTCCAGAACTGGAAGAAACAAATATGTATGTCTTGTACAAGTCACACTAGTGTTTATTACAGCAGTCCAAATTGCCCAACATGAGTAGTTATACACTTTAAATTTTTACAAATATTAATTTAGAAACATGTCCTCTTTTTTAAAATCTCAAATATTTCTATCAATTAAATTTTCATTTTTTATATCAGATTTATTCCTCCAAATCCTCACCATGTTTTTGTTAGTGTTGTTCCTGTGGATGAAATATTTACCTTCTTTTGCCATTCTACTTGATTCTTAGATTTCAATATGAAGGCTTTAAAAATAGTAATCTTTGTAACTTTGTAAATTATCATTTTTATTTATCATATACAACCTTAACAGTGTTGGTAAAAGTACTTTTAGCAATGTCAATTACCTAGACATCTAGGTCTACTCTTTTTCATAAAAACATATCCATTTTGGAGTCACACTTATCATCTGTCAATCCTGGGGTTTTGACTATAGCTCCATTTGATTTACAGCATGGTTAACTTACTTTTACCCCCTATATTATCTAGTTAAATGGCAAAAGAAGGAAATTTTAATACCTAAGTGCTTCCTCTCTTCTTTAAAAACAATGGTGTTATAAATTGCTTACTTATCATCACACATGTAAGATAAAATGAGAATATTGCTTCTTTTTTTTCTTTCCTTAAGTCCTTTGCATAGTTAATTCAGAGCAATGTCTTTTTTTGTATAGAGGCAGAAAGACAGCTAATGCTATGCTTTTGTAACTTAGAGTTAATTGGCTTCGAATGATATTCACCCCTGGGCACCTGTTTTCTGAATTTAAGCCTCAGTTGCCCTTACTTCCTAGCACCCCAAAAGCAGGGTCCCAATGAAGGACTGGATAGATCCAGGGCAAGTGGTGAGCTACCTTGGCATTGAAATGGGCTGGGCCAAATTGCCATAATACATAACTATAAGCTAAGAGCATGGTCATGGACAAATTTTGTCATGATCCAAAAAGTAACAGCTAGATTAGGACTCTGCTAATCTGGCCTGAGCACTGTAGTCTGAGATCTATAGCGAGATGTCCCCAGGAGAGCTTCCCTACAAGCTCAATGTATCTCCTATTGTGTCCATACAAAATAACTAATATTAAGAAGTAGAATTAAGATGTTAATTAAGTTATTGGACTAAGGAGAGGAGAAACACCCTTAGGTGGTATTTTCCTCCCTTGAACCTAATGGGTGATGATCAGGAAGGGACTTTGATATGTTGATTGTGCTACCTGAAGGGGTGTGGCGGCTACCCCCAATGCTGGGGACTTGGTGAGAGACTAGACAGAGACCAGGGCAGCAAGATGAGCACAGAGACTAGCAAGGAAGACAGAGGGAGAAGAATGTAGGAGTAGGCACGTGGAGAGATGAGACACCAGGCTGTGAGAGGGAGAGCAAAGAGATGGGCGGGAGAGACAGGAGGATACGGTAATGTGTGGCAGTGTGAGACTAGAATGGGGAGCTAGAATAGTGAGATTGGAACAGGCGTATGAGCAGAATGGAACACATGGCAACAGATCATCAACCAGCCTAGCCCTCATTTCCTTCTCCGTCGGCCCATGGCTTCACCTGACCTGGGTGGGCAAGTGGCTTGAATCCGCCAAAAGGAGGCATTGAGAGAAAGCCACGGGAGTCTCCCCTAACCACCCTGGAGATTACACAACTGAGTATGGTCCAAAAACAAACAAATTAAAAATCTTAAAAACAAGATAAAATTAGTTTAGAGTGAACATATATATTCACAAATTATCTTTAAAAAAAAGAACCAAGTGTTCCATACTCTACTTTCATTAGAAAAGGAAAAAAATGAGTAAATATTGTCCTTTTGATCTCTGATTTCATCCTTGGGAGTACAGTGACTTCACGTAATTGCTGAATGGAAAAGGAAATACTAAGCATACTGGTTTCAACTTTTCTGAGGAAGTTCACCAGAGATAACATACATTTCTCCCTGTTGTTCTAGGATAGGCCTTACCCATGGAGTTGCCTATAAACTCAGTAAGCAGCAGTCTAACTTTGTACATAAAATAATGTCCAAGGCCTGACTTGCAATTGATTGTTAGCCATCTTTCATCTTGCCTTTTTGAAATTTCCTATATTTTCAAAGATAAAGACATTACCCTAAGAATATCCTCAGAAATTTTCAGTAATTGTACAATTGACAAATAAAATTCTGGTGTCTTACAATGGTAACTTTTGATGTAAGTAAAAGAGAATGGATGATGAACAGGCAAATACTAACAGAAATGTATTTTTTGGTCCTGTGGTAGTACAATTATTTCAAAATTCTTCTTTGAATTAGTGATAATCAAAATTCTTATAAATGATAAATTGTCTGAAAATAACAAACAAAATAAATAATGTAAGCAAATCAAGTTTTCATTCGCCATACCAAATTTTCAAAGCAAGTCAGATTCCTTTGGTTGCTTTTCTGTTGTTGGGATGTTTATTCAAGAAAATATTTTTAAAATTCATTAAGCAAATGGACTACTTTTCCTGGTATTGCATTATAACAAAAATGTGGACAGAATAAAGCTGTACAATGGTACCATACATTAGAAACACAAGCAGTGGTTGTCCTAAAATGTTTGCCCCATAGCCAGGTTTATTGTGTGCTACATATGAAAGGTTTTGTGATTAAACCCCAAAGCAAAAAAATACCAATTAATTATGATGATTAGATATGTCTTCATTAGTAGTCTATAAATAAATCATGCACAATATTATGCAGTCAGCTATCCTGGAAAATATATTCTTCTAAAGGGCTATGAAAACAGAGCAATTAATTATAAATGCTCTGCAACTTATCACATATTATATTTTGAAATGTTAAAGCATACATATATACACATGTTATATATGTGTGGAAGGTATTTGTCAAACTGCTTCAATGTTTTTTAATTCAACTTAGCACAAGATTATCTTCCAGAATCAAGATGAAAATTGATTTTTTAAAAATCTACATTTATTATATCAAATAAGATGTTACTTCGAAGGCTTGTATTTCCAATTCCTCTCATGTTTTCAGATGACAGGATGTTTCTTTTTGATATTTAATTTCTGTGCTTTCAGAAATGTTTTGTGAATATGCTCCGCTCCCCTTCCTATCCATTCCCTCCCTGTCACCAGTATATGATCTTTATTTATGCAAAAGATTTTTTCCTGACTGTGCTACTATTATTAAAACCATTTTAATTACACTTTCAATTAACCCATTTGTGCCTGCTATTCTCTATTATTTTCTTTAGTTTCTCTGTTTCCTCTTCTTTGCCCTCCTAGACCCTCAGCACACTGATCTCCTGAATAGCATCAACCAATTCTTTTCCCTCCAGCTTCCCATTGAGCTAGGCTAATGGGGATTCTTGGCAGGAGATCAGAGGTAGGTAGAAGAATTTATTTCCCTAGTGTCTTTGCTACAGATTTACTGTGTATCTTAGCCAAAGGTCACAGTTCTTGACAGGTGGTTCTTACTGACAGATCACTCTATGGGTTTTAGTGTTTTCAGATCTCAGGGTGCTAACGGGTCTTTCCATGTCTTTCCAGTGGGACTTGCTCTGAGATACTGCACTCTCTTTGTTTCACTAAACCTTACCCTAGGACTCTTGCACTTGTAGATATTTCTTTATGTTAATTTTCACTTTTCAAATTTCTAATGTGCAATCTGTATTCTTTGGGTCTTTGATTGATACACAATTCTTGTAAATTAAATATTAGAAAACTATAACAAGACTGTCCTCAATAGATGTTTTGATAATGAATACTGAAATTGCTACTTAAATTAACTCAAACGTCTGTATTATTCTAGTTTTCTGAACTGACATATTACATGTAGAAATATATGCAGAAAAAAAACGTGCCTTTAAGAGCTAGTTGAGTTTTAAATAAGATACAGAACTTCCTAGTACCATCCATTGCATGATTTTTGTATCACCTACACTGGTAAGAAGTTGATATCTGAAATGGCCAGGAAATGAAGTGAAATATGTTATTTTAAAATACTTTGTGTGGATTATTGTTTATTAGGTATTATAGAATTAAAGGCACAGAACTTAAGTCACTATAGGGGAAAATAAAGTCTGTGGATAACATTCAGGGACTGGAAATACAAAACATAAACTTGGAGAGTTTATGTTTGAAGCTAAAACAGACAGAACAAACCAAGTACAGTTTGACCTAAGCTAGTTTGAATTAATGTGGAGAAGAATCTTCCCAAGACTAAGATGCTTCCATGACTAAGACCTTAAGACTAAGACTATGACGATTGATAGTAGCTCCAGGTACTATAGTTTCTGCAGTTGTACATGAGGCTGGTTCTCTAAGCGTTGTGAAAGGGAAATGCAACAGTTTACTAAAAACAATTTGTGCCCGAGGAAAATGGGTGAGATTAGCCTGGGATGAGGCTAATGTTGACATGAAACTGAAAGCAAACAACAAAATGGACTCTGCCCATCTTTCTTGTAGGTCCTTATAGCCCCTTCTAATTCGTTCTACTGGCCAGCACAAATAGAGAAGTGTGAAACTCTGACAATCTGTAGGTTCCCCACAGCAACATCACAACAGAATTGCAGTGAGAAGCAGTAAGTTAATAACTAGTAAAGGACAATAAGCAGGAAATCAACTACACTCATGAGAAAGAATTTCAGCTTCACGTTAATTGGGTCTTGTGTAAAAGTAGACTATCTTAACTACAGGAGAGTTTTAGTCCTGCTACTAAGGTAAGCAACTATCATATTATATGAGAAATACCAGGAAAGAGGAATTCATGGGAAGCTTTTGGAATAGGTTTTAAATGAACT
This sequence comes from Sorex araneus, assembly GCF_027595985.1. NCBI lineage: Eukaryota > Metazoa > Chordata > Mammalia > Eulipotyphla > Soricidae > Sorex > Sorex araneus. Next base: position 120,444,514 of record NC_073305.1, on the reverse strand, counting down.
AAGAAGGATTAAAAGATTATTTCTCCACTGAACTTGCTGTAAATGTTGGACTAGAATAACAGATAAAATTTGCATTATTTTGAGAAATAGAAAAGCCAAAACATGAGGAGACACCACTAAATTACCTCTGAGTTTTTCCCTCGTTCAAATGTAAGTGACATTTGCTCTGTTGCCTCTGGATGCTTCTAAATGAAAATGTGCTGGCATAAATGTAACTATGGTCAATCCTTGTTAACAAAGCTTTGTATTTTTATCACATCCTCATTTTAAAAAATATTGCACTATTAAGTGGTTCTGGGAAAAATTGGACGGTTATATGTAAAAAACTGAACTCTGACCTCTATCTAATGCCATACACAAAAGACAGATCAAAATTTATTAAAGGTTTCAACATCAGCCTGAATCCATAAAGTACATGAAAGAAGACGTACACAAAGCCTTCCATGACATTGAAGCTAACGGCATCTCCAAAGATGAAACACCACTGACCAAGCAAGTGGTACTACATTAAACTTCTGCACCTCAAAACAGAGACCAGGATACAAAAGGAATGGGAAAAGCTACTCACCCAATATCCATCTGATTAGGGGTTAATAGCAAAGATATACAAGGCACTGGTATAACTTTAGAAGAAAAATATATCCAACCCCATAAAAAATGGGGAAAATAAATAAACAGAAAATTCCTCAAAAAAGAATTTTTAATGGCCAAAAGGCACATTAAAAATGCTCTACATCATTTATTATCAGGGAGATATAAGTCAAGACAATAATAAGATATATCTCATACCACAGAGACTGACACATATCCAAACAAACGTGATACAGAATGACTGCATTCATTTGTGGGATATAAAATAAAAATAACATGAAACTAATTTCCAAGGCCAGGGAAAATGGGCCAGGAGGACTGTTCAATGATTAGAAATTACCACAAGAATTTAGGTGGTCGAGGGTAGTTAAGGTAGAGGAAGGACCATTATGGCAATATTAGTTGGAAATAATAACTCTGGACAAGAACTGAGTTTTGAAAGTAGGTAAAAGAATATAACCTTTCAGTATACTTATTCCAAATTTTAATGCCTAAAATGTATGACTGAAACTCAGTCATAAACAGCTTTGTAATGCTGTATCTCATAATGATTTAAAAAATTAATATTAAAATAAATAAATATATGTAGTTCATTATTTTTACAATAGCTCTGTAACACTGTTATCCCATTGTTCATCTATTTGCTTGAGCAGGCACTAGTAACATCTCCATCGTGAGACTTGTTACTGTTTTTGCACATCGAATACACCATGAGTAGCTTCCCAGGCTCTGCCGTGCTGGTGGGATACTCCTGGTAGCTTGCCAGGCTCCTTGAGAGGAACAAAGGAATTGAACCCGGCTGCGTACAAGGCATATGTCCTACCCACTGTGCTATTGCTTCAGTTCATTAATTTTACAATATCCACCATTAAATATGCATGTGTATATATACATGTACATATGTATATACATGGTTATATATAGTATTTACAACAAAGGCCACATATATACACATATATACAGGAATATGTATGTATAAATGCATATGTATATACAGATTCACTGTTAATAGACTGATTACCTAGGTCATAAGTTCCCAAATTTATCTGACTTATTTTCTCATTTCAGAAAAATTATCACTGAACATCTATCTTTAAATCCTATCTTTTATAAGTGCTAATAGCCTCTATACAAGACATTTTGTCTTTTTTCTCTCCATTTTTTCTGTTATTGAATCACCCTGAGAAACAGTTACAAAGTTCTCATATTTGAATTTCAGTAATACAATGATATAACCCCATCCGAATCCCCACCAGTGCACATTTTCCACTATCAATGTCCCCAGTATCGCTCTCTTCCCAACCCTCCCACTGCCTCTATGACAGAGTTTTCCCCGTACAATAGGAGACAATCTCAACTCCCTACAAGAACAATACACTCCTCCAGTTGTATCTGAATCTACTACCACCCAGCCAGTGCCCTAGGTGGGGGTGGGAGGCAGGGAGTAGAGCGTCAACATCCAGACTTCTGAGAAACACTGACCTAGATAGCACTGTTGACTTCCACTATCTTTCCTTTAGTTATCACAAATGTCTAGATCATTTGTTCTCATATCAAGAATGGGGATTTAAAAGTGAATACTTTCCAAAGTCCATCTCTTACAAGAAGCTTTTCTTTATCCCTCTCTCCTCAACAACCCAAAGAAATAAATTCCTTCCTTGCTATCCATATAGCACTTCATCCATTTCTTACAAGTAGTTACCATGCTATGGTTTTCTGAGTTCTCCAATTATATGCTGAAGTTTACAATTGACATGTAAACTTGGGTAAGCAATTAATTTTCTTCTTTTCTAAATTTTTTTATTAAGGCAAGGTGATTTACAAGAACATTCACAGTTAAGTTTTAAGGATACCGTGTCCAGTACCAGTCTCATTACCAGAGTCAACTTTTTTCCACCATTGACACCAGGTTCTGTTCCATGAAAACCCAACTCCCAACAACTCCATCCAGGCTGCCTCCTTGACAGGCACCATTGCAAGTTTGGATGCTGTGGTTTGGATCTCCTGCTTTTAGGACTGCTGTCTGTGTGGTTTGGACATTTAATTATACAACTCCACTACACCAATGTACTGGAGGCCCTTGACCCCTGCCTTCTGCTTCTTCTTGCTACCCCTCTTGATTATGGGTGATTTCCTAGTTTCAAGGGACAGAATTAGTGAAGAGATCAATAGAGACTGTGTCAATGAACCCTAAGACTTAGAACCAGAACCAGAAGCTTAAACAAGAAATCAGAAATCTGGCCCTGCCTCAGGGGACTGAACTGCTACCCTGCTTCAAATTTCAAGACCAAGGCAAAGTGGAGTGAAGGATTGAACTTTCAACCTGTACCTAACTATTGGAAAGTAGCTTCCTGAGATGCTGAGAATTATTTGAAATTATTGTGCTTTTATTTATTTTTTTCAAATTCTTAACAATTGTGCTCTAGATTGAACTACATCAAGACTGAATCATGTCTCTGAAGAACAAACTCAGTCTTTATACTGTATGTAAAGCTAAGGTTTCTTTAATCTGTTCCGGAATACTCACAGGGTTGCTTAGATTGATTAGCTGTTCTTTGTAAAACACAAATAAAATGGAATACATTTTTAAAACGTGGACAGTTGATTCAATTTAAACGGGGAAAGTGCTAATTCCATTACTATTCCTTATTTTTTAAACCCTTGTGTATTACTATGGAAGAAGAAGTACTGTTTATTGCACAGTGTTTAAAATTAAAGGTATTATCCTGGATCCAGTGTCATAATTGATCATACAAAGGTATAAAAATAAAAGAAACTAAAATATCCTAAGCTAGTGATATGATTTCCCTTGCTTTCCAGTTGAAAATGCATTCCTTTCTGAAAAAAAAAAATGAGAAAATGTGATTAATGCTGAATAAGGTAATCATTTGGCTAACATTGAATTATCATGAATTTATGACAATGTTTATTTGAGACACGGTGTATAGAGAAACCAAATACAAATTCAATAAATAGCCATTATATAGCAGTTCTTTGGGACAAAAGGTAAGTCATAAAATAAAGAAAGTAAATTATAGGATAGGAGAAGTGAGGTGAGAAGAAAAGTTAATGACACAATGTATGACATAATTTTATAATTTTAGTTTACTGTGTTTATAATTTTAGTTTATAATTTTAGTTTAGTTCAAATAATATTTGAAAATAATATTCTTTAACACTGATAAAGTAAATTGTGCTATTTCACTAATTAATAATATCCGTCTTATCACCACAGCTATTTTTTAATTAAATTGCTATTGATGGAAAATGACTGACACTGATAAATCAAGTTCTTTCTTCCTAATGATGAGTGGAAATATTTTTAAATCAAAATTTAATAGCAATATTATGATTACTTACATTCTGGTGTTATATAAAGAGATGATCTCCTATATTTTGTCTTCAGTGAGATTAATTTTTATTTGTTGGAAAACAAACAGCCCCTTCACATAAATTATAATAGACAGTTTTTAGGTCAATGTAATATTTATCAGCTTCACGTGGTATATCAATACAAGAGAAAAATTAAATTTTCTGTGTGATTTGGTTCTAGGAACTTCAAAAGTGACTTTCTAGGTCACTGTCACTGTCACTGTCATCCCCGTTGCTCATCGATTTGTTTGAGTGGGCACCAGTAACGTCTCTCATTGAGAGACTTATTGTTACTGTTGTTGGCATATTGAATACGCCATGGGTAGCTTGCCAGGCTCTGCTGCATGGGCTTGATACTCTCGGTAGCTTGCCGGGCTCTCCTAGAGGAATCGATCTCGGGTCGGTAATAAAGAAATTTTCTAACATGTGCACAGAAATAATATATATTTATAGGCTGTGTAAAGGCAACTTCCTGATATTTGTGTGTTTCCTTTTCTTCAGAGAAACCTTAACCTGGTAAGTGGATAACTGTGCTTTTGATAAAGTTTTAAGTAAGTTTATCAGTCTGCTCTTCAAAGTCAACAGACTATCACTAGGAGATAATTTTTCAAGAGGGCTAAAAAATTGTTTCTTTCCCACCAATTTCTTAAATAATACATAATACAGAGTACAATCTATAAATTTAGCTGGTAGTATAGTTTAGTACCTCTATGACACCGCCCCCACCTTATAAACCCAGCTTAGTTCATCCATCAGCAAAAGATATTCTTTTACTTGATCCTAGAGACTAACTGAATGAGCCTACTATTCAAGAACTGTTTTTCTTTAAGCTTCCCATTGATGCTTGAAATAACTGCCCTTTTTTGCAAATCCATAAATTTCTCATGTACATCCTACCATTCTGTGGAAGGAACAACTCAATTCCCAGTAGTCGTGCCTGCATTGGATGCCAGCTGACCACAGGCAATGATTTGATTAGCTTTTTTTACTGCTGCTGAATTCCCATCTTGGCATTTTAAACAAGTTTTAACTAGTTTCTGATCCAACCATACCATATAAGTAATTGATGGTCCCCACATTCCCTAGCAGATTTTCAATGCACCCCATTTCCTGGTCACAATTTCTCTCTCAGCTAGGGATCATATTTGTGAGCTGAGTAGCCGCTCTAGCTAACAAAATACAGAAATAATTTTGTTGAAATTATGTTGGATAGCTCACACAGTTAACTGGCAGGAAGGAAGAATTATTAGTTAAATGAACAGAAAACGATAGACGCTGTATAGGAAGAACCACAGCCAAGATTTTACTGTAGAAATGTTCTTGTTTGGATTTTCCGTAGGGACCACTGGTACCATTGCACAGGTCTGCATATGGATTCTGTATTCCTACAGACCAGAATCATAGATGATGAATTCAAATATGTATGCTAGTAAGCATAAGAGAGAATGTACATTTGGATAGAATAAAATCAAGAACTCATTTTGTTGTTAATACATAAAAACAAAATAGTGTGATTCATTATTTCAATTTCAGGAGAAATGGATAAGAAGAGACATTGAACAATATTCTGTTTTACTAGAATTTTATGCAGGATGGTCAATTATTGTTTGACTTGAGAAAGTCACATATTTTTCCTGTTACTGTTTTATTGTGTGTACAAAGAAGACACTGAAAATAGGGCTGGAGCAAAAGTACACTTAGTCAGGCATTTGCTTTGCATGCAGCCAACCAATGTTTTCGTGACCATAGTTAGGAGTCATCCCTGAGTACAGAGCAAGGAATAAGCCCTGAGCACTGCCAGGTGTGGCCGGAGACAAACAAACAAAATAACACAATAAAAATAAAATCTACATCATTGGATATCATGAGGGAAAAAATGCTATACACCAGAGTAGTACCCAGAACAGAGTACACAATTTATTATATTTAGTTACCTAGAAGGACTGGAGTGATAACACAGCTGGTAGAGCATTTGCCTTGCATGCGGTCGACCCAGGTTTGATTCCTCCGTCCCTCTCGTAGAGCCCAGCAAGCTCCCAACAGTATCTAGCCTGCATGGCAGAGCCTGGCAAGCTACCCGTGGCATATTCAATATGCCAAAAACAGTAACAACAAGTCTCACAATGGAGACGTTACTGGTGCCCGCTCGAGCAAATCAATGAACAATGGGATGGTAGGGCTACAGTGCTACAGTGCAGCTTCCTAAAAGCATCAGCATTTAAGGTAAGAACAACATTAAAGCTGTATCATATATAAAGAATAAGAGTGTGAATATATAAATACAAATAAAAGAGCAAGTGAGAATTTGTTGCCGAAATCAAGTTTAAAATTTCAGCTTAAAGAATTTAGTCAATTAGTTGCCACCCTAAGTAGAACAATTAAGGAATAAAATTGATTGTTTTTCTTAGGCATATGCCCTTAACTTCATATTGAAGTTTCTTTATAAAAATAGATAATATTTCAGAAAGAGAACTTGTTGTTATTATCTAATAGGAAGAAAGCGAATATTACACATGATGATAAAATTTGAGTGGCATTCCAATAAAACAATCAACATGTCACTGCTACTTATCTTAAAGTTTTTCATAACTGAAAGTAAATAATGTAATAATAAAAATATATTAAAATAATAGAAAATAATTATTGTAAAAATCTTATTGTCTCTAAAATAAGAAAATGTTTTTAAGAATTAAGTTGATCAAATATGGGGCTGGAGTGATAGCACAGCGGGTAGGGCATTTGCCTTGCACGCGGCTGACCCGGGTTCGAATCCCAGCACCCCATATGGTCCCCTGAGCACCGCCAGGAGTAATTCCTGAGTGCATGAGCCAGGAGTAACCCCTGTGCATTGCTGGGTGTGACCCAAAAAGAAAAAAAAATAAGTTGATCAAATATAATGAATAAATATTTATGACTTAATATACACAAAATGAGAATATTATAAAATACAATGGACTATGCAAGCAACCATTCAAAAAATATACAAAAAATGAAGAGATCCAATGTATTATTTCAGTGAAATGTACTTTCCATAGATTAAAATCAATAATTTACCTAAGCTGAAAGTCAGTCAATTAGGGTTATTTAAAATATTTTTATATTAAATAAAAACTAGTAAGGAAGAAAGGACCAGAAAGATAGAGGAAGGGATGGGGTGAGAAAGAATGGAGTAAAGAAGGAAGAAAATAAGGAAAGAATTAAAGAAGGAGGACACAAAGAAGGTGCGTATACAAAAACAAAACTATAACTAATATGCATAAAAACTTTGTGAAAAAATTCCTCATAAAAATATAAGCCAATAAAAACTGTGTGTCAAAGCTCTAAACTATAACAAAATGAAAATTATCCAAGATATGAAAAGGTGGCTGGCTGGAGCAATAGCACAGCAGGTAGGGCATTTGCCTTGCATGCAGCCAAATTGATGAACAACAGGACGACAGTGCTACAGTGCTACATGAAAAGATGGTAGACTTTATTTTTATTTCTTTTTTAAAAAATTTTATTTTATTATATTATATTGAATCACCATAAGAAAAAAAAAGCTTTCAGGTTTAAGTCTCAGTCATACAATGACTGAACCCTCATCCCTTCACCAGTGCACATGTTCCGCTACCAAGAACCCCAATATACCCCCCTCCCACCCAGCCCTCACCTAAGTAGCTAATGATCTTCATTTTATTCTCTATACTTTGAATACATTCAATATTTCAATAGAAAACTCACTATTATTGTTTCGAATTTTCCCCCAACAATCAGGCCTGCTGAAAAGGCATCATTTAATAATTTTTTTTCATTGCTTAGAATGAAGACTTTATGAACTCGTGGAAGTGTGGTTTTGGATATTTGATATTTTAGTTCAGCTCACAGTCTAGTGCATGTCTGTAAGAAGCCTCTCTGGGTGCCAAAATGGGTTAGAGGACCTCTCGGATCATACAGATCAAGACCTCTTTGATCTGTACAAGCAGAGGGTCTGTTTCTCAAGCAGCAGCTCAGGATCTTATCTGGGCCGAGGGCGTGCCGGTACCACCCCTTTCCCATGATTGCCTATGAGCCACAACATTGCAAAGTTCCTAAAAAGATGGTAGACTTTTAACATCAATTAGTGAAATTCATAATAGCAACAGAATAGTAATGAAAAATCTCAATGGCATAATTTTAAAAATTCAATTTGGCAAAATACATATTGGTGCCAACGTTCTCAGTAACTAGGAATTAACGATTATTTTCTTAACTTGATAAAGATATTTCTGTACCTATGAAATTATACATTTGATATCAAAGTTTTTCCTCTCTAGAGTCATGTGCAAGGAAAAGATTTACCTTCACTACTCCCTGAAAGTTATAGCTAATGCAATAATAAATGGAATTTAAAAGTATGAGAGTTATTTCAGAGAGATAATATAAGATCAAAGATGCATTTTTGTCTTGCACACAGCCATTCAGTATTCGATTACTGGCACCACATACAGTTACCTGAGCAATGTCAGGGTGATTCCTGAGCACAAAGATGGTACTAATAACTAAGCTCCACAAGGAGTAGTATTTAAACCTTGAGAACTTCTGGTGTTTCCCATAAATAAAACCAACTGGAAAAACAAATGTGCCCTGGTTGAAAATGAAAAGTTTGAACTGATATTGTTCACATATAATGAAATCCTTTTTTGGAAGTAACAAACAATTAGAACTAAGTGACATAGCCTATGGCTACTGTAAGAGGTTGATGCCTTAAATATCAAGAAGAAACAGAAGAAATTTCACATATTTGACCCAATGCCACTTATAATAATGTGCCCAAAATTAAATACATTGCTATAATTCTAACAAAATATGCATGCAATCAACAAAAGCCTAGGTACTGATGAGTTCACAGGTGACTTCTAAATCTTCAAAGAAAAATATCATTAATAACCTCAAGCTTTCCCAAGACATATAAAAACCAAGAATCCAGGGCTGGAGGGATAGCATAGCAGGTAGGGTATTTGTCTGCGTGTAAGACAAATTTGATTCCCAGCATCCCGTATGGTTTGATTCCCAGCATCCCATATGGTCCCCTGAGCATCACCAGTAGTAATTCCTGAGGGCATGACCCAGGAGTAACCTTGTGTAACACTGGGTGTGACCCCCCCCCAAAAAAACAAGAATCCTTAATGGCACCTCTGAATACAATAGGTAATTCTTAATCACATCTATGAATACAACACCTAATACTGAGAAAGTAGACATAGTTGTTACTAAAAAATAAAACTTTAGACTGATGTCCTGATGAACATGGATTTAAAAAAACTCAACAAAATCATAGTCAATCAATTGTAACAACATATCAAAAGGATCACATAGTCGAAATGACCTGCACAGTAACTAGAGATAGTGGCCATGACTACCCAGTCACAGGTGTTCAGCAATCTGTTCTTCATACCTAAAGATACTTTTAGGAGGTTGTCACGATGGTACGATGGGTAGAGCATTTGCCATGGATATGCCTAAACCAAGTTTAATCCCCTGCATTCCATATGGTCCCCTGAACTTGTCAGGAATGATCCCTGAGCACAGAGTCAAGAGTAAGACGTGAGCACTGCTGGGTGTGGCCAAGAAGTAAATAAATAAAAATTTTAAAAATACAGATATACTTTTAAATTTCCCTGTACCAGTTTGCCAATGGTTGCTCCAAATCATGGTCTAATGAGTGGGATTTATTTATGTGATATCTACTACTTTCTGTGGCTTTGGGGGCACGTCCAGTTGCTTTCTTAGTAAAGCTGCATCTAGTTATGGCCTGAAGACAGCAGCAGACATTAAGTGTGGGTACGATCAGTTCTAAGTCTCCTTTTAAACATATCACGTAGAGGCACAAATCTGAACCTTTCCACAGCCATTGTTTTTGGTGTCCTCTGACATGTTGGATATTAGCTCCTGTTCTGACTTCTGGAAAGTTTCCAGTGGTTCTGAGATGACTGTGGCTACAAGTCCATCAAATTATGCATAGTGAGGAGCTGTGACTATGAGTCTGCAAGAGGAAGGCCCTACTTCAACCCATGCTAGTCAAACTTGAGACTGTGTTCCAATTGAATAGAGCTCATCTCAAGAACAGAAGCTACCAGTCAGAGCCAGAGGTGGTAGCACATTTTGTTGAGTTTAACATTTACTGTTGCAACAAGTACAAGTTCCATTGCAACAAGTTCCCTTGTGATCAGTCTAAATCCTTAACCCCTTAGTGCAAACCTGGTAGAAGAGGTGGTCTAGCCACATCAGCTCAGGAAGTAAGATTGCAAGATTGTAGCTGAACTGCAACCCTATTGGGACAGCTTCAGGAATGGTTGCTCCCAGCTTGTGATGGGATTATCAGCCCACTTTGTTCAATTTTACAAGCCATGAGTCCATTTTGGACTTGATAAGTGTTGGTACAAAACCGAGGTTCCATAAATCCTTTGTGATCTGCACTTTTTTTACCTTACATTGGCATTTTCAGACTTGTTAGTCCCTTTTCTCTTTCTATGTGGGGTTCTCCATACTGCCATACACTCCAAGATCAACTTAGCTCTCAATTTCTCCTATTTTGAGCATCTCACAGATCTGGGTCTCCCTGAGGTGATGCTGTGTTCTCCCGTGAATTTTCTTAGCAAAAGCCTACAAAGATGCTTGGGTCCTTCCAATATTTATACAGTTTTTGTACTAATACCACAGGAGCACTTACAGAAGGGACTCTTGTTTTGGCCATCTTTTCCCTGCCCTCTCCCTAAAGTTCTGCATTTTTCTGTTCATACATAGAATGTTTTATGTTTTTGATCTTGGAATTTATATAGTTTTATCTCAGTGTTCAATAAAAATTATTGTATCTTGTGTTTGTGTGTATTACGAATTTTTTATTCATTTTATATTATTTACTTTTTTGGCCACGCTAGCAGTGCTAACAGAACTAAATAGCCACCCCTGGAGTCACCTCAGCCTGTATGTATGAACTTGTATGTTCAGCTCTCAGGCTTAGCGATTCACTTCTGCTATGGCTGGAAATTCTGAGGACTCCTAAGACCATAGCCAACAGCATGTTGTGGCTGCCGTGCCTATACACAGTGGTGATTGGGGGTAGAGGCATGTGGGTGCCCTAGATTTACCTTGGTGTCTTCTCACACAAAGAATGCACTCCATACCTTTTAATTCTCTTCTGTCCCCAAAATATGACTACTTTTTACTAAATGATAAGACCACAAAGAGAAAACTATGCCTGCAATTTTAATTGTAAAAACTAACTTTTCAAGCAACATTTTGTTAAGATCACTATCTCACTGTCTCACTGTCCCCCATTATTAATCAATTTGCTCAGGCAGGTGCCAGGCATGTCTCCATTTATCCGAGCCCTGAGATTTTTGCAGCCTCCCTTCACTCATCCTTCCCAACAGTGCCACACTGGAGGCTTTTTCAGGGTCAGGGGAATGAGACCCATCATTGTTACTGTTTTTGACATATTGAATACACCACAGAGAGCTTGTCAGGCTCTGTCATGCAGGCAGGATACTCTTGGTAGCTTGCTGGGTTCTCTGAGAGGGAGAACTAGAGAATAAGAGGTCCAGGAGCTTTGTTTTAGTCTCTGGATCTTGGCTGTTGATGGGATTACACCACGCTGGGGGCAGTTTGTGGGTGTGACTTCCTAGCTACTAGAAAATGGAGGATCTGGATGGAGGAGGCCCAGTCCCGATTCCAGAAGGCTTGGAGATCTCAACCCTGGCTCCACACACCTGGGTTCCTCTGCCAGTTTTGTTAAAATACTCGGCTATAAAGCCAAGATATGAATTTACTAATGGGAATATAATAGAGATGATGTGTGAGAGTCTAGAAGGTGATGCTTCAAGCTCAACACCCACCATGGTGCCACTTGACAGCAACAGCTTGTATATTCAAAGCATTTTCCCAGGCTGTGTTTTCACTCTATGACTCAATTTTATATAAAGATAACTTCCCAGTGTGATATATATGTGTGTGTATATATATATATATAAAACAGAAAACATTTTAATTAATATGTCCTACAAGCTGAGTTTACCAAATTGTATACCTCCTCTACATTTTTCAAGTCAACTTTCAATTTATCTTTAGCATACTGGACTGTTTTAAGTTCTTTTCCAGGTTCTGGATAGATTATGATGAAAATTTGAGCTTCAATCTATATAGGATTTGGTTCCACATCCTGATAACATAAATATGCTAAAAGTTAGCAATTTAATGTTAGATGTTAAATTAAACATCCATTTTTTCTTTATAAAAGTTATATAACACTTATATCTATATGACCACATGCATGCACTAGAGAACATAAAAAAATATACCTGCCTCAAAGAATTGTGATGATAAGCAAATTTAAAATTGCATAAATGTTTTCTCATTTCTTATACATTAAAAATACTGAACATATATTGACCGGACTCCTCGCCAGGCTGTTTTCACTCGGAGCGCCCCAAAGCAGGGTGGGTCAGAACCCTCCCCACCCCAAGGAACCCAGCCCCGGCAGCCGATATCCACAACCCAACCACCACCACGCTCCAGGCTGCTTTCTGGACTGCGAGGCCGTTTTGACACTTTATAGGACACTTCCTACCCATTTCCATGGTGCCCTCTCAAGCAAATTGATAAGCAACAGGATGACAGTGACAGTGACAGTGGCCACACCATATTTGATGGAGTTCAAACAGTAAGCAACAAATCATGATAGTAATATATATATGTATATATGATAATAAATATGTATATATGTACACACACACACACACACACACACACACATACACATACCTCTTGGAGAGCCAGGCAAGCTTCCGAGAGTATTCCGCCCGCACAAGCAGAGCCTGGCAAACGACCCATGGCAGAAAGAGCCTCCAATTGTTGGGAAAGACGAGTAAAAAGAGGCTGATAGGGGCTGGAGAGATAGCACAGCGGGTAGGGCATTTGCCTTGCACGCGGCCGACCCGGGTTCAAATCCCAGCATCCCATATGGTCCCCTGAGCATGGCCAGGGGTAATTCCTGAGTGCGAGTGCAGAGCCAGGAGTAACCCCTGTGCATCGCCAGGTGTGACCCAAAAAGCAAAAAAAAAAAAAGAAGCTGATAAAATCTCAGGGCTGGGAGGAATAGCGACATTACTGGTGCCTGCTCGAATAAATCGATGAGCAATGGGATGACAGAGATGACAGAACATACATTACCTATTCTATTATTATGTATTAATAAGGTAACTTCAGCTGTTTCTCTAGAAATGTTGTAAATAAAACGTAACGTTGCCAACTCTGCTATAATTCAAAGTAAATTCTACCATATGCTCATTTCTAGAAAAAGTGACTGATAGCACTAGATTCTAAAGTTACCATTCAGGGTAGAAGAGCTCTTTTGTTTTGTTCACAATTTACACAACATACAATTGTGTACAAGTATTTATTCAAAGACCTACATTTCAGATATATTAAATTTTGTTAACAGACACAAATTTATTTAGACTTCAGGTTCCATGGATTCCACAATTTGAGGCAATAAGATTATGTGTTTTCTGAGAAAGACATACCTAAATGTAACATAAATCATTATAGGGTTATGTTTGATATGTAAAATACATTTGAGAAAGACATATTTTATGTATTAATTCTTGTATTTGGACATTTGAGTTCTCAATTTCAGGATAGACACAGATGGGCTATCAAGAATGAAGTTTCCGTTCTGTGTATCTATACTTTGAGCATCTTGATGACACAAATTTATATGCTCTTGAGAGATTAGTTAGATTGGCCTATTCAAGGTCTTTTGTACATTATATGAGTGCATTTTTTAAAAGGAAGGAAAACAAAGCCTGACTGCAGAGCATAATTATAAATGGTAATAGTTACACTTTCATCATATTTATGCAATAAATAATTCTGTCAAAACCAGTTTGGAATTTGTAGTGTGCTTTTCTCCTATACTGAAATAATTTATTTTGCTCCTGTGCTAATGAGGCTGGCTTTAGATAGCCATGAGCATCCGTCTAAAATAAAAATTAAAAGTTGGTATATTACATTTCTCCTTCTGTTCCTTCTGCATATTACATTGCTCCATAAGCTCATTGGTGCTGGAAGTCTATCTCTCCTTTGGCACAATTTTCCTCTGTGGTATGATGCTATGAATATTTATGGTACAATAAAAATAATATAATAATAGGCATTTCTTAAAGTTGTGCTGCATATATCTTCAAACAGAAGCTGAAAGGGCTATATCTGTTACCTCCCACTAGAGAAGATCTTTATGTCCTGTGAAATAACTGACTATCCCAAAGACCTTCACTTGCATGTGAGTTAAATGAATTCTGTACTGAAAAATTCTGAGGGTTTTTTTCTTCTTCCATACACAGTTTGACTATAGTCTCTGAAGCATTTCCAGATTTTTCTTATGTTGAGTAGCCTTCAATTGATATCCTTATTCATCCTTCCTATATCAACTACTACAATTCATTCTTTTATAATCACCTTAAATCTCTAGTGCCTAAAATTACGGGATTCAGAATACGCTGAGAAGACTATTATCTTGCTCAGTGAAGCGGGACTGATCTATCCTCATTCCCCCTTCATCACCTTAACTGCCTGAATTCCTTTTTATTTATAAATTTAACTCCAATTGTTTCCTTTGTGTCAAACTTTCTCATCCCATCTTATTTTCTCAATCTAATGTCTTCTAAACTAGTTAATTATCCTAATTGTATGAATTTCACTATTACCATTTATCATTCTTCTATTTATTCTTTGAAACCGTTTCTTTTATTCCATTTTAGTAAGACTAAAATGGTTAGCATATATCTCACTTATATTAATAAAAATCAATGAAAATATAGGAGTTTAAGTCTATGAACTATAAAGGAATTCTAAGTTTTACATAAAAATTAATTTCTGGCATTTAATCATAGAATGTCTGGGAATTGCTTTAAAGCTCTGAAGGTATCTCAAAAACTGTTACATTTGCTCTTTAATGTGTGTGTGTGTGTGTGTGTAAGAGAGAGAGAGAGAGAGAGAGAAAATGAGTGTGTATGTGTGTGTGTGTGTGTACACATGCCTGACAGGAAGAGACAGAGCTCGTACCTTAATTCCTTTTCCACAGGTTAATGTTGGAGATGATTTTCCCATGTTTTTCTCATATTTGTGCTGCTCTTAGCAACAAAGTCATAGTCCTTTGTTTCAGACTCTTCTTTTAAGATCATTAGCATAAAAAATAGCCTGAGGACAGGTCCCCTCCCTGGAGCAAAGGGCAAGCATCTTTTGTATTGTTTTGTTTTTGGTATTGGTTTTGTTTGATTTGAGTTTTATTGTTGTTTGTATTTGTTACTGTCCAGTATAATAAAAACACATTTCCCTTTCTGGAAACGTCATTTAACTCTTGTATTGTCACTTACAGATGGCAATTAAACCTCCTGGGGATGCCCTAGAAGTTAACCACTTAGGAACATTCCTTAAAAATAATGAAGCTGTGTGTTTCTCCCAAACTAAGAGGCTAAGAGGCGTATAAATAAATTAAACTGATTGTGAAATAATTTCCCAACTGGTTTCATTGGCCATCCTCTTAAAAATTAAAATTTCTCTTAAAAATACAAAACATATCAAAATAGCTAGTCATGGCCCTAGTTTTTATACTCCCAAAACAATTCCTGTCAACTCTCTTAGTTATTTGCCTCATCCCTATTTACATTGCTGCACTGTAGTTATACCTTGGAATAGATGAAGGCCACCTGGCTTACAGTGTGGATAAGTTGAACAGAGTGGACTCTCACAGACATTCCTTGAAAAACAATAACTAGACCCAAATATTCAAACTAAACTGACAAATCTAAAGCCTGATAGAGGGATTGAAAGCAATGAGAGCGAAGTTGCCTTGTACTTCTGTAGGATGTCCCATCTGAGGCGGGTCCAATACTCTTAAATAGCACTTTCTTTTTAGGAATATCATGTGTGCCCTTGAGAATATCTGTCTTTTGTGGAATGCCAGGCTAATGTCATTAGCCTGGCATTCCCCCCCCCCCCACCGGCGTATTTGATATGCCAAAACCAGTAACAACCAGTCTCACAGTGGAGACGTTATTGGTGCCCACTCGAGTGAATCTATGAGCAACAAGATGACAGTGATACAATGATACAGGCATTAGCTTATTCCTTTGTCTCTGAATGTGATTGTAAATCTTGGCAATCACATGTAATAATAAAACTTCAAATTTTTAATTACTTGTTCTTAACTAAAGACTTCAAGTTTTTAACTGAATGCACCTAATGCCGAATATAGCATTTGGAAGACTGTGCAACCTGTCTAAAATGAGATGTGTCTAGTTACAGGGAGGAGCTTCCCAGGATGGTAATTGGTTTTCTATATATATATGTACCTTTTAATCAATTTGCCCTAACATGTGAATCTGCCAGTTAGAAAAGATAGCACAATTTAATCTTTGATTATTTGAGTCTGGTACAGACACCATTGTGGACCTGCAGATATGATTCGGTGGTAGAGTGCTGGACTTGCATGTGTGATGATGGGATTTCAATCCCTATTGCTACCCCCCATTGCTACTAAGTGTGATCACTGGCTCTGCTTCTGTAGCCCTCAATAGCATCACCATGTGTCCATGCAGTACAACTCAATGTGTATAAAACCTGACACACTAAAGCATTTAGGAAAATTAAAGGGCATGCGGGAACAGGAAACCCAACCTTAGTCTAGATATATAGTCAGCTTAGATTTAACTCTTTAGACAGACTTATTTTAAATAATATTGACCCTAGACATTTTCCCTGCAGGTTTCTAATATATCCTGCAGTGCCTGGATTAATGTCCTGGGACTAGTTGAACAAGTTAATATAAAAACTCAAAGAAACAGGTATCTGTGTTCCTAAGATGGATTCAGATGGTTTGTGAAACTTGCTTTGTTAGTTGGGTCCAGGATAGATGTTGTTAATATTGTATATTGCTTCATTCTGCTGTTTAGAGTCCATGATGGTAATTTTATTTAAATTTAGTATAAAACAAATTATATAGATTTCATCCTAATCTCTGTCAATCAGTAGTATTCCAACAGAAAATTTTCTGCAAATCAAGATACTGTTGGATTAATGTTTGGCTACTGTTGACAATTCTCAACTCCTCATATTTACTGTTCAGTATACAAAAATACTATTTCATTTCACTCTGCAGCAAATAATTGGGCAAGTTTACTTTCATTATAAAATATTCAGTTTCTGTGAGATTAGAATTCCACTTTATAATGCAAACCATTGCATACGTGTGACCCTCTCATTCACTTGAATTGTACTTTTGTAGATCAGCATAAATGCTGAACACAACTTTATCCAAGAGTTAAAACTACTCCTTTGTTTCTGATCTGGAGATTCATGCCTATGCTAGCACCCAAGAAACTATAGCATGTTAATTTAGCACACAAGATATGGATCCACAACAAACCCTTGCAATTTTTTTTTTTTTTTTTTGCTTTTTAGGTCATATCCAGTGATGCACAGGAGTTACCTGGCTCTACACTCAGGAATTACCACAGGCAGTGCTCAGGGCCATATGGGATGCTGGAAATTGAACCCGGGTTGGCTGAGGTGCAGGGCAAACTCTCTACCCGCAGTGCTATTGCTCTAGCCCCCAAACCTTGCAATTTTGATATATAAAATATTTCAAATGCATTCTAACTATAATTTCATTCACATTAATAAGGCTGAAGGCATCTATATATATTGTGTCTAATATTCAAGGACTACTAAACTTTATTATTACTGAAGAATGTGATTTTTTTTAGAAATTACTTCCCAGAGAACTGGTTTCCACTAGGAATATTTATTTGAAAATTTTAAAAACTAATGACATTATACAAAAAGCCCAAGAGTAAAAATTGTGTTCTGATATCTGTAGACGGTTTTAAGTCTAGATAATGTTTAATTGAGCACCATTATCAGTGTTTCTCAAGCTTATTTAGGCTACTTATTCCTATTCTAAAAATGTCACTATTTAGGGAATCTAGGTACCCTTTCCTCTCCATCATCCCAGCACCAAGAGAAGGTTGTATTGCTCACTCTGGAAAACATTTTAAAGTAACTTACTTCTCTGGAATAGAGGAGAGTATACATATCACAAGCCAACTTTTTTGAACCTCCTAGAAATTACTGGAATATCTCCTCAGTAAATTCAAGAAAATGCAACATACTGTTAACCAAAACACCCGTTATTGAAAAATAGCAATGGATGGCTACACAAATCTGAAAAAAATGATCTTTTTATTTTACTTATATAATTGAAGTATCAGGGATTGGACTGGGTCTTACATGCAGGGCAAGCACTCTGTTACTCAGCTATAGGATAACACTGTTTTTGTCCTTTCAGCCTTGCTGCAGGGAACTTAGTTTACCTTAAAGCAATGTCCGTTCTGTATTGACACAGGAAGACAGTTAATATTATACTTTGTAAATTGGGAGCAGATTGACTCCAATAATACTTACTCCTGGGCATCTGCTTTTTCACTCAGTTGCCCTTAGTTCCTAACACCCCAAAAGCAGGGTGCCAACATGAAATTGAATGGATCCAGGGCAAGCTGTGAGCTACCTTGGTATCTAAATGGACCGGTCCAAAGCGCCACAGTACTGAACTATAAGTTGAAAGCATGGTTATAGACAAATGCTATTATGATCCAAAAGTAACAACGAGACTAGGATCCTGCTGGGGTTAGGAAGACTAATCTGGCCTGAGGACTACGGTCTGGAATATATAGTGAATGTCCTCAGGAAGAACCAAACTTTAAGTTTGATATATCCCTTACTGTGCTCATACAGAATGACATTGCTAGAAATATTAGAAGTAGATTTACTACAACTAATTAAGTGGAGCACAGCGGTAAGGCGTTTGCCTTTCACACAGCCGAACCGTGTTCGATTCCTCTGCCTCTCTCAGAGAACCCGGCAAGCTACTGAGAGTATCTCGCCCGCCTGGCAGAGCCTGGAAAGCTACCCATGGCGTATTGGATATACCAAAAGCAGTAACAATCAATCTCACAATGAGAGACGTTACTGGTGCCCACTCGAGCAAATCGATGAGCAACGGGATGACAGTGACAGGGACTAGCTGAGGAAAGAAGAAAGCAACACACCCTGGATGGGATCCAGCCCTTAAGGAGATATCCTAGTAATCTGGAGTATTCTCCTTAGATGAGATTTTGTTAATCTCCTGGAGGAGTGGTCTTACCCCTTTTTGTTGATTTGTTAATGTTCACCCCACCTTTGTGTCAACACCCTATGTGATTGCTATGTAAATTAAAACAGTAAGAAAAGTAGAGAGAGAAGACACAGAGGGGAGTAGACACAGAAGCAGAGCAGAAGCAAGGAGAAGACACAGAAGCAAGAGAGAAGACACAGAAGCAGAGACAGAGAGAGGTTGGAAGAGACCAGAGGAGAGACTACAGAGACAGAGACAGAGTTAGAGAGACAGACAGAAGAAAGCACAGTGGTACACACAGAAGTGGAGCCAAAGGAAGAGCCATCCGGTCCATACACAATGGCTTGAGAGCACCAAATGCAAGTGGCAAGACAGTGCCACCCTAAGAGCCTAAAAAAAAAACAACACAACGCACACATCTTCACCCCCTTCCGCGTGCACACTCATTTGTATTTTTTACACTCAGCTACATCCTCAAACTGAAATGTCTTCTTTTTATAGCAAAATAGATTGACATTTAAGATTCTAAAGATCCTTTCATACTCATGTGGGGAAAATATAACTTGGGAAAGTATTCAAAACTTCTTCCTTTGCTAGTACTATAAAAAGGCAATGAGTGTAGAATAAGGTCATGTGTCTTCTATTACTTAGTCTCTGCTAAGCACACTAGAACATAAAATAAAAGTAAAGAAAGGATATTATCAGTCCAATGCAAGATGCTGACTGATTAGTCATTTTGTGATTAATTGTGCTGCTAGAAATTGAAATAATCATAATTTTTAAAAAAGAGAGAAGTTTGATCACCAAAATATTTGTGCCAAAAATTTGATTGTTGAAATAATAATAAATATAATTATTGAGTTTGAATCAACTTTGGGTGTTAGATTTGAAAAGTTTCTGGTTTCTAAAGTCAGACAAACCTCTACAGAATTCTTAATTTTTTTATGTAGAACAGTAACACTGTCATCCCATTGTTCATTGATTTGCTGGAGCGGGTACCAGTAATGTCTCCATTGTAAGACTTGTTGTTACTGTTTTTGGCATATCGAATACACCACAGGTAGCTTGCAGGCATTGCCATGCAGGTGGGATATTCTTGGTAGCTTGCTGGGCTCTCTGAAAGGGACAAAGGAATCAAACCCAGATCCTGAAAATACAATTTGATTCATGGAGAACATAGCAAAATGGAGAATTGGACATATACAGCAATGAAATTATTTAACATAGACACTGTATTAGAGGATGTGTAAACTTAGAACGTATCATGCTTATAATGTAGATATGGATGAATCATCACCAAGGAATTGTTAATCACTGACTAATTGGGAAAGAACTCCTGACCATTACATGCAAGACAAGCAATAGCACAGCGGATAGGTTGTTTGCCTTGCACGCGACCAACCCACGTTCGATTCCCAGCATCCCATATGGCCTCCTGAGCACCGCCCAGGGTAATTCCTGAGTGCAGAGCCAGGAGTAACTCCTGTGCATCACCAGGTGTAACCCAAAAAGAAAAAAAAAAGACAAGAACCCTACCCTCTGTACTATCTTTCTAGCCACTCCATACTCCATAAACTTCTATATGAGGCCAGTTAGTGCATGCTGCAGTGCTAGTTTAGGAATCAAGAACATCTTTAGAAGTTGTCAGCAAGGTTTTTATGACATTATCAAACCTTAATGATAACTAGTTTGGTGAAGTATTCTTGTTTGGATGCCTGTTTCATACAAGTTTTTAACATAGGATAGCATCCCTTCCAGCTGATAGAATTTCATTCAAAATATCTGCTGATTTTTGTGGGGGCTCCCTAATGGGTAATTTTGAGGTTTACTTTTAGTATTATCAGGATATACTGGCTTCTCTATATCTGGGTCTTGCCATTTTGATTGCAGTGTACCTTATGATTTGTTATACTAGATTAAGGTTTATTGGTTTTTCTCTGAGGTTCCTGGATATGCTAGGTTTAATATCATTTTCAGACTGGAGAAGTTCTTCCCAAAGTTTTTTGCCCCCATCTCTCTTTCCTTTCTTTCTGGGGGCCATACAGTCAGGATATTACTTTTCAGGCTAACTTATAGGTCTCTGACATTATTTTTTCTTTTGTTCTTTTATAATATCTTCATGAATCTTGTCTTCTAATACTCTCATTCATTCTTCTGCATCTGCCTTTCTGTTGTTTTTCCCTCTATTGTATTTTTTTAATTTCTTCTACTCTATTCTTCATATCAGCTATTTATGATTGAGTAGTGTCATATTTTATTTTCCCTTGCTATAACTCTGCTCAGTTGTTATAGCTAAGGGTCAAAAAGAAAAATGAGTCCCTGAAATAGAGGCAAGCCTGGGGGCGTGAGAGAGAAACTGAGGACATTGACGGAAGTGGACACTGGTGAAAGGATTTGTGTTGAAACACTCTACACCTGAAAGTCAATCATGAAAAGCTGTGTATTTTTGTTTATTCACAGTGTCACAATAATAATAATAATAATTAGAATTAGAATAATAAATAATAAAACAATCAAGAGTCTTTTTGGGGTTTTTGTTGTTGTAATTAGTGCCACTTAATTCCTTCTCTTAATTATTTCTTATGTTACCACCAAGTATAGGAGCTGTAGAGATTCAGGCTGGGGTCATAGGTCTAGGCTTTGGGGCTCACAGAGAGATCAAGTAGCTTCTTGTCTGAGCAGAGTAGCAGCATGGGGCCCTTCACTAAGCCGCTCTTTGAGATTCTGATAGAAGACTATAATAAACTTTTTAAATGATGAATAATTTGGATCAGAAAAGTTAGCTGATTTACTGAATTCTATTCCAGTACAAAAGAACAACTTTTTAAATGTGGTTTTGGTTCCATATGATAATAAAAAGAAGCAATTTTTTTTCATTCTGTTTTTGGATCACACCAAGAAGTGCTCCGGGCTTTTTCCTGGTCCTGTGCTCAGGGATCACTTCTGGCAAGATTTGGGGAACTATATGGGGTGTTGGGGATCAAGTCTGGGTCAGCAGCATGCAAGGCAAGAACCCTACCTGCTATACTATTCCTCTGGCTCCCCAAAGGTAACTTCCAAAGCAACTTCTTACTTTAAATGTTGATGACAGTTAAAATATAATAAGTGATATTTATGGGCTAGCACTATAGCACTGTTGTAGCACTGTCCTCCTGTTGTTCATCAGTTTGCTTGAGCGGGCACCAGTAACGTCTCCATTGTGAGACTTGCTATTACTGTTTATGGCACATTGAATATGCCACGGGTAACTTGCCAGGCTCTGCTGTGGGAGCTGGATACTCTCGGTAACTTGCTGGGCTCTCAGTGACAGGGGAATCGAACCCGGGTAAGATGCGTGCAAGGTAAACGCCCTACCTGCTGTGCTATTGCTCCAGTCCTATTTATGGACTATAATAATGTAAAGCAGTTGACATGAGATGAAAGATCAGTTCATTAGTGAAATATTGTTTTTGTAATTATACTGAAACACAAGATAAATGTTCAATATGCAAATAGATATAAAGTGCATACCTATATACTTATTTTTATAAAATGTCTATATAAACATATATATAGAGAGATTTTTTTTTTTAATTTTATTTATTTTTAATTAGAGAATCACCGTGAGGGTACAGTTACAGATTTATACACTTTTGTGCTTATACTTCCCTCATACAAAGTTCGGGAACCCATCCCTTCACCAGTGCCCATTCTCCACCACCCGTAAACCCAGCGTGCCTCCCACCCTCCCCAATCCCATCTCCCCCCCACCCCACCCTGCCACTGTGGCAAGGCATTCCCTTCTGTTCTCTCTCTCTAATTAGCTGTTGTGGTTTGGAATAAAGGTGTTGAGTGGCCACTGTGCTCAGTCTCTAGCCCTCATTCAGCCCGCAACTCCCTTCCCCCACATGGCCTTCGACTACAATGTAGTTGGTGATCGCTTCTCTGAGTTGACCTTTCCCCGGAACGTGAGGCCAGCTATATAGAGAGATTTTTAAAATGAGTCTGTATACTTGTATGTAGTTCAAGTGGTAAAGCACATATTTTGAGAGTGGAAGGCCCAGGACTTTATTCCTAGTATTCATAATCTTCAAACAGCAATGCTGAGTGAGATCCTTATATATGTAAACATTCTAGTATTATGTACCCACATACACCAACTAAAAGAGAAAATAAAATAAGGATCGAAAGATCTTGTATATTTAAAGCGCATATAATAAAGTCTAATAAATGAGCTACTATACCTATGATTCCACAAATCAGAGAATACTATCAGAAACTTCAAATTCTAAAAGATATGTTAAATGCTGGCAAAGGAGAGCATAAAAATCCCATCTCTGCTGGGATTTGCATGTTGTTCTCATACCACCACGAAGAAATACATTTCTTCTCCATTTTAATTAGATTTGTCTTGGAATTTAGTTGATTATTAAAATGTGGCAGAGTCTATTTTATACTACTTCAAGCTTGAGACCTTATACAATATGTAGCAGTTACTTTTATTCTTTAGTCATTCTAAGTTTCTTAGTAAAATTATGCAGACTATCTACCTAGAACAAAAGGTCACTTAGTATCAGGTACCCCAATCAACTTCCCTGCGCTGAAGCCCTGAGGCAATGTTTGATCTTCCGGATCAGTTACTGCTTGAATCAGGTTGCTGGTACAGAACTGAAGTAACATAGATCAGACAGGAATATGTGATGAACCCTGATACATCCTGAATTACAGAATTATGATTAGTATCAGCTGCCACACAATGTAGAAATATTAGGATAGAGCATAGCATAATACTACTGAAAGAGGGGAGACAAATAATTAACTTAATGCTTGTTCTTCCTGATAGAACAAGCATTTTCTATCCAACAACATATTAGGAAACATAGGACAGAACCTAAAGTATTCCCGAGCTGGTAGTAAAGTATTTGCATTGTGTGATCAGAGAAAGTTTCCTAAAGAGCTGACATTGAAACTGAATGAGAAGTTAGAGAACTGATTGGGTAAACTGCTAAGCATAAACATGAAAGAAAAGTTATTTACTAATATTTGCATAAAATGTAATGAACTGTGTTCTAATTTACTATCCTTTCTATTGGCATTCATAAAGAATCACTTTTTTTGTCTATATTCTATTTTTCTTGAACATTGTTCAGATGTTATCCTTCTCCCCAAAACTATCTCACTTACCTTATTTGTTTGCCTGGGGGAGGGCTTATTTGGGTCACACAGGGTTTATTTCTTACTCCACACTTAGGAATCTCTCCTGGTGGACGCATGGAGCCATATGTGATACCTGGGATTTAACCTGGGTCAGTTTTTTTTCACAGCAAGTTCCTTACTAGCTGTGCTATCTCTTCAGTCCCCAAACCCATCTCATTTATTTTATCGGATTTAGTGTTTTCTTCTCTGTCATTATGCTTTCCAATAATTTCTTCTGCATAAATCTAAAAAACTTAATTCTGCTTATTTTTTTTTCACTTTCAGCAGTTAAGTTCATTTTAACCAAATATTTCAATACATTACCAGTGAAATGGCAGTAATTTTTGCTGCTATACCATGGTCATCACCTTTTTCTCTTCTATGTTACCTTCTGTTGGATTTCAGATTAGTAATCACTTCACCAAATTTAGACAAAGGGCCAGAGCGACTGTACAGTGGTTAGGATGTTTGCCTTATATGCAGCCAACCAGGGTTCTATTCCCGGCATCCCATATGGTCACCCCATAGGAGTACCATGAGAAGTAATTTCTGAGTGCAGAGCCAAGAGTAATCCTTGAACATTGCCAGATATAAATCCCTCAGATTCCCCCAAAAGCAAAAATAAATAAATAAATAAATAAATAAAAATAGATAGAAGTCCATTATAATAGGATTTTGACCAATGGCAGCTTAATCTGTCACTGAAAAATACAGCAAAACAAAGTTTTTTATCACCTAAAGCATAGTGGGCTTCCTTTGAGAAGGTAAACAAGACAGCAGATAAAGAAGCCTCACTCAAAGGAGGGGAAAAAAATGCGGTATTTTAAGAGCAGCACCTGTCAAACGGAGTCTAATGTGTACTGTTTGACAAAATAGGCTGGTGACTGTCAAAATAAATAATATACCTTACAGTTCTAACTAATGACAGAACTACACTAGAAGACTTGAGGGAGGCATCCAACAAAATGCAAAATTGAAAAGAAAATTGAGCAGTCAGCACAGCCTCCGAGCAGCTAAATTTCTAGTAATTTTGAAGAAACTCAAAACCATTCACCAGGTTTCACGGCAGAGGGAAAAGCTCCAAAAAACACTTCGGATTGCACATTCCACTTTACTTAGGAAATCGCATCTTTTCTAATGGTGTGCCAGAAAGCTGGCTTCTGCTTTGTCAATACGGAAACAAGCCTGCCTGCCGAGGCTGTGGCCTCTGAGCCAATACTCAGCTGACTGTCAATAGTGGCATCAGGATGAGAAGTCAGAGCAGGACCCATTGTGAGTAGGATAAACTGCTGAAAAGGCAGAGATCTAGGGGAAGCCCTGTTTTTGCTACCCTTCTACTTCCCTCTGTTCACGGTTGATATATTTACTTTCTTTTCCCCATAACTCTTTAGATGGTCATTTGATTTTCCCTTTGCAGCAAGCAAGATTTTCTAACATGATTACAAATAAAACTGCCCAGCTATCTGCTAATAATGTTATGACTCTTTCTAGGGGCAATTTAATTTAAGGAAATTGTTCTTTGAAAGCCCCAAAAGCCTTGATAAGTTTCTGCTCTAAAATTCAATAATACATTACATGTGTCAGAATGCACTGGTAGTGGGTGAATTTTAAATATCTCAAAAATATAGTTGTGAGAAAGCCATCTTGCTTCAGATTCTATCCTTTTATCCTTCGAATTCTAAGTAGCACCAATAAGTGCTGCCTAACTTCTTTAATTGTATTTTTGTAATCCCATGGAAAACCATTCTCTGAGCTCCCTAAATCAAAGTGAGAGCAAGAAAAAAAATTTCAAAATGAGAGCAAGAATGTACCTAGGGGGCTGGAGCAATAGCACAGTGGGTAGGGCGTTTGCTTTGCAAGTGACCAACCCGGGTTTGATTCCCAGCATCCCATATGGTCCCCCGAGCACTGCCAGGAGTAATTCCTGAATGCAGAGCCAGACATAACCTCTGTGCATCACCAGGTGTGACCCAAAAAGTTAAAAAAGAAAAAGAAAGAAAAAATGCACCTAGAGATGGGCCACCTCTGGATATTAGTTAGCCTGAGGTAATGTCACTTGCTTTCTCATTTAATTTTATTTATTTATGTTCTTCCATTATTTATTTATCCTTAATCTGTTTTATGCATTATATTGTCTCTAGTTCTAAATATGGTGTTCATAAGCATGTTATTCAGTTAAAATTAAATAATTTTGAGATATAAAATAAAATATTCTGCACGAATATACATATTAAATATTTTTCTTTGTCCAAAGTATTGTCTTAGACTACAACCATTTCTAAAACCTCATTCTACATTATTTTGATGCCATAATTTTGAAATGAAAAAAATCAGAAAGCAATAAAATTTTATGAAGTTAATAAATGTATTGACTCACCAAAGTCTCAAATGGATAGAAAGTGACCCTTTTCTGAATTTTATTCTGCTCTAATGTAGCAGTAAAGATTATTTACCTCCAATATTCTTGTAGCACGAATAAACAAGAAATCTTGCTTTTTGCCCAGTGATTTCAACATTCTAGAATGGTCTGATTCACCAAACATTTGGTTGATCCATCCTACTCTGATAGAGTGTCATCCAATCAGTAACCATTATTTATTTCCCAGTAATACTGAACTTCCTGCAACTTTTTTTTTTTCTGCTTGTCAAGATTCTCTTTTCTACAGTTTTCTCTGCTCATTATTCTTGCTGCCTCTGCATGGTTAGTAATGTGTCTGCCAGTAAAGTGTGTCTCCTTCCATTTCCTATTCCCATAACCACAAGGAGTAGAAGCCGGTCCCCAGTTGAGGAAAGAGCATTTGTCCATTAATAACCACACTAGTCTAGCAGCTAAATCCCTTGATGATGCTCTGGTCATTTTTAACTTGGACTGCTATAACCACATTCTGTGCTGTCTCCAAGACTTTATTCCTCTTTCCAGTTTAGAATGATCTGCATTTTGCAGATCAAATCATTTTCTAGACAGATTTAATTTATGCCCAAGGGAAGGAAGCCTGGAGTTGGCGTCATAGCAAATAAGAGAGTGTCGTGTGGAATGGGGAGATACATGTCTCACAGAGGCATTTAAGTACACTCTGTTGACAGAGATACATCTTAGTAGTTTTATGTTTTCACATTCCAGGAATCAGGATATCTAATTTTTTTTACTATAATTTTAACCATTACATGTGTAAATTCTGGAAATTGCATCTCACTTTATAACTAAACATTAAAAATATTTTCTATCATTTATTTATATTGAAAAACTAAATATATTCTCTCTCACTATTCACTAATTTCTATGTTGATGAAGTCAAATTACTTTTAATAAACAGATATTATTTTTAAAAACACTTTGTGCGATGATATGTAGTTTGCCAAAAAAGTAGAAGAATAAGAAAATAGTAAGAGGCAAAAGAAATAATGGTAGAAAAAAAAGGCAATTGCTACTAATTCTGGAAGCTCTCTTTAATTTCCTGGCATTGAAAACTTTTGTGACTTGTAGTTTGGAATTGGTATAACACTGTATAAAAAGTTCATTCATTACACAAAAGTGAGTCATTATTTCCTGTCTACTCAATTGTCGAATCAGACTAAGCACTATTTTATCAAAAGAACATTGGCTGTCACCCAGTGTTCATCATTTTCAGAACAATTATGATTTACTTTAGACGTAAGGTTGATGGATCTCTATTTCCAGATCCCATTTTGGCAACCTCAAGACTTACCTCATGTGTTTCATTATTGCTGAAAACAGTGCTTCTCAAAATTATCTTTATTCATTCTTTTACTCTCTATATAAAATAGGGAAAAGAAAACAGAAAAGAAATTAATTACATTCAAGCTTGTGCGTTTACATGACTGCCAATTGACTATGTGCTTTTATACATCTTTTAGTTAAATTAAAGACCACAAAGTTAAATCTGATGTTCGGGGATAACATGTGAATTTGACATTTCCTGGAGGCTATTATAACCATAAAGCAATGAATAGACTATATTCATCCATTTAAGTGGTTTGTGACTGTGAAAGACTAAATATTTACAATGTCTTTTATCCTTGGATACAATATAATGATTTCATCATTTTAATAGCTCTTTACTCAATAGTGGCTGCATCCCACTTAAATTTTAGAGACTTGCATTTCAAATACTTTGGGTCTCATTAACCATTTAAGTGAGGCCAAAGAAGAAAAGAAAGTATATAGTAAGAATTCAAGGCATTAAAATCGTAATTTTGGCTTTGATTTACATCTCCCCTCTTGTATATTGCCTGATTTATCAAACTTTGTTCTAAATGTTCAGATAAGTACAGAGTTAGTTTGAAGAAGTTCACCAATATATATCAGGCATTCATTTACAAGTGCAGTACTATGCACACAACCAGGGGATAGACTTAAGTGAATGAAACATGTTAAAGGCACACAGTCACTGTAGAAGCGGGTGAGGCAATGCCTCTAACTGAAAGATGAGTAGATAACTTTGTTGTATATAGGAAAACAGTGCTATCCCATAAAATCCATTATCTAGTCATTTGTTCTTCCTTTAAGAGACTCCTAAAAGTGCCTGAATGTTCTTCTTCTCATTATTTTCCCTATCTGTGCTCATAAATCTTGCTGTTCCTGGAAAGATAAATGAGTCAGTATATTTGGATGATATTATTCTTCCTCCTTCCTCCCCATGTAGGAGGAAAACTCAGTCCGCTTTATTTTCAACATACAAATGTACGGACAACATTAAATACTTTCTTTTGTATTTGGCTATTAATCAAATAATTTTACATTTTTTAATACTTAGTATTTTGCACAGAAGAACAATAAAATATGCTGACTAAAACACACATTACCACTATAAATGTATGGTAAATTCCCTTAAAATGAATAAATGATATGATCTATTATAGTTTCTGTATTAAGACTTTTGAAATGCTCCCTATTTATAGTAGTTGACCTCAATAGTTATTTGATAAATCAATATTGTAAAGCATCTATCTAAACTGCTCAATAATAGCTTTGTTAAATATTCTGTCAAATAATAAAATATGTTAAGTACAGGAGTGAAATCAAAGAAAAAAGACAAATGATTCTTTTGTTTATAATATACTGGTCTTAATGAGTGTTAAATTAAACCATGTATAAATGAAGTGATAATTTTTATTTCCACCCCACATCAGGGAAAAACACACATATTAAGTGTAGAAATTTAATTTTAATGTTTACATAACAAAACTATTATGTCCTAGATAACATTAAGCTGTAAATGACATTTTTAAAAAGCAAACATCTAAACAATACTAAAAACTTTAGATACTTATTAAATTTAAGACTCAATTTCCTTGTCTGTTGTGTGGGCACAATACCTGCTCTGTAATTTAATGATTTGTGGAAAGTGTGAAATAAGACAATGTTTTTGAAAGAACTATGAAAAACAAAATCAATATGAAATGAGAAAATGATATTATTTATCACTCATAGTGCTAGGAGTTGATGATACATTACAAAGCAAAATAAAATGCTGCTTTTGCCATTTAACAACAATTCTGTTGAAAGAATCAGAGTCATAAAATGTTATTGGAAAAATAGAAGGGAGTGGTGGAACATACTAAAACATGCTGGGAAACTACAATAAAGAGACAATTGGACTTGCATTAAGCTTATGATAAGAGCTTTTCAAGTGCTAAGGAATGATAAAAAAAACTCAAAACAGAAAATATGTACACTGAGAAAAACATGCAAAATCAGGTTGAATTAATCAAGTCTGAGATTGGGCAGGGGCAAGAAGGGAATGGAGAGAATGAGAGGTAGGTGGGGAAAAAATGCTGACTGAATATGTTGATCTCATGACTCAATATTTCATTGACTAATGAAAATCTCTTTGAACTTTAAGAGTGGAAAATGAATAATATGATGTGTATTTATAGAAATAATCTCTGGTCAACAGTGTGGATCTATCGTGAAAAGTACTGGTAGCCAGAATAACTAGGAAACAAGTAAAATGAGTAGGAAGTGATTATAACTGATCAGAAATTTAAAGGTAGCAATATGTATTCATTATCTTAATAAAAAATAAAGTTATATTTTAGTAAACAGAGATGTGATAGAACTTACAACACTTCATAGCCAGTTCGAATTGGAAAACAAATAAGAGGTATGTTATTGTTTTAGATATATCTGATACATAAAAGGTGATAATTGTCTAAGCATGTACCCAACACTTCCAGCGTGAAAGTGATGCACTGCTTTAATGTGGTTCTCTTTCATATTTACCAGTGACTTTTTGTCTTCTTTTTTGTCCATACTCTCCTGTAGCGTACAATGCATTCTTTAAGTTATGTAGAGTAGATGCAAGCTAGTAATTTTTGAGATGACATATGTACTGTAGCACTGTCATCCCATTGTTCATCAATTTGCTCGAGCAGGCACCAGTAATATCTCCATTGTGAGACTTGTTATTACTATTTTGAGCATATTGAATATGCCATGGGTAGCTTGCCAGGCTCTGCCATGTGGGCAGTATACTCTCGGTAGCTTGCCGGACTCTTCAAGAGGGACAGAGGAATCAAACCCAGGTTGGTCGCATGCAAGGCAAATGCCCTACCAACTACGCTATTGCTCCAGTTATGTCTCAGTGCTATTAAAATGAGAATGGAAAAAAAAAGGGAAGAGGGAAAGGGTGTAGTGGGATTTTTCTCTAATATAGGTCATTTCCATCTCTTAGCACTGGACTGGAGATGCCATATATTAGAGAAAATTTCCACTACACCCTCTCCCTCTTTTTTTGTTCCATTCTCATTTTAATAGCACTGAGACAAGTCCCGTGATTTCTGTAGGGGTCTATCTACATGTTTGATGGAGGGGCTGTGAAGAGCCATCACATACATCTCCCAGAAGGCTTCTTTTTCACCGAGTTGTGTGATATAATTTACTGGAGTGCAAATATTCATAGTAACAAATACTTAACTCATCTCTTTCCCTGCGCATGACCTTAAATTGCCTACATCATTGTTGTCTGGTTATCGCACACTAATCTCCAATGAGGCAGGAATTGAGCTTAATTAATTCTCATTTATAACACTCAGTGCTGCCTCCTAAAATATGGACATTTAATGAACGTTTTGGTGATAATGGAATAATTTATCTCTTCTAGGGTGCATCCCTTTCAACTGAACCAAGAGCAGCATACACTGTACTGGTTTAGGGAGGATAAATGTAATTCCATGACAGTTAAAAATGATAGAAGGAGTACATTTCTACTCATCTGCCTAATGACTACATTTCAATAGTGAAGATTTGAACATTCTAGTTGAATTTGTTAGTAGAAATGCCTCTTATTTTATTACAATTTTAAAATTCCAGGAAATGTGGCTACCCCTGCTAACTCAGTAAGGTGGGGTCTCAGCAGCCAGCCTGAGACTTTGATCAAATCCCTTGCCCCTGAAGCAAGAGCCAGCCCTGTTTACAAAGACCCAGGGGCTCGCTCCAGCACTCTTCACACATAGGCACTCTGGTTGAGGGTGAGGAGCGTGACTGTGACCACCTACCCATACTGATAACGGGCCCTAAGCAGAATATGCAAATTATTAGCTGATATCTGTAGAGATCTATTAGATGAACATGCCCTATTCTTATGCCTTGCATAAGAATCCACCCTGAAAAGGTGTACAAATACCTCTGTGTAAGTGCTGTTAACAGGGACTGCTTGACCACCTGACTCACCCCCTCTGCGACTTTCTTTCTCAGTTTCTTTCTCTACTGCAGTGGAGGCAGGAATCCCGAGGTGAGCTGAGGGCCAGGGCAGAAGCTTCTCCTCTTCCCACTCCCCCTCCTATAGGGAGTAAATCTGGGAACTTCAGGGGATCATACTCCTGTTTGCCGGCATCGAATGGCCAGGACCCCAACATCAGTAGTGCAAAGCCAGTTGAGAAAACCCCAGTAAAGTAAGCGGAAACATTCAAGAGAAACTCTACTTTCATTTTATAAAAAAATAAAATGTGAGATTTTTCCTCTTTCAATTACTTTAAGCTTTATTTACATTGTTTCAATAAAATTCATAAATTATAACATTTAAATCATAGACAGATGTGTTATTTGCTACAGCAACTAGCAAACAACATATTTGTTAAATAACATATTTTAGAGCTCATTAATCATCATCATTATCATCATCATCCTGTTGATTGCTGATTTTCAAGAGTGGTCTCAGTAACGTCTCCATTCATCTGAGCCCTGAGATTTTAGAAAGCCTCTCTTTACTCGTCCTTCCCAACAGTGCTGCACTGTAGGCTCTTTCAGGGTCAGGGGAATGAGACCCATCATTGTTACTGGTTTTGGCATATGAATATGCCACAGGGAGTTTGTCAGGCTCTCCCATGTGGGCAGGAAACTCTCGGTAGCTTGCCAGGTTCTCCGAGAGGGAGAACTAGGCTACAAGATGTCGCATGGCCCTGAAGAAGCCACGTACTTCCAGGAGCTTGGTTTCATAGTCTCTGGATGTTGGCTGGTGATGGGATGACAGGGTGCCAGGGGCAGTTTCTGGGTATGACAGCCCAGCTACTTGAAAATGGGGGATCTGGGTGGAAGAGGCCCAGTCCCGATCCGAGCAGGCTCGGAGATCTCAGCCCCAGTTCTTGCACACCTGGGTTCCTCTGCCGGTTCCTTCATGCATGAGGCTCATCTGAACACGTGGAAAGGGGCCTTGGGCATGGCTGTGGCTATATTCTGGAGGTCTTTGTCTGTAGGGGATTTGCTCAGGGTGGGGAGGGAAACTCAACCCACCCCCTCCAAGGGTCCCTGGTGTAGAAAGCCAGGTGTTGGGGCAGGAGACTCTGCAGTGTTGAAATATTGAATGTAATCAATGTGAACCATCTTATGAAAATAAAATTTAAATTTTTTAAAAAAAATCTTAATGCTCTTTCCATTGGGAATAAATAACTGGCAGTGTAGAAAAGCTGTAGGCTGTACAGTGTCAGGCGAACAAGACTATCTTAATTCTGCAATACACTGTGTTTGCTATTTTTATACAATGAAGCAGTAATTTTGCAGGAAAATAAGAGTAGTATAATTACAACATATTACTGAAAAAACAAAGTTGGGGGATGGAGAGACAGTAAGGAGTAAGGAACTTCCCTTGCCAATGCCTGTGGAATCCCCAGCACCACTATGGCCCCAAGTACCCCAGGGGCCACTCCTGAGTAGAGAACTAGGAACAGCCCCAACCACCTCCTCACCCAATTAAACAACAGATAACCGGGACCAGAAGGCTCCGGGGTTAGAGCACCTGCTTGCTAGCGAGAGGCTGTGCCACCGGCCTTTGCCCACTGAAGGCCTGGTGGGCACTGCAGAAGACTCCTGTGCCCCACAGCCAGGTGCAAGCACAGAGCCAGAAGTAAGTCCTGAGCATTTTCATGTGGCAAACACTTTTTCTCAAACACAGATAAAAATAAGTATGAAAAATTCATATATGTATATTATAAATAAGTACTAAGTGTTTAAAATAGAATTGCTCACTGAGTTTACTGTGAGAAGTCCAGACAGCAAAATAAGTAAATGAATACTATGCACGACAATACAAAAATATGTGCATGTCTATTAAAATAGTTATTTAGCTTAGGTTTATTAATTAAAATATATTTGTCTTTCTGAATATGCAAAATAAAATGGGTTTATAGCTAAATTAAAATATGTTTTATTAACAGAATTTAAAATTAGACAGTTTTTGAATGTAGTCTTTTTGTATGGATTCTTTTAATGACTGC
This sequence comes from Sorex araneus, assembly GCF_027595985.1. NCBI lineage: Eukaryota > Metazoa > Chordata > Mammalia > Eulipotyphla > Soricidae > Sorex > Sorex araneus. The sequence continues at coordinate 120,410,454 of NC_073305.1, read as the reverse complement.
ACAAACTGAGCCACACAGTTCTTTTTTTTTTTTCTCTTTTTGCTTTTTGGGTCACACCCGGCAATGCATAGGGGTCATTCCTGGCTCGTGCACTCAGGAATTACCCCTGGCGGTGCTCAGGGGACCATATGGGATGCTGGGATTCGAACCCGGGTCGGCCGCGTGCAAGGCAAACAAACGCCCTACCCGCTGTGCTATTACTCCAGCCCCAGAGCCACACAGTTCTTATAAACTATTGTTTAGAAACATGGCTTATTGGTGAAAGGTTCTTCTGAGAGTTATAGAACAAGTCAACTGAACTGAAAATAAAGAAAAAATAAAATGAAATAAATTTAAATCTCAAATAAAAGAAAATAAATTTCTCATTCTTACTGAAGCACATACTACATATCTGTTCTCTTTAGATATTAATATGTCTTGTCAAACAACAGGAAATCTAAGAATACAGTAAAACAACATATTAGCCTACTGATTGAGTGTTTGTTAAGTTTCCAAGGGTGGAGGGAGTTATACAATAGACTTAAAAAAAGAATCATATGCATATTATAAATGATCTATTAAAATGTATTACTTGAGCCAAGCTTACTCATTATTACTGTGATAGTGTCATATATTTTGCAAGCATATAGTACAACTTTAATTTATTATTTTGTTGTGGCTATAGTTTTGTAAAATAGTTTTAAAAACAAGACAATATATTCAATCACTAGTTTTCAGCATACAAAAAAATAGGATAGTTAGAATTTTATTTATAAAATTTCAAATCATAGTTTATTTTGTACATACTACTGAAATACTTACTAAAGGGACACATTCTTATTTTAGAAAATGTAGTTCTCATTTTATCATTTATATTTATGTTCCAGTAAACTTGCTTTCTCCTTTGATTTAATTTTGTCTACTGAAAAATTGCCTCAGATGTGTTTTGCATTTCCATCCCCCTGCAGATTCGTCCATACGTTTCACAACAAACAGATTTACTTTGGTACTGTTAGCACTTTCTGCCACCAGAGAAAGTTATGGCTTTTGCCTATAACTCTTTTGCAAAGGTTGAAGAGAAACTCCACTACATTTCAGTTCAAACCAGCATTTTTTTGTTCAATTACTTAGTAAGTTTATTTAAATTTATTTTTTAAATAAACAACTATTATTAGTTTTATGTTGACTTTTTGAGACAGATTTTACTATTACAAACAGTATTTCACAGGTTAATATTTTTAGCTTACTTGATTTTAAAGTTTTTGTACTTTCATAATAAGATTTACTATGTCTTGGAGCCAAATGACATTAAAAGCACATATGTTTAGTTTACTATTGCTAATCAAAAAAATTGTATTCAAAACAAATATTTAATATTCCCCCACTGAGGGGAGCTCTTTGAAGATAAATGTCCATTCTATGACAGAAAATTTGAACTACTTGGAATTTATGCTTAATTTTTGTGTGAAATTTTAATCCTAGGATATGCACTTTAATGTTTTAAGGCCCATATTACTTATTGGAAAAATATTAATTCCCCTTTACATGCCTACATTGGCAATACAAATGTTACTATGATAAAATTAAAAATAATGATGTAAAAACTTGAAGCTGTTCTTAAATATCAGAAAACTGTGACAAAATCTTTATCATTAAGGAAAAGAAAGATAATTATAAGGTAAAACTGTTCCCAATCACACTGAATATTAACTCTTGGTTTGAAAGTTTTCCTTTAGAACCTTTAGAAGAGGCCTTGAACAGGAAAGTCAAAGCTAAAAGAGGTCTCTTTTTTTTGGATAGTTGTTTCCATAACAATCCTATTAGGGAAAGAGAAAAAGCAAACATTAATATGACTTTTGTTAAAGTTACAATATCCAACTAAATTATTTCCAACTTTCACAAGCCAAATTAAGTCACTAGGTCAAGTTTAATTCCAAGGAAATGGTAGGAAGCCTAATCCCATCCAATGGTATAAAGGTTAAAAAGAATCAGAGTATGTACACATAATTCCTGAGATTTGAGTGTCTACTTCAGTCCTTAAATCAACTTAAATCAACTTCTCTAAAAAGAATTAGCACTATTAGTATATTCAGTCAAGCTGTAAATTCTTGTTTTATTTTATATACTTTGGAGAATTAGTAATTGTATAAAATTATACTGTTGGTTTCATTGCCATGGATATGGATAGATACATTCATATCCATATGTTGAATATACACTCCTCATAGAAAAGGACTTTACTTTTCATATTTCCTCTCCCCTCTTGAGACATTTATTAGTCAGATGCTTACTGACAAAATCTCTCCTCAGTAAGGCTGACAGTCACATCTGAGTCCTGGGAAGAAAGCTTATAGAGAGGAAAGAGGAGCGTTTGCTTGGTGAATTGAGCACTTCCTGTGAGATGTTCTTTGCAAGCTATTGGCCCCAAAGGCCATGACGATGGGTAAAACAGGGAATGTGTTCTCTCAGAAATAACCCCCAAAGTTATTCCATGCTCTTTTATTTGGGATACCAGAAGGAAAAAGACCATCATAAGATAAGAAACATTTATGGCAAAACCCCAAGGGAGAAAAAAAGAAAACTTAAACTAATAGTCTATATTTACAAAACTGAAATTTCACTCTTTCTAAACAATAGGGAAAATGTCATTTTTGTCAATAATATATGCTGATTGCCTACCAAGTTCAGGACATGGTGGACACATTTTTTTGTTAAGAAACAGTGGATGGAGGCTGGAGAGATATAGCACAGCAGGTAGGGCATTTGCCTTGCATGCGGCAGACCCGGGTTAGATTCCTAGCATTCCATATGGCCCCTTGAGCACCACCAGGAATAATTCCTGAATGCAGAGCCACGAGTAGAGTAATCCCTGTGCATTGCCAGGTGTGACCCAAAAAACAAAAAACAAACAAACAAACAAAAAAGAGACAGTGGATGGTACAGGCATTGGGCATAATGGTATTCAAATCCAGAGAGGTAGGAAAAGGAGGGATCAAAGTAAGGATTTATATCATTGAAGATTATGCTTGACTGCCTATAATAGTAAGTCTCCAAATAATAGTATATTTAAGACATGGGTTTTATTCATCTTATTAAAATGTCCTTAAATATGCAATGCACTAAATTTCAATATATTTCCAGGACCGTTTTTGTTGTTGTTGTTCTGACATGTACTCTGAGGAGAAATAAAAAGTAAAGATTGCATTTTCAAAGGAAAAGTGCTTAAGAATTAAATTAACAGAGAAGATGAGATGAAGATACTAAGGACTAGAAATAAGAGGGCCCCCCCCCCCCCCACTGCCATAGGACCTGTGGAAGCAAAAGGAAGATGATGTTAGGGAACCTGTACCTGTGGTCACGGGAGAGGAGCTTTAGAGAATGTGACAAGGCATTCCTTAAATGCCTGCTCAGCAGAACAGAAGCCTCAAAGTGAATAGTAACTACTCTTCAACTACCCTCCATGTCATTGTATCTCATTGCCCAAAGACAACTAGAAACTAAGTGGTAAGAGAACACAAGGGATCTTTAAAAATCTCTTTCCACACAAAAGAGAGTAGAGAAGAGTTAAAAAAGAAGCTAGAGCTGAAAGTACAAATAGAATAAGCACCAGAAGAGTTCATTCCTCACATTGTCGCCCATGGCATTTGTTCTTTTTTTTTCTCCATTTTGGACAGGCTTGGTCACAAAATCACTGTGTCTCAGGGCTAAGCATTCAATGTATCAGGAACCGGTTGTATACCAGGAACTGCTTTTCAAATGGAGCATGTTTGTTGGCAGAATCAGCATGGATTTAATCTAAAACCCCAGGGGATGCTGATGTTATTGTCATGTTTGGACTTTTTAGAAACCTCACAAAGTATCTCTCGCTACCACAGTCTCTTTCAGGATTGTTGTGTCTGCAGGGTTATAAGGTCCATATGTCAAGAAGTCTCTCACTGGAGCTTAAATGTGTAGCTTTCCCTTGCATTGATTTCTACCGAAAACTGCAGCCTTAAAAGCTACCTAATTAAGACAACCAAACAAGTTGTTCAAATACCTTATATCATTATTTGTTGTAAAATATAAAAGGCTCATGGTCCATTACGCATATTTCTTTTTGGACTATAGAGAAAGCTATAGCAGATTGCCTTTATCTTTAGAGAACTATCTCTAAGTATGCTACAAATGAGAAACTTTATAGATTATAACAGAACTTCATGTATCTTAATAAAGCAACTAAGCATCTATGGTGCTGACTATTTCCTTCCTAGCCTGCTTCAGCATAATACAATGGAACAGCAGAGTCAATAAAATAACAAAAATAAATGAAATTATTTCCTCTGTGCTAAGTCATGATATAGAGCAAAAAAGTCCTGATTATCAAGAAAAAAATATATATGATAAGCATCACTGTACCTGATAACATGGAGACACCTGTTGCTGATTATACTGTTTGACTAGCAGTTAAATACCATCTTTTCTGGTTATATCTTATCAGGATTCTGGGCATTTATTCATACTTTTTAGCAAAGGTGCCATGATGAGAACAGCAAATACAATTGTGCTGTTATAAGACTAAGACAGCTAAAATTCAGAGTCACTGTTTAATATTCCTCTAACTTTTTCGGTAATAAAAGAGAAAATTTCAGTAAGTATAAAAATATGCAGGGGCCAGCCCCAGCCGGGGCCCGTGCTCAGCTCCGGCCGGCCTGGTTTTCCGCCCGGGTGCCCATGCCTCTGCAGAGCCGGTGGATGTGGAACGAGTGGGAACCAGAAACAGCTTTAGGAATTGGGGTTCCAGCAAGCGCTTGCACCCATGTATGGAGACTGTGAACTAAGCTTTTGCCCCACGCCAGCTAACGGAGGAAATAACCTTCCTTCTTGGTCTCTCTCCCCTCCGGGAGAAGGCATAGTGTCCGACATTTTGTGGGTCCGTTGAGAAGGTATGAACTTGTGGCGTGGAAAAAAAAAAAAATGTGTGCTTTGAACTTGAAACAGCCGCGGGATACAGGGCCAGCCCCCACCGGGGCCCGTGCTCGGCTCCGGCCGGCCGGGTTTTCGGCCTGGGTGCCCATGTCTCTGCAGAGCCGGTGGATGTGCAACGAGCGGGAACCAGAGACAGCTTTAGGAATTGGGGTTCCAGCAAGTGCTTGCACCCATGTATGGAGACTGTGAACTAACTTTGGCTACATGCTGTTCCAGGAAGAGAAATGATTCATTTTCAAACTTAAATCTTCGCGGACTTAATTACTATAATACAGAAATTATAAACCGCGCGGCAGCAGTAGCGGCCGCACGACATTTTATCTCTTCATTCTCATCAGTGGAAAACTTATTATCAAATATTTCCCTGTTAATAGAGCTGTATTCTTAGGGGATAAATTCCAACAAAATAGTGAATCTGTTTTGAAACTCTAACAGCAATAGTGAGTTATGTGTTGAAATCTGGAATGTAATCAAGGTAAAGAGAAAAGGAAGTGAAATTATCACTCACCTACGGGGTGGGTTGGGGGGTGAGGGGTGGGATGTATACTGTTTTTTCTTTTTGTTTGTTTGTTTGTTTTGTTTTTGCTTTTGTTTTTGTTTTTATTGGTGGTGGAATATGGGCACTGGTGAAGGGATGGGTGTTTGAGCATTGTGTAACTGAGATATAAGCCTGAGAACTTTGTAACTTTCCACTTGGTGATTCAATAAAATGAATTAAAAAAAAATATGCAGGGGCTAGAGCGATAGTACAGACAGTAGAGCCTTTGCTTTGCACACAGCCAACCATGGTTCGATCTCCAGCATCCCACATGGTCCCCTGAGCACCACCAGGAGTGATTCCTGAGTGCAGAGCCAGGAGTAACCCCTGAGCATTGCCAGGTGTGGCCCCCAAAATAAATAAGTGATATGCAGCCCATTCAGTGCTAAGTCCTTAATGGTAACACTAATGTTTTGAGTATCAACCAGTAACGTGTTCCTGTTTTCACTTTAGTATATTGGTGGAGGGGAAGGTAAGAGAGCATTGGATAGAATGTTTCTATAATCATGGTTCTCATTTCAGAGCATAGACAACCAATGCTAGAAATTTGCCAGTAGCTAAGGAGATACATTTGCTTAAAGCATTTCAGGATTAAGAAAATAACACTGTAAATGATACCAAAATAGTGAAAGATTGGCCTTGCCAAGACTTCATCTCTAACTTGTCTCACATATCACATCTCACATCTCTCACTGGTCACTCATTGGGTTAGTGGACCCTGTGGTTCTTTTCAGAGTCAGTGTCTGATAACAAGATCAAATGTGATTATTTGTTTCTCAGTCACATTATAAGGAATTAGATCCTGTGGAGTATATTCGGAGAATGACTCAGTAATGAGATGAGTCCCGTTCTGAGGCTTTGTCCATCAAAAGAGGCTAGTATCCCTCTTAATCCATTTTGGGTCTGTGAGAGAGTTATTCTTAGAATTAAATAAGAGCCATGAACCATATTGTAGTATCTCAAGTCTTGATTTTGCTTAGCAGACCTGGATTTTTTTCTCTAATTGTAGCTAGAGAACGTAATAGAAGGTTACCTAGTTATGTCATTCCCAGAAATCTAGGCATATTAAATAACTGCTGCAGATTTTTTTATGATTAATTGTAGTAATTGTGCCTCCTCAACAAGCTCACCTCTCATTTTTGGGGGATTCTATAAGTTCCATGAAGGCACTATATTGTGTCTTAGTCTCACTAGCATAGATCTCCTGAAATGCCTTCTTTCTCTACCTTTTCTTATAATTTCATTTATGTGTCCTCATCCTATCTTATAAAACATTACTATTATATTCTCCATTTCACCTCAAGAATATAAAATGTTATAACTGTTCTATCTTGAGGCCTCAGTAACATGCCTAGGATATATCTGATCCTGCTAAATTCCCAGCACCTATTGTTGTCCCCCGACCTATCTCTTTTTGCCATCTCTGGGTGCAACTTTGGGTACTCTTGAGCACTTCTAGGTATGGCGTGTGAGCCCCAAACACCAATAGGATTGTCCAGAGGATTCTTCAGCACAGTAGGACCTGAACAGCCATCATTGTACACCCGTCACTGGTCTTCTGTAAACCAATGGCCAGATGGCTGAGAATCACATGGGGCCCCTGAGTTTTCTAAGACTCCTCATAAATAAATAAATAAATACACCCTATCTTTAGAAAAATATAAAAAATGTTCTGGAGATGCTATTGTATTCCTTATGGCATCTCTAAATATGACAAAAAAGATGTTAAGCGGAGGCATTAATACAATTTATTAGAAGATTTGAGATGGGGCAAAGACAGTACAGGAGATAGGGTGCTTGCCTTGCATAGGGCCTACCAGGGCCTGACTTTTGGCACCCTGTATGATACCTTGAGCTCTCCAGAAGTGATTCTAGAGAATAGAGCCGGAAGTATGCCTTGAATACTACCCGGTATGACCTAAAAGACCAGAGAGAGAGAGAGAGAGAGAGAGAGAGAGAGAGAGAAACAGAGACAGAAACAGATAGACAGAAAGATCTAGAAAGTAATAACTCTAATATCTATGCCAAATATCACAACAGTTTCTAAGTAAGCAAAATGAAAACAATTTCTATCAGAGATGACAAATAGTTCACATTTTAATTCTGTTCATTTTAATGACACTTTTATAAATATAAAATAGAATTTGGAAACCTCAAAGAATTCTAGTAATTGAGTTTATGCTTGTGACCTTTGGGGATAGATACTAAAAGTGAACATTGCATTTATTTGCTTTTTCTTCCAAAATTTCCCCATTAATAATCTGAAGAGAAATTAGCAATGCCAGAGGGAGAAGATCTTTTCTTTATTCTTATTTATGGTTTAAACAGCTCTTATTTGATTTCAGTTTTATTCAGTGATTCCAAATTGGTCAATAAAATGCTAATGATTGCCAACATACTATATTTCTCACTTGGAGAACATCATTTAAGTTTAACAAATGCCAGTAGGATACTTGTTAAAACAGCAGGAACTAATTCATATAGTTGAGCTAAATAAATAAAGTTTGATTGCATATTTGTTCCACTCAGCATTAATAACTGGCACTGTTAGAGAGGTATTTTGTATAAATCATATTGAATGTACTAGATAACGAAGTCTCATTGATGAAACTGACACATATTACATGCCTAAATATCACTTTCTTGTGTCTACTGCTAGCAGATTCTAGACCTTGAAACTTGCATTCTGAATTTCTGGGGAAGCTCTAAAAGAACCAGAAAAAAATTAGAGTCAGGAATTTACAGACAACTCAGTTTTCTGCAAAGAATTCCTTTGTATATATACAAAGTGGCCTCGCGCTTCTGGGAGCTTACTTTTAAGTCTCTGGATGTTGGCCATGATAGGATTACACACACCTGGGTTCCTCTGCCGGTACCTTCATGCGTGAGGCCCATCCAAAGGTGTGGAGAGGGGCCTCGAGCATGGCTGTAGCTAGGTTCCGGTGGTCTTCAGCTGCCAGGAGCTCTGCTCAGGGTGAGGAGGGAAACTGGAGCCCATCCCCTCTGAGGGGCCCTGGGGAGGACAGCCAGGCGTGCGGGCAAGAGTCTCTCTAATATCATATTAGAAATCATTATGTTAATTTCTTTTAATTATTAACATTACATACTTCTGATGAAAGTAATCAGAATCTCAGCCGATAGCACTTTTACATAAGTAGATGTAAAAGTGACACATAAACCTTATATTCAGAAAACAGAGATATGTAGTACAGTCTTTGGAAAACTAGACTTTGTTGCAGGTAGGGGGCCAGAATTAAAGGGTCTTTTTGTGTTTCACTTAAGGTAGGTAAATTTCCAGAATAGGGAGCTGATTTTAGACCAAATAATCTTGGGAGTCTTTGATGTAAACAAAGTGAAGATTTGTTGCTAATGATTTTAATGGTTCCAAAGGACATGGAAATATTCCTGAGTGGCTATTTTTTCGATGCTTTTTATACTGCCAAATACCTTTCTTTAAGTAACCAACATTCATCATACAATGAATAGTCATGTAACATTTTAATGTCTTTTTTTTTCAGTGCCAGAAATCAAACACAGTGCTTAACCTATAAAATGCAAATGCTCTATCACTGAGTCACATACTTGTCCTTCAAATTTTATTTCTGAAAAGTTGTTTTCTTTTTTTAAAAAATTCTTAAAAAATAGTTTTATAGTTTAAGTAGCATGGTGGCAGTAGTGTTAATAGTTTGATTGAAAGCACAGTGGGTAGGGTGTTTGCCTTGCATATAGCTAACCAGGATTTGATTCCTCCGTCCCTCTCAGAGAGCCCAGAGAGTATACCGCCTACACGGCAGAGCCTGGCAAGCTACCCGTGGTGTATTTGATATGCCAAAATCAGTAACAACAAGTCTCACAATGGAGAGTTACTGGTGCCCGCTTGAGCAAATTGATGAACAATAGGACGACAGTGCTACAGTGCTGCTACATTTTATTTACACAGGTACTTTATCTCACAACCACAGTACTCCAGAACATCTAACATATTGTGCCTATGTTACAGTACCGGACCTTTAAATAACATTTAACTACCTTTTCCCCAGGACTGTGTACATTTATTAATGAGCAGTTTCTAAGTCTCACATAAAAACTAATCTTAAAGGAGTAGTAAATATACAAACATTGCATAAGGTTCTCGTGACATAGCAGAAATTTGCAAAAATATTTTAAAGTTGCAATAGATACATTAATAAAGGTCTTGTATCACTTCACAAGACTTCACAGGTCTAATACTTATTTATTGTACAAATGAATTTTGTGTCATTATGAACACTGTTCAATTAAAATATTAACTTTGTTTTTATTGATTTTTGGGGGGGTTATAGGGTACACCGAGCTGTGTGGAGATCTCACTCCTGCCTCCGCTCTCAGAAATGAGTCTTGGAGGATCAGTGGACCATGTGGGGTACTAGAGATAGAACCTGGGTCAGCTGCATGCAAGGCAAGCACTTACCCTCTGTACTATCTCCCTAGCCCCTGCTTTATTTTAAAATTTGAAGTGTCAATGAAGGTACCACAACCACATTCATGTTCTTCCTTCTTAGCAAAAGAATCCCTCTTAAGTAGAGTGATAGGATAGGTCAAACTGATGAAACTGTGTAATCCTCAGCTGGCTGAAAATGTTTGACATTCAGTTACCAATATGGTAAGTATCTCCTATTTTATTTATTTATTTATTTTTTGGTTTTTGGGTCACACCTGGCGATGCACAGGGGTTACTCCTGGCTCTGCACTCAGGAATTACTCCTGGCGGTGCTCAGGGGACCATATGGGATGCTGGGATTTGAACCTGGGTCGGCCGCGTGCAAGGCTAACGCCCTACCCGCTATGCTATCACTCCAGCCCCAGTATCTCCTATTTTATCATAATAAAAAATAAGTTGCCCATATATTTTATATTATAAATACAACTTTACATTAATATAGTATGCGTTATATAATCATTGTATCACTGTCATCCTATTGTTCATTGATTTGCTGGAGCGGGCACCAGTCTCCCTTTGTCCCAGCCCTGAAATTTTAGCAGCCTTTCCTTACTCATCTTTTCCAATGATTGGAAGCTCTTTCAAGGTCAGGGAGTGAGACCTGTTATTGTTACTGTATTTGGCATATCAAATATGCCAGGAGAGCTTGCCAGGCTCTTCCGTGCAGGCGGGATACTCTGGTAGCTTGCCAGGCTCTCTGAGAGGAGATATAGATAATAACTCGTATCACTTGTCATCCTGTTGATCTTCGATTTGCTCAAGTGGGCACCAGTAACATCTCCATCTGGCCCTGTCTCGTGCTAGTGTAGCTCAATGATATTTGCTCGCTCCAGGAACAGGAAGAGCCCCAAATTCAGGGTTTTGATGAAGAAGTCTGACCATCTCGTTTCTGGGCAGCCACACGGTCTTTTGACGTCCTGTGGAATCCAGTCAGTAACAGCTCTAGTCTAGCGGTTGTCTCTGAATTGCATTATGTGTCTGGCCCATCTGATTTTCAACGCCTTGGAAATTAGACAGCATCTTCCCTGATTCTTGACCATCGACGGAGGTTGGAACTCTGGATTCCTTATCTCACATGAGTGAAGCATGATACTCCTAGCACAGCTCTTTCGATTCCTTTTTGGGATACCCGAATAGCGTTCTCATCCTGTTTGCATAGGGCCCAGGTCTCTGAGGCTTATGTTAGTGCAGGAAGAACAGTGGAGTCGAAAAGATGTGCCCGGAGACGGAGTTTCTTTGTTCTATTAACCTTCATCCTTTTAATTAGAGGTTAAAATCTTCCAATATTAATATTAAGCAATATTAGTGGTGCTAAGAATAAAAATATGTAATGTTGATTTATAAAGAAAGAAACCTACTAACAAAAATATGAAATGTGCTTGAAAACAACATATGCATAATTTTATACACATGCACACACAAAAAAACATTTTTTTCGGAAAATATAAAAAGTATTTTCAGGCACTTAGCAGATATTGGGGAATAAATAAATACATTCCCCAAAAGCTTAGAACTTGAAAACATAAATCATACACTTAAAAATAATTGCACAACTATTGTGTAAAAATTAATTTGAATATGTTTTACTGTAAATAAAATTATTATAAAATATTGTAAGACTAAGTAATTAAGAAAAAAAGCCTAAAATAATGTTGAAGGGCATTATAGAGCAAAAATTCAGGGAAATGAAACTCAGAGAAAATAGCATGTTGTGTAAGCACTGGAGATAAAGTAGAATAGACAGGTGAAAAATGGAAAGGGGAGGTTTAGGAAAGCCCTCTACTGCCAAGTATTTGGAACATTTAATAACTTGAAATGTCTGTTGGAACCTTGTGACCCAGGAAGAAGCTATTATAACAAGATGACATCATTTAAATAAGCAAAGGTCAGATTCTATAGATTTTGAGACTAGTGTTTTTAAGATGTGTATGTTACACCGAAGAAAAGACATCAAGGGTTTTAGATTGAATAGAGATATTTTTATTAAGATACAGTGCAATCACAAATTTCAATTAACATGTTATAAGTGGTATAAAATATTTGATTTGGGTTACTTGTCCATAGGTTTTAATATTTGTTTTTAACATCCTCTATATCTCTTATACTGGTCAATAATGGAGAAGACAGTAAAAACTGAATTTTTGGATCTGCATAAAGAGTAATCAGACCCGACATGATTGATACAATCCCTTCTAATACATCATCTCTAATGTATCATCTTTTCTGCATAAAAGTGTCCTCTTGGTCATCAAGCCCTCTACCCAGTCTCAGAATCTCTCCTTCAGGTATCACTCTATCACTGTATCACTCTCATCCTGTTGCAAATTGATTTGCTGGAGTGGGCACCATTTCGATATTGTCAAGGTTACCGGCTTGCCAGTGGCTATCACAATGAGTGGCTAGGGTTAACATAAAAGGGATAGTATTTTTAAATTTCCTTTTTTTCACTGACATAATTTCTTTTCTCACCTATCACTACCTCCCCAATAAAAAGGTGGGTGGATATTTAGGTAGCTTCTCCTCTATCTAAGTGATTACCACCAATAACCAGCACTCCCTGACACATTTGAAAGAACTTTTAATACACCAGGAAACATTGTAAATTGAGTACTAAACCCACACCCTTGCATAGCTAAAGGTGAGGTTAAAAAATTCAAATTATTTTTCCACTATAAAGTCTTCTGTAAAGCAATTGTCTTGCTAGTATAAGCTCACTCATAAAATTCAGGAGAATATGTTTTCTATTTTCTCATTAATTTTTTCATTCATTAATAGCATCTTGTTCCTAAAGACTAGTTTCTAGATTCTGAAGTGTTTACAGAATGCTAGAATACAGTCATGTAATTAAAAAAAATAAATCTCTTTAATAAATTTTAAATTGTTACATAAATTTGTATGATTGGTAAAGATTATCCAGAAGAAATAAAAAGATGTTTTGGCTCTACAAGCAGTACATAGGATGATATTAATGAAAGTATAGAATGGTCAGTAAGACACTGTAATAAATTCAGTGAAAATTTAGATGGTATCTATAATTTTATCATAAATATTAACTTAAAGTTTAATACACCCCATAGTCACCCTTTTCACACATTTTAGTTACTTTTAAAATATTTGAATTCAAATTCTAAAATATTTGAATTCAAATTCACCATATTTGGAAGAAAAAGTACCCACTTATCTAAGCACAAGAATTTTACTTTATTACTTATGATATTTGAAAGCACTCTTAAATATGACTCCTCTTCCTGTCTTATTTTTCAGACCTACAATATTTCAATAACGGACTTTTCAATGAATGACATGAATAAAAGAAATCCACCCTCCAGGCCTCAGACAATATTAAATCCCAGCTTTTTAATGTCTCCACTATTTTATTTGCAATCAGTTTTCCCCACTGATATTTATATGGTCCACAGAATCATACATATGTCTTTGGGTTTGTGTGCAAATTTTATTTGAACTAACACCATTCCTTTTTCAAATAACTAAAATTATTCTGAGAAAATTACATGAGTTCTGTGCATATATTCAAATGCTAGTATTTGTTAAAAACTTTCATATTAGATTAGTCAGCAGTGCTTATCAAACACATTTATGTATCAATACTAATCTAGACACTGTCACTGTCAGTGTCATCCTGTTGCTCATCAATTTGCTCCAGCGGGCACCAGTAAAAACTCCATTGTGAGACTTGTTTGTTACTGTTTTTGGCATGTTGAATATGCCACAGGTAGCTTGCCAGGTTCTTCCATATGGGTGAGATATTCTCACTTTTGGTAGCTTGCCAGTCTCTCCGAGAGTGGTGGGAGAATCAAACCCAGGTCAGTTGTGTGCAAGGTGAACTCCCTACTGCTGTGCTACAGCTCTACAATATGATAAACACTATCCACTAATCTGCCTACTTTCATGGAATTTATACTCAAGCTTCCGGGAGAGTTATAACAAAATAAATAATTCAATTACTTCTGTATTGGGAAGTTATAAACTTTTGTATCAGGAAGTTATAAGTGCTTTAGACATAAATGATCCATAGAAATAGGCTGGGTGCTCTGGGTATGAATGTAGTTGCTGTTTCAAATAGGAAAAGTCAGGAAAATCGTCATGAGGGAGGAACACTTGAACAAAGATTGAGGATTAGTGGAAAAGCCTATGAGGAGCTAAAGGATGAAAATTCAAGAGTAGCAGATCAGCGAGTGCAAAAATCCTGAGCCAAGTGTCTTGTTCAGAAAGCAGTGAGGCCGGCAAAGGCTCAGGGGCAGAGCCCGAGAGGGGACCAGCAGAGTGAAGGGAAACACGCACCCTGGAGGGAGTTCTGTGCGCAGTCCATCTGAGGACCATTCTGAAACACAGACTTGCTAAATTAGCGTACCAATCCGCATCTGCGATTTTATAGTGTTTATTTCAATGAAAATGTCTGTTCTCCAGATCTGAGAGAAGTTTCTATTAAGCTTTTGTTTCAAGACTTTCTAAAATATTTTTAGTGAACCCAGCATTAAACTGGTGAGTGCAGAGCTCATGTTGGCCTTAAATGCAAGTAGTCATCAATTTGGGGACCTGAGGACACCAGGGAAGCTTGCCTAAAACAGGATTCCCTCTCCAGACACACCCATTCAAAAACTCTAGAGGGTGAACAGACATCTTCATTTGGATAGAATACGCGTTCTTTTTGAGGCAGTAACCAGGGGGTGCAGAGTTTAAGGTTCCTTAAGACAGGGATATTATGTGTTTTGTGTGTGTCTGTGTCTGGTTTTGATTCCTGAAACCGTCAAAACACAAAAATCAATCACTCAAATGATGTGGTGTACTTAAAATCGTGGCAGATTATGCATCCTCACAACTGTATTTTGCTTAATATGCATGGTTATAATTATAGACCATTTGGATCTTTATTAGTTAAATGTCTGTCTTCACAACCAAGAGATGGTAAATTGACAAACTTTAGACCTGATAGATACCTCTCTGTGATGTAGACGGCAAGATAATTCGTTGAGGGTAAGAAGGAAGGGAGTAGAGGGCTGGAAGATTAAACTTTAGGAAATGTATGTGACAGAGTAGAAGTCAATGATGCAAGAAGGAAAACTGCAGTAAAATAACCTTTTGAACCAACCATCTGTAAGAGATTTCATTGCAGAGAATCCTCATAAAATCCTTTTACATCTCACAGAGAAGTGTGTACAGCCCATTAACAAGTAAACAGAGTTTTAGACAAGATAATAACTTGTCCTCTGTTATTCAGATAGGGAAAAAATTGTAAAATTGAACTTCAAAGCCACATCTATCTGCCTCCAAAGTCATGTCCTATCAATTGTATTTCCCTGCTTACTTCAGGAACAATAAAATAATTTTCACATAAAGTGACCCCAGCTGTGTAAGAAAGTGTTTCAAATTGAATTTTTAAATTCCATTCTCCATCTTCCACATATTGATCTTTATCCTACTATTCTAATTCCATTTTTTCATATCAGCTATTTTTTTAAAGATACAGCTTGTTTGACTACATCTATTTATACTCAACACCAGTTCTGAGGTAGTTTGTACTACCCCAGATATTATTAAATTCTGGGTAAACACCTAGGTTTTAAAGTAGTGGATAGTCATTAACAAGCATTTTCAAATACTTTACTAAACCACTATGAGCTTATTTCCCCCTTTTATAAATTAAGATCAAAATGTTACTCATTGCTCTTTATATACAGATACTGTTCTGAGTTACATATACATATGTTCCTATAAGTACACATACTATTGAACAAGGAGATATTGGACTAGATTAATATTAATACCTAATATTTTATTCATCTAGACTTTTCCAAATGAAACAGTTAAACTATAGTCAATAAAGTAATCTACTTGCTTTATTTCTCCCTAATTCCCCTAGCTATGTCAAGTGTATAGTCCTAAACAATCCTGGTTTTCTGGTGCCCAATTTAATACATATTTGCATATACAAATCCTTAAAATGTTTGATATATTTCACTTTCTCCCTAACAACACACACAGAAAGGTATATACATAATTAACTTCCTGAAGGGGGAGGGTTGGAGCACACCCAGAAGTGCTCAGGGTTCGTTCATGGCTCTAAGTTTAGGGATCACTTATGGTTGGACTGAAGGACCACATGGAGTACCTGGAATTGAGTATGGGTCAGCCACATGCAAGGTAAATTCAAAGCTGCTATTTTAACTTTCTGGTTCTCTGTAACTGAATTTTAAATTAAAAAAATTTAAATTATATGTATATGCATATAATGATTTTTTAAAAGTGCTTGAAATTGTGTATGATAATTGTTTAGTACTGTGTAATTTTAAGTTGTAGGTATCACCATCAACATCATTACCATCTTTGTCTGTGACATTGACTTTTCAATATTTGCGCCATGTTTTTCCAAATTATATTACATCAAGATCTTTGGTTTTGGTTTTGGTTTTTGCTTTTTGGGTCACACCCGGCAATGCATAGGGGTTACTCCTGGCTCAGGAATTACCCCTGGCAGTGCTCAGGGGACCATATGGGAGCCCTGGTTGGCAAGGCAAGGCAAACGCCCTACCCACTGCTATTGCTCCAGTCCCGTCTGTGAACGTACAACCCGAAGGTGTTGGAGAACAGACATTTCCAACATGCCTGGACACGTTCCGCACTGGGTCGCAGGAACCTGATCTTGGGGAGAAGGAGGAAGAGCACGAATCTCTCCGGGAACAGTTAATCACAGCTCACTTTATTGCCAAATACACACATTTTTGTAGAGGGTCTTGGCTTACAGGAGGTCCAATCGCGTAGAGCTTAACGCTATCGCCTGTTACCTTTTCTTCTCTTCTTGGCCGCCAGACCAATTCCCTTCAAGGCTATAAGTTGCAGTTAGTTAGAATGATTTGCTAAAGGCTTACATGACAGTTTCTGCGTTTTAGGCGTACTAAAGGGTTGAGTGAAGCTCAAGGCCAGGCACATGATACAGGCTTCCTGTTTTGTTAACTATGCCCAGTTAGGCTGCCTTGCAAGGTTGGGTTGTTCCATACTAAAGGACCCAATATTCTCTCGTCTTGAAAACTAAGCAGGGTTAGGCCTGGCTAGTGTTTGGATGAAGATCATTGGGGAACACCTGCCTTTGAAGTAGAGGCATAGTCAGGAGTTAAGGCCTTTGTCTTGCCTTTTCCCAACCCTGGTTCAAATCACTATCATCACCATCACATAGTTTCCCAAACACTGCCAGGAATCAATCCTGAGCACATTGTCAGGAATAATGGCTGAGCATTGCTTGGCGTGGCCCAAACTCCACCCCTACAAAGGTTATTATTAGTATAACCTTTTTAAAATCATGTTCACACATTTATAATAGTGAACACAGCTCTAAAGATTTCACCCTAAAATTAAAAAAAAGTTTCTAAAAGTCTAAATTAATATGTAAAATATAGTTTTACTTTTTAAAAAGATGTGAAACATCAAGAACAAAATAGGAATACTGACCAATTTCTTCTTGATAATTTAGAGTGAGACATTTTAGATTGGTTTGTAAATATTTTTAAGTTTGACATTTCCACTTAAATGATAATGGTTCATAAAGAATCATCCCAGACCAGACTTTGTGGAATATCCAAAAGCGATCACCTTTACCACTTCACCAAACAATTCTAAAGATCCAGAGTGATTAAAGAGTAACAGCTTTCTCTTGGTCACCAAGTGACTAATCAAGTGAGTTGTAAGACAAAGAACATCTAAATGTACTCATTAGTTAGAGAATTTGAAAACGTAATGTCTTCAAGAGCAGAATGTACTTGTAAGATTTCTGTGTAACAATAATTTCATATTAGAACTGAACTCTGAAGCAGAAGAGCAAGAGATGTCTTAATAATTCATAAAAGGAAAAATTAAATTTTAATTTAATAAGCAGTAACTATTCTTAGATTGACACTGAAGCGGAACTTAGAATATACACCACAGATTGAAATAGTCTTTAATCTTGCTAAATGCTCTCTGTTGATGATGAATACTTTGAATCCAGTTTAATGTAATGTTTCTTTCGAATTTGATGGTGATGATATAACAATAAAAGAAATTGTATTTTATTTTCTCATAAACTATTGAATTAAAAATGCAACTATCATAAAGTATTAGGTTAAATAAGCATTCCAGTAGATTATAAAGCAAATTAAATAGTTCCAATAATCTTTTTGTCTATGAGCTTATCTAATCTTATATTTTGTATATGCAGTTATTGTATTCTAATATACATAACTTGTAGAATATTGGTTTAATGATTTTTCAACTTTGTGAATATAGGAAGCTTACTTGACATTACTACATTTTAAATTTGTGGTATATTAAGTAAGAATAACAGTTTCTTATATCATAGTTGTTTCAAAACAAATATAATAGGGGGCTGGAGTACAGCAGGTAGGGCATTATGCCTTGCACGAGGTTGACCTGGGTTCTATTTCTGCATCCCATATGGTCCCCCAAGCACCACCAGAAGAAATTTCTGAGTGCAGAGCCAGGAGTAACCCCTGTGCATCACCGGTGTGACCCAAAAAGCCAAAAAAAAAAAAAAAAACAACCAAATACGATAATGTAAATAATGTATTTTTATATTACACCATTTATAAATACTATAGTTAATATTATTGCATTAAAAAAGAAACATAAATATAAGCAACAGATGGAATATTGTTATCAAGTAATTAAAAAATATTTTTCAAAAATTAATGATATTCCACTGTTTCTCTTCACTGTCAGTGTTTCACTGTCATCCCATTGTTAATTGATTTGCTCGAGTGGGTACCTGTAATGCCTTTGTTTATTGTTGTCCCATGGTAGTGTAGACCAATGGCATCTGATCGCTCCAGGAACACAAAGAGCCTGGGATTTTAGCAGCCTCTCCTTACTCGTCCTTCCCAATGCTGACACATAGGAGGCTCTTTCAGGGTCAGGGGAATGAGGTTTGTTATTGGTTACTGTTTCTGGTATATTGAATATATCACAGGTAGCTTGCCAGGCTCTGCTGTGCAAGCAGGATACTCTTAGTAGATTGCCCGGCTCTCCAAGAGAAAAACCTGCATCGCTTTCTTCCGGGAGCTTGGTTTATGTAGTCTCTGGATCTTGGACATTGGTGAGATTACATGACACCTGGGTCAGTTTGTGGGTGTGACTGCCAATCTACTGTAAAACTTCGGATCTGGGGGCCCAGTTCTGATCCAAGCAGACTTGGAGATCTCATTAACGAGTTCCACATATCTGGGCTCTTCTGCTGGTTCCTTTATGCATTTCTCTTATTTTCTTTAAATTCTCTTATTTTCTTTAAGTTTATATTAAAATTAATTTATTTCAATTTATTTAAGCAATTCTTCTTTCTATAAATGTGTATTGATATTTCCAATATGAAGATAGATTTCTAAAATTTTAATCTTTTTATAATATTAAAATATTACCAGATAATGGAGATTAACTTACACTCTGTATTTATTGACATTTACATAACCAACTATTAATCAACAAAGCTGTAATCAAGTAAGAGTATAATGCAAAAATCAACCTCTGTTTTTATCAACTCTGCTCACTAGGGAGAAGGAAAGCACCTAAGACAAATCAGCTCTGAATTTCTAAAGTATTTATTTACCACATCCTTCCATTAGAAATAAAATATTTTAGTAATTGTCTCTAGCCATTTGATATCATCATAAAATATAACTTAATTCAGAATCACAGGGGAAACATAATTGGATTAATACCCCAAGGGTGTTTGTCTTCTAGGCATTCACCCATGGTGCCTTGTTTAGCAAATAGTCATGTTGGTGCTTATTAGGTAGTTTATTAGTTACTTTAGACAGAATTTTCACTTTGATAATAAAGTAATTTATAAATACAAAAGGGCAAAACTGGGGAAAGTCTATGAGGCATAACTCGAGGCCTACTATTAGCTTTACTTACTGAAAAGTTCAGAAATGACAACATCCATAGCCATCGTCACATATAATAAACACAATTTCATTTCTCATGTACAAATTTCTCTTAACAAGAATAACATAAAATATGGCATAAGATAAGTCTAATTGAGAGGCTATGATGAAAAATACAAAGTACATTATATTTTATGATGCTGGAGATAAGTACTAAAAACTTAAAGAAATATGTCAAAAGCCAAAAGGGGATCCCAATGGGTAAATCTTAAAAATTTTGAGGATTAAAATATTTACTGATGGTAATAAAGTCCATCTTAAAAATATGTGTTTCCATGCTGAAACAAAGTATATGAATGGTGTAACTTCCTATAATTAGATGAAAGGAAAGTGATGGTCTTAAAATCTTTATTAGCAATTACAGAAAACATTGATTTAAGAAAATAAATCATTGGTGAAGGTAAACAAGTTTGACGGGGAGGGACAGGAATGCTGCACCTTTCTTGCATGAATGAGGTTCAAATTTCCATTGCTGCGGGTCTGAGTGATAGTACAGCAGGTGGGACATTTATTTTGCATTAGAATAAGTAAGATTAGATTAGAATCTAAGATTAGAACTTTGGCATTCAGTATGATCCCCTGAGCTCAGCCAAGAGTCAGCCATGTGTACCACCAGAATCACATTCTTTTTTCCTAACACCTGCATAGTATTCCATTGTGTATATGTGCCATGTTTTTTTTTTTTATCCAATCATTTTTTCTCAGTACTCAGGTTGTTTCGAGATTCTGGATATTGTGGATATCAGTGCTGCAATGCACATTGGAGTACAGATGTTGTTTCTGCTGTGTGTTCCGGAGCCCCCAGGATATATTCCCGGAAGTGATATTGCTGGGTCAAATGGGAGCTCAATTCCTAGTTTTCTGAGTAATATTCATAATGTTTTGAAAAAAGGCTGCCCAGTCAGCATTCCCATTCTTGGCACTGTACCATGCTGCAAAGTGAGATTCCTGTATACTATTGATGTCCCCACTGATGTCCCCACTGATGTCCCTTAGCATCCTCAATGTGACCACAGGTACCACAACTAGCTGTACAACCCCTAATACTGCAAACAAGATAACAGCAATGGAAGTTTAGTTGGAAATACTTTGTTTATATTCTGCATGCATAGTTCAACTGAATATTAATTAATGGGGCATTGAATACCTTTGCCATAGAAAGAATTAATGATTCATAAGATAAACTGACATCACTCATTATCAAATATATTGTGTTTGATATAATAAAATAAGGACAAATTAAAAACATACATGTGATTTTTTTCTTTAGTGTTTATTTATTTTGGGTTTTAGAATCACACATGGCAATACTAGAGATAATTCTGTACCCTGTGTTTGTGTGTAGCTTCTGGGTTCTGACATGCTTAAGGTACCATGCCATGTAAGGATCAAAGCTGGGTCTTCTACATGCAAAGCATGTACTCAGCGAATTATTCTGTCTCTCTGACCCCAACATATGTCTTTTAATATTAAAATGGTAATCACTCATTTAAACAGCCATATTGAGAATTCATCACTGTATCACTGTATCACTGTCATCCCATTGCTCATGGATTTGCTCGAGCGGGCACCAGTAACGTCTCCATTTTGAGACTTGTTACTCTTTTTGGCATATCGAATATGTCACGGGTAGCTTGCCAGGCTCTGCCATGTAGGTGAGAAACTCTTGGTACCTTGCCGGGCTCTCCGAGAGGGGCAGAGGAATCAAACCCGAGTCAAACGCCCTAGACTGTCCTATAACTCCAGCCCTGAGAATTCATAAATATGAAAATTTCAAGCAAACAATACTCAGCAATTTGACTTGGTAGATGTGCTGTTGAGCCCATGCATCCCTTTCATTCATGAATATTTTTAGTGTTCCTGAAGCAACCTACCTTACAAGATATACGGAAGCGCTTTTGTGCTTCTTCCAAGGGGAAGCTAGCTGTTTCTCACCTGTGTAAATATGTATAAACAGCTAGCAGGAAAATGAACAAAAGAATATTTCCCTAAAAATTAAGAAAGTGACAACTTACGAGCATAAAAGAAGAAATCATTATCTTTTTACTTTAAATTATTTCGTAGAGCTGAACAACTAATTTTTCTCATCCTAAAAACTATTTTGACTATTTCTTTACAATAACCTTTTCATTACATATAGTGAAAGGTTTAAATGGGCATTAAATATTAGAATTTATGGTAAAATTTAGTCATTTTTCAAGTAGTTAAAATTTAAGAAATATAAATAATGCATACCATGAGCCTTAAAACCTAGTTATTAACATTTTTGTGTCATTTTATCCTTTTTAATGCTTATAAATTTTAAAAACTGTACTCACTGAGTAATGAAATTCAGTGAATAATAAAATTCATTCTGTCTGGAAAGAAAGTCCCAATCTTAATTTGAGAAGCTGTAAAAATTACTCTAGTTTTTTTTGCTTCACCTGTACATATACATAGACCTATATGTGTTTATGTACAAATATTTATATATTTCACATATATAAACATGTGTAGCTTATATTAGGTATGTATACACACATATGAATATATATAAATCCACACGTACACTAAATGATTGAGAATTTTAGCTTCTTTTATATTTTATACAAGTTTTAAATATTTCTTTTTACCACTTTCCTCAGTAATTTTTAAAAATTTACTCATTTTCAGAAAAGTAACACAGTTTAAAAGAAAGAAAAAATGTTAACAAATGGAAGAAGATATTTGCACATTTTATATCTAACAAAGGATTTAATATCAAGTGTATATAAGAAGATGCACACAAACTCAATAACAAAAAGTCAAGTAGCCCAACATTAAAATAAGCAGAAGACTTTGGGCTGAAGGAAAAGCACAGCGGGTAGAGTGTTTGCCATGCACAGGGCCGACCCAGGTTCGATTCTGAGCATCCCATGTGGTCCCCGGACCACCGCCAGGAGTAATTCCTGAGTGCATAAACCAGGAATAACCCCTGTGTATCACCAAGTGTAACCCAAAAAGCAATAAATAAATAAATAAATAAATAAATAAATAAATAAATAAATAAGCAGAAGACCTAGACACTTCTCCAGAGAAAGTATAGAAATGGCCCACATACACAATAAGACATGAGAAAATATATCAGTGAGAATAATCTTTATCAAAAAGACTGAAAACAAATGCTGGTGAGAATATAGAGAAAATTGAGCTATTTCAATACAAATGTGGAAATGCAAATTGATATAACCACTGTGGAAAAGAATACGAAAATTTCTTTAAAAAGTAAAACGAATGGGTCAAAGCCATAGTACAACAGTTAAGGTGCTTACCTGGCATTCTGCTGAACTAGATTTGATTCTTGACACTTAGTATTGTCCCTTTAACCTGCCAGGAGTGATCCCTGAGTACAGAGCCAGGAGTCAGCTCTGAGTACCACCAATTGTGGCCCCAAAAATCAAACACAAAATTTAAAGAAATAAAATGGAATTTCTATACTATTGGCAATACCATACTGTGATGTATATCTGAGAAGTATAACACTAATTTAAAAACATATCTGCATCTCAATGGACATAGAAGTATTATTCATAATTTTAAAATAAACAGTTCCAACACATGACTGGGTAAAGATGCTAAATATACCAAATGGAATGCTACTATACTATTAAAAGGGTAAAATTTTCCATTTGGGAACAAAGTATATGATTTGAGTTCATTGTGCAAAATGAAATATCAGTTAGAAAATGAAAGAAAATAACTGCAGGTCTTCACTCAGATGTGGAATATATAACATAGCTGTCACTGTCACTATCACTGTCATCCCGTTGTTCATCAATTTAACTTGAGTGGGCACCAGTAATATCTCTGTTTCTCCCAGCCCTGAGATTTTAGCAGCCTCTTTATTAGTCTTTATCCCAATCATTGGAGGCTCCTTCAGGGTCAGGGGACTTAGACCTACCGTTACTATTTTTGGAATATATAATATGCCATGGGTAGCTTGCCAGGATTTGCTCGTGTGAGTGGGATACCCTCTGTAGCTTGCCAGGATAGCATAGTTGGTAGGGCATTTGCCTTGCACGCAGCGCCCTGGGTTCAATTCCTCCACCCCTCTCAGAGAGCCCACAAGCTACCGAGTGTATCTTGCCCACATGTCAGAGCTTGGCAAGCTACCCAGGGCATATTCAATATACAGTAACAGCAAGTCTCACAATGGAGACATTACTGTTGCCTGCTCGAGTAAATTAATGAGCAACGGGATGACATATATTATTTTTTAAACAATACAATCAATGTATCTTATAAAATTTTCTCAATGTTAAAAATGTTCTACTATTCAGCTTAAAACTCACAAATGTATCATAGTAATATAGAAAAGTGTTTTGCATTTTTACTATAAGCTAAAATTGATCTTATTATAACTTTTGTAGAATATAATGTGTGTTTTCCTTTCTTTTCCTTCTTTCCACGTAGGTTAATACAAAAGCACTTCAGTTAATATGAAAGCCAAAAGATCAAGTCTTCTCATCAAAACATGAACTATAAATGCTAAGAAATTAAAGATAGAGATCTGCTTACTTGTTCAGAGACAAATTAAAAATATATCTGTAATATAAATTGGTCAGCTTTTATATTTGGCTTTCATATAAACTAATCTCACACACTCAGACACACTACATATATTTGTGAAATGTGACCAGTAGAATATGAATGAAAATGATTCTATATATAGTTTCAAATTTCCTTACATCATTCTTAACAACTACATAATATTACCAAGTTTTTGCTAGTTATCATTATGCCTACTGGATTGTGATTCTCTTAATTTCTAGGAAATGGTATTGAAATATTTTTTTTTCCTTTTGGATCACATCCAGTGATGCACAGGGGTTCATGCACTCAGGAATTACTCCTGGTGGTGCTTGGGGGACCATATGGGATGCTAGTAATCGAACCCGGGTGAGCCGCGTGCAAGGCAAATGCCCTACCCATTGTGCTATCACTCCAGCCCCAAAAATATTTTTATACTTAACTTGTTTTAACATATTTTGATTTTACATAGTGGGTAGGCACATCCAAACTTTTATGTAATTCAGTAGTACTCTCCATAAGAATCCTCTTAACATACTCAGGGAAGGCTTACAATGTAACCCTAGTCAGAGAGCTGGGATCCAAACTACTGACTGTGTACTGCAGTTTTTTCCCAAACATTAGTACTAGAAAACTTGAATGAAATCCTGTAAAAAACAATTTTAATCATATAAATTTGTAAACCTAAATATTTATCAAAATATTTTTATTGCATTTAAATGTTAGCCTCAGGAGTTCTCAGTGGTATTTATGTCCTTAATTAAAAAAATATTGACACACTGGTGAGTTATAATAATGTTACTGTTAAAATTTCATGCATACTATGTTTCAGATACCATAGCCACCACTACACACATGATTCTCCTTTCTTCCACCAATATCCACCAGTATCTCTCTTCTACTTACCCTTCCAGTCTTGTAAAGCTTGGTTCTATAAACCAATTCTCTGGTTCTTTTGCTTTTCGTCATTTGATACTTTCTATGTTTCTTTGGACACAAAGTATATGAGAGATCATTTCTTATAAGAGAGATCATTCTCTATCTGTCCCTCTCTTCACTGATTTACTCAGCTTCATACCCTCTAGCTCCATTCACATATGATTTTCATTGCATTTTTCTAATAACTGAGTATTTTTCCATTGTGTATATGTGACGTGATCTTGATCCAATCATTTGTTCTTGGACACTTGGGTTATTTCCAGATCTTAGGTATATTATGAATAGTGCTGCAGTGAACACAGGAGCATGCATGTTTTTTTTTTTTTTTTCCAGTGAGTGTTTGGAGCTCTCTGGGTAAATAACCTAAAGTAGAACTGCTGAGTTGTATGGCAGATCAATTCTTAGTTTTTGCGGGAAGCATCCATAATGTTTTCCAAAGAGATTGAACCAGTGACATTCCCACTAACACAGGATGAGGGTTCCTTTTTCCTCACGTCTGTACCAGCACTGGTTGTTTTATTAATTTTATTGTTTTTGCTTTTTGGGTCACACCCAGCGATACACAGGGGTTACTCCTGGCTCGTACACTCAGGAATTATTCCTGGTGGTGCTCGGGGGCCCATATGGGATGCTGGGAATTGAACCTGGGTCAGCCACATGCAAGGCAAACGCCCTACCCGCTGTGCTATCATTCCAGCCCCTGTTTTATTAATTTTTTTCTTTTTTATGTTTCACTTCTTATTTGAAATGCTCAGTGAAGTGTTTTTCTATTTGGTCTCTAGATTTGTTCTACTGTAAAGCCAAAAAATAAAGTCTTCCTATTATTTTTGAGATGTCATTTGATAGCAAAAAATATATATTTAAAAATGTAGAGAGGGAAAACCTGTGTTTGATAATAATAAAATTTGGAAATTATTCTTCGAAAGAAAGACAGGCTCCTCTGCACTTTCCCCTCCAAGTCGACTTCCCTTTGTTTTCCAGAGTAGAATATTCTAAAGAGACTAATGAGAGAATAAGTGTATACAGTCAGCAATCCTGTTAATTTTGTACAAAAGGGAATCTTAAAAGAGGATATTAAAAAGAGGCAAATATGTTGAAGTTATTTTGTTCCCTAGGTTACCTATAAATACTGACCAGAAGTCACTGCTTCTGGTAAGGTAACTAGCTTGCATATATTCTTCCAGAATTCTTGATTTGGTTTTCCCATTCCTTTTCTGGCTGAGAGAAGTGATATTTTTAACTGTTATTTGTTCTGCATTGCCCCGCTCTTTTTTGTGTCTTTACATTCACACTTTTGAGTAAATAGCATTTTCATATTTTTATCTGAGTTTTGATGCTTTTATAAAAACTTAATGATTCTCTAGGATGAAGTGTAAATTATATTTGACAAATATTTCTTCTAATTCAGTCAGTGGGCATTAACAACATGAAAAAATTTTGCATAATATTGGTATTTTTTTTAATATCTCAAAGAAACTCTGGGAGATTCAGACAATGTGCTGTAATGTGTGCCTGGACCAGCTATCTGAATTGAAGAAGTTGATGGGTTTTTTTTTTTTTTTTGCATCTTATGAAGCAGGAAGGACATAAGTGAATTTTTGTGGGAAGTAAATTTTAAGGGTCAAAGTAATTATTTTAATTGTGTATAAATCATTTATTTGAGGAGACATAGGGATTGGCAAACCACGTTAAAAAAATTCAAAGATTTCTTGAGTAGAAAGAAAGTATGGGTAAGAGATAAGAGAAAATCCAGCATTTTATAGTACCCTGCTGGTGTAAAGTTAATAAGAATTCCCTAAAGAGTGGAATGGTTTAGATCACTGTGTGTGAAATACATGTGGATTACTGAGATACTTCTTGAAAATTGCCACCAGGATTTTTCTGACTTCCTCTAATTCTGAAAAAAATAATGCATATGTGAAGAGCAAGAAGTGATGTCTGCTTTTGATATTTGGTCCACATGTTGGGGCCTAAGGTTTAAAAGAAAGAATAGATGCCTATATAACATATGATCATAGGTTTCAGAAAAGATGCCAGACTCGCACTAAACTGAAGGTAGGGAACATACGTTTAAAGGTAAAGAGCACTCAGATATAAAGCAAATGCTGTTTACCCAGAGTCCATAATGTTTTAGTATTATTTATAGCTTCATTATCACAAAGTGAACATGAACCTTCCTCATGAAAAATCAGGGCTGGAGAGATAGCACAGCAGGTAAGGCGTTTGCCTTACACACAGCCTACTGGGGTTCGATTCCCAGCATCCCATATGGTCCGCTGAGCACGCCAGGAGTAATTCCTGACTGCAGAGCTAGGAGTAACCCCTGTACATCACCAGGTGTGACCCAAAAAGAAAAAAATCATCATCCGAGGAAGTAAACAGACCCCAAATTCCCTAACCATTGGGTGGACCACCCGCCTAAGAAAATAAATTACAAACTGATAAGGGAAAGAACCTTGGAATTCTGAGCATGTACAAACATGCATCATAGCACTGTAACAATGTTGTCCCATTGTTCATCGATTTGCTGGAGCGGGCACCAGTAAGTCTCCATTGTGAGACTTGTTCTTACTGGTGTTGGCATATCAAATATGCCACAGGTAGCTTGCCAGGCTCTGCTGTGCAGGCAGGCTACTCTGGTAACTTGCCGGGCTCTCCGAGAGGGACGGAGGAATCGAACCCAGGCCACTGCGTGCAAGGCAAAAGCCCTACCTGCTGTGCTATGGCTCCAGCCGACAAACATGCCCACTACTGGTAAGTATGTAAATATTCTCTTAGATTCCTTTATACTAGATTTATTCGTGGAACCAATATTCACTAATATAAAATCAGTCTCACTGAATCCAAAACCTAGGGGGTTGGTATTGTAGAATGAAGCTTTCAAAATGATTAACTTTGGACACTTTCAGTCTAGTGGGGAGAGACAGACAACAAAAGAGATTATGGAATCATGTACTCAGTAATTTTTAATGGTGGCAAGTGCAGCAAACTAGAGTGTGTCTGAGGAGAATGCAAGGAAGGGAAGTATATTGATAACTTAAGTTAATGGTGCCAAAGATATGAAGCAATCGGGAAAGCCCTTGAACAAAACTCTTGAATTTAAACACCGTACAGGGAACATGCTGATGATGTGGTATGAGCAAGAGAAAAACCTAAGAGAGCAAAGAGGATCTAAATCTTGAGAGGCTCTTAAAAAAAAAAAAGACTTTGGATTTGACCTGGAATGAGATAGAGCCTTAGACAGTGATGGCAAATGAGTGACATGATCTGACTTAACTGCTATGTTGAGAATTGATGGAAGGAGAGCAAGAAGTCAAGCAGCCCAATTAGGGACAAACTACAATAACAAAGCAATAACAAATAACAACTTTGTCACTTGGAGAAATAAAACCAGGGGGAAGTGATGCCCTCAGTTTCAATTCAGGTTCTTTTTTGGATGCAGTTCCTGACATTGTGATGGCCTGACTTTTTTGCCAGAGAACATCTCTCCTATATTGTCACATTTTGCTTCTTTTTTTTTTTTTTTTTTTTTTTTGCTTTTTGGATCACACCCAGCAATGCACAGGGGTTACTCCTCGCTCTGCACTCAGGAATTACCCCTGGCAGTACTCAGAGGACCATATGGGATGCTGGGAATTGAACCTGGGTCGGCCGCGTGCAAGGCAAACGCCCTACCCACTGTGCTATTGCTCCAGTCCCATATTTTGCTTCTTATAGGAAGGCAGCTTAGACAAATTTATGAAATGCAGTAAATAACCATGAGACTTTTAATTTGAAAAAAGACACATTTAGAGGCAGCATTTTCTCAAGTCAAAGATTTTCTTCTATCCATTTCATAGCTACTTATGATTTGGAAGTATACTTGAGAACAATATATACTTTATGTATTATATACTGTGTATATTAAATGTTTTAATGTATTTATATTATCAATTATAATTAACATATTGTTAATATATTAATATATTATACACACATATATGGGGCTATATTCTATACTATGAATAGCATTTTATAATTTAATTAAGTACTAGCAATTATCAAATCTTTTTTTTCCAAGCTCAGCATGTTAATTAAGAGTTCGAAGTCAAAGAATTTGAACAATAAGGACTTTTTCTCATTAGTGCAGGCATTTTATTCACTTAAATTCAAAGGCAAAACACTGAGGATTTGAAAATCCTTAGCTACATCTGAAAAGAAACTAGAGATCATAGAATCATTAATTCCAAAACACAGAAAGAAAACTGCAATGTGGAAAAATAAATAAATAAATATTTAATTAGAAAGTTTAATTGTCTACAAATGAACAACTGTATATTAACTTCATTAATTGTTGAAATTTAAATTCTTAACATAAGTTCAAGATATATGAGAACAATTTTAGGTTACAATTTCACACTTTGTAAAAATCTATGTTATCTTGATTAATACAGTACAATTAGAACCAAATGCGATGATATTAGAAATTACTTCTAGTTAAATAACTTGAAAAGTGAAGTTATAAAAATCCTTACAAAATATTTTACTGAAAAGTTATTCAATATATTAGTTATGCTTCACATCATGTCTGAGAAAGTTGTAATTGAGGAACCTTTGCAGAAAACTGGCATAGAAACCAGGGTAACTTTATTTCCCATGTAGTTTTCAGTTAAAAACTATAGTGTCTTTTAGAGTTAGGATCTACTAAAATGCTGACTCTACCTCAAGATAGATTCTGCTGCTTATTAGTGTTAAATTAAGACTGGGTAGCATTAAAATGTGTCAAATATTAAGGATAACTTTTCTGAAAGTCAAATAAATATAGAATTTGTTTAACGGAAATTTTATAAGCAGAATTTTAAATTTTTTAGTATGCAAGAGATATAAAGTCATTATGTGGTAGAATAATGGGTGCATGTTTCTAATTTATAGATTTTCTGTCAGAAAGAAAAATAAAGTGTGCTTTAAAAAATAAAGATTTTGTGTGAACACAAAATCTCAGAAAATGGAATGTCAAAAATTGCTTATTCAGGTTGCCATAGCAATATACTTCTTTTTCTTCTTTCTGGGGGGTCACACCCGGCGATGCACAGGGGTTACTCCTGGCTCTGCACTCAGGAATTACCCCTGGTGGTGCTCAGAGGACCATATGGGAGGCTGGGAACCAAACCCAGTCGGCCGTTTTCAAGGCAAATGCCCTACCCACTGTGCTATTGCTCCAGCCCCTAGAGCAATATACTTTGGACTGGGCACTTGCCTTGCACTCGACCCACCTAGGCTTGATTCCTGGCACCCTATATGGTCTTCTGAGCTGGCCAAGAGTGAATCGTGAGCACTGATTCCAATTTGAATCCCCGGCATTACATATGGTCCTCTGAGCCCTTCCAGGAATCATTCATGAGGATAGTCTGGAATAGATCCTCAGCACTTCCAAACACACACACATACTCACACACACACACACACACACACACACACACACACAAAGGTGGGGAAGGGGTTGAAGGCATTCATTAGTATAGTATAAATGCAGGAAACAGGGATATAGTAAAGCAAATATGGTGCTTTCTTTGCACTTGACTGATGTGGATTCTATTCCTGGAACCATAAATGATGTCTTGAGGCTTGTCAGGAGTGTCCCCTGAGCATAAAGTCAGGAGGGAGCACTAAGTACCACTGGGCTTTGCCAAAAATCAAACAAATAAAAAATACAGAGCTAAGAAGGGTGGCTTTAAAGCAAGAGGCTAAATCACAATGCCAAATTTCCATCTGAATGAAATATAAGTTGTTGAAATGTATCATTAAAAAAATGGGAAGATTTATACCCAGATTACAAACAGTATGAAATAATAATTAAAAATGTTACAGTTTTTCAATTATAATAGCTTAAAATACCAAACTTGATTTTTGCTTGGGGGAGGGACATTGACATCCAGTGATGCTCAGGCTCACTCTTGTCTCTGTACTCAGGGATCACTCCGGCTAGTGCTCAGGGACCACATGCCGTAGCAGAAGTGGACAGATATGCCTCTGTTATTTTTTGATGTCATTGTTATTTATTTATATTGCTATTTTTTCCTATAGAGTTTAGTGATTGAATTGTTTTTTTTTAAATGATACATGAATCAGGAAAAAATCCCTCAAACAAGTAGAAGCTCTTTAAGGGTCTTACGCAAAATAAAAGGTTTTTGTAGGCATAAAGATGGGGGAATAAAGACATTATCAAAATGAAAATAATAATGCAAGCAAAATATCTTCCCTGAGGTGAAGTTGGTAGTGCTAGGTAGGTTCTTATGCAAATTGAATCTATAAAGCTAAACAGAAAAATTATGATTAATTGTAAATCTTATTGTTTCTCTCTATAAATGTTATGCATGAAAAATGCCCCAAATTACAATTTTATTTTTTGTTTATTGTCGAATGAGAAGTAAAATAAGTTTTAAAATATTATTATGCCATTTTTCCTTCAATCTTATTTAAAAGGACAGTACTTTATTAAAGGTGTTATTACTAATCTAAATGCAGGAATTACCAAGAAGCATTTAAGAGCACTCATTTGAGATTAAAAGAAACTCTTGGTTGGACTCATAGCTTTGCCTCTTAATGACCAGCTTTGCTTCTAAGTGCTTCTAAATACATAATATTGTCAAACATGGTTAAATTCTAGAGTGAAATCATATGATATTCTATTCACTTATGTTTTATGTTCAATAGGAAATTGATATGTAGGAAATGGGAAAGGAGGAAATAGGAAAGAAGGAGCCAGATAATAAGACCCAAGATGGCTCCCTTATTTACATATGCTATCCAAATGATTGAATTACAAATGCTTATTTGCTAAAGGCATGTATGATATGACTGGTTACTTTCACAAGCGTTCATTTATCCATGGGTAAGATAAGAAGGGGCAGCGTACAGAAATAGAAGGGGAACTTTAAGTCCATCTGTAACATCTATGCTAAGCTCAGGAGGTAGAGTTTGCTGTTGCTGGATTCCTGTTACTATTCTATTCCTTTGTCTGATGGATGTACCAAAGAGTCAGCCCACAGAGCTATACCTATGTGGACTGTAAAATAAAGAACTATAATAGTAAAGTCATGTGCTGGCCAGCACACTAATCTTAACAGCATCCACATGAACCTGGAGCTTATCAGATATCCAACAACAAAACTACATATGGCAAATTTTCAAAATTATTTAGTTATAGGTTAAAATGTTGTATCATTATCATAAACTTATTTCTATGATGGGATTACTGAATTGTCTCATAATATATTTTTCTAATAATAAAACACAGAGCCATTTTAGGATTGATATTAAGGGTAATCATTATTCTTAATTCTAGCTGAATAATATTCCATTGTATGCTTATGTCACATATTCACATTAATTATTTGCTGATAACTTTGATTGTTTGGACTGGATCGATAGCAAAATGGGTGAGTATTTGCCTTGCACACCGCTGACCCAGGTTCCATTCTTCCGTCCTTCTCAGAGAGCCCAAAAAGCTACCAAGAGTATCCCTGCCCACACGGCAGAGCCTGGCAAGTTACCTGTGGCATATTCGATATGCCAAAAACAGTAATAAGTCTCACAATGGAGACGTTACTGGTGCCCCCTCAAGCAAATATATGAACAATGAGACAACAGTGCTACAGTGCTACAGTGCTACTTTGATTGTTTACAATTACTGGAATGCTGTAAACAATGCCGTAAATATGTGGGCTTGTATCCCTGGATAGATTTTAGTTTTGTATTTGGAATAAATGCCCAGAAGTAGGATAGAACATAAGTTTTATTTTAATATTTTGAAGACTCTATCTTGTTTCCATAATTATTTCACTAATTTGTACTCTCACCTATTTTTATAACAGTTTACAGGGAATTTATCGATTTCCAAATTCTAACACGGGTTCTTGTCATATTACTTTCTTAAACTTGAATGCTATTTCGTCTAAAACAAGTCTGGTTGTACCTACATGTTATTTATTCTATGCCAACCTCTGTGACTGTTCCCTAACCCTATGCTTTAAATCTGTGTTTATTTGTGAGTGTGCAAGTATGTCTTCTGTGGAAAACAGAGGGTTAGCTTTTGTGTCCTGATTCACCTAGCTACTCAGCACTCTCTCAAAATTCTAGCTTTTGAAAAGAGAGTTTAATCCACTGACATTCAGAGAGATTACTTGTATTAGGAAATTTATTGACATTTTTTGTAGTCATTTTTGCCACTTCACAAATTTGTCTCTTGTAGTAGTTCATTTAATGTTCCTGGAGGAGCTGGTTTAGATGCCACAAAAGTCTTCAGTTGCTTATTGACTAAGAATGGTTGCATCACTCCCTCAAGTTAGAGTAACCTTGCAGTTAGAGTATTCTAGGTTGCAGGTTCTTTTGTACTGTAATTTTAATATGTTATTCTCTCCATTCATGATTAGGAAGCTCACTTGAAAAGTCGGATGTGAATTTTATGTTATTTTTTTTCTCTTTAAGTTGCTTATTTAGCTCATTTGTTTTCTGATTGAAGTGTTTTTTTGTGATATAGCTTTTGAGTTAATTTTGTTTAGCACTCAAACTAGAAAAGTTATTGACTATATATCTTGCAGCAGTATTTCTCTTTTCTTACTTTCTTTCTATAATACCTATGTTCCATATGTTGTTCTTCTTGCTATTGTATGTTACATGCCTTAAGTTTTCTTCATTCTTTTCAGTCACCTTACTGTTACCTTACGATTATTAGTGGTGCCATGTGCCTTTTACTTTTTACTTTTGGGTGTTTTTTTTTTGATGTAACTTATTCTATTTTCAACTTCCAGTATTCTGCTGCTGAGTCCTGCTATTATCTTCTTCAGTTTCTTCAATGTATTCAAATAAATTCTTTCATTTTGCCTACTTATTCTTTGAGTTCTTTAACCCTCTCTATCAATGATTTTCTTATCCCACTGATAATCTTGCAGACTGTTTCTCTAAGTATCCTCAGGAACCATGAAAAGTTCTGATACACTTGAAGGTTGTTCTAGAATTTGTTAATTTTGTTATTACAGCTAAATTCCTTCATTTATTTCCATTGCTCTGTTGCTTTATTGAAGCTAAGGGTGGAGCTCCAAGTTCCTAGTAGTATGAGCAGCTATATGGCACTCGAGTCTTGGGGTGAAAACACTGTTAGGTTGCTTCTTTTGGCCTGGGCAGGGAGGTAGCATGGGAAGCTGGAAGTTGTGGGCAGTTCCAGAAGGCTAATTCAGTGTCGGTGGCATAGATAAGAAAATTTAATCCAAGGATCCCCTAATCCTGGGCAAGAAGTAGAGTGTGGGGAGTAGGGTGTCTATCTTTACATCTCAGCGGCCTGTGTGACGTGGGTAGAGTAACTCATGCCATCCTTCTTACATGGGCAGAGAAAGGGCATGAGTGCGGAGTGTTTTTTGGCAGCTCCAAGCAGCAGACATGGATTGTTCTGAACTCACTTCTAAGGTGTTTCTTCTACCTTCAATAACTTTTAACTGAATTCTTGGTATTTCCAGTGCATATGATCATGTGACAAGCAAATTGTAATAATTTTCTTTCTTTTTCAATTTCCATCTATTTCATATATATTTGTGTAGGAATTTTAAACATATCAGTTACTTTTAATATGTTTTGTAGATGTCAAATAATGGCATTTTATTTGAACTTTTATTTGTCTCTTAAGTCTTTATATTTAAAAGAAAGTCTTGCAAATCATCCTATCACAGTTTTTATCTTGATTATTGAAATTTTACATTCTATAATCTTCTCTCCTGTAGAAGTTTTGTTGAAAATAATGATTAAATACTGATAAGTGTTGTGAGGGAACCTTTATATCTGTGTGTATTTGTGTGTGTTGTGTGTATTACCTTTTATGTAATAAATACCTTTGAAATAAAGGCATTTATTTCATGATATCATGTATATCATTATACATGATATCATTATATACTACCTTCCAGAGACTATAAAACCAAGCTCACGGAAGAGAGCGACACAGGGTCTCTCGCCCCCATGCTGGGCTGTCTTCACCGGGGCCTCTCAGAGGGATTGGGTTGAGTTTCCCTCTCCATCCCAATCAGAGCCTCGGCAGTTGAATACCTCTGGAACCCCGCCACAGCCATGCTCAAGGCCACTCTCCACACGCAATGCAGCATGCGACATCTAATAGCCCAGTTCTCCCTCTTAGAGAACCTGGCAAGCTACCGAGAGTTTATTGTCTGCATGGGAGAGCTTGGAAAGCTCCCTGTGGCATATTCATATCCCAAATATAGTGACAGATATATACATACCTCTTGGAGAGCCCGGCAAGCTACCAATAGTATCCCACCTGCACTGGCAGAGCCTAGCAAGCTACCCGTGGCATATCCGATATGCCAAAAACAGTAACTATAGGTCTCATTACCCTGACCCTGAAAGAGCCTCCAATCATTGAGAAAGACAAGTAAGGAGAGGCTGCTAAAAATCTCAGGGCTGAGAGGAATAGAGACATTACTGGTGCCTGCTCGAGTAAATCAACCAATGAACAATGGGATGGCAGGGATACAGTGATACTACCTTCCAGGGGAAATTATGAGGTGTGGGCTGCTTTGTATGTGTGGCAGCACACTTATTTCTCCTCTCCAGTTTTTCAAATCTAAGGCTCAGACATATGTTTGTTGTCATGCAATCAGTTCTCAAGGGGCAGGGGAGCATTGTCAGAGTATATGTAGAGTGTTTCTCTGTTGCCCTGGAATGAGGGAATCCAGTTATATAAAGTACCCCAGATATCTATACCCGTTTCACTTACATTAAGGGCATGTGCCTCCACAATGCTTCTATCCTGTTTCCAAGGCCTCTGACTAAACAGTCGCTTGCCATCTCTCCCCATTGACCTGGAACACGACCTCTAGGCTTTCTCTCCAACAACTTTTTTCCAAAGATTTATAAAATTCTCCACATATTGGTTTAAAATGATTCAAAACTCTTACAGTTGTATAGTTCAAACTTTCAAAAGGAAATTCACAAGGCTTAAATCAAAGTTTTGGCAGATCTGATTTCTTCTGTAAATTCCAAGATCAAATATTTTTCTTGCTTCCAACAACTTGTTTATCTGTTTGTTTGGGGGTCACACTCACAGTGCTCAAGGCTTGTTCCTTGCGTTGTGCTCAGGAGTCACTCCTGGTGGTGCTTGGGGACCAACCACGTATAGTGCTAGGAATCATACCTGGATTGGCTGTGTTCAAGATAAACACCCAGCCTTGCTCTGGCCCACTTACTAACTTCTAAAATTTTTCCAGGACTTACAATGATTTACATACTACTGAAAACAGTGTCTTTAAAAATAAGAAGCCCAAAATGAAATGGCACATGCTGAATTCCCCAAAATTTAATATCTAACCTAATTGTGGTTGCATTCTCCACCAAAAGTAAAATTCAAATTAATTAATCAACTAATTATGAGATCCCTAGTCAGCACTAGTAAGTTAAACTGCATTAGAAGACACATCGTAAGCCCCAGACCCCGTCCTCTAATGGAGGATAATTTCACCAGAAGAAATTCTTTTTGTCTTTACAAAAGACTTTTTACTTGCCCTTTATGGCAATAAAATTATTGTATTCTGCATAATGCCTTTCAATGTTTCCCAACTAGCTGGATGAGGTACTGTACAATTATGGATTATTTAAAGATGTCATCTAGATTTTTCTAAATTAATCCTGATATCTATTTATATTTATACTTTGAAAAACTGAAGACGTATATAATGTAACTAATCTATAGGAAACCATAGCTTTCTTAGTATTTAAGTGTTTTCATAACACATATTTTTCCTATAATTTGACAAACTCATATTATACAAAGTTTATTTATAATAAACTATTGACTATTTCATACAATTTATTAAATATAATACTAAAAGTAAAGAGCAATATATAGAGCAATGATTGCATATCCCCATGACATTACTAGGTTTACCCTATAGTTTTACTTTCAAAACTTGACATGATTTATTGGGGGTTGTGGCTCACTGCTCTTGTTCAACTTCACAAGAAAAATGAACCATATCATAGCTCAAGAAAAGATTAAGATTTAAAATTTGAAATCTGATTTCTACTAAATGCTTATCATTTTTTATACTTCATAAAGTAAAAAAAAGGTAAATGAACTGTTGTAAATTTGGGACTGCATTAGAAGCTATGGCATTTTTATGGCAATATAACTCAAATCTCTATTTGTGTGGTCACCACCTTGACTTCTCTCTATTATTTTACTGTTTCTCTTTAATTCTTCTCACTCATAAAAAACAGGTTA
This sequence comes from Sorex araneus, assembly GCF_027595985.1. Lineage (NCBI taxonomy): Eukaryota > Metazoa > Chordata > Mammalia > Eulipotyphla > Soricidae > Sorex > Sorex araneus. The sequence goes on along the minus strand of NC_073305.1, from coordinate 120,372,790 downwards.
TGTTGGGCTAAATGAGTTTATCTCTTCATCTCCAGATATTTATTTTAATCATTATTGCAAAGTCCCTGGGTCATCTTAAGTCACATATATTCACAGGATCTTGGGATTAGGACAAGGATATCTACCATGCCAACTTTTGATTCAAAACATTCCTAAATATTAGAAAATTAAGACTCTTGTTAAGCAGACTCCAGCAGGTGACAATAATGAATACTTATACATATGCATGTGATTATGGCATTGACTAAATTTATAATCACTTAGTATATAATAAAAGGAATACTTTACAGATAAGAAGGACAGAGGCAGAAAGGAGAATTTAAAAATAATCCAATGGAATTATATCATGTAACTGCTTGAATAAGATACTGGAATCCAACTCAGACTCTGAAAGAAAAATTATTTTGTCTTAGAAAGGTAAAGTTAATCTAATAGCATGCTATCTCCCCTCTCTGAGGTAGAGCACTGGGAATTGTACCCCAAGAGGAAGAGTCAGATTAAACGCGCTAAAATTGGAGAGCAAAGAGAACCAGAGACACCAAGTAATCAGAAAAAAAAAATAGAGCTGTGCATAAGCACAGATGTCTCACACAGCTGCAAAGCAGAGTGCAGAGAAAGTGAATCTTCGTCAAATGTTACAATTGCAGACAGGATGCTCAAGATAAGGAAGTTCAGAGTAGCCTTTTCTCTTTCTCCTTCCAGAATTTCAAATCAGATTTAATTCTGACTGGAATGTCTTTATGTTAAAATAAAAACCAATGAAATGTTTGGACTTAGAGAATTCACAAAATAGAAATAAGGGGGAAATAGTGCTAAAATTTGAAGTAAAGAGACCAAGACCTCTAAATTTGACAATGCAGTTGAATATCATTAATATCTCTCAGAACACCAAGAAATGCTAACTTGTGTACAACAAAGATTATTTATAATGTATTGTTCTGCTTTTGATAAATCAAGGGAAATCTTTGAGGGACTAAAATTTTCAAAAAAGAACCCAAAGAAAATTAAGTTGACACTTTTGCTGCCTAAGAGGCTTCTGATTTTAAGTGTTTTCCTTAACTTTAAATATGTTCATTCAATTATGCATGTAAAGGTTTGAAGATGAAATAGCTATCAAAAACTAAAACCTCTCAACCAAGAAAAATTATGCAATATAAGAAAAAGAGTAAAAAAAGCAGTGAGCTACTTGTGAGAAATATACTGCTCATCTTCATGTGATGCATAATTTTGAGGTAGTGAAATACAAATTTTCAAGCTTGGTTTACTTGTACTCTGCTGAGCTATCTGGGAATAACAAAGAGTAATGAAAAATGTTTAAAAATAGCAAATCAGGGCCAGAGAAGTAGTACAGCAGGTATAGAACTTGCCTTGCACAGACAAATCAGTCAGGCCCAATCTCCTACACCACATATGGTCTCTAGAGCACCAGCAGGAGTGATCTCTGAGCACAGCCGGATGTGGCCCAAAAAACAAAAGCAACAACAAACATTAGTAAATCATTGGTTCACCTCTTCTTCCCCCTTCCTTTATTTCCCTCCCTTCCCTTTTTCTCACTTCTCCTCTTTTTGATAATTTCTCCCTAATAAGTATTATCAACAAGTTTATTCACTCTAAAATTTTATAGGTTTTTTTCACTTTCTCCCTATCCAATCTTCCAGTATTTTCTTAAGTAAAAAAAAATGTCTTTAACATTGGGGAGAGGAGGATGGCAGTCAGGCAAGGAGATTACCAAATTTTCAGAGACATTTAGTCCATTGTAATCCATATAATCCATTGCTTTTTCTAGTATATCTCACTCCTCTCTGGGTATCTCTCATAATTAGGTTTTAAGATAAATCTTTGTATAAGACCTCAGTAGTGGGGCCAGAGAGATAATACAGCAGGCTAAGCATTTGCCTTATACAGAGCCAACTGATTAAATTCCTGGCACCCCATATAGCTCCCGAAGCCCTTCCAGAATTGATTCCTGAACAGAGTCAGGAGTAAGTCCTGAGCACAGCTGGTTGTGACCATAATCAAAAAATAAAGTAATATAAAATAAACCTCAGTACCACACACCCCCTTTGCCATTTAAAAAAAAATCATTTTTGCTTTTTATTGGGGTGGGTCACACTCGCAATGCACAGGGGATACTCCTGGTTCATGCACTCAGGAATTACACCTGGCAGTGCTCAGGGAGCCATATGGGATGCTGGGAATCGAACCGGAGTCGGCCGTGTGAGAGGCAAATGCCCTACCCGCTGTGCTATCACTACAGCCCCTGCCATTTAAAATTTTTAACAAGATAAAATATACATATTTATTTAATGACTATTTAACAAATATGTATGATAAATATCACTGTATCACTGTCATCCCATTGTTCATCAATTTACTCGAGCGGGCACCAGTAATGTCTCTATTACACTCAGCCCTGAGATTTTAGCGGCCTTTCCTTACTCGTATTTCCCAACGATTGGAGACTCTTTCAGGGTCAGGGGAATAAGACCTATTGTTACTGTTTTTGGCATATAGAATATGCCACAGGTAGCTTGGCAGGCTCTGCCTTGTGGGTGGGATACTCTCGGTAGCTTGCCAGGCTCTCCTAGAGGTATCTATGTATCTTTTACTGTACTTGGGATATGAGTACGCCACTGGGAGCTTGCAAGGCTCTCCCATGCAGGCAATAGACTCTTGGTAGCTTGTCAAGTTCTCCAAAAAGGAGAACAAGGCTATTACATAATTGGCCGTGTGCTTCTGGGTGCTTTGTCTCATAGTCTCTGGATGTTGGCCATTGGTGAGATTACAGGGCGCCGGGGGCAGTTTGTGGATGTGGCTGCCAAGCTACTGGATAATAGGAGGTCTGGGTGGAGAAGGCTGAGACCTTTATTTATATTTGTGATATATATATATTTATGATAAATATAAATTATATAAAATAGTTTAGAATTATATATTTATAGCATATTATATATAGAATACATGAAACTATATATATTTTTTACCATATAAACTTATATATAAACATATACCTAAATGCATGGCTTCTGACTCTAATCCCATGCTGTAATTCCTTCCATGATAGTTATTTTACTAAAATCTCTGTTATGTTGTCATTAATGATATCCTTCATGCTCTGTCCACTAGTATAGATGATTGTTGATGGTAACTATTTTCTCTAAAATTAAAATCCCGTTGATTCATTTTTTTCTACTTCCTCTTCTTTCTTGATATTATTTTTACTTTTGTAACTGTCACCTCGATTTCTTTCCCTGTCTCTTCTGTGTCAGTTCTACGAAGACCTATAATGAAATGCTATTTCATGGTGATATTCTCCAGCATTTTGTCTTATTCTGCTCAAGTTTATATTTTTTATACTATTTCATATTTCTGTTTGGCTGCACCATAAACACCAGTTATCCAATGATACAAATGAACTCATTTTCTTTCCATAAATATTCTGTTCAATATAACATCAGAAAGAAATCACATTTTACCTAGTTTACCTCATTAAAGACTCAGGTATCATTTTTTATCATACTTCTCTCTCACATTTTTATCATTCTTATCACTTCCCCATTCTTATTATTACTTTAGACTTATATAGATAGCAGTTATTTTACTCTAAAACAGGTATTTTGAATTTTATAATTCTGAAGATAGTTTAATAATTCTAACAGATGACTGTATTATATAGAATAGAATATTTAGTTGAATTTGAACTTTGTGTATTTACCTTGTTTTGGTTTTAGTTTCGCTATTTTGCTTTTCCATGTCCCGCCATTCATAATATAGATCAGGCAGAGGACCTGACTGAGGTGTATATGAGGTAGATTTACTATGGCTCCCGTTCTATAGGGTCAGTATAAAGAAGTCAGCTTCTGGTAAGCACCAGAGGAGCTTTATCTTGATTTCTATCTAAATTTAATTTTTCAACCAAGAAACTATAAGGCCATTAAAATATATATTGAAAAATATCCTGCAATTTCTTTCCTAGATTGCTGTATACAAATTCCATTAAAAAATAGATCTGTATTGGGCTGGTGAGAATCCAAGAAGGCAAGACCCTTGCCTTGCATGCATTCACCAGAGTCTATGTCTGGCAGTCTCTATGCTCCCCCAGCTCTGCTAGGAGTGATCCCTAAATGCAGAACTAGGTATAAACTTTGAGCAGAGCCAGGTGTGCCCCCCCACAAAAAAAAACACAATATCAAGAACAACAAAATGCAACACAAAGCTGTGTTAAATATAACTATTTAACTCAAGTGTAATTTTCCCCAAACATTGAGATGTATTATTAAATTTACTGAGAAGAACAATCTTAGAGTGAATTAAATTTATATTTGTAAGTTGAGCTCATTTTTTCATTTTCTTAAATTTTTCTCGGAAATGATAGAAATGAGCAAGGGAATAGATTTTATTAAAAATATAGTTCTGGGGGCTGGAGTGATAGCACAGTGGATAGGGCGTTTCCTTGGACAAACCGACCCTGGCACCACATAGGGTGCCCCGAACACCACCAGGAGTAATTTCTGAGTGCAGAGCCAGGACTTAACCCCTGAGCATCTCCAGGTGTGAACCAAAAAGCTACATATATTTCTGGACTTAAGGGTGTGGGAACATGGTTGCATACAGCTTAAGTTCCTTGTACCTCTTAGTCTCAGAGGTACTACCAGGACACAACTGGGAGTTGGCCCGGGGCATTGCCACGGCTCTAAACAGTCATCATCATCATCATCATCATCATCATCAGCAGCAGCAGCAGCAGCAGCAGCAGCATAATTAGAATAAGATGATAGATGTTATATATTTTAAAAATTATAGAAAAGGTGCTTATAAATAAAAAAAAACATGGGTAATAAATAAAACATTGGCTGAATCTAAGCCAAAAGGCCAAGAAGCAATAAAAATAAAATACTTGGAGAAAACCAAAATAAAATAATTAATTACCAGTTTAGAAATGCAGGTGTCAATACCTGAACCTTACCCTATCAGGGGCTGGAGCAAAGCACAGCGGGTAGGGCGTTTGCCTTACACCAACCTGGGTTCGATTCCTCCATTCCTCTCAGAGAGCCCAGCAAGCTACGGAGAATATCCCGCCCGCATAGCAGAGCCTAGAAAGCTCCCCGTGGTGTATTCCATATACCCAAAACAATAACAACAAGTCTTACACTGGAGACGTTACTGGTGCCCGCTTGAGCAAATCGATGAGCAACAGGATGACAGTGATGCAGTAATACCCTATCAGAGCACTAAAGAGAATTCCCATCTCATCAGAAAATAAAGGTAACTAGGGAATTTTATGATCTTCTAAAACTGGCAGTTTAATGATCATTTAGAGAATTAACTACACAATTAGGTGAGGAAACAGTACTTGTTTGTTATTTTTTTAACTCTTCTGTTTTAACATTCTGGTGTCCTAAACATCTTTTTGATGACTGGTTTACTTGGGAATATCCTACCTCCAGTTTCTACAGCAGCATCCCAAAAACCTTTTGTAATTTCCTCCATGACAGAGGTGAGAGAAAAAATCTTTTGTTATTCATAACAAGTACCTTTCAACCTAATTGAGTTTGTGCTAAAGACAGAACTCTTGAAGAAAGGGGACTGCTAGTTTAAGGAAGGAGCCAGTAGATTAAAGGGTTGGGACTTTCAACTCTTCCCCCACAATCTTCATGGAGTAGAAAGTGGTGAGAGATTGGAATCACAAACACTCACCGATTTAGTCAATCCTCATGTATAAAGCAAACGTTGCAAAATTCTAAAAGAAAAGAAGCTGAAGGTTTCCATGTTAGTGGCCATACCCCACATTTTGAAGGGTAGCTCACCCCAAAGATAAGATGAAAGAAGTTCCTATTTGCTGCACATGTTTAGACCTTCATTATATATAATTCTTCATCTGGCTGATCATATGTATCTTTTATAATATTTTAATAAATAGCTACATGTACTTAAAATGAGTCCCTGTGAGCCTTTGCAGCCACTGACGCTGGAAACGGAGATGTGGAAGTCATGTGGGACTGGTACTTGAAACACATTCAGAGTTTGGCTCTAATTCCATGTTGATCAAATATTAAAAGTTAAGAGCTATTTTTTGAAAATATCATGCTGGATATAAATGTTCATAGTATTCCTGAAGTTCAGCTAATAAGAGGTCAAGAGCACATGATTATATTTTGGTAACTAATGATCCTAAGCATGTAGAAGCCTATACTTTATCCTAAGCATGTAGCAGCTTATATGTTTGTGGAGGCAAACTCTATGATGGCTATACAATGAAAAAATGCCTCCTGTTTTATTTCTCAGAATGTAGGATCAATAAACAATTCAATATGACACCACAAAGATAGCACCAATGTTTAGAAGAATCTGTTCTGAGTGTCTTACATTTCAATCTAATTGAACAGAATACTCAATCATGTTTGTGAGAGAAAATTATCAGAACTGGGCCCATGCACTTTGATGCTCCAAGGACCACACAGAAATTATATTTTATAATATTTAGCGAACTACTTAATTTATCCCTAGAGGTGTCATTTGCTAACATTATATTTCAATTAGTTGGATAATGTTTTTTCACCCGGCTGTGTCTTGCTGATTATAAATATTTGCAAGAGAATTCTGTCATAAACATAGTATAAGTCTAATTATTTCCAAGACACAATTATTTTTCATGCCTTCTTAATTTCTTGCTGCTCCAAATAATTCATTTACTCTCTCTCTCTTGCTCTCTCCCTCTCTCTCACTCTTTCCTTTTCTTGTCTGCCTCTTTTCTGTTCTCTCTTTCTCTTTCCTTAACAGAGTGCTTTGTTTAGTCATGGTATAGATTAGCAGGGCTAAATGTGATGGTGAATTTTGCCACAATAGAATTGATTGCAGAGTTCTCAAATGACTCAACCAAGGCACAAAAGAAACCTATCTTTTTCACCTGTACTCTGTAAAACCAATGAAATTACTCCAATGAGGATGGCAAATGCCGAGCAATAAATGTAAACTCTGCCTCTTTTAAAAATACATTACAACTGAAAGTATCCTAAGGCTCTTAGAAAAAGTCATTGCTGGCCCTAAAGTCTCATGGAATTGTACACAAAGTCTCCCAAGAACCAACTTTTAAAATTTTTGCAGGTTGACTGCAGCAACTGCAAGTGAGAGGAGTGAGATTGAAGATAAGACACTACCAAGTTGTATTGCTCTGCTTGGCAAAAATAGGGAAAAAAATAAGTCAACAATGAGAGTCATATTTACTTTGATTTTATAAAAGTGTGGTATCTTTATTTTTCATTCATTTATTTATATTTTTTGGGGGGTGGAGGGACACATGTGACTGTGCTCAGTGCTTACACCTGCTCTCATTCATAGATCACTTTTGGTTGGGCTTGGAGATCCAAAGAGGGTGCTGGGGATCAAGTCCAGGGCCTCCCGTGTACAAGGCAAGCACGCTACCCACTGTACTATCCCTCCAGCCTCAGAGCATGGCATTTTTAGATGAGGTAATCACATTAACAAAAACAGAAAGATAAGAAATTTATCAGTTGTACACAATGGCCAGTATATTTTGTTTAGTGTTTTTATCTAACTTTATCATATCCCCACCTCCATTGTATTGATGCACTGTGATTTATGAAACATGATTTAAAATCATGTTTATGACTATGTAATAGATATATCCTTTCAACACCACACCCACCACCAGAATGTCAGCAGTCCTCCACCGAAGGCTCAGGGACCCCTCTTATCCTACTCCCCCTTACCCCCACAATTAATCTCAGCTCTGTTTACTAACTCTCCCCTTCTTCCTTTGACCATTTGCTATTCCCTTGTTTTCTCTCATTATATCCCACCTATCAGAGAGTTCCTTCTATATCTGCCACTCTCATTTTTTTTTTAGTGGCAAAATTAGGATTTATTTTATTTTTTTAAATTTTTTTAAAATTTATTTTATTGAATCACCAAGTGGAAAGTTACAAAGTTCTCAGGCTTATATCTCAGTTATACAATGCTCAAACACCCATCCCTTCACCAGTGCCCATATTCCACCACCAATAAAAACAAAAACAAAAACAAAACAGTATACATCCCACCCCTCACCCCCCAAACTGCCCCCCCCTCCGTGCGTGACTGATAATTTCACTTCCTTTTCTCTTTACCTTGATTACATTCCGGATTTCAACACACAACTCACTATTGTTGTTGGAGTTTCAAAACAGACTCACTATTTTTGTTGGAATTTATCACCCAAGAATACAGCTCTATTGACAAGGAAATATTTGATAATAAGTTTTCCACTGATGAGAATGAAGAGATAAAAAGTCGCGCGGCCGCTACCACGGCCTCGCAGTTTACAATTTCTGTATTATAGTAATTAAGTCCACGGAGATTTAAGTTGTAAAATGAATCATTTCCCTTCCTGGAACAGCATGTAGCAAAAGCTTAGTTCACAGTCTCCATACATGGTTGCAAGCACTTGCTGGAACCCAAAATCCTAAAGCTGTCTCTGGTTCCTGCTCGTTCCACATCCACGCGGCTGTGCAAAGGCATGGCCACCCGGGTCTAAACTCGGCTGGAGCCCGAGCTCCCGCCCGGGCTGAGACTGCCTGCCACTCTCATTTTGATTGACTTTATTCAGCGTGATACTCTCAAGTTCCATGTAATAGTAGCAATTTTTCTTATAGCTGAGTAGTATTCTATTACAAATATAGATAATCTCTTTATTCTTCTCACTTGGTTTATTTCCAGGTCTTGGTTATTATTGAATGAATGAGATTCCCATTGTCTCTACCTACTATACAGTATTGAAGATAGGGGTAAAAATGTGTTTTCTAAATAGTCTTTTGAGACCCTTACAGAAGCGGGATTGCTGTTTTATGGAAGTTCAATTCTAGTTTGGTGTGAAGTGTCCTTTTTATTTTCTAATGAGGCTGTTGATATTCCCTCCAACAATGAATGTGGGCGTCGTTTTTCTCACATCCATACCAGCACTGACTGTTTTTGTTGTTTTATGTGTGTTAATCTGACAATATGAGATGATACCTCATTTTTTATATTTTTGTTTCTCTGATAATAAGTGATGTTGAACATTTTTCACATAACTATTGGCCAGCTATATGGCTTCTTGAGTGTCTGTTCAGTTATCCTCACTTTTTATTGAATGTGTTTTCTTATTGTTGTTTTTTTTTTATTTTTGCTGTTAAGTTTTTTAAGTGCTCACTATATCTTTGATATTGTTCCTTTGTCAGATGTAGCACTGCACTGCACTGATGTCCCATTGTTCATCAATTTGCTCAAGTGGGCAACAGTAACATCTCCATTGTGAGACTTATTACCTTTTTGGCATTTCAAATATGCACAGGTAGCTTGCCAGGCTCTGCCATGTGGGTGGGATACTCTAGTATGGTGGAAAATATGGTCATCTCACAATATGTGGGGTATCTTTGTATTCTAGTCACTATTTCTTTTTGTACAGAAATTTCTTGATTTAATGTAGTCAGTACATTGCATTTTAATGTATTTTTCTGTACAATGTGTTTTAATGGCTACTATAAATATATAAATGTGTAAAAGAAAATGTCATTATCAGTAATGTATATAAAAGCAGTAAATACTAATTTTTATGAAAAACTAGAATTTATTGGACTTTTTAGAATAAGCATATATAAACTATAGTTTATATCAAGAAAAATGTAATTGATATTTATATGCAGACATTCTGCAATCAATAATGTTTAATAAGCAAATGTATTACAGAAGATAAAGATTGAAGGCCAAAAGAGCTATTCACATATCTTCGTTAAAAAATTCATTTTATACTGTCATTAAGACAGAGTCCTAAGGAATGGTTATAAGTAAATAGTAGTAAGTCATAAGCAGTGTTAATAAGTAACTTCAGATCAATGAATATTTCACTTGATATCCAATAGCTTAATAAAAACTCTAGTAGGAGTCAGTGAAATAACTAGAAATTATATTTTCAAGTTACTGACTTCAGTTTATGATAGTAATTATGAGTAAAACTACAAGGTATGTGACTAAATGGTTTTAAAAAACTAAAATCTTGCCCTTTTAGACTCTGCAAACCAATTAAAAATCCAAGATAGTATTATAAAGACATAAATTTAATAAAGATATATGCATACAGTAAGTGCCCAACAGTTAACATAAAAAAATGGATAGAGAAGATGCTAACAAGAGATGTAATAAGGTTGCATCGAAGCTTTGTGGATAATGGAACTTCAGTTAAATAAAACCTAAGGACAAAATTGAGCACAGCAGAAGCCAAAAATGGGAAGGAGGGCAAATGACAAAAATAAGAGACTATGTGATGGACAACTGGCAATGCAACTACACTAGAATGAAAGAGTGGGTCTAGATGAATACATGCTCATAATTATAGTTAAGTACTAAAACTCTGAAATGCTAACTAATAAAGTGAAGTATAACTAAACTGCACTTACTGTATTAATTTGTTTAGCAGATTTGGATTAAATTAGTAAGTCAATTAAAAAAGGAAAGGGAGATAAGAAGTAAACAAAGGGCCTCATAGTTAATGTCTATCAAGAACAACATTATGGGGCTGGAGCAACAGCACAGCGGGTAGGGCATTTGCCTTGCACGTGGCCAACCTGGGATTGATTCCTCCATCCCTTTCTGGGAGCCTGGCAAGTTACCAAGAGTATCCCGCCCACATGACAGAGCCTGGCAAGCAAACCGTGGTGTATTCGATATGCCAAAAACAGTAACAACAAGTCTCACAATGGAGACGTTACTGGTGCCCACTGAGCAAATTAAAGAGCAATGAGACGCCAGTGCTACAGTGCAATTATGGTATCATAAGATGCATCTTTCATTTCTTCTCTAGAGAGCTGAAAGTTTAACTACCTATCTTTAAAGGTGTCTGTTCTCTGCACACTATTGTGCTGAAGCAATTTTCAGATTTTCACAGTGAGTGAATCAGATCTTGTAGCTATAGCAAAAATGGAAAAGGAAGAGATGGTTTACCACAAGTCCAATCCAAGGTTGATTGAAGGTAAATCAAACATGGTATATATAAAGATTCAACCAATTTAACCAACTGAATCAAGCAGTGGAGTTGAAGCACAAAAACAGAACATAATCTCAACAAGAAGAGCATCAGAAAAATCATGGGTGACTGCAACTTCCTTGATCTCTCTTTTCATCTCAGTCTTATGCACCTTGTATACCAGATATATTAATATACAAGATCAGAACGAGATCAGCTCTAATCAGCTCTGTTCTGAGCACTAGTTCTTCACACATAAGTCATGCCTCCCTGTAGGATGACATTGCTTTGTCCTTTCTTTCTTTCCACAAGAAGCTTAGGTTTATCCAGGTCACACCCATCAAGTTTTTGGAAACATCTCCATAGTGTAGTGTAGGATAACACAGCCATGAGGAGTTTAGGTTTATTGGGTCACATCCATCAAGGTGCTCCCGAGTTACTCCCATTCTTTTGTTTATCTGTAACCACTTCGTGATGCTGTCTTCCCCAACCAGTTAATCAGCTTTCCCCCCTAATCAGACTCTTAATTTGTGAGGTCAGATCTTTCTAGGACACTGAACTTATATTGTAAGTTAATATTGCCTTTCCCCTCTCCTTATGTCTTTTGAATAGTTTACTTTAAAGCAATGTCCTTTTTTGTATAGACACAAGAAGACAATATTATGCTTCTGTAACTTGGGATTTAATTGGCTTCATTCCCAGGCATCTGCTTTCTCAACTTAAGCCTCAGTTGCCCTCAGTTCCTAGTATCCCCAAAAGCAGGGTCCCGATGAGGGATGGGACAGACCCAGGGCAAGCAGTGAGTTAAGTGCTACCCTGGCATCAAGATGGGCCTGGCCAAAGTGCCTAATTCTGAACTATAAGTTAAGAGCTTGATCATGGACTGTCATGATCCAAAAGTAACGATGAGACTAGGACCCTGTTAGGAATAGGAAAGACTTATCTGGCCTGAGCACTGTAGTCTGAGATCGAGATGACCTCAGGAGAGCAATTCTATAGCTTAATGCATCTCTTACTGTGTCCATACAAAATGATTAATATTATGAATGCTTATATGGTTGTTGGACACAGGGAGGAGAAACACATCCATGGGATTCCACCCTTGGGTGGGTCATCCTGCTGAAAGAGAATCTGTCCTAGAAGCAGCATTCCCTGAGGGAAAGAACTTTAACCCTATTGATTGTGACCACACCTCTGTGTAAACCCTGACCCTTCATGAGGGGGTTTCAGGTCCAGATCCAGAACCGGGAGAGAAGCAGAGAGATAAGAGTGAATGGAATAAACGGCAACTGATCAATCAAGGGATTGGCCCTCGTTTCTTCCTCCGTCTGCCCCATGGCCTGGGCCGCACTTGCTGAGCAGTGGCCCAGGATCGCAGCCTACAGGGAGAGCTGCCAGAGCTCTCCCCCTGGCCGATGTTTTTTACACCTCCCCCCAAACACTTATGTAATTAGCTAAAGTTCTCATATTTCACACCAACATAGCTGTGACTATGCTCACCATCTTGGATCAGTAACTGATGTGGTGGCTGTGAAAGTAGCAAACACCAATGAAAACTTAAAGAAGAAGGAGAAGGAGAAGGAGAAGGAGAAGGAGAAGGAGAATAATTCTGAAGCCGTTGAGATAGAATTTAAGCACACAAATGCAATAAAAATTTAAAATTTATTAGCCAGTCCAAATGTCCAGTAAGAGAAATTTAGCATCAAAGATCTCAGGATTTACAAGTAGCATGAATATATAAAAAGAGGATAGCAATTCTCCAGAAATGAACATTAAATATGGTGAAGATTGTGATACAAAAGATAGTTCATTAAGAGTAGCTATCATGAATAAAGTCAGAAATACAAGAACACATAGAAAACTCAATGAATTTGACAATAAGAAAATAGGACTTTAACAAATAAAATCACCTGATAAGTATTCCGAATTTGAAAAACCTTGTGAATAAGATAAAAATTGTATAAAAAAGAAATGTTAGTAGAACAGATGATATCGGAGAAAAAAATCAGTGAATTCAAAGAAAATATCTGGAGGTGATTCTACTTAAAAAATATAATTTATATATAGTGTGGGGAACTCAGAGATCAAATGGGATAAAATGCCAATGGTTTAGTAGTTGGTAAAAACAAGAATTTCAGTATAATCACATTAGGGGTGAATGAGGTAGAGAAATAATGTAAAAAGGCTTGACTGTATAATGATAGAAGGAAACTAGACTTTGAGAGGATAGCATAATATAGCATGTAGCATATAGACATATGGAAATATCAACATCATCATCATCATCATCATCCTGTTGATCATCAAATTTCTCGAGCGGTCTTAGTAATGTATCCTTTTTTTCCTAGCCCTGAGATTTTAGAAGCCTCTCTTTACTCATCCTTTCTGGAAATATAGTTCTGGAAATATAATTGGGCAAAACTAAAACCTATAAAACTATAAATCATGTTACTTCAATAAAAATTTTAAATGTAAAAAAGATGAAGAAATGCTATGAAAACATCAAATTCTAATAGAAAACATTTATAGATAGTGGATATCCTGGAAGATGAGCTAAGAGAAATAGAAAAAAGTTTTAAAATTTCATAAAATTCTCAGAAGGGCTAATTATATAAATGCAAATAGATTTTCACTGAGACAGATAATAGTAAAATTGTCATAAGTCAGTGATAGAGAATACTAAAGGCTGCTTAAGGTAAACTGTCTATGCAGGTACTGCCATCAGGAACCATCAGACTATTGGCAGAAACATTATAGTCCAGGAAACAGTGAAATGACAAAATCAAAATATTCAAAGGTTAAAAAAAAACATCCGGTAGAAATATTTTGTCCAGCAGAGCTATTTTTCAAATGTGAAGGAAAAATAAAGATATTTGAAGACAAACAAAAATTGATGGAGTCTGTAATTGCTGTCCGTTAATAATTGTTGAAAGTGACCATCTGAAGCAAATAAAATAAAAAAAATCAACAGTGATAGATAAAAGAGTTGCAATTACTTCAGCTATTTAAAAACAGCTATTTAAAAACAGGGCTTAAGCTTTAATTCCATCACTTGTATCACTTGTCATCCCATTGCTCATCAGATTTGCTCAATCAGGTGTCAATAACATATCCATTTGTCCATGTCACATGCTAGTGTAGCCCAGTGGTGTCTGCTCGCTCCAGAAACAGGAAAAGCCTCAAACCGTTCATTCAGGGTCTTGACAAAGAAGTCTGACCACCTCGTAGGTGGGCGCCCAGGTGTTCTTTTGACATTCCATGGAATCCAGTTGGTAACAGCTCTAGTCCAGTGGTCGTCTCCAAATCACGTTATGTGTCCGGCCCATCTGATTTCTGATGCCTTAGCAAACAAGGCAGCGTCCTTGAGCCTCAATCATTGACAGAGGTCGGAACTCTGGATTCCTTGTGTCACTTGAGTGAAACGTGATATTCCATTTCTTCCCATTCCAGTTGTCGCATGATGATCATTTCCTTGTAGAATGTTGAGATCCTGGTGGTGAATCCATAATATGGATTGGTATTACTAATTCATAGCTTAGAATATTTTTTAGTTTCATGAAATAGAAGCATGAAAGTAATTAAGAGTTCTTAATTTGGCAATGATAAAAAAAGATAATATGTAACAGCAAAAAATATACATATGTTTAATGGAATAACAGAAAGGACAGAACCTGCACAGGCAAATTATGATATAGATATCATCAGCAGGATAAGATCCACATGGGATAGGAGAAATGATATATAACCTGATTGTAACCACAAAGCAAAAAATTACAACAAATACAACAAACACAAAATATGGATAAAAACCATATCTCCTAAGAGGAGAGAGAGGGAGTTAAAGGGAATATGCCTGCCACAGAGACGGAGGCCCAGGGGGTGTGGAGGTTGGGGTAGTAGTGGCAAGATTGACACTGGGAACATTGGTGGTGGATGATGGACACTGGTGGAGGGATGGTTACTTGATCATTGTATGACTGAAATGTAATCACGAAAGTTTGTGAGTCTCTAACTGTATCTCACAGTGATTTATCAAAAATAAATAAATAAATAAAAATAATAAACTTTTCTTCTGGTTACCCATTCACTTATTCAACTAGAAATAATTATATCTCTAGGACATATATTTTGTTTGGAACCAGAAATATAGGAAAAAATAATTCAATTTTTCTTCTGTCAATAAGTTTTAAGTCTAGTATTCAGGAAAGACATGTTTAAATATTTGTAATACACTCTGATAAATATATTTGTATAAATCATAATAGAGGTGGAAAATATAAATATATCAAGTAGGTCAGAGAAGATTTTCCCAAATCATTAACATGTTAACTGTCTCCCAAGGTGATTTGGAGCTCTATATATAGACTAAGAGAGAAGGAAAAATTCAAACATGAGATAGAATGTTTGCAAAGAGAGAGAATGAAAGTGTGAGTATAGGTTTTATTTGATAAGTGGTAGGTATTTAGAGAAGAGAGGAAAGCAGGAAGTTAAACATGCTATTATCTTTGAAATTTAGATATTGAAAACTCTTAAGCAATAGAATAGCGGTTTTCAAATATTCCTCCCTCCAAATTATAGTCCATATTATTGTACTCCGTCTCAAATTTTATCTTATCTCTCCTTAGTCATACTACACAAATCCTACAGATGCTAGCCACATAAAAAACTAAGATTACTGAAATATCTGCTCTCCCACTACTGCTTAAAATAGACCAGAAAGCTTTGGAATATTGTCTCTCACATACCATTTGGTATCTGTTGTTAAAGATTTTTTTTCTGTTTTTAATACTTATGGTATAAAAAAATTACATGTCATAACATTGGGCTGCAGCAATAGCACAGCGGGTAGGGTGTTTGCCTTGCATGCAGTCAACCGGGGTTCAATTCCTCCATCCCTCTCGGAGAGCCTGGCAAGCTACCGAGAGTATCCTGTCCACACATGAGACCCTGGCAAACTCCCCATGGCATATTCTATATGCCAAAAACAGTAACAAGTCTCACAATGGAGATGCTACTGGTGCCCACTCACAATGGGACAACAGTGCTACAGTGTCATGATATTTATGTTAGTCAATGATATTCTTTCCAGTGTTACAAAAATCACAATATCACTGTATCACTGTCATCCCTTTGTCCATGTATTTACAGGCACCAGTAATGACTCCATTGTGAGACATTTTGTGACTGTTTTTGGCATATCCAAGCCATGGGTAGCTTGCTAGGCTATAAAAATATCCTCTGTGAAGACTAGTTGCAAAATATCTACTTAATGTATTTTTATGTCCCCATATGAAAAAGTGAATACTTTAAGAGTCTTCATAGATGATACTCCTTCATTACTTTTTAAAAAATCCTTTTGTTCTTTTTTTTCCCTCATATATGACCTGACATCAGAGGCTGGAGTTACAAACCTACACTGTCTCTTTCTACTTGATTGTTTTCTGTTTATAATATAAGTTTTTTTAAATCAACTTCCCATTTAATCTGTAGTGAGAATATGTACAAAAAATTCCAAGTTTAAAGTTAAATAATTATTTATAGCTGAAGGAAATAAAAGATGCAAAATTGTGCTTTTCTTAACATAGATGTGTTTCTTTAAAAATGTCTACAATTTAGAACTAAATAAATTTATTTGAAATTCATAAGGTATAAGAAAACTACAGAATTCTAATTTAGAAACTATCAGAATTCCTGTTGGTGAAATAAATATATAGTCTCCAAAAATGAAATATTTTATATTATTAATGTAAAATGTATTGAAAATTTTAAAAATATGCTTTTGTATAAGATTCATTGTTGACTTTACCTATCATATTTCAATAATTACTTCATAGCAGTAATAATAGGATTTCTAAATTCCCAAAATACACTCCTAAAAAGCTGGTTTATATATCTATATTACTGATGAAATAGTGTGGAATGTCACAGACTCTAAAACAACTCTCCCTTTTATATTTCACTTCACAACTTCAGGCTAATATTAAAATATTTAGTGGAGTCTGATCATTTCCTGCTGGTTTGGATTGTATTAAAATATATGTTTTTATGAGCATAGAAATTAAATATGTGAACAATCATGCTTTGTAAAAATCCCACATGTTAAGTAAAAGCAATAAAATATAAAAAAATATGAAAATTAAGGACATTCTCGTAACGTATATTCTTTTTATGAGCTAACAGCTCTGTTATAGATTGCATTACACATACCAGAAAAAAAGTTTATAATTTATATAATTCTCATAGTTTCTTAAAATGACAAAAAATCATCTTTAGTTATATTTTTACCATAATTTACTTCTAATATTTGTGGCTATCTGATGCCATATTTTGACACCTTCACAATAGAGAAGAACTTATAAACATCCTGGGGGTTGGGGGTCAGAGGCCATGGGCACAGTAGTGGTGTGGAAGTATGGCAGGTCTCAATCACAGAACAAACAAAGCTGAAAGCATAGGATCTAAATAGAGCAAGCAAACTTAAAAATGTGCCTGCTATGTTCATTGCATCACTATACACAATAGCCAGAATCTGGAAACAACCCGAGTTCCCAAGAACAAAGGATAGCTAAACAAACAATGGTACATCTACACAATGCAATACGACACAGCTTGTTAGGAAAAATGAAATCATGAAATTTGTTTATAAATGGATGGACATAGAGAACATCCTGCTGTGAGAAATGAGTCAGACAAAGAGGGACAGACATAAAACGATTGCACTCATTTGTGGGATTTAAAAAATATTACCTGAAACTAACACCGAAGGACAGTAGAAACAAGGGTCAGGATGATTGGTCCACAGTTGGAAGCCTGCCCTCAAGTGCTGGGGAAGATGGCAATTGGGATATAGAAGGAACCACTGTGACAAAGATAGCTGTAAATGATCACTCTGAATAAGAACTGTGTGCTGAAGGTAGGAAAAGGAAGAAACATAATAACCTCTCAGTATCTGTATTGCAAACCACAATGCCCAAAAAGGGAGAGAGAGACAGAGAGACAGAGAGGGAGGGGTGGGGAGGGAGAGAGAAAGGGAGAGAGAGAGAGAGAGAGAGAGAGAGAGAGAGAGAGAGAGAGAGAGAGAGAGAGAGAGAGAGAGAGAGAGAGAGAGAGAGAATGCTTGCCATGGAGACAGGCAGCAGGGGTCGGGGTGCTTAAGAGAAACTGGGGACAATGGTGGTAGAAAATGTACACTGGTGGAGGGATAGGTGTTGAAACACTGAAACTGATCATGAACAGCTTTGTAACTGTGTAACTTGTTTTTTCAATTCAATTGAAAAAATAAATATTTATGCCTGTCAAGGAGGTAGGCTTTGGGGTTGGAGAGAAAGTTAGGACATTGGTAGAAGGAATATAACACTGGTGAAGGGATTGGGAAGGTGTATGCCTAAAACTCAACAGTGAATAACTGTAAATCACAGTGCCTCAAGAATTTTAAATAAACTGCTCTCTTGCCGGTAAATAGTAAATCAATAACTAACAATATGTTTAATATGCCACATTTTACCACTGTTACATTGAATCAATATTACAATTTTTAAGCATGTAACTTGTCTCAATACAAGTTGAAGTTATTCCTAGCTCTCTACATTTGAAAATTCAGGATAAAGTTGTGTTTATATGTAATTACTAAGACAATTCAGCAACCATTTCAATAATTGTATGCTGAATACCCAGAAAGTGTTATTATGTAAAAACTTTGTAGGACTCATTTTTTTTCTCATATGATGATTATGTTTGTTCAGTTGCCCAAACTTTTTAGCAGTAAGGAAATTAATCAAATATACCAATATAAATAATTGTACAAATTTTGAAAGGAAATACAATGTACTTATTTTAAACATATGCTAGACTTAACTTTAAATTACTGTATTACTGTCACTGTCATCCCATTGTTCATCGATTTACTCGAGTGGGCACCAGTAACGTCTCCATTCGTCCCATCCCTGAGATTTTAGCAGCCTCTCCAAATATTTAAAATAATATAATAATAAACGTAAGAGAATGTGCTCGCTCTTTTTTTATTTAGCACATACAAAGCAACCTAACTGACTTATCTGCGGATTTGCTACAACCTATCCATTAAACTGAATTTCTTCAAGTCTGCGACCAATTTCAAAGAAAACTAAATTATGCTCAATATTTGCAAATGCCACTCATGTAGCAGAAAACCTTATAGGCTTTCCTGGAAAGTTTTATTTGTAAAAATGTAAAATTTCCCTTAAAATATTAAAGTGAAACTAAAAGCATATTTTGGGAGATGTTCTTACACAGAAGAATTCCAGAAATATGGAGAAAGTTAAGAAAATCTTTTATAATAATATATATTAGTATATGTCCTAGATAAATGAGCCAATATCTGAAGACACGGGAATTAAGATACATTATCTTCCCTTTTGTTTTCATTCCAATCACAAAGTCACTATTAGTATAGGGTAATCTATTTTTATAGTATTACACATACTCATTTACTTGTATCACTGTATCACTTGTCATTCTGTTGCTCATCAATTCGCTCGAACGGGTGCCAGTAACCTCTCCATTCATCCCTGATGTGTGCTAGTGTAGCCCAGTGGCATCTGCTCACTCCAGGAACACAAAGAGTCTCAAACCATTTGTTCAGGGTCTTAATGAAGAAGTCCTACCATCTCGTAGGTTGGTGACCACACATTCTTTTGAAGTCCTGTGGAATCCAATGGGTAACAGCTCTAGTCCAGCAGTCGTCTCCAAATGATTTTGAGACTCATTTACAATCAATCCAAAATAAACATGATTGAAATGTATTTATTTATCACCTATATTTGATAAGAATAGAGCCAAGAGTTTAGAAACACAGAAAAGTTTTTGAATGTTGTTTAGCTTTATGCTGACTGAATTACTTCAGCAGAGACCATCACTGATGGTTGCCTTATTCTTATTTTGGGGAGAGAAGGGCACATTTAGTGGTGCTCAGAACTTACTACTAGCTCTAGACTCAGGGATCACTCCTGGCAGGGCTGAGGGACCTACCGGGGTAACTCAGCTGGGTCGCATGCAAGGCAAGCATCATACCCACTACTTTATCTCCAGTCCCCACTACTATCTCTCCAGTCCCTTCCTTAATCCAACTCAAATCAAATATAATTTAGAATTAGAATTTGAACCTAAAGTTTTAGTTTGTAACTTTTAGCTGTTTGTTTTGTTTCATGTTGTATTATTTCAAATCCAAATTCAACTGAACCCAGGAGTCAGTGTAGAAAGTGGGCAACCTGGGAACCATGCAGTTGCAAGAGAACCTTAAGTCCCACATACAGTTACCCTTCAAACTAACATCCTGATAACTTTAGCTCTAATTTCTATTACAGGTAGATTTAATAAATGGGATTTAAGAGCAAATTTGATTTAACTCTGAAACTCTTAAAACATGATTGAAATGATATCCAGTCTATTATTTGCTTTTGATTTTAAATCTGGTGGGAGAACAAAAAATGTGATGAGAAACCACAGGTAAGTTACAGCTGCCTAAGACCCAAGTCATTCCTGCTTGCTTAAAATATATATATATACATATATAATATATACATATATATAATTCCACCCTGGAGCATGTCAATTTTATTATTTTAATCTTAATAATTTTCTTTTTACTTTTATACAAAGATATATTAATCAGTACACCTAACTCATCTTGTCCACTTTAATAAAGTGAACAATAAGTTGGGTTTTGGTAACCATACACCCCATAAAATGCAAACTGGGATTCCTGAATGGAAGGTATTTAACATGGCTCAAGACCTTGACCTTATGTGGGGTTTTTGTTTAAGGAATCTCTTTATAAGCCTTTTAATCCTTGAATGGCTACAGAAGCAAACAGAGACATTATTTATTAATTATGCACCATTAATATCCAGGTCTCACCAACTGCCAATCCATATGGACATAAAGTCCTCGATCCTAAATCTGCTCAAATTAATTTCTTTTAACTTTATCCAGCAGCGTGAGGGCAAAGTGAGAACTGGGGTTTGCTCCTCCCTTTTTATGCAGCATCTGACAGTCAGTTCACTAGGACTTCTTTACAAGCAAGTAAAGCTATAGTGCTTCTCAGTTCTGTCCAGCACGGAGATTTACTGAGATGAAGATGAAAGGACTTTAGGTCTGCTGTATTTTTCCCAAATCTTTTCCAAAGCCTGCATAATCCTTTTGTTCTCTACATCTCCCTCCCCTCTAGAAAAGGGGTAATAAGAAACATGCTCCAAGAAACTCAAACAGATACAATATATAATTATATTAAGGGTAATGCTAACTTGAAAAAAAATCAAATCTAAAAAAAATAATGAAGCCTTGTAGCAATTTCGGGATGTTTGTATTTGTGATTACTGTTTACTCTCACTAATCCATTTCTTAATGTAAAATGTTTTAAAAATTAAAAAGGGACCTAATCTAATCAACATATATACACATTGTATGCCAAATTTAATTATGCTAATTTTTAAAATTGGAACATATTTCATCTTTCCTAAATTTGCAAAATAGCTTAATATTCCTGTGTAAACTTTAGTTCAGAGAAAGTGCCAAAGTTAGTGCTTCCACAGTAAATTTCTGCTGCTGTATGCTCTTTCCCATTAATACTTTTTCTTTTTTCTGAGTCATACACAATGGGGCTTGGCATCTGCCTGGGCTCTGTGCTAGGGTCTCCTGGTGGTGCTCCACGGACCAAGAGGGGATAAAACCAGACTTTTTAGCATGAAGAGAGATACTGAATTGTCTCTCAACCATCATTATGATTCTTAAAAAGAGAAAGAATCACTTGTGGGAGTTGATTCTCTCTGACTTCTTTTAGTATGTGTTTTAATGTCTGGAGCCAGCACAATGTAAATGTTTGCTCTTCTTCCTTATGTCCACTGACCTCAAGTGAGCATTTTCTTATAAAGAGACAAATAATAGAAATACAAATAATTTCTTTAACAAATTAAACGCTAAATAATGGATGTTTAGAGGAGCCAGAAAACTTGTGAAAGCTTTAAAGCATAATTGCCTTGCATACCACCAATCCCAGTTAGATCGCTACATTACAAATGGCTCAGGAGAGGTTCTTGAGCACAGAGTCAGGAGTAATTTCTGAGCACAGGCAAGTGTAGCCCACTCTCCACCCCACCCTCAAGGAGGAGGTTTAGAGTAATCATGCATGCATGGGTATGTGCATACCTGATTTGATAATTAATTCACTCACTGTCAAACTATAGATAATGAAGAGATTCACTGTCAAACTCTAAGGAACAATTTTATCCATCTATTATTATGAGTCTCTTGCCCAGCTTTTCTCCCCACCCCGAGCAGAGCTCCTGGCGGCCGAAGACACCTGGAGCCTAGCCACAGCCATGCTCAAGGCCCCTCTCCACACGTTGGGATGAGCCTCACGCATGAAGGAATCAGCAGAGGAACCCAGGTGTGTGGGACCTGGGGATGAGACCTCCAAGGCTGCTCAGATCGGGACTGGGCCTCTTCCACTCAGATTTCCCATCTCCCAGTAGCTAGGTGGTCACACTCAGGGACTGCCCCCAGCGCTGTGTATTTCTGTCAATGGCCAGCATCCAGAGACTTAAAAGCAAGCTCCTGGAAGCGACATCTTATAGTCTACTTCTCCCTCTGGGAGAACCTGGCAAACTACTGGGAGTTTTCTGCCCACATGGGAGAGCCTCGCAAGGTCCTCATGGTGTATTAATATGCCAACACCAGTAACAAGCTGGGTCTTATTCTCCTGAGCCTCCAGAATGGCATCGTTGGAAGGAGGAGTAGAGAGAGGCTTCTAAAATCTCAGGGCTTGGAAAAATGGAGATGTTACTGAGACTGCTCAAGAAATTCGACAATCAACGGGATGATGATGATGATGATGATGGGTATGGAAGTAAATATCTTCACTGTTAACCAGTTTTCCCCTAAAGTAGACTTCATAGGTAAGATACTGACCTTGAGCAAATTTAAACAGAATCGTGAAATTCTGAACTTCCTTCTGTATTAGGATAGAATAAAGTTCTGAAAGAATGCTCACCATGAAATAAACTTAAGTCTCAGCAGTTGTAATTATACATTTTTATTTATAATCTTTATTGTTTTATAGTTTTGAGGTCACACTGGTGTTTGATGCTCAGGGGTAACTCTTAACTCTGCATTCAGGAATTACTACTCCTGGGGGATCATATGGAATATTTGGGATTGAGTTTGGGTGGGGCTCATGTAAGGTAAGTACCTTTCTTACTGTGCTCTTTCCATCCTGAGAATTTTTAATTAAAAAAAAGTTAAGTACTGAAAATTGTAAAGTTACAAGAATTCTGGCATACATTTTTCTAATATCAATCCCTTTCAGTGCCTACTACCCTCCAACGAAGCTTCCAGTTTCATTCCCACCTACAACCTGTCTCTGTGGCAGGCACTTTTCCTCTCCTCTATTGTCCTACATTGTTCCTTTCCCTAAATTTTCCCCTTGACCCCTGCCCAAGTTGCAAGCTTTCTACTGAAGACCAGTTCTCCTGCTCTTGATTTCTATTGCCATTGGGCATTTGATATTCCCCTACAAAGAGTCTATAAATATATATATATGAATATATAATATGAAATATATAATTTTTAATCTGTTCCTCTCCCTCTGAATGATTTCACCCAACATGATGCTCTCCAGATCCATCCAGGTTACAAGAAATTGCATGACTTTATCTTTCTTTAGGGCTAAGTAATATTCCATTGTGTATATACAACATAGTTTCTTTAACCAATCATCTGTTCATGGGCATTTGGGTTGTTTCTATATTTCGCCTATTGTATATAGTGCTACAATGAAGAAAGGAGTGCAGATGACTTTTCTATGTTGTCCTTTTGGATATATTCCCAGGAGTGGAATTGCTGGGTCATATGTAAACTCAATTCCTAGCATTTTGAGAACTGTCCATAGTGTCTTTCAAAAATGTTAAGGTCTAGTCATTTGATATTTTCCTAAGGGATTACAGTACTTAGATAGGCACATACCTTAGAAGACAAGTCTTTGAAGAAATCTAGCTTTCACAGAAAAGAAAAAAAGCCTGTGTATTTAGTCATCCAAGTTGCAAAGAAAGATCACCTCAGCCAGGAAGCTTAGCCTGTTTATGTCTGAGATTCAAAGAACAAGAAAGGCATTTTTTATAAGAATGTCTGAGCATGGTCTAGACGAAGGGTGCAAGGAAACCACAAATTAGTTCCTGCAGAAATGAGGTATTTTTTAAAAAGTATTTACTTATTCTTGGCAGTTAGTAACATTTGTTACATTTAAAAAAATGGTTATTTCCAAACAATTAGTCTTTGAGTGGTCATCACTGCTTCCTAAGGAATGTTCTTATATTTAAAGTAACTTTGTGACTTGGAAGTTCTGTAGGTTCCACTCTAGAGCATTATATTGGCTTAGTAAACTCAGGACAGAAAAAACTGTCAGTTATTTTTTTCTCCCTGATAGCTGTGCAAGCACCTTATTTGCTGTAGTAGCTCTGTGATTCTGGTCTCCAATTTTTAATCAGGAAGACTCAACACTTTATTAAAATTTGAAAATTTCTTCTAAAACATTTGAGAAGGATCTTCCCTTTGACTTGTACTTTGGGCAGCAGCTTGCTATTCCATTAAACAGGTCTAATGAAAACCTGAATGTGCATATGCACAAACGGAGCAAAGAGGGTACATCAAGTGTCAATTCATAGATGCAAAAGTACATGCAAAGTACTAAATTTACCACACCGTGATTTTAATGAAATAAATCACTTAGCCTTTATAGTTAAGCAAAATTAAGAAGAGGCTAGACTGTGGTCTTTCTTCTTAATTAACTTATTGCCAATATACTTCTCTATGCAACTTCTCTTAATTACCAGAGATCTAAATTTGTTGAATTTTAAGAAATTTTTGTTTCTTTTCTTTTACTGTAGGTCTCTTGATGGTAAAGATTCCAAGGTTGTTTTTTTTTTTTATCCACCCTCAGGCAACAACAAGAAACAAGGAATAAAACCACAGCCAAATTTTTACAACTTTCATAATCTTTCTTCCTTTTTTTTGCTTTTCAGATCATTTAGAAATTTGTAAATATTACTAATTTTTTGCTGTTTTTGTTGTTGTTCCTTGTCATTTTTGACACTTTAATATATTGGTCATTTTGTTTATACCACTGTCCCTAATATCTGAAAAAATAAATTATATCTGAAAAAATTGCCTGCCTGTGTGTAAATTATGTGCCAATATGTTTCAACTTATCTGCAAATACGGACATAAGATGCATACTCCTGAGACAGCTTGCAAATTTTTAAGGTATTGATATGAATTCAATAAATGAATAATTCTCTAAAATGAGTTAAGAAGCAACTGATATAACTAGAGAGACAGTACAGGCAGTAAGGTACCTTCCTTGGATGTGGTCTATCTCAGTTTGATTAGTTGCATTAACATCCCATGTGTCTGCAGGGTGTGGCAAAAAAAGTAAGCAAGGAAGGAAGGAAGGAAGAATAAACCTCACTTTACCTTATTTAGAAAATGGAATATATGTAAGTTATTTGTGAAATTTTGTCTTAAATGTTATTATTGAACATTTTCAGCTAACATTTCTATTATAGAGAAATCGTTTCATTTTATCAAATATGTTTATTAATTATGCATGAAAAATATGAGCAATAATTTTATATTAGACGGACATACAGGAAAGCTTGAATTTATAGGTATTCTCCACTGGGCAAAGAACAGTCCAGATGAATTCTACCCTAAAAGTACATTTTTGCAACATAGTATATTGACCCCACATAATTGAAACAGTTTATTATCTTCTAGAAGCAAAACAAAATTATAGGAAAAAAATGAAGAATGAGCATGAAATGAGTATATAGAAATTGAATTAGTTTTTTATATGTTTTCCATTCTTTCCATAATCTCCATTTAAATGTTGATATGTGGAGTTCGCTTCAATTTACCATCCATCATATTATTAGGTAGAGCATATAACGGAACAAAGAAAAGGTGACTATGTATGAAGAACTAAAAATAGGAGAGAACTAAAAGGTAGATAGTTAAGATTTTGTAACATAGATAATATCAATGGGAATGGACGAAAGTAATTAACTTTATTTCAAATTTCTCTACTTATAAGAAGTTAATTTATCTTCCCTTAACATATAGGGGAAGATAGACTTATTTGTTTTTAAATAAAAGATTTTACCATCAATATATTTTTATAGTTACAAAACTGTAATCCAGTATTGTACATGTTCAGTAATGGACCATTTAGTTTTTCATTCTTCCATTAAATATTTGAACATTGATGCCAATAATCTTTATGTATCAGATAAACATTGGTATACATTTTAATGGTAGTCACACATGTGTTAACTTTTTTATAGAGTAAGATCATTAAGAACAATTAATATGAAAAATTCTAATGTATATTTAATAATTGCTAGTAATAATTCTGAATTAGAAGTACAAATTTCCCTAACTGATTCATCTCATTATCAAAGCACAGTTTTAATATCAGTGCTTTATCAATTGGAAAGAGACTCTTTTTTAAGTAAAATCTATATAATTTAAATTAATTAAAATTAAATATTTTTATTCAAATCTATATAAATGTTTCAAATCTGAACAAACAAATTATAGCAAGACAATATACAAGAGCTTTTTGAGGATCTGAACTTATGAAGTAAATTCCCTTTTGTTTCATTGAATATTGGGAGACTTTTAAAGACCATGTTATTATATCTACTTAACACTTATTTCAATTTAAGAATAAGCTACTTGTGTATTTATATGCATATAGCATAAGATATTCCCACCATACTGTGCAATCCTAAAGTCATGCCTTTTTCTGAGATATTAATTAATCCTGTAATGGGGTTTATTCAGTCAAATTAAAAAATATCTGAATTAAGAAAGGTGAGTGAACAATACACATAATAGAAAATTAAAATGTACAAAGATGGTAACGTAAAGAGAAAAGAAATAGGAGTCTTGATAGAGAAAAATAAGACAATTAGGTTGCTTTCATTGACATACTTATGGAAAGTAATATTGGATATATCCATAAAGTAAAAAATGAAATTAACAAATTTAAATTGGAAGTGGTTGTGGATATTGAATTTGCTGTTGCCAATTTTAAAATGAAAAATAGTGTACATGCCTCATTATGCAATATTTTTAAAAACGTTTGTTTTGACAAAATAAAAGTAATTATATATTATAGGTATCAGCAGGATAAAATTAAGATTTTGTAAAGTTTGTGTAATGTGAGTATATGTGAGAGAAAGAATGACTGGGCATACTAGATTGTAAAAATTTACAAGGGCGGCGTGTGCCGGAGGTGGAGATGTGATGATGTGTGGTGTTCCATTGTCCTCAGGCATTCGAGACAGCTCTCTTTCTCTCACTCTCTGTCTCTCTCTCTGTGTCTCTCTCTGTGTGTCTCTCTCTCTGTGTCTCTTTCTCTCTCTCTGTCTCCCTGTCTCTCTCTCTCTCTGTCTCTCTCTGTCTCTCTCTGTCTGTCTCTCTGTCTCTGTCTCTGTCTCTCTGTCTCTCTGTCTCTCTGTCTCTCTGTCTCTCTGTCTCTCTGTCTCTCTCTCTCTCTCTCTCTCTCTCTCTCTCTCTCTCTCTCTCTCTCTCTCTCTCTCTCTATCACGCGCCACTCAGGTTGCCACTCAGGTTCGGTGTTCTCGAGCTGCTGTGTCTGGACCAGATTGGGACAGCTTCAACTTGTGCTCTGCTTCTGTATGTGCCGCTGTGCTCTCTTCTGTCTCTCTGTCTCTGTCTCTGTAGTCTCTTCTCTGATCTCTCCGACCTCTCTCTGTCTCTGCTTCTCTCTGTGTTGTCTCCTTTGCTTCTGTGTCTTCTGTGTCTTCTCTTGTGTTGTCTTTTTCTTTTGTCTCCCCTCAGTGTCCCACAGTCTTAGTTTACATAGCAAATTACATAAGGCAGTAACACAAAGGTGGGTTGAACATTAACAAATCAACAAAGAAAGGTAAGACCATTTCTCCAGGAAATTAACAAAATCTCATCTAAAGATTTTGATGAGATTACTAGGAGATCTGCTCAAAGGTGGGGTCCAAACAAGGGTGTTAGGGTGTGTCCCTTTCTTCCTTCCTCAGCTAGTAATCCACTTAAATAGTTATAGTAAATTTACTTCTAATATTTCTAGCAATGTCATTATGTATGAGCATACTAAGAGATATATCAGACTTAAAGTTTGGTTCTTCCTGAAGACATCTCACTATATGTTCCCGACCACAGTCCTCAGGCCAGGTTAGTCTTCCTAACCCCAGCAGGGGCCTAGTCTCGTCATTACTTTTGGATCCTGACAGCATTTGTCTATGACCCTGCTCTCAACTTATAGTTGAGTATTGTGGTGCTTTGACCTGGCCCATTTTGATGCCAGGGTAGCTCACAGCTTGCCCTGGGTCCATTGGAATTAAGGACAACTGAGTTGAGAAAGCAGATGCCCAGGAGTAAATATTATTGGAGACAATTTGCTCCCAAGTTACAAAGCATAACATTAGCTGTCTTCCTGTGTCCATATAGAAAGGACATTGCTTTAAAGAAAACTAAGTTCCCTGCGGTAAGGCTAAAAGCACAAACCCCATGTTATCCTGCAGTAGATATGTGTCATTATGTCTAGTGAATATTATATATTTAAAAATGATAACAGAAATGTTTGATTAGTGTTTGTTGCTACTTCTAAATTAGTGAAAAGAACTGGATAAAGAAATTTTTATTTAGACTGTGTTGTCTGGTTGTACATTATAGTTTGATTTGTCTTGTTATTTGCCTTTCACAATTTTTCTTTGCATTCTGTAGTGGTTGATCACCATCCTATGTTAGGGCACATATCCTCAGTCTTTAGTTACAGTTATTCTTAAAACTCATTTAAAGAAAAGTTATGGTCAAAGAAGCTTTTGTTTTTTTTTGCCATGATGTACAGCAGAATTCCAATGATTTGAATGATTGGTTAGTAGATAATTGACCTTTGTATTACATACTTGGTTAACATGTTCTCTACTAAGCCAAATAACTTCTTTCTTCCTCTGTCAATCTGTAATAGAGGCATTTGAAGTAGCTCCTTTATGAAGATAAGGGGGAACAGGAAATATCTTTAATCTATTGATTAGAGTCTATAAGAGACATTACTCCTTCCTATTAAAGCTTTGATTTTTTTCTTTTTTTGGTTTTATTCAAACCCTTTTTAAATTTCATAGGTGATAGTCACTTTCCTCATTCACAAGAATGGGTTGTGGCCTTATTTACTGTGCCCATTTATTAGGGCATACCTTAGGTCTGACAGGTCACTCAGTTCTACTCAGTGTTTAGAGAGGGAAATCTGCAGAATAGCATTTGAGAGGGGGTCTCCACTCTGATGAAATCTATTTTTCTGATATCTAATGTCATCATAAGAATGAATTCCTAGAAATTTGCACCTGAGGAAACAGTTTTACCTGATTATGAGAGTGGGAAGGTAGGAAACACATCCATCCATATATAACTATCTGACTCTAGGCAGGATAGTTTAATTAACCAATCCTACACTGCCTAGTGTATGTCCCAACTTCTACAAGAGAGCAGAGATTAATCAATAAAATACACACACTAATCCCAGTATAAGAAGTACAATTCCACTTTTCATGAATACCAAAAAGGAGAATAGAGAAAGAAAGACAATACAGTCTTCTTAGCACATAGTTTCAAACTGGTCATTTGCATTGATTGGGAAACTCTAGAGTTAGTTACAATAATAGTTTAACATACAAATTATAAATTAGTATGAGTAATCCCAGAACTCTTTTCCTTTTTTAATTTGGTGTTTCATAAGAAAATAAATTATTCCAGTCCTCCTATAATCCCAACCATAACAGAATTTTATCATTTCTTTGTGTAGACAGAAGTCTATACTGGTACTGTGTGAATAACATTTGTTTTAGCTATGGGCTGCTAGAACTGATATTATCTCTCTCACTTATTTTAATAATATTTTAGTCATTGAGCTTTTAATTCAAATATCTTTGAAAGATATTTTAACTGGTAATATAATTTTGGTTTGAGAGCATACTTCTTGCAAAATATTTCATTTTATTATCATCAGATTTAGTAGCTTTGGTAAGAATTCTGCAATAATTCTTAATTTTTTCTTAAGTGATTTATGTAATTTCTTTCTGATTCTGTTTAAATAGTCTCTCCATCTTTGTCTTTATCTAGTCAGTTTTATGCTAATATATACTCTATTTCATATTGCTGAGAGTTATTCTATTTAATTTATAAAGCGTTTCTCTTTTCTTAGATCCATTTTACTAAAATATATTTTATCATGTCTGGAAAATTATTATAAATTGTTGCTTTATGTATATTTTCTGCCTCTTTGTTTCTTTTCTTTGTGAAACACCATACTATACATATATTAGCACATTATTATTAACCCACAAGCTTTTTATTTTATATCTTTTACTCTTTAATTTTTTTCTTTGTTGCTCAGTTTTCTTCTTATTGTTCAATTAAACTATCTGCAAGCTCATTGAGTCTCATCTAGTCAAATATATTGATGGACTCATGAAAGGACCTGTATTATGTTTTGTTTTGTTTTTATCAATCCTATTAGGTTTCTTATTGTATTTGCTGTCTCTCAGCTGATGTTTCCTATCTGTTAATAAAAATGTGCCAATTCAGATGTTGTCTCTTTCCTACTATATTATTTAACATACAAATTATTGTACTTCAATATATAGTCCCAACATCTGAGATTGGCATGTGAGTCATTTCTAAACCTGATTCTATTGGATATTGTCATTCGATAATAGGCTATATTTTCTTTTTTGTGTATCTTGTTTTTATTTGGGAGAAGCAGAGAAAGGTTGTATTCAGAGGCTTATTTGGCTATATTCAGAGGCTTACTTCTCACTCTGTGCTCAGGAATCATTCCTGTTGACGTCCCTGGGACTATATATAGTATGTGGTACCAGGGATCAATCCTGGATCAGCTTCTTGCAAGATAAGCACCGTAACACCAATACTATACCTCTGGCTTCTTTACTTTTAAATTTTTTAATTTTAGTGTCCAGGCCATACTTGAACAGTGCTCCAGAGCTATTTTAGCCTCTGTGCCATCAGGAATCACTTCTCCTGGTGCTCGGGAGACCATAGCGTGACAGGGATTGATCTTGCTTTCCCCTCAGGCCTTGCATGCTCTCCAGCCCTATGAACTATCTCTTGAAGTTCTTAGAACTGCTACAATAACATACAACTTTACCTTGATGTATAATCATCTTTATCTTAACAGACTCAGTATTTTCTCAGAAGGAAAAGCACAGTGGATTATATAGAATTTTTGTGTTTTTAGTGTATTTTTGTTCTAGTTTTTGAAAGGGAGATAGGGTGGAGCATAATAGGTAGGGTTTAAGCGCTCTTCTTGGTATTTGGTGGTTGGTTTTTTTAGTGTTTTTCAGGGCACTATATGCAGTGTTTGAGATCTAGTCAGGGTAAAACCCTTGGAAAGCAAGCAAACACCTTAACCCTTGTATTATTTTTATAGCCCAGTTTTAATACTTTGGTCAAGTTGTTTAGGGTAGATTGACTGAAATTAGCATAAATACACACAATAGTTTTAAATTATTGAACACACCAAGGCAATTCTCTTAAAATATACTTTGAGGACCAAAGTAATAAATAGTACAGTGGATAGGATGTTTGCATTGCACATGGCCAATCTTGGTTCTATCTCCAATACTGTGTGTGGTTCCCTGAGCACAGAGTTGGGAATAATACTTGAACACAGAGCCAGGAGTAAGCCCTGAGAACTACATGATGTGCTTCTGCCACACACCAAAAAAAAAAAAAAAATGTTGTCTTGACATGTAGTCATTAACAATTGAGTTCAGGTAATATTTTCATTATAAAAGAGGCTTGTGCTTTTGGTTTTGGGGACACACCTGTCTGTACTTAGGCTAACTCTTGGTTCTGTGCTCAGGTATCACTCCTGGTGAGCTATGGGAACCATCTGTGTTTTTAAGGATAGAGCTTGGGCTGACCATGCGCTGTAACTATGAGACGATGATTTTCCAGAGTGGAACCTAGTTTTTAAATGGAAACATCCCAAAACAAAGCATCCAAGAACCAAAATACAAACTATAAGAATGCTTTGACTTAGTGCTGGAGCAATAGTACAGCAGGTAGGGCATTTGCTTTGCATGAGGCTGACCTGGTTTCGATTCCCAGCATCCCATATGATCCCCTGAACACTACCAGAGGTGATTCCTAAGTGCAGAGCCAGGAGTGACCTCTGTGCATCTGCTGGGTATGACCCAAAAAGCAAAAAACAAACAAACAAACAAGCAAAAAATAAAAAAACGCTTTGACCTAACCTTTCAAGACCAAAAAGTTTACTTTTTCTTTTGTACTTTTGGTAAATTACACTAAGGACACACCAAGAAAAAATAAGAAGGCACATATGAATAGAGAGGAAATGAAATGCTGGCAGGCATTCTGAAAACTAGCATGGAAGTTTTGTACACATTCAGTGAAGAAATAATGCCCAAATGAATGTAACTGAGAAGTAGAACTTTCTCTATTAGCTCACCCATACAGTACAAACACAAGTCATATCACATCAGTTCTATTCTAACTTTCCAGTCTATATTAATTCATGGATTATCTTCAGCAATTATTTTAGAGAAAGAAAGTCAACTTTCTTTCTCTAAACAAGTTACCAATGGTTAACTTGTTTGCATATAGCTTATATAAAAACTACAATTCTTTGATCACACAATAAACACACATTCTCAGGCAGTTCAGGATGGCATAGATTAATGCTATTGCAAGAGCATGTCCCTAATATGTGCCCATTTATCAAATAAAATTTAACATTTAGTTCTATTTAGGCTGCTTTGGTGGATTTCTCACAAATCAATCTGCTATAGAATTTTGATTCCCAAAGACTAATTCAACTAAATCATATTTTACTTTTCTTTTTACTCTGATAATTTCTAATTAACCTCTATTACTCAGTTCATCTAAATAATGACTACAATTACATATCACCAGGCCATTTTAGCAGACTGAAGTTATAATGGTTGTTGGTGAATTTTTTTCTTTTTTAAAATTTTCTTATTTTATATTTTTACCACAAACTTGCTGGCTCTTAGCCTTCAGAATCATCAGGTTGCTAACTTTTGAACCACATGTACATTCATAAAAATGTTAGGAGTAAATTGCTCAGGTAATTTAAGATTCTTAATTAAAAATACAGTATGTAAATGTTCTGCTTTCAAGAAAATTACTTAACCTCAGTGTGCCATCTTTAAAAATAGAACAAAATAATTACCCTGTATTATTTCTTTGACATGTTTTAAGGGGCTGCTTAGAGAATCTTTTAGCTTGTTGAAGGCCCTCAGTATGCTATAGTTCAATTTTAAAAAGAACAGAAGCAAATATATTAGCATCTTCTTTCTAAAGAAAAAATTAACTTGCTTTCAAAATTCACACACAAATAAATATTCTTATTAAAGCTGAGTAAATCTAAATGTGTATAACTCAATATCTGACCAAGATATGAATATATGAACATTATAAGGACATATAGAATATTTAATTGTTTAAGTAGTTAGAGTCATAGTGGTAACTATTCATAAAATACTGATAATCTAACATGAATTTTTGTTAGGTGGGAAGGATTATTTCAAGTAAATAGAAAGGAATTTCAGTGTATTGGTCTTTTTGGAGCTGGAGCGATAGCACCGTGAGTAGGGCATTTGCCTTGCATGCGGCCGACCCGGGTTTGATTCCTCTGTCCCTCTCAGAGAGCCCGGCAAGCTACCAAGAGGATCCCGCCTGCATGGCAGAGCCTGGCAACCTCCTCGTGGAGAATTTGATATGCCAAGAACAGTAACAACTAGTCTCACAATGGAGATGTTACTGGTGCCCTTTCCATCAAATCAGTGAACAAAAGGACGACAGTGCTATAGAGCTACAGTGGTCTCTCTGGAAATATTATTTAAAAATGATAACTCTAGAATTTCTCAGAGTAGAGATGGGCTTATTCCCTGCCCTGCTTAAAGGCCCAGCAACCATTCATACCTGATATCCTGGGCATATAAATGACCCAACTTCACAGTTCTACAACGAGTCTTGAGGAGACACTAAGCCTCTGAATAGTCCAGCTCCACAGCTCCGGGAGCAACACCTCAAATTGTCACAGTACTGACAGCCTTCTACAAAGACAGCCCATTCAATAAGAAGGTGTGTAGAATCCCACTAAGTGCAGTGAGCAAAAACAATTAACACAGAAGGCCCAACCCTCGACAATCTGCTCACCAAGTTCTCAGACAACAATTTAAGCAACACCACTGTGAGGTAGCAAAATGTTCACAAAATTTCTTTCACTGAACTGTTTTTTGATAATTCCATTTGCCATTTTGTGGTAACAAGCAACATGAAGTAAATTATATTGTGCCTGCTCAGGGTGTAGACTTGGGACTTGGGGGATAGGTGGGAAACTGGGGACATTGCTGACTGAATGGTTATACTTGTGGTGGGATTTGGTATTGGAACATTGAATGCCTGAAACAATTGTACCGCAAGCAATTTTGTAAATCACAGTGTTTAAATAAAGTTTAAATAATAATTAAATGATCTTATTGCTTAGATGTATTTCATTGTCTGTATAACATGTCATGCATTCTATTTTTGATGGGTTTTATTTTGTTTTTGTATGGGGGGGATTATTATTTGCCACATCTATCAGTGCTTGCTCAGGGCTTACTCCTGACTCTGTGCTCAGGAATCACTTCAACAGAGCTGAGTGAACTGGATGTGGTTCTCAGAATCAAATTAGAGTGAAATGCAAAGAAAATACCTTAACCCCTATATTATCTCTTGTCCCCTATTCCATTTCACACAACACACACAAACACACACACACACACACACACACACACACACCACCCTAACTTCTTTATTCACATCTATGTTGTCAAGTGCTTAACTATTGATTAATATTAGGTTGTCCTTGCTCCTCCCATGGGAGCTTAAGGTTTATTGAGTTACTCCCACAACAGTACCCTGAGACACACCCAATTCCATCAAGCACTAGTAATCTCATATTTCTTTTCTGTCATCTGCATGGTTTATTTAGCAATGTCCTTTTTGTATAGACACAGGAAGACAATTCATACTATGCTTTATAACATGAGAGTTAATTGAATCCAAATAACATTTACTCCTGGGCATCCATATTTACTTAACTTAAGCCTCAGTTGTCCTTTAGTTCCTAGCACTCCAAAATCAGTGTCCTGATGAAGGGACTGGATGGACCCAGGACAAGCTGTAAGTTACCCTGGCATCGAATGGAGACAAGCTAAGCACCGTAAGTATAATCAGCTAAGAGCACGTTCATGGAACAAACTCTGCCATGATCCAAGAAGAAAGAACTGAATAAGGACCTCGCTGGGGATAGGAAAGACTAACATGGCCTCAGGACTGTGGTCTGGAATATATAGCGAGATATGCTCAGGAAGAGCCAAACTTTAAGCTTAATATATCTCTTACTGGGTTCATACAAAATGACTAGAAATTTTTTATAAGAAGTAAATTTACTATGTTTGCTTAAAGTAAATTTACTATGTTTGTTTAAATGGATTCATAGGTGAGAAATGGGTAAAGCAATACACCCTGAATGGAATCCTGCCCTTGAGCAGATCTGCTAGTAATCTGGAGTGCTGAACCTCCAGATTTTGAGATAATCTCCTAGAACTTCCCCTGAATGAGTGGCTTTACCTCTGTTTGTTGTGGTGACAATGTTCAACCCCACCTATGTGTACCCACACCCTTCATAATTTCTATGATAACTATGTAGCAATGGGAATGAAGGGGACTTCGAGACTTTGAGGTGTTTGAGAATAGTGGTTCTGTGAGGACTAGAAGGATGACTAGATGAAGATGATGACTGAGAGTAGAGGACTATGAGACTATGACAAGACAGGAAGAAGATATAATAAGGGAGAGGACCTTGAGGTCTGTATTGAGCATAGGTGTATGCATGTAGTACTGTAGCACTGTCATCCCATTGTTCATCAATTTGCTCGAGTGGGCACCAGCATCATCTCCATTGTGAGACTTGTTACTGTTTTGGGCATTTATAATATGCCACGGATAGCTTGCCGGGCTCTGCCGTGCAGGAGGGATACTCTTGGTAGCTTGCTGGGCTCTCTGAGAGGGATGGAGGAATTGAACCCTGTTCATGTATGCATACCATTTAAAATTAATGTTTGGGGGTTGTCTAGATATATACCTAATAGTGGTAAGAGTCATCTTGTGGTACTTCTATTTTCAAGTTTTAAAAAATTCTAAATTGTTTTCTAGAGAATATGAAACAACTAATATTCCCATTTACAGTGAAGAAGGTTCCGAGTGTATTTGTGTCTGTTTGTGTGTGTGTGTGTGTGTGTGTGTGCGCGTGTGTGTTTCTTATTTTTTTTTCCTTTTTTCAAAATTACTGCCAGCACTTCTTGATTCTGGACCTTTCTCATACAAACTGTTCTCACTGGTGTGAGTGATGGTTCATTGCTTTGATTTGTTTTCTTTGATAATCAGTAATAATGAGCCGCCCCCACTCCCATGTACCTTTTGACCATTTCTAGGTCCCCTTTTCTTTATTCTTTGGCTGTATCCACACATTGGTCAGGTAATACTCCATTCGAGGAGTGCAGAGGTCTATATGGTACAGGGGATTAAACCAATGCTCCAGGATGCACTCACTCCTCATCATCAAGGTTAGCATTTACAACATGGAGTCATAATGATGATATGATGTAAAGAAAATAGACATTTATCTCTGTGGTCATCCTCCCAAGCCCATAATCTCAGTCAAATCATGAGAAAGCATCCAACAAATCCCTATGATGTGACATTCTATAATATACCTGACTAGTATGTATCACAACTGCCACAGTCATCAAAACCGTGGGAAAATGTGAGAAACTCACAGTAAAGAGACACCTAAGGAGACATGATTATAACACAATGTGGCAGAGTGGGTTGGATCTTAGAACTTAAGTGAGACACTCAGTAAAATTTCAAGAAAATGTAAATAGAGAGTAAATGTTAATTAATACTAAACTATAAATATCCTTTTACATTAGTGTATTATATTAGTATATGAGATTGTAAGATTTGGAAAGTGGGATGTATTGGGACTCTAACATCTTTTCTCACTCAGACTTTTACCAACCAAAAGATCATTTTATAGGAGCCCCTCCTATCAGTGCGGATGTAGGGGTTTCCAGAACACTCCCAGCAATGCTTAGGGTCACAAGGTCATACCTAACTGTGTTGAGCAAGAGACAAGCAGAAGTAGGTACTGAAATCAGAGTCTTGTCCAGTCTAAGCCCTTTTTCTACCCTCTATAGCTAGCTCCCCAGCTCCCATTTTAAAGTTTTGCAATTTTTGTACTGTTGTTCAGTTTTCTTTTAATAAAGTTAGAACCATTATAAAACTAAATTTTATTTAAAAAATAATCTTGTTTGCTGTTCTAAACAAACTTATCCAGATAGGCGTTCCTCTGATTCTGACATACCAGATACTGCATCTAAGTCAGATGTTCTCTCTAGTTCAGGATAAAAAAAGCTTTCTTTCTTTTCTGTGTTTTTTTTTTTTTGAGGGGGGGTTGCATCAGTTTAGTTTACAATGACATTGGTAACAAGATAATGGGTTCACAAGCAAGGTGAAGGTTGAAGGTCATGTTTGTTTTTCTGTCCTCTCTAAGGACTTGAGAAAAGGCAAATGAAAAAAAGATGTTTAATAATGATGATTTTTTTCAACTTTCAAAAAAATTTAGGTTTATTTTAAAATTTGATAGAAAATGACTAAAATAAAGAAGTTATATATAGGAAATAGAGGAAATAAAAATTTTATAAGTTGACTTCATGGCTGATATAATACTGGGTCTGTTACAGAAAGAACAATGCATAAATTTTATTTCAATTAAAGAACAATATCAAGTTATTCTGACACTAAAGCATGTAGGGAAATATTTTTAACAGTAAAACGAATTCCATTAGAATAAGAACTTCCACAAAAGTAAATTAAAACAACAAAAGCTCATCTAATATATTTCTAAATAGAAATAGAATATAAACTATTGTAAAATTTTATCTTTCTCCTGCCTTCCCAGATTACCTTTGAAATAATTCCAATATATTTTAGAATGAAAATTCTGTTTTTCACTTTCATAAGGAAAGCTAATGCCATTGTGGAGCTAAGTAACAGAAAAAATAGTGGAAATAAATAAGAATTGAAGAAACACTAATTTTAGTCTCAATATAAAAATCATGCAAATTTTCAGGGAAAGCCTCATAATATAAAATGTTTATTATAATTATTTTGTTATTTTACCAAAATTTCATATTATAATCACTGTCACTATCATCCCATTGCTCATCGGTTTTGCTCCAGCAGGCACCAGTAATGTTTCCATTGTGAGACTTGTTGTTGCTGTTTTTGGCATATCAAATAGGCCACAGGCAGCCTGCCAGGCTCTGCCCTAAAGGCAAAATACACTCAGTAGTTTGCTGGGCTCTCCAAAAGGAGGAGAGGAATCGAACCCAGGTCGGCTGCTTGCAAGGCAAACGCACTACTCGCTGTGCTATCGCTCCAGCACCCAAAATGTGGAATGGTTTATGAATTTGCATGTCATTTATATCATATAATATAATTTGATCAGCATGTGAAAAACTCCTATGTTGATCACATTGTATGATAGCAATTGAAGTTTTAAAATTATTATAGAATTTTTATCTTGACATACAATACTCACTTGGATAATTTAGAAGTATCTCAACCTGCATCATGGTTGAGATACATGAGCGATTTTTAAAATTTTATGATGTATTGAAAATTGGGAGTCTAAACTCTATCTTTTATACGTAATCTTGGCATTACCTATCTCTCTTAAGTGAGTGTACTTTGGGGTTTTTCTTCTCACAGTATTATTCTTTCATCTGGACTTTGTTTCAAACAAAGTTATCTTGTCAGGTCTGGGATATGAGCTCAATGACAGGTTACAGAGTTAATAATTTTGTTGGAGCATCAAAAAGGAAGAATTTGACCTCAAGAATGCCATGTTTGAAGCCATTGAAGTAATTTGGCCATAGGTGAAATAGTTAAACACTTAGAAACAAAACATAAATGTAGAATAGCTCTATTTTGAACCTGGAGCGATAGGACAGGATAGGGTCTTATTTTTCTCAAGGTCAAATGTAGTTTTGAATAAATCAACCCAATCCAGAGAGTTTAGGCACATGTTAAGTTTCACCCTTTCTTTGTTTTTTGTCTCCCCTGAACACTCACCTCTAGAACTCTGACAGTCCTAAAATGGTTAAGAGAAAGGATAAAACAACTCAGTTTCTCATCTTCCTTTAATTCTCACCTTATATCCTTGGCTAGTTATTGTTCAGGGATTTTTTATGTCATTCAGGGTAGATTTTGTAATATGCAATTTAAAAAGAAAACCTCTTACTTTAGATTTTAAATACTGTGTATTAATTCCAATTTTTCTTCACTTTTCTTACAAGGAAGACTAATCAAAATGCTG
Organism: Sorex araneus; assembly: GCF_027595985.1. NCBI lineage: Eukaryota > Metazoa > Chordata > Mammalia > Eulipotyphla > Soricidae > Sorex > Sorex araneus. Next base: position 120,333,209 of record NC_073305.1, on the reverse strand, counting down.
TGCCTATTTTTTCTTACAATATCTCATTTTATGCTCTCTGCCTTGATATAGTTTCTGTTGTGGCATCTGCTCTCCACAGCTGATCCCTAATTTAATGACTGCCCTTTTTGACATGAATCAATATCATCTTCAAAATATTCACAGGTAATTATTATAAAATTCTCCATCAGATTCCTACATAATTACTTACTCCCTATCACGAAGCATAATATTCACTTGTCTAACCAACTTCGGGGGTGCATATTTATTTCTAAGCTTTTTCTAAAATTAATGTCAACCACCAGCAAATATGTTCCTATTTCAGTATAGAGTCATTTGTCTATAATTCTTGGAGGAAATAAACCGTGACTGCTCTGTTGTGACATTACTGAGTCACCAATGATTCTATTTTGTTTGTTTGTTTGTGTGAGGTCACAAAGAGGGTTCCCAGGGCTTATTCCTAGCTCTGTGCTCTCCTGCTGGGGCCCGGAAACCATATTGTTTCCGGTGCAGAGGATCAAAGCCAGGCTAGGTGCCTGCAAAGCAAGCTTCTTGCTTACCCTCTGTCCTCTCTAGATCAGTGACTGATCTAGCCTCATGTCCTTCATGGATTTGACTTCCCCTCTGTGTGCAAATCCAAAGTGATCATGCATAAAAGATACAACTTTAAACATGGGTGAGCAATTGAATCTTTCTAACATTAAATTTATGTGACCTCTTCTATGTGCTTGAGTTTCAGTTTATGCCATTCAGTTTTCAATGTTAGATCACAAGAATTAGAGCTAGGTATGAGACGTTAAGACACTTTATTAAAAAAAAAAGTAGGGTGTTTAGCTTCATGGTTTTAAGGAAATGTTTAAAACAAACAAAAAAACATTGTAAATCAATTATAGGTGTTATAAAATATGATAAAATAGAAATATATGCCTGGAGGTGGTAATTTGTATTTCAGTGATAAAAGTTAGTCCTTTAAAAAAGGAGGTGGATGTACCTTATGGATTGTGGTCTGATGTTGAGGTCTTTAATCCATTTTGATCTGCTTTTTGTGCATGGTGTCAGGTCGAGGTCCATTCTTTTGCATGTAGTTGTCCAGTTATGCTAGCACCATTTGTTAAAGGGCTTTCCTTGCTCCACTTCACATTTCTTGCTCCCTTATCAAAGATTAGATGATCATGCATTTGAGGTTGTGTGTAGGGATATTCCACTCTGTTCCACTGGTCTGCGGCTCTGCCTTTGTTCCAGTACCATGCTGTTTTAATTGTTACCACTTTGTAGTAAAGTTTAAGGTTGGGGAGGGTGATGCCTCCCATCATCTTTTTACGAAGAATTGTTTTAGCTATCCGTGGGCGTTTGTTGTTCCATATGAATTTCAGGATTGCTTGATCCATTTCTTTGAAGAATTTTATGGGTATTTTTATAGGGATCACGTTTAATCTGTATATTGCTTTAGGGAGTATTGCCATTTTGACAATGTTGATTCTCCCTATCCATGAGCAGGGGATATGTTTCCATTTTCTCATGTCCTCTTTTATTTCATGGAGTAGTGTTTTATAGTTTCCTTTGTAGAGTTCCTTTACTTCTTTAGTTAAGCTGATTCCATGGTACTTGATTTTTCTGGGGCACGATTGTGAATGGGATTGTTTTTTTTCATGTCCCTTTCCTCTGTCTCATTGTTTGTAAATAGGAAGGCCATGGATTTTTGGGTATTGATTTTATAGCCTGCGACTTTACTATATGTCTATTGTTTCTAAGAGTTTCTTAGTAGAGGTTTTAGGCTTCTCTAGATATAGTATCATATCATCTGCGAATAGTGAGAGTTTGATTTCTTCTTTTCCTACCTGGATGTCCTTAATATCTTTTTCTTGCCTAACAGCTATTGCAAGTACTTCCAGTACTATATTGAACAGCAGTGGTGAGAGTGGGCAATCTTTATTTTTTTTTGCTTTTTGGGTCACACCTGGCGATGCACAGGGGCCACTCCTGGCTCTACACTCAGGAATTACCCCTGGCCTTGCTCAGGGGACAATATGGGATGCTGGGATTTGAACCCTGGTCAGACACGTGCAAGGCAAACGCCCTACCCGCTGTGCTATCTCTCCAGCCCCGAGAGTGGGAATTCTTGTCTTGTCCCTGATCTTAGAGGAAAGGCCCTTAGCTTTTCCCCATTGAGGATAATACTTGCCATAGGTTTGTGGTAGATGACTTTGACTATATTGAGGAAACCCATTTTGGTGAGAGTTTTTATCATGAACGGATGTTGGATCTTGTCAAATGCTTTCTCTGCATCTATTGATATGATCATATGGTTATATCTTTACTTTTATTGATATGATGGATTATGTTGATTGATTTCTGAATGTTAAACCATTCTTACAGCCCCAGGATGAATCCCTCTTGGTCATGGTGTATGATCTTTTTGATAAGTTGTTGGATTCCATTTGCTAATATTTTGTTGAGGATCTTCACATCGGTATTCATCAGGGATATTGGTCTATAGTTTTCTTTTTTTGTGGTGTCTTTGTTTGCTTTTGGTATTAGGGAAATATGTGCCTCAGGTCAGAAAAACCCTCCATGATATTGAAGCTGCAGGTATCTTCAAAGATGACACGCAACTGATCAACCAAGTGGAATCAGAGATAAACAAATGGGACTATATTAAGCTAAGAAACTTCTGCATGGCAAAAGATACAGTGACCAAAATACAAAGACAATAAACAGAATGGGAAAGAATATTCACCCAATACCATCTGATAAGGGGTTGATATCAAGGGTATATAAAGCACTGGTTGAACTCTACAAGAAGAAAACATCCAACCCCATCAGAAATGGGCCGAAGAAATGAACAGAAACTTTTCTAAGGAAGAGATACGAATCGCCAAAAGGCACATGAACAAATGCTCTGCATCACTAATCATCAGGGATATGCAGATCAAAACAACTATGAGATACCACCTTACACCACAGAGAATGGCACACATCCGAAAGAACAAAAGCAACCACTGTTGGAGAGGATGTGAGGAGAAAGGGACCCTTCTACACTGCAGCTGGGAATGCTGACTGGTCCAGCCCCTTTGAAAAACAATATGGACACTTCTCAAAAAATTATAAATTGAGCTTCCATTTGATCCAGCAATACTACTTCTGGGAATATATCCTGAAGACGCAAAAAAGTATAGTCAAAATGACATCTGCACTTATATGTTCATCGTGGCACTGTTTACAATAGACAGAATGTGGAAAGAACCCGAGTGCCCAAGAACAGATGATTGATTAAAGAAGCTTTGGTACATCTATACAATGGAATACTATGCAGCTGTTAGAAAAGATGAAGTCATGAACTTTGCATATAAGTGGATCAACATGGAAAATATTGTGCTAAGTAAAATAGTCAGAAAGAGAGGGACAGACATAGAAAAATTTATCTCATCTGTGGAATATAAGATAACAGAGTAGGAGACTAACACCCAAGAATAGTAGTATATAATACAAGGAGGTTGGCTACATGGCTTGGAAGCTGACCTCACATGCTGGGGGGAAAGGCAGCCTGGATAGAGAAAGGAATACCAAGTAAAATGTGGTTGGAAATCCCACTCGGGAAGGGAGATGCGTGCGGAAAGTAGACTAGTGAACATGATGGCCACTCAATACTCCTATCACAAATCACAACACCCAAAAGGAGAGAGAGAACAAAATGGAATACCCTGCCACAGAGGCGGAGTGGGGTGTGGTGGGGGGATGGGATTAGAGGTGGGAGGGATACTGGGTTCCATGGTGGTGGAGAATGGACACTGGTGGAGGGATGGGTTCTCGAACACTGTATGAGGGAAACACAAGCACGAAGATGGGTAAAAATGTAACTGTACCCTCAAGGTGACTAATTAAAAAAATAAATTTAAAAAAATTAAAAGAAGGTGGAAGGAAGGGCCTTATTTCATATAAATACTTTATTTTTTAAGTTGAAGTGTTTTAGAACTACTTTGTTTCTTAATTTGAAGGTTTTTTTAATTTCTGGCTCTGCACTCAGAAATCACTCTTGGCAGTGCTCAGAGAACCATATTGAATGTCAAGGACCGAAGAAGACGAGTTGACAGCATGCAAGGCAAACACCCTGCCTGCTCTACTATATGTCTTGCCCCCAAGTTGAAAGTTTTTACTACCTAGTAATTTTACAATTATCTTAAATAGATAATATCTTAACATTAGACCCTAAAATTGATTGGAAGGGGTCTCCTAGGAAGAGTTCTCATCACTCCCAAATACACAATTTCATCAACCTTCCTATATAATACAAGGCAGTTATTGATAGAAGTAACTACTTCCTTATTCCCAGCTACTCTCAAATTAAGAATCTACTACATAATATTCCAGTTTTTCACTTATTCAGCTTTTCATTTTTAAGTGATTCCTGAATATAAAAAGATTATTTTTTATGATGCACCACATTGTCAGTGAAAGACACAGAAGAGTGAAAAAATAATATCCTTATGCATGTGAGAATACAATTATAAAGGCTTGCTATTCAAGCCCGTATTCCCTATTGAACACATTTATCACTAGCTTATTTTTTTTAAATTTTATTGAATCACTGTGAGATAGTTACAAGCTTTCATGTTTGGGTTACAATCACACAATGATCAAACACCCATCCCTCCACCTATGTCTCTTTGCTTGTTTGCTTTCTCAAACTCATGTTTCTTCTTGAACATATGTTTCTTTCCTCCTCTACCTTCATAGATTTCTAAATAAGTTTCATTAATAAAACTATATCAATTTCACACCAAATAAATAAGTAAATAGTAGAGATTTAACATGTGTGGATTAATTAGAACCCGTAGCTGAGATGATGAAAGTATTCAGGCAGAAGGCAAAGACCGACAGAGGAAAGCCTCGAATATTAAGTTAGAGCTGAGACCTAGTGAAGTATAATAAGCTTCTTAAATTTTAGGACATTTTTATTCCTGAACTCTCCCAGTTTGTAACCATAATCTTGATATGGGATGCTTATGTTGCAAGTGTGTTTTTAGCTATAGACATATACATATGCATATGTGTTCATAGACATACGTATACAGAGCTAAATAATGACTATTTTATATATAACAGTTTTTAATTATATGTCGAATTTATAATTTATAAATGCACACACTATTAATGAATTCTCATATTTCTCAATGTTCTTATGGAAAGATCTATGCCGTAACTGAAATGTCTGCTAAAATTCAATTAAATTAGGTGAATAAAATATGCAAAATAACATGAAAAATCTATGTTGACACAGTCTTAATTTTGGAGAAAATATTAAAATCTTTCACTTTGCATTTTTATATATTTAAAAGGGGATTTATTAAAAATATTGTTTTGTTCATCTCTTTGGTTGCTTTCACCTTTATTTTATTGGGAGGTGGGCACTCCTGGTGTTTCTCAGGGTTTGATCTTGGCTCTGTATTTGGAGATGTCTCCTGGTGGGATTTTGGAGAATATATTGGGTGCCTGTGATCAAACCTGGATATGCCTCATGCAAGGCAGGTGCCTTTATTTTTCCAGTTCCAACTTCACCTTTACTAAGCAGAGATTAGAGAGATGAACATTGGCATCACAGATTACTTATTTTCTTAAGAAAATATTTTAACCTGAGACCTAAGTTTCTTCTATGTAAAACAAAATGATAAGAATATTGCTCCCATATTGTCATGAAAATGAAAAGAGGTAATTTACATAATGTTCCTAACACATGCCCGGGCACACCATAAGCCCTAGTGTTTATTGTTTTATGATTATTATTTCAAATTGCCTATAATGAAAACCTAAATGGCCATCTGCCCTATTTTATGAAACATGTGATACTCAATTGTACATAATTCTTTTTTTATCCGCACTTAGTTCTTTGAACACACATTTTCTAACAGAAGAAACATTTCAATTCTAAATAAATATGAGTAAATCTACAACAAGATTTAAAAATTCTGCTCAATTCTCCAGTCATAAATTGTCTATGGGGTTTTCAGCAACCATCATTATACATTCACTTATTTATATTTTCTTTACAAAGGAACAGTTGATTTTAATTTATAGCACAGAATGGCTGTAAGAAATCAGGGAAATTACTGGGAAAAAATCATGACAACAAATTAGATGCTACTAAGTGCAACATAATATCTAATGGCAATTTATCTCGTACTTCTATCCCCAAGTGTTATAATGATTATTTCCTAGAGAATTAAGCACAATATATGTTTGAAATTTTTGTGTGCTAACTATGGCATTACCTTAAGTTATTTTGTTTTGTGAAATTTCTTTCTGTGAATTTTATTCCCAATTATTAGAAAGTTTTAAGTTTTATCTGTATGTTTTATTTCTTAGGAAAATTTTAAGTTATAATTTTAAAGGATAATAGATTGTTATTTATAAGTCAATGCTTTGCTTAGTTCTTATGTGTTTCCTGCACCAAAATTCAATCCTCACAATTTTTTTTTTATATTTTTACTCTCAGAGTCACAAAAATAACTATTACATATCAAATAACAAATAACACATCAAATAACTATTAAGCAGTTATTTAATTAGTAAAACTCAAACTTCACTTTTGAAGTTTTAGTTTTCTATGTTTCTAGGGAGACAAAAATAAGGGAGGACATAATTTTTTGAAAAATTAAACCATGCATATTCATTATAATATATAGTATCTGTCTCACTGTGTCACTTGTCATCCCTTTCTTCATCAGTTTGTTTGAGCAGGTGCCAGTAACACCTCCATTCGCCCTTGTCATGTACTAGTGTAGCCCAATGGTATCTACTCACTCCAGGAACATGGAGAGCCTCAAACTGTTTGTTCAGGGTCTTGATGAAGAAGTCTGACCATCTTGTAGGTGGGTGGCCAGGCATTCTTTTGATGTCCCATGGAATCCAGTCAGTAATGGCTCTAGTCCACTGGTCCTCTCCAAATCGCATTACATTTGACCAGTATCTGTATATTATATATATATGTATATTATTCATGTATACTGTTAATACAGGAAATTATATAGATACATTTTTCTTGTACTAAGAAATGGTAGAATATTTTGAAATATTAATTTATAAACAATAGAATTTTTAATTGAAAATATATTCAGATTCTTTTCACTAATGAAAGTATCACTTTCATGTTCATAGTTAACCTACTCTAGAAAATTACATAAAATTTCTTTATAAAAATATGTCTAGCATAAATAAATCACACCTGCATTTTAAACATATTAAATGATCAATGCTAAATAATAGCATGTATTTCAAGGGGAGGAGGTGATATTATCTATGATATCAATTCATATGCATGATTGATACTTATTAAGATTTCTGTGAAACTCAAAATATGTAACATAATTTGGTATTCTAAAGTGGAAAGAACTGAAATTGTGCTCAAAGAATGTAGTAAAGAAAAGTTGTAAGTCACTTATTTTCATTTTCTATGTATTTCTCTGTATTTTAATGGTTAGTGTATATTTACAGTGGTGAGTTCCATCCTTCACCTTAAAAATATCTTTTTTTGTTGATGACTCAACCCTTGACTTCAAAGATGATGATATTAATAATCACTTTTTATGGCTCTAACAAGAAATGATTTACAACTCATGCAGAAACCCAGGAAAGATTACTGTTAGCCAATAAGTAGTCAATATGGCTGGTCTTTGAGGAGCAAGTAGACTTGCATTGATCAGAGCCCGAGAGCCTCCAGGAAGAGCCCTCTGCCAGTACTTGCTTGAACACTTGACTGGTATGTAGTTTGACACAGTACAATGATCACAGCATTGGATGAAGTAAGAATTTAATACCCTGGCAGCTGTGGAAACAGTAAGATGATCCACCTCACTACAGCGGGATTGAGTAACACTCACAGATTTCTCTGGAGGTTCAAAAATTCACAGCAGTGTTTGCTTGACTGGGCCTCTGACAATTCTCTAGATGTTTAAAATTTTTGTTTCAAAATATACATTAGTTACATGGTCATTTCTCCTGACCAAGGTGCTTGTGACTAATTCCATTTCCCTCCGTCAAGTGCCTTTGTATATCTTGAAGAACTGCGTCAATAAACTGGGTTAGTTCCAATTAAACTAAGAAAAATGAATGTATCACTCTCTTACCTTCTCTGTGTTCTCTCTAAGGCATCATAAGTGCTCTTTACTGGGTATTGGATATCTTCACATGGTCAGATACAGTTCAAGTAAGCAGAATACTGTTAATTTTATTCTCCTTAATAAGAAACATCTAGAAATCAGGAAAATCAATACAACTTTTTTGTTTTCTAAATTTATAAATGGTAGTTTAGAAATGTAGCAAAGTCTCTTTCTTGCTGAAATATAATTGACATAGAACATTATATTAGGTATATGACCTAATAGTTCCTCTTGGAGAGCCCGGCAAGCTACTGCGAGTATGCCGCCTGTATGGCAGAGCCTAGCAAGCTACCCATGGAGTATTCAATATGCTAAAAACAATGACAGCAAGCCTCACAAAGGAGACATTACTGGTGCCCGCTTGAGCAAATTGATGAACAACAGGACGAAAGTGCTACAGTGCTATATGATCTAATGACTTAATATATGCAGGTTGTAAAACAATCACCACAAAAATTTTAATTACCATTCATGAATACCCATATTTGTAACTTTTTAAAAAAATTTTACCATGTTGGATAAGTTACTCTTTGAACAACTTTAAAATACATCACACAATATTGCTAACTGTAGTTGCCATTTGTGTATATATATATCCAGGAGCTGCTGATCTTACAACATTTTGAGTTATACTTTTGCTTCATTTGGTAGGACATAACATTTCTTTGGATCATTATTGTTGTTGTTTTGAATGAGTGGAAGCATCTGTTAGAGTGACATTTCCTTATTTTCTCTTCTGTTAAAGAATCTTACATATGTTTGCTCATAGTTACAAACACTTTTACTGGGTTCAAAATACTAAGAAGTATTTTTTAAATCCTAGTCACAGAACTATTCTGTTCTCAGAAGAGCAGAATAAACAATGTTTATACTAGGAAACAAAATAAACACAAACTGAAAGAATGACATTTTGGACCAGGTAAGAAACAGAAGGGAGTGGGAAAAAAAAAACTGCGTGAGAGTTTGCATTATGTCTGTGTGTCTGTGGGTTTTCTGACTTTTTGCTTCCTCCCACTCCATCCTCAAAAGGAAGAAAACAAAGGAAGCAGGTGATAGGTGTGGGTGACAAATTTTTCAGAGGAATAGATGAAGCAAAACAGACCTATGTTAATGCTGGTGGAAAAACTATAAAAAGAATCAATAAACAGCTGCTTAAAAGCAGAATAGAAACCTCGGGTTTTCATTTAAAAAGATAAAAGACAAAAGATCTTTAATCTTTCATCAATAAAAATAGCAATTAGCTTTACTTTAAATTTCTCAAGAGAATTAAAAGCATATAATATGTTGTTGAAATAAAGAGATACCTACTTAACTTGTTCAGTGTTCTGGGATTTTGGATTGGTGATTTGGTTCATAGTAAACCTGCATATGTTATAGCTGAGAAGTATCAGCAATTGAAACTGTTGGTCAACGATACCCTGATTCCCTGATCCATTTGCAGTTATTAGAGGTCTCTTTCTGGATCATCTTGGGTTTCTGCTAACGATCAAGAGCGGTGTGTTATGATGGTTTGTGTGTGTGGCAGAGGTGGGGGTGAGGGACAAGGAGAGGAGTTTTTCCCAGCAGCACTATGGGTTCTGGAGGCCTTCCCCTGATAATTGATCTGACTGTGCAGGCTGACAGCTCAATGCTTAATCCTAAAACTGTGGGGCTGTTCAGAGTCCACGTGGCAGTGCTCAGGGACTACCACAGCTACTGCAAGCATGCAGAGCTAAGGGTTGGGGGCAGTGGGAGGAGGCAAATTGTATTAGCGACTAAATTTCAGGGTTTATATATGTCAAGATTGTGTTCTAGCCCTTTGAACTTTCACCCTGGCCGTACCAAATAACTCAAAGGAAATCTTTTAGCATAAAGATAACATAATTATTAAGTGTTTAAGACAACTTAGATTAAAAGAAGAACCTTTTAATGGGTGGGTCTTAATCTGTCATTATGTTTATTTCATTGCTGTCACTTGAATATTGTTACATATATATTCTCTTTGTAGGTGTAAAAATAATTTTTTTCTTTAAATTTTCAGATCAATGTTATTGACTTTTGACTACCCACAGCCTGCCACAGTCCTCCCTCCACTTGCCCCCACCTCCATACTTCCTCCTCAGCCTTTATCTTCTCTCTCCTCCCTTTGCTTCCCTCTCTCAATGGTCTCCTAAAGTTCCCATATTGTTCCTGTCATCATTGTATCACTGTATCACTGTAATTCTGTTGATCATTGAGTTACTCTAGTGGGTTCTAGAGTAATTCGTCCTAGCCCTGAAATTTTAGCAGCCTCTCTTTACTTGTTCTTCCCAGTGGTGCCACATTGGAGGCTCTTTCAGGGTAAGGGGAATGAGACCACCATTGTTACTGTATTTGGCATATCGAATATGGCACGGAGAGCTTGCCAGGCTCTGCCATCTGAGCAGGATGCTCTTGGTACCTTGCCAGGTTCTCCAAGAGGGAGAACTAGGCTATAAGAGGTTGCATGGACTGCCATATGGCAAAATAATGCAACAATGAGGAATGACATTTGAAAGAACTCTATTTTTTTTTATTATTTTTTATTTATTTTTTATTGAATCACCATGTGGAAAATAACAATGCTTTCAGGCTTAAGTCTCAGTTATATAATGCTGAAACAACTATCCCTTCACCAGTGCACATATTCCACCACCAAAAAAACCCCAGTATACCTCCCATAACCCACCCACCCACCCCCACCTGTGTAACTGATACATTTCACTTTACTTTCTCTTTACTTTGGTTACACTCAATATTTCAACAAAAAACTCATTATTATTGTTAGGAGTTCCCCACTAGAGTCAGACCTGCTGTGAAGAGATATGAGGTCGTGTGGCCACAATAGCAGCCGCGCAGTTTTGGATTTCTGTATTTAAGCAACTAAGTCCAGGGAAATTTCTTCCAGAAGTTGGACCATTGCAAGCTTGTATCTCTCATTAGTGGTCCTCATAATATGGCAGTCGCCATGCCATTCCCCCCCACCCCCCGCAAGGAAAAGGCGAGAGAGTAAAACCTTTCCCCTCCTGGGCAGGCATGAGGCCGAGGCTTAGTTCTCAGTCTGGAGACATTTATGCAAGGAGATACCAGTACCAAAAGTAGTTTAGCTGGCCTCTGGAATCAAGCTTGTGCAGCTGCAGTGAGGCTGCACATGTGCAGCCCCCGGGATCACATCTTGGTGGAGAGCAGGGCCTGAAAGAACTTGAAATGATACCACAGGACAACATATTATTGTTGTTATAAATGACTTTAAATAACATTCTATGTAACATGAATTCATTTTTAAAGTAGTTTTATTTTCTAGATGGGCTGCTTAGGGAAAAAGAAAACATCTTTAATTCATCAATTTAAAATCAATGCCAGTTCTCTTTTACCAGGTTTTCATAAGTATTTATATCTAACTAAAATTCTGACACTAGACATAATTAATATGGGGTTTGAAAAGTAAATGACTGTATGCCGAAGGAGCAATAAACTACGTTTATATAGAAAAAAGTCTGACTAGAGTTAAAGTTCAACACATTAGTTTCCTGTAGAGGAACTTTTATAAAGGGTCTTCTACTTTAATTCTGACTCCAGAAACATCCTTAACCAGAAAACAGAGCATTAATTTTTCATAAGCCTTCCAGGGTTCTCTCAGTAATATTTCTTTTTAACTTTTTACGGGCTTCATAAGTGATCTCAACAACACCAAAAATTTTTATATACAGCTTTCTAAATCCCTATGTTTATAATTCTAGTCCTAAATTTTAAGATATCTCTTGATCCATAGACTAACTGCCTACTGGATATTTTTATTTCCTGGAATTTCTGGGTTATGAATGCAACATGTTCAAAATATAACTATTTTTTCCCGACTTCCTCTTTCATTTGTATTACATTATCAGTTCATCCAGTTATTTAAGACTCAATGCTGGGTGTCTTGCTTCATTTGTCTACCCTGCTCTTTATCCCAATGCCAAAACATGTATTGAATTCTGTTGATTCTATCTCTTTTGTACCTTTTATATCCATCTTCTTTCCATTTCCACCACTACTGACTTAGTGCAAGACCTCATTATCCTGGTTTAGACTGGTTCAATAATCTCCCTGCAGGCAGCCTTGACCCTCTCTAATCCATACCTGACACTACAGCTAGAGCAATCTTTTAAAATGCAAATTTAATCATCTTATTTCTCTGTTTAAATCCTTCAGATAGCTTATTTCCTACAGGTTAAAGTCCAAATGCTTTTGAATGGCATACAACTACATTTCCATGCTTTCTCATCCAAGGTCATCTCTTACCTCTGCACCCTCTTTTCAGGCATCCAAACCTGAAGACCCAAACTGAGTCATCATAGAGCTTTGAGTTCTTAGAGTTTTTGCACAACTCAGTTCTTATTTCATTTGTTCTTTCTCTCTTTATAAAGTTTCTTAACTCTTCATCCATTTCTCAAATTCCTACTACCACATACTATTTTGCTTATGACAAACTTCATATCAAATCAAGGTTCTTCAGAAAACAATACCAATAATGTGTATGTATATAAGATATTTAAACATATAGAATACATATGCATATGATGAATATAATAATTTCTGCTTGTATAGCTATGAGGCTAGTAAGTTCAAAGTCTACAGAAAGAGCCAGCATTATAGTACATCTATAAATAGCCACTTTTCCTATTAGAATGCAATCAAAAAAGAGGCAATGTCGCAGATGAAACCTGGAGACAATTAACTAGAGGATTTCCTTCTTATTCAGTAGAAAGTCAGACAAAAACAGGATTTTGACTAAACAAATGAGGTGCACCCGAAATGTGTGTGATCTGCATTACTCAGATGTATAAAGCAAATATTAATTTCATCCAATACACATCCTCCTAGAGAAACCCAGAATATTTTCATCAACTTCTGGATACCCTATGACCTTACCAAAATGACACATGAAATTAGCCAATTTGTTGCCAGTGAAGTGATTGTTTATATTCCAGAAGTTAGTTGATTATTGTTACAATGTGGCATAAACACATCCATTACATGTGTCTATTTTTCATAATATTTTTTACAACTGTGTATGTCATTCTCTGCTAACAAGTATGAGATCCATGTAGAAAGGAATCATAGTCAACACATTCATTAGACATTCAATTTTGAAATATAAAAAAACCCCAAATATGTATTTAATATACATAGTCTCTTGCCCGCACGCCTGGGTGTCTTTCCTAGGGCCCATCAGAGCGGATGGGCTCCAGCTTCCCTCTCCACCCCAAGCAGAGCTCCCAGCAGCCAAAGAACACCGGAACCTAGCTACAGCCATGCTGGAGGCATCCTCTCCACACTTTAGGACAGGCCTCATGCATGAAGGTACCAGCAGAGGAACCCAGGTGTGTGTAATCCCATCAATGGCCAACATCCAGATACTTAAAAGCAAGCTCTCAGAGGCGATATCTTTAGCCTTCTTCTCCCTCTGGGAGAAACTGGCCATCTTCTGAGTTTCCTGCCCACATGGAACAGCCTTGCAAGCTTCCCATTTTGTATTCATATGCAAAATCCAGTAACAAGCTGGATCTCATTCCCCTGACACTGAAGAGTCCCCAGTGCAACATTGTTGGGAGGGCAGAGTTGAAATGGACTTCTAAGATCTCAGGGAAAGGACAAAATGAGATGTTACTGAGCCCGGCTGAGAAATCAGTGATTAACGGGATTTCGTGATTCGTGATTCGTGACAATTTTATACGGTTAAAATTTGATATGAATAATATTTTTTGTGAAACTATATTATACTGGCAGGTAGTAATAGTTGCAAAAGCAACTAAATATGGCACTATAAAAAGAACTTACATTTTTTGAATTATGCTATTTCATTTGATTTTCACATTAATCACACTTATGTACAAACATCTGACTTTTTGTTTTTACCTAATACAGCAACTGAGGCCCAGAGAAATTATGGATTTGACTACTACCGTAGAATTAGCAACTGACACTGCCAGTATTTTTGGATTCTGTCTATTTGATACTGTCCCTCCTTCCAACAGTCAGTTTTTAATAAAAGCTTGTTCAACTCTCTTATTTTGTGATTTTTTTTTTGCTAAGTGCCTCTTACTTGGTTATTAATTTTCAGACTCTCACTATACATGGTGAAGCAATATGCTGTCACTTGGAGCAATATGTTGGAACATGCTACTGCTTGACTCATTTCCAATTTTCAATATCTGTAAAAAATGAAAGTGGTTCAAATAGCTGCAAATTAAAGCATAGTTTAAAACCACTGTATCATATCAAGCCTATCTCTGATTTGGTTTGCTGCCTATGCATGGGTGATCCATCAAAGTTTCAAATTAGAAAAAGTCTCGCAGCCGGTCAAAGAATTTTCTGACAACATGACCTTCTAAATACTTCTTAGACTAAATAGATGTGTTTTCCTCTCAATGTTTCAAATCCAGATTCTTTCAATGGAGGCTAATTTCTTCAGGGGAAGCGCATTGGAGTTCATCATTTAATTAAATTGGTATTTGCATTTATGAAGCAGAAGTAACCAAGGGCAAGGGCATCTATTCATATATGGACTATAATTCTCTAGCAGAGAGCTGCCCATCAAGGATGTAACACTGAGACTCTGTATCCTGTGGACAGTACATGGTATTCCTGACGCACTGCCTTTGCCTGCTTGCTGAGCAGTGTCAAATTTCACAGACCTCAAGGTATGAAAGGAATCTACTGAAATGTGGTAGAATTTGGTCAGTATTTTTTTTATCCTTTCTGAAAATCCATATTATGTTTATGTTCAGTAAACACTAATAAAATCAGTGTTGCTATATAAATATTCCTTGTCACAGTATACACTCGATATCATATATCTACCTATTTAGAAACAAGCGAATAACTAACTGAAGCTTTGTTCTTCAGAATGATAATTAGATTGCAAATACAATCTCATTTCTAGCCAAATATCCATATTCCTCCATTAAGCTAATTTTCCAACCTTTAGTTATATGTCTGGAATTCTATATAATAATCCCTCCAGCATATATTATTTTATACAGTCAACTCTACAAATTTCTATCTCTCGTTCCCCCTATTCTCATAGCAATTTTAATTTTTTAAGCATCAAACACATAGTGGGTGAGCTTTTAAAAGACATTATACGTTTCTGGCATAATGAGAACAGTTATCATAGTTCTTTTAGCAAGGATTGCCATATTCTTAGTCATGAATGGGAAGAATGCTTCTTTAAGACAAAGGGTAAGTATCCTAGGCATTGTGTGGTAGTTAAAAATTTTTAATTGTGCAACTGAAGGAGAAAGCTAGGGGTTATTTTCCTGGGAGATCTATCAGGAAGTTGTATGAAGTTGAAATAAATGATTAGAAGTCTCAGAAAAATGCAAAAATGTGAGAACCAGAGTGGAAGGAGGGCAGGACGGTAGCCTGCCATAGCTGTGAAGGGAGTTTAGATTTCTTTTTACTAATGACTGGGATATATAAGCAGAGTGAAGGCTATAAAGATAAAATAATCTGGTTGATAAGATTGGCACTTTTTATAAAAGCATATGAAGCACAGTGTCTGATGAAATTGCACTTCACAGTACTCCTAGTGGGTATGACTTTCTAAACATGAGAAATTATACATAATGGAAAATGCCTAATGGTTATGATATATGATTGACTTTAGTCTACTCGAAGGTCTGTGAGCACTCAGTGATAAGACAAACGGATGTGGCGGTGGGTCTGTCAGGTTCACCATAGCTCTGATGACTCAGGAGTATAACTAGAAAGGCTTGTACAAATCCATACATGCACTTGTAAATTGTACCACAAGACTTACAGATCTAGGAGAAAATTGTATTAGTCTAAGCGGTCATAGGAAGTCATATTTTTCATTTTGATTATGTTTTGTGCAATGTTTGGTTCACTTTTATGATTTACACCATTTATTTAATCCACAGTGTCCAAATCCATTCTGAATAAGTGCTTTTTTTTTGGTTAATCTGTATTGAAAAACATAAAAAGAGTCAATAAAAACAACACCTCGAAACTAATACTCCCATAATAGGAAGAACAAAGTAAACCAAATCAGCTAGAAAAAATATAGTTAATATGAAAGGAAAAGTCATAAAAATATAAATTTTATATTAAGTGCAAAAAGTGGTCATTATCTTATAGAATGTAAATTATTTGTTCTATTTTAAGCTGCTTGTGTGAAAAATTCAGAGACATAGCAATTAAATGGGTTCCAATTAATAGTGGAAAAAACACATGCAAAATTTAAGCAGAAAGAATGATTTTAAATATTGTTAATGTAACAATAATTGAAGTGCAAAGCTAACAATAATCTTGAATTTCTGGAGAGTATTTTTTACAAGGCACAAACAGGTTTATGCTAATGGATGGGATACAGTGTGATAAGATGCTTCAATAGCTTCACAATGCTAGGACAAAGGCCATAAGATAAAATCGATGTATATCTCGATTTCTAAATCTTGTTATGTGTAAAAGTGGTTTAAAAAATCATTTGTCTCATAAAAAGTCACATGTTCCTTTAATGAAAAGCAGAGTGCATCTGAGTACAATTTCTAGCTTTAATCTGGTCCCTAATAAAAAGAACATTTTATATAAATATGAAGCAGATAATTGATGAGAAAGAGAGGATGTGTAAATCTAACAAAGTTTCTTTTCTTTTGGCCCTGATGCAGAAGTTATCAAGCTGCATGGTAAATGTTAGAAAGGCAAAGTATGGCTTTATCTCTAATTTACAGAAAGCTGTCATGGATGATACTCGCACTCAACCGAAAGAGCAAAGCAATTGATGGATATTGGCCTAAAGCCCTGGAGCAGTGCATGCACTTTAAAAACATTTTAACTTTAATTTAAATATTCAGGATTGTTGAAAGAGTCATCTACTTAAAACAGTGTAAACTATCAGTAAAAGAATTAGTTATTAGCAAGGACAAAAGCCAAAATGTAATAAAATTGAGTGAAAGTGTTTGTTTGTGAAGATGAAAAGACAAATCTTACTCTAGACCAAGAACTATAATTTCAAAATTGTACTTACCTTTCTTTTTTTACAGATAGTGACTATCTCCCTAACGCTGGCCCCACCCCCAAGATTCTTGATCAGTTAATTATTTCTTTAGAGAAGCTTACTGTCCTATAGATTAAGCTGTGCTTAATGAGCCATTCCACACAGCACACTCTGTGAAATGTTAATATTAAGCTCACAGTGCTAAACCTATACATTGTGATTAATAGATTCTGCCTAGATAGGTATAAAAAGGTTCGAGTTTTAATTTGTGATAAAAATTACAATTTACCTTAAAATATATTGTCTTTAATTCTGTTACATATAATTTACTTTGATTATTAACATGGTTTATTCCTGTGATAATTATAACTACTACTTTATACTTATTTTATACTTGTATTCCTCTTATACTCCATGAAGACCAAGTAAAAATGAATTAAGCAGAGTTGACTTTTGAAGTTATGTGAGTTCCAATTGGAGTGTGGACTGTGGGCCACTCTCTCACAAACCAGATTTTGTATGACTGGGTTCTTCCGTATCACCCTTTGGTCTTCACTATTCAAGAAATATCTCTTTCACTATGATTACACACTCGAATATACCCACTGTTGCCTTATCCTGGGAATAATATCACCCTATAATCATGTTCTTTTTGATTGTTTTGACTTTCAATCCACTATGTATAGTTAGTTTATATGTGAATTCAAGATTTTCACAGAATTTTATAGAGGGACATAAGATTTTGTTACAGAAAGATCTAGGTCTTTCTCATGGCTCCTTCCTAATCATATGTTTCCTTGAGCTGCCTAGAAACAGGTTAGACAGGAACTGAATTTTTTGGTTTGTTTAATTTTTGGCTTTGCATTATACCTGGTGATGTCCAGGGCTTACTCCTAGCTCTTTGCTCAGGGATCACTCCTAGCATGACTCAGGAACCTTATAAGGAATGGACCCCAGTAGGCTGCACACATGGCAGATGCCCATATTGGTCTATTGCTCTGACCCCCTGGAACTAGATAGTTTTAAAAGAACCTTTCTACCTTGGTGGAGATAAGAACACTTTGGTGGTGGAACTGCTGTTAGAATATTAAATAACTGAAATAACTGATTGTGAAGAACTGTGTAAATCATGATGCTTAAAAGTTTTTAACATTAAAAATCATCATCATCATCATCATCATCATCATCATCATCATCATCATCATCATCCTGTTGGTTGTCGAATTTCTCGAGTGGTCTCAGTAACATCTCCATTAGTCCTAGCCCTGAGATTTTAGAAGCCTCTCTTTACTCGCCCTTCCCAATGGTGCTGCATTGGAAGCTCTTTCAGGGTCAGGGGAATGAGACCCAGCAT
The DNA here is from genome assembly GCF_027595985.1 of Sorex araneus. NCBI lineage: Eukaryota > Metazoa > Chordata > Mammalia > Eulipotyphla > Soricidae > Sorex > Sorex araneus. The sequence goes on along the minus strand of NC_073305.1, from coordinate 120,314,722 downwards.
TGTTACTTGTTTTGGCATATGAATACACAATGGGGAGTTTGCGAGGCTTTCCTATGTGGGCAGGAAACTCTCGGTAGCTTGCCAGGTTCTCCCAGAGGGAGAATTAGGCTATAAGATGTTTTGCGGCTGGAAACATTAAAAATAATAAATAAATAACTGAACCCTTCTGGCCTAGTGGTACCCAGTTTACTGCCTTCCTGACAGTTCAATCTCACCCTGACTGGATTATTGCTCACTCCTTTTTCAAGTGCCTAAGTTATACAATCTAAAAGAGAAATTTTGACTTGATAACGAAACATCTTGGGAACTGGTAGTACAGTGTGTTGGGTGTTTGTCTTGCACCCTTCAAACTGAGGTTCTATTCCTGGCACCCCATGTGATACCTTCAGTTGTCCAGGAGTGATCCTTGAGCACACAATAAGAAGTAAGCCCTGAATACAGTTGGGTTTGACACCAAGACAAAATAAAATGAAAAACAATAAAAAACATATTATTTTATCGTAGAAACATATTTGGGGGATGAAGCGGATCTGGAGAAATAAGACAGAGGGTAGGGCTCAAACCCCAGGCAGCCATGTGCAAGGCAAGTACCTCACCTGCTGTACTATCTCTCTGGTCCCATACAAGACACTTTATTTGAAATTATCAATTGCTTTAGTAATCATCTTTATGATTCTAACAATGTGAAGTTGGAAAGGAATTGCAGGAAGAAAGTTAGAAAAAAAAAAGCAGAGTTCTCAATACAACAAATACTTTCTGATGTCTACCACTTACTCAATATATTCAGATAATCAGTATCTGTGAAACTTCTAATATGAAATTCTTTCAGGTAATAGTCTCTTTCTTCACAGATTAAGATTCCGGCTGGTCACTGCCATTCCTCTTTTCTTTTTACTCTTAATACCTTCCACTTTTAACTCTCTAAACTTTAACCCCACTATCCTAATTATTTACTTTCAGCTTGTATAAGCTCAGGCCTGAAAGACAAATTTCTAGCTGTGAATCCTCACAGTAATTTGCTCCAAGTTCCCTTCTGACTGCACTGCTTTATGTTTCAGAAGTCTTTAGTAAGTATAAACCTTTGTTTATAGGACTCTATCCTGAAAATTCCTTTTAAAATACTGGCCTTCTTCAAGACTCTTTTATTATATCTGGAAGCTAAGGGAAACAGACACGTAAACAAATAGTGAAAGAAACCATATGATGCTGGATATAATTTCATAGTAATCTACAAAGAGCATTTCTATCACAAAGGGGAAAATGCATCATTTCAATGTGTCTAAAATTATAAACACATATATAAAAATGGATAAATTTTCTACCTTGTATAAAGTGTCTTCTTTATCCTTTAACATTGTTATTTGCCCTTTACTAAGAAATTTGGTTGAATTGCTGTAATTCTGAATATACATTAGTGAAGAAGGCGCTACTCACAAAGAATTGCCATTTTTCAGTAAAAACAGATGTTAACAATTTTACAAGGACATTGTGTGCCATAAAGGAGAAGGACTAGGATCACTGAGATTTATGATAGTCTTTTCTTACCAAGCTTCTAAAAAGGATTGAGAGTAGAATAGCAACTTCATATAATCATGTGCCAATTTATTAAATATCATATCCATTTTTATAAGCCTATCTGCAATTCAGCTGAGAAAAAGTAATCAACATTTTAATTATCTTTTAGGACAAGCACTGCTTATTAAGAAGTAAGTGTACTTACTATTTGGTCCATTGATTAATATATAATAACATATTTCTCTTATGATGACCTTTTATTATTTTAAGTGTTAATGACAGCAAAAACAAATCAACCAAAAAGTTAATGGACAGCAGTGCATTTATTTCATTGATAAATTCCTAAAGCAATAAAGTGGCAAATAATCTGACATTATACCACAAGAAATCCGTACTTTTAACATTTTACATATTTAAAAGAAAGGAGATGTGTATATCTAAAATAGGTATCCATTATGCTATTTAAACAATATATTTTTGAAACAAAGTACTAAATTGTTAAAATTTTTCAATTTTTTTTTTATTGTTAAACCAGCACTCCATACATGTGTATCAGTCAGTTTTCTTTTTTATGTTTATTGGGTCATGCCCAGCAATGCTCAGGCCTTTCTCCTGGTCCTGCTCTCAGGGATCACTTTAAATCAAGCCTATATGGGGCCTGGGGGAATCAAACCCAGGTTGGCCCATATGCATGCAAAGCAAGCACCCTACCCACTGAATTATTGTTCTTTTCCTGTATGAATCACATCTCTATAACTGTATCACAGTCATCCTGTTGCTCATCGATTTGCTCAAGCGGGCACCAGTAATGTTTCCATTGTGAGACTTGATGTTATTGTTTTTGGCATATAGAATATGTCACGGGTAGCTTGCTAGGCTCTGCCGTGCAGGCGAGATACTCTCGGTAGCTTGCCAGGCTCTCCAAGAGGAACAGAGGAATCGAACCAGGTCAACCACGTGCAAGCTCTACCTGCTGTGCTATTTTTCCTATATCAGAATTTCTTTTAGGATGAAGAAAATTCTACTCTATTGAAGTATTCCCACTACTCAATACTTACTCTCTCTCTTTTATTTTAATTTTCATTATTTAAATAAAATATATAAATATGTAATGTATATAAATATAAAAATAAATAAAGCTCTTTTTTAGTTTTATAAAGCTGTTCAGGATTGGTATATTATCTTTTTATAGCCCATCAGAACCCTAATGCAATGTATGTTCTACGTGCCAATATAACTAACCTGAGTAGGTTAAATTAAAGTTATTTTTGTCTACACAATCAGCAACACTAAAAGTTTTGAAATAATTGTCTAAAAATTTATGAACACCATACTCAAGTTTCTTTCTATAAACATTCTAATCATGATTATAACTATTTTTCTACAGAGAATGGTAATTCTAAATTTAGTTGTTTTGGGTATTTTTTACATTGTTTTGTGGGTTTTTTCCCCTTAAAATAAATAACTTGTTTGGGAATTCTTTCCTTCAACTAATTTCTATTATAAAGAACACTACGTCAGTAGAGTGATCAGATACTAAAGAAATGAAAGATCCTAACAACCTTAAATTATCTAACAAGTATATTTTCCAAATTGTAGCTAATTTATGATATTAGGAATTGCTAGTCATAATGATAAATCAACAACCAACGATGTCAGTACTAAATAGGCAAAGAGAATGCGCATAGCCTGCAAGGAAGAGTTATCAACCATTTTCCCCATGCAGAAAACATTTTGGCTGCTAGTATCTGTAAGGAGAGTAACTTTCCTAGAGAGAAAAACATTCCAAATATACCACCACTCACCCATTATCCCCCCACCCCCCATCTGCCTCCTCCACCCCCACCCCTGTCTAAGGAGGACACTAAGTGTAAGGAAGAGGTCACTGAACAAAGATCAAAAGAAGTCTGCAGCTGTTCTATTCTGGTTGTCCCAGGGTGTTCTTTGATGTCTATGTAAGTGTTTTGGCTAAAATCAGAATCCTGTGGAGAAAAAGCCACTCCCTTCGCTCCAGTTGTTTTACAAGTCCAACACAGAAGTTGAAAACTAGGTAAACTCAGGTATGTATGCTATTGAAACACTCAGAGTTAACAGCAAGCTTCTTATTTTAGAGAAATGTGGTCAATGATAAAACAGAAATTTTGCACACATTGTGTTCTCTTAATGCTGTATAAAAAGTTCCTGCAAGAGAACCGAGATTCCAATAATAAAAGTTGTCCTTTCAAATTGTTTGTACTTCTTGTTACTTAAAATCATCTAATTTCTTAAATTTAGTTTTTATTGTAGTTAAAGTTAACATGGTTACAATATTGTTAAGATGTCTGCGTTTAGACCATAAAATAACTACATTTCTACCACCAACGTTGTCACATCTCTGTTTTTTCCTTCCTTCTCCCTCCTCTATTACTTAACAGTTCTGTTGTCCAAGGGATTGTTATCATTAGATACTGTCTATTTCCTTGCTTTGTTTCTTTATATGCCACACATGAGCAAGCTCATCTGGTATTTGTCCTTCTGACTTATTTCACTTAGTATAACACCCTCTATCTCTAGTCCACATGCATGCAAGGCAAGCACCCTACCCACTGTATTACTCTTTCCCTGCATAAATCAAATCTCTATGCTTATTATTTATTTTTACTATATCAGAATTTCTCTCTGAATGAATAATATTCCACTCTATTGAAGAGTCCTCTGTTATTCACTGCTTACTCTCTTTATATCTCTTCAGAACACTAAAACAATGTCCATTGACGTCAAGCTAGATAAATTTAATATGCTTAGTCACCATTATTGTATGATGCCACTATGCATTGCCTAATTCAACTAATATTTTATGTATTTTCAAACTCAGAAATTATTTTATTGAGATATGTAATTTTTGATAACAGTTCTTGAAATATAAAATCTCTAACTATGGGAGAAAAAAGTGCCTACATGTGTTTATGAATTTAGTCTCTTATTTTCACAGATTATCGAATATTCATTTCCTGAATTTTTAAATGCAGTAATTGTGCCTGTAGGTTCAAGCAGACCAAAGTAACACAAATCTGGTACCCAGTACCACATTTATATAGTCAAAATGAGATAGAAAGTAATTATTGAATAACTCAAGCAAGAAACTCCTATCCCTCAATTCCTTTAACTATTTGGCTAATAGGTTTCTGTCTGAAACATCCCTATTAATTATAGCACTTCACACTTCAGTCTGACTGTGGGGACTTGTCAATTCAATGACATTAGTCTGTCCTCTGTGCATACAAATGCCCACATAGCAAGCAATGTATGCCTGCTAAAGAGTGACTATCCAGGTACCTTTAAACATAAGTGAGGTAATCCAAACAATAGCATTACAAAGTGGGTCTGTTTAATTTCTGTTTTAGAGCCCAAGAAACTCACGACCAAGAAGCCAACCTGCTTCCTCAACTGGGAAATTTCACCTAATCTCTGTGACACCAAAGGAACATGGTATTTAGAAAGTGTTTGATTAATGGGAGCAATGAAGACCTCCACTATAGACCATATATGAAAAAGATGACCTAAGGGCTGTAGTTTATTCTGAAACTCATTATATCTACATTTATATTATATGACTAGAGACTGACTGACTATGTAGATAATACTCAGATCAAAAGACAGAAGACAGAGCATTATTTGCTTTCTTACAAAGAATTTGAAAAGAAAAAAATGTCTTTTTATCATAGTTTAAATTTGAGCACCCTTCATCTGCTAATTTGCGATTTATAAACATGCGTTTTATGACAATTTCTGGGCAGACATTTACTTCAAAAGTAATTAAGAAAAACATTTGTTTCATTTCAGCTTTTTTTAAAATTGAATTATCATGAGATACATAGTTACAAAGATGTCATGATTGGGTTTCAGTCATCAGTCATACAATGTTCCAACATCTGTCTCTTTACCAATATGTTTCCCACCACCAATGTCCCCGGTTTCCCTCCTGCCCTGCCATCACCCCTCAGCCTGCCTTTATGGCAGACTTTTCATTTCTCTCTCTCTCTCTCTCTCTCTCTCTCTCTCTCTCTCTCTCTCTCTCTCTCTCTCTCTCTCTCTCTCTCTCTCTCTCTCTCTCTCTCTCCTCCCCCCGCCCCTGCCACCCTTCCTGGCTTTATGGCTTGCAATATAGGTACCAAAAGGTAATAATGCATATCATTTACTTCCTTTCAACACTCACTTTTTGTCAAGAGTGTGATTTTGTCTCCCCCACCCCAAAACAAAGCAAGGATTTATTAAAGTTAACTATCCACTATCCAGCTTTCTTAAAACTTTTGGATGCATTTTATTTTCTTTCAAGGTGCTATTCTGATAAGTTAGTTTAGATATAGGAAAATAAGTTACAACTACTTGTTTTAATGAAAGCAGAAAAGGACTGAATTTTTGAACCAAATACGAAGCATGAGATCTGGCTTATCTAAGATTTTTGTATATTATTCCTGCCCTGTGCCAATCACCCCACATGAAAGTATCCATTTAGTGGCTTGATGAGGGGTTTTAAGGACCCAAGGCATAGGTCACTGATATAATATCCTTCATGGCTAACCTCTGTTGAAAGGTGACTTTTTGCTCTTGATTTCAAGGACAGCCTTGACATACCTGACACAGTGACAGCCTGACACAGTGACAGCCACATACTGAAAATCCTGGCCAGTGTATTCAGTATCTTCTATGGGATACTAACTGAATAACTATCCCCAGGGAATTCCCTTGCCTTATATCCTTAACCTGTATCTGAAGAGACAGAGGTGAGGATATTGAGGCTGAGTTTGGGAGGAAGTTAAGAGAAATGTGAAAGGCAAAGGGCCAAGCAGCATTGTCATCAGGCATTAAAATTTCCCCATCTGTTAATCTGGACACCAAGCACTAAATTTCAAAGCAGAAAGATTAGCCTTAGTGAGTTGCCTGTTTTTCCCAAGTAAATTTGTCTCAACATTGTAGCCTCAATTTTACAAAAATGAATGAAAGTTATACTCACGCTTCACATTTGATAAGCAGGAAGAAAAGGAATAGTATACTGTTTTACCACTATTTTGTGGATGTCTTAGAACTTCCCCACATTTGATTTGGGGTCATGTCCAATAGTGTTTAGGGCCTACTCGAAGTTTGGGGCTAAGTAAGGAGGAAAATGGAGGCCCGTAAGTGCTCAAACCTTTGAGATTTCTGGTTCAATACAGTTCTTAAACAGTCTTATGTACAGGTCTCTTCACAATTAAAAATTAATTCCAATATTGGTCATTATTTTTCTGTTTTAAATGCTTATCGAGAGTGGTGACTGAATCTTAGTCTAATCTACAGAAAGGCAACATTCTTTTTGTTTCAAGAAATGCTTTCTTTCACCTTAATAAAACATAAAATAAAATTTATCCTGCTGGACAGAAATTAAAATACAATGTTTAAGAAAAAAAAATTTCAAATCATGTAGGGTATCTTTGGTGACAAGTTACAGAGCCTGCCACTTTACAGAACTGATGAACATGTCTGTTAAAAATCTTATTTGAATATTCATTCTCAAACCATCTCCACTTTTGAATCTGGAAATGTATAGGCCACAGAACTTGCTACAGTTTAAAACAGTGGTATTACTGCTTCTTTCTTAGGTCAGCAATACAGACAATACGTTGATCTCTGGGACACTCATTCAGCAAAACTTCATTCAACAAAAATTTATTGTGCACCTCCTGAGTGCTCAGCATTTTACGTTTCCGTCAGACTATACTACTTGCCATTCCTCCCACATACCACCCTTTCTAGTCTTCATTCCTTTGATCATACCAACTCCTCTGCCCAGATTACTCTCCCATATCACATCAGCCCGTATATCTCTGTTCAGATCTTAGCCATTCTTCAAGGCCAGCTAAAAATGCTTCTTCCTTTTGAAATCATTTATTATTCCCTGTGGCAGGAAATAGTTTCTCCCTTTAGCATGCCCTATAGAATCTTATCTGTATCCAATGACATAATTTGTGGTGTCCAATGCAAAATGAAAAAGAAATTCCCCTTGTTCAAAATTTAATCAGAATTTCAAGAGAGTGACAGCAGAGCATTAAACCAAGTGTGGGCCCCCGCTAAGCACCAGGCCCTGAGAGACTTCACAGGTCACACACCCATGAAACCAGGCCTGTCTGTGCCTCCCCAAAGCACTAATTGCTATCCATTTTGTTAATGCATGAGCTATTTTTACACAGAGATTGACTTTTCTTTTTGAATATACTGCAGGCTCCTTGAGAAAAGTGTCTGCATATATTCCCACAGTAAAAGTCTTACAAAGTATTGGATATTCTAATCTGTGCTACTAAAATGTAGTCTAAAGACTGACATCACCTGGGGCTTGTTAGAAATGCAGAAGCTCAGACCAGACCCTAGATCAAGGGAATCAAATCCACATTTCACAATAGCTCCCTGTGATCTGTATACATATTTAGGTTTGGGACATTGTGAAATGAATAAAGTAACAACTCTCTAGAAGAGAAGGGAAAACGATCTGTTGAGAGCAATATTTATTCCTTTATATGGCACGGAGAAGAGATTTCTGCTCTTCTTAAAAGAGAGGATCCAGGGTTATTAAAAGTTCTTACCCTGCCTTTCAATTCTCCCAATATTTCTTTCTTTTGAGAAAAGGTAATACTTTTTCCTTTGTCTCATCAGGGATATATGGAATAGCTCTTTTAGCTTGTAAAAGTGGTGCTTGTAAAAGAGAGATTTAGAAATACTAGTCTGGAACTTATAATCTCTCTCTCTCTCTCTCTCTCTCTCTCTCTCTCTCTCTCTCTCTCTCTCTCTCTCTCTCTCCCCCTCACCTTGCCTTCCCCATCTCTCCTGTTTCTCTTTATCCAGTGCTTTCTTGTACTTTGGTTGTCAATGACTCATTCATATCATTAAATAAGTGGTCGCCTGTTGTAGGACTGTCATAGCACTGCTCCCCTGTTGTTCATCAATTTGCTCGTGCAGGCACCAGTAGCATCTCCATTGTGAGACTTGTTACTGTTTTTGGCATATCGAATATGCCACGGGTAGCTTAGTGGTCATAAAACATGATAAATGTTGCATAAAAGAGCAAAAGAGGCTTAAGTGGTTTGATACTTCAGATTTCACTGAAAAACTCAAGAGACAACAAGTCTATTGTAATGTCTACTTTTCAGGGTGTTTTGTCATTTGTATTTGGGCCACACTCAGAGGTGCTTAAAACTTATTCCTGGCTCTGCAGTTAGGGATCAGACATGTAGGGTTTTTCAGGAAAATGGTACCAGGAATTGAACCCAGGCCAGATATAATCAAGGCAAGCACTATTATCTTCTATATCATCTCTTCAGCCCACACTCTTTGATCCTTATCTGTACTGTCCAAACTGTGTTGACAGAGCAGTCAATGTAACAGTTGTTTTGGGGAATAGAATATTTTGAAAAAGATTTCTAGAATTTCTGGTCTCCGTTTTTGGGGATCCTGAAATATGTTTGCTTGAAAAAAATTTAAGAAAAGACAAAATTTGTGAAGTTATGCACATCACACTCATAATGAGAGTTTTACAATGAGTTTTAAAGAAAAGGGAAAAAATAAACTATGTAGATACATTTGACTTAATAGTGTAAAACATTATACTAGAAAATAAAAATTTATAAAAAGAAATAAAATAAAAATCTTCCAATTGGGGAAAATCTATTAGCTAAATTATTGATTAAATCATGTCAAAAACAGAAACAGGATTTCATTTTGGATAGGTACTGAAATTTTTCTCCTGCTACTACTTCCAAAAATAATTTTTACCAGAATTAAATAATAGGTCCCTGAATTTATAATCAAAGATTTATAATCAGTTTAGAAGCTAAATACATATGTATTTTAAGAAAGTTCACAGACCTTTAAAAGTAATTAGACTTCTGAAGCAAGTATATTTAACCAAGAAAATATTTCCATAAAGTAATTTCAAACAAACTTTTAATGTGGGTAGCCCTCACATTTTCTAAGCCACATTATACTTGTTTGTTTTCATGAGTGGTTTCTTTGAAACTATTTTTCATAAATTGATTTAAAAGTACTAAATCTCAAGTAACACATTAATTCTACTGTATGAACATCAAAATGTAACACATATAGAGAGATATCATATTATGGTGCATATTGAGTTTGCTTAGAAACAACTTCACTCAAGTCCATCCTAGCAATTTTTGCAACTGATAGACTCAGGGCAAACCCAAGCAAACTAAATTTCTCGAGATTGTTTTTTATTCATTTTGTGACACCAGTTGACTATACTTTTTGCAAAAGTAACTTTGACGTCATTGTATTATTACTGATCCCATTTTTACTGATATGCATTGTTATCAATTTCTATGTAATAAACTACTCCAGAAGCCAGCAACTTACTGCAATGCCTTTTGTTATCTCACATTTTCAGTGATTCAAGTATCTTCATGCTATTTATCTGGTGTTCACGCCTCTAGATTGTAATGAGGTTGCCATCAACTTAACTTCTGGATAAATAGCCTAATCTGTAGGTTTGACTGGGGATAATCTATTAACATGGACTTCTCCACATTAAAGCTTTATGACATGGTAGGAAAATTAGGAGCAAGAAAGAGGAAGAGCTCTTCAAGAGGAATCCACTGTGTCTTTAAAAGCAATGGCAGAAGATATATCACATCTCTTCTGCCTGTTTTATTGTTTAGAAATGAAGTGAGGAGGTCTGTGAATCCCCCTGCACCCCCTTCCTGCCCAACCCTGCACTCCCCAAAGACTGCTGCCAGGAACAACCCGGGGGGCAACTGCCTTCACCTCTGACCACAGCGCCTGCGCAACTACAGTCGCTCTTCTCAATAGGTCTGTGGACCCGGGTATTAACACCTGGACTGGCTGGGAGTGGCCTCCACTGAAGGGGACATAGCCTCATCAAAAGTGGGTGTGACCTTCTCTGGGGCCGCAGTTATATTTCCCATTCCCAGCACTCACATCCCAACCTTTATTAACTAATTCTGTGGAAAATGTCCTGGCCACCTCAAATACAATATGACAATAATCTACTGGCCTACTCCAATTCAACCGAAAGACCAGTGTATACAAGAATTGTACAAGCCCAATATAAAAGAACATCTCCTTCAATGCTTCACTAGATGCCTATCATAAGTCACGGAATAATGTCTAAGAGGAAAGATGTACTCTAGATGAGGAGAAGGTTGACCACTGTCGACCGAGATTATTCAGAAATCTTTCCTGCAAGAAGAGGGAACAGTGCCAGTTAACTTGAAGGTTTTTCCTCCATATATTCATACCAACATGAAGAAACAGTGCAAATCTCCACTATGATTAGTGGAGGAAGAAAAGATTCCTGAATACTCAACGGGTGGTACCCATAAATATGATCTCTCCAACAAAGAATTCTGAAATGAAATGCTGAGGATGTTCAAGGAACTCAAAGAATCAATGGAACAGACATATAGAAAAATTAAAGGAATAAATTAAAGAAATGGGGTAACAGATAGCTGAGAAAATACAGGAAGAATAAGAGCAGAAATAAGAAAGCTATAAAAAGAAATGTCACAAATGAAGAACTCAATAGATGATGTTGAAAACTCAGTAGGTGCCCTCAACAATAGAATGTCTATGGACAAAGACAGAATCAGTGAACCTGAAGTTGAGCTGCAGAAATTATACAGGCAACAACAAACAATGGGAAAAGACTTCAAAATAGCTCTAAGGAGAATCAGAGACATAGGAGATGACTCCAAGAGAAACAACATTAGAATCATCGAAGTGCTCAAAGAACGGGATGCAGGAAGATTAGGCAATATCTTCCTAATACCAAAAGCAAACAAAGATACCACTAATAAGGAAAACTACAGGTGAATATCTCTGATGAACATGGATGCAAAGATACTCAACAAAATATTAGCAAATAGAATCCAACAACTCAACAAAAAGATCATACACCACGACCAAGTGGGAATCAATCCCGAGGATGCTAGGACATTCGGAAGTCAATCAACATAATCCATCATATCAACAAAAGCAAAGATAAAAACCATATGATCATTTCACTAGATGCAGAGAAAGTTTTGACAAGATCCAACACCCATTTATGATGAAAACTCTCTCCAAAATGGGTTTAGAATGAATTTTTCTAATGATAGTAATAGCCATCTACCACAAACACATGGCAAGAATTATCCTCAATGGAGAAAAGCTAAGAGACTTCCCTCTAAGATCAGGGAAAAGACAAGGATGCCCACTCTCACTACTTCTGTTCAACATAGTATTGGAAGTACTTGCAATAGCAATTAGGCAAGAAAAAGACATTAAGGGCATCCAGATAGGAAAGGAAGAAATCAAGATCTTACTATTCACAGATGTTATGATACTATACCCAGAGAATCCTAAAACCTTTACCAAGAAATTTCTAGAAACAATAGACTTGTACAGTAAAGTCGCAGGCTATAAAATCAATACACAAAAATCCATGGCCTTCCTATACGCAAGTAACGAGACAGAGGAAAGTGACATAAAAAAAATGAACATATTCACAGTCGTGCCCTAGAAAATCACCAAAACAACAGCAACAAAACCAACAACAAAACCAGGGGCTGGAGCTATAGCACAGCGGGTACGGCGTTTGCCTTGCACGCGGCCAACCAGGGTTTTATTCCCAGCATCCCATATGTTTTCCTGAGCAATGCCAGGAGTAATTCCTGAGTGCAGAGCCAGGAATAACTTCTGTGCATTGCTGGATGTGACCCAAAAAGCAAAAACAAAAAGAAGAAAAAGCAAAGGAAGAGAGAAAGAAAGAAAGGAATAAAGAAAGAAAGAAAGAAGGAAGGAAGGAAGGAAGGAAGGAAGGAAGGAAGGAAGGAAGGAAGGAAGGAAGGAAGGAAGGAAGGAAGGAAGGAAGGAAGGAAGGAAGGAAAGAAGGAAGGAAGGAAGGAGAGAAAAAGAGAAAGAGAAAGAAAGAAAGAAAGAAAAAGAAAGAAAGAAAGAAAGAAAGAAAGAAAGAAAGAAAGAAAGAAAGAAAGAAAGAAAGAAAGAAAGAAAGAAAGAAAGAAAGAAAGAAAGAAAGAAAGTGAAAGAAAGAAAGAAAGTGAAAGAAAGAAAGTGAAAGAAAGAAAGAAAGAAAGAAAGAAAGAAAGAAAGAAAGAAAGAAAGAAAGAAAGAAAGAAAGAAAGAAAGAAAGAAAGAAAGAAAGTCAAGTACCTCAGAATCAGCCTAAATAAGGAGGTAAAGGATCTCTACAAAGAAAACTATAAAACGCTACTCCACGAAATAAAAGAGGACAGGAGGAAATGGAAACATATTCCCTGCTCATGGATAGGAAGAATTAACATTGTCAAAATAGCAGTACTCCTGAAAGCACTATACAGACTCAATGCGATCCCTATAAGGATACCCATGAAAATCTTCAAAGAAATGGATCAAACACTCCTGAAATTCATATGGAACAATACATGCCCACGAATAGGTAAAGCAACTCTTGGGGAAAAAGACGATGGGAGGCATCACCATCCCCAACCTCAAACTCTACTAACAAAGCAGTGACAATTAAAACAGCATGGTACTGGAACAAAGGTAGAGGTATAGACCAATGGAAGAGGGTGAAATATCCCTAAACACAACCCCAAATGTATGGACATCTAATCTTTGATAATGGAGCAAGAAATGAGAAGTAGAGAAAAGAAAGCCTCTTTAACAAATAGTGCTGTTATAACTGGTAAACCACATGCAAAAAAATGGGTTTAGACCTCAACCTCACACCATGCACAAAAATCAGATCAAAATGGATTAAAGACCTCAACATCAGACCAGAATACATAAGGTACATTGAAAAAAAAGGTTGGCAAAAACCTCCATGACATTGAAGCTAACAGTATCTTCAAAGATGACATGCCACTGACCAACCAAGTGGAAACAGAGAAATATAAATGGGACTGACTATATTAAACTAAGAGACTTCTGCATCGCAAAAGATACAGTGACCAAAATACAAAGACAATCTACTGAATGGGAAAGAATATTCATCCAATACCCATAAGATAAAAGGGTGATATCAAGGATATACAAGGCACTGGTTGGAATCTGCAAGAAGAAAACATCCAACCCCATCAAAAAATGGGGAAATAAACTGAACAGAAACTTTCTCAAGGAAGAACTACAAATGACAAAAAGGCACATGAAAAAAATGCAAAAATGCTCTTCATCACTAATCTTCAGAGAGATGCAGATCAAAACAACTATGAGATGCCATCTCACACCACAGAGACCGGCACACATCCAAAAGAACAAAAGCAACCGCTGTTGGCATGGATGTGGGGAGAAAAGACACTTCTACACTGTTGGTGGGAATGCCGACTGGTTCAGCCCTTTTGGAAGACAATACGGGTGCTTCTCAAAAAATTAGAAATTGAGTTCCCATTTGACCCAGCAATACCACTCCTGGGAATATATCCTGGAGAGGCAAAAAAGTATAGTCAAAATGACATCTGCACTCTAATATTCATTGCAGCACTGCTTACAATAGCCAGAATCTGGAAAAAGCCCGAGTGCCCTAGAACAGATGACTGGTTAAAGAAACTTTGGTACATCACACAATGGAATACTATGCTGCTGTTAGAAAACATGAAGTCATGACCTTTGCATATAAGTAGGTCAACATGGAAAGTATCATGCTAAGTGAAATGAGTCAAAAAGAGAAAGACAGACATAGAAAGATTGCACTCATCTGTGGAATATAAAGTAAGAGGATGGAAGATTAGCACCCAAGAATAAAAGATATAAGAACAAGGAGGTTGGATCCACAGTTTGAAAGTTGGCCTCACCCACTGGAAAAAAAGGCAGCTCAGATAGAGAAAGGAACACCAGGTATTTTGGTTCGAGTACCCGCTGGGGAAGGGTGATGGACGCTGAAAATAGATTATAGACCAAACAGGATGGTAATTCAATGCCTCTATTGCAATCCACAAGACCCAAATAAAGAGAGAGAACAAAAGGGAATGCCCTGCCACAGAGGTGCGGTTGGGTGGGGGGGGGGTGGGAAGGTGGGGGAGTGCAGGGATACTGGGATCATTGCTGGTGGAGAATGGGCACTGGTGGAGGGATGTGTACTCGAGCATTGTATGACTGAAACACAAGCACGAAAAGTTGTAAGTCTGTAAAAAGAATAATTAATTAATTTTAAAAAAAGAAATGAAGTGAGGAGATTATGCAGAGGAAAATAAGAGCAGAATCTTTAGGACTTCTAAAAGGGCTATCATTTCATCTTCACTTTTAAGCAGAAACCAGGGCTAAAAAATAATGATATATTCTCTTTTAGACCTCTACTAATATTTCTGAGTTAGACCAAAATTATTTCTGGTCTAATTTTATTAGACCAAAGATATCTACATGCAACTTTCCTAAGTAATTCTAGTAAATTTCATACTCTATTTTTTAATAATTTTTATTTATGAATAAAAGTTACTGTTCATCAGGAATATGATCCTATTTAAAATTGACTAATCAAAATATTTTCATTTGAAGTACCCATTACTCACTTTTAATAACTTAATTTGAAAAAAATGATTGAGAGTCTTAAAATTATGAAAATATATCCAACTATAGGCATGGAAATACATAGCAACCTAAATAATTTAATCAATTTTCTCATTTTGTTCTCTTTCTTTCCTTTTGGTTTTTTTTGTTTGTTTCTTTTAATCTCTTTCCTATATACTGTTTTCAAGATATCTGACACTTCCAAAGTCATGTTTCCTTTAAAGCCAGAATTTCTATTGTAAAATAAGTTTCTTTTCTTTGTTTTTTAAATTTCTAAAATCATATGTTTACTAACTTCTTTTAAGTCACATACACATCTTGACTAGGGTAAGCATATGCAAAATATTTGAGGAGCCAAGCTAATATAAAATTCCTATATTTTATATTGACGAGTAGAAGTAGGACCACTCTCACCCTAAGAACATGTATTGAATGTGAGGAAAAAGTGAATCTCTAAAAAAATTTGATATCTAAAATTGGAAGGAGACCAGTATAGCAAATGTCTAACTACAAATATTTATCTCTAAAAATATTTATTCACAATTAATGTTAGGTACAATTCTATCAACTTGTGTAGTTTTCAACTCATGAGAATGAGGTACAAAAAAACTGACTAAATAATATGTGGTTGTATTAAGTTCCTTAGTTAAAATGTGGAGAAAAATCAATGAAGGGCTGGAGTGATAGCACATCGGGTAGGGCTTTTGCCTTGCAAGCAGCCAACCTGGGTTCTATTCCCAGCATCCCATATGGTCCCCCAGGAACCGCCAGGAGTAATTCCTGAGTGCAAGAGCCAGTAGTATCCCCTGTGCATCACCAGGTGTGACCCAAAAAGTGGGAAAAAAAATCAATGGATATTTTACACCATAGAAACTTTTATAACTGACGTTTTCAGCAATAACTTAAATTAGTATAATTAATTAGTCAAATACAAAAATTATTTTGAAAATATTTTAAGACAAAAATTAAGAACCATTACAAATTTCTATACCAGAGAGATAAAGAGAGAGAGAGAGAGAGAGAGAGAGAGAGAGAGAGAGAGAGAGAGAGAGAGAGCCACCTGTCATAGAGACAGGCAGGGAATGGGGTGTGTGTGTGGGGGGTGATGATAGGCAACCTGGGAAAACTGGTACTGGAAAATCTACACCATTGGAGGGATGGGTGTTGGAATACTGTATGACTGAAATTCAATCATGAAAACCGTTGTAACAGTCTATCTCATAATGATTCAATAAAAACGTTAAAAAATTGTCTATACCACCTTTGAATCTAAGAGCATAGAAGAAGAACAGTCTTTCACCAGTGCTGTTTGTCTTCTCTTTGATAGCCTATAGTACTTAGAAAAAACAAACTGAGGTTAGTTCAGGCTTAGAATAATCACAAAGATAAAATATTACATGATTAATACTCTCCTGAGAAATACAATAATTAGGGAAGTCTAAAATTTTATAAATTCAGTTTTGTCAAAATGATATTTGTAATATAAAGAATAAGACCTTTATGGGGCTGGAGTGATAGCACAGTGGGTAGGACGTTTGCCTTGCACGCAGCCAACCCAGGTTTGAATCCCAGCATCCCATATGGTCCCCTGAGCACTGTCAGGGGTTGTTCCTGAGTGCACAGCCAGGAGTAAACCCTGTGCATCGCCAGGTGCGACCCAAAAAGAAAAAAAAAAGAATAAGACCTTTATGTAATATGTTTCAAGCAGTCACATTACCAACATTTATAGTTTTCTTCCACTTTGTTGGGTGATAAGACTCTAAAGAAACACTAGAAAAATACTAAACGTTACTAAAACAATAAAAATACGTATGTGATTTTGAGGTTTTGATTTTGTTTGGGGACTACACTTGGCAGAAGTACTCAGGGCTTATTCATGGCTTTGTATTCAGGGTTCACTCCTGGCAGTGCTTGTTGGACCATTTGGGGTGCTGGTGATTGAATCCAGATGAAATGCATGCAAGGCAAGAGCACTACCTACCATATTATTGTTACAGTCCCAGCTCTATGATTTTTAATTTTTATTTAAGTGTTTATTTTTGTAGTTTCAACTATACAGCTTAGACACACACACACACTCACACACGAGCTCTACTATTGAGCCACATTCCTAATTCTTATTTGTATTGTTTTTAACAAAGAAAAGTCAAAATGGACAAGAGCTGAGGGTCAGCATACTTATGCAATTGCCCAGGGAATAGATACATGCTCATTTTTATTTGCTCAAGATTATAAACTCTTGGATCACTGCAGAAGTTATAAATGATTTATGGAATGAGACACATTCCTGCTTAACGCACAAAGACTATCAACTATGTTAGCAATTACAGAGATATGGTACTATTTTTAGGGGTTCAGTTACACTGGAATCACATTATTATTATATGAAATATCATGAAATATAAACTAAGCTTCTCTCACAATGGAGTTCTTATGAAGTTATGCCTAATAGAAAAATAGTGAGAGTGACTGTATTTCTTTGGAGCCCAGGTCTACAATTGAAAATTAAGTGGTTCACAGATTTTTACATAATTTAAATTATAGAACCCAGTTTTACAGAGAACCTTATTTGCATGTGATATACATAACCCAAATATTGGTCTCATATTCCCTTTGTACCCTCACAGAGTGGGCAAAATAGTGTGCTTTTTTCTCTTTTCAGTCATATACTTGCCAGAAGCTTCCATATTCATAGTTTCCTGAGAAAGATGCTTGCTATCATGAAACTACATTATTTTGGCTTCCTGTGTCCTTGTGTATTAAATTTTGGTATTAAATTTTGGTATCAAAACTCAGATGGTTATGAAGTTAATTATATAGTTGAAGATGGGTTTTGTAGGTCCTTTTCCTAATAAAATCTCTCTTCTTAAAAATAGATGATATCATTAGCCCTGTTCCCCAATTCCTGGTACCAGATTATGATATCTTGGTCTTGTCCCTGTGCCATCTGCATACATTTATTATATGACGTGCTGTTCTTGTCCCTGTGCCATTCTCTGTTCCTTGTATGTGTTCTAAACCCAGAAGTGCTGTCCTTTAGCCTGTGTCCCCTTGTAGGTTGCTGCTCTGTATAATCTGTCACTGTGCCTCTCTAGGGCTGTAGCCCCGAAGCTCCTTTTCTCTGTCTTATATTTCTTCATCAATGACCATGTGTTAAAGGAAAGAACCTTTGCTGTATTTTTGTCTATCTTGGAAGAAGTGGAACAAAAAAGGTCTGCTTGCATCTGGGCATGTGCACAGGATCAAACAGAGTCAAACAGAGTTGTGTTGCTGGAGTACTCTTTTTTTTTTCTTTTTTGAGTCACACCTGGCGATGCACAGGGGTGATGGTGACTCCTGTCTTTTCACTCAGGAAATTTCTCCTGGCAGTGCTTGGGGTGCTGGGAATCAAAGCTGAGTCAGCCACGTGCAAGGCAGATGCCCTATCCTCTGTAATATTGCTCCAGCCCCTGGAGTACTCCTTTTTATCTCTTACTATTCTCCACCCTCAGGCATCTCATCTATTTAGACTGAATACATTGTCAAGGCCAGATTTTAAATGACCAATTAAATTAACTAGTTTACCTAGGTCCCTCCTTTCTGTTCTGCTCCCACCATAACAGTGTACGTTCAGCCTTACTACTCCTCAGCTTCAGCTGATTTATTTTTTTTTTACTCTATTGCACCAGCAATACTTATTCATGTGTGTGAAATCTGTATATTTTAGACAACCCAGGGATAGTTTTCAAGAGCATCAGGCCCAGGGATATTTTATTACCTTCATCCCCTTCATTGTGGCAATGATCACACACATGACTCACTGTAGTACTTACACAATTTTAGTTGTGCTCACTTGAGGATCACGTATCAGGTTACATTGCTTGGAAACAGATTTCACCAAGGTTTGCTTTCCTTCACTTGTGGCCCTTGAACACCTGCTCACGGGTGATTGCACTCTTTATATATGGTATTCACACACATGCTTGTAACAGTGCTTGCGAGGGGTCACCGTGGTGTTCACACGCTTTCCCACCAGCACTTGTACTTCCTGCCTTATACATACACCCTGCTCATCCCATGTCACACTCCTTTGTGTTCTCAGACAAACCTGGCTATGGTGTTAAAAGAAATCACTTGAGGAACCTGAGACCCAAAATGACTGAACATTTGAGCTCTCAGGAATATCTCTGCATTGTAGTGGCATGGCAGGCTCACCCTGACATCTCAGACGTGCAGAGCACTGAGCCAATAGGTTTTTACTCTGGGTTCCAAGGAACATTTTCAAATGTGATAATAATGAAACATTTCAGTTTTGTAATCATTCTCCAACATTGGTATCTGAAATATCTGTTCTGTTTTCTCTTACTCTCAGGGTGTAGCTTCACACAAAGATTTTTCATGCCTCTGTTTGTTTCTGATCTTTTTTTGCTTTTTCATGCATCACTGCTCCAAATGTCAAATCTCTACTAATTTATATTTTCTTAATATGAAGCTATCATTTCAGCCTATCCTAGTTCAAGGATCTAGCCACCCATTATGTATTTTCCCTGAAATGTAATAATTAGCTATAAAGAGATACATGAAACTCTAATGCATACATAAAAATAACAATATTGAATGAGCCAGAAAGATACACAAAAACATTGAAAATAAGAGAACTATATAGACATAAATATTATATGTTATATGTATATATAGACAAATGTGTTATATGTAATGCACAGACATGTATATATATATAAAGAAAAATTATTCATATAAGCTTTGCTCAACAATTCAGTAACAAAAAATAAAACTAATAGAAGAGTAGCTTTATTTTGTTTTTATAGTGTCACCACTCACTTATTTATATTTATATCACATGGAATTATGGACAAAATTCCATGTGATATAAATTATAAAATTTTATATCTTGATTTATAGATTAAAACTTTGTATTCAGAGATAAAACTTTAATTCAATGTTATAAGACTCAGAAAATAAAATGGATACGAGAGAACAAAGATCAAAATGGTTACTAAACAAATAGAACTTAACATAAGAATGATGAAGTAAAAATTATAGAATGAAGACAGAATGAGAGAGACTAGCAGAAATCTCTACAATTCAAGGAAATACTGTCTATAAGTGTGAATTGTGCATTTACATAATAAGCATGATAGAAGGGTTTCTATAACTTAAGTAGTCATTGTCTTGTCTCTACTCCTTTGATGACTTTGTATTGTCATCAGATGGCTTCTGAAATCCATCATCATTCTGTGAATAGAGAAAGGACCTTTTGAGCAACAGAGATTTGTCAAATACATGCAAGAATATGAATAAAGTTATCCAGCTTTCTTATCTTGGTTTTATTTCTAAGCTATAGGGTTTTAGAAAATCCACCTAATCCCTGTACTAATGTCCATTCCTATTCTATGAAGGGAAATAACTGCATACTGTTTATGCTTTATCATATCTAAAAATTCCTATTATTCTATAAAACACAACTTAGAATATCTTATATTTAGGATCAGATTGGACCTAATGTTAAAAAATTGCATTCACAAAAAAATGTCTTCAGTAAAATCATAATGTGTATGACACTGAATTAACTTTCAAATACAAGGAGTAAGTAGCACTGTAGCACTGTCCTCCTGTTGTTCAATGATTTGCTTGAGCAGGCACCAGTAATGTATACATTGTGAGATTTAATGTTTTTGGCATATCAAATATGCCACAGGTAGCTTGCCATGCGGGTGGGAACTCTCAGTAGCTCACCGGGCTCTCTGAGGACGGAGGAATCAAACCTGGGTCAGCTGCATACAAAGCAAACACCCCTACCCGCCTTACCTGCTGTGCTATCGCTTCAGTCAAGAAGGAGTAAGTAAATCTAAGAAATAAATAATGATTGTTAGTGCTATTGTAGTACCAGATAATCATTGATACATACACAATATAAACTTTGACAATATAACACTTTTTCTGTGGACACCCATACCTTTTCACGGTAAGTAAAGTTCAAATTCATTCAGGAATTATTTCTGTGAAGCATACATGCTACTTAGGATATTAAAGTTGGCCCTATACAGGAGCCAAATCATAATTTATACTTGTTTAATGATACAGTATGGCTAAAGTAATATAAAATTATTTTTGATTATTTTATTATTTATATATATTCAAATATCTCTATCTGAAATATAAAAATCTGAATTAAATTGAGATTACTTGTATTTTGTATTTTAATAAGTTTTGCCTTCAAATTAAATTCTAGGTCTTCTTTTTTTCCTTTGTTCTCCAGATGATTTTATAATTTGCTTAAATGCCTTAAAGAAAACAATTCAACTAGTGTGATTATGCTTTACTTATTTTCCAGTTATTTAATATTACAGTAGCTTTACCTGTACACATTGTTACCACATTATTGTCATGATTAGGTTGTTAATGTAATAATAATTGATACATAGTGAGTACTCAATGCTCAGTGCTCAACATCCTAAATGCTTTATGTAGATAAACTCATTCAGTTTTTGACTCCCAGTGAAAAAGAAATGTTAATAATTTCTCCACCATACAGTTAAAGAAGTAGAACCACAGTGGTTAAATTTTCTGCCTAATGTGATATAACCAAGAGTGATAAAATCATAATTTTAACCCAAGTTCTCTGGTTCTAGAATCAATGCTCTTACCTACCATTTTTGTTGGTGTGACCGTACCTGTTGTAGTTTATTACATATATTGTTATTATAGAACTCTGCCATTTCTGTCATCTGCTTCTTGTTATTTTTAACTCTTTCCTAGTTTTCCCCCATTTGTATGAATGCTTAGCCCTTTTATATATTTGTGATAAAACCTCTAAAATGTTCTACTAAAACCTATTAGAATCTTTGTGGCTTCTCTGTGATGAATACCTGAACTGTTTCTTCTCTCTCTCTCTCACATACAAACACACACAGACACACACACACACACACATATACACAAAACTCATCCACCTATAACACAAAACAATTCGCTACCCTCTCTCTGACAACCATCTATGTTCCCAATGCCATTGGGTTAAACATTCCCAACCCCTAAAACATAATTCATACTCTGATTTAACTTTATAACATATAGTTTGAAAGAATTAAATTTCTATTCTTTGCATTAAAAATTCTTGAGAATTTTCTTGTTGTTTTGTTTTATTTTTCAATAGTGTTCCCAGAGAGACCGATACACTGAAATTCCTTTCCATTTGCTTGAAAGAATCCTTTCCACCTAACAAAAATCCGTATGTCAGATTGTCAGCTTTTTGTGAATAGCAGAAGTATCACTTGAAGTCTAACCCACTTAAGATTTGATTGGCCCATTTATTCATGTAGAATTCTGCTAAATGCCAGGGAAACAGTGATCTGAGTGTCCTTTGATTGAGCTTACAAAAAGTCTGGGCAATTTAGTTAATTTAACAATGACTGTTTCCAGCACATCTAAATCAAAGACTATTGTTTTTGTTTATCATCAAATAGAGTTTCTTGCCCCCATGCCTGGCTGTCTTCACGGGGCCCCTTGGAGGGGGTGGGTTGAGTTTCCCTCCCTGCCCCGAGCAGAGCCCTGGCAGCCTTCAGGACCTGTGGAACCCAGCCACAGCCATGCTCAAGGCCCCTCTCCACACACTTGAACGAGCCTCACGCATGAAGGAACCATCAGAGGATCCCAGGTGTGCGGGACCCAGAGCTGAGATCTCCAAGGCTGCTCGGATCGGGACTGGACCTCTTCCACCCATTTTCTTTTTTTTTTCCAGTTTTAATTTATTTATTTTTAATTAGTGATTCACCGTGAGGGTACAGTTACAGATTTACACATTTTTGTGCTTGTGTTTTCCACATACAATGTTCGATAACTCATCCCTCCACCAATGCCCATTCTCCACCACCAATGAACCCAGTATCCCTCCCACCCCCCAATCCTCCATTTTCCAGTGGCTAGGGAGTCACACTCAGACACTGTCCCGGCACCATGTAATCCTATCAACATCCAGATATTATAAAACAAAGCTCCCAGAAGAGAGCAATGCAGAGTCTCTTGCCCTCATGCCTGACTGTCTTCACTGGGGCCTTTTGGAGGAGATGGGTTGAGTTTCCCTCTCCGCCCCGAGCAGAGTCCCCACAGCCAAAGACCTCTGGAACCCAGCCACAGCCATGCTCAAGGCCACTCTCCACAAGCTTGGACAAGCCTCACGCATGAAGGAACCCGAAGAGGAACCCTGGTGTTTGGGACCGGGGGCTGAGATCTCTAAGCCTGCTTGGATCGGGTCTAGGCCTCTTCTGCCCAGATCGCCCATTTTCCAGAGACACCCAGAGACTATAAAACCAAGCTCCTGGAAGTGCAATATCGTACAGCCTAGTTCTTCCTCTCGGAGAACCTGGCAAGCTACCAAGACTTTTCCTGCCTGCACGGGAGAGCTTGACAAGCTCCCTGTGGCGTATTCATATGCCAAATACAGTAACACTAATGGGTCTCTTTCTCCTGTACCTAAAAGAGCCTCTAATGCAGCACCGTTGGGAAGGATGAGTAAAGAAAGGGTGCTAAAATCTCAGGGCTAGGATGAATGGAGATGTTATTGGGCCGACTCCAGCAAATCGAGGATCAGTGGGATGATAGTGATAGTGATAGTGATAGATTTGAAATGCTGTAAGACTTGTTGAATTTGATATCAGATATAATTTGTACCTTACATTCTTAATGAGATTGTATCAAACCTTTATTTTATATTTTATGGATAATCAATATCTTCCTCAAGACTTCTATGTGCTTTTTTAAGGTCTGTTTCATTTATAGTTATTCTCTTATGTACTTTGGCTTAACTGAGTGTATTGGTTGAGTCAACCTGGTTTTAAATGTTGACACTGAAGAAACTCAATATAGTTAGTATATAAAACTTTACTAAGGGTTAGAGGAACAAGAGTTTATAACAAAGTTCACAAACTAAATCCCTCCTTATGTGTTTAAGGGGATGCAAAGCACAGAGGTTAAGACATTGAAACTATTCTGTTTGGTTCTGAAAAAATAGGTGTACATCATTGTTTGTCAAAATCTACAATACCGGGGCTGGAGTGATAGCATAGCGGGTAGGGCGTTTGCCTTGCATGCGGCTGCCCCAGGTTCAAATCCCAGAATCCCATATGGTCCCCTGAGCACTGCCAGGAGTAATTCCTGGGTGCAGAGCCAGGAGTAACCCCTGAGCATCGCCGGGTGTGACCCAAAAAGCAAAGAAAAAAATCTACAATACCATAATTTAGCTACAGTGGAAAATATAGTATTTGGACTATAATAAAGTTTCAGTGTAAGTTTATCTATCATGATAGATGCTTCACGCTAACTGGGATGTCAATAAGTGGTTGGAAATGTGGTGATACAGCAGAGAGCATATAGGTATCATCATATTTTAGTGTGAACCAAAAACTTCTCTAAAACACAAAAAATGTCAAGTTCACAGAAGGTGTGAGTAGGCTTTGTGGTGGAAAGAAAGTCTAGGAACATTGATGAATAGAAGTTAACACTAGTGGATTATTGTATTCTAAAACTCAACTATCAGTAATTTTATAAATCATGGGTCTTTAATATATTTTAAATTTATTTTTAAAAATAAAAGAAACATTCTACATGAAAAATATTTATGTCCCCCAGCTTTGTAGTCACTTCCTTGATATCACATTGCCCTTCATTCTCTTCTCTTCCTGTTCTCTAACAATTCCATTTATATCAATTCAAAAATGCAAACCCATCTGAAATCATCTTTTTAAGAATGACTCTCCCACAGAATCACGTTATCAGAGTCTCACCTAAGCTTTGTGTCATTACTTTTCTACTTATTATATAGTTACTTATTTGGAAGTAGGGAGGTCTGGCCACACCTGATGGTCTGGCCACACCTGACTCCATGCTAAAGAATGACCTATCGGGGTACTCAGGAATGACCCCGTGGTGCTCAGGGAACCATATGTGATGCTCAGGAATTTGAATCAAGATCATGACCACAGCATTAGTATGTATGGTAAATCATGTTTTTTATACTACCTTTCCAGCTCACTGTAATCAGTTAACTTAAAAATGTAGGTAAAATGACTCCTAGTTGAATTAGCACATATTCAGCATATTCAATCTTTCATTTTGGTCAGTTTTCTATCACTTGCTAGACACAATGTTCAAGAGAACAAGAATTTTGAAAATGTCTGAAGATTTTGTGGTCATATTTACCCATAATTTTTATTAAAAATGTTTTTAATGGTATATATACCCATATTTTGGAGATAGGAAATTATCGTAAGTTAAGTTGTTTAAAGTGTATCAGTTTAATTGCAACTTGCTAATTAATTGTTCTTAATTATAATTCCCTTTCAGCATAGTCATTATGAGATCGTAGTTAATTATTTTACTTTATGCTAAATGGGTTAAAATAATATATTCAAGGAACATTGAAACTTTCTGCTGAATTAAATATTTTTTTAAATTTGCGTAATTATTCTTTCTGCCACTGAATATTCTGTGAAAAGACTCCTTTTTGATAGCTATTATATCAAGATGAAATTAAAAACCAATGGAAAACATTACTCTGATTGTTATACTATATACTTCATATATGTAGTATTTATTTTTTCTGCTAAATATGTATCATACATATTTATTAAAATATGTTAGAAAAAAATTAAGTACCTAATAATAGGAAGTAAATAAAAATGAGCAAAGAATAAAATAGTATCCGACTTTTTAATTACCTTAAAGTGATAAAAAAGTTATTGGTAAAATTTTTGAAGATTAAAATGTACTGTGAAAGTTTCTTCTATATTATATTTTACACTGCCTTTTTATTTTTCTATTGTTGTCTAACTAACTTTACTTAATTGAACTATTAAAAACACCCACCACTATTTTTTTTTTATCTTTTTGTATTTTGCAATTCAGGGACATATTTTCTTTGCTCTATGTGATATTTTCTTAAGTGAATTGGAGGAGCTATGAAAAGCAGAGATAGCTTCATTCACACGTGTGGCACTTTAGACTAGTTCGAAGAGCAGAAAGGCTGGCTGCCAGTTTCTTTGTACTTCTAGTCTTTCATCATTAAGAAGTATTTCTCCAGTTTTTCTGGGAAACTAGATGACAAGAGAACAAAACTAAAACTAACAGGATTTTTAAGACCTAAACATGGAATTGGCATGGTGTCACTTCTAACACATTCTATTGGTTTCAGTAAGTCACAGCTAAACTTGAAGATTCTAGAGTCTAGACGAGGGTATAGGGTAATGGATCTATATAATGTCTAGGTGATAGAAAACTGATGGAGGGGAATGTGATGAAGTTTGGCAGCCATCTTTGCAGTCATCATTCACAATCATCGTCAATGTCAGCGCTTAAAGAAAGAAGAGTGAGAGTTAACAGAAACATGTGATTCCTCAGAAATAACTTCCAAAGAAAATACAATGTTTGAGGCATAATGCAGCTATTATTGAAGAATTCAAAAACTTCAACATGAAATGTTAAAGTGATAAAAGTATAATGAGATATGGGCAAAGTTACATGTAACTAGACACTACCAGCTAATACCAGTTAATTAAATACTACTGATTGTAGAAAATTCAAATGTGTTAGCAATCTATTCTTGGTGGCCAATATTCCCATCAAATAGACCTACAAATATTAGAAGCGGTGACTGATGTGTTAATAGCCAAAAATATATGTCAATTATTACATTTTCAAACGAACTGTAAAAAACTATCTGGCAGGGGGAGACTGGGAAAGAACCTCGGCAGCTCTCCCCTTCGTCCGCCCCTGGGTTCGGGGGTCTGTCCTGGGCCACTTGCCAAGCCGGGGAGGCCCAGGCCATGGGGCAGATGAAAGAGGAAACAAAGGCCAAGCAGGTTGATTGATCAGTTGCTGTTTATTCCATTCTCTCCACGCGCCTGTTCCAGACTCTCTGAGCTCCCCATTTCTCCTTTCTCCTCTCTCTCCCCCAGAACTCTTTTGGCAATTAACATTTTCATAATCACCCATTCTCTAAACTTAATGTAACCCTCTAAAGTAAGTAGCTTACCTTCCACCTCAGAAAAATTACTCTCCAATATTGGTGAATATTTAATCAGTTCCTAAACTGTATATGCGATGTAGATCTGTCCTGTAGTAACAAATTCCCCTCAAGCAGGATTAGTTTAAAAAAGTGTATATATGGGAGGAGAACAGATATTGAAGCAATGGATTCGAAGCTTGGATACTCTTGATGTACAAATAATATACCTAGAAAGGATTTACTGATATGACAAAATAATTTTTAATAACATTTATTTGTCAGAATGATTTTTATAGAAATAATCTTAGTAATGTAAGTATTGAAGAATGTGACTTTAATAAATATAAAATCATGTGAACTGAGATTTTGGCGGAATTCTAAAATCAGTCAGATAATTTCTTGGCTAGGGAAGTGTAGATTAGTGGATAGTATCTGCAATTGAACTAATTTGATTTTGAGTTTTAGCTAATCCAATCATTGGGTTTGATAACTATTGCTATTAATGTTAACAACCTTCCCAAAATGGTTTAGCAATAAATAAGCTTTTTTTTTTTTAAAGTTTCTCTAGCTCAAGTCTATGGGTCAAGGCAGTTTAGCTCTACAGGCTCTGCCTGAATAAAAAGTTCTGCATTAATCTGTAGTCCACATAAACAAGACTCCTCAATAAAAGTCTGCTCCATACATCCTCCACTATATATTTATCACCGTAATTGGCAAAAAGGCAAAATTCAAGCTGAACTATTCAAATACATGCTAATTATTTTACTCATAAAATGTTAGTTACAGTTATTCCATTCCCAAAGTCATGTTATAAAATCATAATGAGGTGTGAGATGTTTCTCCTTTTTGGTTGTTTTTGTTTTTGAGCCACACCTGACAGTACTCAGAGTTGACTGCTGACTCTATGCTCAGTGATCACACTTGGCAGTGCTCTCAGATCCATATGTTATGGCAGGGATAGGACTTTTGTTGACTGCGTGAAAGGCAAGAACCTAATTTGATGTACTGCCTCTCCAACCCATGCAATGTATTTTATCCCAAAAGGAAGGAGCAATGTGAGTGAGTATTTTCTGAATAATACTGGAATCTGGGGACTGAGAGATAGTACAGCAGGGAGAGCACTTGCCTTGCATGCAGCCAACTCAAGTCGATCCCTCCATCCCAAGTATTCCCTGAAGCACTGCTAGGAGTAATGCCTGAGGACAGAACATGGAGTAATTCCTGAGCATCAGTAGCTTCCAAGCAACACAAAACAAAAACGAAAATAAAAATAATTACTGAGATCAATAATGTTAGCTCAAGGTATTCTGGTACTTTGCTTAGATAATCTGAATTTTGTTGGTATTAGTTGAAAATAAAATGACATGTTCAGAACTATTTGGGGATTTTTATATTCCCAACACAAAATTAATTGGATAGAGATAAAAAGGTATTCAAGAAAAAAACTGTATAAAACAGTGGCTCCTTTTGAAATTGCTATCACCAACTAGTAACAATACATCTTATGTTAAATTAAAATTTAACTCATGTTTTTATTAAGAATGGAAGTTCACATAAAATATTAAGTTCCATTTAAAAAATCCATGAAGCCATATTCTTTAAACGCATGATATTAACTCAATCATATATCAGATGATAAGTTAACTAACAAATCAACATTTAAATATTTACAAAATTGTAAAATTGTCACTTTAGCATTGAATTAAAACAATGTAACATAAAGATTTACATTCCACAGTTTACAACATTTAATATGATGCATAAAACAAAAAGAGTTAAAAAAAATATAAGTTTAAACTCAATTAAACCCATGGTGGTAACTAAAGGAAAGGGAGAGGTATGAAAGGAATGAGCAAAAAGGATTGCTCATTGATGGAATAGAATTTATGGATTCAGATGGTAAATATGGTGAGTTCTCTACTTATAATAATTTACACTTTTAAATTCTAAATTATTAAAAATCTAATGACAAACAATAAGTTTAAATACAATCATCATAATATCCATGGTTGTATTATAGAATTATGGTAGACACAGACTTTAGTAGCTGGACAATAGTCACCAAAAATGCCATTTAACAAAATGGGAAGTAATGTAAATTAAAGAATTGAACTGAATAATAAAATCGACTATGAAATACTAGCTAGAAGATTTTTCCACCAATGTGATTATTTCTAGCAGATTCTACTACAGAACTTCTTCAATGTCTCAAGCTGTAGTAGAATATGGCCCAGCAAAATTGGTATCTGTCCCTAGTGTTAATAATATTTAATATCTAATGATTTTTAGAAGTACATGACAAGAGGTAAAAGCAGTGTAAAAACCAGAGTCCTGTTAGCTTTACTGTCTGTACAATGACTATGTAACACACTCACAGGGTGTGTTATACTTGGCTTAAAAATAGAGAACAAAAAAAATCAGCAAGAAATAAAATTCAAAAATAAATAGTTTATATTTTAAAAAACATTGGATATCAGACTATAGAATTTGAATGCTTCATGTTAATGATGGAGCTATCAAATTTATTATGAGCAAGAGGCTGATAAGAACATAAATGTGCTACCAATAAATCATTATAATACGATCACATTAGATAATATGACAGATGTGGACTTAAAATAATATATGCTAGTAAAAGTACAAAGAGTACAAAGAGGGATACTGTCATGGCAAAAAATGGTTGAGTCATGATAAATGGTGTATTTTTTGTAAAAGACCGATATTTTAAATATAACTTACACAACTACTACAAATTACTCTTTTGTCGATTACATAGTATGAAGTAATTAATGTACTCATGTATTAAATATGCCTATAAAGCAGGGCCAATATATCTGCTACCTTTCCCATGTTAATACATTCCATTGACTCACATACATTATTGTTGAAAGACAGAAGCAGATGTTAATGGAAGTGATGTTTAATGATCTGTGACCCTATATACAAAGAATACAAGCATCATAGTCATCTGCTAACCACATCCATGAAACCTGCTGAAGCAATAGAATTCACGATCTTCAGATCTCAAGCATCAGTTTCTTCCCAGTGAGTTGAAAGGATTCAGCTGGAAGAAGAATAAAAAACGAGTAAACATTTGAACAAGTGTGACATCCCCTTGAATTGGGAGTAATTGATACATACACAGCCTTTCCTTTCCCTCTCATTTCCCCTACAATTAGAGTGAAGCTTGTTCTCAAGGTGTAGAGCAGCTGGAGTTCACAGGAGGGCATTACCACAGTTGGGTGCCAATCCTTAATGATGCAGCACTGCCTGTGTATACAGACATCAAGGTCATCAGCAAATATGTGAAAAATATCACAAGGTGCTATTAAAACATCAATAATTCCATAGTCAAAGGTAAAGATTCACTTTCTCATCAAACAGTGTCTACAGATAGCTGAGCACATGCAACATTGTCTATGAGGGAAGGTGCAATATATACATCAGTTGGAAGGTAAATCTCTAAACAGTAGGCTTTGTGGGTTTTGTTAATTACCATTAACAAAATGAAAGATTCACATTGACACTGTAAGTCACCAAGAGAGATGCAATTCCAAATTCTTAGGCATCCTGCCATGTTATGATTAATTTTACAGTCCATGCATGGATGTTTAGTTAGAGAAGAGAACTGTAGATATCTTGTACAATCCATCAAAATAGTAGGAATAAACTGTCACTCCCAACCTGATCCGTGAACATGTTTATTTATGAGCCACTCTGCTGAAATTGAGAAAAAGAAAATCAAGACAGCAATGCAAAGAGAGGCGTCTGAAATGTTCTCTGTTAAGCAACTGCTAATGGAAAGCAAGCAACAAAGAAAGCCTTGCTATTCCCAGTTTCCACAAAGGTTTAGACTTTCATTCAAATGGTTTAGGCTTCTTATTTAACACACCTAAAAATTCTTCAAATCTAACGTAAATATCTTCAGAATTTAACTAATTCTGCTTAAAATTGTTTATGTTTTAAATGCGTTTTCCAAATATAATAAAAATGTGAAAATAAATAATTCCCAAATGTCAAATAGTCGTATTTTTATAATAGTATAGTGGATGTTTTTTTCATATTTCCTACTAGATGTGCTTTTTAAAATCTGTTTTTATGTATAACAAATAACACTAATAATGCTACACAAAGCCAGGATCCTCTCGATCTTTTAATTACAGATTTTTTTTTTTACTATTTCAAAATAGCTAGCACAATTTTAAATAGCTAGCGCAAACTTTTAAGTTAATTAATACTGTTAAATGACAGATTGAATTAATTAGTGAACATTAGTGATATCATCTAAGTTAATAGTACATAAAGAAGTTTATATTAGTTACCACTGGTATAGATATAAATAAATATATATAGTTTTACACAAATTGAAAGCTTTAAGCTAAAATACCCATTTGTTATTAAGATAGGAAAAAGTTCTATAAGATTAAAAGAATTGAATCAGAAGTATGTAAATGTTCATTTATAGTTCTAAAGAGTTATACAAACATAAAAGCATTCTAAAATTTAAAACTATTTATTATTATTATTATTAAATAATACAAGCAAAAGAACGATAACATTTTCTATGACTGCAATAGTGTTTATCAATCATACTGAATGTTGTCAAAGATTTTTTTATAGTGAAAACAGTTGAATTAATATTTTGTGTAAGATGTTAAAAGTAAAAATAATGATAGAAGATAAAACATAAATAAATTAAAGAATTTAAAAAACAAAAGAGAAAATAAGAGTTGAATGTTCATGTTCTGACACTTCTTAAAGGTTGATAACTAGAAAAATAACAAAAAGAGCATGTCTTAAAAACCGCATTCAGAAGAAATAATGAAACTTATTTGACAAGAGTAATTACGATGAATAAGCTACCAAAGAGAATACATTTTAAAAACTTATTAGAAAATAGTCCATTCTTAGTGGCAGTGAGTGTAAATGTAAATGTTTGTTTGCTTAGGGGGAGGCAACGATGTGTTCATAGGGTCAGGAAGTCAATTCAGTGCTTCGGCTGGCAGTGCTGGGGTTCACTAGGGTAACATCGGACTCTCGGAAGCTCTTAGGAGCTTCTGGGAATAGGAAAAAATGTGGTTCTCAGGTTTCAAGTTAGTCCTGGCACATAACACAAAAGGAACCCTGACCACTGAACTATCTCCCTGGCCCACACTTATCTGTTTTAAACAAATGGTAATTTAGTATTTCAAAGTGGCTATATAGGTAAACAAAAAATGGATTACCACACAAAACAGAAAAAAAAGCATCAAAGAAACACCAAACCATATGCAATGAAGATGTTAAGATTTTTCTGACAAATGTGGATTTGTGACACATTCAGCTGATACTCTCTATTCTAGTGAAATACATCCCCAAATAGTGGAAATTCTAAAAATCTCTTCCACAAATTTTGTGATAAGTACATGATCACCTCAGCAATTTCATAAAAATAATAAAATCATTTTATTTGGAACTTTAGTCTTTGTCTTCTCTGTAGAACATTCTTCCTTAAGAAGTTGCTTAAGAAGTACCTAAAAGCTGAATCTCTTCCTCACCACTCAGGCACAAATGACAGCTCCTTTATAAACATTCCCTTGAAAATTTTGTTGGCCCGGGCAATCCTTATGCAGTTCAAACAATTTTATTTTACTTATTGTATCACAATGTGAATGTATTTAACCTTCCCCCACCCTTTGTAACACACTTATTGTACATTTCTGGCCACTGGGGGCTAAATTGCATGGACACAGCTATAACCACAGTACTTTGAACACTGGTAAGAATTTAATTGGCAAACAATAACTACTTGTCTTATTTTTCATATAAAGATAATGTACAAGTTTGTAAATGGCTGTTTATGGTATTATGCATATTTAGTAACTATAAGCTAGTTTTGCACTGAAAGAATAGACCACAAATATCATGTATTCTAACAGTAGGGATGGTTCGATCAATGATGGGGAATCTATTCATTAATCATTCACATACATGTTGAAAGGTAAGAACATGGTTACTGCTACAGTCTAAAATATTTTTCATAAAATCAAGAAGATATTCCTAATTTTAAATTGAACATTTAATAACATGGCATATGATTCAGATAACAATGAAGTAAATGTGAGATCTTTGTGTTATATTCTGTTATAGTTCTATGAAACTTTCCAAGAGAATATGGGTGTTTGGTGTGGTCCAGGGAAATGTTAAGATTGACCAAAGTTCCCAACAGGAAAGGTTAAATTACAAAACCTCCTTCTCCCTCCTTTTAAATATTCCTTATTTAGCTATGCATTCTAAAACCAGTAGCTAGTAGAATTCATGGAAGAAAGTGTCATTAGTTAAGCTGATACTCTATATGCCACTACAAAAGCTTTGTAAAGCTGGTTAGGAACATGCAGATTGGATTTTAAGTATATAAAGAAGAAAATCTCTGAAAAAACACAATGCTCAACAGATTCAAGCAAGGCCAAGAATTTCTATGTGCAAATAAAACAAAGATTAAAAGAATGTGAACCTTTCAGGAGAGGAGACTAGCAGGACCCGTTGGGAAAGAAGACTGAGGTTTCAAGTTTTCAAATAAAAAAGTAAGGATATAAAATGCCACTGGAAATAATACCAAAATGTTCAGAATTTAATAAAATTAAAATGCTTCAAGATGGAAGAATATAAAATATGACTCACTAAAACCAAGCTCCCAGAAGAGAGCGATGCAGAGAGTCTCTTGCCCATGCACCTGGCTGTCTTCCCCAGAGCCCCTCGAAGGAAGTGTGCTCCAGCTTCCCTCTCCACCCTGAGCAGAGCTCCTGTGGCCGAAGACCTCTGGAGCCTAGCCACAGATATGCTCAAGGCCCCTCTCCACACGTTCGGACGAGCCTCACACTTAAAGGTACTGGCAGAGGAACCCAGGTGTGTGGGACCCGGGGCTGAGACCTCCAAGGCTGCTCATATTGGACTGGGCCTCTTCCACCCAGATTCCCCATTTTCCAGTAGCAAGGCCGTCACATACAGGGACTGCCTCCGGCGCCGTGTAATCCCACTAATGGCCAACATCCAGAGACTTAAAACCAAGCTTCGGGGCTGTGCAACATCTTATAGCCTACTTCTCCCTCTGGGAGAACCTGGCAAGCTACCAAGAGTTTCCTGCCCACATGGGAGAACCTCACAAACTCCCCATGGTGTATTCATATGCCAAAACCAGTAACAATGCTGGGTCTCATTCCCCTGACCCTGAAAGAGCCTCCATGTGGCATACTTGGGAAGAACGAGTAAAGAGAGGCTTCTAAAATATCAGGGCTAGGATGAATGGAAACGTTGCTGAGACCACTGAGAAATTCAATGATTAACTACATGAGGATGAGGATGATGATGATGATGATGATGATGATGATGATGATGATGATGAGTTGCTGAAATATAATTGAATCCAGAAAATGAACTAAAATTGAAAATAATTACCACATATAAATATTTTAAATTATTTGGGACAATACAGGATTAGAATAACTAGTCAATCTGAAATATAGTTGTCTTTATTGCCTGCACAAGGAATAAAGTACATATGTATCACTTGTATCACTTGTCATCCCGTTGATGTTCAATTTGCTTGAGCAGGCGCCAGGAATGTCTCCATTCGTCCCTGTTTCGAGCTAGTGTAGACAATGGTATCTGCTCACTCCAGGAACAGAAAGAGCCTCAAACCATTCATTAAGGGTTTTGACAAAGAAGTCTGACCATCTCGCTGGTGGGCGGTCACGCAGTCTTTTGACATCCTGTGGAATCCAGTCGGCAACAGCTCTAGTCCAGGAGTTGTCTCTGAATCGAATAACGTGTCCGCGCCCATCTGAGTTTTGATGCCTTGGCAAACAAGACAGGGTCACTGATTCTTGATCATCGACTGAGGTCTGAACTCCGGATTCCTTCTCTCACTTGAGTGAAACATAATACTACAAGCATAGCTCTCTTAATTCTTCTTTGGGATACCCGAATAACGTTCTCATCCTGATTTTGTAGGGCCCAGGTCTCTGAGGCGTATGTTAGTGCAGGAATAATGGTGGAGTCGAAAAGATGTGCCTGGAGTTGGAGGTTCTTTGTCCTCTTAACCACTTCCTTGACGCAATTGAAGGCATTCCATGCTGCTCTCTTCCTCCTGTGCAGTTCTTGCTCCAAGTCATTCCTCATTTTGAGTTCTCGACCCAGGTACACAGAACTGCTGCATTCGGAGATGTTCATTCCATTGAGAGCAAATGGAACATCAGGGACTAGTTTGTTTTTCATAAACATTGTTTTGGTGAGATTCAGCTGCAGTCCGACCTTTCCACACTCACAGTCGAAGTCAGCCAGCATTTGTGCCACTTGGCTAATGTTTGGTGTTAGGAGAACAATGTTATCAGCTAAGCTGAAGAGGTGTTGTTGCTGACCGTCTATCTTCAATCCCATTCCTTCCCATTCCCGTTGTTGCATGACGTTCTCAAGGGTGGCACTGAAGAGTTTCAGTGAAATAGTATCAACCTGCTGAACCCCTCTCTTTACGCCAATGATCACTTCCTTGTAGAATGGTTAGATCCTAGTAGTGAATCCGTAATACAGCTCTTGAAGGATCATGATGTACTGAGTTTGAACTCCCTGTTTGGCTAGGGCTTCGATGATCGCTACAGTTTCAACAGAATCAAGGGCCTTCTTTAAATAGATGAATGTTAGACAGAGCAGTATCTTGAATCTCTTGAAACATCAATGAGCTTGGTCACTGTGTGGATATGATCGATCATGCTGAATTCTTCTTGGAACCAGGCTTGCTCGCATGGTTGTCCTTCGTTTAGTGTTCTGCCTATTCTATTCAGGATGACTGGAGTGAATAACTTGCAGATGACAGGAAGCAGGCAGATTGGTTGATAGTTGCTGATGTCCTGGATGTTTCCTTTCTTGTACAACAGAATGGTCCTGCTGGTTTTCTATCGGGACGGAACCTTGCATATGGACAGGTAGTGTGTGAAGAGCTGAGCCAGTGTATTGATGAGTACTGGTGGCAGATTCTTTAGGTGTTCGGATCTGACCTTGTCTGAACAGGGTGCTATATGAATCTTTACTGACGAAATGGCATATCAGATTTTGGAAGGGAGGAAGATGGGAAAGGGAGGAAGACATATCCATCCTTCGGAATTTGGTATGTTGGCAGTGGACGTGGCTGTCAAAGAGATCCGAGTAGAAGTGAATAATCCTCTCCATTGCCCTTCTGGAAGATGTGATAGATCCATCAGGACGTCAGAGGGCAGTCATCTTGGTCTTGTAGTTGACGAAGGACAGGGATTGTTGCGAATACTTTCCCCAGCTTTTGCTTCATAGGCCAACACTGCTGCTCTTTTCTCTTTGAGGTCTTCCTTTATTGCTTCTCTGCACAGCTTTGCGAGCTCGGAGCTTGTGGTTGCCTGAGGCTCATGCCAAACCACGCTGGCAAATGAGCTCGAGAATTTCCAAAGACAGGCGTCTGTTTGTGACTTTCCCACTCTCGGCATTCTCCAGGCAGTCATGAAGGTGCTGAACCAGTCGATCGTATTCCTCCTCATTGTTGTTAATGAGGGCATCTTCCCACGTTGCTGCAATAGTAACAAAGAGCTCCCAGTTGGTGCTCATTTTGGGAGTTCTCTTCTTAAACTTAAACTTTGCAGACCTTTCTCCATTACACGAAAGCCATCAAGGTACATATGTATAGAAGAAAAATAATCTGTTGGTTTCAAAATCAGATCTAAAGCCAGAAAAATACATAATGTTATTTTTTTAAATATTGTGGCAAAAATATGAAAGCATATTGAGTACACCAATGACACTTTAAGAGAAATGTAAATTTAGTAGCTGAATATAAACTGATGTCACAATCATTAAGAAAAATTATTCTTATAAAAATAATATAAACATGTAATTTAGAAATAAGTACATATAGTCCATAATTATTATGACTAATCATGTATTATAAACAATAATATAGATTTCACTGCTTATAAAAAATACCTTTTAGGGGCTGTAGTGATAGCACAGCAGGTAGGGCATTTGCCTTGCACACAGCCGACCGGGGTTTGATTCCCAGCATCCCATATGGTCCCCTGAGCACCTTCAGGGGTGATTCCTGAGTGCAGAGCCGGAGTAACCACTGTGCATCACCAGGTGTGAGCCCTCCCCCCAAAAAAAAAACAAAAAAATAACTTTTAGGCTTTTCTAATAATTATGATTATTTAAGTAATGATGGAAATCCAGAACTTGTAACATATTGATAGAGTATTTGAAAAAAAATCATAAATAGATATTTGAAACTACTCTTGATCCTTGAACAATTCCAGAGTTAGTGTTGCTGATGAACCAAGCAGTTGAATATTCATGTGTAATTTGCTATCGCTCCAGCCATTAAAACAGAGTGCACACCGAGCCAGCCAGGAGACTGGAGCAATAGCACACTGGTAGGGTGTTTGCCTTGCACGCGGCCGACCCTCTTGAAGAGCCTGCAAACTACCAAGAGGATCTAGCCCACACAGCAGAGCCTGGCAAGCTACCCATGGCGTATTTGATATGCCAAAAACAGTAACAACAAGTCTCACAATGGAGATGTTACTAGTGTCTGCTTGAGCAAATCGATGAACAATGGATTGACAGTGACAGTGACAATTTGCTATCAGCCCTAATCTGTATACCCAGTTTGTTTGATACCTGATTGTGAAAACCATGTATAGAAAAATCATAAACCACTTAAAAGTGAATCATGCTTTTCAGACACTGGCTGTACAAGAGTCAACTGTATAGCACAATTATAAAATAAACAGACATGTTTAAATTCTACATATAAAAGTTTATATAAAATAATCTGGCAATTATAAAAGTATGAAAGAATATTCATGCCAATTTTACTTTTAATAGACAAAATAAAAATAGAATTAAATTATCATCAGCATGGAAAGTCTCACTTAAAAAATTTTGTCTTCACAAGCAAATTTTAAGTAACTAATACAGAACAATGAATGAATTTTTATCATTTTATTAATTTTGTACAAAGTTGTTCATGATGATTTGTTGCAAACACTCAATATTCAAACACCAATCCAACCACCACTGCACCTTCCCACCACCACTATTTCCAATTTTCCAAACCACCACTTAAGCCTGCCCCTATAGCAGGCCCTCAATGATTTATTTTATAATGGTTTTTAATAAATTATTTGCTAAAAGAATGATCAAAAATGTTTCTTTAGAACAAAGTGAGTGATGATTATTTATCTCAGCATGGAGACATAAAGCCCTTGTATAAAATATTACTAAAATGTTACAGGTTAAGCCTTCTGTGCTTATATTTTGTTACTCAAGATCATTTGCCTTCTACAACATATCCCATCCAGTCTAGTGAGCTACTTCTGGTTTACAAGTGTTTTAGGGTTTGAGATGTTGCTGCAGGAAATCCAAAATTTTCAATGGAGTGATAGAGCTGGAGTTATTTGGAGGGGGGGTTGGGGGGTCACACCAGCAATAATCAGGTGTTATTTCTGACTCAGTTCTCTGGAATTACCCCTAGCAGTGCTTAGGGGACCATATGGGATCCCAAGGATCAAATCCGGGCTGCCCACATGCAAAGCAATTACCCTCCCTACTCCCTGCGGTATATTATTATTCAAGTACCAGAGTTCAATTTTCAACTGGGTGGCAGCTTTGGGGCATGTGATTGAGTGCAGGGAGATGGAGAGAGTTAGTCCATCTCTGAATCTGAATAGCCTGGATATGTCCATCACA
Organism: Sorex araneus; assembly: GCF_027595985.1. Classification (NCBI taxonomy): domain Eukaryota; kingdom Metazoa; phylum Chordata; class Mammalia; order Eulipotyphla; family Soricidae; genus Sorex; species Sorex araneus. Next base: position 120,275,940 of record NC_073305.1, on the reverse strand, counting down.
AACCCTGCATACCTGAAATTTGCAACAGATTAATTTCTAGATGAGGCTTGTCCCAAGCAATGGAGTCCAGCCGGGAGTATGGCAGTGATTGTGAAGTGTGGAGGTTCTCAGCTGGCAGAGCGGTGCTTGGTCAGGTGCTGGCACACCACCCCTCCTCCAGGCTACCCCAACAACTTAGCCTTTTGTGGATTACAGAAGAATCGCTGAATGTGTGCATTTTAGATGGTATCTCTCTACGCAAGTAATATGAGACACCACACAAAATATCAATATTTTTTACATTTGAGGTCCTTCCAAGTTGTGTTCATAAGCTAACTTTCTACATTTTAGAGTGATACAATAATAGGCAGTTTTTTTATATGTATCTATAATGTTATATATTCATAATATTTCTAGTTATAAGTATAGGTACATTTATATATTTATTCATAAGTATGTAGTAAAAATGATAAAATGAGTAAGTAAGCACAAGGAAAATTACTCAAACTGACTTGAACAAATACCTTGCTTGCAGTGGTTCAATTTGAAGTATGAACCTCCTCCACTTACAACCAGCACCACTTGGAGGTGCTTTACTGGCTTCCAGGCACTAACAATTAATCACACCTGTTGGGGAGCACTGTCCCCCAACAGATCCCCTTGGGGACAAGCACTATTGGGCTGGTCCATACAAAATATCCTTAACTGGATATTTAAAAAAGATATATTAAAGATATTATAATACAAAATTTCACTAATTTACATAGTGTTATAATTTATATATAGTTATAATCAATAGATCAAAGAAAATTGGCATTGTTAATATTTAAGTGCAGTTTATACTTAAAATGTATTAAAGGATATACCACTTCTGAATTCAGGAAAAAAATGAGTTTTTTACCAAATGGACATATACGTAAATATGTTTAATTAGGCAGAAAACTTAACTTTAACCCTAATCTTACACCATACTCCTTATTTTTAAATAGCTAATTAAATATGGAAATCAAAGAATTGGAACTAATTGAAATGTATAAGTGAAATTAGTTATTCTTAGGATATCAAGTATTTATTAAATATGACAGTAGTGAACAAAAGAATTAAAGAATCATTTTAAGCACACAAAAATAATATCCTGAGACAATGCAGTTTTAGTAATAGAATTCTGGGGGTAGGAGATGGCTCGGCAATAAAGTGCTTGCTCTCCATGCAATGAGACCCTGGAATTGTTCTCTGGCATCACAAAAAAAGAAGAGAATAGAAGGAAGAAACAAAGGAGGGAGGAAGGAGGAAACAAGAGAGGGAGGAAGGAAGAAACAAGGGAGGGAGGAAGGAAGAAACAAGGGAGGAAGGAAGGAAGGAAGGAAGGAAGGAAGGAAGGAAGGAAGGAAGGAAGGAAGGAAGGAAGGAAGGAAGGAAGGAAGGAAGGAAGGAAGGAAGGAGGGAAGAAAGAAGGGAGGAAGGACATATTTTATTCAAATAATTAAATAGGGAGGCAGAACAAAGACAGTTCACAGATCAAAATACATACCTCCTGGATATTTTGTGAGAAGGTATGTAGAATATTTTTAAACAAATATAGATATACATCAGACAAAAAGTGGCTACAGAATCTAAATTAAGTTGATATAACCCTATAGATCCACCATATGTCAAATGATAAAGAATATATCCTCTGTAGAATAGTTATGATGACAGACATGTTAAAATTGATAAGGTTGAACAAAGCAACAGGGCAATCAGACACTTCAGAAAACACACACAACTGGAACTATAATTGAAAATCACACATAGATTGCAAAGGAACCAGTCCAGAACAAATTAATAATTTTGAATTCAAGAAGAAAAATAGAGGCAAAGAGAGATAGCACAGTGGTTAAGCCAATAGTCTTGCATGAAGCTGATTTCCTGAGCACTGTCATAAGTGGCTCCTTATGGTAGAGTCATAAATAATTCCTGAGTGCAGCCATGGAGATCCCACCCTCCCCCCATAAAAGCAATAGGTTGCCTTCACTATAGACATAAATATTAGTAGACTTACAAGAAAGCACAGCAATTAGTCACTTAGAGAAAACCAAAAATTCATGAAGTACCTAATACAAGCATGAAGGAAAGCAAAAGGGCAATATTTGGCTTTAACATAAATTAATTATTTGGCACATCACTGTATCACTGTCATCCTATTGTTCATCGATTTGCTCAAGCAGGCGCCAGTAATGTCTCCATTCGTCCCTGTCATGTACTGCAGCCCAATGGCGTCTGCTAGCTCCAGGAACACGAAGAGTCTGAGATTTTAGCAGCCTCTCCTTACTCATCCTTCCCAATGCTGCCACACTGGGGGCTCTTTCAGGGTCAGAAGAATGAGACCCGTTATTCTACTGCTTTGGCATGTTGAATATGTCACAGGTAGCTTGCCAGGTTGTGTCGTATGGGCAGGATACTCTCGGTAGCTTGCTGGGCTCTCCAAGAGGAAAAACTGCACCTAGCTCGAAGTACGTAGTTCAAAGCACAAAGTACATGGCACATAGCTCAAAGTAAAGAAAAGGAAGTGTAATTAGACAAAGGGACATGATCAAATTACTTATAACTATCTGGTACTATAGCATAAAGCTTTTTTTATTTTAATATAGAACCAACCCATAGATTAAAAATATTGAACCGCATGCAAACTATAGAAAAAAGGGAGAAAATGAGAATTAGAGCATAAAGTTCTAAATAAATTTGTTCACAAGTTTCAAGGTAATCAAAAAGAATTGATTGGCCATAGATGTAAGATTATGTTTCAAAGTCAGGCAATGAGAAATAGAGGAATTAAATATGGGTATTAGAGACCAGAGAGATAACTTAAAGGGCTGGAGCACATGTGTTGCACTTCAAGTTGGAGCAACGTGGTCCCCTGAGACCCCTGGCGCATGCCCAGAATAGCCGACATCTGGAAGAGCCCACGAACACTGATGATTGTAGCGCAGTCAAATGAAAAATCAAACTTGGGCATGTATAAAACTAGAGTTAAAGATAAAGCTGAAAAATTATATGATGTAATAAAATGTCTGTTTATTACATATTTTATCGATATTTGTTATAAGCTAATTATTTAGACATGTTGACTGAATGCTTGAAGTGTATAAAATGGTGCAAAACGGGGTTAACGGTAATGTACAACAGAAGTCTGAGAGAAAAAAAGCATAAAACTTACTTAGGTCACATTTTAAGATAAACTTCTCTATTCGGATAGCACTATAAATGAGCTCAAATGCAAGAAGCAGACTGGGAAAATATTTGCAATATATGGAATTTTTCCAGGACTAACTTTGTGTCTTCTAAATAAATAAGAAAACAAACATATCAGATTTTAAAAAGAAAAGAGAATTTAAACTAGTAACTAAAGCCAAAATATAGTCAATATACATGCCATCATGCCAAATTAGAAAATATAACTTTAGAAGAAATTAACTTTTAAAAAAAATCTAAAAGTCTACAATACTAAGTTAGCCCTGGAAAAATTCCATATATTGCAAATATTTTGTCTCTGGTGCTCTGTGGGCTATGTAGTGCCAGAATTTTAATTTAGGGTTGGGCACATGTGCTCTGATATTTGAGCAATCTCCTGGATATAGAAATTTCTGGATTAACATGAAGAGAGTTCAATGAACTGGAAGCATGTGTTATTAAGAAAATGACATTGTGTTTTCTTCCTTTGAAAGGGGATAAAATAAACAATCATCTGTGAATGAAAACTGAATTTTTTGGTCCAATTTAAAAAAAGTATATACATATAAAGGACTAAAATTTGGATTATATAGTTTTCTGTTTTGGGGCCATACCCAGTAATGCCCAGGGATTACTCCTAACTATGCACTCAGGAATTACTCATGGAGGTGCTACTGAGACCATATGGGATGCCAACTATGAACCCTGGTTGACTGCATGCAAGGCAACCACCTTCCCTGCTATACTCTCTGGCCCCCTGAATTATATTTTTAAGAAAAAGTGTAATGTGGATTTTTTTGTTAAGTATCACAAGATTAAGTATCCTTTGACCACCTTATTCCAATGGATAATCTTTAATACTATAATTATATTCTACAACCTAGAGTTGGATATAAATCATTTTGCCTTATCTGTATTGCTTACAGGTAGAGTTTATATTTAGAAATTTTCCTCATTATACTTTACTCTTTTCTTCCATCCAAAGCTCATGTTTTGTTTAGAAACCCTGGTTATTATGCATATGTATGTGTCCACATATACATATATATGAAAAATATAAAGTCAATAGGTTAAGATACCGCTACTTACCAGCACAATAAGCATTATTTTCAAATAGTATTACCTTTTTCCTTTATGAGGTTTGTTGCAGTCTATTAATTTTCTCTAAGGAATTAATTAAATTTAAAAGTCAGAATGAAGAAAGAACTTTTATTTCAGTATCACTATGAACATAAGTTTAGGAAAATGATTTTCAAATTTTATTCCAAACCAAATAACCTCCATTCTTTCTAAAACATTAAATATCCAATACTACTGAACCATACCTAGAGCATCCAAACTAAAACTACAGTTTAGGGCTTCTAAAGAGTTTAATTCATACTTTCACTCTCACAAACTCAATTCTGTATCAAACCTAGTTTTACGAAATCACTAAGCAAAGCACTGCTCACACTGGCAGAATCACAAAAGAGAAAATATTAACGTCTTCAGCTGACATTACTTGAAGTGTATCTGAGACTACTGACTGTTCTGTCTGACAGAATTTCCTTACCACTTTATGAGTTAGAAGAATAAACATGGCCTTGAAAAGTTAGAAGCTATCCTCCTTAGTCAAAGTCATATTCACAGCCACCTGTCATCTCCCATTGTAAAACTTCTCTGCTTGGAAGTTCTCATGGGTCCTTTTCTTCTCGCCACCCCACATCCCTAAGTATTAGAGGAGACTAAACTCATTATGCTATTTAACACCTTGAACTAGACAGCAACTTGGCACAGGAATGGAGCAGTGGGTGTTATATTGCCATTAAAAACAGGCACCTTTTAAACTATTAGGAGTTTGGTTTTATTAAGCAAAAGGCATGTAATTGGCATAGGACCATATGCTATAAATATTTCCTGGTCAAGATCAATTGATGTAGAATCTCTTGACTAATGCTAAAGGAAACATAAAACAAAGTCGAGTTGGATAACGTAACATATCAAAAACATATTAGAAATTGAAGTTAAATTATTTATAAATTATACTTTGTGTCTTAATTGGACTTATCGAAATCAATTACATAGAATACAATCTTGGACATGATCAGGAAGTTGAGTTTCCACAATACATGTAATATGCAAATCCCATTGTATTTTTTGTGCTCTCAAAGTAGAACCCATGGAAAGAAATCAATACTTGGCTCAAAAGAAAAGAAGCGTTTTTTTCTTCAAATTTGGAACATTTAGCAATCAATACAATTTGGATGTCCTTTTTTGTCTTCATTACTCTAAACCAAGAGTCCTGAAAGTTAAGTAACAGTAAAGGAGAAAACTTGAACACAACATAATGAAATTTTACTAAAACCAAAAAGCTTATTTCAATAGCTATTAAGTGACTAACATTAGTTTGTTAGGAAATAATTCATTCATTTTCTGCCTTGTTCCCAAGATTAAACAGAGTATATAGAAATATGATCTTATGAAAATTTGAGGGAAAGAAGGAGAAGAGTCTCTAATTTGCCATGAATAAGAAAGGGATAATTCCTATCTTTTTATTTTATTTTTTGATAGTTCCTATTTTAAAGGAATACAAAAACAAATCTCTTGTCTACCGAAGATATAACTTTAGCAAATAATAATTTTACCGGTGTGAAAATAAAGGGAGGTTACATATATGTATATTGGTAACTTAATATTTACTAAGTAATATTTGAATACTTGATGTCAGCATTTTCAGTGAAACAAAGTGACCATAGCATTTATTTGCCCTTAGGAGTCAGAGATGGGAGTCCTACAGTAGAACATATACCCCACATTATGTGAATTGTTATCTTTTTTTTTTTCCCTAGAACTGCATGCCACTATTCACAGCACTATCTTGGGGACTCCCAAGCACTATCAGGAGCCGAGAAATCATGGTAATAGCTAACTGTTCCCACAAAGAAAGAAAAAAATAATGATTTTTGATAAAAACACAATTTTAATACTTAAGGTCCCTAAAACTGTCAATATCTTTCATGAGAGTATAGTTTTATTTTTGTTGATATGAGTTGATGAGAAGCATTATAGAAAGAGCAAAAAAAATTATTAGGGAATGAGGAATCTGTAGTATAGAAATCCTCTTCACAACCCCTTTCTCTAAGATTGGCATACATGTGTTGTGATCGAGAATTCCAATTCCTAAGAACACACCGATAATCCTACTGCTTATGTGATTTATAATGGAAACAAGTGTTAAGAGTAGTTAAGAATAAATCAATGATTTTTCTAACAAACAAAGGGAAAATAAAGACTAATAACAACTAACAAATATGGATTCTCAAACTTCAAATTAGTTAGGTGCACATAAGATATGAGAAGAAGTAGAAAGGTTAGTGATTTAAGTTAGTTCTTCCCATTTACCAAGAGACATTACCTGGGAGAACATAAGTTACCTAAACCCTCTATAAATCATTTTGTCAAAATTAAATAAAATATTATAATTAAAAACAAATACTACTTAAAAACTGTATTAATATTTGATAAAACCAGTGTCAAAAATCTGTCATACAAGTAAGTTATTTATATTTTTTAGACCAATGGAAATCAGCACTTCACCTATGTACTCTTCAATAAAATGTATGGTAAGTAATAATTATTTTCTCTATTTAAGAATAGAAATACACTCTTATATTAGGAACACTTGACAAAATTTATACCATTATAAATCTTTCGTTTAAGCAAAGTTAACATATATAGCTATATCAAATACTCCTGAGTGAAATATTTGGAGAAACACTTCTTGGCGCAATTTCAAAAGGTTACATTAGCGGTAAAAAAATGAAAGAAAAGTCATTCCTTAGAACAGGTAAATAATGATATTTTCAGAACGTGTAATATTTAGTGTAATTGGTATTCAAATTCCATCTGTGCTGTAGCAAAACTGTTGATATGGACAGATTGGGTGAGACCAATTTCCCGCAGCTGGTGTGAACGTCTTCACAAAGGGAATGCAGCTGTAAGCCCCGGTACGTGACGTTACAGGGTCTAGCACACTCCCTGGTGAATCTTGTCCATTTTACCTACGCTTTTCCGTCTCCAGCCACAATTACAGTTCTTTCACAACTAGAAAATCACCTCATCCCGAGCTTTAATCTGATAGTTGATTTAACTCTGTATCCTTCAAATGTCTTGTATCCCATATGAAAAAAATAAAAGGAGTGTTTTCATCTTTCTTTTCTCCTTTCTCTACTATATTTTAGACAATATAACCTCTTCTCTGAATTCCTATACCAACCCCAGTGGGCCGTGAAGACATGTGGTCCTATGAAGAGATCTCAGGTCCGATGTATGCAAGGGAAGCGCTTCGCTTGATGTACTTTTACTCGGACCCCTGTTCATTCCTCTTTTTTCATATTTTCACTGATTTTCTCTGCTTTTCTCCCAAGATTTCATTCCTCATTTTATCTTCTAATTTTTGTCTCAAGTGAAAAAGACAAAATACATAAAGTAAATTGAGTTTCTCTTAAATGTGAGTAATTTATTAGTTACCTGAATTCTCCCCTATGCCTAAATAATAAGCTTGAGTCCTATCATTAATCTTGTTCTCCTTTCATCTGTATTTGTGCCTAGCATATTGTGTCATTACACATACTTCTTCTCTAAAACCTTTTCTTTGATATTTTCCTATTAGTTCCTTTCACAGTAATACAAACTATACTGTTATAAATAAATATTGGAGACATTGTTGTAAGATGTATGGAAATCAATTAGTAGGATATATATTATGGAATAATCCAGAAAAGAATAAATTCATCTATATTTTATATGATTGAAATACTAGTTTTCGAGATCAAATTTCCCATCTAATTTTAGTTGATAAAATTGGTTTTTATTTTACAACAAAATTGACACATATGCATTGTCTGAAATTTACATCTCCTAAGCACTCCACTTGTGTTCCACTTATCTCTATCCAGACTTTAAATATAATTGCAACCCAATAACGTTAGCTTGTGATGTCCTTTTTCTGTCTTGTGACCATAAATTTTTATATGAACGTTAGTCTTTGAAACTTTTCAAACCACGGGTTTTCTTTGATGTGTCTTTAATTTCATCCCTTCAAGGTTTTCCCATTCCAATAACTCTTCCTGTTTCTTAGTCAAAACTTTATCTCACCTCTTTATTTTTCAAAAACTATGCTTTTCTTTTAATATTTGCCTTAAATAAAATATTTTACATATTTTTAAATTATATTTTGTTGGGCAATATACTATATTTCATCACTATCCACCTATTAGTCATTATAACAATTCATCTCTGTACCATTCCTCTTAAAATCGTTCACTTTAAAAAAGACATAGTATTAAGTTAAAAATAAAAGAGAAGAAAATGAAAGACAATTACTGAATGGCTTCTGTCATGTGAAATGTACATAACTAAGCAAGCTGGCAAAACCAAAATGATCAACAAAATCAGCTCCTAGATTCAATGTAAACTATAGTGGTTACCAAAAGGAAAGGGATGGTGGATTATAGCAATTGATTGATGATTGCAGGGCACTCGAACTTTGCCCAGAGTTGTGGTGTGAATCGATACATTATCTGTATCAGTGGTAAATGAATTTAAAATATAATTGTAAATAATAATAATAATTGATGAGCAATGGGACAACAGTGATACGGTGAATAATAATAAAAGTAAAAGTTAACTTTGCATTCATATGCAAAACACAATATAAAATTTTAATCTTCCATTTCTCTCACACCTAATTATAAGTTTGCATTTTGCATGTATTAGAGTACCCAATACACCCAAAGAGCTCATAAGATCTCATCAACTTAAAAAAGTGAAATTTGTGCCAAAGCAATGTTTACATGGTGGGTGAAAAGAAAGTACTGGATGACAGGAAGGATGACAAGTCAAGTGAACCAAATCTGAAGTGGTAATTTTTACAACCAGAATAATCTGCTCCCCATATGTTCTCTGCAAATCCTAGGTAAGGTACATAACCGTGATCTTTGCACTAGAGTGTAAAGATTCACCTCTTGGAAGGAATAAATTTAGAGATAGAGAAGCAAGAGGAAAGGTTTTTGGCAACATTTCCTACAAGTACGTGCAAAGCTGAAAAACAAAATGGAGAGGGCAGTCTGCTAACCTTTAACACACGCCACATGCAAAGTAATCACACACCATAATGCTTTCATATCATATGTTTTTTCACATTCTCAGACATGGAACTGTTTAGTTAAGCTTCCAGCAGCTGAAGAACTTGTAATGCAACAGTAGTCTACCTATAGAGTTTAATGTTTCTCTTGTAATTCTTGGCTTCAAGAGTTTGAGACAAAAATAGAAAACTTCATACTTATAAACTAATTTTTCTTAGATATATTTTGAAGTTTCAACTATATAAAATCAATGAGATTCTCAATCACTCTTTGAGAAACAAAGAAAACAGAAAATGTACCCTCTGTGCAGGGTTAATGCTTATATATGTATATAAATATATAAAATATATTTACGTACATAATGTGATTGTAAAATTCCCTCCTTTCCCATTTTTTCAATATGTCTCCTTTTGCTTATCATTTGTATAATTATATGGCTAGCAATTAGAGAAATATTTTGGGTGTTTTTCACATATTAAACAATTATTTTGTTGTCATCACCCCTAAACATATAACAATTTGGTAATTTTATTGATAGAGTGTCCACTTCATTAGAAAATATTTGCTTATGTTTACTAGATAAGGTACTCCAATTGTTGGCCTCTGCAAAGGTGTTCTCATGAGAGTGATCTGTCACTGTCACTGTTGTCCAGTTGTTCATTGATTTGCTCGCCCGGGCACCAGTAATGTCTCATTGGTGAGACTTGTTGTTACTGTTTTTGGCATATTGAATATGCCACAGGTAACTTGCCAGGCTCTGCCATGTGGGCAGGATACTCTCAGTAGTTTGCTGGGCTCTCCGAGAAGGACAGAAGGATTGAACCAGGGTCGGCCATGTGCAAGGCAAACAACCTACCTGCTGTGTTATAGCTCCAGTCTCTTTCTCACAAAAAAGCATAGCCAAAATATGAGTATAGATGCTCTACTGTTAGCAAGAACCAATTGTTCCAGAAATTTTACTCCAAAGCAGATGGAATTCTTTATCCTCTTATTTATCTTATAAGTTAATAGGAAACCTAATAAAATTAACTGCTAATATATGTCTGCATAGTTTGATCTATTTTTATAATATTTGTGGTAAAATACAAATAGCATTTGGAGGAGATGATAATCCGGCTTCAATTGATTCTCGTATTCTTTTTTCATTTTCTCTGTGATACTGAAGAAGTTACTTATGTAAGTTATTTTGCATTTATTTAATCATCTGTGAAATTAAGATAATAAAACAAACTTACTTTCAAGTTGTAAAGATTTAGTAATATGGCATGAGTAAATGTATCTAATATGGTCATTAAATAGTAAGTCCATATCAACTTCTTTTCCCCATGCCTTTTATTGAGTTAATCATAGTTTTACCTTGTATATAGATTACTTGGCATTCACTTTCAATTCTATCAAACATCTGGTCTCTGTATCTTCTCTATGTTGTGTCTATTATTGAGCCACTATTTCCTTTCACCATTAAAAAAAAGTTATTAGCATTTTTAAAAATAATGCCAATATGCAAACCACGTAAACCCATAATACCTCTCAGTTAAATCTGAAAGCAATTATTCAAAATAGAAATTATTTATATTTAATCTATAGATGAGGATTCTAAGGTTAAAAAGGCTAAGTGGCTTTGTTTTATGTTCACAATATTGGGAAGGTTAAGCAAGGTTAAGTGGCTTCTATAATTCCATAACATGAATAAATAACCATTCTGGGAATTGAACCTGTGCTTTCCATTTTCAAGCAAAGCAGTACTTCTAGCCTTCTGTCATGGTATAACTATAATTTACAATCTTCTACTCCCACCATCAGCACCATTGTCTCTTTAAAATACAGTCATAGTTTACATGTTAACCTTAATATTTTGCCTTAAGACTTCCCTTTCTTTTGTCCTTCAAAAATAGGGGAGGGGGAGTAAAACCTCTTCTTGTTTTTATAATTAGGCATCTTCAGGCATTCTTATGTAGTAGCATTGAATAGAGTTTTAACTGACAAAAAAATTCCAGACAGTCATGATATTTGAACTGGACAACAACCAAAAAGGAGCCAAACCAAATTTATTTATTCATTGTATAAGATAGCTGATTGAATTAAGGACTGGTTACATGTAGAGAGCTTACCTTGTACATGGCAGACTAGGGTTTGATTCCAAATAATACATATCATCCCATAAACTGCACCAGGACAGATCCATGAGCACTGAGCTAGGAGTAAACCCTAAGCACCATGAGGTGGACTCCAAAAAGGAAAATCACAGGAAATTAAATGAAAACGCTGCTTTACAGAGAGATGGTACAGAGGCATGGTGCTTGTCTTGCATGCACTACTGATACCTATTTAAATCTTCAGCACCTTTACTGCTGCCCAAAGCTATCCCTGAGTACAGAGAAGGAAGAAAGCCACAACCCCTCATTTAAAAAAGGGGGGGGATGATAAACTACAGACCACGCCTTCAGTTCTGTGTGAAAATTACAAATTTAGATGCATGATTCACCACTTGTAATTGCTTGGAAATATAAAACAAAACACCAGAGATGTTATATCTGGATCATGTGATCATGTAAAATTTTAACTTGCACTTAAGTTTCCTAGTGTGAATTTTATAAAATAAGGTAGAATATCATGGTATAACAAAAACTTATGTTATCAATTAAAATTTACATGGTTTCAATGTGATGTTGATCATTTAGGTACAGGTTATGTATTTCCTGGAGTGAGGAGGATGCCGCTACCAATGACTGGCAGAAGAAAAGAATAAGTTCATTTTTCAAAGAAAATAAGTATCGCAGCACCTTTTCGGTTGTCAGTATGATCACGTCAGACTCTAAGACCCAAGGAGAGAGACATTTCATTTAGACTCTGTGCTATGCACAGAGCTGCTGGTGCTATGCACACAATTATGATCATTGACAGTCACTCAATTTCTTTCCTTCTCTTCTGTGCCTTCCCTGCCCTGCTGCTGCCTCTGCAGCATATTTAGGTTTTAAGTTGTCAATCATGATTCTTTTATATTCCCACAAAGTAATAAAAATGCATAATACGAAAAGATGCCTGGTGGGACAAAGCTTTTACTGGACAATTGCGTTCTTTCCCATGTGAGTTACTCTGAAAAAAAATCTAATACACCGAATATTCCGTAATCCAATCAAAGTAAGTTTCCATTTTCAAAATCTCTGCTCACCCTAAAAATTTTCCAGAACTGCTGTAAAACATTCTAAGACTATCCAAGATTAAACAAGGAAACCAATCAAAAACAAACTAGATACCTTTTGCCTTTCTACATCAAAACACTAACAATCCATTTTCTAACTGTTCCCAAGAGTAAATCTTCATTAATCTGAAATACACACATTGCCATAAATCAAAGCAAATACATATCTCTGTTTTGCACATTCTATTTTAGTCAGAGTGATCAATTCCACTTACCATTTTCCAGCAGAAAATAGGTACTATTTTTTCAAATGGAATTTTCAAACATTCTGAAAGCTGAAGAAAAGCACAAGTGCTAAATTAGCATTACAATGACTAGATTTTGGTGAACTAAAAATTGAATTCTAAGTGCTGTGTCCATATATGTGTTTGTGTTTTTCTTACATAAGTCAAAATACTCAAGAGAATATTTTGAATGCCCAATGAGCCTATAGTATACAAAGTGGTAGTAATATTGGAACTCTAGGAACTACTTAAAGCATAAATGATAAATTTATTTTAAAATTTCCACTACATTAATAAGGCAGTGAGCCAGATATATGGCCTGCAATGTTGAATAATTCAGATTGTATTGTTCCCCAGGGGCTGCTGATATAGTACAGTGGGTCACTTGTCTTACATGCCACAGACCCAAGTTTGATCCCAGGCATCCTATATGGTTCCCCAAGATCCACTGGAAGTGATCCCAGAGCACAAAGCTATGAGTAATCCCTGAGAACTTTTAATAGTGAATCAAAAAAAAAAAAGAGAATAATGTATTGTCTATTGATGTATGTGGATTTTCCACTTTTAACTTCATTACCAAAGTTAATGTACACAATTTTCAGTAATCTTAAATAATTTTCTATCCCTAAAATAGCGTCCATATACTTTATTTACTATTATAGATACTTCATTTTATACTGTATTTTTTCCCCAAATTAATCAACTGCATGTAAAATTGGGTCACAGAGATAGCTGACCCTGAAGGAAAATAAGTTTTATGTGCAAGAGAGTGAGTCAGATCTCTGGCACAATAAGCAGGAGGAGAAGTAGAAGTAGAAGTAGTAGTAGAAGCAAGAGGAGAAGGAGAAAGAAGGAAGAAGAATAAAGAAGAAGAAGAAGAAGAAGAAGAAGAAGAAGAAGAAGAAGAAGAAGAAGAAGAAGAAGAAGAAGAACAAGAACAAGAACAAGAACAAGAAGAGGAAGAAGAAGAAGAAGAAGAAGAAGAAGAAGAAGAAGAAGAAGAAGAAGAAGAAGAAGAAGAAGAAGAAGAAGAAGAAGAAGAAGAAGAAGAAGAAGAAGAAGAAGAAGTCTTGGAGGAGGAGGAATAGAGGAGGATGAGGACGAGGATGAGGATGAGGATGAGGACAAGGAGGACGAGGACGAGGAGGAGAAAGAGATGGAGGAAGAGGAGACGGCAATGAAGGAAGATATGGAGGAGGAGAAGGAGGAGGAGAAGGAGAAGGGGAAGAAGAAGAAGGAGGAGGAGGAGGAGGAGGAATAGAAAAAGGAGAAGAAGGAGAAGGAAGAGGAGACAAATGCATACAAAATCCATATAAACTGTCAACTTTACTGCATAATTTAGGTTTAATGTATCTATTTTATCTAACATTTATAGATTCAAATATAGTTTTCATTGTAAACATTTCTTAGAAAAATGAGACAAATGATCATAATAATATTAATTTGTTGTTCAAAATAATTGTTCTGAAATTTTGATGCTTTTAAGTACAGAAATATTAGTGTAAAGTCTATTCTAATAAGTGCTACGAACAGAAGTAGTTAGGGCTGTGATTATATGTCTCATCTCAGAAAATCACCTTCAGAAACCTTGAGTGACCTGACTTGAGTATAGGGCACTGTTGAAATTACATTAAAAGACAGAGAAAATGTAGTTACAAGGTAAAAATGTAAGAGTAGTAATTACTTGGTCTGTGTTAGGGCAAAGTCATGAGACCTAGTCACTGAATGAAACCAGATTAGCAGAGGTTATAAAAAGAAATAAAGAAACACTTACTATAAGTGCCTGAGAATCAAAAGAATGTCACTGAAGAATACAAGTCCACTACTTAATAGAAAAAGGGAAAATTACATACTACAAGAAGGCCAACACATTTAATTGGTCCTTGGGTTATTCTTTTCCAAATACTAATAATTGTAAAAGGTTGCTTAATGTGATAGTAGTTACCAAGGTTGAAGAGATCAAATGGCAATGTCAGAAAGTAATAGATTGAAGTGAGTAAACATTATTGTGAATGTATTCATGGCAACATTACCCTGAGAAATGCCAAATAAAAGATTAACCCATGCTGAGCTGATTGTGAGAGCAAAGGATGACAAATTAAATGAAATATTTTCATTGCAATTTAAGTGCTAAAAAACAAAGTTGTACAATAAAACATTTTAAAATCATAGAGTCAGCCAATTAGGCAAATGTTTGTGGAATGTCTTTTTTTATTCTGAGCATAGGCTTTGGTCACCAATAAATCTTTAATGAATACATGGCTTACCTGTGCCCAAGTTTTGGTTAATTGCTAATGCATATGCTTTTAGTAACTTAGTAATAGTTTTGATTAGTAAAATAATTAAAGATATTTCATTACAACTGTGAAAAAAGAACTATAATATCAATTATTTTTATTAATCGAAAGCCACTAAGAACGATAACCATGTCAATAATCAATGGCAAAAACAAACAAACAAAAACACAAAACAATCCTCTATTTATTACATTCCAATATCATCAACTTCACAGTTTTTTTGTTTCTTTTTTTAGGTGGTTAATTATAGGGACCAAAGTAACAGCAGGTAAGACACTGGTCTTGCTAGTGGTCAACCAAGTTTTTATCTCCAGTATTCCATAGTCTCCCAAACCTGCCAAGAGTGATCACTGAGTTTAGAGCCAGGAGTAACCCTGATTATGGTGTGGCCAAAGGGGGGAAAAAAAGGTTAGCAATAGGGTTTTGTAAAAAACTAAGGCTCGCTGAAGGGCACATGCACTCTCGGGCTCTCCAGGTGGCTCTGTCTCACCGCCCGAGTTCAATGCTCTGGAACCACTGTGTGTGCTGTCGGTCAAGGGCAGGCGATGAAAGAAAGAAGGCCAAACTGATTGCTCGATCAGTTTATTTCATTCTCTCTCTCTGCTTCTCTCCCGGCTCTGGATCTGTGGACCTGGCCCCCCCAACCCACTCTTACAGCCTAGTTAAATCCCCCCAGCATGAGGGGGTGGGGTGTACACATAGGTGTGGTCACCATCAATAGGGTTGTGGTTCCTTTCCCCCAGGGGATGCTTCTCCTAGGACTGACTCCCTTTCAGCAGGAGGATCCACCCAAGGGTTTAGTCCCATGAGTGTGTTTCTCCTCTCCTCAGCCAGCAAACATATAAGAATACATAATTTTAATAATTTTGTATGGACACAATAAGAAATGCATTAAAGCTTATATAATTGCTCTCCTGGGGCCATCTCAATCTCAGACTACAGTGCTCAGGCCAGATCAGTCTTTCCTATCCCTAGCAGGGTCCTAGTCTCATCATTACTTTTGGATCATGACAGCATTTTTCTATGATCAAGCTTTTAACTTATAGTTAAGAATTAGGCACTTAAACCAGGCCCATCTCAATGCCAGGGTAGCACATAACTCACCACTTGCCCTGGATCCACATCCCATCCCTCGTTGAGAACCTGCTTTTGGGGTGCTAGGAACTGAGGGCAACTGAGGCTTAAGTGGAGAAAGCAGATGCCCGGGAGGGAATAATATTCGAAGCCAATTAAGCCCCAAGTTACAAAAACATAATATTGTCTTCTTGTGTTTATACAAAAAAAGACATTGCTTTAAAGTAAATTATTCAAAAGGCATAAAAAGGGGAGAAAGGCAATGTTATAATATTCAGTGTCCTAGGAAGTTCTGACCTTACAAATTAGCAGAGTCAGATTAAGGGAAAGCGATTAACTGTTTTGGGGAAGAGAGAACAGAGAAATGATTACAAGCTAAACAAAGGGATGGGAGAGATTCGGGAACACCTTGATGGGTGAGAATGGGGTAACCCTAAACTCCGGGAAAAACTAGGACAAGCTCCTCATGGCAAGGGGGGGAGAGGACAAAGTAATGTCATCCTACAGGGTTTAACTCCCTGTGCAAAATTTGATTTAAAAATAAATAACATACCAACAGAATACAGCAATACACATTTGACTTTCTTATATCGTGAAATACCTTTTTGGGCTGGAGCGATAGCACAGTGGTAGGGCGTTCGCCTTGCACACAGCCAACCAGGGTTCGATTCCTCCGTCCTTCTCAGAGAGCCTGGCAAGCTACCAATAGTATCTCGCCCACACGGCAGAGCCTGGCAAGCTACCTGTGGTGTATTCAACATGCCAAAAACAGTAACAAACAAGTCTCACAATGGAGACGTTACTGGTGCCCACTCAAGCAAATCAATGAAAAATGGGACGACAGTGATACAGTGATGCTTTGTTTTATTAAAATGAGAGGTGTTTTTAAACCTCATTTAACTATTCTCCTTTACACTATTCAAATAATCAGTGATCTAAAAAGGAATTTCAAAAACTCTGACCCAAATATAAAAACTCTTAGGTAATTAATGTATATATCCTCTTAAAAACTGCCCTTATTCTATATCTTTCAATACTTTAAATTGAAAATTAATATTTGTGCATATAACATTTCTAAATGTAATTTCTTTACTATCCTATTATATAAATTAATTAATATAGAAAATTTCATGCTAATACTAATTGCTATCATTTTGGTAATTTATAATTATTGTTAGCATTAAATTATATGATATATGATTAAAAAAATAATTAACCATGCCAACCAGAGTCTGTGCCAGGCTCTTTTCACTCGGGGCACCCCAGAGGGCGAGGCAGCTCCACTTCAGGTTGCTTTCCACATGCTCAAGCCTCACACATGCGTGAACATATTCCTGGACTGCACAGTCACTTCACATCATCATAAAGGGAAATAAATATATATGCCTCTCGGAGAGCCCAGCAAGCTACCGAGAGTATCCCGCCCACACAGCAGAGCCTGGCAAGCTCCCTATGGCGTATTCGATATGCCCAAAACAGTAACAATAACTGGTCTCATTCCCCTGACCCTGAAGAAGCTTCCAATGGTTGGGAAATACAGTAAGAAGAGGCTGCTAAAATCTCAGGGCTGGGACGAATGGATATGTTACTGGTGCCTGCTAGAGTAAATTGATGAACAACGGGATGACAATGATACAGTGATGATAAAATAATGTTTCAAAATTTATAAAATAGTTTAGGATAGATAGTAAATAAAAATAAAAATAAACTTTGACTCATGTTACTTAGCATGATACTTTCCATGTTGACCCACTTATATGCAAATTTCATGACTTCATGTTTTTTGACAGCTACATAGTATTCCATTATGTATATGTACCAGAGTTTCTTTAACCATTCATCTGTTTTTGGGCACTCTGGTTTTTTCCAGATTGTGGCTATTATAACTAGTGCTGCAATGAACATAGAAATGCAGATGTCATCTCTACTATACTTTTTGCCTCTCCAGGATATATTCCCAGGAGTGATATTGCAGGGTCAAATGGAAGCTCAATTTCTAATTTTTTTGACAATTGTCCATACTGTTTTCCAAAAGGACGGGACCAGTCAGCATTCACATCAGCAATGAAGGAGAGTCCCTTTCTCCCCACATCCACGCCAACACTAGTTGCTTTTGTTTTGGGGGATGTGGGCCAGTCTCTGTGGTGTGAAATGATAACTGATTAGACATAGAAAGATTGCACTCATATGTGGAATATAAAGTAGCTGAGAGGTACAAGCTTACAATGATGCAGTTTCTGGCAGATATTTCTTTGGACTTAGTTACTAAAATACAGAAATCCAAAACCGTGCAGCCACTAGTGCGGCCACTTGACCTCATATCTCTTCATTCTCAGCAATGGAAAACAAATTATCAAATGCTTCCTTTTCAGCAGGTCCGACATTAGGGGGGAGAAACTCCAAACAATAACAGTGAGTTTTTTGTTGAAATATTGAATGTAATCAAAGTAAAGTGAAAGTAAAGTGAAATTTATCAATTACACAGGCGGAGTGGGGGCTGGGGAGGTGGGGGGTGGGGGGCAGGTATAGTGTGATTCTTGGTAGTGGAATATGTGCACTGGTGAAAGGATGGGTGTTCAAGCATTGTATGACTGAGACTTAAACCTGAAAGCTTTGTAACTTTCCACATGGTGATTCATTAAAAGAATAAATTAATTCACAGATCACGAATCACTAAATCCTGTTAATCACAGATTTCTCGGGCGGGATCAGTAACATCTCATTTCATCCTTTCCCTGAGATCTTAGAAATCCATCTCAACTCGGCCCTCCTAAGGATGTTGCACTGACCATCAACGGCCAACATCCAGAGAGAGACTTAAAAGCAAGCTCTCAGAAGAGAGTGATGCAGAGAGTCTCTTGCCCGCACACCTGGCTGTCTTCCCTGGGGCCCCTTGAAGGGGATGGGCTCCAGCTTCCCTCCCCACCCCGAGCAGAGCTCCCAGCAGCCAAAGACCACCGGAACCTAGCTACAGCAATGCTGGAGGCCCCTCTCCACACATTCGGACAGGCCTCATGCCTGAAGGTACCAGCAGAGGAACCAAGATGTGTGTAATCTCATCAACAGCCAACATCCAGAGAGAGACTTAAAAGCAAGCTCTCAGATATCTTTAGCCTACTTCTCCCTCTGGGAGAAACTGGTAATCTTCTGAGAGTTTCCTGCCCACATGGGACAGCCTAGCAAGCTTCCCATGGTGTACTCATATGCAAAATCCAGTAAATTAATTTAAAAAAATAAAATAAAAAATAAAAAGACCAAAAAATAAATAAATAAATAAACTTTGAAGTAAAGATAGCTACTTTTAGAAAGTTTTGGAAAACTTGCTGATGTAGAAATTATTAAAAAATTTAAGGTATTTAGCTCTGCTCCTTAAAGACTATGATCCAGGAGGTTCTACTAACCCATTTTGGCACCCAGAGACTTATAAAAATGAATCTAGAGTGTGAGCTGTGCTACGACCCCTTGCCGCCCGAACGGGGAAGGATTTTCTCTACCAGTGCTTTCCTTCTATGGGGAAGATAGCAGCAGCAGCAGCACCAGCGCCCATGTGGCATCCTCCATTTTCTAGGACTCACAACCCAGAGGTACTCGCTTTGTAGTGACGTGGCGTGCAAGAGATCATGGGATGGGAAGTGTTACCGGCACGCCCTTGGCCCAGATGAGATCCAGAGCAGCCACGCACGACACATCCCCTCTGCTCATTAAAGACTATGATCTGGGAGGTTCTACTAACCCATTTTGGCACCCAGAGACTTATAGAAATGCATCTAGACTGTAAACTGAGCTAAAACAACAGAAACCAAAAACCGCGCGGCCGCTGTCGTGGCCGCATGAGCTCCTATAATCTTCATTCTCAGCAATGGAAAACAAACTATCAAATGATGCCTTTTCAGCAGGTTTGATTGTTGGGGGGAAATTCCGAATAATAATAGTCAGTTCTCTGTTGAAATATTGAATGTATCCAAAGTATAGGGAGAATAAAGTGAAGATCATTAGCCACTCAGGTGCGGGGGGGTGGGGTGAGAGGTGGGTATATTGGGGTTCTTGGTGGGAGAACAGGGGCACTCATGAAAGGATGGGGGTTTGATCATTATATGACTGAGACTTCAACCTTAAAGCTTTGTAACTTTTGGCACGGTGACAAAAAAATAACAATTTAAGGTATTTAATAGAAATATTAGGAATAGCCCACATCCATAAAAGTGAATAGTTAAAAGACTTGTAGTCTATGTAGTCTCATAGGTGAATTTCTTCCAATTTGCAATGATACTAATGAGTAACTTTACCTTATTTAGTTTTATAAAATGTTTTTTAATAAATGTATTAATAATTTTTTACTTCTAGTTCAAAATTTTAGTGTGCATATTAATTCACTTATTAGACTAACTAGGAAGTCCAAAAAGGGTCACTAGGTCTTTTTGGAGGGCATAACTTGTGGAGCTTAAGGCTTACTCCTGGGTTCATACTCACTGGTTCTCAGGAAGGTGTGTGGGACCATTGTCAGCCATGTGCAAGGTAAGTATCCTACCTGCTGGACTGTCTCGTTGGTCCTGTTCCTAAATTTTTTAAATCAAACCCTCATTGAAGTTTCAATATAGAAAAGAATGAACTGTTAGCATTAAAACAAGTATGACTAAAATTACAACAAAGCAAGCACAACAACCACTATTATTAGCATTTAAAATTTTTCTATATATTCCAGCCAGCTCATGTATTTTATATGCTGAATATGTTATATAAAATTATAGTCATTATCCTTTTCATGATGTTTGAATTATGTCAGTTTTGGCAATTGCTAGTCCTCTATCATTATCTTTATATTATTTTAGCTTTTAAATATGCACTTTTTAACAACGTACTTGCTATGAGGCACAATATGATGTTCTAAACCCATTGTGTACACTTTCGTTTTAAAACAGGATTCAATATTTCTCCCTAGCCCTCATTACTTTAGTGGTGAATGGTAAACGGGAATTATTTCTTCCATATATTTTTGTGCACACACACATACACACATATTTTTTCTCTTTCAGTGGGGACCATTTTTGACCACATCAGTGTTGTTTGGAGATGATTTTTGGCTCTGTACTTAGAAGTGACCCCTGCCAGTGCTTAGAAGACCATATGCCCTACCAAGGATTGAACTGGGGTTGGTGGCATAAAGCAAGATCCTTATCTCCTATACTATCCCTCAGGCCCCTCTATTCACAGTTTTTATATGAATTAGAAAAGTCTTTAATAAAATATTGCCACTGCACTTGAATTGTTTAAAATCTATGTTATTTTTATTGTGGCAATGCCAATTTACATTTGCATGAACAATACTAAATAACTAGCTTCTATTTTCCATTATTCAATGTTGCCCTTATGCTTGATGTATGCCCAGGTCACAATCTAAGAATTTTCTTTAGCTTTTGTTATTTGCAATATTTGTTTCTTCTTGAAGTAAAATTGTCATACTATATACTGATATGAATGTATATGGAAAAATTAAAGGGGTGAAGTAGGTGGGTACAAAAGTTGCTTGAAATTGAATCCATGAGCAGAAAATAAAATGTCAAAACCCTACTTATGAAATAGAAGGAGCTTGTTTCAGATGTTCAAGACAGGTTCATTTGAAAACAGGAATAGGAAATCGAATATGATACTTTATCCACAATGGGTAAAATATCCATACACTTAAACTATTTTTTTAGACTATTTGGTTCCCTCCTATTTTTATTTTCTCATTCCAGCCTTTTTCATGCTCTATAAATAAAACCATCTTACTTCACAAAAATTAAATTAAAATTACATTCCAGAATATTATTCCTGTGATGACATATATATGTATATATATATATATATATATATGTGTGTGTGTGTGTGATGGTATATAACATAAATAACATTTAGTTATTTGTTACAAAGTGTTATTCATGCAAATATTGAAATATAAGCTATGATACTTGAAATTTCTACTGTTTTAAATTATCATTGTCACAGTAAAAATGTTATGCACACAGAATATGTGTATGTGTATGTCACTGCAAATAGGGATTAATAAATTTGTAATAATCTTTTTAATATACTATTTATTATCAATCGAGCAACCAGAATAAGCCATTTAAAATTTTTATGTCAAAATACTTTTTAAAACCCGTCAATGGTTAATTAAAAAAAAGCAAATGCCAAACAAAATCTCAAGGGCAATTCAGTAAAAAATAGTTGCAGGTGCTGTCTTCAATTTGAAGTCATTTTGAAGCTTCCCACCCCCACAAACTTCCAAACAGATGAATACAGTACAAAGGGAGCTACAAATCTCAGTAGAGCACTTACACAATCATCTATAAAATGCATGTGCTCCTTAAAGAAGCATAAATTTCTTTTTTTTCTCTAGCAGTTTTTGAAGTTCAAAGTCTAAAAACAATGAAAACCTACATTCCCTTCTAAGGACTTAGAGAAGAACTTTTTTTGCCTCTTTTTGCTCCTTGCAATTACTAGAAATTCTTAGCTTTTCTTGGCTTGTAGATGAATCTTTTGTTGCTGTTGTTTTTATTTTTGTTTTTGGACATGCTTAGGAGCACTCTCGCTTACTCTTGGTTCTGTATTCAAAACTCACTTCTGACCTTGCCATAGGGAAATGAAAAACAACCATATGCAGTGCTGGGGGATAGAACCTGGGCTGACATATGTAAGGCAAATACCTTAAGTCATGTAATCCTTTGTGGTCCCATGTACATACATCTTCCCAAACTATGCCTCATCTTCTCATGTCTCCCATGTACATGTTTGTCTTCTCATTTATCTTCCCTTTATCCGTATCATTGTTCTAGATGCCCTTCTTTTGACAAAGACATCATTCTTATGGATTTAGTGCTTACCCTCCTCTAATGTGACTTCATCTCAACTTGATTACATGTCTAAAAGACCTATTTTGAAATAAAATCACAGACATAAATTCTAGGTGAAAATGAAGTACATGGAGGCTCCATTACCAAGAACAGCAAATTGTTCTGGGAACCCATTAAAGTGTATTTAATTTTTTAAAAATAGACATTTGATACAGTGATTTCATTCCTGGGTAGCATTTTTTTGTAGAGATCCATGTAAATCTATGTCATTGCAGTACTCTACAGTAATAAAGGTTTTGGAATAACCCAAATGCTCACCCATGTATGAGTAGTTAAAGAAACTAGTATATATAAATAGTGGAAAATTGCTAAGGTGTAAGAAAAAGACAAATTATTGCCATATTCTAAAGCTTGGATGGAATTTGTGCATGTCATGTTAAGTAAATCATAAGAGAAAGTTAAGCAAGCGCACTGTGATCTCACTCATGAGGTATACAAATCAAGGGAATGAATACTCACTTCTATTGCATATGCAATTGTTTTTAAATTGAGTGTACAAATTAAAATAAAAGATATTTTATTCCATATTTCAATAATAATAAAATTAATCAGATCTTAAAATTCTAATAAAGAAATTGATATATATCCTTTCATTTTCTAATTATAATAAACATACTTTAGCTTTAATTTAAATGTAATTGATAAATAATATATTGATTTTAAATATATAACATAAATGATTAATCCTCAATAATTTGGTCTATATCCTGAAACAATTGCATATTTCCTCATCTTATGGATTTTGTTTTTTGTTAATCTGTTATAGTCATCTTCATATGATTTTCTTATTGTCTATTAAATTTTGTTAGCAGTTATAGGGGATACCACCAGATTGCTCAGAGGATAGCAAGCCCATTTCTAATGGGTCTCCAATAGTCTTATGGTGCCAATAATCAAATGCAAGTCTTCCACATATAAGGCATGCAGCCTAATACATCAGGCATATCTTTGACTGCAAAATCAATTTGCAGCAATTGTTATGCATGTGACACTTCTCACATCTAAATAATATGTTTTTCTAGTGCCTTAATAATTTCACCTTATTTTTAATTTGCTTTGTGATGATTAGCTGAGTTCTGTGATTTCTTATAACTTGAATCAATATGCTAATGACTTAGAAGATATCCCCATATATTTTTTCCGATAATTAAACTTTTCTTTCATCATTTGTGCACAATACCATTTCAGTCATATATAGTATTTTAATTTTTTTGCATGATTATCTTTCAATGTTCTTAATTTGTTTGTTTTTTGCATGCTAGCACCAAAAATATTTCTTGATCAATTTACTTAAATATATATTTAAATTAATGATAGTTTATGATTCATAACATTCTTTCAAAATTGTAATAGCAATATAAGTGATCTTATATTAGATTTCTAATAGAATATTCCCAGATATTCTAGTGGATAGGTACTGTTATTTGATGATTTTATAGTGAGAAATCCATAGTGAATTCATTTTTATTGTTTTATTATTTCTAGGTTTAAAAACAATCCTGATTTACAAAGTTAATGAAAGTGTTTCAGGCACACAGAGCTCTAGCACCAATCCCACTGTCACTGTTAACATTCCTCCACCAGTGTCACCAGGTTCACACCCAACAGCAGGCTGTTTTCTTGACAGGCATATGTGAAGTATGGTTGTCGTAGTTTAGATTTCATATCAGTGCTGTGGTTCTATGGTTTAGAGATATGCCACATCTCTACATATTTGAGGTTCCTGACTATATATGAGTTACTGTCATTCCACTTCTTTTTATCAGCCCACCCACATCAATTGATTTTAAGGAAATTGACCAATTAGATTATATAGTTAACAGATACATCTTAAAGTACTTCAGAATATCCAACATTGTTGCCTATAAAAAATGAAAACACTTGATTTTTTATTTATTATCTGCTTCCAAAATAAATTGATTATTATGAATCACAGAATTTGTTGTGGAGAATAAATAAACAAATACTGATTATTTTGATAAGGAATTATGAGCAAGCACCAGAAAGTAACATCCTCTATTCTCCAGTTTTGTCAGATAAGCTTAAATGTTGACAAAAATTTTTATTAATTGTCTTTTATACAAACTAGAGATTTAGCCAGCTCATATATATGGTAATTGTCATTGTTATCTACAATTCATTGCATCAGTAACAATGCAGTATGTAGAGAAAATTATCAAAGCCCTTCAATAATTTTGCTTATGGTATACATTATGGTTGGTTCTTTAGTTTTAAACTATAATTCACAGGCTATTTTCATCATATATGCTGCATCATACACTAAGAAATTAATCTTGTTGAAAATGTTTCTTATTTATGATTACTGTACATCTAGTTGTGCCCTGTTCTTTCTTTTCCTAACTATATATTAGGAATTCTAAAGTTGTCCTGCTTCTCCTAATCTCCTGGAACCCAGGGGTCACAACCATAAGACACACCCTGTCGGTGCCAGATAAATTCCTCATCGGTCAACCAACCACCACCATGCTCCAGGCCACTTTCCGGACTGCACGGCCACAAAGCAGCGGCGTGACACATCATAAACACTTCCTACTGATTTTCCATAATTACCGCACCATATTTGATTAGGTTTAAATATGGTGTGAGCCATAGGAACACATGTAATGGCAATTAGAAGGCGCCCTAAAAGCCTCCATCCCTTTCAGAGAGCCTAGCAAGCTACAGAGAATATCCCGCCCACATGGCAGAGACTTGTAGGCTACCCGAGGCATATTCAATATGCTAAAAACAGTAACAAAAATGGGCCTGATTCCCCTGACCCTGAAAGCACCCCCAATACGGCAGAGTTAAGAAAGATAAACAAGGAGAAGCTGATAAAATCTCAGGACCGAACTATGCTGCCAAAACAAAGAAGGACTAAAGTGAATGTTTGCACTTTTAACACATATACACTGGCATTGGAAGTATCCATCGAGGACATAATGGTGCAAGCAAAGAAGATCAAGTACTACATCATCGGATTAACAGAGACAAGAAGGCATCAAACGCATCACGCTGTTTCCAACACTGGAGAAGAACTGTTCCTAGGAACATGCGACAGTAGAGGAGTCAGTGGTGTCGGTGTCCTTGTCAACACAAACTTGGCCACGAGCATTGATTTGTTTGAATGCCTAACAACCCGAATCGGATGTTTATATTGAATAGATGTGGTGTATTGTCGGCAGTTTCTGTTTGTCGTCTACGCACCAACAACCAACTATGGAGAAGAAGAAATTGAGAAGTTCGATATGGAGCTAGAGAAGTTCTATAAAGAAGACCACACCTTCTACAAGTTCATTGTTGGTGATTTTAACACCAAGTGGGACCTAAAAGGTCACCCAAAGAACTCCACATAGGAACCCACAGCCTAGAATGGAAGGAACAGGGTGAGAGATTGTCTGAATTCATCATGTTGAATAAGACCATCCATGGTAACTCGCCGATCCAGAAAGCTGAACTAAACATTGGATATGGGAATCTCCCAGAGGACAATTCCACAATTAAATTGACCACATCATATTCAACGGTTTTGCTTGACCAATGTCGCTGTTGTCCCAGAATTCCAAATGGGATCAGACCACCATCTTCTTCATGCAAAATTCTACTTCACGGGGCAGGGAGAAAGGGTTGCAAAGTTTAACAAGAGAACTCCCAGAAAGATCACCAACTGGGAGCTGTATGGCACTCTTGCAGCAATATGGGAAAATGCCATCATTTTGAGGAATGGGATGAGGATGAGGAATAGGATCGACTGGTTCAGCACCTACATGATTGTGCGAGAAATGGAGAGAGAGAGCCAGAAAAAGTTGCCTGTCTTCTGAAACCCTCGAGCTCATTCGCCAACATGGTTTTGCACGAGCCTCAGGCAATCAAGAGCTAATGTCCGAGCTCTCAAAGCTATGCAGAGAAGTGATAAAGGAAGACCTCAAAGAGAGAAAAGCAGCAGTGTTGTCCAATATGGAAGCTGGGAAAAGTATTTGCAACACCCACCTGTCCTTCGCCAACTGTAAGACCAAGATGACTGCCCTCCAACGTCCTGATGGATCTAGCACATCTTCTAGGAGGGCAAAAGAAAATGTTATCCACGATTTTTACTTGGATCTCTTTGATAGCCACGTCCACCTGCCCACATATCAAATTCCACAGGATGGATATGTAATTCCCAGTGTTCTACCTTCCAAAATCCAACATGCCATTTCATCAGTAAGGACATGTACAGCACCCGGTCCAGACAAGGTCAGACCCGAACACCTGAGGAATCTGCCACGAGTACTCATCAATACATTGGCTCAGCTCTTCACATTCTACCTGTCTGAATGCAAGGTTCGATCCCAATGGAAAACCAGCAGGACTGTCCTGTTATACAAGAAGGGAGACATCCACAGTATTGGCAACTATGCCCAATCAGCCTGTTGTCTGTCATCTACAATTTGTTCACTTGAGTCATCCTGAATAGGATTTGCATAACACTAGATGAAGGACAACCATATTAGCAAGCTGGGTTCCAAAAAGGATTCTTAACAATCTACGTGGTGACCAAGCTCATTGAGGTTTTGAGGGATTTCAAGATGCCACTCTGTCTAACGTTCATCCATTTAAAGAAGGCCTTTGATTCTGTTGAGACTGAAGCAGTCATTGAAGTCCTAGCCAAACAGGGCGTTCAAACTCAGTACATCAGGATCCTCTGTGATCTGTATTACGAATTCACCGCCAGGATCTCACCATTTTATAAAGAAATGATCATTGACATAATGAGAGGGGTTCAGCAGGGTGATACTATTTCACTGAAACTCTTCAGTGCCACCCTTGAGACAATGTTCTGAGAAACAGTCTAGTCCCTGACGTTCCTTTTGCTTTCAATGAAACAAACATCTCTGAATGCAGCAGTGATATGTACTTAGGTCATGAACTCAACATGACAAAAGACCTGGCACCTGAACTGCAAAGGAGGAAGAGAGCAGCATGGAAGAAGTGGTTAAGAGGGTGAAGAACCTCTGACTCCAGGCACATCTTTTTGATTCCACCATTCTTTCTGCACTAATGTACGCCTCAGAGACCTGTCCCCTACGCAAACAGAATGAGAACGCTATTCTGGTATCCCAAAGAGAAATCAAAAGAGCTATGCTGGGAGTATCATGTCTCACTCAAGTGAGAGAAGGAATCTGCAGTTCCGACCTCCGTCGATGGTTAAGAATCAGGGATGCAGTTTCATTTGCCAAGGCATCAAAAATCAGATGGGCCGGACTTGTAATGCAATTCAGAGATGACTGTTGGACTAGAGCTGTTACCAACTGGATTCCACAGGATGTCAAATGACCTCATGGCCGCCTGCCAATAAGATGGTCAGACTTTTTCGTCAAAATTCTGAATGAACGGTTTGAGGTTCTTCCTGTTCCTAGAGCGAGCAGATATCATTGGGCTACACTAGCACCCAACAGCGGCAAATGAAGATGTTAGTGGCACCTGCTCGAGCAAATCAAAGATCAAGGGGATGATCAGTGATACAAGTCATACAAGTGAATGCCCAAAAGTAGAGAGAGTGTATGGGGAATATTGTCTGCCATGGAGGCAAGGGGAGGGTGAGAAATGGATGGGTATACCAGAAATATTGGTGGTGGGGAATGTGCACTGGTGGAGGGATGGGTGTTTGATCATTGTGTGATTGTAACCCACGCATGAAAGCTTGTAACTATCTCACAGTAATTCAATAAATTTTTTAAAAAAAAGATAACTTTATCATAGACATATTACTTCATCTATAAGTGAAAAATTCAGGCTTTTCTCTTTTCTGTCAGAATTTGCAGAATGTTCCAGCAGATGTATCAAAACACAACATAAAATGCCTAATTTTCTAACCGTAAAATACACTGAAAATTGTAGGTTATCACACTATGTGCTTAGATCTCCCAATGATAATTTTCGGCATTGAAGTTTTACCTACCCACAGACTCCCTTCATCATATCTAAAGTGGGCTCTTGGTTATGATGATGTCTAAAGATAATGAATAATTCTATTAATTGAAATTACTCAAGACCTACCAGGTGGGCCAACTCTCATGACCCACTCTTGAGAGACCTGTTCTGTTGTCTGTAATCTCCTTTCCCACAAACATGGCTAATAATACATTTTGTACTTATGCTTATAAAGGCTCAAAGGCTGATACTGCCACATAGATGTGCCAGTAAACTAAATTGGCATCCAGAGAATGCCTGGAGATTAGAAGCCAGTAGGCATACACTCTGGAAAAGATATTTTTACCTTTTAGTATATGGTCTGGTTTGCAATAATCAGACTTAACACTGTACTTTTCTAACATAACTTTTAATTAACAGGATTAACATCATTCATTTTGACTATAGAATTAAGGTAATATACAATTAAGCATTTCATAATAAGCCCTTGACTTCTGAAAAAAAATAACAAGCAAAGAAAAACAAATCTGAGATTCTTTGGAATTTATTTATGAGAGACACTCTCCTATAATTAAAGACTTAACATGAAACACAACAAGAACTAATTCATATATATGCTGAAATGTCTCATTTAAACTTGGAAAACATAATGACCCACAGTGAAAATGAGATGTAGATGTACAAATTTTCTTGGTATTATATTGAGAACAAGGCAAAGAACTTCAACTTCATGTCAATATAAATTCATTATATTTTACCAGTGAAAAGTGTAAGGTGCCTGTGCTTCCAGGATAATTTAGAGGGCACTTCTTTCATGACGGAAATAATGGTCACATGATGAGAGTGCAGATTTTACTGGGGATCTCAGTTTTAATTTTCCTTTCTGGATTAAAGTTGACAGTAAAGAAGGCTGATGGATTCTTTATAGGCAAGAGAAAGCATGAGCTACTAAGGCAAAATTCAGAAGACGGCAGTAATTCTCAGATTTACAATACTATAACAGGCAGTAAATCAAAATGGCAGCTAGGGATCCTGATTTGCATTCATCTGAGCTTTGGCTAATATTTAAGGTACATGTAGAAGTGAAGTCATAGATATCTAATAAGGATGCCATTTGGCTATATGATAACAAATACTAAGTGGCTGCTAAAAGTTTGTGTAAACTGATGTAGTTGAAAATTCTAATTTCTCACCTGGTCTACATAGAAGTGGACACAAAGACATAAATCTTTTAAATTTATGTAGTTTCTAGAGTATCTGCCACAAAAAAAAACATGAAATAATAAGAATTATAGAATGACTTATTCAATGGAGTTCAATCAACTTTAGTCCTTGAGTATTGCATGCTTGCAATACAGATCAAAATACTAAGACATTCTTAGTTC
Source organism: Sorex araneus (assembly GCF_027595985.1). Taxonomy (NCBI): domain Eukaryota; kingdom Metazoa; phylum Chordata; class Mammalia; order Eulipotyphla; family Soricidae; genus Sorex; species Sorex araneus. Next base: position 120,245,638 of record NC_073305.1, on the reverse strand, counting down.
ATTAACTAGTGAAATAAAAGTAGAAAGATTGCCGTCACTTCTGAGTAAATGTTTTTAAAATGATCTTGTTTTCGATTATCTTTCTGTTTTCTCCTTGTACTTAGCATGGCAAGTTTCTTGAAAATAGCTGCTCTGTCACGCTGGATTCCAACATGGCAAAGAGAAGGCGGTAGAAGGATAGCTGAAAGATGAACATACAACAGTCTGTAGCACTATAGCACTGTCATACCATTGTTCATTGATTTGCTCTAGCGGCACCAATAATGTCTCCATTGTGAGACTTGTTACTGTTTTTAGCATATTGAATATGCCACGGGCAGCTTGCCAGGCTCTGCTGTGCGGGCAAGATAATCTTGGTAGCTTGTCGGGCTTTCTGAGAGGGACAGAGGAACAAACTTGGGTGGGCCACGTGCAAAGCAAACGGCCTACTGGCTGTGCTATCAACAACAACAACAGCAAAAAGAACATATAACAGGAGCCAAAAAAAAGCACATTGTTTATTAAAGACTTCTGAATTGCTTAATCTATTCTAACTTATACTACTATCAACTTTGAGCAATTCTAGCAAAAGATGATTCACAGAAGAATTGACTATGTCTATATACTAGTTCTTAATTTTCACATGACTTATCCCTGGGACATACTCAGAGAACAATGTGCCTGTTGGTGAATCATGAATTAGTGTCACCTATTATAAAGAATGAGATTGTTTTCTGTGTGGCAGAGCCAATTTGTGCATAACGCCCATTTCAAGAGCAATCCTTGAAAGTTGTTCAGCACGTTAAGTAATGGCATTCTTATCACCATATACAATGGCCTAGCCTTGTAGTTGTGCCTTCAATTTTAATATATGCCACTTAAAATGAATTCACAAGCAATAATTTAGCACCCTTTGCATTTGAAATTTCATAAGGGAAGAAAAACAGACAGCACAGTTATTGAAAAATTAACTATATAAGTCATGTTATTTGTTCTTTGGGGACCAGAGTTGGCAATACCCAGGACTTACTCATGGCTCTGCACTCAGGAATTACTTGTGGCTCATAGGACCTTATGCAGTGTTCGGGATCAATCCAGGTTGTTTGCATGCAAGGGGATCACCTTACTAACTGTACTTTCTTTCTGGTTCTTATAAATCACTTTTTTTGAGAGTTAATATACAATTTCTTATACTGTAGCACTGCACTGTAGCACTGTCACTGTTCATCGATTTGCTTGAGCGGGCACCAGTAATGTCTCTATTGTGAGACTTGTTGTTATTCTTTTTGGCATATAGAATATGCCACAGGTAGCTTGCCAGGCTCTGCTGAGCTGGCGGGATACTCTCGGTAGCTTGCCAGGCTCTCCAAGAGGGACGGAGAAATCAAACCTGGTCAGCCGCATGCAAGGCAAACGCCCAACCCACTGTGCTATCACTCCAGTCCTTTTTGTACTAGTTAAAAATAAAATGACAATAATTAATTGTCTTTACAGTATCAAAGGGCTGGAGCGATAGCACAGTGGTAGGGCATTCACCTTTCATGCGGCCGACCCGTGTTTGATTCCTCTGCCCCTCTCGGAGAGCCTGGCAAGCTACCGAGAGTATCTCACCCACAGGCAGAGCCTGGCAAGCTACCCGTGGTGTATTGGATATGCCAAAAACAGTAACAATAAGTCTCACAATGAGAGATGTTACTGGTGCCCGCTCGAACGAATTGATAAGCAACGGGATGACAGTGACAGTGACAGTATGAAAAGGCTGATGAACTTAATATTGATTTCAGCCTATGGATTCTAGTCTTCACACTATTGTAAGTAACTTGCTTGTCCACAGACTTCAGTTTGTTGAACATGCATCAATAATTAGAATGACATCACCACATTTGTATGCATTTCATGGAATGGAAACATTAATTCAAAAAGCCTTACTATGTGTGTCATTAGTTCTATACACACAAAAGCACAGCATTTAACGTACAATAAGATCGATCCCTTCCTTTCAGAGAAACACTCTGTCTTCTCTTTTTCTGTAACTGAGAATGAAACAATGAAATTTACTGCATTTTATTCTTTGTGAAATCTCCATCTCTGTTTATATAAATATTGCCTTTATTATTTTAAGAGACGTCAGTTATGCAATTTTTATTTATCATACCTCTTAGCAGTCCTGCATCAAAAATCATTTGAATTTGGTTGTTTCTCAAAGATAAAAGACTTTGTAAGCCTGGTGAAATTAATTATCTGAAAATTGCATAAATTAAAATAATAACATCCTCATCTAGTATGAGTTATATCATCACTTTGGACAGCATGTTTCCTTTTGAAGTATATAATGAAATATATAAGATTAGTTTATTACAGGGTTCCAATATCACTTTATCACTGTCATCCCATTGTTCATCGATTAGCTCGAGTGGCACCAGTAATGTCTGCATTTGTCCCCACCCTGAGATTTTAGCAGCCTCTCCTTACTCGTCTTTATCAAGGATTGGAGGCTCTTTCAAGGTCAAGAGAATGAGATCTGTTACTGTAACTGTATTTGGCATATCAAATATGCCCCGGGGAGCTTGCCAGGCTCTTCCGTGTGGGTGGGGTACTCTCATTAGCTTTCCGGGGTCTCTGAGAGGGAAGGAGAATGCACGGCTGCTTTGCGGCTACTTCCAGGAGCTTTGTTTTATATAGTCTCTGGATCTTGGCCGTTGATGGGATTACATGGCTGGGGCAGTTTCTGGGTGTGACTGCCAAGCTACTGGAAAATAGGATGTCTGGGTGGAGATCGCCCAGTCCCGATCCAAGCAGGCTTGGAGATATCTGCTCCAGGTCCCACATGCATGGGTTTCTCTGTCTGTTCCTTCATGGGTGACGCTCGGCCAAGTGTGTGGAGAGTGGCCTTGACCATGGCTGTGGCTGGGTTCTGGAGGTTTTCAGCTGCCGGGGCTCTGCTCAGGATGGGGAGGGAAACTCAACCTAACCCCTTCCGAGGGGTCCCAGAGAATAAAGCCTGGCGTGGAGGTAGGAGATTCTGCGTCCTACCTATTGGATGTCCTATTCGATGCAGGGTTCCATTCCAGTATCATTCTAATAAATTCCCATTCCAAATGTCCACAGTGGGTTGTAACTTGGTGAGCTGGTACACTTCTGAGTCTCACAGGCTATTTGATAACTTCTTTTCATTCACATAACAACTCACATAAATTGAATTCCTACACTTTTCCTAGATAAATGATACATAAATTATTTATGAGTCAGTATAAGAGAGCAACCCCAGATGCCAAGATCCCATATTCCTTATTTCACCCAGGGAAACATATATTCTGAAAGGGGAAAAATGATGTCAACATAGGTATTTAAATTGTTGCATGATCTAATAGATGAGAAGAATCCTTATTTTATAACTAGATATTAGTATCAATGCTCTTTCAAAGTGAAGACTCAAATTACTTCGGTCATTAGAAATTACTAGGCAATTTGAATAAAGTAGAGTAACAGATAAAAAAAATCTTCACTTTAAAAGTGCATTTTATAATAACTTAAAAATCTAACCAAATTTAAGTTTTACAGAAGAGAAAACTTAGATCATAAAGTGCACAAATAATTGTTTTACCATTTTCTTTATCATTTTACTATGATTAAATTTTTGATTATATTTTGTTTAATGTCATGTCTTTAACATAAAAAATAATTTTTATTAAAATTAGAATTAAGTTACTTAAATCATTGAAGAACTTAGCATGTTTGCAAAAATCCCAACATCAACGAATAATCTCTTACAATTTTAAACTCTCTACCCCAGTTTCCTCATTTTTGCTTTTCAGTGAATACTTTATTTCAAAATTACTGTCTTTTTTCATTTCTAAAAATAAAAGAAATATTCAAAATACAATAAATATTAAGGTTTAAATACAGGTATAATGTACCTTTGATTAAAATTTTGACCCATAGTATCATAATTAGAATTCTCAGACAAATATTTTTATAAGTATTCAACACTTAACAGTAACATATCCACAATAGAATCCCACTATAAAGTATAAAATTATTCATTTTGAAAAATATATATTTATGTGACAGGAACCTTTTATTTGTGTTTTCAAAAATAATATCTGAATAAAATTTTATTATGATAATCAACTGTCAAAATATTTGTGCAATTTTATTTTATTGGATCATTTATTGGATGGAGGATAGTTTGAGCTACATACTGTATACAGAGATTACTCCTGTCTTCATGCTCAGGGATCATATCTGGTGCTAGGGATCAAACCAGAATCACCCATAGGCAAGACTAACACTTTAATCTTTGTACTACGTGTGTCCTATGAAATTTTAATGATTTTTACTTTTTGTTTTAATAGTACTGAAAATAAATAAGTAGACTCTTTTCCCCTACAATAATTTCTAAATTACCCATCACCATATTTTTCCTTTTCTCCATTATCTGGTCATGGATGCTTTGTCAAAAATTAATTGATCATATGTGTGCTTATTTCTGGGCTCTTGATTTTGCTTTATAATAGAATAAAGTGAATTCTTAGAGTATGACTCCTTTTTTTCTCTTTGATAATATATTTGGCTATCCAAGGTCTTTTGTGCTCCAACTTTAATTCTAAAAGCTTGTTCTATAGTTTTGAAAAATATCATTGAAATTTTTAGAGATTTTCATTGAATTGATACATTAGATAAGATGGTCATTTTTTAAATGCCTGTTTTTTCTATTAATGAACACAGTGAATTCTTCCATTTAGAGTGTCTTTTATAAAAAAAAATATATTCACTATATAGTTCTCATTTGTAAAGTTTACTCCCAAGTGTTTTATCTTTTTTGAAATACTGAACTAACGCAAAGGTACCATTTGCAGGAATGAACCAACTTTGGGTGGACATGACCTCTGGGAGGAGGGCCTCCTTGAGCTGTTGCTCTGACCTCTTAGGCACAGGAATGATTTCTTGAATCTATGTGTAATATATGAGGGTTGATAGTCCAACAGCCACTTTCATGATGGGTTATTGCTATGTTCATACTATCAGGACCAGAAAGCAAGAGGATAGAGCAAACCATTTGTACCCCACAACCAGTCTTCTAGAACCTATACTCTCTAATGGTGGAACATGCTAACAAACAGCTTATAATGCAGATTGCAAGGTCTGAACACTTTGGTATTGAAGAATGAATTTGGACTTAAGAGAAAAAAGTGGGCACATCTTCTCTATTGTTATAGTTGTGTATTATTAAAATCTAAGTACTCAGATTTCATGATATATGCTTAAAAATCATTTTGAATTGCATTTCAAATCATGCTTGAAATGTCTGATAGATATTTGAAATTTTTTCTTTAGACTAAAAAGTATATATTTCAAAGAATCGGACAATTATCTTGACACTGCTTAATTAATTCTCTAGCTCCCTCTGTATTTCTCCACTTGAGAGAAAGTTGACAGAAGTCAACCTTTATAACCAGGTTTATGTCTGTGCTTTTCCCAATAAAAAGCGTAGGTTGACTTGCCAAGTTGTGCCAATTGTTTGATTTGTCAAGGAGTAAGTGAGCAATCCACTTAGATATAAGTTGCTCCATTCTTTTTTTTTTTTTACTAAAAGATTTATTTATTTATTTTTTAAATTTTATTTTATTTTATTAAATCACCGTGTGGAAGATTACAATGCTTTCGGGCTTAGGTCTCAGTTATACAATGCTGAAACAACCATCCCTTCACCAGTGCCAATATACCACCACCAAAAAGAAAAAAAAAAACCCACACAGTACACCTCCCATCCCGCCCCCCCACCCCCTACCTTGTAACTGATAAGTTTCATTTTACATTCTGTTTACTTTGGTTACATTCAATATTTCAACACAAACCTCACTATTGTTGTTAGGAGTACCCCACTAGATTCAGACCTACTGTGAAGACAAATAAGGTCGCGCGGCCGCTACCCGCGCGGTTTTGAATTTCTGTACTTTAACAAGAAGTCCAGGGAGATTTCTTCCAGATATTAGATAATTGCAGGCTTGAAAACCCAATCTGTGGTCGTCTTAATATGGCGGCCACCGCGCCCTTCATCCCCGGAGAGAAAGAGGCGAGAGAGAGAAATACCTTTCCCCTCCCGGGCGGGCACGGGGCCGAGGCTTAGTTCTCAGGCTGGAGATATTCTGGGAGGAGTTGCTCACACCGAAAGAGGTTTTGCTGGGTCTGGATTCACGCTTGTACAGCTGCGGAGAGGCCGCACATGCGTGCGACCCCCGGGATCACATCTCGGCGGTGGGGCTAAGTTGCTCCATTCTTACCCATAAAAAAATTTATTTTTTCTCGAACATTGCATGAGGGAAAAACAAGCATGAAAATGTGTAAATCTGTAACTGTACCCTCACTGTGACTCACCAATTAAAAAATAAATAAATTATAAAAAATAAAATAAAAATAAAACACAAAAAATATTTTTGTATGTAAATTATTTTTGGATGACTATAAATCATGTTTTTTTTCTTTTACAGACTTACACATCATTGTTTTATTAAAAGCAAAATATTAATTTTTTACGTACTAATAAAATATTTTTCTAATCATGGTTTCTATGAAGCAAAAAGATATACTTAGTATATTTTCTTTCCCCATTCAATTTATAGTGGCAATTACTAAAAAAGATTTTTAAACATTTTGAACTTGAAACTTATAAAAATTATGTATTTTACATAATAAACATTTTCCTGTGACAAAGTTCACGTAAAGCTATTGATATTGAGGTCATACTGAAAGTGACACTTTTGCAACTTTGAAATCTGAGAGACTTTTCCTTGGATATAACTTTTCCACAAAAAATGTTACCAAAATGTAAAGTCAGAAATGCTTATGACCCAAGCGGTAGTACAGAGTGTAGAGGTTTGCCTCGCACACCGTTGACTAGGTTTGTCCTGAGGCACCCTATAAAGTCTCTCTTGCCCACCAGGAGTGATCCCTGACACAGAGCCTGGAGTAAGCCCTGAGCATTCCTGGGCGTAGTCAAAAAACAAAAATTCATTAATCAATTAAATTAAATAAGAAATGCTTGGATGAAGTTTAGAAAACCAATTGCTTCTCAAGTTAAAGATCAGATCAACTTAATTAATTGATTTCTGTTTTTAATTAATTGATGTTTGTAAGTTAAACAACTTAAATTATTGAGTGATTTTAAAAAATGTTTCTATCTAAGTGAATAGGTAAGACATTCTTTGAGTTGTAAATTATTCTCCACTTCATTCCATAATAAAATAAAACTTGAAGGAATTTCTACTACTCTACTTCTTTGCATACGGGGCTTGTGGGTTGCCAGAAGGTCTTGGGTTTTCTGGCTGTGTTCAGGCTTACTCATAGTGTGTGTTCAGGGATCGCTCCTGATGTTTCTCCAGGGACTATATGTATTACCAATACTCCAACTTTGTTGACTGCGTGCAAATCATATACCTTGTTTTCATTAAATAATATACTATTCTAAATTAGTTTTTATTGTTTTGTTTTTTGGGTCACACCCTGCGCAATGCACGGGTGTTACTCCTGCTCATGTATGCAGGAATTAACTCATATGGGATGCTGGAGATCAAACCCAGCAAGGCAAACGCCCAACCCACTTTGCACTATCGCTCCAGCCCCTATTCTAAATTTTTAATTTAAAAATATGTTTTTAATTTAGTGTCTTACTATTGAACCAAGGAGATAATTCAAGTACTATCGTGCATGCTCTGCATGTGAGAAGTCTGGCTTCTATTCCAAAAACCACATGGTTTATGTAAATAAACTTTATTCTCTCTGAAAATTAAAAATAGAATGTTTACATGATTTATATATTATACTCCAAGAATCACTGTCATTGTCACTGTCATCCCATTGCTCATTGATTTGCTTAAGAGGGCACCAGTAATGTCTTCATTGTGAGATCTGTTACTGTTTTTGACATATTGAATACACCACGGGTAGCTAGCCAGGCTCTCCTGAGAAGGGCAGAGGAAATGAACCCAGGCCAGCCAAGAATATAAAAAATAATTAAAAAAAAACATGCGCATGTATGTTTATTAAACCACTAGTTGCAATTACTAAAATTTAGAAATAACACGTGTCCAATAATATCTGAATAAATTAAAAGTAATAATAAATATACACAATGAAATATTACTCAGCTGTAAGAAAATATAAAATCCTGCATTTTGCTACATCACGAATGGAACGAAATTGTGTAATGTTAAGTAAAATAAATCAGAAAGAAAAAAACAAAGCCAGGATGATCTCACTAATATGTGGCATATAAAATAACAAAACAAAAACATGGACAGTATTTGGTTAAGCAAATCACTAGACTCTGTCAATATAATGAGGATTGGATGAGGAGAGTCTTGTTGTGGAGGATTATTAGCACGTTGGTAGTGGATGTGGGGTGGGAATGCTGTGCCTTAAAACATAACATAAAAATTAGTTTACATTCCTGTAAACTAATGTTCATCATCATCCTGTTGATCGTCGATTTTCTCGAGCGGTTTCAGTAATGTCTCTATTCGTCCTAGCCTTGAGATTTTAGCAGCCTCTCTTTACTCGTCCTTCCCAATGGTGCCGCATTGGAGGCTCTTTCAGAGTCAGGGGAATAAGACCCATCATTGTTACTGGTTTTTGCATATGAATACGCCACGGGGAGCTTGCCAGGCTCTCCCAGGTGGGCAGGAATCTCTTGGTAGCTTGCCAGTTTCTCTGAGAGGGAGAACAAAGCTATAAGATGTTGCACGGCCTCGAAGAAACCATGCACTTTCAGGAGCTTGGTTTCATAGCCTATAGATGTTGGCCATTGATGGGGTTACATGGCAATGGGGGCAGTTTCTGGGTGTGATAGCCTAGCTACTGGAAAATGGGGGATCTGGGCGCAAGAGGCCCAGTCTAGATCTGAGCATGCTTGGAGATCTCAGCCGCAGCTCCCGCACATCTTGGTTCCTCTGCCAGTTCCTTCATGCATTAGGCTTATCTGAATGTGTGGAGGTGTGCAGAGGGGCCTTGAGCATTGCTGTGGCTAGGTTCCGGAGGTTTTCGGCTGTGGGGGCTCTGCTTGGAGTGGGAACAGAAACTCAACACACCCCCTCCGAAGAGCTCCAGTGAAGACAGCCAGGCACGGGGCAAGAGACCAAACTAAACTAATGTTAGTTGAATAAAAATGCAATGAATGTATCCTCTTTCTTTGTGTATATATAAAATATTTTTGTATGTGCACAGCTGTAGGGCATTCACCTTTCACAAGGCCAACCCATGTTCGATCCCTCCGCCACTCTCGGAGAGCCCAGCCAGCTACAGAGAGTATCGCACCTGCACGGCAGGGCCAGACAAGCTACCCGTGGCGTACTGGATATGCCAAAAACAGGAACAATTAGTCTCTCACAATGAGAAACATTACTGGTGCCCACTCGAACAAATCGATGAGCAATGAGGTGAAAGTGACAGTCACAGTATATGCACAATGGATAATCACAAAGCAGTTATTCTTTTAATCTCTTCAGAGTCAATAAAATGACCATTCCCATATATCGTAAGCAACCTCTAAGATGACCTTAAATGTACTTGCCTCCTATTTATGTGAGCCCTAAGACAGCCTCGGGTTATGACTTGCTTCTTGCAAATAGCATGCAAGAGACTTTCTAGGTGGTACTTCTGAGATTAGGTATTACAAAGTCAGTGACTTTTCTGTTGACATACCTTTTTTTGGTTCTCACTTAAATTTCTCATACCTATGACAGTGAACTGGGAAGAAATTCACACTAGTTAGCTTAGAAGTAGAGTGTGGGAATCTGCCTAAATCACATCAGTGATCTTGGAATAAGATATTCCAACTCTCGTTTAGAATTAATATAATTGCCGTGCTTGCCACTTAAAATTGAATTTAAATTCAGCTTCATGAAAGACATTGATCCAGAGGCACTCAACTAAATTGTGCCCTTAATTTAGCTCCTACAAACTGATTTAATAAATATTTGTTGTTCGAAGGCACTAAATTTTGGAGCAATTCGTTATGCAGCAATGGATAACTGAAACACTGTCACACAGAAGGCCTTTTTATGTTCACTCAATTATTTCCCCTTTAACTTTCCCAAGCCACAAAGCGACCACCTTGCTGTCTCTAATTTATCAATTCTGTTTGGTCTGCTATTAGCCACTTTACAAGAACAATATAGTTTATATTCTCTTATGTTTAACTTATTTTATGCCACTTTATATTTGAGTTATTGATTTTCAGTAATGTATAGTTTTGGTTTGTGACAACCATGGTTATTGAGACAATTATTTTTATTTGTGCTTTAATTTATGAATTTCTGAATAATAAATTTTCAACTAGAGTTTCTGTATCAAAAATGTACATGTATCTTTAATGTTGTTGTATAAAAAGAAACTTTTCTCTAGTGCCAATTTACATTCATAAAAAACATTTTACTAGAATTCCCATTGTCCCACATTCTTACCAATTATACTGTTTCGGTTTAAAAAATTTAGCCTTTCTGCCATGAAGGTGAAGATTTTATTTACATTTTCTTGATAGCAATATATTTGAGCATGTTTTTACTTAACTGTAAAATTCTATGGATTTCTATTTTCTTTGTTGATGTAATTTCTTACAAACTCTGGCAACAAACATTTCCTATGTTTAAAATAATTTCACACAGGCCAGAATAACGTACTGTGTGAAGAGAGCTTTCACACAGCCAACCTTGGTTTGATCCCCAGCAGCACAAATATCCCCTGGGCCAACTAGGAGTTACACTAGAGTGCAGAGCCATGAGTAAGCTCTGGGGAACACTGGCTGTGGTCTGAAAACAGACGAAAATAAAATTAAATGTAAAGAATAATATCACCATTTTAGGGGTAAGGCTTTCATATTCATTCTACTGCTTATAGTTAGCACTTTTATAACTAATACAAAACGTCTTTCCCTTTCCTAAAGTCAATATGATATTCCCTTACATTTTCTTTTTAAATGTGACCTTAGGTTTTGTATTTATACTAATTATCCACTCTAAATTATTTTTTATTTGTGAAGTAAGGGTCAGATTTTATTTTTCTATTTGACTATATAGTTTACATAATATAATTTAATTTTAAATGCAGCATTACTGCTGTCAACTATGTAATAAATCAGAAGACTATTGTGAGTGTCAAATTTCCAAACTCAATTTCACTTCATTGACTTCTACTTCTGTACCTTGGCCTATTTTTTCACTATGTTAAAACATACTGTTTTACTTTTTATAGCCTTATAATAAATATTGTTTTGGTGTTTGTTTGAGTGGGTTCTTAAATTGTATTGTCTTCTGCAGAACTCATTCTCCATTTCCAAATATTTTGTTACTACTAATATTATTGTTCTTGTTGGGTTTGAAGTATGCCTGACAATGCTCAGAGGTTGCTCCTGGTTCTGAGCTCAGATATGACTTTTAGCACTGGTTGAGCACCATAACTGTTGTGCCAGGGATTTGAGCAGGAAAGCCTCTTACCTCCTGTACTATCTCATTCTCCACTTGTATCTCAAGCCCTGAGCCAACAGTGCATGGGAAGCTCACCACATTGCTAGAATTTTGCTAATCTTAGCCTTTGTGGTTTCTGGAATAATCTAATATCATTAAATAATTAATTCTGTAGCTTTTCTAAGTTTCATTCATCCGAGTTGTTCAGCTCTTTATTAAAAAGCTCCATCTTTTCCAGTAGTGACCCTTTCTGATTTAGACCAGAGGCCAGGGGCATTTTAATAATTGACTATCACCTTCATGTAATTACTAAGAATGAGTAGCTCAAAGTTGAACTTCTGGTGCTGAGAAAATTACTCAAGTCTCAGTAAATGTGGCTGGGTGTATCCTGATTTTCATCCACAACATCACGTGATCCACAAAGCGACTCTGATTCTAGTCCTGCTCTCAGCACAACCAGAGGAGAGCTTTGAGGGAATGCCCCCTCCCTCAACTCACACCACTGGTTTGACTCCTATAAAAATTATCTCAGACTTTAATATCTCTTAGAGATAAATATTAGTACGTATTAAGTGTTTCTGGCTTACCTTTAATTCTGTAGTTTTTCCCATTAGAGAGTAGTAATTCAAATAATTCATGGACAGGGATTTTTTTTTAATGAACTCAATTTTGTCAATATAGATATGAGTATCTTTTCTTCAAAACTGAAAATTTATATAAATTTCTGCAAAGTCTATCTCTAATATAATCTCCAGATGCCCCTAAACCTTGGAGAAAAGCAGTCACAAACACTGAGCTTATTTCTTGGGATTTTTATCTTTCCTTAGATCTTGACCCTGTAATTCTTACTGCTTGTTAGATTTCCAGTGTTTCAAAGAAATTGTTCTCCCAGTATAATTTATCTCAGCATGCCTTGATCTTCAAAAACAAAAGCATATCTTGTTACCTATAAATATTTTTTATAAAAATGAAAATCATCTTAAGAAATTCAAGTATTATTTTTACAATTAAAAAGGAGTCACTTTTTGAATTAGGCAAAATAAATTAGTCTGATTTTGTCTGGTAATGTTTAATTTTATTTTACTGGTTTAGATTTTTATATTTTTTACTATAATGCAAAGATCTGCTCTGTAAACTCTTACAATTAGGTTTTAAAATAATAGAAGAAAGAATACTGTGAGAACACAATGTCTAATTCCTGTTTTGGTTTTTAAGGTTCCTTTTAGAGACTTCATTTGGTTGATGTTTTAGTTTAATAAATAATCCTTGGGGCTGGAGCAGTAGTACAGTGGGTAGGGCATTTGCCTTACACGTGGCCAACCCGGGTTAGATTCCCAACATCCTATATGGTCCTCTGAGCACCGCCAGGGGTGCTTCCTGAGCGCAGAGCCAGGAGTAACCCCTGTGCATTGCTAGGTGTGACCCAAAAAAGCAAAAAGAAAAAAATTAAAAAATAATCCTTGATCAATTTAGTCCTGCACACACATACTGTGCATCTGTCCATGGACAAAACTACATATTAAAGTTTATAAGGTGTGCTGATTGGGACTGCACAACATTTTGTATTGCCTCAGTATTATATCACTATAGACCATGAAGTTCTATTTTATTCTTGAACATGAATATACTATATAGATATATGACAGTCCCCAAAATCAACAATACAAATATATGTAATCCCCATTCTTTCTTGGCAGCACTATTGGACAGCCACACCCTGTCCACAATGATGCATGTCTACATTTTACGCAGTCCTCATAACTTGGTCATCAGATTAAGGTCCTGCAATTCACTAAGTTTATTATGGCTAAATGATGTCAATCTAATAATTCAGGACATAAAAAGGCAAACTATGTTTATTGAGTACTGCAGTTTGAGTCACACCAATTCAGGTAGAAAATCTAAAACAAACTTCCCAAAAGGATGTTTTTTATTCTTATTTATTCAGTTTTAAAGGTTTTGGGGCCACACCCAACAATGCTCAGAGCTTGATCTTGGATATGTGGTCAGGGAGGATTCCTGATAGTACAAATTTGGGGTGGGATTGGAGGGACCATATGTTGTGTTGGGAATTCAACCCAGGTCAGACATGTGCAAGGCCAGAAAGTTACCTGCTGGCAGTACTGTATCAGCTGACAGGATTTTATAGGGCAGAAGATAGAAAAGAGGCAAGTAGTTGAAGAATGTAAATGATTAGTGTCAACTAGTTGTTTATTATTATTATTATTATTATTATTATTAATTATAGGTAAGTGCATATGGATTCTCCAGAAAGAATGAAAAGGAAACTGACTTACTTTTAATTTTTATACTCAGGCTAAGAATCATTAGTTCTTTTTTTACAAATATTTTTAATGAATCATGTGAAGTACAGTTATAGACTTACAAACTTTTGTGCTTATGTTTCAGTCATACAATGATCAAGTTCTCATCCCTCCACCAGTGCCCATTCTCCACCATCAATGATCCCAGTATCCCTCCCACTACCCCGCCCCATGCCCCCACCCCACCCTGCCTCTGTGGCAGGGCATTCCCTTTTGCTCTCTCTCTCTCTTTTTGTGTTGTGGTTTGCAGTAGGGGTATTGAGTGGCCATCATTAAATCTACAGTCCACATTCAGCACACATCTCCCATCCCAAGAGGGCCCTTTAAGCATCCTTTATTTGGTGGTACCTTCTCTATCTGAGCTGCCTTTTCTCTCAGCAAGTGAGGCCAGTTTCCAAGCCGTGGAGCAATCCCCCTGATACTCATCTCTACTATTCTTGGCTGGTAGTCTCTTTTTCTGTTACTTTATATTCCACAAATGAGTGCGATCTTTCTATATCTGTCCTTCTCTTTCTGACTCATTTCACTTAGCATGTTACTTTCCATGCTGATCCACTTATATGCAAAATTCATGACCTCATTTTTTCTAACAGCTGCATAATATTCCATTGTATAGATGTACCAAAGTTTCTTCAACCAGTCATCTGTTCTAGGGCACTCGAGTTTTTTCCAGATTCCGGCTATTGTAAATAGTGCTGCGATGAACATATAAGTGCAGATGTCATTTTGACTATACTTTTTTGCTTCTCTGGGATATATTCCCAGAAGTGGTATTGCTGGGTCAAATGGGAGCTCAATTTCTAATTTTTTGAGAATCATCCATATTGTTTTCCAAAAGGGCTGAACCAGTCGGCATTCCCACCAGCAGTGAAGGAGAGTCCCCTTCTCCCCACATCCATGCAAACACCAGTTGCCTTTGTTCTTTTGGATGTGTGCCAGTCTCTGTGGTGTGAGGTGATATCTCATTGTTTTGATCTGCATCTCCCTGATGATTAGTGATGAAGAACACTTTTTCATGTGCCTTTTGGCCATTCAGATTTCTTCTTTGAGAAAGTTTCTGTTCATTTCATTGCCCCATTTTCTGATGGGGTTGAATGTTTTCTTCTTGTAGAGTTCAACCAGTGCCTTATATATCCTTGATATCAACCCCTTATTATATGGGTATTGGGTGAATATCTTTTCCCATTCTAAGCTTCTACACCTCAAAAGATACAGTAATCATTAGCTCTTAAATGATTATTTGTTGCCAGTGACTTGGTAAATCTGGATCAGGGAAGTAGCCTTGAGAAAACAGTTTTTCCACCTCTCCACTGTGTGCACCTTGGCTGCCTAGTTAAATTCCTGGCATGGGCTAGAAGTGGTAGAGGCTGCTCCATGAACCTACGAGGCACAACTGGAACCCTTATGTCCAGAAAGCCCCAGGAACTAGCTCTTAAGCTATGCTAAGAGCCCACTTGTTTTCCAGGACACAGGAACTGATCGCCACACCCAGAATTTTCTGAACCACATACTCAGGCTGGAGCAAGAAACAGCTCTTTGCAGGAATATAAAGTCATTTTTAACCTCAACACAGTCCTTCTAGGTCCTTCACCTTCCCTGCAGGAAAGAATTTTAGGAGGAGGCATGAAGGCATCATAGTGAAGCAAACCAAAGCAAATATATGTCGCCAAATCTGGTTTGCTTCACTGTGATGCCTCCATGTCTCCTCCTAAAATTAGAGAAGGGCTTTAGAGAGAAGGTTATATACAATTTCTCTAGATTGTCTTGGCCTGGAGTTATCTGCAGACAGAAAATTTAATCTGGGCATTGCTCCAGGTAAAAACTTGCAATCTAGTGGTCCTTCCTGGTTCTTATCATGACCTTTAGATTCCCCTGTGGCCCTTTCATTTCTGAAAGGGTGCAACCCTCTTTGGCTGGTGCTTCAGTTTCAGCATCTGGCTGGTGCCAAGGTTTCTTAGTCTCAGGATTTGCATCTCAAAGAGATGTGATCTTCATGTCTTTGGGCTACTTCAAAGCTAAGTGAATTTTTTAAAACAACAATATTTTCGATGGTTTCTGAAAACACTTCTAACCTTGCCCAATGCCTTTTACCTGGTTCTGGAAAACAAGTGATACAATTTCTTTGTAATGAATGTATGGCACAATTATAAAAATGGCTTCACAGAATTAAACTTTCTGACTGACTTGGATGGGGAGTAATAGGAAGGGGTCCCTAAGATAATGGTGGAGGGTAAACATGGAGTGTGTAGTGTTGAAACTTATTTTGGGTGAAACCTAATCCTTAACAGCACTGTAAATCACTGTTCTTCAAATTAAAAATTTTAACTCTTGTTTCTCTTCAGAGAAAAACTGAAATACATTTAAAAAGATCATAATATACACCTGTACTAATTTTGTATGGCAAAATTAGACAATTAAAATTCTTACTATCCATATTTCAGGTTTGTTTTGTTTGGGGGCCACAGGTGGGGTGCTTACTCCTGGCACTGCATTTAGTGATCAGTCCTGAGAGTGCTCACAGTGATGTAGTCAGGCAGGTAAACCAGGAAAGCATCCCCACACACTCCCCCTTCCCCCGCACATATCATAACAATAAAATTTTGGAAAATAATAAAGCTGCTCATCCTAAGGCTGACTGACCTTGTAAATACAGAAAGCAGGATGTATTCAGAAGCAGACCCTGAGAAGTCTGGACCCCTCTGTACAGAAAGGGCCTGAAGAAAAGGTTGCTTAAGAACCCCAAATTCTCTCCTTTATTCTGATTAATTCTCAGGCTCAGCTAGCCCAGAACAGTGAAGGCTGGACCCATTCTCCGAGAAGATCCAGCAGAAATAAAGATCATAAAAAGGAGTTTCAAAGAGGATCATTGACACTCAACTGTACTGCCTTGACAATAACCCTAGCAGAGGACTCCTACCTAGTTAGAAAGCCTCATGTGTGGGCCCCTTGGAAAAACCCTATCAAAGCCACCTTGAATAAAGAAAGGGCACATATGCTGCCTGAGCCCACGTGCTGCTTGTGCCCACTTGGTCAAGCCCATGTGGCACCCAAGTACATGTGTCGCCTGCATCTCCACTCTTGAGATGTACACTTTTATATCTAATGCTGTGGTATGTATTGAGCGCACTCTCTTCCCTTGGAGTAACCCACATTCCCTCTTGAGTATGTTACTCTTCTTTCTCTTATATTTTCTCTTCCTCCCTTCCCCTTCCTAAAAGCCTCCAAAAAAGAGAAAAAAAAAAATCTGTTTTACTTCAATGCTTTTTTCCTCCGGAAATTCTTTTCTGCAAGAACCAATAAGCCAGGGAGAGGCCTAGGACTGACTTTACTTTCTTGCAAAGAGCAATTTCTCATCTCATCCTTAGTCTTTATCTCCCCAAGAAGTTGGATTGTGGGGACTCAGCTTGACCACCACCTCCTGTGGCTGCTGGGGCTCTAGGCCAAGTGCGCACGGGCTCATTACAAACTTTTTCAATCCTACCAGCCTTCCGAAATGGCCTCTGGGAAGCAGAGACAGATCAGGAGAAAGTGACCATCTCTTTCAAGGATGATCATATGAGGTATCACTTGTATTACTTGTCATCCCTTTGATCTCCGATTTGCTCGAGTGGGCACCAGTAATGTCTCTATTCATCCCTGTCGTATGCTAGTGTAACTCAATGGTATCTGCTTGCTCCAGGAACACGAAGAGCCTCAAATCGTTCATTCAGGGTTTTAACAAATAAGTATGACCATCTCATGGGTGGGTGGCCATGCAGTCTTTTGATGTCTCGTGGAATCCAGTCGGTAACAGCTCTAGTCCAGCGGTCCTCTCCAAATCGCATTACCTGTCCGGCCCATCTGATTTTCGATGCCTTGGCAAATGAGACAGCGTCCCTGATTCTTTTGTTTTTTTTAATTTTTTATTGAGTCACCATGTGGAAAGTTACAAAGTTTTCAGGTTTAAATCTCAGTTATACAATGCTCGAATACCCATCCCTTCACCAGTGCTCATATTCCACCACCAAGAATCCCAGTATATCTCCACCCCGCCCCCTCACACCCCTAACCCCCCCACGCCCCTAGCCCCCCCAAGCCCCCCCCGCCTGTGTAACTAATAAATTTCACTTTACTTTCACTTTGATTGCATACAATATTTCAACAAAACTCACTATTATGATCATCAACGGAGCTCGGAACTCCGGATCCCTTCTCTCACTTGAGTGAAATGTGATTTTCCAAAAATAGCTCTTTTGATTCCTCTTTGGGATACCCAAATAGTGTTCTCATCCTTTTTTCATAGGGCCCAGGTCTCGGAGGTATATGTTAGTGCAAGAGGAATGGTGGAGTCGAAAAGATGTGCCTGGAGCCGCAGTATTTTCCTTCTCTTAATAACTTCTTCGATGCTATTGAAGGCATTTCATGGTGGTAGGTCAGCCAATAAGGTATTTATCTGGCACCGGTAGGGTGGATCATCTGGATTTGATCCCTGGGGTGCCCGAGATTGGAGGAGGCAGACAGAGGATGATGTTTCCAGGTCTTGTTGAGCCTGGAGTCTAAGGTCACAGAGTTCTGCTTTACCTGGTTCTGTAGGGCTTCAATCATGGGTGAGGTTTGAGGCAGACAGAGGATCTTATTTCTGGGTCTCGTTGAGACCGGACCTCTCTTGTTTCCAGCCTCCACCCTGGCCATATGAGGTGCTAGGGGATTAAACACAGGTCAGAAATTTACAAGACAAACACCTTTCCCAGTGAACTACCACTCTGGTCCCATTACCTAAGTTTCTTAGTCAGAAATCCACACACAACTTTGCTAAAGTTCTTCTTCATTCAGAGCCTCTTACTGAAATCCAGAAGTCAGTTAGAATGTGATATTCTCAAGGAATAACTGAAGATCCACTTTTTTTTTAGTGAGTCACAGTGAGGGTACAGTTACAGATTCACACCTTTTCGTGCTTGTTTTTCCCTCATGCAATGTTCGAGAGCCCATCCCTCCACCAGTGTCCATTCTCCACCACCAATGAACCTAGTATCCCTCCCACCCCCCGATTCCATCCATCCCACCCCACCCCGCCTCTGTGGCAGGGCATTCCAATTTGTTCTCTCTCTCTCTCTCTCCTTTTGGGTGTTGTGGTTTGCAACAGGGGCATTGAGTGACCATCGTGTTCAGTCTCTAGTCTACTTTCAGCATGCATCTCCCTCCCCGCGCAGGATCTCCAATCACATTTTACTTGATGTTCCCTTCTCTATCTGGGATGACTTTCCCCCAGTTTGTGAGGCCAGCTTCCAAGCCATGGAGCCAAACTCCTGGCATTATATACTACTATTCTTGGATATTAGTCTCCTACTCTGCCATTTTATATTCCACAGATGAGTGCAATCTTTCTATGCCTGTCCCTCTCTTTCTGGATCATTTAACTTAGCATGATATTTTCCATGTTGATCCACTTATATGCAAAGTTCATGACTTCATCATTTCTAACAGCTGCATAGTATTCCATTGTATAGATGTACCAAAGTTTCTTTAACCAGTCATCTGTTCTTGGGCACTCGGGTTTTTTCCAGATTCTGGCTATTGTGAACAGTGCCATGATGAACATACAAGTGCAGATGTCATTTCAACTATACTTTTTTGGTTTTCCAGGATATATTCCCAGCAGTGGTATTGCTGGGTCAAATGGGAGCTCAATTTCTAATTTTCTGAGAATCATCTATATTGTTTTCCAAAGGGGCTGGACCATTCGGCATTCCCACCAGCAGTGTAGAAGGGTCCTTTTCTCTCCACATCCTTTCCAACAGCAGTTGCTTTTGCTCTTTTGGATGTGTGGTGTGAGGTGGTATCTCATGGTAGTTTTGATCTGCATCTCCCTAATGATTAGTGATGCAGAGCATTTGTTCATGTACCTTTTAGCCATTCGTATCTCTTTCTTGGAAAAGTTTCTGTTCATTTCTTCAGCCCATTTTCTGATGGGGTTGGATGTTTTCTTCTTGTAGAGTTCAACCAGTGCTTTGTATACTCTTGATATCAATCCTTTATAGGATGGGTATTGGGTGAATATCCTTTCCCATTCTGTAGATTGCCTTTGTATTCTGGTCCCTGTGTCTTTTGTGGTGCAGAAGATTCTTAGTTTAATGTAGTCCCATTTGTTTAGCTCTGTTTTTACTTGATCGCTTAGTTCCGTGTCATCTTTGAAGATACCTTTAGCTTCAATATTGTGAAGGGTTTTGCCAACCTTGTCTTCGATGTACCTTATGGATTGTGGTCTGATGTTGAGGTCTTTAATCTATTTTGACCTGATTTTTGTGTATGGTGTCAGGTCAAGGTCCAAGCCCATTCTTTTGCATGTGGTTGTCCAGTTATGCCAGCACCATTTGTTGAAGAGGCTTTCTTTGTTCCATGAAGATCCACTTTCAAGTTCACTTTGTTACTAGCATTCAGAATTTGTAAGCTGTTGAATTTGTTTCTCACTAGTTTCCAATATATAAATCACTCTAAGTTCTGAGCCAGCATCACGAAATTATACAAAGTGGGAAGGCAATTGAGTCAGCTATTAAAACAGAAGACATCATTTTAACCTAACAAAAATCGTGACATTCCATTACGTTTATTATATTCTCTTCACTAGAATCTAGAATCTAGAGTCTACACATACTAAAGAAAAAATTGGGGATTATACGAGGACTAGATGGCAGAAAAGTTAAAATACTGATATAAGAACTGATGCCAACATTTATTTAGAATGCTCTAAATAATCATTCATGTTCTATCAATCTTAATGAAGATCTCTGAACAAATCACTATCATGTTTAATAAAATTATCTCCTTGTCTTGCCTACACTATCTACAATCAGACACTAAACATTATTTTCTTTTAATTACTGCTAATGAATCCCATACTCTAGACACTAATGTCAACTTACTTCACATGGTACTTGTTAAGATTGTTCACCTTGTTTGCTGCCACATTCAATGAAATTAAATTTAAAATTCTTCTATTTCCATAAAGTGAAGATTTTAGCTTGGAAAAAAGAATGGAAGTGTAGGGTACTGAACCATTGAAATTATTTTGAAATTTTAAATACTGAAAGAGGTAACAATCCAATGTGTAGAAAATAAATAGGATAGGATTTCAGACTTGAGACAGCCTTTACCAGCCATCAAGGCTGCTCAAGAGTGAACTGAACTGACTCGAAAACAGTAAGTTTTCCATTTTATAGATGTCAAATGACGGCAGAAAATGATCCATTAGGGAATAAAGAGATTTTAGTGTTCAATGGGAGCTAAAATAGAAAAGAGACTTCTAAGATAACTTCCAACTCCTACAATTCTATAAATCTATGATTTATAAAAGTGAAAGAAAATGTACCTCTTATTTTTGACAAGCAAGATAAGAAAAAGTATGATTTCCATGATAAAATTTCAAAATAAATCATAGTATTTTAAGTTATTGTTATTTAAACGTAGGAACCTCTGCTTTTTAATATTTTCCTGTTTTAAATTCATAATTTCATAACAAATGCAAGACTTAATTTGTAAAAGACAATAGATACTGTCATTCAAATGTGTTTTACCCATCAAGAATATACAGGAAGATTTCTATTAAAAGGATTTGAATTATTATTTCTATATCACCTTTATCTGTTGCATATTTAACTTTTACCAAGGGGGCTGTTCCTTAGAAAAATCTTATCAGCTTTAGAAAAATTCACAGATGCAACAGTTGCCCAAAGTATTATAGTCATTTTCTTTTTTGTTGTTGTTGTTTTTGGTTTTTGGGTCACACCCAGAGATGCACAGGGGTTACTCCTGGCTCATGCACTCAGAAATTACTCCTAGCAGTGCTCAGGGGACCATATGGGATGCTGGGAATCAAACCCCGGTCAGCTTCGTGCAGGGCAAACACCCTACCCGCTGTGCTATCACTCCAGCCCCTCATTTTCTTGATAGGTTGGAGAACGTGGGACTGTGAGTTATGACTAGAGAGTACGACTACAGAGAAACCTAAAAGCATAGTTTTCAGAAACAGATCAAGAAAGCAAGTGATTATCACTGAATTATTAAAGCAGTGATAAGCAGTGCCTACAATTTAATCCAGTAGAAAAGAGTTAATCTTGTAAATGGAATCAAAAAGACATTTTTAGAAGGAAAATGTTGATCTTTTCTTGTGTTTTATTTTATTTCAATTATAAGATAACTGAAAACATGTAGTCTTGCTTATGGCATGGCTAAGGAAGCATGACTTTTAGACAAACACCCTTTTAAATAATTTATTTAATTGGTAATTGAAATAATTCAATGACTGATACATGAATCTCAGTGGATCCCAGTACATTGACAATCTTACAACTTTAGAATTTGCTGAGGTTTCTTTATTATGCACGAAAGGATCACGTTCTATTATAGAAACAGGAAAAATACGATGGTAATAGACATCAGACTCTATGCTAACTTTCTGATGAGGTGGTTAGGTGTAGGTCCATCTGACTCTGCTCTTCTGTCACACGAAATTATTCAGAGCAAATAAGTTATATATAGTGAATTTTACTACAATGTAAATTGGTATTATGGCCATAAAATGGAAAGCACTGCCAAAGAGGATGATGCAATTTTCTTGAAGAGAAATGGAAACGTTAATCCTGGAAAGAAGTAAGTTTGAAGACCCAGTGGTGCAGATTTTAAATTCATGGAAAAATAATTGTTGTGCTCTTCTAGAGCCTGTGCTGGCTACTAGCTCTAGAGCATTCATTATCCTAGCTGTAAGGAAGTGACAGAAGCAGAGATCTGTGAGATATATTTAGTCAGGACCTAGGCACTGTAGTACTGTAGCACTGTCATCCCGTTGTTCATAGATTTGCTTGAGCGGGCACCAGTAATGTCTCCGTTGTGAGACTTGTTACTGTTTTTGGCATATCGAATACGCCACGGATAGCTTGCCAGGCTCTGCCGTGCAGGCGGGATACTCTCAGTAGCTTGCCGGGCTCTCCAAATCAAACATGGTTTAGCAATTGTTGAAAATATCACTTTATATATATATATACACACACATACATATATATATATATTGTTTACATTTACTTTCCTAAATGTTGCATAAAGTTTTTATTAACAAGATGCAGTATGGATTCTACCTGTTGCTTTGAAAGAAATCTTATTACACATACATATATATATATATTGTTTACATTTACTTTCCTAAATGTTGCATAAAGTTTTTATTAACAAGATGCAGTATGGATTCTACCTGTTGCTTTGAAAGAAATCTTATGTTCTTGAAGGTCCTAGTCAGAACATACAAACAGTCAGAGACTGGAGATAGGTGATCAAAAGTAAGTGAAAAATCCAGGGGACAGACAGTATAGAGGGTCAAAGGAAAACCCCCTGATAAATTTCTTGAAATATGCTGTAGACATTTATAAAATAACCATTTAGTAAGCAGTTACCTTACATTGTCTCCGTAAAATAGGGTGGTAACACTTTTTTTCCTCCCAGGAAGGTTATGAAATGTAAAACAAGGACTACAATATATTCAATGACCTTAGAAGAAATATGTTACATGAGTATATAATATCACTATTACTACCACAATAAAAAAAGAAAAGAAAATATTAAAATAACAATAATATGAACATTTTCAACACCTGCAGTTGTATATGAAATATATAACTCTTTTTATTGTTTTCTGTCTAATCCACTGCACCTGCATTAAAATGTTACCCTGTGGCCCAATTTTTAAAAATACATAAAATTTAGACAGGTACTTATTCTTATATTCACCCCATTGTGCCTAGGTCTCACAGAACATATTTTTAAATAATATACTACCACAAAGAGACCACTTCAATACAAATCTCAATAGTATGAGTTAGTAAAAATTACATTTAAAGGCAAACATCTGGCACCTCATAAATATATATCACCTTTCGTCAGAATTTTTCAAACTCTCTCCATATATATTATACTTATAAGTATTATTAATTCAGCATATTGTATAGTTTTAAAGTAGTCCTAAAGAAGAATTACATATGTAAAATATGTGCTATAATATCTGAGTCTGTGCAGATCATAAAGAACGAGACATTAACCACAATGCTAAATTATTTTGATTTAATGTGTTCTGTTAGGTAACAGAGGTAATTTTTTTTAAGTACAGATAGGAGAAATACTACAGTTAAGCTTAAAGGCAGCTATTTATTCTGACTAATTTTTCCCTCTCCTGTGACATTTAACAAATTATTCTAGTCTTACATTTAGCTTGTGTCAAAAATATGTCTGAAATATTTTACTCTGGTTTATTTCTACATCTGAAAGAAATTTTAAGGGATGACTTGCCTTTACAAAAAATTAATTCATAACATATAAATGTGACTGGTACTTCTCCTTTTCCAGATGATATGGGAGAAAAATATTTTTAATGCCCTTTAGCAATTCTTATGACATTAATGATCTCACTTTGAATTTATTTGTTGTAGTTCAGTTTTTATTTTCTGTGCAATAAAATGTCAATTCATCTTGCTCTGTCTTTAATAACATTGGAGAAAATATAAGTTTTATTGTTATATTTTATAGCAGTGCATATATTTATTTTGTAATTTTATTATTTTTCCAGATCTAATAATGCTTGCTCTATTAGTCATTTATGATTAAACATAGATGCATTTTATATGTTTGAATTTCATTCTACACCTTCAAAAAATGTATACCGAAAAAAAAAATGAACACATTTAAATAAAAATCTTAAGATCTGTAGTCTGATCAGAGAAACTAAACAGACTATATATTTCACTCATCTCACATGCCTGTTGTTTTCTCTAAAACAACATTATTATTCCTTTATGTTAAGAAAATAGAAAAATAATACAATTCCTAGTCACTTCCAGGCAGTACGGTTGTCAGTGAAGATACTGACTAATGAAGAACAGATATTTATATAATATATAACTTTCTCACATAAAATAGAGCACAAAATATAAGTGAGCAAATGAGTAAATAATTAAAATTTTGTGTGTAAAAAAGGGGAAAAGATAGATGATAATTGAAGAAAATTTAAGGAAAAGACCATTTTTATATAGATATGTCATTAGATACCCTTTCCAAGTACCTATGCAAAGTATATCATGCTGATTTTCTGACTACTGAATGAAATATTCACATTAACTTTCTTCTCGTGATCACATTTATATTACTATGTAAATATTTTATGCACAAAGAAAATTCTGTGTCAGAATTAGAAAACATGGAGGATAATTGTCATATACCAGAAATATGAAGAAAAAATATTATTAGGGAGCTAGAGAGATAGAGCAGGGATTAAGGTGCATGTCTTGCATGAGGCCAACATGGATTCAATCCCTAGAACTATAACAGTGATCCAACATCACTAGATGTGACTCTAAAGGCCCCCTAAAAGTTTCTGGGTAGCCC
Source organism: Sorex araneus (assembly GCF_027595985.1). Classification (NCBI taxonomy): domain Eukaryota; kingdom Metazoa; phylum Chordata; class Mammalia; order Eulipotyphla; family Soricidae; genus Sorex; species Sorex araneus. The sequence goes on along the minus strand of NC_073305.1, from coordinate 120,220,476 downwards.
AAGTAATCCCCATTACTGAAGCATCCAACAAGCAAAAAATCGTCAGGACTATCTACTCAGTTGTCTTAGAATTGATGGAAGTGACTCTGAGCAGCACTTTGGAGGACACCACTCTAATATTTGGGGGTGAAATGATTGGGGATATACATAAGTCCCAGGATCAATTATTAAAATAGCATCATCTCCCAAGCTCCTCCAGGATCGTCCCCTAAACACTGGCAGAGTTTGTGCCCTGAGTCTACTGTGTCGGACCCGTAAAACTAAAAATAAAAAAAAAATCATATTGCCAGAAATATGATTCAAGTGTAGACTACATGACTTGTATGCATAAAGCCCTGAGTTTCATATGGGCTGCCAAGCCCTGCTGGTATAGCCCTGCTGGCTTCTGAGCATAGCTGGGTAAGACTCCTATTTCAAAATATCTTTATATTAGGAGAAAGCATACAGTATGTTTTATTTCATACAAAAGAACTCAGTACTTGGAAAATAAAGAGACTTTCAAAGCACTCACTAGGAACAAGTGGGAAGGTAAACATGGTTGTAGGACAATAATGCAGCAACATCTAAACCATCAGAACCTCTGGTTGTGCCCTATTACTGTTTGTCTCACACATCTGAAATCTTGCAACGTTAGCTGATATCCTTGGAACCGAGCTTGCTTAATAATGTCTGACATGATAAATACATAAAGGAGGTCTTTGGTATAGAGTGAAGCTCCCTGCTGCAAAGCACATAACATTATCTTTCTCTCTAAAACATCTAGTAATGGAAATATAAACTGACAGAGGGAAGCTATGATGTATGAGAACTTTATCCCTCTCCCTTTGTTTAAGCTTAGAAGACAATCTCACAACCTCTGACAGGTCCCATTTCACACCAGAACAGAATGATCCCAGAGAATTCTCTATAAGGAAAAAAGGAGTACAGAAAAAAACACCAGACATATAATATTTTATGAAAATTCAAGAGAGTAACCCATAAGAGCGGTCAGAAAAATTAGGTTTTCTTGTAAAGATCTAAATGTCCAATATGCAAATGTTTCTTTATAGAGGAAAGTGTAATAGTGCATCTATAAGAAAGACAAATATCAGGAAAATCTGAATGGGAAGAACAACACAGAGAAGATGACCATTAAAATCTCCAAATAAAAACCTTAATGAGGCAGTAATTAGCAGATTCAGGGTGTAGACACTAATAATCGATTTGCTGAAGCCGGCACCAGTAACATCTCCATTGTGAGACTTGTTGTTACTGTTTTTGCATATCGAATAAGCCACAAGAAGCTTGCCAGGCTCTGCCAAGCCGGCAGGATACTCTCTGTAGCTTGCCGGGCTCTCTGAGAGCAACGGAAGAATCGAACCTGGGTTGGCCCCGTGCAAGGCAAACTCCCTATCCGCTGTACTATCACTCCAGTCTAGACACTAATAATAAACACATTTTTTTTTAAAAAACAACTGAGCCAGATAGCCTTCTTAGACCCTAGGATTTCAAAAATGATGAGAGTGAAGTTCTTCTCTTCATGAAATTTACACCCCACTTTGGAGGAAAATAATAAAATGAGCAATTAAACATCTATTAACTGGAAAACAATAAGTGCAATTGGAACATGTAAAATGATAGGAAGAGAATAGAGATTACTGATGGCCATGAGGTTACAATTGATAATTAAGACTTCACTAACAGAGTGACAAGAAGAATTTGATATAGAAAATTATTTGCATAACTTCTGAGATCGGAATTTGAAAGACATAGTCTTTGTTTTGATAATTTAGTCCACTCATTCTCATGCCGTCACTCAACCAGGCTATTAAAATGCTATCATGGAGACTAAAGGAGATTTCCTTTCCAATAGACAATACCAACTTCCATGCATTTAAGTAACCACGATGGAGGTAAATTTCCAGGCTCAAAAAGACTTTGAATATCTATAACCTCAGCCAAAATTCCACGGAAAAACTCAGTATTAAGGAATATACCTCAACATAATAAAAAATCATATTTAATAAAGCCACATCCAACATAATATCAAGGGTCAGGGAATAAAAGATTTTCTGCTAGGATCAAGAAAAAGAAAACCATGCTGACGCTCATGGTTTATGGTTAGCACTGTATTCAAGATCCAAATCTGAGTGAGTAAAAACAAAAAAGGAAGTGAAGAACGTCAAATTGAAATTAAGAGAATAAAGCAGCCTGCTTATATGTTTTATAACTTACATTTAGAAACTCTTAAATACTATTAGAGCTAATAAACAGACTCAGCAGTTTCCAAATACAAAACTGACATAAAATCGATTGAATTTCTATGCAGTACCAACATATAATCTAAAAAGGAAAGAAAACAATACTGTTTAAAATAGTATCAAAAACCACAAATTACTTGTGAATAAATTTATCCAAAAGTAAAAGATCTAAACCTTAAAATTATAATACCATGATAAAAAATGAAGGCACAGGTAAATGCTAATGGTCATATATTTAGCATATTTATGATATTGAAATTTCATTTACATAAAAACATCCATGATCAATAAAAACTCTATTTTACAAACTAATATTTTTCACTGAAATAAAACATAAATATGTAAAATGTATATGTGCCATAAAGATTAATTTGAACAAAAACTAATACATCTGAGGAACCGTGACTTTTAAGTTTCAAACTTTATTACAAAATTACAGTATTCAAAATGATTTGGTATTTTCATAAGAACAAACAGAGATCAATGGAATAGTTCTAATATACCAGAAATAAATCCAAAAACAACACTTTAGTATAGTTAATTATTTTACAACAAAAGAACTAAGAATAAAAAGTGGGAAAAAATGTTTTTCAAAGAATGTTATCAAGGAAATTCATTGAATCACTGTTATCCCGTTGCTTATCCATTTGCTCAAGTGAGCACCAGTAACATCTTCATTGTGAGACTTATTGTTACAGTTTTTGGCATATCGAATATGCCACAGGTAGCTTGCCAGGCTGCCGTTTGGGGGAGATACTCTTGGTAGCTTGCCGGGCTCTCCGAGAGGGACAGATGAATCCAACCTGGGTTGGTTGCATGCAAGGCAAATGCCCTACCTGCTGTGCTATCACTCCAGCCCGTATAATAATATATTATTATATATAATCACTAATAATAATAATGTTGAAATGACTAACGGGCTCACGGGAAGCAAAGTCAAAAGCCCTAACAGGCTGGAAGGGAAGAAAGTCAGGATGAAAGGTCGGGTGCCGGCACATATCAGTGAAACTCCCTTCAAAGCGTTTCCAATTGGACTCTAGAGCCAGCCCCAGGTTTAAGCTGAAGCATGAGCCTTGCAGGCGACAGACCCCAGCTGAGCCGTGGCATCTCGGGGCCCGCATCGTTAGGGGTCGTTACTGAGTACTGGACCAGGAAGAGTCACCCTGAGGGGTGCTAAGTGCGGGTCCCTGTAAACCAAGATTTTGTGTGGATACACTCTTTATTTATTTGTTTTGGGGCTGCATCTGGTGGTGCTCCAGGCTGACTCAGGGCTCTCCACTCAAGAGTCACTCCTGGCCGGGCTCAAGGGACAAAATGGGATGCCTGGGTCGGCTGCATGCAAGGCAAGTGCCCTCCTGCTGGACTACCCTACTGCTATATGTAAAGATGAAATTGAAAATCTTTTTTTATATTGTGAACTGCATTTATAATATTAGCTGAAAATGCAAAACTTATATGTAAACACCAACATCTCAAGTATCCATAAACAAGTGAATGAGTAAAAAACATGTAACACACAAATGAGAACTTAATTCCACCTTAAAGAAATGCTGCCTATTATGACATGTAGATGGACATGGGGTGTTATGTTAAGTAAAAGAAGTCAAGAATCATACACTGCATGCTGTCACAGTTCAAGTTTAGGAAAAAATACATAGAAATGTAAAATAGAATGGCAATTATCAGGAGCTAGACACTAGGAAAATGAAATACTGTTAGTCAAAGGATAAAAACGTCCTGCTGTAAGATAAATAATTTGTGGTGTTCTTATATGTAACTGGTTAGTTAATATCTTTTATAAAATGAAAAAAGTAGGTATATAGACACATAGCCACACACAAAGTAATAATGTGACAGTATAGATCCATTTGCACTCATGCTGTTATTCAGTATATAATATACACTTATACCAAATTATCACACATATGCTTTAAGTTTGCATGTGATATATTGTAATAATATTTCAACAAAAATGAAACAAATAAGAGAGACTATTACAAAACATTGCATGAAATATTTCACACCAAGATTCTCAAATTAACTATCACAATGGAAAATGTCCAGAATATATTCTAACACAAACATTTGTTTTAAAATTACAAAGAATGATCGCTTCTCGGCCTTTTGGCTAAGATCAAGTGTAGTAAAATTACAAAGAATGAAATCGAGAAACTCAAATACACATCGGGAATAATTAAATAAAGAGTAGAACTATTCATCAATCACAATTAAGGCTGATGCCATTACTTCAAAATGCTGAACTGTATACCTGGTTACACAGCCATTAAAAGCTCAAGGAGAAATAAAGATATCATGAGGCTGTTGAGAAAAGAAAAACAGACATATTCAGAAAGATAATATATATATATATACACACACCCATATGTATGTGTATATATGTATAAATAATTGAATCACTATGAGATACAGTTACAAAGCTTTCATGTTTCAGTTTCAGTCATACAATGATTGAACACCCATCCCTCCACCAGTGTACATTTTCCACCACCAATGTCCTCAGCCTCTACAGCAGACAATTTCCCAACCCTCCCACTGCCTCTATGGCAGACAATTTCCCCCATACTCTCTCTTTCCTTTTGGGCATTATGGTTTTGCAATATAGATACTGAGAGGCTATCACATTTGGTCCTTTGTCTATTCAGAAAGACAGATCTTCATGATCAAGATAACGAAATCCCATTGATCATCAATTTCTTGAGTGGGCTCAGTAACCTCTCTTTCGTCCTATCCCTGAGATTTTAGAAGCCTCTCTCTACTTGGCCTTCCCAAGGATGTCACATTGGAGGCTCTTTCAGGGTCAGGGGAATGAGATCCAGCTTGTTACTGGATTTAGCATATGAATACACCATGGGAAGCTTGCAATGCTGTCCCATGTGGGCAGGAAACTCTCAGTAGTTTGCTAGTTTCTCCCAGAGGGAGAAGTAGGTTATAAGAAATCAAGTGGCTGCAAAGTGGCTGCGCACTTCTGGAAAATTTTGAGGTCAGAGAAATGTATAGCATGTAGGGAGCTTTCCTTGCTCCTGTAAGACCTGGATTCAACCCCAGGCACCTGATATGGTACCTCAAGTCCTGCAAGATCAATCCCTAAGTGCAGAGCCAATATAGTCCTGAGTCACAATGGTGTTGCCCAAACCACCAACACCCTGCCAAAAAAAAAAAAATCAAATTGAACCAGAAACAATGAATGGAAAGTTGATTAGAATGGGAATCAAGAGAAAAATCTTAACAAAGGCATCAGTTATAATAAAAATAATAAAATTACAATAATAAAAGTTAAATAACAATGACTATAAAAACCACAAAATGAATGCTTCATGCTTCAAAGTAAATATATATTTATAATTATGAAGTTCTAAGATCCTGTTAAATATCAGGGGGTTAAAATATTTAAGACAAATACTGAAGTAATGTGAAAAGGAAGTTCAAAGTAAACCAAGAACAGTAAAAAATAGCTTAGCAATCTATGCCAATTAGAGACTCTTAAAATTGTCTACCTAAATTTATTAATAGCAGAAAAAAATAAGCATTTTTCTTAAATAAATTTCTATTTTTGTTTGTAGAGATATTCTTCAGTAAAAAAAGTATGTAAAATTTTGGGGGCTGTAGCAATAGCACAGCAGGTAGGGCATTTGCCTTGCACATGGCTGACCCAGGTTCTATTCCCAGCATCTCATATGGCCCCCCAAGCACCACCAGGAGTAATTCCTTAGTGCATGAACCAGAGTGACCCCTGTGCATTGCCGGGTGTGACCCAAAAATCAAAAAAAATGTAAAATTTTTAGTGATTTGTTTTTTATTGTCACTGCTCCTATGTCATGGGTTCAATATGATGAGCTAATGACATGATATTCCTTTCATCCTATAGTGCCAGGGATTAATTACCTGGGTACCCTGCTGAATTTGTGGCCCTCCAGGACTGCATCTGATGATCATAGGAAAGTGACACGTATTGAAACTGGATTGACTGTGTCTGGAGCATGTGCCCTATGCACTGTACAATCTCTTTGATCCAAAAAGAACTTTTTTTTTAATGTCTTTAAGGTTTTTGTTTTTTATTGTTTTATTTTGTTTTTTATTGAATCTCCATGAGAGACACAATTATAAAGCTGTTCATGGTCGGTTTCAGTCATACAGTGTTCCAACACCCATTCCTCCTTACGCCAATATACATTTCCCACCACCTATGTCCCCAATGTCATTTGGGGGTAGTATGGTTTGTAATATAAATACTGAAAAGTTATCATGTTTGTTTCTTTACCATTTTTCAGCAGGCAGTTCTTATCCAGAGTCATCATTTCCAACTATCTTTGTCATAATGATCCAATACAGAAAATTTTAACTCCATAATATATATAGGCATAAAATTTGTATTTGACAGTAGGCTTCTAGTTACAAGTGTATATCTCAAAAATTAAAGTTCAAGGAACTTAAACACCAGTTGTTCGACTACTTCTGGTAAAAGTTTTTGCTTCTAAATTTATTTTACTGTGTTTTTTTTTCTCATGTATTTCTTGCTTCTTTTATAATCCAATCATTGTTAATATTTTTACCTCAAATGTTATTCTAGCTAACTTGGTCATTCCCCTCTACATTGTTTCTGTCAATGTTCATGCTGTGCATAAGGCAATTTGTTCAGCTGAATTAAATTCTATTAAAAATAATAATTTATTATTTTCTTCTGGAGAGCTGCAAGTTTTCATGGAAATGTCACTTCAGAGATGTTTCTTGGCCTGCTTTTAAAGGGAGACATAAAGAATTGATATATTTCTAGGATACCTTTATGTTGAATTTTTGCTATGTAGTCTTTAGATATTCAGGGTATTGTATTACATTATCATGCTATACCTGCATACAAAGTTGCAATGGTATTTCAATCTTAGAAAATTTTTGAAATTGCTATCTCCGAATGTCCTCATGTTCATCCAGAGACATAAATTTTCTTACTGCATTTCAGAAAGAGAGTGAATTCAGAAGTTTTGAGTACTGGGGACTGGAGCGATAGCACAGTGGGGAGGGTGTTTGCCTTGCATGCGACCGACCCGGGTTCTATTCCCAGCATCCCATATGGTCCCCTGAGCACTACCAGGGGTAATTCCTGAGTGTAGAGCCAGAAGTATCCTCTGTGCATCGCCGGGTGTGACCCAAAAAGCCAAAAAAAAAAAGAAGTTTTGAGTATTCCATAGGTCCTTGTCTTGTTCACACCTATGGCTGTGTTACTCATTATTGGTCTGTCTGCTTCAAAAACTTCAGGACCACTTCAGGACCCAACCTGCAGAAGACCAGACTCTGGACAACTTATTATTTGTGATCTACCAGTTTTAAAATGGTTTTGAAATTGATTTCAAGCAACTCTAGATTAACTTTTTGCTCTTTTTGTGTAGTTTTTATACTCAGCATTTTCACATATTGTAAAGGATTATCTCCTTTTCTCTTTCCCTCAAGGTAAACTTAATCTTGGAAACTCTTCTTCCTCCTATTTCATTTCTACTGACTTCTAATTGCTTATGTACTTTATCCGCTCTTTTGAATTTCCATCCAAATATTTTTCTATTGCTTTACGTTGTCATAATTCCTATTTTTCTCCTGCCTTCATCCCCTGCCCTTGGATGTGTTTCCCTCTTTATTTACCTCCACCATCAACCACCCCTTCTCTCTCACCATTTCCTTCACTTTTCATGAAGCTTATTATGTTTGCCATAAATTTTGTTTGCTTTTCTCTTGTTGTACAAGGATATAAGTCACAGCTGGAATATTATGCTATATATTTGTGTGCTTCATTGGTTAGCTCAGAACACTACAAGAAATTGCAACTGAAATGGGGCTTAAGGGATCAAATTATGATGAAAAATTAATTAAGTTAATTAACTGCAACTTGGAGTTTGAATGTACAGAACTCTTTCAGGTAATTAGCACTCTATAGACTAGGGACTCTATTATTTAGAGTGTAACAAAGTGTGAAGCTTAAACTAAAATAAGGTAATTTGTGAGAAAATTCTTTTCTAACAATCTGGGTTCTAAATAAATATATAAATTTCATATTTATTCATTTAGTCACACATTTGTTTATTGCGTCCTTACCCTTCCCTTCATGCTCACTGTTGACGTTGCTATACTAATGGGGCTTGAACACACGCCTGACTATAGAGCTGGCACATTTTCAGCTTTTGTATTCACTGGATGTTCCTTATCAGATTGAAGTATTCAGACTCAGTAGTGGCACTCACTGCAATTTACACTTCTGTGATGATGATGTGTGCATAGGTGTTCACCAGAAGTCTCACCTTCGCTGAGCCACACTGCTGTGGTTGCATTAGCTCATTAGCGATCTCTGAGTTCCTCACACACAATCTCTAGAGTTTGCGTTTCTTGACCATAGTGCTTCTGCATCGCCTTAATTTTAGTGTTTGCCACTTTTTTGTGTGTGATACTTGTATGTACCTGGTTGTGATGAGGAGAGATATCAGTCCTGGCCCAAGGATCATGAACTGCTGAGCTGCCAGGATCCTTCGTAGAGTTTATGGAACCCCACAGTTAAACTGGTGACAGTATGCTTGCAAAACAGGTATAAGCCCTTGCACTGTTCCCCCAGGCCCAACATTTTAATTTTTCAAGATTCAATCTATAAAATAAGTTTTCATAGATTATATAATGAAAATATTCTAAAATTGTGGAAACATGGTTAAAAATCATAGGAAAAAATTATGAGAAGAATGGAAATACTCTATATTTGAAGGTTATAATTGACCAGGATTTTAGTGCATAATAAAAAATACTTCCAGAGTCCAGAGTTTTATTCAATTGTGTGATGCATTTCAAAGCATACAATGAAAACCTACTATCTAGACTATAGTGACAAAATTGTATATGTGTGTACATATATAAATAAACATTCTATCTTTAAGATTCTGTCTCTTGTAATAATTTAAGAGAAGGGTTGCAAGGAAGAAATATATGGTAATAGCTTTAAAATAGTTTACAGTTATTATGAGCTTAAAAAAGTAACTGATTTTCATACCTCCAGTGACTAGAAATGAATATTAAATGTTCATATTCTAAAACTAAGATAAAAGGCAATGCTTTCAAATTAAGAGGTTTGTTTTTCTTCCTTTTTTTTTTCAGAGGGTGTTTTGAGTCAAATCTGGCAATGCACAGCGGTTACTCCTGGTTCTGTACTCATGTCTCATTCTTGACAGTGTTCAGGGGTCCATATGGGATTCCAGGAATTGAACCACAGGTTAGCCATGTGCAAAGCATAGTGCCTTAACTGAATATGTATAATGGGCAAATCCAAACTGTCCTTACTGGAGATGTTCCAATTAAAATCAACAATCATCTACAAAGAATGTCTTGAATAAATTTGTTGATACTATTTGAAAATAGCAACAATTGTCCAATACAGTATAAATATATATTATTGGCATTTGAATGAACCTTATATAAACTGTCCATTTGCATTGCTCTTAAGATAAACAAGACAGAGTCTATAAGGTTATATGAATATGGCATTGGTTGGTAACAGAAGTAGATCAGAAACATTCTTTGGGAATGTTCTTAAAACCAGTAACAGAGGACCACATGTACAATGAACAGAGGAGCATAAAAGGTCACCAACAGAAATACTGTTTAATCTCAGTCTATAATGTCAAAAGTTATTCTGACAAACTATGCTATAAAGTTGTAGGACCAGAGTAATCAGTTATTATTTGGTAAAATTGCCACTCTAACATGTTTTTGCATTGTTATAATGAAAAACGTTTATGTATGTCTTAAATTGAAAAAATAATTTAAGCACAAACTGAAAATATAAAACAGTAGGAGACACACATATGCACTTCACATATGTTAAACCTGCACCTTTACTTTTATTGTTGACCTGGGTATCACTTACCCTGTAAATAACTTCTTTGTTATAATTTAGCAAGAACTGTTGAGAAATTACAATCTTTGTTAAAATAAGAACATGCTTTATTTGAAACATATGAGATTTCAAAATAAATGAGAAAGGTTGAGTTCAGATTAATATTAGAGAAAAGAAGAAGGCATAGAAAATATTTCTTGGTATGCTTAAATGTTAAATAAAATACACTTTGTTAGATATATTCATTACTGCTAAAATTGCTTTGCAAGACAAAATCAAGGGTGTTCTATAAAAGGAAATGCAAAGTACCTACAAAGTCTAAAATGTGTGAAAGAGAGAGAATTCATTTGAAATCTCTTACAATGATCTTGATATTTTATTGTGTTCAGTTTAAAATATGATATTATATTAGAAACTTAAATATTGGGGTCATGAAATAGCACTGCTGGTAGGGCACTTGCCTTTCATGTGACAGATCCACTACCAAGCACCTCTAGGAGTAATCCTGAATGAAGTTAGTCAGGAATGTTCCCTGAGCATTGCTGGGCATGACCCAAAAAACAAAGAAGGAAACAAAATGTAATATTATAAGTGTAAGTCTCATAGTAACCTCATAATAAAAATTCTTTGAAGAAAAAATAAACAGAAGCAAATGGAGCCCAATCAAAGGCAAATAATAAAAGAACAAAGAAACAGAGACAAACTGCAATAAGAGTCAGAATCCACATAAAAATGGTCATAAATAATTTTACATGAATTATTTCATTAAGTACAAATGACCTAAACTCAGTAATCAAAAGACACAAAATAGCTGGTTAGATCAATAAATTTATGTTGACCTTCTCTGTTTTACAAGAGACCCACATGTACTTCATTGAGCTCAAGAAAAAAATGGAAAACAATCTTATAGGTAAGCAGTGGTCTTAAAAAAGGCAGGAATATGGAATTGGAGAGATTCTAACAGGTAAGTAGCCTCCATTGCAAGTAGATGAACCGAGTTCAATTCTAGTCAACTCATATGGGTTCCCTAACCCCGACAGGAGTGATCTTTGAGCTAAGAGCCAGGAATAAATCCTGAGCACAGTTGAGTATGGGCAAAAAACAAAACTTAAAATAATTATAATAATAATAAAAGAGCCACCCCTCTCAGAGAGCCCAGCAAGCTACCGAGAGTATCTTGCCTGCACGGCAGAGTCTGGCAAGCTACCTGTGGCGTATTTGATATGCCAAAAAAGCAGTAACAACTAGTCTCACAATGGAGATGTTATTGGTGCCCACTCGAGCAAATAGATGAGCAATGGGTTGACAGTGATACAGTGAATAATAAAAGAGCAAAGATACACATATAAGACAAAAATAGATTTTATTATTAAGGGATAAGACAATATATCTAATATATCTTGTTTTTAATTATTACTGTATTATGCTTTAATAAGATATTATCTTTGACCATTTTAAGAGATAAAATACAATTTTTAAAAGATAATAAGAGGGGCTGGATCAATAGCACAGTGGGGAGGGCATTTGCCTTGCATGCGGCTGACCTGGGTTCCATTCCCAGCATCCCATATGGTACCCAGAGCACTTCCAGGGGTAATTCCTGAGTGCAGTGCCAGGAAAACCCCTGTGCATCACTGGGTGTGACCCAAAAGCAAAAAAAAAGATAATAATATTAAAAGATCACTAATTCAAGACTACATATGAACTAAATCAAGGGGCATCAAAGTAATAGTTCAGTTCATAAAGTAATAGAACTGAAAGACAACTACAGCAACACAATATTGATAGATTCTAACAACCTGTTCTCAAAACTAGATACATCAACCAGATAGAAAATTTAAAAGGAAACAATGGTCTAAAATAAAAAGTTGGAAGAAGTAGGCTTGATAGATCTTTGGAGGGTTTCTCCAACAAAAAGAAACTAAATATGCATGTTCCTGTACGGTGCATAAAACATTATCCAGAATAAAGTACATGCTAAAATGAAAACTTTGTGTGAATAAATTCAAAAAACTGAAAAAATATGAAGAATCATTTTAGATTGCAAATAAATAGAAATAAACCAAGAAATAATCCTTTGGATGCTAAATAATTACTATTGAATAACTATTGAATCAAAGAGAAGATTAAAGATATTCTTCTTTAAATCTTGAGATCAATTTATTTTTTAATTCTGGAAATAAACAAGGAGGAAGAACATTTTCTGTTATAGAAGACATAGAAGACAGATAAAGGCCCTTGCCTTTCATGAGGCCGACCTGGGTATAATCCCTAAAACCACTAACCAAACACTGCCAGGAGTGAGCACAGAGCCAAGAGTAGCCTCTGGGCACAGTCACGTATGGCCCCCAAACAAACAAAAATAAAATAAAATAAAATAACACCAAACAGCAACAACAGAAAAGCAAAATAAAGTAAAATGGTCTCCACAATACCAAGATATATGGGGGAGGTTGGGGAGAATGGTAGAAGATAGAGAGGTAGCTCAATAGTAGTAGCAGTGCAGGCTTTGTATGGAAGAGGTCCAGATTTCTGTCCCTGACATGAGTATTCCACTGAGCACATCAGGAGAGAAACCTGAGCACCAATCTTGGAATAGTTCATGAACACTGGCAGGTAAGTTCTAAAAACCAACCAACAGAATGCAATATAGGGTACTAAGAAGCTCATAGCAACACAGATTCATAGCAGGAAACAAACAAAATCAAACTGTCTCTATCATAGACAATAGATAAAGGGGGAAATAAATAGAGAAGAAAACTTAAAAAATGATAATTTAAGAGAATGATAAAAATCAGAGCAAAAATAAATAGAACAGAAATAAGACTCAAAATAAGTCAATACAAAAAAATCAATAAAACCAAGAGCAGCTTCTTCAAAAGCATAAAGATTGACATAAGCTTAGCTAGGTTCATGATGAATAAAAGAAAGAAAACCTGAATAAATAGGATAGGAATGAAAGAGAAAAAGTTACAACAAACACCACAGAAATACAAGGATTATGAGACTCTTATATACAACCCTATGTTACTAATTTGGAGAATCTAAAGAAAACAAATCAATTTTTAGAATTGTGCAACTTCTCAAGACTTAATAAAGAGGAAATAGAAAACCTTAACAAGACAAATGAAAGCAAGGAAATTAAAATATAAATCAAAAGTCTCCCTAAAACAAAAGCCTAAGTTTTTCAGAGTTTATTAGTGAGTTCTAATAAACCTCCAAAAATGAACTATTAGCTGGTTGATTCAAAATATTGAAAAAGCAGAAATTCTTGTTAACACTTTCTGGGAAAACAATGTTACATTGATATGAAAAGAAAACAAAGATATCATAAAAATACAAAATAAAACTATAGCTCAACATGCCTTATTATCATGGTTGGAAGGACTTTCAAAGAACTCTAAAGTCACTTTCACTGGGAAATCTGCCTCAAATTTGGAAACTTCTCTTTAGGAAAGCCCCTGTTTGTCTTGAACTTGTTCTTCCAAATTAGATTCTGGTCTTCTAAGAGCCTATGAATTGGAAATTATTATTAGTAAACACACAAGCATGCACACTGAAATTGCCTTATCCTACTGTCATTGTCATTGTCATCCCGTTGCTCATCAATTTGCTCGAGCAGGCACCAGTAACATCTCCATTGTGAGACTTGTTGGTACTGTTTTTAGCATATCGAATACTCCCGGCTTGCCAGGATCTGCCATGAGGGTAAGATACTCTCAGTAGCTTGCCGGACTCTCCGAGAGGGGCAGAGAAATTGAACCCAGGGCGGAGAAATAGGACCAGGGTCGGCCACGTGCAAGGCAAATGCTCTACCCACTGTGCTATGGCTCCAGCCCCAATATACTTTTAAGAAAACAAAAACAAACTGCTTTTCTGGCAGGGGGGGGCTTTTTTCGGGGGGTCAGACCCAGCGATGCTCAGCCATTACTCCTGACTCTGCACTCAGGAATTACTCCCTGGCGGTGCTCGGGGAACCCTGTTCTTTATAATTTTGCCTATTACCTGCTCATTCATTATCTCTATTTCATTTGCTTTAGAATCAAATTACAGAAGTTTTAGGTAGTGATCCCTTCAGAATATAAAGGTCAAAGAAGAGTCTATGAAGGATGTGAGAGTTCAGGAAGAATTTGAGAGAAGTGAAGAATCCCTAGTGTTTACATGTTTTGTTGAAGTTGCCTTTGTTAGAGTTGCCCTTTTCAATTCCTTCTTTGCTGATGTATCATTCCACTGATTTTCCAGAAGAGTCTCTTAAAATATGCTATTCATTATTTCAATTACTTCTTTAGCATAACATTTAAGACTGTATAATTAGGATGACCATTTAATATATTTGGTTCTTTTTTTTTTGGAAAGTCAGTTTATAGCTTATGTTTGAGCATCCTTAATCATATCACTCCTTTTACCTCACAAAGTGTCCCAATTTTTAAAAGTTTTGTCACCACATTTGTGATGTTTCCTCACTTTTCACTCATTTCTTTTACTCCTAGCCCACACTTTCATCTCAACCCAATATAAATCACTCAGCACTTCTGAAGAACTCACATATATGAACTCTGCTGCCTCTCTGTCAAAACTTCTTTTTCATGAAATAGCATTGTTCCCTTTTGAAAAAAAAAACTACTCAGTCCAATCCAAGGTCATTTCTTCAAAATTTTCATAACCCTTTTATCAAATACAATTTTTTATGCAAATACAATTTTATATTTTATATCTGTCATTGTTATGAAATATACTTTGAGAATTTCATGTACCAATGTATTTTGATCAATTAATTTTATTTTTGCTAAAAAATTATGTTAAAGTGTCCAAACAGTGAATATTAAAATTAAAAAGTGTTTTATTGGGTTTCAGAGTGAGGTGCAAGTTTCTTAACCAAAGATTTGAGTGTAGTTTTAAATTCTCTGGTACATACAACAGTGCTTGTTCAAGCAGGCAGTAAGCAGTCTAGTTTCAATAGTGGACTGCACTAGAAAAAGTGGCTTACATTACAGACGACGAGATAGATGGTATAAAGTGGTGGTGGCTGCATTACAACTGTAATTGATTTTTCTTTTCAAATTTAAGACCTCAAGAGTACTGTCAAAAATTCTTAAACTTAATGGGCTAAAGTGAGTACAGGGGTGTTGTGGTAATAGAAAGTGGAAGAGCTACTTGCATACCAGCTGTGAGCTTATATAATCATTGTTTGCTTTTGTTTGTTTAATTTCTATTTTTGACAAAAGAAGATTTGAGTACATATTCTGCCACACGGACGCAGAATCTCCTACCACCATGCCAGGCTTTCTTCACCTGTGCCTCTCAGAGCGGGGCAGGTTGAGTTTCCCTACCCACCCAAGCAGAGCCCCGGCAGCCAAAAACCTCCAGAACCCAGCTATAGCCATGCTCAAGGCCACTCTACACTCTCAGACTAGCCTCACCCATGAAGGAATCGACAGAGGAACCCAGGCATGCAGAAGCTGGTGCAGAGATCTATAAGCCTGCTCAGATCGGGACTGGACCTCCTTCACCTAAACCCACCCATTTTTCAGTAGCATGGCAGTCACACCCAGAAACTTCCCCAGCACTGTGTAATCCCATCAAATGCCAAGATCCAGAGACTGTCATTGTCACTGTCATCCTGTTGCTCATCAATTTGCTCGAGCAGGCACCAGTAACGCCTCCATTGTGAGACTTGTTGTTACTGTTTTGGCATATCAAATACGCCACAGGTAGCTTGCCAGGCTCTGCTATGCGAGTGAAATACTCTCAGTAGCTTTCCAGGCCCTCTGAGGGGGCAGGGGAATCGAACCCGGGTCGGCTGTGTGCAAGGCGAATGCCTTACCCACTGTGCTATCGCTCCAGCCCAGAGACTATATCAAAGCTCCCAGAAGCATGCGATCGCAAAGAAGCTGTGCAAATTGATATGCCTAAAGCAGCACACACGTGTTTGGTCTTAACATACTGGCTTATATTCTCTGATATACATTTTCCATCCTCTCAGAAAGCCCGGCAACCTACCAAGAGTATTCCACTCAGACAGAAGAGCCTGGCAAGCCCCTTGTGGCATATTTGATATGCCTGATACATTAACAATAACTGGTCTCTAAGAGGCCAGGCAGTCTTGTGAGCAGCACGGCCGGAGAAATGCTCCGGACCCGAATCCGGGCCAACAACACCAGAGATCCAGATGGAGGAGGTACAGCCTGGGACGCCTTCTCCAGATGGAGCCCTGGCAACACTGAGCAGCAACTAACACGGCTCCGGATTTCGGGACTGGAACACATCCGAGCCGCGGGGGGGTGGGGCACTGGAGTGGGGCAGCGCCTGACCGAACTCCAAATGGTCCCGGCCGCCGGAAGTCACGCCCTCGACCCACCCTCGGTGCCATCTTCCCACCTTCAACAGAGAAGAGGCCAGGCAGTCTGGTGAGCAACGCGGCCAGAGAAATGCTCCGAACCCGAATCCGGGCCAACAACACCAGGGATCCAGACGGAGGAGGTACAGCTGGTACACCTTCTCCGGATGGAGCCCTGGCGACACTGAGCAGCAACTAACATGGCTCTGGGTTGCGGGACCTTTTCTAAAAACTGAAAACGTACAATCTTTTAATGACAAACCAATTATCAAATGCTTCCTTAGTAGGGCTTTCTTCCTTAAGGGGAAACTCCAACAACAATAGTGAGTTTTGTTTTGCAATATGGAATGTAATCAAGGTAGAGAGAAAATGAAGTGAAATTCATCAGTTATACAGTTGAGGGGGGGCGGTGGCAGGGGGTATACTGGGGATTTTGGTGGTGGAATATGGGCACTGGTGAAGGGATGGTGTTTGAATATTGTATAACTGAGACATAAACCTGAAAACTTTGTAACTTTCCACATGGTGATATAATAAAAATTAAAAAAAAAACAATAACTGGTCTCATTCCCTTGACCCTGAAAGAGCCACCATTCATTGGGAAAGATGAGTAAGGAGAGGCTGCTAAAATCTCAGGGCTGGGATGAATGGAGACATTACTGGTACCCGCTCGAACTAATTGATGAACAATGGGATGACAGTGATACAGTGATTCTGCCACACACAATTTCCTTAGATAATCTTTCAAACTCTTTAATCTAAGCTTCATGATAAAAAAAAAGAGAGACCAAAAATGCCTCTTCTATAAGGAGTGTTATTTTAATGACAAAAATGTATGCTTATAAGGGTATGTGGATAAGTCAAACACATGCTAGTAGTTCCTGCCTAGAAAAAAATCTATATGCTCCAGTAAATAATATATTACCATGATAATGATGAAAACCAATAAAACGGCACAATTTTGTGTCTGTAGGAAAGTGTGCAAAGAAAACTATAGTATTTAATAAAAAGTAGTTTTATTAAGTAGTTTTGTCACCAAAGTTGACTCAGAAGAAGTGGCCTCAGTTTTCATAGTTTGATGTAAGCAGGTTGGGCACTAAGTCCAAGAGTCTCTGACATCCTGTTAGACGTCTTTATATGATTCTCTCTCTCTAACTCTCTTTCTCTCTCCCTCTCTACTCCTACTCCATATGTCTTCTTAATCTCTCCTCTTTATCTTTATTCTTCTTTTTATCTTTTCCCTCCCTCCCTCCACCCCCCTTCTCTCTCACTCTGCTTCCCCCTTTCTCTCTTTATTTTTAAGAAATTCAACTATTTGCCTGGGAAGGCATTCTTATTCCAACTACTTTCTCAATAACGGCTTCTATACCTTCCTGTTAACAATGGGACAGAAAATAATTTCCTGTCTTCCCCCTTCAGCGTATTCCCAAACCAAGTATATGAGCCCACATATTGAAGTTTTTATCACAATGTTATTCCTACTAATGAAGGCAAAAAGTAATAAAGATCTCTCTCTCTCTCTCTAATGCCCTCTTTCCCCTTATTCTATTCTATGAAAAGCAAAGTATTAAATTCCTGCATAAAAAGTAATGGCAGATTTTGATACACAAATAAATAGAAATAAATCTCATCCTCATTTAAAATGAAATGAAAATCATTCTGTAACTATCTAACCATTGTTCTGTCACTCTGCTAGCATAAGGATTCAGAGTCTGGGACCCTGAATAAATTGCAATAAATAGGAGGGAGGGAAAGAAAGAAGAGATGATAATGTGAGAACAACTGCTTTTCCTAGTATATTCAGTAGTAGAAGGTTAATATTAACTTTATGGATTTATTTCTCCTTATTTTCCATCATTTTTGTTTACATCAATATTAATCTTGCCTTATAAGCTGTTCTTCACTTTCCTCATGATAGGGACAATAATATTATTAACCCCATGGGGTTGTTGTGTGAAGTATAAATGAAATAAGTACAGAGCACTAAAAATAATTTATTTCACATGGAAAAATCGATAGCAGTAGCTGTTATTATTACTATATTTTTAATGTTTATAATTGACCCAATGCCCTAGACTGATGCTAAGGCAGAAGAAAATACTGTGCAGAATATGTGATTTGAGTGAACTGCAATGGAGAGAAGTCAATGTTTCTTCTACTGAGACAGAAATGTGCAGATGAATAGAGAAAAAAATAATGGAACAATACTCTAATGGAAGATAAAAACAGAAATTCTATGCTATTAAATATAGGTGTATATTTATGTACATACATATATTTCTAAAGTCAAAACTACTTTAATAGGTACAAGAGCAAAAAGAGCAGTGAAACCAGGATGGAAGTAGAATCAGAATTAGTAGGAAGAATGATTCAGAATACCAACCATAGTGAAGGCTTCATGTGAATGATCCTGGAAATGATCACAGATAATTTAGCCAGTTCTAAGTCAAGCTCTGAAAATTGGAATGAAGGTGTAAAAATAAATGGCTTTTCTTGCGATGATGTGGTAGTAGATTAGTAATGTTAATGCAAAGAGAAGCTAGTGAACTTAACATATGAGACAAATGACATGCGTGAGACATCAGAGAACTAAAGATCATAAGCAGAATAGCTATTACAGCTCAGCCCATAGAAAATGAACCAAGAAGTTACTCTAGGAGAAAAATATAAACTAAGTTAAATACATTAAGACACTTTATAAGAACCAATTGCTAGATATTCATAAAATCATATCATTAATGAGAGATCCAAAGATAGTTTTTGATATACAATTAGAGAGATAAATATTTTAAAAATATTTTTAAGCTTTTTTTTTCTTTTTGGGTCACACACAGCAATGCACAGGGAATACTCCTCGCTCTGCACTCAGGAATTACTCCTGGCGGTGCTCAAGGGACCATATGGGATGCTGGGAATCGAATCCGGGTTGACCTCGTGCAATGCAACCGCCCTACCCTCGTGCTATCACTCCAGCCCCTCCCTTAAAGAATATTTTATGAGCATTATCTGGACCTTCATCACAAAAAAAAAAAACAGAGCAAACTTCTCATAGTTGAATGCCCATTTGAATAGGCTGACTGGGGCATTTAGTGTGTGTTCTTTCATATGCTGACTTATTTATATTCATGTAAACTTACTTACTATAATTCTTGTCACTATACAAATGTTGAATAAATGTTGACTCTTTCTAAAACAAGGACATTTACATTTTACTTTTTACTCGCTTTTTAATACTAATATAAAACAGTGATTGATGAGGGAGTTTTTAGCATGGTAGAAGAACTAAGGGTGACAATGTTCTGAGCCAAGCAGACTTTTCTGTCTTTTCAAATCTTATTGAAGACCTGTGTATGCCTAGGATCAAATCTTAACACAGGCAGCTTTTTATTGAAGGTTCTGAGAGTTGCCAGGGATGCCACAAAGAAGTAATATAAATATTATTGTTCACACTCCCTGAGGAAAGAAAGTCAAATCCTTTCGATTTGTAGAAAAAAAGCAGTCTAAATTTGTGAGATTTTCAGAATGTCACCACAATTATGTCACAGAATCATATAAATTACTATTAAATTGTCCAATTTAGTAGCAAGAGGACATAATAAAAACATTCTTAATGGCTGAAATGACGGTAAAGAAGAAGGGCACAAAGTATGTGTATTTATGTAGAAATCATATAAGCATATTATTCAGCTAACAATATCATTGTCAGAACTTTAAACTTACCCAAACTTTTAAAATTAGAGTTTGGGGCTACCCGAGAATAAGGATCTCACTTTATTTTACTCATCATTATAATTCACTTATCAATATCTTTTCAAATAATTTAAAATTCTCTGGACTCTCCTGTATTTAACTCATATTTCTAATACCATTAAAAATATTTCATGGTGGTTTAATAATACATAGTCTTCGGTTCAAAAATATTAGCAACAGATGGTGAGAATGGACTCATTCCCATTCCTGATGTGCACTTTATTATACTGTTTTCAGAGAGTGACTTAAAGCACATTCCAAAAATGTACAGTAGGTGTGTGGATTATGTCTCTTGAGAAAATGACTGTTTTGTGCAGCATCCCTTTAACTATTTATATTCCTAATTTTGATGCATGTAGTAGAAAAAATTAAGATTAAAAAACTAAAGCAATTAATATCTAGTGATGATCCAGAAGAATAATTATTTTATAACCTATCAAAGAATTTCATTTTTGTCTATTTTAATGTCTATTTTTTTAAAAAATCATGCTTGTTAATTTTAAGAGATTCATTATGACACTTCTACAAAACACCAGTAAAAGATGTTGTCTTTGATCCATATTTTTGCAAGATCATTATTAGAAAACAAAATAAATACAGCAATAATAATAATAACCAATATTAAATCATAGGCTTTATTGCAAGCATTCTTGTAAGTGCTATATACTTTAAAATCATATTCCTTGTTCAAGATTTTACTCAAATTTAGGAAATGTATTTGGGGGGGACAAGTTTTTTCCCAATTCATTGATGTGGTAATTTAAATATAAATTATTTTGTTATTTCTAATATTTATGTATATTAGGTTAGATAGCAAGAAATCATAATGTTTCTAATAGATTAGAAAATATATGTAACCTGCCAGTGTGATGCTTGTTCTGTACACAGCAGAACTGAGTTCAATCCCTGGAACCCCATATGGTGCCCACCAAGAGTAATTACCCCGGGGCCCACATGGTAGTACCTGAAAGGCACCTGACCTGAGTTTGATATCCAGTATCTCCTGTTGCCCCCTGAGCACAGTCAGGAACATTTCCTGAGTGCAGAGATAGGAATAACCCATGAGTATTGCTAGGTTTGACCACAAAACAAAAACTCAAATAAGAGTGATTCCCAGACATAGGCATGGCAGCAGCTATTGGGGTGTTAAGTCTGACGTCTGTGATTTCAGCAGGGCAGGACATGGCTGAATGCACCCACCAGAGTTGCACACAGGGACCAGTGTATCTGAGAAAAATTTGAGGCAGTTATTTCTCTTTAGAGATTTAATCATGAATCTCTGAAGCAGGACCAATAGATGAGCTTACGTAGAAGTGGTGGTGGAACATGGGTGTTGGCTGCCAGGGCTTCAGGCATTGGCTGCCACCAGACATCTCCAAACTCCTACAATACTAATAATCGCAGTAGGAGCATACCAGATTGGATGAGAATGTAACATAGGAGCCAACTAAGCTTGATTAGTAAAAACATTAGCACAGACACTCAACTAGCAACGACAGCTTAGTAAACCCTCAGAGAAGGATTTGAAGGCCCCATGAGGGGGTTGCAGTTGCCACCAGTAGGTTCAACCTGTACTCTTGAGGCAAGTGCATCAGCAGCCTGATAGTGTTTTCAGGCATCCTGATACACCCAAATTGCTGCTGGAGCCAGATTCCAACTATGGACCATATTTCCCAAGAAATTAGACAGTCAAAAGTTAGGTATGTGGGAGACACACTCAGAAACCTCAAGCTCATTTATTGACCTTGTTCAGAAACCTATTAATAAATCTATAAAGAGATCAAAAGCCACTATCAATCTTGGACCTACACAAGACTGAACAAGGTAAACTGGAGAGAAATGGGTCAGCCTGATGCCTGTCCAAACAGAGTCCCCAGCATCCATGTGCTCGCGGAATCCAAAATCACCACCATGTTCCCTGCCAGATTCCACTATCTCAGGGCAGACTTACTGAGACATTAACCTTTTGAGATTTTGGTTTTGTGACTGAAATCTCCAGACTTTCTCAGGGTGATGTTGGGCTACCTTCCCCACTTCCCTATACTTCTGAAAGCACCAGCAGTCAGCCCCACAAAACAACTCCTGTGCCATCATGTAAGCTCTTCTGCTGGCTTTGCCTTTAAGACCCATAAATAAATCTGTAAGGAGATCAAAATTTGCAGTTAATCTTGGACCCACACAAGGCCTAACAAGACCAAGGTAATTCGGAGGAGCAGGCAGGTGTGCCTGGACTTCGACCTAGCAGAGTCCTTGGCAGCTTGATGCTTCCACAGTCCAAAATCGTTACCATAACACTAGGTGGACTCCACCATCTTAGAATGGACTCACCAAGATATAATCTGCTGAAAATTTGGGTATGCGAGTTTTGTGACTGAAATCTCCAGGCTTCATTGAGGGTCAGGATGAGCTATCTCTCCCCAAATCCCTTTACTTGTGGAAGCCTTGACAGTCATGTTCACACCTCAATGCTGCCACCAAGTTAAAAAAGTTACTCCAGCCTTAACTTCCCAATAAAAATATGAAGGACTTGAACAAACATGATGATTTCTTAGTACGTGTATTGAAGTCATAATGCACAAAAGGGGAGAGAAAAATAAGAAAATTGTCTGTCATAAATAGGCAGGCTGGGGGTGGGAGTAAATAGCGCATGGTGGAAGGGAAATGGGGGACTTTGGTCATGAGAAATGTACACTAGTGGAATGATGGGAGCTGAATCATTGTACAACTGACACCCAATCATGAACAGCTTTGTAATGGCTTATCTCATGGATATTAAATTTTTTAAAAATTAAAGAAACAAAAATAAATAAAGTTCCCATTGTGAGATATAACAATTTTCATTAATTTTCTTTTACTGAGGTATTTTTTAATAATTCTACTAGCCACTTAAATGTAACAAGCAGTATAAAATAAGTGATTTGGAGCCTGTAATAAATAAAAGAAGAAGAAACATTCCCAAGATTGCCAGGAGTGATCCCTGAGCACAGCAAAGGAATAAACTCTGAGTGCAGCTGTATGGGACCAAAAAATAGAGGGGAGGGGGAATGGTTCTCAAAATTTAGAACATCAAAATTGTCTTGGAACTTGTTCAAATTTAGTTTTCTAGTACTGCTACTTGAGTCTAAGATGGATGTAAGAATTTTGATGTCAAAGCTCCCAGAAGATGCTAACACTATTGACTGAGAGACCTAAGTTTTAGAAGCACAAAATGGGGTGTGTGTGTGTATGTGTGTGTTTGTGAGTGTTGCAAGAATCTTAGAAGCTAGAATAAATTAGCATGACATATTACTTTTTTGTATGTGGTTATTCTCTCATACTGATATTATTTCTTTGTGTTTTTTGTTTATAGAATGGAATATATGTATGGATATTTATGGAAACAAAAGAAGTGTTTAGAGTCCACACTACTTTTTTTTATTCATTTCAGGAATGGCTACAGCCTTATAAAGATTTCTCTGTGAGGAACTAAGATGCTAAATTATATATATACATATATATACATATATGTGTATATATTACTTGTATCACTTGCCATTGATTTGCTTGAGCAGGCACCATTAATGTCTCCATTTGTCCCTGTCATGTTCTAGTGTAGCCCAACGGTGTCTGCTTGCTCCAGAAACACAAAGAGCTTCAAACCGTTTGCTCAGGTTCTTGACGAAGTCTGACCATCGTGCCAGGCGTTCTTTTGACTTCCTGTGGAATCCAGTTGACAACAACTGTAATCCAGCAGTCGTCTCCAAATCGAGTTACTTGTCTGGCCTATTTGATCTTCAATGCTTTGGCAAACGAGGCTGCGTCCCTGATTCTCAATTGTCGATAGAGATCGGAACTCCGATTCCTTCTCTCACTTCAGTGAAACATGATATTCAAAGCATAGCCCTTTCAATTCCTCTTTGGGAGACCTGAACAGCGTTCTTACCTGGTTTTTGTAGGGCCCAGGTCTCTGAGGCATATGTCGGTACAGGAAGAACAGTGGAGTTGAAAAGATGTGCCCAGATCCAGAGGTTCTTTGCCTCTTAACCACTTCTTCGATGTCCTCAAAGGTGTTCCATGCTGCTCTCTTCCTCCTGTGCAGCTCAGGTGCCAGGTCGTTTGTCACATTGAGTTCTCAACCCAGGTACATGTAACTATTCGTTGACATTGAGAGCAAAAGGAATGTCAGGGACTAATCCGTTTCTCATGAACATTGTCTTCGTGAGATTCAGCTGCAGATCAACCTTTCCATACTCGAGGTCGAAGTCAGCCAGCATTCATGCTGCTTGGCTGATATTTGGTGTTATTAGAATGATGTCATCATCAAAGAGAAGGTGGTGTAGTTGCTGACCATCCTCTTCACTCCATTCCTTCCCATTCCAGTCATCACATGACGTTCTCGAGGGTGGCACTGAAGAGTTTCGGTGAAATGGTATCGCCCTGCCGAACCCCTCTCTTTCTTCGATGATCACGTCCTTTTAGAATGGTGAGATCCTGGTGGTGAATCCGTAATACAGCTCACAGAGGATCCTGATGTACTGAGTTTGAACACCCTGTCTGGCTAGGGTTTTGATGACTGCTTCAGTCTCATCAGAATCAAAGGCCTTATTTAAATCAAGGAATGTTAGACAGAATGGCATCTTGAACTCTTGTGAAACCTCAATGAGCTTGGTCATCATGTGGATATGGTCAATCATGCTGAATCCTTTTTGGAACCCGGGTTGCTCACATGGCTATCCTTTTTCTAGCGTTCAACATATTCAGGATGACTCTAGTGAATAACTTGTAGATGATGGACATTAGGGAGAACAGGCAATAGTTAACGATGTCGTGGCGTCTCACCTCTTTTGTACAACAGGACGTTCCTGCTAGTTTTCCACTGGGACAGAACCTTGTATTCAGACAAGTAGCATGTGAAGAGCAGAGCCAGTATATTGATTAGTACTGGTGGCAGATTCTTCAGGTGTTCGGGTCTGACCTTGTCTGGACCAAGAGCTATATTCTTCTTTACCGATGATGAAATGGTGTGTTGGATTTTGGAAGGGAGAATGCTGGGAATGACATATCCATCCCGCAGAATTTGGTATGTGGGCAAGTGGATGCGGTCAGGGTCAGGGGAATGAGGCTCATTTTTGTTACTGTTTTTGGCATATTAAATACGCCACAAGTATTATATACAAATATACATATATACATATATACACATGTATACATGCATAATATATTTGTGTGCATATATGTTATATATAATATACAACGTTTTTTGAAGGAGCACATTTTCATTTGTAAATTTTTTTGCTATATTACCAATTTTAGGTAATGGTTTTGTTTAAATGAATATATTAGTTTTAATAAAAACAATGGTAATATTTTCCAAGTTGATCTTTATACTAAATAGTATAGTCATCAAGACAGATTTCTCAAGAGTATACAGACCATATAAAGTAGCACTGCACTGTAGCACTGTTGTCCTGTTGTTCATCTATTTGCTCAAGCAGGCACCAGTAACGTCTCCATTATGAAACTTGTTGTTACTGTTTTTGGCATATCAGATATGCCATGCGTAGATTGTCAGTCTCTGCTGTGTAGGCGGGATATTCTCAGTAGCTTGCTAGGTTCTCCGAGAAATGGACGAAGGAATTGAACCTGGTTCGTTCACGTGCAAGGCAAATGCCTTACCTGTGCTATTGCTCCAGACAATATAAAGTAATGGAGACATTGAGTTAAATCAGTTCTATTATTTTTTTATGAACTAGAAACTACTTTTAATGGTAATAGAACATAAATAAAGTTTTGCACAGAAAAATTCTTATAAGTTTTTAAATAAAATGCTTAGTCACCTTCATTTTTGTTTGTCATTTTCAAGGATGTTTAAGCCTGTTTACTGTTTCAAGGATGTCCAAACCTGTTAGGAATAAAAGATGCTTATTGATGATTATTACATAAAATAAAACATGAAAAGCTGATTAAAAATTGTGTTCCAAAAGTGAGTTATTAAAGTTTAATTTATAGTCACTCATAATTGTGACTTAATAGAGAAATATTTTACAATTTATGACAAACTTCCTTTTTTTTTTGTTTTTTGGGTCACACCTGGCGATAGTCCTGGCTCTGCATTCAGTAATCACTTCTGATGATGCGCAGGGAACCATATGGGATGCTGGGGTTGAACCAGCATTGGCTGTGTGCAAGGCAAATGCCCTACCCACTGTGCTGTTGCTCCAGCCCATTGACAAGATGTTTGTAATGTAACTAGAAAGCCATTCTCTTAGCTGATGAAGTTAATCATAGCTATGTCATTACAGTCACATTAAAAAATAAACATAATAAAATACCTTAATATCTTTTTGCAAGATAATTTTGCAGTTACTAAGGAAAAAACAATAATACTCTTAAGATAAACAAAAAAAATGAAGAAGAAGGAGAAGAAGAAGAAGGAGGAGGAGGAGGAAGAGGAGGAGGAGGAGATGAAAAAGAAAAAGAAGAAGAAGAGAAGAAGTAGGAGGAAGAAGAGGGGGAGGAGGAGGAGGAGACTAGAGGAATTGTATTCTCTTGTCTTATTTGAACTGTGGAGTACAGTTAAAAACAAATAGTGTCTCCTTTTCATAGCTCAGAGCTCTAGCCAATAATACTACTAAGGCTGAAACTATTTGAAAGGGAGATGGCTTTTGTTGGGATCTGGCTTGATGACATTGCTGAGTGGAAAGCAAAAGTACTGCTGCTTCACCACAAATACTTTACAAGGCAAAGGACTTTATAGAGGACAACAGCAGAAACTATTAGAAGATTAATGAGAATCCCCAAGGCCTGTTCTTTTAAGGCTTGCCAGGAACCCTTTCACCAACCATCTTTGCTGAGCTAGCAAATTTACTGCAAATACACACATACACATGTATGCACATATATATGCATGAGTAGATATATGCACACACCCACGCACATATTTATGCATATATATGTACACATCCCCATACATGTGTGTGGATATGTGTATGTGTGTACATATGTATGTATGTATATATGTATTATGTATCTATCTATATATAAATAAAAGGATTTCTTATAAGTTTCCTTAAAGGTAAAGAATCTAAACAAAATGAGCAATAGCATCTTATCAACAATGGAAAAATATACAAACTAAGGGGAAAACCCAGGAAAATGGAAAAATCTAAAAAATAAGGGGAAAACCCAGGAAAATGTTATTGTGCATGCATACTTAGATGTTTTGCTCTTCAATGCCCACAGGTTAATTTTGTTTTTATTTTTGTTTTTCATAAACATGAGAAAAGTTATTCAAGTTGAATAATAGATACAGCCAAATATTGAAACTAACTTTAAATCTCATTTTCCCATAATATTTGGTATTTTAAATATAAAATATTAATAAAAAATTATTACATAAAATTAACACCGTGAAGAATGTATCTTCTTTTCAATTTGTAAAGTTTGATGGCAAATTTGTGCACCATCAGTGTGAAATTTACAAGTATCTCTTAGAAAACCAGAAGGGACCAGCTTTAATCTGGAAGTGATGTCAAGTAATATAATAAATTTAAGATTTTGATTCCAAGTATAAAATGGACACAGAATTATTGAATTCATATAATTCTGTGTCAGTTTTAAACTCAACACATTTTCAAAAGAAGAATCCTCCCTTTTTTTGTAGCATTCCTTTCCTTCTCTCTGTTACTTCTTTGTGACAGGACATCAGGACATCATGAAAAGACTAGAAAAATTGACTGAGGTTATTCTAAACAGAACATATGATAACTCTCTGCAAAGGGAAGATGATCTATTCTACTGACAGAAAATTACACAAAATTAAACACTTTTAGAGAATTGTTTTTTGTAATATGATTTTATAAAATTTAAATGGGTATTATGTTGGCACCAAACTATGTGAATCACTTTACAGAATACCTAAACACAATAATAACCTAACCTAAACTCAGATATTTATTGACCTAAGACATAATTCACTTAAGTTAAAAAAAAAAAAAACAGCAATGGAATCAGAGGAAATGAAGCAGGAGTTGTATGTAGCACCAAAACTTTCAGTTTGTAGCACCAGATACAAGTCATAGTAAAGAAAAATCAGTATAAACACAATGTACTGTGTCACTGTAAATAGAAGCCAATAACACATGTCAACTATGCAGTCTTTGGAACAAACTACTTATATTTAAATAAGAGTGTTTAACTTCAAAACTCAATGTGTTTCTAACTGCTACTGTTTGCACTGTCACATTATATTCCCTTTGCTCTTGTTCAGCTAAACCCTAATATTCTTCATTAAGTGAATAAATAATATTTTTAACAGATTAATGAATAAAGTAAACTAGATTAGTCCTTTCTCTTTCTGAACAAATTCTTCTTTAAAACACAATAATAAATGCAATACTTAGACTTCAAAGATTGTCCATAAGTTGGCAGCAGTTTTAAAAAAAAGTAATCCCCAATAACTAAGAAGAACTGAAACTAGGGTATATAACCAAAAACAAGTACAAAGATAAATTTTTTTATGAAATTAGAGTGTACAGTCCTAAATGTTTTAATTTTTATACATACATATGAATATATGTTATTATACAGTTATTCACATATAACACTGTATTGTTGTGTACTGATATAAAAATATACATGTAATAGCATATTTTTGTATAATTTTCAACTCCTAATTGCACTGGCAATTAAATTCAATATATTTTAAATTTAGTTGCATTGGCATACATACACAGATTGAACTCATTTTTAGCTCTAAATGATGTTATATTATATAAACATTACATTTATGTATATTACTGATTAGTGTTTTACTTCAGTTTTCTTATAATTTTTACTCTTTCAGTTAAAATCAATTCTATTATTTTCTGATATAGATCCCTGACATTGGCTCAAATTTCAGGATTTTTTTTCCTCCTGTGACATACTTTTTCTCCTTTCCTCATTTATTTCCCCCTCTTCTTTCATCCTCCTCTTCTATTTGGTCTACAACATTTTCTTTCTATTTTGTGTATAAATTATCCCTTATGTTTTTATGATAATAAAAATATTTTAGATCTGTAGTTAAATGTATTCTTCTACTTTAAAATAAGCTTTTTCTGTTGCTGCTTTTGAGTCATGTAGGGTGTTGTCATGCCATATGAGGTTCAGGGTATTTGAATCCCGTTCTGCCAGCTTAAGATTCATGCCTTCCACTCTGTCTTGTATCATGTTCTGAGAATACAGTAACAAATACAGAAACAAAACTGGATGGCTTAAAATTTAAAAAAATGAATTGGAAGTTGGAAGTCAAATTCCTAAAATGAAGCTGCTGTATTCCTTTAGGAATTTATAGACATTTCCTGGTCATTTAAAACTTCTAGTGGCATGTTCTCCAGCTGTTAGCTTTATAAATTTTATCTTTGATCTGCATCTCCCTGATGATTAGTGATGAAGAGCATCCACTTGGGATGGGAGAGGCGGGTTGAAAGCAGACTATAGATTGAACACGATAGCCACCCAGTCTCTCCATTGCACACCATAACACCCAAAAGGAGAGAGAGAACAATAAGGAATTCCCTGTGACGGGGGGGGGGGGGAGGTTGAGGGGGTAACAGCATGGGGGACAGGAACCCTGGGGCCATAGGTGGAGGAGAATGGACACTGGTGGAGGGATGGGTACTCGAGTATTGTATAACTGTAATACAGGCACAAAACTCTGTAACTGCACCCTCATGGTGACTCATTAATAAAAAATAAATAAAATTTAAAAAATAAAATGAAAAAAAAATCATCTCTTCATAAAACAAGAATGGTAATTGTCAATGAAGAGGCCAGAATCGAAATAATTATTTTATAAATCCAAGAAATGTTAAATAATATTAAAGATTAATTTGTGAATAAAAAATTCAATGACAAAAATATTTATCTTTCTCTTTGTTCTCACATGTCCTTTTTTTTTTCCTTTTTGATATTTCTTTTCTTTGTGCCTCTTACTAGGACATGTTTCATGAGACTTAGGACTCACTTGGATAACTCAAGATTATTTTGATTCTAAATGTAAGATTAATTTTCAAAATCCGTCACATTCTAAGAGTCCCATGATTAGGAAATAGACATATTCTTAAAGGGATCTACTAATGAGACTTGTACAAAAAATTTGTAGACTATTGGAAGATTTATCACTAACTATAAGGTAGAAAAATCAATAGTTTTATTATTTTCTTTATTAATTCAGTAAGTATTATTTGAGCATCTACAATATTTCAAGAACTATGTTAGGGAATATTGTTACTGGAAAAAAACAAATATGAAATGTAAAATTGTGACTTGATATAAATACTTGTAGCTTCTATATTAGCAATTAAAATATATAATAAATTACTTGTATCACTTGTATCACTTGTCCCGCTGATCTTCGATTTGCTTGAGCAGTCGCCAGTAACGTCGCCATTTGTCCCTGTCGCGTACTAGTGCAGCCCAATGATATCTGCTTTCTCCAGGAACAAGAAGAGCCTCAAACCTTTCATTCAGGAATTGGATGAAGAAATCTGACCATCTATTTGGTGCGTGGCCACGAGGTTTTCTGACACCCCGTGGAATCCTGTCGGTAACAGCTCTAGTCCAGCGGTTGTCTCTGAATCACATTACATGACTGGCCCATCTGATTTTTGATGCCTTGGCAAACGAGACAGCGTTCCTAATTCTTGACCGTCGATGGAGGTCAGAACTCCGGATTCCTTCTCTCACTAGAGTGAGATGTGATATTCCTAGCAAAGCTCTTGAAGGCATTCCACACTGCTCTCTTCCTCCTGCGCAGTTCTGGTGCCAAGTCATTCCTCATGTTGATTTCTCAACCTAGGTACACATAGCTGCTGCATTTGGAGATGTTCGTTCCATTGAGAGCAAATGGAGCTTCAGGGACTAGTTCATTTTTCATGAGCATCATCTTGTTGAGATTCAGCTGCAATCCGATATCTCCACACTCGTGGTTGAAGTTGGCCAGCATTTGTGCCCCTTGGCTAATGTTTGGCGTTATGAGAACGATGTCATCAGCAAAGCGTAGGTGGTGTAATTGCCGACCGTCTATCTTCACTCCCATTCCTTCCCATTACAGTCGTCACATAATGTTCTCGAGGGTGGCACTGAAGAGTTTCGGTGAAATGGTATCACCCTGCCATATATAATAAATATACTGTTCATTATTAGTTGGGCTGGAGCAATAGCACAGCGGGTAGGACATTTGCCTTACATGCGGTCAACCTGGGTTTGATTCCTCCATCCCTCTCGGATTTCTTGGCAAACTGCAGATGCAGAGAGTATCTTGCCCACACAGCAGAGCCTGGCAAGCTACCCGTGGCATATTCAATATGCCAAAAACAGTAACAAAGCTCACAATGGAGATGTTACTGGTACCCGCTTGAGCAAATCAATGAGCAATGGGATGAGTTACAGTGATACAGTTTATTAGTTAAATTGTGATTTGGATTATTGTAATGAAGCCCATTATAAGTGTTACTATAAGACAATCTTAAATATTTTAAAAAAATTATAAAACTTTCACTTCAGCTTCCTCATTTTACTCACTGTTCAGTATCTTTAATTTTTTTATAATTAGAGCAAAAATTTTTATTGCAGTATACTTTCATGTGTCATTGTGCAAATGTAAGGGGAAGAAATGCTAATTTAATACATTCATATGTTGTGCTATAATTGCTACTATAGCAGTAATTAGCACCTCTATCACAATACATAATAATCCTTTCTTTTTAGCTGTTTGAAATCCAAAAATCTAGTAAATTTGATGCTTATAATTCAGCACTACTATCTATGTTCACTATATTTTATATCACTTGTCCAAGTTTATTTGTTATTCAATCAGTGTCTGTGTCCTTACATGTTTTAATATTCCATCCTCCTATAATTGCCATTTTATTTTCCATTTTTAGATCTCTCATATTAGTAGATAGCCATCATACAGTACTTGCTTTTCTCTGACTTATTTCGCTTATCATAATATATTAAGGTCCATTCATATTGTTGCAAATATGAGTTCTGTTCATTCTATTTCATTGCTAAATATCATAGAAAAATTTCTCAAATAGGTATACAAGAAAAGACAATTTTTCTTTTTGCTTTTTGGGTCACACCCAGCGATGCTAAGGGGTCACTCCTGGCTCTGCACTCAGGAATTACCCCTGGCAATGCTCAGGAGACCATATGGGATGGTGGGAATCAAACCTGGGTCGCCCGCTGTGCTATCACTCCAGCCCCAACAAATGTCTTTTGAAGCTTGGGTATTTGAGTCACACCCAGCTGTGCTCAGGGTTTATTCCCGGTGATCAGGACTCAAGTATCACTTTTGGCAAGGCTCCAGGAACCATATGTTGTGCCAGAGAACAAACCTAGTTCAGGTACATGCAAGGCAAGCACCTTGTCAGTCTATTTCTTTGACCCAGGACAAGCATCTTTTAACATCACTTTCAACATTGTAGCACTGTAACACTGTAGCACTGCCTTCCTGTTGTTCATCAATTTGCTCCAGCAGCACCAGTAACGCCTCCATTGTGATAAGTTCTTACTAGTTTTGGCATGTCAAATACTCCTCTGGTAGCTTGCCAGGCTCTAGCATGTGGGAGGGAGGGATACTCTTGGTAGTTTGCCGGGCTCTCCAAGAGGGACGGAGGAATAGAACCCGGGTCGGCTGCATGCAAGGCAAACGCCCTATGCCAAAAACGAGAGAACAAGCCCCAAATAGAGTCATTTATTCTAAACCTCATGTCAGTGAGGGGAGACGTAATTATAGTTTCAGCATCTCCCATTAGTGAAATCTTAAACTAGCCAAAAGAAATAACCTAATTACCACTAAGATAATGGGACATATAGGTCTCTGCCATTCTCTCAGGAAAGTGACCATGCCCCAACCAATTCACTTTTTTATTAGTTTAACTTCCTTGCTACCCCCTTTTATTTCATTTTGTACTGCATGAGGAGACTCTTTCTTTCTTTGAAGTTATATGCTGCACTATTCATGAATTGTTAAATAAAGCCAACATGATCTTCATAGGTACTTAGCTTCATTTTGTTTTTAAAGAATGAGCTCCATTTTAGGTTAATAGAAACTATATAGCTATGATGCTATACAATTTGCATTAAATGAAAAGCTCTAGAATGTGCAGGAAATGCTTTACAATGGTCTTTCAGTTGATTTGTGAAAATCACAGCAAATAAAACTTTATTATGTTGCAGTAGATTCATTACACTAAAATGATAGTATGTATATTTTCAAATTTTTGTAAAACAATGGTAAGAGTGCATATAATAGTAATACCTGAAAGTCCGTGGGTTTTGTTGAAAAGAACATTAAGTACAGAGTTTGATATATATGAACTGAAAACTATGCTTTATTACTGCATAAATTCTCTAAAAAGAAATCTCTCACTTTAAAATTCTGAAAAACAGTGAATATATCATAGTCATTTTATGAGGACAGTTTAATTTATAACACCTAAAGATCTAAGCACACTAATATTAACTCTGGAATAATTTATCACCCAAATTAATTGTCTTTAATTAATATTAATGGTAATTAAGTAATATTTTGGAAGAAAATACTTAAATGAACATAACATTTCTATTTATGAGCCCAATAGGTATCTTAAATTTATAAATGCAAACCAGAAGTCTTAGTTCGACCTTGATCCAAAATCTATCCAGTCACCAACATGTTTTTATCTTCAGAGCATAGAGTGATGTTCACATAATCATACAACAAGTCTTAAAGGCAAATCATTTTCATATTTTGTATCACTTTGCATATTTAGTACCACAAAAAATTAGAACCACTGATTACCTTTCTCAAGGATGTCCCTATGTGACCGTTTTCCCTGAATACTGACTACTTTGTTCATTTCCAAGCTCTCTCCTGAGATCCCACAACTCTCCTGACCCACTTTACAGTCTGTCTTTGACGTCCACATGACTCATTTCCACATGATAAAGTAGATTTTCAAAAATGTAACTCAAATCATGTCATTCTGTACAGCAAATCTTTTTTTAGAGCAAATAATTTTATGGTTACAATTAATTTTCAAAGTCTGTAATATTTTTACTAGGTCTCTGCCTAACTATGCACCACACACTAACCAAATTGACCTTCTTTTCTCTCTTCAGAACCGTCTTGTATTTGGTTGTTTGTTTGTTTTTTTTTAGTTAATTTATTTTTTTAATTAGTGAGTCACCATGAAAGTGAAGCTACAAATTTACCCATTTTTGTGCTTGTGTTTCGAGAACATACAATGTTCAAGAACGCATCCCTCCACCAGTGTCCATTCTTCACCACCAATGAACCCAGTATTCCTCCCACCCTCCATTCTCGTCCCCACCCACACCACCCCGCATCTGTGGCAGGGTATTCCATTTTGTTCTCTCTCTCCTTTTGGGTGTTGTGGTTTACGATAGGGGAATTGAGTGGCCATCATATTCAGTCTCTAGTCTAATAGACACGCACAGGGCTTTACACCCCAAAAAGAAAGAATACACATTCTTTTCCAATGCACACGGAACATTTTCCAAAAATAGACCATGTACTGGGCCACAAAACATACCTCAATAGAATCAGAAAAATAGAAATTGTATCAACCATCTTTTCAGACCACCATGCGCTGAAGATAGAAGCTAATCATATTTGTTTTAAGATATCCTTAGCCATATATCTTCAAATTCAGGCCCATTCAAATATTTCAGATCACAGTTTAAATGTTACCACTTTAAAGAGATCTCTTTCACCTCCCTTTCTTTAACACACACTCAGATGACATGCTCCGGTTTTATTATTAAATCACTCTTTACCATATAAAAGTGTTTGCTTAATTATTTGGGCATGGTTTTATATTTGCTCAGTCTCTAAGAAGGTAATCCCCATCAGAGAAATCACATCCTTTTGACTTCCCACAGTACCTGGGGTCAACTGCCAGAAAGAGAGTAACATTCATGAATGCCACAGAATACTTCAAAAGGAAAGACTGCAACAATAGAACCACAAGAGCATATACAGATTGTGTTCACAAATACATTCAAGTGGACTGACTAAAACAAAGAAAAATAAGTGAGATAATTACTTGAAAATTCTAAAGCAGTAGAGAAAATGTTAGTGTTTTGAAGAATTGATTTAATATCCTTATTGCCTTTCTAAAATCCTCTTTGCTGTGCACTGAAAAATAGTGCAGACTCTAATTACTAATAAAGATATAATATTAAGCAATAATAATGCAATTATTATGATTTGGTTTATAAAAGAAAATATATAAGGAAAATAACAGCCTCTAATAAAATTTTAACTCACATAAACATTTAAAGATCTAAACAGCCATGCAGTAAGCTGATTCATTTGAACAGTAGAGAGTAATCCTAGCATTAATAAATTAATAATAATCATTGCCTTTTATGAAGGTCATACAATTTCCTTTTTTAAAATCAATAAAAATATGAAGTTTCATAATTTAAGGAAGGTTATATGGAGGCTTAAAAAAACTATTCAGGCCATGAATAGCAAAGGTGCAATCTAGGAACTTTATCAGTGCAAAATAAACATGATTATTATTTGATTTGTGCAGTCCTGCATCTGTGATTACCCTAAATGTTGTTTATTAATTTTTGAATTATATTAAATACACTAAAGAAATAAGATTGTTTAATATCCCTGGAAATTTCCCTAAGAAATAAATATCTTTTTCCTTTGGCTAGACAGGTGGGGAACATAAAAAAAAAAGTCTATATTAATTTGCATAATATAGAGTGCTGTTTCCAAAGACTCAAGAACATTCATTTAAATTTTGTTTTATTTCTTTTCTTGGTTTTGGGACCACACATGTGATGCAAACCTTTTATTTGCATTTTCAAAAATAACAACAAACTAAAATCTGTATCTAGATAACCAAACATGAGATATTTGTGTAATATTATTTTATTTATTTGTTTTTAAGTGTGGTGTGGTTTGACTTATAAAAGGTAGTGCTCAGGGCTTACTCCTGGGTTAGTGCTCAGGAATAATTCATGGAAGTGCTCAAGAACCATATTTGATGCTGGGGATAGAAGTCCAGTAGGCTATGTACAAGGTAAGTGCTCTGCCCACCGTACTATATCTTCAACTCCCAAAAACAATGCATTTATTTTCCAGATAGTATTATCTCTTCTCCATTTGAATTTGCAAATATTATCACCTACATTATTTCAGTTGGGCTTTGTAACAATTATGTGAGGTAAGTTTATCAGTGCATTACTGAAGTTTCTCAAATGTAGAAAAGAAAAATGAGAATCAAAATTTCATTTTTCCATATTGTAATTTAGGAAATGGACACATTGAGTCTAGGGTTGAAATTTCTGTAACCCTTTTATGACACCAACCATGTCTGTGAATCCTGTGACAAGTAGGACATGAAGTAATTAAAGAGAACTATGACCATCCAGGAAAGTGCTGTGACACCCATGCTTCCCTCAACAGTACAACCAACTTTGACTCCAGCAGAAAAGTGACTTAAAATTGAAGTGAATGCTAATTCTATGAAAAGAAAGCAGCTGAGTATACAGACAGAGCTTCCAGAATTGAAGGACTGGGAACAACTTAAAAATGTTGTTTTAAGCTGTTTATGTT
Source organism: Sorex araneus (assembly GCF_027595985.1). Lineage (NCBI taxonomy): Eukaryota > Metazoa > Chordata > Mammalia > Eulipotyphla > Soricidae > Sorex > Sorex araneus. The sequence continues at coordinate 120,183,661 of NC_073305.1, read as the reverse complement.
CCAGCAGTTTCCAGAACATATCGAAGTGAAGTATAGATGATAAAGACCCAGTGCTCAAAAATTATACGTTGAAGAAGAAAAACAGGAAAAGCCAGAGAATCTTGTATTCATGAGTCTAGAGTGAGGTCAGTTAGACTTGAACCATAGAAACTTCTTAGATTAGAACTCAGGCTTGTTGCCTTTGTTCAGTTCTAGTGTGAAGGAATTTCGCTGTGCATGTTTATATGTAGATACCTAGACAACACAAGTTTGATTAGCAATAAAATTCTGTAGTCCACATTCAGACAGTTATCCAACCTAATCGCTTTCTAAGATAATGTTTTGTTTGGATTTTTGTTGGGGGCCTATGCCAGGAGGTTCTCAGAGCTTAGTCATGGCTCTGCATTTAGGGATCACTCCAGGCTAGGCTTCAGGGGACCCATCATATAGGGTTCTGGGGGTTGACTATGGAAAAAGCAAATGCCCTCCCCACTGTACTATCTCTCCAACCCCTCTAGATGAATTTTATTGATGTCTTAGGCCAAGTGTGGTCCTCCATAATTGCTCATTTCTTCCTTCAAGACAAGTTACTACAAGACTGCCCACTCAGATTCCCCAGCTACTTCAATTTGACCTGGATGAAAGATGGTAATAATTCATTTGATAGTATATACTAGATTAATGCAATATCCGTTCTGGCTTTCAGACACCCACGTCTTTATAATTGGTATTTCCATAAATGTATCACTCAAGAATTAACCTATTTCAAGTATACCATCTGTTTCCTGTTGTTACTCTGACAGAGAAATGCAAACATAACACAAGACTCTTTATTACTTAGTTCTCATAACAACCTGAACAGGTATGAATTGATATTTCTTATTCATACCATATAAATCTTGAGCCTGTAAAATTAAAATAATTTGCACAAAGCTGCACAACTTGTAAGGTAGCACTATAATTTTGATAGACAGTAGTATAAGACAAAATATTCTGCTATTTCTATTGCACTTTATTGATGTTACTGAGGCTATTATACATATTTTTAGACCTATATTTCTTAGTGGATTGTCATAAAATGGCAGATTGGGTTAAATGATAGTGGAGATAAACTTTAAACTCTATAAATGAGACAACTCATCTTGAGGAAATAAGAAATTTGGTCAAACGCATAAAGGTATGTATTTCCAGATAAGCATTTTATGCATATTTTAAATAAATAAATATGCAATTTTCAGTAACCTTTGGCTCACAGAGATAAAATAATGTAATAAAAATGCTATACTAAAAAATGAGGCTTGGTTTTTATCAAAAATCTGTTATAAGAGAAGTGGGAAAGATTTGGTGCTCATAACTTTCCTAATAAGGAGGGCCTTTAGATTACAACAACTGAATATATCTATTAATTGGTGTATCTGCTCATCTTAAATTTTATTAAAGTAGAATTTTGAAAGTGATGAATATATAAAAACATATTTGACATTTTCAAATGCTATGATTATTATTATTAGCACATACTATCATAATATTTAGAGAATCATATCTAATCGAATGAATAAGAATTCTGATATTCATAAAATTTTGAGTAAAATTTGTGACAGTCTTTAAAATTTTAAATAATAAAGTTAGCAAAAATATGCCTAATTTGATACCAAATACTAAGAGCAAGGAATAAATTAATTAACAAATTATTCTTTTGGTGAAGGATATTCTTTAGAAATTACAAAAAACTTAAATTATAATGATTTTTATTGGAAATTCTTCCTTGGTTCAACGACAGTTCACTGTGTTGTGTATGTGAAGCCCTGGGTTTGAGTTTTGGCACTGCCTATTACCCTCTGCACCACCAAATGTGGTTACTCTCCCATAAAAGGAGAGTAGAACATACTAAACAAAAAACACTCATAATACAAAGGGAAAGGAAGAATTTCCAATAAAAATCATTATAATTTAAGTTGTTTTGTAATTTCTAAAGAATATCCTTCACCAAAAAAAATAATTTGTTAAAGACAAATTAAAAACATTTGGAAATTATAGTATAATTTAATAGCTGTTTTTATTTAAGAAGTTGACAAGAATGAAGAAAAACACTACCAAATAAACAAAAATAAGATGATTAGATAGAAAACTAACAGTTATATAACTTTACCTTGAATTAAATAGCTATTACAAAGCTAGAAATACACATAATACATATATATGTATATATGATATATATATGCCTTCAATTCACTACTTAGCAGAGAATTAAATAAACACATGAGGTCCATATGAATAAAACTATAAATATCCTGAGAGTCACATAATACATAAGTTCAAGAATAGAAAATGTATTCAGTTCAAACATTTAAGGAAATGTTTGAGAAAATATATAAATTAAAAAACTACTAAAGGATGTTAGAGATAAGACGAAAAAAGAAATTTTGGAAAGATGCCTCCAGAGTCCACATCAGCTTAATCTTATCTGGGGCATCCTGGGGGCAGGGATGGGGGCTTGGGCATTAAGCCCACCACCGCCCAAGAATAAGCCCCAGAAGCCCAAATCCTCCATAACCCAATCATCACCATGCCCACAGCTGGACTCCACAGGTTCAGGACAGGCTTCATCCCAGAATGAACCTCAGGTAGGTGGGTTTTGTGACCAAAATCCCCGTGTTTTCATGGAATCAGAGATAGGCAACCTCCCCCCATTCTCCTTGTACTTCTGAAAATCTGGCGGTCATGCCCATGAACTGCCTCTGTTACCAAATAAGCTCATTAGCCAGCCATGATCTGGAGACTCAAATAAATCTCAAAAGAGATAAAAAAAGCTGCAGAGATGCTTTCAATTTTCAAAGTGAACATCCAGTTAAAAATTTAACTCCAGCGGTATCACCCCATTCAAAATTTTAGAATTCCTGGAACAACATCTCATATTCTATATCACTGATATACAAGGAGCAGCACACCACATTGAATGGGATGTAAAGTGGAAGGCAACCAATCTCGATTAAGAAAATATTAACACACAAGTTAACAACGTGTTAGCAATCTCATACAGGGGTTCAATTATTCCAGGGTGACATACAACAACCTTTACACACTTTCTTCTAATTCCTTATTAGAAGGAATATTTTTCATCACTTTTAATGATATTCATAGCAAGCAATACAAAATAAATTTTTTAGGGTCTGCTATTATGGAAGGCTTGGGCAGTGGTTGGGAAAATTGGAAATAAGTCATGTAATGGGAAGGTGTAATGGTGGTAGGATTGGTGTTAGAATATTGAATATAATAAATTATTGTAAACAATTTTCTGAAAATAAAATAAAATGTTTAATAAAGAAGATTTACATAACAAATGCATTTAAGTAATAACTATCAAACTATTTTATTTAAAATAAAACTTTCAACAGATTCATGAATATCTTTTTTTAAGCTAGTGTTTACAAGTTTCTTTACATGAGGGAAGTTTTGTTAATTGGTATTTGATAAAGATTTGTTAACTGATAAAACTGTATAATGCTAATATAAAGTTATTTGAAAATATATTTTTCTGTATCCAGTAACTTCACTCATAGAAATATATAACATAAATATAATAATCTAAAATGCAAATATTTGTGCACCAATTTTTTTCATATTGCATTTAAGTTAAAATAGAATGAAGTAGCATATAAAGCATGCTAATTTTATTCAACTAAATCAAAAAATAAGATGTTTCTATAATTTGTATTTCATGTTAATTGATTCCAATGTGAATCAAAATATCTAAAATAATTTGCATTTCCCCAGTGACTAATGAGCCTGAGTGTCATTTCATGTGCTTATTTGCTATTAGTATGTCTTGCCTAGTAAATTTTCTATTTAATCCTTTCCAACATTTTTACTATGATACTTTTATTCTTTTTACTAAAGTTTGAATGCTTTATGTATATTTTTCAATAAGCATGAGTGAATATAATTCTACATCTATTGGTATAGTTTTCGTTAGAAAGACTCCCTGTAACAAGTTGTGGAAGGATAAAGAGGGACAAGAACTCTCATTATCTCAACTGGTAAAATGGTGCAGTCACTTTGGAATAGAGATGAGCATTTTCTTCAAGTACAGATTATAAGATCCAGCTATGCCAATATGGTACTTCTACACATGAAATTAAAGCATATGCCTGTACAAAGAGTTGAATATAAATGATCAGAGAATCTATACCTTAGTAGTCAAAAACAGAGAGCAAGATAAATATCCATTAACAAATTAACAAATAAGCAAATTGTTGCAAATCCATACAAGTGAATAGAATTTTGCAATGGATAGCAATTAAGATGTATATAAAGTAATATTAATAATTGTTAAAGTAATATGCTGAATGAAAGAATCCAGACAAAAAACATGCATATGCTATTATATGAAATTCTAGAAAATTCAAGATATTCACTAGTTATAAAGCAGACGAGTGACACCTAAAGACTAAAGGGGAAAGACTGGAGTGTGGGAAGGGTGGCAAACTGGAGTAGCAGAGGGTTATGAGCCTATTTGATGGAGCTAAAATTATATGTACTATCTTGATCCTATTGACAGATTCACAAATGTCTATGTCAATTGCATGCTTTACATGTGTAAAATCTATTTTATGCCATGTATATCACATTGATACTGCAAAAAAATTAATAACAGTGAATTATATTTTATACTTAAATTATTTTTGTTATTTTGATTATAGGGCTGGAGCAATAGCACAGCGGGTAGGGCATTTGCCTTGCACATGGCTGACCTGGGTTAGATTCCTCTGCCCCTCTCAGAGAGCCTAGCAAGCTACCTAGAGTATCTGGCCCAAATGGCAGAGCCTGGCAAACTACCTCTGGCATATTTGATATGCCAAAAATAGTAACAACAAGTCTCACAATGGAGACATTACTAGTGCCTGCTCGAGCAAATCCATGAGCAATGGGATGACAGTGATACAGTGATACAGTGATTATATTACCTGGGCAGATTCTGACAATGTATCTGTAACACAGTGGTGAAAGAGCTAGGTCAAGGAAAAAGTTTATGAAAGGAAGATAGATGTATGTTGATCAGTTAGAAAGGGCGATTCCCGGAAGTACCTTCATGGAACTTCTGAGGGAAGATAAAAACAGGGAGAAAAAAACAAAGGATAAACAGAGGTTAGCTGGAAGTAATGGGCTTGAAAAGAATTAGGAATATGTATAAATCAAGATTAGTAGTTAAAGATCTAAGTTTTTTTTTTTCCCCCAAGCCGGTCACCTGGCAGGTACAATCTAGGAAGTCAAAATTGATCTGTGGGGACAGATGCCATACCTGATTAGTCAAGTGACACTGCTATTCTAAGTGAAATAATAAATTCACTAATTAATTATTTTTTAAATCTCCTAATGTTTCCCCTTTAAGGAAAAAGATGTCACCACATTTGATTAGGGAGAACACTATTCACATACTATAAAAATGAATATGTCGATGAAGTTAAATTATAGCAAGAAAGAAAGATTTGTGAAATTTTCTTTTCCTACTGTGTATAGAAAATAATTGCTCTTTGAAAAAGTAAAATCTCAATTTAATGATAATGCTTAGGGATTAAGATGTTCTTGTTAATTGAATTTTTTATTTATATAATCATTGATGACAATCATAGAATTTCACAGCTTGAAAGGACCTTAGAGATCATTTAATCCAACCTCATTTTATAGATTAGGTAACAGAGGAGCAGGGGGTTAAGTAAATGGCCCAAGGTGGCAGTCAATTAGTGACAGAACTGGGATTATAAGAGAAACTTAACTGGAATATGTATTTTGTTTCAATTCTTATGATTGAGTTATTTTTATTAAAAAAGTGCTCATCATGGATGCCTACATATAAAATTACTGGATGGAATAATACAGGTTCAAAGGGGTTTAATCCTTCTGACATCTTTTATTAATATATTTAGCTTATCTTTGTAAAATGCCAACTATGTTTTGAAGAATGATTATGTTCTGAGAATAAAGAAATAAAATTTACAAAGAATTCTTAGCTTGATGTTGACAGAAAGCAAATGCTGTAAGAGCTATGAAAGCTATAAGCATAGAAGATTTTTAAATAATATATTATTTGGGAACATATAATAAACATAAATAAAAATAATGACTTTACTAGTATAAAATTTGTGGTACCAACTACCTTTAGGGTGAAATGAAGATAGACTATTATCAGAAAACCATTCTAGCATTATGACTCTGATCTTGTTCAGAACTTACACTGCCTCAGCACTCAGGGATCATTCCTGGTGTTGCTCAGGGAACAGTATGTAGTGCTGGAAATTGGACTGGGGTCAGCTGAGTGAAAGGCAAGCACCTTACCACCTGTATTATCTTTCCATATTCTCACTCTCTTAAACTAGATGAACATATGCATGGCCACTGCATTTTTCATACTTCTATGATGTTTGTTTGTGTACAGGCTATAGTATGCACAAAAAAATAAGCAATTAAAACGCAAAACATCTAGGAGGGAGAATGAGGAGAGTAAGGAGTTGGGAAGGGGAAGATTCCACAGTTTAATGTACACAGAATGCAAAGAAACATTACAGCTCGTTGGTGATCAAAATTAAATAACTTGAAAAAATAATCAAAATAATTATAAAACTGGGATCATGTTAAAGAAGTTGTAGTTGAGAATGGAGCTGGGTAATTAATTCTATTAGAGAAAATGAAAGAAATGGGCTGTGTTAATTGCAACAAATCAGATAAAGGTATTTGGGTAGTTCCATAGTACTCTAGGCAAAAGAAATATGTTGCTGCTTGAAGGACTATTAGGACAAGAGAAAGACAGGGAATAGAGGGATTGGGTGCAAAATAATAGGACATGATAGAAGTGTTTCTAGAAGCTGGAAGGATATTTTCAAAAAATACGGAACTGCCTTTATTAAAGGACATAGGATGTAGCATTAAAGTTTATCTGAAAGTAACTGAATCTATATTTGACTGTATTGGCAGTGGTGTTGATGTGTTTTTTTTTTTAGAATTGACAGATAAACTAGACGCAAAAATATAGTTCTCAGAAAGTTTAATGACAAAGGAAAAAAGAAACATCAGAAGTCAGACCAAGTAATATATTAGATGGATACTTGAGTTCCAATGTGCAGTTCCAATAAGTCCAACAGAAGAAAGAAAAGGATGAACCTTAATCTAAACACACCAGGGCAGAACAGGTGTGGAGTTTGTATTTAGTGTTCAATAGTTAGATTTACTGTGAGACTAACTACAAAGAGCAGTTGAAAGGGGAAGGGATGTAGGAGGTAGTACAGACCATGAACAATGTACAAAGAATGTAAGAAACTCTATTTGGATTCAGACAAAAGTCAAAAGGGGGGTTGCAAGAGCAGGTGTTAGATCCCAGCAGGAAGACAGAACATAGCTACAATCTGGTTGATAGATTAGCACATTTAGCAAGGAAAGAAGGTCACTACTCAGAAACAGATCTGCAGGTGGAAAATAAAGGCCCAATTAGTAAGTGGGTGTTATACTTTCATACTTCTGTAAGAGAGTAGAAAAGAAGCCATTCAAAGAGAATTACATTATCAATTAACTCTATTTTGGGAACTGGATCCCTTAAGGATAAAACTAAGTGTGACTCTGATAGACAAATAACTCAGAATCTCTGGCTTGAAGATTTGTAAAGGGTGAACATCCTCAGCTTGATGCTAGAGGCTGTTCAATACTTCTTTCATAAGCCGCAAAGCTCTTATAACTTGGAAAACTATGATGGTATGGGATGGAAAGATAATACAGCCCATACAGCACTTGGCTTGCATGCAGCTCACCAGGGTTTGATTCCTGCACCCTGTATGATCTCCTGACTCCATAAGGAGTGATCCCTGAGCAGAGATTCAAGAATAAGCCCCTCAGTACCACCAGCTGTGTCCCAACCCCATATTCCCCACCAAAATTAAAAGGTATACTTGATGTGTAGAAATGTAGAAGTGAACACAACTTCACTATGGAGTTTTTAAGAGTTGATTCAAGAGAATTTAGTTACTGACAAAGAACAAAGTAAAAATTGGTATAAAAACACTGACATCAATATCTTGGCTGACTTGGGCAACAGCACTCAAATGTGATTAGTTATGATTTATTCAACATGTTGGTTTTCTTCTAGTATTTTATAATTTGTACCTCTGTATGGACTGTACCAAATGATTTAGAGTCATCATTTGTACTCCTTCATGGACATAAACCTCATGATCATATTTATCAGAATGTCAGATGATGGTCAGTGTTCTCAGACTTGGTGTTATTCTTAGGTAGTCATTAAGAATTGCTGAAAACAGAGGCTTGAGCAATAGCACAGCAGGCAGGGTGTTTGCCTTGCACACATCTGACCCAGGTTCTATTCCCAACATCCCATATGGTCCCCCAAGCACTGCCAGGAGTAATTCCTGAGTGCAGAGCCAGGAGTAACCCCAGAGCATCACCGGGTGTGACCCAAATTTTAAAAAAAAGAATTGCTGAAAACAAATTAAAATTGATGCTGATAATAATTCTACAATATATAAAAGTACAGTATCAAAACACAAAGAATATTTCTGATTTAATAGAAAGAATAGTCAATTTTTCTAACAGCTCTCGGTTAGCAGCAAAACAAGGTAAGAGGTCAAGAATAACCAACTTTGAGATTATGGCATATGCTTGACCATTTCGTAAGAACAGAGTGAGGGCAGGGGCCAGGTACAATGAGCGAAAGAGAGACAGTAAAAGAGAAAGTGGAAAAAACATTTGTGAAAATATTTGATATGTGAAAAACAAAATGTAGGATAACTAAATGTAGGACTAAACATTCATACAAAATAGACTAAAGAATATATTTCACTATAGAAAATTTTTCATAGTAAAATGAATTTTAAGTTACCTCTACTTTAGAACACCTTTAAAGTGACTAAAGAAAGTGAAAGACAAAAAAGAAGGGAAAAATGATAAACATATGGTAAATGTATACATTAGCCCAAGTAAATTTCACAAAAACACACTTTTGGGTTAAATTGTATTATTCCCATCTGAATTAGATAATGTTATTTTAGAATGAATTGTGCACCCCAAAGTTTATAACCCCCAATGGAACTATTTGAAGATAGAGAGTCTTCTGTTGAGAATATGTTTAGATGAGTTTAAATGGATAGCAGCCTAATATGATAGCACTGGTCTCCTTATATAAAGAGAGACATTCAGAATTCAGAATTCACACACTCTCATTCTCTAATTATAACAGACGAAAAGCTATTTTGGGACACAGCAAGAAGTGATTAGAAGTTTGTGAGAGTCTCAAAAGTAACTGTGTTTGTTTTCAAACTGTATCTTTCTTATATTTCAAATCTTCTAAAATGTAAGAAAGCACAATTTTGCTGTTAATGGCACCAAGTCAATGCTATTAGTGTTTTCTTTGTTGTTGCTCTTGTTCTTGTAGAACTTTTATTTATATAGGAGCTATTATATAGTAGAAAATAGCAGTAAAATTTGAGTTTAGATAAGTTTTGACTGCTGTTTTTAAATATTTTTAATTAAAACAACATTGTAGTATAACAAATTTCAGGTGTACATTATTATAAATTAATATTTCTTATACTGTTTTCCATTGAAATTTTATTTCTATCCTACACCATACAACCAATGCTTTTTGCCTGATTTAACTACCTCCTTCCCTCCTTCACTCCCAGTGATCTCTAATTTAGTCCTATCATTCAAAAGGGATTGCCTCAAAACGGGAAAAAATGAATCTTAAGATATTATGTATCAAAAAATCACTGCAATACTCATCAAAAGAACATATTAGCACTGTCATCGCACTGTAGAGCCATTGTCCATTGATTTGCTCGAGCGGGCACCAGTAACGTCTCCATTGTGAGACTTGTTGTTACTGTTTTTGGCATATCAAATATGCCACGGGTAGCTTGCCAGGCTCTGCTGTGCAGGCAGGATACTCTTGGTAGCTTGCTGGGCTCTCTGAGAGGGATGGAGGAATCAAACCCAGGTTGGCCACGTGCAAGGAAAATGCCCTACCCAAAAGAATACATTACAGAATAAAAATGTCCATTGGGTATCATCTGTAGGATAGTATCCAGTAAAATACCCATAGAATCTTAAAGTGGTTATACGTAAATGCAATCTTATTGAAATAATACTGAATATTATATTCTATCAAATCTCATATACAATACTATATTTGAATACTTTGGAATAAAAATTAGAAAAATTGCTAGAATTTAAAACAATACACTAGCAATCTACTCTAGAATACTAAAATTTTCCTCAAATATTAGTATTTATAAATATTGCCCTACTTGATATACATTTCATTTTAATATTTAAAATATATAGATGTTTAGAATTTATCTAAATTGTTAATATCTTCCTTACTGATGGTCTTAATTTTTACCTACATAAAGTTTAAAATCAATTTTGAAAAATATTAAATTAAGCTTTTTTAAAACACAAAACTTTCATAAAAGCTTTTCTTAACCTTATTTACTCTAAGAAATACTCTAATATCTCTTAACTTGATTTATGCTTTTGAATAAATAATTCCACTTAATAGGAAATTTTCTTAAAATGTAAATGCTATTCAACTTCAACCTTCATAATTTTGAAGTATTGGTCTGAAGTAAAGATATATTTTGCAAAAACACGCCATTGTTCATTTTTAAGTTAGTCTGCTTACAAGCGCACTTGCCTAAGGGTGAATAAAACTTTGGCTGTATAAAGTAATAAAGAAACATAAAAAGCCATCCTTACTCACTTTGAATTTTGTCTGCAGAACTAGCAATCAAAGAAATAGAAGAGAATTATATCAGTCAGGTTCCCAACAAAAAACAGATGTCATACTCAAATCAGCATAATTAAGCAAACTATACAAGTCTGAGGCTATTCACGGAGATGGAGGCATAGGAGAACCACAGAGTAGGATGCAACAATATGAGTTTAGTAACTGTGAAGCCGCTTCACCCATTGAAAGGAAAAGAAGGAGTTACAGTCCCTTCCCTTTCATACATCTTTCACCAGGTTTCCCAAAAACCACATCCGATAGAGACTTGTGGGCACAAGAGATCTCGTTCAGCAGAGAGATTTTGTTAGACTCAGAAATGGATAAAGAAGAACATAAAATTTGGAAGGCAAACCACCAAAGTATAGTATACAGCTACATGTTTTTCTCTTTAATGTATATGTAAGTTGTTTGTTTAAACTGTAATAATTATTAAATAGGTATTTCTAATAACAACTAAGAAGTGCTCATTTGAATTCTAATACTTATTACCATTATGTAGCAACACTCATAATCTAGGTACTTATAAATCTCATAGTTAATTAACAGTTATAATAGATGCTTTCTAGGATTTTGTTCATACACACTATTAGAAAGATAGTATATTCAGCAGCTATGTTTATCGTTCATTATTTTATCACAGGGATGAAGAGATAGAATGCTTTACAATACATTGATTCTAGTCTTTGTTGGAGAAAAAAAGTTCAAGACAAGACGAAGATTTATTAGGTAATGCACATTCAATGTGTGGTTGTAGGTAAGCTCAAGGGGGAAAAAATATGCACAGGGCTTTGAGTTAAGGACTTAAGAAGTTACATACTTAAAGGAGGAATATGCATTAGGAGTTGGGCGTATAGCAGGTTGGAGTGGTATTGAAGTTGTGCATGAGTTTCAGGACTATTGTTTCCTCATCCATTGTATGTATTATAAGCAGCTAATTATGCAACTAGAGGGCAAGTAAGTTAATACGTATTTTGAGCTTAATGAGCAAAGTCAAGTAAGGTTCTAGTCATTGAGCACGCTTTACCAACTGACCGAAATTGGTTTCCCAGCATCTTCTCTTTATCACAATGTTAGTCACCACAGGATAGTTGGGGAAGGGGACTCAAGTTCCTTGTTTTTCTTTAGCCACATAAATAATCCTTTATGTTTCTTATAGTAGTTTTCCCACACTGCCTCACCTGGGACACAGTCAATAATTAACATGCACTCTGCTAGACACTAGGGTTTAAATGAGAGATTTTTGCTCTCCAGAAATTTGGTTTAAGAAAAGAGATATGCTTAGTAAGTAATTAGAAGACAATGTAGATGTAAGTGGTAAAAAAAAAAAGATTAAAAAGAGGAAGTTTTCATAAAAATAACTTTTGACCTGAGACTTGAGGAAAGAATTACTTTAGAAAAGAAAGCGGGCTTATTGCAAAATCATTAAGGAAGTGGTCTAATATATTTGGGAAACCACAAAAAAAATTAAGAATAATGTGGGCACAGTCTAAATGAGAGCAAAAGATGTGAATGAGACAGATAAGATGAATTAGGACCAATTAAAGGGCCTCATATGCCATAAAAATAGCATGAATTTCATCCTTAAGATAATAATGTCAAAATTTTACAGTCAATTGACATAGCCATAAGTCTGCCAGGAATATCTACAACAGTATTCTACTATAGAAACAATAATTTATAAATTTTTATCTTTATTGAGAAAAATATTTAGAAATTTACATTCTACTATTGTTTATACTACATTAAAAGATTGTTTATCAATTTATAAATCAGCAAAGTAACATTGTAAACCCAGTAATGACAAATTTAACTGCTAAAATTATCATTCACAGTCTCAGTATCCTCTCTGGAAAGCTAGAAGTTAGAAAAGCAGATCTGCATGTGTGAGTGTGTGTGTGTGTGTGTTTGTGTGTGTACTTTAGATGAAACACTTTTTTATTAAGAAGCCTTTATATGTTGTGTTGAAAGCTACAGCAATGCAATGGAGGGTCTTGGGCACTTTGGTAGGAATGGGCCTATATAGTAAAATTGTGCTTCAATACTATATATTTAAACATTATTGCAATAATTGTATCACATATACACAAAAATAAAATTAAATTTTTAATATATATATAAAAGTATAAGTATAGTCATATTAAGGAAAGTTAAATGGAGAAGAGAACTGATTTGAGCAAAAACACCTTTTCTAGTGTTTTATCTTTTCTATGAAGAATGAGACAAGGATCATTTTAATACTCTATCTTGAGTTGTATATCGGCTGGAGCAATAGCACAGTGGTTGGGCGTTTGCCTTTCATGAGGCTGGCTTGAGTTCGATTCTTCCGCCCCTCTCGGAGAGCCCAGCAAGCTACTGAGAGTATCAAGCTCGAGAGGCAGAGCCTGGCAAGATACCCGTGCGTATTGGATATGCTGAAAATAGTAACTGGCGCCCGCTCAAACAAATTGATGAGCAATGGGATGACAGTGACAGTGACAGTGAGTTGCATATGTCACTGGTGATGATATTATTGCAAATTGGCAACAAAGAGAAGGTTTGTAAATAAACCTACAGGCCATTACTCTGGAACATATTAGGTGATTTTTAAGAGACATCATACAGATAAAGTTTCCAGATAAATCATGTGAAATCAGGTATACATTCCAATATTGAGAATAAACATCAAAATTAACTACCTAAACAAAAGTTATCTGAGATCTTTGAGGTGTTTAAATCTGTAATTTCTGATGTAGGTTAAAACAAAGTTTTTTTTTAATGAAATAATTTGTGGGAGAGAAGAGGAGATAAAAACAAGAAAGGATAAAACTTGAGAAAAGAGATCGTGCACATGCCTAGAAATAATTTCAAACCCATTTCTAAAACTGTGCACAAAAGTCACATAAAAGTGGGTTAAAACTGATACACTAAGCCTGAATCCACAAATTATATTGAGGAAAACATAGGTACAGAAATGTCCTCAAAATCATACAAATGACCAAAAAGTATAAGAAAAAAATTGGTCTGCATCACTTGTTATCAGGGAAATGCAAATCTGAATGACAATGAGCTATCACCTCACACCACTAAGACTGACACATATCACAAAGAACAAAAGCAGCCAGTGTTGGCATGGATGTGGATATAAAGGGACCCTTATTTACTGCTGATGGGAACGTTGACTGGTCCAGTCATTTTGGAAAACAATATGAATATTTCTCAAAAAAAATTAGGGTCATACAGCTTAGTGAACCCTCAGAGAAGAACTAATGATGATCGCATGATAAGATATAAGAATTTTCATAAATTTTATTTTATTGAGGTATTTTTTAAATAATTTTATTAGCCATTTTATTTTAATGGCCAACATAAAGTACATTACTTTTTTCCTGTTAAGGGTGCAGGCTTGGGAGGTGATTGGGAAAATGGGGAAAGTGGTAGAAGGAATATGGTGGGATTGGTGTTAGAACATTGAATGTCTGTACCAATTGTATTATGGACAATTTTGTAAACACCATGGTATTTAAATAAAGCAAAGCAACAAGAAGAACAACAACTAGTAATCAGGCTTCCATATGATGCAGCAATTCTACTTTTTTGCTGCTTCGTGCCAATGTCTAAAGAGTATCACACTAAGTAGTCAGAAGGAGAGGGACAAACAGAATGATATCTCTCATGTGTGGGATAAAAAGAAACACAGTAGGAAAATTAAAAAGACCCCAGGGCATCAAAAATCTAGAAATGAACTTCAGTAGGAAGTCTACCACAGGGAAGGATATGGGGTCAGGTTAAATATTGGGGGAACTCTGACAATGGTGGAGGAAAATGAACCCCTGGGAAGGGTATGGTAAGGAATTATTTTGTTAAATCTTATCATTAGCAGTATTGTTAACTATAGTACCCAGGAAAAAAAGACAATGAAGAAAAAAAGGAAGGAAGAGGAGTGAAGACTATTTTCTTTGGGGCTAGAAAGATAGAGACATAGGGTAGTGACTAAGGTTTTTTTAATGGATGATTTTTTATAAGCTTTTTAAATAATTTGATCCACATGATAGAATGCATTAGTACATCTTTTAAATAATTTTAGGTCTAAAAGTTTGTGGAAAATTATAAATAATCTTTAAATTGTTCTATATATAAAAGTTTCTGAACATTATAAATGAATATCCTAAAGCATATATTCTTTATTAAATTTAAATAAATTTTATTTTCATGGCACAATTATGCAAGAAAAAATTTGAATAAAGAATATAATGAATATTTTATTATTGAATTTTATCTAAACATGGATAGATGAGAATTTATAGTAATCTCAAAATTGCGGTTTTGTTTTATACGTGACCTACTACTGTATTATTGATATTTCATTGTTATTACAGTTCATTTATTTTGATACTCTTGTATTTTGATACTCCTGAAATTTTTAGTTATAATATTTATCTTGACTTTTCTTTTTTAGTGGGCAGGGGAAGAGGAGGATATACCTAGTTGTGTTCAGGGCTTACCCCTGGCTCTGTGGTCAGGGATCATTCTTGGTGGTACTCAAGAACCATATGTGGTGCTGGGGTTGACTGATTGAACCTGGATTGGCTGCATGTGAGGCAACTGCCTTACCCTTGGTACTGTCTCCCCAACTTAACTTTCTGATTAAAAAACTTAGTTTTGCTTTTAAGGCTGGAGCGATAGCACAGCGGGTAGGGCGTTTGCCTAGCACATGGCCAACCCAGGTTCGATTCCTCTGTCCCTCTTGGAGAAACTGACAAGCTACCGAGTGTATCCCACCTGCATGGCAGCGCCTGGCAAGCTATCCATGGTGTATTCGATATGCCAAAAACTGTAACAACAAGTCTTACAATGGAGACATTACTGGTGCCTGCTTGAGCAAATCAATGAACAACCGGAAGACAGTGCTACAGACAGTAATTCATGAGGAGTTAGTGCCAAAGACCCATCTTCAGTATTATGGCCTCATGTGCCTGAAGTTTAAAGGATGAATCTGTCAGGAGCCCCAGGGCAGGAAGTGGAACAAAAGGTTTATATTTGTTTATGTTTGCATTTATATTTGCATTTATATTGTAGCTAGGTAACTTGGTTAGAATAGTGCAAACTGCATGGGTCTGTTATACAAATTTTCTCTAGCTCAACACTCTCAAAGTTCTCAGGATCTTCTACCACTGGCCTTAAGTTACAGCTAGTCCTGTTCTGCCTCTTCCTCTCCCACTTCCCCACTGCTCAGTTTTATCATCAAATGCCAATGTTTTGTCATTATTCAATACTTTCTGGTCTCTTGTTTTATTTTTTTCTATCTAAATAGCACAGATGAGTAATATCATAAAGTATTTACTGTTACTCTGCCTTATTTAACTAAATATGCTGCCCTCCAGTTCCATCCATGTGGCAGAAAACTGAGCTTTCATTATGTCGCATGGTATTCCCTCATGTATATATGCCACAGCCTCTTAATGCATCCAGCCATTGCTGGACAGCTAGGTTGTTGCCATATTCTGACTATTTCACTTTGCACTGCAATGAACATAGGTGTGCATGCAGCCTTTTAAATTAATGCTTCTATGTTCTTGGGGCAGATGCCAAGTAATAAGATTGCTGGGTCATATGGAAGCTCAGCTTTTTGTGAAGTTTCTACACTCTTTCTCATAGGGGATGAATGAGATGCCATTGCCACCACGAGCAAAAGAGGGCTCCTTTTTAATCACATGCCAACCAGCAGCTGTAATTTTCAGTCATTTTTGATATAGGTCCATCTCATTGATGTCACATGATACTTCACCAGTGTTTTTATTTGTTTCCCTGATAACAAGTGACAATGAACACTTTTTTATATGCCTAAGATCAATATATATATATATATATATATATATATATATATTCTTTGTCAATATATATTCTTTGTCAGGGAAGTTCTGTTTACTTTTCTCCCTTCTTGAACAACAGATTTTTTACGTTCTAATAAAGCTTACCTTTATAAAGCTTATTTTATGAAGACAGAGTATCAACCGGAGACTCCACATCATAGCGTGGATCCACTCCTGAGACAGAAACTGATAAAAGTCGCTGTTGAAGTACCATTTTGAGGAAGCTGCCTTGAAGCCTTCACAAACAGTCCTGGTTTCGCCGATTCAAGTTTTCATGTTCCCTAAACTTACAGAAGTAAACAGCCTTACATAAACCCAGCTCTGTCACGCCATTCTCTTCATGTCACAGAGGAAGAATTCACTAGTCATGATAATTTTTTCTGCAACCAAGAGCTATTATTTTAAGGAAATGAAAGAAAGGTTAGTAAATAACTGTATGTCCAAGATTGAAATAAATTATCTGCTTACCCAAGTACAAACAAGTACATGTGTGGAAAAGCAAAAATCCATTTCTAGAGAATAATCTTTCTTATAACCTGTCTGTATCAATCAGATTGTGGCAGGAAACCAAATATAGATGCAAAATAATGGGATACTATCCAAGGAGTTATGATAGTGGAAAAGGGCCAGCCTCAGGTCTGAATAATGAAGGAGAGAGAGAATATATTCTGGAATCCAGGTAAATATGCAAGTGAAGGAAAAGGAAGAAAACAGTAGCTGTAACTTTGAGAGAGCGTCCGTCACATCCAGCATGAATGAAGCCTGGCAAGAAGTTGCTAAGGGACTAAATTTCTCTCAGTCACTGTCTACTTCATCTCCAATTTTTAATGTTTGTCTTTCATTTTTAAAAAACAAATAAACAGACAAGTGAATCCAGTCGATGTCGCTTAGGATGAGAAAGAACGTAGGAAGAAATTTTTAGAAATTCTTCAGGAAGAAAATAGTTTCCCTTTAGTGGTTTTCCTGCACTCTACTTTATAGCATCATATTTTAAAATTATCTTTAGTGATTTTTCATTATTCTTCTGAAGACAGCACACAAGGCAGGTGTTAGAATGTGGTAGACTTTTTGTTTATTTTAGAGAGGTGGTCTTTTTGAAATATCTGACCTCTTTTTTTTCTTTTGAGGAAATTCCACATTATTTATAATCTCTTAAGGAAATTGAGAATGTGTTATCCTGTATTGACATCAAAACCAGGGAGTCAGATCTTGCCCACTGCTGCTCTTTCTCCATAAGGTAATTCTTGAACTTAGGAGCATGAAATGAAATGTATCTCTCCTAGACTCTAAATTCAGAAGAAGTAAGAAATAGTAATTAGAGATGTAGCACTTGTCATACACAGACAAATAACTGTGTCATAAGTAACCACAGTAGCAATCTGTCTTTAGTGGGCCCACTTCCTTTTTTTGCAGAGCTGAGTCTTCCATTGGATGAAACCAGGTTCCTAATGAGGTAGATGGAGTTCTTCTGCTGCACCCATAAGCAAAACCCATTCTTGTCTTCTCTGCCTCTTTCTGCACTTGTCCCATTCTAAGTGTCCTCTTTTACCTATTCTGTCTTAACCCAGGGTCCTTCTTTCCCTTGGTCTGCCTGTTTACTTTATAGTTGGTATTTTTTAAATTTTGATCTTCATCTGTGAAATCATTTTAATATCAAAACTACTGAGTTTTACGTCTGAGTTCCTTTGTATATGAATATCCAATAGAAGATATAAAAACAGGTTTTCAGATGTAATAAGCCAACTATTGATTGAGGTATTTGGTGAACATGACGACCATCCTAAGCATCTTAAATTCTCAGCAATTAAATCAAAATTTGCGAGTCATGGAGATGGCTCAAGTAGGTAGATCATATGCCCACCAGTGTGAGACTCTGAGTTTAATCTTCTGGTACCATATGGCTCCTGTAGCTTGACTATGGCCCCTAGAAGAAAAACCTTGATTTCAAGTGAATATCTGAAAATGGCATTTTATTCATGCAAATTAGAAGATAACTATACTGTGTTAGACAGTTTTTGAAAACATTATGTCTTCATCTTCACTGCAAGAAAATTTAGCTAATTTTCCCCATGTCCCTGCTACTTAGTGACACACATGGAAATTGAGCCTATAACACAACCTGTGGTCCTACCAAACCACCGATTTGCCTAACAATAGTGGCTATCTCTTTAAAGATCTGGAAACTGAAATGCGACATGAGTGTGAGAAAAATTAGTGGCAGCAGTGAGTTAAAGATACAAGAGACTATATAGCATCTTGAATTTTTAGATGAAATTTTGACAGCACATGAAGTACTTTATTAAGAAGTCATGAATTTGATTGGGTTATACCTAACACATCTACTAGAAAGCCATTTCTTAAATTATCATTTCTATGAATTGATGGAAAGGAAATTGTATAATTTGCACATGTGTCAGAGGCAGTCAACTTGTTTACTGTTAATGAAAATCAAAATATCTGACAGGTAATAATGTTCTGGTAACACTTAAATCAAAGTGATTATACTGGAAACCTAATAAACAGTAACTACAGAGTTCTTTTTTTTTAATATGCTTCTGACTGTTGAATCACTGCCAATCTGGAAAATTTTAAATTCCAAACTGCAAATAGATGAGTAGTCAATTGTATAATCAAAATAGGGGAAATAAAAACACAGTTTGATTGAGTAGTCTTGTAACATTAAATTAAAGAAAAATAACTGCAAATCATAAAAATGTATTTCAATTTTGAATGTTAATTTTAGGGAATTAATATTATTTTGTCGCCAAGATGAGTTTCTCTTAAGTAATTGAATTCTTTCTGGTAATCAGGTTTCATAGGTGTGACTAGAAGCAGCTGCAAAAGCAAATCAAGTTTGCTCAGAAGGAATATTAATGGCATTCTGAAATTCTTTATTCCCAAGAGTAGAGTAAAACTTTAAGCTAAATAGTTGAAAGAATACACATTTTACATGTTTCTTTTATTAGTGATGAGAGTTGCTTATTAATCAGTGTTTAACAATGTAATTACAGCTGTTTTAGTCTCACCAGATAACACAGATTAATAAATGACCTGCAACTAGTGAAGTGTGCAGAAAGGGTAATGAATTCTTTCCATCAGCACACTAATTTATTAGTAATAAACAAAGACCATGATGAATTGGGAGAATTGTGGAGTTTCTGAATATTAAAATAAAATTTCCAGATGAAAGCATTAAATCATTCTGTTTTCCTTCATTTATTTCTCTTCATGTCTAATAATGGGTTGGGATTTGCCTTTCTGGACTATACTAGATAGTTTAAAACACAGCTCTTATACTGTTTGCAAGTTTACATAAATTTGACTTTATTAATTTGTATTTTTGTTTAATCATTACAGGGGTAATATAATTTTAATAGCAAGAAATGAAATTTTGTTTAGAAAAATTCTTTGTTCCAGCTCAACAAACTATAAGATAAGCCCTATATTTTTAAAAAAATGATTTTTTATATGTAATTTGATGAGAAAGTTCAACTTAACTAAAAGGAAGTCACAAATGTATATATGTTATGATAATTATCACTGATATCACAGAGTGTAGAAAAATTATGTCATCTGTATAAACAAAAGTATATTATGCAGCATTCAATATTCGTTATAAAATATTGTCTCATCTTAATTCCTCACTGATTTTTTCCCTTTTAACATTTTTATTTGCACCACCATGATTTATAATATTGAGTTACTTATATCGGGCACCATGGTTTACAAGACAGAATTTTGTGCACATCATGCTTCAGGGCTGGAGCGATAGCATAGCGGTAGGGCGTTCGCCTTTCACGCAGCCAACCCGTGTTCGATTCCTCTGCCCCTCTTGGAGAGCCCAGCAAGCTACCGAGAGCATTGAACCCACACGGCAGGGCCTGGCAAGCTACCCGTGGCATTTTTGATATGCGAAAAAAAATAGTAACAATAATTCTTACTTATTTAGATGTTACTGGTGCCCGCTCAAGCAAATTGATGAGCATCTGGATGACAGTGACAGTGGTCATGTTTCAACACCGTAACCTCCACGAGGGTGTCCTTTTCTCTCTGCTACTATCTATGTCTTCCCCTTCAACCTTCTGGCAGCCTACTGGGGTAAGTTCAGTCTGTAGACAGGTTCTCACCTTGGTTCTATTACTTTTTACTACGTCCTCTTACCTTTGACCATGTTCTGTTATCTTTGACTATGTTTCTTCATATCCTACAGATGAGAGATACTTTTCTGTTTTAGTTCCTCTTCGCCTGACTAACTTCATTCAATATGATACTCTCCAGGGTAATAGAAGCAAATTACATTATTTTGTCTTTTCTTATTGTCAAGTAGTATTTCACTGGGGATCTATGCTCTACATAGTCATTTGTTCTTGGACATGTATTATTTCTAGATTTGGGCTATTGTGAATTATTCTAGCTTCCTTTTAAACTCTTGTAGCTTATATTTATTTAAATGATCTATACAGGGTGATGAATATGAACATTTGCTGAATCTTCATTTGCCAGTAATTAGGAGTAAGAGTG
This sequence comes from Sorex araneus, assembly GCF_027595985.1. Classification (NCBI taxonomy): domain Eukaryota; kingdom Metazoa; phylum Chordata; class Mammalia; order Eulipotyphla; family Soricidae; genus Sorex; species Sorex araneus. Next base: position 120,162,523 of record NC_073305.1, on the reverse strand, counting down.
TAAGGGGAGGGACAAATCAAAATCTGAACAACTATATTAGAAAGTAATGTTGCTTTAAAAGAAAAGATTTTGAAGGAAGAGGCACTTAATATTCTTAAATTGTTGAAGAAGATCAATAATATGATATAAATATATTTGGTTGGACTTATCATAATGAGAATTTTTTAAAATAATTCCTTTAAGATAAACAGAATGGAGAGTGAGCAGAAAGTAGGAAGGAGAAAAGAATATGACTTTTAGCAAAAAACAAATTAATTAACTTCCTGACCAGAATAGAAATGAGTCAAGCAGAAAAACTACTCTGCCCTCATGAGAAAGAGTAAACCCTATAATTTTTAAAAAATCCTGAGGTATGACAGCATCTGAATGTGTGTCTGTATTCTTATGTAGTTGGAGATATCTCCTCTTTTTTGAGCTTAAGTTTAGCCTGATGGAGCATAAAATTTTTTACTTCATGTAAAAGAAGTAAATAGGAAAAAATCTACTCATGCATGAGCAGGAAGCAAGTGTGCTTTCTCAACAACATTAAGAAGGAGGGCATTAAAATCTTCAATTTTAACATTGGATATGTACAATGGTTGGAGAAATTGAAACTGTCATACATTGCTAGAAGGAATATAAAATAAATCAGGTATGGTGAAAAACAGCTTGACAACTCCTTAAAAAGTTAACAATCAACTATCATGCATCCAGAAAATGTACTCTATATACACATAAGAGAAAGAAAGCAGTTTGTTTGAATGGATATATATATATTCATGTATGTTTATAACAGCACTATACTCCATAGCTAAATGGTTAAAACAACCTATCAAAGAGTGAAAAAAATAGACAAATTGTAGGAGAAAATGGAATGTTATTCATCTATTGAAAGGAATAAAATGCTGATATAAGCTCCAATTTGAATGAACCTTGAAAACACAATGTTAAGTAAAAGAAGTAAGTCACAAAACACCACAAGTAAATGGTTTCATTGATGTGAAATATACAGTAATGGTAGAATTCAGAGAAAGAGAATATATTGGTGTTTGCCAGTCAGAGGAGGGAGTTAGAAGTGTAGAAAATACTTAATGCATTACCATTTGGTGATAAAAATGCTTTAAAGTAGATAAATGCAATAAATTTTGCAAAAGTTTCTGAATGCACTAACTACAGTGAATTGTTCACTTGAACATAGTAGGGCTTATGTTATATAAATATCACTTCCACAAAATTAAAAATAAAGAAACAAAGGCATAATAGACAAAGACATAATAACTCATTCCTGAAAGCACAAAGTCACAATATCTACCTGAAATAGCTAGTATTTTTGACTGCACAAAGTCCATTACTAATAACACTAGATGTAATAGAAACAGAATAATAGAAAAAGAGTAAAACTTACTGACTTTTATAATGATTTATAGCAGCTATTTATTAAAAATACCATTTTTATAGAAGATAAATGTTGAAATTGTAACACAAATATCAAAACAAGGTATGAATGCCTGTGGCAAATACTGCATTTAAATATTATCTTTCACTATTTAGTTTGTGCACTTGTACCTAAGAAATAAAACAAAATTAAATACTGGAAGAAAAAGCATGTATATTTATTTAATTTGTAGCACCAGAAAATTCAAGAGGCACTGAACTATTAAAATAAAAGTTAAAATTTTCCACCACAGGTAGATATATGAAAAACCTACTGAGTCATGGATAGTTCATAGTAACAAGTTAGAAAATAAGACTGAAAAGTAGATATCCAGTCTTAATAAAAAAAAAAACACAAAATACAAGGAACATATTTTTCCACAGGATAGCATCAATTTGAAGTAAGCACTATAAAATATTACTAACATTAAGCAAGACCAGAACAATGTCAGGAAATGGACTTTCTGGAAGACAATGTTTGCTATCATTTTTTAAAGTAAAGAAAATTTTCACAATTCAATATTCTGACAAGATTTATATATTTACAAGGAATATTATTTGAATATGTAAGAGTCAACTCAGAATAAAAAGTAGTGAAGAAACTTCATAAAAGTAGTTTCCTGTATATGGAGAGGTAGTACAGTGGGTAGGGCACTTGCATGCAACAACCTTGTTCAATCCAAGGCACCACATAAAACTTGTATGATCTTATTTGCTTTAAAGAACAATTTAATGTAAAATAAGAGAAGGTAAATTCTTCTGAAAGAGAAAGATTTCTTAATAAACATTACCAAAAAATTCATAGTTATCTTATGTTTTCTTAGGAAGATTAATACTTAAGAGAACTCTCTAAAAATTTGAACAAACCCAAAGAAGGAAGAACCTCAGTCAGGGATAGAGGCAGGACATTCTTGTCATTTGAAGCACCAGTACCTTTAAGATCAATCTGTACTACCAGATTCACAAGAGATATGAACAGCATGGCACAGACCAACTCAGTGTTGATTCAACAGAAGTAATTCTACTTAGGAACTGGAACGGTTCAATCCTGGCACATATATATGAATGTTACGGCATAGCAAAGAATTATAATGGTTCCAAATAAGAGATAGGAGAGACTGAAAGAGAGTGAGACACTCAGAAGGCTTGGTTGGAATAATTAGCATCTGGACAAAGGGTCCTTCCTTCCTTCCTTCCTTCCTCCCTCCCTTTCTTCCTTCCTTCTTCCCTTCTTTCCTTCTTTCCTTCTCTCCTTCCTTCCTCCCTCCCTTTCTTCCTTCCTTCTTCCCTTCCTTTCTTCTTTCCTTCCTTCCTCTCTCTTCCTTCTTTCTCTCTGTCTCACTTTCTTTCTTTCCTTCTTCCTTCTTTCCTTCCTTCCTTCCTTCCTTCCTTCCTTCCTTCCTTCCTTCCTTCCTTCCTTCCTTCCTTCCTTCCTTCCTTCCTTCCTTCCTTCCTTCCTTCCTTCCTATGCTTATATCCTTATATATATGTATATATATAAACTTCTGACTTATTACTGTTTTTGTTAAGGGACATTTTATAAATTTTATTATAAAATAACATGTTAAGTGAACCATATTTATAATTTTTGGTTTATTATGGCTCTAGGAGAAATATATTTTCACTTTTATTAGATAAAAAATTTTATATCACCTATATAATAATGCAGAGAGTCTCTTGCCCACATGCCTGGCTGTTTTCCCCGGGACCCCTTGGAGGGGATGGGCTCCAGCTTCCCTCCCAACACTGAGCAGAGCTCCCAGTGGCCAAAGACCTCAGGAACCTAGCCACAGCCATGCTCAAGACCCCTCTCCACACGTTTGGACAAGCCTCATGTGTGAAGGTATTGGCAGAGGAACCCAGGTGTGTGTAATCCCATCAACAGCCAACATCCAGAGACTTAAAAGCAAGCTCCCAGAAGCTTGTAACCTACTTCTCCCTCTGGGAGAAACTAGCAAGCTACTGAGAGTTTCCTGCCCACCTGGGACAGCCTTGCAAGCTTCCCATGGTGTATTCATATGCTAAGGGGCAGTAACAAGCTGGGTCTCATTCCCCTGGCCCTGAAAGAGCCTCTAATGCGGCATCCTTGGGAAGGCCGAGTGGAGAGAGGCTTCTGAAATCTCAGGGATAGGACGAATGGAGAGGTTACTGAGCCCGCCCGAGAAATTGACGATCAATGGGATTTCATGATTCATGATTCTATATAATAATATAAGAAAAATACCTACCTGAGTCTCAAAGTAAGAATAAAGGTTGGTATTTGATCTGTTATATCATGCAGCCATCTTTATGTAGCATTCAACTCAATATGCTGAATAGCACTGTAGCACTGCAGCACTGTGGTGCCATTGTTCATCAATTTGCTCTAGTGAGCACCAGTAATGTCTCCATTGTGAGACTTGTTACTGATTTTGGCATATCGAATATGCCACAGGGTGCTTGCCAGGCTCTGCCATGTGGGCAGGATACTCTCAGTAGCTTATCAGCTCTCTGAGAGGGACAGAGGAATTGAACCCGGGTTGGCTGCGTGCAAGGCAAACACCCTACCTGCTGTGCTATCACTCTATTCCAGTAAGCAGAATAAGACTAACAAATTTCACAGTCTTCTTGATTAGTATTTATTTACAAGATATATTATTGGAACCAAATATAAACCTATTGCAAGATTCATATTCAATTAATGAGTAGGCATAATAATTCTTTTCCCTTTGTAGTTAAGTGGATGGGCATGAAAAGTTTCATGCTGAGTGAAATGAGTCAGAAAGAGAGAGACAGACATAGAAAGATTGCACTCATCTATGGTATATAGAATAACAGAGTGGGAGACTAACACCCAAGAACTGTAGAAATAAGTACCAGGAGGTTGACTCCATGGCTTCGAGGCTGGCCTCACGTTCCGGGGAAAGGTCAACTCAGAGAAGCGATCACCAACTACATTGTAGTCGAAGGCCATGTGGGGGAAGGGAGTTGCGGGCTGAATGAGGGCTAGAGACTGAGCACAGAGGCCACTCAACACCTTTATTGCAAACCACAACAGCTAATTAGAGAGAGAGAACAGAAGGGAATGCCTTGCCACAGTGGCAGGGTGGGGTGGGGGGGAGATGGGATTGGGGAGGGTGGGAGGGACGCTGGGTTTACGGGTGGTGGAGAATGGGCACTGGTGAAGGGATGGGTTCCCGAACTTTGTATGAGGGAAGTATAAGCACAAAAGTGTATAAATCTGTAACTGTACCCTCACGTTGATTCTCTAATTAAAAATAAATAAATTTAAAAATTAAAAAAAATGTAAAAAAAATAATAATAATAATTCTTTTCCTTTCATATGATTTTTTCTAAAAGAGCTGCCTTGAACTTAATTGGGCCTGAGTTCCTAAAGCCGAAATTACTGAGAAAAAGTGAATGAAAACAATAAGATAGATTCAAAAAATTTCACTATCAAATTATCTATGAAAAACCTATAGGGGTAGAACAAATGTTCAGAAATTTTAAAGTACTATGACGTTAGGTGATTTTATAATTTATACCTGGAAAAGAGACAATAGCTATGAAAATGGAAACATCCTTTAAAATGATTAAAAAATAAAACCATCACACAGACATAATATTAACATATTTACACCAAGAGCCATATCACGGGAAGGTTCCCACAGGGGCACATGACATCAAATTATGCTTCTTTCCCCAGATTCTTAAAATAGATCATAGGGAAGATTATAAATTTATTTAATAATTATTTTATCACAGGACAAGTATTCCTTATTTTGAGAAACAATATCACTGTATCACTGTCATCCCGTTGATCAACGATTTTCTCAAGCGGGCACCAATAATGTTTCCATTCATCCAGATACACAGCAAATATGTATCTATATTCACTCTCTACACAGACATTGATTTATGCTCACAAACAGACATGCACACACAATTATGCTATAACATGTATCTTCTAATAATCTAAATCTAAAAGGATCTTCCTCCATCAAGTTAAGATTTAGATGCAGTGCTGCAGAAAAACGGTCTTTTGTATCTGCAATGGCAAGGTTGAAGCATGTAAGAACATTCTAAATGGAAGAATGCATAGCTGAATTTCCCAAAACAGTCCCTGTCAGAACTTGATGGAGGAAGATCCTTTTAGATTTAGATTATACAAGGACTAAGTTTACCGACAATGACAAAAGCAAGAGGTCAGCAATCAACCTTATAGGGAAAGGGAATGAATTTTAGACTCAAATACTAGATTCTACAACTATATTTCTAAGTTACTTTGTCACTTTATTTATAATCACTTTCAGTCTGCGATCTGTTCCAAGTTGAATAAAACATGAAGGAGAAGAACAGGAATCAATAAGGGTGCATGTTTTAGGACATATTTCTCTCTCTCTCTTAACAAAGATAATGGCGTGATTTAAGAAGTTTGTGTTTTTTTTCCTTACCATGATCCATAATGTCATTTGTGGTCATGCTTGCTACAGGATAAGCAGGGAAAATTTTTCTCCTGCTCTGTGTTTTCAGTCTTGTCGAACAATCATTATGATGGGACAGATTAGTTAAAATAAAAAGAACAACTTAAGCTATATACATATGGAGAATCTACATGGCTATAAATTCTAGAGTGAACAAGACACAACAGCCCTTTTTACTGAATTAAGGAATGCTATAGAGCCCTGGAGCTTCAAGGAGAAAGAAGGGTGCTGACTTATATGACAGCAACAGACGTTCTGTAACTAGATGTTACCCTCACGATATCCAGAGGTTTCTCCAATAGAAAGGTTACTTCCAGAGATAAAACTAAATCTAAGCCACTCCCTCAGTACTCATTTTCCAAAGTATTCTGGGAATGGTAAAATTTCTTTTGAAACCCAGAGTACCTCTTCGGTCTTTCACTGTAATTTGCCAATATGACATATCTTGAAAGACTAACTCTGGAAACATGGAGAGAATATAACCTGACAATTTTAGAAATACCTAGGTCAACTATTTCCTATCCAGTATAACAGAAAGGGCAGATGAAATATATGTCAGTTCAAATAAACTATGCACTTTGGTAGGACAAGGGTATTGGGGCAGGAACATGTTTTGATGTTAAAAAATTTTAAAAATCATAAATATTGCTGATGTCTCAGAACACCTAATGAGTTTACTGAAAGAAGAAGGATACACTTCTTTTTTTTTTTTTTTTTTTTTTTAGCTTTTTGGGTCACACCCAGCGATGCTCAGGGGTTACTCCTGGCTTTGCACTCAGGAATTACTCCTGGCGGTGCTTGGGGGACCATATGGGATGCCGAGGATCGAACCCGGGTCGGCCGCGTGCAAGGCAAACGCCCTACCGCTGTGCTATCGCTCCGGCCCCAGAAGGATACACTTCTTTGGAACTGCAGTGGGTTGCTGAAGAACAGAACACTTGAAGGGCCCTTGATGCTAGCTCTTATTCCCTTGTGTAATGAAAAGGCAAAGTTCTTGATTAAAAGAGATGGATTGACTTCTTTACTTGAAGATGGGCTTCTATCACAATCTACCTTTTTATACCCAATTTGGAACATCTCTGGTTGGGGAAATTCAGGAGTGAGTCCCAGTCTAAAAATGATTTGGAGCCATAAGCTTTGTTGTAGGTTCCCAGTGCTGCTGGGGATAAGAGAATTGTGTCATCGACTTCATATACAAGGAAATGGAGACTTTTCTCCAGCAGTCCTTGTGTGGGTTAGTTGATACTTCTTTTGGAGATAGGAAGTAGGTTGGGTCATTTCAAGACTAGAATTTTGCTCCCTGGTTTTGTTTTCTGATTTTTTTTTCTTTATACCATTATAAAGCATCCTGCCAATGGGACATTTTCTTTCCCTAAAGGTTAAACTTAAATGCCTAATGAATATATTTCAAAAAAGATGAAAATAAATTCTTTGAAGGCCCATCAACAAAATTGTAGTTTATAGTTATGAAGCTGTGTGACAACATAGGATTTCAAGTAGCATACTTCCCCTTTTATACAAATTTAAATATGTATACAAGATTTCTTGTAAACATGTATTCAAGATTAACATGGGTTCCTTAATAATAAAATTTCCTCAAAATTTTATCAGACTGTTGCATACAGACATCTTTTGGGTTTGTAACCAGAACACTACAGTAGTGCAGTGCATAACAGTATTTTCAAGAGTGATATTGGGTCTTATGAAAGTCTAAGGGAGAAAAAAAAAAAGTCTATGGGAGAAAAATTCATCTTGACTATCACCTCCCATCATAAACAGAAATCAATTCCAGATGGGCTATAAATCCAAATATAAAAGGTAAAACAAGCATGAAAGAAAAAAAGAGGAAAACACAAAGAAGAATAATTTTCACCTGGGATTTGACAGATATTTCTTGAATAAAAAATAAAATTTGCTAATCAAAAAAAAGGAAATAATGATGAATTGGGACGCGTTAAAATTACTTTAACTCATAATGTATCATTAAAAGAGTGAAAAGGAAAACATATATATGATAAGAGAGTCTCTTGCCTGCATGCCTGGCTGTCTTCCCCAGGGCCCCTCGGAGGGGATGGGCTCCAGCTTCCCTCTCCACCCCGAGTAAAGCTCATGGCAGCTGAAGACCACCAGAACCCAGCTACAGCCATGCTCGAGGCCCCTCTCCACACGTTCAGACAGGCCTCACGCATGAAGGTACCAGAGGAACCCAGGTATGTGTAATCCCATCAATGGTCAACATCCAGAGACTTAAAAGCAAACTCCCAGAAGTGCATGGCCGCAAAGCTATCTTGTAGATATCTTGTAGCCCACTTCTCCCTCTGGGAGAAACTGGCAATCTTCTGAGAGTTTCCTGTCCACATGGGACAGCCTTGCAAGCTTCCATGGTGTATTCATATGCTAAATCCAGTAACAAGCTGGATCTCACTCCCCTGACCATGAAAGAGCCTCCAGTGCGACATAATTGGGAGGGCCAAGTCGAGAGAAACTTCTAAGATCTCAGGGAAAGGACAATGAGAGGTTACTGAGCCCGCTCGAGAAATCGACTACTAATGGCATTTCGTGATTCATGATTTGTGATGACGAGAATCGTAGAAATATATACAAAAATACTTAAAACACGTAACAAAGACATGTAACTCAGAAAAAAAGACAAAAACTTTTATCAGACTGTTCACAAATTATGACATTCAAAAGGCCAGTAAATGTAGAGTCATTAGTGAGTTTCATTTGTAGTCATCATATAGTTACTAATCGCACAATGTGAGACTATCACATATCTATCAGAGTGATAAACATAACCATAGAAAAATATTTAGTGTTGGTGGAGCAATTTAAGTCTTATCTTTACTAACAGGAGTATACATTGCTGCAAGGATTCTAAAAAAGCAACACAATTTAATACATATATCAAAGCTAAAAGCTAAACGCTATAAATCAAGAGACAGGTAAAGTGACCAATAAAAATGTTTATATTTTTGTCACAGAGCAAAACATTTTTGAATGTAATATCTTTAACTTTCAAAAGCTATGTTTTTTTAAATGTCCATTAATAATAGAACAGATGAATACATTTGGTTTGTTTTCCTAATATGAAATGAAGTAACATCACATATCTGAGAGAATAAAGCAACCCTAATACCACACACTAGGCTACACAACATGTACAAATCTTGCCATTTGTCAAGTGAATACATCAGGCACAAAAAGAGAATATATAAAAATATGGAAATGTTTTCTGTTAAAGTTTAGAGCCAAAGCTAGGTAAGATGGTGCATTTATGAAATGTATTAGATTCTGTCTCACAATTGAATGCTAGGTATACATATAGTTTCCATTTTATAAATATTAAGGTATTTAATGTAATAAGTACATTTACCATAGATCTTATACTTTAATAAAAGCATTTTAAAAATTTTGTTGATTTTACTAATTTTAATAGTTATTCAACAGTAAATTCTTTCCTAATTTGTTTATCACCTTTCCCCCCCCAGTGAAATCTTATTTAAAAGTTAGATTTTGATGGGAAGGAGACACACTAAACTTGATTTTGCCAGAAAAGTGAATGCTTTGAAATAGATGCTTATTTCTTTATTTGGTTTGTTGGGTAACACCCAGCAATGCTCAAATGGTTACTCCTAGCTTTGCAGTCAGGAATTACTCCTGGCGGTGCTGGGGAACCATATGGGGTGCCAAGAATGGAACCCGGTCAGCAGCGTGCAAGCAAACACTCAACCCGCTGTACTATCGCTCTGGCTCATAAGTAAATGCTTTTAAAAGGAGAGGCTCCAGATTTAAAACAAAGTCTGTGCAAAGAATATCAAAAGAATAACATCAAGTGCTCCTAGCTCTCCTGGTTAGCAACTATCCTCACAAAGGGGAACAGGGTCTAAGGCAGTTTGGGAAAATTGTATATCAAGTAAGTTGGCAGAGAAAGGCTGCCCACTTCTATGATCTTGAGGAAAAAAAAAAAAACAACTTCTTTATTTTAGGGAGCATTTTCCATTTATGGGAAAATGTCTTGCACATCCTTGCTCATGCTTTGCTTTTGTCCTTTCTGGAGAAGACCCTGGTGAGTACATAGCTAAATCTTATTGTCTCCTTCCTTTGCTTTATTTCCCCAAACTTGTTTTACTTCAAAAGAAAAAAGAAAAAGGAGAACTGTTTTACTGTATGCCTGAAACTCTATTGTAAACAGTGTTTTTGTTTGTTTTTAAGGTCCACACCTGGCTATGCTCACTGATTACTCCAGGCTCTACACTCAGGAATCATTCCTGGCAGGCTCAGGGGACCATACGAGGTGTCAGAGAAAGAACAGAAGTCATATCCACTGTACATCTCCCAACATCTCTTATGTGAGTCAAGATGTCTACACAAGTTTTTGAATTAAATGCCTCCCACTCCCATTGCTCATTGATTTTCTCAAGCGGGCACCAGTAACATCTCTCATTGTGAGACTTATTGTTACTCTTTTTGGCATATCGAATACGCCACGAGTAGCTTGCCAGGCTCTGCCATGTGGGCGCAATACTCTCGGTAGCTTGCCGGGCTCTCTGAGAGGGGCAGAGGAATCGAACATGGGTCAGCCGAGTGAAAGGCGAACGCCCTACAGCTGTGCTATAGCTTCAGCCCCTTTGAATTAAAATAAAGTAGAAGTTTTAATGGATTTTGTTTCCCAGTCCTAAATAAACTCAACTGCAAATTCCAACTGAGCAGGGAGACTTCAGCAATCTTCCTCCTTTTATTAGATTTATATTCTCACAAGAACGTCACTAATATGTCACATGATTTTCACAACAGTATTCCAATTTCTCTTTTTCAGCTTCCTGGTTGGTGAGGAGGGTTAGAACAATGTTAGGTAATGTTTTTTGATTCCATTTTGTTGATTCTGGAGGGCACTGCCTGAGGAATTATTTAAAATTCATGGCTCCAACATGTTCTCAGGTGCAGTAGCTACTGTGTTGGAAAGATCTTTAGAGTTCTGGAGATCGTCACTGAAGGATCCACCTATAGTGTCTTGGTGTCAGCACCTATAATGGTGCTATTGATTCTGACTCTGGGAACTTTAGATTAATAGTATAAGTACCCTATTCTATGCCAATTTGGCATATTGATTTTTTTGAACTGTAGCCACCTAAAAATGGCAAATTCAATAATTTTTTTAATAAAGGCAGTTTCTTCAAAAGATACTCAAATATCACTCATTCACACAGACAAACAAAATATACATACACACACACTACACCACACACATATATGTATATGTATATATACATATATATATGCATACCCTGTATATTCTTCTAAGGACCAATTCTTCTTTCCTAAAATAATTTATTCTCACCTAGGAGATTTTTAATCCCTCTCCCTACTAAAATGATAATTTGAATTTTAATTAGCTAAGGGAATTTTATTTTCCTGACTCTCTCTCATGTACATATAGCATATAAATGTTGATAGGTGTCTTGTTTTATTTTTTTAGTTAACCTGTCTTTTATGACATGTGTCTTAATCAGGAAGTTAGAAAGCAGAAGAAACATTCTTTTTCTTCTGGTATATATTAAAGTCCTTGCTTATTGTTTCCTCTGGTGATTGATATGGAATTGACAGAAAACTGTAACATATCATTTCTGAGATTAGATTATAATAAGACTGTGGTCTATGTCTTATTCACCCCTCCTGCTCTCTTGTCTTTGTAGCCCTGGCCCTGGGTTGGAGCTAATTGCTATTTGGGAACAGCTTTATGAATACGTTTTTGTGGGAAGAAATAGAAATTTCTAGTGATTATCTGTAGGGTAACATAGCCTCAGTAGTTTAGGTTTATTGGGTTACTCCCATTACAGTGCTCCTATTCCTCTTTGTTTATTTGTAGCTTCTTTCTTAGTGTTCTGTTGACTTGTAAATAATGTTTTTCTCTTCTCCTTGAGTCCTTTGCATAGTTTATTCAGAGCAAGTCCTTTTTGTATGGACACAGGAAGACTTAACAAATGTTATGCTTTTGTAACCTGGGAGTCATTTGACTCTACATGATATTTTCCTCCAGGGCATCTGTTCCCTTGACCTAAGCCTCAGCTGCCCTTACTTCCTAGCACCCCCAAAGCACGGTCCCGACGTGGGACAAGAAGGACCCAGGGCAAGCGGTGAGTTGTGTGCTACCCTGGCATCGAGATGGGCCTGACCAAAGTGCCTAATGCTTAACTATAAGTTAAGAGCTTGATCATGGACAAATACTGTTATGATCCAAACAGTGATGATACTAGATTTGGACCCTGCTAGGGTGAGGAATGATTAATCTGGCCTGAGTGCTGTGGTCTGAGCCTGTGGCAAGATGTTGCCAGGAGAGCTGCCTTGCAAGCCTCAATGTATCCCTTGCTATGTCCATACAAAAATAACTAGTATTAAGATGTTAATAAGTTCCTGGACTAAGGAAAAGAAAAAAAACCTTAAGAGTGAGGAAGGGCTTTGGAGTGCCCTGCCCTCAGGAAGGGCTTTCTTATGTTGATTTGGCTACCTGGCTGGTTGTAGCCTAGAGGGCAAGGTGGAGGAGACAAGTAGGAGGAGAGAGAGAAGCCAGAGAGAAGCAGCAGTTGAGCAGTAGATCCAGAGAGAGGCCGGAGCTGGGAGTGCGGGAGATGAGAAAGATGAAAGATTGAATAAACGGTAACTAATCAGCAACCAGCTTGGTCCTCGTTCTTCCTTCGCCTGTCCTTGACCACCGGCCGTCCCGATCCAGTTCACACACTGCGGTTCCAGAGCACCGAACGCGGGTGGTGAGACAGAGCCGCCCGGAGAGCCCGCGAGTGCACTCGGCCCTCGGCAAGTTTTAGTTTTTTACAATTATCCAGTGAGAAAATGAGACCTGTCCTTGACACATTGGATAATCTTCAAAATAGATCAGAACGCAAAACCTGCCACATATATGAGTATATGAATTCTGAAGCAGATCCCCTGCACTGAACTTAGAGATACTTAAACAGGGCATGTGATAGACATAGATGCAAAGTAAACAGTTTAGTTACCTTGGATTCATGACCCTTAGGAATCGGATGAGAAAATATTGGTTTTGTTAATCTATATTTCAGGCTAGATAATTTGTTATAAAATTACATATCTTTAACAAAAGAAACCTCATAAATGTAAATGTGACTATCTGATTTTGAAATTAAGTTATACCCACTTAAAATGGTTAGGAGGAGTCAGAGTGATGATACAGTGGTAGGGCACTTAACTTGCAAGTGGATGACCCAGGTTCAATCCCTGACATCCCATGTGGTCCCTGAGCACCACCAGGAGTAATTTCTGAGCACAGAGCCAGGGGTAACACCTGAGCACTGCTGGGTGTGGCCTAAAAATTAAAAAGAAAAAATGGTTAGGATAGTTTGCTACCTCCATGATAAAAGTAATTTATGTACTTGCTGCTGTATCCTGTACATGTTATTTCCACTCTCTGAACTATCCTTTTGATAACCTATTGCCTTTGTTGTATTATTAGTAATTAATAAAAAAAAAAACAAGACAGATTTAAAATGTCAATCCCTTATATGATCCTTTCATCAGTCTGATTTAGTGGTCTGAGGACATTTATCATAGTACCCATGTCATTTAAAAAAACATTGTCAGTTCATTGTATTCCTGCCATATATTAAAATGAATGTTCTCTGAAGATCATGAGGGATCATTTTAGTTTCTCTGAAATCATTTTATTACTCATTTTTGCATACAGTACTTAGCCAAAGGCTACAGACTAGAATATGCTTTGTAAAGTGTGATAAATGGAGGCAAGGAATAAATAAAGTGAAGAGGCAAGGAGGAAGAAAGAAGAGCGAAAGCACAGACAGATAGCAGACTAACTCTAAAACCTGACCTTATTCTATTGCAGTATTGTAATGACAACATTCAGTTCTACAATTTGAGAGATAACACACTAATGCAAACTAATGAAATAGTAGACTTCACAGCCTATATGCAAAAAAGGTAATAGAGTAGAAGGGATAGGCTAATGTACATGTTGTAGTTAGAAGAAACATCAAGATCTAAAGATGATAAAATACTCAATAAAAAAGAGGTACCCAATCATATTTTGACAGAAAATAGTTGGCACCTATGCATAAATACCTGATATCAGACATACAGCAAAACAGAGTAATACTTGGCTAAAAGGCACAAAGAAAGACACCAAAGAGTAATTGAAACCAGGTAGATGATGGGTAATTTACATCAAGACCGTATTAACAAATAACAAGGCTAAGATCCATAAGCAATTGGGCTAATTTCTAGACATGATCCCAATTGAGAAATGGAGGTAATGAAATGCTTAGTTAAGGGACTTGCACTTATGGGAAAGTATAGAAATATAAAAACCAGACAAAAATGTGGATGTGGAAATTCATTCAAGACAAAAACACTGGTCTTGTGAGTAAGAAACATCACGATCACGATCACGAAATCCCATTAATCATTGATTTCTGGAGCGGGTGCAGTAACCTCTTCATTTGTCCTTTCCCTAGGATCTTAAAAATCTCTCTACTCGTCCCTCCCAATGATGTCACACTGGAGGCTCTTTTAGGGTCTGGGGAATGAGATCCAGCTTTTTACTGGATTTAGCATATGAATACACCATGGAAAGCTTGCAAGGCTGTCCCATGGGGGCTGGAAACTCTCAGAGGATTGCCACTTTCTCCCAGAGGGAGGAGTAGGCTAAAGATATCATGCTTCTGGGAGCTTGCTTTTAAGTCTCTGGATGCTGGCCATTGATGGGATTACACACACCTGGGTTCCTCTGCCGGTACCTTCATACATGAGGCCTGTTCGAATGTGTGGAGAGGGACCTCGAGCATGGCTGTGGCTAGGTTCCGGTGGTCTTTGGCCTGCAGGAGCTCTGCTTGGGGTGGGGAGGGAAGCTGGAGCCCATCCCCTCCGAGGGGCCCCCGGGGAAGACAGCCAGGCTTGAGTAGGAAACATGTGCTCCTTAAATTCATTTTCTAAGACTTAATTCGAATAGAGGCTAAAGTGGGAGTCATGGAGAGACTATTGTAAAATCTGAGCAATAGCGGATCATTAAAAAAATGTAGCATGTGTACATTTGAATAGGAGTGTTTCTGGACCTATGTTTATAATTTAAATCAGATATATTTAAATGCAATTGACATAGTAAACACTTACTTAACTTTGGTATTAAATACCTCCTAATGGTAACCCCTGAAAAAATTTATATTTTCAAATAACGTTAATTAGAAACATTGTTTATATTAAATGTTATCTATAAAATATAAGAAAATAAAAGTTTGAATTATTCATTTTATAGAATGGTTTAAATATATAGAATCATGTTTACATTTCATATGCAACAAAATATTTTCATACATCTGTTTATATATTAGCAAATATTAAAGTATATGTAAATTTTGAGTTTCAGTCTCTGGTCAAAAAGAGATCTTTTTTGAAGACTAACAAGTTATGGAGAATATTTAAATGGGCGAATATAGAACAATAAAAAAATATGAATCATAGAGCTGTAGAAATAGTACAGCTGGTAGCATACTTGCTTCAGTATGACTGACGCAGGTTCAACCCCAGTATGTCATGTTGTGGCCCAAGTTTTGCCAGGAGTGCTCCAGAAGTGCTCCCTGAGAACTGAGAAAGAAATAAGCCTTGATCACAACTGGATCTGACCCCAAATCAGAAACAAAAAGACA
Organism: Sorex araneus; assembly: GCF_027595985.1. NCBI lineage: Eukaryota > Metazoa > Chordata > Mammalia > Eulipotyphla > Soricidae > Sorex > Sorex araneus. The sequence continues at coordinate 120,146,955 of NC_073305.1, read as the reverse complement.
TGAATTGCTTTAAGAGATTTAAAGAGTTAGAAATCTAACAGTAGTTGTATTGTAACTACTTTACTCCAGTTTATTACTTAGTATCCTTCATTGTCCTATAATTCATGTAAGATGTGATCACACCTTGAACAGTTCTCTAAAAATACCTGAGAATATGTACATTGTTGTAGTATATAATAATTAAAATGCAGGATGTAGTTGTTTCCTTAAAAGTTGAACATACCACACACACACACACACACACACACACACACACACACACATACACCCAAACTTGTTAAAACAAAGAGTTATTATGGCATAGACATAGAATCCAAGTTGAAAGCTAAAGAATTCAAAAGAGAGTTTATCCTCTTTTATTGGAATGGGAGGGAGGATAATGTCTTTTCTTCAACTTATGAGGTAATTTGTTTCTATGTTTATTCCCCTATCCTTATATGAGAGATCATTCTGCCACATTTTTTCATATATTTAATTTTATAGACTTTGCTACCTAAGTTTGCCTGTTAAATGACTGCTGGGAGAGTGACAATCAAATATCAAAGTACTTAATTAAACTGAGATTGACCTAAGTCTTTTCATCAATCTAAAATCAACTAGGGAATGTGCCAGGTTAACGCAGAACTTTTAGAGAAAGCAATGCAATAAAAAACAAACAATGATAATAATAACCTCATAGAATCTTAAATGAAATGTAAATTTTTATAAAATTTCTATTTGATTTGAGTTTAGAGAAGAGAAAAGAAAACAACCTTGGACAAACCAGATGATAAAATCCTTATTATGCTTTATGTCTTGTTTTTGACCACAGTAGTGTGATCATCAAAATATTATTACTGTTCAAATGGCTGAAGCCAACACTGAGAAAACCTTGGTGGTGAGCTATCTTTTAGTTTTTTAAATTTTATTTTGTGGCCACATCCAGCTGTGTTGAAGGCTTACTCCTGGCTTTGCATTCAGAAATGACTGGTGATGAAGCTCAGGAATATTATGTGGTGGGTGCTGGGGGTTGAACCCAGGTGAGCTACATGCAAGGCAAGTGCCCAACATACTATAATATCTCTCTTATTTATCTTTTATTGGTTCATATTTTGGGCAGAACATCCAGCTGTGCTCATGGCAAACTCCTATCTCTGTGCTAAGTGATCACATATAAGGTGCCAGTGGTTGAATCTACATCCACCAGGCACAAGGCAAGTGCCTTAGCTGCTGTACAATCTCTCTAGACACCAAAGAGCAATTGAAGCCAGATAGATGATGGGTAATTTACATCAAGACCATAGTAGCAAATAATAAGGCTAAGATCCCTAAGCAATTGGGCTAACTTCTAGACATAGATCCCAATTGAAAAATGGAGGTAATGAAATGCTTAGTTAAGGGACTCGCCCTACCTATAAAAAATATGACCATTTCCTTGTTTATGAAAGGAAATACAAATCAAATTACTTCCTGATTAATGTTAGGACTATTCTTTATTCATCTGCATATATCGATGAGTATCATTATAAAAAATTAAATAAAAACTGGAAAATTATTTTTATCAAAATTTCTGTCAGTATCTTCTTTCCAGAAAATTATGCAATTAATATTAACTTTTTTTTTTACTTTTTGGCTCACACCCAGCAATGCACAGGGGTTATTCCTGGCTTCGCACTCAGGGATTACTCCTGGCAGTGCTCAGGGGACTATATGGGATGCTGGGAATCGAACCTGGGTCAGATGTGTGCAAGGCAAATGCCCTACCTGCTGTGCTCTGGCCCCCTAATATTAAAATTTTTAATCAGTTTGGTGTTTACTATCAAGAAGAAATACAATCACTTATCTCTTTTAAGCTGGCTTGTCCTCTTCCTTGAGAGAAAATGTATCATCTCTTTCTTAAAATTTTCTCTTCTTTTGTAACTCTTTCACGGTGATTCAACTAAAAATTTTTTTTCTTTTTCTATATTTGTCTAGCAATTCTTAGCTCTCTTTGTCTAAAGAGATCAAATTTCCTCTGAGTGGTAGGATGGATCCCTTCACTAATACCTTTCTTTCCATCCTGTCCTACAGTGTAACTTTACTGAGAACAATTTACACAGGATTGCTAAAGCAATACATGCCTTGTCCTAAAGATCCTTTCCCACCCTTAGTGTCAATTTCACATTTTGGCCTACAGTTTGATTGCATTTGGTCTTCTCTTGGAGCTTAGACTTTCATAACAGCATCAACATCATCCTTTGGTTGCTGAGACCATTTATGATTCACAGGCATATGTCTTTTCCAAGCAAGCTTTAAGTTCAGAATGATCTTTTCCTCACAGCAAATACTTCTTTGTGGCACTTGAGCTCATTTTCTTCTCAGTCAGAACCATTTTAATACTTCAGAGTTCCTAATATTGTTGAAACTCCTCCCAGGACAGTCATTGTCTTATAAAAAATTGTCTTTTTTTTCACAATGTACACTGCTACATGGGAAGCCAGTGGTTTCCTACAGTGGCATACTGAATTCTATACTTAGTCAATGGAGAGAATAAGCACGGCTTTATAATTTCACAGCTTGGGGACACTGTTCTGGACTCTTTCTTCCTAATGTAGAAATTGTGTTACCAAATATGTCAAAACATTGAAAGTTCTTTATTGATACCTTTCTTAGACCTTGAGAGTAGTTTCACAAATTTCAACAGATTTTCACTTTTAGTATTAACCATGACAGAAGTCTGGGTGAGAACTGGAATCTAAAATGGCCCTTAAGAAAACAGACGCACTATGTGAAAAAAAAAAATTGAGTTGGAACTGTATCTCACATCGTTCACAGAAGTAAATTCAAAGTGGATTAAAGACTTTAGATTTGCTAAAATTCATAAAATACTTTGAGGTACACATTGGCATAACTCCCAGGGTAATGGACCTTAGATCTGTCCACAATAGGGAGCACTGTAGCACTGTCCTTCGATTTGCTGTTTGTAGATTTGCTCAAGCGGGCACCAGTAATGTCTCACAACAAATTGTGAGACTTGTTGTTACTGTTTTTGGCATATCAAATACGTCACAGATAGCTTGCCAGGCTTTACCATGCGGCAAGATACTCTCGGTAGCTTGCTGGGCTCTCCGAGAGGGACAGAGGAATCGAACCTGGGTCAGCCTCATGCAAGGCAAATGGCCTACCTGCTGTGCTATTTATTGCTCCAGCCCAACAGGGAGCAGAAATAACAAAAACAAAAATAAACAAACAAGATTATGTCAAATTAAAAAGCTTTTGTAGAGCCAAAGAAACTCAAGGTAAAGTAAAAAAGACATCTTACTGGGCCACAGTGATAGTACAGCTGGTAGGACATTTGCTTAGTGCATGATCTAATTAGCTTTGGTCCTGGGCATCCCATATGACCCTCAGTGAGTACATTGAGCATAATTCCTTAGTGTAGAACCAAGAGTAACCCTGAGCTTTGTCAGGTGTGGTCCCAAAACAAAACAAAACAAAATAAGACATCTTACTGAATGGGAGAGAATGTTTGCACATAATACATCAGATAAAGTGCTAATATCCAAGATCTAAGATGAACTCACAAAGCTCAATGACAGCAACAAAGACCCAACTATGCCATACAAAAATGGGGTGAGGAGATAAACAGACACTTCCCAAAGAAGACACAGATGGCCAATGGCATATAAAAAAAGTTTTTATGTTCATTTATTATTAGGGAAATGAGAATAGAAACAACAATAAGAAAACTATCTACTATCTCTCCAATACCTCTGTCTTCCCTTCTTAAATTTTTCTGTGTTTGTTTAAAAATATAATTACTTCATCAGCAGTAAAGAACTACATTCATTCTTATCTCACAGAAACAAGAATGGCATATTACCCAAAAGTTTGAAAAAAGTTTTAGAAAAATTGTGTTGATAAAGGAATCTTCATTCACTATTGGTGGGAATGCCATTATGTTTAATCTGAATGGAAAGTAATATGAGATTTCTCAAAAATTGAGAACAGAACTCCCATATGACCCAAAGATACTTCTTGGCATCTACCCCCAGAATACTAAAACATTAATTTGAAAAGGCATATGCACACTATGTTCATTGAATCACTTAGTAAAATAGCCAAGATATTGAAATAACCTAAATTACTAAGGATTTATGAATGGATCAAGAAATTATGGTATGTATTCATAATGAAATATGACACAGTATTATAAAGGAGAAGATTTTGCAACTTCCTCTGTCATGGATGGAACTAGAGAGTGTTATGCTGAGGGAAGTCAGTGAGAAGGAAAGGGATAGATTTAGAATTATCTCTCTCATATCTGGACTTAACCATGCACAGTAAGGGAGCAAAAATGGCCAAAGGCAACAAAACTGGAGAACTAGGTCACAGAACTGGGACTTTGGGACTTTGGTGGGAAGGGATACTAGGTGGTGAGTATAGTGTTGGTGTTAAGTGTGCATAAAAACATCATTAACAGTATTGTAAGTATCTCAATAAAGATTTAAAAATATAACAAGATGCCCCTTAATCTGGAGGGTTCTAGGAAATTCACAGGTTCTTGAAAATCTCACCAACACTATTTCTGAGAGAATACTCAACCATACTGAGCTTATTCACTGGAAAGAAAGAAAGAAAGGAATAAAGAAAGAAAGGAAGGAAGAAAGAAAGAAAGAAAGAAAGAAAGAAAGAAAGAAAGAAAGAAAGAAAGAAAGAAAGAAAGAAAGAAAGAAAGAAAGAAAGAAAGAAAGAAAGAAAGAAAGAAAGAAAGAAAGAGAGAAAGAAAGAGAGAAAGAAAAAGAAAGAAAGAGAGAAAGAAAGAGAGAAAGAAAGAAAGAAAGAAAGAAAGAAAGAAAGAAAGAAAGAAAGAAAGAAAGAAAGAAAGAAAGAAAGAAAGAAAGAAAGAAAGAAAGAGAGAGAGAAAGAGAGAGAGAAAGAAAGAAAGAAAGAGAGAAAGAGAGAGAGAAAGAAAGAGAGAGAGAGAGAGAATGAAAGAAGGAAGGAAGGAAGGAAGGAAGGAAGGAAGGAAGGAAGGAAGGAAGGAAGGAAGGAAGGAAGGAAGGAAGGAAGGAAGGAAGGAAGGAAAGACAAACAAAAAGTATCGAGACTTAGATGAATGGAAGGTAAGAAAGAAATATCTGAAATCTATCTGGAGTTTCTCAAATGACTAGTTACAAAACTGTAGCAATTTTTCCTGTAAGATAATTGACTTTCTGAGATAGTCTTGTATCATTGAAGTTAACTTGGCCTCTATAAACTAAAATAGGACACATAAGATTTCACAGATTTTTATGAAACTCTTAAGGTAACAGTAAAAATTAAAAGTGCAAATGGGAAAATAAAGATTAATTATATTAGGTACAGATACATAAAACTCATCCAATGCATCAGCACATGAGTACAAGTAGATATTTGATATAAAAATATACATAATTTTAAAATGACATCATCCTTATTCAATGTAGACCTGATTGGTCAGGACATCAGGAGATCATGGTGCCCCCTAGTGGTCACTGAATAATCGTAGATCTCTGACACCTAAAACTCCATACTGGGTTTAAAAAACCAAGAAAAGAGTAATATGAAACCATGAATGCATTTAAAGATATTTTATTAATTTAAGCTGATTCTTCTTAAAAGTGCTGGTGATTTGGCATAATGAAGTGTACATAGTGGGCTAAAGAACATTTCAGGGGAAAACTAAGCAAAATCAGATTACTGAATAGACATTACATAACTTTGAGTATAAGACAATACAAAATAATGCTATAATTGGTAGTTATTTAATATTAATCAAATAATAAAAGTTAACTGACTTAATACCTCTTTTGAGTATGTAAGTGATTAGAAGACTTTAGATCAACACTTTACATTTAGCTGGACTTATAATTTTTATATTATATATCAAATACATTAAATGTTATAATTATATTATTTGTTGAACTATCTTAAGTTAACTAAACAATTTCAGTAAATTAATTATACTCTAATTTAAAAAATAATTATACATTAATTTTATGAATGTCCCTAATAATTTGATCTCACAAAAGTGAATAAACATTAATAAAGACACAAAATAGAATCTTAGGATATAATTCCTAAACACGGTCAGTTTTATCTGAAGCTTAGCAGAATAGGTTAAATTATTACTATTTTTATGTGCTTAACTTATGTACATTTTTTACATTGGACTGCAAATAAATATTTTATACACACTACATAAATCATGCTAATGTAAACACTTAAATGGTTTTCTTGCACAGTGGAAAGATTGTTTACATTTTGACTGAAATCACAAATAGAGAACGCAATTTTCTGTAATATCTATTAGCTGAGACATAATGTTTCTTTTCTGTTTATAATCAGTTTCTTCTGCACAGTACCTTTTCTAATTCAGTTTAAATTACCCCTTTTCTGTGATGAACTTGTACTTCACATTTACCAGCTGTAAATGCATTTAGACAGTAAGTGTAAAAGTAGTGGGCTCAGAAACAAGTCTTAGATTTCATGTTTGTTAGTTAATTTGGCAGCCTTGGGTTTATAACATTCTGAAGTGTCAGATTATTCCTTTATTCTCTCAATCCTGTCTACAACTACTACTTCTACTATACACACATGGAATTTTATTTGAAAACTATGGGACTTTCCCTTAAAGTAATCTAATTTATCCCTAAGTAATAGTCACTCTTAAAACAAAAGATAATTTCCTAGGAATAAATAGAGAGGGAAATATTAGTATTAAAGAAATATAAAAGAATATGTCTGCTTAATCTACTTTGGGATGTATGTCTTAAAATTATATATTAATTTTTATACATATATAATTACATGGGGATATTACTAATTAGACTAAAAATGACAGTGGAAAAATTTGCATATCTTCCTTGTATCAGAAGAAAAGCATTTTTTCTTTCTACTATGGATTTATGACAAGTGTCTGAAAAGGAATGCTTGGAATAAAAATATTAAGGTTTTCATCTTTTTCCTACTTAAAATTAACTAAATATAAGTAGGCTACTCCATCAAGTATATTGTACAATGAGTGTATAAAAAGCAAAATACGGTGTTTAGAATTTCTGCTTGGGCTCACAAGTGATAGCTATGCACAGCCTTTGATATTATTCAAAAATGTGGTTTTTCTCATTTATTTTATATAGACACAGATGTTTGACTTTTTATAAGTTACTTTAGATATAATACATGCAATGTATAGATGTGAAGCTAAAGTAATTTATTTTAGTGATATTACGGATAAATTGTTCTTTTTCTTCAATGGCTTCACAAATATATTCATATGCTTTACCGTTAGTCTAGAATAATCTAATATCAATGTATACATTAAAATATATGTAGTATAACAAATATTCTCTTTTTTGATGAAGTGATTTGCTTAATTTAATGTCATGACTTTTTTACCAATATACTCAGATAGAAAGAAAGCAGAGGAGACTGGCATACCTAAAAAATATAAGTAAAATAATAATAATAATAGTAAGTATCATTGTGCAACACTGCAGAGAAAACTGTCAGCAGTTTAGCACATGTGCATTTAATGTGAACTCTCTTGTCTCTAAAATAAAAGCAGGACTGGACATGCCCCTGAGTCTGAGAGCAAAGGGACACAATAAGAAGGGTTCCCTATGCCACCTACACTCATCAGAGTGAAGAATGTTACTTCTTTGGTTTCCTGATTTAATGGAAAGGTATTTGTATTCACATCACTGAGTATTAGACATTCAATGGATGAAAGGGATATTTTAAACTTTAAAGGCTACCTTGGTGTCATTGTAAGAAGAGGGGATGAAATCCTAGAAAAAGTGTTGAAATCCTGGGGAATTGTTTCAACTATTAGAGGTGGTTTAATATTTGTGAGTATGTAGTTTTGAGATTAATAGTCTTAAAGCCTATGTGTGAGGATTTATGTTTTTAATTCTAGTGTTTTACCTTACATTTTTTACTTGTAAAGCATCTGCTTGTGTAAATAACCACTTGATCTTCTCTGTAACAAATGCACTGTACATTTTTTTTCAAGGTTAATCTACTAAGAAGTTTATATTTTCTGTGAATCCTATAAAAGACCCTCACAATGCTTTTAGCTATAGTTTCCGAAATATTTAACAAGTATAATTTAATAGGTATAATAAGAACACGTAACATTCAGTAGGAAAAAAACCCTTCAGCATCAGAGGTTAGAGGAGGATATTTTCTTTCTCTGCTCTGCGCAATTTCATCTAGACAAGAAAAAAACTGTAGAAGACAAGTTAGCACAAAATAAAATAGAAGTCTAGCTTCTCTTAAGAAATCTTTGCTACAAATACTAGAAATGACCTATTTACCTTATATATAAGATCTTAGGCAAGATCAAACTTTGTCCTTATGCAAAAAGAAAATCATGACTACCTAGAAAATTTTTGTTGTAGAAGAAGATATAAAGGACAAGAAAAGAAAGTTCATCATAAACATGTGATCAATTTATTCTGTGTGACCTTTGAAATGGATGATTTGACAATTAGAGGTTTAAAGTTCTTCCTCTTATTAAATTATCCACCTTTTAAATTGTATTGTTTGAAACTGCCTAACGGTAAATAGATTTCTCTATCTACGACGGTCTTTATTCCTGGCTTATTCGTTGGATGGATTCAACTAGAAACGCTGGTTATTTTTTTAATTCATCGTTTCCCTTTGGAAGAAAATTATTGACTAGTCACTAAAAAGTGGTCAATACATGTAAAAAGGTCTCGCCTTAGAATTTAATGCGTGGTGGCATTCTCTAAGATTAAGTGTAATTTATGCAGCGAAATGGGGCAGTGATCAAAGTGGGGCAATAAGGGGAAAAAATCAGAAAATTGATAAACGTGTAAGAATAAAGCTACAGAACCTTCTGAGGATTCTTTTAAGGTTGCAATTCGCCACTTAAGTATTGTGAAATGATAGGGCAGGGGATAAGAGAGGAGACAACACAAAAGACTTCCCTTTTCCACTCCAGTTCTGTTTCTTTGGTCAGAGCTTGTTACAAACTCTTGGAAACATTTTTAAAACATAATACATGTGAGTACTTTCATTCTTCTAGAGATTCTGCAGAGTGATGTCCAGAAAGAACTGCCATTGAAGTAATAGAGAAAGAGAAGTAGAACGCCTGGCGAAAGGAGAAAAGAATAAAAGAAAAAAGAAAGAAAGAAAGAAGTTACCCGACCCGCGAAGGTTGAGAGTAACAACAACAAAAAAAAGTAAAAGGCAGTTACTTAAAGGCACAGCTCATTTCACAGTCCGGGCTCCGTGCACGGAGGCTGAGAGATGGCTTGCATCTCAGGTTTCTCAACGACCGCGAGGGGTGCCGCTAGACTGTTGCACTCCTAGGGAACATTATTCTCGGATTTATTTTGCTCCAGGAAAGCGGCCGCTAGGAAAAGCAGAGCGCTCACAACTGCACGCACCTCAGTTCCCATCCCCTTCTCCCCTCTCTCCGAGCATCCGGAGCTAGCCGGGAGCACAGAACCTGGAGGGAATCCTGGACCCGCAACCTGACTCCTCTCGCTACCGATTGGTCGGCGACCCGAACCCCGCCCCCACGACCGGGGCGGCCGTTTGGTCGGGACCCGCCTCCAGGCCCTGGGAATCGCTGTCTGGCAGGTCGGCTGCGCCTGCCACTCAGCCCGAGTGGCGGAGGCTCTGGGCCCGGAGCCCCGCCCCCTCCCCTAATTGATATTATTGGAGTGTGGAGCAAGCGGCCGGTCTGCAGTCGGAGACTTGCAGGCAGCAAATACGGTGCGAACAAACTGGAGGGGGAAAAAAAAATTAAAAAGCTGAACGTGGAGCAGCCGGCCGGAGATCGAGAAGGGGAATCGATGCGAGGAGCGCAATACTAATTTTTTAAAAAATTCAAAAACAAAAAAAAAAATCCAAACCCAAACCCATCTCGGAGCAAACAGCATTTAAAAAGCTACCACTCAACTGAAAGCTAAAATAAAACCTGCTCATGCACCATGGTTTTTCAAACTCGGCACCCTTCATGGATTATTTTATGCTACATCTGGCTGCTCCGCTTTGCACACACCGGGGAGGCGCAGGCTGCAAAGGAAGGTAAGGAGATGGGAAAGCAAAGTTTGTTCTGACTTATTTATTTCGCTGTCTACCTGCACGTACCGGCTCGTCAGCGGGTCTGCCAGCCGCGCCTCTGGCGCCCGGCGACCCTCCCCTGCCGGTTCCCCGCCCCCTCGCCGCTCCGGCTGCTCCTGGAGGGCGGGCAGCTAGCGGGGTTGCTCCGAGCCGCTGCAGCCTTGCGCCCGGGGCTGTCCGCCCGACGGGAGAGAGATTTCGGGTGCGAGCTATTTAGAGGGCTAGAGCAGCGGCCGCGATCTGTGGGGTATGCTCGCGGGGGACTGTCGGCGAGCTCCTTCCCGGGGAACCCGGCTGGGTTAGGTCTCTTCCTCGAGCCCTTTTCTCTCCGCCGATCGGTGTTCTCTAGTGGAGTAAGCTTTGGCCAGAGTTGGTGGGAGACTAAGGGAGCGCAGCCCCTGGTGTCTGGGTCCGATCCTCGGTGTTTGCCCGAGTCCCGAGCCTTCCTCGAGGGGGCCTGGGCTGGTAGGCGCTTGGATCGCTCGGGTTGCAAATGAAGTGTTCACTGCGTCGGAGGCGGCGGCGGAGGCCTGGGGTTGGCGCCCGGCAGCCCGCGCGGAACAATAACGCCGCCGCGGAGGTGAAGTGGGAAAGCGGCGCGCGCCCCGAGGACCCGGGACCTGCCTTGCAGCGTGCGCTACGCGCGGTGCAGGCGGCCGTAGGCACTGGGGCAGCCCAGCGGGTTTGGCCTGACCAGTGAGACAGGGGGCAGTCTGAGGCTGTGCAATAAAGATGCTGCCCGGGCGACCACAAGACTCCAAACATCTGGCCCAGCGTCCAGCAGTTGAGGACTTCGTGTGGTCAGACCTCGAGAAAGACCTGGAGCCCGGGGCTAGTTCTGCTTGGTGGCAGCAGGCTACATTTGGGCAGCCGGATACGCGTGTAGATGTACCCTGCACCCCCTCATCCCCCCCCCCTTTCTCCTTTGAACCATTGACAGAAGGTAAAATACCTTTTGGTGCCTGTAGTTGGAGCTGGGGAAAAATAAATCCTATCAATGGTAATGTCATGCTTCAGAGCAGTGTCACAATCAATCCTCCACCTCTCCGTCTTCCAGTCTGTAAATCTAAGGTTGATTTTCTCCTATTAAAAAAATCAGAATTAATAATTACTTGATTCTGAAATGTGGAGGACTCTTTAACAGATTTAGGTCACGGTAGTGGTTGGGGGATGGTGCGCTGTTACATATAGCTTCTCTCTTTATCAATTACTAAAAACTTAGAGATTTCAAAGTGTTGCATTTTTAGTTCCTTGGTACATTTCTCTTCTCTCAGATCACACCCCAACCCGACACTTTGTCCTATTCTTTGGTTCCTTTTGACCTTCTGATCCTAGTTTCCACATCAGCAACCCGTGTTGACGCTGTGCCCATTCAGAGAAAACAGGGATACTGAGATGTCGGTTATGCATTTGCAGATGAAGCAGCAGCTGCTTGAAACACACACACACATACACACCACACACATGCACACACACAGGAAAAATTACATTTCTACCCCCATTACATTAACATCCGAGAACATTCTTCCCCGAAACCTTGCGCCCGCCGACTGCTCCGGAATTGCGGGACCTAAGGAAAAGTTTGCACAACCGCTGGGAGCCCCGCGCGCTAGCTGCCGCCGACCCGGGCAGGAGTTTGAGCTATAAATAACTGCCATCACTAGGGGGAGAGGTTTCTGAAGCCAGAGTATCTCGCTCTCGCTCTCCCTTCTCTTGCGGGTGCAAGATACGCGGAGAGGATTCTGATTCTCGGAGACTGAAATTTTGAAAGGCAAAAGTGAGAGGTTTAAAAAGTGGATGAGGGTGGCGAGAGCGCCTGGCTTTTTGCCCAGGGACACTTGCTGGGCGAGGTGGTGACACCGATCGCTGTTATTTTCCGAGGGGTAAACAAGCCCAGAGGCTGCTTTCCTGCATCCGGGGGTGAGGGGGGTGGGGTGGGGGGAGCGCTAGGAATCCCAGACTTTTCAGTGATTTTTTTTTGGCGGGGGAGGGTGAGAAGATGAGGGGCTCCTTTTCTTAGCGTTCCCCACACCCGATCTCTCTGGGAGGTCAATCAGTTCCCGCTACTGCGGGCGCCTGATGAAAGTCGGAGCCTGACGCTTGCCGGTGAAGTGCAGCTGCTGCTTTTTCTCCCGATAAAAGCCGCCGCCAGATCCCTTAGAGAGACGCTTCCCGAAAGCTTCTCTCCTCCTCCCGGCTCCGGGTGGAGCTGGGGCGCCACCGGCTCCCTAGAGTCTCCAGGTCTGGAGGAGAAGGAGCTCCGGCTTGGCGGGCGCGCAGATCTGGCAGCCCCTGCCCCGCCCCGTCTGCGGCCCCGCCCCGGCCCCCGCCGCCCGCCGCTGCCCACGCGGCCAGAGGCTGGCTGGTCCCGGGCGTGCAGCGCATCTAGTTGCCAGCCCGGTGGGCGCGGTGGGGCTCAGCGCCCCCGGTCCCGGGCCGGCGCGTCTCGGCCCTGGAGGGCCGCCCAGCTCCGCTCCGCGGACTTAGGATGTCAGGAGGGTGGCTCCGGATGCGCCCAGCGCTTGGCTGGGTTTCCGAGAAGTGAGAAGTGGGCAGTGGGGAGGAGGACACACAGATCACATCATTAGAGGTGGCTGCTGACTCCGGGCTCAGGAGTGGGGCGTTTTGTTGTCGTGCGTTAGTTTCTCCCCTGAACTTGTTTTCATCACATCCCTGCTGGGTTCCCGACTCCCGCCCTAGGTTGTGCTGCGGGCTGGCGAAATGGCAATAAACAGTGATCGCTGGGAGTATTTCACTTCCAAAAGGACCCGAGAATGTCACTTGAAAATCCACTGCCCTGACATTGTCGCTTGAAAATCCACCGAATCTTGTCAGAGGGGAAGATGAAATAAAAATAATGATGATGGTTATAATAAATCTCCAAAGAGAGGACTTGCAACTCACATTGTTTCCTAGTGCTTTGTCTCTATTGTTAACACACACACACGCACACACAGAGTCAAAAACATAACTTTATATAAAATTGAGTCCCACGACTTATTGGTGTTCCAAGTGCGAAACCAAGTGCTTGCTATTTTAAAAGTGAGTTTTCTCCTTATCTGACAGAGGCTCAAGTGTATGTGACCACAGATTTGTGCCGTCATATTCACTGCAAGAGTCCTGCGTGTAAAAAATTTTTTGCGAACAAAAGTCTCTATTTATAGTCACAGAATTATCTTGTCTAGTGTAAAGTAATTGAGGCCATGATCAATTGTTCCTTTGTTTTGTTAGCATGGCAGATTTTCATAAGCTTCCAAGTACATTTTTTCTTTAACAATTAATTAAAAGTTTGTAAAAGTATGCATTTTATTTTGGTCTAAATTTCAGTATTTTGCTGAATTTAGTGTTATGCCTATTACATTCCTAAAAATACATTCACTGTCTTTTCTGAATAAATTAATAGATTTGTTAACATGTTGTAGAGTCAGAAATGTATTTTAAATAGTAAAAACTCAAGTAACTCTGAAACCAGTTCATGCAGAGTGAATACTTAGAGAGGTAATTGCCCCAAGAAGCAAGAAATATATCCAATTGAAAGTATGATATGCGTTGATATACATTACATCTGAATGCATCATACTGCATTAATAGTACCAGTAGCATTATATAGAAATAAATTAATTGTATTACTGAGAGCACAGAAGTGGAATATAACTGGTTTTAAATCAAGTTAAAGATTAAACATCATTTTGAGAATTGGCTAATATTTTTACATATATGGAAATTTAAAAGGTGGTAATACAAAGAACAGATATTTGGCTAATACAAAATATGTCTTGAAAATAATAGACTTGTCATAGAATTGCTTAATGTAGTTTTTAGTAATATTCATTTTATTCTAAAAAAGGTAACTGTGGGAAGTTTAAAACAATGAACCTCAAATCTTTAAAGGTCTTAGGAAATACCTTTACCAGAATATTGGGGGTTAATGGCTGAATGAAGTATAATATGGAAATATTCAACCTTAAGTTTGTGTTATTGTATTTGGCTAAGTTTGGTGGGTTCTATGGTTCACAAAATTCTAATATATAACTGCTAAGAATTAATACACCCCAAACTAAGTTTTTACCCTAACTTTCATTTTTTTTAATTTTAAGATTTTAATTTAGGAGATAAATTATAATGTTAGCATCTTAGAATCGTTTCTCCCTAAAAAAGTAGAATATACTTGTATAGGGTGAGTATTTATATACATTCATTTGCATAAATAATTTCATGAGCTCCAGTTATGATAATGTGTTTGATTTGCGTTCATAATGTTGACAAATATGCTTAAATTTTCATGTAACATTTAGAAATAAACTTTCTTTTTTAGTACTACTGCTGGATTCTAAAGCACAACAAACAGAGTTGGAATGGATTTCCTCTCCACCCAATGGGGTAAGTACTTACAAAAGTATCAACCTCTATTTTTGAAAGTAAGAAACAACCCCCGCATAATGAAAAAAGCTTCATAATTAAGCTGTTTTGATTTAAAATATCCTATTGAATATTTTTTTGTAAAGACATTGTGTTATTTGGACAGTGAAGTATACTTAGAACTGGGGGAAATAAATAAGAAAATTCTACATACCCATAATGTTTGAATCCTTATTATGAATAGAGCCATACTTCAATTCCAGGCTATAAATGCTAATTGCAGGGAACATTCCTTTCACAAATTCACTTAAACCTCTTTAGTTACTTTATACTTCAGTATAATTACCAGGTAGGTTGTATATAGTTCTTTAAAACAGCATCTAATCTGTTTTCCCCTTAAAAAGTTTTAGCATCATTCTGAATATACTTTAAGAGAGATCCCAAAAATGTAATATATGCAGTATCTTGTAGAAAACTTTGAAAATGCTTGGAATCTCTAATTTTTTATCATGTGCTACCTTTTGTTATTAATATGTAGTAGTGCAGATATCACAGCGAAAATCTGGCATAACATGACAGAAACTAATAGAAATTCGTGAAAATATAAATTGAACCCTTAAAATTTTGACCATTATGTTTCGTAGTCATCTAGTAGAAATAACATTATTTTCTTACATTTAGTTCAATTTCTATGCCTTTGGTCTTATTTTCATTGTAGGGGTGAGTTCTTCATCGCTTTATTAAGAAAGAGTTGTTAGGATAAAATAAAACAAACCTCTTTGTTACTTAAGTTAATCTTTAGAAGTAAAAAATTCTTGATTCAAAGAGCTTGAAGTATAGAAGTCAGAATGTAAAAGGTGTAAGACATTTTGAAAAAAAGAAAAATGAAGTCTGAAAGAAATTTTTGAGTATAGAACATAAAATCATTATGTCATGAACTCAAAGTTACTTTAAGAAGGCAAAAGCTGAACAATGCAAATCTATTTAAAATATTCCGTTTTTTAACTGAATTAACATATGAGAGATTGGTAAAATCATTGTAGTTATCTCTCTTGTTCAGAATAAATTATGAAGAAGTGACAAACATTTACTAATTCAATGCAAAAAATATGTTGAATATGAGGAATAACTGTCATATGTATCTTGAAAGTGGAGTAGTTTTTATGAGTCAAATAATATACATTATAGGAAGACATTTACAATAAAAAATGTAACACCTTTCTTGCCAGAGACGGATGTAGCCCATTTTCTACCATCCATCAATTAAAGCAAGAGAGATAGAGGGTGGTTTTTATCTCTAAGGAGAAGTAAACTGATATATGATTGTAGTATTTCACCCATGTAATCTATAAAATGATAAATTATAACTGCCTATGGTATCTTGAACTGAAATAGGCATTTTATCAGTCCAAAGTATCTTAAGTCAACTGTTAACCCTACATATCTGAAAGAATCAACAGATAATATTAGAAAATAATGATTGGTACTCTTTTCTTTATATGAAATGTATTTGCCCCTTGTGACTAAAAATATAATTTAGCGGTATTGATGTAATTTTCTACAAAATAATTTTATAAACCTACTATGAAAACACAATATCTGAAATAGGACTTCTTTCCCAATGGTGTCATTTGTGGGAATGATTGCAGTCTTTTAGAAAGTGAGATAATAAAATAAGAGTTGTGTTAAATGATCTTACGTGGTCTCACTATTTGTTATTTATAGTCTTTGTCTTAAAATTTCTCCCTTAGGAATAAGCTGTTAAATAACAATTAGAGTTGACTTGAGCTTCATAGTTATTAAAATTGATTTTTCATACATATAACTAAACACCATAATTGTTATTGGTGTTAGAAGAAGGAATTCTTGAAATGTGCCCATTTATTATAATTTGCTTTCATTGTTTTTCAACTAGGAAGTTTCTAAACGTAAGCATAAATCTTTGGAACTTTATTTTTTTGTTAAATATTATTATTACCCTTTTTACTTCCTTTAGTCTAAAATCTACCTGAGCAAGTAGATTAATTTGGGTATATTTGACTCAGCTCCATTTAAACAGATAAGTAGCTAATGGAGAAAAAGGAAAACTATGCACACCATTAACTAGCTACAACTCAAGTTGTGATTAAGAGAAGCTGGAAATGACAGCGGTTTCCTTGCTGCTTTTGAGCAGTAGCTTTATATTTACCTGTATATTATAAAATTATAGAAAAAATACAATAACAAGTAATTTTTGCATTATGGTGTATTGTTAATTTCTGGTAATAATTTTTTCCAAGAACTAGTTTTAAAAGTAGGTGTTATTATGTTAGATCATTTCAATAAGTGGAATCCCAGATCAAGTTTTATGTATAAAAATACTTTGCCAAGGATTTATTAGTTTATTTTCTACTTTTTTTTAAACTGAAACAATAGTTTACATAGTGGATGCTATATGACTTTGGGTTTGAATACACATATAAATATATACTGCTCTGGAGGGTAATCCCTGTAGTACACTGCTCAGGGGGCACTCATTGGAGGTGAGTGGGGGCAACATATGGTGCTGGGAATCAAAACTGGGCCTCCCCTATCCCGTGAAAACATGAGTGTTTTGTATTATTTTCCTAGCTTGCCAATATAATATACATATATTACATGTATATATCAGCTAAGTGAATGCAAGTAGATGAAGATTGCACTATTTCCTTATAGAAAAGTAGTGGCATTTTATTTATTTATTTATTTAATGGTGCCACATCCAGTAGCCCTCAGAGGCTACTTCCAGAATGTCTCTTGGGGGTTGCTCCTTGTAGTTCTCAGGACCCTGAAGGTCCAGAAATGAACCTGGACCTCCTGAATTCAAATTGTGTCCTCTAGCTTTTTGAGGAATCTCTCTGGCCTGGATTGTTTTAGGTTTATAAAATCAACATAAACATCATATTTTTGGTCTTTGAGGTTTTTTTAGATGAAATGAATTTATTTACTAATAAATTTTGCAGATATCATATGTCGCTTCGTGATCTTTAAAAGTAAATTCTTGTAAACTTTATTTTCCATTTTATGTAAGTACTATGAGTTTATCAGGTAGTGTACGAGTGAAAATTTTCAAACATTTTATTTTTTCCTGGCAGAGATTTTATTACTAAAATATGGTATAGAATTTTAATTTGATGAGTAGTTATGTGCCTTATATGCAGGATTATATACATCATCAAAATAGATAAATAGCTCTGTGGACTATCAATACAGTACATCTTACTTTGAAGAGTTTATTAAAAAGTCTACATTAAAAATGTCAATTCATTATAAAATGGTTTAAAATTTCAGAATACTTTTGAGATATATTTTTCTTGTGTTTTTAGGTCCTTTCTAGGTTCAGTGTTACCACCTAACATGTGCGTTATCAAAAATTCTGCCATTCACCCATATATCTGTGCATTAAATTGCAATTTAAGTAATTCTATTCTGCACTGTGGTTATCAAGGTATAATTTTAGTGAACCCTATAGGTATAAGCAAATATTTAAAAGGAAACGGTAATATGCAGCAAATGGATATGAAACAAAATGTATTATTTGTGTGTTTCCAAACAGTTCAAACGACCAAAATGATGCTCTGCTCTCAAGATGAAGGATGATACTGCACTGAGAATCAGCGGGATTCTTAGGTCCCGTGCTTGGCCAGAGCAGAAACCTACCTAAGTCGTTTAAAGATGTACACTTATGATAGACTAAAGATTACTCACTCACAACAACAAAAAAATATATATTTTTCCGATGTGACTGATAATCTTTTATTAAATTTTACAGTGGGAAGAAATTAGTGGTTTGGATGAGAACTACACCCCGATCCGAACGTACCAGGTGTGCCAGGTCATGGAGCCCAACCAAAACAACTGGCTGCGGACTAACTGGATTTCGAAAGGCAATGCACAAAGGATTTTTGTAGAATTGAAATTTACCTTGAGGGATTGTAACAGTCTTCCTGGAGTACTGGGAACTTGCAAGGAAACTTTTAATTTGTACTATTATGAAACAGACTACGACACTGGCAGGAATATAAGAGAAAACCTCTATGTAAAAATAGACACCATTGCTGCCGATGAAAGTTTTACCCAAGGTGACCTCGGTGAAAGAAAGATGAAGCTGAACACTGAGGTGAGAGAGATTGGACCTTTGTCCAAAAAGGGATTCTATCTTGCCTTTCAGGATGTAGGGGCTTGTATAGCTTTGGTTTCTGTCAAAGTGTACTACAAGAAGTGCTGGTCCATTATTGAGAACTTAGCTATCTTTCCAGATACAGTGACTGGTTCAGAATTTTCCTCTTTAGTGGAGGTTCGAGGGACATGTGTCAGCAGTGCTGAAGAAGAAGCAGAAAATTCACCCAGGATGCACTGCAGTGCCGAAGGAGAGTGGTTAGTGCCCATTGGAAAATGTATCTGCAAAGCAGGATACCAGCAAAAAGGGGACACATGTGAACGTAAGTAATATGCACTATTAAAATTCTCATTTGCATTTTAATTTCAGTATCAGATATTTTAAGTAATAATTATTTGAACAAGTGAGTATGTGCTGTAACAATAGTTTTATTCAGTAGATGTTAAGTAAAGTCACTGTTGGATTATCAGTGATTACCCACAGTGATATCTGAATTAAGTATACAGTAAATATTGGTGAAAATGACATTTGTTATTAAAATTTAATTTGCCTTATTCTTCTTATAGAAATCAACAGATGCACACTAGGTTATGAGACATAAAAGTGGAAATTGAACAGTGGGTATTATTAATTGGGATTTATTTATATGAGATTCCTCCCGATTTTATATTGTTCGGGTTGGTGGTGAGTAACAGAAAAGAGAAGGTTAAGAATTTGCTAAGAATTTTACAGACAGGAAGAGCCACAATACATTTGCACACTTATAAAATTGTTTTATGTAAGTATTAAAACTTTGGTATATAATTGTTAAATCTCAGCAGTTACTTCTGCCAAGGTTGTTTTTCTTTTCTTCACTAAGTCATAAAGTGAGTGCTTTTCTGAAAAATCATGGTATAGTGTACCAGATTTTTGTGAAAGTGATCAAAGTCAAGTTTTCATTACCACACTGTAGCAACTGAATATTTTGTTTGCTTTGAATCAAAATTAGTATGTGAATCAGTTAGCTTTTTCCTTTGTTTTATAAAATTGGATTTTCTTTCACACTGCATTCTGTTGTCATAATTCAGAATATTTTATATTGAACAATTGACAAGTATGACCAATATTTTTCTCTTTAAAATGATATCACAGTATATCCTCAATCTGGGATTTCCTGCATCTTAAATTGTAATGTGTAATTACTTTCTTTTACTGGAAATTTTCATCTTTCTTTCAGAGAAGCCCACTTTCTCTTTGAATCAATTGCTCTGTCTCTCTCTCTCTCTCTCTCTCTCTCTCTCTCCTGATATTCTTTGGGAAAATAAAAAAAATTGATAACAAAACTCCATTGCTTGGAATTTGAAGATATCAATATTTTGTTTGTAGATATCCTGAGTAGTATTTTAAAATAAGTAGCTTTTAACTTATAACTTAAAAATATAATGTATGCCCACCCCAAAAAACCCCCAACATTATACATCCTTTCTTCTGAACCAGGGGCACAAATTTAATGTATGTAAAGAGCACAAATTTAATGTATGATTCTAATTACAAGAATCAATAATTATTATGTTAAGTGGTATTTCTGATAATTTATTATGTGCGGATACCTCTTTGATGCACTTTACTTACAATACTTCATTCAGTGAGGAACAAATCATTGTCAGCTATTTTTTCAGAATAGAAAACTGAGGCTATCATTGGTAATCACTTACTTGTAGTTAGTTACTTCAGTAATATTTATCTTAACTTGAATTAAAACATCCAGACATTTATTCTAGAACCTGGGCTTTTAACATTATTACCCTTATTTCTGATCGCAAGGTGAATCCTAGTAAATATTATTCTGCTTCATTGCTGAAATTAAATACTTTGCTTATAGTGGTTCGATATATAAATTATGTCACTCCCCCAAGACATTTTCATTCTATCATAATTTTAAATGATAATAATAATTAAAAAATATTTGGATTTGTGCTATCATGTGCTTGTAGCTGGTTGATGCATACAATAATTTAGGTTCTGGAAACTGGCCATCCTAAATTGAGATGCGCTATAAGTATAAACTATTCACTGGATTTCAAAGGCTTAGTATGAAAAAAGATAAACATACCACATATTGTTATTACATTTTGCATATTGCCTACATATTAAGTAATCATGTCTTATTTTTGTTCGGCTTAATAACATGTTAAAATGCATTTGAATGTTTTTCTGCCCATTTTACTTCAGCTACTAGAAATCTTCGAATTATATATTTTAGCTCAACTATTTCTAGATGCAATAACATAGAATAACTGAGCAAATACACTTCCTAGTTGAAGAATCGAATAGTTCACACACATGGTCTCTATCATTCTCTGTTATATAATGCCCACTATAACGCAGCTTTCAATTTTTTCCACCACATAGCTAACATTGTAAAGTGAACTTGGAGTAAAACAAGTGGAGATGATACAGGTTCATATCCCAAGATTAGTATAGCAGCCTCCTGTGATACTCCTGGAAGGAGCTTTGTCTGTTTATCCACAGTCATCTCCTTTTGTCCCATATTGACCTTATTTATTAGTGAGTAGAAAACTCTGTATGATCCCTATTTATGGAAATCAAAAGTTGGTGATTTGTTTCTACTATTACGTAGAATACTATTTTATGGGGCAAATATAGAAATATTTTCTGTTAACTCGTACATTCCGAGAGAGGAAGATGATGACAATCACCAAAAACTAATGGAGGACTCAATAATATCAATTCCAAGAAAAATTTTAGAAGACACTATTACTCTTTTATTGAAAAAGCATCCAGTTTCAGTAGTAATAAGAGTAAAATTTAAAAAAATTGTATATGAAATACTGAATTAAATCTATCTCAGACAAGAAAGATAGATAGAATTACAGATCCTATTCTTTGAGGATTTAAAGATCTTTAAGAAAATCATAGTACATTTTCTTTCAATTTTTGTAGTTCAACTCAAATGTTTTACATATATGTTAAGAAAGCAAAAAAAACTTTTTGAGTCCTACATCTCTAAGTACAGAATTTAATAAGAAAAGTGATCTTTAACGGCACAAAAGAGATATATTTATCATGACAGAAGACAGAAAGACTCTGATTTTTCCCAAATGAGCAAAATCATACCTCTAACTGTGACACTGTTAAATTTATTCACCTTCATTTACTTTGGTTTCAAAAAGTGGAACCACATTTGAGTATCAGAATGTCACCTGCAAACACTAAAGTAGTTTAAAGTAAAATTCCTTCACTATTATCTGTGGTAATTCTGTGTAGGAATGGGTGGAATCAGGTATTAATAGGAAGATTTGTTAAAGAGACCAAAGTGATTAAAGGAATTAAGATGATTCTTCACAGTTCTACTTAAAAGGTGTATGTGTATACTCCTGCAAGTCAAGTAAACTGTTCATCGTATAGCATTCTTAATTTTTCACCTTGGTGATGTTGACAAAGGAATTAAATACCTTATACTTAACTATGGCATCATGCTCATTTGCAAAAACACTTCCTTTTTGGCATAATTCCAACAGTGCTGTGAGAGTACTTGCCTCTGGAATTGATCCAGGCCTGCCTTTATAGTATTTATCCTGTTTCCTTTCAGTGATCCTGTTAGAAGAGTTTGAAAACAAATTCTAGACCCATATTGAAGAAAACTGAAGTGTTAGGGAGAGGATGCTAGTGATTCCTAGCCAAATGATGCTGGATAGCCACTTAAAGGCAGTGTTTCAGGGCAACCCATTGTGATGTTGTAGAGTATAATATGAAATATGAACAACTGTGAATGCTGACCATAGTTTCTTTCAATTAATAGAGGAGCATCTTTTTCTTTTTGTAACTTTGGAAAAAAGGCTCCAATTTGAAAGCCACACATTTCAACTACTAATAAATGGAGGTCTTCAAATTCTTAGTGTGAGTTTATGAAGCCATTTTTAAAATCATATAAATAGAGAATTCTAACTGATTTTATTGTGAGAAAGTTCTTTTAAAATTTTGCCTCATGTCACGTTACAACTTTTTTTGCAAGCTAGCATAAAGTTAGTTTGCAAACTAGCAAAAAATATATATATATAAATATATTCAAACAAATAACACATTACAAAATGTAATGTATTTTTGAATTTTAGAGTTTTAAAGGTAGAGTAGTTTTTGTCTACCTCAGTGTTATAGCTCGGATTGCTCAGTGTTATAGCTTGGATCTAGATTGGAAGTTTGCAATGTAGTCTAGAAAGTCATGTTTATTTTCTCATTTAATCTTTAACACATAACTAAGAAGAGGAAAGTATTGTTGTTTTTTTTCTCCCCGACATATGAAGAAATTGAAGCTCAGGGATATTAATAGCTAACAAAATTGGATGAGAATGCAGAATCCTCAATTTGAGTCATTTCATCTCCATTATAGCACACTGTTTCCTAAAATTTCCTCTGGACTTAAACCAATAGATTTCAGTTACTGGAGAATTAATGAAACTTTATTCTAAGTAGGGTGACCATATGCTTAGTTTGCCTGGAGTAATTGTACTATACAAAGAACCTCCTGTTTTTAAAAATGTTTCTATTTTGGTGATAAAATATGTAAGTGTCCTCATTATAAAAAAAATTGAAAGGTCTAATACAGTTTAATTGACATCTATTAGAACATAGAGGTATTTCCTGCCTGCATCATTTGTATTACTCAATTTAAATTTTCTAAACCTGAACAGATTCTGAAATTTATCTTTCATTGAACTCATTTTAAATTGAGTTCAAATCACATCTAATTTTTATTATAAGGAATTAAAAAATCAATAACATTATATTCCATATATGATTTGTTATATATCATTTTATAATATGAAATTATATACAGATCAATTAAAAGATCACATTTTATAGCAGTAATAATATTACAATCTATGTTTATTCAATTTTATAATTTTTCCCCCCTCATATAAAATTAACAACTAATTTGTATTGTCAGTTTTCATTTTAACAAATGAGTTGTTATAGTAGTAATTATACTTAAGTTTGTAGAGAAATGCAATGCAAACTGCAGGTTAATAGCTCATATACTGGAGTCACAGTTTTTCAGTTCTGATATTCGACGACATACCAGGTGCATAAACTAGGGCATCTCTCTAAGTTTTAATTTCCTTAAGTATAAAATGGGGCTAATAAAAATAGTTCCACCCTCATAGGGTTCTTGTCAGAATTGAATGAAATAATGCATGTGAAAATCTAAGAATAGTATCTGGGACATAGCAAATAATCAACTAATGCTTGCTATCATCTTATTATTAATAATGCAATGCGGAGTTTGCTAAGTAAAGAAATCTCATAGAAATGAGTGAATAAACATATTTTTCATAAACCACAAATAGTTAAACATCATTTGAGTCAGTTGTCTCATTCCTCATAGCTTACCTAAGAAGACAGTCTGACAAAACAACAAAAAAATCTTTATATATAATCTTTCCAACAATTTATATGATTAGAAATATAGGAAAAGACCTACATATCCTGGTAAAGTGCTTCAACAAACTTCATTGAACTTCATGCTTAAAATAATCAGTGATACAGATTGGAAATTGTGAATTGTCTGTCAATCTTAAATTAAAATTAAAGAATAGTATTTTGAATGTTAAAAATTACATAAAATATTCGAAGGGAAAAGGAAAGAAACTTAAGTCTCATGATGAATGTTTAAAATGCGTAATCTTTTATTCTTTATGTTTCTAAAATACCTTAATAATTAAAGGCTATATAAGTTATCTGTAATTCCTTAGCTCATACTAGAACAACCTGAGCTGTATCTCCAAAATAATTGTTCTTAAAATAATTTAGTTTCTGTACAGCTGATAAAATAGTCATAAACTGCAGAGATGGTTAAATGATTTAAAAGATAAGAGATTCAGGTCATTCAATAAGAAAAAAGCTTATAAATTTGGTGGGTTTTTTTTTAAGTATAAATAAATGACAAGAGTTGTTTTAAGTGTGCTTCACATGTATTAATTAATTTAAATTTATGGGGAGATGTGACAGGCTCATTTTGTCTAGTAGGTTATGCACTTGTCAGTTCAAAGGAGAAAAATATGTTAATTAGTGCTCTGGGTGCGGTCTCTCTCCCCCTCTGGTATTGTCTTATTTGTATATGTATTTTAGTCATTTAAAAAAGAATTTATATTGATTTACAATATTAAGAAATTTTAAAGGCTTAGCCTTACACTGGTACATGTGCAAATTCTTATTATTTGAACACTTAAAGTTCTGGTACCATCCTGACACCCAAAGATTTCTCTACTTTCTCCTCCACACACTTTTCCTCTGGTAATCTCATTGGTTTGCACTGACTTTTGGAATTAGTTTCATTGGGTTATTTTTTTTTTTAACAGATTGTTTGCTCTGATTACCGATGCATTCATTTTTTTAAAATAAAGAAACCACAGCCCTCTGAGAGGTGGGTTAAGTTCCCACAGTCACATTAGAGAGTGGGCAGGCTGGCTGCAGTTCACTGTCCCTAACCAGTACAGTGACTTGCCTCTTACTAGATAAGTGTTTTATCTGCCATAATCTTCTATGCAAATACTTTTAGGATATCATAAAATGTGAGAGTTAGCTTTCATTTATGATAAAGTAGCCAAGTATCAACATCCTGATTATTTTTTTTGCTCTTTTTTAAATCTAGTTCTTTCTTCCAGGTGCAGTCAGAATCCAGTTTGTATAACACAACATATATAACATCACTCTCTTTTTTTCCTAGAAAGTTTCAAACTCTAAGATGTTAATAAAACTTCATTCTCTTTCCCCTTTCAGGAAGCTTCAGGCTCTTAATTTTAATAAATATTCCCTTAACCCCCCCCCATTTCTTTAGAAGCTGGCATTTAAATCCCTGCAACTTGACTCTTGTCTTCTATTCTGATCTTCAGTCATATATTTATCAAAGTCGAGCCCCTACCTGCTACCAATTACTGATCTTTTGTGCTTAAGCACAGTCGTAGATACTTCTATGATGCCCTGTCACTTAACATCTGTCCTCCAGTTGATAGAAAAATAAATATTTCTACTTGGTCAGTCTATATTACCTTATCATATGTTATGTTAAATATCTTTACCTTTTTTGGTCACATTTCTCTCTTAATTCCTGATGATGGTTTCTGGCAGAACCATTCCTGATTCATCTGTAATATCCCTTGCTTTTATGCTACCTAAGCTAGTATTGCCTGGTATAACTATGGCTGTTAAAATTTTGTTACATTTCCAAATTAAATACCACTTTTACCCCAGTAGGCGAGGACACTTATTAATATTTTGTTTCATTCCTGTGGGAATCATTATCTGATTTTAATTATTTTCTGATTTCCATTTTTAGCTTTTAAGCTTCTAAACAATGCAAAATTTTTAGTTTTCTATCTATAGCATAGTTCCTTATACCATTGAATGCCCAGTACATATTTATTAGACATCCTAAAGATTTTGCTATACATGACCCACTGCCAAGGCAGTTATTTTCAAATTCATGCGACTACTTAGTTTTCTTTTGTTTCGTTGTTTGGTTATATGTGATTAGTCTCTATGAGTAAGCAAACTTGTGGCTGTGAGAACCTTTTATTGTTTTCATTTTTCGCATAGCACATACTATGGTGATATGATCATAATTAGCAGTCGTGGATAGAAGACTGCTCCAGATGAGAAATTTATTTCAATAAAAGTATAGTGGGTAGGATAATTGCCTTGGATGCAGCAGACCCGGGTTTAATTCCCAGCACCATGTGAAGTCCCCAGACCCCCATTGGGAGTGATCCCTGAGCACTGAGCTAAGCCAGGAGTAAGTGCTGAGCACAGCCAGGCATGCCTTCTCCCCCCAAATCCAAAATAAAACAACCTCCCCAAGTGAAAAAATAATGCCACTTATATGTACCCATTGCCGTATCATCATGTTCTTTGTCTCTAGCTTTGTATGTCTTCTGTTTGCCTCCTCTGATGAAATGAAAACCATTTTACCTCTTTATTATTTCTGTATCATAAGAAGAAAGTTCCAAGGGCTTGATAATGTTTCCTAAAATAAGCTACTTGGAGGTATATTTACGGTTTTGTTTCCAAATTATATGCTCTATGTATTAGCTTGAATTGCAAAACCCAGAAATGAAGTTGAGAAATCAATGCCTGAGCTAATATTCTTTCTTTGTATTGGACATTATATAAATGTATAAAGGTGTCATGTTCAAATGCATTTCTGTGTTCATAGTTAAAGTTATCCTGCAGTTTAAAAAATATTCTTTAAATCATTCACTTTCAGAAGCTCACATTACTTGGTTCAGCACATTTTTGAATAAGTGATATATGTAGATCGGATACGTGCTGTCTTTGTCTTACTGCCACAGTTTTCTTTCCAAAGAGCAAACACATTTTCTGTATTGTTTTTCTGTTTTTTAAAGATATACTTGGTTGTAATTAGGTAAAATAGAAGAGAACTATTATAATGGTACTTAAATTTTCAACATACCATGCTTTTCCACTACAGTATTCTTGACTTTGGTAAATTATATATGGTATTTTACTAATATTCACTTATCTTTGGACATACAGTTCATTAAGGATGATAACTAATCAGTAAATACAGAACAGGAAGAAGAAAGAACTGAGGGAAAAAGGCAGAAAGAAAGAGGGAATTTCAGAAATTTATAGGCTCATTTTGTGGCTTCAGAACATTTCTAAATATCCTCACATTGGCGAGTACAAGGTCAAGTTTCTATATTTGTTGTGGGAGAATTATTTGGCATCTGTTTTTGGCAGGTGATATCATAATACAAATTCTTTACATTGTAGCATATAATCTGATTTTTCTATCCAAGTTTTAGACATTTCCTCTAAGGTGACTGTCAGCAAATGTGAGAGATATTTCTGATTCCTTTGTGCATAACAGAGTTATTTGGTGCAAATACTATTTTCTATAAAATATTTTATAGTTATAGATATTTTACTCTAGATGTATGAAATTTATGTGTCTGAAGGAAAATTTCATAAAATTTCTTAGTCTTAATTTCTTTCATCTTTAGATGAACTTGTTTTCCCATCTTTTGTAAGATTTAGTTTTATGAAGTTTATCTCCGTTGGGATAATAATATAATTTTAATATGTAAATAATAGAAGATATATATTAATATATAAATTTGTAGATGAAAATTGAAATGAAAAAATCTAATAAGAAATTCAATCTTAAATTTAGTTTATCTATGAGTAATGGACAAAATTTTTGTTCTATTTATTAAAATTTGTTAAAAGTTATATTTGTATGGATCAATATTAAATCCAAGTAAAAGTCTTTAATAGGAATACAGACATATGTCAGTAAAATGTACGTTGTTTTCTCAAATCGTATAGTCTTGTAAAGTAGCTTTTGTATTTAGTTATCATTTTTTGATCTGGGATTAGTAAGTGACACAGTTACCAGGGAAAATACATTTTGTTTCATAAAATGTTTTTTAAAACTGTTTACAGTTGCCTATTTCTTTTACTGTGGATTTTTAATTTTATTCAGATATTTCATTTAAATTATGTGCTATTGATGATTAAATTATATGGTATTCTTGCTTCCAATGAATTGGAAAATTAGGAAGCTTTCAAAAGATACATATTATGCTTTTTAATTTTGTTTCCTGTCATCCTATTAACATATTGCTTAGACTTTCACCCATAATAGGTGTCAGCCTCAGACCTGCTCGGAAGCCTTGACACTGATTTGTAGAAAACTTAGATCAGAAGAAGAGTACACTAAGTTACACTTGTTAATGAACTATTATTTCAATCAAATGTAATTCTTAATTGCAGACATATTTATTACTTCTCAAAGTTGGTCAATAGTGATTTTTATACAAATATACTACTCTCCATTTCAAGAGTGAGTAAGGGTGGGGTAAATAAGTGCAGAGAAGCAAAATCTATGTGAAGAATCACTAAATGTAAAGATTTCTTCTAAGGGAATAAAATTGAGTATTTAGTAAGTTCTCTAAACTATTTTTTATTTTCCAGATATGAATATAGTCTCTCTGTATAGTATTTTATTATTATTAGCAACTAAAATAATTCACATGTGACAATGACATCTTCTCTTCGTTACTTATGCAATATAATTAATTCATAGTACAAATTTAAAATAGTATATGGGTTAACTATATTAACTTAATTAATTTTAAAATATTTTTATTTTTTACTTTTAATATTTGTAGAATTAAATTCTTGGGTTTTATTCTTAAAAAGAGAAGTGAGAGCATATGTAGACTATATACACTTGAATGTATATCTTCTTCATAGCATAATTATTTTAGGAATTTTTTGTATTGGCAGCATAATCTATTCCAAAACATG
The DNA here is from genome assembly GCF_027595985.1 of Sorex araneus. Lineage (NCBI taxonomy): Eukaryota > Metazoa > Chordata > Mammalia > Eulipotyphla > Soricidae > Sorex > Sorex araneus. The sequence continues at coordinate 120,118,049 of NC_073305.1, read as the reverse complement.
ACAATAAATTCTTGGAGTTTAAATATACCTTGGAGATTATCCAAGATAAGTTAAAGGAGATTTGGGGACTTTAAAAAGTAATAGGGCAACTAGAGCCTTCATTTATGTTTCTGACAGTTCATTGCTATCATATCCAAAAGTCAAGTCAAAACTGGCTCTTTGAATTTTTTACTTGACATTACACACACATCATACATACATAAGTACATGAATACTATATATACATGATTTAACACGCAGGTACACATCAGTTATCTCTTTGCACAAGGAGGAAAAGTGAGCATGCTAATGTGTTGGAACAAAAATATAAGCTTCTTTTTCTCCTTGACCCACTTATAGATATCTAATTTTATGTATGCTAATCTCTTAATTTATAAATGTTGAGCAGTTATGATTTTTTTCCTCTGTGGAAATCTCAATTGACAATTACGAAAAGGTTGAAAGTCAACTAGGATTTCTGGAATTGTTATATAGTTTGAAAAGCAAAAGAATAAAGTCTGCTTTATGGCGCTTTTAAATTTTGCTTCATAAATCAATTATAAAAAGCCGTCTGTGTTTTCAAGTACATGTTTGGATTTCCACTACTAGAAGAATTAGTAAATTGTGTGCTCTCTCTCTCTCTCTCTCTCTCTGTCTCTCTCTCTCTCTCTCTCTCTGTCTCTCTCTTTCTCTCTCTCCTGTCTCCTTGTAACGTTTTACCATGTACTGAAAAAGGTGAATTTTAGTTTGTAGCACATCATTTTGGAGAGGTTGACTGTTGTATGACAATGTGTTTCAAAATGAAAACATTGGTTGTATTATTAGAAGCCTTATTTTTTTTGTGTTAACATGAACTTTGCATTTCACCTTTGTGACTTCTAACTACTCCTTTGAGAAACCTAGAGATTTGAGAACTTCAGGTTCTTGTAAAGGCAGAAATACAATCTGCAAAATCTATTTCTCAAAAGTGACCTTTAAAATTAACACATGCTAAGCTTAGACATTCCGGTTGTGAGTGGGGCTGGAAGAACATAAGACTCCAGATTTATTACGTTGAGACAGTGCATTATTTTAGTGTGCAAAAGAAACCTGACAAGAACTCTTTAAGTTTGCTGTTTCAACCACACTTCTTGCCATGTCCATTGTTCTTTATGCAGGAACATTATGCAGGAGATCAGTGTGTTTTCCAAGGCTGGACATAATTACTTGATCATTTTACCCCTTTGCAACTATTTCAATAAGACCACATGGCTGCTCACTTCAAATTCAGGCAACTCTTCTACGATGTTTTAATATCATCTCTAGACCAGAAACCTCTTTCTACAGAGAAAGAGTCATTTTGATTCCAAATATACTTCATCATTCATTGGGTTAATGTTTTTCTGCCTTTCTGGTTACATCTCCCTCTCGTTTTCCCTATCAATTAGTAAGCTTTGATGATAGCTTTTTATCTATCTTTCAGGAATTCTATACTTATTCCTTGTACAAACTTAAAAACACAAGGCTGGAGTGATAGTACAGTGGGGAGGGTATTGGCCTTGCACTCGGCCGACCCGTGTCCAGTCTTCGGCATTCCATGTGGTTCCCAGACGACCATCAGGAGTAATTCCTCAGTGCAGAGCCCAGAGTAATGCCTGGGCATGGGGCATCACCAGTTGTGACCCCAAAGCAAAAATGCAAAAAAAAAAACAAACTTAAGGAAAACTTAAAGGAAACTTTCCTTCCTTTCCTTCTATGGAATGATTAACCACTTTTACCCTCTGCACCCTTTTTTATTGGTTTGTAAACTTTGACAAAACTGTTTGATTTACTTGTTTTTAGAAAACTCTACACTTTTCCCTGGATTAAAACTTGTAAAGCATACCTTTTCCTCTATTAAGTGGTTTAAAATTGTGCCCGTAGATATTCTTATCTGCTGTCTTCATTTATTTGTAAATATGTAACTGGTAGGCAACATTTCCCGCTTTGCCTCTCTTACATGGAAATGTTTCTACATTTCTGATTTATGTGTGCTAACAATAAAACAATTTAATCCCATTAACAATGGTTTGATCTAATGATATCTAATGATATCTTTTGTTTTGAACCATAATCTACATTTTTATATTTTTTATAGAATTCTTCAGTGTAACACAATATCTAATTTTACTTCTTCAAATCATTCAATATCTACAGCAAATAAATGTACGCTCAGTATTGAACTGAGAATTTGGCGATAAATGATTTATTTAGCAAAAAATTTTTAAAAATTATAAGCATAACACAAATTTAATAATTTGAAGTAGATCTTTTTTCCTGAACTAAGAATACTAGATTAAATTCCCTAGTAATATTTGATATTATTTGTAAGTGATGATTTTATTTTTTATTTATGTATTTTTGTGCTACACTCCGTTGCTTTTGTGCTCAGGGATCATTCCTAGTGAAGGTCAGAAGACCATATGTAGTTTCAGTATTGAAAGTGGATTTATCACATGCAGGGCAAGTACCTTGCATACTGTACTATCTCTCAAGACTTGTAAGATTTGAACTTTTGCTTTGTAATGTCAGAATTACTATTGTTGGTCTACCATGATGGAATTCAGTCAAAATATGTAGCATGTGAATGTCTAATTATATACAGCTTCTAATTATTTTCTTCAGGAGTTGTAATAAATTGTATTGCTCTAATTTTGTATTTGAAAAATAGATGAAGATATAGCAATAAAGAAGAATATGGTGATAATCTATTTGATTTTACCAAGAAGAAGGTAGATTACGTATGAAGAAGGGCGATAAGCAAGGTTAGGACACCGAAATTTCTCCTGGTGTTTTAGTTTTATAAGAATATCCTGCTATAAACTGTTATCACAAGACAACAAACCACGTTTAATGATTGTAAAATACCGCATGTCAATTGAAGTCTGAAATACAGCTCCTTTAGGCTTATTTCAGGGAAACTAAGGCAAGATTGTTTTATTGAGAAACAAAACAGTAATGTGTACCAAAGCTCACATTAAACACATCTATTCTTGCAGTAACTTAAAAAAGAATTTCATGTAGGAAATGAAAAAATAAGAAAATCCAAAAAGTCGAGTCTACTATATATAGTAGTATTTTAGGCAAAACTACACTGGGAATGATGTATATTTTATTCATATACACCTAAGGGCATGGATATTTATTATTCATTAATGTCAATAGAGAACTGTCACTTAGAGTTTGAGTAGAGTGGTAGAATGCTGATTTTGGTTGATGGACATGTTCCTGCAAATATGCATAGGCAGACCACTTAGATCACTTAAAAGCATAAAATCATCCTAGACCAGATTTGGATGAAGAGTATTTTTTTCATACCTTTGTTTAGTAAACCATTGCATAGTATCAATGGTTAGCTCTTTCTCAATGTATAGCCCTTTTTATTTTTCAAGATTAATTTTCTAGTTTAGCACAAAAATCATCATATACAAGTAATAACTATTATATATACAGATGATATTTTTAAGATAAATTTATATGCATATTAAAATTATTATTAAATTTCTCCTTGAGTAATATCAGTGTTGTATATTTTAGTGATTTCTCAGCCCTATGAAATGCATTTAGTTGAATGAATATTATTGGTAATGCATCTAAGTTTATGTAATTCCACTTAAAGAGATTTAAACTGATGTTATTTTTAGCTATAATTAATTTTTCAACTTGAATAAAAAGTGCTAAGGAAGATATTAAGCAGAATCTTAGAACATCCTGATATAGTCCTAATGTTATTTATTTCAAAATTCAAATTTATGAACATGTCTTCAGTTTAACAAAATGTTGACTTGAGTGAAAATTGTTATAATTTATACTTTTAGTGAAGTCTATTTTCATTGTTTCTTAGTATTGTGAATTGGTATGATCTGTTTGCTTATTTTAGCTAACTACACTTCAGATAGGCAAATGTTAGTTTAGTATTCTTGGAATAAATGATTTTGATAGTTACAGATTTTAATATTTTATAATTTTCAGTTATAAATTCATACAAACTCAAGTAGTTGTATTTTTGTAAAATGCATTAAATTTGTAAAAACTTTTCATCAATTTATCATATGCATTTTTGAACATTTGATAATGCGGTTCAACAATTTCTTTAGAATTATTCAAATATCAATAACAAAACTTCCAACATATGAAAATCATTCATAGTCAAGATCTCTAGGTAGCATAAAATTTATGACATTGTTACAGTATCTTTCTTTGGTATTAAATATTTTGTGTATTTTGTTTTGTCAGAGAAGGCCATATTTTATGGTGTCAGTCACTAGTAGAAAGTAAAATAGAGTCCTGCAAATTATATAGAATTTTTTCAGGTATATTGATTTTAAAATATGGTTTTCAGTAACTGCTTATATTGAATGTCTGGAAAGTACTTTTTTCCCTGCCATTGAATAGTTCTGCATAGAATATTTTCATACTAGTTAGTCATCAAAATGACTTGATATTTTGATTTTCCATTTAGAATTGTACTATGGGATTGTCTAGGGGTTAATTTCTACAGACAAATACCATATCACTTTCATTAAAATGACATTGGGAAACTGAGATAAATAGTTCAGCGTCTTCTGTGCTGACATGATGTTTGCCTGTCGGATTGCATCCTTTCCAATAGATAGGAGAGATGCAATTACAAAAGAAGACATCTGTGCCAAGGTTTAGCTAGCCAAAAAGGGCAAGCGCTTGTGTTTAAAAGGTAGAGAATCCAATCGATGAAAATGTCTGGACCTGTTAGCACCAATAAAGCTGAAGGCCACTGGGAAGCTCAGAGAGGGTCTTTTGTTGGAGAGATAGAAAGAGATCCAAACTATGACACTTTAGGGGAGCAGGGTCAGGGAGGAAGATCATCCATCTTCTTCAGTGGCAGCTCTCTGTCAGATTCTAACACTCTTGAGTAGAGGAACTAAGCCTCTACTGTTGACACCAACTGATTCTCAGCCAAGTGAAAATGAAGCTAATATTCACTGACCTTATGCATAGCAAATGAAGCCCACTGTGTCATTTGAGAAATAATGTTATTTGACACTTCAAAAAGTGAATGATGGACACAGTGTATTTGTATGTGTGTGTCTCTGTGTGTCTGATTTTCTATTGCCAATAGTCAGATAAGCTAAATATGTACACCACTCCAAATAGGTACACCACTCCAAATTTGTGTTGATTTTCATAGTAGCCAGATTTACCATTTTGATGTTTAACTCTGCATTGTTTTTATTTGCATGTCATGACATTTTACATGCAGAACTTCACTGTGCTGCAGATAGGATCCTATTTGACTTCCTGTAGTCTAGCAGTATATGGTACCTAGATCCAGAAGAAAATGATTCAGTTTTCACTAAAAATCTCAAAGAAAATTATCAGTTACTAGTTCATAGTTAAAACATAATAAATTAGAATATATTTATAATTATAAAAGCGTTTGGTCTTACTAGAGAACAGAGAAACTATATTTTGTTATTTGTTCAGCATTGTCTAAAAAGCTGCTTTTCTTGCTAGTCAATAATATCTCTTCCACCTAACAACCTTTCTTGTACACAAATTAGGATTTTCACCTATTTTACTTACTGAGGCTTACATCTTAAATTGCCTATTTTCCCTTACATTCTGAAGGACTTTCCATAATGCCTCATTTTTTTTCTCACAAAACAAGACTGAAAGGTACCAGTGTTCATAAATGTTCAAACGTCTACAAGTAGCCACTATACATGCTAAGTTAAATACTAGCACTGAGGAAATGGAAAATTAGTTGTGATAAGTATTAGAATTTTAAATTGCATAAAGAACTAAAAGATTTAAACAAAAGATAAATGAAACCATGGATTAAATTTTCAAAGAAATCTGTGAAAGGTGATTGTCTGACATGGTAGATTTCATGAGAATTATCAGGACAGATCTGCATCTAATTGACATCAATCATTTTGATCTAAAAATAAACAGCTGTAAATTTTAGAATATGTGTATTGATCTTTGCTCAACTCATCAGTCTTGTTTATTTGTACTTATTTAAGGAGTGAACATGTGTTTTGTTCTACCAAACTTAAAAAAGAAAGCATATGATCAGTGAGATATTTATTCTTACTTCAGATGAAATCATATACACTTTTCTCCTGGAAGTGTTATTGAACCTAATCATCAGAGACACTAAACATGTGTTAAGTCAATTCCTCTTATTTTTTATCCCCCAAACATTTGTATTAGTCTAAGCAAGTTGTCTGAGTAAAATGGTCCTCAAAGATCAAAGAATACATACATTCATAGTAACATCACTACAAACATCAGTTTTGTTCTTTTTTCTTTGTGTCTCAGTCTCTTTCTCAATCTTACATTTATCTTCTGTGGGATTTACTAAGCTATATATATAATTCAAGTATTAAAGTTGCAACCTTGTTTATGAATTATGTTATATATAGCATATAGACTTTAAATTAAGTCAGTGAGTCAGTTAATTCAAAAGCAACACACTGACAAAGAATATTTCCTGAAGTTTTATTATTGTTAGTGGTATTGATCATAATAAATTTGGGGGTATAAATGATTTTCAAACATTTTAAATTGTATTCATTTTATAAAGAATACTTTGACATAATCTGTTAGACACAAATAGACTCAAACATGGTACAGAAATGACAGGATATTGCTATTTTGACAGAAACTTTTGTTAAGTGACCTGCTGTCTAGGCCTAATTCTCTTGTAACGGTTTGTGACAAACTGTAGTGAAAGTATGATTTTGCATAATTTTTTTATGTTACAGATTTTCTAGATATTTTAAAAGCATAAAAACTTTGAAATATATTTCTGAAATTTAAGAAAGCAGAAACAACTAGTTAAAAGGCAGTCAATTTTGCTTCATGGAATCGTTGGTTAATGGATTTAGCCAGGTGTTTGAATCTCAATTGAAAAGGCCAATTGTACTTTATGATTTGCAGAAGTCAGATTAGATTAGTAACACTGAAGTTTAGAAACCAAAGTGTCATTTCATGCTGCTGCTGCTGACTCGCAGATCATTTGCTGGGAGAGTTTATAGTTTAGTTTATTTCAATCCTGTAGTTCAAAATATATTTTTTTCTTTTGTTTTGTTTTTATCATGTGAATCAGTGTTTTTTGGTTTCTTAAAAGCTTCTATAAAATTACTCACTCTGGGATCATTTGAATCCTTTGTTATTTTGTGTCATTTCACAGGGTTTAGCTATTTATTCTTAGAAGTGTTTGGATTATAATATTTGGGAGTAGGGATGTGTTCAACATTATTTTTGTATTAATTTTACAGTCACTGATTGAGATATGTGACCCAGTATTATTCCAGATGCTATCATACATTTTTATTTCTAACTTTTTTAAGAATCAAATAAAGCCTGAAATAATAGAAATTCCAAGATACCAATCAAAAAATGTATGATTTGAGGACTATGGAGAATTATTATAGATGCCTACACAAATCAGATATCATAAACATGTATTTTGATTTCCTACAATAGGCTGTAGGATGAGTTTCAAAGATATTTATGCTGAATCAAACTATAAAATCAAAGTATTCTTTGCAATTTGTTCTATTTATTATTTATATTATTATGTGAAATAACTTGTCTTATCATATAATTTTTAAAATGTTTTCTAATATCTATAATTTGTTTCATAAATAAGTTTGCATAAAATTAAGCAATTAATTCAAATTAAATATTAATTTTAAAAGCAAAAAATCAAATATACTTTAAGTATAATAACTCTTGATTTCTATCTTCATAATTTATTTTTAAAGATATTACCTGAGAAATTTGTATGCTTACTGTTTTAAAAGTAATAAATAGTAATAAAGATAAAAAATAAAAGTAAAAAAAGTAATAAAAGTAATCAAACAGATTTTATGCTTAGTGTTTTAAAAGTAATAAATGCTGCTTTATTCTATAAAGATCACACTGGATTTATACATTTAAATATGAAAGAAATTACTTTTCATTTCAAGGCACCCCAAATGTCAGGATTTTTCCAAAGTAGTAATTTTATATTCTCTGTGAAAATACACTAAATGTTACCTTTGTGCTTTTGCAGTCTTTAAGGTTGTTTATACGGCTTTAAGAAAATAAGAGTTTAATGAATACTTTCAATAAGGCTTTAGGTGCTTTTTCTTTCCTTTCTTTTACAAATAAAGAATAAAATGGAACAGATTATTTGTAGTATAATCAATTGGAGAATCATCCAGTGAATAGTAACATCTCTGAGAGCTATGGAAATTGTTTTTGCTTTGTGTCAATCTGGATGGAAAAATAAACCTGCAGTTTCAATATCTGGTCTGACATTTCCCATCCTTTCCTATTGAGGCAGCCAGGCAAAAGCTCACAAGGCAACTGAAAAGGTAACTATCCCTTTGAGGGCATGGTTGATTTTACTTCTGATTCTTGCTGTGCCAGTGGGGTCAAGGATTTCTGGAGAAGCTTGACCTAAGTTTGCTCTTAGGAAAAGTGGGTGATTTTCACTTTCTCTACCTGCAGGTCTCTGTAGTTATGTGTAGACTGGAGTTTATTCTGCACTGCTTTGTCAGCAGAGTTGCAGCTTCTTTTTCTTTTTAGACAGTTGCAAGGTAATTCTAATATGAAAGGAACTGAGCGTCAAAGTTGCTTTTATTTCCTTAAAGCAGAAGTTCGGCATATCATTTAAATATGTTTTAGATTGTACATGATACTATTAAAATGCTTAGGTTGTTCCAATTTATATATATAAAGCAGTTGTCTCTATAGCTTACGGATATATTCAAAGATATAAACAGAAAGAACTGACATTCAGATCGGAACTGTTTAGCGTTAACTTTTCTTTGTCTCTTTAAAGCATGCCATTAAACTTTAAGTTCCTTGTTAAGTAACTAGAAATAGTAGGTAGGAAAGTGAGCCATTTCTTGTGTTTGACAGTATTTTTTAGATACTTAACTAATCAATCTCTCTTTCATCCGTTTCTCCCTCCTATGTTTCCTTCCTTACATAACTTGTACCTAGAAGGCATGTTATAGGTAGAGGAAATAAACACTGTGATAGTATGGACGTAGATTTCTCAGGCTAGCAGGCTCTGCAATAAATCATTTTTCATTTGTATCTTTTTTTGTGTTCCTTGTGTTTTGCAATACTCATGCTCTTTCTTTAGCTCTTCCTTGTCTTCTTCTGCCAACACATAATCATTGACACGAGGGGATCAAGATGCTTTATTTTGTTCTTGGTCACACTGTATAGTTACATGAAACTATTTTAATATAGGGAAACGTTTTCTGATTTTCTTTGCTGTGTGGGTAGTTATCCATTTTATTTCTTGGATGGTGGTATTGTGTTTGAGAGCATGGCATGAGTTTCTATTCACAGTATGAGTGCAATTCTTATGACCTTTCTTCCCTCATGGAAGAGAAGCATGTTTCTGAATCTGCATTAACCTCTGGAAATCAAGTGTCTGACATAATGTACTGCTGGGATTGTTATCTTTAAAGTATACTCAGAGTTTGGGCACAAATATTATTCAATTAGATTTAAATATTTGTTCATAATTTATATGATTGCCAAATTTTAATGTGTTTTACTGAGAGAAAAATGTTCAAACAGCCAGGAATATAACATAAGGGGGATTAGGGATATTTAGATACTGCAGAGAGAATAAAAGATCGAACAAAACAAAAATATTGGCATTAGCAAGAATTCACTACTAAAAGACTGTTGGGGAAAGATGTTTTGAATAAAAAACCAATTCAATTTAGTTCAACAAACATTTCTTGAGTGCTTTTTGTTTATAGATAGTAATGATAAATTTGTTAGGGAGAGATAAATTTACATGAGTCTACAGATTGCCAGAAACTCTTAAAAATTAATAATGTTAGCAATGCATTTTTAACTCCAAGAAATTCATTATTACTTTATACTATTTTTCTTTGCAAGAAACTCCTAAGTACAAAAGAGTAAAGAATAGAAAATGAACAAACTAATGTCTCCAGATTATTTGGTTTTAAAAATATTGTCACATATGTATTTTTCCCTCTCCTGACCATAGATAATATACAAATATACATATATAATGCATATCTATAATCATTTTTTTTCTGGATGAACCATTTGAACATAAATTTTCTGACAAACTTTTACTTAAATAATATATAGTCAAGTATATGTCCCCAAATAAAGCCATTCTGCTATATAAACTCAATGTATTATGTTTCATACCCAAGAAACTTAATGTTTACTAGAAATTCTTTGTGGACTGGAGCGATAGCACAGCAGGTAGAGTGTCTGCCTTGCATATGGCCAACCCAGGTTCAATTCCTCTTTCTCTCTCAAGCTACTTGTGGCGTATTTGATATGCCAAAAACAGGAACAAGTCTCACAATGGAGACATTACTGGTACCCGCTCGAGCAAATCGATGAACAATGGGACAACAGTGCTACATTCCTACAGGAAGTTTATATAATAAATAATTCATATCCTAATTTCCTAGTGGTTTCAAGGTATTCTTTAAAGTTAATTTTTTTCCCTCAGTTCATGATTACAGTAAGGATCTTGTGTATGTTTGATTATTGTGTTTATTCTTTCTTTTAATGTAGAGCATTCTCAAAACTTTTCTTATAAACATTTCTTTTCTTTTCTTACAAACATTTCTTATAAGAATTAAAATAATACACTTATAATACGCATTCTTATTTTTCCTGACTACTATCTTCTTACTTTCAAATTCAAATTACATTTTTTTCAGGGATACTGCATTGTTGATGTGCTTTAATTTTAATTGCATTAGATCATGTCACGTTATCTGATACAGGTTGTTCAACACAATAAGTCCAGGTATAAACTGGACTTTTCTAAGGGAACTTGTCACTTTTTTCACTTTCCCTTTTGTAACTGATGACTAATTTATGCAGTGTTAGTTGGATAATTTTTAATTTTCCAGTTACCTGACAACATATTAGTGCAATTTGGAGCTCAATGATGCTCAGAGTTTTTTCCTGGCTCTGCACACAGGAATCACTCTTGATGTGCTCCAGGGACCAAGTGGGGTTCCTGGTCAGCTGCAAGGAAAGTGCCATACCTGCTATACTATGACCCTTCTAATTTTTCTTTAGGGTCCTCTTCTAGATCTGTTTCTGAAGTGTGCCCTGGGTTGCTATCTAGTATGTGATACTTTGACCAGCCATTCAACAGCCTGTGGTGCTCAGGGACCATGTGGTGCCAGAGACCAGCCCAGGGCCGAGTTCTTGTTGGACACATGCTCTCTGACTCCAGCTGTCTCCCTGACTCTTCACTCAGTGTGTCTCATGTCTATGACAGCATAGTTATTTATTATATTGAAAGTTTACAAAATGTCGATTTTCTACTTTGGTATATTCCTTTAGATGTAATAATTATTTTTTCATCTACAAGAAAGTTTTTTTTCCCTATAGACCAGACTTAAACACACACACATTATGGATTCAGATATTTTTGTTTTCTGTAGAAATCCATCACTCCAATAGTTTTGCACCCAGGGCCCTGCATGTAGCATGGACTCCAGTGCTGAGGTTCCATCATCAAACAATGTCTTTTGTCCTCCTTCAGCTCAGCCTTATGGGTCAGGGCTTTGCCCACGTACCTTCTAAACCTTTTGAAAAACGCATATTTAGTTAAATTTTTATTTAAAGGAGAATAGAATAAATATTGCTTGCCTTTGCTGTTAAGTATGTCCAGAAACTCTGGGATTGCAATTCTGGTTTACATTTTCCAATCTTGTATTCTTTTTCATTTACCTTTCTTTTTCACTTCGAAAGCATGTTTAATACAGCTTTATTATTATACATCCTTTGTCATAAGTGACTGAATATTTCGTTTTCTGGAGATATTTTTAGATACCTTTCAGATTGGCTGCAAATCCTATTAAAAAACTAAATATGATTATGATTAGAATATCTATTCTAGGTACCATTCCAGAATCTACCAATTAGCTGCATGAATGGACAAGCTACTTAATCTGCTAAGACAATAATTTCTTACATTCAGAGTACGAAATTTTATATTATCTATTTCAAAAGTTGTGTGTGGACAAATTATCAATATACAAGAAAGTTCTTGCACCAAGAACGCATGCAATAAAAATGCATAAAATGCTGTGATGCTCATAAAGCATTTAGCACACTGTCTGATATATGGTGAAGAGTTAATAAATGTTGGCTACAATTGCTATTTTAAGAATTGCTCTCTGCATTTCTATTTTGGTAAATGTGGTTGGAAATGTTCCATAGGCTTATTGATTTAATTTCTATAAAATCTCTTGAATTTAGCCAGTGAACTTTGTCACTTTCTTAGTTTGAGACTTTTCCATGGCTGCTTTCAAGAATTATAAAAGTTAATTTCATTATAATTTGTCTATCCTTTTAGTATTTTCTGCTACCTTTACTATTATATTTAAGATATAAGTTCAATCATATCATAACTTTCATTAAGTTCTATAATTTTCTCATTAAGTTCTAAGTTATTCAGCAGTATCTTACTCAGAATCCTTTTAAACTTGCCTCTTTTTATCCTGTTGCCCATTATTCTGTTGTCTACTGAATAATTTGAGGTTTTTATTATTAATTTCTTTATTATTTTCATATATTGTAGTGTTCTGCCTATATTTTCTGAATTTTTTTCTAATTCTGTCATCCTTTACATCCTTCTGTCTTTGTATTCCTACAAATCCATACCCTATGAGTCTGGCAGATAACCATTATGTATCAATTTTACTGTAATATGCCCCCTAGATATTCTTACAATGTACCACAAAATAACCTCATCTCTTTATATTCTACACCATCCATGGCACATTCTCTGCTCAATAATTAGAAGCAGCGTGATCAAAACTATATTTGAATTTTATCTAGTTAAGTTCTAAAAAGCAGAACTCATACAGACATCTAAGCTTATTTGCATTTTAGGAAGAAAAAGAGATAGGAGTGTAGCATGAAAAAATTAACACAACTTTGCAGTGTTTATTAGTGTCATTAATATGTGTGCTACACACAATTTATTAGTTTTTAGTATTATTAAAACACTATCTGGAAACATTGTCATAGATGTTATTTAAACTACACACATGCACTTTATTCTTAGAGGTTAGTATTCCTTGACCTATATCTTTGCTTCTGTATATGATATGTATAAGCAATTATACATTTGCAGTCAATTGCTTTGTGGCTTTGTGCTTTTTGGCATTCGGTATCATCCGTAGAATAAACTGCAAGTGGGTAATATGCATTTTAATAGATTTTATGTATTAATTCTTCAAAGGTAAGTGTATTTCTCAAAGGAATAAATTGACTTATAATTGGATATTAATTCAAAAAAGAAAATAAAATTGGTTATTAATTTAACTAATGAAAGAAAATGAATACAACAGTCTTTTATGGCATATTGTCTGGCCATAATGTATTACACATATATTTATTTGTAGTGCAGATGGTTTTTGATTGCTACACATCTAGAATCTTTAAATTTCTTTGTTCCTACATAAATACATCTTTTAATTTTCAGGACACTCGATATATTTGATTTAAGGAATTAATACTATATTCCATGTCAGTTCAAAATATTTTGGGGAGAAGCATCAAATGTGAATCTTGCAATGGAGTTGATTTAATGAGTGTTTTTTTTTAAGTTGCATAAGTATATTTGCTTTACTTCTATTTACTCCTATGTAATTATTGATTAGTCTTTTAAGATGTTTGAAGGTTAGGTATAATTAATGTTAATGTCTTAAATTTGTGTCAAGTAAACTATGATGTCAATATTTTCTACCCAAACCTATCTCTCATTTACTCTTTGAAAAGCAAAAAAATCCCAAGCAAAACAAAATTATTGTGAATTATTTATATATTAGTTTTGGGGGTGGTGAGGGCGGATACCAGAAGGTGCTCAGGGTTTACCCCTGGCTCTGTGCTTGGGTTTACCCCTGTCTCTGCACTCGGGGATCATTTCTGGTGGGTTCCGGGAATCATTTGGGTGCTAGGAATCAAATCCACATCTGTCAGGTGCAAAGCAAACACTCTACCTATTGTACTATCTCTCTGGCATCTTATTCTGAATTTTTATTGTGTGTGCTTTATGTAGACTTTATAGTTAATTTCAAAGTTGAATTGGATTAAATATGTAGTTGCATGCAGCCAACCTGGGTTCGATTTCTCTGCTCCTCTCGGAGAGCCCGGCAAGCTACCAAAGAGTATCTCGCCTGCTCCTCTCGGAGAGCCTAGCAAGCTACCTGTGTCGTATATTGATATGCCAAAAAATGGAGACGTTACTGGTGCCCACTGGAGCAAATCAATGAGTGACAGTGACAGTGACAGTGATGTAGTAACAGTGTAAGAGAGAAAATTATAAATTTTATATAATTCTAATTTAACAGTGGGTAAGTTTTAGCTGGAGAAAAATATAGTAGCTTGGAGCCATGGTTTGGGGTTTTTTTGGTTTTTCTTTGAGTCACTGTGAGATAGAAAACTACAAAGCTGTTCATGCTCAGGTTTCAGTCATACAGTCTTCCAAAACTCATCCCCCAAGCCTGCTTCTATGGCATGCATCTCTCTCTCTCTCTCTCTCTCTCTCTCTCTCTCTCTCTCTCTCTCTCTCTCTCTCTCTCTCTCTCTCTCTCTCCCTCCCTCCTCCAACCCCCTTTTGGGCATTACTATTACTGTTTGCCATACATATACTGAGATGTTCCTTTATCTGATTTTAGCATGCAGGTCTTATCCAGAGTGATCATTTCTAACTATCATTGCCATAGTTGTTCCTTTTCTATCCCAACTGCCTTCTCTCTCAGCACCCAAGCTAGGCTTTCAACTTTGGATTATCCTCCTGCTCCTTTTTCTACTCTCCTTGGGTATTCTGTCACTGTCACTGACATCCCATTGTTCATCAAGGTGCTCGAGCGGGCACCAGTAATGTCTCCATTGTGAGACTTCTTGTTACTGTTTTTGACATATCAAATACACTACAGGCAGCTTGCCAGGCTCTGCCGTGTGGGCAAGATACTCTCAGTAGTTAGTCTCATAATTATTTTTTATGTCCCACAAATGAATGTGATCATTCTCTGTTTCTCCCTCTCCATCTAACTCATTTCACTCAGCATGATACCCTACATCTCCATTTATTTAGTGAGTTTTATGACTTCATTTTTCCTAACAGCTGCATAGTATTCCATTGTGTACATGTATCTTTCTTTGTCCTGTCCTCTGCTCTTGGGCAGTTGGGTTGTTTCCATAGTCTGTCTTTTGTGAATAGTACTGCAATGAACAAAGAAGTGCAGATGATATTTCTGCAGTGTGTTTTTGTGCCACCATGGTATATTCTCAGAAGTGGTATGCTGGGTCATATGGAAGCTAAATTTGTAGTTTTATTGAGTAGTTTGAGGTCATGTGAAGTTACTTCCTATAAACATTATAAGCAAACAGAGATTTGAGAAATTAAAGGTGCTGTTCGGTGATTAGAAAGGTGTAATTTCAGTGAGAACTACAGTGGTAAAGTAAAATATAAGACATACTAAATTCTGGAGAGCTTTCTATATTGTGATAAAGAATTTTATATTATCCCATTTAGTTTATGAAGAAATTAAGAATTTTTGTTGTAGTGATAACTTTTACAGTTTAAGACTGAATTACTGATGGGAAAAAATGAAAGCATCAGTATCATTTGGAGCAATTCAAAGCATTTTCATTTGCAGGTTCTAGGTCTCTGGAAACCTAGAGAATGGAAGGGAAGGGAGAAAGGAAGGGAAGAGTATCAAGATAGAACTACCAATCAAGAAATAACTACTACCTAAAAGACTATAAACTGTTAATAAAGACACATGCCGTTAGAATTTAGTTTCTATTTTACTCTTCTTTCTTAGCTACCAAGTTAGTAATGTGATAGGATTACGTGAAAAATTTGTGAAAATACTTCAGGGAATAGTTGAGAAGACAAGTGATCTTAAATCTGGATGCTAGATGATTTAGGAGACACTGTTTACATCTTAAGATACTGCAAAGTTTGTCCTTCAGGTTTGAATTTCACTCAATATAGAACTCCTAGAAGTTATCAACTACTTCTAGTCAGTGGTAAACTAACTTCCTTCCTCCCTCCCTCCTTCCCTTCCTCCTTCCCTCCCTCCCTCCTTCCTTCCTTCCTTCCTTCCTTCCTTCCTTCCTTCCTTCCTTCCTTCCTTCCTTCCTTCCTTCCTTCCTTCCTTCCTTCCTTCCTTCCTTCCTTCCTTCCTTCCTTCCTTCCTTCCTCCCTCCTTCCCATTCTCCCTCCCTCCCATTCTCCCTCCTTCCCATTCTCCCTCCCTCCCATTCTCCCTCCCTCCCATTCTCCCTCCCTCCCATTCTCCCTCCCTCCCAATCTCCCTCCCTCCCTTCTTGCCACATCCAGAAGTGCTCAGGACTTACTCCTAGATCTCTGTTCAGGGACCACTTCTGGGGTTTGGGGATCATCTGGGGTGCAAGGAAGTGAACCCAGATTGTCCATGTACAAGGCTAATATCATAATCCACTGTACTATCTCTCCAGCCCTAGTGGGGATAAAGCTTGAAACCATAATCAAGTGAGTCAAGGAATCAAAAGATAAAGTGAGAAAATAGCTGGAATAGAAAATGTCATGAAGGGAAAAAAAAAGGATAAAATGAACTTGTTAGTTAAGTGTGTGAATGTTAATTACTTTCCTGGTCCACATAAAAATAATTTGATGCCATTTAGGGGAGATTTTAGTGCAAAGCAAAAGCTTTGAGAGATTGTATTAATGACTTTTCTGTCTCTAATTTCCTGAATTTATTTGATTGATAGAATTTTGTAGAATTGATGGAATATTTGGAGCAGTGTTTGCAAATATAGTGGGGAAAAATGGTTGTGTAGGGTCCTCTAAGATGAAGGGCACAGGAAGGAGTTTTACAGAAGGAAAAAGGAATAAGTCATGTAGCTGATCTCAAAGTAGAGAATTTAAGAGTTTGTTGCATCAAAATTAAAGTGATCTAATTGAGTCTGACAGCTTTAGTATGGCTGTGCATTTTGATGTGTGGCAGTTATATCAGTTTATGTCTCCAAAACATAGAGCAAAAAAATCAAAATGTAAAAAGCATGGTAGAAAAATAAAAAAAAAGATTTACTTTGTCACCAAATTAAAAATGTAATATTTTACCTAAATTATTGTCTATTTCATTAATTTCAGACACCTTGAATATAAACTTTCTACTCTTTTGAATGTATGATTAACATAATTTTTGCTTAATTTGCTTATGTCTATTAATTATTTATTGGAATTACTTAATATCTTATTCACAATACAAAAAGAATGACCCTTCTGCCCTATAGAATAATTTAGATTCAAAATGTCCTAGTTATTAAAGACGTTTTTGGAAAAAAATTAAAAAATAAAATTATCAATTCTTAAAATGCATAAATGCATTTAGATTTTTTTAAAATATTGTTTTAGAGCTTATTTGGGTACCCTGTTTTTTCTTAGCTATTTATTTATAAAAATAAGATTTGTATCATTTAATAACTAGACATAGTTATTTGCTTTATTGCTTATTTGTAATTTAAATTTTATCACATTACAATTTTCAAATTTTGTAATAATGTCCAGTAGGATAGGTGTGCATGGAATACTCAAAGTATACACATTTTAAAATAGTACATTTTAAATGGCACATTGTGTCTTTTCAAACAAATATACCTGTGATTAAGACACAGACAATCTTTAGAAATTCTATTAAGTATTGTTTCTAAGAAGACTTACTTTTAAAGAGAACATTTAGACAAAACATTTAGAATCTTTGCTTATTAGTAACTTGCAAAAAAAAAGAATTCAATTTCTTTTGAGCTTGTAATTGTTTCTATGGAAAATTAAGGACCACCTGCCATGTAGAATTTTTGCAAGTATGAATGATGTAGAGGTACTTGCCAATATATTCATGAATAAGTGGGGGAAAAAAGAGGTTTTATATAGTAACACAAAACTTCAAATGGAGTTAATAAAAGACAAGGCTTTTCTTACTGTGTGGAAAGTTATCTTCTATATAGAAAGACCTCCTGAATGAAACATTTGTCCTCCCATTCCTTTTAATCTGCTCTGAAGTTCTGCCTGTTACCTCACTTGGCATAATGTGCCAATTTTATAAGGATAAAGAGAATTTTATCCTTTTTTCATTCCTTAGTTTCTTGTTGTAGCATTTCCTTGAATTTCTCAGTACCTGCTTGTTTTTAGCAGCTCTAATTTCAACCTATCACTTTCCTGGACTAAAGTAAAAACTGATATTCTCCTCTCCTTGATGGAGAAAATTCAAGAAACGCAATCCCAGTGAGAATGGTGCTTACTAATGGATATTTCTTTTCTAGGCATCGTAAAAAATTTCGTTTCTGTTTCAACTCTTTAATTGAGACTCTTGCTCTTAAAAAACAAAATGGTACAAAAAAAACTGGGTTAAAATGCCTGGTATCCTTGGAGGAATGCTTTTATGGTAGCATCTTACTTTTGTATCATATATTCTGAGAGATTATTTTCACAATTCCTTAAGAATCTGTGTCAAAGCAATTTTATTTTTTTCCATAAAGAAATAAGCTTGTCCATTGATGGCTTATAAATGATGTGCAAGAATTGCAAATAGTATAATAGTGTTTGTTTTTATGGTTATTGTTTGTTTGCTTTTCAATGTTTAGATGCTATTCTTGCTTTTTCTTTTGGGGGGTGTCATACCCAGCGATGTACAGTAGTTACTCCTGGCTCATGCACTCAGGAATTACTAGTGGTAGTGCTCCTATGACCATATGGGATACTGGGAATCAAACCCGGGTCAGCCGAGTGCAAGGCAAACGCCCTACCCATTGTGCTATCATTCCAGCCCAATTAGATGTTAATCTTATAGATTAGTTCAAACTAAATGGTATTAGCATTACTTTTGGGCCTAGGGGGCTGGGGACCTGGGTATTCCAGGCTTACTCCTAGCTCTGTGTTCAAGGATCACTACTGGCAAGGTCTTAGGACCATATGAGGTGCAGAGGATAAAACCTAGATGGGCCTTTTGCAAGGCAAGTGCCCTAACTGCTGTACTATTACTCCTAAAATGCTACTCACATTGAAATTTATTATTTAAGTGTGGCAAGACGCTTAAGTTTTTACAACTAATTTGGGTGCTTTATTTAGCTTAGGGATGTGCTGAAAACTAATATATGACCCCCAAAAAAGTTCTTATATTGAACTCAGTTTTAATCGAGTTCTTTCTATGAAGTACATTTATTCTAGTTCAACTTTTAAGCTCATGGGAAGAAGAACTAGTTAAAATCTAAGAGATCCAAATTTCAGAAATTCAATGTATGCTGTTTATTTATTTATAATAATTATATTCGAAGGCAAATTTTACTTATGGGTAATCATTGTGATTTCAAGAACTATTAAAAATGCTATTCTCATAGTTGAGGATTTTCATTCTGTTATTATTAGAGTGACCATATTTATTTGGATTATGGATTGTTTAACTGATTTCCATAAAAGCTTTTTTTCTTTCATTTTCCATGCTTTTTTTTTGCTTTCTAACTAACCATTTCTAACCTATATTCTATATATTTAACTTTTATAAGTTACCATGCTATTTTTACCTATTGTATTGAAAATTGAATTTTTATATGTGTAACTGGCATTCATTATTCACTAAGAAAAGTCATTGTAATGTTCCAAAATTGTATTGAAATGTGGTTTATTTTCATATTTCATGATAGAAAACTGACTGTTAGATTTTTTAAATCAAATTTAGAGCAGAAAATGGAGAAGCACCTTGTAGGATTAGTTTTTAAGTATAACTAAATGGAAAGAAATATTATGTTTTGGAGGAGAGCTAGTTCAACTTTTTTTCTTGTCTGGAATTAATGTACACTTAGAGTGAACTTGATTGAAGGCAAATTTGATTTTCATATTTGTTAAATATTTATATTCTGACCATACTTCCAACTAACTCAAGTGATAGATATTTTTAGCCTGGTCAATTCTAATAGATATCTTCTTTGTGCATTTATCGTATTATTATAACTGCCTACTCAGGATTTTATTCAACTCAGTTACATTCAGTAAAATAAGTTTATGTTTTTATTTTTGTTTCTATGTGGGTTGCTTAGCAAATCAACATGTACATTTGTGAAATGATTCAAAAATTATACTTGACTGTAATCAGGTGTCTGAGTGTGGTATTCACTCAACAGCACAAAAATTTGGCAGAGTTGTTGATGAATAAGGAACAAGAGAAACAACTGGATTTGGAATCTGAGACTGAATTACACACCCACTTTTACTCCCTAGACAAATTATAAATGGTAGTTAATTATCATTTTTGATCCACTACTCGCAGATGAAGAAATTTGATTTGCCATCCCTATTATATGAGATGTTGTGGGTTTATACTTAGCTGCACTTTAAATTGTACTTTCCAACATTTTAAATAAAATCTGCTGGTATGTTCTAGATTACTAGACATTTTTGGTATTTTTGTTTCTGTGACCACATTGGCTGTAAACTAGGGCTTACTTCTTGCTCTGCACTCAAGATTACTCTTGATGGGCTCAAGAGAACGTATAAGATGCTGGGAATCATATCTGGGTCAGCAGCATGAAGTGTACTACCTCTGTACTATTGTTCCATTGACTACTTATTATGTTTATGTCATTGGCTATTTAAAAATAAATATTAGCTAATGTATCATAAAAACTTGATTTTTCCTTCCAGAGATCTACTAAATAGCTAGTGCCATCCAAATGAATTCTTATCTTGTTGCACTCTTTATTGTCACCTTTCACCGGTGTTACTACAACCACCTTCTCTGTATTCTCATTTCCCACTTCTAACTAACTCATCTGTGAGGAGAGTATTTTCCCACTTCTAACTAACTCATCTGTGAGGAGAGTATGTCTTATTACCTTATTTCTGAAAATATTCTGGTTTAACTTGGGAAAAGGAAAAAAACAAAACAAAACGCCTGAACTCTCCCTGTGTCTTTTTCTGTTTTTATTGCTTGCTTTTCATTTTCATTTGCTTTTCATTTGTATTTACATTCCAGCACATAGACATTCTATTATTGTCACAAATATCCCTTGATATTTTGCCTTCGTACTCTTTGTTTGCTAGTGAATAATCTCTTTCCACTTTTCTTTGAATGTTTCTTACTTATTCTGTAGGTTTCAATTACACCACAGGAAATGCCACTTATTCATGTTCCTACCATGATCCCTTTTCATAACACATCATGCTCTATTAGCATCATTTGGCTTCCACTTAACTGAGAGATCTGTGATTTTAGGGACTGATGTGTGTTTGTCTTCACCACAATGGTACACTATAATTAATACCATAATAAGCACATATAACTACTAAAAAATGTTGAATTTGTGAATGACCTAATTCCTGTAGAGAAAATAATAAATAAGATGAGGCGTGATAGACACTGGACACTGGGTTCTAATAATCAGAGTTATAAAAGAATAATGACATCAATAACAAGTAAGTTTTAGCATACTCAGTGTCACATTGTGTATCCTAGAAAATTTAAATTTTAATTATTTTAAATTGATTAATTCTGTAGTAGATATAGAGGAAAGTAGAATTTTCAAGGTTTTTACTAAAGAAATGCCAAGATGGAGGAAGTCTTTTCTCCTTTTGAATTTTAATTTAGGATGGTCTTGTGCTTAAACTTTGGAATAGAGGTCAAAGACAAAAAATGGTGGTGGTAATGGTACTTTAGTTCTTTTGTCAGTTTGTATTATTTTTATTTTTTACTAGTTGTTTTTTTTTCCCCTCAGATTTTGAGCCACGCTTGATGGTGTTCACTGTTTCCCGTATCTCTCACTTCAGAATCACTTCTGGCTCTGGCAGTGCTTGATATGGGATCATATAGGGTGCTGGGGATCAAACTGGTCAGATGTATAAGAATAGCACCCTACTCGCTGTACTATCTCCCGGGTGAGGTCCTTGAACAGTTGCTTTTTAATTTAATTTATTTATTTTAGTATTATGCCATACTCAGCTGTGCTCAGGGCTTATTCCTGGATCTGTGTTCAGGCATCACTCCTGGCAGAGCTCAGTGGACAATATGTGGTGCTGGGAATTGAACCAGGTATCGTGGCATGTAAGACAAGCTCCCTACCTACTGCACTATTTCTCTGGCCCCAAAAAGAAATATTATTTTTTTATATCTTAGGTTTTTGGACTTAGGCCACACCCATGGTGCTTGGGACTTACTTTTGGCTCTGTGCTCAGGAATCATTCCTGGAGGAGCAAGGGGAAGGGGGGACCCTACAGGGTACCATGCGTAAAATCTGAGTCAGCTACATGCAAGGCAATCATCCAGTGCTGTACTGTGTTTCTGGCTCTGTGGTTGCTTTTAAAATGTGATCAATTTTTTTATAAATAACTTCGAAATTTGATGAAAAACAGCTTATAAATGGGAAGTCTAAATTTTGTTACAAATTTATAGTTTTAAAAAACAATGTAGTCATAACCTTTTTACAAAGTATAAAACAGGATTTCATTAATAAGAAAATATCTAGATATCAGAGGTAAAAACGAAACATGTTTATAATAAAGGATGCTCAGCTAGCATGCTATTGACATTTCCTACCAGGTAATTCTTTGTTTTGAAGAGTCCGAAAAGAGGGTTAGCAGCATCTTTATGGTATACCTACAGGATGCTGGTGACATCACCCTTCTTCCAGATAGGATGATCAAAACTGTCTGCAGATACTGCAAAACAGTTTTAGTAGAAATAACTATTTCACTAGAGAAGTATTACATTGGGGAATTATAAATTACATACCTATGCTATAGATGGAAAGTTGTATAATGTATTGAAGCCTCTTAATTCTCTTATAGGTTATTTATACATCTTTATGAAGTGATTATCTTTAAAATGAAAAGAATCAATATGACTGATCTGATATTACTTGGAATATGGAAATGGCCATTATAACTTGTGTCTGTCTGAATCTTTGGCCTAGAACCAGAAATTGAAGAGTTTAAAAGCTTCTCTACATTCTCAAATTTGGGCTTCAGTTGTAGGATGTGAGCTTATGTATATACTCTTTATTTTTGTTTACATGTGTTTGTTTATGACAGTGAATAGTGTTTATTTTAAAATAGATGGACATACATATCCAGAGAAACAAGTGCATCTATTACTAAATGGAATACATTATAAATACTACTAAATATTATTATTATTATAAATCATCCTCATCATCATCCCGTTGATTGTTGAATTTCTCGAGTGGTCTCAGTAATGTCTACATTTTTCCTAGCTGTAAGATTTTAGAAGCCTCTTTTGACTCGTCCTTCCCAATGGTGCCACATTGGAGGATCTTTCAGGATCAGGCAATGAGACCCATCATTGTTAGTGGTTTTGGCATATGAATACTCCACAGGGAGCTTGCCAGGCTCTCCCATGCGGGCAGGAAACTCTCTGTAGCTTGCCAGGTTCTCAGAGAGGGAGAACTAGGCTATAAACTTCTGGGAGCTTGGTTTTATAATCTCTGGATGTTGGCCATTGATGGAATTACACAGCACCGGGGGCAGTTTCTGGGTGTGACCGCCTAGCTACTGGAAAATGGGGGATCTGGGAAGAAGAGGCCCAGTCCCAATCCGAGCAAGCTCGGAGCTCTCAGCCCCTGGTCCTGCACACCTGGGTTCCTCTGCTGGTTCCTTCATGCATGAAGCTCGTCCGAATGTGTGGAGAGGGGCCTTGAGCATGGCTGTGGCTGGGTTCCGGAGGTCTTTAGCTCGGGGGCTCTGTTCGGGGCAGGGACGGGAAATCAACCCACCCCCTCCGAAGGGCCCCAGTAAAGCAGTCAGGTTCAGGGGCAAGAGATAAGAGACTCTGCTTTGCTTTCTTCGGGAACTTGTTTTTATAGTCTCTGGATGTTGGCCATTGATGGGATTACACAGCGCCGAGGTGGGGAGCAGTTTCTGGGTGTGACTGCCTAGCTACTGGAAAATGGGGGATCTGGCGGAAAATTATAACAGTACTATTATAAATACTGTTAAGAATACACATTACTTATACTATATCCTATTTTCTTTTTTATTTAAACTATTCATGGAATTCCTAAGTTGAAATTTTCAGATTTAAGTTGCATAATATTTAATAATTATGTTGTTAAAACCATTGTTAGTGAAAATATTGGAGAATATTCCAGATAAATTTGTATATTTTGGATGATGCACAATTACTTTAATAATAATAGTAAAATATTTATTATATTAATATAATAATAATAGAATGAACCCAGGTGCTGGAGAGATTATGCAACAGGTAGGGTGCTTGTTTTGCACATACTAGATTCCTAACACTCAATGCCATACCTGAAGCATCACCAGTGGTTATCCCTGAACTTAGAGCCAGGAGCAGGCCCTAACAAGATCTGGGTGGGGCCCAATTAGAAAAATAAGCAAACAAAAGTAATTACCATATTTACTTGACAAAATAATCTAACATATGCTAGTTGTTTTTGAAAATCCTCTAATTTAGTATTCATAACATTTAGAAAGTACTGTTACTTGTCCTATATGACACATAACTATGGAACTACAACAGTTTCTTTTCTGGTTTCCTAGAGGTAGGTTTAGCATTTGAACGCAGAATTTATATTCAAAGTGTCTGTCTCCATAATCTACGTGCCTTCTTAAAAACATACTGTCAATTGTTTCATACACTTAAGTGGTTATTGTATATTGAATATTGGTTATTGGATATTCACAGATACATAGAATGTGAAAACAAAACATAAGTGGTAAAAATGTCTGAGTCAGCCATGGCATTCAGAAAGAGACTCCAAAGGACTAAACTCCTGTGAACTATAATTAACATTTTTGTATTTAATTTCAAGAATACCTTTATAATTGTAAAATATTAATTATGTCACAAAAGGCAATAATTATTTCTTAAGATTTAATTATATAATTAAGTAATTAGAGCAATGAAAAGAATGAAGAGAAACTCAGTTGCCTAAATCAGAGGTCAAATATTTATTTCAGGAAGTTCAACACCATGCAACTTATTCCTTTATATAAATATTTCCATACTTAAACTTAAGAGAGTGCTAATTTGTCACTGTTTGACCACACTAAGACAAATTAGTACTCTTCAAAGTAAGATAATGAAGAATGTAATGTCAAAATTAAAAAGACAATATTGTTTTATTGCTGCCATTCCATCAGTGTGTTGAATAAAGGAAATAGAATTTTACGGTTTTATTTTTGGCATGGTTTCTTGCTCTGTTAAGTACTGAAAGGAGTTGTTTAGAGGTAGGGGTGAAGTCCAGTAGTTGAGCACATGCCTTGTTTGTATAAGATCCTGTGTTCTGCTCCCTGGAAATCTCCACTAAAAAGTTATTCAATACTGAAGTTTAACTGCTGTGACTGGAGTGATATTATAATGGGTAAGATTCTTCCTTGCTTGTGCTGACCTGGATTCTCTCCCGAGTATTTCATGTGCTCCTCTGAGCACCACCTGGAGTAATTCCTGAGTATAGAGACAAGAGTAACCCCTGGGCATCAATAGGTGTGACCCACCTCCTCCCACCCCCCAAAAGAAACACAGTTAAAAGTTTAAGTGTAAGATTTACAGTATAGAAAAATTCCCAAACTGTATTATACTTGATACAAACTTCTTATTTTGAGTATATTCCTGAAGAACAAGTTATATTTCTATTTGGATTTTTAAATATAAAATTATTTTCTTTTGATTTCTCTTTTTAACTATTAATATGAATTATTAGAAAATTTCTCATATTAAATAAATTATATTGAGTTTATGTTTTTATAAAATTGACATTTTATAAAGCAAGTTAAATAAATTATATCCTTTTTAGATTAACAAAATGAAATGAAGAAAATATTCTTCTGTTTATTCAAAATTTGAATTAGACTAAACTTCACTTTTGTCAGAATGCAGACATATTTTATTATCTTGTTATATAGCATGACTAAATACTTAGTTTGAGGGCCACTCCCAGTTATCCTTCTCAGGATTATTCTGGCAGTGCTAACGGGTCCGTATATGGTGCTGGGGAATGAGCCTTGCTCAACTGGATTACCCTCTGTACTATCTCTCTGGTCCCCCAAATGAAGAATTTTTATAGAAAATATAAGCAGCCTAATCTAGAAAAGTACAGCCTGTAGAGCGCTTGCCTTGTATACTGCTGGCCTGGGTACCATTCCTTATATGGGCCCCTGTGCCCCTCCAGAAGTGATCCCTGAGCTCAGATCCAGGAGTAATCCCTGAGCACCACCTGGTGTTGTTGCCACCTGCTCCAGTTCAGGATTTTGCAAACTTATTTTTCCTATTGTTCCCTCTGGAGGAGTGGGAGAAATCACTCTACATTTTCCTGGAAATCAGCCTTCTCCAAGAGAACACATAGATGATTCTCTAATTACTCATAGGATAGTACTACCCCCTGCATCCACCAATACCTCATGGGAAACAGTGCTCAAAATCATAATCTATATATTTTAAATTACTTATATTATTCCTATCACTTGTCATCCTGCTGCTCATCGATTTGCTTGAGTGGGCACCAGTAACGTCTTCATTCATCCCTGACATGTGCTAGTGT
This sequence comes from Sorex araneus, assembly GCF_027595985.1. Lineage (NCBI taxonomy): Eukaryota > Metazoa > Chordata > Mammalia > Eulipotyphla > Soricidae > Sorex > Sorex araneus. Next base: position 120,091,472 of record NC_073305.1, on the reverse strand, counting down.
AGCCCAATGGCGCTTGCTTGCTCCAGAAACATGAAGAGCCTCAAACCATTTATTCAGTGTCTTGACAGAGAAGTCTGACCATCTCGTTGTGGGTGGCCAGTACTTCTTTTGACGTCCCGTCCCATGGAATCCAGTTGGTAATGGCTCTGGTCCAACAGTTTATCTCCAAATCACATTATGTGTCCAGCCCATCTGATTTTCTTGGAAAACAAGGCAAGGTCCCTGATCCTTGATCGTCAATGGAGGTGGGAACTTTGGATTCCTTCTCTCATTTGAATGAAACATAATACTCCAAGCATAGTTCTTTTGATTCCTCTTTGGGAAACCCAAATAGCATTCCCATATATTATAAATAAGAAAGAATGCATTTTGAGAATTCTATGTTATCCACAAAATTTGGCTTTATTTTGAAAGTTAATGTAAGAACTTATTAACAATTTGTGACACAGATGCCACAGCTATGCTGGTATGTGAATTTACTAGACTATCCTGTTTTTCATGGGCTGGAGTGATAGCACAGCCGTAAGGTGTTCGCCTTTCATGCAGCTGACCCGTGTTCGATTCCTCCGCCCCTCTCAGAGAGCCCAGCAAGCTACCAAGAGTATTGTGCCTGCACGGCAGAGCCTGGCAAGCTACCTGTGGCGTATTCAATATGCCAAAACCAGTAACAATAAGTTTCACGATGAGAGACATTACTGGTGCCTACTCGAACACATCGATGAGCAATGGGATGACGGTGATCCTGTTTTTCATATGTAAAATAGATTATTTCTCTGGCCATATGAAATAGCAATATGGCTGTTAGAGCTATAAATATAGAATGCACTAGTACTCAATTCATTTCAGGAGTGAACAAAAATCATTTAAAAATTTGAACAAATAGCATACTAGTTTGTTGGAAATTATATAAAGCATAGATGTAATGAAGAAAATGAAGAGCAATGAAACTTACTTTGATAAAAAATGTTTTTACAAATTGTAGAAAATATTTTACAACACAATCTTTTAGTATGATGAGAAAATAAAGTATCTTCAAAACTTATAATTATCTTCAACATCTTGGAAGACTGATTCATCTTGTGATCTTTCACTCAAATGACTACTTATTGACACTACTAAATAATTTAGGGGACTGGAAAGATAGTAGAGCAGGTAGGTCATTTGCCTTGCATGCAGCTAGCCTGGGTTCAATTCCTGATATGCCATATGGTCCCCTGAGTACAGCCACAAGAGATCTCTGAGTGCAGTCTGGAATAATCCTTGAGCATCATTTAATGTGGCCCCCAAACAAACAGACAAAAGTTAAATAGTAAAGGAATAGATAAGACATTTTGGGCTCCTGTTTTACAGCTATTGGTATTTGACAAAAATCATCCTTGACTCTTGTCATCCCTGAGTATGGAGTTCATTGTAATGAAATGATATGTGAAAGGTACATGGAAGCTTAAGGATCAGATTTATTTGTTGCTGCCCATCTTCTCACAAAGGTGTTATTTTCCCTATAATTTTTTTTTTTTTTTGTGGGTGGAGTGCCTCCAACAAGTGGTCTGGGTCCAGTTGATCTGGGGTCCAATCCGAGTGATACCCAAATGAACCAAGTCTGCTCCGGTGCTTAGACTCAACAGTGCTTCATTGCTTAGGTCCTGCCATGCTGGGGACCACCCAGGCTCCCTTTGCAATGCTCACAATGCTAATGAGGTTTTCAGCACTGCCCCAGGGGTGCTCAGGGGCCTATCTTTTGTTGAATAATTTCCCTGAAGGATAATTCAACATAAAGATGGGGGGTATCTATTCTGTAATTATTGTCTGATCCATTGTAACTGGTATCCCTCTGTGGTGGTATGTCTGCATAATCTTTCATCTGCTTTCTTTTGTATGTTCTTTGCTCTTTAATTCAAGTATCATCTTTGGGCATTCTTTCCTTTTCACTTGTGTTTTGCTTGTTATAAATTCATATTTTCAAAACTCTATGGTGGTTTTGAGATACTCTGATTCTAATTAATTAGACTTAGTATAATATTTCTCCGTATGCATTTATACTTAATGTAAAACTAGAACAATTACTCTATTGTAGTGTGTTCTTTTCTGTAAAACAGCTTTCAGCAGAGGTCTAGTAATAGTATGCAGGTAAGATGCTTAGTCATGTATGTAGCTAACTCAAGTTCTATCCCGGCACCATATGTGGTATCTTGAGACCTCCAGGAGAGATCTCTGAGTGCAAAGCAAAGACTAAAATATTGAGCACAGTAACATGGGCCCCAAAACCAAAATAAAAGCATTCAAAATTAAAAAACAAACTTTCAGAAAGAAATTTATTTCTAAAATATATTAATAAACAATATTTTTCTTTGTCACAAAAATATCAGTCTTATAAATTTCCCACTTATTTCTGATAAAAATATTTGATCCTTTATTTTTGAGTCCAGTGATCTGCAAATCTTCAGTTTCCAGTATTTTTTTTTTTTTTTACTTTTTGGGTCACACCCGGTTTTGCACATGAACAGGGGTTACTCCTGCTCTGCACTCAGGAATTACTCCTGGCGGTGCTCAGGGAACCGTATGGGATGCTGGGGATCATACCCGGGTCAGCCGCATGCAAGGCAAACACTCTACCCGCTGTGCTATTGCTCCAGCCCCAGCTTCCATTTTCTAATCCTACTCTTATTAAGGCAAAAATAAAAAGGCACTTAATAAGTGCCTTTGCATTATATTCAGTTTTCCTTTTCTATTTAAGTTTTAATTTGAAAAAAAGTGAAGTAGCACACAGGTATTAGAATACATTTATGTATATATGCACACACATATTATATATATATATATATATATATATATATATATTGACTGGAGCGATAGCACAAGCGGGTAGGCCATTTGCCTTACACGTGGCCGACCTGGTTTGATTCAGTTTGATTCCTCTGTCCCTCTCAGAGAGCCTGGCAAGCTACTGAGAGTATCCCGCCTGCACAGCAAAGCCTGGCAAGCTACTATGGCATATTCAATATGGCAAAAACAGTAGCAAGTCTCACAATGGAGACGTTACTGGAGCCCACTCGAGCAAATCCATGAGCAATAGGATGACAGTGCTACAGTGCTACCTTCCTACAAAATAATATATGGAATTAATTTATCTTAAAAATATATTAAACTCATTTATGAATGTGACAACTATGCAAGCAGAAAGATATGGGTATATATATATATATATACATATTTATATGTGTGTGTGTTTATGCTTCTAACAAAGAAAACAAAGGTCTAATGCCTATTGTAGCACTGCCCTCCCATTGTTCATCAATTTGCTTGAGCAGTCACCAGTAACGTCTCCATTGTGTGACTTGTTGTTACTGTTTTTGGCATATCGAATATGCCACGGGAGCTTGCCAGGCTCTGCCAGGTGAGCAGGCAGGATACTCTTGGTAGCTTGCCAGGCTCTCCAAGATGAATGAAGGAATCGAACTCGGGTCAGCTTCATGAAAGGCAAATGTCCTACCCGCTGTGTTATAGCTCCTTAAATGAATTATTTTGTTTACTGTACAGTAATTGTTTATTAAGAATAAAAGTCAGATGAAGAAGCTAAACTCATTTTTCATAGTGTAATATTTTTGATGTGTGCATTTTCCAATGGATATATAATATTTCATTTTAATAGTGGTTCGTTTCCAGTTTACCAATAGAAATGAAAGTATTAAATACACTGTAAATATGGCAATTCGAGATTATTCTAGAAATTTGAGTAATCCTATGTTTTTGAGTTTAGGTTGTTATATATAGTTCAAGAAAAAATAGTTTTCTTAAAACAATATAGAGGAGGTGTAATTTTTGCTTTGTCTTGATAATGACCCAAACCTTCAAGTTTTGTTATGATTTGTGATTTACAACTTAGTTGTTTTCTTTTACTTGGATATTACCATTACTGTGTTCAAAGAAGGAGTCTAATTATGCTCTTAAAAATGTTTTGCTTTCATTCATGAGTTGTTTATTTAACTTTGTTAAGAAATCTCATGGGCTGGAGCGATAGCACAGTGGTTGGGTGTTCGCCTTTCATCCTGTTCGATTCCTACGCCCCTCTTGGAGAGCCCAGCAAGCTACCGAGAGTACCAAGCCCGAGAGGCAGAGCCTGGCAAGCTACCCGAGCATATTGGATATGCCAAAAACAGTAACAATAAGTTTCTCAATGAGAGACGTTACTGGCGCTCGCTCAAACAAATCAATGAGCAATGGGATGACAGTGACAGTGAAGAAATCTCATAGTCATGATAGAAGTCATCTATAGTGTAAATCCATGCATAGCTGTACATATTTCTTCCTGTTTAGCACAAGGACCCCCGTATGAATGAGATCCGCACTCTATAATCTCTTAACTCATTCAGTGAAGACTCTGCTTTACTCTGCTTTGAAGGAGTCACTTCATTCCCATATTTTTTTCCTCCTCAAGATTTTATTATTGAATCACTGTGAGAGACACCTCTACAAAGCTGTTCATGATTAGGTTTTAGTCATATGGTGTTCCAACACCCATCTCTCTAACAGTGTAAGTTTCCCAGACCAATTTCTCCAGTTTCCCTCCTATCATCCACCAATCCCCAGTCAGCTTCTATGGCAGGCTCTTTCCTTCTTTCTCTTTCTCTCTCTTTCTCTCTCTTTCTCTCTCCTTTGATTTTTATTACTAATAAAAATTTACTGTCAGTGATTTAACCTTTGGTAAATGAGATGCTTTTACTGGATCTATAATGTGATATGATGAGTAAAGATTCTTCAAGAAATATAGATTAACTTCCTGTTAGGTACTATACATGATGCTAAATTTTGAGATCCATGGATCTGTATGTATTATAATCCTTGCTCTTGAGGAGCATACAGTGAGACCGAGGAGGAACACACGCATGAAGAAATAAAACAATGCTAATACCGAAATTGTGGTATGTGATTCTTAACTATATGTACGTTTTCTGTAGTAGCATTAGGATGTCAGGAAACATGAAGGAGATAAAGATTTTCATATTTATGACAATAAGTTATATATTTATTTATTTATTATGATGAGTTATTTTTTTAATTTTTTTAATTTAATTTAATTTTTTAAATTTATTTATTTTTAATTAGAGAATCAACGTGAGGGTACAGTTACAGATTTATACACTTTTGTGCTTATACTTCCCTCATACAAAATTCGGGAACCCATCCCTTCACCAGTGCCCATTCTCCACCACCAGTAAACCCAGCGTCCCTCCCACCCTCCCCAATCCCATCTCCCCCCCCACCCCACCCTGCCACTGTGGCAGGGCATTCCCTTCTGTTCTCTCTCTCTATTCAGCTTCTAGGGCCCGCAATAAAGGTGTTGAGTGGCCACTGTGCTCAGTCTCTAGTCATCATTAAGCCCACAACTCCCTTCCCCCAAATGGCCTTCAACTACATTATAGTTGGTGATCCCTTCTCTGAGTTGCCCTTTCCCCAGAATGTGAGGCCAGCCTCGAAGCCATGGAGTCAACCTCCTGGTACTTATTTCTACAGTTCTTGGGTGTTAGTCTCCCACTCTGTTATTCTATATACCATAGATGAGTGCAATCTTTCTATGTCTGTCTCTCTCTTTCTGACTCATTTCACTCAGCATGAAACTTTTCATGCCCATCCACTTAACTACAAAATTCATGACCTCCTTTTTTCTATCAGCTGCATAGTATTCCATTGTATAGATGTACCAAAGTTTCCTCAACCAGTCATCCGTTCTGGGGCATTTGGGTTTTTTCCAGATTCTGGCTATTGTAAACAGTGCTGCGATGAACATACATGTGCAGATGTCATTTCGATTATACTTTTTTGCCTCTCTAGGATATATTCCCAGCAGTGGTATTGCAGGGTCAAATGGGAGCTCAATATCTAATTTTTTGAGAATCGTCCATATTGTTTTCCAGAAGGTCTGAACCAGTTGGCATTCCCACCAGCAGTGAAGAAGCGTCCCTTTTTCCCCACATCCTCTCCAACACCGGTTGCTTTTGCTCTTTTGGATGTGTGCTAGTCTCTGTGGTGTGAGGTGGTATCTCGTGGTTCTTTTGATCTGCATCTCTCTGATGATTAGTGATGTAGAGCACTTTTTCATGTGCCTTTTGGCCATTTGTATCTCTTCCTTTGGAAAGTTTCTGTTCATTTCTTCGCCCCATTTTTTGATGGGGTTGAATGTTTTCTTCTTGTAGAGTTCAACCAGTGCTTTATATACCATTGATATCAACCCCTTATCTGATGGGTATTGTGTAAATATCCTTTCCCATTCTGTGGACAGTCTTTGTATTCTGGTCACTGTATCTTTTGCGGTGCAGAAGCTTCTTAGTTTAATGTAGTCCCATTTGTTGATCTCTGTTTTTACTAGATTGCTTAGTTCCGTGTGACCTTTGAAGATACCTTTATCTTCAATATCATGGAGGATTTTGCCGACCTTGTCTTCAATGTACCTTATGGTTTGTGGTCTAATGTTGAGGTCTTTAATCCATTTTGATCTGACTTTTGTGCATGGTGTCAGGTCAAGGTCTAAACCCATTTTTTTGCATGTGGTTGTCCAGTTGTGCCAGCACCATTTGTTAAAGAGGCTTTCCTTGCTCCATTTCACATCTCTTGCTCCCTTATCAAAGATTAGATGATCATACATTTGGAGTTGTGTGTAGGGATATTCCACCCTGTTCCATTGGTCTACAGCTCTACCTTTGTTCCAGTACCATGCTGTTTTAATTGTTATTGCTTTGTAGTAAAGTTTGAGGTTGGGGAGGGTGATGCCTCCCATTGTCTTTTTCCCAAGAATTGCTTTAGCTATCCTTGGACGTTTGTTATTCCATATGAATTTTAGGATCGCTTGATCCATTTCTTTGAAGAATGTCATGGGTATCCTTATAGGGATCGCATTGAATCTGTATAATGCTTTAGGGAGTATTGCCATTTTGACAACATTGATTCTCCCTATCCACGAACAGGGTATATGTTTCTATTTCCTCATGTCCTCTTTGATTTCATGGAGTAGCGTTTTGTAGTTTTCTTTGTAGAGGTCTTTTACTTCCTTGGTTAAGCTGATTCCGAGGTACTTGATTTTCTGGGTCACGATTGTGAATGGGATTGCTTTTTTCATGTCCCTTTCCTCTGCCTCATTTTTGCATATATGAAGGCCATGGATTTTTGGGTATTGATTTTGTAGCCTGCAACTTTACTGTATAAGTCTATTGTTTCTAAGAGTTTCTTAGTAGAGGCTTTAGGCTTCTCTAGATATAGTATCATATCGTCTGCAAATAGTGAGACTTTGATTTCTTCCTTTCCTATCTGGATGCCCTTAATCTCTTTTTCTTGTCTAATAGCTATCACAAGTACTTCCAGTACTATATTGAAGAGGAGTGGTGAGAGTGGGCATCCTTGTCTTGTGCCTGATCTCAGAGGAAAGGCCCTTAGTTTTTCCCCGTTGAGGATAATGCTTGCCGTAGGCTTGTGATAGATGGCTTCGACTATCTTGAGGAAAGTTCCTCCAAATGCCATTTTGGCGAGGGTTTTCATCATGAAAGGATGTTAGATCTTGTCAAATGCTTTCTCTGCATCTATTGATATGATCATATGGTTTTAATCTTTACTTTTGTTGATATGCTGGATTATGTTGATTGATTTCCGAATGTTAAACCATCCTTGCATCCCCGGGATGAATCCCACTTAGTCGTGATGTATGATCTTTTTGATGAGTTGTTGGATCCTATTTGCTAGTATTTTGTTGAGGATCTTCGCATCGGTGTTCATCAGGGAAATTGGTCTGTAATTTTCTTTCTTAGTGGTGTCTTTGTTTGCTTTTGGTATTAGGGAGATATGTGCTTCATAGAAACTGTTTGGGAGAGTTCCTGTTTTTTCAATTTCCTGGAAAAGTTTGAGGAAAACAGGCAATAGGTCTTCTTTAAATGTTTGGAAGAATTCGCCAGTGAAACCATCTGGGCCTGGGCTTTTGTTTTTGGGGAGGTTTTTGATTACAGTTTCAATTTCCTTAACATTGATGGGTCTATTCAGGTATTCCAGGTCTTCTTTCTTCAGTGTTGGGAGATTGTAGGAATCAAGGAATCCATCCATTTCTTTTAGGTTCTCCTTTTTTGTGGCGTAAAGACCTTCAAAGTAGTCTCTAATGATCTTTTGAATCTCACTGGTTTCTGTTATGATGTCCCCCTTTTCATTTCTGATTCGATTTATTAGAGTTTTCTCTCTTTCTTTCTATGTGAGTCTTGCTAGTGGTTTATCAATCTTATTTATTTTCTCAAAGAACCAACTCTTTGTTTCATTGATCTTTCGGATTGTTTTTTTTGGTTTCGATGTCATTAATTTCTGCTCTAATTTTTATTATTTCTTTCCTTCGGTCTGGTTAGGGTTCAATTTTCTGGTCCTTTTCAAAGGTCTTGAGTCGTGAAGTCAAGCTATCTATGTGGGCCCTTTCTTCCTTCCTGAGGAATGCTTGGAGAGCTATAAATTTTCCCCTTAACACGGCTTTAGCTGCGTCCCATAGGATTTGGTAGCTCGTGTCTTCATTCTCATTTGTTTCTAAGTATTTTTTGATTTCTTCCTTGATTTCCTTCCTGATCCACTCATTGTTCAACATTGAATTGTTTAATTTCCAGGTGTTTGATTTGATTTTCCGTATTTGTGAGTGGTTATCTTCTATCTTCAGCGCATCGTGGTCTGAAAAGATGGTTGATACAATTTCTATTTTTCCGATTCTATTGAGGTATGTTCTGGGGCCCAGTACATGGTCTATTTTGGAAAATGTTCCCTGTGCACTGGAAAAGAATGTGTATTCTTTCTTTTTGGGGTGTAAGGCCCTGTATAGGTCTGTTAGGCCTCTCTCTTCAATTTCTTCTTTCAGAGTCAGTGTTTCCTTGTTGAGTTTTGTTCTTGTGGATCTATCTAGAGGCGATAAGGCAGTATTGAAATCTCCGACTACAATTGTGCTGTTAGTGATGTCCTCTTTGAAGTCTGTTAGGAGTTGTTTTAAATATTTAACCGGTCGTTCGTTAGGAGCGTATACATTTAAGAGTGTGATTTCTTCCTGTTGTACATATCCCTTCATAAACAGAAAATGACCTTCGCTGTCCCTTTTGATCTTTTTCATCCTGAAATCTATGTTATCGGATACCAGGATAGCCACTCCAGCTTTTTTAAGGGGGTTGTTTGCTTGCAGGATTGTTTTCCATCCTTTGACTTTGAGTCTATGTTTACTCTGTTTGTTCAGGTGTGTTTCTTGCAGGCAACAGAATGTTGGGTTGAATTTCCGGATCCATTTAGCCACTCTGTGTCTCTTGATAGGTGCACTTAGGCCATTGACATTGATAGAGATTATTGTGATGGGGTTTTGTGTCATCTTTCTGTGGGATTTGTTGTTCTTATGGGGCTCCTCCTTGTCTTACAGTAGCCCCTATAGACCTTCTTTCAGGATTGGTTTTGAGTCTATGAAGTTCCTGAGCTGTTGTTTATCCAAGAATTAGTATATGGTTCCTTCGAGTTTGAGTGAGAGTTTAGCCGGATAAAGTATTCTTGGTGAGGCATTCATTTCGTTGAGTTTTTTCACTATGTCCTACCATTGTCTTCAGGCTCGGAGGGTTTCTTCTGACAGATCGACTGTAAATCTGAGGGGTGCTCCTTTGTATGTGATTTCCTTCTTTCACCTTGCTGCTTGCAGAATTGTGTCTCTATCCATGGTATCCGTCATTCTGACTATGATATGCCTTGGGGTCTTTTTATTCGGGTCTCTTTTTGCTGGTACTCTTCGGACTCCTTGTATCTGGATGCCTGCCTTCTCTAGCTCTGGGAATTTCTTAGCAATGATGTCTTTGACTGTGTTTTTTTCATTGGGGTTACTTCCCTGTGGTTCTGGTACTCCAATGATTCTTATGTTGTTCCTCTTGAAGTCATCCCCCAGGGCTCTGATTCGCTCTATAGCCATTTTGAGGTCTTTGGCCATGATTTGTTGTTGTCTATAAGTTTTCTGCAGCTCATCTTCCAGGTCGCTGATTCTGTCATCGGCTGTAGTCATTCTACTGTTGAGGGCATCTAGTGAGATTTTTATTTCATCTACCGATTCCTTTATTTGTGAGACTTCCGTTCGAAGGTTTGAAATTTCGGCTCTCATTTCTTCCTGGATTTTCTTGGTAGACCGTTCCAGCGCTTCATTCATCTCCTCCCTTAATTTATTGGATGTCTGTTCCATAGTTGCTTGGAGTAGGTCGACTCTCCTCCAGATTTCCTCTCTGAATTGTTTATCTGAGAGGTCGTAGATGTGAGTAGCCCCTGTCGATGTTTCTGGTATCTTTTCTTCCCCCTCTTTTCGCGGAGGAGATTTCCGCTGCTTCTTCATATTGTTATGGAAGTATAGAGTTGCAACTTTGTAGTTATTTATTCCTATTCCTTCTTGTGGGAAGAAGGGGCTCCGATTGTGCTAAACTTCCCTTATTCACTGACAGCTTTTATAGTGTCAGACTAAGCTAATGGCTATTTTGCGTAAGTGTTTGAGATCGCAAAAGTGAATTTTCAAAGAAATACACAGTACCGATTGACCTGAGGTATCAAAGAATAACTGAGGCCGCCGCTCCGACCTTAGGCCACGCCCACTTTGAGACCACGCCCACTAAGACACAGGCCACGCCCCCAGTGCCTTCCTGTTGAGGGGGTTAACGGGAGGGCGTGGCCGAGGGATGGTCCTCGTACCTGAAGGACATGCACAGTTACAAAGCCGGTTTGGGAGACGGGGTGCACGGGGCGGGCGGGGAGCGGCTTCAGAAACTCGGGGGACGCAGACGGCGGTGGGAAGCAGGGGACGGGAAGGCGTGCTGATGAGTTATTTTTAAATTACTGGATTAATCCTGATAAAGTGACTTTGACATATTTTAATATAATAATTTATAATGACTTTTATAAAACTATATTGAGTGGAATTCTAGTACTTATCCACACTATATATTTTTTTGCCAGTAATCTGAGTATAAATTCCAGGTGATATAGAAAGAGCTATATAATATGATTTGCTTGGTGTGGAGATAAAAGTTAATGAACTTATTTTCTTTTATTAAAGAAATCAAAGTATGAGATTCTAGTTAAAAACTTTTGCTACCTTTTTGAAACTAATAATCCTACTAACATCAAAATATATGTATGCCTAAATGTTTATAAACATATCATGTGAATGTGTATTTATATGTTTGCTTTGATAGCTCCATTTTTTTAAAACTTTTTATTAAATTACCATGTGGAAAGTTAAAAAGTTCTCAGGTTTATGTCTCAGTTATACAATATTCAAACACCCATCCCTTCACCAGTGCCCATATTCCACCACCAAAAACCCCAGTATACCCCCCGCCCCCACCCCCTACCCCCTACTGTATAACTAATGAATTTCACTTCATTTTCTCTTTACCTTGATTACATTCCATAATTCAACACAAAACTCACTATAGTTTTTGGAGTTTCCACCCAAGAGAGACAGACCTACTACCAAGGAAGCATTTGATAATTAGTTTTCCATTGCTGGAAATGAAGACATATGTAGCCCCACTGCTACAAGTACATAACTCTCTCTTTTTTTTTCCTTTTTCCTTTTCCCTTATTTTTTTCCCCCTCATCCCCCTTCCCGTGCATCATAGTATGGTGTACGCCACGCCGCGTCGGCAGCGTGGGGCTTTTGCTTAGTTCACAGTCCAGAGAGGTGGCTGCTACATTAATCACCTTCAATATTTCAACAAAAACTTACTGTTATTATTTGGAGTTTCCCCCCCCAAGTCAGACCTGTTCAGAAGGAACCGTTTCACATTGCTGACAATTATAAATGTTAAGTTGCGTGGTTTTTGATTTCTATATAAAGTCCAGGGAAAATTCTGCCAGAAATTGCATAGCCCAGCTCACAGTCCTAGTGCACTGCTGTAAGATGTCTCTGGTATCAAAGTCTTTAGGCGCAGAGGGTCCGCTTCATGCTCAGCGGCTCCGGATTTATCTGGGCCGAGGGCGTGCCGGTTACGCCCCCTTCCCATGAGTTCCTGGGAGCCCCAAAAGTAAAAACCGAATACCTCTGGGTTTGGAGTCTCAGAAGATGGCGCCTGCCACGTGGGTGCCGCCAAGCCGCCGTTTTCCGTTCAGGAAGACAGGGTGGGGAGGAAAAAAATCCACCCTCGGCAGCACAGAGTTGTAGTCCAGTTCGCAGTCCCAGTGCATTGCTATTAGATGCTGCGCTGGATGCCCGAATGTGTTAGATCTCTGGAATCAAAGTCTTTAGGCGCAGAGGGTCCGCTTCACACTCAGCGGCTCCGGATTTATCTGGGCCGAGGGCATGCTGGTTACGCCCCCTTCCCATGAGATCCTGGGAGCCCCAAAAGTAAAAACCGAATACCTCTGGGTTTGGAGTCTCCTATACCTCCATTTTTGAAAAAAAAAAAATGAGGTCAGCTCAACAACATCATTGTATTAAGGATTTATTCTGCCTCTTATTGTCTTTTATTTCAAGAATTAAGAATTTAATGAGTCACTTCTTTGTCCTGATAAATTTTGTTAAAATGTCATGCTTCAGGGTAAACTGATTTCTTTATGATCTCCAGAAAATTTTCCACTGACATAAAGAAATGATTATTTATCTACACACACGTTCAAACTGTCTTAAACTGCTTTAGGGTTATTGGCTTCACAAGACTTGGTATTGATTTACATTTTGCAACTGACTAAATAAGGAATAAAATAGTCTTCACAAAATAAGTAGAAAGAGCGCTTTAACTGTGACAATTTTGTTTTAATCACTTTTGAAATTGTGGCAGTAAGCTAAAGGTGAAATCCCATATCTTAGAATGTTTGAAATCCAGACAGCTTTCTCATTTAAGGAACTTAAGATGAATTTATGTATTTCTTATTATGAATCTTTTAAACCTTTTTCCTGCAGATATGTTAAATTAAATATAGTGTAAGAGAAAAAACACATTATTGATGAGTCACTCACAGATAACTAATTTTAATTCTTTCAACTAAAGTGATCACTTAAATGTAATGAAATAAAATGCATTTATATTTTAATACATATTTCATGCTCAGTTAAACTTTTTTTAGTGTGAAATATTCTGCTCTTACAGAATATCCTGTTATTGCCAGAGAAATTATAAGCTTTATTGAAAAACAAGCCAATAACTGCCACCAATAGCTCTCAGTTTAAATATAATTGGTCAATAATGTGTCCCTATGTGTGCTTCCTGCATGTTACCTGCACTAAGCACTTTGCTCACATCACATTGATGTAATGCTACAGCTTTGGCAGTAAAGGTGACTTTCGTGTCTATTCATTTCTGAAATGGGAGCTAGTTAGGCACATTTAAGTAATCAAATGAAAGCACATAAACTATGTTTAGAATTAATTTTAATATCAGAAGTTTTATTCACTTAAACATACACTTAAATGATTTTCCGTACCATTTGACTTTAGGTAAAAAAGATAATATATATAAAAATCATCTTATATGTTTCTAGGTATATGTAATTTTTGGGCTATTGTCTCACATATTGCAAAGAATAGGTCAACAAAAATGATTAAGGGAATAGATTGGGTATATATTCTTACAGTTGATTTTTCTCTTCTTTTCATATCAATATAATAATGGGATACTGTTGAGTGTTTTAACAAAAGTAAAGTGGAATTAAAACTTTGTATGGATGCTAACATCTTGAAATAATAAGTATATTTTGTTGAGTCTTTCTGTATTCTATCCAACACTGTTAATATTTCTTACATGAGTTATGTGTTTTAAGTTATCACAATCTTATGAGATAGTCTTAGTAGGTGTCACGATGGCATATGTGAAATAAATATGCTTACAAAGCTCATAGTAGCCAGTACTTGCAGGTGGGGCAGACAGTCTCATAACAAGTAAAACACAAGTCATGTTCATCCTTTTGGATTTTTGAAACTTTATGTGATGGAATAAGTAATGTCAGTCATACAGAATGTGAATTTTAATTTTGAATAATTATTGCGTTAAATGGTTGTTTAAACAAAATTTTTGATCTTTATTTTTTTTTTATCTCTTACAAGATATATTTATAAGTTTCTGGTGGAAGACCAGTCAGTAGATGAGTTCAGGTGACTGAGATGGTTTGTAGGTATGACTGCCAGGGCTTCCAGAAGTACAGGGAGGTGAGGGGACATAGCCCATCCCAACTCTGACGCTACTTGGAGATTTCAATCACAAAGACCCACATACCTGAATTTTCAGCAGGTGAGGCTCAGTCCTGAGATAATGGGGTGCAGCCAAAGGCATGACAGCAAATTTTCAGTGTCTCTTGATCTTTCAAAGAAGATATCTTATTAAAATATTGCACTTTTTATGGAGGCACATGGATATATATCCACTACATTAACCTTTTTTAGTAGAATTTAAAAACCATATGATATAAATGAACTACTAAGTATTGCTATCTCTGAAATATTTCTATTGTCTAAGAGTGTTTATCGTTAAAACTCCTTGCTCATAATGATGTACTTAGGAAAATCTTGTAGTAAAATTAAACAATATTCAACAATAATCTCATATATATGCCAGACTTTTTTGGGGGTCACACCTGGTGGTCCTCAGGGCTTACTCCTGACTGTACTCAGAGATTACTCCTGGTGTGCTCAGGGGACCATATAGAGTGCAGGGCATAAAAGTGTGCTGTGTGCAAGGCAAGAGCTTTCTATGCACTGTAATGTCGCATAGCCCAAATAGAAGCCAAACATCTTAGGTTCTACAAATAAGTAATGTTTGAGTTTGATTAGCTAACTTCCACTTTATGTGTGTATTTTTAGTCCATGAGAACACTATAACTATACTAGCTTGTTAGTGATTTGACTTAGGGGTAAAATTACTCTGCTCTTTTCCAATGGGGTTACTACATCCTGTAGTCCTTTAGTTCATCATTTTTATTTTTTAATCTATAAGTTGATCTCTTGGATGGAACTGTTAGTAGAACAGTGAGTGTGTCAGATAATCAGATGGCTTTGTAAATCTTCCCCTTTATCAAAATTGATCTTAGTTAATTCATTTAATTAACAACTCTATTTCTGGGTCCTTCCCTACATGAACCAAAGAGAATGTACATATATCTGTGAATTCAGACAATAGTTGACAGTGATCGTGCAGTGAGAGCAAGAAACCAGGCGGAGGGAACCCTGACATAGTATCTGCCACTGCCTGTCAGGGATGGCATGAAAAGGCAGGACAGCCTGTCGTAACCTGTCTCTAGCACTCTCACAAGGCATCTCTGAAAAGACTAAGTGGGTGTGGGTTTGTATATAGGATTCAGGGGGATTTTGTTGACAGTGGAAGAAATGGATGTATTTTTAAAGATATCATTTCAATAAGGACAGTTACAAGAATATTTAACAGCTAGATGATTCATTAGTGTATTATTTTAAAATAATCTTTCACAAATAGAAATGCAGGGAGAGAATATTAAGAGTGTCAAGAACACTTAAAATTATTTACAGAGACGGAGATATAGAAGTCAGGGAATGTGAAATGACTTTGTCCAAATCACATGTCATTAAGCGATGGAATGGATTTGAACACAGATATTTTGAGTTAAAATCCAATTCTCTTTAGCTGTATTGCATTACCTCTTTAAACTAGCCTAATATTTATAAAGTAGAATAAGTACGGAGACAAAATAGATTTTGAATGATTTAACCTGACATATTTTCCTCATTTTTAATGTTTAAAAATGACATCATTATTATAGTGATATTCTGTTAAAGACTTTGAACACCGGTCCTCGGCACTATTGCTAGTATATTTGTGATA
This sequence comes from Sorex araneus, assembly GCF_027595985.1. NCBI lineage: Eukaryota > Metazoa > Chordata > Mammalia > Eulipotyphla > Soricidae > Sorex > Sorex araneus. Next base: position 120,075,669 of record NC_073305.1, on the reverse strand, counting down.
GATAATTTAATAGAAAGAAAAAAATCCATGTCGTATAATGTATTTTATTTCTTTTCATCATCTAAATCTTAAAAAAAAAATAAATACAAGCATCTTTTACATCTGTTTCTGTTCTACCGGAGTATCAACGGGACATTAAATACTAAGGTAATTCACATACATTTATGCCTCCTAAAATTAATTTTTTTAGTGAGGCTTAAAATATTCTAAAGTTTTCAGCACTTGAGCACCTATTGTCACAAATTTTATATTCTCTATTTTTTCCTGTCTAAATCCTTACAAGTGACTTGAGGTCTCCCAAGCTGCAATATACTCATTACATCATGTTGTTTTTATTCTCCTGCCCACTGTTCATTCTCAATGTGAAAAAATCATAGCATATCAGTGACAGGAGGTCTGGCTTTCAGGCAGACTTTTGTAATTATTCCCACTGAGGCACTGTCAATAGGATTAAAATACAGATTCTGGATTTGTCCATCCCAGATGAGGTCAGCACTTTTAGCAGTGGGAGTACTATTTCTACAAGCTGTGTTGTTCCCCTTTGCATTATAGAAGTATAGATATTAATATGACACAAATATTTTAAGGATCCTATGGTAACTGGCTTGCTCTGCCTGAATCAAGTAAAATGTCCATCTGTAATAAATAAAATAACAACATTCATCACAATCCCTAATTCTGTATGTATGTCAATTCTACAATAATATTTAAGCCCAGAAAGTTTCAATTACAGAACAATCCACTTATAGTTCATAATTAATAAACGCTTTGCAGCTGCATAGTTGTGGCCGGAAACATCTGCAAAGCCTCATATTTTACACACAGACACATACACATAATTCCTTCAGAAAATTTTCTGTATTGCTCAAAATCACAGGACTGGAAAGAGAGTAAGACCTGAGGAAGCTGAGCTAATTGCATTTAGTTAGCTTGTGGAACGGTACGGGTAGAGAAGGGAAAAGTTATGTCTGGCAGAGTGATATGGTAAAACATAAGAATGTTCAAGATCTGTCCAGCTATTCATTCAAATCTCATGTCCTAGGTTCTAGCAACCACCCATCTACTTCATATATATATATATATATATATACATATATGCATATATATACATGCATAGGCTTATCTGTATATCTTACACAATTAGAAAAAAATTTTGTTTGTTTTGGGATCCATACCAGGCAGTGCTAAGGACTTACTCCTGGCTCTGGGATCAGGGATCACTCTTGGCAGGCCTGGGGTGTTCTATGAGATGCCAGGAATCAAATCTGGGTCAATCACATAATAGGCAAGCAACTTACGCACTCTATTCTTTCCTGTCCTTCTAACATAGGTAATTTGAATTGTGGTATATGTAGTCTTTTGTGATTGGAGATTTTGTTGCTTTTTGAGGCCACATGTCATGTGGTGCCAGAGTCTCATGCTGGCTCTGTGCTCAATGCTCAGTACCAGAAATGTTCAGCAGACAATTCACCTCTGGGCATCAATCAAACTTCTATATGCAAAACATGTGCTCCAGACCTTTGTAACTAGGTCTGCAGAGTCTATGATTGTATTATGTAATGCAGCATGTTTTTAAAGCTCTTTCATATTATAGCATGTGTCAGCATTGATTGTTATATTGCTTTGCACATATTAATGTATTAGAGATATTTTGGTTGTTTCTGCTTTTTTGCTATTGTGAATAATTATGATGTGAACATTTATGTAAAATTTTATCCCACATATTTTCCTTGTAGGCATAAATATATATAAATATGTAATGTAAGTATGTGCATATGTGTGGAATCATTGAAAAACACGGCAATTGCTGCCTTTTTAGTATAAAGGTCATTTTTTTTTGGTAATTGGATGCATCAGTTTGAATGCTCATAACGGTGTGTGAAGATTCTAATTCCTCTGTACTCTTATTTGCACTTTTTTCAAAGTTATTCAATTTCTCAATCATATCTAATTTATAGGTCTCAAAAGTTTATGGTGGAGATATTTTACTAGTCTGCATTCTTTAGAAAGTTTGATGATCATAGAAAAGACCTTTAATTTCCAGGATGATGATTCAAAAGCCTGGAAAACTTTTGAGATTCAAAAATAACAGGCTATTATAAGGATTTAATTATTGAATTAAGGACAAGACATTAGTGTTTATTTTTTAATATTTTTTATTTTAGGTCCAAACTTTGTTGTGTTTAGGGAGCTTACTTCTGACTCCATACTTAGGGGTCACTTTTGAAGATGTTTCTGGGGGCCGTTTGGGATACTGGGGATCCAGCTGGATCAGTCATGTGCAAGGCAAGCTCATTAATGCCTTTTCTATCTCAGACCCTATCAGTGCACTTAAGTAAAGCATCTTTACCAAATGTGCAGTCATAGAGGACACCTACATAAGATATGAATCACCAATGTTCTAATGTCTAGGATATTACTAGGAATGTCTGAGATTAAAGTTAGAGTTTACAGATTCTAAAAGGATGAGCCCTGAGTTTCTTGGGCTATGGGAAAGCTTTAGATATATCTGAATTTTATTGAATAATTAGTTTAAGGGAGAGGATTCATAGAAATATAACTAGGCTTTCACTCAAGTTTCCTCCTCTAGGACATAAACCAAAAATACCAGGGATATTCTGAGCATCTGTATCTTAATTGAGAACAAGAAATGCCATTCATGTCATTGATCTAGGATGCATTGATGAACCTATTGGTAGTGAGTAAAAGTAATTATAGATTATTTACATGTTTTGAGAGTTTAATTGAGGATTGGAATACAAAGCTTTAGTACCCCAATATATTATATCAGTAATTGTGTTCAGAATTTTGTTGGAGTGATGATACTCTTAAACTAATTTATTTATTGGTTGGAAATCATATTGCTCATTGTTTAAAATTAATTTGAGACAAAATATTTTCTGAAATAATTTAGTTTTATAGATATAATATTATTCAAAAGACTTGAAATTACTTATCATAAGTTATATTTAGATGTAGAACATAAAATAGAAAATTTTGTAATATTAGTATATAATTAATGGCTATACTGTAATGGATAAAATTAGAACCTTCTGGTAAACCAGAAATTTTATAGGCCTTCTAGGTACCCCTTTGTGGGTGGTTTTTCACTTTAAAATAAGGACTAAGTGAAAACTTTCCTAGTGTATGAAATTTAACAAGATTATGGTTCTTGACTCTAGGATATTGAATTTATGTTACTTCATTAAGGCTCTAATGCAGTAAAAACAGTGAAATGGATCACCCCCAGGTCTTTGTGTAACAATGTAAAAGACTATTATTAAAATAATAGTTTCAAAAGCATGGTAACAAAAGTAATTAAATATTTAAAACAAATTTGTTCTTATTTATATCAACACAGTGAAACATTACTTTAAAACAATGGTAAAATAACAAAAGTATGAAAAAGCAGGAAATTAAATGGTATGTTTTTAATTACTACTTACTTTACTATAGTGTAGATATTATAGCAATTGAAGTTTGCTTTGCATTCAAATATTATTGAACAAATTGAGAAATCAAGCAAAAGCAGCAAGTCTTTAACTGCTATTGCATAATTCCTCGAAAGTTATTCTTGAGTAAGTCATAAATCCCTATAAAGAGAACTTATCTTTGATTGAAGTTTCAGAAAATATTCTAAAGGTTTTCTTACAACATTTGTTTTTTAGAAGCAGTGCCATATATGGTCTAGATTTCCATGTAGCCTTTGGTGGGGAGAATACTTAGAAAGCTGGTCTAATTTTTCCTTATGCAATTGACTCTGATAAATGTCATTTCACCCCAGTTTATCTCACTATTTTACTATAGCTATTTCATATAGATATCTCATTTACAATTTTAATTTTTAGAGCATCTGCTCCTTTCTTTTTGCCACCCTATTGCTCACTATTATCCTAAGAGATACAGCTTATGTCGATGCATGTTCTTAGCTTTATATTTTTAACACCATAGCTCCTAAAATTAGGCACTTATTTTTAATAACTCTAAATTAATATCCTTATAGGTTAAGTGAAAAGTGTCTTATTGCAACTTATTATTTTCAATATTAACTGAACTGAGACAGAATAGTACTTCAAAGAAAAAATGTTAAGACTTTTATGACCACATTTTTCCGGCATTGTCTCTATTATTATCTGTCTAATGATAGGCATACACGCACTCCATAATTTTACAGGCTTCTTCGGTGCCAAGATTCATAGTGAAATTGAAAAGACTTATTTTAGATCTCCTCTTCAAGGTATACTAAGATATTATTTTCTGGTTTTCTAAATTAAAATAATAGCTTTAAATTAGTAAAAAAAATGTGTCATAAAAGACAGTATGAACCATTAAGAAAATTTTAGAGTTGCTAAAGCTCTTGAGACTCATTGGATAAGCGCCAAATTTTGGCTTATTCAGTAGTCAAGTCTGCTGGAATAGCATATGGTACAGTATCAGTAGTTCTGTGTTCTAAATCCAGTTTTAACCTAGACAAACAGAATTATTTGAAGAACTCAGGTTACTTTTGCTTCAAATCTGTTTCCCCATCTGTTAAAGTGGTTAACAGAATTTAATATAATTTGAAAGTTGAATAATAAGGATTTTAAATTTCTCTACATTAGTTGCCATATATATTCTACACATCATAGAAATTGGACAAAAAAAAATCTACCTCCTTATATGGAGAAAAATGAACTTAAGCTTTTAGTTATAATATAATTGAATAATATATATATATATTGCATTGACTAATCTGGTTAATTTATAGTAAACAAAATGCTTCTATTTGCAATGTGAGAAAGAGAATTCTGAGCTAGTGTAATGTCGCATACTAATTCCGGAAAGCTTACCTGGTACATATTAAATTATATTCCCACTGTGTTCTCCAATTCTCTGTTTCTTAATGTCCTCTCCTTATAAAGGTAAGGAAATAAATCATAGTGTCTTCAAAGACTATCAGTAGACCTCCACCTGCTTTCTTCTCTGAGCCAAAATATTATCTTGCTGCAAGTTGTTGATGAAGCTTTGTCATTATTAGTTTAGAGATCTTTATCTGATCACTGAATTGCAGATTATATAGAAAATGATGCAGGGAATACTCAAGAAAATTTCCATTCTTATAAATCTATAATAACTCTTTATCCTGCTAAATAACCATTATTTTAAGTAGGAAGTCTCTGTCATCAGAAGTATTTTAAATGTCGTACTATTTTAGAATCAAATTTGCATTTACCTGTGAACAAGATTTGTAGTTAAGTTCTGTTTAAGATATGTAAAGTTGCATTATGTTTCTTCACCTAATAAGATCATAGGTATTTCTTTTTGTTCCAACCAAGGAAAGCCAAATAAAGGCAGACTGACTTCTGAGGGCACTAGTTAGTTGTGTATTTACAAAGGGAGAGTAGTTGTGTTTAAATATGTGTCACCTATATTAATACAATACATCTTTCAGTTTCATAATTATCTAAGTACTATCTTATTAGCGTCAAACAGATTTATTTTCCTGAAGCTCAAAAGATGATTTTGAGATCTCAGTTGTACCAAGGGTATGCATTAAGTATTTAAGCAAATGAACAAAAAGAGAATGACTCAACTTATTTTCTGGAAAATATGCCATTTAGATATGATAGGATTGCCTTTCTCACCAAGAGTAACACTGTGATTAAGTTTCTGAATAATAGCTGAGATTATCAAATAAACTTGAATACATTAAACTAAAAGTTTGAAATTCATTTTATAAATTAATAATGTTTTATAGATAGATATGGCTTATTCATTTCTTTTTAACCGAAAGTAATACTTAGGTATCCCTTTCATAAGTTGAGGGGTAAACTGAGTTTATTTGAAACATTCTACATACAGTTTCATCAGATATTATTTTTAAGAAGTAAAATTTTGCTAAATTTTAATTGAAGATAAATGTTTGTGTCCAGTGATACTGAATGAGGTGAGTGTACTTTAGTTCATAGGGAATAGATTCAAAATGAGCAAAATGGCTTAACTAGGAAGTGATAGAGGCTTTCTCTTCGTGTGTCTTTTCTCTACTGAGAACAGCTGTTTTAGAGTGTTTGGAACTTAGCCTTTCAGCAGAAATAAACAGTCATCATCATCTGTGTAATGCTATTTGCTTCTTTCTTAGTTCTCACTGAGTAGATTCTCACAGGGTTTCCTTACTTCTAATCATAAGGAACTTCGCCCAATAGAAAGCAGCCTGTTTTATTAAAAATAGTTACTTTAAATTAAACGTCTTAAGATGCCATCTCTACCATATCTCTTCATGTTCATTTTTGTACTTTTATTTTTTGATTAATACTAGCTACAGATGCAAATGTGACCAAATTTGTCCAATCATTTGCTCTCATTATTTTGATTTTAAATGAAAATAAAAGTTTATTGATATACTTGAAACACAACTTTATCACTGAAGTGTATCTTTCATAAATAAAATGCCATATATTCTTCTGGCTAAATGTTGCTAAATGAAAAAAAATGTACTTGCTCTCAAATTTTATTTTTATTTTTATTTTTTTTTTGCTTACCCAGCCTGTGGTCGTGGGTTCTATAAATCTTCTTCTCAAGATCTTCAGTGCTCTCGTTGTCCAACTCACAGTTTTTCTGATAAGGAAGGTTCCTCAAGATGTGAATGTGAAGATGGATATTATAGGGCCCCTTCTGACCCATCATATGTTGCATGCACAAGTAAGTTCATAGTAAAATGAAAAAGGACATTTAGATTCTTTCTATTCATTTGTGTTAATGTGATGTAATTTAGATTGTATTGAGCTTGTAATATATTCTTATATATTATTAAATATTTTAATTTTCAGTGAGCATATAAGGCTAAATAATAATATGTAATTGATATTTTATCATCTTCAGTGTAATTTTTACTCTTGTAAAATCAAGGTGATTTTTAATATTTTTGTGTCTCCAATAGAAATCATAAATAAAATATAAATGTTGTGTTTACCTGCATAGGAAATGTGTTTTAAAAGCAATAGTTTACAAAATATTATTCCATCACCAATATCATCAGGATTTGTTGCTTCAATTAATGAATGTTTGAGTCAAAAATCTGAAGCTAATCCTAGCTATCATTTTAAGATATTCTTTTGCACATCAAGAATAAATAGATATATTCCCTGTTAGATGGTTAAAAAGGAAAGTATTTTTAAATAATTGCACACTTAAAAAAGTGCATTAGCTATTCTTTATGCATTGCATGGAAGTAAAATAGCTAAAGACCATAGCAAAAATTACAGGCAGATACTCTGTTTTCATTTTGACACTTTAAATGGAAAATGAACAAAGACTAACTTAGTGAATTATGGAGGCTTTTATTATATCTTTTTCTCAAAAGATAGTGGGATATTTAAGTGAAAAGAAAGCATTTTAGTGTACTTTTCTATATGGTAAGTGAACCATTAGCCATTGTGCCCCTAATAGATTATTTATGTTTTCTACTTTTGTTTATCTGGGTTTTTTTTTTTTTTTTTTTTACTTTTCAAGGGCCTCCATCTGCACCGCAAAACCTCATTTTCAACATCAACCAAACTACAGTAAGTTTGGAATGGAGTCCTCCAGCAGACAATGGCGGAAGAAATGATGTGACCTATAGAATATTGTGTAAACGGTGCAGTTGGGAGCAGGGCGAGTGCGTTCCCTGTGGGAGTAACATCGGATACATGCCCCAGCAAACTGGATTAGAGGATAACTATGTCACTGTCATGGACCTGCTAGCCCATGCAAATTATACTTTTGAAGTCGAAGCTGTAAATGGAGTTTCTGACTTAAGCCGTTCCCAGAGGCTCTTTGCGGCTGTCAGTATCACCACTGGCCAAGCAGGTATGTTTCTGTATTTGTCTTCACTTAGTGGATTATGTGAGTATATTTAACTGCGGGGTCTTAACTGAATATTTTGTTAACTTGGCTACACAGAACTTGATTAGTCCATAGTGTTGATTAGTCACACCTTTAATTTTTATTTGTTATTTCTCCAGTTGCCTGTTAAACTATTACTGTATTCATTAACATCTGCAGAGAGTTGACAGGAAAAAATAAAGGATAGATTGTAAGTCAGTTAAGAGTTCTCTAAGATAAGCAGCTTTGGGGAAAGATCTAGAAGAGGAGAGTAAAATTGGGGGGGGGGGAAATGTGATGTAAGATAGATATGTCTTGCATTTGTAGAGTATACCCGTGATCAGAAAAGAATAGAGATTATGAAAGATTTGGCTTCACTGGTTCAGGTGGGTTTTTTTTTTACTATATATAATATGTTATTTTTAATATATGGCAGTACCGTTAATTATTTTAATCAGTAGATGATTTTTTTCTTATTATAGCAAGTTTATTGATGAGGATTTCAAAGAAAACTAATTATTGAATGAAAACCATGTAATTCTATCTTAACCTAAGAGCAGTTTTCGCTTATTTGCTTTCTGGCATTTGTGATAAATGCCGTTTTTAGTCTTCCTTTTCCCTAGTATGTGTGTTTTGGGAGACTGTGAAGGTTTCGGTTACTGCAGTTTCAGATACTGAAGACTTTATACCTTTAGTTATATTTTATTACTGAGGAAAGTTTCAGAACCAAGATCTGATAAAATGAATCTTAATTAGAAAGTTATGAGGGGGAAGAGAGCGAGAAAGTATGTGTTCATGTGAGAAGTTGGGCTTTTCCAGAGTGGAAAAAGCAGAGATATACAAATGAGGAGAGATAATGGGGGCTTGAGAGGAAGCTGTCTTTTTCAAATTTTTGATAAATTTGGCTATCTAAGGATGATGCAATGTAGTAGATGAAGTCAAGTACTATGTCATCATCATTTAATAAACTTAGACTTGCACACATTGTAAATTGTCTGAGCTTTATAAGAGCTTATTAAAAAGTTCTGATATTTAGCTGTCAGAGTTGACCGATGTTATCCCCAAATCCTGCATATCAGCTAATCTATTCTTTATCTTTTTGCCAGTTTTCTAAAATATTGCATGTTTAAATTATACCCACAGAATGAAAACTATGCATATGATCCTATGCTTAGGATTTTGGACAGATTAGTTGGTTCTTATTCGATAGGCTTCATTTTCATATTTATTTAACAGGTTATTGCAAATCAGATCCCTTATGCAAAAGCAGTGGCCTATAAGTAAAACAATGTAAAACCTTTAAAATTTTTAAAACTAGAAAAAATGAGAAAATTAAATGATATTTCATTTTGCTTTATTTTCCTATTAACTATTCCTTTTATTTATTTATTTATTTATGATTAGCTATATATGTATATATGTGCATACATATACATATATATCTGTGTTGGGGCGAGCACTCAGTGGTCTCAGCACTTAATCCTGCCTCTGTGCTCTGGGAACCACTCCTGGGCGGGTTCAAAGTACCAAAACAGTCAGCTGCTTGCAAGACAAGTGTCCTAAATGCTGTACTATTGTTCTTCCCCTTTTAGATGCACTATATTTGAAAATTCTGGCATCAACTGTAATAAAGGACATCTTTATTTTTAAGCATATCATAAATATGCTGAATAAATGTCACAGTTGAGCAGACTTTTCTTGTTTTTTTAAATATATATGTATATATTTTTATATTTTATATACAGCTTTTAATTTTTAGACTACGTTAAATAGAGCAAATATTTCTCCTAAATCATGAACCAAATATCTATCAGTACTTACTTGATATGGCATGATGATGTTCTCTTCTGATTTGTAGCAAACCAGTATTTTTATTGATTTTGCAGAAATAATTTAGATTTACAAAAGTGGATGCAATAGTAAAATTCTGCAAACATACTTGAAATTATAATTAATTAATGTAAACAATTGTATTTTATAGTATGTAAGTTTTACCTTAGTAGAGCTATTAAATTAAAAATAATAAATGCAATAAAGTTGAAAGCAAGAGATTAAAATTTCCATTTTAAAATGTTAATTCAGGGGCTGGAGCGATAGCACAGCGGGTAGGGCGGTTGCCTTGCACGCAGCCGACCCAGGTTCGAATCCCAGCATCCCATATGGTCCCCTGAGCACCGCCAGGGGTAATTCCTGAGTGAAGAGCCAGGAGTAACCCCTGTGCATCGCCGGGTGTGACCCAAAAATAACCAAAAAAAAAAAGTTAATTCATATTTGTCTAATCTTCGCTATATCTCAAATGATAGAAACGTGAATTTATAAATTGCTTTTATATTTTCAAAAATAAATACGTGTTCTGAATTTTCTGCTTTAAGGAGAAATGCTTTGAATTGCCATTTTGCTAAATTAATTATTGTACAGGCTTTACTATTAAGTTTATATACCAGCTTTCTCTCTCAACAGTGTTTTTGCAGTTTTCCAAGTGGCCAGTGATTTGAAACTTTGTTTATGTTTGTGTCAGGCTAGGGGTATAAGCAATGGTCCTTGAAATTTTCATTGTCTATTAGCCAAAGAGCATGCCTCACACCTAGTTTATGCTTTCACTTTAATGATAAATAAAATCTAGTTTTCTAGTCACCATCAGCCCAACTGATGATGGTTTCTTAACAGAACCTATGTATGTTTTAGACTAGAGAAAAAGGTTGGAAAATAATCTGCTAATATGTGAAGGTTGTGTGTGCATTGTAGCATTTCTTTAAGATGTTGTGTGGAGCTCACAACCTCATGTTAGTGTTTATATAAATGAAACTATGCCAAAGACCCTTTGTTCTTTGCTTAGGGTAGGGGTGGTATTATTGGTGATAAAGGATGTGCTCTCAATTCTTTCATTTATGCAGCATATGCTTTTTCATTGTTTATTCTTTCTCTACACAAGCCAAATAGCAATAGAGCTTTCTCTTTTATTATCCTATGATGTGTAATAATTTCAGAGAAAACTTAGAAAACTTGGTTATCCTGAAAGTGTTACATTAGTGGATGCTAATTAGCCCCTTTTGTGTGTAAGTCTTTGTGAACCTGACAAGGCAGAAAACAGTAAAATCTTTGTTGCAGTAAGATAAAGAAATATTGGGATCTTGAAAATAACAAGTATATTCTCATATTGTAGATTAGGGCCAAGGTAGGCACAGTATGTAGTGTGTATGGCAACCTGGATTCAATTGCTGGTACCCTATTTTGTCCCCTAAACCCTACCAGAAGTGATCCCTGAGTTCAGACTCAGGAACACACTCTGACACCACTGAGTATGGCCTAAAATCCAGACCAAAACCAAGGATCAACAAGCAAAAACCGGCACTCCTCAAATAAAAGCATCCACTAAATCTAAAATTGCTGGGAAAGAATTGTTTCTCTTTGGCCTATGTAAAATATGTCCATTTTAGTAAAAAAAAAATATTGATAATGAATTTTAAACCAAAATTGGATTTCAGCTCAGAAGTGTGTAGTGAAGCATAATATGTGATATTATATCTAGATACTTTTATATTATTTTTTTGTATTTATCATGAGCATATGACTTAGATATTGGCAAGCAGAAATATTTGTGTTGTTTTGTTAGGTCTTTTATTTTTTAACTAAGGATAAAGTCGCACAGATCAAACTTATGAATATTGGAATTTTTAAAATATGATTTATTATAAACACAATATATAGTCATCAAAATTATTCATATTTTAAAATACAAGTGCACACAATCATGTGCAATTTATAAATGGCATTATATTCCTTATGATTTCTTAGTGGCATACTCCATTAAACCACTTCATCTTCTTAAGAGCTGACGATTAAGTGTCACTTTAAAATATTTAATTTCATCAACTGTAGTATGTAGATTTTGTTAAGCAATTTGCAGGACATTGGAATGTGAAAGTAAAGAATTATTCTCTCCTTATGAGGAACCCATACTGCAATAGATAACACATTTAGTTACACAACTGCTATTAAGACACTGGAATATATTCTTGTGTGTACTGTGGAATAACGTTAGAAACCAAAAATCCTGAGAGAGGGAAGACACAATTTATGGTTAAAGGGAAGTCTTCACATACATAATACTAATAAACTAGTCAGTTTGGAATTTTGGAAAATATGTATGTTTTTACACAAAGAGAAAAAGAAAGTTATACTCTTCGACCTCATGGGCATCTTTCCCCATTAAATCAGTATATTGGCTACTGTCTTCTCTCTACAAATGAAATGGTTACAGATATATGGAAGTTAATAAAAACAGATTACCCTATATTTGCTGACTCATTCTGTAATACCTTCATAAACTGTGGAATCATTAGCAGTTATTATCTTTATATTAAAAGTTAGTGCAAAATGCTAATTATGGCGTTTTCTACAAGAAGAATTAAGAAATGTAGTGATTTGAGGGCTGGAGCGATAGCACAGCAGGGTAGGGCGTTTGCCTTGCATGCAGCTGACCCAAGTTCAATTCCCCGCATCCCATATGGTCCCTGAGCACCACCAGGGGGAACCTCTGTGCATCACTGGGTGTGACTCAAAAAGCAAAAAAAAAAAAGGAAATGTAGTGATTTTTCTTCTGGTCAGTGATTTGTATGTTTATCTGTGTTTCTACTATGTTTCTACTATGTTCTACATGCTAGCTGTGCAAGCAATATTTTGCAATTGTGAGGAAGCTTGTCCTCCACAGAAAAAAGAATTGTTATATAGTGAAAGCATTGTCACATCAGTGGAAAAGATATAGGTTTTTTTCTTACATGACATAGTTACTTGAGATTAGACATGTAACTTTACCACTTTTGAATCTAAATTTTCTCATAAAAATGTACCTCCTATTAACCCAGTAATATTTATAGAATGAAAAAGGCATGTAATATAAAATTATAACTACAATCATAGAAACAATAATTACTAGTTACTAAACACTATACATCCACTAATTTTTTATATGCACTTATTGTACATAGAAAGTGTTTCAGAATTGAGTATTGGCTTCTTTGGAATCACATAGTCATCTCAGTAGCAAAGGGACTAGGGACATAAGAATGCTTAAAACTGTTGTTTTATGTCCATAATCAAATAGAAAAACTCTTATTACTTAATACATTACCATTGTATAGCACAGTGTTGACAGCAAACTATTGATTGCTGAGAAATATGTGTAAAGAATCTAGAGTTTTTCATGGAACTGATGGCTATGACTGTTATGTTCTCAAAATCATTGGTAAGGAATTAAGATCAAACTGGCAATCTGTTAAAAATGGATATAATTTCTCAAATTAACTTTAACAGGAAGAAGACATTTATTTTATTTTTTGTATTCTGGTTTATAAAACTGTTAATGGTAGGGTATCCTGCATGAAACATTCCAGCATCTTAGTTAGATGGATACAATTGCTTTTGAGGTTCAGCATCAATAGAAGAGAAGGGATTGGGGGTAGAAATGAGCAGAGAGGGGAAGTTGAGCTGTTCTTATGCGAATCTTCATCCACAGCAGCCTTCTAACCTGTAAGGATTTTCAACCTGTTCAGAGTTGAAGAGTAAAGGGAAGGCTTTTATTTCTGTATTGTCTAGACAGGCTTCCCCTTGACGATGCAAGGACCTTCTAGAGGATTACAGGGAACTCAGGTTTGCTCTCCAAGCACCTATCTCAAAAGCTGGGCAGTACATTTTTATACAGTTCACATATTTCAGTATAGGGGAGCTGTGCAAAATAATAAGGTATGCAAAATTCAGAGAGCAGCTAGAAAATAGTGGTATAAACAGGTTGAACAAATATTTGTAGGAATGGAAAATGGAAACGCTGTTTTAGGAAACAAGCCTTTCTGCTCAACTGAAATTTTAGAGGTGAGGGACCTTTCTTATTTTTTGAATAAGAGAGTCTCTGGCTCGCACGCCTGGCTGTCTTCCCCGGGGCCTCTCGGAGGGGATGGGCTCCAGCTTCCCTCCCCACTCCAAGCAGAGCTCCCGGTGGCTGAAGACCACCAGAGCCTAGCTACAGCCATGCTCGAGGCCCCTCTCCACACATTCAGACAGGCCTCACGCATGAAGCTACCGCCAGAGGAACCCAGGTGTGTGTAATCCCATCAACGGTCAACATCTAGAGACTTAAAAGCAAGCTCTCAGACGCACGTGGCCACAAATATCTTGTAGCCTACTTCTTCCTCTGGGAGAAACTGGCAAGCTTCTGGGAGTTACCTGCCCACATAGGACAGCCTTGCAAGCTTCCCATGGTGTATTCATATGCTAAATCCAGTAATAAGTTGAATCTCATTCCCCTGATTCTGAAAGAGCCCCCAGTGTGACATCCTTGAGAGGGCCAAGCCGAGAGAGACCTACCTATAAGACCTCAGGGAAAGGACGAATGGAGAGGTTACTGAGCCTGCTCGAGAATTCGACGATTAATGGGGATTTCGTGATTCGTGATTCGATTTTTTGAACAGGCAAATGAGATAACTCACTCTGTTTTAGATTTTAAATATTTCCACAGAATTTGATGTTTTATGCATATAAAATTGATTTAAAAAGTATTTTTCATAATTCGCCTTGATTCCCATGGTAGAAAGGTAATATAGAAGATGTTTTCTAAAACCATAAGAAGTTTGAGCAGTTCATTCATTAATTTCCTTTTGACATACTATGTAATATTTCTCTTCAAAAAATTGGTGCTGGGAAGATAATACAATGCTTAAGGCTCTTACATTGCATCCATCTGACCAGAGTTTGATTCCTGCCACTCCTATGTTTCCTCGAGCCTGCCAGGAGTGATCAGTGAACCCAGACCAGGAGTAAGCCCTGAGTACCACCAGTTACTGTCCCCAAAACAAAAACAACAACAACAAAATATTCTACATTTTTTCTTCACCATGAGTTGTGTTGTTTATAACTGGGTAGTTTTAATGTACTTTTTAAAATTCCATATATATTTAACATCCGAAGTGAAATTGTGTAATTAGTAATATAAAGTTTAATTCCGGGGCCGGAGCGATAGCACAGCGGGTAGGGCGCTTGCCTTGCATGCGGCCGACCTGGGTTCGATCCCCGGCATCCCATATGGTCCCCCAAGCACTGCCAGGAGCAATTCCTGAGTGCAAAGCCAGGAGTAACCCCTGAGCATCGCTGGGTGTGACCCAAAAAGCAAAAAAAAAAAAAAAAAAAAAAAAAGTTTAATTCCATTGTGGGTAGAAGATTGAATCTTTGTCTATACAATGTTATGAATGTCACACAGTAAATTACATAATGATGGCCTTGATCCTGGCAATCAAATATACTGCTTACCTTAGAATTATTTAATGTTTCGTGAACTTAGTGTGGAGCGATAGCACAGCGGGTAGGATGTTTGCCTTGCATGCAGCTGACCCGGTTCGATTTCTCCGTCCCTCCCGAGAGCCCGGAAGCTGCCGATAGTATCCACCTGCACGGCAGAGCCTGGCAAGCTCCCCATGGCGTATTAGATATGCCAAAAACAGTAAGAACAAGTCTCAGAATGGAGGCTACTGGTGCCTGCTCTAGCACTTCAATGAACAATAGGACGACAGTGCTATGGTGCTACTCTCTTCAACATTTTAACAGTATGGCTTTGCTTTGCTTTTTCACATGGAAATTTGTAGGTAGATTTAGGAGCCTGGTAAGAAACTGCTGTTCAATGAGAATGGGGACCTACAAATAATTATTATTTTCTGAGGCTATAGTGGTATAAACAGAATGAATAAAGATTTATGGAAAGGGATATGGAACCGCTGTCTTAGGAAACAAAAATATAATCAATATATAAACAAATATAATCTTTGGAAGCTAACATTAGAAATGTTACAAGATGGCTTATAGCAGTTGTTTTATTTCCCTTTTAAGAAACTTTAAAAATATCCTTGTATAACTCAATCTTACTAATTTCCATTGCCTTTTCAAATACCAAGATATTGTCTCTCTATCAAAATTAAGGTATGCTTCAATATTCTATTTGATTTGTAATGTTTGCATAATTTTCAAAATATAATATAATATAAGGAATATTATGTAGTATGATACATAAAATTATGCAAAGGCATTAACAAAAGTCATATTATATGTTGGTCATAAATATCTCCCCTGACATTGATAAATGTGATCCAGTTGCAACCATTTTTTCTCATAAATTAACTCACCTCTTTTTGATGATGTAAATAGTAAAACATCAAATTTTGTGCCCATTAAGCAAAATCAATTTATTACATTTCATTTATATGTTTACATCTTCATGTAAATTTGCATTTTTTATGTTTCCTAGGAATTTTGACCTTGATTTATACATTAGAGTAACATAATGCTTTTCTTGGACTGAAGCAATAGCACAGCAGGTAGGACGTTTGCCTTGCATGTGGCTGATCCGGGTTCGATTCCTCTGTCCCTCTTGGAGAGCCCGGCAAGCTACTGAGAGTATTTTGCCCGCATGGCAGAGTCTGGCAAGCTGCCCTTGGCATATTTGATATGCCAAAAACAGTAACAACAAGTCTCACAATGGAGACATTACTGGTGCCCGCTCAAGCAAATCTATGAACAGTGGGACAACAGTGCTACAGTGTTATAGAATATTTACTGGTCCAGAAAGATAGTACAGTAAGTAGGGCATTGCTTTCCATGCAGTCAACCAGGGCTTGATCCCTGGCACCACATATAGACTCCCAATATTTGCCAGAAGCAATCCCTGAGCACAGAGCCACAGTAATCCTTGAGCATCCCTGGGTGAAAAAGGCAAGGTGATATTAGAACACAGCAAAGAGCCTACTGAAGTTTGCTATCTACAAGCCAAGAAGAGAGGGTTTGTGGGAATACAAACCTTATCATACCCTATTCAAAGACTCTCAGTCTTAAGAACTGTGAGAAAATACATTTTATGATTTTTCAGGCCATCCAGACTATAGTATATGGTTATAGTGGCTGGAGTATATTAATATGAATACCAATCACTGAGATCACTAACTTATCTTCATACTTTGAAAATAATTTTTTTCCTATATATGAAGATTGCTAATGTATGCATGCTTTCGTGGATGTGGATCAAGGAATGTGATTGTAGTAATTTTGTTCACTTGCATGATTTTCTCTCTCAAAAAAGTACTGAGTTTAATACAAGTACAGAAAGACCAATAGTATTTTTTTTAATGTCAAGCAGTTCTTTTTTTTTAAACAGAGACAATTCATTATCTAATAAATTATAGAATGTGCTACATTCATGGTGGGAGAACATTCAATACAAAATATGAGTTTGGTCCCTGAGTTTTCAGGCTTGAGCAAGTTTGTCATATTCTTGGCAATATTAAGCTATCAATTTCTACATTATTATAAAATGAATGATTTAAGGCTTTCTAAGGAAAATTACCTTTAAATCTATATTTTAGAAATAGACATTTATAACTTGTTAAATTTAAGCTTCCTCTAACTAAGCTTCCCAAAAACTATATAATTACCTATTAGAAAATTTTTGAGAAATATGTAATACGTAAAATAATTTTTATTATATTTTAATCTTAGTGGAAGATGCCTTATTTTGCTACTGGTTATTTAATGGAGATTGTAGTCAATTGAGATGGCATCTATATTTTATTCTAAAACAAATGGCCTTTCTACTTTGAAAGTCAAGAAACCAGTTCTACTTTCCTGAAATATAACTAAGTAGAAATTTTTGGGAAAATATAAAAAGTAGGTTAATAGGAAGAACCTATATGATCTACATAAAATATTTTCATATTACTTTACCTTGTGTTGATATATATGATTATCTTTTTCTGAAATGTTGCACAATTATACATAACAAAACATCAAATTATATATGATACAGTAGTTATCAGTACACAAAGAATATAAACCAATATATTTAAAAATACATTCAATTTTATTTGAATAGAAGTCATTTCTTGATTCATAATTGACAGACATTTTACTTGATTTATCTGATGGATGATACAGTTAAATGGTATTTTGATCTATGAGTTACTTGCTTAGTTCTTATGGACAAGGTCTCATAACCATGTCTCATAAGCGTTGCTAAAGGAATAGCATTGTACAGACACTTCCAGGGAAAATATCGCTGAAACTAAGAAATTAATAATTTAATTTTATAGGATATGAAAAGCCAGTAGATATTATTTCTTTCTTATATACATTCATGATGTGATCTGTGTTAATGAAGTGATTAGTGTTGATGAAGCAATTTTTGGTGATGAAATGATGATGATGATGAAAATTTTTAATTCAATAATTTAAACTATGTGAGTTGCCCAATCCCATATCTTACACACTGCTACAGTTAGCCATGTATAAATCTTTAAATTCTGCGTAACTTGAGGGACATAGCTTTGAGAAGGTAGATGATACTCTTTAAATTGACACATATTTACTTGTTCTGTTTTTCAATATCAGTGTTGAGAGAGTAAATGTTGATTATTTTATTCTTGCTTCATTGGTGATGAATTGAAACAAATTTGATTCAGACAAGCAATCTGGTGGAATGATGCAAAGCCATCCACATAAAACATCTGTACTAATCAACTTATGCAGTAAATTAGAGCTACAAGGAAAAGACATTGATCCAAGAGGATCATTAACAGTTTTAACCAACTGATCTAAGTAATAGGGTAAAGGAAAGAACACTATCAAGATCTTGCTTTTCTGATCAGTCGATTACTGGTGCAAAAGCCTGATTGCTACTTGTTTCAGTTCAAACTGTTTCATGACTTCAATTCTTCTTATATTATTGTAAACAAGAAACAGGACTCAATTGGAAGGTAAAATCTCAAAAATAATTACCCAGATTGTCTGCATTACATTTACAAAGAGTCCGGTAACAAAGGGAAAGATAATTGCTGCAATGCAACAAAATTCATCAGGGTGGAAGCAGAGTGAATGATATATGTTCTTTGACAAAGTACATGGCAGAGATGTTCGTACAGACCTGTAGCTGCATGCCTTGCTTAAGACACAAGGACTAGAGAAGGATATCCCAGAAAGGCAATTAGCATAGCTGTAATGCTTATAGTTCTTAATCATCCATAGCGTGTTGACATCAGATAATTAGTGCTTCACTTTTTAATAATATTTGATCATTAATTCAGTATATAGAAATATGCAGAACATTGTGTGTAGCATTCATGATGACTATCACATGATAATTGAAGCAAAACTCCTGCTTAAACCTTCTCACTGTTGCATAGTTCGCTCAAATGTTAATACTCTTAAACACGAACCCCTTAACTCCTGCTACATCAAGCTATATCAAGAGTGATCTCATACATGCATGGATGCTTACATGTATAATAACTGTTACAACTGTGTGGCTTATAATTTGTATTTATGAGCACATGTATGTGCCTAAGAAAATGAACATCAGGATAGTGGCAGAGCTTAAATGTAGTAGTTTTGGGATCATAAATCTTTAGATAGTGCTTTAGTGAATAGCCCTTTGCGGGAAGAGGAAGTGAAACTAATTTAAAAATTTGAGAATTTTGCGAACACAGTGGTTAGGCACTGGAAGAATATCAAAAACACCTGACAAAGGCCACAAAAGAAGGTTGGATAGGAGGGCTATGATGGTAACCAAAGGAAGGAAATTTTCCAGAATCAATTGATCATGGAGTCAAATGTCACAAAAGGTCAATTAAGTGAAGAGAGAAGAAAGTCTATTATATTTGACAATTTAGAACCATAAGAAACCATTTAGTAGAAAACATGCTGAAGAAACTCAGGATACTATTTGTCATGGTTGAAAACAAAGCCTAACACTAAGAAGGTATATGTGATGTAATGCTCAATGTTGGCTGAATTGAATTGTAATAGATTATTTTTATGCTGATTTCATACAACATTTATCAGACTGGTAAAGACTGAGAGAATGAGTCTGAGTATAGTTTGAAAACATGCCTTTTTTTCTTTTCTTATGCATTATGATAACCTTGTTTTCTCCTTTTTTTTTTGGTTTTGATATCTCATCCTTTTTTTACATACCTTTAATATCATTAAGAACCTAAATTTGGTATCATATAAATTTAATTGTTCAGATGCCAGTAATCTCAGAAACAGGGGTCATAAAATAAAGATGTTAATTTTATAGAGATGTATTTTTATAACATCGTTCCCTTTAATACTTTGTTCTATAACTAATATTTACTATAAAGTCACGTGATGAGAAACTTTAGAATAACCTGCTACTTCTATAAGAGGTATTGTAGTTCTACATATTGTTTCATTTTATATTCTGGACTTCTTCCTGTTTATTTCTCTTTCAAGTTTTTTATCTTCTTCCCAAACATTAAAAATTATGCCCCATATCATAAACTCAGGTCGGAAAAAGGTAGGAAACCACCTAACAGTTTGGAGTCTTTGCCTCTTCTATTTTCTGTATGTTTTACACTAGGCCTTTTGCTTTAAGGCTCATTTCCTCTATCTTTCAAAAACATGTACACGGAGAACAGAAGTCCACAATGTCATTTCTACCAACCTTGGATATTCATCTGATCTGTAAACCACCCCGGAACACCTGGTAGTTTACAACTGGTGTTCCATTTGGAAAGATACTAAACTGATTTCCTTTTGACTGCTTTCTGACTACTTTGAGATTTCATTATTTTCTTGAATCCAGGGATGAAATGGATGAATGAATCTTAATTATTGTGTACAGTGACTTCTTTTTTCAGACCATTTTTCTGGACAAGCATCAACTAATCTGACAAATCATGGACAGTTTACTTTATAGTTTGGTTTGGGATTAAGTTATCGACTGGAACCTATGAGGAACATAAAGAGCGGTGTCCCCTGATAAAATGTGTTGTTTGCTTGCCATGCAGTTGTTTTCCATTTTCATCAGTGACCTTTAGGGAAGGAGGGCTATAAATAAACCATTCTCAGGCAAATGTATTTTTGTCCATTTACCAGTAACACTTAAAACACAGACACTGTACATCAGGTTTACATGTTAAAATTTTTTTTTTTGGTGTGTTTGCCTGTGAATTTTCTTATACTTGAGGTTTCACCATGTAGGAAGAGCTATCATATAGATTTTATATTTAATTCAGTCATTAAGTATATTGCTATAAGAAAGTTTGATCATTTGTGATATGGCTTTGATGTTTTCTAATTATTTTCTCTTAGCTTGAGAAGTTCTAGGTGATTTGAGACTGGATGGTTTGTTGACGGGAATTTGAAACTAAATTTTGTCTTCTTATTAAGTTTTATTTTAAGATTACTGGAAAAAATATGTCTGGGGCTTTCCCAAGTCATATTTGGGGGACCTGAAACCACTGCCACCCATACTTGGTCAACCAGACCAACCGTACATCACCAGGATTCAAGATTTTTGAACTCTTTGGTCCTGTTGGTCAGGCTGT
The DNA here is from genome assembly GCF_027595985.1 of Sorex araneus. Taxonomy (NCBI): domain Eukaryota; kingdom Metazoa; phylum Chordata; class Mammalia; order Eulipotyphla; family Soricidae; genus Sorex; species Sorex araneus. The sequence continues at coordinate 120,054,451 of NC_073305.1, read as the reverse complement.
ACTTTAGGATTCTATGTGGCTTTAATTCAAATGTGGGTCTCCAAGTACTCAGAGCAGGTACCCCTGGTGATGGAGCCATCTCCTCAGGCTGGAAAATATTTTTAAAATGAAAAAGTATTTGGTGGTTTAGATAAGTCTACCAATATTTGCACTATTATTTCAAGATTTCCATAAAACATTTTTTAACCATCTAGTTAAGGTTATATTTCCTAGGTATTAGTTGCCCTTTTTTTTGTACAAATCCAAAATATCTTTTATTAGATGGCATGATTTACCTGTTCAGCATTAAAATTCTGAAAACAGGAACACTGTTATGTGTTTTCTTTACACAGTTTAGGAAAGTAAGATGTATCCATTTATTAGAGCAGAAAAATGAATAACATGTAAAGCTGTATTTTTCAAAAACTATCATTTAATTGGACATTTTGTTTTATCTCTCTGCTCTTAGGTGTATAATAAACATACCTAGGAGAAAGCAACACAAAAATTAAATTTAGTATCCCTCTGGGTAACTGAAATTACTCTACTGTTGTTGTAAAACTCTGTTTTTTATTGCTCTTAGACTGAAAAATAAGTGTATTGACAGTAAAGAATTAACAACATATTCCTGAAGACTTTATTTAATAATGATGATGTAAAATACTTCTTATGCCATTCGATTTATCTAATTTATAACTCTGTTTGATTACCCCAGCATGCCTTTCATCTGTAAGAATTGCACCCTAGGGACTAGTCATCTTATTAATTCATCACTTGTTCTTTTATGGTTGCAATCCCATTATGAACATAAAGTGATATTCTCTCCTGAAAACTGCCAGCCAACTGGTTCCAGTCTAGCTGACCTTTTGTTTGGAACTCTGATCCTAATGGTTTTTCTATTGGCTTCTGTTTCTAATACAATCTCCCTTTTCTCTTCTGGTATCATGATGAGGCTAGGACAGCATGAGTGAATTCCACACCTGCAATTACAGACTTTTATAAAGAGGAAAGACCTGCTTCAAGTTAACCTGTAGGCTTTTTAAAATGCCTTTTGATTTATCTGTCACCTGATCCATCAGCAATGAATAATTTTCATGGAAGGTGCACTTTAATTACATTCCCATTTGACTTGCATTATCAAGCCCTATCTAGGTAATTAATCTCACCAAGTATCCAATTTCAGCCTTTATTGCTGGCAGGCAGGCCTCTTGAATTATGTGTGCTTGAATGGGTCTTGGGTCTTCTTAGCCAGGCCGGCCCTGAAAGAGATCTGGTGCCTTCCGAATTGTAGAACTGTGTCTAAAAAGTTTTATCGTAGAGATTGTGATTAAATTGTACTAGACAGCGTACCAAACTTTTATATTCAAAAAGGTTTATAGATTAGAGAAAATTATGAACTCTCTTACCTGTAGGTCTAGCCAATCTTCATACCACTTGGTATGTAGAATATGTGACAAATTCTTACATATTGCTTAAGATCTGATTTATTCTGCTGATACAGGGTTGCTACATTTACTATCTAAACTTAAATATGTTTCATTGATTGGTTCTGGATTTCTAGTTGTATAAGTTAGGGGGATGTTTGGGTTAAAAGCTGTTTTCATTACGGTTAGAATTACTATTATTCTGCTATTAACCCATCATACATTGTTTTCTATGATTACTTTATTGTCAATAATAAATAGCTCACCTTTAATATATCCATCTCTTTATTTTGGTGATATTCATTAATTACTTATACCATTTGATACCAAATTTCAATAATCTTGGCAATTTATCTAGTTTACATACAGACACATATGATGGTTTTAAAATAAACTTTCTATTATAGTTCTGCCTTATAATCCAGTACAAAAATTCATTCATTGTTTTTATTTTCAATTTAGAAATTTTGTTATTATTATATGGAATAATTTGCTCCACTACTCAGAATAGTAAAAAGAAATATAACTGAAACTGAAAGTTCCTAAAAACCAAATTAAAACATAGTGTGAATTTATTGAATTGCAGAGGATAAGACGGTTTTGTTTTGCATATTAAAGTTTACTCATTATAATATTTCTAAAATTTTCAGCTACTGATATTTTGGAAAACTTAGGGTGAAAATTACAATTACAAATACTTTTTCAACTTCTGCAATCACTCTTATATAGATAATTAAATCCATAAATTACTGCCTTTCTTTCTGATCTTCTCAGAAAAAACTGGGCCCCATATCTGCGAGGGTATAAGTTAACACTGAAAATGTAATTTGTTTTCACTATCAAACCAAACTCCATAGAGCTAGTCTTTATTTTCAGTCAATTAATGTGTATCTTTAATTTTATCCTTAAAATGAAAAAAATTAACACATTTTAATGTAATACTTAAAATTTAACTATGAATTTTTTGGATTCCTAATTTAAGTGTAGAATCCAAAAATATTAAATGTCATTTTGCTAAAATCACAAAAATAATTATTTGACTAAATAAAAACATTTTCTTAGTAATATTTCTAGAGTGAGGATACATTAATTTAATATTATTTCAATTTGATATGTCATGTTGATTTCCAGTTACAAAATGGATTAATTATACTTTTAAGAGACAGTATTTATTATTTTGTAATTAATTCTTGCAAATTCCTCAATAAATTGTATGTGCACACATCTGTGCATAATAATGTGTGTACTATATATATCATATATGCCTGTATAAATTCATGTTCATTTTAATGAATAATTTTATATATGAATATACCATTAACATATTTTGCCCTAACAATTATTAGTATCTTGTAACTACATGTATTCCTCTATAATGTTAATATATTAATAAATGTATGTTCCTGCATTTAGTGCATTTTTGACATTTCTGAATCATAAATATTTGTATTTTTCAATAGTTGAAATTGTTCCTTATAATACCATTTTTAATTGTGACCATAATAAACTCAATTTGATGATTAATGATAAAGAGTTGAGGCTAAAATAAGAAATTAACTTCTTGTACTATACCCATACCATCTGGTTTTTAATTTAGTAATATCTTGCTAACCATAAATATCCCATGTGATTTTGTTGTTGTTGTGGTTCAGTATATCATTAGGTGTAGGTACATTTTCAGTGTATTGTGTTGCCAAGAATATTTATTGCTTAAACTCTTTATATTGTCAATAAAGTTATGGAACTGAGCCGATCATTTACTGCTATCAAAATGAAATTTGTCTCTGTATAATATTTATGTAGAGAAAGAAGACATTTTCAGACAGATTATACATAAAACATAGTTTATTTTTAACTTTAGGAAGAGAATGCAATCTCTATATCTTACTAGTTAGTATTACATAAAATAATACAAGGAAATGCATTTTCTAATAAATTATTTTGCAGTTGCCAGTTGGTGATGTTTATATGTTGGAATGGAATTTTGAACTGCTGAACTATAAACTTAACTGGCAGGGGACAGTCTTTGAAGATTATCAGAATAATTCTGATCATATTACATATTATGTTGTCTTTATCCTCATTATACTTACACCTTTCAATAACCAGGTTTACAGCAGAATTAATAAGTGGTGTATCTATATTCTAATAAATATAAAAGTTATTTTTTGAAATTTTTAAATGCGTAATTGAAAGCCTGTTTTATTGACAGTTTTAGGTTGATACTTATAGAAATTATGCCAGTTTATTATTTTATATTTGTCCCACACTTAAAAAAATTAAGTAGCTTGAAATGTAGTTGGCATTGCATGTTATATTAGTGCTTTATATGCTTATGTTTAGTATAAAAACATTTAATTTAATAAATATATAATTATCTAGTTGCATATCTAAGATAGAGAACTATATTTCTCTATCAGAATATGGGTTCTCTTCCATAATAACACAGAATTTATATTATATTTTGAGAGGAAAACTATAAAATTAGAGTAGAATTATAGAGAAGACTGAGGACTGAAATTATACTGAAATTTAAAAAACAGACAAAAATCTTTCTGCGACTAAAGTTGTTCTATCATATATTATTCTTATCAAAATAATATACATATACAATATCACATTATTTTAAATTATAATGAAGACTTTAAAGATCAACAACCATGAGTTCTTTGCTTTAAAATGATAATCTCGGGGCTGGAGCAATAGCACAGCAGGTAGGGCGTTTGCCTTGCACACAGCCAACCCGGGTTAGATTCCCAGCATCCCAGATGGTCCCCTGAGCACTTCCAGGAGTTAATTCCTGAGTGCATGAGCCAGGAGTAACCTCTGTGCATCGCTGGGTGTGACCCAAAAAGCATGCATAAATAAATAAATAAATAAATAAATAAATAAATAAATAAATAAAATGATAGTCTAGGGGTTAGAAAGTGGCAATATTGATTAAGGCTCTTACCTTGCATGAACTTAACCTGAGTTTGATACCAGACACCACATAGGGTCAAGAGCACAGAGCCAGGAGTAAGCTTCGAGCATTCCAAATGTGACCTATAACAAAGAAACAAATAAAAATAATAATATGAGGAACAACAAAGTAATATTCTATGGTGGGAGAGAAGGACAAGGAATGATTGTTTTGCATGAAACCAACTATCATTTATGGTTCCCCTGAACCTCACCACCAGTAGTGATCTCTGTCTGAATACAGACAGAAATCATACCAGAGAGGGTTTACCCCCTCTACAAATACAGGTTTAGCCTCGCTACAAATATAGAATAAATACAAAGTGATTTTCTAATATCCATGTTCATTAAAAAATAAGGAGCATTTGAGATCTGATTTCCCCAAGATACTAAGCCAGCTGGGTCAGCAATCCACGCCTAGGGCTTAGAGATTCAGGCCCTGTGGTGCCAGAGACTACAAGGAGTACCATGATTGTGTCCAGGATTTCAGATGCAGACCCATGAGGCCTTGTGGTGCTGGGGAATCTATCTTGGCACCGTTACGCTTTGCATGAACTCCAACCTCTCTGCTACCTCCTGGGCCCTCTTTTGTGTTAAGTCTGGGTGCATTGGGGGTTATTTGCTTATTTCATGTATTTGATGTATTTCTATCTTGCTCTTTGTCTGGAGTAGAAAATGAGCCGCTAAATGCAGATTCTTGGACACACAACTTTCCATTGCCTCAAACTATTAGGAAAAAAAATCAGGAAATACAAATATATTAAATACCAGGTTTGGGTGTGGGGTAAGGGAGAGGATGGAAAGAAAAAGTAAGATGATATTGTATATGCATTCTATTTTTGATAGGAAAAATATATGATGGAACAACTTTAGCCCCAGAAAGTTTATCTGTCTTAAATTTCTGACCTGTTTAAGTAACAGGGCATCCTGAAAATGTATTTTGACTCCTATTCTCTTCTCTCCCCTTTTCACCCTCCTTTTCTTGTCTCTTCCTCCTCTTTTTTCTCTTCTATTTTCTTTCTTTTCTCAAGCATGCCCCTCACTTTTTTTGCCCCTCTCTCCTTCCTGTCTTCCTTCCCTTCTTGTTTGTTTTGGTTAAGAGCAACTAATGGCATGAAAAAGCTTGCAGTTCCTCAAGAGTCATATGCATGGTGAATGAATAGTATTGTTTCCAGAGGACCCATTCTTTTGCCTCTCAGACTCTGCTGTTTTGTTGTTGCTTTTTTCTCCCTTTCTGTGATATTTACTTCTTTCAGTGACTCAGGAAACTTGAGAACTGCAGGTTTGAGATCAGAGGTGAGAATAAGTACAGACTTGCTGTGATCCAGTACTTCTTGATATGGAAAATATTGGGACGTTTCCTGCTAGCTTTCTATGAGAGAAATCTCTATCATCTACAGAATATATTGGCAGGACTCTGAGGAGTTTTAAATAGATGTTGAAGCTCTTCAATAATGGGTAATGCTGACTGAACTGATTTTATATTTGTAAAAGTAGGTTTTCAAAGGATAGAACTAGTCGAAAATAGGAAAGCGGGTCTCATTTCTAATCTGTATCCCAAAGAATAAATGCACTCTTTTGTTACAGCTTTTCTCAACTACTATGTAAATACCTTCACTTCACTACAAGTTCTTGTGATTGTGACCTTTTGGAAATGGTGTGCGGTCATTGGAACCTTGCTTTTTGATCACTGGTAATCTTTGACATTATTGAGCAACCTTATCCTTGAGGATCTTTCTCTAGTGTTCTGAGTCAGTCTCCCATGGGAGAAAAGTGAGGTCTTTAAATTGTGAATTTGAAAACAAAGCAGCAGTGCATTCTTCTATTGTTTAAGACACTTCCTCTGAAGAGTCTCACTGTGGTGAATGTGCCCTTAGCCAAATTCAGTAAAACAACACCATCAGTCACTTTTAATTACTCCTTTGTATTTCCAAGGCTATGTTTTGCTGAAACACCCCCCAACCCTTTTGCCTGTATAGAGCAAAGAAGGGAGTAAGCACGTGGTTCTCTTTTTGTATATTCTTTCATTCTTTTATATATGGTTTTATTGAAAGTATCGATTCGCATACTTTATATCATTCAAATCTAGGCAAAGTTGTTCAGTTGTAGGATGCCATTGTAAGCCAGAGGTTACTTGCTTCAGCAATAACTGATTTTGAGCTAGTGCTGAGAAAGAACTATATACTTCTCCTATTTTTATGGGGTGTAAAAAGGCTTTGAACAGACACATGTGTATCAAAGGGGGTTTTCAAAGGGATGGCTACATTTTATCAAACCAGTTTTTAACTTAGAGAATGTGAGTCAAAGATGAAATCCTGATATGTGCCTTGCACTCATGCCTGACTTAGTCATCCTACATTCATCAAAGAGAGTATAAGAAATATTCCTCTGGCAACCTTCAATATCCAAGTCAGCAATACACATAAAGTTACGCAGTAGTTGTTTATTATTTTTCTCTCTCGAAGGAAACAGACTTTCCATAATAGTGGAAAGACTTGGGAGTTTTGTTACATGGTATTTAATATGAACTATCTTAACTACTTTTCATTTTATACTATTTTATGGGTATTTTAAACTATATAAATTATAACTAAACATTATCCAGTTTGTTTTGGGTAAGAAGAATACCATCTGTGCCTCTTTTTTTTTGAGGATGTTGAGGGTTTTCGTTCATCCCTCACATTCTGACTTAGTTCATCTCTTTTTGTGGGACTGAGCACTGTCAGGAGAGGAATAAGAGCATTTCCCCAGGTGTGATTTGAATCTGAATAATCTCTTTATTGCTGTTAAGTTAATATTTATATCTCTAAAGTTACATTGATTGTAAGGGGACAATTTAATTTATAGTTACTCATAAGTTAGTAAATATGCTATTGTTATAATAATGTATAATTTTTCTGGGTCTCTAATGTAATTGCTATTAATAGCATAGGATTTAAAAATAAAAACAGAAACTTCATGATTATTGCAAAAATATCAAATTACAAGTTTACTATTGATATAACAAGTTTTCCTTTCTTGCTCTTTTTTTCTTACTTGATTGCATTTATTCTTAAGTTCTTTTCCTTACGTACAATTATTTCATTATTTTTAAAAGTAATTTCTTATATCACTTATGACCCAGAAGTTTTAATCCTTTGAATGTATAATGTAAATTCCAAGGAAATTGTAAAAATTTAAGTAGAAGTAATGTTAAGTGCTTGGTCAGAGCAAAAATATTATAACCCTATACAGATAATATATCACATATGTAAATGAGTGTACTATGCATTGGGTGAAGGTCTCATTTCATTGTGGTACTGAAACAAAAATAATAATAGTGCCTATTATAATTATTATATTTATTATAATTATTTTATAATAAATATATTTATTATAATTATTGTAATGATAATATACTTATAATTATGATATATAATTATTTTTATTTGGGGGCCACGCCCTGCAGTGCTCATGGCTTCCTCCTCGCTATGCATTCAGGGATCACTCCAGGCTCACGTTGACCATAAGGGATGTTAGAGTCCAAACGCCTGTCGGCCACTACCAAGGCAAGCAACTTACCTGCTGTACTATATCTCAGACCCCCAAACAGAGAATTTTTCATAATATTTTGGAATATTTCATTTGTTTTTATGAAGGAGAAAAATAACGCTGAAGGTATAGAAATATACCCTGAATATTAACACTTGATTTACTCCTTGGGTGTCAAAATTACAAGTTTTTTGAGGAATATGTCATTCTTCAGAATCACTGTCACTGTCACTGTCATCCCGTTGCTCATCGATTTTCTCGAGCGGGCACCAGTAATATCTCCATCTTGGGACTTGTTGTTACTGTTTTTGGCATATGGAATACGCCACGGGTAGCTTGCCAGGCTTGCCAGGCTCTGCCGTGCAGGCAAGATACTATTGGTAGCTTGCTGAACTCTCCAAGAGGAGTGGAGGAATTGAACCCAGGTTGTCCACATGCAAGGCAAACGTCCTACCTGCTGTGCTATTGCTCCAGCCCATTGTTCAGAATACAGGCAGAAATTAAACCAATTGCCCAAGATGATAAAGCTATAAAGTGACTCTATGACCACGGTGGGATCAGACTTGCCCTGTGTCCTTGGCTCTTATCCCTCGATTTATATTACCTCTTCTTTCTTGATTTATAAATTTTCTGCTCTATTTCTGGTAAAGAATCAATTCTAATAAAATGATGCAGACTCATATAGTGAACTTTCTAAATATGGCTTCTGTATCAAGGTCTATAATAATTTTAGATCCAGTGTGAAGGCAAAACATGTAAATATATCTAAGACTACCGAGCAATAAAGTTTACTTACCTCACATTTTAATCCTGACATTTGTAGACTTGAATCAGAATCTTAGTTAAAAAGTGCAGAACACTCATTAAGATTGATTTCTATAATAGTTAAAGCAAGGGTAATGTTTCTTTGGACTCTCCCCTACCTTCATTTCCCATTATTAAATGTGTTCTTTAGAATTTAGAAAATTAATAAATGTATCCTCTAGTATTTGGAGAACTCGGGTTAGAGAATTTGCTCTAGAAAGGTGAAATTCATTTAAACACCAAGTTAATTAGCATTGATGTGAATATCATTATTAACCTGAACATGCATTTTTCATGTTAACACTGAATTCTTTAGCACCATATCCAGCCCATCAAACTCTCATTCCTGCAATGCCAGCTGAACAGCACTAGGAATAGACCCTACAGGGGACAGAAAAAGAAAGGGAACAGAGAAAAGACACTTGAGTTTAGCTTGAAAGTGGACAGTAGAAAACTTGGTTTGATTTAAAATGCTATTGTTCATCTCTGCTTCTCTTTAAAAAAATTAGTCACTGTGATTACAATACTCTTAATGATAAGGTTTAATGTGTACAGTGTTCCAGTAACACAAATTCCACTGAAGTGTTCATTTCTTTCCACCATTGTCTCAGGGTCCCCACCTCTTCTTATACCCAATCTCTCTGCCATAGTAAATTCAGTTATGTTGCCAGTTCTCAGGTTCTGCTGTCTTTGGTTATTTTTTATTCCCATACTATGAATTATTATATACCATATAGAGAGATTATTCTGTTTTGGTGTTCTCCTTCTAGCTTATTTTACTCAACATGATACTCTCTATTTCCACAAAGTTGCAGGCTTCAGGATTTTTTTGTCATTTGATATAACCTCATAGTTTTCCTTTGTGTTTATGAATTATGGTTTCTTGATCGAGTTATCTATTCTTGGACAGTTGGGTTATTTCCAGATTTTGGCTAATGTAGATAGGGACACCTTCTTTTTCTAAACCACGTGATATCACTTTATTGTAGTATTCTACCTGTACAATCTTTGCCAAAATTGATACATTTACAGAATTACCCTGGTCCACATATTCCTAATTTACACTGCAAAATAGGTCCTGAAGAAAGGATCTTTGCTTTCTAACCCTGACACAGTAATATGATATGTAGCAGATTATGTACTGAAAGATTGTTTTTCACATAAAACTCTCAAAAATAATTGAGAAAATTAAAAGAATATTTGAGAAAATCCAGGAAGTTACTTTATGATTTAACCTTACTGATTTAATTAACCTCAACCATACTCTTTAATGGATGGAATGTATTCTGAGAGATTTGTAGTTCTTTTCAAAAACCTACAAAGGAATGACTATGTGGGGAAAGTACTTGAAAAACACAAACATACCCGGATTCATTTCTCGTAGAACTATTCACATTATTTGTGTGTGTGTGTGTGCATGCTGTATGTGCATGCATGTCTGTGTGCGTGTGAGGGGTATGTGTGTGTGTGATGGATTACTGTTGGCTCTATGTTCAGGGAACATTCCTGGTGTTCTGGGTATCATATGGGCTGTCTAGAATTGAACCAGGCGCGGTTGCATGTAAGACAAGTACTGTATCCACTGTACTTTCGCTCTAGCCCTCTTACTCAACTCTTTATCAGCAAAATTATTTTTTTCTTTATATTTTATGGTTTGGGACCGCACTTGGTGATGCACAGGAGTTACTGATGTCTTGCACTCAGGAATTGCTCCTGGCAGTCTTGGAAGATCATATAGGGTGCAAGAGATCAAATTCTGGTTGGCCTTGTGAAAGGCAAGTACCCTAACTGCTATATTATCTGTCCAGCCCAGATCAGCAAAATTCTTGGAGAGCCTTTGAACCATATGCTGCTGCTTTGTTGCATATACAAAATGACAATTTCATTTTCACATTTGTGTTAATGTTTATGGTCTGACTTAGATGTTAATTGATTAAGCTTCCAAACATTTATGTCTGAAATAAAAACTGATAATTAGCAATGAAATGTTTCCACAACTTTTGCCTAAATGATAACCTCTGTTACACAATGGGTTAGTTACTAGTGTATATAAAGATATTTATTTTGCACAATTGTAGTACTATCATTTAAGATACTTATGATCATGAAATATGACCATGAGTTTATACAGTGTAATATTAGTCATTTGGTTTTATAATTTTTTCTTTTTCTTTTCTTCGTTAGCTTTGTCATCTTCAAACTAGAGGCTTAGAACTCAGCCTATTTGTTCCTTTTATTCTTTAGTTGAAGTGTTTTTACCATGGTGTCTCTGTAGTTTTAGAAATGCATGTCTGGTGCCAGAAAGATAGTACAAAGGACTGTAATACCTGCTTTGCATGCAGGAGCCCTGGATTTGTTTCCCAGAATCTCATGAACTATCAAGTATCCAGTTGGGTGTAGGTCCTCAAACACCACCAGATATGGCTCAAAGAAAGAAAGAAAAAAATGCCCAGAATAGAAAAGAAATCCATTTCATCTTTGTCCTCTTGTTCTCTGTTCTCCAACTGTCAGTGAACCTTTCTCTTAAAATTTATGTTGTTGCTTAGAGCGGGCACGTTGATTATATTGGGATCCCATGGGAATTTTATAATGGAATGTTATTAGCCAGTATGAATATTGACCCCATTATGCTTGCTTGAAATTTGCTATAAATTCAGGTACCTATGTTCTAAGCGAAATCTTGGTATGCAATGGTAGCCAGTTATTTAAGTCCAGTTTACCTATGTTTTAAGTGGGAAGATAAAAAAATAAAATCAACACCCACCAGCATGTGAAGCATTTCCAGGAAGACGTTGATTCTTGTCAAAAACTAAGGCAGGCCGAGGGGCACGCGCACTTGCGGGCTCTCCGGGTGGCTCTGTCTCACCGCCCACGTTCGGTGCCCTGGAACTGCTGTGTGCTCTGTGGTCAGGGGCAGTCGATGGAAGGTAGAAGGCCAAACTGATTGCTCAATCAGTTTATTTCATTCTCTCTCCCTGCTTCTCTCCCGGCTCTGGATCTCTCTCTGGATCTGTGGATCTGGGCCCCCAACCCACTCTTACAGCCTAGTTAAATCTCCCCAGCATGAGGGGGTTGGGGTGTACACATAGGTGTGGTCACCATCAATAGGGTAAGGTTCCTTTCCCTTAGGGGATGCTTCTCCTAGGACTTAATTCTCTTTCAGCAGGAGGATCCACCCAAGGGCGGAGTCCCATGAGTGTGTTTCTCTTCTCCTCAGTCAGCAGACATATAAGAATTCATAATATTAATCATTTTGTATGGACACAATAAGAGATGCATTAAAGCTTATAGAATTGCTCTCCTGGGGCCATCTCAATCTCAGACTACAGTGCTCAGGCCAGATCAGTCTTTCCTATCCCTAGCAGGGTCCTAGTCTCATCATTACTTTTGGATCATGACAGCATTTGTCTATGATCAAGCTCTTAACTTATAGTTAAGAATTAGGCACTTTGGCCAGGACCACCTCGATGCCAGGGTAGCACACAACTTACCGCTTGCCCTGGATCCATCCCGTCCCTCCCTCGTCAGGACCCTGCTTTTAGGGTGCTAGGAACTGAGGGCAACTGAGGCTTAAGTGGAGAAAGCAGATGCCCGGGAGGGAATAATATTTGAAGCCAATTAATTCCCAAGTTACAAAAACATAATATTGTCTTCTTGTGTCTATACAAAAAAGACATAGCTTTAAAGTGAATTATTCAAAAGGCATAAAGAGGGGAGGAAGGCAATGTTATAATATTCAGTGTCCTAGGAAGGTCTGACCTTACAGAGTCAGATTAAGGGAAAGCCGAGGATTAACTGTTTTGGGGAAAAGAGCATAGAGAAGTGATTATAGCTAAACAAAGGGATGGGAGAGATTCGGGAACACCTTGATGGGTGAGACTGGGGTAAGCCTAAACTCCAGGAAAAACCGGGACAAGCTCCTCGTGGCAAGGGGGGGAGAGGACAAAATAATGCCATCCTACAGATTCTGTCCCACCAATATGTTACTCGGATTAATGATACCTGAAAATCATTAGTTAAATATTTCCCTTATGCTTCCAATTTATTATTTTAATTCAAAAATCTTTCTTCAGCCTATTACAAATCTTATACATGGAATTAGGTGCTTTTAAAATGCACTACACAAAAAACAATTTTTTTCTAAGAGAGCTTTTCCTTGGGACCAGAGACAGTATGAGAATAGTGGTGTTTGCCTTGCATACAACAGACCCAGATTTGGTCTCCTACCCCACATATGGTTCCCTGAGCATTGCCAGAGTTACCCCTGAACATAGAGACAGGAGTAGCCAGTGAGTACTGTCTAGTGTAGCCACAAAATCAGAATAAGCTTTTTGTGAGAGTGAGGTACATAGTGGAACAGAAGAATCTGTATTACATGGAAATTATTTTAAGAATTAGATAGCATCTAAATATAGAGTTTCAGAGTACAGTTTCTCAAAGGTGATTAGGAAATAGTTCATTGAGAAGATGGCATTTGAATATCATTCTGCTTAAGGTATGAAATCAAATCCCAAAGTTGGAACAGTATTCCTGTCAGGGAGGAAAACCAGAGGCAGGCCCTGAGCAAAGAACATGCTTTGTATGTTTAAAAGGGGAATGGTGTAGCTGGTGTAGAGAGATAGAGGAGAATATAAAAGGTAGAGGTCAGATTGTTAATAGAGTTTAAGTATATAATGCATTGATCCATGCAGGTCATTATACCCACTGACTTTAGATATAGATGGAGAGTCAGTGGGTGAGGTTCACAGAGAAATGGCATCAATCTAATTCCGTTTCAATGGTACCATTGGGCTGCTGTGTTAAGAATAGATAAGAGGGGATCAAAGGTGGAAGCAGGAGATTAGTTAGGAGGCTATTGTAATAATCTGGAGAAAGGATAAAGGTGGCTGACACTATATTGGTAGCAATGGAATGGTAAGGAGTACAGCTCACTCTCTGGATACGTATTATAGGTAGAATTAATAAGATTAGCGGACTGTCTGAATGTGGGGCAGGAAGAGAGAGGACCAAGGGTGACTGAGTGCATTAGCCTGAGCAACCGAAAAGGTGAAATTGCTTGTGTCTCAGGTGTAGATGATTATAAGAGGAACAGATCAGAAAAGTTTAGAATTACACTTGGTTATGCTGTTTAGAATGGTGTATAGTTGCTTCCGATTGACTATACAAATTTACAGTTCATTTATGGGATCTGGATTAGTGATATAACAACAGGATCATTAGCATGGTTATGAAATATTTATTGATGAAACTAAAATTAACAAGTTTATACAGAACAAATCAAAGAATTCAGATTTGAGTGCCATGACACTGGCTGATGAAGAGCAATCAGAGAATTGTGACCAGTGTGACGAGTAAGACAAGAGGAAGAATCAGAATTTCAAGCCCTGAAAATAAAGAAAGTTGTCTCAAGAAGGATGGAGTAATCTCTGTCATATGTTGTTAATAGTATTGCAAGGTGAAAAGTGAGAACTGAACTTTGCACATAATCAAATCAGTATGAGACTTATGTCCATCAGAACATCTCTGATATCTTAGATTTTACTAATCTATGCACTAAAGGTGGCTGATATCAGCTTGCCTCTATATTTACCACCACCCACTGAAAACAATGCTGTGTTGAGGTATAAAACAATGTGCAATCAGGTAACAGGGATATCATTTGAAAAACAGTGTCGGGCTAACTTGCAGAAAACTAAAGAAGACAGTAATCTTCAAAACCCCTGCAGCTTTATATTTTAGTTTATTCTATTCATTTAAATTTTATCTTTGTTGTTGCTGTCCATTCAATAAATATTAGTGCCTGTGGTGTGTCAAGTACCCTCTCAGTCACTAAAGATCAGGTAGATATGTGAGAGAGAAAAGATTACTGTGCTTATGAACTAGAACTGGAGTGAAGAAATTGAACCCAAAAATCTACAATGATTAAATGCCAGGTTGTTGGGTCTCTCCACATTAGTAAGCAATACTACAGGTGATGCAGACAATATACTTTACCTTTAAATTCAAGACAATATATATTTTTTTTAAATTAGACTATTGTTTTCTATGCTTGTGTCTTCCTATAATATCCAGTAAACTACTTGGAATCATCTAATAGGGATGGTCTCACATCCTTAGGTTTCTCAGTTGTAATTAGGCTATTTGTGTTTATTACTCATGAAACATTATCTCTATGTTTAATGTAAATATACTATTCTCCTTATATATGTTTTAGATGATGCATAACGTTGTGGCAATGATATATTGATACTTGGATTGTATTTTTAACTTTTGGTTAGGCAAATTTTTATTGAGAACTACTGTATGACTGTAGCGATAGCACAGCAGGTAGGGCATGTGCTTTGCACAAGGCCGACCTAGGTCTGATTCCTTCATCCCTCTTGGATAGCCAGGCAAGCTACCAAGCTACCAAGAGTATTCTGCAGCAGAGCCTGGCAAGCTACCTGGGGCATATTTGATATGCCAAAAATAGTAACAACAAGTCTCACAATGGAGATGTTACTGGTGCCTGCTCGAGCAAATCAATGAACAATTTGATGACGGTGCTAAAGTGCTATTACTGCATGACTGTAATTTTGAGAAAGGCTTAGTTGTTGAATAATTACAGTGTTTCCAGAAATTCTGGCTACTCTTGGGGATAAATGCCAATGTTATTTTCATTTTCACTATAAAATGTGAGATTTATATGTATCAGCTTATAGAATTATCTTTACCAAATTAGATATTTGAATTAGAATTAGAATTATTTTTACCAAATAACATTTGGTAAACATATCAGACAGTTTATAACTCTAATATTCTAATTCTTATTCTTGACTCTGATGGATCTAATTGATGGCAAAGACAGGATACTCTGTCATGTTTTCCACTAAGCCTAGGCATCAGTACTACATCTATCTTGAACCAACAAAGAAAACAAATAATTATTTAATCTCATGTGTTTGATGATAACCATTTTTCTTGGCAAATGCTTGAATTAAGTTTTCTTCATTGATAGTTCTGTGATTCAAACTCGTTTTTTTCCAGCCAATTTAATATATTCAGACTCTCTGAAATATGTCTTTGTGGATATGTAATTTGAAGAATATAGGGAGTAAAAATCAGTTTTAATGAGTTTAAAATTGAATAAATGGACAGTTATTTTCAATATAAAGAAAAGCATTAGTTCATTTAGTCAATCATCTCCTTTGTTTATTTATTTATTTATTTATTTATTTATTTATTTATTTATTTATTTATGTATTGTTACTTAAAACCCTAAGTAGATAATGTTTTGGCAAAATTAGGAGTAAATGTGGAATGTGGCATGAAATGAACTGTGAAGAATGTTGTGTCCTAATTTTTATCATTTTAAATACAGCTTGAAAATTTAGACAATTGCTCCTAGAAGAAGTTTATTTTTAGCCAATTACCCATTCCTATCTTGGCCCATATTTTGGAGCTAAATGAATGACTTGACATTTTTTTGCTTGTTTGATTTGGGGCGACATGTGGCAGGGCAACCAGATTACTCCTGGCTCTGCACTCAATAATTACTCCTGGCAGTGCTCAGGGGACCGTATGAGATACTGGGGATTATACCTGGGTAAACCCCGTGAAAGGCAAGCACCTTCCCTGATATACTATCACTCCAGCCCTTCCTTCCTTTCTTCTTTCTTTCTTTCTTTCTTTCTTTCTTTCTTTCTTTCTTTCTTTCTTTCTTTCTTTCTTTCTTTCTTTCTTTCTTTCTTTCTTTCTTTCTTTCTTTCTATCTTTCTTTCTTTCTCTCTTTCTCTCTCCTTCTTTCTTTGTTTCTTTCTTTCTCTCTCTCTTTCTTTCTTTCTTTCTGAAGTATAACATACTTAAAGAAATTTTAACACTGAAAGAAGATTGGAGAGGGCGAGAGAGAGAGAGAAAGAGTAAGTTCTCAGGGTTCTTACCATGCATGCATCTAACCCAGGTTTTATCCCCAGCATCCTGCCTGGTCCCATGAGTACCACCAGGAGTGATCCCTGAGCATAGAGCTAGAAGTAAGCCTGGAGTACTTCTGGATATGGGCCAGCACAACTAAAATAATAATAATAATAATAATAATATAAAAATGGAAGAAGATAAGAGTTCCCCTGCCCACCAGAAGTCCATATTCTCTATTGGGTACATCTCTTTCTCTCTGCCTCTCTGTCACTATCACTGTCTCTGTGTCTCTAGTTCTGGCTCTCTCTCTCTCTCTCTCTCTCTCTTACATACACTTTCTCTCTCTCGCCTCACATTTCTCTAAGTTAATTTCTTTAAATGAAACTTTTATTTCACTGTTAAAAAAGAGAAAAGTGAGATGATGTTAAGATCACAGTGAAATAAATTTGTGATAGGGGTCACTCCTGGTGGTACTTAGGGGACCATAGGTAGTACCAAGAATCTAATTGGGCTATCAACCTGCAAGGTAACTGCCTTATCTACTTTATTATCTCTCTCACCCCATGCTTATGATCTTAACAGAATTTTGCACTAGAGACCATAATTGTTTATTTCTATTGTGGTTGGGATCCTTTTATTCCTACAGAAGGGAGAGATATAGAGGCTAGGATGATCGTCTATGATATTTCCTGAAGAATATTTCCTTGTGTATATTCTCTATCTCACTCTCTGCTCTCTAGTGTTAAATATATGTGTGTTATGTATGTGTGAGTATCCATTATGTATCCTAATACTAATCTTACTAATTAAAAGATGTGTTTATATATTAGTGAAAAATATATTTACCTGAAAGAATTGGTTTTCAAGATTATTAAATGAATAAGAGAATAGCAAGAGGAAATCTACAAGTTTGTGCATAATTGTTTGTACATAATTCTGCTTAAATAATGAACCTCACCTTTCAATTCTTGCAGTGAGTACCACAGTTTCCTCTGTGTTCCTGGCCAAGGGCATAATTTACAAGAAACTGAGAAGTTCTGAATATTTTCTGTAGTATTTACTTTTGTTTACATAGGTTCTACGGAAAGCAGATTTGTGTGTCTCTGTGTAGACCCTGATACCGTTCATTCTTTTTTTTTTTCTCAGCTATATTTCCCTTATATGAATAACAGTTTGATCTTACTTATCCAAACATGCGCACATGGTTTCAAAGCTCGACTGTCATTGTTATCAGGAGTTAATTTATACATTTCTGATAATAGGCAGTTTCTCCCACCCAGACTTATTAGTTCTGTGATCCCAGTTTTGTCACTGGGATACAATGAAAATTATATTATATTTTTTTCTTTATACCTTTTGTTCGTTTGGTTTTTTGCTTTTTGGGGTCACATCAGCAATGCACAGGGATTACTCCTGGCTCTGTACTCAGGAATTACTCCTGGCAGGGCTTAGGGGACCATATGGGATGCTGAGAATCAAACTCAGGTTGTCTGCGTGCAAGGCAAATACCCTACCCGCTGTGCTATTGTTCCAGCCCCTATATATGTCATTTTAGTGGCTCCATCCCCTCTTCATACCTTTTGTGTGCTCTTGATTTTCACAATATCTAATAATGATTCTTCTATGACTAGAAAAATCTAGTAGCCACTGAGTTTATGGACTGTTTGTTGCTTTGTCTCAGATTAATTTGATTTGGAGGTAGAAATGCATAAAAGTTATTTGAGTTGATCACTATCATTATCATCCTGTTGATCCTCGACTTGCTCAAGCAGGCCCAGTAATGTCTCCATTTGTCCTAGCCCTGAGATTTTAGCAGTCTCTCTTTAATCATCCTTCCCAACGGGGCCACATTAGAGGCTCTTTCAGGGTAAGAAGAATGAGACCATCATTGTTACTGTATTTGGCATATGAATATGCCAGGGGGAGCTTGCCATTCTCTCCCTTGCAGACAAGAAAACTCTCTGTAGCTTGTAGCCTAGTTCTATAAGATCGAGGTCACACCATTCTGGGATCTTGGTTTTATAGTCTCTGGATGTTGGCCAATGATGGGATTACACAGCTCCAGGCAGTTTCTGGGTGTGACCACCTAGCTACTGGAAAATGGGGCATCTGGGTGGAAGAGGCCCAGTCCAATCTGAGCAGGTTTGGAGATCTCAGCCCTGGACTAATGGGATGTTGTAAGAACTTAATATACGCATTTTTGTTAATAAGTAACATACAAAAAAGAAAATTATCTGGAGATAAACTTAATGCATATGTAATTTTTTTAAGTGTGCTGTCCAGGGCTCAGGAGATGTTTCAAAGATTTCCTATGGGGTTAAAGCACATCTTCTGCATGTGTGAGCTCTGTGTTTGACTTCTGGCAATTTGTGGCCTCCAGAACACTGCCAATCATGACTCTCCCAGCACCATGCCAGGAGAAGCCTCTAAGGACTACCAGGTGTGAGCCCCCAAGAACAAATTCTATCAATTAACATTAACTTTTCATTTTCTATAACAAAACACATCAGAGATGATAGCAATAGTTCCGTGAAAAAATGTCAAAAATATTTCTTGTGCTGAGAAAGCCTGGGTGCCCCTTCATGTATGGTTTAAGACAACTTTTGGCAACAGACAGCTAGCAGGCAACCAATAATACTTGTATTCATGTGAAATATGTAAATGGGAAGACTCCTGGAGTTAAGATTTTAATATTTCAGTTGTAGATAACTCTCTTTGAAAACATAGCTTTTTATACAGATTTGGTGTGAAAATGTTTAGTTGAGCAGATGGAGATCCAGCTGGTAGAGTATATGTTTGTCAGGGTATCTGGCATTTAGCTATATCCAAAAACGATATCAAACTGAAAGATGCTAAAGAGCAGCGCTGTATGAATGCCAGTAGGATCAGTTAGGGGTAGTTCCTCTCAATTTTGATTTTTCTAACCTTGCAGGAATATATTTTAATCCAGATGGAGTTTTTAATTTAAAAAAGTGAAATAAAAAAAATATAAATAAAATAGTCAAACAGCTGCCTCTCCAAAATCTTGATTACAGTAGGCCAGAAAACATATGCTACTTTCTGTGTTGAAATTTAGTACCTAATGAAAGCGTGGATCTGTGAGCATACAGATTCATGTGCGTTTAGCAGAGTTTTATATTCTGTATACTCAAAAGTCATTATTTTGGTTTCTTGACTTAAACTGTAGGAAGTGATGTAGGATAATGAGTAGAACACTGAGCAAAAATTGAAAGCATTTGGGAAAAGATGACGGAGTCCCAAATATATTTGAAAACATTTTACCTTATTGAATGCCAGTATTTCAGCAAACACTGATGTGAATAAAAGGTCAGCTTTATAAGGAGTAATATGATACTTTTTCTAAGTTTAGAGCTGTTTTCTTATTTGTAGACTACTTACTCATTTCTTTCCTGGAAACCTGAATATTTAGAAATAAGCTGTTTTGTCAAAATAGTTAAGTACATGTATTCAAAAAGTTCCATATTACATATTTCAAGTGATTGGGGGGGCGTAGAGAGATAGAAGGTTTGGGCCACACTTTGCTATGCTATTAACTACCTCCTGATCCTATACTAAGGATGCATGTTTGATGGTACTCAGGAGACCATTTTGTGCAGGAATCAAACTGAGGTTAACCCCTGTTCTCTCTCTCTCTCTCTCTCTCTCTCTCTCTCTCTCTCTGTCCCTCAGTTATTTTAAAATTTTTAAATAGCACTGTAGCACTGTTGTACCATTGTTCGTCGATTTACTTGAGTGGGCACCAGTAATATCTCCATTGTGAGACTTGTATATCAAATACGCAATGGGTAACTTGCCAGGCTCTGCCATGTGGGTGGGATACTCTCGGTAGCTTGCCGGGCTCTCTGAGAGGAATGGATAAATAATGAGCAAAATTAATAAGTACACTTAAATAAAACTTTTTTCATCACGTTTCTTTTTATCCCCCTTTAGACACTCTATTAGTAGAATTGTAAATCAAAATTTTAAATTGAATTTAGTGAAAAATGCATCCAGGAGGGAATTAATTATTACTCGAACTATCAATATTGCACACAAGCACCGTGGAGGGTGGCACATCACCTAATACTCAGAACTGCAACCATAGTGAGAAAAACTATTACAGGTGGCCTTTGAAATTTTTCTATTAGAAATTTGTATGAATCACTGAATGCACTGAATACCGAGTTTATATATATACATACATATGTATATGTATATATATATTGAGCTCATCTAGAAACTATTTTAAAGATCTGACATTAAAATAAGATAACTTCCAAAATATTTCCGTGTTTCAAACTCACAGATCTATAAACAGCTAATGGACTGCCTCAAAATATGTTCTTATCAAAATCATAGGCTGGGAGTTTGAGAAGTACCTTTTTTGTGAGTTCAGATTTAAAAATTGTTTTATGAACAGTGTATATCTATAAAAACCCAGTATATTAGACAAGTGCCTCTTCTATGAAATAAAAAGGAATATTTCATCTCCCAAAATGAATTTTCTATTTTAATTGATGAGACAAAATAAATAATTTCTATTAATTGCTATGAAACATACTTTTTTTCGATTTTTATGTAGTTCTTCATTGGAATAGCTCATCCTCTATTATACTAAAACTGCTATGTTATATTTTATCTCCAAATAGTCATCTTAAATTTTCATGTTTTATCTTTCTTTCCATATGTATTATACTAAGAATATAATTTTGGCAGGTGATATATAAATTATATACAGTATAAATTACACTTGTTATGTATGTATTATACATGTAAAATACATGAGTATATACTTCTATGGGTCTGAAAATCTTAACTTTTACTTTACTTTGAGTACCATCTTAAATTCTTCATAGTCATTGTACTGAATCTTTCCAGTATGATGTAAATAATGTTAATTTACCATTTTTAAATGAAGAAGTGAAGGTGTAGAGAATCCATGTAAGCTAAGGTTAGACAAAAGGAGTTAGAAGAGTATGCCTTATTATCTTATACAATTTTCTAGTTCTTATAAAATATATTAACTGTTGTCATTTAGATATTTATCTGAGTAATTAACCATTTATTAAAGACAACTTCTTAAGCAATTTTCTTTCATGCTGAGGCCAGTGTGGCATTACAAAGAATGGGAGATACTAAAGAAGCATTGGCTCCTCTGAAGGGAGCACTCAGTAGCCACTCAGTGAGCACTCAATATTTAACTCAGTACTTTCCATAGGGACAGATATGGCAATTCTAGAAGGCAAGCAGAAATATAGATAGAATTTTTGTGGGTGTGTAAAGCCTTTTGTTTTAGAATTTGCTCTAATAATTCAAAGGAAAATGCTACCTTCATTTTGCCAGATAAAACAAATATTTAAGAAGGAAGTGGGGCTGCTGTGATAGCACAGCTGGTAGGACATTTGCCTTGCACGCGGCCAACCTGGGTTTGATTCCCAGCATCCCATATGGTCCCCTGAGCACCACCAGGGGTAATTCTTGAGTGCAGAGCCAGGATTGACCCCTGTGCATCGCTGGGTGTGACCCAAAAAATGAAAAAAAAAAAGAAGGAAGTGAAATGTGCTTTCATTTGTGAACTCAGCTTTCTGCTCTAATTTCCAAGGACGATCAGGTTCTCAGGCAGAGATACCTGGACAGGACATTTATTGGGTCCTGTACTTGATATCAATCAACAACCATGGGATGAAAAGTAATCAAGATCGGCAGAGGAATTTATTGGGCTAAGATGACATCCCAGCAGCCCCACAGACCATTTTAGAATTGGGAGGATGCTGTGAAGTTGCCCCATTGAGACATGGATCCGGAGTTTATGTCATCGCCTTCCCTCCATTAACTTAGTATTCATTGGACAGGCCGTCATGCATGGAGAATGACCTTGACCCAGTGGTTTTTATCAGCTTGAATAGTTTAGAATAGTATGTCAGAGGGATGCTAGGCTGTAAGTATCAGTCATCAGTACGCTGAATATCAAGGAGGAGTGAGTGACACATCACAGTATTCATTGCATCCTGCAAACCACAGCAACTCTGAGCTCCTTATACCTCCTACACACGTTTTCTGGCTATTCTTAAATTGTTTGTTCTCTTCATCTGAATACCCATCCTCCCACCTCTTTACATTCAAGTTTTACCCAATTTTAAATAGCTGCCACTCTGGCTTTAACTCTAAGTCACTATGATCGATATACTATCAAGAAATAATGTATCACTATTAGCCATTTTTTATTCTTTGTTTATTCTTTGCCTTCTATTATGTTAGGAATTTATGGCAGATGCAGCTAATGAGACTTACAGTCAGGAAGTTTTGATTATTTGAGTAACAGAATCTTACCACATATGCCAAAGTGTGTGTGTGTGTGTGTGTGTGTGCGTGCGTGTGTGTGTGTGTGTTATAACAGGTGATTCTTACTATTTTAATTCTTATGCTAGATATATACTGATTTAAAATAAATATGTTAAAATTCATATATCTTCATCTGGTCACGAATGATTTATTGGAGAGCTTGTAAACCTTATAATACTTAAGAAAGAAAAGATTTTGATTTTCATTAGTAATTACTGCATAACAATATAATATAAAAATATTCAAAATCCTTTGTAAAACACATTTTATTTATAAATATTTATATTTATATTTAACTTTTATATATATTGAAAGTCACCCTTGGAGGTCCGTGCAGCATTGGAATCAAATTCAGGGCCTTGCAGTTGCTAAGTATGCACTCTATGATTTGAGCTATCTCTCCTGCCCTGAGATTAGATTTTAACTAATCAAAATTATTTTGGAAAATGTCTGACTTTGTAATTTTCTACAATATCATATTTCAGCATTTTAATGCTGCCTCAGGACTTGGCTAATTGTGTTGGGCCATCTTGTCTCTAAAGCATTAAATACTATTAAAGCTGTGTAAGCTTTAAACATGATTTTTCAAATTATGTTTTCTATCTAATGCTTATGAAATGTTGTAGATTATCAAAATAATATAAATTACTTTATTATATATTTGTTTCCCTTGATTTTGAATGCAGATTTGACCTGTTTTGCAGCATCTTTTAAAAACTATGCAAGAGAAAAGTAAGCATTAAACTCATACAGAACTGTTTTTTATAGCTACATTCTTAAATATATTTACTAAATATAAAGGGGAATTGTTTTTCTCCCAAGTGAAGAAAAATTGCACTACAAATCACTTTGTGCTAATGATTATATTCTTTTAAAATAGCCAAGCGTATTTAGTCTCTAATCACTTTGCCTATCACTGTAATATAATGTTAATTTTAAAGAATTCTCTTTTGGAACAAAAGAACTAATATACTGAATCTTTTTCAAATTTTATTTATATATCAAAGTGCTTTGTGAATCTTTTGTTAGATAGTTAGAATATTACAACATGCTGAAGTTCTTAGTTTTAAAACCTGTCATTTACTAAGGCATTTTTAAGTAAAATAAAGTGAGGCAGGAAAATATGATGTTCAGTATATTTTCTGCAGTTTCACAAGAAGGTTAATTTATCAATGAAATGGGTCATTAATTTGTCTTCCTTACATTATCATCCTATTAATACTAGCTTGTAATACATGCTATAGATTTTAACAGTTAGTCACATTTTAAATTTTCTGACGTACGTTTTTACATCATTTTTCTGATTATTCAGATACATCAAAATATCTAGTTAATATGGACTACAAAGAGGTACATTTGGAGTAAAAATTATTTTTTATCTTTCTGTGGTAATTGGAAAACATAAAATGATCTGTTACTTTGCTTTATGAACAACTTTTCATGTGCACTCCAAGTTATCACTGTTTCTAAATAAATAGTATGTTATGCTTTATCGTTAACATAGGAAGTCTCTCAGGTAATCCTCTTGACTATTCTAAACACACACACACACACACACACACAAACACACACACAGACATCATTTCTCTGTAGAATTTGACCACTTTCCATACATTTATAGGTGGTTAGCAGTTTCAGACCACCTGCGTTTCTTACTTGAATGGTTGGAAAACTTCCTAAGATACCCAACTCATTTCACTTAGTGAAAGAGATCAAGGTTAATCAGACTTGTGTGATCTGCTCTCTGAACATCGCTCTGATTGTAATCTCTATCGGTGTACTCCACACTCACTTGCTCCACCCATTTCAGTCTCTTTGGTGTTCTTGGGAAATATACATTTGGACCTTTTATTTGGTATTCTCACTATTTGAGGATTATCTTTACCCAGATATTTGGTAACTTTTCCCCTTTCAGTATTGTTCAGATACACCTTCTTAATATTTCTGGCCCACTGACAAGGTCAAATTATGACTTCTCTAACTGTGCTCGAACTTTTTTTTTTCTCTTTTTTTCCAGAGCCCTTTTCACCCTTAAAACTCATCAATTTTCTTTGGTTCTTTTTTTCCCCCACTTCATTGTCTGCCTTTCTTCTGTAGAATATAAACTTAATTAGGATAAATATCATTTTCCCTTTGATTTTTTTTATCCCTGTCATGATAGCTCGGGCATTTATTGAATTGAGTCATAACATTAATAGGAAAATTATTTAGAAAACACACACATATATTTAGAATTTAATCCTAATTTAGCTGTCAGCATAGATTACGTTGAGTAGTTTATTATTCAAGAATATATAAGTTGAATATAAAGTTTATAGTATTTAGTTTCTAATATATAGTAGATTAACCAGAAGAAAATTGTTTTATTTATTAAAATTACTACCATAATTTGTTAGTTGTATATATATATATATATTTCTGATCCTAGATTATTAGGCAACATTAAAATAAAATTTTTAAGAAAAGGAAGACTGAAAAATGGGAAAACTACATGGAACTTTAGCCTCTTTATGATACCATCTCCTTAAGGGTCATGTCATAGACAACAGAGGCGAGTGGCAGAAGTGTAGTTTCATCTCCATTATTTATTAAAAACAATAGAATCTAAAAACTGTATGAGTACAAGATAAAATTGCATTAAAATAACTTTTAAATATTTGCATCTTTTAAAAAATGTACAAATATATAACATTGTTGGGCTTTAAAATATTTCTATTTTTTAATTTTTATTAATTAATTTATTTATTTTTGTGTCACACCCAGCAATTCACAGGGGTTAGTCTTGGCTTATGCACTCTCGCACCCAGGTTGGCCACATGCAAGGCAAACTCCCTACGCACCGTGCTATCGCTCCAGCCCCTTTAAAAAATTTCTAGTGAAAAGCACATTAAGAATTACTATTAGTGTATAAACCTGCATTTAGATACTGGGGATTGGTGAGTGCTTTGCTTCAGTATACCTCATTTGAAGTAGCTCCTTTCTGCACATATCTTTCTCTTTCTCACCAAGCAGATGGCAGCATAATGGCAAGCTATGGAGACACACAGGCCAATTTATTCTACCATGCACTGAAAACTGTGTTAGAATTTGTGGGCAAAATAAAAACAAGAAAAAGAAACTAACACTTTTGAGAGCCATATTATATACTAAGCACTGTGTTAATGTTTTCATATATATATTATTTCATTTGAGAAATCCATGAATTAGCACAAGAGAGATGTTCACATATAGAAGTACCGTATGTGTTGTAAGTACATTTTTTTTTCCCGAAGAGGATAGTACCATAATTGGATTATCTCTTTGAGCTTCATGCAGTTATAATATTTTGATCAAAAAGAAATGGTAGACTGTACTGGATGCAGAAAATAATATTTGATCAGGTATGAGATTAAGAATAAATGCCGGCATTGTTTTTTGGATGGTGGTCTAGGAGGATGAAGAATTTTAACTCATATTGTAACCTCTCATTAGGTAAATGATTTTATCTCTTTCTGTAGCTAATGACTCTCCAAAGGATTCTAAAGCCAGCTGTGATGGCAGCAGGAGCCAGTTTCACATTATTGTAGGTGTGAGACAGGGTCAAGGAGTTCTGCTCTTAGAACAGCTTAAAGGATTGGGAACGGAGAGGTTGATGTGGAGGAAGGACACAAATGTTTGAATTCTCATGAATTTCTTCTCAAACTTTTAGCATTTATACTGATAATTATGTATGACTCTGTCACTGAGTACAAGAAACACCTTATTAAAGCAAAGTTCAGGAACGGAATAATCATTTTATTCATGTTAAAATGAAATATCTGAAAAAATGGTGTGTGAAAATCAACCATGGCTAATAATCATGTATAAAAGGTATTAAAATCATAACAAAACTGAGATCTATAATATACCTGTACCCCAAATTAGTACTTTCCCTATTTGAATAGCTATGTTTGTTTCCTAGCTTCTATTGTGACTAAATAAGTTATTCCTAAAACAGGCATTCACTTATCCTACATGGAGAAATGTGAACTTAATTTCTTATTAGTTCATTTAAAACATAATCAAAATAATGTCTTCCTTAATATTCTTGTAATAATTTAAATGTTAGAAGTTTAGTGTTTTTTTTGCAAAATTTTTTATATCTACCCAGAAAACATGCAACTTTCTCAGTAGAGACTAAAACCCTTCAGAGAAGCCACCTCAAGTCTATTTTAATCCTTTCAGAAAATAAAAAGTGAATTAAGAAAATAGAAAGTTCCCAACTTATTATTATTTGTTTAACAAAGAGCAACTAAGGAGAAATGACCCTAGTAAACACAGCATGTATTTTTACAAAATGTGCAGTATAAAATTACTACATTCCATCTTAGTACTACACTTTAGCTTTCTCTTGTCAGGCTAATTATTATTTTCATAATGACTTCCAAACATTTCCAATATTTGTGTTTATAGCTAAATCTCACATACAGTTAGAATCCATACATATAGGAGATATATAGGAGGAATCTTGAAATTAACAGCAGCAATTTATATGATGTATAAGCCTAATAACCAATCAAAATATACAATTCTAAGGTATAATTAAACACAATGAATATGTATATCTTATTTTTATGTGTTAGACTTTACAGCTGATAAAAACACATTACTAAATTAACATATTATATGTAAATGATAAATTATATAAAATTTAATTAGTATGAAACTTGATAGATACTTAAAAGAGTAGATATTATTTTTTTTAAAGTATACATGTTTTCACTAAGACTTATTAAACACAATTGAGAAAGCCTATGTTTAATAAGTATGTAATAAAATCAAACTATATCAAAGCATAGCTGTCAAAGTTTCTATCAATATCTGTAATTCCACAGCTGAAACCCCTAAATATTTTTAGATATTTCAGTAAGAATATATCCAAGTGGTATAAGTTATTTGTGATTTTCAAGTGAAAATGACAGAAGGTGAAAAATGTGTAAGGATTTGTTTTGCAAAATTACTTTATTTAGGAAGTTGGATAAGGTACATTTTGCTTTAATTCCTACACATAATCTGCTACATATGGCTCATTAAATAAAATAGATTTATTAGAAGAAACTCTTCTGCCTATTGTAGTTTGTGAGAGTAGACTTATTTATGGTTGTTACTGTCATAATTATGAGGATGCAGAGCCTTACTGTATAAGCATAAATAAATCATACTTTCTTTGAACTTGTGTGCTTATATTTTTTTACTTTCATACCACTATCAAAAATTCTAAGAGCATAGGTGAGCCTTCTTTAACTCAGCGGCACTATAATTCTTAAAGAAGACCAGTGGAATTTATTTTTTGGTAAATGATTACAGTGTATTTTAGAGTGTACACTTTGGAAATTATGGATTATTGTATGATAATTGTTAATGAAATTTGATATAAAATGATTAAACATGCTATGCTATAATAAAAGTTGAAAATGGAAGCGTCAGGAGGTAACCAAGGTATTGATTTTAGAGTTCAAAAGTGGGCACATTAAAAAATATGGAAAGATGGTGGATGATTTGTCCAAAAGAGCAAAACTCTCTGGTTACACTTTTAAATTTAGATAGTTGAACTTAAATATTTTTTCTTAAATTCGTGTGTAGCCAGCTACTTAAGACATTCAACCACTGAACTTCCTTTTGAGAATGCTTTTATTTTCTTAATTTGGTGTTTATCTATGATGCATGTGATTTGTGGATTAAAAGATTAAAATGGTCTTAGATTTTTTACTAAGTACTGGGGACAAAATTATATATCATTTAAGCAAACTCAAATAAAAATCTTAAAGAGATTTTTCAGATTTTTGTTTTTAAGACTTTTTAAATATATCCAGTCCATGTATTGAGAAATTGGTGCTTTTCATTTAAGAAATTTTGTTAGTCTTAATTTTTGAAATATTTTGTGTATATATATTATGTATAACTGTCTTTGCCAACTAATTTTAATGCATATAATAGTATAATATGTATTTAATGTTAGGAAATGATAATGTTTCCTAAATCCTGTTTTTCTGAGTAAATATTTTCTTCTAATTCTAATTAAACTGACTGCATAATTCAGAATAATGCCCATTAATACGCTTTTCCATTTGTGGTTCTATCATTTAGTTACTGAAGGTAATTTATACAAGGTGGACCTGCTACGTTGCTGGTTAAATAAGAGCTCAGTAAATATTCAGAATATGAATGCTTTAATTGCTAATTATAATTTATCATTTACATATAGGCTAGGATGCAAGCAAGTGCTAAGCCAGACTTGGATAGTGCCCCTTGCTCAAATGCAGTCTGTTGTCATTTTGTTGTTTATTCCTAGATTCTCATCCTAGTCTAGAATGGTTCATCTCTGAAATTGGAATCAAAATAGTAATTATTAAGATAATTACTGTGTCAGTTAAATGTACATAGCAAGTATTAGATAAAATAATACAAATAACCTTAATGGATATATCTTACTGAATTTTTCTATATAATGTTTCTTTTTACAAAGAACAATTTAAGCAAATGTAAAATTCTTATTTATTGTCTGATATAATTAATTTTGATATATTGTATTAAAAATAAAATTTGCCTTATCATATGTTCCTGAATAAAAATAAATATTTTGAATGGGATATACAACGGGCTTATTTAGCCTTGGGGGGATACTATGAACAAAATTAAGCTTGTTTCAATATGACTTTTCAAAGCATTCTAAATAAACTAACACAAATGTTGAAATAGCTGTTGTTAAATTGAACTAATATCTATAGAAACTAGATAATCAAACAAATGAACAAAAAAGGATAAAGTAGAAGTAGAAGAGAAGAATAATAGAGACTTATAAATACTGTAAGACAGAGTAGAAAAAATGAAAGTAGGAGAGAGAAGTGAAATTTAAATAAAAAATTAAATTAGAAGTTTAATGAAAAAGAATACATATAATTATTGCCACGTATATTTGGTTGTGAATTAGTGCTTGATAAAGTACTAGTTTCAAATTTTTCTTCTTCCTCAAACTAATCCAATTTTCTTTTTGACTATCACCTAATTACAAGATAAGAAAACCTCTGCTTGAGTCACAAGCACAAATTACGTTCATATCTCACAATAAGCGCTGTTTTTATTATTGTCCCTAAAATCAATTTAATTTAGCAAACTTAAAAGTTATATAGCGATAGTCATTTAAAATTATGACTATTCTTTCTATTTAGGTTTCTATATTGAAATTTTTTATCTCAAATTATACTAAGTTGGTGTTTTTTCTTTAAGATTCTTTTGTTATAACATTTATAGTTTCATTGGCAATATTGTTAAAATGTGCTTTAGATAGAATAGGAAATACAGATTTGTAAAGTCACCAACTGTTTCTCTTTTCAATGTTTTATCAATAATACATATTTGATTTTATATGCTACTTTTACCCTTAACCCTATTTATTTAGTATCATTTTATTGTGAAAGAAAACCATTTGTTGAAAGTATTACTTTAACTGGATTTGAAATGCTTAGCATATTTTAGTTATTTAAATGGTCATGTTGATATTTCCTTCCTCTTCATCTTGAGATAAACTTTTTATAATAGTAGCAATTATTTGGTATATGCTTATATAAACAAAGCTACACAGTTAAAGTCAGTGCTTATTGTGAAACTTTTTACAAAGGGCTTTATTTTTTTTTGATGTGCAGCCTATTTCATAGAGCAGGAGAGAACCTGCTTTTGTTTTGTTTTATTTCCTGTTACCTTTTGAAAGACATTAGAGTTAAACACTACATTAAAAATAAAGTCAATGTCCTCTTTTTGGAGCAATTTCAACAGACTATTTTGATCTATTTTCAATGACTTTTATTCACAGTGATACTGAATAATTATTTGTATCTTGAAGGGTCAGGGAGCTACAAATGTCTCCATTGAATTCATAATCAGAATTTATATGAAATTGACTCTTGTCATAGATTTAGTAATTTTTTGGAAACTCAGCCCATTGAAGATGAAAATTAATTAGAAAACTCATCTTCATTGAACACTTAGAATATATACCCACCCCATTTCTTATCTTTTTATATGCACATGTTAGATGCGTCCTGATAAAGCAACAAACTGTTTATGGAGTTAGATTGTGAACCAAATATAAAGTAACTAAGTTGTTTAAAACCCAATTCTTAACATGTATTTATATATGGACATTCTGTATTTTGTTCTTTGTGTTGAAAATGTATCACTGCATCACTATCATCCCTTTGCTCATCAATTTGCTCGAGCAGGAACCAGTAACATCTCTGAGGGGACTCCAAAGAAGACAGCCTGGCATGGGGGCAGGAAGTCACTGTCATCCTATTGACCATGATTTGTTCGAGCGGGGACCAATAAAGTCTTTCATTGTGAGACATATTGTTACTGTTTTTGGCATATCCAATACGCCATGGGTAGCTGGCCAGGCTCTGCCGTGCGGGCGCGATACTCTCGGTAGCTTGCCGGGCTCTCTGAGAGGGGCGGAGGAATCAAACATGGGTTGGCCGAGTGAAAGGCGAACGCCCTACCGCTGTGCTATTGCTCCAGCCCGGGGCAGGAAGTAAAAACTGAAAAATGCTATTTCCTGATGATAGTGAAGACTCCAACTAATCATGTTTATTAATATCACAAGTTTAGTAAATGCTTTTAATGGCTAATTTCTACAAGACATTTTACTTTAAAATTCACTTATATTCCATTGATCTAAAGAATAAGATGTGCTATGATAAAACGTGTAATAGTGCATTTGTTTCTTTATAAAGTAGTATTTTATCAGTATTTTAATCAAAACTAATTTTCCAATTAAAGTATTACTATTTTGTTAAAATGTTGCTGAAAATTTAAAAAGGGGCAAATGCTATTATTTTTCATTATGAAGAATTTATGTAATTTAAGTGTATATAATGTAGAGCTTGTGTGTGTGTGTGTGTGTGTGTGTGTGTGTGTGTGTGTGTGTAGTTTTGCAAACCCTGTGCAGCTCAGGGCTTTTTCCCAACTCTGAGCTCAAGGGACATTTTTTGGTATTCTTGGTGGACCATCACTGTCACTGTCACTGTATCACTTGTAATCCCATTACTCATCAATTTCCTCCAGCGACCACCATTAACGTCTCCATTGTGAGACTTGTTGTTACTGTTTTTGGCATATTGAATACTGCACGAGTAGCTTGCCATACTCCGTCATGAGGGCGAGATACTCTTGGTAGTTTGCGGGGCTCTCTAAGAGGGGCGGAGGAATCAAACCCGGGTCACCACATGCAAGGCAAAGGCCTTATCCGCTGTGCTATCACTCCAGCCCCAAGGGGGGACCATATGCGAGGAATTAGGGTTTGCCATCTGCTTGGCAACTGCTTTAAACCCTGAACAATATCTTTGGCCCCTAAGATATTTTTCAGCATAATTAATTAATATCAATAAATTATTTTCATTTAACTTTTGTTTCAATACTAAGTTTTTTTTTTTCTTGTGACAAGGATTTTTTACAATCTAATCTTGAAGCAGGAAAGATAGTACAGCAATTAGTTAGGGCATTTGCCTTGCATGTGACCAACCGGGATTTGATCCCCAGTATCCCAATGAGTAACACAAGCAGTGATCCCTGAGCATAGAGAAACTCTGAGTATGACCCAAAAATAATAATGGAAGAGAGAGAGAGAGAGAAAAGAGAGAGAGAGAGAGAGAGAGAGAGAGGAGATGAGAGGAGAGAAGAAAATAAAGAACTTCAGAATGTACAATATAGCATTGCTTGTCACCATGCTATATATTAAACTCCCAATACATTTATTTTATAACTGCATAACTGCAAGTTTACTCATTTTATTCCTTTACCTGTTTTACCAACCTCCACACAAATATGGAATATTTTTCAATGTAGTCACAAAGGATTTTAGAAATTCTGATGATTTCATGGGCACTCTTGACAGTAAAAGGGACTCCTGTACTTGAATTATAAAATTTTTCAAACACACTTTTTAATTTATATGAATTATCTATGAACTTTAAACTATTATAAGAATGTATAGTGCATTGATTCTACTAATTATAACAAAATTAGCAAAAAATAATTTTGTATATTGAAATCTGTTACACAATGACTAGAGCAGGTGTTGAAGGGTCTGTTCACTTATTTCAGTGAGCCACAGAAACAATATTCTAATATCTGCAGCAAGGCAGAATGGTGATGCTTAGACCTTGAAATAGAATTTGAGTTATCATGTAGCATATCACTCAGTAGTGATTAAACCTCAAAAGATTAAAAATGATTAAAATGGTCAGTATTGCATGAGATACAAAGAATATCCTTTCTATTTGGACTTTGTCCAGTTTCTCTGACTCAAATTCTGTTAGCTTATTCAGTTCATCCACATCTCTTCCACCATGCGCCCTTTATCACGAACACTACAAATGAGAGAATTCAGGATAATGTTCACTCCTTATTCTAATAGTGATGACATCTGAACAAAAGTGCACACATTCATATTCATAGTAGGGAAATAGTGATATCTGAGTAGTAGTTTACTACTTTCACATAACCATAAAAGATACTTTGTTGTTCGTAAATCTTACTGGCTTTTGCTTGTTCTTTCAAGCACCTGTTTCTTTTTTTTTTATTTTGTAACTTTATTAAGTCATCTCTTTGGTTACAGATATTCAGTATGCCAACACCAATCCCCCAGCATTCAACCTCCCCTTGCTTCCTTTTGAATGCATATTTACTCTCTTTTTCTCCTCTCACATCTTTCTAGGTGAATTTTGTTCATTATTTCACTAAAATAAATAAACAATTAAAAAATTAGATAAATTTCTTGTTTTTATGAGAGCTTGAAGCATGGATGAGTGCTTTTACTGGAATTAAAAGGTTAAGAACATACGAGAATTATCAGGATCTAAAGAACACAGCTCTAAAGATTGGTCTATGGTAATAGCATTATTGTACACATATTTTACTATTGTTTCTCTTATTCTATACTGTCTGCTAACTGCTTGCTTTAAATGTCATCACATTTAATTTATAGTAATCAGTCTAAAAGGATGCAAATATAGTTGACTCAAAATTATGTATTTTTAACAGTGTCAAATTAAAAATGAATTTTTAGCTTTTGTTGAAAAGAGCTAGGCTTCTTAGAAGTTTTCTATTTTAGGAAGAGAGAAGTGAGGTTAAATAATTTATTACAATGATATTTGCCACTGTATTGTGTATATGATTAGTTCAGAAAAGCTGACATCATGTTACGTTATTCAAAATTTATCAGAGATTAGCTTAATAAATGTGGGGTATTTTTTGGCTGATTTTAAATATTTGATGTAGATGGTGCCTTCTTAACTAAATTTTTGCTTATGGTTGTCATCATTATCAATTTCTTATTTATTTTTGTATCATTTATTGTTACACATGTTGGTTTTCCGAGGTAGAAATGACAGGTGATATGACATTTGATTAAACAATGATGTAAATAAGTATTTCCTTTGTAAAGAGCTGTAATTTAAAAAAATACTTGATACTGTTTTATTTCATTTTATTAATATTTTTATATAAAATCTGCATTAAAATATTGTTTTTGGCAATAGTGGAGCTCTATTATATTTTTTAAATTATTCTAAACTTGTAGTAAGAATTGAACAATTAGTTTATATGTTGTTATTAAATATAGGACCAAGTGATTCTAAGATTTAATTATTTAATATGAGATCATTTATTGAAATAACCCATAAATCACACTAAACTAAATTAATTTTGTGGTATACTTTTTGTTTGATTATTTTTGAGACACATCCAATGCAGATCTCTTTGCTCAGAGATCATTTCTGGCAGGCTCAGAGAACCATATTGGGTACTGCTTGAGTGACTCTGATACTTTCCATTCTTCTTTTTGTATACTACACAGTTGGAAATTCTTCTATGGAAATGTTTAAATAATATGAATATTGATAGATTGTTCTAACCCCTCAACTACTTTGTTTATTTTGTTCTTTGGTGTTACACTCGATTGTGCTCAGGATTTTCTCTTGGCTCTGCACTCAGGAATCACTCCTAGAGGTACTCAGGGGACCACGTAGAGTGTTGGGGATTGAACTCAGTACCATTCTAGCCGTGTTATACTTTGATCTTAGCTTTTGTTATACCTTTTTAGAGAGATTTATTCTTTTAGCTGGATGGAGTTGGTTTCTTTCATTGATAATTCAAGCTCCTGTGCTCCCACTGTAAGTCACAAAATTCAATTCAAAGTTTGATTGTGAAAATAATTTGAGAGCTAGTGATCTTGTCATTTTGAAAAATTAGATTATTTTAAGGAACTGGGCCTATATTATTTACACATTTCATGAATTTATAATTGATCTGAACTGTTCATAGAATTTAACTTATAATCTAGGGACAGAAAAATAGTTTATTAGGATTGCTTTTTAGACATGTTAAGCATTAGAAATGATTTAATATTAAATATTATTTCAATTCAATTTAACTTCGCTTCCCTACCATTTATCCCTTGTTTACTCT
Source organism: Sorex araneus (assembly GCF_027595985.1). Lineage (NCBI taxonomy): Eukaryota > Metazoa > Chordata > Mammalia > Eulipotyphla > Soricidae > Sorex > Sorex araneus. The sequence goes on along the minus strand of NC_073305.1, from coordinate 120,019,037 downwards.
AAGTCCTCTGGTTTTTTTTCTGTTTGATTATCATTTTTACATCTATAGATCTGTGCCATACCCACATTTAAGGAATTGGTTGAATTTGAATTAACAAAAAATATTTACTTTTCTCTATTTAAATATTTGAGAAATAAGTTCCTGTCTCCCTTTTTTTTTTTTTTTTTTGGCACATTGTAGCAACTGATACTTAACAAATTCCCTGAGGACATTTTTCAAAATCCTTATTCCCATAGAAGTTAACAACATGGTTTCCTTATCATTTTAAATGAGATAAAATGTAAGGTTCTTCAGCACCTGAGCACTGAATCAGGAGTAGCTTCTGAGTACCACTTTTTGTGAACCCCCCCAGTAATAAATAAGCAAACAAAAAAAAATACCTTTTCTAAATAAATAGAAAATAAAGTTCTCAATCTACTCTCTGACCTGCCAGCCAGCTAACGAATTATTTACCGGGAACACACCACAATTCCTTATAAAAATCCTATGATTTCAAAGTTTCCTTAAAATTGGAGATCTTCAGTTAATTGGTTCAAGTAAGTATTTTTCTAGAAAAAAAATAATAACCAAAAATTGACCCCTGTTTTATCTAGAACTACAGCATAGAAGGATATTTTTGTAAGTTTTTAAACTTAAGGCCAGGATCTAGAACTCAGGGCTAAAACTCTATTTTGCATATAAATGGGTAGGTTTCAAGTACAAAAAGAAAAGTTAGAAAGAAAATATAGATAAGATCTTTTCTGATTCTGGTCCACATTTAAAATAGGCTAGAAATCTATTTTAGCCACAGATGACACAGATGTAAATTAAGTTTGAAATTAGTCAGGAAGTGATGATTGGTTAAAGAATTAATCCAAGGTCATCTGTGATAGTAATTCAGCTTTGTTTAAACTCCACTCTTGAGGTAGATAGCTCTGAAGATCCTTGAGTAGATTTGCCCAAGCCTGAGGCCTGATTTTCCTTTTATTTGGGGGCTATACTGGGAAGAACTTGAAGTACTGAACTTGGTACTCAGGATCACTTTTGGTGGTGCCTGCGATCTAACCCAGGTCAGCCACTTGCGAGGCAAATATTTTGCCAGCTGTGTTCTCTCTGACCCATGAATGCTTGTTAATAAGATTAAAAATGACTATATTATATACCCTTAGATCTGTGTGACTCTTCAGGATATATGGGAACATTAAAAAAAAATCTTTTTATTAAGTTTGCAAACATGGCACTATCTATGTATTGACAACAGGGAAAAAAATATGCTTAGTTTCAGTATCTATTGCCATTGGTAATAAAAAAAATTAATGACTGTGACTTTCATTTGCTGGGCAGTTTGTAATCTATATTATTTTTCATAGTAACCTAAAAATGTCTAATGAATCTAAATTATCATTAAAACTTAGGGAGAGTTTGGAAGAAAGGCTACTATTAGAGTCACTAGTTATTGGTCATTTAATTGCTTAAATATATGTACAGTGCTTTTTGTTGTTGTTATTAGCAGTGAGATTGTTCTTTCTTGTGTTGGCATTTTAAGTCGGAGTTGCTTGTATAATTTTTGATGGTTATAGAGAAATTGAACAAAGAAATATCATCATCATCATCATCATCATCATCATCATCATCATCATATCCCATTGATCGTTGAATTTCTGCGGTCTCAGTAACGTCTCCATTTGTCCTAGCCCAGAGATTTTAGAAGCCTCTCTTTACACATCTTTCCAATGGTGCCACATTGGAAGTCCTTTCAGGGTCAGGGGAATGATATCCATCATTGTTACTGGTTTTGGCATATATGAAAACACCATGGGGAGTTTTCGAGGCTCTCCCATGTGGGTTCGAAACTCTCGGTAGCTTGCCAGGTTCTCCCAGAGAGGGAAGTAGGCTAAAAAGATGTCTTTGCAGTCACGGGCTTCCAGGAGCTTGATGTTTTAGTCTCTGGATGTTGGCCATTGGTGGGATTACACAGCACTGGGTGCAGTCCCTGGGTGTGACCGCTTAGCTACTAGAAAGTGGGCAATCTGAGTGGAAGAGGCCCAGTCCCAATCCAAGCAGGCCTGGAGGTCTCAGCCCAAAGTCCCACACACCTGGGTTCCTCTGCCAGTTCCTTTATGTGTGAGGCTCATCTGAACGTGTGGAGAGGGGCCTTGAGCATGGCTGTGGCTAGGCTCTGGAGGTCTTTGGCCATGGGAGCTCTGCTTGGGGTGGGGAGGGAAGCTGAGGCCCACCCCCTCCAAGGAGCCTCAGGAACACAGCCAGGCATGGGAGCAATACCATATGAAAAGTGATTTGTAAACAGAATAATGTGTTGTGGGGTATTGAGAGATTTCAATCTATTAAAATATGTATAGTAGAACTGTTTTGCCTGCTTGTTATTATTATTCCTTATACTTCTGCTTGCATTATTTCTTGTTTCATTATTAGCTTTTAGTTTTCTATTTTACCACAAATTCATTTTTCTGTTTAATCCAAGATTTTTCAGCTCATGTTTTGCTTTTATGAACTTTTTCAGGTGTTCACAGATTCCGCTCATATGTATTTTGCATTAACAAGAAATAGGAATGCTCAGAAACAGTCACAATTGCTGCTCTTATTAGCGCTTAATATATTCTTATACATTTAATTTTTATAAACTATAATTTATACTTCACGGTATATAATTTATACCTTATTTACTTTATAAATTTATAAGTTTATAAATTTATAGTTTGCTATAATTTATACTTTATAATTTATATTTATATTTATAGTTTATACTTTACGGCATTGGTGGGGCACAGAGAAATTGTGGTGGCAGCTACAGCGTTGTTGCCTGCCCCGGCCAGGCCAAATGGCAGTGCTATCAGACATAGAGCCATGGCTGCAGTGCGCTCAGTGGCTCATCCAATGTGGCGTGCTATCAGCCAACCACCGGATGACCTGGGACTTGGCGCAGGTGTTCGACCTGGCACAGACCCTCCGAGATAGGGTCCTGCTCTGCCAGCTGCTCAACAATCTCTGGGTGCACTCCATTAACATCAAGAAGGTGAACCTGAGGCTACAGATAAATAAGATGGTGCCCAGAGATACAGGCAGGTGCTTATTTGTAAGTGTGTAGATAGTTACAACATACCAGTCGACCAAAAGCTTACATTCAGTAGACTGGGAACATCTGTAAAGGTGATTAGGGGTCGCCCCAAAAGCCTTCATCCCTCTCAGAGAGTCCGGCAAGCTACCAAGAGTATCCTGCCTGCATGGTAGAGCCTGGCAAGCCAACCATGGTGTACTCGATATGCCAAAAACAGTAACAACAACGGTTCTCATTCCCCTGACCCTGAAAGAGCCCACAATACACCATTGGGCTACACTAACACTCGACAGGGATGAATGGAGACGTTACTGTCACCCTCTGGAGCAAATTGATGAACAATGGGATGACAGTGATACAGTGATAATTTATACTTAAATTAATGCTAGAGAAGTGGATTGAGATAACCAAGCCAAATTATGTAGTGTGATAAATAGTAGTCATCAGAAATAGGAACAGGGTAGTGAGAATATGATCCACAGTTTGAATTAATGATAAAAGAGGGAGATTAACACACAAGGAAGAGGAAAGAAAACAAACCATGATCATGTTTGTATCTTAGAGAAACATGTTCCAGAAAGTGGAAGAGCATATATGAAGACATGAACCTGGAGTTCTGATTAAAAAAATAATAATATATGTATAATATTTATATATATAATATATTACATATGTTATATATATTAAGGGAGAGAGTAGAGGCTGAAGAAGGCAGGGCTCTATGGACCACTTGTTTGTTTTTTCTTTTTAAATAAGGTACTTTGGAATTCGTTGGAGATCTTCAGTGAAAGCATGACAGCAAAGGTGTGGTTCATTGAAGTCTTTCAGCAAAAGTCTGATCTAGGGCTTTAAAGAATAGTCCTGAAAAGAGAAAAAAAATAGTACATGAGAAAATATATCTGAAATGTTACCAACAGGCCAGAGCATTGTATAGCAGGTAAACAGCTACCTGTGTTGATCCTGGTATCCTATATGGTACCATGAGCACTACCAGGAGTAAATCCAGAATGCAGAACCAGGAATAACTCCTGAGCATCTCCAGGTGAAACTCAAAAGTAAAAGAAAAGAAAAAAAGAAAATGACTCTAAAAAGGAGAGATCAAGATGAAATCTTTGTAGTGCCAAAAGGACAAAAGAACACAATCTAGAATTCTATGGTATATCTACATAATGGAATACTACGCAGCCACCAGGAAAAAAAATGAAGTCATGAAATTTGCTTATAAATGAATGGAGACTATTATGCTTAGTGAAATGAGTCCAGTGGAGAGAGACAAACATACAGTGATTGCACTCATTTTAGGGATATTAAAAAAAAATCATAGAATAGGACAAAAAAAATTCCAGAATTATGTAACCAAATAGTTATTCAAAAGTAAAGATGCTAATGAGTATAGCTTTCTACTTGTATTAATAGTTAATTTTTAACTATATTCTGCCTTATACTTCTCAGTATTTAGGAGGCTACTCTGCTGCTCTCAGCCCAATGATGGAGTCTGATTAGTCCGTGCTCAGACCTGCAATGTATTATTGCTCTTGCTTGAAGTAGTAGGCAGGTCACACCCAGATATGATCTTGAGAGAGGGAGAGTATACAGTGTTGGAGATCAATCTCCAAGTGTCATGGACTGGAAGCATGCAGCCAAGCCCAGTTCTATCCAAGGTTCCACAGATGATCCAATGAGTAATTGCTGAGCACAGAGGTTTGGTAAACCCTGAGCACCACTGGGTGTGGCCAAAAACAAACAAAACAATCAAACTATGACCCCCACATTTGCTCTTTCATCTCTTTGACCTATTTTTGTGTCCCAACATAGCTATTGATTTTTTATTTAAGAACTAGTAATATCCAAAATTTGTGCAAAACTGTAATAAATTGTAAGCCTAAGAATAAGAATAAGAATCAGCTTATGTACATTCTTCCCAGCAAGGCTATTAAAATAAGAGGAGAAATTATACTGAAAATTTTAAACAAAACAAAGTCCTGTACAAAATCCATTGTATTCATTAAGGAAGGCATATGTTTTATTTTGTGTAGCTATGTCTTACTTTCTTAACTTGAAAACACCCTTCTTTAAATCACAACATAAAGTATAATCAATCATTTTATATTCTCTAGAGCACTAACAATAAAGTAAGTGGTTTAGTGGCATTTAGTAAATAATCATTGATTTGGTTTGGGAAGCTGGTACAGAACGGATAAAATAAGCATTGGTACTATCATTGGCAGCTCTAGAAATCTTTCCTACACAGATTTGTTAGCTTAGCTTGTAAAAACAAGCAATCCAATATAAACTGCAGCTAGCTCTGTCTCCACTATAGATACAAGCGTAAATCACAAGCCCTTAGGTAACCCTTTTTGTCTTTTGAAATACATAGGAACATTTTAGAATATATGCATAATGTTCTCTTCTTCCTAAAATGTCCAATTTTCATTTACACTTTTCTTTAGTGGATTCTGTGATTTAATCAGAAAATATGTCAGTGTTCTCTTCTTTTGCGTGCACCGAAGGCTTTCTTTAAAAACAGATGCACAATCATCTTTCTCCTATTCATTTCTCAGATATTCACATCTTGTAGCATGTGAGAAGCATATTAAAGAGCAGTTAGGTAATAGTAGAAAGGTTTCCACAGATAATTCTTGACAATTCAATGAGAGAAACTCACGAAAACAATTTGTGGAAGATGGAGACTTACATAAGATAGGTATAGTTTCTATGGACATTTATGGAATAGAATGAATGGTCCTATATCTTGCTTTTTCATATTTTAAAACTACAGCTTCACCTCCCATTTTTACTGAACCATAAATATTCTAGCTATGGAGTAAAAGTTCAGAAATTAAAAATCCGCTCTAAAAGCCTACTTATTTTACCCCTTTCCTTGTGTTTTTTTGATAAATGTGGGTTGCACATTTTTGGTTGTGGTGTTTGTGCTTTTTCACAGGGACTGGTTATGATGCTCAATGGGACCACATACCTGGGTGTGGTGCTGGCACACTTACTGCTTTGCCCCTGGAGGCTGCTTACTTTATTGCTGTGCTGACATTCACTTGGTTGTGGTGCTTCAGAGACTGCAATTTTTCACAGCAGAAGGAATGACTAAAGTCTGTGCATGCACAGGAATCCACTTGGCCTGTGAAATGTTGCTCGGGATGAGTCTCACAACCTCATCTCTGCACTTAGTCTTTCCCAGCCCCCAAAGTCGATTTGAGTTTCAGATGTGGAGTTGGTTCTATGCCGGTTCACACTTTCAGGTTTATTTTGTCATCTTCATTTATTCTCATATTTACTAAAAGCAATAAATAGTAAGGTTTAACTACTTAAAGTGGTCTCTGTAAGATGGATCTAAAATTGTACCCTCACAGTTCTGTCATCACTCTCCTTTGCTTCAGATATTCTCATTAGCACATAGTACTATTAACGTACATAGCACATGTTATTTATTATTGTTATTCCCTAAATATCGCCTTCCCTTATCCATTAAGATATTGGTTTCTTGAAAACAGCTATAGATAAATATGTACCTTTAAATTTATCTTATTCATTTGCTGGATAGTCTGAATTTGAGTTCCCATGATATATTAATCACTAAACAAATATTTGTTGGTTCAGTGAAACAAATATTACATATATCTTGTTTATACTATACATATAAATATACTCGATTTTCTGAATTTTTGTCTTTAACTTTTATATGTACTTTTCTTTGAATCACAAAAGTTTAATATTCAGTCTTTTGCTTAATTAGTTTTGATACTGATTTGGCAAAGTTTTGTGTTTTGAAAACTTCTTAAACTTTTTGATTTTCTTTTATTAAATGATTACAATTTTGTGTTAAAATTAAATTTTTCTGGAACACATTTTAATAGTATTTTCAAGTTTTTTTTCTAGTCCTTAAATCTTTCCAGTTGTTTTGTTATAGTATGTATTTTGTAAAATTTATTTTAATTATTGCAAAATGCTAGTTCTTCACAACTAATTCGTTGGTTAATATTACCTTTCAATTTTAACAGATTTTGATTTTTTATATTTTATAATTTGTGCCACCTTATTATAATTATTTCTTAATGGTATTGAGCATTCTAAAATGTTTGCTTTTATATATATATTGTTCTCTTTGGGTTAAATGGAAACTTTTTGAGTTTTTCTCACTGAGTGGTTCTTTTATTGAATATGAAATAATTCGAATAAGATTCTCTTTAGTTTTAAGTCTTCTTAGCACAGAACATATTTCTCTTTAGTTACTATTTACTAATGATGTATTATAATACTCTTTTATTTTCTACATTTGACCTATGTTTCTCTATGTCCAAATAAAAGATTATATATATTGTAAATATATACAAAAATTATATATATATAAAATATCAGTCATGTTCATTTCTTAGGTTTATTCTTCGATAATCATTCCTGAATATTAATTTCTGATAGAAAAGGATATAGATGTTGACTCTCAGAGTTATAACTCTACAGTAAGAAAGCCAGTTTTCCAATTCAGAAGATTTAAAAGTATATGCTGTGTTTTAAGGGTTATAAAATAGTACACAATGAATAATTGATTGGGCACTCAATTTACTCAACTAAGAGTTTCTTAAAAGTGCTTCATATTATACCCAGTGGTCCAACTCTTTCAATTTTGTAACAAAAAGGCACCTATAACTGCAAATAGTTTTGTTTCTGTTCTTTGCACTTCTAATATGTAGATCAGAAAAGTGTGTCTTGCAGTTTCTAAGTTAGGAGAAATTTGAAGTAATGGAAACATCACTGACCATAATACACCTAGCCCTCCCCCCACCAAAATAAAACCAACTTATAACAGTTTATTCTACTTTCATTTTTGTTTTATTTTGGTTTTGTTTGGAGGTCACATCCAGCAGTATTCAGGGCTCACTCCTGGCTCAGCACTCAGGGGTCACTCCTGCAGGCTCCTGGAATAACACCAGGTCCCAGGAATTGAACCCAGGTATGCAGCTTGCAAGGCAAGTGCCCATCTGTTTAATATCTCTCTCACCTGGAACCTACGCTTGATTCACCCAAGTTTGCACTTACTTGAAAGGTAACTTCTCTTCTTGACATCTTAGCTTTTCGGTTATAAAATTTAAAATACTTAATTAGAAAATTCATTTTAACTGACTGGCCTCTTCCTGATTTTTCTATTTCTGTTGAATATTTGGAAAGAATAAATGAGGCAAAAACTCCATCCTTCTGGAGATTATAGATCACCAAGTGTCTTTCTGAATTTTCTAACATTCTCTGTACAAATTAATGCAATCTGTGATGAATTCTGGAGGTGGCATGTGAAGCCTTAGTAATCATGAAAGTTATTATAATCACCATAATTTAAGTATAACACGTTATCTGGTTACTATTATCCAAGAATTCAAAGTAATTGCATTATGTAATATACCAAACACCACAGCCTTTATATACTTCTTAAAATTTCATTTCAAAACTATTGCACATGTTCTGGGAAAAGATTCTTTACCTTTCTATTTTTCAAAATGCTCTGTGTACAAAGCCTGTGGTGATAGTTTTTCATTATTAAGCTAAAAAGATTTTAAAAAGCACATTAAAAAGCCAGTAATGGTAATATGTCAATATTTATTTGAATTCATGTCCATAATATTTCATAATATATTGTAAAATTTGGAATTTTTTTTTGCCTGCTAATTCTATAGTTTGAGGTTAAAATAAGATCACTGTAGGTTAAAAACAGATGAACCGTAAGGTACAGAAACAATTTATTTTCCATTTCCCCATGCTAGAGAGGCCTGTGTTCTCTCTTGAATCTCTCTCTCTCTCTCTTTATTTTTCTAGTAAAATTTTTCTGCCCTAATTTTTTTTTAATTTAAAAATTGAAAAAAAAAACTTTTTTTTTTGCTCAAATGTACCTCCTGGAAGTTCATCTCTGAATGACTTTTTATATCTAAAGCTAAAATTTGTTTAGTTAAGGGCTAATTTTGTTTTCAGCCCATCCAAGGGTAATTCCTACTCTAATCAATGGTGAATTGTGCATAAAATAACAACAACAGATATTTTTGGCAGAGATATATGCTGAAGTAGAAACTTTAGTGGCTTAGAAAGCATTTAGCTCCAGTCTTTGTAGTATGTTTGGGTGCAGACTTAGAGATATAGTATACAGGGAACCTCAATTATTGAGTTCCTGTTTTTAGTAAATAGCTGCCCTGCAGGTCACTAAGTGCTATTGTTGATAGACAGGATTGTATATGAGAAAGCTTTTATTTTAATAACCAGTGGCAACTTGCACTTTTAAAGTACCTTCCATGTCTCAAACTTAGGCTTTGGTTCAGAATGGCCTGGCAGAAATTTATTTGCCTCTGGACTCAAACCAGTTATTATCAAAAGATAAAATGGAGCACTTTTTAAACTGGTATTTTTGAATAGGAACTGAGCACCAAAATGTGTTCTTATAAGTTGTTATTTGGTGGTTTGTGACTATATAGATCAGAGAGAACTTTGGTTTTTAAAATGTCTTTTTGACAATCCATATGCTATAACCTGCAAACAATCTCTCGCCTCAGAAATAAAAATACGTTAGGTTTGTACTTTGTCAAATCTGTATAGTGGTTGTCAATTTTTAGTATTACAGGTAAAGTGACCTTCTAAAATTTACTTAAAAAATTTCACCTCTTTTCTACTTAAAAGATGGTGAAGGCACTTTTTTCAGAAGCTATTTTGAGTATCAAATTAAGTTATTTAGGGCTTGAGAGATAGTAGAGTGGGTAGGGTACTTCAGCCGACCCAGGTTCAATCCCCGGCATCCCATATGGTCCCCAAAGCACCTCCAGAAGTAATTATCAAATGTTGGGCCAGGATTATCTCTGGCATTGCTGGGTGTGGCCCCGAAGCACATAAAAATAAATGAATTGAGTTATTTATATAGAAAATTGTCTCTAGTATATGTCATAACAAGAAAGTATACTTTTTAAGATGCAATTAACAAATGTTAAAAAGATAAGTATCTATAAGGGGTCATATGATATTAAAGATTTTTGATAGAAAACTACATAATATTTCAAAGTGTATAAAAGGATATCCTGTATTGAAAAGTAGGCAGCATTTACTGTTTTGGCTTCATCATATTTTGACTATACTGAGTCTGCTAAGACGGATTACACCTTCAATGTGATTACATTTTTAACATATTAGGTACCTAAAAATTTACATGACTAGGATAACAAAAACATTTTTGAAAGAAAGCTATTGAGTCATATTATAAAACAATGTAATCATTAACACATGTTCTCAGAAAAAAAATAAATAAAAAACTGGTTAGTATCCTAAAAAAGCAGAATATCTCCAACATAAATGGAATTATATATTAGAGATTGATAGGGCGTTTGCCTTGCATACAGCTGACCTGGATTCCATTCCCAGCATTCGATTTGGACCCCCAAGCACCACCAGGAATATTTCCTGAGTGTAAGCCAGGAATAACCCCTGTGCATCACCAGGTGTGACCCAAAGATCAGAAAAAAAAAAAAAATTTTGAAGAAAATGTAGGACTATCTTTGTAATAGTTGATTAGAAAAAACATTTTTAGAAAATGTTTTCTAAAAATAAAAAAGGCAGATAAGAACTGCCTCTAACAGTCAAAATACATCTCACATTGTGAGTATGTTATTTTGTTTGACACAAAAATTAAGTACTATGTATATGTTTTTAGGAAAAATATGGGCCAGAGTCTTAGTGCAGGGGGTGAGGTGCTTGCTTAGTACACGGCACTCCAGTTTGATCACACAGAGGTCGTTAGAGCGCCAGGAGTTATTCCTAAACACAGAACAAGGAGTAGCCTTTGAGCAGCGCTGAGGGTAAGATTAAAAAATAATGGAAAATTTCATAAAACTTGGACAAACAAAATAAATCAATTATATAAAAGCTGGAAATTACCAAAAGTATATATTAAGAAACACCTTTACAAAATTATTTTCTAATTTTGGACTATTAAAACAATTTCTAACCCATAACATTTATCTGAAATCCTTTGCCTCTTTTTTTCTGTCTCCCTCTTTCCTCCTTTCATTCTCCTCTTCTCTCCATATTTAAAAATGAAATATAGGGCCTAGGTTGCTAGCCTTGCCTGCAACTGGCCAAGCTTCCATCTCAAGCACCCCATAAGGTTTCCAGAGCACTGCCAGGAGTGATTCCTGAGTGCAGAGCCAGGAGTAACCCCTGAGCATCACAAGGTGTGACCCCCCCCCCCCAAAAAAAAAAAACAAAGAAAACAGAAACACACTTTGTAGTAAGATATTTTGTTCAAAAAAAAAAATTGTGTAGTCAAATCTCAAATGCTAAGTTACCATTGTCACTGTCATCCCGTTGCTCATCGATTTGTTTGAGCGGGCACCAGTAACGTCTCTCATTGAGAGACTTATTGTTACTGTTTTTGGAATATCCAATATGCACGGGTAGCTTGCCAGGCTCTGCCGTGAGGGCTCCATACTCTCAGTAGCTTGCAGGGTTCTCCCAGAGGGGTGGAGGAATCGAACTCGGGTTGGACGCATGAAAGGCGAAAGCCCAATGGCTGTGCTATCACTCCAGCCCAAGTTACCACTAAACAAGTCAATATAGTATTATGTGGGATTGTTTTACATAAGATGAATTCAGTAATATACATGCATACATAATATATATAAATTTTATACTTTTTATAGATGTCTAAGCTTTGATTTATATTCATTGCTACATATGTATTGTTAGCTATTAACATACACATGGAAGAGTTACATTTAAACTAAGCACCTAAAATAATAATTAACAGATGGATATAAGTTTCTAAAACCTGGCACACTATAATTAATATAACCATACATCATCTATGATGAAATTTTATGTTTGTGTGTTCTTTGAAACAAGCAACATTTAACTATAAACTATAGCACACCGTTTTATTTTTAAAATCCATATGTTTTGGAAAACATTTTTCTTAATGACAAAATTCAGAATATAGTCATCCATCAAATAAGGTACATTTATGCAATGAATTACTTTTTACTTTTAATTTATCACAGTTACATATATATCAGTGTTTTGATACATCAATTAAATTTATTTTATTAAATATAATTGCCATTGAACTTAAAACTAACAAATTGTGATTCATTGTTAATGATGCAATGGCCATTCAAGGGGTAAATAAAATTGTATTACTATGTGACAAATTATTTTAGTATACTATATTGGGACTCCGGAGTTAAAACTAAGGTTATATTTTCATTTTCACATTCAAAAATCATAGTGTATTAAGACTTTTTCCACAGCTAACATCCTTGAGGTTGACATCTTCTTGTGACTGAGTAGATAGAAGCAAAAAATTCAATTACGGCAAGCCGACTCTGTCATTGCACCTGTCTGCTTGCGTGGGAAATGATTTGTAAATTGGGCTTTATCTTTCCTGTCCCATAAATCTTCTGTCCATAATTGACACTTGTCACCATAGATGAATAGTGGGAGAAAGAAAACCGAAAGTAAATGAGTAGCCCACCAGGGAATACAATGTTTTGTTGCCTTTGGGAGTCTTTTCCAAACACAGTACCTACAGGCCAGACTTTTTATCTACAAGCAGGTGGCAAGTATTTCCCCTTTGAAAAATTCTATGCTGGTGCAGAATCAAAATGAAATCAAGACAAAAGAATGATAATTAATATAGAACATATCTAGAGACTATGAACACATCTTCCCAGGAAATAGAAGCTAAGCTTTACTACTTGTGATGCTTGCTTATTGCTACTACACATTTGTAAGTATCAGGTTGGTGTCTGACCTGTCAAAATGCATTCATGAAGCAAGCGTTTTGGCTGTCTTGGGAGTTTATATTGTCACTTGTTACACAACTCAACATCAGTTCAAAGTTGTTTGATACCAGTGTCGACAGATTGGTTGAAAAAGGCATAAGAATGATGATGTTTTCTTTCAAATGTCAAAGGAAGAAACAAGGGATTTCGTAAAGATGAACAGAGGAGCAAGCATTAGCCATAAGCACATGGCGGGCAAACTTTCACATCTAATTCTTCAGAATAGCTTGTTTAATTTTTCATGTATCTGTAACTTAATGTAATAGAGTTAAACATTAATATGATTTCAGAAATCAGTAGTGATCTTTAGTACAATAATATTCTAGGATTGTCTTTAATTCATATTATTTTTGAATACATATAATTTATGAAATAAGTCTGTTTTATATCTATATAAATTTTAAATTAAATTATATTCTATCTCTGGAAATATTTTATATATTTTAATATATAGTATATATTTTTATATTTATCTTGAATTATGAAAAATTTAGTTACTTAATATAAGAAATATAATTGCAAGTTCAAAGATAGCAGAGTTAAAGCTTATATGGGAAACTATTTGTTACAAATGAATATGCATTTTTTATACCTGCATATATTTTCTACACATGACCCTACTCAGTGATTCATTTGAATATATTATTGTGACAGTAGCTTTAAGATTTTTATATTATTTTTGGAAAAAATGTATCATTTATTTAATTTCTGAAATACCCAGCACTCTTTCCAGCATTCTTTCACATCTATGATTTACAAATAGTATTTAACTTGAAAAGATAGCATTTTCTGCATTCTCTTTGTTTCCACAGCTCTAATTTTATAAATATAAAAATTTTACAGCAGCTCTAAAATGAGAGTAAAACATTAAAGATGGAGCATTGACAGATGCATAGATATGTCTTAAATAGCTCTTGACCATCTATTACTACTATTACCTTGGATTTTTTACCTATCCACCTAGTATTTATGGAAATTGTAAATATTGCATTATTTTCACACTACATAATCAAAGTTTGTATGAGGAAGCAATGTTGGTTCTCTGAGGGTTATTGTTAGTATAAAATCCATTATTTATTTACACATGCTTTCATATACTGAGCATGTGAACACAGAAGGGAATTGCTTGGACTTACAGCTATCTATGACATAATGCAATGGTACTCCATAACCCTCTATCAAAATCAGCTTTGTTATTTTGTGGTGTAATTGAAACAACCAAAAAAAAAAAAAAGCTTTAAATACAAGGAAGATGTTGCATTTATACCTGCCTTTTCCTAATCAGCAGTTTTTCTTACTGAAAAGTATTCTCTCGTGTTGGGCCAGAGTGATTTATACCAGGAAGGACATTTGCCTTACAGGCATCCTACCCAGTTTCCACCCTGGCACCCTATATGGTCTCTAGGCCTAAAAGAATTGATCCCTGAGTATAGAGCCAAGAGTAAGAGCATTGAAGATTGTACCCCCCTGCCCCCAGCACACACAAGAGTATATTTCTTGTTATTAATTCAATGACTGTCGTCAATCTGGACTTATGTGAAGTATTAAGGTGATTCCTAGAATATTAGACAGCATTGTGGCTTCAATACTGTTGTATTCACATGCAAGAATGATTTTAGAGCATCTTCATTATCCTTAAAGCTTCTTAAGTCTTTGTGCAAATATATTAAAATATTCAGTTTTTCTCACAAAATCTTGTGTTTTATGCTTGTGTTTTATACTGTGTTGTGTTAAACTGCCTTGTGTTTTATACTATGGAATAGTGACTAGAGATATAACCATAAACAAATGCAAATCTTACCCAGTAGAGCCCATTTTTCATTAGTGGAGGAAGACATACAAGTTTTTGCATTCATCATCATCACCATCATCCCGTTGGTCGTTGATTTTCTTGAGCAGTTTCAGTAATGTCTCTATTTGTCCTAGCCCTGAGATTTAGCAGCCTCTCTTTACTCTTCCTAAGTTTTTGCATTATGACAACTATAGAAAACTTGAGCCATATTTTGTTTAAAGTTGTTATCAGGACTGTATCAGTCTGAAGGTATATTAACTTCTCTTAAAATCAGTCTGAAGCCATAACCACAAAGTCATGAAATGGTATTAACAGTTAACAAGGAACAGAGAATTCCCTGTTAAAGAAGCTACAAGGCATTTTGTAATATTGACATGTAGTTAAGAGAGGAAAGTTATAGATAATTGATGCTGGTGAAGTAAACAGATCCAAACCATGACAAACCTATATTAATATTAAGGAAATCACCTTAACATTTGTTCTTAGATGGTTAGAACTTCCCACTTCTTTAAAAAGATTTAAAATTGGGGCTGGATCGATAGTACAGTGGGTAGGGAGTTTGCCTTGCACGAGGCCAACCCTGCTTCGATTCCCAGCATCCTATATGGTCCCCCGAGCACCGCCAGGCATGATTCCTGAGTGAAGAGCTAGGAGTCAGCCCTGACCACCGCCAGTGTGACTCAAAATGCCAAAAAAAGAAGATTTAAAATTGACAGTCTCTTAAAATTTGATATTATTTGCATTTGAAACACAAGAAAACTGAGATATAATGAGATGAAGTAATTTGTCCAGAATCACACATTTTAATGTACCCAACAATAAGATACTTAATTTGGAGTGATTAAAATGACCTAAGCTTTTTTTTTTTCTTTTGCCAAGCCTTAATTCTCTTATTAACTCATTTTTCCTTTTTTCTCTGGTTTTTCTCACTCTGGGGAAAGCCATGGTTTTTGCTGAACACGTGTCTAAATTTCTCTTTCCTTGTGTGTCTCTAAATTTCTTTTCATTAAAAACTACTTTATTTTATGCACAAAAACACTTAAGAGCATCAGAATAACATTGTAAAAATGTGTCTTAAAAGATTATGAAAATTTTGTTAATGGTTATGGTGAAATTTTCAAATAAAGTAACAACAAACTGTGTTATCAATTAAAACTAATAATGATGTCTAAAGCCAATCTGAGGTGTCACCTCTGTCCAGTGGGGATCGGTAGAACATAATGAGACAATCATACAGGGAGACAAATATACATGGACAGGTCCAAGCTTTAAGGTCACCTGGGTAGCCATAAGTGAGCACACAAGCTGACCATTTATTCAGTATAATACTACTCCCACCTATAATACTACTTCCCAATACATGAGTTATTTTTAAAGATGACAGAGACATTCAGAACAGTTTGTAAGCATACCAAAATTCAATTGGTGCATTAAGAGTAAAGGCTGGGATCTTTCATATAGCCAATCGGCAGATAACCTTAAAGTACAAAATAAAGTCCCAACAGTTTCCTATTCTCTTTTACCTACATTGCCCTCCACATCTAGAAGACCCTAAACTGTTGTACTCTGTTCTTCCCAGAGTGCATTTTTGTTTGCCATGTAATCTATTCTATTCTTTCCTGGATGCAGCTCACTGTTTTTCCCAGGAAGGCCTTCTGACTTTGTGGTTGTGTTTTTGTTAGGGGGACATATCCTACAATCAGAACATTTTTGTTGTTTACAACTGAGACCTAAAGATTATCATATAGTATTTTATGTAATTAATATCCTTAAATGAGATTTTTTTTAAATGTAGCACAGAACATTTTATTTTTTTTTAGGTTAAAACAGCTGATTATTTCTTTCCTTTATTTTTTCTACTTTTTTTTTAATTTTTTATTGAGTCAGCATGTGGAAAGTTACAAAGTTTTCAGGTTTAAATCTCAGTTATACAATGCTCGAATACCCATCCCTTCACCAGTGCTCATATTCCACCACCAAGAATCCCAGTATAGCTCCACCCCGCCCCCTCACACCCCAAACCCCCCCACGCCCCTAGCCCCCCCACCTTAAGCCCCCCCCGCCTGTGTAACTAATAAATTTCACTTTACTTTCACTTTGATTGCATACAATATTTCAACAAAACTCACTATTATTGTTTGGAGAGTCTCTCCCCTAAAGTCAGACCTGCTGAAAAGGAAGCATTAGATAATTTGTTTTCCATTGCTGAGGATGAAGAGGTATGAGGTCGAGTGACCACACTTATCGGCCTCTCAGTTTTGGGTTTCTGTAATTTAGTCTTAAATGAGATTTTAAGTGGTTGTTTTTAAATTTTGTAAAGCACTCATTAAGTCATGTTCTTGACAAATACAATCTAAAATGAAATGATATAATATGTGGATTAGATAATGCACCTCTCTGCTTTGACAGATGCCTAAATATGGTCTCTCTGAGAGCATAAATCAAAATAATCAAGTTTTAAATGTATTGTATTAAAAATAGTAAACTTTTAAATGACATTTTCCATGCCATACAATAATAGAAATCAACTAAAATATTTATGTGGTTTCTGTAAAGTCAGTGGTGCTTATTTTTCTTTAATTAAAAAAATGGAAACACCATTGGTTTGTAATATTATATAAGCTAAGTAGTAAAACCTCAGTAAATCTATGTACCACACCTCACCACCAAAGTTCTACCATTCCACTCTTTTTTACCATTCCTTCATGTCCTCACAGATTTTTCCATCTGATAAATAAAATCGTTCTCTTAATAGAATATATTTTTTATTGTTTTAATTTTGGTTACATTTTCTTTCCCACTGGGGATTTAATTCATCAGGTGTTTGTTGAATTTTATCTTCTTAACATCTACTGAAAGTTTGCAAGCTGCTAATCATTATGTTGTGATCATATTCGTTATCTTTTTCAGTAGTGCAAGTCTTTTTTTTTAATTTTTATTGAATCACCATGTGGAAAGTTACAAAGTTCTCAGGTTTATGTCTCAGTTATACAATATTCAAACACCCATCCATTCACCAGGGCCCATATTCCACCACCAAAAACCCCAGTATACCCCCACCCCCGCCCACCCGCCTCCAACTGTATAACTGATGAATTTCACTTCATTTTCTCTTTACCTTGATTACATTCCATATTTCAACACAAAACTCACTATTGTTGTTGGAGTTTCCCCCCAAGAAAGACAGCTCTACTACCAAGGAAGCATTTGATAATTAGTTTTCCTTTAAAAGATTGTATGTTTTCAGTTTGTAGAAAAGGTTCGGAGTTGTCCCAGTCCCGCAACCCAGAGCCGTGTTAGTTGCTGCTCAGTGTCGCTGGGGCTTCATCTGGAGAAGGTGTGGTGGCTGCACCTCCTCCGTCTGGATCCCCGGTATTGCTGGCCCGGTCTCGGGTCCAGAGCATTCTCCAGCCGCGAGTAGTGCAACAGTCTTAATAGTCCCTAGTTTTTTTCAGATGAAGATTAAATGAATTAGAGTAGTTTAACAATTTGAGCTATATAATATTGCCAATAAGCAACAGAGTTGGGAAGAATGACTTAAAAGCTTGTAAAGTGAGTGAATGAATCTCCAGAAATTCATATTTATTTTGCTTACAATAATCATATATAGGTTCTATTATATATATGTATATATATATAATTATATATAGGGTTTGATTCCTCCGTCCCTATTGGATAGCCCAGCAAGCTACCAAGAGTATCCCGCCTGCACGGCAGAGCCTGGCAAGTTACCCGTTGAGTATTCCATATGCCAAAAACAGTAACAACAAGTCTCACAATGAAGACGTTACTGGTGCCTGCTCGAGCAAATTGATGAACAATGGGATGACAGTGCAACAGTGCAATTATATAGAGAGACAAAGTAATAGATAATCATATGTTATTGCCATTATTGTTTCAGTCCCACATATGTTAAATCAAATTTACCCCATATTGCAACCGTTCTGAGCTATAAACTATAGCATAGTAGTTGGTTCTTTGATTGAGACAAACAATAGTTCCAGTTCAAGCACCTTTCATCTTCAGTAGTCTAATTCTAACAGCAACTAAAGTAAGCCAATATTGGCACAAACAGCACTGGTAACAGTCTCTCCTAGGTAGACTTCTTTAATTTCCTTCATCTTTATCAGAACTATAGAGATTCTGGATAGAAATGTTTATCTCTTCCTTGCATTTTAGTGGGACTATGGAACTTTCTGCATCATTCGCCATCATGAAGGACCAACGTTTCACATCATAAAGGACAATAGCACCATCAAATCTAAATAAAATCAGCGGTTGGCATCAGAAATCATATTGTTGGATTTTTTTTATCGCTTGTTTCTTCATAGCACTACCAATAACTCTGAATCAGCAAAGGCAGCTTAGCTTGCATTGGTTCATTTGCCCTGATCATTGGCAATTGTTTCCACTTCTCTTGCTGGAAGATACCCATACAAGAGTTAGTGGTTCCAGAATCAATGTCAACAGCTTGTCCCTTAAAATTTATTGCATGAGTGTAGGCCCAGTGACTCTGCCCACCACATTCAATAAGCTGTAAAAAAAAATTCTCAATCTACTCATCTATTGTTGGTCTCCTGTTGTTTCCATATCCTGGCTATTACAAGTACCACTAAAATTTATATGGCTAAGCACACATGTTTTTAAACTCTCTTCCTCCCACCTTCCTTCCTTCCCTCCCACTCTCTGTCTCTCTCTCCTTCCCCCATGTGTGTTATAGATATGGAACAGTAGAATACTGGATCATATGGTAGTTTGGATTGTTTTGATTTGTTTTTGTTTTTTTGAGCGATAAAGGTTTTTTACCACTTTAACACCCCAGTAAGTAAATTTCCCTTTTCCCCCATCTCCACTACTTAACCAGCACCAACTATTTCTGGCATTTTTTGATATATACCATTCTCACTGGTTGACTAATATCTCATTGCAATTTTGATTTACACTTCCCTGACAATTAATTATGATGATTACTTTTCATATGACAATCAGACATCAGATTGCCTTCTTTGAAAAAGTATCTTTGCAATCTTCTCCTCACTTTTTTGATGAAATTGTAATTTTTGTTATAATTTGTTAGTGCTTTATTTACTTTGAAAATAAGCCATTTGTCAGATGTTTGGTTGGCAAATGTGTCCAACCACTCTATAGAATACCTCCCACTGAAAATAACAATCTTAATACAAATCATGTAGAAAGCAATTTTTTGTCTTTTTTTCTTTTGTCCTAGGACCACACCTTGGTAGTGTTCAGGGCTCACCCGGTCACTCTGCACTCGGGGGTCAGTCCTGGAGGGCTCTGGGAACTACAGGTGATGTCAGGAATCTAACCTGAGTCATTCATATGCAATGATTGCGCCCTGCCTGTTCTACTATTGCTCTGGCTCCTATCTTTAATTTTTCACTTAAATATATCACAAAATAAGCTACATATTTGCTTTTGTTTGTCATCTAAAATAGTTTAGAACAGAAAAAAATGGAGATGTGTTCAGAAACATAATGAAGTTTTCCAGAGAGGTATGCCATTTGAACACATGTTATCACTGGACAAAGTAGAAAATGCACTCATTTTGAAAAGCAATTAAGCATTTGTTTGTCAGGGAATTGTGAATATTAACTAACATCAATGGGGTAATATTTGCAACCTAGACTATTGGGATGTATTTCAGTGCTTACTGTGGTTATTTTGTTTTGTTTTATTCCATGATGATAAAGAATCAAATTTCCATTAACCAGGAAACAGAATTATGTTTAATAAATCAGTTGTAAAACTGCCAGGCTGCTAATCCTAGGCTGTCAGTATATTATTCGTACTGAAGAATCTTACTGTGCCACTGAGACAAGACCAGTAGGTGATTGTGTAATGACCAGTACTCAGTGTCCTGTGTTGCTTCACTTTTCTGGAAACAAAAGCTCTCTGAGTCTCAGGGATAGTTTGTGAATAGTATGCTGATTTAAGGCAAAAGAGATATTAAATGGGTAGAGAGAGGGAAAAGGAATAGGAGAAGAAGGAAGAGGGAATTTTTTAAAAAATAATTTAAATTCCAAATTTAAAAAACTAGATCACTGAAAGATAGAATTTTAGAAATAGAAATGCATTAAAGTGACAGAGAGTATACATAGAGGAGATTTCTCCTTAGTTTCCTCATAGTTTTTACATGAATTTTGCAGTTATAAATGGCTAAATGAAAAACATGTCATTGAAAGGTATATTCTTCTGAAAAGGTCTACCTATATGTTCGTCAACATATTATTCATGCTGTCATCTAGGAAATGGCTTTTCACACTAAAAAGCTGTTTAAATCATAAGTTATGACCTTTATAGATGGAGTCATTGCCCTGATAAAGTTTCCTGTGACTATTTGTTTCCACAGGGAAAAGTCTTTCCTGAAATCACTCCCAAAGACAGCTAAACATGGGGAGGGGGGTGTTCTCTTCTCACTCAAACTTGACAGATAAAGATTTAGTGACATCTTAAATATGTCCTCAAGTAGTAGTTTGCATGACCTTATTTTTCATCCATGACTGGTGCCTTCTATCACTGGGGTATCACAGTCACTTCCCTTGGCTCTTTCTGTTCTATATTCAGAAGAGAAATTAATTGAGGATGTTGGGAGAATTGAATTAAGTATATGATCTCCCTCCTCCTGCCGTTGGTTTGTGACAGTGGAAGGCACATCTAGTTTCCTCCTTGAAATCAAGTTCCTTCTTCTTTACTGTGGTTTTGCACGGTCTGGCAATAGTACATCAGGCTTAAAAACTTAAAGGCTGTTTCCAACCTAGGGAATAGGGTGAATCAGAAAAAGAATACTGAGAGAATTTGCTGGAAAGGATGGCTTCCCTTGTTTAGATCCTAAGTTTTGATCCTAAGTAACATTGCCTGTTCATCACATGCTGGTTTATGAGTGTGACAGAGTGATGTGATACTGTTACAGCAGCCAGTGTTATAACAGTGTTATAACCCATGCAGGGTCTTATGTTCTTGTGCTCAGGCAGTTAAGATTGAAAGCAAGGGACCCAAGATGGAGTGGCTGAATTCAGAAAAGACTTTTTAAGGATCAGGAAAGAAAGGGAAAGGAATTTAGGGGAGCTTCCAGGTTGTGGGAGGGTTCCCCTAATGAAAGCTTCCAGAGAAAAGTCAGAAGATTTTTTCCGTTTATACCTTGTTGGTGGAGAAAGGAAGGGTTTGGGACACACCTTGCTGTGTGCAGGGCTTACTCCTGGCACTGTGCTCAGGAATCACTCCTTAGTGGTGCTCAGTGGACCATATGGGATGCCAGGGATTCCCTAATCAAGCCTGGTCACCCAAGTGCAAGGTGAGAGCCTTATTTTATCACTCTGGCCCTTTTAAAGGAAGGTGGATGAGTGAACATTTCTTTATTCTGTTTTAAGAATGTAGGACATTGAAGCAGGGGAAAGGATGCTGAGATGTTTATTTTCTTGTTGTTCAGGTCTTCGGGTTTAGGTCATCCAGGTTATCAGAAACTATCTAGGCCACCTTTAGGGCGATAAATACTGATGGTTCCCTTCTTTTAGTTCCATCTTCCTAATCTTGCTCTGCCTATTCTTCTTGTGTCTCTATCACCAGTTCCATATCTCAGCTATTGGGGAAGATCAGCTATGGGGAAAGAATTTTTTTACATCCTTGAGCCACAGAACACAAAAGTAACTTTCATCTGCAGGATACATTTATTCCCTCCCCAAAGTGAGTTGGCAGAAAACAACTATAAACTACTGTTTCCTTGAGTTTTCTTGCTTGCAGCCAAATTAACTGTTACTCAGAATAGGCAACACTCTGGGGGGAAAAAAGAGCATATAATAAATAGTTCACAATTTGCTGGCAATGGTTTCTTTGCTTCAATTTTTTACCTCTATTGTGCTGCAATAACAGCTACAGATAATATGTAAATACATGGATGCAGCTGTATTCTAATGAAACTTTGTTTACTGAAAGACATAGCTGGTCAGATATAGCCCATGGTCATATTTCACTGCCCTGATTGATATTGAGTGAAACTGGTGATTTTGTCTTTTTGCATTTATATTTCAATTAGTAATTGGTGTGAGTATTTCTTGGTGATTGGAAAGTAGTTATTAAAGTCAAAGATCAATAAATAGCAAGAGAGTTGAAGGAAACTAACAAAAGATCCTTTTCAGCTTAGAGATATCTAAACAGAGTAGATTTGAGATCTTAATTTCTATATTAAAGCACCCATATAAATATGGGGAAAGATCAGCTATCAGGAAAGAATTTGTAATGAAAATTTTATTTGTTGTAATTTTTTGATTGGCATAGTTACTAGCATTGACACAATTGCTTTAAGCAATTTTGCTGCAAAATATTTTAATAACATTTTAGGTCATCTACCCAGAGGTTTAGCTTGTAGGCTAACTTGGTACCCTAAAAGCTATTTATGATATTAATTTGATGGGAAATGAAATATAAATTACACACCTCTAAGCTCTAAATTAACATTCAGAATGAATCTATTCATATCTTGGTAAGTTTCCTTCCACGAAACTACTTATTGTAAGCTAGTTTTTTTTTTTCAGTGCATAAAAGTAACAACTTGAGTACCAATGGTGCACTTTGGAAACTACTAATTTTCTTTTGCTACTGAAGTGTTATTTAGTAAATTAGTGCCACATTGAACCCTTGGAATCATTCAGGTTTAGGAATTGTAATGCATCTTTTAATTTAACTCTAACTTTCTCCATAATTGCTTATACATTGTCAAACAACAACTTAAAAATCAAGCTACACTTGATAGTTGAAATTTATTTAGCTGAATCTGTTAGAGTAAGTGCTTGGACTGTAATAGGTTCTTGAAATAAAGTAATAAATCTTGATAGGTACTGAAAACCCAATTTCAAGCAATACGGATTTCTTAGATTTATGCACTTTGTGAATGAAATTTATTTAGCATATCTAGATGATAAGATTTTTAATTGCACCTTTCAAACAAGGTATTTTTTGTGAGTCTTGAGATACTAAAAGTTTCCTTTGTATTTTTTCTTCTTCCTTCTTCCATTTTCCTTTTCAGTTTTTTTTCCAATTTTAAATAATTCTTATAGCAGATGGGAAATTAAAATCAGATTAATTGTGATGAGCCTCACAATGATGATTTTAAATCATATTTTAAGAATAAAATGAACAAAACCAGTAATGAGAAATGATTGCTATATTAAAAAGAGTATTGCTAGATTAATTTTAAGAAAGAAGATTGGTTTGAATACATCTGAGTATAGACCTAGAAATAATAACAGAGTAAAGGACCAATTTATATAAAAGTAGAAGACACAAAAAGGAGAAATAGAGGAAAAGGAAAATATAAAGTAGAAAAGATTGACAAAACCAAATAGAATGTAATTTATTATTCATTGAAACTAGTATCAAAAATTTAGACATAGAGTAAATAAATGGTTAATGTGAAGCTGTCAAATTTATTTTTGTTGTATTAGATTCTGTTTTATGTGAATTATATATCTGTTTATCACTTTATAAATATTTATCATTATGTAGCCACCTGTGGCATATTCAATATGCCAAGAACAGTAACAACAAGTCTCACAATGGAGACATTTCTGGTGCCCGCTCGAGCAACGTGATGACAGTGTTACAATGCAATGATAAGATTCCCGGACAACCACAACCAAACTTCCAGTGCCATCCCACCAGCAATAGTGTCTTTCATAATATTTTATATAGTAATTCACAAATATACATTGCATGTAATTTTCTTCTTTTATTAGAAAAAAGGATTTAGACACTGTAGATAAAATATAATATCACAGTATACAGTGTGCTTTGCAGATAAACTAATGTGTTTATCAAAAATTGCATATGTAAATTATTAGCATATTTATTAATATATGTTTCATAGGATATAAAATCAAGCTTCTTCATGTAATATCAGATTAAATATATATCTATTTAGTTCAGAAATATGTAAATGTAAATGTGTAAAAACTACATTCTATATAAATTAATACAGTAAGTACAGAAATATGTTAGTGTAAATGTGTAGAAGCGATTCAATATAAATTAGTAAGTCCTAATATAAATCGATACCTAAAAAGTATACATAAAATATCTATGGCATAATTGTATCCTTGTCACTTGTCACTTGTTGTCTCGTTGATCTTCAATTTGCTCGAGTGGGTGCCAGTAACGTCTCCATTTGTCACTGTGGAGTGCTAGTGTAGCCCAATGATATCTGCTTGCTCCAGGAACAGGAAGAGCTTCAAATCGTTCATTCAAGGTTTTGACGAAGAAGTCTGACCATATCGTTGGTGGGTGGCCACGCAGTCTTTTGACATCCCATGGGACAATGGCGTGATGTGATTGATGCCTTCTCGTTTTGGTCAAACCAATGATGTCATACTTGATCTTCAGCACTTGCACCATCGGGTCCTTGATGGATGCTTCTGATGGCAGCATACATGCGTTAAAAGTACAGTCAGTCATTTTAGTCTTTCTTCGTTTTGGCAGTCTAGTTTGCCCCTGAGATCTTATTAGCCTCTCCTTGCTCATCCTTCTTAATGCTGCCGTATTGGGGGATCTTTCAGTGTCAGGCAAATGAGGCCCATTGTTAATACTGTTGGCAAATGGCATAATTATTTGAACTAAATTACATTTCAATATTGTCAACTGCACTGTAGCACTGTAGCTCTGTCTTCCCATTGTTCATAGTTTTGCTCCAGCGGGCACTAGTAAAATCTCCATTGTGAGACTTGTTACCGCTTTTGGCATATTGAAATAGCCATAGGTAGCTTGCCAGCTTCTGCCATGCGGACAGGATACTCTCTGTAGCTTGCCAGGCTTTCCGAGAGGAATGGAGGAATCAAACCCGTGTCAGCCACATGCAAGGCAAATGCCCTACCCTCTGTGCTATCACTCCAGTCAACTGACATATTTTATGACTGAAATTCAAAACAGAACTCTATAATAATAAATATGAGTAACCCTGTTTCACAGTTAAAGAAAATGAACTCAACTGAAAATACTTTTCTGATCACTTTTAAGAACGCATACTCATAATATACCAATGCCTGTATCTTATTCAATTTAAGATCCATTTGGGGAAGTTTTCAGGGTGTAACACTGGAGGGAACTTGAAACACTGCTGGATGAATTAGTATAGAAGCTCTGCAATTGTAAAATAATTTCAATAGTATTATAAACTGTGATGCCACTATAAAATTAATTTAAAAATAAAAAGTACCACATTTCCCAAATCTAAAAAAAAGTCTTGCTGTGGGCCATAATTATTCTCTGGTCACTGAGAAATTGCTATGAATATTTCATAATTAAAGTAAGGCCATAGACACCCTAACCTCTATCCAGGATTCATGAAAAATTAAAGATGAAGTCAAATGAACTGATTTGTATTTTTTAATTATTAAATATTTCTTCACTACCCTAAAAGAAGTTGTTTCATATGAATTTTGCTATCAAATAAATGTATAATAGTTGAGACTTATGTTGATGGCATGTGCTCCTATGTTAATTCACTGTTATTCATAGTATCTAAAATCTGGAAACAACCTAAGAGTCCATAAACAGGTGACTGGGTAAAGAAACTATAGTGTGTATATATATATATATATATATATATATATATATATATTGGAATACTACTTGGCTATACGGAAGACAATTATGTGATTTACCACAACATGGATGGAACTGGAGAGTTTAGTTCTGAATGAAATCATCTAGGGTAGAGACAGGTACTTAATGGGCTTTCTTATATGTGAAGTATAAAAACATGGAAATTAGAACTCAAAAGTAAGGGAATAACAAATGGCTAATGTCAAAGGAACTTAAGGAGTGGTCTGCAAAACTGAGCTTATTGTGATAGCATGAGATGTTGGGGTCGTTCTAGGGATTATGGGGGTGGGATTGAAAAGAGGAATATTTCAAGTGTGAGGGGGAGCCTTGAAGAATCTAAAATAATTCTGACATCCATGTTGTTCTTCAAGCATTCATATTTGATACCAGTCCATTGATTCATTCAGATCAATACATAAATGTACCATATTTAGTGTTATTTTAAAATCTAAAGTCTCACTTACAATTGCAAGTTTTACACTTAACTATTTACTAATAGTTAAATCTCTTATGAGGCTTTTCTGTTTTACTAAATTTACCAATTCATTAGTAAAAAAAAGTGTCAGTCATTTGTTTCAATACTTATCACTTTGTTTTGCCTATAATTTCCAGCTCAGGGAATTTATTACTATTGGTTACTGTTTATTAGCCTCACATCAGTTATAATTAAAATAAATTTTATTACACTTTGATATTTTCATGATACTTATTGATATTAGATATACATAGAATTTATAGACATATACTTTTCAAAATGAGATTCAGAATATAGCCAACTGAATACTTTGGTCTAAGACCTAAGTGCATTCTTTTTTTTGGGGGGGGGGATCACACCCGGCGATGCACAGGGGTTACTCCTGGCTTTGCACTCAGAAATTACTCCTGGCGGTGCTCGGGGGACCATATGGGATGCTGGGAATCAAACCTGGGTCGGCTGCATGCAAAGCAAATGCCCTACCAGCTGTGCAATCACTCCAGCCCCCTAGGTGTATTCTTAATGAAACTGTAACATTGTAGATAATTTAGTAAGTAAAATGTATTAACCACAAATATGATTGTTGCTGAAGATGAGACTACCTAGGTTGCAGCAATAGAATAGTGGTAAGGCAAATATTTGCCTTGAATGTTGTAGACCCAGGTTCAATGCCTTATCCCTAGTATCATATATGGTCTCCCCAACCCACCAGGAGTGATCTTTGATTTCAGGGTCATAAGTAAGCCACATACAGCTTGATGTGCCCTCATACAAGCAAAAAAACAGACAAAAAAAAGAGAGAATTTACATCATTTTACTTTTACTCTCTTATATGGCTTTATATGAAAATAATGACAGAATCTGACAAACTTAGATATCTTTTCTTTCATAAACTATATATTGTGAGCTGGCTGTTCTTTCCTGTTAAGATATTGAAACACTACGGAAAATATTTTCAGTATTCTTGAACCAAAATGTTGCATTTGAAGGACTTATGACATCTTTTCCTGTCATGCAATTTATCTATTCTCAAGGGCCATGTGCTATTATTTCTATTTTTGACCCTCTGAACTGTGTGACTTGATAAAGTATCATCAAGGGGTAAGGAAGGAAGAAAGGGAGGGATAGGAGGGAAAGGGGAGAAAAGAAAATAAAAGGAAATACATAGTAAATAAGAACTGGTCATTTAAGTAAGACAAAGAAAGAGGGAAGGAAAGAGAAGAGAGAAAAACAAAGTAAATGCATACTAAATAAGGGCTAGTCATTCAGATACGTGACTTCTGCAAAGTGGAGAAAATACTATGTAGGTTACTGCACTGCTATAGTTTCAAAATACTTTATAAATCAAATGTATTTTAGGATTTTTCCTTACCCCCTTGTTATAGTTTATTTGGCAAAATCTCTTTGAGGATGAAATATAGTTTTTGAGTATAGCTTGAATGACTTCTTAGATCTTCCTACAACATATCAGAAAATAATGAAGTAGATAACATATTTTTTATTGTGATTTTGGTAAAGGGGTTGCAATAATGTTAATATGGGTGGGTTTGGTTTGCAAAATTACTGCACTTCAGCACCACCAAAGTGCCCAAAACACTCTGGCACCACCATTTAATAATCTAAGTTCTATAATCAAAGGTCAAGCACATGTTACCATGTTATAATAGAAGCTAAGTGAAATGTTTTATACTTTGATAATCAGTAAGCTATGTATGCTATTTGAAGGAAACCCAGAGATTAGAACCTACTAGCTCTTGTCTATCCAGATAACCTACTTCTAAATGGTATATATTATGTAATAAACACTGAGAATACAGCCTACTGAGGATAATTCATGTATTGATTATTGCAATTTTTCTCACCTGTGCTATATGTGTTTTTATTTTGGGGGATGTTACTAATTTCTTGAACTAAAGAATTTTTTCAGAATGTTTGTGAATAAACTACACAAAAATAAATATCAGAGATTATTTACTACTGAGAAGACTCTGCCCTCTTAAGAGTGTTTCCCCCAAGGCTGTGGGTTGAGAAAGTAGACTCTAGAACATCACAGTTGGTTGAGATTTGCTCAGCATGTTCTGGTTGAAAAGACAAATCACTTTAGAAACAAGTTTTTCTTCACTTCATGTATTCAGCTTTTAAAAGTCATGGCAAGAAGAAAATTCCTTATTAGAAATTTGCTTCATTGGAGCCATATCGGGGACATGTTTAGTTTGTAAACACAGTCTGTTGAGTTGCATCCCCTAAAGGGAAAGTTGTTCCACCTAATCTGTCCTATTTATGCTTTTGTTAGTAATCTGAGAAAAATGGAAACAATGTATCTTCCATGTCCTTTCTTTAAAATTGTCAGCCCAGAAAGCAGTGAAAAATGTTTTTTTTTTCCTAGACGTTGATACAAGAAATATTAAGAAATAGAAGAAACAAAATAAAGCCAAAGGGATAAACATTAGAAGCTTGCTTAAACAGTTTTGGCCTCGTATAATTGCTTTTCTGTCAGCAGGATTATTAACAATTTTGGACATCTGAAAATTAAATTAACAGCCTGAAAATATTTTACAGAATGAGATAGAGCGTGATACATGAAACATAATGACCCCACTGAATTTCAGCCAAGCCAGTGCAGCTACTCATTTAGACAGAGAAGACAACTAGTTAATCATCAACAACCAAATTAGACAGAGCAAATTAGTTTGCTACATTCCACAGTCCTAGCTACCAAAAAAGAGTATATGCCACTAATTGGAATGAAAGAACTCTAAGCATATTATTATCTAGATTGAAAGAGAAAGCAAAATTGTAGCTTGCATTGCTCCTATCAAAGCTTGAAGCCTAGGTTACATAGATATAATTTACATGTGTGAGAATCTGTGTATGTATGGTGTTCACACATCTAAGTAGCAGCCACTTTAGAAGTTTATTACAGCTTTTACCTAATATTAAAAATCTTTGATTATTCAGAATTCTTTAGGAGATTATGCATGTGATTACACACACACACACACACTCACACACACAACTCAAAACTTTTGTAGAAAGATCTCCCTTTTATTGAAGATTAAAGTAGCCACTTCACATATCTCTTCTTGCATACTATTAAATTATTTTTAAGTGTATTGCCGTTGCATCTGAAATAAATATTTGGACTTAGTTTATCACTGGAGATTAATCCAAAATCATATTTTGTAGCCTTAATTAGCATTCATTTGCTTAATTGTCATTCTCAGCCCCATCGTTTCCATTTTTCACTAACTTGAACAATGCTATCTTCTGCTGTTTGCACTTTAATTTAAATTTCTATTAAGGTTTATGAACAGTAATAAGGTCCTGTTTGAATATTCATTACCTTCTGAATTGTGAGCTATGAAAAGGTGCTTTCTTTTACCTTAATGAAACTGGCACAGCATGGGACTGATCAGTTGTGACATTTGATTTGAGGCATCCACTGAATTTTCTCATTGTTTATTGACACGTCTTGTCCAAACAGCTCCCTCGCAAGTGAGCGGAGTAATGAAGGAGAGAGTGCTGCAGAGGAGTGTGGAGCTTTCCTGGCAGGAACCAGAGCATCCCAATGGAGTCATCACCGAATATGAAATCAAGTATTACGAGAAAGTAAGTGCTAAGAACAGCTGAAATGTACAATGATCTGCCGTATGCCTCATGTCATCGACTCCGCTGTACACTAAAATTGGTCATCATGCCAACTATTTGGAGATACTGCAAATTCCATATTTCCTTTTAGCCATTTTAATAACCATTTCCCCAAATCTCTGGTTCTCTGTAACGGTGATTTCCTCATGGTAAAGTGACCTGCGTTACACAAATTAAAATATTTCTTCTGGCAGTACATTTATTTATTCACTCACTTCTTGATAGGATCGTAATTAGCTGTAGGATATGTAAATATGACAGAAACTATCCAGGCTCACAGATTCTTTATGTTTCATTAAGTGTTTCATTCAGTATGTTTGATTGGGTTCTTAATTATTTGTTGAAGTATAGTTTCAACAATAATGACGGTGGTTTTTAAAATGTTAGTACTTTAAAACATGGGAATATTTTCTGTTTAAATATGTTTTATACTCTGGACTTCAGATCTGCTGATGATACTCTTTTCACTTAAATTCCTAATCAGACGTGGTTCATATTAGTTGAACTTGTTATCATCATCACTTTTTTTGTACTTCTCTCCACTGGAAAACCAGTCTGGTGTTCCGAAGAGTCAGTACAACAGGTAAGGCACTTGCCTTGTGTGCAGCCAACCAGGTTAAATCCCCTACACTACAAATAAGCCCTGCCTGGAGTGATTCCCACATGCAGAGCTAGAAGTAAACCCTGAGCATTGCTGAGTGTGGTTCAACAACATAAACCAGTGTGACTAGAGACTCAAGTGCTTGCCCTTTAATATTCTTTAAATGTTTGTATTTCAGTAAACAGTGATAGAGTCAAATGTGTCTTTGCACTTATCTTTATAATAGCTGCAGGGGTAAAAACAGATAGAGACTTTTCAAAAATTATTATCTAAGCTTCACCTCAGAAAAGGACCTGTCTCAGAGATGAAATGTGGATACTATAAGTATTACTAATGATAATTGTAGTGAAAGTATTATTTTTACCAAACAACCAAATTACTGCAGTGTTATCTATGTATATAAATCCCAGTTACATCAAACACATATTTTAACCACTTAGAATTTTAAAAATGGAGTCAGAGCTTGAAAAAAATATTGATTTAATTGATTCAATATAATTTTAATGCTTGTAGTATATTGGAAATATAACTATTTTTCCAGTTTGAAGAAAAATAGTTTAAGAATTATTTCAATTTTTAAATTGACTTAAAAATATTCTTGTCTATTATTTTAACATTTGATATTAGATATCAAATGGGTTTCATGGCCAAAATTGCATGTTTTTAATACCTTGCTTTTGTCCCAGGTAATACACTCATGATCCTATCAAATGTGTTTCTGTGAGAATTCTTGTTTTTAATGATAATTTAGTCATAACTGATTGTCTCTGAGCAATGAAACTAGTCCTTCTGAAATTTTCAAAGCAATAACATACATTTCTAAAGTTAATTTGGTGTAAGTAAGATAGCAAAACTTTTCACAATGCAAGGGATTTGGGCGTGGGGGTAAACCCAGTTGTGCTCAAGGCTCACTCCCAGTGGTGATCAGAAGACAATATGCAGTGCCAGGGATCAAACCAAAGTTGTCCAAATGCAAAGCAAGTGCCTTAACCTTGTACTATATTTCTGTCCCTTACTCTGAAACAAATTTGTTCAAAGAATTGCTTTTCTAATTTGGATAGAAAACTTTATACAATCATAGAATTAACAAATTAGGAAGGTAATGGAAAAGTAACCTTAACCTAATACATATATATAATCAAAGAATATATGTGTAAGCACTTATATATATAGTAAGGTACGTATAACTATGTATCACTATATAATTATAAATTCTATAGGATAATTTACATAAACATGATCTACTTATATCTCACCTAACATCAGATATACCTAGTGTTGAGATATTTATCATTTGATAAATTATCAAGTGATAATTTATCAATTTAAAATGCTGTCGTTTACATAAATGTAATGAAGCATTCACATATCAATATAATA
Source organism: Sorex araneus (assembly GCF_027595985.1). Lineage (NCBI taxonomy): Eukaryota > Metazoa > Chordata > Mammalia > Eulipotyphla > Soricidae > Sorex > Sorex araneus. The sequence continues at coordinate 119,986,661 of NC_073305.1, read as the reverse complement.
AAATCTAAAGTATGTGTTTACTTACTGTTGAAACTCTTAGTGTAAAGGCAAAGCAGACAGCCAGACATTTTTAAATTTTAGTAGTTTTTTTGTTTGTTCGGTGATCGGTGGGAGAGGCCAGGCATGATTGAGCACAGGTGTTTGTTATAGAACAAAAAATAAACTGTCTAAAATTACGTATTTTGATAACTAGTTTTATACTTTTTATATATAGATTATCATTAAAAATCATGCTTTAAAGTTTTGCTAATTCAGTTTTTTTTGAGATTTAAAATGCTCAAAATTTTGTTTAATTCATAGAGTTATATAATATGATAATTGAATTATTTTTGTTTGAGGCCACACCTAGTGGTGCTCATGGCTTCTTCCTGGCTTTGTGCTCAGGGATCTCAGGGATCCCTCTTAGCAGGGCTTAGGGACGCTGATGATCAAACCTGAGTCAGTTGAATGCAAGGCAAGGCTTTGCCCATTGTATTATTTCTTTGACTTTGGTAATAGTTTTTTTTTTTAACTCTGTGAATTCAGTATTCATATTTGAAAAAAATAAGGCATGAGTGATGTTTAAAATTTTGTTAAACTAAAATGTATGAGATTTTATATAGATTTTTAAATTAAAATAGGCCTTTAAATTATTTACTAAAAATGGCTTTATTTTGTGAGAAAGCAATTTTTGTTTGTTTTGTTTTGGGATTACATCCAGCTGTGTTTAGGCCTTCCTCCTGCCTCCATGCTTCGTATCACTCCTGTCAGGCTTGGTGACTGTATAGGGTGGTGAGAATCAAACCCAGCCACATGCAAGGCACATGTGCCTTATCCCCTACACCATCACTCTATCCCTGAGACTAAAGAGTACCATTTTAATGCAGATTGATATATCACTATGCAATTAAGCTAGCTAAATTTCTTTTTTTTATTGATTCACTGTGAGATATAGTTACAAGCTATATCTTGTATATATCATGTCTGAGTTACAATCACAATGATCAAACACCCATCCCTCCACCAGTACACATTCCCCACCATTAATATCTCCCGTATACCCCCACCTTTCCCACCCTCCACCTGCCTCTATGGCGGACAATATTCCCCATACTCTCTTTCTACTTTTGGGCATTATAGTTTGCAATGTAGATACTGAGAGGTCATCATGTTTGGTACTTTATCTACTTTCGGCACACATCTCACATCCCGACTGATTCCTCCAACCATCATTTTCTTAGTGATCCCTTCTCTATTCCATCTGCCTTTTCCCTGCCCACTCATGAACTATGGAGCAATCTTCCTGACCTTTATATCTACTTTCCTTTGGTGTCAGTCTCATGTTACATTATTTTGTATTTCACAAATGAGTGTAGTCCTTCTATATCTGTATCTCTCTTTCTGACTCATTTCACATAGCATGATACTTTCCATGTCTATCCACTTATAATCAAACGTCATGACTTCATCTCTCCTAACAGCTGCATAGTATTTTATTGTATAGATGTACCAAAGTTTCTTTAACCACTCATCTGTTCTCAGGTACTTGGGTTATTTTCAGATTTTGGCTATTATGAACAGTGCTGCAATGAACATATAGGTACAGATGTCATTTCTACTGTGCTTTTTTGCACCCTCGGGATATACTCCCAGAAGTGGTATTGCGGGGTCATATAGAAGCTCAATTTCTAGCTTGTGAAGGACTTTTCATATTGTTTTCCAAAAAGGCTGGGCCAGTTGGCAGTGAAAGAGTGTCCCTTTTTCCCCCACATCCACACCAAGCTAAGTTTCTCAATTAAATTACTATTCATTTTTAGCATATAGCCCAACTTGCTTAATAAAACCAAGGAAAAGATGTTAATTTCATGTATTATGTGAAAAAAAATTATAAACCAGAGATTGTACAGGTATACCACAATCTTTAATCTGTAGAATTTTTTTATTATGTTTATAGCCAAATAGTTGCCACTCTGCTCTCTTCCAACAAAGCAAAGCTCAAATCATAAATGTTTTAGCAATATGATTCTTATTGAAATTTATAGAAAAAAAGCATGTGTCCAAATGTACATTCTTTTATTCTTTTAGTAACAACTTACTGTTATGATATTCCACAGGGTAAAAATTCAACCTTTATAAAACAATGCAGCAAATTGAAATATAAATTGCAGGAATTGACCGTTGAGCTGCCTGGTTGCAATTGCAATTAAAATTCCCTATATATATTTGTTTCCAGGATCAAAGGGAACGGACCTATTCGACAGTAAAAACTAAGTCTACTTCAGCCTCCATTAATAATCTGAAACCAGGAACAGTGTATGTTTTCCAGATTCGTGCTTTTACAGCTGCTGGCTATGGAAATTACAGTCCCAGACTTGATGTTGCAACACTAGAGGAAGCTACAGGTAAAATGTTTGAAGGTAATTACCAGCTTTGGTTTGAATTCTTAATTTTTCTAACTCTGGAATCTTTTTCAGTATTTGTGGAAATGAATTGTTTACAGAGAATATTACATATGAATATTAATATAGATGTATGGACAATTCTTAGTAAAAGTTGGTCAAATAAAATTTTTAAATCTGTAGCTTTGTTTTGCAATGTTAGGAACTCAAGCTTAAAAGTCATCTCTTTAATATGCACTGGATTTCCTTTAAAAGTTTTAAATTAGACAAGAGGCAGAACCCATTTCTTTTTAAATTCATGGGGCCTGAGTGATAATAGTACAGCTGGTAGGGTATTTGCCTTGCATGTAGTCGACCTGAATTCAATCCCCAGCATCCCTGAGCACCACAGGAGTTATTCCTGAGTGCAGAGCCAGAAGTAACTACTGAGCATCACCAGGTGTGACCCAAAAAGCCAAATAATAATAATATCACTGTATCACTGTCATCCCGTTGCTCATCTATTTGCTCGAGCGGGCACCAGTAATGTCTCCATTGTGAGACCTGTTGTTACTGTTTTTGGCATATCGAATATGCTACAGGTTGCTTGCCAGGCTCTGCCATGGGGGCGAGATACTCTCGGTAGCTTGCAGGGCTCTCCGAGAGGGGCGGAGGAATCAAACCAAGGTCAACCATGTGCAAGGCAAACACCCTACCCGCTGAGCTATCACTCCAGCCCAAATAATAATAATAAATTAATAAATCAAGGCTAATTGTGTCTGCATTAAGCTCCCACCCCCACCCTCTTACTACTGGCACTGCATTCAGGGATCACAGGGGTGTCCAGGATCTAATCCATATCAGCTGCCGGCAAGCAAATGCTTTACCCTCTGTACTATATCTCTGACCCCTGTTGAAGAGCTTAAACACTTTAGAAACGCTAGTTATTTTACATCTACTCAGACATAATTTGGCAGGTAAATATTTAGATTTGAGAACTTTCAAAGTGAATTTGTGTGCTTTTGTGACACTTGAAAGTGAAAATCATAGGTCAAATTATTATTTATTGAATGCTGAGACATACTGCTTTTAATTATTTAAAAATCAAGTATAATAAACAAAAAAAATTCAGATGAAGTAGTGGCACCTTGAATGATCACATACAAGGAGTGTTATACTGAATTTTCTGTTTAAAAGTATTTGGTGATTACAGTACTCAGATTATTTCTTTCTAATGAAATGTAAAGCCAGTGAAAGACTAGTCCATATTTCCTTTTTTTACTTCTGTCTTGCCAATTCCAATTGCAGTGCTTTATGCATGGAATGTATTTAATAATTGAAAAATATATGAATACCTTAACAGTCTCCATCATATAAAAAACTGACAATATCAGCCATTTCCCATAGTAATATTCTTAGATTTAAATCTCAGCTTTGCCATACGCAGTTTAGGATTTTGGATGAGCTGATTCTCTGTATCTTAACTGCTAGGATAACAGTACCTGAGTCACAGGCTGTTATACCTTTTAAATAAATTCATGTGCACTATGTTCCTATTTTAGTGCCAGGTGTGCAGAAAGTCTCAAGTGCCAGCTTTTATTACTCAGCATAGTCTTTTGTCTCAGAAATCCTTGTAAGCTATTAAAATATTGACAATACCCAGAGACATTGTGTTTATTTGAATTACATTCAATATTTATCATATTATAAAATTTTAAAACACAAAAACATATTTCATTAGTTTTTATTGATAACATTATTATTGGGCAAGTAACTTCTGAAAAAGTCAGCTGTGCATTTGTGAGCATATGAGAATGAAGAGGTAAATACAGTCATGTTATATGGAATTAGTTTTGATCTTTCAGAGTCCCTGTAAAGCTCTGAAGTAATCCACAAGCTTTCGCTGATCACCCTTTAATAACTCCGGACATAGAATAAGGTGCTAGGCTAAGAGTCAGTGATGCATAGATACACATGACAAAGGTGATGCTTTCAGTTTTAAATATAGTGAGAGAAATTGGCACACAGATTGTTTCTATACATAGAAATATTAGAATAATACATCATTCCATGCTTTTTTTAGTTTTAGGAATAGTGAATTCACTGTGCTAGGAACCAGGGAAAAAGGGAAGATGCCATCAAAATCATTTGAGCACTATTGGAATATAGAACTTTAATAGACTATCTATTGCATATATGTCACTACATCTCTTCCTAATGCTAAGTAAACCTACAACTTTACAATCCTGAAACTGTAGTAGATTAATGTGTTACAGATTACTTTTGAAATGGATTACCCATGAAGATGATGAAAATATTATACATAAAGTTTGACTATTGAAGTTTAGGAGTTGACCCTCACTATGAAATGTATAAATAGATATTTACACATTCAACTGAATCATTCACTGAAGTTCACTTATTCTTTGTAGTTCTATTTCTGAATCTAGGGAAGAATTGAGTCAACGACAAGCAAAGAATTAAACCCATGGGAACTATTGGCTGAATGGAAACAGTTTCTACACATACAATTTCTCTTTCCTCATGATCATACATACTTGATTGTTTTTCCTTTTGTTAATACATATGAAAAGTAGATAAAGCAAAAAAATATAAAAACAATGCTGTTTTCCTGTTGAATAACAATAGAATGCAATTTAATAGTATAACTTAATCTCCTTTTATTTACTTCTATTTTTTTTTTTACTTTGCATTTTCTTCTGGGAGCAAAACAGCCAATACTGACCTAGGCAGTGTATCTTTGTTCAGAAAACAATGCACTTAAGCTATTTTAAATGCTTTTTATTATTGTAGCTACCCATAAAGAATAGTTAAATAAAATTAAGAGTTATGAAAGAAGAGTTATAGCAAGACATACTCTGTACTCATATGATTTCCTACTCTAGGGAATCTGTCCCTTGTCACCACCAAGGAGGAGTATTTTCCATCCTGGCTAACATGAAAGATTAGAGTTGTTGATTGCTTTAAACGTTGGCAAACTCTATTAGTTTGGCATTATATACCATATACTGATGATTTGTTCATTGAAACGTGCATTTTCATTGTTTTCCATTTCCTTTGATTACTTTATGAAGTCCATACTGGTATGGAAAATATAATGCTCTTGGGGTAGTATGACAACTTGTGAAATACCATATAAGTCAAGGTTCACTAATTTGGAAAAATGGAAATGAAAAGACCTTGTGACTTGAAGAATTAGAATCAGAGCTGCTTCAAAGGACATGTAAACATGCACAGCTCCCAAAGAGACTCTCAAAAAAGGTCCAGCTGGGCCGTGTTAATGAGCAGAGAAGAATCACTTAGTATTGTGCAGGAAGTGTCTGCAATTAGATGTTTAAATGTTTTTCTTAATACTTGTAGAATGTTTGCTCTTTAAAATGGGCTAGCTCCTCTGCCATCTTAAACTCTTAAATGTATTCATTATATTCTATATAAAATATAGGCAAAAATGCTATCTTTTCCTGGCTTGAGATGAATAATAAATTCATGATGATTTACAATGATTATGTGCTTTTTCTATAGATGACATGAATTAAAAAGCACTTAAAATGCTTTGAAAAATACTGAGTATGTATTTCAGCTTCTTTTTCACATAACACAGATACAGGATCAAATGCCTTAGAAGGAAAAATAGAAATCCAAAAAGAATTGTTGATCAAAGTTCTCTACTGCTTGGCTTATAACTAAGCTTCCAGCAACTAAACAGGGGCTACCCATTTAATATGATATTGTATATGTTCCTTTACTGGCAAAGAAATATAAAGTATATGAAAGCATCTTATCAGTTTTATAATAAAAATAATATTTAAAATTTAGTAATTTGATATAATGGATTTATTTAAACATAGAGTTGAATTAAATATAATAGATTGCTCTGGATTATAATATTTTACTCAAATCCCCAAGTCCTATCCTGAAATTGAGTTTCTGAGCCTATTTTCTTTCTCTACAGCTACAGCTGTATCCAGTGAACAAAATCCTGTTATTATCATTGCTGTGGTTGCAGTAGCAGGGACCATAATTTTGGTATTTATGGTCTTTGGTTTCATCATTGGAAGAAGGTAAACACAAATACATTTTAATTTTTACCTTACAATTATTCATAATTATTATTAAATTATTTAGTATATAATGTTCTAAATGTAGTGTCAGTTTGGTTATTGCCTTTCGTTGAAGGAGAATAATTATTGTAAATTCTCATATATGAATGGTTATTAGTTTTTTTCAGTCTTAAAGTGTAGTAATAAATGTAAATGATATGTTGCAAACATTTTGTCTTTATAATGGTTCATTAATGGTTAATTATCTGTGCTGTGTAAACTTAAAATCTATTGCTTGGCATAATCTCTACTGCCCGAATCATGACCTATGTTGTGTACTTTCTCTTTAACTCCCCTTCAGCTTTTCTAAGTAAACTGTAGCACTGTAGCACTGTAGTACTGTTGTTCATCTATTTACTTGAGCTGGCACCAATAACATCTCCATTTGAGATTTGTTGTTACTGTTTTTGGCATATCGACTACGCCACGGGGGCTTGCCAGGCTCTGTGGGCAGGATAGTCTCAGTAGCTTGCCAGGCTCTTTGAGAGGGACAGAGAAATTGAACCTGGGTTGGCCGAGTGGAAGGCAAATGCCCTACCTGCTGTGCTAGTTTAAGTAAAAGCACATAAAAAAGTAAAATAAAATCTATTGCTTATTTCAGCAAAAAGTTTGATGAAAGTTACTCATAGATCATAAACTAAAGCACTTCAGAATATGTCTTTTTTTCATCATTCCACAAAACCTTTGTTTTCTGTATCTTGTAAAATCATGTGGCCCACTTTGATAAATTAAATAAGTTTATACCTGGAAGGAAAGTATTTATATTTTGTATATAGTTCTAACTTGCAAGACATCAAATATGTTAAAGTCACATAAAACATGCTATCATGTAAATTGGGTGTTTTTAAGTGACAAGAATGCTTGTGAAATAATTAAAGTATGTCATAATGAATTTTTTTGAGAATATTTATTAATCTCATCAAAATATTTTTCAGGCATTGTGGATATAGTAAAGCTGACCAAGAGGGGGATGAAGAACTTTACTTTCATTGTAAGTGTTTGGCTTTTCTTTATTATTATATACCACATTTAATGCAGAAATCTGTTCGTTTTGATTGGCATGAATAAATTCCTAATACATCATGCTTGAAATTATTTGAGATTAGAATGCTGCTTTCAAACACTTGAACAAGATATTTAGAATGAAAGTTATGGAATATGAATTTTGAAAATAAAATATATTCAGGTTTTTTTTCTCAAAAGAAACATTAATAACTTCAGTATATTCTAGCTCCTTTATGTCACAATTTTTCCTTTTGCAAATGTTGCCCAAGTGTTCCATACCATTATATTAATAATTCATTAATTGTTGCATGAGCCCACATTTTAGGTAAGCAACTCATTTCAAATTAGAGAGATTTTTTCCTTTTTTCCCAGCCCTATGAATAATGCTGTAGAAAAGACTAAGCCGAGGAACCTCTTTTCTTTTTCGTTAGCTACGTCAAATTTTCTATCACTTATAGGTACTTAAAGGTATTTCACAGGAAAAGATTAATAGCATTTTATTTTCCTATGGATTTGGGTTATCCGATTCTTAAAATTTATATTTTATAAGTCACATGCAGAAAAGAATTTAGGGAGCTAAAGAAATAGATGCCCATCTACATTAATTAGATTCTTTTTGCAATATCAATGGGAGGTAAAATTATGAGATGTGTTTGAATAAATGGTATTACATCACTTAGATAAGTAGAAAACAAATAGTCACTTAAATTGTATCGGCTGACTGTTCTATTTCTACTTCTGTTAAAGTCAGGTGATGCATTTTCGAAGGCGCTTACCCAAATCCAGTATTTCTTTTATTTTTAATCCTTGAAAATACATTTTTAATTATTTGTTATTTTGTGAGCAGTTAAAACTTTATTAAGGTTTCTCATGAATTGACACATTTTTTGTCAAAATATTACATTTTTGTACCTCTATAAAAATTTTATGTCACTATCCAAACTTATATTGTTAGGGGTCTGTCCTAAATTTATAAACATGCAAGCATCAATCAAAATCTGTGTAGTTAAGTCTCAGTATTAGACACTATAATTATTATTCCTAAATTTCTTCATTTTATGTTAATTTTTTGAACATTTACTTCACCTCAGTTTTCTAAAGAAATTATTTTACCCAATACACATTCAAATTGATTATGAAATTATAAAATTGCAATACCTGAAGGCAGAAAGAGTATGTAAGATACTGAAAATTATATAAAGTGCATGGCCAGAGGTATCTATATCCCTGAGGTTCAGAGAGAGCCCTAGCAAATTTGCAGCATAATTCGAGCTAGAAAGATATTTCTTCTTTCCCCTTGATGGTTGTCCCATATTTTCAAAAGATCATGTCTCACAAAAGTTGAGTCTACTCCTAATTCTGAGTAAAAACATCTGATTCTGGCATTTTCTCTCCAAGTTGATACCTGTTAATGTTGCACTTTCTTTTGTTAATCCAAAAGGACTTTTTCTGCCTATAGCAAATCTCATTTATAAGAGAGACATAGAGTTTATAGCTAGAATTTGTACCCCAAAATCGAAAGTTACTTTCTTAAATCTTGTATTACATAAGACAGCATTTTTAACACATCCCTAGACAGAAAGGAGAGGATCAAAATTTATGTCCCTAAACTGAAATCTACTTAAATGGCCAGTAGTGATAGCACAGTGGTAGGGCACTTGCCTTACACACAGCCAGTCCAGTTGGATTTGATCCAAGGAATCCCGCAGGCCCTGCAGGAGTGATCCCTGAGTGCAGATGTAGGAGTAAGCCCTGTGCACTGCTAGATGTGGCCCCAAACCACAAAATAAATTAATGAAAAGCTACTTTTAAATATATTTATATGTTGGTGGGCCAGAAAATAAGTGCAGGATTTAAGAGACTTACCTTATATGCATCCATTCCCAATTTGATCAGCAGCACTCACTAAATGGTTCTCTGAGCACCATCAGGTGTGACTCTGAACAGAGATCCAGAAACAGACCATAAACCCTACTAGGTATAGACCAAAAATAAAATAAATATATCTTAAAATAAATTTTAGGGTCCTGAGGAATAGTACAGCAGGTAGGGTACTTGCCTTGCATGTGGCTGACCCAGGTTCAATCCCAAATATGGTCCCTTGAGCTTGCCAAGAGTGGCTCTGAGTGCAGAGCTAGGAGTATGCTCTGAGCACCACCTGGAGTGGCCCAAAATAAATAAGTTTAAAATAACATATGTATGCACAGTAGCACTGTCGTCTCGTTGTTCATCGATTTGCTCAAGCAGGCACCAGTAATGTCTCCATTGTGAGACTTGTTGTTACTGTTTTTGGCATATTGAATACACCACAGGTAGCTTGCGAACTCTCTGAGAGGGACAGAGGATTCAAACTCGGGTCAGCTGCATGCAAGGCAAACTTCCTGCCTCCTGTGCTATCGCTCCAGTCCTATGCATGTATAATTTGGAGGGAAGAGAAGGAGAGAAAGACATAAAACTCATTCCTGGAGTCCCTGATTCTACTTATATGGAAATAATTTGATGTCAGAATCAATTGATATTACTTTAATAGCATTACTTTCACTTTATTGAGTATATCTGAGATATAGTGCTTTTAGCATGTAGGTAATAGAGAGGGTAGATGGAAACATGCCTTATCTTTAACATTTATATAGCATTATGTTTAATACTCATGAGTCAGTTTTAATGTTTTGATGGTGCCTTTTGTTTTTTTTACATTTGACATCCAGTTTGTATTCAGAACAAAAAAATATAATTGCATGTTTTACTTGTTATCGTAGTCAAGATAAGTTTTTGTCTCTATAGTAAAATTTCACTGATGGTTTTAAGATATTTAACATTAATGAGCATATAAATGATATATTAAAACACAAGAGTTCATACTATTAAGATAGACACTGTTGTCGATATTGGGTGGAATTTATGAAAATTACATTAGAATTTTCCTTATTTAAAATCTCTAGTTTTAAATGAATAATGGAAAGCATATTCTAACCTGGTAAATACTTGATATTTTTAACTACCTTTTTTATAATGATAACTTTACTTGTCAGATGACAAGATCCAGACATTTCATTTGACTTTATGAGTTTACCCAAAATATATAAAGTATAACACGATGGTCACAAGCTATTTACAAGTTGGTGTCCTTTTATTCCTTGAATATATATGTAGTCAATTTTCTTAGGTGCTAAGAATCCAGATTGAATTTTTGCAGAAACATGAAAGCAACTATTTAACTTTAGCTTTTAGAGCACTGAATTTAATAGGCTGTCGAGTCATTTATGTCAGGTACCCTCAACTTCCCATGGCCCCAAGTGCTACATTTAAAGATATAAACACAATGGAGGAATTTAGTGAAGCAATTCTAATTTACATTTTGTTTCCTCCTACCATTTCTTCAAACAACATCTTCGAATCCAAGTTGGGCAGTATTTCATGTTTTTGTGCCAAAATTGCTCTAGCCTGTCAAAATGTTTTATGACAGCATGAATAAAGAACCATCAGAGATCCATTTGAGATGCAGAAGGTTACCTCCAATCTAGCTCCCTTATCAGAAAACAAAACCAAATAAACAAGAAAAGAAAGAAGGAAAAAAATAAAAAGGGAGAAGATGGCTCATTCTCCATCTGCCTGCCAATCTAGGAGGTTAACCTATTGTTTTCTTCCCTTCTCTCTTTTTCTCTTCCCCGCCCCTCTTCCCTGTACTCCTTCTTCTCTCTTTTCTCTTTCTATCCCCTCTCTCTTTTCTTCTTGTGTTTTTTTTCATGTTCAGCTTTAGTAACAAATGAGCATCTGTCAGTTTTATAAACTGCAACAATAATTGTTTAAGACAATCAATTTTGGATACACAACTACAGCAGAATAAATCAAGATTTTTAAATCCCATTTTCCTTTATACATTCTGCTTCTTTTTGTTTGTTATGTGTTTATTTTTTAAATATAATTTTAATTTAATGTAATGACATAAGCACAGTTAGGCTGCAGTGTAATACATGAAGAATTATATTGTTCTCCAAATAGTAAGATTTAATGAAAAGATTGTTTGGTGGCTTTGTTAAAAACAATAAAGGTTTTTTTTGAGGATATAGTGTAATTCTTTTCCTTGCATTCATTTAACCAAATATGCCTATCTGACTTATCTCTGTCTAACTAAATGATTAGCATTGAAATACATCATTGTAATTAAATTTGATTTAAAGTTGACATAACATTATCTGTTACCTGCATGCTTCTGGGTGCATTTTAAGATTTTAACTTTTAAGATGATTCAATGTTGTTTGAATTTTGACTACCTTTCCTGAGAGGCATATTGGCTACCTCTTTATTGAGCCTTATAACTGAAAATCATATGAACCATTCCTCTTTCAAATTGCTGTCATACATGGTTAGCAGATCCCAGGAATCTTGTAAATTTTCTAACTTTATTCTGCACTTTGTATATTTGGCCTCCGTTGCCCTTCAAGGTGAAGATGAAACTGTGTCTTTAGTATATTTCTCTCTTACTCTGTGATAGTAGTCCCTCACATCTTGTATTAATTTTATGTATATGTCAACGGTGGTTGGTCTTTAAAAAATAAATCAAAAGAATAAGTAAGATGTCTAAATGTTTTTAATATTGATGTCAGTATAGTAGGCTACCTGTAAATGAAATGTCTTCTTTTCCCAGTGTATTAACTTGATTGATTGACTGACTGATAGATTTACAAATGTGTTTCCAAGTCTATTACAAACCTCAGTAAGGCATGAACTATGCCATGATAGTGGTGAATTTAATTAAACCTCCAGTCTGATAAGACTCATGTCAGAGCATTTTGGTGATGTCTTTTGTTGATTTACTGGAAAAGCAATTCAGTTAGTAACCTATGAGCTGGATCCCATGTTACCTATAGAAGCTTGCAGATAATACCTATACGCCAGCAGACTGAAGTAGTCTGTTAAAACTGCTGTGAATCAGGTGATGTGGAAGCAAGTTCACTGTTCCAAGGAGCACTCTGCATAATGAAATTCCTGGGCTGACTGCACAATAAGTGCTTTGCTTCATCACAGTCATGCTTTCTTACATCATTACAGTTAAATTTCCAGGCACCAAAACCTACATTGACCCTGAAACCTATGAGGACCCAAATAGAGCTGTCCATCAGTTCGCCAAGGAGCTAGATGCCTCCTGTATTAAAATTGAGCGTGTGATCGGTGCAGGTAAGGCTGTTGTAGCTTCCTTGTTTAGCTGTTCCATTTAGCCAGGATCGAAAGTCATACATCATAATGACAGGCAAATAATTATACCTCAAGTATAGTACTTTTGCATTTACCTGAACTGTTAGAAGCAATGAGGCTGTGCTTGTTTATGAAATCTCAAAGAAAAAAAAAGTAAAAAAAAAAGCATGGGGCACAATGAATCTGCGTATCTTTTTTTGTTAGATTTCTGATGTGCTATTCTATTTCATGCTGTTCCATAATTGTTCTGGCCTGTGTTACCTCAAGTATGGAGACTCAAGATATGACTTAGCATTGGAAAAGGAAAAACTAGGGGCTGGATATATATCTCAGGGCTCTACTTGTCTGCACATGTGAGCGTTCCTAATACTGCGAACAATTGACTTCAAAGTAAAAAAAAAATGTAATGTTGCTGAATTTTACTTGAACACGCATCTCCTCTTACTTGATTTACCGTATTTTTGCTAATTTTTTCTTTTTTTGTTGGGAGCAATCTCAAGCAACTTACAGGGGCTCAAAGAAACAGGCTGAGGGGTTCAGTGCCAGGGTCGGAAGGTTCAGCACTGCTGCTTGTACGCTGTGGTGCCAGGGATCACCAGGGAGGACCTTTATGGCCACACCTAGTGGTGCTCGGGGATCTCCAGGATACACCCAACACTGCTCAGAGGGTCATCCGGTACCAGGTTTCAAACTCAAGTTCTAGGGTATGCAAAGCTTGTGCCTCTGAAAGCTAAGCTCTCCTCCCAGCCCCCACGCCCTTCAGTTGTATCTTGTTCTCTTGCATTTACCTTATAGAGCCACTGTACTACTTAAATCCATGACCAAATTATTATGTATGGCGTATTTTTTAAAAGTTTTCTGGATATACAGGACATTTTGATAATAATTGTGCATTTGGAAAACCAAGTCCTTAAAAGCAGCAGATGTAATTTCTATGAGGTCATGGATTTTAAATCTCTAGGAAATATTTGCTTCTCAAATTTTAAAGGCATATCAGTGTATACCATGGCATTTGCTAATGTGCCTTCAAGCTTTCGTAGACAGTATATTTCAAATCTAAATGTTATTTCTGAAATGGTTTGTTAATCCAGGTTAAAAAATAAAACTTGGGGAGGGACAGGCAGAGAACGATCGGATGCGGGATATAAAGGAACATAGTGGGGAAATTGCAAAAGCCCAAAGGCAACAAAAACTGAGAACCAGTCTTCAGTAGGTGAAGTTTACCAAAGGGTGAGAGGGGGGACACTAGGACCTTGGAGGAGCCAAGAAAATAATGTGGTGGATGTTGTGCTGAATTATTTTATGTATGGAATCCTATCATTAATAGTTTTGTAGGTCACAGTGACTAAAATAAAATTAAAATTAAAACGGCGCTTGGGTAGCATGTAGTTTAGAAAAGCTCAAAAGTGCTTTTAACAAATGCTCTTTATTTTATTTTGAGAAAAAAAGCTATTTCTGAAATTGAGACTCTGCGCTTTTCTGTTACTTCAGGAGAATTTGGAGAAGTCTGCAGTGGTCGACTGAAGCTCCCAGGGAAAAGAGATGTTGCTGTAGCCATCAAAACCCTGAAAGTCGGTTACACAGAGAAACAAAGAAGAGACTTTTTGTGTGAAGCAAGTATCATGGGGCAGTTTGACCACCCGAATGTTGTCCATTTGGAAGGGGTTGTTACGAGAGGTAGATACTAATTTTATTTTTATTTGTAAAAGTGAGACTGTACGATATACATAATCAAGTCAAATTATGAGTACATTCTAAATGGAATGGGAATTTTTCATTGGGGCAGGGGGTGTAACTGCTTAAAATAATGCTTCTTTGGTTTCAGAGAAAAAGTTCATGGGGCCAGAGATACAATACAGCAGGTAAGGCACTTGCCTTGCACACAGCCTCCCTGGGTTCAATTCCTAGTACCCCATATGGTCCCCCTACACCGTACCAGGAGTGATAATTATGCGCAAAGGCAGGAGCAAGCCTGAGCACTGCTGGGTTTGCTCCAAAACAAACAAAATAGTAAAAAAGGATAAATTAAGTAGGACTAGAGTTAAAGAGGAAAGCTACTACATGGAGTGACTAATAGATTTCTGTTAACTTCAGAAGCCATAATGTTAATTGTTAGTCCCATGTCATTCTCTGAGCTCTATTAACAAAGCAGGAGTCATAACACACAGTGATTTATTGTTTAAATTTATGAATCATGACAATATTCGAAACAAACATTTGATGGTTCTTTGAGCTTAGCTGCATTCCTAGAAAAACACTTGAAGGCTCACTGCCTGCCCACTCTGTCTTTCAGGAGTGTGTTCTATTTGGAATAAGAAAAGGCACCACCTTGAAGTTTAGGGTGTAATTTCTGGGTTTTTGTTTTATTTTTATATATGCATGTGTATAGATATGCATATTTATATATTTAATTTTAGGAAAGCCAGTCATGATTGTCATAGAATTCATGGAAAATGGAGCTCTAGATGCATTTCTCAGGGTAAGTAACAAAATCACACTTCCTTCAAACTATATTCTACTGCTAATATATAATTTTATGAAGTCTATCTTGCAATGTAGGATCTGAGATTCTAGAACTGAATAAGTCAGGAAAATGTAGTTTATAACAAGAAAATATTCAGAGTGCCCTTTGGAATTAGAATCACTGTTGAGAACTTAGGTGATAAACAATTTCTGTTAATATTTTACCTCAAGGATAGGGAATACCAGAAGTCCCCAAAATTTGAATACATTTTACTTTTTCAGTAAAATTTTGGTTAAACACGATGGTAATACAGAGAAAAGTTAAAAAGGAGATAACCATTCTTTAAGGGTACAGTGATCCTAACTCTGTTTTACAGAATCACTTCTATCACATTATTATGTTAATATCAAACATAAAATGTGGAGGTATTAACATGTTAAAATTAATAATGTGCAGTTTTTATAAATAAGAAATTATAAATGTGTAAACATGCATTTTTTATTCTCAAAGTCTTATCACTTAAGAATCTGAACTATGGGACTGGAGTGATAGGACAGCGGGTAAGACATTTGCCTTGCACTAGGCCAACCCGGGTTGATTCTCAGCATCTCATTTGGTCCCTTGAGCTCTGCCAGGTGTTAATTCCTGAGTGCATGAGCCAGAAGTAACCCCTGTGCATTGCCAGGTGTGACCCAAAAAGTCAAAAAAAAGAAATCTGAACTGTGTTAGCTTTTTTTAATGGGAAAGAGAAAATAATGTGAAGAATAAGAGGACAAACAAAGTTATCATTCATAAAATAGAATGATACATATAACCTTGATTTATAAAAAGTCAGAGCATTCAGATAAATTTTTTTGCTGCATTTTCATAATATCGTAACTATTAACTCACTAGAAGAAAGGCTCACTTAGCGAGATTGTTTACTAAACCAATGTACTTTATGTGTTTGTAATTCAATTTGAAAAAAAACTTGGAATGTAAAGTGGATTAGAAATTTCTGGTGGCTAATCCATTGTAAAAGTGTTCTCACTTGCTAGCTGTTCTATTTTAGGGACTCTTTGTTGCAATAAATATTCCTCAGAATAGCAAAATTAGGAAAAGAATATGCTGAAAACAAAATCAGCTAGTATTTTTTTTAACTTCTTAGTTCCTTATTGTTTGTGCAGAACACTTTATTTCATTTGCTTTTTTTTTTAACCATTTTGAGAAAAAAATCTTTAATTGCCTTTAACCCTTTGTATAATTTCAGATCATTTAATGTTTTGGGCATATGTGAAAAACATTACCTAGCAGAAAACTGTTTTTTAGATATTTCGTTCTCTGAAAACTTAGTGTATGTTTTTGGATTTTCTCAATTTGAAATGTCATCAACTAATACATTAATCTTATAAAAATGATTATTTACTAAAATGGTACTCTCAGTTAAATCACCGGTTGTAATTTTCACAATGTTTATATATTATATAGAAAAGTCATGATATAGAACATTATTTTATAATTCTTGTTGTACAATTCCTGCTATAAATAACATTATCTATTATACAGTTGCTAATGACTTTTCATGATGATGTCTTTTGACTTTCAACTTTCAGTTAACTGGCCTTTATTTTGTCTTCGGCAGAAACATGATGGACAATTTACAGTCATTCAACTCGTCGGAATGCTGAGAGGAATTGCTGCCGGAATGAGATATTTGGCTGATATGGGATATGTTCACAGGGACCTTGCTGCTCGCAATATTCTTGTCAACAGCAATCTTGTTTGTAAAGTGTCAGATTTTGGCCTATCCAGGGTTATAGAGGATGATCCTGAAGCTGTCTATACAACTACTGTAAGAAAAATTCTTATTTCTACACCTCTGTAAATCTCCAATATTTTCCTCCTGAGAAAGGATTTAACAATGCAAACTAAACAGGAGCTAAGAGGCAAATTGATCTCAGATCTAAGTTGTTATATTTTATTATGTGAAAATTGCATTTACCATTCACATTAAATTTAATTATCATTCACATTTTATTTAAGAGAAGAAATGTTACAAAAATTAGCAAAAAGCTTTGGATTTTCCCAGTCTGAAATGTTGTAAACTAACAGATGAAATATCTTGTATTAGTTATCTAATACAATTTTCTAATCTAAGTTTATCTTGAATTCTAACAATGATGATGTTAATACAAATCAAGTGCAAACATGTAGAATAATATACAATTAGTATAGCCTGTGTAGTTATAACAGAAAATGCATTCACCATATTTTGTACATTTATTTATTTGAGGACTCTCAAATGGTGCTCAGAGAGCTCCAGGACCACACCCAGTAATACTCAGCCAATGGGTTCAGAATTTCAGTGCCATACCTCAGGCTGTCATCTTTCTCCTGCTTCGAAGTACCAGGACCCACCAGAACTACTTGAGCAGTTCTCAAGGGGTCTCTAAGTTCTCTGGGCCTCTAAATTCTCCCTGGCAGTGCTCAGGGCGAATAGGGCTAGCTACACCTGGAGATCAGCCATCACTTCCAGATTGGCCAATTCTTTATACTATTTCCCCAGTCTTTATTATCACATTTTAAATAAATACGTTTAATATCTCTAACTTCCTCTTTTATTTGTTGTTGTTGTTGTTGTTGATACTATTATGGTGATGAGCAGAGGTCTCAAGACCCTCAACCATGGTTCTCACTGCAGTTTACATTTCAGTGCGTGCACTGGTGTTGCACTCTTTAGCTGGTTCATGCGTGTTCCAGTTGTATGATCTCTGGAGATCAGTACAGTGCTTAAACATCTTTTTTCATTGTGGTGTTCGCCAAGCGTCACACTCCAGTTGTTTACACATACAGAACTGCAGTCTAGAAATTGATTTCAGGTTCAGAGATCAAAGATTTCAGAATTATCAGACTCAAAGAACAGAGTTGCCAGGATGGTGCTCAGTGCACGTGACAATCCAGGTCCACATTTAACTCCTGACCATAGACTTGAAAGGCAAAATTCTAAACTATTGCACTATTCTTCTGGGCCCTCGATAAAGATTTTAAGAGAGAATAAACTGTGATACATTTTTTGTGAGATTAGAAGAGAGTAATATTAGGATTTAACTAATAAACCCATATTTCGTTCTATTTTCATAGTTATTCTCTCTAATTTAGCATGGTCCTTTAACTCCTCATTTGTCCTAACATGACATAAATCCCATTAAATTGTTTTAAAAATAAAAATATGTAATAATATTTTAGAAAATGAATTAGTAGCTTTCAATATAGTTAGATTCAAAATCAGATGTCATATGTTTAACTGAAAATTAATGGTGCTGTTATAAATTATTCAGAATCATCATGCATATTGAAAATATCATTTTCATTATAACAGGGTGGGAAAATTCCAGTGAGGTGGACTGCACCTGAAGCTATCCAGTACCGGAAATTCACATCAGCCAGTGACGTATGGAGCTATGGAATTGTCATGTGGGAAGTTATGTCGTATGGAGAAAGACCTTACTGGGACATGTCAAATCAAGATGTAGGTGTCACCACTGTTTAAACAAAAATTACCTTATGCATTAATGTCTATTATTATTGGAACATGTAAGTAATGGGTTACTCAGAAGAAACTTTTATATAATCAAGATTATCAAGAAAGTTTGCCTAGTTTTCAACAATTATGGATATACAATACAACATTAATTACTATAGGTTAGTGTTCAAGTAATTTTAATTGTTTCTCACTTGAGGACGTGCTTTGTCTTTTTAATTTTGTTTTTAATTTTAAATTCTCTGAACATAATAGAAAACTACAAAAGATTTTCTTTCTTAATAAAGATAATGGAGCTCTGCTCACAAAACTCTCCTGAAAAAAAATCACATGAGTAAAAGAACAACTTGCATAAGGGAGAGGAAGGAAGGTTGTGATTTTTGTTTTTAATCTTGAAGCTTATGTTTGTTTGTTTTTTTCCTGAGAGAATCTATTTAAATTATCTATTGAATGATTTCATTAAATTTTAATTTCAGGAGGAAGTTTATATTTTATGATCAATATTGTTAAGTGTTTCATGGTGATGTTTTATAATATTAGTCACAAGGGGAGTATCCTTGGGAAATTCTTTAAGATGTATTTATTACATGTATATTTGTTGCCACGAGAACATTCTAAGACCTAAAACACAGAGTTATAGGAGATGACAGTCTTGCCCTTCTTATCCCAAATGATACTTTAGAAAATCATGTGACCTAAGTGCAAGTGAAAACTTATTTGTACTAGATTTAATGTTGTGATTTGAACATTTTGGAGACAAACCTTTCAAATACTGAAACGTTCTAACTCAATATATTAAAAATGCAAATAAATGTTAGATCAAATATGCAAAATCTAGGAAGATACCCAGCTCTGAAATAGAAATTTGGAG
This sequence comes from Sorex araneus, assembly GCF_027595985.1. Classification (NCBI taxonomy): domain Eukaryota; kingdom Metazoa; phylum Chordata; class Mammalia; order Eulipotyphla; family Soricidae; genus Sorex; species Sorex araneus. Next base: position 119,967,127 of record NC_073305.1, on the reverse strand, counting down.
AATACCTTTATTCATCGCTGCTAAGTGAATTTTCCAAGATGGTGCATAAGGAGTGAAAGCAAAATTTTAGTTCAGGTTCCTGGAGCCTACCAAGGTGATGCTATTAAGGAGACTTCTGACAGATATACACGAGTTGATTATGATTTGAAATGAAGGTTGAGTTCAGATTGATGTATTTTTGGAAGCAATACAAATGAGGCTATATCACAAGATTTACAAAATAATGCTTGAACAAATTCTACGTTACCATTTTGAAAAAGTATGTGACTAGCAAAATTTATTGGTGTAGGCAATTCTTCAGGTATTGTAAGTAAGCATAGATAGCAATAAAAGTTTTTATTTTATAAGTTAAAGAAATGAACATTGTTATAATTAATCAGTCTTTATTTTTAACTTTGGTACTTCCCATGTCAGGTTCTATACCTTAGAACTCATGAATAGTTGTTTCCAGACAATGCATGTCAGATTGTCTGTTTGTAAGGTGATTCTGGGTACATTTTTCTGCAAATGTCTGCATTAAATGCAAATTTCACAGCCTTTCAAAAGGCAGAGGTTTTTAAATTGATTCAATATGTTGCTATTTTTAGTTCAGGGCATGAAACTTAATTTTTTATTTTGTTTTTACTTTTGTTTTTCAAAGATATAAGTCTAAATGATGAGTCCGTTTGGCAGCAGCAAAGTTGTTAATATTTGACAGGTCTCAGTGTCAAAGATTTTATGGACTGTCAAAATGTGGGCAAACAAATCCTTGGGGCACAGAAAGAGAAATATTTACATTCCCTAGATACTCAGTAGAGTTTCATTTCTTTTGACACCTTCCTTCTGTACTATATTCAAACATAAAGGAATGACAAGAATATAAGATGACTAAAATTCAAAGTTCACTTAACTTCTAAAAACAAATAGAAATGGCATGGAAGAAATAAACCTTCATTTTAAATGATTTAAAAGTTTGTAAATATGGCTTTTAAAAAGATGATAATGCCACATATATGTAATTAAAATTTTTTAGAGAGAAAAATAATAGTCATTATACCTACAGTTACATTTAGTCTGGACCTAGAAAATTGAGCACATTTTTTACTTAAAGGTCTGACATTATTGAGCAAGGTTTTTACTCGAAAGTATGTTTTTGTAAAGTTGGACATTTGTGCATTACTAAGAAATTACCTACACAGCTCACTGTTATGGTGAAATTGATACTAAATTCCTCTTAGAGGATGATACAACATGTCAGTTAAACAATTACCTGTGCAATTATCAGTATGCAAATGATGAAAATGGATTATTTGAAATAATTTATTCAGATAAAAAATCATTTCACTTTCCTTAGAGTCTCTAGCAATTGTTCACAGAATACTTAAGCTCTGTAAGCCCCTTCATACATATGGAAATCTGTACATATGTTTTACTCGGAAAGTTGCTTCATCAGATTTCAGACATTAATTTTTATTAATTAGTCTAGATTTATATACAAAGTGAAGGAATTTGTTTTATACTTTCTTAAGTTTAATTACCAAGGAATTTGTAAAGGTTTCTGACAGTTCTATAATGTTGAATGTAATATGTCTTAACTTTTCAAATGACATCATAAAAGTAGGACATATATGGGTAGGTATGTTTATAAAATAGTTCCCAAATTCTTGGCTGAATATTAATTATTTTAATTATTCTAAATAAATTAAAAAAAGGTCTTGTGAAGTCGATGAAGAAAAATCAATCTCAGTAAATAAAACATGGGAAAAATTATTCACACTCACACCCAAATAGATTATCAGTTCATTCACTAAAAGTTTGCATGTGCCTATAGCTAGAGTTTTCAATGAAATGGAATGAAATGGAAACAGATCTGATTATTTACTATTAATTGAGGATTAGCATTTTCAGATATTTTAAACATGCATTTCTGTTAATAATCTTTAGATGTTTATTGCTTTTGAATAATGGCCTTTTAAAGACAAATCTTTGTATGTCATATTAAATGTTTTTTAAATTTTAAATGTTACATGAATTGAATTTTTTTATTTCATATTGACAGAAACCTTTTTAATTAATTTATGTAATAATCCAAATAATTTTTTTCAAATTATTAAATTTTTAAAATGTCATATATACATTTTATTTCAAGAATTCAAGTTGTTTCTTAAGTGAGATTAATAAATGATTTTATTAATACAAAGTCATAAGCTTTCATAAAGATATAAAACATATAAGATATATGTTTAAAATATAACATTAAAGCTATTTATATGTTTATAACTAAATATATTTCTAATTAAATGCTAAGTTCTATTTTTTTAAAGTAACAAAACTTTGCTCTTTTTTAAAAAATCAAGATAAATATTTGTGTTTTTTTAATATTGCATTTGTTTTTTAAAACCTTTGTTGTATCCTGTAAATAATATTCACAATTACTTAATTGTACAAAAATGTGTCTCATTGTGGAGGGGTCAATAAAATTAATAGATATAAGCAGTGAACAGAAGCCATTTAGCTAGCATCCTGCTTTCTTTATCATAAGTCATGTCACAGACTTTTACATACCCTCCCCCTTAATTAAAAGGGTAATCTTATTTTTTTATATAGCTTTATACACCTATAACAATTGCAGCCTATTGTGTTCTTTTTTTTTTTAAATGAAATTTGTTCCTATCAATTTCTGGAACTGGGAATGTTCTAGTAGTAAAATACCTATGAATGTATTTTTTTTTACTTTTATTTATGGAATAAGGCTATACCTAGACAAGCAAACACAAGGGTTTTCTTATATTTTCATAGACAGAATATTTCTTTAAATATACTTAATGAAATTACCTAAACTTTTATGAAGAAAAATTTCAGATATCCTGCAAGTATCTTCTTGTTTCTAATGCACCTATAACTATTTGCAGAAACTTTTGTTTTCCCAACTGGAAATACAATGTAGTAACTAAAGTAAAACTACAGAACCTCAAGATTCAGTTTGTGCCTGAATTACACCTCTTAGCCTGTTCATCCTCAAAGAGTGTTAGTTGGATTAAGCTGGTTCAGAATTCTCTAGAATTCCAAACAAATACCTCTAATGCTCCTGTAAGGGGATAATTATAATGAAAAGGTCAGGGTTCAATGTCCATTCTCAATCTGCATCTCTATTTTAAATGTTATGCTGGATTGGAGAGCCTTAGAGATGTGTACGTCACCATATATGTCAGAACTAAAAGTTTTAATCTGCGTTGAGATAAATATTGTATTTGCTGCTATAAAACAAATAACCAAATTTCTTTATTTTCCTGGGGATTGGTGTTGGGTCACACCCGGCTGTGCTCAGGGCTTAGTCCTGCGTCTACATAGGGATCACTCTTGGCAGACATAGAGGACCATGTGTGGTGCCAGGAAACAAACGCAGGTCTTCTTGTGCAAGGCAAGCATCTCTCTGCTGTACTTTCTCTCCAGCTCCTGGAAATCATCAAATTTCTATAGTGTAATGGGACAACTACAAGAGTTCATTAATTGTCATTCTTGTAAGAAGCATTTAATTATACTGTGCTTTATTCCTTGGCACAAAGAGTTAAGACTATATTGTGTTCAAAGCTAAATAGTTCTAAAGGTATGAGGAAGGCTTAAAGGTCTATTTGAGAATATTGTGTAAGATCTTGATTTACATTTTAAAAGATAGTGTAAAGGAAAGAAAGAAAAGGAATGTCCTTCTACTGTTTTATTCCTTTCAGGATTTCAGAAGACAAGATACAGAAATATAGGTTAGGAGGTAGAACTAACCCATTAGTTAGAAAATAATGACTCTCCTAAGATTATGAGCATGCAATAGTTCTATCAAATTAGAAAATATACTACAGATATTCAAATATATTGTCTCAAGCATAAAGATGGCAGTCTTTCCACCAGTGAAAACAGAATCCTGATTTATCATTTGGTAATTTGTGGTATGCAGTATTTTAGACATTAATTATTCTCAGCTTGAATCTCTGTTTAAAGAACAAAGCATCTTTTCACAGTTTATGAATTAATTTAGTTTTTCCAAATCCTTTAGCATCTAGCACTTTGGAATCCAAGAGTATTTGTGTCTCAGTAATGTTATACAAAGTCACATAAAAACCTTTACATGCACAATACTTTAAAATTTCATTCCTCCTATATACACACACATATATGTATATATATATATATTACATTATATGCAATATAATCACAGATGAGCAGGGCAAGCTCCCTGTGGCATATTTGATATGCCAAATACAGTAAAAGTAACAGGTCTCATTCCCTTGACCTTGAAAGAGCCTCCAATTGTTGGGAAAGATGAGTAAGGAGAGGCTGCTAAAATCTCAGGGCTGGGACAAATGGAGATGTTACTGGCGCCACTTGAGCAAATCAATAAACAATGGGTTGACAGTGATAAGGTGATTCACTGATGTAATGTAATATATTTGTTTGAGTGGACATCAGTAATGTCTTCGTTTGTCCCCATGACGTTAAGGGTGAGGGGAATAAGTCCCATTATTATTACTGTTCTGGGCATATCCAATATGGCACGGGTAGCTTGCCAGGCTCTGCCATGTGAGATTCTGCATCACTCTCTTCTGGGAGCTTTGTTTTATAGTCTCTGGATCTTGACCATTGATGGGATTACAGCACCGGGGGCAATTTGTGGGTATGGCTGCCAAGCTACTGGAAAATGGGAATCTGGGTGGAAGAGTCCCCATCCTGATCCCAGCAGACTTGGAGATCTCAGCCCCAGGTCCCTCATACCTGGGATCCTCTGCCAGTTCCTTCATGCGTGAGTCTCATCCAAGCATAGGAATAGTGGCCTTGAGCATGGCTGTGGCTGGGTTTTGGAGGTTTTTGGCTGCTGGGGCTCTGCTTGGGGCAGGGAGGGAGATTCAACCCACCCCCTCTGAGGGGCCCCAGTGAAGACAGCCTGATGCAAGGGCAGGAGATTCTGCCATGTAATACAAAGATACAAAAATTCATGTATATATTATATTGCATCAGGTCTTAGCCTTGATGTAATATAAAATATATATATATTTATTATCTTTGTAGAGTTACAATTTGTGTATGTTTATATGACATACAGCTTTTTAATGGGATTTTCAGGGCACTATTTCTAGTGATAAGCAATAATTGTAGTAATAGTGTCATAATAGGATTTAAAGAAAATTCTTGCAATGTGGCCTTTATTAGCATTTAGCACGGAAATGGATTAAGGTCATTTAGGCTAAGTTATTTTCCTCATAATTATTGTTACTCAAATAAATCACCTAATAAAAGACACATAATATGAAAAAAAATTGTATTGCATTGTAAAGAGTTAAGTATGGGGAAATGTCATCATCACTGCCAGGATATGTGTAGGCGTGCATATATAGAAAATACTTCCAGCATTTAAACATTTATCATACTTAGGAAGGCACATTGTCATGAAATGCTAATTGATTATCAAACATGGAACAGTTGAGTCCATTTTCATTTCAGCTTTCTAGCTGGGGTTACAACAGGCACCATTAATTGAAACATTAAAGGTTTGGAGTATTAGTAATCTTAAAGTATCTGATACAATTTTGAAAGTATCGATGGTACAGGACATGCAACCTAGTGTTCAGAAGAGAATTTGGGTTAAGGATTTTTTTTTACTTAAATACTTGTTGAAAATTACTATAATTAAATACATAAACTTTACCTTTTAAGCTATCCACTTGCGGGAGACCAGAATGATATTATAGCTGATAAGGTACTTAATTTGCACCTGGCTGACCAGATTCAGTCTCAGACAGTCCATATTTTCTCCTCAGCCCACCAGAAATGATCCCTGAGATCAGAGAAAACAAAAATTCCTTAACATCTCCAGGTCCTCCCTCAACCCACGGGGGAAAATAACCCCACAAATTATCCACTTGAATACGCAAATTTTCTTTTTAAAAAGGAATCTTTTCACAGTTTTCCCTTCAAGTGTGTTGATACCAGCTTTTTTGTACCAGACTACAACCCTGTATACATTAATGTGTTCTTCTTGAATGTAAACATACTTAAGTCCTGATAATCGCAAATATGAAGTTAATCAAAATATAAAGAACTATTTTTTTTCTATGAAAGAGGGTCACCTGGCTGTTTTCAGGGATTATTCCTGGATCTGTGCTCAAGGGTTACACCTGGGGACTTGGAGGAACAATTTGGGGTGCTGGGGATTGAACCAGGGTAGTTGCTAGCAGAGCAAGAGCCTAACCTACTTTACAATTGCTTAGTTACCCTAAAGGTAGCTTTTTAAAATTTTATTTTCTTTTATTGAATTATCATGAGATATACGTTGAGCTAGCACTTTTTTTTTTTTTTTTTTTTGCTTTTTGGGTCACACCCAGCGATGCACAGGGGTTACTCCTGGCTCTGCACTCAGGAATTACCCCTGGTGGTGCTCAGGGGACCATATGGGATGCTGGGAATTGAACTCGGGTCGACCGCGTGCAAGGCAGACGCCCTACCCGCTGTGCTATTGCTCCAGCCCCAAGCTAGCACTTTTATCTGCCTAATTTTGACCTATGTTTTTCAAAATTTCAAGATTATTTCTTTTTGATTTTTGAGTAATGTTTTTCCTTTTTTACTGCCATCCTTTCAGTCAGTAACAAAGAATTGTTAATCCTCCTTGAAAGTTATTTGAAACTTTTAACAGACTTATCTGTGTTGCTTAACTACTTTAATTTCTCTGTGCTGCTCAGATTGTGACTTTCTTTCTTTCATTTCCTTTTTCTGTTTCGTTTTTGGGACAACATCTGGCTGCGCTCAGGGGTTACTCCTAGTTCTGTGCTCAGAGATCACCCCTGGTAGATTCACGAGACCATATGGGTCATCATGAATCAAACCCAATTTGTCAGTTGCAAGGCAAACACCCTACACGCTGTACTAATGCAACTGGCCCCAGATCTATAACAATTGTTAATTCTTCAGATTTGTTTTTCCATATAAATTTAAACAAATCTGAATAAGTATTGTTTAGATTTCTTATATACAAGTATAAATGGTATGGAGGTTTATATTTCATAAACATTCAAAATTATACATAAATACTGTCTTATTCTATTATTAGGTATGTAGACAGTGGGTGATGTACTAATAATGTTTCACAATCAGAACTATGAGTGGGAAAGTACAGATTTGTAACCTTCCCCAATTTTCTTGTATAACCCTTCTCTCAGTCTCATACACCCATTTTGGATTTCATTCTGAACTTGGAGATGGAAAGTGAGAAAACTGCCCTTGTAAACCAATATAAACTGGTTCTAGCACACCACTCTCTGTCATAATTCTATGTTCATAAGTGCATAAGCTTTATATAATTTAAATAACAGCATGCTTAAATGTATTTCTGTTATAAAAGATTCACAAATTTGATATCTGATTTAAAAGTATCATTTGAAGTCTAAGAAAAGTAAAATTTATTCACAGTTCCATATAAATAAAATCCTTCTATAGCATTCATTCTGAGAGCTTCTGGGTTGACATTAAATTTCTTTCCATCTATTGCACCCTGGGTGAACTTAATTGCTCTCCCTCTTGCTGAATTAACCAGAAAATGTCATCATTTCCTACATTTTAATATACCCCTTGATAATATTCTTAATGTACATGGTTGTTTGGGGAGGGGGGAATAAGTCTTGCAAAGCAATATATTTCACACTTATCTGAATAAAAAATTTTGCCTACAGTGTAAGTCCTCTTATTATAATGAACTTTTGTAAGTGGTACTTTCATGTCCTCTTGGTTATTAGGTTATTAAAGCAATAGAAGAAGGTTATCGTTTGCCTGCACCTATGGACTGCCCAGCTGGTCTGCACCAGCTGATGCTAGATTGTTGGCAGAAGGAGCGCGCTGAAAGGCCAAAGTTTGAACAAATTGTTGGAATTCTAGACAAAATGATTAGGAATCCAAATAGTCTGAAAACACCCCTGGGAACATGTAGTAGGTAAGAAATATCTAAATGAATGTAATCAAGGAGAAATCCGAATATCCATATGAAGTATTGTGCTTCTCTGGTCCATCCCGTTGCAATGTGATACTTGTGATAAATTATGACTCCAGTGAAGATTTTTTAAATTTTCAGATGCCTAGCCTTAATGAAATCGGTGCATAAGAGACCTGTTAAGTATTACTGTTTATTTTCTTAAAAGTTACAGTTTTCTCTGACTCTCTAAGAAACTTGCATAAAATGGATTTTTGTCATTGGGTAGAATTTCATATTTTTGTTCCATTTTATATATTTTTATTATCCACATATCATCATTTTTGTTTTACTTTGAAATAATTAGTAAAATGCTTCAGTGAAGTTAAAGTTCATAAAAGTAATCCAGTATATAATGAAGGTGGTATACCCAGTAGAAGTCCAGAGTACCTCCTTTCATTTTTTGTACATGGCTTGCTCCACTGAATGCATTTTAGGAGTTATTTAACTTCAGCTGCCAGATAATTTGATACCCTGGTTTGTAGTAGTAGTTGGGCCTTTGTGAAAGTATATGAACATACAAAGTTGCTCACAAGATACCATTACTTCAGAGCAAGTACAGTGCTCTCAGTAGCAATCTTGTCTGAACAAATCACTTCATAGCTGAAGGTGCTGATTCTACCCTGTTAGTTTTTTATTAGCAAAATAACAAATACTTATTTATTAAAAACTTGAGTGGATTTTCTAAAATCCATGGAAGACAGACTGTCATGAAATCTCAGCAAGATATACATTTTGGAATTTTATCAGTTATCTGAATATATCAGATGTTTGTTAACATGTCTTTTATTATGTGTATTGATAAATATAGGCAGTTTTATTCTTTATATAATTATGATAATTATTAATTTTATATAATTTTATATATACAATTATATTTTATATAGTTATGAAAATTATAATTATCTTGCTATGAGCCAAGATAGTCTTTGTTTGATAGTTCTTGAGAAAACTTATTTTACATTTTTCAATCTTTTCTAGGCCAATAAGCCCTCTTTTGGATCAAAACACTCCAGACTTCACTACCTTTTGTTCAGTTGGAGAATGGCTACAAGCTATTAAAATGGAAAGATATAAAGATAACTTCACAGCGGCTGGCTACAACTCCCTTGAATCAGTGGCCAGGATGACTATTGAGTAAGATTAAGCTTATAAAATTTTATTTAAGGATTTTTCAATGTGCAACCCCGTTTTATATGTTAGGCCACTATCTGTATAGTAAGTGATCTGAACTACAAATTCAGGGAGGAAGACTTTTCCTTAATGAGTTCATATTCTGAAAGTCTCTATACTTTGTAGGCCTTTGAACCTTAAGTCATTAAAGTCTCATTTAAATACAGCCATTTGTTTTACACATAATTGTTTTACTGTCCTGTCTTATTTAAAGTAGTATATAGTATATAGTCCTGTATTACTAAAAAATTGTGTTTTGGAAGTCAGTTGTTTTACAAACAGCAGGCTAATGCTCAGATAATGGTTTCATTCTTTCCTAAACTGATTCAGCTAGCTAAATAATGACGAATTAGTTCTCCATAATCAATGTTATATATACTATCCAACCATACTTACTCTTTCATTAATTATTTCATACTTTTTGTTATTATTCTCTGGGGAGCCTTTCTCCATTGCAAACTTTTCTTTTATCATGTATATATTAGTTATTTATAATCTTACAGATATCCAAGTGCATAATGATAACCAATATGATTCCTTTTTATAAAGTTAAAGAAGTTTAACTCAATTAACCATAATTTAAAGTTTAATTTATTTGGAAAGCGTGTGATTGATTTTTTTCTTTTAAACCTGGAGAAGGACCTGATGAGAACAACTTTTTTGATTGTATAAAATGGAATAGAGAGAATTAAATTCCTTTTCCTCCCACACAATCACTGATTGTGTGGCCTTGAAAAATCTAATATCTCAGAACCTCAGTTTTCATGTCTGCCCCATAACTCTTATGGATTATGTGGTTCTTCATCAATATGTTTAAAGATGGAAAAAAATTATCGAGGTTCTGTTAACTGGGTTTTCTTTATGTACTCTAGAGAGGGCTCACTCTTTTTTTTTTACATGAGAGGAATGCCGGTAATTAGGTATTCTCAACATGTATATGATTTTAAACTGTGTTAAATTATAAATACTGCCTCGTTTGGTTTTCTTGTCACCACATAGGTAGATTGGACATAATTCTCCCCTGCCCTCCCCTGTCCTCAATTCAGTTTATACCCCTGAAAAAACTGTGTTTTTCAAGGTCTTATTAACTGGCAAAGACTATGAAATATTCTAGCACTATACTGTTGGTGATTTTAGCTGCTTATAAATAAACTAAGCTCCATCTACTTTGCTCAATCAATCTAATCTATCTTCAAGGTAAACTGCATACAGATATGGTTAGCTTATGTCAAATTCAAGATATTAAATGTAAGTATTATACTATTAAAAGGTATTTTAATGTAAATTATAACTAAACTAGGGTTAAGTATGCAATCAATAATAGTTTAGAATTTCTATACAATGATTAAAATCAGTAAAAAATGTTGTATTGTTATTGGTGATTCTCAGTTTACTAAAGACCAATATTATATTGATGCAGTACCCTGTTTCAATAATTAAAATTTTAACTTAATTTAGGGTTTAAAAATACAGAACTTTGGACCAGCAATATGACTCACTAGCAAAGTACATGTTTGTTTGCATGAACTCTGGGTTTATTTCCAAATACCGTAAAAAAAATTTCAAGTAAAATTTTCTTTATTATTTATATTTAATAATAATTTAAGGGCTTCTTATTTCTTATGCAAAATTTCAATTGAGGTTTAAAATAATTTATAACAAGTTGAGAAACTGAGCAGTTCTTACTTTACAAAGGTAGATGTTGGTATAGATCATTAGTCTAACCAATGGCAGGAATATGATCGTCATACCTTAGAAGACTAAGATAAGAGCTGTTCATCGATGACAAATATGTTATTTAAAGAGTTGATAGTTTGGTGACAAAGAAATTATTCATAAGGTAACTAACAAAAAATGTATTTGTCTTTTTCAGGGATGTGATGAGTTTAGGGATCACACTTGTTGGCCATCAGAAGAAAATTATGAGCAGCATTCAGACTATGAGAGCACAAATGCTACATTTACATGGAACTGGTATCCAAGTGTGATAAGCATTTCTCCCTTATGAGGGAGATTTTGGACTGCAAGAGAACAGTACTGGCTTTCAGTATATGCATAGAATGCTGCTAGAAGACAGATGATGTCCTGGGTCCTTCATGCAGTGAAGAGAAAAATTAAGAAGCACCTATAGACTTGAACTCCTAAGTGCCACCAGAATACATTAAAAAAAAAAAAAGGGAATTTAGGATCCACCACTGGTGGCCAGGAAAACAGCAGTGACAATAAACAAAGTACTACCTGAAAAACATCCAAACACCTTGAGCTCTCTAACCTCCTTTTTATCTTATAGACTTTTTAAAATGTACATAAAGAATTTAAGAAAGAATATATTTGTCAAATAAAATCATGACTTATTGTTAAATCAATGAAATATTTTCCTTAAATATGTGATTTCCGACTATTCCTTTTTAAGATCATTTGTGTTTATTCTTCATAAGGACTTTGTTTTAGAAAGTTGTTTATAGCTTTGAAACTTTTTAGTGTTAATTGATGACACATTACTTATTACACTGGGTACCTTTACAAGAATCTCAAATTTAAAACACACACACACTCAAACACACAGAGACATGCACACACACACACACACACACACACATGCGTGCACACATACACACACAGAGCATGAAAGAAGATATATCTGTCAGAACATTGGTATCCTTTTTTTGTGCCATTTTGTTTTGTTTAATTAGTACTGTTTATACTATTGTTTGCTAATTGGCAGGTAGTCAAGAAAATGCAAGTTGCCAAGAGCTCTGATATTTTTTAACAAGAAATTTTTTTGTAAAAATCAGACAACAAACTATCTTTTCAATGAAAAAAAAGCAATAATGATCCATAAATACTATAAGGCACTTTTAACAGATTGTTTATAGAATGATTTTACTAGACAGAATTTAATTAAAATAAACTCAAATTGTAGGCTTACGACTATATTTAAAAATATGAGGCAATTCATCAAAGACTGATGAAGACGAGTCTCTGAAAGCAAAAACTATCCAGTGTTATCTAAAATTTTATCTGAGCACATCTTTTTGTTTTCAGTATCCTGACATTAGGAAATTTGAGAACTAGTTAACATAAATTTTATAACCTATTCTGTTTAATGCAGTCCAAATACAAAAGGAAAGAATTAAGTTTTATATTAGAAACTCTGAAGCATGCTAAAAGGGGCAGTTCACAATTTTCACCTTTCCAAAACAAATTGCTGCACAGAATATCACTATTGCAGTTCTGAAAAATAGCCTTTTATTTGTGAACGCTGATGTGAGAAGCTTGTTAGATGAAAAAGGACGTTTTACCATCTAAGGGAGAGGTAAAGGAACTGGCTTTTCTTTTCTTAAGCTTTATTTATTAAATCATATTATTTGATTACTGTGTAAACTTTCATAAGCAATAATTAAATGTGTCTTTATAGATATTTCAGGAATGTATACATATTGTGAGTAATGCTTTCAAAAGTTTTGAAAATCATGAACTACCCCAGAATTGAACTGTTGTACTTCCAAAGAGAATTGGGCTGTTTATAATGATTTTAATAGAAAAAGATCCCAGGGATCAGTCATAATTGGTCTTGTTTGATAATGTGGGCATCCACAAACAAACAAATAACAGAAGCAAAATCTGTAAATGTTTCTTTGTAAAACTTGTAAATTTTATTTATACTGTCTTGTTTTGTACACACATTTCTCTGTAGTGAGCTCTGGATACATTAAAAATGCACTATATTTTTCTATTTTACTTGCAGAGCATCACAAAAGAACAGGTATTTTCAGTGCTACACAATGTGTTTTCCCACATTTAGGACCAAAGATGGCTATAGAAAAACTCAAATGGATTGCTTCCCAAAACCTTCCCTATCTTTTTTTTTCTTTTAACTCACTGTACAGTGTTATTTGATATTTTAATTTATTTTTTTGATTGACTAGAAAAATCATTTTAATTTCACTAAAATGTTTTTGTCCCTGAGGAAAAATAATCTGTAAAGTAATTTTAATTAGCATAATAAGTCACCTAGACACTTCCATTTGTAATCTTTGTAATAGACTGTAAATATATTTTTGGAACTATAACACAATGTGCTTGAGGGTTATTTTTCAGTGTCTGCAGTGTATACAAGTGTTTATACTAAGTACAGCACTTTACAATTCTAATCAGTAGCATTGGCCTTTGTGAGAATGAGTGAAAGAGTTGAGTGAGTGTTCTTAATTCCTTTTGGATTCTAGACTCACTAATAATGAAGTTCTTTTCTTGTTCATAGCTTAAGGTGCTTATTTTTTCTATTAAAATTAAATTAACAAAAAGCCATTCTAGAAATAGAAGACATAGTATGGTACATGCAAACGGTGTCTTTCCTGCTTTTTTCTAGCTCTAGATTTATAGTTGAGTAGTCTTTCTTGAGTAGAAGGGCAGAATAAAAGTTTTTTTGAGTTTTTTTTCAAAAATAACTTTTTTCTTCAGCAATATACCTCATCTGCCTTAAATTTTTTACAGCTCTTTACAGGGAAAGGGGAGAAGGGATGGGAAAGACACACAGCACAATAGGAAGTGTATGAGTACATCACTCTTGTTTGTAGGTTTCTTTTCCCAATTAACATTATGATTTTTAAATACATGTATGTGAAACAGATATTCAGAGTTAAAGAATTAACATTGTAATGCTGATTGTAATACTCTCTTCCAGAAAGAGATGGAATGGTAAAACAATAAGAATGTAAAACTTGCACCTTGAAATACTTTCTTTTGATAAATTAGTGCTCAGGGGAGGAAAGGTAGAGAAAGCAAATGTCAAACTGAGAATTCAAAAAATTTTAAAAATGCAAAAGGAAATGGCCTCCTTGCTTTAACAGAGCCACCTTTTTTAGAACACTGTCTTCACACTTGACTTGTGTTTTGCATTCAGTACTGAAATAAAAGTACTTTTTATTACGTCTGAATCTAACATTTTCTCGGCAATTGACCTGGCCTTGTTTACGAGAACTGGTGGTTTATGCTTGTCAGAGCACTATTAGTTGAATCATATTGTATACTTATGTAATCTACATTAGCTAGTACTATTTAGGACTATATTTTAATTGCTCCTCTTATCCGTGTTTTTAAGACAATTAAAATGGTGTAATTCACCTCTCTTTTTAATTTAGGTAATGCTGATAATCTCCCTTTTGTTTCCTGGGTAGCCTAGAACTGTGCTACTCGCTGATGTGCATGTTCAAATAAATTACTGATGTGTATTTTTTTGCTATATGTGGCGGAATCATGGGGAACTCGGGGCGAGATGTGCTTTTTGTTGGTTGAATTTGTCCCTCCTTGCCTAAGAATTAATACAGGGGTCATCCTTTTATAAGGACAAACTGCTTTTGAACAGTGTCTTCAATGTATCAAGCACAAATATCTCTTTCTTCAACACGAATCATAAGTCTCTTTTTACCAGCTTAAAATAATAAACGAGTCTATTAGACAATGTAAAGAAAACCCTGTCTCCAGTCATTGGTGGATTCTTTACGTCCCTTATTCATGCTTCATTTTCTTACACAATATCATGACTGAGGTTGGAATAAAGATTTCATTGAAATATTTTGTTGGGTTAGTCAAAATTCTAAAAAAATGCCTGGCTTCACCTCGTCCTATTACACACTGACTTAATTCCACTCTATTACAAGTTAATAAATATGTATTCAAAGAGCTATCCTATCAAGTATTATAAAATCATTTTCAACTCATTTTTAACCCACATGGTACTAACAAGAATATTTCATGAGAAAGGAAATATATTTTCAGTGAACAGTCTGAAATATTTTAAACATGTGATATAATAGGGCATATTAGAAAGATTTTTGCATTTTATATGTTGTTGAACACTATCATGGAGTGAAAAGAAAATAAGAAGAGTGAAAATCTGGTTTCCTAACTGGATTTTACATCAGATTGACTCTTGATGATGCCAATTGTACCTAAACTGAAGAAAACTATGCACTACCTATTCTGCAGATACTCATACTAAGGTCTACAAACCTGACAAAAAAAATGTTTAAGACAATGAAATTTGCAATTGTTAGAATAGGTGCTATCTCTGGTTATCACACTGTGATGCTGAATCTCAGGCTAGCCTGAACTGAAATTCAAACACAATTTTAAAATTTTGGCTTTTTCCCAAACATCCCTAATGAAAATGCATAAGAAATATGGAGGCCAAAGATATAAGGCACAGATGGGAATAGGGAAAGCAACAAATGAGCTATTGATACATCCACACAATTTTATTTCCTGTGATGCTAAGGGGAACTCAAATGAGCTGAAAAGATACTAGATGTATTAGGGGGTCCCAAAACACTATCCTAACAACACACTTTCCACCAAGATAATAGAGCCAACAATGTTATATCAATAATTAGTTTTTAAATATATATGGTCACCACCAGTAACTATTTTTAGTTAAAATAATTTTATCCCCATTTATAGCTACTGTCTTATATTGTTAGCTACAAAGAAAACTCGGAGTTTTTAAAAATTGATGAAAGACAACATGAAAGGTGATAGTATTCCTAAATGCTAAAAATTAGTATTGGCACAAATGATAAAAGGACTGGTAAACTTTCAGTTTGCTCTGAAGGAAAGTGTCCTCTTTGCTTTGTGTCAGAGTCCCTTCAATGGCTCCATGCCAGCTGCTCTCTTCTCTGTCAAATACATTTCAGCATAGCTTTAAGAATACAAACAGGAGAATAAAATATTTCAATGGCAATGTTTCTGTGAAGCTCATTAGAGTGAAGTGCTGTAGAAGGATTTTTTTTCAAGTTCAGTGATTGAATGTAATTAAATCTATAATTAAACAATAAAAGACCTCTCCTGATTGACCTTGAGGTTAAAATAAATGTAATTAATTGATCTAATTTAATTGGATCTATTGCATAAAGTTCGGTAAATAAGAATAAATAGCTCTAGTCTAGTGTTGTGTGGGCATGGAAGGGAACTAGTTTTGTAGGCATGTAACTGTAGTGGAGATTTTTGGATGATTTGCAGACAGTGTCAAGGAGATTATATACTTTGGTTATAACCTATCACTGCCACTGTCATCCCATTGTTCATCGATTTGCTCGAGCAGGCACCAGTAATGTCTCCATTGTGAGATTTGTTACTGTTTGGGGCATATCAAATACACCACGTCTAGCTTCCCAGGCTCTGTGTTGTGGGCGGGATACTCTCGTTAGCTTGCCGGACTCTCCAAGAGGGACAAAGAAATCGAACCTGGGTTGACACCTATAATATATGTATGTATATATATATATATACATACATATATATATTGTATTATCTCAAATATTTTACCAGGTTTTTACTGTGAAGATAATCCCTGTTTCCTTTTGATATCCATGATCCTTCATTGATTATATATGTTGACTTTTTATATAACTTGAGAATGATCAATATTTTTTATTAGTGGTGTTTCATGAACAACACCGAGAAGAAAAAAACAGATGCATTTATTTTAAGTAAATGCAATTCCAGTTTAGTAAGAGATAAGAATGCTTCTCAAGTCTCACCATTCCACTATATATCTAAAACCAAATAAAGTGAATGACTGGAAAACAAACTTAGAAAATCAAGTAAGAGAAATTTATACTTCATATACAGCGGGATGGCATTTGCCTTGCACAAGGCCGACCCGGTTTTGATTCCTTCACCCTCTCAGAGAGCCAGCTGAGCTACCAAGAGTATCCCACCTGAACAGCAGAGCCTGGCAAGCTACCCGTGGAATATTTGATATGCCCAAAACAGTAACAAGTCTCACAATAGAGACCTTACTGGTGCTGCTTAAACAAATTGATGAGCAATGGAATGACAGTGACAGTGATACAGAACCAGAGTTCCTACAAATCATATGCCATACCTATGTTGAAGTTTATAATTCAGAAATGAGACAAAAAGAATACTTCTTAAAAGTGATATAATGTTGACGCATATCACGCAGTCTATTTTAAACTAATAAAATAGTTTATTAGTTCATCCAAATAGTTCTTTGTCAGTTTGCTAGGTATATACTGTTGCCATTGAAAACCAGATAGAATATGAGCTGGAAAGCAGACACATTTCTTTAGCCTTGGTGTTCGCAGGGTTGATTCTATCTGTTGGGAAACACATCCACCATCTCTTGTGTTAATTCTAATTCCAAAATTTCACTCAGATGCTAGTTGATAACCAAACTCTAAATGTTCCACCAGAATCCAAAGTAGCAGAAGCGACAAGAACTCAGTAACCAAACCTATCTAGCATTACTGGGAAGGGGCCATGAGTTAGGATTTAGACTCCTCTGATGACCTCACTGATGACTCTGCTTTCCATAAATTAGTACCTCTTAGGTTAGGCATAGTGGGGAACTAGCTGAACAAGGAAAACTCAAAGTACATTGGTCCATTTACAAATAAGACCTGCAAAACCAAATAATACTCACCCTCACACTGTGGAAAGAAATACGTAATATTTTATTATTTATTACACAACTGTATACTTAAGGAAAATCTGAAAAGTCCCTTAAGAGAAACTAAGTATCTTGAGTGAGGCAATTGATGGTTTTAGCTAGAAAAGGGTACAGCAGAAATGAAGTTTAAGAAAGCAAATATGGCATTGATAATTTAAAAAGGAGTCAGTTTTTATTTGAGGAATGAGCTCACTAGAATTAGCTTCTCGGCTTCCATAACTTTCCCTGCCATTTTCAATTTCTTTTCCCTTCTATAGTTTTAAATTGGCAGGGGTATGAAGGGGAGAACACCCAGTAGTACTCTGGGCTGACTGCTAGTTCTGTGCTCAGGAATCAGTCCTGGTGGTACTCAGTGATGCCACAGGTGGTGCTAGGAGATGATCGCATGTCAGGGGTAAAATAGATAAGTGCTGTAACTGAGTATAGCTCTCTCTGATCCTCAATTTTTGGTATCAGAGAAATCCCTCTCTTCCAGGCACAACTCAAAAGTTGTTTTTTTCCAAGTCTTTTTTTCCAAGTCTTCACTGACACTTTTGAGAGTCAGATTTCTCTTTTGTAGTTTGTTAGGCTGCTGGTGTGGTGATTATCCTACTGAGTTCTGTCACATTATTTGCGTGTGTCTCTCTCCCAGTAGAGCAAGTGCTCTTGGAGGGCAAAAGCCAAATGGAAATCTTTGTTTTACGTCCTATGGGATTTTGCTCTTTCTGGCACTCAGTAGACACTCTATAAATATTTTAGAATCCTTGAAGTGCAAATTAATTCAAATTGTTTTTTTTTTTTCTTAAAAGGTAGCGTGGATCAGGTGCTATGAAGGATGAACACGGTGCAGCAGAGGTGGTATTGAAATGGGTGCTGAGGGAGAAAACTAATTTCAGAACACGGATGGATGCCTCTGTGATAGGCCAGGGCAGCTTGGATGTGCCTAGGGATTTAGCTGAGAAGCACAGAGAGGAGACAGACCTGTGAGAAAGGAAGGTGGAAGATGCTCATTAGCGAACAAGACCAGAATACAGTAAATAGCAATGTCTCCCAAATGCAGGTGGTATCCCTGGTGGTAAATAACAGAGCAAAAGAAAAGAAGCACTTTAAATCAAGTAGAAGAAATTGTACTTGATGGGACAAGCAATGCAAGGCTACTTACCAGTGTCTTGTTTGCTGAGGAGAAAGTTTGTGGGAATAGATTTTGAAGAAGCTGGAATCTGCTCAAATACCTAAAGATGTAATTAGAACTGTTTTAAGTTTGGCCTAGATAAGGAAAAAGAATATTTATTTTTTATATCATAAAAAGTTCCCTCACTTTAGCTCTCAGACACAAAAGAATATTAAAAATTATCTCTAAGTGAAAATTACAGAAAAACAGACTTTTGTGGTAAGTCAACTTGCCCCTGACAGCCAGAAGAGGAAATAAGTGTGATGGTGAATCCAGAAACTTTAAAAGTAACTCTTGTAGGACTAATTCTTATTACTGCAGGCAACAGGGAGGATTATTGCAACTATGTCTATCCTTCTTCCTACTCCTATCTAACCTGAAAAATGGGAAGAAACAGTTCCCACTGCAGGGCTGTTATATTTGGCAAATAAGTTCTTGGAAAGTACCTATTTCAACATCAAGTGGTCAGTATATGTTAACTCATTGTTTCTCTTGGAACTATTTTTTTTCTTCATTCTTCTACCCATCTATTTATAGTTTACTGTGAATATACAACAATGGATTCTGAACTTATTCAAAAATTAATTTTAAAGTATAAAATGTATTTGGGGGCCCAAATGTTTTCCTGATGCTTTCCCATTGTGTTTGTTTGTTTTAAACATCATCAACCAGTTCACTCAATCAGTGAATCCAGGAATCAAACTTCACTTATCTAATAATAAATAACTATTAATAATATCCTGATTTTATTAAATATTAAATTAAATATTAAAAATATCAGAATTCTACCATCCTGCTCACAGTCATCCTACTCTGAATTAGGTTTTCATCATATCTCACTTAGACTAATGTTGCATCCTCCAACCTGTTTTCTAATTTTTTCTTAAATTATGACTTTCAGGGCAGTGTCTCTAATACATATATAATTGTCTTTTTCCCCTTGGTTTAAAATACTTAAATGGCTTCTCACAAATCAGAGAAATTTTACTCAGCTTATTACGGCATAGCAGCAATGTTTTTTGACAAATACCTATTGTACTAAACTAATTATGTCTGTGGCATACAAAATTCTTCCCCTTTCCCTTAGCCTTAAAAGCTTTCTGGGGGTAGCAAGTAAACATATTTTATTCTTTAAAATACCTACTGAGTCATGGCATATTAAAATGGTTAAAATGCCTCAGATACTTCAAAACAGTATCATATGATCATCTTTAAAACAAATATTGAAAAAAAAATAAATTTGAGAAACATATAATTCCCCTTAAATTTATGATTTATATTATAATATATTTTTATTTAATCTACTTTCATTCAATTTAAATATACTTCTAGTAACTATGAAACAAAAAAGTTCATTTTGTTTATAAACATGCATTCGGAATTATTGTAGAAAACTATAGATGATGGTTCACTGGTCTTTACATCCAAAAATAATTTTATACTTCATTTGTAATTGCCTCTTTTGGGGAATTGGGCATTGTTTTTGTATGAATTTATTTATATTTTTAACAAAAGAAATCATAAAATATCTGATTTTACTGTACACTGTTCCTTTTTCATCAGCTATGTGGTTTCCCATAAAGAAAACAGAATTGTTTTGTAAAACTCACATTTAAAATCCTGAACCATGACTAGTAGTTTGCAAATTCTTAATAGATTTATTCTGAATGATTGAGTCACATGACCTTTAATCTTGTAACTCTGATTTTCTAGTGATACATCCTAACCTAATGCATGAAGACCTTTCTGCATAATTGAGCCTCTTAACCACTGTATTCCTACCGAAACCTCTTTTCTCTGTAACATTGTCTTCACAGATCCTCATTCTCACATTCTTACTTATTCATAGTTTCTTCATTCAACTGGAAGAAGCATATCCCCACCCAAATTTTTAAGACTAAACTACCACAATTATGGCACAATTATATCATGCCTTATATGAATATATCATCTAACTGGCATCAGCAATTTAGGTTCATATCTTAATTTCTAATTGTAAAAATTTATATTTATATTTATATTCAGCTAACCAATCAGAAACTCTTTAATTAGGCTACATATACATAATTATAATATTATCCCAAAGTATTATTCTGAGTAGTTAAAATATGACCTCTCTCCCATAATATCTCTTCCATATTTTAATAAAATAAAAGTTTATTACATAATTATGAAACAGAACAGAGAGAGGTGAGAACTCCAGCCTCCCCAAAGAAAATACTTTATGCCTACTGAAGTGGGTTGTATATGTGATTTCAAACTGTAGTGCACAAAGAAAGAAAAGATCTATGCAGTCAAAGTCGGAATTTAGTTCATCTCAGAATGAAGTACACTTTTCCCCATACATTTCCTAACAGTTAGATTAAGTATTTTATGCATTTTCCAAAACTTGTACCTCCTTTTTTCCTTTTTTTTGTTTCATTTTGAGGGCGCAACTTTCAGTGTTCTGGGCTTACACCTGGCTTACACCTGGCTTTCAGTGTTCTGGGTTTACACCTGGCTTACACCTGGCTTTCAGTGTTCTGGGCTTACACCTGGCTTTGCCCTCAGGGTCACGCTGAAGGGCTCTGGGAACTATAAGGCGTCCTAGCGATCAAACCAGATAGACAGAATGCAAAGCAAATGTTTCAAATGTCATAACATCTCTCTGGCCATATATTTGATTTTTTCAAGGAATTTGTATTGCCTAACACAAGGCAATATCACTATATAATATTTAACTGTAACTTTTACTTAATTATTGTAAAGATATGGCATATTTTATTATTTATGTATGCCATAGTAATTAAATATGCCAAACATATGCTTCCACAGTACTCACTCCACATATATTTTCAGTTCCCAACACCAACAACAGATCCTGTTGCTTTCCTGGTCAATGATTTTGGGATAAAGGACAGAAAGGTTTTATATACTTGCTATCTAAGAGATGGACTTAATGATAAACATTTTGATATTTTTGAAGTAAATACATCTTGATGTTTCTTACTTTCTTTCCTTTCCATATAGCAATTTGTTTTTTTTCTATAGTGAAAAATTCCTTTATGCAGGAGTCATGGGCATGGACTCAATTATTGCATGAGTTATTACAATCGCTCTCCCTTGTTGTATGTTGAACCAACAAGGCACATAGGTGGATAAAGGTATTTTATAAATGATAAGGACACAGTCAATATTCTGACTAAACAATCAAGTGTGCAGGTGCTATAGAAACTACATAAATGTATTTCAGGTTTAACCAAAATACATCTTTCACTTTATAGTCCAAGTTCATTACAAAGTTATAACTAACGCATTACTCAATAACAATCTAACAAAAAATAATTACTCACCAAAGTAAAAAAAAGTTAAAAGCTCCAAGAATTAAAACCTCTCAAATGTAGATTATATTGGTTTCACCATTTATTAAGTCATTTGCAATAGCAAAAACCTTTGTAAAATTCAGTTCTCTTATCTGTCAGAGGGAGTATATTTGTCTTACTTTAAAAGCACTGTAACACTAGCACTGTCGTCCCATTGTTCATCAATTTTCTTGAGCAGGCGCCAGTAACATCTCCATTATGAGACTTGTTGTTACTGTTTTTGGCATATCAAATATGTCACGGGTAGCTTGTCAGGCTCTGCCATGCAGGCGGGATGCTCTCGGGAGCTTGCGAAGCTCTCCAAGAGGAACAGAGGAATCAAACCTAGGTCGACCACGCACAAGGCAAATGCCCTACCCACTGTGCCATCTCTCCAGTCCACTACAAAATAATAATAATAACTGCATGATGAACTCATACAATCAAATAAGTTTCAAGAATATGAAGATTAAATTTAAAATTACTTTCTTTAACTTAAATCTACAGCTGCTACCTTTAGCCATTGATAAGGCTCAGTCAGAGAGTGCATTCTTTGCATGTGTGAGGACTTAGACTGATGTCCAGAACAAATTAATTAATCAATTGATAAAGATTCTGCCTTTTTTACTAATTGCTTTTTCCATAGTTAAGAATTACAAACATGCCTCCTTCCGGGAACTGTTATTCTAACCAGACCCCAGGGCGGCAGGTTCTCATTCTTGATCTCAGGGGACGGGAATTGAGGCACACCATGCGCGCACCCCTAAGCTGCAACATTCCGTGCACTCTCTGCTAATCCCATCCAGGTATCAGCCCTTGTCAGGGCTCCTTCCTGGAGCCATGGCCGCTAATGCGGCCACGAGTTATTCTTCCCCCTCCATATCCTATAAGAACCATAAGTTACCCTCTTAGTTGGAACTTTCACTAGGACAGCTTAAACACCAGAAACACATTAGCCAATAACTCATTAAGCCCACTTCAATTAATACTGCATCTTGAGCAGAATAGTAACAGTGAGTGTGAAGGGTTAAACCACATCAGTAGCAATGGTAAAGCAATGCAGAACCCCATTAAGCTTATTTACTAAAGAGGCTAGCCCAGAAGAACCCAACAGTAATGAAGTGTTAGATAACCTCTCTGTCAAAGAATTTAGAGGGAGTTACTGAGGATGCCTAGAGAGCTAAAAGAAACAATGGAAAGCAATGCCAATAAAATACAAGAGGATATGAAGGGAGAAATGCAAACAAAATTAAAAACAGAAATGTCAGACCTGGTAGGCGAATTAAAAAACTCAGTGGAAAGCCTCAGCAGCAGAGTAACAGCTGCTGAGGACAGAATCAGTGAGCTCAAGGATGAAGTCCAGAGACTCTCTAGAAAAGAACGGAAAATGGAAAAAGAGACTGACAACCCGGGAATAGATGCCACGAGAAGATCATGATGAAGCCAAGAGGAATAATATAAGAATTATTGGCATACCAGAAGGACAGGAAGAAAACCATGATGAAGAAGAAACTGTCAAAGACATCATTGCTACAATGTTCCCAGAGATTAAGAAAACAGGTGACCACATTCAGGAGGCCTGAAGGGTACCAAATAGAAAAAAAACCAAATAAAAATACCCCAAGACACATCCTGACCAAAATGACCGAAACATTATATAGAAACAAAATCCTGAAAGCAGCAAGATCAAAGAAAGATTTCCTATAAAGGAGCAACCTTAAATGATTCACAGCCGAGTTGTCTGATGAAACCCTCACAGCCCGAAAACAGTGGTGGGATATAGTGAAAAAACTCAATGAAATAAATGCCTCACCAAAAATACTTTACCCGGCTAGACTCTCATTGACAACAGAAGGAACAACATACAGTTTCACAGATAAACAACAGCTCAGGAACTTCATAGACTCAAAACCATGGTTACAAGGACAACTGAAAGGGCTACTTTAAGACAAGACAGGCCCCTCAAATACACAAATTTCAGCAGAAAAATGAGACAAAACCCCATAACAATAAACTCTCTCAACATCAGTGGGCTAAACGCACCAATTAAAAGTTACAGAGTGGCAGGATGGATTAGAAAATTGAACCCAACATTCTGCTGTCTGCAAGAAACACATCTCAACAGTCAGAGCAAACACAGGCTCAAAGTCAAAGGCTGGAAAACAATCCTACAGGCAAACAACTCCCATAAAAAAGTTGGGGTAGCCATCCTAGTATCTGAATACATTGATTTCAGGCTGAAGAATGTGACAAGAGTCAGTGAAGTTCATTTCTTATTGATAAAGAGATCTGTACAACAGGAAGAACTTACAATACTAAATATATATGCACCTAATGAGGGACCAGCAAATTACTTAAAACAAATACTCATAGACTCGAAGAAAGACATAGATAGCAACACAATACTAGTGGGAGACTTCAACACCATTTACTACCTGTTGATAGATCAACCAGACTCAAGATTAGCAAGGACATACTTCATCTGAGGGAAGAAATGGAAGAAAGGGACTTAGTAGATATATATAGGACACTTCATTCTCAAAAAGCTGAATACACTCAAGTGTGCATGGAACATTCCCCAAGATAGACCACAAGCTGAGCCACAAAACATACCTCCATAAAGCTAAGAAGATAGAGATTGTAATCAATGACCTTCTTTGACCACGATGCACTGAATTTAGAAATAAGTCACACACACAAACAGAAAACAAAATCAAACACCTGGAAATTAAACAGCTCACTATTGGACAATGAGTGGCTTAGAAAGGAAATCAAAGAGGAAATCAAAAAATTCCTGGAAAGGAACAAAAATGAGGACACAAGTTGCCAAAACTTATGGGACAAAGCAAAAGCTGTGTTAAGAGGAAAGTTTATAGCTCTATAAGCATTCCTCATGAAGGAGGAGTGAGCCCACGTAAGTAACTTAACCTCAAAGCTTAAGATCCTGGAGAATGATCAAATAAAGGAGTCCAAACTGAACAGGAGGAAGGAAATAATAAAACTCAGAGTAAAAATTAACGAGATGGAAACCCAAAAACCAATCCGAAAGATCAATGAAACCAAGAGTTAGTTCTTTGAGAAAATAAACAAGATCAATAAACCTCTAGCAAGACTCACCAAAAAAAAAAAAAAAACGGAGAGAGAAAAGCCTAATAAACTGAATCAGAAATGAAAAGGAGGACATTACAAAAGAAACTACAGAAATTCGAAGGATCCTCAGAGATTACTTTGAGAATATGCCATGAAACACGAAAACCTCGAGGAAATGGATAAATTCCTAGATTACTATAGCCTCCCAAGGCTGAATAAAGAAGACCTGGAATACCAGATCAGACCTATCACCATCAAGGAAACTGAAATGGTAATAAAAAGTCTCCTCAAGCACAAAAGTCCTGGCCCAGATGGATTCACTAGTTAATTCTCTTTTTTTGGTTTTTTTGGGGGTTTTTTTGGGGGGGACACACCCATTGATGTACAGGGGTTACCCCTGGCTCATGCACTCAGGAATTACTCCTGGCGGTGTTGGGAGGGGGCGGAAGGCCTATGGGATGCTGGGAATTGAACTCGGGTCGGCTGGGTGCAAGGCAAATTTTTACCTGCTGTGCTATCACTCCAGGCTCTCACTAGTGAATTCTTTCAAACCTTTAAAGAGGACTTACTCCCAATCCTCTTTCAGCTTTTCTAAGAAATTGAAGTATCAAAAACACTTCCAAACAGTTTCTATGAAGCAAATATCACCCTGATACCCCAAGCAGACAGAGATACCTAACACAAAGGAAGAGAATTACAGATGAACACAGACGCAAAGATCCTCAACAAAATATTAGCAAATAGAATCCAATGACTCATCAAAAAGATCATACACCATGAACAAGTAGGATTCATCCCAGGGATGCAAGGATGGTTTAAAAATTCACAAGTCAATCAACATAATTCATCATATCAATAAAAGAAATAATAAAACCATAAGATCATATCAATAGATGCATAGAAAGCATTTGACAAGATCCAGCACCCATTTATGATGAAAACTCTCAGCAAAATGGGCATCAAAGGACCTTTCCTCAATATAGTCAAAGCCATCGACCAAAAGCCCATGGCAAGTATCATTCTCAATGGGGAAAAACTAAAAGCCTTCCCTCTACGATCGGGAACAAGACAATGTTGTCCGCTTTCACCACTCCTTTTCAATATAGTACTGGAAGTCCTGGCCATAGCAGTTAGACAAGATAAAGATATCAAGCGCATACAGATAGGAAATGAAGAGGTCAAGTTATCACTATTTGCAGGTGATATGATACTATACTTAGAAAACACTAAAGACACTACAGAAAAGCACCTAGAAACAATAGGTTAATATATAAAAGTGGCAGGCTACAAAATCAACACCCAAAAGTCCATGACTTTCTTATATACAAATAATGAAAGACAAGAAAGAGACATTTAAAAAATCCCATTCACAATAGTACCTCAGAAAATCAAGTACCTTGGAGTCAGCTTAATCAAAGAGGTGAAGGACTTATACAAGAAAAATACAAAACACTACTTCAAGATATAAAAGAGGACACTATGAAATGGAGACACATACCCTACTCATAGACAGGCAGAATTAACATCAAAATGGCAATACTGCCCAAAGCACTAAACAAGTTTAATGGGGTCCCTATCAGGATACACATGACATTTTTCAAAGAAATAGACAAAACACTCCTGAAATTCATATGGAATAATAAATGCTCACGAATAGCTGAAGCAATCCTTGGGAAAAAGAAATGGGGTGGCATCACCTTCCCCAACTTCAAACTCTACTAGAAAGCAGTAGTAATTAAAACAGCATGGTATTGTGGGCTAGAAATAGAACTGCAGACCAATGGAACAGAGTTGAATATCCTATTACAGGCACCCAAATAAATGGCCACTTAATCTTTGACAAAGGAGCAAGAAATGTGAAGTGGAACAAAGAAAATCTCTTCAACAAGTGATGCTGGGAAAACTGGATAGCTACATGCAAAAAAATGAACTCTGACCTCTGTCTAATGCCAGGCACAAAAGTCAGATCAAAGTGGATTAAATATTTCAATATCAGACATGAATCTATAAGGTTCATAGAGGAAAATGTAGGCAGAACTCTCCATGACATTGAAGCTAAAAGCATCTTTAAGGATGAAACAGCACTGACCTTGCAAGTGGAAGTAAACATAAACAAATGGGACTACATCAAACTAAGAAGCTTCTGCACTTCAAAAGAAACAGTGACTAAAATACAGGAAGAGTCCACAGAATGGGAAAGAATATTTACCCAAAACCCGTCTGATAAGGGATTAATATCCAGGATATACAAGACACTGGTAGAATTGTATAAGAAAAAAAACCTCAACAACATCAAAAAATGGGGAGAATAAATGAACTGAACTTTCCTCAAAAAAAAAAAAGAAATACAAATGGCCTAAAGGTACAGGAAAAAATTCTCCACATCACTAGTCATCAGGGAGATGCAAATCAAAACAGCAATGAAATATCATCTCACACTACAGAGACTGGCACACATTCAAAAGAACAAAAGCAACTAGTGCTGGCGTGGATGTGGGGAAAAAGGGACGCTCTTTCACTGTTTGTGGGAATGCCGACTGGTCCAGCCTATCTGGAAAACAATATGGACAGTCCTACAAAAACTAGAAATTGAGCTTCCATATGACACTGCAATACCATTTCTAGGAATATATCCCTAAGATACAAAAAAAAAAGCATAGTAGAAATGACATCTGTATCTGTATCTTCATTGCAGCACTGTTCACAATAGCAAAATCTGGATAAAATCACAATAGCAAAAATACAAGTGCCCTAGAACAGATAACTTGTTAAAGAAACTTTGGTACATCTACACATGGAATACTATGCAGCTGTTAGGAGAGATGAAGTCATGAAAATTGCTTATAAATCGATAGACATGGAGAGTATCATGCTCAGTGAAATGAGTCAGAAAGAGAGGGATGGACATAGAAGGACTGCACTCATTTTTGGAGTATAAAATAACCAGATGAGGCTGACACCCAAGGACAGTAGATACAAGGGCCAGGATGTTTACCCCATAGCTGGAAGCCTGCTTCATGAGTGGAGAAGCAGAGGGCAGATGGAATAGAGAAGAGATCACTAATAAATGATGGCTGGAGGAATCAGTTGGGATGGGAGATGTGTGCTGAAAGTAGATAATGGATCAAACATGGTGACCTCTCAGTGTCTGTGTTGCAAGCCATAATGCCCCAAAGTAGAGAGAGAATATGGGGAATATTGACTGTTATGGAGGCAGGTGAGGGTGGGAAAGGTGGGGTATACCGGGAATTGGTTGTGGGGAATGTGCACTGGTGGAGAGATGGGTGTTTGATCATTGTGTGATCGTAACCCAAACATGAAAACTTGTAACTATCTCACAGTGATTCAACAAAATTTTTTAAAATGTACAAACATTTGTACAAAGCATGTGTACAAAAATATGAAATTTTGAAATTATTTTTGTATAATATTCTCATTTGTATTTACATTTTCTAACTTCATTGTGACTTTTCAGACTTCATGATTTGGATGTTACATGGTCTAAGAATTCCCCTGCTTTGCTTTCACTTCAGAGGCTTTTGCTATAGCAAAGACTGAAATTTAAGATTTTTCTTTTTCTTTTTAGCCTCTAAACTTTCCTGCCATACTGGAGCATGTAACAGGTAAGGTCTCTTAATCGAATAAATTCTAAATCAGGTCCCCTTCTTTCCTAACTACATACCGTTTATCCACTTTTACAGCCCATCTGGAGTTTCTGGGTCATCAAGTATTCTGAGAGTTGGCCCATAGGTTATGGAATGTGTGTAAGCTGCCTGCATTTAACAACTCCAATCTCTGCTTAAATAAATGGTGTTTCCTTGTAAGTCAGTGCTCCAGGGTTAGTTCAATATGATTTCTCTATTTTAATCTTGTTTGTACGCATGTCTAATTATGCTTGTTGGTTTAGCTCTGTGTGGAGGGTGTTAGGAAATATTATTATCGATGCTTTGTTCATCCTGAAATGTCATCCATGACTAGATCAGAACATCTAGTGTTGAAACAACATGACTTAGGTTGGATCAATATTGCTTTTAGGGATTTATAATTTAGATATTTATATTCATATCATACTCTACCAAGTCATGCCATTTCTGATTCTTCTCACCAGGTTTTAGTGACTTGAATGTCAGGTAAGATGGTGATTAAAACTTGCAAGATCTTTTTCTCTATGAATTTTTCAATGACTCTATTTTAGAATAAAATATTTTAAATTCCCATTTTGTTTATTTAACATATTTCAGATAGAAATATATATTCACATGTATAAATAAAAAATTGTAAAATCAATTGCTTTAGAACTACTATGACTGAAAAAATTAATATACACATTTCATTGAGACTAAAGGAATATAATTTTAAAAGTTACTGAAATAAATTTTTGGAAAAACTTGATAGTATCTTTACCTTTGGCTAAAAAGTAATATTATAATCATGTAAAGATTCACATGATATTAGATAATATATGAACTATTACATCTGACTTTGTATTATGTGGTTTCTAAAATAGCCTGCAATTCTCAGGTTCTCAACTCACAAATCTGGTTATCAGCTTTTCAGATTTTTTTTTCTCAATTTAATGTTATAAAATGTGATCGGAAATGTGGGTCTTAGTTACTGTTTATATTTCTGAAGTAGATAAATGAAATTGTTACCTTCATTGGATTCCAAGATATGGCAATTACATCTCTTCTAATCTCAAACTCTAACAAGTTTGAGCAAGGAAAACTTCCAAGAATACTTGAACTTGACTTGAATAAAAAGTTAGTAATGCTTTTGCGTGAAATAGGTGGGGAACTCCTTTGTTTCTTCTTTCAAATTCCAATTCTACCAATTACTAGTAATGTGATCTTGCCCATTTCCTTCTATATTAAATAGGAATGATAAATAGTGCTGTTTTATAAAGTTGCTGTCAAAATGAATTAAAGTAACATATTAAAGGGCTTAGAAAAGTGCCTGACTATTATTTCAATCATTAAGATTTGTGATTCAAGGCCTTCCAATATTTAAAACTTAGGATTCAGTAATCTGTGAGAGGATAGAACTTTTCATTTTAAATATGTCAAAAGAATCACTTAGAGCAACTTCACATTTCTAGGATCATGGCAACAAAAAATTGTAGTCCAGAAAGTAGCTTTAGAGAATTTTTTAAAGAAGGAATGTAGACTTATAAATGTTGATTTCCAGAAGACTGTACATAGCCTTTAAGTGGAAGAAAATCTGTGTACACACTGCATTAGCATACAAGTATTAATTCTGGGTTGCTTTTATGAAGTATGGAGTTCGATTTAAACCAGGTGATACTCAGGGAGCCATGTCATGTCAGCAACCAAACTGAGGCCATCAGCATGCAAGGAAAGCACTTTCAAAGTGTTTGAAAGATAAATTTAATGTACAGCAACAGTCTGCTTTTCTGAAATTGCTAAGGTTTACAGAGCTCATTTATTTCCATTTTCTAAATATCTGTAGGCAGAATTCTTAAAATTCTAGGGAAAAAAATCTCTCTTATATTGATACACATCATTATGGTACGTAGTACAGAAGGAAAAATAGTATCTCCACTCTATGTCCATTTCAGTATATAAAAATTAATCTATTTTAATAACTATGCAAAGAGCTTTAGCTAAACAAAAAATATCAATGTTCCATTTTGATAAAAATTCTTTAGAGCAGGAGCACATAAACTTCTAGCATCTAAGAAGCAGTCATTGAGCCTATAATCCTAGCCAGATTAATATACAAAGAAAAATTCCCAATTACAATACTGGAAATATCTTAAAAGTTATACTTAAACTTGCCATGGTTGGATTATTTTTGTTTTAACTTATAGGAAAACTGAAGTAAGGCCTGGAGAGATTGTGCGACTGGCAGAGAGTTTATTGGCATGTGGTTGACCCAGGTTTAATCCCTTACTCCCCATCTGGTCTTTTGTGCACTGCCAGGAATGATCCCTAAGCACAGAGCTAGGAGCCCTGAGTACAGCTGGTGTGACCCCTACCAAAAAAAGAAAAAAGAATTCTGAGATATAGTCGACATAAAACTTTACACTAGTTGTGGCACAATGATTCGTTATTTTCAGGTAACATGATATTGTGTTCTCCATGATATATTCTGATTCTTCTGTCATAAATAAATTGATCATGGTATGTGTGGGTTATTTATGGGCTATCTATTCTGTTCTCTATAGGATCTCTATAGTTCTTTTAATGCCAATGCCTTAATGTTTTGTTTATAATACCTCATAATAAAATTTGAAATTTTGAATATGAGAATAAGAGAATATGGTCTCTTCAGGTTTTTATTTCCTAGTAGTCATATGGCTACTCAGCATCTATCTCATGCGTAATTACTTTTTTTTCATGAGATGAGAATTTAAAAAGTTTACTGTCAGCAAGAGCACAATGGGTAGGACCTTCACCTTGCATGTGGCCAACCCGGGTTCGATTCCTCCGTCCTTCTCGGAAAGCCTGGCAAGCTAAGCCCTTAGAATTCCACTCCAGATGGAATTTTCCATTTCTATCTATTTTACTAAATAAAATAGTAGGAATTATTTTGAAAAGAACATTTTTATTTTTAGGCCCATGAATAATGATTAACTATAATGTTCCACTTAGCCAAATATTTTTGGCCATCTCTACCAACACTTCTGATTCAGCAAATTCCAAATAAAATTAATAATTTATATCCCACCACGGAGGAGACAGGGATTTGCTTCTGATAAATGTTCCATTTTCATCATTGTTACCATGTTATCCTTTGCATTATATCCCCTGATTTTTTTTCTGTGATTGCTGGAAACATGTATCTTTGGCCATCTCATACCCTCAAACTCTAGCAACCAGTCTGTTTTCTGTAGCCATGAGTTTTATTTTTTTAATTTTTATTTATTTATTTATTTATTTTTGCTTTTTGGGTCACACCTGGCAATGCACAGGGGTTACTCCTGGCTCTGCACTCAGGAATCACTCCTGGCGGTGCTCAGGAGACCATATGGGATGCTGGGAATCGAACCCAGGTCGGCCGCATGCAAGGCAAATGCCCTATCCGCTGTGCTATCACTCGAGCCCAAGTTTTATTTTTTTAATTCTATGTATAAGAGATAATATCATACTTGTTTTTTCCGGGGCTGGAGAGATAGCACAGAGGTAGGGCATTAGCCTTTCACGCGGCGAACCCATGTTCGATTCCTCCGCCCCTCTCGGAGAGCCTGGCAAGCTACCAAGAGTATCTCGCCTACACGGCGGAGCCTTGCAAGCTACCAGTGGCCTATGCCAAAAACCAGTAACAATAAGTCTCACAATGAGAGACGGTGCCCGCTGCAACAAATTGATTAGCAACATGATGACAGTGACAGTGTTTTTTCCAGTGATTGATTTATTTTTAGCACAAAAGGTGCATCCACATTATAAAAAGTAGAAAGGTTACCTCCTTGTAATGACTGAATTATATTTATAAATATGTTATTTTCTGTAAGCATTTGCCTATTTATAGAAACATTGTTTCCAAGACTAGTTTATCAAAAATATGACTACAATATACATGTTGATGTATCTATATTTTCTTTTTAAATATTTTTTATATTTTTATTTTTTCATTTTCTTCAGATAAATATTTAGAAATAAAATTTTTGAGTCATGTGTTATTTTTATTTTTAATTTTCTGAGTAATAGTCATATTACATACCAGAATGTCTGTGCCATTTAACATTCTCTCCAAGAATGCACAGACATTCCTTTTGGCCTCAATATTGTCAACACTTACTATTTCTCTACCCTTTTGATAGTAGTCATTCTTACAGGTGTGATGTTATTAGATAATTTTTAAACTTGTAGTTCTTGGGTTTTTAATGAGACTGAGCACCTGTTTTACGAACCTGTCAATCATTTGTTTATCTTTTCTAAAATATCTACTCAGATATTTTGCTCATTTAAATAATATTTTGATTATTAATAATTTACATATTTTAATTATTCAGCCTTTCTCAGATATATGATTTACAAATATTTTCACTTTAGTATATTTACTTTCTATTTTCCTTTGTTGTGTGAAACATTTTTAGTTTGATGTGCTGGAGCTATAGCACAGCGGGTAGGGCGTGTGTCTTGCATGCAGCCAGCCTGGGTTCGATTCCTCTGCCCCTCTCGGAGAGCCCAGCAAGCTACCCAGATATTCTGTCCGCACAGCAGAGCCTGGAAAGCTACTCGTGGTGTATTCAATGTGACAAAAACAGTAACAACAAGTCTCACAATGGACATGTTACTGGTGCCTGCTCGAGCAAATTGATGAACAGGATGAAAATGCTACAGTGCTACATACATCTCCTTTATGGCATTATCAAACTGTTTAATTGTTATCACTTTGTAATATAGTTTGACATTTTAGGGGCACAATACCTGCAACTACTTTTTTCAAGATTACTTTAAAATTTTCATGTCTTTTGTTGCTTAACACAAATTTTAGTAGTGTTAGTTCTATCTCTGTGAAACTTGCTCTTACAATACTGATAGCAGTTATACTACACATATAAGTTGCATTGGGTGATATGAGTATTTTAACACCTATTTGAAATGGACTTTTTTTAATCCTTTTTATTAATATTGAATCACCATCATGGGTAAATGTTGAGACATCCTTGAATCCCAACACTTTAAAAAAATTAAATTGTGGTTCCAATTGTTTTCTTAAGAATTTGTAGTCTTGGGGCTGCAGCAATAGCACAGCGGGTAGGACGTTTGCCTTGCATGTGGCCGACCCAGGTTCGATTCCCAGCATCCCATATGGTCTCCCAAGCACCACCAGGAGTAATTCCTGAGTGCATGAGCCAGGAATAACATCTGTGCATCCCTGGGTGTCACCCAGAAAGAAAAACAATAAAGAATTTGTAGTTTGGGGAAAGAGCTATATAGTACAATGGAAAAGGCACTTGCCTTGCACATGGCAAACCCATGGTTGATCCCTGGCAGCACACGTTCCCCAGAGCAGCACTAGGAGCAATCCTTGAGCAGAGTCACCTGTAAGTCCTGAGCACCACCAGGTATGTCCTCCCCAAAACAAAACAAATAAATAATATTTATTATTTATTGCTTCTTTTTTATTGCTTCCATTAATATCAAAGATATTGGTTTGTAATTTTCTTCCCTTGTGGTGTTCTCTTCTAGTTTTGGTGTCAAGGTAATTCTGATGCCCTAAAAAAAGACATGCTTATGTTCCATCTATTATTTTTGTAAGGATATTAGAAATATGGTGTTCATTTTTCTTAAAGTATTTTGTGAAATTCACCATGATTTCATTTCATTTGTTGGAAGGTCTTTGCTATTGATTTGTGATCAGAGGGCTTCTATATTTCTACTACAGAATTTGAAACAAAGTGCTGTTCTTTTTTTTTTTTTCTTTTTGGATCAAACCCAGCGGTGCACAGGGGTTACTCCTGGCTCTGCACTCAAGAATTACCCCTAGTGGTGCTCAGGGGACCATATGGGATGCTGGGAATTGAACCCGGGTCGGCCGCGTGCAAAGCAAATGCCCTACCCTCTGTGCTATCGCTCCAGCCCCCCAAGTGCTGTTCTTGGCTTCTGTATTTTTGCATACCAATGCTAGGTTTCTGATTATCTGGAAGCATTCTATATAATTTATTAGCTTCCAATGCAACATTTTTCTAATTTCCTTCTTTCATTAGGAGGTAAACAGTTGATGTTTGCTTTAAAACATTTTTAAATCGCTTATTGTTTTGAATATGTCTTAAGGAAAATCCCTTTAGTTTAATTGTAATGCAAGGCATCAAAGGGGAGATATTCAGGTTACCCTTAACTTTATATAATAGAAGTTGGGAGGACTGAGAAGAAAAAACAATGTGAGAGTAAGAAGAGATAGTTGGGATGTAACAAGGGTAATGATAAGGGTCCTCAAGCAATATAGAGGTATGGTACATGTGATATATATAAATGAGAGAGTCAACAATGCTTTTGGCATGAGATACAAACTATAATAACCAAACCTAAGTATATGTATTTCAAGGAGGCAGACTCGGGAAAGTGGAGAGGACCGGGGGACATTGATGGATGAAAGTTGACAGTGGCAGTGAGGATGCTGTTGGAGAACTACACACCTTAAGCTCAACTATGAATAACTAAATAAATATTAAATCCTTAATACTTTTTAAATGTAATGCAACAAACAATATATATCTATATATAAAACAATATTAATTATGAAATGGTTGGCTTTAAAATAAGCAAAAATAATTACTTAAACAGATATACTCTATAGTATTTAATTACATCACAACATATTGAGAGAAGTAAAATTTCTGTTATAAAGTCATGTAATTTCATGGCACAATTAAAAAACAAAAGTATATCACTTATCAGTTTTTAGAAATAAATACACAACTGGTAAAAAATCCTCTGATATCACACTATCTCATACAAACATGAAATTGGGAATCCTTTGCATAAAGCCTTGAGAAACCCCAGGACTTAAAATAAGAAATTATTTTATTCAAAGAAATAGAGGTGTGTGAATAGTGTTCTTATTCATATGGGAACACATCATTGTGTGTGTGTGTGTGTGTGTTTGTTGTAGTTTGTTTTGGGATGATATCCAACAGTGCTCAAGTGCTCAAGGGACTATATATGTATATATATATATATATATATATATATATATACACACACATATATATATATGGGAGGCCTAGGATTAAACCAACTTCAGCAGTGGGAGGTAAATGCCCTCCTTGCTGTACTATTTCTTTGGCCTCAAGACTCACCATTGCGTAAAACAAAAAAAAAAAACAAGTTAAATGTTAAATTACTACAATGAAAGACCCACTTTTCTCATTTACTCCAAAACTACCCCTTCTCATTATTGTGTTGGTCTTATTACTGTTGATCCATACCCCAGTAGAAAACCTGATTAATACATGCAAAGTCTGAAATCCCATGTTACTAACATGCTTTAAATATATCTTTCACTCTACTTCAGTATTGTCAAAGCTGATATAACTTGTTATTTAATAAGCATTTGTTTGAGTATAAAAATTAAGTTCTTTGAAAATTGGTACTGAATATAAGACAGAAAAATATGGATTTGAAATTTTCAATTAAACAAGTGATTTCTAAATTTGAATCCATAGAAGATTCTGTTGAGTGTTTTCTAAACATATTGATACCTCAAGGGCCTGAGGACACATTCAACTGGTAGAGTGTTTGCCTTGTAAGTATGAGAATGTGAGTTTGGTGCTTAAACTACCCTATATCATCACAAGTGACCCAGCTTAACTGCCAAAGTTCACTGCCATAGCCAAATATTTGACCTCCAGAGCACTACAGTCACCTGTCTGTGTGCTCCCCAGTGCACCATACCATGCTAACTATAACAATAAAGAGAAAAGAAGGGGTTGTGATATCTAGGTCTCCCTCCTATTAATAGCATTTTGATATTATTTGTCAAGGACTCATTGGTACTTTTACTTCCTTAAAATTTAGGTGATACTTTTGTGCAGGAAAGCCTGTGAACTTTGATAACACGGACCACAAAATTTCATGTCCTGTATCTGATGTAAATAGAACTTTTCTAGTACTTGCCTCATTTGAAAGAAATTTTATGAATTATGACTGCTTATATTTTCTTTCTACCTCACCCTTCATAAGTTCAAGAAAATGAAACAGTTGCCTATGTCTCATGATTTTTCATAAGGCTTCAGACATGTCTGCAATGGGGAAAAGCACAGAGAAGGATATTAATCTTAATTATGTTAATCCTCCTTAGCCAAGAAATGGGAAGTTGAGATCATCCCTCTGGATCAACAGAGATGTGTTTATCATTGTCATAAAATTGTTTTTTGGTAATTTGAATGCATCCTTTGGGTTTGTAAGAGATTCATGAAATAACATTTTATTTCCCTGTGGGCTATTCTATACCATATAGAATACCAAAAGCTATGACTTTTTTTCTGATTTTCCCAATTTATTATTTCAGAATTCTGATTCTGTATGAGAATATGGTTTTAACTCTATGGTAGTTATCATAATACTGAATCTATGGAAAATACTTCTGACTATATAATTCAAAGGAACTTTCAAATAAATTAAAATTTTCATATACTAATAGTAGTTTAGTGACAACTTTACAAGACAAAATACAGAATATGCTTATGAAGATTGATTTGCATTTAAAACTTATAAGGAAAATACACAGGACAATATTACCATTTTATGGGATAAAAAAGGCATAGTAAGATATTTCTAGAAAATTTTAAGTACTGGAATTGTTTTAATATTTTTAATTTAAACTTTGTTCATAAGCAATAGTGAAAATTTAATTATCTGAAGTTCTAGAGCTTATAAGTATCCTATCCTTATATTAACCATGCGTCACTTTCAAATATATTTAATTATTCAACAATAGACTACAATTGGTATTAAGTTGATAATAATACTGTTTTTTGCTTTTAACAATATTAATACTTAATGATATGAAAAATGTTTCAATGGTGCATGAATTATTTTAATTACATTTTCTTAAACCAATAAACATAGAAATTTTGGCATTTCCACCTCTTTATGTGGAAAAAGAAATTGAAAGGAATAGGGATTTGCTCAGATTACAAAGAGTATATGCTTTAAGTATCACAATTTAAACCTAGATGGATTATCTCCTGAATTTATGTTGACTATAATGCAATTAAATTAGTACCATAACTTTAGCCTTACATACAATATCTAAATATAATGAAAAACTAAAATCCAGTACTATTTGTTAATGTGATGTGCTATCCAGATATTTAGACTATATAATTATATATTGTTTCTGTTTTTTTTTTTTTAATCAGGTACTTGAGCCCTAGACAGCCCGAGTTGGGCGCAGCCACTCGACAGGTCATCGGGAGCTGGTGTCCACTCAGGCCTGTCCCAGAGCTCCCTGTGTCCACGCTGGGGCCACGGGACTGCTTGGGCAGGGCTTCCTGTGGCCTCCTCCCACCCCAGCCCAGCACCCCTTCCCATGTCCACTCAGAGGGCGGTCAGTGCCCGAGGGCCTCAGGGACCCCGCAGTAGGTGGCTGGACAACCTCCCGGGTCCGAGAAGTGGAGCCCCTGCTGTCCTGTCCATCAGGGTCCAGCAGACGGACAGATGGTGAGTCCCGCACATACACACACACACACACACACACGCACGCGCGCGCGCGCTGTCCCAGGTCCTGGGGGCAGTCGAGGGACTTGGACCCCACGTCCACCTACCTTCCTCGAGGAGAAGGTCTCTAAGACACACATCTTCCTGTTTTGACCGGGATAGGAGCAAAGGGAAGGTCGCACTGACACCAGCTTCTTTCATCAATAGTACAATCAATATTTATCAATTTTGGAAGTTACAGTGTTCCCTAAAATTGATTCAAAGTCTAGGAAACTGCTTTTATGCTAAACCCATATTCTCAGGCTGTCGGAGCCTGTGTCAGGGCCCTGGGGAACAGGGCAGGGCTGATGCAGAGGGTCCAGGAGCATGAGAGAGGGTCCTATGAAGGACATCTGTGTGAGAGGAGAGGAGGCAGCTATTGTCTGATGTAAAAAACTAAAGCACACTGAGGGGCGTGTGCACTAGCGGGCTCTCTGGGTGGGCGGCTCTGTCTCACTGCCCGAGTTAGGTGCTCTGGAACCGGTGTGGTTGGATGGGGAAGGCTGTTGGCCAATGACTGATAAGGGAAGAACGAGGACGAAGCTGGTTGCTGATTAGTTACCTTTTATTCAATCTTCCATCTTTCTCATTTCCCACATTCCCAGCTCCATCCTCTCTCTGGATCTACTCCCGCCTCTCCCATCTCTCTCTTCCCTTTTTCCTCTCTCACCCTTGCCCCTAGGTTACACACTGCCAGGTGCCAAAATCAACATAAAAAAGCCCTTCCTGGGGACCTGGCATTCCAAAGTCCTTCCTGACTTGTAAGGTGTTTTTCTCCTTTCCTCAGTCCAAACACTCATTAACATCTTAATACTAGTTATTTTTGTATGGACAAAGCAAGAGATACATTGAGGCTTGCAAGGCAGCTCTCCTGGGAACATCTTGCCAGGCTCAACTACAGCACTCAGGCCAGATTAATCATTCCTCACCCTAGCAGGGTCCGAATCTAGTTGTCATTGTTTGGATTATGACAACATTTGTCCATGATCAAGCTCTTAACTTATAGTTAAGCATTAGGCACTTTGGCCAGGCCCATCTCGATGCCAGGGTAGCACACAACTCACCGCTTGCCCTGGGTCTGTCTCGTTCCCCTTCGGGACCCTGCTTCTGGGGGGTGCTAGGAAGTAAGGGCAGCTGAGGCTTAGGTCAAGAGAACAGATGCCCAGGAGGAAAATATCAAGTAGAGTCAAATGACTCCCAGGTTACAAAAGCATAGCATTTTCTAAGTCTTCCTGTGTCCATACAAAAAGGACATTGCTCTGAATAAACTATGCGAAGGACTCAAGGAGAAGAGAAAAACAATATTTACAAGTCAACAGAACGCTAAGAAAGAAGTTAC
The DNA here is from genome assembly GCF_027595985.1 of Sorex araneus. Taxonomy (NCBI): domain Eukaryota; kingdom Metazoa; phylum Chordata; class Mammalia; order Eulipotyphla; family Soricidae; genus Sorex; species Sorex araneus. Next base: position 119,927,411 of record NC_073305.1, on the reverse strand, counting down.
AAATAAACACAGAGGAATGGGAGCACTGTGATGGGAGTAACCCAATAAACCTAAACTATCAGAGGCTATGTTATTCTACATTCTGATCCCCACCCAAATGCCCGCATGGGGATTTTCATGAGTTTAGTCGGTGAATTTTCTGAAGAATACTGAGACGCACTGTATTAGATCCTCATGGTTCTCACCTTGATGACATACATTTTCACTTTGTTACTGAAATACGGGGCTGGAGCAATAGCACAGCGGTAGGCCTTTCACGCGGCCAACCCGTGTTCAATTCCTCTGCCCCATTCGGAGAGCCCGGCAAGCTACTGAGAGTATCGAGTCCGCACGGCAGAACCTGGCAAGGTACCCCTGGTGTATTTGATATGCCAAAAACCAGTAACAATAAGTCTCACAATAAGAGACGTTACTGATGCCCACTTGAACAAATCGATGAGCAACGGGATGACAGTGACAGTGACTGAAATATGGGACTGGAGCACAGCGGGTAGGGGGTAGGGCGTTTGCCTAGCATGCGGCTGACCTGGGTTGATTCCTCCATACCTCTCAGAGAGCCCAAGAAGCTACCAAGAGTATCCCACCCACATGGGCAGAGCCTGGCAAACTCCCCATGGCGTATGGGATATACCAAAAACAGTAAAAACAGGTCTCACAGTGGAGACGTTACTAGTGCCCCCTGGAGCAAATTGATTAACAACAGGATGACAGTGCTACATTGCTACAGTGCTACCGAAATATGTTAAATACCAAAATTATTTGAAAATAACAAAAATACTGGAGGATTGATGATGGTGCATCTTTAAAATTTTCATTTCGTTTTTATAATGTTGTTCACAATATTTGATTACATTTAATATTCGAGCACCAATCCCACCACCATTACGCATTCCCAGTAGTACATAATTTTTTTAGCATTAATAACATATAACAAGAATGGTTCTTTACTGAATTTCAAAGGAAAAGAAACTGTGACTTAAATGAGTTTGAGCAACGTTGAGTATGGTTTTCTTTCTTTCAGGACTCTCACTCTTGTCCCTCTCTGGGAGGAGACAAGGGTGAAATACACCCACACATATTTGAGCGGACTCTGTGCCAGGCTGTTTTCACTCGGGGCAATGCAAGGGGGATCTGTGAGAACACTCCCTACCCCAAGTGACCCAACCCCAGCAGCCGACCTCCACTACCCAATCACCACCATGCTCCAGGCCGCTTTCCGGACTGTGCAGCTTGGAAGCACATTATAAGACACTTCCTACCCATTTTCCATTATTACCACACCATATTTGAAGAAGTTCAGACAGTAGGCAACAATATATATGTGTGTGTGTGTGTGTGTGTGTGTGTGTGTGTATACACAGATACCTCTTGGAGAGCCCTGCAAGCTACTGAGAATACCCTGCTTGCATAGGCAGAGCCTGGCAAGCTACCTGTGGCGTATTCGATATGCCAAAAACAGTAATGTTAGGTCTCATTCCCCTGACCCTGAAATAGCATCCAATCATTGGGAAAGACAAGTAAGGAGAGGCTGCTAAAATCTCAAGGCTGAGAGGAATAGAGATGTTTCTGGCACCCGCTTGAGTAAATGGATGGACAATGGGATGACAGTGATACAGTGATACTTTTGTCACATATCTAGTCTTTGTTCTAGCATAATGAACTAATAAATGAACAATAAAACTGGTAACTAATTGACTAATGAAATGCATTTTTTTTTCAGGAAAAGCACATTAAAAATTAAGTGCAAGAGAGAGAGTACACTGTTTTAGGCACTTAATGCAGGACTGAACCTGATTTGATCCCCATCCCCACACCCACCACCTCCAGTATTACTTGTATCACTTGTCATGCCATTGCTCATCAATTTGCTCAAGCAGGCATCAGTAATATCTCCATTAACCCCTGTTGTGTATGGCTCATCTAATTTTCGATGCCTTGGCAAATGAGACAGCATCCCTGATTCTCGATTGTCCACGGAAGTCAAAATTTTGAATTCCTTCTCTCACTTGAGTGAAACGTGATACTCCAAACATAGCTCTTTAGATTCCTCTTAGGGAGACCCAAATAGCGTTCTTATCCTTTTCTTATCAACTTCACAATTCTTCACAATTCACAATCTTTTCAACTTCACAATTCTTCCTGCACTAACATATGCCTCAGAGACTTTAGCCTTATGAAAACAGAATAAGAACCACCTCCAGTAGTGATCCATGGCCAGGGTAAGCCCTGAGAAGAACATATGTTCTTCTATGTGTCCTTCTCATGGGTGTTCTTCTCGTATAGTCATATGTGTCCCCAAAGTCCTAAACATATATTTTTAAATACTGAGGACATTATTTGAATGATTACCACCTGGCATAAATTACTGAGGATTACTTTTCTTAAAATATATGAAATTGTAAGTTAAGAATAACATTTATGGCTCATTTGGTGTTTAAGTCATACATCTATCCTTAGCCCTTCTATTATTTGACAATTATACTAGTATCAGGGGTCAGGATCTTTGAAACATTAATCTCTCACAATTTAATTCATAACCATTTTCTTTCAAGGACTCTTAGTAGATAATCTAAACAACTGTTAGGATTTTTCTAATAGCTATTATCACAAGGTAGTACGTGCTATTTCTGATGTGCTGTGGCAAAGCTTAAATTATAAGTTTTTATTATAAATTGTTGTCACTTTAAAATTGAAAGAGTAGTGAGAATGCTTATAATATGTAATATCTAATAAGATAAGTGCAAAATCCTAGGAATCAGAATTATCATTTAAGAATTAATGCACTGCCTGACCAGAGTGATTATACAGTAGGTTAGGGTGCATGCCTTGCACGTGACTGAATCTGTTTCAAGCCCCAGAATACATGATAATGTGATCCCTGAACACCCACCAGAAGTAATCCTGAACACAGAACCAGGAGTGAGCTCTGTTCACTGCGGGTGCACTCCCCCTTTCCAATTAATGCACCACACTTGGGATACAAATTGAAAGATTACTTAAAAGACTTTATAAACAAAATAATTTTAAGGATAAAAGATATTCCAAATTTGGATGAGAAGATGGGACAATTAAGACTGCTGAAAATCTATACACATGCACATGCAAATAGTCACACATATACATATTAAGAACATATATGGTCTATGCACTTTTTAATGGAAGGAAAAAGAATAATATAAATCTATTAGCTATAATTCAGTGTATATTTACTGCCAACTTCATTACATCATAGCCATCTGTAGGAGTATATTGTTGCTAGACTCAACATGTGGTTTCTTTATTTATTATGATAATTTAATGAGTCATAAAATATTATCATTCTCAGTCCACAAATGGAACAACAAACTTCTAGAGCATTTAAGTTATATATACAAGGTCATAGAAGCTGGATGGTTATATTTGTTTCAGAAGCACTGTGCACTTGCCTGCATACCACATTAAGTAAAACTATGCCTTTTTTGTATCTTCTTATTATAAATGGTCTTTTGCATAGCAGAAAATAAATACACATAGACAAACACATATGTAATTTTGTCATAAAATCATCCTGGAGACTGATAAGGTATCTATCTTATTCTTTCTTGTAGTATAATATAATCTGTAAATTAAAGAATACTTGAAACACCTTCATCTTACTACATTTTTCTACTTCTGACTCACTTAGCAATGGGTTTATTTTTTAAATAACTTTTGATTAGAAACACAATAAAATGTTAGTATCTCACTGTCCCCAAGTTGCAAATTAGAAGTATATAATTTGAAAGTATTGAGAGAAAACTTTTATGCAATTCAGTAAGCATCATGGAAACATTTTGAAAACTAAATAATTAATAAAAGTAGCTTCTCAGTGTATGTGGCACCATTTTTCTAAACCCATTGCTTGGAGGCATAATATTTTTACTACTGTATTGGTAAAAGAAACATAAATGTCATAGAAGATGAGATTTCACTTACAGCATCTAGGTCGTAGAAAAAACTACAGTAATTTTACAGGACTTATTTTCAAATACCAAAAATTAATTTTGTTCATGTACTAAACTTGTAGCAAAATACTGGGTCTGTATGTATTTCTGGTTCTTACAAGACCCAATACTGAAATCTTCAAGAAATGCATGACTCTGCAGCTGAGATTCTCCTTCATGCTTCCACCTTATGCACTGTCACTTCTCTTAAGTCTCACTGGTGCTATTTAAAGAAAATGATTATTTATTTGATAGCTGAAGTTTACCATTTAAGCAAATATTTAGCTGTGAAAGGAGTAAGTGGGGATAGCAAAAGACACACAGCCTCTAATTCACCTTGTCCCAAACAATGAATCTGGCAATCATGCTGATCTTTACTTTGCCCATCAGTCAAGTGGAGCTGGAGTTGAATCAGGGACTTTCAAACTGCAATGGTATCACAATCTTGTTAAATCACAGAGTATAGAGCTCTGAACTGAATATTTTTTTCTTGGGGGGGGGGATGCCACACCTAGCAATTCTTAGGGCTTACTCCTTCCTCTGCATTCGGGGATAAACTTGGTGGGGCTTATAAGACCACATGGGTGCAGGCAATGCAATGGGGTCCCTCGTGTGCAAGGCAAGTGCCCTGCCCACAGTACTATCATTCCAACCCTGAGTTTCTAGTTCTTGATTCCAAGTTAGAAGTGGGTAAGGGGGAATTTATATCTAATGAGCCTCAAATGAAGATGTCTAGCTGATCTACGATGCACTTTGAGAACACTAAATTGGATGACCTCCACATTATGTTTGACTTCATTTTATTTTTGACACACATTTTTCCAAGTGAAGGTTTCAAAACATTCCCAGTTTTTCTAACCCTGTAATGGTACTACTTTCAATTTTTTGTCACAGAAAATAAAAGTAACATGTATTTACTCTGTCCATTCATAGATCAGTCTCAGTATTTTTAAATATCTTTTTATCAAAGAAAACATATACAATACCTAAGGCATTTTTCTCTCTTTATTAATATTAACTCATAGAAACAGAAAATTAAATGATTTCCTTAAATACTTGATAGGGAAAATTCTTTGTGTTTAACTCAACTCCTTTTTCCTGGCTCACTATGCTATGCTTTAGTGCCATCTTACATTAGAGATGTTCCTGATATTGTATCTTCTATTGAGGAAGGATTTTGAAATTATTTTGGTATCTCTCTATGCTCTAGACATGAATAGATTCAAATCTAAATCAACACAACAATCTCAAGGTGCAATTTTTCTGGGTAATAGTGTGAACACAATGATACCAACAGTCAGCGTAATTATTATCACAGCCTGGCATAGTAGTTTGAATGTGTATCTGATGTGTCAGCTTTGATATGAGTTCTGGGTATACATATCAGTTCAATAATGCTTTTTTTTTTTCTTTCAAAGAGACAAGTTCAACAAGAGCTCTTTAGCAGTCATGAGGCTGGGACAAGGTTATATAGTTGCCTCATATCTCAGGCGCTCTCCTGTCACCTAGCTCTCACTGCAATACTTAACAAATAATTGTCAGCAAAGAGCCAGAGGAGGAATCCAAGGGCAGACTTACATCCTCTGTGGATTTCTGTCTCACAGCACTACAGGGTGAGGAATGCTTCAGCCAGTTTATTCATATTAAATTCAAATTAGTTTTTCCACTTGTAAAAGTGATTAGAAAATAGTATCACCTTCTGTTTCTTTCATAATTTTCAATCCACACAAACTATTGGTGTCTGAGATTGAACCATGCCTTCTCTTCATGGGAGGACACTGGTGTCATTTAATTTTGCATAGGAAAACAAGTACAATTCTCATAGAAGGTTTATCTTTTACTCACTTAACTCAGTACCGATTGCTTCATCCCTCTTGGGGAGCCCAGCAAGCTCCAAGAGTATCCCGCCCACACGGCAGAGCCTGACAAGCTACCCCGTGGGGTATTCGATATGCCAAAAACAGTAATAAGAAGTCTCACAACGGAGACATTACGGGTGCCCGTTCAAGCAAATCCATGAACAACGGGATGACAATGCTATAGTGCTACTCACTATGGAGGCACTATAAGACTTTCATACATTAGAGATTTTCTTCATATTCTGGCCAATGGCTGTGTGAACTATCATGTCTGGAGATTGGATTGCAAGGAAGACTTGCTCCCCAAGTCATCATGTTTGCACTTGACATTTCTGTACTGGACTCTAGCTCCTCAATATGCTTAGTACCATTTATTGGTGTGGGGGGGGGCGGTGATGGAGTGTGTTTTATGGTGGCAGGGAGTGGGGTGGTGAGCAGAAGAAAGGGACTCCCAAGAGGTGCCCAGGGAACCTGGTGTCACTCCCAGTCACTCACCAACCACAAAGTTAGGTAGAACCAGAATATCTGATGCTTCTTGGGCACTGTCAATCACCACCAGGGCCACGCCTGGAAGTGCTAGAGTAGAGGTGGGGGGCAGACTGAAATAGCTTAAGCCCATACCCAGCCATATGGTGCTGTTGATTGAAACCCAGTTGTCTCTTGTCCCCAAGGACTGTGATTTTTATGGTTTGGTTTCTATGGAATTTCATCTGACATTTGTCATTTTTGACCTTTAAAATTAACCTGTTCCTATGAGTCTTAGGGAAATTCCTATGTAAATAATGACATAAACACAGAATATAGAAAATTTGGGCCAGAGATATAGTGCAGTGTGTAAGGCACTTGTTTTCTACACTGCTGACATAGACTGATCCCTGGAGCCACATATAATCCTCCGAGCCCTGCCTGAAGTAATCCCTGAGAGCAGAGCCAAGAGTAAGCCCTGACCACTGCTGGATACCCCACCACCCCCACACAAAAAAGGAAATGTTATAGTTGATGAAGATCTCAAATACTAGAGTAATGATCAGGAGGCAAGGAGACAGGTATTACTGTAGTTCTTAATTAAGGATAGGTCTGATTTAGTTCGTATCAGAAAAAAATACAAGTTAAGAGCAATGATGGTCCTATTCATATTTCTCTGTACCAGAATATTCTACCATTAGAATTGTATTCCATCAGGACTAAGTGCATAGCTTATGGTTCAGTCAAGCCTATTTCCTGCAAAGGCATTTGGGCAAGAAAGCTCAGATCCCATAGATAAATGGGTTTAATACATAGGCTTCCTGCTTCTGCACATTCTGGTCCTGTAAAAGTGCTTGCTACTTCTTTGTGGATATCTATCTTTCTTTTGTAAATGCTCCATATTTTGCTCTTCTCTTTAAGCATTTAATAGTGGTTTGGGGCTCAGCAGTTGATTTCCAAGCTTAATTACTGAATTTGGAATTTGTGAAGTTCATTTAGCAACCTTGCATCAAAGTTTACTGAACAAGGATGGTCGGTTACTACATGGCTCCTCTGAGAAGACCTAGTCAGAAATATCAAGAAGAGAGACAATCATTATGCTGAATAGGGGTGCTGAGAGATAGTACCTCTATCCGTCCTGTGATTGTTAGACTATAATTTTATGACCCTGAAAAATTGCTTCTCTTCTCTGATTTGCTGGCTTGTTAAAAAAAATCTACCAGAAGAAAATTACAATGACTATATACATATATATGAGCCTTCTTTGAAACTGCTTGACAACGGCTGGTCAACAGCTCTCAGATAAGTCTGCGTTTCCTGTATTTTGATTCCATGAGTTAATTATTGGTTGATTCTTTGTACTGCAACAGGAAGTGTGATGTCCATTGTCACACTGTCCACCTTGGCTCAGGAATAGACCCACTAGTTCTGAGGGACTTATCCCTTACAAAAGGTTTAGCTTTATTTGCTTTCTCTTTTCTCAGGCAGTATAATTTAAGCCTTTTGTGCTGTCATCCATCCTCAGCGATTCCATGCCATGCACTTGTCTTTTCCCTGAGTGCAGCTTACTGGAATTTTAACCTTGGTTGTACTTTATCTGTGGCACAGACTGACCACCTAATGAGACAAGGACCCAGAAGAATAATGATGTTGTCTTGGAGCTGGTCACAGTGATGGAGATGATTAGAAGAGTGAGATTATGGATATATTTTAAAGGTAGGGGAAACTTAATTTATAGCACTTGGAAGTAGGGTGTAAATTAAAAAGGCAAAGTAGCTAAGAGCTGCTTCAGGGAATGAACAACTGAAAAGAGGGTAACAATCTTAACAGAAGGGGAAGATTAAAGGGAACTCCTGAAAGAGAACCCTATTTGGAGCTAAGTACAAATCAGCTTATTTTGGAGATGTTATCATGGGGGACTATTAGATGTCCAAAGGAGGTTGTAACAAGAAGTTTGTTAAGTAGGTAAGTAGGTAGAGCAGACAGTAAGGGAGATGAGATAATCCAGAATAATTATAGTCAGAAAAGAGGGTCAAAAAAATCTGGATTCTCTGGCTTCTAAAAAGAAGAAGAAATGCAGAAAAGGGTATTGCTCTGGAAGATGGGGATAAAATTTAAAAAAAAAAAGACTTTATGTAGTAAGGTGTGATAAACTCTTACTTTTAATTTTATATATTTACTAATTTGTTATTTAGTCATTGTGATATACAATGTTCTTAATCATAATTTCAAATAGACAATGCTCCAACTTCACACTCATGACCATTGTCAGTGTTTCTTCACTGAAGTTCTTTCCTGCACCCCAGTCTACCTCTTTTATAAGCATTCTTATTTTGATTGCCATTTTTAGCAGGCAGTTACAATAGTATTAACACATAATTTCAATGAACTAAATTACCTTATAGCTCTCCCATAAAAGTAGCATGATCTTCCACCAGTGTGACCTTATGCTGATTCCAAATTACCTCATCATTATTCCCTTCTACCTACTCTCCTGGACTGGAGTGATAGCACAGCAGATTTGCCTTGCACTTGGCCGACCTGGGTTTGATTCCTCCATCCCTTTTGGAGATCCCATCAAGCTACCAAGAGTATCCCGCCCACACAGCAGAGCCTGGCAAGCCACCCATCACGTATTCAATATGCCAAACAGTAACAAGTCTCACAATGGAGACGTTACTGGTGTCCATTCGAACAAATTGATGAACAATGGGACAACAGTACTATAGTGCTACCTACTTGCCCACTTATTAAATTTTCAGTCTCTAATCTGGAATCAAATATTTGTCATAATTTTTTAAAATTTTATCCTCCAGGGCCCTTCAATGTTTTCTTCATATAGCACATATGAGTCAGACAAAACAGTATTTATACTTATACCTTATTTTACTTTGTTTAGCATGATACCCTCTGGTTCCTTGCATGTTTCAGCAAACCACACACTTTCTTCTTTGCTGCCATGCTCAAGGCTGCTCCCCACATGCTCGGGCTGAGCCTCACATATGAGTGAACATATTCCTGGACCACGCAGCCATTTTGCGGCTTGCATGGCACATCATAAAAACACCCCATACCCATTCTCCACAATTGCTACACCACATTTGATGGGGTTCAGTAGGCAACAAATCATAGTGGGAAATATGTGTATATATATGTATATATATACATACTTGTACACATATTTTCAGATATATATACCAAAGCTCACCTCACCCAAACTTTAACAACATATTAGTGATACCCTATAGAATATCTTAATGGCTCCCGCCAAAATAGAACAATCTTCACACTGTTTTCTTTATGAACACTTTTTTGTAAGCATGTTCAGCAGTTCTTCATAACAGACAATAAAAATATATTATTTTGGTGTGTTTTGGGACAGGGATTGGGGTATCAAACATCCCAAATTTGGTAGTGGGAAGGTGTAAAGGTGGTGGTATTGGTGTTTGAATATTGAATAAATTTTAAAAACTTAAAATAAAGTAATGTGGCGCTCATGCCCAATTCAATTAGCTTAATCAATGACTGAATAAATAGCAGTGCTCCTATATTTTTTTTAAAAAAGGACATACAGATAACCAATAGGCACATGAAGATGAATTTATCCACATATTATCATCAAAATGCAAATAAGAATCAAATGAAATATATCATACCAGTGAGACTGGCTTATATAAATCCAATGTTTGTATAGATGTAGTTTAAAAAGGAATTCTTATTCCCCATTGGTTAAAAATGTTTGGTTCAATCTCTAAGAAAAAACAGTATGGATATTTTTCAGAAAGGTAAGAATAAAACTTCCATATGGCCCAATGATTTCACTTCTTGGCATCTAACCCCCAAACACAAAAAAAACCCCACTCATTTGAAAAGATATATGCACACCTATGTTCACTGCAGTGCTTAGTATAATAGCCAGGATATGAAAACAACCCAGAAGTCCAGTGACAGATGAATGATAGGCTCCTTTAAATGTCACTGATGAAATCTAATAGGATGCAGACTGTGAATTAATCAAGGGTGACCTAACAACAGCATTGTATGCAGTGTAGTGAGTGAAATACTTGTGGGAATAGGTTCATGAGAGAGGAGAAATTGTAGATAGAGAATATTGACATAAATTTCTCCATGAAATTTATATCTTAATCTTTTGGAAAGATTTTGTTGCTATTAGACATTTTACTGAATCTATAATGTACATGTCAATTAATTTAATAAATTCCTTCTTAACATCTAATGAAACATCTGTGCCTTTTGTCCACTGTGATGATTGAAATGTATGGCATGTAATAAAATTATTAATAATGCTATCCTTTTGAATGAGAATCTACTCTTTGATTCACTCCATTAAATAATCTTTTAATCTCTGAGCCAAAATGTCAACCAATATCTTGGCCTACATCCTAAGGATGTTGGTGGGCAAAGAACATTCCTTAGTTGGTTTATTTTTCATAAATATTAGAGCTAGTTTGGCTTATCTGAATGTCTATAATAAATTGATTTTAATCCAGAAATTAGCAAATAATTTAGTTGAAAAATTTCTAAACACACATAAACATATGTGTGTTTATAAAGAATATCTAAAGAATATAGATATTCTTTATTTCTCATCAAAACCTGGCTAGAATCCATCAGTTCTGGGACTGAATTGTTTTATAAATTCTGTGAATGGCATGTTACAGAAAGCAGAGTAAAATCGAATCATTTTCTGGGTATCAGTTTCATTTGGCAATGCAAGTATTTTAACAGCAACTTCAAGACGCCTGACATTGGGTCATGTCTGAGACTGAGCCATTGTTGTGCATTTTTGATAACACACATTCTTAGTCCTGAGTCTAGTATATCACTTTGACTGTCTAAAAAAAAAAGACAAAAAACTAAATAACAGCTCTCTGGAACAATGTGTCCCTACCAATATACTTGATTTCAAATTTAGCAAAAGTAGATGGATTTCAATAATATATATAAAACAAACACTGCAATCTGAGAATTATTTACTGTTCTCCTAAAATGTCTTATTTAATAATTAAATATGTCCATTATAATATAAGAATCATGGACAAATAAATAAATAAATAGATTATAAGAATTGTTTTTTTGAAGTTAACAGATTTTATTTAGAGGCTTTTTGAGGGAAGGAGGAAGGGATAAGTGGAAAAGAGAATAGTAAAATAACATGCTCAAGAGAGAACCCGGGCTTCTCCAATGGTGGAAAGAGCTCTACACACATCCTAGCACTAGACACGAAAGAATGAAAGTACACATCTCAAGAGGAGAGATGCTTGGGCACTGCACGTGCTTGACAACGTGGGCACAAGCAGCACATGGGCTCAGGCAGCATATGCGTGCCAAGATTATAGGAATTTTAAAACATATATCTGCGTGATAATCTCAAACTCTATGATGCTTTTTCTAGTGATTCCTAAATAGAAATGTAGGTAATTCAAATAGATTAGTTGTAGCGTATTATAATTACAGAGTACTATAAAATATCATATTTTAAATTCATATATACTACAATTATTTGTAAGAAATGGATAATAGAACAATACAGAAAGTATAAAGACAACTTTACATGTAATATTGCAGAAATCACTAGAGTCTTCTATAATTATTATAAATGTATTAGTGCTAGAATAACAAATATTGCAGACAGTGGTTTTCTCAATGTCTTCACATAGCCTTCCTTTGGGGTGCCCATAGATCTCTACTTATTAGTAGACCGAACATTTCAGTATACAACCCACTGTAATGACTTTATTTGAACTTAATTAAGATCAAATATCAAGAGGGGAAGCAATAACACAACAGGTAGAGTGCTTTCCATGCACATGACTGATGTAGGTTTAATCTCCAATACCCCATATTTTCTCAAGCACTGCCATGAGTTATTCCTGAGCATAGAATCAGGGGTAAACTCTGGGTATACCATCAGGCACTCCTCAAACAAAACCAAGTATCTAAATGTAATTATATGCTGAGGGACTCGAGTTCTAGAATGTGTACAAATGTGTCAGGTGATGGAGGGAGGGGCAGACATAATTCAACGCATAATATTTTCTTTAATATTATATATATATGAGACCTTTATTTATAAAAGCTCTCAACTAGAGGTAGTATAAATTTATTAAGTTCTCCTTGCCTTGTGCTATCATTACCTAATTTGTCAAGGTAGGACAAACATTTATCAAGAAATCCATGATACAAATAATAACATAATTTTACATTCTAGATAGTCCTCTTGTTTAGAGAATGAACAATTTCTAGTAGAGTTGTAATGGTTTTTAACACCTAATGTAGTTGAAGAGACTTTTCTTTTTAGGTAAAAATTACTTCTGTAGTTTTTGGTAAGATAGACACTAAGTCCCTTCCCTGACTCTATGCAGCTTTCTTTCCAGTGGGGAATACAACTAAATAAGAATTGATGTGGATCTGGAGAGATAGCACAGCAGGTAGGGCTCTTGCTTTGCATGCAGTTGACCCGTATTCAATCTTTGCATCCTACATAGTCCCCCAAGCCCTGCTAAGAGTAATTCCTGTTTCAGAACCAGGAGGAACCCCAGAGCATGACTCCACATAAATAAGAGAAATTAATGTAGTATTTAATGGGATAAGGGTAAAAAAGAATCACTCAGAATGATAGAGAGAAAGCTATTTGCATTGGAATATCCACTAAATCCACTTACAAAGGAACACAGCCTCTATCCATTCCAGAATACTAGATGCAAGTGAGGAAGGGACTTGGGAAGGTTTAAACTGTGGTCTGTTGAAGCCTGCTGCCTCTCTCTCACTCAGGTGAATATAAGCACCACAAAATACAGGAAGTCTTGCCTGTCAGGCTAATTGTGCACACTGTAAGTCTGGTGCATACTAAACTATTTCAATAAAAAATCAGAGAGACTACAGGACTTAGGGCACTTTGCCTTGCAGATGACTGACCTGAGTTCAATTCCTAGCAGCTCATGATTCACCGAGCATCTTCTGGAGTGATCCCTAAGCACAATGCCAGGAGAAAGCCCTGAGCACAGCTTAATGTGACCCACAAATAAAGAGAGAGTCATTTTTAGTTAAACAATTAAAAAACTATTAATCTCTTAAAACATACTATGGTGATAAGTTAGGGAATAATTATAATGATACAATGACATATGTTTAAATATATTCAAGAGCCTGTGTGAATGAATAATGATGGGGAAACAAGCCCAGTACAAACAAATATGCCGGCAATTATAATTGGAATGTTGCTTGTTAAAAGTGTAAGATAGCCAAAAGCTATTATATAAATAAGCAAAAGAGTAGGGAACAAATGCTGTATTAATTAATTTACTGCAGAATTCCAATTTCTAGGTCCCAAGAGACATTTATAGAATTCCTATGTCATTTGGTTTGTCAGGAAGCAAAAGATGAGTGAGAGGAGATTTCAAGAGTTTCACTGTGGTGTGACATGTATGAAGGATAAGAGAATGCAAGATAGCGAAGACAACTAAGACAACTTTAGACCACGATGCATGGGAAAATCAGATATGAGTGACAGGGAATGCAGAAGGCTGAGGAAGGAAGGAAGTGTGATCTGTAGTCATGTCTTTGCCTGAGTTGTAGATAGTAGACGATGTCTCCACCACTCCATCAGGAAACTTCAAAGCCATGATTGTCCTTGGAGTGGTCCTACATTGAGCAGAGACAGGCTGTTCCTTGCCCCACATTGCCTTCAGTTCACGGAGCTTCCAAGGCAAAGAAACAGCTGTGGCAGGATGCCCCAAGGGGTGCCCCATAAGAAGCTCTTTCTCAGCAATCAGAAAGGTGTTCCCTATGACTGCCATTCTCACACAAAAAAAAATCACGACCACGATGACAAACAGGGATGACCTTCCAGAGGACTCCTATCTCATCTCCATCAGAAGGATTATTTGTGTTGGTGTTGGCAGTTCTCTCAGCAGACTTAAGTTGCAGAAATCTGTTTAGTTCTTCTATCTTGTGAATGTTTATTCTGTTAAATTCCAAATTTCACGCACTGGTCCACTGGGACATTGCAAACACTACAAATTCCTCAAAGCAAATAGAGCAGTGAGCATGATTTCACCCCTGCCCTCTACCCTGTCCTCAAATTCTTCATGGACCACCCCTCCTCCCTCCACTACACAGGACTGTCCCACACATATAGAGTGAGGGCACCTGCTCAAGTCTTTATGAATTTTAGCAGAGCCAGTTTTTTAAAATGTTTGTCTTCTTCTTAAAGATGCATATGCACTCAACTGAAAATTTCATTTCCTTATAGGTACTCATTTCGAGAGTTAGAACCATAACATAATGAGAAAATTCAAAAATAAGTACGAACGTGACTTTGTTTTTGCTTTTGTTTTGCTGTTTTGGACCCACCCCTGGCAGTACTCAGGATTTACTCCTAGGTCTGTGCTCAGGATTCACCCCTGGTGGTGCTTGGGAACTGGGGATGAGGTGCTGGAGAGGAAATCTGGGTCTGCAAGGCAAGTGCCTTATCCATTGTGCTTTCTCACTAGGACTCAAACAGGTCTTTTAGACATAGGGTTTTGTGAGAGACTTTGCTCCCCACAACTTCTGGCTGTTGATACAGGGACTTCACATAGGTAGGACAGCTAAGGGCACTGCTTAGCCCAGCTGGCTCAATATAGCAATTTAAATACTGCTTTGAAACTTAATATGTTCCAGAGGCTTCTCATGTCTTGCATTTTCCCCCAAACATAGTGATATGATTTCCTCCACTTTGTAGATGGTTACACTGAGGCAGAGCTCAGATTCAAGTCAGAGTCTGATTCAAATTTTAAAATCACAGGCTTTAGATTGGGGAAACAGTGTAGCAGATAAGGCTCTTGCCTTGCTCCAGGCAACTTGAATTTTATCAATGGCGCTGGGTACTGGTGCCCGCTCAAGTAAATCAATGAACAATGGGGATAACAGTGACAGTGATGAAACAAGATGCTTGGAAGGTTAACTCAAAGACATGCCTGGAGGGCATGCCTTTATGCATGAGGCTTTCAGTTCATCCTTGGTACCACATGTCTTCCCAGAACTGCAAGGATTTCCCTAGCAGCCTTCAGTTCTGCTGAACGTAAGCACACCAACACTGTTAGGATCACACAGTGGCATGAGTATTGCTGGTAGTGCATTTGGGGGCTCCAAACATTGCTTGGAATGGAAATAACAGTATTGCCTTTGTCTCTATAAACAAGATGTGCATTTATTTTTCTTTTGGGATATTTCTACCTCATTAATTTAGTTCTTTCTTGCTATGGACAGCTATTCTTTCTATGCCCTATTTATATTTCAAAATTTTCTATTGCTGTGATATGGGGAACAGGTTTCTCATTAGTATTCAGGTGATGATAAGAGGTAGCTACCAAACAATGCACATGAAGGAGACTAGGCTGTCATAATCTGAGTTTGTGAGAAATTCCAGTCAATGATCATTGTTTCTAGATTTTTCTCTCTTGTATTTAGAAACAAAGAAAACCGGATGATTTAAAAACAAACTGGATGATTAAAAGGCAGCATATACTTGCAAGGCCACATGCTAAGAACAATGCAGAATCTGACTTAGTAAAAATTGGAGTAGAGAGCTCCAAAGAGACTTAGGGACACACTAACTTCCCCAAGTTGACCTCTGAACCACTTGGCAACTTGGACCACCTTTCAGAGTGGGCAACAAGCTCTGTTCTCTTTGATATTGGTGAAATACGCAGCACTGAGACACTCAAGTTCACTTTCCCTGTTTAAAAATCCTGGAAGTTCTGTATTGACAGTCTAAAGTTCTGCTTGATAGCCTTAAGAGCAATTATCTGCAACTAAGACTTCTCTGGTAGACTTGCCTGGAGCAATGGTGGCTTCCAAAAAGGAGGTGATAATGGCCTTTTGTTACCTGTGTATTTCTCAAAGCTCCACTGAGAGATTTCATGCTACTGGGGTTCTTGGTTGAATGCCATGACTCTGTAATTTGTTCCTGCCTCAATGGATAGGGTTCCATTGCCATCCATTTAGACATTCACTGTGTGTTTACCACTAGATAGATCAGTTGGTGCAATCACACCCTGGACTAGGGGAAATAAAGTCATAGATCCTGAAGAACTATCTATTCATTCACAGTTCCTGAGAAACTGTGTCATTTGGTGCACTGTTATGCATTCCTCTCCAGACTTGTAAGAATATGAGTTCTCTACAGAACATTATTAGGTCTGTCTATATCTATAGAGAAATTTTAATGAATCATTTGATACATGCTGAGTGTTATGAATTGATGAGATGAAGGAAGAAGCTTTATTTCTGAATATATGGTTGAAGGTTTTTAACTACCAACTCCACATCTGGCAAGAAACTCTAATAGATCATTTAGAGGTTCTTCCCCTCTGGCTTGCCATTCATTATCCACTAGACAAGAAACCGGTCAGTTTCCTACTGTTTTATTTTGTTTTGTCCGCCTATTACTGGTTCTCTGGCACATCTATGGCTCTGGCTTCCCCTCCAGGTTCTGAGTTCCTGCTTCCTGTAAGCTCTCATTTCTATTTCTTAACAGTCTGACCCCTGCTCCCATGTTCTTCACTTCCCAGGGCCTCCCAGGCGTTTTCCTGACAAATTGTGACTTTAAAGTTCAGTGACCAAACCAATCTTTCCCTCAAACAACAACCTTCCTGTCACTTCTCCTTCCCTAACCTTCATTTGTGTTCTTTCGGTGGAACTATGCCATGAACGCTGGGGATTTTCTTTGAAAGTAATGATGCTTGCTAATGTGAAATGCTTCTCTGGGAACAGAGACTAACAGGTATAGCACAACTAAAGAACCCTTGCCCAAGGTAGAAATGCAATGCAGTGTGGCTTTTCCATTCTCTGTACTTTGAAGATATGCTCTCATTCGGCAGCCATCCGAGCAGTTATTTTGAGTGTATCACTAGGCCAGGTTCCGGGAGGAATACAAAGAAGCAGGCTCCTCGCCATTCTATGGCCTGCAGGAAGAGCAGTGTTGTTGGGCATACATGACTAAACACAGGGAAAGATAATGGGACCCCAGGAAAATGTGAGCTCTGATGATACAGCTGGAGATTTAGGAGCAGGAGGACTGCAAGAATTCCAAAGACCACAAATAAATGCTTTACCTAGGGCTAATTTGGCTTCACTCCTAACACACTCACACACAAACACACACACACACACACACACGCACACACACAAAGTATGATTATCCTAGGAGGGTTTCATGTGCTAGAAGTTTCCATTGCGGCAGATTCCAAAGGGGTTTGTTATCATATTTCAAAATTAGGTAATGTCAAGTGGGTTTTCTTTTTTTGAAAAGTGTGCACCTAATCAGAATATTTGTCCTTCCAACAACTTATACTAAAAATATTTTCTCCATATGTTTTTCATGCATGCCTCATTTTCAAATAAAATTTAAGGGTTAGAGAGATAATACAGCATGTAAGATTCTTGCCTTGCAAACAGCTGACTCAAGTTCAATCCCTAGCACCACATCTGCTCTCCTGGGCACCAACCAGGAGTTATTCCTGAGTTCCAGGAGCAATTCCTGAGCACAACTACTGTTTCCTTCCACTTTTCTATCCCCAACACACACACTCTCACACATGGACACACACATACACACACATACACACACACACACACACACACACACAAAACATCTCACAAATACAAACCAAAACCAGTGAGGTAGTGCAAACGGTAGATCACATGTCCTTTATGGGAAGGCTTAGTCCCAGCCTGTTTTGCTTTCAGAATGACCCAGAAGTGTCCTGTGCTACAGAACTGCTCCCCTACATTCAGTGCTCAGTTCTTGAGAATGAAGCTAAAGGATAACCCACAATGACCCCCATAGCAACTTAAAAAATAGAAAATAAAATGGTTCAGGGAACTACCCAGGTTCAATCACTGGCACTCCATGCCTTCTCAAGCATAGCCCTAGAGGTCTTCATGAACTCTTGGGGTTGCCCTAATGAGCCCTGGTACCACAGGGCTCAAGCATCCTTGAACCACTGGCCTAACTGACTGAGTCTCTCTGTGTGTTTCCCCCAAGCTCCTTAAGCATTGCTAACCCCCACCAAGTAAATAAAAATAAATGATAGATATCCTTAAATGCAATAATAAAATTTTAGATGTTTTACATATGCAGATAATTTTCATATCCCGGACCAACTGAACCACAAACCAGCTGACTGTTTCACAACTTTTATTTCTTAAATGGAAAGAGCATTATCTTCCACATGGCAAAGCATTTGTAAAAGGTGTCTAATAAAGAGAGTGAGGGTTATAGGGTAATCTGGATATGTTAGAATTTGAGATATGGTCATGTTTCAACTATCACATCCCTGAAATAATTTTTTCACCCCAAATTCATACTATTTTGTGTAGGCGCTCTACTAATACATATATATCTATATCTGTGTCTATATATGTAGATACAGATAAATTATCCCGAGGAGTAGTGGCATAAACAATAATTTATTCTTATCTCTGATGGTTCATGAGTTAAATTCTCATTCCAATTTTCTCATGTAGCACATAATTGGTGGATAAAGTTAGGCTTGATCTAAAGTCTCAACTGAGCAAAACCTCCAAATGACTCTCACCCATGCCCGGCAATGGAGGCTGGGTGTTAGCTAAGCATTCATCGAAGGCTGTTGATTAGCACATAGACATGCATACTTTGCACACAACTTTGGGGCCCTCGATAGCCCGGAACCTATGTTTGAAAAGGATTGTTTCAAGAACAAGTATTCTAAGACTCAAGTAGCACTGAAAGCTTCTTAAGATATGAGTGCCTTCATAGATCCTCTGATGACTCTCCAAAGTCCTTCCCAACACAGTGTCATCTTAGTCACTGAGATTAGCACATCAAATTCAAAGAGAGCTCTGTTAGCCTCCAACTCTTTGAGAAGCTACATATGTTCAGGGAGTGATACTATCTAGCAGGCTGCCTTTGACCATTAAAATTCATGACTCTCCCATATGTAAAACACATTTTCACCTCAAAATCTATGCGTTATTTCAGAATGGGATTTACATAAGATTCAGAAGCTCATCATGACTGAGTTTCCTGTGCTGTGGAGGTTTCTCAGTGCTGTTACTTTTACTCTAAGACCTATGAACTAAGGATATTATGTCACCTGCCTCCTTCACATTGAATACACGATGTTGAAGCAAGAATAGGCTGGATATAATAAATGGTCTGGAACATAAAGTAGGGGAACATGAAATGAAATGCATATAAAGTCCCTGATATAAAGTGCTTCTGAAATGTACCTTGCCTGGCACATATTGCTTTCCCTTGAAATAGGTCCCAATTCTCCTTCCTGGGAGTAATTCTCTATACTATAGGCTCTTTTCTCTGGGCATTTAGTCTGTTTTCATTTGCATAGTTTTCTTATCCTGCTTCCTGCCTAGAAGATTGGGGGCCCAGAGGCCATTTTCCTCTTTGGCTGCCTCTGTCTTTTTCAATCCAAGCTAGTAAGTAAATTTCTCTTACAAACATCATGCATTTTTATAAATCACAATGGGCTTCACTCTTTTAGACAAAATCCAGCTTTGTGGAAACGTTGGATACAGGTTCATCTGCTTTGAGAGCAACAATGCTATGGAACAACGCCCTTTGTGTTCATAAAAATCCATCTTTCCAGATGAGTATCTATAAGCCTATCCTCATGATCTCTTGAAACGTCTTTGTCTATTTCTGGTGGTGGGGGGAGTCTTTGAGCTGATTCTTTAAAATTTCTGAATACTCAACAAAGGATCCTAATGTACTGTTGACTTTATCTTTATACAATGCCACTTCTTTCTTTGAAAAAGTTTCAACTGGCAGTATAGACTGATTGGCTCCACTATCATTTTTTATTAAACTTATTTCTTTCTCTTTTCCAGTCTGCTAAAAATGGTGTCACTTTTGTTATTCTGCCTGGCAATCTTCTTACAACAGGTAAATTCTGTGTTTCATGTTATCATCGGGTACAGAGTTGCCAAACTTGCCTGCACAATGGACAGTTCTTACCCAGCTCTGAGAACAATGCCCTCATTCTTCTTTAGCAATTTTCTCAAGGCCCTTTTCCATTTTGTCTTCCACTCCCAAAGCAAAAGTTACTTGTTTTAAGTTTTTGTTATAAAAAGACTTCATTTCAAGATACAATTTCTGTTTTAGCTTTTTATTGAGGAATAACTAAAAAAACTTATAATAAATAAACCTTTTAGCTTTTTTTCATAACTTTTCTCACAGCTCAAAACTTAAGAAAAGGTTAGTTGGAAAGTTTGATTGTGATCCATGTGATATTAACTGGTATGAATGGGCTACAAGAAAAACTTTCAAGATAATTTCTGGTGTCTTAATACTCTACTATGTTTCCCCTATTTTTTTTAATCCTTCGGGATTTCTCCACATAACTTGAGCAAATGTTCTCAAGAAATGCTACTTATTTCGTGGCATATAACTTTTAAGAGAAAGGAAGTTAATGTCTAGAACTTTATTCTAGTTGTCATATAATAAATTTGGTCCACCATGTTCCATAATATATAAACTTAAGCTAAGTTTTTGATGAGAAATGCTAAGGCGTCACTGCAGAAAGGCATGTAATTTGGAAGATAGGGGTGTGAGAGTCTTTTGAAAGTATATTCAGCCTTGCTCTCTGGTGCTCCTGCCAAAACTTTCATTCCATCAACTTTGTGACCATCTCCTCTTATGTGCCAACGACAGAGTATAAAATCAATTATTTTATCTCAATTAAGAAAAAAACTCTCAATGTCTAATCAACACTTCCATATTTGGAATTCTGTTTTGAAGAATAAAGTATGGATACTAAAATCAGATTTTTTGTTTTATCAAATTTTGACCATTGTCTCCAATGGGATGAAACCAGAGAAGAACGAATATGGTGTGAACTGACATGACCTTGACCTTCACTTGACCTTGGATATGTGCAGTGTTATTGTAAAACGTAAAACTACATTAACAGATTTTTGTATGCAAAGGAAAATCTACAAGTTGTTTGATAAAATGTTGCCATCTGCATTTATTTCTGAAGAAAGCTTAAAAATCAGAAGATTGCCAAGTAATCTGTGAAATGCACAATATTCAGCATACATCTACATGTATTATTGTTACTTCACATTATAAGTTTTAATTTTTCTCAACTTGTGATTTTAAGAATAATTCCTTTAAAACAATAAATAAACTTACCATAGAAAGAAAACACAATTCAGGATTTAAAGAGGATGTTACTTGAAGTGGACACAAATATGTTAACACTTCCCTCTGTTTAAACTATAATGTTTTGATAACATTTCACAGCAACCAAAAAATTAAATAAATGTGTTTAAGCTTTTGTCTTTTGTCTTGTGATCAAGATTTATTCATATTTGCTGTGATGGCTAAAATGTATGTAATTTTTCTTATTTTATAGTAGCTACTCTCAATAGTTTTACATTCTTCTGGGTCATTATTATTCTAAAAAGCATATTTTAAAATTTTTCTATAAAAATATTAATGCATAAAGGGTATTGATTAAAATTAGCTGCTACCATGTGAGTCCCATAAATAAGAACAACAAATGTTTGACATGAACTAATGCTAACCCAATGGACATACATTCTAGATGTAAACCTAATTTTATCTTGTTTTAAAAAGACTAGTCTACTGTAATTCACTGTAATTCTAGGGAGTTAAACCTCACCACCTAGTATCTTTAAGAATCCATACTGCAGTAAAAAAATCAAATAATCTTGTGTACAAAGTAGAAAATTCCCAAGATTTGAAAAACACAGTGCTATCGCTTCTAGGCCTTTTGGCTAAGCTCAAGTGTAGAAAAACACAGTGCTAGATATCCTACAATTTATCTTAGTGAGGTAGAAGTAATTTTCTTTCTTCTACATTTTTCTTCTCTCCTTTCTTTTTAAAATTTGTTAGAAACTTTAATTCTAAAAACACAACTATATTAAAACAACTCATAAATGGCAAGTTCCACCAAATTAATATTCTCCATAATAAAATAATACCACAAATGGTTTCCCCATGTACTTTTGTCACCCCTTTCAAACTACACTTATTTTTCCATTTCTAGACAACATGCAATCTGCGACAGACCACTTGTTGCATATTAATTTTAATTTTCTAGAATTTAATAATAGGGAACTTGAAGGATGCACTCCTTTGTATTCTATCACTTAGCATAATCCTGTAAAGTTTTATCTATATGTATTAGATAAATTAATAGCTAATTGCTTACTGTTCTATAATATTCATTGCATTAACATATCACATTAAATCAGCTGACTTTTCATTTACATTTTTATTTTTGTAATATGTATATGTTTTAGAGGTATAATGGTACCACATTATGTCCATCATCAAATGTCAAAGGCCAGTGTTTCTGCACCACTGTCTATAAGCCACAGATTTTTCATCCATTTATCTTTGACACGGTTATTCCCATGCACTGGGTATTATACTAAGCACCGTAGAAACATAGGTTTGCACGTATCTTTTCAAATTAATGATTTTGCGTATAAGGGTAGATGCCAAGAAATTGAAACTGAATTGTATGGAAACTCTATTTTCCATAGAAAATATTAGAGGCTTTTTCAGGATCAGGGAAATGAGGACCATCATCATTACTGTTTTGTTTGTTTGTTTGTTTTTATGTTTTTTAATTGAGACACCGTGAGAACAGTTACAGGGCTTTCAGGATCAAGTCTCAGTCATACAATGATCAAACACCCATCCCTTCACCAGTGCACAGGATCCACCACCAAGAACCCCAGACACCCTCCCTCCCTCTCCCCCTCTGCCTGTGTGGCAGATGATTTTCAATTAACTCTCTCATTGCTATGATAACATTCAATTTTTGACCAAAAACTCACTATCATTATTTGGAGTTTTCCCCCCAACAGTCAGACCTGTCAGAATGGCATCATTAGATTGTATGTTTTCTATTGTTGAAAACAATGAGCATATGATGTTGCACGGTCCTGAAATTGGCCCCCCAGTTTTGGGATTCTGGTATTAAGACCAGAGGTATTTCTGCCAGCGGCTTCTGCATTCCAAGATTGGTTTGTGTGCCTCTGAGATCATGGCTGTTCAAGAGCGGGGAAACTATTCATGGGCGGCCGCTGGGGACTCATTAGGGCAGGAAGCAGGGTCGGTTCTGTCCCCGCCCCCATTGCGAGATTCCTCATGCGTCCCATCATTGCAAGCTCCTACCTCTCTGTCCAATTGGCACTAAATGGTGGTGGTCGCCATGCTGCCAAGAGGGGAAAAGAATGAAGACAAAATCCTTTTCCCTCCCAAGGCTGCACGGGACGTAGTTTAGTTCAAAGTCCACATGTGGAGCTGCCAGCAGCCTCTGGGTTTCTGTGCTCTGGTATAATGGTCACTCCAGGGTGGCGGAGCCATTCCTGAGCGTTTTCTTTGGATATCAGGAAAAGTCACGCTCCCTCGTAAGCAGCCGTGCGGTTTGGAGAGATATCCCAGTCCCACAAACTGGAGCCAGAGCCATGTTACTAGAAGCTCAGTGTCACCAGGACTCCATATGGAGAAGGTGAGGACTCTGCGCCTTCTCCGTCTGGTGCCCTGGTGTTGTTGGCCCGGTGTAGGTCCGGAGCATTCTCCGGCTTGCAGTGCCGCCGGCCTGGCTTTGGTGCCAAGGGCAGCACTTCTGGCAGCAAGAGTGGGCTGGAGACTGGGCTGGCCCCGCCCCATTTCAGTGCCCCCACGCATTTTGGAGAGATGTCCCAGTCCCACAAACCGGAGCCGTGTTAGTAGAAGCTCAGGGTCGCCGGGGCTCCATCTGGAGAAGGCATGCTGGCTGTACCTTCTTTGTCTGGCTCCCCAGTGTTGTTGGCCCGTTCTGGGAGTCTGGAGCATTCTCCAGCTTGTGGTGCCGCCAGCCCAGCTTCTTACTGCTGACTGTTCGTTGTTACTATTTTTGGCATATCGAGTATGCCATAGGTAGCTTGCCAGGCCTTGCCATGCAGGTGGGATACTCTTGGTGACTTGCCGGGCTCTCTGAGAGGGACGGAGGCTTTTGGGGCACAATACAATATTATTGGCTATATTCACTTTTCTATACATTAAATCTCTAGACACAATGAGTTAGAAAGATAATAGTTTTGCCTTACAAGAGTCAGAACTAGGTTTAATCCTGACACCCAATATGTTACCCCGAGCCTTGCCAGGAATGATCAGTAAATGTAGAGCCAGGGATAGATCTTGAGCACTGCCAGGTGTAGCCAAAAACCCAAAAACACAAATAAAATATTAATCTTCAGAGCTTATTTATATGAATAAAAGCTTGAACACACTTTTTAAATGTTGTCCATTTAAATGTTATTTTGCAATGTTTGTCTTGATCTGCTAATCTCAAACAATACAAAATGTTCTCAGATTTGGGGTTGGAGGAATAGCACAGAGGGTAGGGCCTTTGCCTTGCACGCGGTCGACCCAGGTTCGATTCCCAGCATTCCATATGGTCCCCCAAGCACCGCCAGGAATGATTCCTGAGGGCAGAGCCAGGAGAAACCCCTGAACATTGCCGGGTGTGACCCCCCCAAAAAATTTAAAATAATAAAAAAACTTTCAAATTTCAATTATGTTGTTTAAAATAATAGTAATGCATGTGTGTGGCAACTATTTTATCTACTAATCTACTAGTTACATACTTAAAATTTTAAATTTTGGCTGTTTACAATAGTGCTTTAATAAAAATGGAAATGCAAATATCTCAGAGGTATTTTAGAAATATCTGATTTTAATCCCTTGGGTAGATATACATAGGTGGCATTTCTGGAATATATAAAAGTTTTAATTTTATAATTTTGATTAATCTCCACAATATTTTCCCTAATTCCACCAATTAGGGAAATTTGTATTCCACCAATCGTATACAGAGTTCCCTTGTCTTTATGTCCTTACTAACATACTTGTCTTTAATATCCTTAAAGATAAGTAATCCTTACTTATATTTCTGATGGTGTCATGAGGCACCATGGGATTATATGTCATTATAATTTTTGTTTTGTTTTTTTTTGGAGCCACAGGGGTCAGTGCTCAGAGTTTATTCCTGGCTCTGTGCTCATGATCACTCCTGGTGGTGCTCAGAGGTCCATCTGTGTTGCCAGGGATAGAACAAAATCTACTACAAACAACACAAGAACATTAACACCTCTCTGTCTTTCATGTTCCATGTTGTGATTTTGACGTGCATTTCCCTGAATATTAATGATGCTGAATATCCATTCATGTACCTTCTTCAGAGTATTTCACAACATGTGTATGAGTTTCTGTTTGTCTCTCTATACTGTTTTATCGATGTATATGTCTGTGTTTCTCCCCATACATACTGTTTTGATTACCATAATTTTATAGTATATTTTTGAATGACAGATCATAATACACACAACTTTGTTCTTTTGCAATACTAGTTTGATCACTTGGAATTTATAATGAGGGAAGTTTCAAACAAAATTTAATGTTTTTATTTCTGTGAAAATTATCAATAGAATGCTATAGTGTGTTTGTAGATTTTCAAGTATGGTTATTACAATGATATTAATTCTACCAATGAAATATTATTGAAATACCAGCATAGAATATTTTTCTATATATCTCTATCTTCCTTAGCTTCTTCTAAGCACAGTATCCTATGTGCCATAATTATGAAGATTTTCTGTCTGACTGTTAGGAGCTGTAACTATTATTAATTTGTTAAGAGCACAAGATGATTTTATTAGTTCTCTATAATCTTAGGTGTTTCTCTGGTTTGGGATAGTTCTGTACACAGGTGTGCTAATAGATAAAAAGCAGAACTACCAGGAAAGATAGATTTTAGATCTTCAGAGTGTCCTCAAGATGCGGCACTTTCTTGTATAAAACTCTACTATCTGGTTTCCCCATACTTAGAACTTGTTTTTTAACTTAAAGAGTAAATCTGAATTTTTTCTAATAAACTTCAAACTTCTGATAAACTTTCAAACTCTTTATAATAGAAAGTAAGGGCAATTTATAGGACTTACCTAATTTTTTTCCTGCCTCTTAAAATATCACTGATGTGCAGTGTCTTGAAATTCATATTTTTATGTAGTTTTCAATTATTTTAGTCTGTTTGATTAGAAATATGTTCCATATTGAACTGTGAAGAGGAAATTTTAACTTTTTTGTTTATAAATTAAAATGTATCCATCTATACATGTAGTCTACATATTATTTATCTGCTTTAAATTCAGGCAAAAAATAAATAGAAATCTAATGTTTAAAAGAGAGCTTAAGATCATCTTGGTAGCTAGATAAGGCAGGTAGCACTGTAGCACTGTCATCCCATTGTTCATCAATTTGCTTGAGCGGACACCAGTAATGTCTCCATTGGGACTTGTTGTTACTGTGTTTGGTATACAGAATGTGCTATGGGTAGCTTGCCAGGCTCTGCCATGGAGGTGGGATACTCTTGGTAGCTTGCCAGGCTCTCCAAGAGGGACAGAAGAATCGAACCCGGGTTGGTCACGTGCAAGGCAAACACCCTACCCGCTGTGCTATCGCTCCAGTTCTAATGTTCAATAATAGTTAACGAGGACATTAATGGGTCTGGAGAAACAGTACAGGGGTTCAGGTACTGCCTTACATGCTGCTGACCCCGGTTCAGCCACCCGCAGAGCATAGTCCCCTGAGCCCCACCAGGAGTGACCCACAAGTACAGAGCCAGGAGTAGCCCCAGAGCAATGCTTGTGTATGGTTCAAAAACAAACAAAAGAATAAGCATTAAAAACACAAAACGTTGGGGAGAGAGCAATAGTGCAACAGGTAAGGCACTTGCCTTGCACCCAGCCAACCTGATTCAAAACTCTGCATCTCTTATATGGTACCAGGCAGGAATTCCATTCATAGTTAATGTATCTCTCTAAAGTCTTCCTTCTTACAATTCATCAAGCCTTTCACCTAATCAAGTTTGAATATTTGGTGTGTCCTCCTTTCTAATGTAAACTAATAAAAATTGTCCAGTCTTCTTCAGCTTCTCTCCTACCCATCTTATAGATATTGATTTAAAAAGCATTCAGAAGTAATAAAAATGGAAAATTCCCATGAAATTCTGTATGAGTGTTCTATATTGTGTTCACATGTTTGTGAAGCAAATGTTATTAGCATATATACTCTGATTTTCACTTTTATTTGTCACATATATTAAGACTAGAAGAGTAATAGGCTTAACTAATCTCTCTTATAATAGCAAAATTAACATATTTATTTGATCCGACTTTCCTGATTGTTAAGATCTTTTTCAGTTTTTTAAAATTTATGCATGCCCATAGATTGGATGACTTCCAAAATCCTTGTGGTTCTAAAAGCAATTTTAGGGGAGTAGAAACCTGGAGTGACAGGAAGTATCTCTTTGGGACATTAAAGAAAGATAGAGGTCCTGAATGACCACTGCATTATTTTTCCCTTGGTTCACCTTACCTGGGCTGTTGCACCTGTACTCAAGGACATTGCAGCCCTCTAGTTTAAAGGTAAGACAAGAGTCATCAGGGGAAGTTTAACTTTGCACTTCCTTGAAAGTCTGTGAAATAAATTGCCCTGTCTTGGTCTCTGACACGGAGCTCAGCAGGGATAAAAGCCTAGACTGGATAAGCAGTCACATGTAGACAAGGAACTGAGGAACCTTTCCTGAGAGTGGGCTTCAGGAAGGCAGAGTTGTCATCATCAAAGATCTTTTCAATGATATCATGTTGTCTTAATGTCTATGTTTTTTCTATAAAATAGAATTTTCAAGTTATGAATAGTAAAGCAGAATGTGCTAAGAGTGAATTCAAATTCAGAAGAGAAGAAAGTACTTTGCATTTAATTATAGCTATTATTTGCAATCACAGCACTTAATTAAAAATAATGTCTTTCAGCAGATATCAACTGTCAGTTTAGAGTGACCACCAATTTATCCATAAAGCTGTAATGAGTGTCCACTAAGATCTAGTGCTACTCTAAGTATCTATTCATGACACAGAGGAAAATAGATAAGATTTTGTCCACAAAATGTTTTTATTTGAAAACTGTGATTGTTAAATCATTATCACCATTCTTTGAAATTTTATGAAGACGTAAAATTCCAGATGACAGGAGATGCCACTTTCCTTCTTAATATTCAAAGGAATAACAGTAGCTGAATTCAGGAACCCTGTCCCATTGACAACCCTGGATAAAATTAGAGTCTGTATTTGATTCATTAAAACTGGGAAAAGGGATTACCACATATCCAGTTACACTAACTGACATGACATGCCTTGGCTTGCCTTGTCATCAAATGACTAGACAGGTAAATGTGAATAATTCTAAGTGCAATGTATTTCTTATTTTAGCAAGACATTTTCATAGCATTTTTATACAGTGTTAAATATTGTTTAGAAAAGTACCTGTCTTCATATATTTTAAAAATCTAGATTTAATGGCCAGATAACAGGCTGAAAAGAGATTTAAAGTTTACATTTTAGTTGAAACACTCTTAATTATTGACTGATAAAAAAGATAAAGATATTAAGTAAAATAAATACATTTATTAATAAAATTTTTATAAGAATTAAGAATCCTTGTGCTACAAAAGTCAGATCAAAATGGATTAAAGATCTCAACATCAGATCACAAACCATAAGGTACATGGAGGACAAGGTCGGCAAAATCCTCCACAATATTGAAGATAAAGTTGTCTTCAAAGATGACATGCAACTGACCAACCAAGTGGAAACAGAGATAAACAAATGGGACTACATTAAACTAAAAATCTTCTGCAAGACAAAAGATACAGTGACCAGAATACAAAGACAATCTACAGAATGGGAAAGGATATTCACCCAATACCCATCCGATAAGGGGTTGATATCAAGGGGTATAAGGCACTGATTGAACTCTACAAGAAGAAAACATCCAACCCCATCAGAAAATGGGGAGACGAAATGAACAGAAACTTTCCCAAGGAAGAGATATGAATGGCCAAAAGGCACATGAAAAAGTGCTCTACATCACTAAATATCAGGGAGATGCAGATCAAAACAACCATGAGATACCACCTCACACCACAGAGACTGGCACACATCCAAAAGAACAAAAGCAACTGCTGTTGGAGAGCATGTGGGGAGAAAGGGACCCTTCTACGCTGCTGGTGGGAATGCCCACTGGTTCATCCCTTTTGGAAAACAAGAGGGATGCTTCTCAAAAAATTAGAAATTGAGCTCCCAGTTGACCCAGCAATACCACTGCTGGGAATATTTCCCAGAGAAGCAAAAAAGTATAGTTGAAATGACATCTGCACTTATATATTCATCGCAGCACTGTTTACAACAGCCAGAATCTGGAAAAAAAACCCAAGTGCCCTAGAACAGATGATTGGTTAAAGAAACTTTGGTACATCTATACAATGGAATACTATGAAGCTGTTAGAAAAAATGGTCATGAACTTTGCATATAAGTGGGTCAACATGGAAAGTATCATGCTAAGTGAAATGAGTCAGAAAGAAAGAGACAGATGTAGGAAGATTGCACTCATCTGTGGGATATAGAATAACAGAGTAGGAGACTAACACCCAAGAATTGTAGAAATAAGTACCAGATGGTTGACTCCATGGCTTTGAAGCTGGCATCACATTCTGGGGAAAAGGCAGCTCAGATAGAGAAGGGAACACCAAGTAAAATGTGGTTGGAGGTCATGCAGGGGAAGGGTGATGCGTGCTGAAAGTAGACTAGAGACATAACATGATGGCCACTCAACACCCCTGTTGCAAACCACAACACCCAATTGGATAGAGAGAACAAAAGGGAATACCCTGCCACAGAAGCAGGGTGGGGTTGGGGAAGATGGGATTGGGGGGTGGGAGGGATGCTGGGTTTATTAGTTGTGGAGAATGGGCACTGGTGAAGGGATGGGTTCTCGAACATTGTATGAAGGAAACATGAGCACGAAAATGTATAAATCTGTAACGGTACCCTCTCGGTGATACACTAATTAAAAAATAAATAAATTTAAAAGAAAAAGAATTCTTGTGCTTGTAACATAATAGAAACTTCCTATATATCAATTCAGTGTCTCACTCATTGACTAAAAATATTAAATTTATTTTCAACCTGTTCTTAAAGTATGGTTAAATACTACAGCAAAATATATTTATAGTGTAACTCAAACCTTTATGATATCTGGTTTTCTACTAGCTTAAAAGTGATCCAGAGCCAGTCTCCAAATAGTATATGAAGCTATTTATATGTTAGATGTGGATACAAACTTATTTTAACACACATATTTCAAAATTTATTTTAAAAAACAGATTAGAAACACAAAATTTTATTCAATAATTAATTATATAGTTAGTTGTGTGATTAATTATATAATTAGTCTATAATTAGTTATTACTCTCTTAAATGTAAATATTTTCTTATTAAAATTAGAAAGTGTACTCAACAAAGTTTTTATCATAATCTCTATTCTTTTTCTCTTATTACCAATGAAAAAACAGTTGAATGATCTCATGATGATAGGTGTGCAATAATGCTTTGTGAGACATTGTTAGAAATTGAGGAGAAAGTAGATTTGTACATTATTAAAGGGGAGCAGCTATGTACATTGTAGTTCAATGTTGCACTGTACATTGTATAGTTAGATAATGGAACAATGTACCACCTTTGAGGACAGGGTTGGCTACAATTGGATCATAAGCAGAAATAAACTATGGAAGTATGTTGGATAATACTTTGCTTCTCCCACATAGAGCTTAAGACTTATTGAACCACTCCTACAACACAGCAACTGAGGCACAACTAATAATCCTATATTGCTTTTGTCTTTCTTTTATGTCATTTTTATGGTTTATTTAGCAATGTCCCTTTTGTATAGACACAGAAAGGCAATTGATGCTATGCTATATAACATGGGAGTTAATTGACTCCAAAATAATATTTACTCCTGGGCATCTGTATTTACTTGACTTAATTCTCTGTTGCCCTTAGTTACTAGCATTCTAAGAGCAAGATCCAGATGAGGGACTGATGGACCCACGGCAAGCTGTGAACATTGAAATGGGCCAGGCCAAGTACCATAATACTTAACTATATAAGTTAAGAGCACAGTCATGGACAAACTCTGTCATGACCCAAAAGAAGTAACTGAATAAGAACCTGGCTGGGGTTAGGAAGACTAATCTGGCCTGAGAACTATGGTCTGAAATATATAGTGAGGTATCCTCAGGAAGAACCATGCTTTAAGCTTGATATTTCTTACTTTACTCATACAAAATGACATTGCTAGAAATATTAGAAGTAAATTTACTAAGACTATTTAAGTGGATTGCTAGCTGAGGGCTGGAGCGATAGCACAGCTGGTAAGGCATTTGCTTTGCATGTGGCCGACCCGGGCTTGATTCCTCCATTCCTCTCAGCAAGCTACTGAGAGTATCCTGCCCCCATGGCAAAGCCTGGCAAGCTACTAGTGGCGTATTCGATATGCCAAAAACAGTAATAACAAGTCTCACAATGGAGACGTTACTGGTGCCTGCTCAAGCAAATTGATGAGCAATGGGATGACAGTGACAGTGAGAGTGACTAGCTGAGATAAGAAGAAAGCTACACACCCCGGATAGAACCCACCCTTGAAGTGGGTTTCCTAGTAATCTGGAGTAATTTCCTTAGATAAGATTTTGTCCTGGAGTTGATCTCCTGGAGGACTGGCCTTACCTCTCTTTGTTGATTTCCTCATGTTCAACCCCACCTTTGTATCCCCACCCTGCATGATGTCTATATAAACTATGCTATAAGGGGCTGCGGTGGTCAGTCGCCAGAGTAAGTCCTCAGAAGGTCAGAAGGCAAGTCGGACCAGATCAGAGGGTTAGAAGATTATTGTCAGGAAGTGACAACGTTACAAGGTCGTCAGAAGGTTACACAGTTACAGGGTTTGAATAGGTCTGACGAAGAAGATACCAGAGATAGAAGAAGAAGACAATGGCAGCAGACTAGAGACCAGGAGACAGAGAGAGTAAGACAGAGGACAATGGCAATCATAGAAGCAGAGCACAAATGAAGAAAATAGAAAGAGAGCATAGCAACGAAAAGATGACAACAAGAAGATGAGCTGGAAAACTTAGACTTTGAAGTCTTTGAGGTCCACGAGGAGACTGAGGAGACTAGGATGATGGAACTCTGATAACCGAGACTATAGACATACTACTGTGCCCTAAAGGGAGAGATAGAACAACACCGGGGAGTGCGCCTGTCTCGCACCCTTCACCGGCATCCCAGAAAGCTTCGGGAGGCCACTCCAAGTTCTGCAAATGCTGCTTCCATGTGCTGCCTGGTCTGGGCCTGCACGCAGGCATGCCTTCCTCACAGCCCACCGTTTCTCACTTGTTGTGTATCTTGAGTATTGAGTTGAGTTGAGCAAGACGAAAAAACTTAATAGAAGTAAATTAATAAATATTAACATGGGTAACTCTTCAGACAACTGAGATAAACATAAAGTCATTTGTCAGAATAGTATACTACCAATAATACACAAGCCAAAGAACAAAACATATGTATCTGATTTGCATATGCATGAATTCATAGAACTAGTAGCTACATGATGCTGCTTAATCTTCTGATTGTGGTTACCTCTACTGAACAAAGAGGAAATAAGTATAGAAAAAGAGAATGGAACATTTATATTTTGTTCTATTGCCTCTAGGATAATCATAAAAATGTAAACTGCATGTATGTATTTGATATGCCAAAAACAGTAACAACATGTCTCACAGTGGAGAGTTACTGGTGCCCGCTTGAGCAATCGAAATGCAACGGGATGACAGTGATACAGTGACAGTGATATATGTATTCATAGTATGGAAATAATTTTAAATGAAGAATAGTATAAATAATGTTTATGAGATTTTATACATTTACCTACTTTCTTTTTCTTTCTTTCTTTTTTTTTTTTTAATCTTCCAGGTGGTGCACAGGTGATCTTCAAGCACCACCGGGTGATTCTTGGCTACTTGGCTACATAGGCTGATAGTTCAATGTTAGGTAGGACCCAAGATTTTTGCTGTCAATGTCCTGTGGTACCACAGATAACCTAAGCCACCCTGATGGTTCTTGGGACCTCCAAGTTGTAATCAGCTATGTTGAGGAAACAATGTTATGCTGGAAATTGATTTGAGGTCATCTAAATGCAAGGTATGCACCTTAACACCCATATATTATCTCTCCAGTCTCTAGTTATGATAATTAAAATTAACATGGAATTATTGGTTAAGAACAGGATTCTTCCTTAAGCTAAGTTTAAAAACTATAGTGATAACCAAGAGCTAAATTAAGTTTTCAAATCCAATCTGATCTTATTTGATTAAAGAGAATAGAAAAATAATATACCTTTGATTAAATTCTTCTTTAAAAGAACAATGTGCTTATACAAAGGGGAAAAAACATGCCATTTGCAGTTATTAAACATTAAGAGCAAATATAATTGATATGCTTTCTTATTTGCAACTATTTCACATGAAAAATCTTAACCAACAATATAAAAAAGGACAGCTCATTAACTAGATTTTATTTTATGTTTAGTGTCAGTTTAACTGTCATATCCAGTCAGTGGGAGTTGGTCGCAGAGAATGAGACAAACACATAGCAGACAAACACATGAACTGTCCAAGATTTAGGTTACCTGAGCAGCCATCCTGAAGATCACAGGCGTGGGAAATGGGAAGCAATTTTCAAGTCAATTCAATACAGTATCTTTCCTGACCCCCACCAGACTTCCACCAATTAGGCTAATGTTGACAGAGACATTAAGGACTGTTAGTAACCATATTATCATTCAATAGGTACAGGATGTCAGAGGTTAGGGCAATTTACATAGCTATTCAGAAGTTGTCCTTGAAGTAAAGCCCCTACAGCTTCTTATTCTGTTTTGTTTATTTGTTTGCTTGCTTTGCTTTTCTTTGTTTGTTTGTTGTTTTTTTGTTTGGGGGCCACATCTGTCAGAGCTTAGGGGATGCTCCCAGCTCTACATTCAGGAATTGCTCCTGGTGGTGCGTTGGGGATCTTAGGAGATACCTGAATCAAACCAGTTTGGGTTGCAATGCAAGGCAAAATTTGTCTTTGTGGTACTATCGCTCTGGCCTTTCCTATTCTGTTTGTTCCCATGCTGCCCCTTCATCTAAAAGACTCAAACATTCTCTGCATATCTGGCTGCACATTTGTGGCAGACATTTGTTATCTGCTCTATTCTTTCATGCTGTTGTTATTATTTCCTGGATGCACTTTTGCAAACTCTTTTCATTCTAATACCTAAATTATTATATCTAGTGCCATGTCCTGTCCTTGGAGTTTTTTTGCTATGGAGACAAACTTCCACAATTTTATATTACCATTTTAATTTTTCTAAATTGATCCTCTCACAAGGAATAAGAACTTATTTTGATATTCCCAAGACGATTTCAAACTGAAGAATCAACATGCTCTTCAGTGTTTCCCCTTCACCTCCTATTTTCTTCTTTTTCTTTTCTCTTTCTCTCTCTCTCTCTAGCATTTCTTTTCTCTCTTCCCATCAATGCTTCGCACTTTTTTCCTGCCTTTTCCTCTTTCTGCTTAGAATCACACTTCTTTAATTCATTTAGTCACAAAATAAGAATGCATTAAAACAGAATTGCCTATTACTCCATATTAATTAATTAGCATCAATAAAAATATCTTTTTTTCCCCAAGAAACTGGTGAGATCACTGTCAAGCTCAGCATTCCTGGCAAATATCTCAAACACGTGGTTCAACCTTTATCTTTTCATTTTTGAACTATGGCATTTCATAGACAATTGGTTGCAAAAGTAAAAGTTCTAATGCCAATCAATCATAGCACTTGAATTTAGATTTGTTCCAGAGAACTAATTAGTCTTTTCTTAGGGCAATGCCTTTGATGTTACCGGTGTCAAAAATGTCATTCCCTCCTGTTAAAGAGAGCTGTATCCTTCCCAATAGGTCACAGCTTTTTGTCTAGCATGGAAAGTTATATCTGCTTTTAAAGAGGCTGTCAGTTTGGCCATAGGTCACTTGAAGCACTTATTTTGTAAATTGTGGGAGTTTTATTCTCTCAAAGGTGTCAGAGCACTTTGTTCTTATTCCTTTCTAAATTTTACCACAAAGAAAAAGAGCTGTCATAAATCACCTTCCTCGACTTTCACTGGGTCAGAACTGTATCCTTCAACTTCAAGAAATGGTTAACAAAAACATAGAATTCTTTGTTCTGTCTAATATAAAGAAATAGACAAATCGTTTAAAATGTTATATGACCATATGTAACATGTGCATTCCAATTTCAGAAACCAGGTATGCCAACCTGCATGGAGAAGGCAACTGTACCTATAAACTGGAAGTGGGAAAATGAGTTTTCCATTCTATTTTGTTGTTGTTTTATTTTTTGGTCCCACCCAGAGGTATTCAGGTATTATTTCTAGCTCTGTAATCAGGGATCAGTCCTGGTAGGCTTGGGGGACCAAATAGGATGTTGGGAATTGAAGCACATGCAAGGTCAGCCACGTGCAAGGAAAGTACCTCATCCATCATACTATCACTCCAGCCCCACATTTTCCTTTTTAATTTTTTTTTATATTGCATTCATGCAATTTTCACCAAAGTTTAGAATCTGCTGCAACACTATTCTGATGAACCTAAAATCAGAGCCAGGGGAAATCTCTAGATTTAACTTCACAAATATATCCATATTTAGCTGAGCTCCATAATGAACATATGCACACATAAAGTGTTTCTTGTATTTGTCCTGCAAAATATAAGCATTCCTAATTCAGCACTGATAGATACTTATTCCTTGTAGCTGCCCCAATGCCAGTCCATTGACACAAACCTAGTAACAAAAATCGCTATTGATAACTGAAGTTAAATTTTCAGCTATTTCATTTACTATAAAAATTTAGGTAGTATTATAGAAAGTAAAGTTTCACTTTATATTCAACATATAGTAATTAAATTCCTCCTTTTTTCCTCATCACTGTTCTAGTGAATAGAAACAAAGTTAGAAGAATAGAAACCCTTGGTCTCATGGATCACACATTCTAATACATACCTATGATTCTGAACAGAGAATCTACATGTTATATGTCACAACTGCTCAGAATTTGCTACATTAATCAGCTACAACATATTAGTTATATCTAATAATAATTCCTGGACAAGGACTATGATTCTTTAAAGCAAAATTCATGATAAAATATAATTATGAGCTTTTAAAATTAATTATTGATTTTGAAAATATAATGACTTCAAAGAGAATATAGATAGAGTAAACAAATGATTAAAACACTTTTGCATAACTGGTATGTAACTATATGGCTGCCTATAAAATTTCAAAGTAAACTTTTTCATACAGCATTATATTTTCTTTGATTACTGAAGTAATCTTTGAAAAGGGATGTCATGTAAAGTCATAATAAGTCCTATAGTTTAGACTGAAAACTTTTAAGAAAATATTAAAATTAAAGTGTTACATGTACCATTACCAGATTTCTGTGGTTTATTTACATCCCTATTGATGAATATACACATTAATGTTTTGTTATGTGGCAGTAGGGGTAGGGTAATAAATGGCAGGTTTATGGCCTATATATTTATGCTTTTAAACCGGCAATATTCTTTTTTGTAATGAAACACTTATCAGAAGAAAATATATTTGAAGATGAGAAGCATAAGTAAAGTGTTACTGAAAGAGAAATATGTGTATTTACCCCACGTATTGAAATATAACTTAAATTGCACAGTCTTAATGAATAGGTAATAAAATAAATAACATTTGTGACAGTTAATAGATTATTAGTATAACAGGAACTTTAGAATATATCAAAAATAGTATTTTAGATATTCTAAGAATTTCATAGAAAATTGATTTTAAAAAATGTAATACATTTCTTACAGTATTATAGAGGTTAGACTTTTTTGGTGCAGAGACCAGAGGTTCATATCAGGCAATTTAGTTCTAGTTGATTTCTAAGTTTTGTGAGAACTTCTGGGTAAAGTCCAACTCTGTTCTCAAGTTTTTCCTAATGGAAAAAGTAATCCCTCTCTCAACTTCTAACCTATAAACCCATTAGTGGAGAGTGAGAAGATAGAATTGCTCTTCTCTAAGCCACTGGTTCAGGGTAAAATTATTTGACAAGCAACACCTTAGGCCATGTTAGACAGGGCATATGGACAGTAAAACAGGCCAAGACTAGTACTCCAGAAAGTTTTGAGAAACTATATAAAAAACATATTTTGCAAGATTCCTGAGAAAGAGCTGCCCAAACTAAAAATTCAAGTACCCTTGAAAATGGGTATGTTCCCTAATGTAGCATTAAGTATTGGCCAAAGGCCAGGATACGATAACAGTGCTACAGAACAGTAACCCATAACCAAAAAGCATTAGTTGCACAAAGAAGGTCAATATCATAAAAAAGACATTAAAAATTCCATGGGATGTCCTATGAAGCAGAGCTAATATGCTAAGCACCTCATAAAACAGACTTAATAGACCAAATATTGAATAAAAGGAGAAATATCCTTAGACAAGGTATATACATAAAAGTATAAAGAACATCACCTTCAATTACATGTCAATAAACGAAAACATGGATATATTGGGAACCTGTAATAAGAGGTGCGAATTTATGCCAAAAGTAAATTTGAATATACTTATAGCCAATGAATACATTTAAATGCAATGAAAGACATTTTCTTCTTTAACTTTAGGTGTAGAGTGTATTATATATATATAAATACTAACAAAATGGGAGTGAATATATTCTTTTTCTCTTTTCCAATATCTCTGCCGCTTGAATCCATATAGAAGGTTTTATAAAATGTCTAACTCGATTGATTATGAAACTTTGACCTTGAATACTGAGCAAAGAAAATAAAACTATAAAAAATTTGATGAAAATAGATGTAAAGTAATGAAATTGTCATCAGCTTAAAAGAGCAGGGAATTAACAAAAATATTCTGTAACGACTTGTCAGGGTCCTGGCCATTAGACCCTGGCAAATTGCAGTATGATCCCCCAGCCACCGGACTTACTCCCTATAGGAGAGGGAGTGGGAAGGGAAGAAGCCTCTGCCCTGCCCCCCTGCGCACCGCGGCCACTCTACCGCCGCCACCGAGAAGGAACCACACAGAGGGGGGAGAGTTGGAGGTCAAGTAACTCTGGATTTTATTAAGCTCACACGCCAATATTTAAAGAAGAAATTTTAGGGAGGAGTGGGCATTATGAACACCTGTTATCAGCTCTGAAGTAAACACTTTGCTAGGCCCTTTACAGATGTTAATTGATGATTTATGTTCCCTCCTTTCAAGGCGGGGTATGCTTAGCTCAGCCAAGTGGTGACTTTCAAGTTTCATCCCACTATCTCCTCCACCAGGGAGCCTTTCTGGGTGGAGTGCTGGCACAGGGCCTTAGGGCCCTGTTTGAAGAGAGCCTATTTCTGTCTCTAAGGGCAGGGGATTTGGCCAGGGTCTCAGACTGGCTGCTGAGACCCCAACAACGACTATTTTATTCTGGAAATACAACTGTAGTTAAATAGGATATCTCTCAATATACTCTACCAAATTAATGGTAAAAATCACATACATTTTCATAACTGTAGAAAAGTCATTTAAAAAATTTCAACACTTATTATGATAAAGGCTTACAGAAAGCAAGAATAGGCAGGAAATTCCTTAACTCGATAAAACTTGTCTCTTCAAATCCCAAGACAAATTAATAAGGAATTTTTATATCTTATCTTTAATATTTGGAAAAAGGCTTGGGTTTTTGGTATTGCTCTTATTGTAAAATATATTATGTTGATTCTGGTGTAGGTAGTATGATAAGCTGTGTGGAATAAAAAATATTGTAATTATTATAGGTAGTTTTCTAATTTACTAGGATATCAAGTGATATAAACAAAAAAAAGCTATTAAAAGAAACAACAGGCTTTAGGGCTGGAGCAATAGCACAGTGGATAGAGCATTTGCCTTGCATGAGGCTGACCAGGGTTCGATTCCCAAAATCCCATATGGTCCCCCAGCACCACCAAAAGTAATTCCTGAGTGAGGAGCCAGGAGTAACTCCTGTGCACTGCTAGGTGTGACCCAAAAAGCAAAAAAAAAAAGAAAGAAAGAGAGAAACAACAGGCTTTGACAAGATAGTGGTATTTAAAAAAGTAACCTAAAGTACCCAGTATCACCCTATAATAGCAATAACCAAATATAGCAGAAAACACACAATAAGTTCATTTACAAATTACTACAAATTCAATTGAAATACAGAAGGCCTGAATTAATGGCAAATTATATCAGTACCCTATGTTTAGGAATTCTCCAATTAATCATCATCAAGAATTAAACTTCTTTTGAAACTAAGGATTTTTTTTTCCCCACCGCCCCCTAAACTAGGGATGTTTTAAGACACTATACACAGATGTACAAACAATGAAAATGCCATATCACAACACCAAACAAAATGTCTTTTTAAAATAAAATTCAAAAGTTTTCTGACAACCGTCAAATAATTATAAAACAGATATATATTCTAAGTATCACTTTGAATATAAAATGCAAATTTCTAAAAAATTAGTAAAAGAAAATAACCCATTAGAAATTGTATGAAATTAGTGGCAATTGTAAATGACAACATCAGAATGACAGTAAGCATATTACAACATGGCTAAACCTCATCAATAATAAGCGATGCTAGTTTAAAATACATTAACGAAAGGCAAATATTAAAATACCACTTTAGTTACAGGAACAGCAGTTTTTTAAATATAAAATAAGAAATTTTTATAATCGTAAAATGTAATAACTTTCTGTTGCTTGTTTTGGCCAGATAATTTGACCCTGATTCTTCAGTGGGACTCCAATTTGGAATCAGCTGGGGGATCATTAAAGACACTTAATGCTTTGTTCACAATACAATATTTTGATTTATTGAGTTTGAATTATCAAAATCATATCAGTGAGATAGCCTTGTGTAGTAAAATATAAGGTGTTATGTCTTTTTATAATTTAAAGTAATCAAAGGATGTTTGATTGGATTGTCTAACATAAGTTGATGGACAAATAAGCAATAACATATGGAAGTTGTAGAAAACTATTGGGAAAATCTTTAGCATAGAAAAAAATATTTTGTGAAATATAAAGGTATGTATCAGTGCTAAGTAGATGTTGGACTGTAACTTGATTTGTAACAAAATTCAGATTGTTAGGTTTTTAGTTGAAATTATGACTTTAAACTAACTTCTATAGGGGTCTGAGAGATGGTATAGTGGGTAGTACACTTCCCTTACATAAGGTAAGTCAGAATTCGATCCCAGTTACTCCATATAGTCCCTAAGCCCTGTCAGGTGTGGCCCCTGAGTACAAACCCAGAGGTAAGCTCTGTGCACCAGTAGATGTGGCTCCAAAAAACAAAATAAATAAATAAATAATTTGAATCTATTAATTACATAAAACAATCATCATAAATATAATACCTGAAAGTTGGCAAAAGCTCAATTGTATGTTATTTTCCACTTCATTTTTTAATTATTTAAAATAATTCCTGCCTTAACCCTTTCTCCTGGTTACAAAGCAAAAAATAACAAAAGTGAAAACAAAATTTTTGGAAGGTGAACATGTGCTGTCAACTCTTGTTCCCATGTAGTCTTTTTGGTCTATCTATTAAGGATTATGATGGAAAGTAAAATATTACACCACTCAGTGCACATTTAACAAAATAATTTACATCTTAGAGAGAACAGGAATTTTTCTTCATTATTTTTAGACTTCACAAGTTCCTGCTTCAGAGACCAAGTACTTTGGTGATTCAGCTGCTTTGGACATTGGCCCTTACCTAGAAAAGGACCTAATGTGTGACAATATGTGGTTATAAAAGCCCCACACTTACGATGCTTCAATTGGCAAGAATGAAGTCTTCAAACCAAATAATCCTATGTATCATTCAAGTAATCCCCCATCTCTTACTTTCCCTTTCTTCAATATAAATAATTTAAAGAAATTGTATATAATGCCATTGAACATAAATTATCTTTAAATTCTGGTAAAATAAAATTGAGGGGAGGTTGATGAGGAGGAGAGTTGATGAAATAATTTGCATTCACTGTGCATTTGAATAGGCCTTTTGTAAAATACCCCTTGTGAATTTTCTTATTGTAATCTCTAAGTTGCTCCCTTTATTATTGCTATAATTTTCTTTTTATACAAGGAGAAAAAAATTAAACTTAGGCAAATTTGCCTAAGCTGATTTGCCTGAAGTCACATAGTTTGTTTGAGAGCTAGAACTTGAACCCAAGGCATCCAAATTTGCATGGGTACTTTAGGCTCTGGAAACTTATTCAGTACTGATATGAGAAACTTCATAAAATCTCCAAGTGACATAGAAATGAATAAAACCTTGCATCTATCAAAGCAGTTCAATTTCCTGTGAAAATACATTATAAAGAAGTTTTTATTTAATTTCATAAAATATTTGGAAGTAATGCAAGTCTGAAATCAAATGCCTGACTGACTTCATAGATTTATAATACCTTAGTTCAAAGTTGGTAATTTACTACATATAAACTACATAAAATTTATCTGTGCACATTTTTAAGAATGGAGCACCATACATAAAATATCCAGGAGTCATATCTTTAACAAAGTTAAGCAATAAACTCTTCTTGTACTGTTTTAACATACTCATTAGTTGCTACCAAATGGCACTGCTAAATTCAAGACATCTTATTAAATTTAGACCTGACAAGATATCCTTTTAGGAATATATAACAGCTAGTTCAATTATGCTAAGTACTTTAGAGTAATAAAATATAATTTATTTAAAACCATTTAATAGTTCAGATATTTCTCAAAATCAAACGAAACTTCTATTCAGTAATTTCAGATTAATGAGATTTTATTATGTCTATTTGAGTCAATGCCTATAATTTCTATTACTTTTGAAGTGATGCTGGAGTTTGTTAAGATGTGGTAGAAGTAGAGTGCAATAAATGTTCATATTCCTTTAAGCAAGCATTTGCTTTTATAAGTCAAAGGTAATGTTATAGTATTTGTTCATTTTTCAGCTTTACATGCATGTTAGTTTTAAGTGCAAGCACCTGAGACTAAAACTATCAACTATTCTTAAAACTTTGAATTATAGTGGAGATTCTAACTTTGAATCATGTTGTTTTCCCTCCCATTCAAAAGAACCTGCTTTATAGATAAGTCATAACTTGCTACAGCGCTCAAACAAAATTACTAATGTCATTTTCAATGATGTTCTTATTATGTTATACCCTTGACACCAAAAGCAATAGTTAGGGCGAAAGCACAGCATAGGTGCTTGTTCTCAGCCTGATCAAACAAGCTTAATTATGACCTCCAGATAAAGGTACTGCCATTAAGCCATTGAATTATCACAGATAAGGCTGAGTCTCTGTTACTGTATGATGATAAATCACAGCTAACAACAGCAAAGAAGTCAGAGCTCATACAGCTAATCCTTCCGAGGTTTTGGATGGGCTGGTTCTCCTACTGTTTTGCATCTATTTATATTGCACTCAGAACCCCCAAATGGCCTCTGCTTATCTCCAGCTTTAGATAATTTATGCTTTTTGGTGTGTCACCTCTCTGGTTGAAGCTGTTATCAGGCATGAGGAGGTTTAGGAAATCGGATCTACCGAAATGCTAATCCTCCTGCCAATTACTACACATAAACAAGTTTTCTTCACTGAT
Source organism: Sorex araneus (assembly GCF_027595985.1). Taxonomy (NCBI): domain Eukaryota; kingdom Metazoa; phylum Chordata; class Mammalia; order Eulipotyphla; family Soricidae; genus Sorex; species Sorex araneus. Next base: position 119,884,385 of record NC_073305.1, on the reverse strand, counting down.
TTGCTTTTGTTTATTTGATACTGCAAATGTGGATTTTATGATTACAGTTTAGGACAATTGTTTAGCTCCAAAACAAAATAAGCATTAAATTTGACTAGCTTCCTCTTTTTATGAGAGCGGTTGGGCAATTTACACTGATTCAAATGGCCAGATGGTTTCCTCTCGGTCTGTCACTGACTAAATAGATGTGTAAATATTTGTATTTTCATAGAGGTCTGGTCTTAGAAAAGAATTTGTTGAAACCCCTCTCAATGGTGGGCTTCTACTCCATTTTGTAGTCATTATAATTTAGAGTCTTCGATGTGAAGTGTCTTCTCTCTGAAACTATTTCACACAGAAATATGATGCCTATCGTGAAAATTCATTAAGATGAATTTTTTCACCTCTTACTGCTGTCCAAGTTTTATGAAATCTTATCTCTGAGAATTTTATGAGGTTGTTTGACTAGTAGTTAAATGTATTACTTTCGGTGATATGAAACATTCCTAAATGAATAACTACCAAGGCCATAAAATTCTCGTGTGCTTATTAGCATAGTATAATGAAAATTTGAAATGCAAGGTTAGACTGTACTTTCAAACAGGAGGATTAAGCTTATACATAGTTACAGCTTTGCTTTCCTATTTTTTTTTAACAAAACCTCTAAGGTTTTAAGATTTTGAAAGAATGCATCACCTAATTGTCATGATTGATCACCAATTATTCAAGTCTTCTGAGTTGACTATTGATGCCAGTTATTGAGATGGTAATCTTAGGAATGATAAGGGAAGCTAAAGAATTAGTTCAACCTTGAGATTCCATTACACTAAATGTCACCTAATAGAACATTTGATATTTTTAAATCCTACTTAAAGACTTTTTTCTGAAGCTCTATCTGATGGTAGAAATGATGGAAAAGAAAAATATGTGACTTTATAACTTCTGCAATTCTTTTTACTTGGTATATTTTGTAGTTATATAATTTTATAGTTATATCGTTATAAATATATAGTTTGGAGCACTTGTGTAAGTATCTCCTCAAATGAATCTTTGGTTCTTCTATAGGATGTAAAATAAGTGTCTGTATTTTAACTTAAAAATTAGATGCTTGGATTCTGTTATATAGGAAAGCTAACTTCCAAAAAGACTTTTTAATGCGAGGTATTCTAAATGTGAATTTAGAAAACTTTCTTAGGTTTTATTCCAAGGTATTACCATTTATAAAATCACAAGTAATAGATTCATGTGGTTCCAGGAATTACTTAAAAATCACACTTTGGGTGGAATTTAGTTTATTGATATATACCTTGAAATAAATCTGTTACTAGCCAAATTGCACATTTTATCATAACTTCTGAGTTCTTTGTTTGTTAGTAGGCACATTCCTTTTGAATTTTTTTTTAATTTTGGTTTTATTTTATTTGTCTTTCATAGAAACATGATTTTGGACATCAATCTTAAATTTCTCTGGAACCAGCAGACATTACTACAAACTTTCATTTGTAATTTACTGATATCCAGGTCTAAGGCAGAGCAGTTCCTTGTTCTTTATGAAATTACATTACAGTAATTAAGCTGAGTTGCCAAAATGAATTATTTTCTATGTCAGGAACAAAGTTTTTAAGTTGAAAAACAAAAGGCCTATAATACTTTGTGTCACAAGCATGTCATGTCAAACCAGAGTTCTGTTACTGTGATTTGTTAGCTTATGGTAATGGTAATATCCGTTGCCTTCTCTGCCTGAGTTGTACAAAAGTTTGAAAGTAAATAGCATTAAGGAGTGTTTGGCTGATTATTCATCTCAATCTCTTTAACACTAACATTACAAAGCACTTCATAAACTCACATGATTTGGAGTCCTGCTAGATATACTCTTTCTCTGACTATAAATCAAAACAAAACAAAAGATGCATAGGAAACAAATGTAGACAGGATAATCTGACTTCTTGCTGATGGTAATGATTATTTGTTTTCAAGAAAGAATGGATAGCAAATAAGATAAAATGAGTTAAGCCATAATGTTCCATTTTTTTACAATTCGGAGGGTAACCTTACTGCTTTAACTCATCTGTTTGTTTTTTTTAAGAGATTACTTTCCTGTGCCCCTTTGATCTCCAACACTATCTACCCTGTGTCTCTTCACTTTTCTCTAAAAGAAGTCAAATTTCTTTGGAATAAGCTTTCTTCCTCAGAAAGAAGCTCTCTATCCCAAGTACACATTTCTTCTTATCTAAAACTTTCTTTTCACTCTCTAATAACATTCCCTCTGTCCTTCTGAGCTTTTTAATTGCCTTGCTTGATTAAGATTTCACACATAGGACTCACAGTAATGATACCTCAGAATAGTGTTACTAAGAAATTTTTCCTCTCTGTGATAGGTAGTAAGCCTTTAAGTAAATGAAAGATAACTCTGACCTGAATAAAATAAGCATTTAACATATTAGGTTTTGAAACTATTTTTGAGAAAACTTTATGGTTTTATGATTATTTTTATGGCTTAAGATAGCAATGGTTTTGAAACTATGATTGGTAGAATTATGTGAAAGAGACTGAAAGAGAATAAAAAGATACTGGTAAGGTAGGAGGAAATATTGTATAGTACAGGAAGAACAAGATTTGCACATTCTATTTTGCATGAAATGATGAGTAAATCAGACAGGTATTAACCATGATATGAGACACAGAATCTTTCATTTGAAATTTTTTTCTACCTCAAGTTTAAATGAAAGAACAAAGGTGATTTTCTTTTGAAGTAAATATATTTTATTTAGGTTTTTTGAGGGAAGGAGGAAGAGATAAGTGAGGGAGAGAAGAGTAAGAGTAACGCACTCAAGAGAGAACGTGGGCTTCTCCAAGGGTGGAGAGATCTCTACACACATCCTAGCACTAGACACAAAAGCCTGAAAGTACACATCTCAAGAAGGGAGATGCGGGCGACACATGTGCTTGGGCACCGCATGTGTTCGGCCACATGGGCGCAAGCAGCACATGGGCTCAGGCAGCATATGCGCCAAAGTTGATTTATTAATCTCTCACATTTTCAAATTCTTAGCATATTTTTATCTCAACTACATAATTTAAAATTTGATTGTTTCTTTTCTGTTTGATTGCTTTTTATTTTGGGGTCACAAGTCACACCCAACTGTACTCAGGGCTTACTTCTGTGTCTGTGTTCAAGGATAATCCTGGGTATGTTCAGGGTATACCACCGGGGTACAGGAATTCAAACCCAGGTCAGCTGCACTGAAACAAGCACCTTAAAATTTGCACTATCTCTCGGCCTGGACTATAAGTTATTTTGTCCTATTCCTCAATTACTTCATATACATGCGTTTTTTCTTTTGAATAGATTTAAATCTCCTTTGCAACAGGATGCATTTTCTTGTTCGCTTGTATAATTTTATTTACTTATTTTGTATATTTGATTGTACTGAGGATAGTGCCTATATGTCTTAAAAATAGGCTATTAGTATAGAATCATAGAAGTCATAGTAAAGAGGGGTGAAACGTTGTTCAAAGGTGCTTTCAGTAAAACACTGATGGGCTTAACTTAAGAATTTCACCTGTCTGTGTGGAAATATTTATTATAAGGAGTAAGGCATTTGCCTTACGTTCAGTTAATGTCTCCTATGGTCTCTTAAGCATTGCCAAGAATGATCCCTGAGCAAAGAACCAGGAGTAAGCGGTAGCATTTCTAGGTATGCCTCTTCCACCAAATCATGCCTGTTACAAGAGATTTTGACAGAAATGACAATAAAATAATTTTGAACTTTTTTCTGATTGGTCAAGTGACTATGCAATTAAACAGTTTTATACTCTGTAGAATGTTTAAGCTATATAATTTTCTTCTTAGTCTGCATAGCTTAGACAGCCACTATAAGTTCTGATATAATATAAAAATTATGCATAGACGTTTCCTTAATATTTCTCCATAAGAACATTCAGCAACTCAAAATAGAACTGTTTCCTATTATGCAAAAATCTGTAGTTATTAGACCACAGACTTTTAAAACTATATTTAGAACTAGAGAATTACAAGGAAAAAATTGGTATAGTCCACAGAGAGTGATGCTTTTTGTCATAACTGTTTGTACCCAGTTCTATAGAGTTTCAATAATCAGAAAGTCAAACAAAACCAAATGACCACATGCTGTGGTTTGAGTTAAGCAAACAACTCAGGAAAACATGAAAATCACCAGATATCTATGTAAACTTGCAGTTTATTCCCTGGTTTGTGCCCATGTATTCATGTGAAGTATTGACTTTGCTTTATGAAAGCTTGCTGAGAAAAAAATAAATAAAGCAAAACAACTGGATTTAGGATTTATTAATATTTTTTCCAGAGGAAAGAAGTCCAAACCCTTTATAAATTCTGTCAACCTCTCTAAATCTGTGAAAAATATTAGAATACTCTAGAGCAAAGGTAAATATACTTGTGTTTGGTTCTTCTTTTTTTCATCAGGGAAGTCTCAAAGGCAAAGATGTTTCTTTATATCTCACATTAGTGGTTGGTACATTGGCATGGAGTCAGGGCAGTTTCTCTGGAGATTCTTATTCTCTTTTCCCAATTGCTCCCAAATTTATTTTCAGGAAGAGTCAAGTCATAGAGCAACCTTGAATGTTGGAAAGGACAAAAGCAGAGGAAGCAAACAGAGAATTCTGATATTCTCATTATGCAAAGAAATGGAGGCCCCGAGTCTGTAAGAAGCTGAAATATATTCACATAAGTAACCAATTAGTAGCTATATGGAAGTAGGTCTCCTTTGCTGAGCTCCTCCTTATACACTTTCTCTCCTAAATCAAATTGTCTTTCTGCTAAGTTCTGTGTGAGGGTGAGGAGAGGTCACTGGGTTCAGAGAATCTTTTAGGCTTTTAAACTCTTGGCTCTCAGAAACCTGAACTTTGCCTGTTTTTTTTCACTGATGAGGGCAAATTTCTAGCCAATGGTCAAGACCCAGGATTTATTATAACATAAAGAAAACTTGGACCAAAGCCTACGAAGGTGAGTATGGAATATTGGCAACTGATCAAGTGACTACAGATTGCTTTGGAAAGTAAACTGAAACATACTTATTTCTAATGGAACCAGAAATAGACGATGGCACTTTGTTTAAGGAGCTCTAGAGGAGACCTGTGGGGCTGGAGTGATAGCACAGCAGGTAGGACGTTTGCCTTGCAGCAGGCAACCCAGGTTGGATTCCTTCATCCCTCTTGGAGACCCTGGCAAGCTACTGAGAGTATCCCACTCACATCGCAGAGCCTGGCAAGCTACCTGTGGCATATTTGATATGCCAAAAACAGTCACAACAAGTCTCACAATGGAGACATTACTGGTGCCCGCTCAAGCAAATCGATGAACAATGAAACGCCAGTGCTACAGTGCTGCAGAAGAGACCTGTGTGTTGTTTATGACTGGGGTAAACAGGTGTTTAGAACTGTTTTTAAGGTAACCAAGGAAAAGAATTGCCCAGATGGGAGTGAGATCTTTGCAATGAAGTCCTGACTGAAACAGTGTGTTCCACATCCTTATATATTCCAAAAGCTCCTGACAGTGAACTGAAAAGACAAAATTATGTTGAGGTAGAGAACAAGGAAAAGGTGTTAAAAATCAAATTGACAAGGTTTCATGATAGTTTAAAGTGTATAGTAAGATCTGCACAGCATGCCTACTTTAAGAACCAGAATATTATAACAAATATTCATTTTCCCTTCTGTTATCTGAGTGAGGGATAGCTGACCAAGTCATCAATATTTCAAACCTTCAGTATTTTAAGTATTGAAGTCTTTAAGTCTAAAAGGCAACTGTAAGCCAAAAGCTTGCAATTAGTTATCTTTGTGCCATTACTAAATGATGTTGCTGCATGCTTCCTTTTGATCTAAAAAACTAAAGAGGAGAATGTGCAAAACGGAGCTGCCTCTCCTAGCTTTCTGTGAGAACTCAGGCAGCAAATACAGGGTTCCTGCTGTGCAGAGTTGTAGCTGTGTGCCTGCAAGCACTTGTTAGAATGTAACCTGATAAATCCACAGACAGGAGAAAGAATCACCAGTGCTGATAACATCCTGTTACTCTGGTTTTAAATTTGAAAGAGATTTTGGTTAACTAACAATATGGGAGTTGTACAAACAAATCTTGAAAGAAGATTTAAAAAAAAGGAAGTTTCCTTTTGAACACCTACGTAACAAAATTTTTAGACATAGAAATTAAATGGAGGTTCTACATCAATCCACAGAAAGCATCCTAGCTCACTGTTTATTCATTAGTTTATCAATTCAGTCAGTCATCTGTTTGCTATCTAGTTGATGTTTTACACATTACCTCCTTCTTTTTAACTTAAAAACATTTTTGAATTGAATCACCATGAGATACATATTTACAAAGTTTTCATAATTGGTTTCAATCAAATAATGTTAATTTCCCACCATCAATGGACCCCAGTTTCCCTCCCATTATGCTCTCGAGGCTGCCTCTAAGACAGACAACTCTGTCTCTGTCTCTCTGTCTCCGCCTCTGTCTCTGCCTCTGTCTCTGTTTCTGTCTCTGCCTCTCTCCCCTTCCTTTCTGGGCATTATAGTTTACAATAAAAATACTAAAAAGCTATCATATTTTTCCTCCTATTTGTACTCAGTTCTTCTCCAGAGTGATTATTTCCGACTATCACTGTCATAGTGGTTCCTTCTCTATCTCCCCTCTCCTACTTGTGGCAAGTTTCCAATTGTAGAACAGTCCTCCCAGCCTTTATTTTTTTCTTTTCTTACTGTCATTGGTTATTAGTCTCATACTACGTACATTACCTCTCAGACTGCAACAAGATCTGATTGGAGTATAACTTTAGTATTAAAATAAACTCGATGATACAACTTCATGTTTTCTGTTCCTGACCTCCACCTCCCAACCTCAAAGAAAAAGATTTGTAAAATAATGGCAATAGATATTCTTTTTCTTATCAGGAACCATGTTCCTCCACCTCCTTAAAAGGAATCCCTAATCATTGTTTTAGGATGTGTCACTGGAAGTGACAAAGAGAGGAAGAAGGAAAAGTATTGGTAACGGATCCTGACAACATATTTGATGTTTGGTAACTAATAGCTTTAGAGGCTCACCTCTACCTCTTACTTTCTGGTACATTTCTGGGAAAATCTATAAGAAGGTTACTATCTTCTTGTATAAATATTATACTGCTACAAAACTCAAATTACCAAAAGTCCCTGCTGGTATGCTGAGCCAGTAAGCTCATTAGACCTAACTAATTCACAAACTGATTTTTCTCCCATGCGTTGTTATATCATTTAAAATTTGCTTGGAAGCCACCTGTTCTCCTGAGAAGACTTCATTTTATAAGTTCAAAGCTTTCTCACATGACTTGGTGCATGCATGGTGACATCCATTTCAATATCTGAAGAAAATTTGGAGTAAGAAGTTGATTTTTTTCCTCTTTGGCTTATCTACATGATAGTATCACCAACATTTGGAGGCATCCCACCTGGCAAGCTACCCGAGGCGTATTCGATATGCCAAAAACAGTAACAAGTCTCACAATGGAGACATTACTGGTGCCCACTCGAGCAAATCAATGAACAACAGGATAACAGTGCTACAATAGTGCTACAGTGCTTATTCTAAATTTAGATTACCACAACATATCTACCATGAAAATATAACTATCCTTGTACTACTACCCACTGGACCCCATGTGCTATGGTATTAGGCAATGTGAACATGCTGGTTCCAAAGAGGGTTTATGATTATTATTTTTATGTGACATGATCAATTTCTTTCCTTATGGCTAGTACTATAATTTTTACTAAATCTTCCATGATTTGCAGCTGTGAAAATGTAGGTAAAACAGAAAACAAGAGGGGACTTTGGTATCTCCTGTTAGGGCTAATAGCCTACCATTGATACATGACCCCTCCCCCCCAAAAAAAAATCTTTCGAACTTTATCTTCTAGAAATTTTGTTTTTCAACTCTTTTTCTGAACATAGACCCGTCCCAATCTTGAGATATCTTAAGACTGTGCTGTGCCTCAGCCCCATTTACTTGATTTTTTACCTTAGTTTCCCTTAGAATATTTGGGTACCCACAGAATGCCATATGATCCCCCAGTTAAAAGAAAAAAACAAGGTGCCCTAGAGACTCAATAAGTTCCAGCAACCAAAACTGAATGCAGTGAAATAATTGAGGTAGTGATTGCCTGTATATAGGGAGATAGAAGCTAGAGAAGTGGATCAAGTTGACTTTCAGAATTCAAGTGTAGAGAGAGTAGGCAAAGGAAAAAATTGAATTTTAGAAGTAAAAGTGGAAAAGAAGAAAGAGTACATTAAAATACCCAAATTAATACTTACTGTGTTGAAACCCTCAAGTATAGGGTGAGCATGATACTGTAGTACTGTATCACTTTATCACTATATCACTGTCATCCCATGTTCATCAATTTGCTTGAGTGGGTGCCAATAATGTCTCCATTCATCCCTGTCACATGCTAGTGTAGCCTGATGACGTATTTGGGGCAGGGTCAGGCAGTGTAACTGCGGCTGCCTCCAAGGTTTCTCTGTGCCCGGCCAATGCCATTCTATCTGAATCTTGCAAAACTGTAGTGCTTCAAAACATGTGGCTCTGATCTCTGTCCCTAAATGACTTTAATTAAGAAATTATCTTTCATTTGGACTTCCTTATTAATATTCAGGTTATTATGTCTATGACATTATCCTTCAGATAACTATATTTCAGTACAATTTTAAAGAAATATTCTTTAAAACAAAGAGCACACAGAAGAGCAAGAAAAATGTATCTAATAAAATGAATGCTGAGAGGTCAAGGTTTTATACACATTGGCATCGGATCAATATTTTAAAAATTGGTGAATAATGAGTTAGAAATGAAAATAGTGTAAAGAACTCTATCTGCAGTGGTTGGCATAAAACTCCAGTCATTGTTCAAAAAGTTATTCATAGTCATATTAATGTGGCAATACTGAAGATAATGATTACTCTCCTCTTGTCAAATACTTAGGCTCACTGTCACCAAAATTACTATCCTCAATGGGCATACAGAACTTGTTCTCTCATTTTATATTGCAAATACTAATATAATAATTATAATAATAATACTAATACTTATTTCATAAAATTATTTATAATAGAATATAAATTTCAAAATAAGATGACAAATATTGGTACCTTTAGCATACTATTTATTATAGTATATAACCAGTTATAATTGAAAATTATAACTTTATAATGTAGGTAAGTTTAATACTATTTTATCCAAAATTTACTACTATTTTTACAATAACATATTTATTTAATTCAATTTGACTTTGACGTATAAAGACACATTTAAATAAATAAAAGAAAAATATTTTTCAAAAAGAATACTTCAAAATACAATAGAATATCCTATCATTTGTGACAATATAAATGGATCTGGAGGACATTTTACAAGTTAAAAAAATTCAAAGTGATGGGGCTGGAGCGATAGCATAGCGGGTAGGGTGTTTGCCTTGCACGCGGCCAACCCAGGTTCTAATCCCAGCATGCCATATGGTCCCCTGAGCACCTCCAGGAGTAATTCCTGAGTGCAAAGCTAGGAGTAAATCCTGTGCATCTCCGGGTGTGACCCAAGAAGCAAAAAGAAAAAAAAAAATTCAAAGTGAGAAAGGTAAGTACCATATGATCTCAATAAATCTGGAGTTCGAAAAATGAACTCAAAGATAAAGATAATAGAATGGTGGTTATCAAGATTTGATGTTGATATAATGGATGGAATTCTAGCTGTAAGATGATGATTATTGTTAACAACATTGACTGTGTATCTATAGCTCTGAGAGCAGGGGACTGTACTACCTATAAAAGTACAGCAGGCAACTTGTCTGCCATGGGGGCAGGGGGATGGTGGGAAAGGGGGGGATACCGGGGATATTGGTGGTGGGAATTTGCACTGGTGGAGGAATAGGTGCTTGATCATTGTGTGATTGTAACCCAAAAATGAAAGCTATCTCACGGTGATCCAGTGAAATTTAAAAAAAAAAAGTACAGCAGGTGGTGTGCTTGCCTTGCATGGTGCCAACCAGGGTTCTAATTCTCTGTACCCCAAGCATTTGCTGGATGTGATCCCTGAACACAGAGCCAGGAACCAGATCTGAGCATCACCCGGTGTGCCCACCCTGAAAAAATAAAGGCCCAAGAGTAGATCTTAAATGTGCTCATGCACGAAAGTTCTCATATGAATGAAGACAGTATTAACTAAGCTTGTTGCATTTTTATAATGTTTATGTATATCAAAGCATCACTTAATTTCATACAAAACACAAGTTAATCTTATGAAATTTTAATGCCAATTATATTATGACAAAGTTAAGATATTTAGAGATATATACACATAGAATTAATGCTTCAAAACTCAAGCATCAAGGCCTTGGGTAACTGAAAAATGAAACTAATAAGAACTTGTGTTTAGTATAATAAAAATTTGGTTATCTACAATCCTCAAATATTCACTGCTGTATAATTTACTTGTTGTTTTGAATTGTCACTTCCTAAAACAAATAGCCCAATTTCCTAGTCCTAATATTTCATACTACAGTAGCATTTATGTTTATATTGAGAAATGGTTATTTACCAGTTAAGTATAGGCATGACATATTCATCTTCTGTGAAATAGTATAATATTACTTCTGATATTTATTCATTTTTACAAAATTATTGGTGAAAACTAAGTGTATACCTATGAATGTTTGTGTGATGAAAAAATGGAAAAGGAAGGAAACTTATATTTGCCTGAGTCACATGACTTTGTTATTGTATTATTCCTATTCAAACTGTGGTCTTGGATCTTTTGTCTCCTAATTTCTAAAGAAATGGTTACAAAAATTCAGGACAAGATAGAAACTTCCATCACAATTTGGTATCATTCATGACATATAGACAAAAGATCAGTATAATTGATTTAGGTATAATTTCTATTTAGGTGAATTTCTATCAGTGCAACTTGAAACTTCAAGTGCTTATTTATCTAAGATAGATTTTGAAATACTAAAAAAATGAATATTTAGTGTGAGTAATTGGAGAAGTACTAGTATATACAACATATATACATATATCATATGTATAACATATATACAACATATATACTAGTAAATATATATTAGTATGTACAATATATACAACTATATATTGTAAAATATGTAATAATTTAGGTAAAATTTATTTACCATCTTTTTGTTCCAAATTTTTATTTTTGATTTCCTAATTTAAAGTATACTATGGTTACCATAGTAGAAAGCCATAAAAAATACTACTTTTCTTATAAATACTTTACATATACTTCAGTATCATTATCAGATAATTTATAAAATTAAATATGGATGTTTTCAGTAAACCATCATGGAGATAAAACATAATGTGATAGCAAGCAATTAAACAGCACTTATGATTTGTCAGGTTAAACATAAGGTCATTTAATCTTCACAATAATCTGCAAGTTAAGCACTATGCTATCTCCGAGTTATTTTTGAAGCTGAAGCACAGAAGAGTTAAGTAAATTACCCTAAGTTAAATATTTAAGAGGTGGTATTTGAGTTTTGGCTCAGTAATATATAGAGGCTCTGTACCATCTACTGGTGTTTCTCAAACTTAAGCATGTATGTGAGAATCACCTGCAGAGCTTGTTAAAGAGATACCTTGCCTAGTAAGCCTTGGAACAGCTCAAAAATTTTGCCTTTATAAAAAGCTTTCAGGAGATGTCTGTCAGCCACACACTTTGGAGATAAATCAGTCAAAAAGCATTACAGGAGTCTATGCTATGAAAAGCTGAGTGGTTATGGGTGACTTTCTTTTCTTACCGGTGTTAAAAGCTGATGGGACCATCACACAGTGCTACAAATAAAGTGCATAAAGCCAAATATATTGAAGAATATCTTTGCTGCTCAAACTTATTTTCTCTGAGAAAGACAGCAGATTTGTTGCATAGTGTTTAAGGAAAGTATCAAGTATAGACATTAGCGAACACACAAATGCTAGCTAGTTGACAGAACCTACAAGGCCCACATATTACTATCAAAATAGAATTATCATATCACTATAAACATAGAACTATCATAAATTTGCTGAATTCATGAAAGGAACTTAATTTTCACAATCAAACTTCTACATGTGTGTCACAAATATACCACCAGCAAATCAGTGATGGGCCTTTCTAATGTAAACCTCCTTGATAACAGAGTCTAGTAGAACACTTGGTAAACAACATTGCACAGCATTGCAAACTCTTTAACTGAAAAGATGAGAGATCTTTATTGGTTCATTGTAGCAACTTAATGCATGTTTGCTGAAACTGAAAATATGGAGATGTTTCTGAAGCACAGTAGGATTCAAAGGATTCCAACAACAGAAATGAAAGAAATATGTGATAGCAGTTATGAGAAAAAAGAAGTTTCTAGTCCTGAAGAAGGACAAACACAGGATGATCTCACTTATGTGTGGTCTATAGAAGAACTCCATGAGGGAATGCAATGTTTGAAAAGGGGGATGCCTACATAACCCTTGTTCTGAAAATATAGACTGAGAAGGGCAGAGAAGGAAAGAAATTAAGAGGGAGAGAAGAGATAGATGGAAAGCATCAGGAAACAGGGGTCAAGGGGATTTTATACCACATAAAATATTTTATACCACAAATGTTTTTGTGGTATAAAAGAGTGGCACAGCTAAGTATCCAGACTATAGAGTCAATACACTGAAAATAAGATATTCAATTTCTTATTTTATGGCAGGGGTGATGGGAGGGAAACTGGGAGTCTTGGTGGGGTGGGAAGAAGAAGAAGACACTGATGGTGGAATTGGTACTGAAACACAGTGTGTCAAAAGCCTAAATATGAATAACTGTGTGAATCATGGTCTTTAATAAAATTTGGTTTTTAAACTTGTTATATGTACTATAATTCTACATGAGTCATGTAATTCTACATATTTTGATTTTTATTTATTATTAACATAATAATCAAGGAATATAGAATTTAGTGTGTGTGCACTCATATGTGTATATACATATATGTGGACATACAGATATATATATGTGTGTATATGAATAAAATGCACAAAATTCTGTGAAAACATTTATATTTTTTCTAATGTGCACTATTTTTACTCTCCTTGGAGTTAGACACTGAGAATTATGTATGAATTAGCTCATTAGTGAATATTTAAACACTAATTGAAATATTAACTGTGCCATAAAAATTCTGTGTACCATGTAGTTAAGGTTAATAAATGGCATCACTGATTTGCTCTTGTTTTCCTATGTACTAACTTTATAATAAGACTTGCTCTTAAAAAAGAAAAAGCAATCCTTAAAGGTGACTAATAAGTTAACTTATAATTTATATAACTACTCATTTTGCCCTAGAACTAATAATTTTCACTATGAAGTGCAATTTTGTAATTATTTTCTTGTTTAGTGTTCTATAACAGATTAAATGTTTTTATGCTCTTCTCCAGAAATTGCCCCAGAAATAGATATCCATGGTAAAAGATTTCCTTAAGTAAAATAGTGATATATCTGTGGCTATTTAGATAATAGCCCCATTTCACCCATTCTGAAAAAGAGATGTGAAAATTTATTGCACTATAAGGGCCATTATTAAACAGAAGACCATATAATTTGATTAAATCAGACTGCTTTGCCAAAAAAATTAAAAAAATAACAAAGATGAATCATCAAGTTTCCTGTAGAAGTCACATTAGGATTTAAGCTTTATGACTATACCAAACCAAAGATGTTTGCCTTTTATATGAAGAACCTAGAAAAGTGTTTTGAATATACTATGTTTTTCATGTCCTGATTGAATTAATGAATGCACTTAGGGGAAATTTTTAGTGAAAGTTAAAGCGAATCACCATAAACACAATGGTTGGCCCAATTTGAATAAATTAGCATGCAGTTGTTTATTCAGGTACTTCTCAAATTTTAACGTGATTTGCAAATTATTAGTTACTATACAGCAGACATCCTTTAGGAGGTCTGGGGACAGGCATCAGACTCCATTTCTAAACAAACTCAGGCAAAGACATTGTTGCTGGATTCTGAGCTATTGTTTGAATTAGTTCAGTCACTTCAGCTGGAAATTTACCCCCTTGTCTTACAAAATAATTCCTATAGATGCATATAAAAATTGGCAAAATAAATATTAAACTGAAGATACTGAGTAAATAAAGTACAATGCAATGTAATTGTTCATAGTGTTCTTTGTCAGTTTGCTTGATCAAACTCTGATGTCTTGAAGTGATTATAAAGTCATGGAGAAAATGTGCTCTATTCTTCCAACAAAAGGGTCTTAGTTCTGACTGGGAAATAGATTGAAACTGCTGTCAGTTGAATTAATTGATGGTTCCTGCTAGAACCTGTGAATTTCCTCAGGTGACCTCAGTGAAAAGATCACTCTGTTTTAATAAATATGCTTGGCTTACACATTAGTTATCCTCTCTTCCTTTCCACAATATAAAGAACCTTTTTTTTTTTATGTGTCTTAGTCCTTTATCTCTTTGAATAAGACTTCTCTATTTAAGACGTTTTTAAACAGTGTGGAAAGTTGGCAGGGCTCACGCAAATTTCTTTTGTACAAATGGGAGAAAGTAAATGTTTTGTGTTGGGAGAACTGTAGCTCGTTCCAAACTTAGAGGACAGACAAGAGCTATAAGACACAGTTGTCTTGAATAAAGTAATCATTCTTGGGAAGTAATACACTGAAAAAAGAGTGTTCTCTGAGCTGGCTCTGTGAATTGTTTGATCATCCTAAAATGCAGGATATGAAAACAACACTATAACATCCTGCTGCCTTTAAAGTCTGGGTGGCTTGCCGATACAGAGTTTATTGAACAATACCCTGAGATAATCCTCAAGCTACCTTTTTAATTTTTTTTCAGGGTCAAGCCCATACTAGCAATTACAGTGATGTTTGTTGAAGTCTCTTGAATGGCAGGTAGAAAGACTGCCACTTAACCAAACTGGTTGGTCAGGGTGACTTTATGAATTTCGTTCTTCATTTTAGCTTTAAAGAATTACTTGTGTGAAAAGAAAAGCAAGTTATTGACCTAGCTCAATTAAGCATGAAGTAAATAGTTACTTGCAAATAGACCCATCAAGTATTTTCACAGAATTAAATAAAATCCATTTAAATGTAATTCAATGCAATCTCAGGATTCCCACCATATTGACAGACCCAGATGTGGGGAAAGAATATGATTGGTATTCTTCTTTTGATGATATTAACTCAGATGAAAATCAATGGGAACTTAGCACATGTGATTCGTATTTTACATTTGGAATTAGAAAAAAATTCTTGAAGTCTTCTTAGTTTCTCCTTTCACTCTAGATGATTTGTGAATCAAACTCTCCCTGACCGATTTCTTGTGAAAATATAAAAAAAAAATTGAATTTTCCTTTTTCAACCTGAAATTAGCATTCTAAAAGATCCACTTTTGTTTAGTTTTGGTGTCACACCTAGAGGTGTTAAGGATTTAGAGCTATGCTGAGTATATGCAGTGCCTGGGATTTAACCAGGGTCACACATATGCAAGGCAATGGTCTTTGTGTGTGTGTGTGTGTGTGTGTGTGTGTGTGTGTTCAAGGGAGAACATGAGGTTGAAGAGCAAGCCCAAATGTTTGGGTTTTTTTTTAATTTTTATTTTTTTTAATTAGTGAGTCACTGCGAGGGTACAATTACAGATATACACATTTTTGTGCTTGTGTTTCCCTCATACAGTGTTTGTGAGCCCATCCCTCCACCAGTGTCCATTCTCCACCACCAATGAACCCAGTATCCCTCCCACACCTCAATCCCACCCACCCCCACACCCGCATCTGTGGCAGGGCATTCCATTTTGTTCTCTCTCTCCTTTTGGGTGTTATGGTTTGCAACAGGGGTATTGAGTGGCCATCGTCGCTATACCCTATCGTCTCTATACTCTAGAGACTTCAGTCTCTAGACCACTTTCAGCATATATCTCCCTTCCCGTGCAGGCTCTCCAATCACATTTTACTTTACCCTTCTCTATCTGGGCTATGGTCTTACCTGACATTTTATCTCGGGTAAGGCATTTGCTTTGCACATGGTTGACTCGAGTTCGATTCCTCCATCCCTCTTGGAGAGCCCAGCAAGCTACCAAGAGTATCCCACCGGCACAGCAGAGCCAGGCAAGCTACCAATGGCATATTCGATATGCCAAAAACAGTAACAAGTCTCACAATGGTGACGTTACTGGTGCCCACTCAAGCTGCAGTGCAGTGCCCCCAAATAACAATTTAAATATGACCTTAACTATGAAAAATGAATGTTTGAATATATTTAAGTGTAAGTTACAACATATATTTTGACATTAAATAATTGTAGAAATACAAAATATGCTTTATAACTATTATAACAGATTATAATTTGATTGAATACTTTTATTATAATAATAATAGAATAATCATCATCCATTATTAAAGTAAACATTTGTTCCAGTTGTTATCTGTTCTTTATGTGCCTTATTGATACTAAAGATATAAAATTCTCTTGAAATTAAAAAAAAGATACTATTGCTCTTGGAAAGCAAACTTCAACTAGTATTTATGTATGATTTCTATTTCAAAGGAAAGGGAAATAAGTATTTTCATAGAACATTGTCTATGTTATATGAATAGATGTATTAATCAGAACTGAGAGATTATTCTGTAATAATCTACAGTTTTCAAATCCTAGTGACTTGAGCTAGAGAGAAAGCAGAGGAGGACTTCTGCCTTGTCTAAGATTTACCTCATTTGAGCAGGTAAAGCCCATGAGCACCCTTGGATGTAGCACACCCCTCACACCTGAAAAAAAGTTCCAGTGACTTAAAATCACATGAATTTGTGACTCACTATTGTGGGTTAATTACGGGTGTAGCCAACTACCCCACTCACTAATCCTGAACTCCTTAATCCTCTATTCTGCTACCTGAATAAACTGACTGTTGTTTGATCCACCTGGAGAAATAGAGAAACTGGAGAATTTTACAGGGACTTTTCATATGGTCTTTACATGGACAGAACATATAAAGTTTCCACTCATATTTCAAGAACATAATTACTTAACTGTAATTGCCAGGAGATTAAGATATTGGAGCATCTATTAGATATTTGGCATCCTTTATTTGTGAAATAGGAACATGTTAAAAGCTATTATGATAGGATAATAAGAACTTACTTTTCTCATAGATCATTCTGGGGAAAAGAAGACAATTAGAAAGTGATGGTCCTTTTTTATTTTATTCAAATATAAATTACTTGTTTTCAATAATACTGATATATGGACCTAATATATTATAAATCTTGTACATTCTTAGAATTATTCCTGATTATTCCTAATTATTCCTAATTATTATTAGAATGATCCTCTTTGGCTACTTTTTCCTTTTAGCTCCATTTTTATAGAAATAATTTAATAATTAATTCAGTATCTAGTATAGTATTTACTCTACTTCACTCTCACTTGGTTTTTTTTTGCGATTTTTATACATTTTATTTTCATAAAGTAGTTCACAATAGTTCATTACAGATAATATTCAAACACCTACACAACCAGCAAGCATCTTCCCACCAGCACACTTATATTTTTTTACTTTCTTCTATTATTAACATTATATTAATGTTAACAATAATCCTATTTATTCTTTTCCAAAAGTGAAATGTTCTAACCTTTCTCTCGATAGATTGATGCTTTTTCAATATCAAATTTTCTACAAAGGCCTTAATAGCTGGGTGGTGAACTAGTCTAACTCTTCCCTAAATCTCAATGGGCTTTCATCAGAGAGACTGATATGCAACTATGGGAAAACATTTTTAGTAATAAAAGCCTTAGATATATTTTTCAGAAATCATTATAATAATTAATGTAATTGGGAAAACTCAGACTCAAAAATAGTGTGAGTTAGATAAAACCCTAGGAAACCACAGGCTTTTTTTTCAATTTTCACAGAAGGTAGAAAATGCTGTTTGGTGAATTTGCTTAGGAAATAGCTTCAGGGAAATTCCAATTTGTGTTTGGTTATCTGATTTGGGAGTGTTTGACCTTATCTGGGTTTTTATGCTTCCCTAGCTCACTTTCAAGTTATAGAATTTTTTAATCATTTAGATACATATTAGGATCTATTCATATCTAAATAGTGTCATATGAATGTAATTCTAGCAAGTGCTACAAAATCATACTCAAATATTAGACAATCGACTCACCCAAGATCTTGAAAAGTATACTGAGCTAGGCAAGATTCAGGAGAAACTGAATGTAAAGAATCACGGAGGAAATGTTTTAACACAGTATTCTTCAAACGATTATTTGTGTTAACAAAAGAAGCATTAAGTTCTGCTAACAATAGTAGGAAGTGTAGGATTTATCAAAAAAGCAAGTCAAGGCCTAAAAGTGCTAGTGAAAATGCAGGCTGGAACCTGCTTCATAATGCTAATACGGCTTAAAGTCTGGCTGTGTTTTCCTGACCAAAGGACAATATTATCAGGGAAAATTCCCCACTAAGATATATATTAGTGGCAGAATACAGAATTCATGAAGCTAATCTACAATGAAACTACTACCTCAGTCACTACACTATTTAGCTGACAATTTTTTCTAAGTGATATTTTCTTAATAAGGAAGTAGTACAGTGTGTTATTTTATGTTAAGATCTAACTCTTGTCTGAGATGGACAAGACAACTTTGCCAGCACATAATTGCACATAATATCACCTAGGGTATAACACTTTTGGTATTGTCAAAAAACTATCTGCAGTGATCCAAGTGACTCCATCAGCATCTTTATCCTAGGATTGTACCCATTTTTGAGCTACCTATGCCACCCAGATTATTTTCTGATTATTGGTCTTCTGGATATTTGATTGTTAAGCTCTTTAACCTCAGATACATGACAAATTTTAAGATTTTAAATCAATAGACTGTTAATACACAGTGTTACAGTGGTTAATCCAAGACAAGCAAGGAAAATATTGTTACTGATGTTTCAGATATAGAAAGAGGAAGAAATGTTTAACATAATCTGAAAAGGAAATATGATTAATGACAAATCGACATATAGTCTTACCATAGAATACCTTCATTTTATTTTTTCAAAAGATAGAGATTTGTTAGAAGCATCTTAGTGATTTTTTTTAATAGAAGTTTTTCTTTACAAAAAATTCCCACTGTCAGCATTGATCAAGACTTCAGAGTATTACCTTACTTACTGAAAGAGATTTTTTGAAACCAACTTACTCAAATTTTTAAATAAATTTTTAATTGATAATGCTAATATTACCTAATTTAAATATACACATATGCACCCTCATCCCTCCACACACCATGAAATACTAGTCAGCTAAAAAATCTACTGTTTGCAACAATATGGTGGACCTAGAAACCATTATGTTTAGTGAAACAACCTTTAGAAAAATACTGTATGAGAAGTCTGAGAGACTGTACAGTACATAGAATCCTTGTCTTGCATGCAGCCACATAGGTTCAATCTCCAGCATATCTCACTCCAAATCCCTGCCAGGAATGATCTCTTAGCACAGAGCCAAGAGTTAACCCTGAGCTATGCCAAGCGTAACCCCCAAATAAAATAAGACAAAAACTAAAATGAAAGAAGAGCTCTGTGATGCCAGTCATGTGTGGTATATGTAGAAACAGATTACTAAAAATCTTCCCAAATTGACTTTGAGTCTATTATACTAAATACTG
Source organism: Sorex araneus (assembly GCF_027595985.1). Taxonomy (NCBI): domain Eukaryota; kingdom Metazoa; phylum Chordata; class Mammalia; order Eulipotyphla; family Soricidae; genus Sorex; species Sorex araneus. The sequence continues at coordinate 119,864,666 of NC_073305.1, read as the reverse complement.
GTCACTGGAAGGGAAGGGAAGTAAGATTTTGTGTGAATTGGCACAAAAAAAATCTATCCTTCAGTGGTGAAGGCTAGATCCAGACTTCTAGTAGTGATGTTAATGTAGTATATAAAGATGTTGATTTTCAGTAATCTATACCCAAACATATACAATGTTATGATGTAATTCTATTTTAGTATATTTTAATAGAGTAAAATGAAAATAACTTTCAATAAAGTATCAAATTTAATTATTCTTCACTTAAAAAGTGAAAATTTGGGGCTGGAGCAATAGTACGGCGGGTAGGGCATTTGCCTTGCATGCGGCCAACCTGGGTTCGATTCCCAATATCCCATATGGTCCCTTGAGCACTGCCAAGAGTAATTCCTGAGTGCATGAACCAGGAGTAACCCCTGTGCATTGCTGGGTGTGACCCAATAAAGCAATAAATAAATAAAAATAAAACACTGCTTTAAAAAGTGAAAATTAACATTTTAATTATATACTTATTATTAGATTATTAGATGCCAGTTTTCGATACAAATTTATGGCAAATTCTCTTTTAGGTACTGAATTATTTTGAGACTATATTAAAAAGCTATAAATGCTTCACCAAGCAAATTGCACACATAGGCAATTAGTTTTATATATATATTTTTTGTTATATATTTTTGACTCTTGGAAGAGTGATGAATCCTTATAAGTCTAGCCTGACTTATCCTGATCCAAGTGATACAGAAATTATTCATTTTTATCCATAATCTGATTTTAATATTTAACTATATATTTCCGAATGTATTTTAATTAGAGCCTGGAAATTACAAATTGATTTATAACTCTTATTGACAATATAATTGGCATATAAACGTGCTCATCTCAATTATCTCATTTCTTAGTGATGATAATTATATCTCATAATTACTATATTATCTATTTTTTAATTTTTGTGTCACACGCAGCGATGCACAGGGGTTACTCCTGGTTCTGCACTCAGGAATTTCCCCTGGCGGTGCTCAGGTACCATATGGGATGCTGGGAATCGAACCTGGGTTGGCTTCATGCAAGGCAAACACCCTACCCACTGTGCTATTGCTCCAGCCCCACTATATTATCTTTGGTACATATATTTCACATTATCTATCACAGAGATGCTTAATACATGCTCAAATTCTCTCAAATTTTAAAGTTTTAAAAATATATTGATAAGATTGTTGTAAAAATTTTACTATTTTTAGTTATACAATAATGATCAACAACTTTGTATCATAAAGTTGTGATAAATGAATATATGCATAAATAATTAAGAAGGAAGGGCTAATTCTAATTTTTGCCATATCTATTAAAAGTTTAATATACTATAGACACCTACAATATATTTTAGAAATGGGAATAATATCAACCAGAGAGAAAATTCTAATAAATTCTAAGGGTTCATGAAGATTTGCAGGGAAGATAATACTTAAGTTGTGCTAATTATAAAATAAATTTCAGATTGTTTATTACATTATTTTGCTAGACACTATGTTTATTATCTTATTCTGCCCTCATAAAGTAATCCATAAAGAAAAAATTTATTTCCCTTTTCAAAATACACATTTAACTGGTGAGTAAACTAAGCTAAAAAAATTAATCTGACATAAAGTAAATCTACAATAGAAATACAATTAATTTTGCTTGGTTTTGAGTCTGTGCTCTCCCTTGAATAGATATCTCACTTGCTTGTCTCTTTGCTTCTTTGCTCACTTATTTCTAGTGAGGAAAAGCCTGTTTTCTCTTTATTAAACATGTACTTCTCTTTTTTTCTTTCCCTTACATTTTTCTAAATAAATTTTAGTAAAACCATTTTGTGTTACAAAAAATATGTAACTAAAAATAATCTCATTTTAAATAACCTTTATCTGTAAATTTTTAAAAGTTGGAAATAATGATTACTTAGTCCAGGAAAGTATTTACAACAAGTGGAGATAAAAAGTGGCTGTTTGAGGGACTATACACTATGTAATACATAACAAATGTAAACAAAACTAATAATTAGTAATTCAGGTAAAATGTAGTACTGAAGAAAGGTTGATTGCTTATAAGAAAAATAAGAGTAAGTAGTTATAACGGAATTACCAGTGCCTAATATTTCTGTATCTAATGGACAAGAGATAGGTTTAGGTTTGTGAAGATGATACTTCAAAGGCCAGATAAGTTAAGATATTTGATTGACAGTTATGTATGAATTCTTAGCCCAGAAATACCATCCAAAAACAGGAATAAACTGTGATCAATATTACTTTAAGTAAACAACAAATATCACTGAAAAATTGAAAATATCCAATAAAACATAAGGACCAGGGCTAGAACTATGTTAATTTTGACCTGTACCCACCTTATTCTAAAATATCCATATGTTGGTTTTGTATTCATTCTTAAAATAATTTGAAATATTTTGCACTATAAGTTTTCAAAACATGATAAACTAAAAATAACTAGAATTTTATGTAAAAATTAGAAATATTGGCACTTTTACTTAATGGTATTTTGCTTCACAGGATGCTCTCTGTAAATCAGTACAGTGAAGTTTATATTTGAATAAGTGCTGACTGAATAAAACAAAACCAACAAACAAACCAATTTTACTACCCATTTTTTGTTGTTGGTGGTGGTGTTACTTAAAGTAGGGCAGGTGATGAAATAATGACATATTTTTTTAGAGAGGGAACAGGGATAGGATGAGGAAAATGGTACCAACAACATTTGTATCTTAATTTATAAACTATTTATGAAAATTTCTGTTTTAACTTATTTTCTTCAGTGTCTAAAGGCAATATCTGTGGGTCAAAAGAAATTTGCAATGATTTGGAAAGAAATCCCTTAACAGAATTCTCTATTTACAAGAAACTTTTAACAACTTGGCATTTTTTCACATTGACAGTTTAATTAAAGGTTAAAGGAGACTACAGGTTTGATTTTTCCACCGTATTAATTTTCAGGCAATTTCAATCTTAGAGTAAACCTTATTGAAGCATAGTTATAGAGAAGTTGTAAAAGGGTATTTTCTATAATTGCATGGTTAACTTCATTCAGATTTACTGATCATTTTAGATGGGTATATAGGTCCATTGATAATAAATTTGCTGTATTGTTAAGTGAACAGATGTTTAGTTATTAATGTTGAATTAGATCCATATGTAACTTCACTAGAGAACAGAGAATTCAATGAGGACATGACATGGTATCGCACGTTTAAAATTTCTCTCTTACAACAGGGTAAGAAATACTTGAGGTAGGAAAATCTATAATTCATTTATTTTTTATTAATTTTTAAATTTTAAGTGAGTATTTGATAATTTTCTGAATAAGCATTTCAAGCATTTATGTGCTTGTCACTAAAACCTTGCATGTTTCAGTTGAATAATTTGCCTTATTTCAAATGTATGATTCAGCATAGGCCTCTTACAATTTTGTCTCTTACCTTTTAAATGTTCTTGTGTTTTGCAGTGTTAGACAAAGGAATAAGCAAAAAAAAAAAAAAAAAAAAAAAGATTTTTCTGCTAGTGCATAAAAGAAGAAAGTCCAAAACCAGGTTAGAGAGATATTAAGCAAAGGCCAAGTAGAACTATTCATGAGGTTATTAAAAAGAATAAATAAAAAATGAAGATCTCAACAGCAGAAATAAGCCACTCTTATGAGAGATTAATATTTCAAATATGAGGTTGGCTGCAGAGGTAGTGTAGTAAGTACAATGCTATGTGCCCAGAAAACCCCAAATGCTAGCTTATTGAAAACATGTTGAGTGTGCATTTATAATATAAATAATATCAGCAATGTGGTTACAGGCCATATTGAAGATTCTAACTTGGAAACATAATGATGACACTCATTACTTTCTTGACTCAATATAACTAAAAGCTTCTTGTATATTTTAATTTTAAACAAATAATCTACAAAGTGTAACTTATTTCCAGCTCTGTTTTTTGCCTATTCAACAACCTGGCTGCAGTATGATAAATTGTGAGACAATAAATAGCAATACTTGAAAGATAATTTGACATAAAAATATTTGATCTTTCAGACACAACACTAATTTAATTTTTAGCCATATCTTACTTTTGTGTAATTTTGATCATTTTGATAGCAGAATCCCCATGATATTCATGATTAGTGGAACATAATTCTAAGAGAACATGTCAGGTAGATTAATTTTTGTAGAATTATCTCTCTGGAGAGAACAGTGGCAGAAATTTCAAGGTGAGGAATATGTTGTTTTTCTCTAAAATATGAATAATCTCTTTCAGCTTTTTGACTAGTTAGTATAAAAGAGGCTATGCAAAAAGAAGAGTGAGCCAGAATATGTGGTAAGTGTGATCAGGTAAATAGTTATAATCTAATGCAAGTCAATAAATCTTAGCCAACTAATAGAAAAGCTAACAATTTAATAGCTATTAAACGGCCTATATTAAAGTCATAACCTTTATGATCTGTCAAGAAAATAAGATTAATAATCACTAATGTATTTCAATAATATACAAAAAACATCTGCAATAAACTTGATTACAAATAATTAAGCATTGTCATTAATATTAAATATAAATAATGATAGTATGTCAGAATGACAACATCATATTAGGGTTGAATAAAATAATAGGAAATCACCCTTACCACCATTACCAAAGACAACAAAATAATAGTTAAAGGATTTTCATATGTTAAGTGTAATAGTTTTTTAGACATAAAGAAAATTTTATTGATTTTGGTAAATGAATAAGATCATAAAGAGAAAATCAGTAAGTTAGCTAGTTATCACGATTTCATATATGATATTGTTATTTCCCTTAGTAACTAAGACTATTTTGTCACTTACATGTTGATATCGATTCCTCTGTCCCTCTCAGAGAGCCCCGAAAGCTACCAAGAGTATCCCACCCACAAGGCAGAGCCTGGCAAGCTCCCTGGGGTGTATTCAATTTGGCAAAAAAAGTAACAACAAGTATTACAACGGAGACACTACTGGTGCCAGCTCAAGCAAATCAATGAACAAAGGGACGACAGTGCTTAATTGCTGCTACATGTCGATATATAATCATTATGATATCTTAGCCAATAGGAATCTTTCACCCTCTGGAATTTCACATAAAGTCTTGCTGTGAAGTTTATTGAAACGAGGACACAGATCTTCTCATAAGCATTTTTTGGTATTTATGTATGTGGATGAGCATACTTCCAGTAATCTAGGTAATAGTTAATCCACTAAGTGTATGTGGACAAACATTTCTTCAGCATCCATAGTCATCAATTTTTACTTTATTTTCAATTTAAGACTTTATTGCAAGTCTAGTTTCCTATTAAGATAATAAACTATTATTTAGTTTTATTTAAAAATATCTCAATAGTCTCAACTCTCATTTTGATCAAAAGTTCTGTTTCTTAACTTTTCTTCATATTAGAGTCTTCCTATCACAAAGACCATAAAATTCTTGCTCTAAAAAGCCCAATCTTGAACTATGTGTAAGAATTGTAAATGCCAAATTAACATTGCAAAGAGAAAATAAACTGAACATCCCAAATTTAGTTTAGAATAAATTCTTCTGAGCTACCTACAAAATAATAAAAATAAGAATTTAAAAATGGAAATTGCAATTGCAAATCCGAAAACAGTTGACTAAAGTAAATGTTTTAGACCATATAATTCATAGAAATCCATTTTTGTACATCAGTGGTGTTGAATGGCTCACTATTTGCAAATAATTGTCATTTAGTCTCCTAACTGATAAAATTGTGGCATACTTTGACAGTAAGATCAAAATTTGGGATACACTTGAACATTTGTTTTGATAAAGACTTGAGGTCCTTGTTTAATGTCTCACTGGAAAATAATATGTTTTCTTTAAGGACAAATGCATCAATTATTGTCCATATTGTATTGATGCAAGAGCTCCTAAAGCATACTCTGGAATCCTAGGGTCCCCTTCCTATTATTCATGGCCACCCAGTCCAGCCCTTAATGCAAAGGCTTGAGGGTTTTGTGCTGCTCTAGTTCTGTGGTTCTGTGGATTACCCAGGCCCGACTTGACTGTGCTTAAGGTTCTCTAGGACCACATAAGGAAATGTTTGGAAATCTAGTAATGCCAAAGAATCAGCCACAGGAAAGTCCTTAATTTGTCCTCTCCAGTTCCCGCATCAATTATTTTTAAATTATTCTTACATTCCTTCATAGTGAGGCTCATCTCTAAACGTGTGGAGAGGAGCCTTGAGCATGACTGTGGCTGGGCTCTGAAGGTCTTCAACTGCTGGGGCTCTGCTCAGAGCGGAGAGGGAAGCTCAACAACCCCCCATCCCTGAGGGGCCCCAGTGAAGACAGCCAGGCGTGGGGGCAAGAGACTGTTGGCAGAGGAACCCAGATGTGCGGGACCTGGGGCTGAGATCTCTAAGCCTGCTCGGATCGGAATTGAGCCTCTTCTGCCCAGATCCCACATTTTCCAGTAGCTAGGCAGTCACACCCACAAACTGCTCCAGGAGCCCTGTAATCCCACCAACGGCCAACATAGAGAGACTATAAAATCAAGCTCCTCTTATAGCCTACTTATCCCTCTGGGAGAACCTGGCAAGCTACCAAGAGTTTTCCTGCCCGCACGGGAAAGCCTGGCAAGCTCCCCGGGGCGTATTCATATGCCAAATACAGTAACAATGATGGGTCTCATTCTCCTGACCCTGAAGAGCTTCTAATGCGGCACCATTGGGAAGGACAAGTAAAGAGAGAAGCTGCTAAAATCTCAGGGCTAGGATGAATGGAGATATTACTTGGCTTGCTCGACCAAACCAAGTATCAACAGGATGATAGTGATAGTGATAATGATTTTTACATTAAATTGTCTCATCGATACAAACTTAGACAAAAGGGGAAATAAACTGTAACTGTATATTTTATAAACTTCTAATCCCTATACTCTTTTTATGTAATATCATATGATTTCCATATAATAATTTTTGTCTAGACATATAATTGTACTCTTTGGACATTTTTCCCCAGCTATTGTCATTTGGAATTGTAAAAAGGCAAATTTTAATCCTTATAATGGAGCCAAAGTTGTAGTACAGAAGAAGGGCTTTTACCTTGTATGTGGCCTGCCACATTGACTCCTGCACCCCATAAGGTGCTCCAAGTTCCTCAGGAACGATCCCTGAGCACCAATCCAGCAGCAAGCCCTGAGTACAATTGAGTGTGGCTCCCAATCACCCCCCCAAAAAAAATAAATGTCTATACTAAGGCTATATGTAATATTTAGATATTACATGCTTAAACTAAATTATTAGCATCTACAAAAATATTTCTCTAAAAATTATACGGTTAGCCTATAGTCAATACTATACATTAACTTTTAATAAAATTTCTCTTATATTACCCCTTGCTTTTTTATTCTTTTTTTTTTAATGTTACCACTATTATTCTTCTTAAAGTTCATTTTCTCTCAATGTGCTCATGTTTCAATAGAAGAAGGGTGAAATTTTGGCTCTTTTATTTTCTTTTCAAAAAGATAACTGTTTAACAGAAAGTAAAATGAGTTGAAACAAAGTGTGTCTGCTTATCCTACTTGTTCAGACTATTGACTAGCATGGTGATAGGTCAGGAGTGATCATTACACTTCTTAAAACAGACCACAGCAATTGATTTCCATTATCGGCTATGGCATCTCTTACTGTGCATGCTTCTTAGATTGTAGAGGACACAGACTTTTAAGCAGAAAATTCTACTTTAAAAAAATCAGCAACAGATGAAAAACTGGAGCAGTTTCAAATTCCAAGGAGATCTATGACTAAAGATTTTTTAAAAGTAACAGAGGTAATAATTGTTTAAAGATCTGTTGGAGAATAATGTTATAATTTAAATCTTTACATTTTGTATGTACAAATACTTTTACCTACCAATCCAAATTAGAATATGAAAAATATATAAATATGGTTTTCATCAACTTTTCTGATTTTTATCATGTAGTTAATATTTACTATTTTTAAAATGTGTCACTATTGTGGCCATATTACAATATGTAAAATATAAAATCAACCTTTAAAATAGACTGTATATGGGACTGGAGAGACAGTAGAGCAGGTAAGGCACTTGTTTTCATGCAGTCAACCCTGATTTGACTCCCAGCAATGTATAAAATCCCCTTAACACTACCAGAGTGTTCCCTGAGCACTGTCAGGCACAGCTTCAAATCACAAACCAACAAACATAAAAACTGTATTTAGCCCTTCAGTTTGATAAAAGCAGTTACTAATTGTGTACTGTTCATTGAATGACTTACCGAACTTTGTTTTGGACAAAAAAAGAAAGTTGCTTAAGATGTGGTTACTATCATAGTGGAAATTTTGGAGAGAATTAATAAACAAAAAGAAAAAACTTATTATAGTAAGTATTAATATTTAATTTAAGCTATCCTATATTTTATTTTAATAGAAAACTAAAACACTGAGAGGGAATCCAGAAAAAGTTCTTAGAATTACACAATCCGTGTATAGTCGATTTTGTTTTAAATTTTAAAAACTATAGCACTGGAGTCAGAGCAAGTGTCCAGCCAGTATAGTGCTTGCCTTGCACACATTTGACCTGGGTTTCATCCTCTACCTGAATAGTAGGCTGAGCACCGTCAAGAATGAGCCCTGAAGCCAGGAGGAAGCCCTGAACACTGCCAATTTTTTTTTGCTGGCCCTTAAATCTAAAAGAACTATAGCATTGTAAATGAGAGGTATATCAATAAAATATATACATAAGTTAAAGGTTATAGAATGCACACTTATCTTCAATGTTAATACTCCATTTAAGTAGGTGGCTAATTTGATTGCTTCTATTACTTATTGCATGTGAATAAAATAAACACAATGCTGAAGTGAATTGTTGAAAAATCTTCCCCAGATAAGTTGTCTTAAGCAGCTTTTTCAACAGTCTGGAAACTCATTGCATTCTGTCATCACCTCTCCATTCCTTCATCCTACCTGCCTGGCATGCAAAATCTCAGAGAGAGGTGAAGGGATTTCAAATGGTGAAAAATTTAAAAATTTGATTTAAAAACAGCATTTAAAGCGTATGCATTTTCTTGACTCATTAGTCCTTTCAAAACATTATCTTTCATTAAAAATAGATGATTTGTTTGTATATTTATGGTGCCTAATGAATAATAAAAATCTATGACTCACTTAATAGACATAATGCTAGACAACTTCAAATTAAAACCACTGCAACACTCCATGTCGAATAAGCCATGATGGAAGTAGAAAGATTCAAATTCTCTAGTATACCTTTTGTAGTTTCTGGTAATTGAGTCCTTGAAAGAGTGCCAAGAGATCATCTGGCTGGCTGAATGGAAGAGCATGATAAACTAAACTAAATGCTACACAAGTAGCCTCTTTTACTTACAGCTAAGTGTAATTCCTTGATCTTCCTATCAAAAACAAACACATAATATAGATTAAGGAGGCAGTAGCTATATGACTAATCTGTTTGAACTATTTCATAGTGACATACCCAGGTGTTTAAAGCTTGGAGGAGGAAGAAGAGTGACTCTGATTATTCTTCCTACAGTAAGTTTTGAGCTAATGTACTAGCACATTCTAATGTATAACTGGTGAGGTTATGGGGTTAGATATGAAGAGAGTTACCTCCTTCCTGCTGTCATTGATTATGAGTATGACATGTTACGTCAGTGCCATGATCTTAACTAATGCTTGTATAAATAGGCTGCTACCAGTGATACCAGATTAAACGGGCCAGACAGTTCTATGCTAGGGCCTGACAATGTGTCAGTGCTGTTGCCTGCCAGGTCCATAGCAAGTGGTGTTTGGGATTAGGGGTAACCTGCAGTGCTGGGGTCAAACTTGGGATCCGCTGAATGTAAGAGCATCCCAACCTCTGAGATCTCTTCTTGGTTCCCCGATGTTTCCCTCTCTTGAGAAAAATATAAAATAACATGAAACAGAAAAAGCATTATTGGATGTCAAGGATCACAAATCATATCATCATCAAACTAATTTAAGGATTAGAGAAATCTATAATTAAGTATTACAGAAATCTTCAATAAACTAAAATGATCAGTCAGGGTTCTAACTTTTGGGGTAACTTCTAGTACCTCATATACATTTTTTTCTAGTACAAATATATGCTTGTTTTTCGACCACATCTAGCCATGCTCAGGGATTACTCTTGACTCTGTGCTCAGGCATCATGCCTGGGTGTGCTCAGAGATATGTGGTGCCAGTTATTTAACATCTCGTATTAACTTAAGAGATAAACACTTTAACTCTTGTACTATGTCTCCTGACCCCCTTAATGAACTTCTTAAGTGTCATTTTCTGAAACTAGAGTGCTAGTATAGAGATTAAAATATTTCTCTATATGCAACACTGTGTATAATCCACTGACCACCTCTAGGAGTGACCTATGAACACAGAGTCACAAATAAGACTTGAGAACCACAAGGTACGGACCCAGAACCAAAAAAAAAAAAAAGTTATTTTCAACTTTCCTTTTTCTATTCCACTTTTTCCTATTTCCCGTACCAAGTGTACATAGAACTTATATGTCTGATCAGACCAGATGTTTTTGTCCAAAGAATGGAGGTTAACAGAAGTTTTTTCCACTGGCACTTTTGTATCTCCTGTTATCAATTTTCAAATATCAATTAATGGCACATTGACTTCAAGACTAAAGAAAACATTAATTGCAGATCTCTATTTCTCTAACAGCAGAAAAAGTTCTTAGAATTACACAACCCATGTGCAAGGCAACTCTGTTTTAAATTTCGAAAATTAGACTTTGGGATCAGAGCAATAGTCCAACCAGGGCAATATGAGAAAGGTTCCATGAACACATGAATATAAAATTAAGGTTTATAAAAAATGGAAGACTTGGAAAAATGACTATGTTAGTTTGGAGAGGTAGAAATGATCTTGATCACTTCTTGATGATCTTGAGAATGATCTTGAGAAACATCTTGAATTAGATTTAAGAAACTAGTTTCTTAAAGAAAACTGTGCTTTGTTCCTTTTCTTTTCTTTTCCTTTCTCTCACTCTTTCCCTCCCTCCCTCCCTCCCTTCCTTCCTTCCTTCCTTCCTTCCTTCCTTCCTTCCTTCCTTCCTTCCTTCCTTCCTTCCTTCCTTCCTTCCTTCCTTCCTTCCTTCCTTTATTCTCTTTCTTTCTCTCTTTCTTCTCTCTCTCTCCTTCCTTCCTTCCTTCCTTCCTTCCTTCCTTCATCCTTCCTTCCTTCCTTCCTTCCTTCCTTCCTTCCTTCTTTCTTTCTTTCTTTCTTTCCTTCTTTCTTTCTCTTTCTTTCTTTCTTTCTTTCTTTCTTTCTTTCTTTCTTTCTTTCTTTCTTTCTTTCTTTCTTTCTTTCTTTCTTTCTTTCTTTCTTTCTTTCTTTCTTTTCTTTCTTTCTTTCTTTCTTTCTTTCTTTCTTTCTCTTCTCCTTCTTTCTTTCTTTCTTTCTTTCTTTCTTTCTTTCTTTCTTTCTTTCTTTCTTTCTTTCTTTCTTTCTTTCTTTCTTTCTTTCTTTCTTTCTTTCTTTCTTTCTATCTTTCTTTCTTTCTTCCCTCCCTCCTTCTCTCTTTCCTTCCTTCCTCCCTTCCTCCCTTCCTTCCTTCCTTTCTTCAATAGTCAGAGACAAAAACATTCTACCAAAGAGATAAGGAAGAAAGCTTTGCATATTGGAAGAAAGGGAAGAAAAGAATGAGTAAGGGTTGTGAATAGTCAAGAGGTGAGACATATCTTAATCCTTAAAGTTAGCCCCGATAAGTAGCTAGGCAGTCTCTCAGAAATCACTCTCATTTTTTTCTTTTTTGTCTCCACTTTCATTCAGAGGGACCTTAGTCTTGTGAGTCATCTCTTACTTGCCTCTCAAAGCAGATTTTAGTCAAACTATTAATCATAAATAAGTACAATTATAGAGTTGATATTAGCAGGGGCCTTAGAAATTAACTACTTTGTATTTTATGAATAAGAAAATGGAAATGTAGAGGTTAGAATGATTTTCTAAAGTCACTAGGCTGCAATTTCAATACACTTGTTGATTTTTATGTCTTACTGCTGATTTTGAACTACATAATCTTGTGGGATCTGCATCACCCCTGTGAAATATAATCTGTCCTTTATAAGCAAACACCTTTTGAAATGTCAGGAGATGTGTTTAAGTTCCCAGTGTGGGGTCATGGCACAATAGGGTCTAGAATAGCCCCAGCTATTTTTACTACTTCATGTTTCCTCTCACATTCACATTCTTGATAAAAGAAGAGAGAAAAATCCTAACAATAAAATGCTGGAAGCCTCAGGGTTACTACTCTTGTTAGTAAAAGGTGAGTAGAAAGCAAAATACTTTGTAATGGATGAATCATTTAGCATTATTATATGCATTTTTCAATTGAAATATCGAGGATTTATCTAGTCTACTTAACAGAAATACTTTCAGCAAAACTATGAAATGAATCTAACTTTAATGAAAATATTATCACCCAATTATATTATCCCAAATCCCTGTGGATCTCTGGGTGTCCCCTTCTTTCCAAATGCCAGAATCTTTACAGAGAATCTAAGGACAGATAAAGTAGACATGTAACTATTATTACATAAACAGAACAGGCAGTCTCAACAGTAATTGAAATATTGAAATAAAATACAATCACTCTGGACAAAGTGATACCGTGCTAGAAAGTTGGTTATAATACATCTCTCTTGATTTTAGAATCCCAGTAGGTCTTTCAGGAGCCTGAATTAACTGAGATTTATCTTGAAGGTCTAATTGGGTAAATTTTAGGTTTTCCCAAGGGGTTGAGAGAGAGAGAGCACTCTTTTGACATTTCTATAACTTTTTAAAAAAAATGTTGAAGTATGTGAAAATAATTTCTATTGTTCATTTAAGATGTCAACTCCATGTTTCAGAACCCTGTGACATAAACTCCATGTTTCAGTATCCCTTGAATCTTCAAGGACATAAATTTGAATTAAAAAATTCACTGCCATTTGATGTAATGTTTATCTTAAGGGTTAAGTGAAATTATTAGTAAGGTTTTATGTGTGAGTGCATCTTATTTTTGTTTTTCTTTCCTTGTCAAAACTCCTCTAAGTAAGTCACTCCAACTGAAACTTTATATTTCTATTATTATAGCTATGAATCATGAATTAAAACATTTCTATGGTTTAAAAACAAAATCAGAAAAGAGAATGACAAGATAATTTTCAGTCTGTTTGGTTTTACTCACCAAGCTTTGTCTGAAAACTTGCTTATAAATCTGGATGATCTCATAAGAAGCATTTGATAAAATGACATAAGTGTGTTAAAGAAAAAAACCTGTAAAATGATATAGTATCTGAATGAAATGAATTGACAACATGCTGAGTCCTGTCTTGGTTATGTGACTGTTTCTAGTTGTAGATGGATGTGATTCTTGAGGGTGGTAGGAGGGTAGAGGGAAAAAAAAAGAACAAAGGATCAAAGATTCAGGGCATAATGACACTGTAAAACAGCTTTGAATATGGTGATCAATTTTAAACATCTTGGACCAAGTTTATGGTTTTATAGAAATGTGCACATTGGAAACAGTGGCAAGAAACTAAGGATCTGGTCTGTTTGTACCTGCCTATTCATCCCACTGGGATAAACATTTTGATATATTGTGTATTATTTGGGCTAGAGCAATAATACAGCGGGTAGGGCATTTGTCTTTGCACGCAGCCGACCCATGTTTGATTCCTCCTTCCTCCTCTCCTCTCCGAGAGCCTGGCAAGCTATCTAGAGTATCTTGCCCACAGGGCAGAGCCTGGCAAGCTACCCATGGTGTATTCCATATGCCCAAAACAGTAACAAGTCTCAATGGAGAGGTTACTGGTGCCTGCTGGAGCAAATTGATGAGCAATGGGATGACAGTGACAGTGACAGTGACAGTGTATTATTTATTCTAACACTTTCAGGCCTTTTGCCTCCCCTCCCCCCCATCTAACTCTCTGGCAAAGAGAGGACCTAAATACAATTTTGCCAGTTGTCTAAGTACATTTACACAGATACTTAAAGTCTAAAAAAGTTCTGTCAGTTACCTACCATATACAAATCTGAGAGCATTTTCTTTAAAAGGAATAACGATTGAATGCATTCTCATCAAAGTGAAAGATTAATAGCACTGAACAAAAGTTTTCTACTAATTTACACGATGCGCTGCAAAAATTAATCTCCTCCTTCCTTTTTCTCTTTCCAATATTTTGTTTCCTTGCCCTTTATAGAAGTAACATTTAATTTTGCTGAATTGAAAAAAAAGCACAAAAGATCATTTTACATGAACTAACATTTGTGGAAAACTCTTATTATTTTAGTATGCAGCACTGCACTGTAGCACTGTTGTCCCATTGTTCATCGATTTGCTCCAGTGGGCACCAGTAACATCTCCATTGTGAGACTTGTTACAGTTTTTAGCTAATATCCAATTAGTCTTTTATTGTTTGAAACTTTTATTTTTCCATAAAAATAGAAGTATATGTTTTTTTCTAAAAGAATTTTCTTCCTCCAAAATGATGGATCCCACTAATCCAGCACAATTTTTCTGTGTTGATATGACTGATAGAATTGTATATATGAGCTAAACATATTCAGCGTCACGGAAGTATGTAAACATGTCTCTGAGAAATCTAGAGAAGCTTACTGGACATGTCAAAGACCTTTATTTCATTTCAGATGCATTAAATAATTTATTTCAATTAAAAGCACTTTGAACTGAACACATGGACAGGAAAGACATTTAGCTAGAAAAGGTGTTAAGACATGGCAGTGCCTAACTCTGCTTCGTTTTATATCTATGCATTTATAATTACGTATTATTCCAGTTTATATAACTAAAATTCCTAAGGGGGAAAAATAGTAATTCGTCTCAATATATGTGAAATTAAAGGCTTCCTTGAAATGAGAAAGAACTTCTCTTTCTGGTTAAAGATACCAATTTAAAGGGGATTTTTTTTTAAACACAAGGTTGGTGTTTCTAAAGATTCTATTGTTTAATCTGCCAAGAAATTCTGTTTCTACATCAGAAATTTTAAAACTCCAACACGATCATACTATATCCTCAATAATAGCAAAAGAATTAACTTTAGTACGGTAAATTCACAAGAAACCCCTATGATAAAAAGATGCCTCTCAGCCCTATTATTTAATTGATCTTTTTGGAACAGTTCATTTGTACTCCAGAAAAAAAATCATTAAGTGAGTTATTAAGTTATTTCAAATGTATGAAAACAATGGTGACTAATACCCAGATAGCTTTTTATGAAAGGCTTTTGTGTTTGAACCTTCTAAATTCTAATCTCTAATAGGTGGTTCTAGGCTTACTATTATTATTATCTTAAGCCTAAAACTTCCTTAGTAGAATTGAAATAAATTTGATTTAAATTCCCTTTATTCATTTAAGATTGCATGAAATGGATTTTACTTGCACAATGTGAAATGTGTTAAATTTCAAAGCACTATACTTTACCCTTGATTTCCTGTCTAGCCATTTAGTGAAAGCCATACTGAGTAGCAGGAAAAAAAAACACCAATTGTACAGCCAGGAGACATGGGTTCCTGCTATTTGACCTTGAATTAAACTTTAGTTAACTTCTTTGCCTCTTAGCATTCATATCTGTTACTTAGAAAATTTCTCAGAGCTTGGAAGTCAGTAGCCCTAGCTAGATTCTTCTGCAGATATATTCATATATTTTTGCAGGTATATTTTGCTTGACCCACTTATATTTAAAAAAATTAGAGAAAATAATTCTTCCATCTTAAACTCCCAGCTGCAGTGCATGATTCAGAATTGTTCTATATCATTACAATATTTGATGGTGCCATTTCAGTTGTTTTAGTGCTTTTAGTCATACTTCATTGTGAATTTAATTTGCATTTTCCTGAAAATGGAAAGAGTAGAAGGTCTTTTCAAAGGGACTTTTTCAAATGTTTCTTAGTCATTTAGACAACTTCTTTTGTGAATATGCCTTCTTGATGCTGTTTGGGGGGGGGTCTCTCTTATTATTGTTGGAATGTCTGCTTTTTTCTTTCCTTACTGATGTGCTCATAAAATATATACAGATACTCTGGATTCATGTCCTTCGTTGGAAAATAAATTCAAAACTTGTTCTTATATCTTGCTTCTTTATTCTCTTGAAGGTGACTTTTGACAAATTAAACCAATTAATATTAGTGATGAATTTTTTAAATCTCCTACATAAAGTTAGTGGCTTATTTTTTAAAAATCAAAAACTATTTCCTTGCCCTAAAGTTATGGGAATACTCATAATAAAATATTTGTAATTACTTGTTATAAAGTCAGATTAAAAACTTCCATTATCTTTTAGGGACATTACCTTTGAACTTTTTGGATTAATCTAACAAGCACATGGTATTTTGATAGCTTTGGCATATGTTATGATTCAAAATTTTTATTTTATGCTATGTACCCTTTATAATTACATACATTTTTGTACTAAGTAATGTCTTCAAGAATTTATGCAACAATATTTTTTATAAATTGAAAGCAAGTATGTATTAGTAAAATGTGGATTGTAATATACTTACAGAATGCAAGAGTAGATAGTAAGATGAAATGAGCTAACACAGACTTCAACATGAAAGAAGCATACAGATATGAAGTGAAAGAAGTTACACTCTAAAACGTAACCTATGTGTGTTTTTGTACATAAAATGGAAAGTAGAAATAATAATTAAAAAGAGAATTTATTAGCATCTACCATTAAAAAATAAAAACTTAAAAAATTAAGAATACGTATGCATACATACCTATAATACATATGCATACAGTGTATGTTTGTGCATAAAATTCCATTTATAAATAAAAACAAAGTAAAATATGAACAAAAATTAAATATAAAATTAATATGGTAATAATTTGTTGTATATAATATTTTAGGTTGCATCTGATTACTGATAACTTAAACCCAGGAAAACAAAACTGTGTAATTTGTTCTTTCAGATCACCTCTTGAGTCTATTATTATGATGATTATGATATATCTATTATTTCCCAAAGTATTTATATATATTCCCTTCTTTCCTCCTCCCTCCCTCCCTCCCTCCCTCCCTCCCTTCCTTCCTTCCTTCCTTTCTTCCTTCCTTCCTTCCTTCCTTCCTTCCTTCCTTCCTTCCTTCCTTCCTTCCTTCCTTCCTTCCTCTCGCTTTCTTTGTTTGGGCCATTTTTGTGCTTTGGAGACAGTATAGTGCTGGGAATCTACCTAGGGTCTTGTAAATAGCATATTCTTAGTGTAATTTTCATGGGAAAGAAGTATGAAATAATTAAACAATTACAGGTTAGAATCTTATATGCACTTTGGAAAAAAATAATTAAGGTAAAAAATATTGGAAAAAGATGTGCTGTAGAGATGCCTCTGGACCCTGTGCTAGATTGTCTCACTGGGGCAACCTGAAGGAGAAAGGTGAGTTTCCCTCCCCACCCCAACAGAACTGAAAATCTCCAGAACTCATTTTCCCAGCCATGAATGAATCCACTGAAAAAAAATCCAGGTATGCAGGACTTGTTACTGAAATCTCCAGGCTCACATGGAGTGGGGAATGGGCAACTCCTTTCATCCCCCTGTGTTTCCAGCCATCACCCAGGAACTGCCTCTGGCACCATAGAAGCTTATTAAGTCATGATCCAGAGACTCACAAATAAATGTCTTAGAAGAGAGCAACACAGAACGATAGGCCATAGAGAGTTCCCTGACCCCAAAGTCATCATCCAGTTAAGAAAATATAAGTTAACTTCAGCTGTATAACAGTATTTAAAATTTTACAATTCCTGGACATCTCATACTCTACAACACTGATGTACCAAGAGTAGCACACCACATTTGTTGGGGTATAAAGTAGAAGGCAACCCACATCAGGGATAATACATATATATTTTATATATACATAAAATTTTACATATATATATATTTCACATATATATGAAAACACACAAAGCTCAACCTGTTAGTGATCTCTTTAATGGCTCCATGGTGAAATACAACAATCTTCACACACTTTCCTCTAAGGAAAGTTTTTTGTATCATTTATTCTTTTTTTTTCCCCACTTTTTGGGTCACACCCTGCAATGCACAGGGATTACTCCTGACTATGCACTCAGGACTTAGCCCTGACTGTGCACAGGGGACCATATGGGATGCTGGGAATTGAACCCAGATCGGCAGCATACAAGGCAAACACCCTATCCGCTGTGCTATCGCTCCAGCCCCGTTTTGGATCATTTTTAGTGGATTATTCATAATAAGCAATACAAAATTAATTATTTATGTCCTGCTTTGGGGGCAGGGTTTGGGGGGGCAGGGTAGAAACATTTGAAATATGGTGGTGGGTTGGTGTAATGGTGGTGGAATTGGTGTTGGAATATTAAATGTAAGACATTATTGTGAACAGCTTTATAAAAAAAATTAAAAATTAGCACTTGTAGCACTGTCGTCCCTTGTTCATCGATTTGCTCGAGAGGGCAACAGTAACATCTCCTTTGTGAGACTTATTGTTACTGTTTTTGGCATATCAAATACGTCCCAAGTAGCTTGCCAGGTTCTGCTGTGTGGGTGAGATACTCTTGGTAGCTTGCCCACCTCTCTGAGAGGGACGGAGGAATCAAACCTGGGTCAACCACCTGCAAGTCAAACACCCTACCCGCTGTTAAAATAATTTAAAGAAAAGAATATTGGGAGAAATTATACCTGGTGGTTACAGGGCTAGACCTATCTTATTAAATTAAAATCCAGGACTTTGTGTTTATATATTATGAAACATTTTAAGACAGCAGCAGCAAACAAAATACAAAAACCTTTTAAATTAGAATTCTGTGTAACTATATCATTTTCAAATCCACAAAGAGAGTTATAGGTAGATGCAGAAATTACTGAGACAATATTTAAGTATGAGAGACGTTACTGGTGCCCGCTTGAACAAATTGATGAGCAACGGGATGACAGTGACAGTGACAGGTTGAAAGAAGGACATAATTGAGGTACATGCATTTATAGGAAAGGTATATTCAAAAATGAAAGAATTTTGAGAGAGAAGGCTTGAGCAATAGCGCAGCAGGTAGGACATTTGCCTTGCACGCAGCCGACCCGAGTTCAATTCTTCCGTCCCTCTTGGAGATCCCGGAAAGCTACTGAGAGTATCCCGCCTGCATGGCAGAGCTTGGCAAGATGCCCATGGCGTATTCGATATGCCCAAAACAGTTACAAGTCTCACAATAGAGATGTTACTGGTGCCCGCTTGAGCAAATCGATGAACGACAGAGCTACAGTGTCAAAGGACTAAATGAGGAAAAAATGCCCTTTTAATGGATTCAAGCAATAGTGAGACAGGGCTTTTCTAGATGGTTGAAGAAATGAAAGGTCTAACTATGAGACTTTTTGACGGACTTTTTGGTCTATAAAGATCTATAATAATTTTAGATTTAAGAAGTGTCTAAAAAAAAAAAAAGAAGTGTCTAGAACAAACCTGAGTTAATTTTTCAAAGGATTATCTTGGTCTTATGTTTTGCTAGTTGGTAAGAGGAAAGAATAAAAAGAAATGAAGAGAAACTTTTTTTGAAATAATTTAGTTGAGATATATTTTTGATAGATAAATTTAAAGAGAAAGATGCTACTGTCATTGTCATACATTTTGAAGAAAGTTGGCATTTGATTGTAGGACTTTTTTTTCTTCACTATTTTTGTGTGACCTTATTCTTTCATCTCATGACCTTAAATTATATTTATAAACTGATAATTCCTAAGAATATCTTTAATGTCATCCGGACATGTCCAGTTACTTGACATCTATATTTGGTATTTTCATAAGCATTTCAAAGATCACTGTCTCTATCACTGTTGAGTTCAAATATATAATAGCAAATTTAGGTTTTTCTCTCCAAAATTTCTTTCTTTTTAAATATTATCCTTATCAAAAAATGACATTAATGTTGGTTTAGTTACTTAAGCTTGAAATCTTGATACTTTAGCCTAATGTACATCTAGTTAGAAGTGAAATCATTTACATGTACCCATCCTATTTTGCTCATTCAGACCATAGATTCTTCTTGCATTGTAATAATCACCAAACTATTCCCTAAACTTCAGCTCATGTTGTACATAGGAGATGAGCATTTATTTGAAAAATAAATAAAATTTCACCTTTCTCTTTTTAAAGTTATCTAATAGTTTCACATTGTATTAAAAAAAAATAGTAGTGAATCACCGTGAGGTACAAACTTATGAACTTTCATGTTTGCATTTTGTTTACATCCCTCCACCAGTGCCCATTCTCCTCCACTAATATTTCCAGTATCCCTCATACCACCCCCTTCCCAACCCCCACAACTCCACCCTGCCTCTGTAGCAGGGCATTCTCTTTTGTTCTCTCTCTCCTGTTGGAACACATTGCATTTTTAATAAACTAAGAACTCATCCCTTTCTGATAATACTTTATAAGGTCTTATACAAGTGCGCTTATTCTTTCTGTGTTAATTTTCTTTAGTATTCTATCTACTATGGATTACCTTCTTTTGACAATTTCTATACAAATTCTATCTTTATATTAGTGGTAGTCTTTATATATGGAAAGCTAAGAAGAAAAATTTTAACAAATATTTTTGCCACATATTTAAAAACTTAAAACAATGATAATAAACTTCATTGTTAATCAGTTGAATTAAAGTCAGTGCCACATTGTAGAAAACTACTAATAGACAGTTGTTGAACAAATAGATAAAAAAGTGTTCTTTCAAACTCCAGCTCTTTCTGAGGCAGTTAGTAGTCTTTTAAGTATCAGTAATAGCAGTAAGCAATTCAATAATTTTTGTGATATGTATTATATATCATGATTATACAGAAACAGGCAATATTCTTTTATTTTTTTCACCTCATGACTATCTGGTAATCTATAGCTATAAAATTACTTCATATAGCTATAGTTATATAATTTTATAATATCAATGAATTTGAGATTAGTTCAAATTCCTGTTGATTTACCCATTAAATATTGATTATTTTTTTAGTCAGTGATTTTAGGACACAATAATACCTTTGAGGCAAAATGCAATTTATTCATAAAGCAACAGTTATAATATTAAAGAACTAGTTAAAATAGTGTCACAAATATTTGAAGATTAGTCATATATTAGTACCATAGTTTCTGTTTGAGCAAATAATATTTAATTGCTTTACAAAATAACTCTCTCCATTTAGACTCAAATATAAAATATAATCATATTAATGGAATTTTTTTAAAGCAGAAATGAGATAATTTCAGCATTGATTTTCCTCACAAGTGAAAAAAGTTGCATTCTGTCTTTAAATTTTTAATTCTACTTTACCAGGAAGTATGAAAGAGACATATGCTAAATAGTTGAATAGACCCAGTTGTTACAGATCAGAGATTTCAAAAGATCCATTAATAAAAGAGAAAAATTAGTTGGAAATGGGTCCATTTGTTGGGACAGAACTGGAAAAACTCAGGGAAATTGTGTTTTATGATAACTTTTACTAAATGTATTACATAAATGGTGGTTATTTTTATAATTAAATATGCATTTTGTTACCTTGAAGAATTCATAATCAAACAAGAAATGGAACAAACATTCCATTCCAATAAAAATGGTGGCTAAGTTTCTTCAGTAAGTAGGATAGAAGATTATCTAACCCAATCTCAAGGAAGTAACTCTCTTGAGGTTAGGAAAGTCTTTATAATAATATTAATAATATGTTTAAGTATAAAGAAAAGCAGAAAAGAGGAGTAGAAAAGAATAATCTGTACATTTCAAACAGTAAAACCAACTTGGTAGATGGGCTGAGAGAAAATGATGTGTTTGGGAAAGTGTGTTTTCACTGGTTAGAATGTAGTCCTATTGTAAGATGGAAAATAACTTCTAAAAGATAAGGTTCCAGGACCAAGTAATCTTCGTATCTGAACATTCTCCTCTTTATGTAGACCAAAGGCATCTCCTTAAAGATATTTTTGTCTTGACTTTCTTGAAAGAGAGTGCTCTGAGAAATCCCTGAGTCTCCAGCCACCCACTTTGGAGAGGAGATAAAATTCAAGTTATAAGACTATCTGCTGGCCTTTATTGGTTTTCTAGTATCCTCCTCTGTTAGTTAAATATTTCTTTCTACAGTCTCTTTATTCAAATACTAACAAGTCAGAACATACACTAAAAATGATACTTTACTGTTGCAAAGACTGTAATAATAAGATTACACATTTCAACACATAAATATGACACCTTCAAAAAAGAATTTCAATCCGTCTCTAATAATTGCATTGGGAAAAAAATGAAATTTGAACTCCTTCTCCTTTTAGTTTTCTCATGCTTTTGGGGAAAGTATGCTGCACTTAAATTGAAAATTATCCTTTGATCTTTAGTGAGTACAGATATTCTGTACCTCATTTATGCTTAAGACAATGCAATGTGTTTGTTTTGTCATTAACTCTAATCCTGCTTTGATTTCTTTGAACTGTTGGCAACAGGTAATTCAACTTAAGTCTTTTCTAGATAGATTTTGTTCTTTGTTATATGATGAAAATTTCTCTGGTGTTAACACCTAAAAAGACTGTCTACTTTCTCTTTCCTCTTCTAATTAACGGATATATTGTTAGACTGCATCCAGGAAGCCAATATAACATTTGAATTAAAGAAGAAGATACTAATTTAAGCAGCTTCTGAGCTTTCTTAAAAAGACAAGCTAAAAAAAAGTCCATCGAAAGTTAAACCCAAACTTCTAGGATAAAACATGCATATCAGAAAATAGCATCTAGAAATCTAGAATGAATTATTCTTTATATCACATATGAAGCAATGCTGTCTTAGAGACATACTAAAACTTTCCATGTAAGATATTTTGCAAATATATTACATTCTCTGTTAACCTAGCGTTGACTTGGAAAAACACTGTGGTGAGCATGAATAAATATATTTTTATATTTTCATAAAACCTTTCTATTTGCCATAATAAAAAATTAACCAATTTCAAAATTAAATATTATTTATACCTAAGATTTTCCAGTCATTATATATTTGGCAAACCCCTGGGAAATTCCTAGATATCACATCTGGTAGGTGTAGATGAAATTCATTACACTGTCTTCTAAGCATATGTGTTTGCCAAAGCTTTGATATAACAAGCACTTATTTCCGATGGCTGTCATTTATTCTTTGCCAGTTCATAAGTGCTTCCTTCTCTAGTGAACTATATTTCCGCTGGCATTTGAAACATTGGCGAGCATGTCACTGTATGTTAAAATATGATGCAGGGAGATAACTATCACTCCAAAACAGTAAAGTGAGAGTTTCGGTTTACAGAAAGTTGTTGAGCTAAAAATCAACAGAGGACACTTAACTTTGGGGAGGGAATTCTAACAAAGGAAGGAAGTACGTGTACATTTCTAAAGGGCCACTTGGTGAGTATTTGATTACAGACAAAAATAGGCTTACTTAAAAGGTCTTTTATAAGGAGGAAGATAGGAGTCAGACAGTCTGATAACAGTAAAACTTCTGCATTCTACTTTGGAATTTCTCTATAAGCAACTGGAAAATGTTCTGTAGTTTTCTTCAAGTGGACTTGTAAGCAAATGCTTATCACAGTGGCTATTTGCAGATATGACTTAGGTGCTAGAAAGAAGGACTGACAAGGAAATGATTTGCTTCACAAGTGATCTTAAACAATGAATACAAGATGTCCTTTGTTAACTTGTCTTTTTCTCTAGGCATGTGTTTTAAAGAGAGTCAACTTCTGTCACTGATGCTTATAGAACATTTATGTGCAAGAATAGGATAATAAAATTTGTAGCAGATGGGAATGAATATATGAAAAATATATAATAAACATATGTGAAATACATAAAATGAAGTCTCCACATATATGCAAATATAAAACTTTTCACTAGAACTCTTATACATATATATGCACACACATATATAAATATATGATTTACAATGCACACACATATTCTAGTCAAAACTATAAGGGTGCATATCACTAGCCAGATGATAAAAGTTGACTTTAGAATATATGTCATCAGTAACTAAGTTGGATCTGGTCATTTTTATTCCAAATATACTATTAAATAGCATAAAGTCTATTTATCTCTACTTTTATTTTTAAAAATGCCTTTTAATTGTACAAACTTGCCAAATCTTACGAGAAAAAGGCTCTTTTTGAATCTGTGTTGCATTTTACATAAATATTTATTATAAAATCTTTTATAATGCTGCAACATGTATATATGTGCCTATTTGTGTGTCATAGTTATGATTATTTTAATGTTAAGGGCTGAGGAAATCTCATGTGTGGCATGTTGAATTTTAACAAGTTAGTAATGCCTATGGATATAACTAGATATGAATTAGCTAGCTAAATGAGATTTGGCTTGGCTCTTGAAGTACAATGCTATCATAAATTAGATTCACAGGAAAATTCTACTGATACCAATGCCAAAACAACCAGTCTAGTAAATAAAACAATTGTCAATTTAATGGAGATATCAGATATCAAATTTGATATTTGCTTCTACCTAGAAAATTAAACAATCAAATAGAATTCAATTGCATACTGAGGCTATACAAGACAAACATTTTACAACTTAATATAACCATACCAATTGGGTGCTATGATAGAATTTTAAAAAGTACTAAAATACTGGGTTAGAAGTTAGAGTGATAGTATAGTAGGTAGGGACCTGCCTTGCACATGGCTGACCTGGATTCATTCCCAGACACCCAACAGGGTCCCCTACACCCACTGAAGTACAGAGTTATTTGGGTCTAAATCTAATCTCTGTAAAAATTATTTATCAGATTTTCATCCATCCTGATTTAATCAGCCCAACCAAAATACAGCTGTGTTAGATCCCATTTTTCAAAAGGTTCTACAAATGTTACAGAGAGCTATGGAGGGAAATCTTACAGCATAAACGGTGACATGGTTGCTGCATTAATTAAAAAAGCAATGTCTTACACAAACGTTGGAACTTGTTTGGTGGAAAATATCATTTGGTACTTTCTAATTTTATTCTTTGGTCATTATTTGTTAGTTACTTCACTGTATCACTGTCATTCCATTGCGATTTGCTCGAGTGGGCACCAGTCATGTCTCCATTGTGAGACTTGTTACTGTTTTTGGCATATCGAATATGCCATGGGTAGCTTGCCAACCTTTGAGGGATGGAGGAATCGAACCTGGGTTGGCCATGTGCAAAGCAAACGCTCTACCTGCTGTGCTATCGCTCCAGCCTGTTAGTGACTTACATCATCTAAAAATGTTGACCAATTTCTAAGTGATTTGCATATTCTAAAATATTTTACAGGAAAGGGCTGGAGTGATAGCACAGCAGGTAGGCAGTTTGCCTTGCACCAGGCCGACCCAGTTCGATTCCTCCGCCCCTCTCAGAGAGCCCTGCAAGCTACCCAGAGAATCCCCGACCCCTCCCCCAGCCAAGCCTTCCAAGCTTCCCGTGGGATATTCAATATGCCAAAATCAGTAACAACAAGTCTCACAATGGAGACGTCACTGGTGCCCACTAGAGCCAATTGATGAGCAACGGGATGACAGTGATACAGTGATTTACAGAAAAACAAATAAACACTTCATGACTTACTATTCTAATCCTATATACTTGAGTCTGTCAAAAATCATTTAAGTTCTAAAAGAAGTATTATTTAGACACGACACAGTGAGAAATCTTCTTACCAATATTTATAAAAGAAATGATAGAGTAACAACTGAACTTGACAATTCACCCCTGTTGGAGTCTCAGCAGCCAGCCTGAGATTTTGACCAAATCCCCTGCCCCTGAAGCAAGAGGCAGCCCTGTTTCCAAAGACCCAGGGGGCTCACTCCAGCACTCCTCACACATAGGCACTTTTGTTGAGGGTGGGCGGCGTGACTGTGATCACCTACCCATACTGATAACGCAGGACATGCAAATCATTAGCTGATACCTGTAAGAGCCCGCTGGGATGAACGTACCTATGTCCCTTGCATGAGAATCCCTCCCTGAAAAGGTGTATAAATACCTCTGTGTAAGGGCTAATATACGGAGACTGCCTGACCACCAGACTCCTCCCCTCTGCTCAGTGACCTTCTTTCTCGGTTTCTTTCTCCCGGAAAAGGCAGGAATCCCACGGTAAGCAGGGGGCCAGGGCAGAGGCTTCTCCCCTTCCCACTCCCTCTCCTATAGAGACTAAGTCCGGCGACTTCAGGAGATCATACTGCAGTTTGCCGGGGTCGCCTGGCCAGGACCCCGACACACACCAATCAAGAAGCTCAACCTATAAATTCCTCAGAGTTAGTTAAACCCATGATTTAACTTCATGATCCACGGAGCAGTTGCAGTTTACTGGTTTCAGAAGAATTAAAAAAAAGAAAAAAAATAGAACATTTCCTAAAATCTGATACTTCAATGCACCGAAGCTACAAATTCTTCAAAGCAAGCAAATCAGATCTTTGATTAAAAACACCCTCATCCATACTCTACTCCACCTCCCTTTGGTACTTTCACAGTACTAAACAACCTCTTTAATATGTGGTCTTCCTGCATGGTGGTGGTGAACAACTCCGTCAATTTGGTGGGACGGTGTGCCTGGATCTCCACGAGGCATAAGCACCTGCAGCACTGTGTCACTATCATGCAAGTGGGGTACTGTGGGACCTGAGCACTTATGGGGTTGACTGCTGCATTTCTTGGCAGCACACAGACAGGGAAGTTGCTGGACTGGACTCATGCCTTTAAATTCATGCAACAGAGATTTTACACTCTCAGGCTTCTGCTGAGCTGCTAGCTAAGAGACGCTGGGCTTTCTCCCCTGTGCTTAAGCCTATGACAAGTGCTACATGACTCTCTCCTTGTAGTATCAATTTGCATTTATTTTGAAAGTCAGAGAATCCCTGGGGCTAAAGCATTGGGTGACCCAGGAATCTTACAATTAACTGAGAGTTTCATGTTAAGCACTCTTCCCTCCATTAGGGCATGGAGGCTTCAATTATGGATAGACGGATTTTAAAGGCGCAATTTATTGTCCAAAAATAAATTTCAATTTGTCTGCAAGTAATCCACATTTCTAGTTTATAGTATTAAAGTACCTGGTATATGCTTGGTATTCTATAGGATCCCTGAGTTCAGGAAATTTCCTAATCCTTATAGATAGGTGCATATGTTGAAAGGTTGTACATTGGTGGTTGGAGTACTTCATTTTTTATACGAGGGACTCACTTATTCTTAAAGTTACTACCAAGCTTCAACTATATTAGATATACTATTAATCTTCTATTACATAAGCCATAGTATAGCTCGTTTAAACAGATCAGTTGGTCTTCAAATTTGCTAAGAAAAATAAGAATATGTTGTTTGAACTAACTTAAATTGCTATTTATGTAGCTGCCTATTGTTCAAACTATATTTTGTTTCTCTGATGCCTGATGCCTTCTGGGTTCAGGTGAAAAATATCTGCTTTCCCTTCAAAGGGTCTACTGTATTTTTACTTATCTTCCTATAAATTTTATATTTCATAAGTTATCTTCCATCGTTCCAGTTTCCAACATTTCAATTACTATTTGATACTTTCCAAAACATTATAAATAATAAAAAAGTAAAAATAGCACTATCACCACAGAAAAGAAAAACAAAAATAATGACAAAGATCTGACCTTAATCTGACCAAAGTTCCTACCTTTCATTCAATCTAATATCATCCCTGTCTCCATTTCTCATTGTCCAGTCATCTTGAGCATACTAAAATTTGTCTTCTATATCTGTGACTTTTTTGAGTTTACCTACTATATTTAACCCAGAGGACCTTTATATTTTATCTGCTTTTCCTGAACATACTCTAAATGGATCATTCAAAACTTTTAATCTGCAGATTCTGCCCTATGCATTTATTCACAGATATCTCTATACTTCATGTATGTCTCAAACTAAATATTAATAAATATTTTTTCACTTTAAATCCACTCTTCAAACACAAACCTGAGTCAATAAGTCCACATTTTACCAAATAAACTAGTTCTAAATATGAATATCAAACTAGATAATTTGCTTTTGTTCCCTATATACAAATTTGTCTTCAGGTCTTGATGATATATGAAGTGTATTAGACTGAATAAATATCAGTTTCTATCAATCTTCTACCAATGGTTTCAATTGCCATCATGTGAATAGGTGGTTACCTGCTGGTTCACAACTCTAAGAAAGTTGAAAATGAAACCAGAGAGAGTTCAATAGAATAGAGCACATATTTTGCATGCAGGAGGCTCAAGTTTATTCCCTGTCACTACATATGTCATTTGCGCACTTCCAGAATTGATCTTCAAGGAGCCTTTAAGAAACCTAGTGTAGCCACTAAGCACAACCAGGTGTGGCTTATAGAATGGGGGAAAAGAAAAAAGAAATGAAAAACATCAATGTCAATGTACTCTTTCTGAAACATTAATATTTCTTTTGTCTATGACCTGCCTGAGACCAGATAGTATCTATACTGCTTATATACAAGATAACCACACACAAATGATACTGAAAAATATGGATCATATTTGGTCTATGCTTTGATACCATGGCCCAATGTTGTATCAGTCTTCCATAAAATATACTCATTACTTTTGTTTTTATCCTGAGTGCAATCCATTTCATAGCTCATATCAAAACATCAATTAACAAGATACAATAGAAAGAAATTTTCAAGTCTTGAACATGGCCCAACATTTAAATAGTTATTGAATTTAGTCAAGTTTTTAAGGTCTATGTAATTCTTTATCTACAAAATAATGATATTTATGCTTTTGTAATTATGTTGGTAGTAAATAAGGAAATATATATATGCATATAAAAAGTACATCTCAGTGTCATTGAAAAAATATGAGTTATCTCTTATTTTTCACTTGTAGTAAACTTTCTATATATGCTTTTAGAAATTTCCATATGATCTTGACAAAATAACTTAGAATATCATCCTCTTCATTTTCTTATCTGGAAGGAAAGAATAAGTGAAACGGTGAAATATTTTGAAAAATTTAAATAAATAAGTTTGTGGTTATTCCTTATAGAAATTAGCCATATTCTGGTGAATATGGTTCTTATTTTCTCTTTTAATTATAGTCACATATGCAAAATTTTTGCCTTTACAAATCTATAGTAATTTATAAAATAGATTAGTTTGATGAGTACATCTCACGTCAGAATATAGTTAATATTTATTAGTAATAGTAATTTTTATTTCCCTTTTTCTTATTTAATTATTAAGACAAAGAAGTAAAGTTGAGTCAACAGGGGAAGAGTTAACTAGAGAAATGTTGGAAAGAAGCAGGATCTTGCTGACACAAAAGGAAAATCACCTCTTTCATGATTAATCGAGGTGGTCAGGGAGCCTAGTGAGACTCAAAGCACAGGATAAAGCTTTCAGGGAAACTTTGAAGATCAAACCAGCTTAGAATGGAGAGCAAAAAATTCTCAGTGAAGCTAACAAAAGAAAGATTCAAGATGAAGAATGCTAAAACTTAGAGAGAACTTATGTGGGGTGTGTGTGTGTGCGTGTGTGTGTGTGTGTGTGTGTGTATGAGTGTGTGTGTGTGTGTGTGTGTGTGTGTGTGTGTGTGTAGATCACCCAATCCTCACTTAAACACATCTTGGAATGTTCCTCCCAAGTAACAAATTTTTAGACAATGGTATATATTACACACAGTTTCAGCAGTATAGTAGTTCTCGCCTAGTGAAATTGCTGTTGGATATAATTTTGGGTCTGCTTTATGCAAGGCAAGCACCTTACCCACTGTACTATCTCTCTGCCCACCAAAAACCTTATTTTCACCTATTATGTTTATTTTAACATTTGTATTGATTAATATTGTTGGCCATATATTACTTAAGTTACTTTTCATTTTTTCTCCTTCTTTTTACATTTTAAAAGCTTATTTGAGATGCATATGCTGCCCGAACCCATGTGCTGCTTACACCCACATGGCCGAGCACATGTGGCACCTGAGCACATGTGTTGTCCGCATCTCCCCTCTTCATGATACACATACTTTCATGCTTTCGTGTCTAATGGTAGGATGTGTATAGGGGCTCTCTCCGCCCCTGAAGAAGCCCATATCCTCTCTTGAGTGCGTTTCTCTCTCTGTCTCTCTCTCTCTCTCCCCCTCCACACCTTAAAATTCCTCCAAATAAATAAAATCCATTTATTCACAAAAAATAAAAATAAAATCTTATTTGAGGTATACTTAACATATACTATTAACCACTTTTTTCTTTTTTAATTACTGAATCAGTGTGAATTTCAGAATGACAAAGTTATTCATTATTCATGGTTTAGTTTCAGTTATACAATGTCTGACACCAGTGCCTCCGTCACTGTCCCCAGTTACCCTCCTTTCCCCCATTCTGCCTCTTTT
Source organism: Sorex araneus (assembly GCF_027595985.1). Lineage (NCBI taxonomy): Eukaryota > Metazoa > Chordata > Mammalia > Eulipotyphla > Soricidae > Sorex > Sorex araneus. The sequence continues at coordinate 119,834,269 of NC_073305.1, read as the reverse complement.
GCAGACTCTTATGCCTAATCTCAGCTTTTCGTCTCCTTCAGAGTGACCACTTCCTCCACCAATGTCATATTGTAACTTCTCTGACCTATTCTTTCATCCCCAGTGGCAAGCTTCCTACTGTAAACCAGTTCTCTACCTCATTGTTTTAACTGGTTTCCAGTGTATAATTAAATAACTTCATAATTTAAAGAATGTATTCTTTTAATGAAATTTTCTACAGTCCAATTGTAGAAAAATTCAGTCACCCCCAAAAGATGCTCTTAATCACTTACAGTCAGTCTTTGTTCTCATCCTCAAAAACCCCCTAATTTACTTTCTCTCTCTATAGACATGTCTTTTCTAGACACTACATGTGAATGGAATAACACAATCTTTTGTATCTGGCTTCTTTCACTTACATGTTTTTGAGGTTTATCTATGATGTAGCATGTATTATTAATTGCTTCCTTTTTATTGTTGAGTATTAGATAGATATTTGTCTATTCAATGAGTGATGCTATGACTATTTGTGTGTAAATTTTTGTGTGGATATTTGTTTTTATTTCTCAGAAGTAAAATTTTGGGTCATATTTAGTTTTAAAAAAGTTCCAAAATTTATTCCAAATGTCTTTGCCATTTTACATTTTCACTTGTCACTGCCACCCCATTGCTCATCGATTTGCTCTGAGCGTGCACCAGTAATGTCTCCATTGTGAGACTTATTTGTTACTGTTTTTGTCATGTTGAATATGCCACGGGTAGCTCGCCAGGTTCTGCCGTGTGGGCGAGATACTCTGGGAAGCTTGCCGGGATCTCCAAGAGGGGCGGAGGAATCGAACTCGGGTTGGCCTCATGCAAGGCAAATGCCCTACCGCTGTGCTAACAGGTAAAAATTTCTCCATGTACTTTTTTTTTTTTTTTGCTTTTTGGGTCACACCTGTCAATGCGCAGGGGTTACTCCTAGTTCTGCACTCAGGAATTACTCCTGGCGGTGCTCAGGGGACCATATGGGGTTCTGGGATTCAATCCTGGGTCGGTTATGTGCAAGGCAAACGCTCTACCCACAGTGCTATTGCTCCAGCCCCTCCATATACTATTAATACTATCAATACTCCATTTACTTGTTACTGTCTGTTTCTTAGACTATAGTAAAGTGATACTTCATTGTAGTTTTTATTTTGTATTTTCTTAGTTATATTGCATATTATTAACGACTATTGACCATTTGTTGTAGTTTAGTGCAAAAACAACAACAAATGGTCAATAATCATTAATAAAATAAAATGTAATTATTTTATTGTGGTTAATTTAACATAGTTACAGTAGGGTCAGTGTTTATGCTTTTAGTATAAAGTTACTGCACCTCCATTATAACCCAAGTACTAATTACCCTCTACCCATAGGTAAATATGGGTAGAGGGTAATTAGGAGAAACCTTAGGAGGGTAAAATAGGAGAAACCTTATCCCTGTGTTTCTCCTACTGTTAAAATTTTATTAATTACTACTTTTTTTTACAATAGAAGCAATATAATCATTAGGTACTTGCAGAGCAGCTACAACATGCCTATTACTTTTGACCATCTTTAGAGAAATATTTGTTCAGGTCTTGCTCATTTTTAATTGATACTTATTTTTTTGTTGAGTCCTAAGGGTCACCTTAAAACGTTGAATGCAAGCTACAGAGAGTATCTCGCCCAAATGGCAGAGTCTGGCAAGCTCCCCATGGCATATTCGATATGCCAAAAACAGTAACAACAAGTCTCACAATGGAGACGTTATTGGTGCCCACTTGAGCAAATCGATGAGCAACGGGATAGCAGTGATACAGTGACAGATATCTACAATAAAGTCTTCAAACTATAAATAACTATATTCTAAATGGTGAAACAATTACACCTATTGATTCAACACTGTAATTTTTAAATAGGGGATACTGCTAGCACTGCTTGAGAAGCCACTGCCCCTCACTGCTCTGCTTTTTAGTGATGCTTAGGGGCTACCAGAGTTACACCTGATGATGCTGAGAGTGAATCATACAGTACTCAGTGTGAAGTTCAAGGCCTCACACATACTAAGCACATGCTTTAGTCGAGCTCTCTTGTGAGGTCCAGTATGACTTTGCAACAGCTGCTCCTGTCCTCTTCGTGTTTGCCAAATATAATTGAGAAAACTTTCACTACCCTGTGACAATTTGGCTTCAGTCTAATACTATTGGTGTAGGACAGTAATCAGCCTAATAGTTAAGTTCTCTCTCTTAGTTAAAAAAAAAAAAAACCTGCTTTCTATTGCTTATACTCACAGGAGCATTTTCTTGGAAAAATTCACAAATAGCTTATAGACTAAGTTAACATTACTTAAAAATTACTTATTTTTTTAATATCACCAGTTCGTAATTACCAAAATAGACACATGCCCACAGATCGAATGATAGGATACTGTGAACTGTTCAATTGAGAAAAATCCTACTGAGATAAGTTCAACAGAGAATTTACGAGTTTAGTTTCTAGTAGGCTCCCCGTTGACAAATTTTAAAAGAGCCGCAGAACACACATCAAGATTTAGTAGGAAATGTACTGTGGATTTAACCATTAGATGAAATCTAGTTGGAACATACACCTACCTTCTTAATCTGTGGGCAGGATTTTGATGTTGAAAATAAAATGTATAACTTACTCTTCAAAACCTGTCTTTAGAATATAGTTTAATAAAAAAGATGAAGTTTGGAAAAGTTGTCATTTATAATCTAAACTGTTCTTCTGAAGGTTTCCTATGCTAATTAACTAATCATCAAGAAGTAAGACTCAGTAAGACTTACTCAGGCATAAATTTTGTTGGTGGAAATTCCACCGTTTTTAATACTAAAGTAATTTTCATAATAATTACCGAGAACAAAAAGCAGATCATAGACAGAGATCTTTCACTTACAGACTTAAAATGTGAAGGGAAGAGCTCATTCTACACTCAAAAGCCTAGAAATGGGAGTTTATAAGGTAAATATGGCTTCTATGTTTCTGTGTAAGAGGAATATGATTACAAAAGTATAATCTTTTCTAGGCTATTTTTCACTGTATTTAGCATATATGGAACATAAATATATAACTTTAGAATTTATTTCAACACAACAAACATGTTTCTTACTATGTTCAAGGAAAATGATACAATAACAAATGAGCAGTTAAACAGATTCCCATATGTGAAGGTTTTGATTCTTTTAAAAAATTATATTATGCTAAGGAATAAAAGTTATAAATAAGGCTCTTTTAGGGGGAATCGTCATCTATATTAAAAGGCACTTTGTAAAGAATACAACATGTCAGGTAATACTTCAATTCGGAAAATTCAATTCTGAAAATCTAAAGAGGAAACAAGAGCTTTCAGAATAGAAGCACAAGTAAATAAAGACATATGTAAAGATGTGGAAAATCATTCAAAGCTCAGTTTGTTTTCATGAAAATTGCAGGACTGAAGTGACATCATCTGTTTCTAAGGGTTTTATTTTTTTTCCTGTTGCTGTTTTGTTTTTTTCATGTCCCCAGGCAACTCAGCTTACTTTGACAGGCCAAAGTGGTCCCAGCCCCTGGGGATGTTTCTGTCACGGACAGAAAAAGACACCAGCACTTGAGTCTACAGCAGGGTGCAGAGTGACTCTGCATCCGGAGGGGTTTGAGTCATGAAAGATAAAAAACAGTAATGTATATCTAATACTTTAAATAAATAAATAAATAAATGACAAAGAGAGATACTGCACTAGAAAAGGAACTTGCTTTGTATGTAGTTCACCTGTGTTTGATTGCCCGCACTGCATATGTTCTCCCAAGCCCTGCCAGGAGTGGTCCCTAACAACAGAATCAGAAGTAATATTCCTGAGTAAAGCTGAGTGTGGTCCCAAATAAAACATAAACAATGATCTATACTTCCTGTCTTGTGGCCGAAGCAATAGTACAGGGATAGGGCATTTGCCTTGCATGGAACCTACCCGAGTTCAATCCCCTACATCCCATATGGTCCCCCAAGCACAATCAGGAGTAATTCCTGAGTGCAGAGCCAGGAGTAAACCCTGAGCATTGCTGAGTGTAATCCAAAAAGCAAAAACAAAACAAAACAAAACAAAATTAAGCCCCAACAAAAATAGCCAGGGCTTTAAATAAATAAATAAATAAATAAAGTGACTGTCTAAATTTACCTGCTGTTCCACCCTTCCACTCCTGTGTACCAATGAGATCTCAAATAAAAGGGTAGAGAATTTCCTAGAGAGTTCAGTCAACCCACAGAACTCTTAAGATAGAGCAATATTATAGTATTAAGATGGTAAGTGTTAAGACCGTTGCTGCTTTAAACAATAGAAAACTCTATAGCGGTTAATCATATAAATAGTAACAAATTATTATGGATTACTATGAAAATAGTTATGACATAAGCTTGAAAAATGTAGATGATATTGATAGACTTTTGATACCTTATAATCTTCCAAGACTGAATCAAGAGGAAACAGAGGAGATAAATTGTTAGAAGGACATTGAAACAGTCACCCAAAGTCTCCCTGAAAACCTAAGCCTGTTCCCTGATGAGTTTATTAGAGAATTCTTCCAAACCTTTGAAGAAGACCTACTTTCAGTCTTCTTTAGATTCTTTCAGAAATTTAAAGAAACAGGAATTCTCTCAACAGTTTTTATGGGGCAATTCCAGTAGCAGGGTAATAACATTACCCTTATACTGAAGATGCTGAAAGTGGACTGAGATAACACTTATAAAGAAATTGCTCATATCAATAGATTCAGAGAAAGCATTTGGCGAGATCAAACACACAGTCATGATAAAAGTTTACAATAAAACTGGGTTAAAATGAAATTTCCTCAATATTTACCATGAATCCATACTTATCAGGAACCCTTAGATAATATCATTCTCAAAAGTGAAAAACCAAAATCCTTCCTTCTAAGATCAGTCACAAGACAAAGCCGCCAACTTTCACCATTGTGCTTCAATATAGTATTGCAGTTCCTTGCTTTAACAATTAGTGAAGAAAGACATATTAGTGGCAGCAGATTGGAAAAGAAGAGAAAAACTATCAATATTTGCAGATGACATGATACTATACTTAAAAAACCTAAAGACTCTTAAAAACAATAAAATTGTACCATAAAGTGTCAGGTTAGAAAGGTAACACATAACTTGGGGCTCCCAGGGACTCAAGGGAAGGGGGCGTAACAGGCACGCCCTCGGCCCAGATAAATCCAGAGCCGCTGAGCATGAAGCGGACCCTCTGCGCCTAAAGACTTTGATTCCAGACTTCTTACAGCAATGCACTGGGACTGAGAGCTGGGCTATGCAATTTCTGGCAGAATTTTCCCTGGACTTTATACAGAAATCCAAAACAGCGCGGACACTGCTGCGTCCGCGCAACTTAACATCTATAATTGTCAGCAATGTGAAATGGTTCCTTTTGAACAGGTCTGACTTGGGGGGGAAACTCCAAATAATATCAGTAAGTTTTTCTTGAAATATTGAAGGTTATTAATGTAGCAGCCACCTCTCTAGACTGTGAACTAAGCAAAAGCCCCACGCTGGCCGATGCGGCGTGGCGTTCACCATACTATGAGGCGTGGGAAGGGGGATGAGGGGGAGAAAAAAAAAGGGAAAAAGGAAAAAAAAAAAGAGTTATGTACTGGTAGCAGTGGAGCTACATATCTCATCATTTCCAGCAATGGAAAACTAATTATCAAATGCCTCCTTGGTAGTAGGTCTGTCTCTCTTGGGTGGAAACTCCAACAACTATAGTGAGTTTTGTATTGAATTATGGAATGTAATCAAGGTAAAGAGAAAATGGAGTGAAATTCATTAGTTATACAGTAGGGGGTAGGGGGTGGGGGCGGGGGGCATACTGGGGTTTTTGGTGGTGGAATATGGGCACTGGTGAAGGGATGGGTGTTTGAATATTGTATAACTGAGACATAAACCTGAGAACTTTGTAACTTTCCACATGGTGATTTAATAAAAAGTTAAAAAAAAAAGAAAGGTAACACAGAAATCTATGGTATTTCCATGAAATGAAACGATTTTTCAAAATTCTTAGAAACAATAAGTTGTACTGTAAAGTGTCAGGTTACAAAGGTAACATGTAGAAATATCTATGATATTTCTATATTTTAAGCATGAAATGAAAATATTTTTTAAGCCACTTACAATTGTGCCTCAAAACAAGGACCTGGGAATCAGACTAGCAGAAGAAGTGAAAGGCATACATATAAAGTAATAAATGGCTACTGAAATAAATCAAAGAAAGAGGAACTGTAAACAAATCACTTCTTCATAGATTTCAAGCATAAAAATTGTCAAAATGATAATATTAACCCAAAAACATTATGCCAATTCAATGGAGTCCTTACAAGAATACCCATTCCTCCGCACCCAACTACAACATGGACTGCTCCTAGCAGATAGTTTCCTGCCAGAGAACTAAGCTGCGACCCCATGCCCTCCCGGGAGGGGAAAAGTATTTCTCTCTCGCCTGTCCCTTCCCGGGGATGAAGGGCGTGGGGGCCGCCATATTATGACGACCACAGACGGGATTTTACGACAAAAACTGCAGCAAAAGTGCGCGAGGGTGCTCTTGGGAAGGTGGGAGGCATCGGCCCCTCCCACCGCTGCTGAGATGTGACCCCGGGGGCCGCACGCATGTGTGGCTCCTTCGCAGCTGCACCCGCGTGAATCCAGACCCAGCTGAACCAACTCCAACATGGACTGCTCTTGCAGATTGTTTCCAGCCAGAGAACTAAGCTGTGACCCCATGCCCGCCCGGGAGGGGAAAGGTATTTCTCTCTCTCGTCTGTCCCTTCCCGGGGATGAAGGGCATGGGGACCACCATATTATGATGACCACAGATGGGGTTTACAAGCTTGCAATGATCGAATATCCGGAAGAAATCTCCCTGGATTTAGTTGTTAAAGTACAGAAATACAAGACCTCATTTCTCTTCACAATAGGTCTGACTCTAGTGGGGTGCTCCTAATAATAATGGTGAGGTTTGTGTTGAAATATTGAATGTAACCAAAGTAAATACAAAGTAAAGTGAAATTTATCAGTTACAAGGCGGGGGGGGGGGGGTGCGGGGTGGGCAGGATGGGAGGTGTACTGTTTTTTTTTTTTTGTTTGTTTGTTTTTTGTCTTCGGTGGTGGGATATGGGCACTGGTGAAGGGATGGTTTTTTCAGCATTGTATGACTAAGACTTAAGCCTGAAAGCATTGTAATTTTCCACATGGTGATTCAATAAAATAAAATTAAAAAAAAAAGAATACCCATGACGTTTTTTAAGAGATATTGAGTCAATGATGTTGAAATTTATATAGAGCAATAAACCTCCTTTAATAGCCAAAGAAATTATAGGAAAAAATAAAATATGAGGCTTTTATTTCCCTAACTTTATAGTGTAACATTACATAATCAAGACAGTGTTGTACTGAAATAAAGGACTGACTTGCTGACCCAAATAACAGAACTGGGAGTATAGAAAGAGATCCTCAAGTTTAGAGATAGAAAATGTTCAAGAAAGGGATACATTGTATGAAATAGAACATGCTAATCCTCTTCAAAAACTGGTGCTGGGAAATCTAGTCAGTCACATGTCAAAAAGTAAACTGAGGCAGAGAGATAATATTAGGTTTTAAGTGCATTTGCTATTCTGTTGAGACTGAAGCTGTCATCTAAGCCCTAGCCAAACAGGGCGTTCGAACTCAGTACATCAAGCTCCTCCGCAAGTTGTATTATGGATTCACCACCAGGATCTCACCATTCTATAAGGAAGTGATCGGCAGGGTGATACCGTTTCACCGAAACTCTTCAGTGCCCCCCTAGAGAACGTCATGCGAGGTCTAGAATGGAAAGGAATGGGAGTGAAGATAGATGGTCGGCAACTACACCACCTCAGCTTCGCTGATGACATCGTTTTAATAACACCAAACATTAGCCAAGCGGCACAAATACTGGCTTACTCCAACCATGAGTGTGGAAAGGTTCGACTGCAGCTGAATCTCACCAAGACAATGTTCATGAAAAACGAGCTAGTCCCTGACAACATTCCATTTGCTCTCAACGGAGCGAGCATCTCTGAATGCAGCCGCTATGTGTACCTGGGTCGAGAACTCAACATGATGAATGACTTGGCACCAGAACTGCACAGGAGGAAGAGAGCAGCGTGGACTGCCTTCAAGAGCATCGAAGAAGTAGTTAAGAGGACAAAGAACCTTAGCCTCGGGGCACATCTTTCAGCTGCACGGTTCTCCCTGAACTAACATGCCTCAGAAACCTGGGCCCTATGAAAACAGAAAGAGGACGCTATTGGGGTATCCCAAAGAGGAATCAAAAGAGCTATGCTTGGAGTATCACATTTCACTCAAGTGAGAGAAGGAATCTGGAGTTCAGACCTCTGTCGACGGTCAAGAATCAAGGACGCTGTCTCATTTGCCAAGGTGTCAATATCAGATGGGCCAGACATGTTATGCGATTCAGAGACGACTGCTGGACTAGAGCTGTTATTGACTGAATTCCATGGGATGTCAAAAGACCACGTGGCCACCCACCATCGAGATGATCAGACTTCGTCAAAACCCTCAATGGATGGTTTGAGGCTCTTCCTGTTCCTGGAGCAAGAAGACATCATTGGACTACACTACCATTCGACAGGGATGAATGGAAACGTTACTGGTGTCCACTTGAGCAAATCGAATATCAACAGGATGACAAGTGACAAGTGCATTTGCCTTACATACCGCCAAATTCAGTTCAATTTCTGCACCACATACAGTTTTCCAAGAACTGCAAGGAGTGAAACTTAATCACTTATCCAGAAACAAGTCCTGACTTCCACTAGCTGTGACCCCTCTGCCTCCATCAAACACCAAATGAACTCACGCGATGGACAATAGTGAACTAAAAAAAAGAAAGATCTTGATAACATAACTGAATCCAAATATTACGTATCATTAAATATAGGCAGCACCCTTAATGATAATGAATCTATAGGCATCTTGAGTGATTCAATGCAGCCTTTGAAGAAGGAAATGGAAGCAAAGATAAACAATTAAGACTACACCAAATAAGTTTCTGTACCACAGAAGAAATGATGATGAGAATAGACACCCTACAGATTGGAAGAAAACATTTTCCCACAGCTCATCTGACAAAGTGTTAATATTCAAGATATACACTTGTAAAACTTATTAACAAGAACAGACAACTACATCCAAAAGCAGGGACAAGTTATGAACTGACACTTCCTCAAACAAGAGATCAGATGGCCAACAAGTATGTAAGAAAATGCTTTGAATAACTTTTCATCAGAGAAATATAAACCTAAACAACAATGTTTTCATTATTTCACACCAAATACGACTCAACACATTAAAAGGAAAAGTAACTCCTGTTGGCATGGCTGTGAGGAGGAATGAACTCTTATTCACTGGTAGTGTAATTGCCAATGGATTTAAACTCTTTGGGAAACAATGTGGACACTTATTTAAAACAATTTAAATTGAACTACCATAGAACCCAGCAATTCCACTTATTGGCATCTACTGAAAGCACCCCAAAACTCTGTTCCAAAATGATATTTTCAATTCTATATTTATTGCAGCATTATTCATAATAGCCAAAATCTGGAAGCAACCTAATTGTCTAATAACAGATGATTAGACAAACTATATACACAGTGGAATACCACTCTAACACTCAACTATCTATTGAAAAAAGAAGACAAAATCATGCAATTTGCTACATGGTAGGAAGAGTACCATTCTCTATGAAGTTAGTCAGAAAAAAAAGGGAAAATTACACAATGGTCTGTGAACTAATAAAATGTAGTTAGGGAAAAGAGATGGCCAACGGCAATAGAATCTGAGGATATGTCTATGGAACTAAGTTTACCATGTTGGAGGTCAGAGTGGTTGGAAGGGAGCACTAAACTATGGGAAGGGAAGTTGCACTCGGGGAGAGAGTGTGTTGTTGGAATGTTGTATGCATGAAACCCTGTAATTAACAGTATTATAAATCAGTGCCTCGAGTAAGATTTTAAAAAGTGGATCCTGGGGCTGGAACAATAGCACAGCGGGTAGGGCGTTTGCCTTGCACGCGGCCAACCCGGGTTCGATTCCAGCATCCCATATGGTCCCCTGAGCACCGCCAGGTGTGATTCCTGAGTTCAGAGCCAGGAGTAACCCCTGGGCATTGCCAGGTATGACCCAAAAAGCAAAAAAAAAATAAAAAATAAAAAGTGGATCTAGAATAGTGACATGGAATTATATATACTCCTTAACTCTATATTCTATTTATACTGAAACAATTATACTGAACTACTTTTATTGTGTTAGATTTCTTTACTGACAAAAAGCACATGAAATTTTTAGAATCATCTTTCGATACATACAATGTAATAAAATTCATTTAGAGATGTGTTATTTTTCTCTTCATATTTTTTGAATCAGTTAAACTATATACTCATAAAACTAATAATAAATCTAATGTAAAGACATTTGAAAAGCTGAGCTCAATTGATGAAGAAGAAAAATAGTTTTCCTACATGTCCTTGTTTTCCTTTCCACAGAACAACTAAGACTTCATAGTACACAAATGCAAACCACCAACTTAGAAGAAGAAAGAAATCAATATTTACACTGGGAACTTGGGGCTAACTTAAACCCCAAATTACACAACGAATGTTAGTTACCAGAATCCCCCTCTCCACTGAGAAGGAAACACAATATGTTATAAATCATTGACTGATCAAAAGAGGATTCTAAATTTGTCTGGAGAAACAAACTTGAGCTGGATTGAGTTATTCAATTATGGGAGGATTTTGTAATATACATCCTTTTGTATGAACTATGTTAGTCATGTCTAACTGCATAATTAGAAGTGAGTTTTGTTGTGAGTAGATGTCAATATCCTCTGTATGACTGTAGACAAAATCCAAATTGTTCCATTTACCTTACAAATAAACTATAAAGAGCGACCAAAGAATAAAGAAAAGGTAAAATCACACAAATACTTTTAGAATCATCTTTCAGATATATAATCAAAATACTTTCAGAAGACAAAACAACAAACAAAAACAGGAGCAAAAACAAAACAAAACACAGACTTCAGATTTGTCAAGTAAATAAAAATTTAAAAGACAAAACAACAAAAATGATGCCAGCCGAGTTAGTCTATGATATCCTGTGTAAACTTTTATATATTGTACAGAACGTGGAGTGGAGAAAAGAGGAGGACACTGAATTAAAATACCTCCCAAAATTAACTATAAGGGTAAAAATACTATAAAATTTCCAGGTGGATCAGAGATATGACTCTGTGCCAGAAACTTAACAATGTCTTTATATTCTATATGTCAATCTTGATAAAGACAATATTCCTAATGAATAAAGTAAAATGGAAAATAGTGTTTCGCACTGTTTAATAATATGGAAAATATAATAGACAACTAAAAGGTGGAACATTAAAACACATTCCTGTTTCACACTAGATGACAGCATGATAAAGATTTCACCTCAAACTAAATTATAAATTCAAGTCCATTACAATAAAAAATAACATTTCATACGAGAGGGCACTAATATTCATACAGAAAATAAACAATATAGGATGACTGAAAAACAAAAACAAAACAGCTATTCAGGACAGACTAAATCTGATGGCAATATAACAGACTCTGAAGGCTTTATGATTTAATATACACTGACTGGCATGTAAATGAAGAGATGTTTACTGAAATATTTTTGAAAATAAATAAATTTACACTTGATCTTAGCGATAGGGCGTTTGTCTTTCACATGGCTGACCCGTATTTGATTCCTCCACCCCTCGCCTCTCTTGGAGAGCCAGGAAAGCTACTGAGAGTATTGCACCCGCACAGCAGAGCCTGGCAAGCTACCTGTGGCGTCTTGGATATGCCAAAAACAGTTACAATAAGTCTCACAATAAGAGACGTTACTGGCACCCTCTAGAACAAATTGATGAGCAATGGGATGACAGTGACAGTGAAATAAAATTAGGAACCATGGAGATCCACAGAGGGCAAAGCTCATGGTCATGTAGGATCCTTGACTTTAATTCCTATTTTTAATTTATGGTCTCCCAAACAACAATGGATGTGACCTTCAAAAAGATTAATCCATTTATCCACATATGCAGAGAACACTTAGGGTAATATAAATTTTGCAATTATGAAGATGACATCAAAACTTATAACTCACTAAGCACAAAGACAACTATGTAGTAAATGGTATTGGGAAAACTCAAAAACCTCTGGAAAAATAAATTAAACCCAAACCTTAAACAATCCAAGAAAATCAACCTTAAATGGTTTAGACATGTCAACTTAAAAAATGGAAGATTCCAAATATTTAAAGAGAAGTTATTTATAAGGACCTCAAATATCCTTATAATTATCATTAAAAAAATTAAATGCAATAAAAGATCAATAGATTTGGTGACAAAACAAACCCATTTTGTATTGTAAAATCAAAAAATCAAACCAAGAAAATCCATCAAGATCTAAAACATTAAAAATTTTAAAGAAATCTGTCACTATCACTGTCCTCCCATTGTTCATCGATTTGCTCGAGCGGGCACCAGTAACGTGTCCATTGTAAGACTTGTTGTTACTGTTTTTGGCATATTGAATACGCCATGAATAGCTTGCCAAGCTCTGCTGTGAGGGCGGGATACTCTTGGTAGCTTGCTGGGCTCTCCGAGAGGGACAGTAGAATTGAACTCGGGTCGGCCACGTGCAATATTCTCAAAAAATGTTACAAAATTAATAGTATTGCTAATATGCAGAGGGTTGACTACAGATGTGACATAGCTACTGAGTATAGGCAAGGTCACAGAAAATAGGTAAATGAATAAGACATAAAATATGAAAAAGCAAACCAAATCCAAAAACCAATATTAAAAATAGTCTTTAAACTTATGAAAATGGAATAAGCCTGTGACCAATTTCTTCTCCATACTATTGAAAAGTTTTAAAGAATTTCACAACACAGTCTGTTGCCTGCGAGAAATTGGGCACTTTTATTGTCTGCAGGTGGAGAAAAAACTGGTAGAGCCTTTATGGAGATGAATTTGGCAACATATAAAAAGATGCATATGTGTGTGTGTGTGTGTGTACACACATATATATTCAATGATAGTAATTTGTTCTGATATTTCACATGACACAATTTTTAAATGTAAGTTTAGTTATTGTTGAATACATTAGTTATTGTTTAATGTATAATTACAGTTTTGAGGGTATCATCTGGGCACCCATATATGTAGAAGGCGAATTGAATATGCTAATGAAAGAGAATATATATTTTTCTGCAATGATATAATTGCAGAAAAAATGAGGAAAATGTCAATTAACATACCTACAACATTTTCCAGTTAAAAACAGAAAAAAAAGTATATAAAAATAAGAGATAAGGATGGAAGGAGAGAGGGAGTTAAAACTTGTAGAAGAGATTGCATGATAACAGTAATGAAGGGAATTGAGATTAAGAAGCAAGGGTGAAAGGAACAAATTTATGTTGGAACTGTATAAAGGTTTTAAATGAATACCACCCCAAGCACCAAAAGAAACGTAAGGAAGTTAGGGAAACTCTAATACTAAGTAACAACAGAAAGAAATAAATACAATTATACTTCTAAAAAATAGTAGAATCACATTGATGGAGTAGTAAAAAAGCCAACTAACTCAAATAATCATAAACATTTTTTTTCTACTTTATGTCCTTAGGCTAAAATAGAATTATAAAAATTATCAGAGAATATTTAACTACAATAGTCAAGTCTTATTTTTTCCTGAGAAGTGATAGCAATTTGAAACCTATTTTAAATAGATTCTAGGAAGTCAATCTATTAAAGAAATATGTAATAGACAATATGAAATCTATTTCTCACTCTCAGAGATACACATATTTTAAAAAAGTGAAAATTACATAAATTCTTAGATGTTGGGATAAAATTAAAGATGTCACATGTGTTCAAAGAATAGATAGATATATGGCTAGTTAGATAAAGTAAAAATAATAGATACACCAAAAAGAGAGAGAGAAATGGGCCATTAATTGTTAATTCTGTCTGCTGAACGATCCTGGAATCAATGTTTTTCCAATAATAACAAACATACCTAAACCATTGTTCCTTACAAAATACTAAGGCCACTTGGAGAAACAGCTGATTCCAAGCTGATCAGAAAACAAAGTGGAAGATAGGCCTGAAATATTCTTGAATTGTATAAAATCTGTAAAAAAACAAGAATAAAGACATACCTGAGAAAACACAAGGCCAAACTTAACTGCTTACAGGAGAATTTAGAATCCAATGCTGAGATAGTTTGAATTCAAACAGTAGTCAGAATGGATTAAAACTGATGAAAGAAAATGAGTTCACAACTCACTGTTGACATAAATGAATGCATAAGTGCATTCACAGAGAAAAAGAAAAACTGCATTTTACAGAAAACTAACAAGTAATAAATTTGGAATGAATGATGAATGATGACTAGAAAAAAACACCATTTAATTTCTACTATAGTAATAAAAAATTCATGCCAAAAAGATACAATAATAAAAATCAATGCCAAAATTTACTGAAGGGGATGATGAGATAGTACAGAGGATAAAATACTTCAGTAGTGATCCCTGAGAATAGACAAGAGTAAGCCCTGGGCAAAAGACATGTACAAATTAAAGGACATTTAAAAAATAACCATCACACATTATCAAAATACAACTAGCTCATCACAAAGAAAGTTTGTGGAACTGCTTCATATTAAAAGATACCAAAAATAAATCAACACAATATTTTAAATACATAATATTTAATTGGATTTTTTTCTGTAGAAGTCATAACCCTGAATATTGAACAATTATAAAACTTGGAGACTCTAACATTGTACTAATGCTAATTAGGATAATACTCTTGTCTCTAAACAATAATCATAGAAATGTGTTGGTTTCAAGGGTTATCATATGGCTTTTCGAATTTCGAAGAGATTAAAAAATGTTAATATCAGTGAGCTTATTCCACAAAAATAAAAATTAGGATGAAATTTAAGAAAATCAAAATAAATTTTCTCTATAAATTAAAGAAATAAATAAGTTGAAGAAACTTCTTAGGACATTAAAGAAATTATCAATGTCTCTATATTACTTAAATTGAAGGCAAGATATTTATAAAAATATTTATAATTTCTTAACACTTTAATAACTTTCAATTTTTGTAAAGCATGAGATTAATATAGGTGAGTTGTTCACCTTATTTCAAGGGCCAATAACGTCTATTTTGACACCTCTCTTAATAGCTTTTCTCTGTTTCTTCATGCAGTGCCTTTCTGTTATGTTAACTGAGATTTTCTTGTTAGAATTTAATTTAAACTTCATATAACTGTGTTCACAGAGTAAAATCTTAAGACATAAAGAATATTTGCTGTCAAATGAAAATGGGAAGTTGGAAGGTGAATGTCATCTCATTCCACAGTAGAAAAATCCTACTTTTTTTTTTTCCTGAACCACTTAGCAAAACTTAATTCTATAAAGGTAACCACATGGCATCTTTATTTATTTATTTTCTTTTGTTGCTACATTCAATAAATATTAAACAAGAATTTGAGACTGGGGCAACACAGCTGCAATGCCTCAGTATTTTTATGAAAATGAAGCTTTTGCCAAGTGAAAGCCTTGAACTAGCTCCAAATTAAAGACAGTCAGACAGAGCAATACCTGAAAAGGCTGGGCACATGCTTTGCCTGTGGAGTCTCTGGTCCAGCATGATCCCATGAGCTCTGGAAGGAATAAGCCTTAGTACAATGCCTAGACTAGGCCCTAACCACCACGGGTGTGGGCCAATACACACTTGCGAAATGAAAATAAAAACTATAACTATAAAAATAGGCCCAAAGGGAGAGCTCAAGGGGCTAGAGCACACACTCTGCATGAGGGCAGCATGCATTTGATCTCACATGTGCATGCTGAGCAACTGTCAGAATGATCATTAAGCAACTCTCAGGAAATTCCCTAGGTGTGACCAAAGTAAAAAGCAACAAAAACAACAATAAAAATACCCTAAATGTTTTAATAAATGCTTGATAATTCATAATACTAAACCCAATGCAGTGAATGAAATATGATTTATTAGTAGCTCTGACGAGCTGGAGCAATAGCACAGAGGGTAGAGCATTTGTGTTGCACGTGGCTGACCCAGGTTTGATTCCTCTGCCCCTCTTGGAGAACCCAGGAAGCTACTGAGAGTATCCTGCCCGCAGAGTGAACCTGGCAAGATCCCTGTGGTATATTGATATGTAAGAAATCAGTAACAACAAGTCTCACAATGGAGACGTTACTGGTGCCCACTTGAGCAAATCGATGAGTAATGGAATGACAGTGACAGGGACAGTGACAGTAGCTCCTATAAACAATTACTCTGTTCAACATAATTTTTATGTACATTTGTTGTTTCTATAACAAAATAATTTCAAAACATCTTGACCAAAGAAGCATTGTTGTGAAGTCATTACATTTTATTTACAAATACACAAAAACATGTTGGCTAAGTTATGTCAATTATATTCTATGGAGGAAATATGTGTTTACATATTTATATTTCATATATAAATGCATATATTTACATGTTCTGTATGTTATATATTTTAAATATGTTCTATATACACATGTATATGCAACATATATGTGTGTATACATCTATATACATGTGTGTATAAAAATATAAATACATACACACCTATGTGTATATATGTATATATATACCTATGTATATATATAACACAAAAAGAATTACCTTGAACCCACATGCAGAAGTTCATGGCTGTAACTTACTTTATAAGAACAGAATCCAAAATTTTGGTTCCAAAATTTGTGCCTGAAGATTTATTTTTTATTTTTTGTTTTTTATTTTTTTGCTTTTTTGGGGTCACACCCAGCGACACTCAGCTGCACTCAGGAATTACTCCTGACAGTACTTGGTGGACCATATGGGATGCTGGGAATCGAACCCGGGTTGGCTGTGTGCAAGGCAAACGCCCTACCCACTGTACTATCACTCTAGCCCCTGTGCCTGAAGATTTAATGCAGAGAAGTAGAAGTTCTCTACTCATATTGCAAACTTAAGGACTATGAATTCTGATTAATTCTACCAGTGAGATAAAGAGCTAAGCTGTTTTTATTTTTTCAAAGGATTAAAAAGTGTCTCAAATATGATTAAAGTCTATATCTCTTATATTAAATATAAAGATGATATAATCCAGCTCAGTAGGGAACCATGTTCCCAATGATCATTCAAGGATCAAGATTTTGTGTTTTACTGATGTAACTTTCCCTAAAGTGTAGCTTTCTTTTGCATACCTTAAATTTGTTGCAATCACATTGAAAGAGAAATACATGTCTACAGGTATTTTACTGTAACTATCTCACACCATTTATCATTGTCCAGAATGTAGTCACATCTCATTGTAAAGGTCTCAGAAATACAGTTTCTGTCTATATAAATGTATATATAAGAGATCTATTAAGGTGAATAGGCAAAATGGATACTAGAGACAATTATTAATGTATTTCTCATATTCCACAGAGCATAATACTTATAAAACTGTTAGCAAAATTTGAAACTTCAAAGTTGTAGAAAAATAAATAAAACTATTTTAATATTTCAAAAGGATTTCAAAAGGATCCCAAATCCTGGAATCAGATGGAAGAAAAGAGTAAAGATTCTATGAGAACATTAAAAAGTTTCAAAATTCCTTTGGCACCCATAATTATTTATATAATGACTTACTGAAATGTAAGTATCTTAAAATAACTCCTTTAAATACTTCTTTTTTCATGTTTCATTTTAATTAAGCTTATCACTAGCTCTCAAATTCCAAAATGTTTTTTTAAAAACTTTGCAGGAAAAAAAATCAAGTACTCCCACCTGGTGAATCAATTCCATAAAACTTCTAACACTTGGGATCATTCAGATTGAGTTCACATTAACAAGTATTTTTATACGTATCATACTGATCATGTAAATGTAGTTAAGTTTCAGGGGAAAAAAAGAAACCAGAAACCCCGTAAATTGTAACTGATTAGATGCTGCTGCAATCATAACGAGTCGTTTTTGGAAATGGGGGACTGAATATTATCTCTACATGAATATAAATAAACTTTCACTTTCATTAGAGATTATTTTGTCCTCATAAAGTAGAATGATTGAAATGTTTAAATGAAATTTCCTATTTTGTACTCTTGTCTTCTGTTTAGGTAGCAATGGTAATGATGCAAGCAAGTATCATCCGTCTGCTCCTAAGACTACTTCGTTCCCCCCAGATTTAACTCTTTCTCTGGTAGCATATTTGATAGTCTATTAAATAAAAACAAATATATGAATAACTGTTACACACAGGAATACACGACTTTTTTATCACAAGAAACAAAAAAAAGAATTTTTTCCCTTGAGTTGAAGTCACTTTTTATATACTGTCATAGATACATATAAATATAGATCCAGTAAAAATAATAAAAGCTAACTTTTATTTGGTCATCTTTAGTAGCTCTCAAGAGAAAAAATAGAGGTCTTTGCTAAAAAAGAGATATCAGGATTTAGTGCTTTTTATGTCTCCTAGAAAATTAGGAAGGTGTATATTGTTCTCAAAAAGTAAAATTATTTCTTCTCAGACCAAAATGAAACAGAAATTACAGCATGTACAGGACAAACATTGTTAATATTTGTCCCATTGCTCCACTCTGACTAAAGAGAATCCACCAAGATGCTCCTGCCTATCATTGCTCTGTTCTTCTGTAAGGTGAAATAAGTTTATATGATTCTTACTCATAGTTCATGAGAGAAAAGACTGCACTGAGGACCAGGTGTGTTGTATTCACATTGCCCAAGTCTACAAGAAAAGAACAGGTATTGCTATCAATATACTCAAGCAAATACTATCACTGTCACTGTCACTGTCATCCCCTTGCTCATCGATTTGCTCACATCTCCATTGTGAGACTTGTTGTTACTGTTTTTGACATATCGAATATGCCATGGGTAGCTTGCCAGGCTCTGCCATGTGGGTGGGATACTTTTGATAGCTTGTTGGGCTCTCTGAAAGGGGCAGAGGAATCGAACCCGGGTCAGCCACGTGCAAGGCAAACACCCTACCTGCTGTGCTATCGCTCCAGTCTTACCAACAAATAAAATCATTAAAAAATTTTTTAATTAAATAATTATTTTTTAAAACCATTTCACTGAGGTATCAATATTCCCAATACTGTTAATCACACTTTTCATGTATACAACCAACACTAGACTCATGACCCGAGAGACCACTTCCCTCTACCTGTGTCTGAAAGACCTCTGCATCCCACTCACTTGTACCCCATGTAAGTTTAGTTTGATAGACACAATCTTCAGTTCCAGTGACTTAGGACATCTGTTGCTCTCTTATATATTCTTTCTTTTAAACCTCCCCATATGTAGGATAAATCTCTTTGTGTTTGTGTGTGTTTTGTGAGTTTGTGTGTGTGTGTGTGTAGATGGTGATATCTACACCATATGTAGAGGTCATCTCCTGAAATTACACAAAATTGTAAATCAATTTTTTTTCAAAATCTAAACCTTTTTCTTAGAGGTACATAAATTAAATACATATTATGGATAATTCTGTTCAAATATATTTTAGAGGTTAAATGAAATTGCTAAATCTTACAATTGCAAAATTTATGTAGAATGAAAAGAATTAAGAAAAGTTTGAAGGGAAAAATATGCATAGGCCTACAAAACAGCTAAGTGTGTTTTATCACAAAAAGGCAATATTGGATTTATATTAGAAAATATTATATAGATATTTCTTAAGTCCTTGGAAGAGTCTGGCAACTCCCCATGGTGTATTCGATATGGCAAATACAGTAACAATAACAAGTCTCATTCCCCTGACCCCAAAAAGAGCCTCCAATTGTTGGTAAAAACGAATAAGGAGAGGCTGCTAAAATCTCAGGGCTGGGATGAATGGATACGTTACTGGCACACGCTCTAGTAAATTGATGAACAACGGGACAACAGTGATACAGTGTTACTTCTTAAGTGCTTATTTAAATAAGTAAAAGACTATAATAAAATATCTATGGATGTAAAAGAGTCATAATTAGGCAAAGAACATTCAAAATAAATGAAATATTAATTAATCATTGGTAATTATAAAATTTCCTAGCAAGCTAGAACTAATTATACCTTTTTTAATCAAGTAGAGGGCAACCATAAGTGCCATGACTGAGTGCCATACTCAGAGCCACATACTGGGAAGTCTGTTCATTCTTTAAAGAAATTCCTTTAATGCTCCTTACAAATTTGGCTTTAAGGCTGCGAATTCTCTAAAATGCTTCCTATCAAAGAAGTTCTGTCTTGTTTCTTCAAATTGGAATTTTTTTTTTTTTTTTTTGCTTTTTGGTCACACCCGGCGATGCACAGGGGTTACTCCTGGCTCTGCACTCAGGAATCACCCCTGGCGGTGCTCAGGGGACCATATGGGATGCTGGGAATCGAACCCTGGTCGGCCACGTGCAAGGCAAATGCCCTACCCGTTGTGCTATTGCTCCAGCCCCTCAAATTGGAATATTAATCCAGCTTTTTAGAGCATTCTTGGTAGGGGTTTATTACACTGAATTTTTATACTACCTTTTTCCATTCTATTCTAGCTTATAGAGTCTCATTCAATAGATTTCCTGTGCATCTTATGGGCTTTCCTTTGTATTCAAGTTCCTTTTTTCCTTCTAGCTGCTTTTGATAATCTCTCTCTCTCTCTCTCTCTCTCTCTCTCTCTCTCTCTCTCTCTAGTTTTTGTCATCCTAAGCACAACAATTTGACTTGGAGTTTTCTTAGTTGAATCAATTTTTGCTAATACTTCAGGCCTATAGTATTTGGTTATCTGTATTCGTCAACTTCCAGAAGTTCTTAACTATGATCTCTTTACCTATTTGTTCTTCATCAAATTTGCCCAAAGTCATTGGTAATTCTTATATTGTTCCTCTTGAGCTCATCTCTCAGTTCTTCAGTTTCTTCTATTTTATCTTGAAGCTTCTCCATTTTTTCCTAGGCTGCTATTTAGAGTTTCAAATAGCAGCTGTTTAGAGTTAAAAAAATTAATATCATCCACTATATTCTTCATTTCTATCATTACTACTTACAGTATTCTTGTTTTAGCTGTCATACTCTTTGTCCTTGTGGATTACCTATTCTATTGATTTTTTGAACTCTTAAGACTTCTTCACTATGGTGTTACTAAAATTATTTTCTGAGAGTTTAGAGAGCTGGTTGGTGTTGGTTTTGCCTTTTCTGTTATTGTTTTCACTCCTTGAGCTTGGTGCGTTTCTAAACATCATTCCCATTAGTTTTCTAGTATCCCTGCTGTGCTGAGTGGGACATTGTAGTTAGATCACCTGGGTGTTCTGATGGATTAGGCTAAGAATTGTTTTTCACTTTGCCTACCTTTATCCAGTGATGAGAAGTATAACTGTGAGCTGTGTGAAATTTGCTGAGTAGATCTGTCAGATGGCCAGATATATGACCATGCAAGTCAGGCACTTTGTGTGGGCCCATTAATATGGTGAGGTATGATGACCGTAGGACCTAGTGAGAGGAACCTAGTGAGATTGAGCGGAAGTCGGGGGTTGCCTCCCATTCTAGTAGGACTAGTTGTCTCAGCAGGAAATTAATCTCACCTGGAACCATAGAGCAGCAATTAGCGGCTCAGGAGCTGTGGTGTGAATCCTTTTAATATCTATTGGTACTATTATTATAAAGACATTATTGTCTAAATAGAGCAATAGCAATATGATAAGTTTCTGTTGATCAGCATTATATCAGAAGCCTACAAGTTTTATTATTAGGAAGATCTATGATTCAGTTACAAAATGCTTCATTACAAAATACTATTTGCCTGGAAGTTCCTAGCTTCCCAAATGACTTGTCTCGGGATTGTAGAGATAACATAGTGGGTAGAATGCTTGCTTGCCTTACATGCAACCAACCCGGGTTCAAACTTCGTCATTCCATATGGTCCTCTTAGCTCTACCAGGAGAATCCCTAGGTACAGAGCTAAGAGTAACCCCTGAGTATTGCCAGGTGTGGACCAAAAATCAAATGAACAAACAAAAAAGTGATGGCCTCAGGGACTTCTTACTAAATCCTATAAAATTAAGCAAAGATTTTGTATTAGATTTTTTATATCTATAGTCACATGTACATTAAGTGTGCTACAAATATAAAAACTTTATTACCTAAAATAGAAAGAAACAAAAAAACATTTTCAAAAAATGTGATTATGCTAATGAAAGCTGAAATATTTAAGGTTTCTGCCTCATAATGTTAACTCAAGTTAAAAATACTTTACAGATAGAACTAGAATTATTAAATAGGGAGAATCTATATTTACATCCACCTATGATCACAACAATATATATATTAAAGTTTGGATTCACCTACACAGAAACAACTGAAACCTGATTAAAAAAAAATGAGTTCACACCAAGTAACAGGAGAATCTAGAAAGAAACAGAGGTAATTTTTTGAATTGTCTTACATTATATTTCTCTTCAATAGAAACCCCATGCAGCAGAACTAATAAGCCAAAATTGGGATGTGATTTCCAAGCTGAAGAACTTTGCCCTAACGATCAAAGTAATTATATTAAACACATGACATATGGATTGTCCAATTCTATAATGATCACATTGGAACAGGAGGTTAAAAACCATAAGACATAAATTGAAACCAAAGCAGGCATCATCTTGGTGACTTCTGTTATACTTGCTGGTAAAGTTCATTTTGGACCTTAATCCCTATAGTAGAAAACACTGAGATGAAATTCTTAGGAGAATTCTAATCACCCCTGAAAAATATCTGAGCTAGGTGAAGGCTAAGGAACACCAATGCTAAAGCTAAATAGACATATGGACCCAGGTCTACCAGTCCATGTCTAACTTGCTCGCAAGCAGGCGTCATCCTTTGAGAGGTTCACTGTGAGCCTCTCAGAGAGCAGCCAGATAATAAAGGGTACCTACTGTCTGCTGTGTGCCAAAGCCACTTTTTAATCTTGTTTAGAATATTGTTTGTATGGAACAAAGCTTTCATAGCCAATGCCAAATTGCCTACAACTGCAGTAACCAAGTGACAACACCAAACAAGTGACTTAAACTTCTGGTTGCCCTTTAGGCCCTCTCAATCTTGATGCACATGTGCCTCCAAACAGTCTCAGTACTGACCCTCTGATGTTTTTCAGACCTCTTCAAACTTGAGGGCATATGTCTCTGGGTATCAAAAGCTCAGTCTCTTGGTCACTGTGTTTCTCTGCCCAAATTTATGTTCATGTGTTCTTTACCTTAAGGTAATCATGGTATTGAAACTTTAGTTTTGTCCCAACTTTATTAACAATTGATGCAGTAGCTCTTGCCAAACACTCAAATTTGCACCACCAGACACTACTCAGGTCCTCTTAAACTCCTATTACAGTTACCGTCATGAGCTTGGGAATGTAAATCGCTGGCTCACCACACAAACCTATGAGGTGCTACCCCTACTGCAATATATTCACCACTGAGAGCCTTCTGTAGATGCAGGCCCACTTGACACCAATGCTACCTCCCCAGACTAGCAACTGAGAATCCAAGGTGACTGTTCAAATCTGCTCAAACTGGGTGCTAGAGTGACACAAGATACTTTTGATTCTTTTCCGAGATACTTCCATACTGTTTTCCATAGTAGTTCAACCAGACAACATTCCCACCAGCAGTGATTAAAAGTTACTTTCTCTCCAAATCTCTTTCATCACATCATTCCCAGTTTTTTTTCATATGTGCTATTCTCAATGGTGTGAGATGATATCTTATTGGCATCTTTATTTAAATTTTCTGTTATAATACAACCCAGAATTGATAAGGAAGAGGCAAATTACAAGAGAAGCATTTATGATTTTGGTGTAAAAATTATTTTAAAATAAATATTATAAGATGCACGGTGATCCTAATTGGTTCTGATAACTCCTTTGAGGCTTCTTCTTCTCCTTAGCTTAAAATACATGAGTTCAACACTATTTCCATGATGGCTGGGGTTTTAATATACTTCCATAATGGAATTATGATTAGTTGAAGATGTACATTTACTGTTAAGTCTCCAGTATAAAAATCTCAGTACTAGTCTGTCTATACTTCCAAGATTCCTGGTGGCCAGCAACTTCTGAACAAATAGCAGGAACAGCAACAGGCTAAATTTAGAGTTGTGTCAGTGGAGAGAGAGATTGAGCCAGTCCTGGCAGCTGTAGCATCATGACTAAGAGTGGTAAATCATGTCTTCCCAGACTCCATTCCCCCTAGAATGTTAATAGTCATGGCAAGTACTCTAGGAATGGAACGTGGCCAGTGAAAGTATGAAAGAGGAATAAATGGGTGGAGAAAATTGGAAGAGATCAGTAGATTAATAATTTGTTTTTACAATTTTAAAGACATATTTGGCTATTCTGTGCAAATATAGACTCTCAACATTTTCAGTTTTTCCCTAAACCTACAACTTGATTAGACCTCTCTTCTAAGCCTTAGAGAAAGTCCCTGAGTATGACACCATTTGTTTCCTTTCTCCCAAGAAAAATTTATTCCCTTGCCTGGTTTTTGTGGACCTCAATGTAATTGCACCACAATCCCAGCACTGAAATACTAATGTATATGTGGGATTCATTTTTATTATATATGTATGTCTTTTAGAACCTAATAAAATGTATTACTTGCCCAAGTTCTAATATATGTCAAACTATTTATTTTCTCAACAAAATGAAGAGAAAGTTGCTTGAGTTATATATAGTATGGGAGAAGATACTTGGAAGCATCAGAGACAAGCATGGGGTTAATTCATCTTAAATAACTAGCAGTAGAGCAAAAATCAAGTAGTTTCTTTTTTTTTTACACAGAGGAAGACTTTTTAATAAATAAATTAGAACTACAGAGAACTAACTCATTAAAGAGAAATAATAGAAAATAGCATGTTCGTTACTATTTCTTTAACCTATGTTTAAGTTTACAATAAAAATATGGAAATACCATAAAACAATCTAGAAGATATATGGAAGAATATGGATAAAAGTTTTTATTTGTTGTTCAAATTTCTGCAACATAAAAGGACACGTTTAAACCTAGTTTTTAAAAGTGAAAGTTGGCCAAAAAGAAAAATTAAGAATTAGATATTATACTTATACTTAATTAAATTATACTTATATTTAAGTAAGTGAAAATCTATCTTGAAAACAGATTAAGTGCTTTAATCAAAACTTATTTTCTTGAAAGATAACTTTATCACTAAAGTACTCCTATCTTATCTAATTTTGCATAAAAGACCTAACTCATAATCAACTAATACTTAATGCTTCTCAACTCCAAACAAACAAAAATGACCCACACTTGTGTGCAGGTTTTATGGAGCTGAGCAGATGTGTAAAGCAGCTGACAAGACAGAAAATGCCTTATAGTAGATAACAATACCAGAGCACACTGTTTAGAAATGTCTTGTCTCACTTTGCTCTGCCAGCAAGTTCAGGGAGTTAACAATCAAAACTGCCTCATGTATTTAAACTTTGTATAGTGGGTCATATAAACATTCTTTGAGTTAAATGGTGTAATAGATCTAAAAATCGCATACCCACTTTCCTTTCTTTCTTAGATTTATCATGCTGTGTTATAAATATTCGCAGTATTTCATAAAAAAAAGATGAACCTGGCTTTTATAAGGCCAGTAGTTTTTGCTGATTAGTGGGAAATCTAGAGAGCTGGAGAAATGGCTGCTTGACACAACTTGGGGCTTTTAAAAGTACATCTTTATAATATACTTAAAAGTACAATGTGATTGCATTTCTAAAACAAACAAAAATCTGATTATTTACAAATAGTCTTATAAAAGATAACTAGCATCAAACACCTATGTAGCAAAAAAGTATTAAACTCTGATAAGTATACCAAATGCTTGCAATATTTACTTAAAATAAATTATGCCCAAAATATTTTATTATGTTCATGCTTTCATTTATTTTTTCCTACTGTTTTGGGGAATAGGTGAGGCTGTAGATGATGGCTTAAATTTTTTTAGCAATTTTTTCAGTCTTGTTCTAATGCATTATATCAATATTAGGCCTTTTATCTACCTAATGCATTTTTGATAAGATTAGTTGTGGCCCTGTAGGGGAATTTATGGCCTCTGGAGACATTGTTTTCCTTCTCCATCTCCTTCTATTGTTTTTGTTACAGAATGTATGATGTCATCACAGCTCTATTAGATCTACCATGACCATAAAACTCATTATCATAATAGAAGTGCCACAGTGCTCATTATCAGAGAGGGGTCTTGTTCAGGATTTGTCTTTCACTGTATAGACAATCCCTGCCAGCCAGTTCTCTCTCAGATAAATCCTACAAAATGAAGACATCAAATACTGTTAGAATCCAATAGCATTCCTCAGTTTAGTCTTCACAGAGTGGGCCTGAAAAACAAGTCTCTACTTATTTTGTATCTAACAAAGGCTGAACAATGACTGGCTGTGTGCACAGTCGTTTTTCCTGTTCAATCTATAGGCATTATCCATGGAATCTCCATTCACATGAGGATAATACGCAGAGCCCTTCCCCTCCTTGTTTAGACTATAGTTCTCTCTATCTTAGGCATCCTCTGATTTTCTTTTTGGAATTTTAATCCTTAGACTTACAGAATGACTCAGGGATTAGATAAATGAAATCAAAAGAAAACTCTTATGTCTCTAAGTCAGAGGCAGATGAAGGTATCATTTTGTTGTTGTTGTTTGTTTGTTTTGTTTTGTTTTGTTTTTAATCTTCCAGATGCTCACCCTGTTTGCATTAAGCATCATCAGTGGAGATGTTGTGAATGATCATTTGGAATTCTTGAAACAGTTACGCTTCTTTAGAATCATATTGTCCCTACAGATATTAACCAAAAGCTTCTATTTTGAATTTTAGACTCGTCTGGCAAGAGCTCTCAGAAATTTTATTTCTTTATTTTTTTGGTCACACCCAGCGATGCTCAGGGGTTACTCCTGGCTCTGCACTCAGGAATGACTCCTGGCGGTGCTTGGGGGACTGATTCCTGATTCCTGAGTGCAGATGCCGAGGATAGAACCCAGGTTGGCTGCATGCAAGGCCAATGCCTTACCCACTGCGCTATTGCTCCAGCCCCAGAAATTTTATTTTTAAAAGTAAAAAAGTTTGGTGTTGGATGTTGGAAAGTAATAAATCACTGCAAACAACTTTATAAAAATAAAATAAAATAATAAACTAGATTACTCTAGTGACCAAAAAAAAAAAGAAAAGTTAACAGATATATATTTTGCTACAGCAAGAGTAGAAATGAAAGGGAATTAAGAGAATCTCTGTGATTGATTTTTAAAAATCTTTCTTAGCTAATATTTAATTTAGAGTTAGACACATATGCATGCCAGGGGTGGAGCGATAGCACAGCGGGTAGGGCATTTGCCTTGCACACAGCTGATCCAGGTTCAATTCCCAGCATCCCATATGGTCCCCTGAGCATCACCATGAGGAACCCCTGAGCATTGCCGGGTGTGACCCAAAAAGCAAAAAAAAAAAAAAAAAAAAAAGAAACACATGCATGCCTTTTGGTAATTTGTGAATCTATGAAATAAAATTTGCAAGCTTCTATACCTCTATCAAAGTTCTTCTTATATTTATAAAACAAGCAGCACATGTAAAGAATCAAGTCTGTGATCAATGGTTACATTTAGAAAGTAAATCAACCATTAGCTGATACAGTAAACACTACATAATTATTACAATACAGTAAACACTACATAATTATTAGAATTTATTACAATATAATTATTACAATATATATAGAAAGTAAATCAACCATTAGCTGATACAGTAAACACTACATAATTATTACAATTCACCCATATTGCAATATGGGTGACGGGCATTTGCCTTGCACGAGACGACCCAGTTTCGATTCTTCCCTCTCTCTCAGAGAGCCCAAGAAGCTACCAAGAGTATCCCGCCCGCATGGCAGAACCTAGCAAGCTACCCGTGGCGTATTCAATATGCCCAAAACAGTAACAACAAGACTCACAATGGAGATGTTACTGGTGCCTGCTTGAGCAAATTGATGAACAATGAGATGACAGTGCTACAGACAGTGCTATTATATATTGTGTATGCTATATAATGAAAATAACAATAGCCACCACAGAACTGGTAGGCAATACACTACTGATTTAAATTTAACTTAATTTATCTTGAAAGATTTTTTACGATATCAGTTGCTGATATAATAAATTTGTAATCACTCAAGCCAAATAATAGAAGATGTAGGGTCATTTAATACTTGGTATGACATCTTTCAATTTTAGATTTGATCTTTTAACAAAGAAAGAATAGTTCTAGAAATATGACAGAATTAGGCACATAAAATTCATACTTGACTTTTGATTTCTATACAATTATTTAATCTAGAAAATGTGTTTTAATGTACATTGGAAATTTTGACACCATTTTATCTTTTATAGATCTGTCTTCCTTTTCCATGGATGTGTGAAGGTTGTATTAGAACGAGTTTTAACATTGAGCTCCTCTTTTCATGATACACAATCTAGTCACTGTATCCCAAAGAACTATTTTATTTATTTATTTTTAGTTTTGCACTCCGCTGACCCAGGTTCAATTCCTCTGGCCCTCTCAGAGAGCCCGGCAAGCTACCGAGAGTATCCCATCTGCACAGCAGAGCCTGGCAAGCCACCCATGGCGTATTCAATATGCTAAAAATAGCAACAAAAAGTTTTACAATGGAGACATTACTGGTGCCCAATCAAGCAAATCGATGAGCAAGGGGATGCAACGGGATTTTTGGTTTTGAGGGGGGAGTGGGTAGGAATTGCACCCTGTGTTACTCAGGAATTACTCCTGGTTCTGTGTTCAGGAGTCACCTTGGAGGGCTCTGGGACAACAAGAGGGGGTCAAAGTTCAAACCTGGTTCATCCTGTAAAAGGCAAAAGCTCTTCCCACTGTACTACTGCTCTGATCCAGAACTCCTATTTTTAAAAAGGCAAGAAAAGAAATGTCATTTGCTTGATATGCCTCTATTTTTAAATATAGGATGAATGGATCTTTTGACATTTTTTCATGAAAATTTATATTTGTAAGGCATATGAGAGAAGCCAATTCAAATTAATATTTAATTGAAGAGGAACAAGATGAAGAACAAGAAGTGAAAAGAATAAAGAAAGGGAATTTATTGACTTAAGAAACTGGGAAGTCTAAGGATAAACCTCATTTTAGTTGACGGTGGCACAGACTTCATTATTCGCTCTCTCCCTTTCAGCAGTCTTTCTTGTATAATTTTCTCATAGTCTTTTAGCATTAGAATGATTTGCCATTAGGGAAGATTGTGGATGGCAGTTACAGATTTACATAATCCCAAATTTGTAACCTTAGAGAAAAAGAACAGTTTTTCTAAACTCAGTATATCCAAATATACAAACCAAGATATTATTATTAGCAGGAAGGAGTTTGCTAGAGCCACAATATGCTGTCAAAAAGCATCTGGTTCTGGGGCAGGAGAGATGGCACAGCAGATAAGAGTGTTTGCCTCCCATGCAGACTACCTGGACTCAATCCCCATCAGCCCACGTGGTCCTAGATTCTGCTAGGAATGGTCCCTGACTGCACAATCAGGATTATGCCCTTAGCATAGCTGGGTTTGCCCCCAGCCCCACTCCTCCAAGGCCCCCCAAATTAAATTAAATTAAAATAGGTTTCTTTAATTAGTTAAGATTGCATTGTGGGACCTCTTTTCTATGTAAACAGGTAGGGAATGCCATGTACCCAGCAGTCAAATGCAACCATTTCCAATAACTGACAATATGAATCTAAATAATTAAGTTATCTTATTTTGCTTTCTTTCTAATCTGTGCAGATATGCTGAATAAGATTTACAGCTCTGACAAATATTTTGCGTCATAACTTAACATGTCAAATTGTATTCCCATAATCTCCATTTCAGCAAATACAATTACATTTCCCCCTGCTATTTCTGTATCACTGTATCATTGTCATCCCATTGCTCATGGGTCTGCTCCAGCGGGCACCAGTAACATCTCCATTGTGAGACTTGTTGTTACTGTTTTTGACATATTGAATGTACCACAGGTAGCTTGCCAGGCTCTGCCGTGCAGGTGGGATACTCTCAGTAGCTTGCCGGGCTCTCAGAGAGGAAAGGAGGAATCGAGCCATGGTCCACCACATGCAAGGCGAACACCCTACCCACTGTGCTCCAGCTCCCAGATTTCTTTCTATTGTTTTGTTTGGGGCCACACCCTGCAATGCTCAGTATATCCTGCACTCCTTGCTCCCACGTGCCGGAGGAAAGGGAGAGGCCTTTAGGAGAGGAGCCTGAGCAGGCCAGCAGGAACCAGGCCGCTAAGCTCCTCGGCCCTGCTGGCCTGTCTGCTGGCTCGGGACAGGGAGAGGGGTGCCCATTAAGGACCCCCTCAGGGCCTCCCTGGGGCCCACTCATCCCCGCCGCACTTGGGGACTGGAGCCGTGGGGATTGAGCTCGGGTCCGATGCCGAGTGCGGGCAGCAGCTCTCGCTGAACCCCTGCAGCCCCAGACTGCAAACTGGCAACCCACCCTGCAACACGCCAGCCTTCTTCCCTGGGCAGAGGCGTTTCCCCGACCCGCTTCCCCAGCAGCCAAACCCCAGCCCCGAATCCTCGCGGGCAGAGTTCAGCCCGTTCTGCTGCCCGGCCTCCCCGCCCGGCTGGGAGTGGGCGTCCTTCCCATCGTTCACGTGGGAGGAACCGAGGCAGCCGGCTGGAGGCCAGCAGCAAGACCGGGTCCGCTGAGACCGAGTCAGCACTCGGGATTCCGGCATGTGCTGCCAGGCGCGTCGTGAGGGGCTTACTCTGTCCTCTCCAGCCCCAAGAGCTGAGGCAGCCGCGGGAGAGTGCAGGGGCCTCCGGGGGCGCCTCCTTGGAACCCCGTTTCCTGTGTGGAGGTGTCCCCTAATCCTCTCTCAAGATCCACGCTAGGGGTCCAGATAGAACAGCGGGTAGGGCGTTTTCCTTGCACTCTGCAGACCCGGGTTCGATTCCCATACGGTCCCCAGAGCACCGCCTGGAGTAATTTCTCAGTGCATGAGCCAGGAGTAACCCCTGTGCATCGCTGGATGTGACCCCCCCCCCAAATCAAAACAAACAAACAAAACAAACAAACAACTGTCCCGCCGCCGACTTACCCTGCCCTGCCTGTCCCTTGCTGTTCCCTGACCCCCCTGGGGAGTAACTGGAAATCTGGGCCCCCACAGCCCCCTGCTGGGAGGCGCTCGTGCTCGTGCCTTATGAGTATTACTTGTTTCTTTTTTCTCATTCTTAAAAGAAATCAATTGCTGTATTGATACCAAATCATAAAATTAAAAAAAAAATTGCACTGGCCACTAAACCAAGCTTCCCAATTACCAAATTGACGATAATTATACCTATCACTTCCAAAAAGCAAGTGAAAAATTGCACTACAAATATTCAGAAAGGTTTTTTTTTGGGGGGGGGGTCAAACCCGGCAATGCATAAGAGTAAATGGCTGAGTAATAGATAGGAAAGACAAAATCATAAACCATCTGACCACTGAATAGTGAATTTGTCTCACAATGGACCACATAGTCCAGTCTTCTGAGCGCATGGACTATATACTGTAACTATACCAGTATAGTTACAGTATATAGTGATAGACATTTGTATAGATGGCTGTGTGCCTTTTTTGGTACTCTCTGTTTACCCCATTGCTGGTGTTTCTCAGTGATTTTAATGGAGAAAAGTTGAATCCTTATGTTCTGCTTGAATCTTTTCATGTTCAGATTTATCTACTGTAAAAATAAGCTCTTGCATCCTTTTCATTGGGAAAGCATATGAACAAATATGAGTGGAAGAAATAACTTGGTAATCTGGTTACAGTTTACAAAGGATTGAAGATATGATTATTTATGAGGCAACCTAAGTAGTCTACTGACCTCATTTAACAGAAAGCAAGAAAGCAGGGTCACACCATTACAAAAGATATCCTGCAATAATTCTCAAAGGAATACTGTTATACTTCCCAGTGGTAATATAAGCCGACGTTATAGCAATTTAAAGACTAATGAATTTTTTTAAATGAATCACTTTCCTCATTTTCCATGTATTCTCTTTTCTTCAAGTTGATTTTGTCCCTAGAGTTAACAAAGAATTAACAATCTTATACACCCATATAATTGCAATAATTTGTTGCTGCAAGTTGACCATTTCCCTGTGTAAATTAGTTTGGAGGTTTGCATATGGCACATTTTAATCTGCAGCAGTCTTCTCGATGATGCTGATTTATGAATTCTTTGATGCCTAATTTCACCCAGCCTTATTATTTACCAAGTTATATTCTTTGCTTCTTCTAGCAAGTCTAATATCTTTTGCACTGCCTCCTATCTAAACTTCTATGCTTCTAAGATTATTTCTTGTTTTTTTTTTAAATTTACTATTATATGCCTATTATGTTTTTCTTTACATTAATCTAAGTTGGGGGTGTGGAAATTATTGTCATTGAATTCTGCTAGCTCTGACAATTTGGTAAATTTCTCATCTAGTTTTTGTTAAATTGTGACTTCCTGTATTTTTTTTAAACGTTTGAGAATTACAAAGATATTCCTTACTAGAATAGTTTTTGAGAACATATGTCCTTTATCCTTTATTTTCAGCATTTTTGTTCTCTGAGAAAGAATGCCACTGTTTTAATTTATAGTTTGCCAGTCTTATTCTCTATTATTCAGTCTAATAAGTTAAACTACTAAATAAAATAATCTCAATTTTATTTTAGTTCTAGGACTTTTATTTGATCAGTTATTTATAATTGTTTGAAATATATTAGTCAAAGCTTGTATCTGAAAATTCATTATATTTTTAACTTATTATCTATTATCTCTGTTCTTAAATATGTTAGTCATAGTTTATATCAAACAGCTGCTATGTGGTCTTAGCCCATCCAGGAAAAATATAGATTGTGTAGTTTTTAAATAAGAGAAACTTATGTGTCATGCTTCTTGAGGACAGAAAGGCCCAAAACACAGTAACCAGTAATGATGAGCAGTTTTTATTATGTCTGTGGCCTCTGTATGTCTTCCTTGTGAATAGTCTGTCTAGCTATTTTCTGCATTTTTCTAATTAAGTGGTTTTTTGTTTTTTTTTTTCTTCTGTATGTTTGTGTTTTGGGCCACACCTGGCAGTGATCAGAACTTATTCTCTGATCTGCTCTGAAGAGTCACTCCGGGCAAGCTTGAGGGATCATATGAGATGTAGGGGACTGAACCTCTATTGACTATGGGCAAGAAAACCTCCCTACTTTTTTTTTTTGCATTTGTTATTTTTAATGCATCTTAAGTATTTTTCCTTTGTTAGATATCACTTGTATCACTTGTATTCTCCTTGCTCATCGATTTGCTGAAGCGGGTGCCAGTAAATTCTTCATTTGTCCCTGTTGCGTGCTAGTGTAGCCCAATGGCATCTGCTAGCTCCAGGAACATGAAGAGCTTCAAACCATTCATTCAGGGTCTTGATGAAGAAGTCTGACCATCTCGTAGGTGGAAGGCTAGGCGTTCTTTTGACATCTCGTGGAATCCAGTTGGTAACAGCTCTATTTCAGCAGTCATTTCCAAACCAAATTACATGTCCAGCCCATCTGATTTTTGGTGCGTTGGCAAACAAGAGAGCATCCCTGACTCTTGATTGTCAACAGAGGCCAGAACTCCGAATTCCTTCTCTCACTAGAGTGAAATGTGATATTCCAAGCATAGCTCTTTTGATTCCTCTTTGGGAGACCCAAATAGCATTCTTGTCCTGTTTTTGTAGGGCCCAGGTCTCTGAGGCATATGTTAGTGCAGGAAGAATGGTGGCATTGAAAAAATGTGTCCAGAGCCAGAGGTTCTTCATCTCTTAACCACTTCTTCGATGGTCTTGAAGGTGTTCCATGCCGTGCTCTTCCTGCACAGCTCAGGTGCCAGGTTGTTCGTCATGTTGAGTTCTCGACCTAAGTACACATAGCTGCTGCATTCGGAGATGTTCGTTCCATTGAGAGCAAATGGGATATCAGGAACTAGTTCGTTTCTCATGAACATTGTCTTCATGAGATTCAGCTGCAGTCCAACCTTTCCACGCTCACTGTCGAAGTCAGTCAGTGTTTGTGCCACTTGGTTAATGTTTGGTGTTATTAGAACGATGTCATCAGTGAAGTGCAGGTGGTGTCGTTGCCGACCATCTATCTTCACTCCCATTCCTTCCCATTCCAGTCACCGCATGATGTTATCAAGGGTGGCACTGAAGAGTTTCAGTGAAATGGCATCACTGTGCCGAACCCCTCTCTTTACTTCAGTGATCACTTCCTTGTAGAATGGTGAGTTCCTGGTGGTGAATCCATAATACAGCTCGTGGAGGTTCCTGATGTACTGAGTTTGAACAGCCTGTTTGGCTAGGGCTTCTATCAGTCTCAATAGAATCAAAACCTTTTGTTAGATATAAAGCATGTTAATATATTCTTTCATTCATTAGGTTATTTTATAATAATGATTGTTTCTTTCGCAGTACAGAAGAATTTTAGTTAGTCTTTATGATCGCAGATTCCAGCAATGTCTATGTTTCTGAGTTTTGTGGGTCTATGAAACCCCTGCAAATTTGTGGCTATGAGATAAATGCTCAGCAGACCTTGCTGCCACTGATATTTCACTGTGTCTTGTTCCTGCCAGTGACTCAGGGTATTGACTGGGTGTTCAGAAGTTGCTGTTAGCTGAGCAGAATTGTGTGGTTATGGGGAGTGTTGAATTTGCAAGCACCTGACAGCAACTATAATGTCTGACAAATAGACTTGGATGGCATTCTGGGGTATGAATTTGCAAGTATTTTAAAGGCCTGTGACACCAAAACTGGGTGAATTTGGACCAAATATTCAAAAACAGTTACCCAGAAGCACTTGCACTTTTTGGAGCAAGTATTGGGTAGGACCCAGGGTTCAAGATTGCCAGTGCCTTAGTGTTTCAGTTTGACAAGTTTAGCAGACCCGAGTTTGCAGTTCTAGGTATTCAGTGGCCATTCTGTTTTGGATTCATACATACCTGGGGTTTAAGTAGGGGGGAGAAGAATTACAGGGCTGAGTGCTCAAATGACACCATGTTCTAGTAGGCCTGTGGACTAGGGGTTTCAGTTTCTGAGTGTTCATAGAAACCTATGACAAAGTTTGAACAAACCTGAGGAGAACCTTGAACTCAAGATGGTGAGTGTCAAGAGGCACTCTGAGCCAAGACTGAGAAGATCTATGTCAAAATCAGTTGTTCAAGACTTCCAGTATATGACAATTTCCAAGCAACTCTTTCCTGTTAGTATAGGTTTGGACTTGACTGAGGAAGTGCACAGGTGGGTTTAAGAGAATGTAAGGACCAGAGAGATAGCTAAAATGGGCTAAGAATGCATGCTATGCATGAAGACCTGTGGTCTTCTGAGCACACAGAAGACTTCAAAATGTGGTCCCCCAAAAAAGTCCAAGGAATTTATTCCCAGAGCCAGCCTTACTGGCATGAAAGGAAGTACCACAGGCAATGGAGGGCTTTGGGGATTTACTCACAAAGTTTTAAAAGAAACTTGGTGCTTTTTCCTGTAGGGATGAGATTGCTTGTTTGCAATCAGATGTGGTCTGTGAGGGGCTGGCTCTGTATCTCTCCTAGATTTAAGCAATCCTGTTATCTCTAAGAAGTTCCCAGTTAATTCATCTCTTAGCCTGGGGTGGATTGGGATCACTTTAGGAATTTGCCCTTAGGATCTGTTACTAAGAAAAGCTATCTAATGTAGTATCTTCTGGCCAGGTTGATGAGAGGTCACCAAGAGGGTGTCTTTGGTGACTTTGTTACTATGACAACTGTGATAAAAATGCAGGATTCACAAGCTAGTTGCAGAAGATCACCCTTATTTTGCCTGCTGGCACCCCCGTCTTATACTTTCTTACCTCTTGTTTCAATAGGTAAATTTATTATTTATAGTATTGGCATGTTTGAAGTTAGTAGAACTTTTTCTAAGCCTTTGTAAGACATTAAGATATGGAAAATAAAACATTTTAGATAACACAAAATCTTGACCTTCTATTGTTGAATATTAATTTAAAAAATACATATGAAACTTCACTTATAATACTTTGATATGTGCTTTCTATATAGATAAGTGATGAATGTTTAGACAGGTTCTATATGTAGATAAAATTAGTAAAGTAGAACTGTCTATTCAGTGATATCTGGGACTTGAATACATTTAGAGTTCCCGCCATATCTATGACAGATGGCAAAACCTTAATTGTACAGAGAGAAAAAAAGCTTCAAGAGTTAAATATCCTGGAGTGATAGTTACAAATGCATTTCTACATTGCCTTAAATTCTAAGAGAATGTTCTTTTTTGACCTTTCTTTTTTATTCATGTTGATTATACATGGTGAAGACTATTTAATTTAAGCTTTAAGGAATGGAAGAGATAAGAAGTGAGGGCAGAGTAAGCCTGGTGAAGACACTACCAAAAAATATTTGCTCATTTTTATGAGTCATTTTTTATGTACTGGATATTGTTCTGAGATTTGAAATTGATTTTTTTCTTATAACATCATAGTTCTAACTACATACAGACAATAATTAATCTCAATCAAACTCTTAATGAAACATATCAGACCGTATAATAGATACCTATTTAAGTTCCAGGGAAAGTAATGATGACAGTGAATTTTAACTAAGATTGACTCATGCAAAATTCGGATAACTGTTCTATTACCTACATCTACTTCCCTCATATAATTTACACTTTTGTGTTGGCCTACATCTCTATTAATCTTTTTAATATTTATATAATACATTAAATACAAAAATTTCAGAATAAATGTACATCAAATTTAAGGACCTATTGTAGGTCATTTTATTCATTACATTTTATAGTTATAGTTTTTAATGTATTTTAAATTAATAGATATTTTAGAAGAACAATATCAGTCTCCTAAATTTAGGATATGCAAACCTCCAAACTAATTTACATAGGGATATGGTAGAAAGGGGTGGAGGAATCAAACCCGTGTCAGCTGCGTGCAAGGCAAATGCCCTGCCGCTGTGCTATCTCTCCAGCCCAGTGGTGGGAAGAAAGTTGTAATATCGAATGCCTTTAGCAAACACAACATGAAAAACTTTGTTAACCATAGTGTTCAAATAAAACAGTGGAAAATTTTTTTAATTTGTAGGAGTTCATAGTCCATGATCTTGATGGTAACTTTGGTTTGCATAATCAGAGCCAAGATGGTTTTTTTTTGTTGTTGCTGCTGAATTTTGAAATAGATGTGAATTCAACAGTGTTCATGGGTTTATTTACCTTTCTCAATTTTATCTTTCTATCTTTTCAATTGAGGGCTCTTGAGGTGACAGGTGAATGAGGCCAATTGTTGTTACTGTTGTTGGCATATCGAATACGCAAACGGGTAGCTTGCCAGGCTCTTCTGTGCGGGCGAGATACTCTTGGTAGCTTGCTGGGCTCTCCAAGACGGACAGAGGCTTTTAGGGAGGCCTCCAATCACCCGTAGAGACGTTACCATGGTTCACACCAAATTTTAACCCTATCAAATATGGTGTGGGAAAAATAGGTATTAAGTGTTTTATGGTGCGGCCGCACAGTCCAGAGAACAACCTGGAGGTATTTATCTTGGGTAGGGTGGGGCATCTGGGTTGGACCCCTCCTTCAGATGCCAGAGATTAAAAGAAGCATACAGAGGATCTTGTTCCTAGGTCTCACTGAACCTAGAGCTAAGGTCGCAACGTTCTGCCTACCTGGCTTTGCGGGGCTTCACTCATGCGTGACGTTCAGCCCAAGTGTCCAGAGAGCAACCTGGAGGGTGGCGGTGGCTGGTTACTGTCACCGAAAGAGCCCCCAATATGGCAGTGTTTAGAAAGATGAGCAAAGAGAGGCTGAAAAATCTCGGAGACAAACTGGACTGCCAAAAAGAAGAAAGACTGAAATGATTGTCTGTGCTTTCAATGCATGGACACTGCATCAGAAGCATCCATCGAGGACCTGATGGTGCAAGCGCAGAAAATCAAGTACAACATCATTGGTCTGACCAAAACGAGGAGACATAAATCACATCACGCCATTTCGACACTGGAGAAGAATTGTTCCTAGGTACATGCGACAACAGAGGTGGTGGCATTGGTGTCCTTGTCAACACGATCTTGGCCATGAGCATTGATTTATATGAATGCCTAACAACCTGAATTGGATGATTACGCTAGAATAGATGTGGCTCACTACCTGCAGTTTCTATCTTCATCATCTACGCACCAACTTCCAACTGCAATGAAGAAGAAACTGAGAGGTTCTACATGGAACTGGAACAGTTCTATAAAGAAGACCAGACTTTCTACAAGATTACTGTTGGTGATTTTAATGCCAAGATTGGTCCGAGAAGGTCCCCCGAAGAACTCCACATTGGGACACATGGCCTAGAATGGAATGATCATGGTGAGAGACTGTCTGAATTCATCATGTCGACCAAGACCATCCATGGTAACTCACAGTTCCAGAAGCCATATCTAAGCGCTGGACATAGGACTCTCCCGGTGGACAGTTCCACAATGAAATTGACCACATCATATTCAATCGAAGGTTTTGCCTGACCAATGTCGCTGTTGTCCCAAAATTCCAAATGAGATCAGACCACTGTCTCCGTCGTGTGAAATTCTACTTCATAGAGCAGGGAGAAAAGTCTGCAAAATTTAAGTCTAAGAAGACAACTCCCAGAATGACCACCAACTGGAAGCCTTTTGGCACTATTGCAGCAATGTGGGAAGATGCCGTCCTTGACAACATCGATGAGGAATAAGAACAACTGGTTCAGCACCTCCATGTCTGTGCGAAGAATGTCGAGAGTGAGAAAGCCACAAACAGACGCCTGTCTTCGGAAACTCTCAAGCTCATTTGTCAATGTGGTTTGGCGTGAGCCTCAGGCAACCACAAGCTAACGTCCAAGCTGACAAAGCTGTGCAGAGATGTGATAAAGGAAGACCTCAAAGAGAGAAGAGCAGCAGTGTTGGCCAGTGGAGCAGAAGCTGGGAAAAGTATTCACAACGCTCGCCTGTCCTTGGCCAACTACAAGACCAAGATGACTGCCCTCCGACATCCCGATGGATCTATCACATCCTCCAGAAAGGCAATGGAGAAAATTAATCATGACTTCTACTCGGATCTCTTTGACAGCTATGTCCACCTGCCCACCACATACCAAGTTCCGCAGGATGGATATGTCATTCCCAGTGTTCTCCCTTCTGAAATCTGACACGCCATTTCGCTGGTAAAGACGCTAACAGCACCTGGTCCAGACAAGGAACAGCTGAAGAATCTGCACCAGTACTCATCAATACACAGGCCCAACTCTTCACACGCTACCTGTCTGAATGCAAGGTTTTGTCCCAGTGGAAAACCAGTAGGACCGTTCTGTTGTACAAGAAAGGAGACATCCACAACATCGGCAACTATCACCCAATCTGCCTGCTGTGTGTTGTCTACAAGTTGTTCACTTGTGTCATCCTGAATAGAATAGGCAGAACACTAGACGAAGGACAACCATGTGAGCAAGCCGGGTTCCGAAGGGGATTTAGCATGATAGACCATATCCACACAGTGACAAAACTCATTGAAGTTTCTCGAGAGTTTAAGACGCCACTCTGTCTAACATTCATCAACTTAAAGAAGGCCTTTGATTCTGTTGAGACTGAGGCGGTCATCAAAGCCCTGACCAAACAGGGCATTCAAACTCAGTATATCAAAATCCTCCACGAGCTGTATTGTGGATTCACCACCAGGATCTCACCATTCTACAAGGACGTGATCATTGATGTAAAGAGAGGGGTGCGGCAGGGTGATACCATTTCACCAAAACTCTTCAGTGCTGCCCTTGGGAACATCATGCCACGACTGGAATGGGAAGGAATGGGAGTGAAGATAGATGGTCGGCAATTACACCACCTCTGCTTCGCTGATGACATCGTTCTCATAATACCAACCATTAGCTAAATGGCACAAATGCTGACCGACTTCGATCTCGAGTGTGGAAAGGTTGTATTGCAGCTGAATCTCAACAAGATGATGTTCATGAAAGACAAACTGGTCCCTGAAGCTCCATTTGCTCTCAATGGAACGAACATCTCCGAATGCAGCAGCTATGTGTACCTGGGTCGAGAAATCAACATGAGGAACGACTTGGTGCCAGAACTGTGCAGGAGGAAGAGAGCAGCGTGGAATGCATTCAAGAGTGTTGAAGAGGTGGTTAATAGAATGAAGAACCTCCGACTCCGGGCACATCTTTTCGATTCCACCGTTCTTCCTGCACTAACATATGCCTCAGAGACCTGGGACCTACGCAAACAGGATGAGAATGCTATTAGGGTATCCCAAAGAGGAATTGAAAGAGCTATGCTGGGAATATCATGTCTCACTCAAGTGAGAGAAGGTATCCGGAGTTCTGTCCTCCGTCGGTGGTCAAAAATCAGGGATGCTGTCTCCTTTGCCAAGGCATCAAAAATCAGATAGGCCGGTCATGTAATGTGATTCAGAGAAGACCAGTGGACTAGAGCTGTTACCAACTGGATTCCATGAGATGTCAGAAGACCTCGTGGCCAACCACCAACTAGATGGTCAGATTTCTTCGCCAAATCTCTGAATGAATGATTTGATGCTCTTCATGTTCCTGGAATGAGCAGGTATCAATGGGCTACACTAGCTCGCTACAGGGACAAATGGAGATGTTACTGTTGGACTCAAAGTGATACAAGTGATCTTTTCAATAAATTCATTTTATTGCTTCATTCACATTTTCAAAAGATATTATTGTTCAATTTTATGATAAATTAGGACAATACTGGAATGGAATGAACTGAACTCAACTGAAATGAGCTGGACTAACATGTACAATAGTCAACAGAATATTCACTTAGAAAATAAGTGCTATTAAGTGTATGTCTCTATTAAAAATAGCCTACTGAAAGAAAACAAGTATCTGTCTACTATATCTACACATGTGCATAGAGACAATTACAGCAAATTCTAAAAGCAACCAAGCTGAAGCAGATTTCAACAGACCATTACTAGATCTTGGTTAACGATTGTTGATTTTTTAAATTGTATTTGAAATAAGAGGACGAAGAACCTCTGGATCCAGGCACATCTTTTCGACTCCACCATTCTTCCTGCACTAACATACGCCTCAGAGACCTGGGCCCTATGAAAACAGTATGAGAACACTATTTGGGTATCCCAAAGAGGAATTGAAAGAGTCATGCTAGGAGTATCATGTTTCACTCAAGTGAGAGAAGGAATCCGGAATTCTGACCTCCATCGATGGCCAAGAATCAGGGACGCTGTCTTGTTTGCCAAGGCGTCAAAAATCAGATAGGCCTTAAACGTAATTCTATTCAGAGATGACTGCTGGACTAGAGCTGTTACCGACTGGATTCCACGGGACGTCAAAAGGCCTCGTGGCCGCCCACCAACGAGATGGTCAGACTTCTTTGTCAAAACCCTGAATAAATGATTTGAGGCTCTTCCTGTTCCTGGAGTGAGCAGATATCATTGGGCTACACTAGTATGTGACAGGGACAAATGGAGATGTTACTGGTGCCTGCTTGAGCAAATCAAACATCAAGGGGATGATAAGTGACAAGTGATTTGAAATAAAATTCATTTCATATAAATATTCAAAATTCTAAGAAACTCTAACTGGCAAAATTAATCCAATCATGTTAGACTGACTTGGTAACATTCACTATGTTTTGAGCTATTGATAATTATTGCATTATGTGCCATATGCAATCCTCCAAACTAATTTACACAGGGAAAGGTCAACTTGCAGCTACAAATTATTGCAATTTTATGGGGGCATAAGATTGTTAATTCTTTGTTAACTCTAGGGACAAAATCAACTTGAAGAAAAGAGAATACATGGAAAATGAGGAAAGTTTTATATTTATAGTTTTTAAAGTATTTTAATTTAATAGATATTTTAAGAAAACAATATCAGTCTCCTAGATTTAGGATAGATAGGTATAAAATGTCCTATAGTTCAGAACTGTTTGACAGTTAAGTTAATATTAAAATATTAAGGTTAATATTTCTTTTCCTGTTGTGCTTAACAGGTTATTATATAGAATTGACTCTACTTTTCTACTATTCTTGTATTGGGCAGAAATTTTTAAATCATGATTTTATTAAAATATATCAGTTGTAAAGATTCTCCTCTACCAGGACTTGATGGCAATAGGAAAATATGACTTATTGTATTTTTCATACCTTTATTCATAAACTGTGGCTCTAATCATTATTATGAATATTTTCAATAATGATATTACTTTATGCACACAATGTCACATACAGCATCTTGCAAATTTTGTATCCTGTGCACTATCATTTTTTGTGAAGAGCCTAATTAATCTCTGATTATTGTATGAAATTTTTGGTTCTGAAAGGTGCCATACCTACAAATAATACCGATCTTTTTTTGTCACAAGAATGCAAGGAGAATATAGGGTGCATGATGCAATTGCCTGCTAACATGAATACTTTCGGTATGAAGAAATGCGCCATCATAGCCTCATTGCCATTGGCACCTTGGTGAATGACACCTTTAGAAACCTATTCCATATAAATATACATGACATCCAAATATATGTGAACTTGTTTTTGCTGTAATATCATTATAATGTGAAGAAAATGGTACATTCTTAATATTCTTTAATAGGAAAATTGCTGAACAAGTACTGAGCCCTTTTATAGATGAAGCTTAGAGGTCTCTCTCTACAAGTTGTCAATTTAGAAAAGGAAGTTTCAGGGAACAAGAAATGTCCTCTT
The DNA here is from genome assembly GCF_027595985.1 of Sorex araneus. Taxonomy (NCBI): domain Eukaryota; kingdom Metazoa; phylum Chordata; class Mammalia; order Eulipotyphla; family Soricidae; genus Sorex; species Sorex araneus. The sequence continues at coordinate 119,791,284 of NC_073305.1, read as the reverse complement.
TTATTTGCTATAATTTTGCAAAATCTTAATCTATAATACATTTATATCAAAAAATAATGTGCTTGTAGGAGTATAGATAAAAAATGGAAGGATCCAATGCAGAGTATAGAAAAAGGAATAGAAATAAAGAAAATAGAATATCATTTAAAAAAAACTAAAACAAAACTAGGGGCCAGAAAGATAGTATAGTGGGTAAGTGCTTGCATTGTACATGGTTGACTTGGTCTTAATCCCCTCAGCATGAGAGGAGTGAGCACTGAGTGCAAAACCAGGAGAATGCACTGAGTACCACTGGGTCTCACCCTCAAACAAACAAAAAAATAAATTTAAAAATAAAGACAGCAGATGCTTAGATTCAAGTCCTAAGGAAGGTCAAGCGTTTGAGGGCTGGTGTGTAGAATCACTTAACTATTTCCTCCAATGACTGCCACAATTTCTAAATTTTTGACTATAAGACTATTTTAATTGACTAGGGATGCATCTCAGTATCTGAGTGTTTGCCCTGCATGTGTGAGGTCCAATATTTGATTCCTGGCATTGTAAAAAATGAGCAAGTTCATTGAGTGTGAATTTATCCATAATTATTTATCTTTCTAATCATTAAGAACAATTAATTTTTTGGTTGTTTAAGTTTTGGGGCAACACTCAGTAACGCTCAGGGCGTATTTTTGACTCTGGGCTCAGAGATCACACTTGATATTTTTTAGGGACCATATGTGGTGCAAGGCAAGTATCCTACCCACAATACTATCTCTATTGCTTAAATAGGTAATTTTTATCAGACTGATTTGGCATATGAAATTAGTACAATTGAGAATATCTTTAATCTGTTGTGTTTTGGAAGGACACATCTAACACCTAGGTCTTGGAGCAGACCAAATGTTTCTTAGCTCCTGAAAATAATTTACCTAAATTAGCTTTTTTTTCTAATAAGTTAGATTACCTTACTTAAAGTCATCTTAAATGCAGAAGATGACATTCTGTATTTGATCATCATCACATTAATGATGACCACTTAATTGGCTTAACTTTTTGAAATAAGAGCAATTGTGAGGGTACATTTTTCCTAACACCTCAATGGCCTATTTTTAAGACATTCAATAGAATGTTAGAGTTATCGAGTAAAATTTAATTCTCTAAATTAGTTTAATTAATATGTTATTATTGGATTTAAGAAAGGTCTATGAGACAGATGACTTCCCCATGTCTGACAAAAAAGAGTGCTTAAAAAAACAAAAGGTATATATTTTCTTTTTAATTAAGTCAGACAAATTGTCTTGTTTTCAGTGTATACAAGTATTCTATAGACTTAATTATGATACTCAAAATTCTGATTCTGAATTCTATCAATTTCATCACCATCAACCTAGAGATGATATCAGTTTCTACAGTTTAAGGGTTCAGTCCCCATATATTATCTCCATTTCAGGCTCTAGTTTGTCACCAAGAAAATGGAAGTCTACACAATTGGTCTTCCAAAACTTCCTCAGTTGCAATTATTTATTAGCTTGTCTTACAAGCTATGGAAAACCTATATTATATTTAACAGTTTATTATAACGATTCATGTAAATAACTAAATGGAAATATTAATAAAGCAAAATCAGGAAGAGTCTTGAGAATAAGAAGTTATGTCTCTATGGAACTGAGATGTGCCACTCTTCGGGCTTATGGAAGAATTTTATAAGTCAGAAACAGAGCACATATCATTGTTTTTGTGTGTTTTTATAAGATATTTTTTCTTGGACTAGAGCTGTTACCGACTGGATTCCATGGGACGTCAAAAGACCGAGTGGCCGCCCACCAATGAGATGGTCAGACTTCTTCGTCAAAATGCTGAATGAATAATTTTAGGTTCTTCCTGTTCCTGCCAGGAACAAATGGAGACGTTACTGGTGCCTGCTTGAGCAAATCGAAGATTAACGGGATGACAAGTGATACAAGTGATTATAAAATATTTCTGGAGAAATTTCTCAAAGGCTGAATGGCATATCCAATAGGTGCCTTGTTCAATTCCCAGTACCAATCTTCAAAGCAACACTGAATGTAATCTTTGTGGCACCCAGCGGTGCTGAAGAGGTCTTCCCCAACCCCCTCCCCCCAACAACTAAATTATTCTACAAGGTTTAATCTTGAGTTCCTTTTTCTTTGCTGAAAGTTGGCAGGTGATAGGAAAACTTTTAATTCACTGATCATTTATTCTTTCCAGGCAGGGTTCAGTCCTATCAAAGGGCCCTACTCTACTTAATCAATACAAACCAGATTGGAAAAAATGATGCCTCATTAATCATACAAACTGATTTCATAACTCAGATAATGTAAAGGTTATAGAGTTCAAAAATGTTTCCTTTTCAAGTTTTGTTGGAGGTAGGGGGGGTGACAGGGCTTAATTTTTGGCTCCATGCTCAGGAATCATCTCTAGTAGTACATGGGATACCACATGTGTTAACCAGTGATGGGACCCAAGTTGGCTCTCAGTGCCTTAACCCCTGTACACTTAATCTCCAGTCCTGAGATAAAAAATATTTCTTATTTTTACTGCATGGCAGTAAGGATCAATGGCTAGAAAACAATCAACATTTGTTGCCAAACTTCCACTGTTTTTTAGCTCCAGAAAGTAATTTGCCCAAATTACTGTTTTTTTTTCTAATAAGTTAGATGACTTTCCTAATAGTGATGGGGCTGGTTGTTTTATTCTGTTTGTTTGCTTCTTTATTTTGTTTAGTACTCTTGAAGAATTTAATGTAAATAAACACTAATTTACACTAAAACTTAGTAGTTTACCATACAACATTCTCCTTTATTATTAGAGGAAAAAATATGAGTACCCACTCTAAAATGTAGAAAAGTAATTTGCCATTACGTCGATATATTTTATGAATTTATACACAGATATATTATTGATTCATTAGTTGAATATAGTGGTAAATTTTATTTATTCCACCAAAAAGCTAATAACAGCCATTATAAATGATAAAATAGTCTTTTGTAAGACTATTAAGCAATGATAAAATAGTCTTTTCTAAGCTCAACCATTATATTAAGACAAAGCAAAACAAAACAAAGTCAAACCTGTAGCTCTTTGTAAGACCCAAAGTAATAAAATTCCTAGAAGAAAGCAGTTGGGTTGCCTATGGACACTAGTGTTGGTGATTATTTTTTGGATTTGAAACCAAAAGCAAAAGCAAAAATTAAAATGTTGGACTAAATAAAACTGAAAGACAATAGTGAACAAAATGAGTCCAGTTACTAACAGAGAGAACATGTTGCAAATTATCTCTTCGATCAGGGGGAAAAATGGAAAATTTGTATAATTCAACAGCGCAAAAACAATCTGATTTGAAATTGCCTGCAGTATATTGGGTGCTGGAGAAATAGCACAGTGGCTTAGGTGTTTGTCCTGCAAGCAGCCAGCAATGGTTCTATCACTGGCACTCCATTGTCCCCCGAGGCCTGGAAGGTGTGGTATTCCAATAGCTAGTGTGGCTCCAGAACAAAACAAAAATGTCCACACAGAATTTGAGTAGATATTTTTCCAAAGAAACAGGTAGAAGGCAACATCTCCACAAAATGTGACCTATGGCACTAATCATGAGAGAAATGCAAAACAAACAATGAGATAAAATTCTTATATCAATTTAAATGGCTATTATAAAAAAGAGCAGAAATAATGAGTTTTGTCAAAGATTATAAGAAATGGAAACATTTGTACAATGGTGGAAGTGTTAATGTGTCGACCCACTGCAGAAAATAGTCCCGACAATCCTAAAAAAATTAAAATTGAGCCAGTGACACTTCTGGGTATTTGGCTGAAGAAAATAAAAACACTAATCTAACATGTTGTATACCCCTATGCTGACTGTATCATTTCTTTTGATAACTAAGATATTGAAACTGAGTATCCAAGAATTAATGAAGAAATAAATAAAATAGAAACACACTCACAACTTTGAAGCAAAGTTGCTAAGTGAAATAAGCCAACACTCAGGAAAGAGACATATATAATCTTACATATAAGTGAAATGAAAACAAAACTAAACTCAAAGATTTTTAAAAATCTGCATTATTTAAATATAGTGCATGGTAAGAGAATGGGGAAATAACAAGTGGGTGAAATGTATGAAGATGTAATAGTGGTGCATTTTAGCCAGGAATATAGTACAACCAGGCTAAATGCTTGTCTTATATGCAGCAGTCCCTGGTTTGATCCCCTGTATTTTAAATGGTACGCTAAACAGCATCAGGGTTGGCTCCTGAAGACAAAATTGGAAATAGGCCTAAAAATACCTGGATGTGGCCCAAAAGATTTTTTTTTAAGTACAAATGCTCAACCTTAAGATAAGCAAGTCTGAGGGATGTAATATACAGTACAGCAACTACAGTTAACAACATACTGCATTGTATATTTCGAAAAGTAAGTTTAAATTTTTCACCATAAGAAAAAAATTCTGTGTGTGGTATTAATTTTACATATACACACATATATTGTCTTATATATGTACATATGTGTATACATGTACATTATATTATATGTACATATGTGTATACATGTACATTATATTATATCATAATCTTTAGGTTGTATACCTAAAATTAATGTTATATGACTATCACTGTATCACTGTATCACTGTCATCCCATTGCTGTTTTTGGCATATCGAACATGACACGGGTAGCTTGCCAGGCTCTGCCGGTTGGGTGGGATACTCTCAGCAGCTCGCCCAGCTCTCTAAATGGGACGGAGGAATCAAATACGGATCGGCTGCGCGCAAGGCAAGGCAAACACCCTACCTGCTGTGCTATTGCTCCAACCCGTATAGTAATATATTAGGATATATAATCACTAATAATAATGTTGAAATGACAAACAGGCTCGCGGGAAGCAAAGTCAAAAGCCCTAATAGGCTGGAAGGGAAGAAAGTCAGGATAAAACGTCGGGTGCCACTACACCTCAGTGAAACTCCCTTCAAAGTGTTTCCAGTGTGAGACTCGAGAGCAAGCCCCGGGTTTAAGCTGAAGCATGAGCCTTGCAGGCGGCAGAGCCCAGCTGAGCCCTGGCATCACGGGGCTGCATCATTAGGGGTCACTCCTGAGTACTGGGTCAGGAGGAGTCCCCCGGAGGGGTGCTAAACACGGGTCCCCGCAGACCAAGATTTTGCATGGATACATTCTTTCTTTATTTATTTGGGGGCTGCATCTGGCATTGCTCCAGGCTGATTCAGGGCTCTTCACTCAAGAATCACTCCCGGTGGGGCTCAAGGGACCAAATGAGATGCCTGGGTCGACTGCATGCAAGACAATTGCCCTTCTGCTGGACTATCCTATCCTATTGCTCTGTCCCCAGAGTCGGATACATTCTTCAACAGCCAGACAAAATGTCTTCATTTTTTGATACAAACGGAAAACTTAAATAACGGATGGAGAAAACAATGACGGTCAAAACTAGAACTTCTAGAATGTCAGGCTTTAATACTTCATACCATAATGTAATACACCATACACCAGCATGTAGGGCTTTTGTCTTGCACGCAGCCGACCGGGTTTGATTCCTCTGTCCCTCTCAGAGAGTCGGGCAAGCTACTGAGACTATCCCACCCGCCGAAAGAGCCTGGCAAGCTCCCCGTGGTGTATTCATATGCCAAAAACAATAACAACAAGTTTCACAATGGAGATGTCACTTGTGCCCACTCAAGCAAATTGATGAACAAGGGGATCACAATGATCACAGTGATACACAGTGATACACCATAATGTTATATTTACAACCTGGGGTGAATTACTGACTATGAGCTGTACCTATTGCAGTCTGCCTAAAAAGTACCACCAGTATTTGGATTCACTAGAATGACCCTACCACACCAATTCTTGAGCTGCTCCTCTACAGCAGCTGTGGGGAACAGCCCGCAGGCCTCAGTCCCGACTGAGCGCTACCTTCGGTGATGGTGCAGGTCCCACCTGACTCCATGAGTCCTTAGCCCTGGCTCACCGAGCAGCAGAAACAGATGTTAATGAACTGCTGCATGGTCTCGGAGAGCCGGGCACTGCCACATAAGAGCAGCTGCATATTTTCACTCAGCAGGCTCTGAACTCTCCGGAAAACAAAGCTTTAAAAGAGAAAAGATAAAAAGAATAAGAAGCATGGGTTTTATGGCCTGCACGGATTTTCCTACTTCTTTCATTTCATCTTGGGCCCACCCTCAGCAGTGCTCAGGAGTACCCCTGGCTCGCTGAGCTCAGGGGTAGTTCTGGGGGCGGAGGGTGCTAGAGCTCGAACCCAGGAGCCAGCAGTGAGCCTTCCCTCAGGCTCTCATAATTGAGTTGTGTTCACATTAATAGTCCATTTAACAAAATCATTATTACACATTTTTTAAGGCCGAAGACATTCCTTTAAAACCATCTAGACTCAGCCCAGATAAGATCCGGAGTAGCTGAACTCGAAACGGACCCTCTGCTCCTAAAGACTATGATCCCAGTGGTCTTCTTACCCATTCTGGCACCCAGCGCGGCTTCTTACAGAAATGCATCTACACTGTGAACTGAGCTAAAATATCAGACATCCAAAACTGCACGGCCACGAGCTCATAAAGTCTTCATTCTTAGCAATGAAAAGAAATTATTAAATGATGCCTTTTCAGCAGGCCTGATTGTTGGGGGAAAATTCCAAACAACAATAGTGAGTTCTCTATTGAAATATTGAATGTATTCAAAGTATAGAGAGAATAAAGTGAAGATTATTAGCTACTTAGGTGGAGGCTGGGTGGGAGGGGGGTATTTTTAGGTTCTTGATGGTGGAACATCTGCACTGGTGAAGGGATGAGGGTTCAATCACTATGACTGAGACTTAAACCTGAAAGCTTTGTATTTTTTTCACGGTGATTCAATGAAATAAAAACGTTAAAAAAACAAAAAATAAAAAAATAAAACCCATCTATAGCAACTATATGAATAATTTTTTAAATTGCAGTTATTTTTAAAAAATATTTCACTTACAATTTTGTTTTTGATAGTGTGTTTTTTGTTTTGTGGATACATGTTTGTAACTATTTTGAGAAAAGTTTCAGTGTAAATAATAAGTCAGGTATGATTAAACACTTAGTTTCTGTGTTAAGGTGGTAAGTTTTACCAGTCTGGCTTCTCTCTCCCCTTCCATATTAGTGTATGGTATATATAGTATATGCTTTTGTAGTTACATAAGACTTTCAAAAAACCTAGCAAAGGTTTTTCATGGTATGCCTGACAATTGAAAATTGAAATACACTTAAAAAGTTTTTAAGACAAATCATATTTATTTGGTGGAAGTTCAAAAATGTAAGACACAAAAAAAGGGCCATCAAGAGAATTCCCAGATGTGTGGTGGTAGGTGACTGATTTACTCAACCTCACAATCCCCTATTCAACTACATATCAATAAATAAAATACATATACCTCTTGAATTGTAACAAAACCAATGTTCCTAGATTTACTTTTACCAAGAGGCTTGAATCATACTCTCATAAGATGCTGTCAATTTTAAGTTTTCTTAGCAAACTAATCTATATTAATTCTTTCCCACTATATTCCTCCTAATTTACTCCCTATCTCTAAAGAGATAGACTTCATTGACACATATTCCATTTTAAGATTATATCTGAGCTAATGCAAATTATTTCATACATATTCTTATGATTTTCCAGGATACTTTATCTTCTAAAGAATGTTTTTATATTGGATATGGTTTCTCATTTTAAAATATTTGACAGTTAATAGCTCTAATAACAAAATATTAGATTAAGCATATATTAATTATTTTCAGAGAAAAAATGCTTATCTGTCCCTTTTATATAACATAGCATTTTATATTCATTTTATATAGATTTTAACATTTAGGTTGTGATATTTATTTTGATTTTATTTAGTAAAAATAAATTACAAAATAATTCAACCTTATGAGGAATAGAAAATTAGTTTAAATTTAATTCAAGGATGATGATAAAATTATAGTTGTATATGTCACAATCACAATAAACACAATATCCTGTTAATCACCGACTTCTTGGGCGGGCTCAGTAACATCTCATTTCGTCCTTTCCATGAGATCTTAGAAGTCTATTTCGACTCGGCCGTCCTAAGGATGTTGCACTGGGGGCTCTTCAGGGTCAGGGGAATGAGATCCAACTTGTTACTGGATTTTGCATATGAATACACCGTGGGGAGCTTGCAAGGCTGTCCCATGGGGGCAGGAAACTCTCAGAAGATTGCCAGTTTCTCCCAGAGGGAGAAGTAGGCTAAAGATATTGCTTCTGAGAGCTTGCTTTTAAGTCTCTCTGGATGTTGGCTGTTGATGGGATTACACACACCTGGGTTCCTCTGCCGATACCTTCATGCATGAGGCCTGTCCAAACGTGTAGAGAGGGGCCTCCAGCATGGCTGCAGCTAGGTTCTGGTGGTCTTCGGCCGCCAGGAGCTCTGCTTGGGGTGGAGAGGGAAGCTGGAATCCATCCCCTTCGAGGGGCCCCAGAGAAGACAGCCAGTCGTTCGGGCAAGAGACTCTCTGGTACCGGCAGAGGAACCCAGGTGTGTGTAATCCCATCAGCGGTCAACATCCAGAGACTTAAAAGCAAGCTCTCAGAAGAGAGTGATGCAAAGAGTCTCTTGCCCGCACGCCTGGCTGTTTTCCCCGGGACCCCTCAGAGGGGATGGGCTCCAGTTTCACTCCCTACCCCAAGGAGAGCTCCCGGCAGCGGAAGACCACTGGAACCTAGCTGCAGCCATGCTGGAGGCTCCTCTCTACACGTTTGGACAGGCCTCATGCATGACTTTGTATATGTATGTTTCAAAAATATTTGATTTGAAAAATGCAAATGTTATCCAAAAATGTTATTAAATATTTGATGTTTGTGTTTTAATTGAAATAGAAGTGGCATAGGTATCAAACTCTCCCGATCTCTTCTTTACAAAAACAGTTCATGATTTCATACCCTCCCCTCTTTTTCTTTATACCAACAACATTGAAGGTGGTCAACTTAAGTATAAATACTGGAAACTAAATCAAAAACTAAAATTATAGTTTTCTGGAAAGTATTTACTTATGGTAAAATGAAGATAACCAAATATCTTGGAATACTGACTAATCAGTCATCTCTATATATTCCTCAACACAGACTTCCTATTGTTTAGATTATTGTCTAAAAACTTATCTTGCTTTCAGTACTCAGGATGGTATAATAGAAATCAGTTGAAATTAATGATATTGGTATGAGTTGTTTTTTTTCCTTTTTATGTCACACCCATCGATGCACAAGGGTTACTCCTGGCTCTGCACTCAGGAATTACACCTGGAGGTGCACAGGGGACCATATGGGATGCTGGGAATTGAACCCTGGTCAGCCACATGCAAAGCAAATGCCCTACTCGCTGTGTTATTGCTCCAGCCCCAGTATGAGATAATTTGAAATATTGATGGCAAATCTATTGTTTCATATAGTAAACAATATAATCCTGAATTGAGTCATGCTATTAAAAGCATTTGTAGATAATTTTTACTGAATTGAGTTTTGATATGAAGGCATATATTAAGAGAGAAGACAAGTACAATAAATAAATTGTTGCAAGTCTAGTGTCACTTACTATATTATAATTGACACATTATATTACTATATTATTTATTTATATACACATTATATTATTTATATACACATTATAAAACTATATTATTTGTTTTAATATAGTATATGTGATTATAATTATCTTTGAAATAAGTTATTTTTTGTGTCATAACCAAGGATGCTTGAGCTTCTCCTTTCAGGCATTAATTTCATCTTTCTTAAAAACACAGGAATCCAGTCATACAGCCAATCAAATTACTCATCCTGCTTAAAAGCAGTTGATAACCAACTATTAGCAATTATATAAGACGTTGTATAACATGTATGACATATAAGATGATGTATAACAATATAGAACATGCACACATGTTATGAGATTGTTATATTTAGCTCTTGTTCTTTTCTTTGCTTCACTTCTTTATGATTTATTTTATTTGTTTTAGTTCATATATACTTAGCTTCTTTAAAATTTTGTTGTTGTTGCTTTTTGGCCATATCCGTCTGTGCTTAGTGCTTACTCCTTGGTCTACACTCAGGTTTTACTTTTGGCAGGCTTTGGGGTACCATATGAGGTTCCAGGAATTGAATCCAGGTCAGCCACATGCAAGGCAAATACCTTCCCCATTGTAACATCTCTCTGATTCCAAGTTTCTTTAAATTTTTAAGGTTCTCCTATGTCAAAACTCAAGATACAGGATCAGGGGGATAGTATGTGTGTAGGATTATTCTCTTGCATGTGACTCACCTTATTATTCTCTTGCATGTGACTCACCTGTTTAGATCTCTGGTACCATATCCTGAGTTTTCTCAGGAGTGAACCCAGAGCACAGAGCGAAGAGTAAGCTCTGAGCACAATTGAGTATGAAAACCCCTACCATCACTCCCCACCTTCACCCCAAAAAGAGAGAAAGAGAGAATCAAGACTTAATGTGTGGATCAGAGAAAAGAGAACAGGAGGCAAAGGACTGGGAAAAGAAAGATGTGAGAGAAGAGAGTGAAGGAGAGATAAAATAAGTACAAGTTTTGTATAGTCCATATCAGGAACCATTGTATCTTACAAGGAGAGATTAGTAGAAACAGAGTTGATAGTTTCTCCTCCAGTTCCCTAAAAACAACATTGCCACCTGTATAAATTGAAATCATTTCTGTAAATTTGTTGAAATATACTTAGAATAAGTTCTTAAAATGTTGCATAAATAGAAGGAAATATTATTAGCTACATATCAAAACAAAAATAGGAAGTTTCAGCAGTTGATGGATAGTTTTATTGCTTTCATTGCCGATTGTGGTATTGGGGGTTAAATTCAAGGCCTCACACATGTGAACCATGTGCTTTACTGCTGAGCCATATCCCACCCTGGCAAACAGATTTTATTGAATATAATTTTGGCCAGACTAAATTTAAGAATTGTAATTGGGTGTTAACTAAACTCAAGTTTTGCACATAAATGAAACCTTAATTATTTTAACTTGCAGATTTTACCCTTCTTCCTGTTCATGATATGGGTTAGGAAGGAAATTTAATGAAGGACCATTTCATTGAAACCAATTTCAATAATGGAAAAACATGACTTAAAGAAATTGTTAAAGTATATGATTTTTATGAGACAAAACCAGCAACTTAACAGACAATTATTTAGCATTAATTAATAACTAAGTTTTGAAGTGGAAATATGGCTTTGTTTGGGTAAGATTAAAATGGTTTTGAGTTAATTTACTTTTTTCCCCCAAGACTGAAAAACCTGGCTTGATTTCGAACTTCGGAAAAAAAGTCAACTTTAATGTTCAACGCGAAAGCATTCATGAGAGACAAGGAGTCACTTGAGAAAGCGGAGTTCAAAACAGCAGAAAATGAAAAACACAACCTCTTAGACCACTCCCTCCTTCCACCTTCTCATATTGCAAATACAATATTTCCATTATCAGAAGATCCATTTTCAAGTAAAAGCTGCTGCTAAAATGGCCTTGCTGGAAAAAAAATGGTAAAATGGTAAAATAAATGCTTTGTAAATCATCCTTCAAAAGCTGTCCTGGGAGGAATATGATATACCTCAGCATCTTAAGTGTTTAGCAAATAATTTCAGCTGTGCATTCTAAATGTAGCTCTCCCTCCTTTACCTAATTACCAAAATATGTGCTGCAGTTTGCAGAACTTAGCCACTGTCATAACTTTCCTTGAAGTTCAGCCAACCAATGATAATAAAGCTGTCACGAGATTAAAGGGGGCTGCAAGTCATTGCTTCTGACATTTATATGTAACATGGGAAATGCAAACAAGTATGTGGAGTTATTAGTAATATTATGGGCTTTGAATCCTTAAAATAGAGTGCTTCAGACATCTGCCTCTGCAAGGAGGGTGAGAATGAGGTAAATCCAAATTGTGTCCTTCTTTTGTTTAGACCAGGCAACCAAGGCTGAAAGTGCCCAGGGAGTCATTGATTTCACTTCCTTTGTGTGGTATCATGAAGTTTATGCCGCAGTTGCTTGCTTCCAGTGAATGACCCAGGGTATAGAGAGAAGAAAATTATAACATTTTACATTTGAGGGCTCTTTTCTGGGGTTCCTTCCTGGCCTAGACTCCAGTTCTTGGTTTCAGCTGCCTGCTCTGGCTTTCAGCAGTACGGTGAGGAAGAACTAGAAAATTCTCCTGAAGTTTTACTTCTAGAGGAAAATTTCTTTAGTTTATTTTGTGTAGTGAAGAAGGGAAGGATACCAAATTATAGAAGATGGCTTAGAAAGAAAGTACTATGTTGCTTTATGAGCTGTGGAGAAAACTTCCATTTTATCCCTCCCTTCCTTCTTCCTGCCTTCTCCTTTTTCCCTCTCATCCTCCCTCCTTCCATTCTTTTCTTAGGGTTTGATTTATATAGCCAGAGAACTATTAGTCTAGTCCAAGTGTCCTTTGCTCCAGTATGGACAAAAGCAATGCAGTTCAATATTTGCTCTGGTAATAGGTGCCTGAAATCTGATTGGCTGATTTGGAGCTTTGCTAAATCAAACACAAAAACAACTTTAACTTTTTATATTCTTATTTTGGTTTTGGTATTTCAGGTATAAATCTGACCTGTGGCAATAAGTCAGTGAAAGGAAAATAATAGTTCTTTGTAGTTAGCATGTTAAATAATTTGAAACCAGAGCCCTTTCACAAAAGTCTAGACTTTATGATAATAAAGTCTTTATGATAATAAAGCATTCCTGATTTTCCCATCTCTCTCCTGCTCTTGGAAATTGCAATTTGAGTACCATAACTATAAGGATGTTAAGTTGCACAGGATCAGGATGAGGTGTTAGAGGTTTACAGAGGGAAATAGAATATGGGGTTCAGGGGTTGGTAGTCCTGAAGCATTTCATCTAGTTCCAATTCTGCTAATAACTATAATTATCACCAAAATAGTACCTCCATATGCGTGGCATGGTGTTAGATGCTTCCACAAATGGAATGGAATTACATTTAATTAAGACTTAATTTTTATCTGCCATGATCTTATGTAAGAAAGTAGTGATTTTTTTTCAAATGATTAAATGTTACTTGGAATAAATTTTTTTTCTTACTTTAAACTCACTACTATTTCCATTTAAGGGATTAAAACAAATCTGAATAATTGCTCATGATGTTTATTTTATAACTGCCTATTGTGGAGCTGGGTGAACTTAAATGAATTTAAATCTACCAGTGATGAAGGAGAAAACTGCTTGTTTGTGAAAATCCTTGACTTGTTCTCCTGGTTAAAAATATTGCCTCGTTAACTCAATGTTGTATTGTGTCACCAATATAAATTATTATGTGTTGGTTTGGAAGACATAATGGGGTCTAAAATAAATTATAAGAGCTGGAACAGAATAATTCCTATTATATATCAATCATATCTCTTGCAATGATTATGCTATTGTCGTTGATACAATAAAATTTGTTAGATGAGATACAGAAAATCAGTAATCTGAGCATTTCTTAGTGGTTGACTTGTTAAATAAACTCCTTCAAGTTTGCATCTCCTCCACTCTAAAGATTTTCCCCTCTCTTTTCTATATAGAGGATATTTGCCTGTCCAAACTGGATTGCATATACATTTGGGATTATTCAACACAGTATTTTCATAAAAATGATGTTACATTTTCAGGAATGTTTCTCTGAAGAAATTACAGACAAAGGCAACATTTTAGAACCGTTAACTTGTTACCTTGAATCTAAATTTTGTTTTTACCTTCTATAAGTTATAAAGTCTCTCAATTGTCAAATGTCAAATTTTAAAGATGTGTCAGCAATCATGTTTTGTATCAATAGGATTACAAGGTATTTCAAAAAATCATTGAAATGTGAGACCCCAAACTTCTAGAGAAAACATTTCTAGCTCAGAACTTCTGAACATTCACATTAGCAGCCATGACTTTTCTGACATGCTTGATGTGCATTTTCACATGACCTTTTCAGGGTTAGAATTAAGACTAAGAAGTTTTACCAATAAAAGAAAAGAAAAGAGTCAGGCAGAGGAGCAAAGCAGGAGTGTAAATAGTGAACTTGCTCCAAATGGAGATATTTGAATCTGAATAGTGAGTTAATGATTCAATTAGTTTTTCACTTTGTTAAACTACATTAATCCTTTTTTTTAAAAAAACCAGATTCCATATTGAAGTTCTTTGAAAATAAAATGCAAAGGATCTTAAGAAGAAAAATTCTAAGAGCCAGAGCTCTTTAAAATCATTAATGCTTTCCCAGTACAGACTACCCATTGGAAATGATGTGTAAGCTAGCTAGAATATTGTTTTACAAATCTCAAGACTGAATAGGGATGGTTTCAGATGTCTATACAATAGTGATAAAGTGATTCCTATCTAAAGGAGAACAAAGTGAAAAACTCTAATTTTAGGCTATGGAAAAAGCAAGTTATCTTTAGTTTTAAAAAAAATGATCCTAGGAGAGACAGAACTTGATAATAGAAGACAATAAGAATTTTTCAAAAATAATACGTGAAAATTACTTTGAGATTCTGTGAAGAATAATTCTGCACTATTAAAGATTTTTTTATATCAGGTTTAAAAGTCACTCCTAAATGACAATATTGAGGTTTTGTTGTTGTTGTTGTTGTTTGTTTTTATTTATTTATTTGTTTATTGTGTATTCATTTAAATCCTCAACAGTCACTTTAGTTTCATACTTGTAGTTTAACAAATGGTCATATTTTTTATTAAATAGTTTTATTGGCATACTGAGGGATGGATAATTATCAATAGCTTAAAACATAGCGAATGTTACCAAGTCAGTCTAACATGATTGGATTAATTTTGCCAGTTAGCGTTTCTTAGAATTTTGAATATTTATATGAAATGAATTTTATTTCAAATCACTTGTCACTTATCATCCCCTTGATGTTTGATTTGCTCAAGCGGGTGCCAGTAACATCTCCATTTGTCCCTGTCACATACTAGTGTAGCCCAATGATATCTGATCACTCCAGGAACATGAAGAGCCTCAAATCATTTATTCAGGGTTTTGACAAAGAAGTCTGACCATCTCGTTGGTGGGCGGCCACGAGGCCTTTTGACGTCCTGTGGAATCCAGTCGGTAACAGCTCTAGTCCAGCAGTCGTCTCTGAATAGAATTACGTTTAAGGCCTATCTGAGTTTTGACACCTTGGCAAACAAGACAGCGTCCCTGATTCTTGGCCATCGATGGAGGTCAGAATTCCGGATTCCTTCTCTCACTTGAGTGAAACATGATACTCCTAGCATGGCTCTTTCAATTCCTCTTTGGGATACCCAAATAGTGTTCTCCTACTGTTTTCATAGGGCCCAGGTCTCTGAGGCGTATGTTAGTGCAGGAAGAATGGTGGAGTCGAAAAGATGTGCCTGGAGCCAGAGGTTCTTCGTCCTCTTATTTCAAATACAATTTAAAAAATCAACAATCGTTAACCAAGATCTAGTAATGGTCTGTTGAAACCTGCTTCAGCTTGGTTGCTTTTAGAATTTGCTGTAATTGTCTCTATGCATATGTGTAGATATAGTAGACAGATACTTGTTTTCTTTCAGTAGGCTATTTTTAATAGAGACATACTCTTAATAGCACTTATTTTCCAAGTGAATATTCTGTTGACTATCGTACATGTTAGTCCAGCTCATTTCAGTTGAGTTCAGTTCATTCCATTCCAGTATTGTCCTAATTTA
Source organism: Sorex araneus (assembly GCF_027595985.1). NCBI lineage: Eukaryota > Metazoa > Chordata > Mammalia > Eulipotyphla > Soricidae > Sorex > Sorex araneus. The sequence goes on along the minus strand of NC_073305.1, from coordinate 119,775,541 downwards.
TCATAAAATTGAACAATACTATCTTTTGAAAATGTGAATGAAACAAGAAAACTAATTTATTGAAAAAATAGAAAGATAAAATTGAGAAAGGTAAATAAACTCATGAACACTGTTGAATTCACATCTATTTCAAAATTAAGCAACAAAAATACCCCATCTTGGCTCTGATTATGCAAACCGAGGTTACCATCAAGATCATGGACTATGAACTCATACAAATTTAATTTTTTTCCCCTGTTTTATTTGAACACTATGGTTTACAAAGATTTTCATGTTGTGTTTGCTAAAGGCATTCGATATTACAACTTTCATCCCACCACTGGGCTGGAGAGATAGCACAGCGGCAGGGCATATGCCTTGCACGCAGCTGACCCAGGTTCGATTCCTCCACCCCTCTCAAAGAGCCCAGCAAGCTACTGAGAGTATCTAGCCCCCATGGCTTGCCGACCCATGGCATATCTGATATGCCAAAAACAGTAACAAGTCTCACAATGGAGACGTTACTGGTGACTGCTCGAGCAAATCGATGAACAATGGGATGATAGTGACAGTGACATCCCACCACTGTTACCTTTCCTCCACCATTGTTTCTATTTTCCCAGCCAGATTTCAAATCTGTCCCTATAGTAGGCCCATAATATTTTATTTTTTATTGCTTGTTACTACTAAATGACAGAAGGAATTATCAAAAAATATTTAAGTAAAAGAAAATTTGTGAAAATTGTTATATCTCACCATGCTTGTCTGAGGGTTTACTAAGCTTTTGTTGCAAGTTGAGCCTTCCTTGTTAATGCTTTTGTTAATTGAGCGTAATAGGCTTTTATCTTTCATTCTGATTCAATCTGGTGTGCTCCTACTGAGATTTTAGTATAGTAGAGTTTGGAGATGTCACTCCAGAAAGTTCATAATATTTGACTGGCCAGTGAGCCTACTAGACAGCTGTGGTGGAATGTAGGTGTGGTCGTCAGGATTTCTGAAAGATGGGCGTTTGAGGGAGATCACCCAGCCTAACTATGAGAAGGCATGGAGTTTTAAGCCAAAAAAACCCTGGTGTGCCTGAAATTTTCTGCAGTTTGGTATTTCTGTGGAGATCAGTATCGAGGTGCTAAAGTCTGACCATAAGATAGTGGCAGCTGTTGAGCCGTGAGGATGTCTGCCAGGGCTATAGCAGGGTGGGAACTTGGCCAATCACCCTCCCTTTATTGCCCCAGAGATCTTGACTGGTTAACCTTGAATCCAAAAAATTTTTGTGACTAGATGATCTCATTTGAGATTTCATCATGTGGATTCTGAACTGATGGGCTCCAGCTTCCCTCCCCCCGCCCCCCAGCAGAGCTCCCGGCGGCCGAAGACCACCGGAACCTAGCTACAGCCATGCTGGAGGCCCCTCTCCACATGTTCGGACAGGCCTCATGCATGAAGGTACCCGCAGAGGAACCCAGGTGTGTGTAATCCCATCAACAGCCAACATCCAGAGAGAGACTTAAAAGCAAGCTCTCAGAAGCCTGCAGACTCGAACACGTGATATCTTTAGCCTACTTCTCCCTCTGGGAAAAACTGACAATCTTCTGAGAGTTTCCTGCCCACACGGGACAGCCTTGCAAGCTTCCCATGGTGTATTCATATGCAAAATCCAGTAACAAGCTGGATCTCATTCCCCTGACCCTGAAGAGCCCCCAGTGCAACATCCTTAGGAGGGCCAAGTTGAGATAGACTTCTAAGATCTTAGGGAAAGGACGAAATGAGATGTTACTTAGCCCGCCCAAGAAATCGGTGATTAACGGGATTTCGTGATTCGTGACCATGACTCAGTTTCCTCATCTGTAATTTGAGGGTAACTAAAATTCTCTTAAACTTATTCTGAGTATAGAATGAAACCATATGTAAATTCTTAGCCTTTGTCAATAACATAACAACAATTCAGTAAAAATCAGTTATTACCCAGAGAATCGTAAACTATATCAGTATATCAATGTCTCATCTATATATAACAATATATAGGGTTGAACAGCTTGACCAACTAGGTCCTCACACTCCTGAGAGTGTGTTATTGAGGGAATCAGTAGACATTTTGGAGAAAATCATTAAATATAGAAAGGGTGGTTACAAGCTTCAAGTCAGATATTTTGAATTGTTTTTTAATTGTTAATTTTAGGAGAATATTAAATTTCTCTTGTGTTTGATATTTTTATTCAATAAATTTTTTATAATAGCAATTACATAAATTGATTTTTTTTTTGAGTTCACATCTATACAAAACTCTAATCCTAACAAAGGCATTTTTCTTTAGTGGTTACCTTGGGGGAAAGGTTAATGTAAAACTCAGTACATATGCTTTTAAAAGTCCTTTACAAAGCATCTTTCAATGTGTTGATACATTTTTTTATTCACTGATTAAATTAGACAAGTTAACTATGTGCTACAATTTCTTTTCCTCCTCACCACATATTTGCTGTATCATCCATTGCATAAAACTGACTAGAAATCTGATTCTCCTTTTTTGCTGGCTCAAAAATGGGTTATTGCACTCCATTTTGCCTTATAGCAGCTTTTGGGGGATCAAGCTACTTTTCTTTCTGATCTCAAAACCTAGCGTAAGATGAGTAAGTCACATGTCTTTGATCCCCACAGAGCAATTAGGCTTAAAAACGTTGGATCCTGTTAATGTATCAATGTACAGTGTAGAGCATAGTTAATAACACATGCTTCCAACAAATCTTACCAAACTATTCCCCAGAAACTCCAGTGCCAAACATTTACAACTTTCACCAAATTAATAATCCTTAGTTTCTTTGTGAAAACAATTAGAAATATGGAACTGATTAACTTGCAATAGGTTTTTATCAAAGTGATTTTAACAAAGTCTGAATACTTTCTCTTGAATGGAAATTTTTTAAAAAAAGACACTGGATACAAAACAAAGGATACAGAATCTCTAATTGTGAGTGTTCTTTGAAATACTGTAATACTTCATCAAAAGTTAACTTTTGTAAGGACTGCCATTTGCTAACCATTAAATAATTGGTAAAGAGTTTGAAGAACAATGTAAATGTTGAATATTTGTTTTTGTGCCCAAGGCAAACACTTTACATACTTGGATAACTTACCCCAGATTAAAATAGCTAAAAAAGAAAATAGGCCCATCTTTCTTATTCAAAAAGAACCACATTTTTTCATTACTGCTGAGTTATCCTCTCAGAATGTAGAAAAACAAGAGTAAGAAAATGAAAAAAAAAAAAAAGATGGTTTCAGGTGGAACCTCAGGAATTTACTTTCCTTTAGGTTGCTGCAATATCATAGTTTTGGTTCTAAATATTAAAAGGACAAACTAATATCTATAAACAGCAGAACATTTCAGTCTAACTCTGGAGTCATCATTTGTGTGAAAGCAACCAACGTAAAAACTCCCACATCTCTACTTTCTTACTGTTTTTTTTCAAAGGTCCCCTGGAAGAAGGTTTAACTTTGCTGCCAAGGTTACTGCTACTTTTACTGTTTAACAGGTATTTTTCATAGCTAAAACAAAACCTGCTAAAATTTCAGCAATGCCTCCTTAGCATTTCTTTACATCCATGTCAGTATTTAGCTTCTATATGTTCAGAGAGTTTACTAGAGAATGCATGTTCAAGGTTTCTTTTTTCTGTGTGGCCACTGGCAATGAATTCTCCTTTATGAATCATCTTTAAGAGAAAGTGAGTGATGAAAAACAGCAGGCAAGCCTTTTACAGATTGAATTTATGCTTAATTTATTGTAAATACACTGTTTTCATAATATTTTCTGGTTTTAACTAGTTTACACCCTGTTGAATGCTACCTTGAATTATTTTCTTTCTAGTCTTAAAAACTTATGTTGACTTTTCAGTTATTCCCTGCCAAGCTGGAGCTGAACTGAATGAGGTATAGTAGTTCACTTATCTCTGTGTACAAACCCACGTGTCGAAGCAGCTCAGGCATGTTTGCATTACTTTAAAGACCTGAAGTGGGGGCGGATGGAGAGGTGAGTAAAGCAAGATGTGTTTCAAAGAAGTTCTTGAATTCCACTTGGAAAGCATTTTATTTCTTATTAATTTTTATACCTCAAGGCACATGTTCGTCTTTACCACCAGATAAGATTGACCCCCAAAGGGTAGTCTTCATCAATGACTGCACTTTATAAAAATCCAAAGGTCATGCGAAGTTAAAGATCCATCACAGTTCTTGAGAAACAGAGGGAATTTGGTCAGGAGGTGAAAGGAGGGGGGTTGACTAATGCATGCAATGCACTTTGAAGATGCAAAGCCCTAATGAGCATTGGTAATGACGATGATAACCATAATGACACACTCATTTAGTTAGCTTCCTCTTCCATGACATTCTTGGTTGGGGATAAAGTCATTTTGATTTAAAAAATAAGTCAAACATTGTTTAAAGATGAAAAATTAAACGTGCTATAATCATGAGTAGGTACCCAGACCCACAGTTGAGTTTCAAAGATTGTTACTGTTCAGTTTCAAAGAGGTAAATAAGAATGACCAGCACTGAATGAGAGATCAAGATTGCAACCAAACTGCTTCCAGTTCTAACAGAATTTTAAAGAATAAAGAAGGCTATGGTCATATCTTATCAATGTTAAAGGTTTTCTATTGCTATGGTTGAATATTTATTTCTTTATACAAGTGCTTCATTTATAATCCAAAACAAAGAGTGCTGGTTTATCACTCATTTATTTCACCATGTGTAAAAATATTTTACTGTATAATTAGCTTCCAAGATTAACACTAACTTGTCACTATCAGGATCATGTATATTGTGAAATTGTTTGGGAGTTAAAAAAAATTATATATATTAAAAGAAAAGCCTACTATTGTTAAGTTCAAATATGGAAGTTAGAGGTAAGCTAACAAAATAATGAATAAAATTTAGTTAAAATTGCTTTCATTCAATAAACGAGGTTCCAAATTTGAAATTCTGGCATTGAATTTTACTAAAAATCGTGTTTCTGTTCATGATAATAATATATTTTATCAAATTACTGGAAACAACTAACTTTACTTCTGAACTCTATGCTTTTGTCCAAATTACAATTAAGTGATTTCTCTAAGTCTGTTTTTCAAAAATTGATGTCTTTTAAAGAAAGGGAAAGGAATGATTCTTTCCTGGTTGTGATAATTTCCTTCATGAAGGGGGACATCTATTAGTGGAACACTCATGGTGGTCCTGTCTCCTCTACGCAGAGAGGGTATTGTGAAATGAGGAAATTTGGATTGAATTACACAGGTCAGAGCAGAAGGGGCTGTATGCAGGAGAAGACTCTACAAGTTTCTGTGATTTAATTTTGGACTTCATGGATGCTGAACTTCAAATAAAAATGCTTTTGTTTCTCAGAAACTTTGAAAACATAAGCAGAGATTCTAACATATTCTTAGACAAATATAGTAGAGATAGTCTTTTACAAAGTTTTAAAGGCATTAGTAGAAGATACAATACTTACTAGTTTGGAATTAGAAAAAAGACTGGAGCGATAGCACAGCAGGTAGGGCATCTGCCTTGCACTCGGCCAACCTGGGTTCGATTCCTCTGTCCCTCTTGGAGAGCACAGCAAGCTACCGAGAGTATCCCGCTCTCAAGACAGAGCCTGAAAGCTACCTGTGGCGTATTCAATATGCCAAGAACAGTAACAACAAGTCTCACAATGGAGATGATACTGGTGCCCACTCGAGCAAATCGATGAACAATGGGACGACAGTGTTACATTGCAGTGCAGATTAGAAAAATTTGTCTTTGTGAAGCAGAGCAAAGATGAGCTTTCAAAATTGCTAGTGTCAAGTATAGGTAGACAGTACAAAAAAAGAAAGAGAAATGTAGGGCTTCTCAATATGCTGGTGGAGAAAGTTACCTCAAAGAGAATCTATCATTGCAAATTTATAAGTGTTGCAAAATATCTTCAATATCACAATGCTATTCTCAGAGAAAGAAGATATGCTCATATGAAATATTCCCCAGGCAGTGGAATAGCAACAGTGAAAAATTAATATCTTGCTTAGAGAATTCTCCTAGTAAATAAATTCACAGACAATTAGCAAAAATTTACTTGCATCCTCATGAGGCTATAAACAGCAAGGTTTATGATTGTCTTAATCCAAAACTTGGGTCCCTGCTTTCCAGGAATACATATATTGTTTTCTAGGAATCTAACCACATATTGGATAATCACTATGAGACTGGAAATGGCTTCATTTGAGGCCACGGATATAGTTATTTTGCAAATTCCATGAATTTACTGGAGTTTCTAAAAAGCATAGCATGTTCGAGAATTGGCATTGAGCTAATCCAACTTTTAAAATCTTTAAGGAAGTACAGTTGTTCCCATGAAAGATAGTGCAATTGGCCAATAAAGCTTCAACTCCAATTACACATCAAGAATTCCTAAGGTTGCGATGGATAATAATAAACGGTGAGTAGATAGTGAGGACAGTATACTCTTAACTCATAATATAAAATCACCTTTTTTTGTTGTCTTTCACCTTGGTAACTTTTACATTTTCAAAAAATGTGTTTGGTTGTTTTGTCACATCTGGCAATGATCAGGGCTTACTTCTAGCTCTGCACTCAGGAATCACACCTGATGTTATACAGGGGCCCATATAAGATGCCAGGGATTGAATTTAGTTCAGCCACATGCAAAGCAAATACCCTACTCACTACACTATTGCTTCAGTCCCTTTTGCATTTGCTAAAAATTAGTATTGATGAGGTGTTTTTCAACTTGATTCTGAGGAAGTGAATAAAGTGAGGTATTTTACTCAAATTTTTTCTTCTTTCTGTTCCCAAAATTATATTATGGTGTCTATTCACATAATTATTAGAGTATGTGTATGATATTACTATCAATCTGATGACAGAATCCTTTGGTGAGACATGAGAAAATGTGAACATCCATATTTGGTATGGGAAATAGATTAATATAAGCTTTGAATTTCAAACATGCTGACTCACTCTAGTGGAGAAGTTTTGCTTATGACTCAGGCAAATTGCACATAATCACAATTTGTTTGGGGAAAATCCACATTATAACAGTTTAATCATGCACTTCAACTGACAGTGATAGGGGGAAGGTTACAGGCTGCAAAATTACTTTCAGAAACATTCAAGTGGATAAGCAGTGCTTAGATCCAGTGAGTTCCTCACACTACCAGTTATCATTAAGGGCAGGTATTTCTCTGAGCAAAAGATCCTGTTAGCTTCTGGAAAATTCTAGAGAAGAATTCAGGATCATAGGTGCTAAATCCAGAGGGCATCATAAACCAATTCAATTCAGGATCTATATGTATAACATACTTGAGAGGTACATACCATGGCCAGTTTTATTGAAAAAAAAATCGTTTGGGGCCATATTTGGCAATTTCAGGGATTATTCCTGGCTCTGCACTCAGGAATCTCTTCATGTGCAAGACAAGTGCCATATCCACTGTGCTGTTTCTCCAGCCTCAAGCCACTCTTCATTTTAATCTAGAACCTCTCCACAGAGTCAGATATTGCTTTTCCCATATTTGCCTTAAGTGATTGCTTTTGCAATGAAAACTTAGGCACCTTATCAAACTAATAGGCTAAGAAAGTTTTCACATCTCATCTTCTCATTTCTTCAGATATTACAAGATGTTAATATTATATTCGTTAAATTGAAGATGTGACCAATCCTAGATTTCAATTCAATGAAGGTAAGGTAGGGCGTCTGTTTCTTGAGTTTGGTATTAAGAAATGATTTTCTTACCAAGTCTATGAAGTTTTGATTGATTCATCTATGAATTAATATCAAGTTTGGAAGTACATATTTATAAAGAGTAGACTATTAAGTAACTAGTAAAAAACTAGTAGCAGTAAAGAGATGAATGCTTTCCTCTGATTACATATCATTTAAAGCCCTCCCTCCCCCAATATACGGAAAAGCGTTCTTATTAAGGATTTGATTTCCTAGGTTTAGTTTTCCAAAGTAAGTTTAGGAGTAGTAAACTTAATAGAAAAGTTCAGTGTCATTATCCTTCTTCCATAATTGTCATCTTTTTTTTTTTTTGGCCACATCTGGTGATGTTCAGGGCTTATTCCTACTAATTATCTCCTTCTTACTCTCCTATAAACTCCATCCCCTAAACACATGCATTATTTAATTATCTAATGTTTACTGAGTACTGATTATGTTCAGGGACAACATGATAAACTTTTTGAGGGGAGTGGACACCTGTGATACTCAAGGTTTCCTCCTAAATCTACACTCAGAAATCACGGTGATGCTCAGGGATCAAACCAGGTTGGTGGCTTGCAAGGCCTAGTGCTGTACTATTGCTCCAGCCCTAGAATTTTCACAGATAGTTCTCACTAATCATCACCACTAGTCAACCAGGTACCATTCATATTTTAAGTAAAATACCTGAAATTTAAAAGGTTAACTAGATTATATTTTAAAATGTGTACTTGAAAAAACCAGGGTTCAAACTCGTTTTTGTCTGAATACAAAATCCTGAATTCAGACACTATACCCTATGCCATACTCCTTTCAGGTTCCATTACCAATGAAAGTAATGTAATCACTGCAGGAATAAATAATACTGAGATTTACACAGTTGAGATTTCTTGTAATACCTCTGATGTTACTTTCTTAATGTAATTTTTCTCAACTGCACAATAAACTAATGCAGAGATAGTTTATTTTTAAAATTTTATTTATTTATTTATTTATTTTTTTATTGAATCACCATGTGGAAAGTTACAAAGCTTTCAGCCTTAAGTCCTGCAGAGACAGTTTAACTTGTTTTGTTGAAAAGTCCAGGGTCCATGCAATATCTAAAGTTCCATTTTCTTTTGCCTCTTTAGCTTAAGATTCCATGAATGCTATTTCATCTATGTGATTTTTTTTAAGGCAGTAAAAAACAAAAGAGTGTATATCTGAGAGTTAGTACATTCCCCAGTTTTTTCCTAGGGTAAATCAGAAAACTATCTTGATTAGTCTGACACAAATTCTGCTTGCAAAAATATAATTGTATAAAATAATTGTGCACATGCATCTGAAAAATTAAAAATTATTATTATAAAATACTTTTTCAATTTTTGTAAAAGAAGTAGAATCAAGAAAAAATTAATGTGACACAGGCAATTAGGGTTTATTCCATTTGTGTCTTAACTGAATTTAATAGAAGTGTAGGAGATACATTAAAAATTTAACTTCACATGTTTCATTTTTTGACAATGCATTTTCTCATAATATATGTACTAATGGTTTGCATGACAAATGCAGTTTATAATGTATTATGGAATACCACTAAATGCTTTATACTCTTAAAAAATGTTTTTTCTTAATAACACAATCTAGTATACATAATTTAAGATCAATTACTGCTATGCTAAGTCTATATAGTTAATTGTGATTTAGGATTTTTATATCACAGAGAACATGCTTTGATTTAAAAAAATTATCTTGACATATAACACTATTTAAGTTCTACAGTAATGGTTCTATATTGTTCTATATTGACACAGGTATATAGTACAAATATATATTTCAATAAAGGTAATTAAAATATTTTAGCACACAATATTTCATTCCTATGAACATTTAAGATCTATCTCTATCCAGTTACAATTATATAACACAGTATTATTTACTACTGTCACCTGAGCTTATTTCTTTCTAAGTTTGTGCCCTTTGCAATATTTATTTCTCCATCCCCAGATGCTGGCAATGACCATTCTACTCTCTGTTTTCATAAGTTGAATGTTTTTATTTATATTCATTAAAAAATGTCCCTAGTCCATACACTGCTGTTATCTGAGCTCACTCCTGGATCTATACTCGTGGATCATTCCTTGCAGAGCTCAGGAGACCATATACTATACTGGGGATTGAGTCTAGCTTGCATCATGCAAAGCAAGCACCTTATTTCTGTACTTTGTTTCAGATGAAATTCAATGTTTTTTAAATTCTCTATATAAATTAGAACATATGCTACTTGTCTTTGTCTTTCTTACTTATTACACTAGGCTAATGTTCTGAAGGCTCATGAGTGTTGTTGCAGATGGCAGGGTTTCCTTTTGTAAATGATTGAACATTTCAGTGTTTATTTGTGTACCTTGTTTTCTTTATATATTCATTTATCAGGGGACATTTTATTTTTCACTATGGCTTATCTCTACAAAGTACCCAGAAAACTTCTAGAAACTCAATAAAAAGCTTTTGTGATATAACAAATCATATCTAGCATATCACTTAAATGTTCACAAGTAACTTAGGGAAAAGATATTTATAGTTTGAATCAGAATGCTAATTATGAGGTGGCCAAAATCATCACATTTTGTATATTTTATAAAGATTGCCTAGGGAATATCTACTGGAGGGCTGTTTAACGGGCAGGAGGGAAAGAAAGCAAGATTATGACATTTGACATTTGACATTTTGATTTTGCATCAAAAACAAACTTTTATTTTTTGCATGTGGGCAGCACAGTTTGACCACATGGAAGGCAAACACCTTACCCTCTGAACTATTGCTCTGGTCCCAACATTAAACTTTAGAAAAAGAGATCTAAAATAGTATGTTGTAGAATATTTTATTTTACATAGCATATAAAGAGAAAAATCGTATTATTGTTGCCTAAATTTCTTATCATAGTTCAGAAACAAAACATCATTAAATATTTTAAGTATGGTAGGTAAGTCTTATGTACTCTAATTTATAGAAAATAAAAATTTTATATTAGAAAAGTCATGTAAAATGAGCAATATCACACATCTATTTAGTATCCAGGAGAAATAAAGAAGTGCAAATCTGGTACCTTAATCTCTGCTTGTTTTATTCACAAGGCTATTATACCTGCCAATTTACTAAGGATTGAATCTCATTAACCTTTTCTTGGTAGTTTACTGTTGCTACCTCCTTCATTTTTTTAATTGCAGAGTTTCAATTCTTGTGTGTTTTTAAAATTTTTTTTCAAAGTGTGCTTTTGTTTTTCAGCCCTATAATCTTTTGGTTCTATCCTCAGAATCCTTGTAACTACTAAACTGGATTAAAGACCTGAATCTAGATGAGATTAATGATTAAGAGGCTTGAGGATAACAAGATAAACATTTAATAAATTGTGTCTTTAGGGTAGAAATATGTAAGTCTTAAGCGTGCAGAGTAATGGACAATGATATGGTAACTGCTTTTGGCCTTTTATAAGTTGAGCTATTTCTGTATCAACAATTAAGTCATTTATTTTTTTTTTAAGACTGCAATTTGATCTCACAGAAATTCAATAGATTCCGAATTCCCCTATGGTGAGTGAACAAAATCTCCTGAAAGATAAAGCTGTGATGTTCCTGCCTCACTTCCCCCCAAAATGATTTTCAAATGTCTTCATCTTTTGAACTGCACTGTAGATGTGAGAATATTGCCTTACCATTATTAGCGAATTTTCTTTTCCTTTCTTTAATTGTTCTTAAAGAAAAAGCACAAATCTAGTTATAAAGTTATCTGATAGAAAATTCTACTTTATAACTAGCAATTGGTTATAAGAGAATCTAGAGATGGCATTATTCTTAAATTTTAATTAAAAACAAACACTAATTATCTATGCATTCTCATAAAAACAATTGACTGAATCCCGTGGATTTTTGTGTTAATTGTCTCAGAATCTGAAAATGACTTTATTTTCATTTTCCTTTTATATTTCTATTATTTAGACTTGTTGCTCTTGTTCTGTGTTACATTGATTTGCTTTCTAGTACAATACTGACTAAAATTGTGAAAGCAAGAATCCTCAATTTAAAGGCCGGAGAATAAATACAATAAGTATTTGTACATGCCTCATATTAAAGTATGAGATTTTCCCTCTCTGTTTTGCTTCTGTCCATTTGGGTTCAGTTCTCTGATCCCTTCCAGTAGTAATCCCTGAGCACAGATAGGTTTGCCCACATTGTCCCCCATTCCCCACAAAATAATGCTTGGCTTTGTTTTGTTTAACTCAATTCCAATTCCTTTGAAACTCATTCTTCATCTACCCCCACCATCATCTTATTTTTTTTTAGAATTAGAAATGAGTCAAGTATTATACTAAATATTACTAGCATTTATTTAATCATATTTTCACCATATATTTCATAATGCAGCTAATATGTACAACTATAGGAGTTTCCCTTATGTTTTTGCTATTGCGCCAAATCAGGCCAAGATGTATTAATTCTTTTTTTTGTTTGTCTTGGTCACACCCAGCGATGCACAGGGGTTACTCCTGGCTTTGCACTCAGGAATTACTCCTGGCGGTGCTTGGGGGACCATATGGGATGCCGGGGATCGAACCCCGGTCGACCGTGTGCAAGGCAAACGCCCTACCCGCTGTGCTATCGCTCCGGCCCCCAAGACGTATTAATTCTTTTGTAGTTTCTTTTGACCACACCCAGCTATACTGCACTCAGGCATTATTCCATTACTCCTAGTGAGATTTAGGTCTTATCACAATCAGCAATTTTCAAGAGACGAGCCCAAACTGCCATACTGTCTTTCAGGCCCGTAATAATATTGATTTTCCTTCTACATGCTATTTTGGGGAGTAGACCTCCCAAGCAGTGCTGCGTTAGCAGGGGCCTCTCCTGGCAATACTCAGCCAATGAGGCAGGACAGAGTCTAGAGACATGCGCTGTAGGGCCTACCACCCTGGGGCCATCGTGGCAGAATTAGGGACCACCACAATTATATACGGTAATGTTCTGGAGCCTACAGGGCTACATCTAGTCGTGCTAGCGCTGGGGGAGCACACAGTATTGTGCATTCAGCTCGGATCACCACTGTAAAAGTGTATGACCTCTGTAACCTTCAGTTCTCTTAGACCCACTGTTAGAGCTTTTATTTCCAGAAAAAGTTATTCTCTTCATTTGTTTTCAAATGATGTTTAAATAAAAAGCTGTACTAGAGACTGGTATAAAAAACAGAAAATATATGTTTTATTTATCTCCAGTTTTGTCCTTTACTGAAAGGTTTATTTGCTTTGAAATTTAATTAGGAACCACAAAAAGCTTTTTGTTGCTAATTTATCAATAGTCATTATAAATTAAATTAAATTAATTAATATGTTTGAAGAGTTTTCATTTTCCCTTGGGTTTTCTTTTGTAGCTTTTTTTTATTATTCAAAAAGTATGCATGCAGTATGGCACATCCCTCCCTTTCCATCAGTTAACTAAATCCCATACTGAGATCATCAGAAATTTAAATTCTAGATTATATTTATTTAAAATGGTAAATAAATTTACTTGAAATTAAATATGAGTATATACATGTTGTTTTTATTTTGCTATATTGTGAACATTATAGAAAAATAAAAGCAAAAGTTATATGTTTTCTTTTTAAGATAAAAATTTTATTTATTATTATTTTCAGGTAATGTGGCAGTAATCAAACCCAGGGCATTACACAAGTAAAGCAATTGTTATACAGATGAGGTAAATTCTTTGTTCTTAAGTTTAAATTCATTTTTTTTTATTTTTTTAGAGCCGTGTGTATTTTTTTAATAGCAGAGAGGTCTAAGGCCACACCAAATAATCCTTAGGGGCTACTCCAAGCAAGTTGTTTGGGTGACATATGTCAACACTGCTCAGGGAACAATACATCTGGGTTTCCAGCTTGCAAAGCATAATCTCTGGCCCTTTTAAATTATCTCCCTGGTCAGAATTGTAAATTTTTAGGATACAGAGTGAAATGTTTATTTTCAAATATTGTCTATGATTTAATCTCACTATCTCTCCTAAAAGGACTGGAGCAATAGCACAGCGGGTAAGGCGTTTGCCTTGCATGCAGCCGACCCAGATTTGATTCCTCTGCCCCTGTTGGAGAGCCTGGCAAGCTACTGAGAGTATCCCGAGGCATGGCAGAGCCTGGCAAGCTACCTGTGGCATATTTGATATGCCAAAAACAGTAACAACAAGTCTCACAATGGAGACATTACTGGTGTCTGCTCGAGCAAATCCATGAACAATGGGGGGACAGTGACAGTGACAGTGATCTATCCTAAAACTTTACAATTCTGTCCAGGGAGATAGTTTAATTTTATTTAAAATCTATTTTATTCAAATAAAAGCTTGTGTCATTTTTAGGTATTTAGTCAAAATATCCATTCACAATAATTTAATCGATCAGAGTAGCACCAGGTAGTGCGAGGAATGTACTAAGCTTCTTTTCTCTGTCACAAGAAATAATTCAAGAACAAGGCAATGTCAGTATTATAGGTGAGATTTACTAAAGAGATGTACATACCAGAAGTATGGGTGTGGATTCTCTCCAAAGAGAGAATCATTCTGGGTGTTGGCATGAGGACTTCCAAAGGAGTAAGATAAAGGGAGAAATATGCATCAGGGACTGGGCATAAATAGTAGAACTGCAATAGTACCAAAGTTGTGTGTGCATGCTTGCTCACACATTGTAGGTGTTATTAACATCTAAGCATGCAGCTGGAAGCATGAAAGTTAATATGTATTTTCAGCTTAATAAGAAAAAAGGTGAATAAAGTCAGCATTCTATTTTCTGACCATGCATAATCAATGTGCTGAAAATTGGTCTTCAAAGTTCTTTCTTTGCCAGAAAGTTCGAAATACAGTAAACAGAAGAGTTCTTGATTAGAGTTTTAAGCACCGTTTTTTTTTTGTCTCAAGCTCCCTCTATATATTAAATGTTAGATAAATTAAATTGTTTCTTATTGTAGTTTTCTCATAGTTTCTCTACTCTTACCTCTCTCCCTCCATAACACTGATCTAAAAAACTACCTATATCAAGAAAATAAACATAATTTGGGGGCCAGAGAGACAGTGAAGCAGATAGGATGCTAACCTTGTATTCGATTGGCCCAGGTCTGATTCTTGACATCGCCCATATGGTCACCCAAGTACTATGAGGAAGCAGCAATGATAAGAGTAAAGCTACTGCCAGATGTGACCCCAGAATGAAACAACACACACACACACACACATACTCACACATACACCCACACACATGCACTTGCACATAGAATTTAAAACTTAGTTTTTAATGTAATTAATAGTAAAAGCAGAAGTAGTTATACATTTTCACAAGTAGACAATGTCCTCCATGATTTAGTATTGAAAATAATTCTTGGAACCATAAACCCTAACACTCTCCATACTATATTTAGAACTAAGATTATAGCAAGCTACTTTGCTTTTGTGGATTATTCCTCCTCCTCCTCCTCCTTCCCCACCTCCCCTTCTTTTTTTTCCTCCTGTTTTTCCTACTCCACCTCTTTTCTGTGACAGCATCCAAACCCAGAAATTCACATATGTGAATCAAATGCTCTTACTCTCTAACTACCTAGGTACATCCCAGTTTTGGGTTCATTTTCTTACTTGCAGAACTAGTTATAATATTAGCGAGTATTTTGTGTAAATATGTAACAACTTAGTGATTATGTACCTTTATTTGCATTGCTGGCCCTTGCTTCTATACACAGGAACACCACCATCAAAATATTTTGTATAATATTAAAAGATATCACAAATATTATATATAGTACAGTGGATAAAGAATATTTTTTGCTGGACAGATTTTAGTTACCTTTTCATTGCGCATTTGGACATACAAATACAGATAATTCTTTGGATTTTTCAGAAGTAATTCAGCAAATTATTGATGAATAACTACTTAAATAAGGTACTGTTCTAGATTCTGGAAAATATAATTAGTAAGTGTGTCTCATTCATTTAATTATTATTGTTTTGAAAAGAAGCAAAGTCGATTTTAAGTTTGTAGTAATTTTATAAGAACTGTGACTCAGTATCAAAAGAAGGGTATTAAAATCCTATTACATAGATACATAATGCAGTATATAAAATAACAGATATGTAATGCATAATGAATTGCTAAAACATTTCCATTTTATGTAATGAATTTCTATCATAGCATCCTGTTAAGCTTTGCCTCTACATGCAAACGGTATTCTTTGCACAATGCAAATAGTGAAATGTCGGGGCATTTAGTAATCACAAGTTAATACTAATTGATTTGTCATTTAATTATCTTCATGTCAGGAGAGACCTAGAGAAGCCTAAAGGCACTGAATTTTTGGCTTAAAAGGAGAGTTAAAAATCTGTATTAAAATGAATATATGAGATGCAGCACGCACTTTGAGGATTTCATTGGCTAGGGACTCCACCCCTTTTATAATTGCTCCATTTATTTATTTTGGATGCAAAGTGCCATTTAATGGACATATAAGTCTCTTTTAAAATATGGATCTTTTTCCTTATTCCTGCCTGGATACCGAAGGTTTAGGAGCTCCCATCCTAAAATTTGACATTTCTTCTCCTTCAAAACATGTGGGTTTATTTATTCCTTTAGAGTCTGCCAAAACAAAGGTAACAGAGGTAGATATATTATAAAGAATACCATATACCAGAGATAAAACAGGTTTTTATTATTTATGCAAGCTAAGGGATTGCAGATGCTCTTCTATTGCCCAAGTGAGTCTCCTCGAATGGTCACACCTTAGTTTCTGCCAAAATATTCTTGGCTCTATCACCCTTCCAAGGAACTTCTGAGAAAGGCAATCAGGGATCTCAGAGGGCAGATTACATGCATATCTGATTCATAAATCTGATAAATCCCAAAAGAATTAGATTCTCAAAAATAAATTTTTATTTTTGCCTTTCCTCTTGTCCTACTTTAACATACTGCCATTACTTTCCAGAGTATACTAAATTTATTCTTTAAACCAATAAGATGTGAGAATCAGGGTTGGGGGGAAGACCAATGGGTTTATGGACTTTAGATACATCAGAAGTTTGCGACCATTACCTTTCCAGCCAAGAAGAGGCATCACAAACAGCACTTGAGGATAAAAGGAGGTGCTAGGAAATTGAGACTGTGCAATTTATTCAAGAACACAAGGTTCAAGGGAACAATAAATCATCGTTCCCAGAATCTCTTCAAACTAATACCAGGATATTTTTCTGTTTACAAAGACATGCTTATTTGGAAAAGGGAAATGGGATGTAACATAAGAAATATTTTGAAGAAAAATATCAGTTTGGGTTTAATATGTATTTCAAGTGACTTCTTGGCCTACTTCAGGTGGTTGGTCAACAACTCTCCTTGTTGAGAAAAAGTTATATCAAGGATTTTCCTTTTAAAAAGGAAAGGCATTAAGGACAGAGGGTTATGTCATTGCTAATCCAACCTCTTTCAAAACATTGTTTTTCATATGGTTTATACTTTTGGTTTCAGTGTTATAAAATATTCCACAATAATCACAGATTTAAAATAACTGATAGAAATCATGACTCACTTTTCTTTGCTACATTCAATATTTTTTATATAAAAATATTTTTTACTTGTAATATGAATCACAACAGACTACCCTATGCTGTGTAAGTGCAATCTCAGTGAATTAGCACAGCAGAGCTCATGTAAACTGTTCTGTAATCAGTTTAAAATGTTTCCCTGGGTATTTCCCAGTTCAGCTTACTTTCAGTTCTTATTTCATGATCTCTGCTCACACCTTTTCTTAAAAAGCTCGTCTCGAAAATGAAACACATTGATTTTATACTTAGAAGCACCATATCATTCTACCTAATTAAACAGTACAGGAAAATGTGAAAGGACAGCATACAGATATTTGGTGAGAACTAAATGCTTCTACATTCCATGGTCACAGTACTCTTAAATTTGGTTTCTAATACTTACCTTATCTTCAATACAATGTTTCTTGTTTGTATATTATTTAGTTGGTGGTGATAAGTAGTAAACTTGATAGTCATTATTGAACTTCCATAGGCCCCAGCAATTCCAGTTTTTGGCATCTACCCCGAGGGCCCAAAAACTAAACAGAAAAGACATTTGCACTTCTATATTTATTACAGTGCTAGTCACAATAACCCAAATCTGGAAACAGTCCAAATTGCCAAGAATAGATGACTGGATAAAGAAGCTGTGTTACTTATAAACAATGGAATACTATTAAGCTATAAACAAAGATGAAATTACACAATTTGTAGCTATTTGAATATATCTGTGTACTCTTATGTTGATTTGAAGCTAGCCAGAGTAATAGAAACAAAATAAGTCACATAAGTGTGACATAAAGAAACATTGTAGCGGAAAACAGATACACAAAGGAAACAGAATCTGAGAACTAGTTTTCAGTAGGTTGCTCACCATAGGGGAAGCAAGAAAATATAGATGGAGGCATGTGGACAACAGTAGAGGGAGTTGAACACTCCTGTGGAGACTTGGTTCTGGAATTTTTATCTATGAAGCTATAACAATGCTGGTTGTTTAAATCACAATGCTTAAAAAATGTGAAAGAAAAAAATGATTGTTTTTTTAAGACATAAGTTAATAACAGTGATAATTAGTAATATGATTATTTAGAGAAAATGGTTTTGTGTGATTGTATTATACATAAACATAGTATGTGCTTCCATAAAACAGATTAAGGATCCACTACAAGGACAAATAGAAATTAATATTGCATCTTAAGGTTTTGGAAGTTTGCCCCAGGAAATGTTTCCATTGTTATTTAAAAGCTGTAAACCAAATTCTTCCAATGTATAAATTCCTACTTCATTGAAGTCTGAACAACTTTCTTCTATCTATCAGTTTTTATTACTCAGCATTCATGTAGCTGAGATATTTGCTTCCTGGTTTCTCATCATCAGGTTGTAACACTTTGTTCCAACCCATATTACCAATGCATCAACGTGGTTTATTCAAGGGATGCCAACTCACAGAGCATAAGTCTTTGAAAACTGGAGTGATAATGAAGAATGTAGGATGCTTATTTTGCATGTGGTAAATTCTGATTGAATCCACTGGCACCTCATATGGTTCCTCAAGGCCACAGGGGGTCTCTGAGGGAAGATCCAGGATTATGTCCTGAGCACCAGTAGTATTTTTCCCCAAATCAAAATGAAACAAAGGAAAAAGAAGACACACTATTTTAATTTCATGAGTTTGAATGTTCTTATAATAGTTATATAACTTATCCAAATTGTGAATATTTGAAAGTTAAATAATATACTAATATCATGTTACTAATTATATGCTGAAACAGCAGGAGAGAAAAGCTAGGGTTATCCTCAGCAAGCAGAAATATTATAAATCCAAATATTTAAGTTTCAACCATATCTTCCTATATCTCTAGTTTATGTAGTCACTGCTATTTTATTGACTTCATCTTGAGTCTTTTAATCAAGTTACCTTCACAATTTCCTTTCTGTTTTTTAAGATTTCATAAGGACTGGAGTAATAGCACAGCAGGTAGGGCACTTGCCTTGTACGTGGCTGACCTAGGTTCGATTCCTCCATCCCTCTCTGAGAGCCCGGCAAGCTACCGAGAGCATCCCGCCCACACCCCGCCCACACCGCAGAGCCTGGAAAGCTACCAGTGGTGTATTCAATATGCCAAAAACAGTAACAAGTCTCGCAATGGAGATATCACTGGTGCCCGCTAGAGCAAATCGATGAACAAAGGGAGGATAGTGTTATAGTGCTAAGATTCCATAAATCACTTGAATTTTTCCAAGTAAAATATAGTCCTCGGGGCTGGAGCGATAGCACAGCGGGTAGTGCATTTGCCCTGCACGCGGCTGACCCGGCTTCGATTCCCAGCATCTCATATGGTCCCCTGAGCACCGCCAGGAGTAATTCCTGAGTGCAGAGCCAGGAGTAACCCCTGTGCATTGCCAGATGTGACGCAAAAAGCCATATATATATATATATATATATATATATATATACATATATATATATAGTCCTCCTCCTTAACTCCAATTTCTACTATATTATTTCAGAAAAAAATTTATCTCTTCATCTTTTTAATATCTCCCTTCTATTGATATGCTTAGCACTCTATGGGTATGTTACAGAGAAAATAACGTATATGGATATCATTTCATGATCTCTAACTTTAAGTGACAGTTAACTCTCCTTGGAAATCATAGTTTTCTGTTCTCTTTTGGCCATTTGTGTGAGATTTGTGTCACTAAATCCAGTGGGTAATTTACCTTACCATCTTTTCTTTTATTCCAGTAATAAATAACCTTAGAGAACCACTTCATATTCAGTGGTCACCATGAAGACAGCAAAGAGAGCTGTTGTTTGAGACAATATGAGCTCAACTTTTTTCTCTGCCAATATAACACCTTCCCTTACCCCTACGTAATTTTGATTTTCTGGATGGAAGAATCTTCATCTCAAAGTCAGCTTCCCAGAGAGCACAATTGCGAACCCTGCTTTAACCTCAATTTTGAAGCATTAATTAAAACATTATTTATCATGACAATTCTTCCCTCTTGGTCTGTTTTAATGTAGATTCCAGTCTATTTCTACAGAAATAAGTTCACTTGATACTTTTTTGTTTCTAATTATAGAAGTTATCACCCTCTGTTATTCTATATTTATATCTCTTGTTCATTATGCATTTCTTTGCCTTTGAGAACAAGACAGAAAGAGTACATTCTACTTTGTTTCCTAGTATGTTCTTTGCTGGTGTCTACCACAGTGCTTAAATGATTGGGAGAAATATTTGACTATCATTGCTCATTCTGACACCAATTCTTTTTTCTGTAGATATATGCTCAGATTATCTTTATCAATCACCAGTATCTGAAAGAAAAGAAAGCAATCTAGTTGCTTATTTCAGAACTATTTTTCACATAATGCCTACTAAAATATTGTGGAGTACTAGTGTCTTTGTAGTAGAATTTCAGCAATATTAAATTTAATCTCTAAATCATGTTCTATATTAGACTATGCAGACAGCAAATATGACCAAATATTTTCTGAAATATTAAGTTTTCATTCTTTCTAAATAAAACATTATTTGCTATAAGCACATTACTATGTTATAAAATAAAATTACAATCAAATTTCTACATTAGCAAATGTTTCTCTTGAATAATTTTATATTAATTACATTAAATACATACATCATTCAATATTGCATAGCAGTAAGTTTTCAGTTCAGAAACACATGTTTCAGTATTCATATATCTTTTCTACTACTGATTATAAAATAAATGATTATTTAATAATATAATTATTAGCTTATTATATTATATTTAAGCACTGTAGTAGATACCAGCAAATAAATGGATAATAAAGTTATTTGACTGTAGTCATAATTTATTTTAAATCTATGACTTTTTTATTAGTCAATTACAGTGAGAAATAGGCCATTCCGAAATAATAATCCATGTCCTGAAAGAAGTGCCCTACCTATGATTGAGACAAAAACATTCACAATAATCCTAGTTTATATTGTTAGCATATAGCTAATAAGATAATAAGAATAGAGATTTTAAGTCCTGGCAAATTCTGATTCAAATGAAGCAGGGAATGATGGATAATAACAACATTCCCAAAGCCAGTCTAAATACACAAATCTTATCCTAATTAAATGATATTCTATTCTGGTCCTCACTGATCTAGGAGGTAAAAGTAAAAATAAAAGAAAAAAATAACAAACATAATAAAGAACTGGTACACAGGTGCCTTACAATATAAGAAAGGCATTGCACCCAAAGGTGCACAGTGCATAGAAAGTTGTGCAGTTATCACACTAGGCAAAGAATGAGACAGTCAAGTCAAAGAATGAGAAAAGTCAAGAGTAAAAGGCAGCGAATTTTCATTTAGGAAATTTGAACAAATAGAGATTAATTTAGAATGGAAATTGACATAACAGCATTTGTATCTGGGAAATCATGCTGAGTACAATTTGAAGGAAGATTAGAGGTTAGTCAGTGAGGCTTCAGAGAAGAGATTGGTACTGATTGAGTAGTGATGGAAGCATTCAGATGAATTTTACAAATTAATTATAGCTGATGACTGATTTATACATAATCCTATGCATACTAAAGCTAAGATTTAGTGTGTATTCTTCTTTATCTTTTCCTCATACAATATAGTGTGCATTTTGTTTATAAGTGCTTTAATTATTAAGGACAATCTGCTAAAAATTCTCATGAACAATAAAGGAAACATTGGATCACATGTTCTCATGCACAATACAGAGAGTGATGGATCAGTATTAGGTGGAACAGAATTTTCAAAATAAAGAGACCAAAAGCTAAAGTAAACTAGATTTTCTATACCAAATAGCTTTAAATGAATATATTCATATTTTCCAATTTTATTAGGAGCCATGCACTTGTAAATCCAAACAAGAATTGTGTATGTATACATAATTTTATAATTTTGTTATTTTTGTTGTTGTAGTTTTGGGGCTATACCTGGCAAAGCTTACTTCTCACTCTGTGCTCAGGAATCACTCGTGGCAGTCTCACGGAACCATATTGGGATCCAAGGATACAACTGGGATTGGCTGTATATAAGGCAAGCACCCTACCCATTGTTTTATATCTTGGGAGCCTATTTTAGCAAATATATATATATATTATATATTTATATATATTTATATATATATATGTTTTACTAACTGATGGTAAAATTTTACTTCATAAATGGTTGTTTTCTATCAGATAAGCTCTTTATTTTTCTAAAAGACTTTAATTCCATTGAAGCAGAAAACATTGCCTATTGTTAACATATTGTGAGCCTTCACAATAACACACATAAACATTATGTTAATGCTTTTTAACCACAACAGCCAAAAGGAGAGAGAGAGCAAAACGGAATATTCCTGCCACAGAGGAGGGGTGAGGGGGTGGAGGTGAAATAGGGTGAGGGTGGAGGGAGGGACACTCGGCTCACTGGTGGTGGAAAATGGGCACTGGTGGAGTGATGAGTACTCATTATTGTATGACTGAAATATAGGCAAGAAAGTTTGTAAATCTGTGACTATACCTCATGGTGATACATTAAAAAATAGAAAAATAATAGCACTATAGCACTGTAGCACTGTCATCCCGCTGTTCATTGATTTGCTTGAGCAGGCATCAGTAACGTCTCCATTGTGAGACTTCTTGTTACTGTTTTTGCATATTGAATATGCCATGGGTAGCTTGCCAGGCTCTGCCGTGCAGGCAGGATACTCTTGGTAGCTTACTGGGATCTTGAAAGGGATGGAGGAATCGAACCCGGGTCGGCCATGTGCAAGGCAAACACCCTACCCACTGTACTATCGCTCCAAAAACATATGCTAATATATTTTTATCTAAAAGACAGAGAAGCGATTCCATATTTTGGACCAAACACTTTTTATTAAAAAAATAATGTGGATTTCCACAATTAATGGGTAACTACTTCTGGGACTGGAGCGATAGCACAGCGGGTAGCGCCTTGCACGTGGCTGACCCGGGTTCGATCCCCAGCATCCCATATGGTCCCCTGAGTACCACCAGGAGTAATTCCTGAGTGCAGAGCCAGGAGTAACCCCTGTGCATCGCCAAGTGTGACCCAAGAAGAAAAAAAATAGGGTAACTATTTCTGTTGAACCTTTTAAGGATAATAGACAAATATACTATTGCCAAATTGTTTTTTGTAAAATCATATGCATTTGCATAATAGTCTGAAATGACTAAATAAGTTGTTATTATCTACTGGATGATTTACACATTTATAATGGGCAAGGTGGGCAAGGTATGGAAATTTACATAAATCTAATAGTACAACAATGTTCTTTATTCCTGGCTAATTGGATATGTTAATATATCCATTTAAATTTGGTCTGATTAATAGACTATAAAGATTCAGGAAAGATGTGAAAATATAAAAAAATTCTGTAAAATTATAATTGTATTTAAAATTTTAAATGTATTAACTGAGATGTATGAGATCAAGATAGAAGCACATAATGAGGTTAATGTCAATAAGTCAATTGGCAAATTTTTATTTGTTCACAATTTTGTACAGTGTTGCTACTACCTGGTAGATATACTTTCTAGTACAATGGACACAATCGAAAGTATACCTCAGAATAATCAGGATACCCAGGAGCCCCTAGAAATCCACATAGGTCCAGAAGTAGAACAGGGAGGGTTTCCACCATTGGTGCAGTAGCTGTACAGACACATCAAGGGGTTGCAAGGCCCAGGTACCCCAAAACTTTTGGCCAGGTAAATGGAGCACCCAAAATAATGTAAAGATAAAGAAACTCAGTTATGTCAATAGAGGGTGACAAAAGTCTGGGAGTGCCTTAATTTCATTAGATGTGCTTGAAGAAAACTTTAGGGCAATAGTTATATTGATATTCAACAATGTGAAATGACAGTTAAACACAAAATCAATAAACATGAAGAAAACCAGATTGGGAAATAAAAACAACAAAAGAACACATTCAGTAAAGTGAAAGAATACAGTAGAAAATCTTAACAGCAGAGGGGCCTGTGCGATAGCACAGCAGCTAGGGCGTTTGCCTTGCATTTGGCCGACCCGGGTTTGATCCCCGGCATCCCATATGGTCCCCCAAGCACTGCCAGGAGTAATCCCTGAGTGCAAAGCCAGGAGTAACCCCTGAGCATCGCTGGGTGTGACCCAAAATGAAAAAAAAAAAAGTCTTAACAGCAGAATGGCTGAAACTGAAAAATCAACTCATTGACTCAAATCTATGGTAAACAACTCCACCAGGAAAGAAAAAACAAAATAGAAGCCAATGAGGAAAAGATTAAGAGAAAGTAAGGGATTGTAGTTAAGTGGATGGGCATGAAAAGTTTCATGCTGAGTGAAATGAGTCAGAAAGAGAGAGACAGACATAGAAAGATTGCACTCATCTATGGTATATAGAATAACAGAGTGGGAGACTAACACCCAAGAACTGTAGAAATAAGTACCAGGAGGTTGACTCCATGGCTTCGAGTCTGGCCTCACGTTCCGGGGAAAGGTCAACTCAGAGAAGCGATCACCAACTACATTGTAGTTGAAAGCCATGTGGGGGAAGGGAGTTGCGGGCTGAATGAGGGCTAGAGACTGAGCACAGCGGCCACTCAACACCTTTATTGCAAACCACAACAGCTAATTAGAGAGAGAAAACAGAAGGGAATGCCTTGCCACAGTGGCAGGGTGGGGTGGGGGGGAGATGGGATTGGGGAGGGTGGGAGGGACACTGGGTTCACGGGTGGTGGAGAATGGGCACTGGTGAAGGGATGGGTTCCCGAACTTTATATGAGGGAAGTATAAGCACAAAAGTGTATAAATCTGTAACTGTACCCTCACGGTGATTCTCTAATTAAAAATAAATAAATTAAAAAAAAAAAGAGAAAGTAAGGGATATTGTTGATAATAGCTGGAAGAATAATTTCAAAATCAAAGAAATTCTAGAATAAAGAGGGAGTGAGACAAAAGACTAGTTCTTTTTTTTTTTTAACTAGCTTTGAAGAGGCTAAGTGAGAGTTTGTAGAAGGTCATGCGAGCACTAATGCAAGATACTAAATGAGTGCCAAGTGAATACAAACAGAACAATACCAAGCATACCATAATCAAAATGGCAAGAACAAAAGGCAGACACTAACTCCTTAAAGCAGCAAGAGAGAAACAAAACCTCATATGATCCACAGCAGATTTCTCTAAAATAACTGCAAGCACAATGGAACGGCATACAAAAAGTATTGAATGAAAAGAACTTCCAATGTTTATCACTCAGAGTTGATAAAGGGATGGGCACTCAACCACTGTATGACTGAAATGCAAGCATGAAAGTTTGTAATTCTGTAACTGTACATCACAGTGATTCACTAATAAAAAATTTTAAAAAATAGCAGCTAAGGCATATTTAGAATCAGGATGAGCTCTAGACAGGACAACTGGTTGTTCTCATAAAAAAGCAAAGATCACAAAGTACAAGTAACTAATCTCAAAGATACATGGCACTACTTTCCTTCATATCAAAAATTTTTCTAAATGTTCAAGGACTTAACTTACCAAATCCATCCTTCTTATGTTTATAGGAAGCACACTTAAGGTAAGCAGAGAAAACACTAATATAAGTAATAGCAGACTAAAATAAAAAGGATGCATGGCTATAGTTATATCAGCATTCAAATTTAAATTTAAAAAGAGATAGGAATGGACATTACATGCTGTCTATGGGATTATTATATCAGGAGCATTTAAATCATCCATATGAGGGTTGTTTTGTGATTTTTGGGATGTATATAAAAATTGGAATTGCTAGATAATATGGCCCTCCCTTCCTTCCTTCCTTCCTTCCTTCCTTCCTTCCTTCCTTCCTTCCTTCCTTCCTTCCTTCCTTCCTTCCTTCCTTCCTTCCTTCCTTCCTTCCTTCCTTCCTTCCTTCCTTGCTTCCTTCATTGCTTCCTTGCTTCCTTCTTTCCTTTCTTCCTTCTTCCTTTCCTCTCTCCCTTCCTTCATTCCTTTCCTACTTCTTTCTTCTTTCTCTTTCCTGTTTACCACAGAGAATGAACCACATTACAATCCCTAACATTGAATCCGGGCTTCCTTTTACCACAAATTTGCAAATTCAGCTTTTTTACCCCTTGGACTTTGGGTGCATTTTTGTTTTATTTGTTTTGGTATTGAGCTACATTTTGCAGTATTTATTTATTTATTTTAACTTATAAATTTTTTTAATTTATTTTATTTATTTTTACTTTTTTAACTTTTTATTAAATCACCATGTGGAAAGTTACAAAGTTCTCAGGTTTATGTCTCAGTTATACAATATTCAAACACCCATCCCTTCACCAGTGCCCATATTCCACCACCAAAAACCCCAGTATACCCCCCGCCCCCACCCCCTACCCCCTACTGTATAACTAATGAATTTCACTCCATTTTCTCTTTACCTTGATTACATTCCAAAATTCAACACAAAACTCACTATAGTTGTTGGAGTTTCCACCCAAGAGAGACAGACCTCAGACCTACTATCAAGGAAGCATTTGATAATTAGTTTTCCATTGCTGGAAATGATGAGATATGTAGCCCCACTGCTACCAGTACATAACTCATTTTTTTGCCTTTTTCCCTTTTTTTTTTTCTCTCCCTCATCCCCCTTCCCACGCCTCATAGTATGGTGTACGCCACGCCGCATCGGCCAGCGTGGGGCTTTTGCTTAGTTCACAGTCCAGAGAGGTGGCTGCTAAATTAATAACCTTCATTATTTCAAGAAAATCTTACTGTTATTATTTGGAGTTTCCCCCCCAAGTCAGACCTGTTCAAAAGGAACCTTTTCACATTGCTGACAATTATAGAAGTTAAGTCGCTACGTCCGCGCGGTTTAGGATTTCTGTGTAAAGTCCAGGGAAAATTCTGCCAGAAATTGCATAGCCCAGCTCACAGTCCCAGTGCATTGCTGTAAGAAGTCTGGAATCAAAGTCTTTAGGCGCAGAGGATCCGTTTCACGCTCAGCGGCTTCGGATTTATTTGGGCCGAGGGCGTGCCGGTTACGCCCCCTTCCCTTGAGTACCTGGGAGCCCCAAGTGTAAAAATCGAATACCTCTGGGTTTGGAGTCTTAGAAGATGGCGCCTGCCATGTGGGTGCCGCCAAGCCGCCGTTTTCCATGCAGGAAGACTGGGTGGGGAGGAAAACATCCACCCCTGGGCAGCACAGAGTTGTAGCCCAGTTTGCAGTCCCAGTGCATTGCTATTAGATGCTGCGCTGGATTCCCGAATGTGTTAGATCTCTGGAATCCCATTTGGCAGTATTTAGACATTACAATTGACTTTGTACTTCGAGATCATTCCTCGAAGTGCTCAGGATCTTTGATTCTAATGCCATATGTGGTGCTAGAGTACAAACAGGGTTGGTAATATGGCAAGTGCCATTTCCCCTGCACTATTGTCTCAGCCTTTCTCTCTCTCTCTCCCTCTCCCTCTCTCTCTTTCTTTCCTATATATGTCATTCTATTTATATATAGGTCATTAGGTCATGAAATGACCTATGTATAGAGAGAGAGATAAAGATTGTTCTCTCTAATTTGAGGTGATCACTGTAATTTTGATTTGCATTCCTCTTTATTAGTGATGATAAACATTTTTCATCCATTTGTTAGCTAACTGTATATCTGTTCTTTCCTTTTCCCTATTGTTTAATGGACTTGCTTGAGTTTTTTTTTTTTTATTTGTTTGTTTGGTTGGTTTTTGGGTCACACAAGGTGTGGATCAGGACATACCATTAACTCTGTATTCCGGGATCATTCCTGGTGAGCTCAGGAAATTATATGAGATGCCAGAGATTTAACCTGAGTAGGAAGCATGCAAAGCAAATGTCCTACCTGCTGAACTATCACTCCGGCCCTTGTTTGAGTTTTAGGCATTGAATTTTAGAGTTTTGTGTTATTTACATATCTTAGATATTAGACATTTGTATAAAGAATTGTGTTCAAATATATTTTTCATTTAAGTCACTGTCACTGTGATCCTGTTGCTCATCGATTTGTTTGAGCGGGCACCAGTAACGTCTCTCATTGTGAGACTTATTGTTACTGTTTTTGGCATATCCAATATGCCACAGGTAGCTTATTGGATAAGGCTCTGCCATGCGGGTGCAATACTCTTGGTAGCTTGCCAGGCTCTCTGAGAGGGGTGGAGGAATCGAACATGGGCTGTCGGTGTGAAAGGCGAATGCCCTACTGCTCTGCTCTTGCTTCAGCCCTTTTCATTTAAGTACTGTTACATTTTAATTTTGTTTTTTTTACAGTAAAGAAAAAAATTTAGTTTGATGTAGTCCTATTTGTTTATCTTTCTTTTTTGCCTTCATTACAAATGGGGTCAACTCATTGAAAATATTCTGATGCTAATATTATGGACAGTTTGCTGGTGGCTTCCTTGATATATTATAAAAATTTCATCTTATCTCAAATACTTTAATCCACCTTTAATCAACTCTTGTATATGTTGTGAGGTATTAGTATAACTTGATTGTTTTTGCATGTGGCTAGAGGGTTAATCCCTCATTGATAATTAATTCAATAAATATTTATGGATCTGCTATTTTCCAGGTATTATTGAAATGTCAAACTTACAAAGACTGAAAAAAATCTCTCTTTTGTCGGTGTCCAGCGGATTGGAATTTTACTATACAACTAATCTTTTTTATATTTAGTTTAGGAAAACCTAAACAACACAGAAAAGATATATTCCTTGGGGTTTGAAGAGATAGTAGAGTTAGGAAGAGTGCTTTTGTTCAATGCTGCCAACCTAGGTTATATGCCACCCTAGGTTATATATGACACATGCCTGGTGTCAGGCCAAGAATGACACCTAAGCACAGAGCCCGAAGTAAGTTTGAAGCACTGCTGTGTGCAGCCCAAGCTCTGCTATCTCTAGTGTTTTTTTCATATCTCTTGGACTCCATTTTATTATAATACTTTAAAGAAATTATGAGTCCACCTCAATGTTCCAGTAAGTCCTCCACTTTCCTAGCATCCAAACTTCATTAACTTTATAAGATAATTTGCAACTTGTTATTTAGAATGTAACATTCTCAATCTTCATTATGAGCTCCTAAAGCTTGCTGAATTCTCTCCTGTCACTTTTTATGAACATGAATTTTAAAAAGAATACATATGATTAAGTATTTTATACATGCATATATTACTACTCAATTGCCCCTACGCTCCAGGCTGCTTTCCACACGCTCAGGCCGACCTTCACGCATGAGTGAACATATTCCTGGACACATCATAAGACACTCCCTACCCATTTTCCATAAAATCATAGACGGAAACACATAATCAGGTCTCATTCCCCTCACCCTGAAAGAGCCTCCAATCACTGGGAAAGACAAATAAGGAGAAGCTGCTAAAATCTCGAAGCTGCTAAAATCTCAGGGCTGGGACGAATGGAGATGTTACTGGTGCCTGTTCGAGTAAATCGATGAACAATGGGATGACAGTGATACAGTGATTACTTTAATAAAACTTCATCAAAGCATTGATTATACCTGCTGTATTTTCCTTCAATCCTTAAGTTCTGACTCAATATTGGATACCATGTAGGTACCTATTAAACATTAGCAAATAAAGTAATGAATGGAATGATACATGGCTATCAGACCAATGACTAAAAAATAGACATTTGTAAATAGTGACAATTTTATCATTTTCATCTGCTATTCCAAAGAAACTCAAATAATTACTAAAATTGAAATTAAATGCAATTTTTGCATAGTTGACTTTGGCTTATGTATTCAATTTTACTTATTTATATTATCTTTATTATTTTTTTAGTTATAGCATATCCAGCATGTGATATGAATGATGCTCAAAGAAGATAAGGTGACTCTGCTTCACATGTAATTTAAAGCCCGCTGAAAGAATGATCATATAAATTAATGTAAAACTGCTGTGGGAGTAATATACAAATAGTTGTTGGATGTAGAGAAGCTAACAATTCTTACCTTATAAAATTGGAAGAATTTTTTCAGACCAGCCATAAAGGAGAGTTAACTCTAGGCAGAGAGAACTATATACACACATACATATATATACACATACATACACATACATGTAATATATACATACATGTGTGTATGTATATATATATATATGTGTGTGTATATATATACATATATATATATTGAGTTTTGGGTCAGCCATGCTCAGGGGCTACTCCTGACTTTGCACTCCGGAATCACTAATCACTCCTGGAGGTGTTCAGGGTACCATATGGGATGCTGGGAATCGAACCCGGGTTGCCGTGTGCAAGGAAAATGCCCTACCCGCTGTGCTATCACTCCTGTCCCGAGAACAATATTTTATAGCCACGGAGGTGTGTTCCATTTGGAAAGCTGTATGCTGAGTTACTAAAATATAGAGAAGTATGTAGAAGATGTAGATACTTTCCAAATATGTCTGGGCTGCTTACAATACAATGAAACTATCAGAATAAGGATAAAATAATGTTGTTATACTTTAATGACATATGTACAGAAAATGTTGAATGTTATACCACACAGAAAATTTAATAATGTGTTATTTACTTCCTGTCATATATGTGTGTGTATACATATATACATATATATACATATATGTGTATATATATGTGAGGGGCCAGGGAGTTTGGGTCACACTGTCTACCAACTCCCCACACTGTAAAAATTAATTTTTTCCTAAACTTATAATTGTTTTCAGGGTTATCTCCAATTTTGATGCAAATTCAGTATGTTTAAATAAACCCTATATCCATATCAAACTCCAAGTTTTATGTTTATAATAAATACTTATGGAAGTGCAGAAGCTTCATTAGAATACAGCTTAAAGATCATTGGCCATGCAGGGATGCGTCCCACTGCACTGCCTTTGAGCAGTATATTTATGGTTCATAGTCTCTTACTCAGTTTCTCTTTTTATCACTTATTGCTTGCTTCTGTCTTAATATCTAAATCCAGGGTTACAATCCATTTTTTCCAGAATGATCTTTTTATATGAATATATTTATTAGACAGTAGACACTCATGCAATATAGTAAATTATATAAATGTTTATGATTTGAATATGGATGTTTATGATTCGAATACACAAATTCCATAATTCTTTTCTCTTAACACGTACCTTTAGTATATTTATAATTATCATGTTAGAAATGTATAAGTCTAGTTGATCATTCTTTGTGTGTCTATATATAGTTTTTCATTCAAAATGATGAATAATGTAAATAAATTCTTATGCTGAAAACTGCTCTGATTATTTCTTTTACACTCTGGTTACTTTTTAGGAAGATTTTTTTTTTTTTTTTGCTTTTTTGGGTCACACCCAGCGATGCACAGGGGTCACTCCTGGCTCGTGCACTCAGGAATTACTCCTGGCGGTGCTCGGGGGACCATATGGGATGCTGGGATTCGAACCCGGGTCGGCCGCGTGCAAGGCAAACGCCCTACCCGCTGTGCTATCACTCCAGCCCCACTTTTTAGGAAGATTTGTCATAGGTTAGCTACCCACGTTCTTATCAACACTGTTGGTTTTTACTTCAAAAATATACAGAATGCATAGTCATTGATTTTAATTTTTTATTACATGTGAAGATAACGCACTTTCA
Source organism: Sorex araneus (assembly GCF_027595985.1). Lineage (NCBI taxonomy): Eukaryota > Metazoa > Chordata > Mammalia > Eulipotyphla > Soricidae > Sorex > Sorex araneus. Next base: position 119,743,638 of record NC_073305.1, on the reverse strand, counting down.
TTTGTACATATTTCATCAATATTTTGTTGCACTTTATCTTACGTGATTTTCCTGGTTAAATCTTTGTTTTCACTCTTGGCATGTGAGTCATTCAACTAGCCTAAGTTTTGCAGCAGTTTGTCAAAGAGAGTTTGTCAAAAAGTTTTTCATTTTGTTTTTCCACTCCTGCTACATGTTTGCAAGGACCCTGCTTATATCTTCCTTGTACTGTAGAACACAAATGATTAAGCAGACCTTAATGTAGAATTTTCAATACTCTACGTCCACTAAACATTAAACATTTTATATACTTGTTGTACTGTATATAATATGTGCAACTAGACTATAAACAGAAATCAGAAAAAATATACAAAACACACTTAAAGTAGTTTTTTTGTTGTTATTTAAAAACAGTTATTTTTAGCTAACAAAACTTTTTTTTTGTCTCCTGGTAACTGTAGTATTAGTATCTCAAAAGGACCATAAATTCTCTAAAAACTCTTTCCAAACAGGTAAATACGCGTCTCTCTAGCTAAGAAAGACAATATGTGTAGGTGAGAGAATTTGCCTAACATTTTGAAAGATAGAAGTTTTAATTCTGTTCTCCCACTTCTGAGCAGGTGCAAGTCACTTCAGGCTTCCTCTCACAGCTGCCTTTCCGGACCTCTCTGTGGATTTTCTTCTTGTTTGTCCACCTGCCATAATTTTTCTCCTTTATCATTTGTTTTCTCCACTTGGCTCCAAAGCCAGAATACACAGTAGAGTCAGTTAAGAAAAGGAAGTGGCATTATCATCTGGACCCAATTAGTTTTTCTTCTGCACTTAATGCCAGAAAGAATATCATAGAATAAGGATAAATAAAATTTACATATGACTTTGTATTGTACATTTCCTTGCTGACCTGAGATTCTGTTAAAAAAGGTGAGATAAATCAATCTTTGATCGCTAAGCTCACATTGAATTGTCCAATAAATGAAGATTTTCAAATTTTCTAGTTTCTATATTTCTATGCTGACATTCATTATTTGATACTGTCATCAGTATGGAAAAAAAGAGGAAACACCTAATTAATCTATGATAAGGACTAGCTTTATCACACATTCTATACACTCGTTCTGGATGATTTTGGAGAATATACCAGTATATTACTAAATGAAAGGAGCTGTGCATAAAATATGCATCATGTAAGCCCCACCAAACATGCACCTACATGTTTAGAAATAAATTGAAAATATGTGTAGAAAATGATAGTTTTTATAATGTGGTTAAGAAATTCTATGTAATACTTTTATTTTTTTGTTAGGATATGTATCACTTAAATAATAAAAAAAGCAAATTTCACAAAAACTTCCTACTTTTCTGTGTATGTGGACATGTTTGTTTATGTACACAGAAAACTTTGTGATATAAAGATAAAGGTAAAAGAAGCACAAGAATTGGTGTTAAATCATTTTAGTATTGCTTTGCCATCTTTCCCCATCTGACATCCCAAGGGGAATTGAGTGCATATTTATACAGTCATGATTTTCTCAAAATTAAATTTGTCTAGGTGTCTTTTTTCCCTTTTGTTTCCCTTATTCCTGTTTTATTTATTTCTCCCACCACTTAGTCACCCTTTTTTAATTTCAAACTTCTTTTATTCTCTTCTCAACTTGTCTTACTTTTACATTTATTTCTTCCTCTCTTCTTCCCACTCTCCTTCCTCCTATCTTTTTCCTTTCCTTTCTTGCTTTTTTTTAAAAAAGTTCTATGTTCTTATTCTTCCATTATTTGTCCTTTTATAATTTTTCCTGCTCTTACAGTCTTAGAGTTTCTCTTTTTTACTTATATATTTTTATTACTTTATATAATTAATATTTTGTGCTGCATTTAAAAATACTTAATGCATTTTTTCAGCAATAAAAGTAAAGACTGGAAAGAATACATACTATACCAGGATTTTTCTAGCAAATAAGATATAAAACTTGAATTCAGAAATATCCAACCTCATTGTCACTATTGAATCCTTTAACACAGTCTTACTTCTCTACAGAGCTTTCTTACTAAATATGCTAATATATGAGGGTAATAGACTTGGCCTGTGTTTACTTACTGTATTATTTTCTCATATTTTTTCACTTATCTCACTTTTTATTCTTATGGCTTAAGCAACTCTCATAGAAATTTAAATATTGTCAACTTAAACCTTTATGCCATTCTTGTGCTCTCTCCAGAGTTCTAATTTCATGCTTCAAACTGTATATAATAGGTAGCTAAGTGGTAATGCATATATGGTAATCATTGTTCTCAAAAGTAGCCTTATGTTTATTGACACATTTAATTATAACACTACTGGGATATTGCAAATTTTACTGAAGAGAAATTAATGTTTGAAGATGTAAAGTAAACTGACCAAAGACACAAGCTAATTTTTTCCCCTTGGATGGACCTAGTTTAGTAACGGACAATACTAGAAAAATGCTTTTTATGTCAGGGCATTTTGAAAAGGAAAATTTGAATGGATTGTTAGAAGCATAGTGTTAACTCCAAACAATGGTTAACATTTGTTTGTATTTATGAACACATTTACCCAGCCATGTCTAAATAGTAGACATTACACTATATCAGTTTGACACTTCTAGTGTATTTGAGCACTAGGAGTACTTAAATATGTGACTCTCTGTGACGTTCTACTCTCAATCCTTCATTAAGTGACTGATTAAGCTCTTTTCCCTTGTAGTCTACTGCAGTGACATGTTTAATTCTTAATCAAGGGGCCTTGTTACTGACCATAGACACCTTTGATTCTATGAAACATATTCTTGACGATGACCTAGAAGTGAGAAAAAAGTGTAAAAGTCATTTCTATTGGAATTTGTCTCCCTAACAAAAAAATCTCAAGGATGGGAGCAGCCCCTAGGTAAGATAGTTTAGGTATTAGAATGTGAAGGGTTAGCAAAAGTGCACTCTGGAAAAAATAAGTGCACTCTGGAAAAAAATAGCAGAAAAACTAGAATAGATAGCAAATATCAGCAGTTAGGAGAGCATACTATAAGCCTGTTTTGAGTCTTTTTTGATGTAAGGGAAGCATGAACAAAAATAGAATAGAAAACTGTCAGAATTTTGTATTATAATGGTGCCTTCTTTTTCCCTCCATTAAAAATCGATTGTTTAATTTCCATGTTTGTGGTTTTCCCCAATTTTTATTTTTAATTAAAAAATTAACAATAAACTATTATAATAAACCATTATATTTATTATATATAATACATAATATAATATATAATATATTTATTATATAAAATTATAATAATCTATTATAATAGTGCTCATGATTTTCAGTCATGCATGTTCTAACACCCTTCTCCTCACCAGTATACATTTCTTGTCACTAATGGTCCCAGTTTTCCTCCTACCCTGCCACAAGCCTGCCTCTATGGCAGACACTTTTCTTCTCTCTAGCGCCCACTTGCATCCCACCCCTGCTTTAAAAATAATTTTTAGGCAGTGTGTTTGCAACACTAATACTGAAGGATTACAATGCATATCACTTTACCTCCTTTCAGTACTCAGTTCTTTCCCAGGGTGATCATTTCTAATTATCTCTGTCATACTGCCATAATAGTCTCTTTTCTGTCCTTACTGCACTCTTCCTATCCCACCACGAAGAAGTGGTCTACCACTTCCAATCATGGACCAGCCTTTTTGGCACTCAAGTTTATTGTATTTAGGAATTATTATGTGTATATATACATATGGGCTGGAGCGATAGTAGAGTGGGTAGGGCATTTGTCTTGCATGTGGCTGACCAGGGTTCAGTTCTTTCATCCCTCTCGGAGAGCCCGGCAAGCTACCGAGAGTATCTTGTCTAGCAAGCTACCCGTGGCATATTCGATATGCTAAAAACAGTATAACAACTAGTCTCACAATGGAAACGTTACTGGTGCCTGCTTGAGGAAATCAATGAGCAATGGGATGACAGTGACAGTGATACAGTGATACATACGTATACACAAATATAATATATAAATTTGTGCCTTCTGAAAGCAATGTGAAATATCTGACTTCTCTGATCTTCATCTATCGAGTGAATAGTGATGTGCTTACTAACTGTTCTTAATGTTTCTGTCATCAATGGCTTACCTGTTGGGAATGTGGGGGAGGGGGATAGGGGAGGGGAAGGCAAGAGGGGAAGGGATTATTGTACTGAGTAAATAGCCTGCCTGCCTGTGAAACCACTGATGCTGCCTAAGCGATCCTAAACCTTGGACAGTCTGTGTATAATTTTCTGTCTCCGTGTGTGTGTGTGTGTGTGTGTGTGTGTGTGTGTGTGTGTGTGTGTGTGTGTTTATCTCATTCTCTATGACCAATCAGACTCCTGCAGGATGGGGGTCCAAAGTGATAATACAATTGACTTAAGATACATTTTCTCATTTCCTGATCTCATGGAGCTTCAATTTATGGCTGAAATCAACTTATTATGCCTATATTGAATCCATTTTCTTCTACGCTCTGAGTCTAAACTAGGAAAAATTTTGTATTATATATATATATATATATATATATAATAACTATCACTGTATCACTGTCATCCCGTTGTTCATCTATTTGCTCGAGCGGGCATATATAAATATAATTGATATATAACAGTGCTCTGGGTCTTATGCTCTTGAAGAAGCCCTAATTCATTTTAGAAAGATTGTTTATCTTTCTAAAAAATAATTAATTGGTATTATTTTACTGTATCACTGTATCACTGTCACTGTCATCCTGTTGCTCATCGATTTGCTTGAGTGGGCACCAGTAGCGTCTTCACTGTGAGACTTGTTACTGTTTTTGGCATATCAGATATGCTATGGGTAACTTGCCAGGCTCAGTACTGACTATTTTAATAAAATTTGATCAATTATTTTCATGAATATATAGTCCACAACAAATTTATTCAAATGTTTTCTCAATTTTGAAAAATTAGCAGTGACTAAAAATCTTTAATTTAGTTTCTTTTAATACTTGTTCTATAAATTATTAATAAGCAATTTGAAGAAACTAGTTAGACATTTATCTGGGGAACTGTAATTTTACTTAACCAAGTGTTTGAGATTTGACTCCTTTTATAGATGACCAGACAGTGACTTAGATCAGAGACTATTTTCTGTAATTTTCATATTTCAATAGCATTCACTCCCTGCAGTAAGAATTAGTATTTCACTATTAATATCTTAGAAATTGTCCACAGTCAGAAACAAATGGGAACGGACAAATTTTCATGATGTATGTTTGTATGCGGGCCTGTGTGTTTATTTGTTGTTCAGTTTGTTTCTAGATGAGCAGAAGCTATTCTTTATTATTAATTGATGAATATTTTGGTAGAACATAAATCATTGATTCACCCATTATAAAGTAGATGTGTTCACTAGATAATGCTCTTAAATCAAATGAATATTGAATACTGCTATAAAGTAGAAATTTGTTCTTAAAGAGCCTTCTATTTGTATGCCTGCACTTGTCAATGTTATTTTATAAATTGTTTTATTAGTTAGACAAAAATTAAGGACAAAAGTAACATGAAAATAGAGTAACATATATTTAGAGTGTGTTTTAATCTCATAGCTCAAAAATAAGTGCTTTTTCTACTATTTTTCTTTCTTCTTAAAAATATTTTGAATTTGTGATTATTGCATTGCAAATATTCTGATTCAAGACAAATTCTTTAGACTTTTACTATAGTTCTCAAGGACGATTCTAAGGACTTTGTTATTGGTGAAAACCTCTGGCTAACGTAAACAAGACATTGTCCCTGTACTTCCACACACTTCAAAACTTGATGGAAATTCAGGTACTGTGAAAGGCAAAACAAAGTAACTTGGAATTGTATCCCTTGTGAAAAAGAAAGATAAGCTCTATTGCTCTGTTTAAAAAATATAGGATGCTTACTTAAGGAGAAGTAAAATAATAGAATAAAATGTAGAAATATTTTAACACAAAAACTATATGATCGTATTTAAGAAGTCACTTATTTTGTGGTCATCAAAAGTGTTCTTTAAAATGAATACCGGGAAATGAAAATGTTTGTATCTTAGTTAACAGATAATTTTCAAAATATAATGATATAATATTCTCATATGTTGAGTCTTGCAGATATGAATCAGGAAGGAAGATCTATATTTCTTCTTCCTGAAATAGTGTAAGGTTAATAAAATATATGTTGGTGGTTAAGTTTTCTGCTTTTATTTTCTGAATGATGGGACAATAGCATAATAAGTACTGTAGTCTTTTTGTTCTCCAGGCAAAATTACACATGGAAGGCTGAAAAATAAGATATAATAGTATAGTGTAGGATTACATAGCTTTAGGTAGTTTAGGTTTATTGGGTTACTCCCATCACAGTGCTCCCATTCCTCTGTGTTTATTTGTAGCTTCTTTCTTAGTGTTCTGTTGACTTGTAAATAATGTCTTTCTCTTCTCCTTGAGTCCTTTGCATAGCTTATTCAGAGCAAGTCCTTTTTGTATGGACAAAGAAAGACATTTATTAATATGCCTTTGCAATTGGGATTTAATTGGCTTTGAATATTATTAATTCCCGGGCATCTGCTTTCTTTTTTTTTTTAATTTTAAATTTTTTATTGAGTCACCATGTGGAAAGTTACAAAGTTTTCAGGTTTAAATCTCAGTTATACAATGCTCAAATACCCATCCCTTCACCAGTGCTCATATTCCACCACCAAGAATCCCAGTATAGCTCCACCCCGCCCCCTCACACCCCAAACCCCCCCCACGCCCCTAGACCCTCCACCCTAAGCCCCCCCCCGCCTGTGTAACTAATAAATTTCACTTTACTTTCACTTTGATTGCATAGAATATTTCAACAAAACTCACTATTATTGTTTGGAGAGTCTCTCCCCTAAAGTCAGACCTGCTGAAAAGGAAGCATTAGATAATTTGTTTTCCATTGCTGAGGATGAAGAGGTATGAGGTCGAGTGACCACACTTAGCGGCCTCTCAGTTTTGGGTTTCTGTAATTTAGTATTTTAGTAACTAAGTCCAGAGAGATATCTGCCAGAAGTTGCATCGTTGCCAACTTGTACTTCTCAGTTACATTATATTCCACATATGAGTGCAATCTTTCTATGTCTGTCTCTTTCTTTCTGACCAATTTCACTCAACATGATACTTTCCATGTTGATCCACTTGTATGCAAATTTCATGACTTCATGTTTCCTGACAGCTACATAGTATTCCATTGTGTAAATATACCAGAGTTTCTTTAGCCAATCATCTGTTTTCGGGCACTCTGGTTTTTTCCATATTGTGGCTATTGTGAACAGAGCGGCAATGAACATGGAAATGCAGATGTCAGCTCTACTATACCTTTTTGCCTCTCCGGGATATATTCCCAGGAGTGGTATTGCTGGGTCAAATGGGAGCTCAATTTCTAACTTTTTGAGAATCGTCCATATTGTTTTCCAAAAGGGCTGAACCAGTCGGCATTCCCACCAGCAGTGAAGGAGAGTCCCTTTGGCAGAGTGGCAGACCAATGGAACAGGGTTGAATACTCCGACATACACCCCCAAATATATGATCATCTAATCTTTGATAAGGGAGCAAGAAATGTGAAGTGGAGCAAGGAAAGCATGTTTTACAAATTGTGCTGGCAAAACTGGACGGCTACATGCAAAAAAATGGGCTTAGACCTCCATCTATCACCATGTACAAAAATCAGATCAAACTGGATTAAAGACCTCAACATCAGACCAGAATCCCTAAGGTACATTGAAGATAAGGTCGGCAAAACCCTCCACGACATTGAAGCCAAAGGTATCTTCAAAGCTGACACGCCACTGGCTAAGCTAGTGAAAACAAAGATAAATAAATGGGACTATCTCAAACTAAGAAGCTTCTGCAACTCAAAAGAAACAGTGACCAAAATACAAAGACAATCTACAGAATGGGAAAGGATATTTATGCAGTATCCATCCGATAAAGGGTTGATAACAAGGGTATACAATGCACTGGTTGAACTCCACAAGAAGAAAACTGCCAACCCGATCAAAAAATGGGCTGATGAAATGAACAGAAACTTTTCCAAAGAAGAAATCCAAATGGCTAAGAGGCACATGAGAAAATGTTCAACATCACTAATTATCAGGGAGATGCAGATCAAAACAACAATGAGATATCATCTCACACCACAGAGACTGGCCCACATCCCCAAAAACAAAAGCATCTGCTTTCTTGACTGTAGCCTTGGTTGCCCTCAGTTCCTAGCCCTTTAAAAGGCAGGGTCTCAACGGGGGACGAGATGGACCCAGGGCAAGCGGTAAGTTATGTGCTACCTTGGCATCGAGATGGGCCTGGCCAAAGTGCCTCATTCTTAACTATAAGTTAAGAGTCTGATCATGGACAAGTGCTGTCATGATCTTAAAGTAATGAGGAGACTAGGACCCTGCTAGGGATAGGAAAGACTAATCTGGCCTGGGCACTGTAGTCTGAGATTGAGATGACCCCAGGAGAGCAATTCTAAAAGTTTAATGCATCTCTTGCTATGCCCATACAAAACGATTAATATTATGAATGCTCATATGTTTGTTGGACAAGGAGAGGAGAAACAGAACCAAGGGATTTCATCATTGATGGGTCCTGCTGAAAGAGTATCTGTCCTAGAGAATAGGTGTTCTGCTATTGTTATTGAACCTTTTGTGCCTAGCATTTTATTTTCGTAAACAACACCTGTTTCTTGTTAATTGCACCGTGCTTCGAAAACAACTCCTAATAAAGAAACAGGATGTCCTGTCATGCCCACAAGGTATAACTAGCCTATCAGCTGTAGACACTTGGGCATAAACAAGCAGCTAGAGGGATAAGAGGGGGGAAGTCACCTAGCTAGAGGCTCCTCCTCGTTCTTCCCTCGTTACTCCTCGTTTCTCCTCTTTCCCAGTTTTCCCTACTTCCCAATGCATGAGAAGGTCTCTGAATAAATCGCTGCAAGAAGAATCTTCGGGTTGTGTGTTTTTTACAGCATAGAATTTGTTTTAGATCAAATTTTTGATTTCCTTAGATCCATTATCACATTTATTTTACTCTAATTTGGACAATTACTAATGACTTTTCACAGGTATGTTTTGTATTCCATGTCATTTGAATCTTCATGGCTTCCAGGATGAAAGCATTTTCTGTGACTAAAAAAAAATCACAATCAATATTGTACCCATTTCACATTTTATAGCACTGTAGCACTGTCATCCCGTTGTTCATTGATTTGCTCAAGCGGGCACCAGTCACGCCTCCATTGTGAGACTTGTTGTTACTATTTTTGGCATATCAAATATGCCACAGGGAATTTGTCAGGCTCTGCCATGTGGGCGGGATACTATCATTAGCTTGCTGGGCTCTCCAAGAGGGATGGAGGAATCAAACCCAGGTTGGTCCTTGCGTGCAAGGCAAGCACCCTACCCACTGTGCTATCGCTCCAGCCCTATATATAATCCTCAGATTATATATAAATTAAATAGAATGCGCAGGAAGTTATTCACTCACATGTATTATGACATTTATCTTCAAAAATATTAAAAGTTTCTAATAGTCTTTTCCTTATAACTTTATTTCACTATTGGAAATACTAAGAAAAAATGTAAAACTATTCAATGCTGAACATCAGTTATATTGTATTTCTGAAATGCCCCTAATCTCTGCCATAACTGTAGTATTAGCAACAGTAGCTAGTCTTTCAAAGGTTTTCAGAGGTTTATAAAAATCAGTTTGACTATAAATGTGTGTTGTTTAAACATAAGATATATTCAAATTTTAATATGGTTCATATTTCCTGTCTTCATTCTTAGAGAAAAAGAAAGTACTTTCTTCCTTTTATGCATAGTAGGACCTTTAACCCATGTATACTCTGAGAAACCAAATACATAGATTTCAAGTACAAAGAAACCTCCACTGTTTATAGTTTTTATAGAGAGACATTTTCCTTTTCTTTCATTTGAGTTCTAATTAAAGCAAAATAATTATTTTGCTTCTGTTTTCTTGTTTCCTTTTCTTGGGTTCTTTTGCTTTCAGTCCTTAGATGTTATCAGTTTCCAATTTGGAAGCGAGAAGAAGATAAAGCTAGTTTTAGATAAACATGGAAATTTCTTATAGTTTCAATATATATGCATTAATGTTTAGATGTCAACAATATTGAGTTTTGTTGATTTCTTTCTATTATCATATTGATATTAAAAGAATGTTCCGTTTCTTCTTTTAGGAAAAATGGATTTTTCCTTTGGTCATATTTTCTAAATTTGTCATGCAAAAATGTCAAAATAAAATAGCATTAAAGTCTATTTTCCTGTTTTGATAATCTGTAAGAGCCATTTGCTTTATATTTAAATTATAATGCTTTCCTTTAGGGTTAAATTAGTCTTGAAATGCTGTAACTAATCAGAAAAGCAACATTGAATTAGAAATTTTATTTGTACCCCTTTGACCTTTTATATCTTTATATCCTACCATATGACCATATGTAAGTTAATAAGCACTTTTAACATCCAGATTCCCATTTGCTTAGCTATAAAATAGAGATACTGTTTGATATAAAGCATATAAGAATATAAACCATGATCAACTCCATATGAGTATATGCAAATGTCACATATATGCATATATACTAAAATAATATATAGTAGCAAATATATATATACTATATATAATAAATATGTATACATAAATATATATACATTAAAATATCAAAGTGCATATTTGTTATTTATTGGTTTCATTTATTTTTGGGGGCACTTTGGTCTCTATTTCCTTACATTGCTATATTTTAATAAAGTATTAGAAAATATTTCCCTTTAGAGTGATAATAAAGCATTTTAAACATATCAAACTAAAAATGAACTTTCCCTTTACTTGAGGAAAATGTATGGCTTTTGGTACTGAGTGGAAGATATTAGTTTTGAAATATTTCCGAGTAGTTTGAAATTGTAGAGAAGCTGCTGGGGGAAAAAAAGAAAGGTCATAAAATTTCTCCAACTTTATGTAGTCTTTCTTTTTTTCTTCTCTTTTTATTTTAACAGTTAAAAGGACAACATAGAAAAAAGTCAGAGTGAAATTCAAAGATTAGTTTGAAATAAGAGAATTTGAATAGTGAAGAGTTTTTTCAGATCATCAGTTAAAATTGAATTACATTCTATTTAAGTAGGAACAGCATATAAGTAGCCTACAGGAATTCCCCTTTAGACTGAAACCAGAGATTCTTTGCTGATTTAGGCCCTTAATTAGGCATAAACTAATCATGCTGTGAGCTCTAGAGAAGAAATGACACATAATTGTTAGTGCTAATTTCTTAATTGTTAGAAAGTGATACTTCAGAACATGCTTCATGCAATTGTGGTGTCTCTTTTTATTATGTGCCAATAATTTACACTTATATTGAAGAAAGAATATTGAACAATATACTTAATTCTCTTTACTGAGTCTTTAAAGCAATGTTGATGGCATAAATTATTACCCTCCTGAAACAGAGAGATAGTACAGAGGGTAGGAATCTTGCTCTGCATACAAAAGACCCAGAATTGATCCTCAGCATCCCATTTGGTCCCCTTATCCCATCAGTGATCACTGGGTACAGAGCAAAGAGTAAACTGGAGCACTGATGAATGTGAAAACAAATAAAACAAATATATGAGCATATACATATATGTAGCTTCTTTATTAATATATTTATTACTGTGGCTTTGCAATATGGATAATAGAAATCCTGTTAAAATGTATACTACCAACTTTCACAATATGTCAATGATAGTGCTAAATTATCCAGGAGTATATCCAAATTGTATCAGAGGATATATTAAAAACATCTACTGGGCATGTAAACTTTTCAAACTTGCCCACAAGTTCCATTCTCTTGAAGATAGAAGCTGGACAAAGAATTAAAATCATTATTAATTCATAATCATTCTATGCTATGACTTTAAAAGAGGTCAAGAAATCAGACACATAATGTAAAATCTGTATTTCCTCATTTCTGAAGAGCTAGATTTCAGGAAGGCTATAGTCATTATAGTAAGTGCTTTACTTGCATGTTCTTGAATAAGTAATGAAAATATAGAGTTAAAAATTCTCAAAAATGACAATTAATAAGATGAAAATGATAAGGAGCCAAATAAGAATGTCATTGTTTTGGTTAGTTAATAAATAATGAGACTTATCTAAAAGAAACCCATCAGAAATTGATCCAGATCTCTGGACCATTTACACCAGAAAAGAAAAAAGTAGAATCAAAGGTACTTACTGAGAAAAATCTCTAAATTTTCTACTGTTGATACAAGATCACGTAGTTGCTCTATATTGTAATATTTTTTTTTCTTTTTCCAACTTCTTATCTCTATATATGCCAGTAAATGGGGCTCAAAATTATGAAAACTATTTACCATGAAGTAGATTTGTCAGTAAGATGGAAATGGATGAAACAGACTTTAAAATAATGTTTTTAGTGAGTTTTTGTACAGTATGGTTTGCAAATAAGTGTTCCTTTTTTTCAAAATTAATTTTAGTTATATTTATATATTGCATTGATTATAGTCATATGGCTTCCAATTTAAATTGATAGGATGACAATGCACATCCCTGTTGTGATAGCTTAGGAATAATGGTCATGTGGGGAATTATGAAGGCATGAGCTTTAGAAGTCCTGGGAAAATAATTGCAAGCAGTCAAGAAAGCCTGAGCACTTTGAATGCTCCAAGGATGAAGACAGAGAAAACTAAAGCAGAATTTGAGAGACTACCAGGATTGTGATAAGGTTCTTCTATAGAGTCAATGATGGTATTTTGCATAAGGTCTGCCTGCACAGAACTGGGGAAGCAGAGGGAATAAAAGGATTTTATCTTTAAATGTCTTTATTGAAAGCATATCCCCAAGTGTCCTCAAAATATGTTAAGCAACTTTAAAAATGACTAGCTAACTTATTACCTTATACATAGAAAATACCTTCATTTCAATATATTTCTTTTGTATTAATTTATGATGAATAAATTTTATTTTATTTTAGAAATTCTATTTAATTGCATTGTTGTTTATAGATATCCAATAAAAATATTGTTTAATCAAGAATCTCACTATGTGGAGACATTGTCTCAGAATTTACTCTAATTCTATCTTTACTTTTAGAAATACTATGCTTTTAGAAATGTACTTCTTTTATATATTTTGTTAAATGTGGAGTACACAAATTAATTTTTTGTTTATTGCCATAGTTAGAGTGGACTGGAGTGATAGCACAGCGGGTAGGGCATTTGCCTTACACAAGACTGACCTGGGTTCGATTCCTCTGTCCCTCTCGGAGAGCCCAGCAAGCAACCGAGAGTATCCCACCCACTTGGCAGAGCCTGGCAAGCTAACTGTGACGTATTCGATATGCCAAAAACAATAACAACAAGTCTCACAATGGAGATGTTACTGGTGCCCGCTCAAGTAAATTGATGAACAATGGGACAACAGTGCAGACTATGCTATAGTTATGGTAACATTCTTATAAGAGTGTTAATATTTATGGGTGTGATGTACAATTACAGCACTTCATCACCACTAAAGTACACAAAACCTCCGCCAATATTATGTCTTCTTCACCTCTTCATTCTTTATTCCTATCACCCTCTTTTTGGAAATCTTAGCATGTTTTCATCATTCAATACTGTTTCTTTTTTCTACCTACCATAAGTGAATGAGTTAATCTAATATTTGTCCTTGAACTATGTAACATTATACTTTCCAGTCCCACCCAAGTTGCAGTGAACTATAAGATTTAATATTTTCTTAAAAGTTTTATATTCTTTGAACACAATATAGATCATGTAGAAGATGGTGAGTCTTTTTTAAGGACTGAATTAGAGGGCTGGAGAGATAGTATAGTCGAGAGATGCTTGCTTTGCACATAGTCAAAACGTGCTTGGGTTTGATCACTGGTACTAAATATGGTTCCCCAAACCCTCCATGAGTGATCCCTAATTGCAGAGGCAAATGTAAGCTCCAACAGTACTGCGTATGCCCCACTGAAAAATATTAAGGGTATGAATTTTAGAATTATGCCTATGTAGCATTTATGCTTCCAAGGGAAAATAACTTATGTATTGTAAAAAACTAAAGAGCGCCGAGGGGGCGAGTGCACTCGCGGGCTCTCCGGGCGGCTCTGTCTCACCACCCGCGTTCGGTGCTCTGGAACCGCAGAGTGTGGACTGGATCGGGACAGCCGGTGGTCAAGGACAGGCGAAGGAAGAACGAGGACCAAGCTGGTTGCTGATTAGTTACCGTTTATTCAATCTTCAATCTTTCTCATCTCCCGCACTCCCAGCTCCGGCCTCTCTCTGGATCTACTGCTCAACTCCTCCTTGTCTCTCCCACCTTGCCCTTTAGGCTACAACCAGCCAGGTAGCCAAATCAACATAAGAAAGCCCTTCCTGAGGGCAGGGCACTCCAAAGCCCTTCCTCACTCTTAAGGTTTTTTTTCTTTTCCTTAGTCCAGGAACTCATTAACATCTTAATACTAGTTATTTTTGTATGGACATAGCAAGGGATACATTGAGGCTTGCAAGGCAGCTCTCCTGGCAACATCTTGCCACAGGCTCAGACCACAGCACTCAGGCCAGATTAATCATTCCTCACCCTAGCAGGGTCCAAATCTAGTATCACTGTTTGGATCATGACAGCATTTGTCCATGATCAAGCTCTTAACTTATAGTTAAGCATTAGGCACCTTGGCCAGGCCCATCTCGATGCCAGGGTAGCACACAACTCACCGCTTGCCCTGGGTCCTTCTTGTCCCACGTCGGGACCGTGCTTTGGGGGTGCTAGGAAGTAAGGGCAGCTGAGGCTTAGGTCAAGAGAGCAGATGCCCTGGAGGAAAATATCATGTAGAGTCAAATGACTCCCAGGTTACAAAAGCATAGCATTTGTTAAGTCTTCCTGTGTCCATACAAAAAGGACTTGCTCTGAATAAACTATGCAAAGGACTCAAGGAGAAGAGAAAAACATTATTTACAAGTCAACAGAACACCAAGAAAGAAGCTACAAATAAACAAAGAGGAATAGGAGCACTGTAACGGGAGTAACCCAATAAACCTAAACTACTGAGGCTATGTTATCCTACAATGTATAATCTCCATACAGTCTCCAAATATTATTAACATGAATGAGTCTTATAATGTCCAGTGAAATTGAAATATCTGTTTTATAATCAGAATACCAGTCAACACTTTGTCACTACAAGATGAAGTAACTTTTGTCTGATTAAATTAATAAAGATAGAAAGCAATATAGTCTAAACATATAAACATTGCAAACATTTATGTAAAAAGAACAATATGGAGTTCCTCCCCCCTAAAATTTGGTAATTTGTTTTCCATTTCTGAGAATGAAGAGATATGAGGTCACTTTCCACAAGGTGATTCAATATAAAAATAAAATTAAAAAAATAAAAGCATTTGTGGAACACACACACACACAAAAGATTTTCATATAAAAAAAGAACAATATGTTTCTATAATAACAGTTGAAGTAAAATTCCAATACAATTAAGTAAAATACGCTTCAGTTTTAAAAAACATGCTTGTGCTACTTAAATAATACTATTTAAAACTTTAAACTTATTACCATACTCCTTATAAGATATTCAATAATTATATAATAAGTAATTTTTCTTCCATATATCTGTCAAGCATGAGTGAAGTCACATGGAAGCCAGGTAATGCAGAACTTTGTGATCTTGGACTCTGGGCTCAACGAGACCTGGGAGCAGAGATCCTCTGCCTACTTCTCCCAGTCTCTGGTGGCCCAGGGGTTACACCCATAAGCCACCTCCTGCCAATGCCAGATAATCTCCTCATTGGTCAGAACTCACGGCTGCTTCTCCCAGACGGGAGTATAAAATGAGGCCCCAAAACCATGCCACTGGACTCTGTGCCAGTCTGTTTCCACTGGAGGCACCCCAGAGGGGGGCAGGTGAGAGCTCTCCCCCGCCCCAAGGGACCCAGCCCCAGCAACTGATCTCCATTATCCAAACACCGCCATGCTCCAGGCCGCTTTCCACAGGCTCAGGCCGAGCCTCATGCATGAGTGAACATATTCCTGGACAAATCATAAGACACTCCTACCCAGTTTCCAAAAAATCATAGAGGAGAAATATATATATATATATATAAAAATATATATATGTGTGCATATATATGTGTATATATGCATATACACACACATATATATATGTGTATATATATATATATATATATATATATATATATATGAGAGCCCGGAGAGCTAACAAGAGTATCCCACCCGCATGGCATGGCAGAGTCTGGCAAGCTCTCTGTGGCATATTCAATACGCCAAAACCAGTAACAATAACCTGACCCTGAAAGAGCCTCCAATCATTGGGAAAGACGAGTAAGGAGAGGCTGCTAAAATCTCAGGGCTGGGATGAAAGGAGACGCTACTGGCACCCGCTTGAATAAATCAATGAACAACGGGATGACAGTGGTACAGTGATATATGTCATATCATGAGTTCATGAGAAGCCACTTTTGGTTTCATTAGTTTCAAATTTTCATTGGTTACAAATTTTGATTCCTTGACTGGAGAAATAGCAAAGGAGATAGAACTCTTGCCTTGCTTATGGCAAGCCCTGATGCTACATACCATCCACAAAACAGCAACAGGGGACACTCTAGCAGAGGGAGGGTTAGTCCTTGAGTACTGCTAGGTATGGCCCAAATGCCCACAAAGAAATGATAATAATGATAGCAAGAGTGTATTGATTGTGCACATTGATAAAACACCTAATACATTTCCATTTATTGATTTCATTAGTCAAATTACAAAGCTAAAGAATTTATCCATGCTTTTGATGTATTTTATTCAAGAGAAAATAATTTACAACTTATGGGAGTACAGTGTCTCACAAGCAGTGAGAGTTGTACAAAAATGAATTTTATAGAAAGTTTAAAGAGGCAACATGAACAGTAAGCTTTCTGGTGAAGATGCCAGAGATTTTCTTACAAACCTTAGCAATAACAGGTAAATTATCTTGTTTATTTGGTGGATTGTTACTGATATTTATAGGTTTTCTTGACCTGTCTCTTTTAAGTGCAGACTACATTAGATTTGTAACAATATAGGCAAAGTCAATGAGACAGACAACTTACTTTTGTTTGTTTTCTTGGCTTTGGGAAGACACCAGTCAGGTTTCAGGTTTCACTCCTGGTGGGGCTTGGCAAAGAATATGGGGTACTGTGGAAAAGAAGCATCATACTGGCTGCATTACCTCTTTGACCCACAGCGTTTAATGACAGTCTAATATTATGGGCCTAGGTATGAATTAAACTAGCAACTGCATATTTAGCTTTAATAAAAGCTAATTTATTTAAAATGACATTTGGTAAAGTGATATCATGCTTCTAGATTTTAATATTTTGAAACTCCAATGAACCTTAGTTACACCGTTGTACATATTACCAAAGTGTTCAATTGCATTATTAACCTATGTATTTGTTTTTAAATACTTGATCTGAAATATGAAACCTGCTAACAATTCATTGGCCTCAAAATTATTAGTTAAAACCAACCACTACGTTACCTTAAGAACCCAAGTAAGAATGAATAGTATAATAAATTATAATGCTGGAGTGATAGCACAGCAGGTAGGGCATTTGTCATGCATGTGACCGACCCAGGTTCGATTCTTCTGCCTCTCTCGGAGAGCCCGGCAAGCTACTGAGAGTATCTCACCCGCAAGGCAGAGCCTGGAAAGCTACTCGTGGCATATTCAATAAGCCAAAAACAGCAACAACAAATTTCACAATGGACACGTTAGTGGTGCCCACTTGAGCAAATCGAGTAATGGGATGACAGTGACAGTGACAGAAAAGTTTTATACAAAAGCCATTTTACTTCAATTTGATCGTGCTAAACAGATATTCCTTAACATAACTCCACCTGCAAGGTGCTGCATGAACTTAGATCAGTAAGTTTAAATCAAAGTCTGTAAGTATATTTAAAAGAGTAGTTTTTAAATGAAAGTAAGATGCTATCTGTCTATTATTCAAAAGAGTCATCAAGTTTATGCCTCTCTGAAAATGAAAAGTTGGAGTTAGCTTTGGGACAGAGCTCCTTTCCCAATATTGACAAAAATTTTGAATTTTATGTTCATGTGATACAAAGAAAATTTCTACTATTTTTAATAATATTTCCAAATGCAAGTAGTAAAAAATAAGCTACATGTTCAATCTCATATGATAGAATATTTCTGAAGATTTTGAATGATTGTCATCTCTTATATTTAGACTGTTACTATTACTACGACGCCTGGAATGGGGGAAGGAATGGGAGTGAAGATGGTCAGCAACTACACCACCTCCGCTTTGCTGATGACATTGTTCTAATAACACCAAACATTAGCCAGGCGGCACGAATGCTGACCAACTTTGACCGTGAGTGTGGAAAGGTCGGACTGCAGCTGAATTTCACGGAGACAATGTTCATGAGAAACGCACTAGTTCCTGACGTTCCATTTGCTCTCAATGGAACAAATATGTCCAAATGCAGCATTATATGTACCTAGGTTGAGAACTCAACATGATGAATGACCTGACACCTGAGCTGTGCAGGAGGAAGAGAGCCGCATGCAACACCTTCAAGAGCGTCAAAGAAGTGGTTAAGAGGACAAAGAATCTTCGGCTCTGGGCACGTCTTTTCAATTCCACTATTCTTCTGCATTAGAGACCTGCACCCTATGAAAACAGGATGAGAATACTATTCGGGTTTCCTGAAGAGGAATCAAAAAGAGGTATGTTTAAAATATCACGCTTCACTCAAGCAAAAGAAGAAATCGGAGTTCTGACCTCTGTTGATAATTGAGAATCAGGAACGCTGTCTCTTTTGCCAAGGCGTCAAAAATCAGATGAGCCAGACACGTAATGCAGTTTGGAGATGACCGCTGGAATAGAGCTATTACCAACTGGCTTCCACTAGACGTCAAAAGAACGCCTGGCCGCCCATGTATGAGATGGTTAGACTTCTTCATCAAGACCCTGAATGAATTATTTTAGGAACTTTGTTTTTCTGGAGCGAGCAGATGCCATTGGGCTACACTGGCACGTGGCAGGGACAAATGGAGACCTTACTGGCACTCGCTTGAGCAAATCAATGAGCAACGGGATGACAAGTGATACAAGTTATACAAGTGATATTTAGACTGATACATTACAGTGCTTGTATATAGTTATTATTCTGAGAATATCCTTTCACTTTTTAAGTTGTTACAAAGATTAGATTCTTTAATTAAATATACTAGTATAATTGGACTTTTAACCTTTAGCTCTTTTCAATTTACTTTTTAAAAATAAGGTATTGTGGTTTATAATACTGTTAATGGTTGGACTTATTGCTCAAGACATTCAGTAACACACGATCCACTTCCTTCTACCTTTGTCATTCCCCTTCTCCCATACTCTTCCCTATCCCATATTCTTCTGTGGTAAGCTTCCACTGAAGACCAGTTCTCAGTTTCTATCCCTATAACCTGGGTTCAATGCCTCTGGCCCTCTCGGAGAGCCTGGCAAGCTACTAAGAGTATCCCGCCCACATGATAGATCCTGGACGGCTACCCATGTGCCCAAAACAGCAGCAAGTCTCACAATGGAGATATTACTGGTACCTGTTTGAGCAAATCAATGAACAATTGAACATCAGTGCTACAGTGCATTGCTATTGTATTATATTATGACACTCCCCTTGGGATTATGGCTCTTTATATCATCCTTTTAACAACTGAAAAGACAGTCTTTGGGTTTCCAGAAGTAGAACATGAAATATAGTAATTTCTAATACAATTGGGCTTTTTTTTTGGTGGGGGAAGGGAAAAATCAAGACTCAGATAAGATCAGTAGGAGAACAATGCATTAACATAAAAGAGAAAACCAAGAGCAGATAAAGCAAACTTTTACATATAAAAATAACAAAACAATGATTATAGAGAACAAATATCAATACTGAATGGTTTTCTACCAAACATCAAAAAATTTAGTCAAATAAGAATTTTAGAAAAGATAATAAAAGAAGAATGGAATAGGAGAAATATTATGGTCCTTTTAAAACTGAGGATTGCAAATGCTTTCTGTTTTATATTAGGCAAGTGCAATTTCTGAAGGTGACTGAGGATATGACGATACTTGAGTTCATTCATTATTTAAGCTATGAGTTAGCAGGAAATGTACTGCTGTATATATGTGGTACCCAATTTGTTATTACAGTGTCCAAGTGCTTCTATTTGTATGTGAAGTATACACCATGGAATTCTAGAATCTGACTGACTACGGTTTTCTTGACATACAAAAGTCAGGGTTATGTTTCCAGTCATGCTTGCCATAGTACAGTAAAGTGAGTGACTTTTTCATGGTGTATCCAGTGAATGACAGGAAAGAAAATGGTACATATTTTAAAAGAAGTGTTGTACAGCACTTTGAAAATAGACTACATCCTTCTTGATAGAACTTGCAATTGACCCTGAAGAAAAATGGTGTCCCTGCAATTAATCATCATGGGACTTAAAAAAGGCCCAACTAAGAAACTAGGCAATATTTCCTTGGTCTCTATATGATTTGTAAGAAGTTAATTGTTGTAATAGTATTATAGGATAGCTCATTATTATACAGTCTCAGGATTAAACAATGACAACTACTTGTAAATAGAGATAAATTTGTCAGTTTGACCTAGACCTAGGTGTTGTTTTTGAATTTTGTTTTAGAAATTTCGTCAAGAAAAATTAATATTTCTGTGTCAATGATTATGAGAAATAGATAACCTGATTAGCTATACATATGTTACACATTAGGAACACATATAAATATTAGTAACACTATAATAAAAAGATGACATTTTACCAATCCTGTACCAACTCTAATAGAAAGTAATAGAAATGAATGTTTCCTAAAGACCCAGTGTAAAATTGTAATCCAAATTTATTTAATGCTAAATATGTTACTTATGAAAATACAACAGACTAATTGATATCTCGGAAAAATTTGGAAGTCATAACAGTTAAATTTATAAGCCATTGGTTCAATTAGCTTTGTACCATTCATGGATTCTGAATTAGGAGAACCAGTGATGCCATGAGATTTTTATCAGCAAACATCTTGGACATGTCCTTAATGTTCTATTCAAAAGGTGCAGTGTGTATAAAATGCATATATTATGAAGTGTCAGAATAGAAAACCCTACTTAATTGTATAGTCAGATATCCCAATACTTGCACACACAAAATTAAACATAAAACACTTCATTTTTTTGAGCAAAATAGCTTACTTATTCTACTTAATAATAAGTTATTTTGGTTTATTATATAAAAGAAATGAGAACCAATAGATTAATGAAAACAACATGCTAATTTGCATTGTGAATAATTGTTTTGATAGCAGTTTATGTTAATATTAATTTTGTGAGATTTTAAGATATAAACGTTAACTGAGGTAAAATTGTTGTATTTAAAGTAAACTTTAATAAAAGGGCAAATAGAAAAAAATAGAATCAAGTACCTATGTGGTATATGCGTACATTTTAATTGTTAATGGCTGTTGGGGAAAACTATAAATTCTCACCCCTTTTATTTATAGAGTTTCATTAATTGGACCAGATAAAGCAATTCTGAAACTAAGGTGCATTAATTGAGCAAACAAGTAAATATATCAATATCTTTTGTTTAAACAGTTCTCACAATGGAAGAAAGGGCACTTAAGTAAAAATATGGAAAAAGGCAGTCTGACTTATGGTCTTTAAATCTGCCACCCAGCCTGTCTCCCAGTGATTTGAACACCCCAGCTTCTGTGACCCCCCTCTCAGACCGTCAGGTCTAGGAAACACTGGACCTGCTCATTTGTACAGATGAGTTATTGCACACGAACCTATAATTCACAAAATCTGAAAAAAGCCACAAAAACAGATCCCTAACAACAATATTTCCTTCTTTTCACACAACCAAAGTTCTGCTGAGAATCCACAGACTCAAGCATCTCAGCACTAAAAATAACCTAAGGAAAAATAAAAGGACACTGAGATGCCAACAGAGAACAGCAAAAACCTAGGATGATCCCCAGTGATATCAGGCCTCTGTAATATGCCTGAAGAAATCTTTAAGACAATAATACATCCATACTCAACCATTTGAAAATGACATTTGAGCAGAAAACTAAAAATTGGAAGAGTGCCTGATGGAAAAAAAATGAAAATGATCACGTAGAACTAAAGGAACTTATGAGTAAAGTGTTACATCTGTAAACAGTATAATGGAAGTTGAAAACCAAAAGAATATACTCTAAGATGCAGCAAATAACTCCAGAATGATCACTTGTATCACTTGTCATCCTGTTCATCTTTGATTTGATCGAGTGGGAGCCATTCATCCCTGTCGCGTGATAGTATAGCCCAATGATATCTGCTCACTCTAAGAACAGGAAGAGCCTCTTCAGGTGACCTTCTCGGTCCTATCTTGGCATTAAAATCACCGACAATGATCTTTTAGAAGGTGTGGTCTTCTTTATAGAACTTCTCCAGCTCCATATAGAACTTCTCAAATTCTTCTTCATTGTCAGTGATTTTAATGCCAAGATAGGACCGAGAAGGTCGCCCAAAGAACTCCACATTGGGACCCATGGCATAGAATGGAACAAACAGGGTGAGAGATGGTCTGAGTTCATCATGTCGACCAAGACCATCCATGGTAACTTATAGGTCCAGAAGGCCGAATCTAAATGTTGGACATGGGTGTCTCCCGGTGGACAGTTCCACAACAAAATCAACCACATCATATTCAATCAAAGGTTTTGCCTGACCCATGTCGCTATTGTCCCAAAATTCCAAATGGGATAGGGTCACCATCAACTTTGTGCAAAATTCTACTTCACAGAGCAGAGAGAAAGGTCTGAAAGTTTAAGCTTAAGAAGAGAACTCCCAGAAGGACCACCAACTAGGAGCTTATTGGCACTATTGCGGCATCTCGGGAAGATCCCGTCCTTGACAACATCAACAAGGAGTACCATCGACTTGTTCAGTACCTCCATGATTGCTCGAAGAATGTTGAGAGTGGGAAAGCCACAAACAGACGCCTGACTTCGGAAACTCTCTAGCTCATTTGCCAATGTGGTTTCTCAGGAGCCTCAGGCAACCACAAGCTAAAGTCTGAGCACCCAAAGCTGTGCAGAGAAGCGATAAAGAAAGACCTCAAAAAGAGAAGAGCAGCAGTGTTGGCCAATGCACAGAGCGTGTTGGCCGATGCACAGAAGCTGGGGAAAGTATTCACAAGTGTCTTTCGCCAACTACAAGATAAAAATGACTGCCCTCTGATGTCCTGATGGATCTATCACATCTTCCAGAAGGGCAATGGAGAGGATTATTCAGGACTTCTACTTGGACCTCTTGACAGCCACTTCCACCTGCCTACGTCTGCAGGATGGATATGTTGTTCCCAAAATATTTTGTTCCCAAAGGACTCCCTTCCGAAATCCGGCATGCCATTTCATTGATAAAGATGCATACAGAGCCCAGACCAGACAAGGTCAGACCTGGACACCTGAAGAATCTGCCACCAGTAGATTCTGGCTCAGATCTTCACACACTATCTGTCTGAATTCAAGGTTCCATCCCAATGGAAAACCAGCAGGACCGTTCTGTTGTACAAGAAGGGACACATCCACGACATCAGCAACTATCTCCCAATTTGCCTGTTGTCCGTCGTCTACAAGTTGTTCACTCATGTCATCCTGAATAGAATAGGCAGAACATTAGACTAAGGACAACCATGCGAGCAAGCCGGGTTCCGAAGGGGATTCAGCACGATAAACCATATCCAGACAGTGACCAAACTCATTGAAGTTTCTCGAGAGTTCAAGATGCCCCTCTGTCTAATGTTCATTGATTTAAGGAAGGCCTTTGATTCTGTTGAGACTGAAGTACTCATAGAAGCCCTAGCTAAACAGTGAGTTCAAACTCAGTACATCAAGATCCTCTGTGAGCTGTATTACATTATGGATTCACCACCAGAATCTCACCATTCTACAAGGAAGTGATCATTGATGTAAAAAGAGGGGTTCAGCAGGGTGATACCATTTCAATGAAACTCTTCAGTGCCACCCTTGAGAACATCATGCGACCACTGGAATGGGAAAGAATGGGAGTGACGATAGATGGTCAGCAACTACACCAGGTCAGCTTCGCTGTTGACATTGTTCTCATAACACCAAAGACTAACCAGTGTCACAAATGATCACCAACTTCGACCACAAGTGTGGAAAGGTTGGACTGCAGCTGAATCTCAGCAAAACAATGTTCATGAAAAACGAACTAGTCCCTGATGTTCCATTTGCTCTTATTGGAATGAACATCTCTGAATGCACCAGATATGTGTATCTGGGTCAAGAACTCAACATGAGGAATGACTTGGTGCCAGAACTGTGCATGAGGAAGAGAGCAGCATGGAACACCTTCAAGAGCATTGAAGAAGTGGGTAAGGTAACAAAGAACCTCTGGCTCCAGGCACATCTTTTTGACTCCACCATTCTTCCTGCACTAACATAAGCCTCAGAGACCTGGGCCCTATGCAAACAGGATGAGAACTTTATTTGTGTATTCCAAAGAGGAATCGAAAGAGCTATGCTTGGAGTATCACGTTTCACTTAACTGAGAGACGGAATCCAGAATTCAGACCTCCATCAATGATCAAGCATCAGGGACAGATGCTGCCTTGTTTCCCAAGACATCAAAAATCAGATGGGCAGGACATGTAATGGGATTCAGAAACAACCACTGGACTAGAGCTGTTACCGACTGGATTCCATAGGATGTCAAAAGACCTGAAGTTCAATGGGATGACAAGTGATACAAGTGATATTATGTATATGTGTTCGATTCCTCCGCCCACACGGCAGAGCCTGGCAAGCTACCCGTAGCATATTGGATGTGCCAAAAAGTAACAATAAGTTTCACATTGAGAGACATTACTGGTGCCTGCTCCAACAAATCGATGAACAATGGGATGACAGTGACAGTGACAATTAAGCAAATTTTAAGATGAATAAGGCAAACTGCTCACTACAAGTGATTTTGGAAAATGACTTCATGGATATTCTAAGTACTCTCTTTTATTGTTTTTTTGTGGGCATATGTGTAAAGTAGTAGTGCTTGAAACCACTCCCAGTAATGGTTAGGAACCATGCAATGCCAGGGACTGCACTCAAACCTTTTGAACACTAAGCAGGTACTCAATCTTTTGAACTGTCTTTCTCTCTCCCAAGAAGTGTTCTCCAGCTCTTGCCACTTTATGCTTTCAATTACTTTCGATTTATTTTTATTTAGATAGAGTGATTATTTTGTTTGTTTTATTTGTCTTTATTTTGTTTGGGAGGCTACACTCAGCTGTTCTCAGATATTATTCCTGGCTCTGTGTTCAGGGGACATTAGAGGGTGCTAGGGATTTAATCTGGGTTGGCCAAATTCATGACAAGTATCCTCCTCACTGTATGGTCACAAGGTAATGGTTTTCAACATCAGAAAGATACAGCCTATAGTCTTGTGTGGCCTTAGGAAAAGTAAGCATGTTACATCACTGTCACTGACACTGTCATCCCATTGTTCATCAATTTCCTCGAGCGGGCACCAATAACGTCTCCATTGTGAGACTTGTTGTTACTGTTTTTGGCATATTGAATATGCCATGGGTAGCTTGCCAGGCTCTGCCATGCAGACGGGATACTCTAAGTAGCTTGCTGGGCTCTCCAAGAGGTGCGGAGGAATTGAACTGGGTTTGTCCGCCTGCAAGGCTCCAGTCCATGTTATGTCACTTCTTCATATTTCAATGATCTGCTCTTGAAAATAGGAATAATAATAAGTTTCTAATATCATGACAAGAAAACAAATCACTAGAATGTAATAAGTAAGTGATTAGTAAAGATTAGCCTTTCAAACAGTTCAGACTCATGTCCAAACTCATCACTAAATTCAGTCTTCATAAATTGATTAAATTATTACATCTTCTTAATGACCTTTACATTTCCTTCTTAAAAACTTACACAATGGTAGAGGTTGAAGTCTAAATTATGATCTTATTCTGATAGAATGTGAATCTTTAAGGTTCAGAAATATTTTTTATTCATGGTATTCTTAGCAGTTAGTGTAATTCTTAGCACTTATAGGTGCTCACTATGTTGATTAAAATATGTTCATAATGTACATTATATAATGAAAATGTAATAAAGTTCTAGGATGAGTCCCATTTTACTACTACATTAGTATTTGTATGTATGAATACTTCAATCATAGAAAAGGCATGCATACACTGGTCTGTTGTGAACTGAACTCATTTTAGGTGCCCTTTTCTCATTAGTTTTGTTCCCATAATCCAGATCCTGATATAGAACCAAGTCATTTTTCTTCTACACGTCATGCTACTTCATACAAACAGATTCATTGTTAAGCACTTTATATCTTCTGTAGTCTTTTCCTTTTTTTGATTATGGGCCACACCTGGATGTGCTCAGAGTTTACTCCTCAGGGGGCTAGAGGAACTGTGTGGGTTGCTGGACATTGAAACCATTATGGCTGTATGCAAGGTTAGGTGAGTCTGCTATACTAAATCTCTAGCCCCTTAAAGTCATTTTTCTTAGAATATGTTAATTCAAATATACTCTTAAATTTTATCTATAACAAAAAGATATATCTATAACATTGTTTTAAATCTTGAAGCAACCACCATTTCATTTGAGCTTCGTCTTAATTTTATTTTCAGCCTAAGAATGTATTTAAATGCTATCAGTGAGGGGCTGGAGTAATAGTACAGTGGGTAGGGTGTTTGCCTTGCACACAGCTGACCCGGGTTCGATTCCCAGCATCCCATATGGTCCTCTGAGACTGCCAGGGGTGATTTCTGAGTGCAGAGCCAGGAGTAACTCCCGTGCATTGCCGGATGTGACCCAAAAAGCAAAAAATAAAAAAAAAGTAAATAAATAAATAAATGCTATCAGTGAAAATAACTGTTGATGGAAGTTTTGTGTGAGTAGTAGTCTGATCTGTTGTTCCTTAAATCATGGTTCATGTCCCCATAGAAGGTCATGTAAATAAATGTGAAGGTCACAAAACAGAAGGTGTTTGAATACACAATGATCAAAAATTAATTCAAAATCATTGCATAGTGAATCTGAAGTGTTTCTTGCAACCCACACTTTCCCCTCAATTTTCAGGTGAACAGAGGATGATAAGTGGAAAAAGTTTAAGAATTACTGGTCTATTATCACAGAGCTTATAGACTGAGGAGACTTGGTAACCAGGGGATATAAGGTTTTGTCATGAAACACTTTTGTTTGTCACAAATGAGGCCCCCAAGTAATGCAGGCATCCATTCATTCAGCTGCAAATAAAGGACTTTTTTTTTTTGCCATTTCAGCAAAATCGAAAGTGGCAGAGAATTATGTGAAGCAAATAAAGTCAGAAATAAAAAGACAAATATTAGATAATTTCATCTCTGTGTACAAAATAAGAAGATAAAATCAAAGAAAATGCATAATTTAATAGAAATACAACCAAATGAACATTGGTCATAGAATTACTTGAGGACAAGATAGTGGGGAAGAGAAATAGAGGTTTTAGAAAAAAGAGAAATAAACTTAAGTTGAAAATAATAGATCATTTTATCACTTATTTAAACATTTATATTATGTTTAAATAATTTACAATTTAATTATGGGGCTGGAGCAATAGCACAGTGGGTAGGGTGTTCACCTTACACGAGGCTGACCCAGGTTCGATTCCCAGCATTCCATATGGTTCCCTGAGCACCGCCAGGAGTAATTCTTGAGCACAAAACCAGGAGTAACCCCTGAGCATCGCTGGGTGTGACCTAAAATTTTTTTTAAAGTAAATATTTATATTAATTTCAGTCTGGTATTGTACCAACACAATCTGTTCAGATTTTAGAAGATTAGTCTTGACTATTAAATGACAATGATTTTTTAAATTTATAGGGCTAATAATTTTGATTTTTTGCCCTACTATTTTCAGAGTCACTAATAGTTCAAAATTCAGTCAAGTTTTTAAAAATATTTTTCACTTTTTATCAATTTCTGAAATTCCTCACTATCTAGCATTTGGTGATATTTTTTATTTTTTACGTAGCTGTATAGATTTCAACATAAGGTCCATGTCAGAATCACCTGGGGAGGTTTGCAAAATTCACATTCTGAGGCCCATCTCACTCTTATGACTTAAAGTTCATTGATTTGGGCCGAACACAGGCATATATCTGAGCATCCATGTTGGTTTTTCAGAATATAACTGCCATATGATCTCTCTTCTCAGACACTATACTTTTGCTACCTATAGTACCTTTTTCAAAGATAGACAGCTTTCACTATTCTACCCAATTATCTATCATACCATGAGGGCACTTTCCCTGGGTAGGGTATTTGTAGACCCTTTAAAGATCAGCATTGATATCTTTCCAATAAGGAAAACTAGAATTTTTCCTATATTTGTAGACCCATCCAGTAGGAAGAAAAAAATGATATCATAGAAAGTCATGAATTTACTTATCAGTGATCACCTTTACTAACTGTCTCAAATTCATCATCAGTTGAAGCATCTAATATGATACACATGTACTTATAGTAATATTTAGAAGTATCATCTATGTATAAGTTATATAGTAGAAGAGTATATATTTGCAAAGTATATACTAGATATTGTATACTTGAGGAGTATACAATTAGCAGTTAGTCCTGTGACTTTTTTTGGGTAAATATCTGAACTTTCAGGTTGTTCAGAAATACCCAGATATTAGAACAAATTTCATTGTGTCACACCCACACGGTATTTTTCTCAATAAACACATTGAAAAGATTAAATAACCAAAGAGATACATAGAAAAACATCAGTAGGACTTAGAAAAATCTTCCACAACCATTGTCACCTATTATATTTACATATTATATTTATTTTCAAGCATCAGAAGGCTTTTCTCAATAACTGTTCAAGCTTCAACTATAATGAGAAGCTACATTATGTAGACCAAAAATTCAAATTCACGTCCCATTAAGTTATCATCAACTTCTTTCCAGTGCTTCTTTTGTTACTTCGGAAGTTGCTTAAGTGGTTCTACTGAAACATGAAAACACATGGGCAACACTTCTCATATGTGTTCATTGAGACTTGGGAGAGATATGACTTTAGCCTGAAACCATTTTTTCAAATATGATGGAGAATCAATCACTGACTCTGAAAATAGAAAGCAGTTGCACAGTGTGTAAGGTGCATACTTTACTGATAATTTTGACATTAGATTCATCTTCAGAGTTCAAGATGTTCACACTAATTTTGGAACATCCCCAGCACCCCTAATGGTCCCTCGAGGCTTTCAGGAGTGAGCCCTGAGGGCAGAGCCAGAAGTAAGCTCTGTGCACTGCTGGCTCTGGCCCCCTCCCCCAGAAAACAAAAAAAAAAAAAGTATTTTGATACTATATTATTTTAAATTAATAAAAAAATTATAAAGTAGCTCACAATATTTTATTATATTTGATATTTGAATGTCCCAGTGCTACCCAGAGATGCAGGCAGGTTCATGCTTGTCAGTGTGCAGATTGTTACAACATCAGTTGATGAAAATCTTATATACGGTAGACTTGGAACACCTGTAACTGGCGATTAGAGGCCACCCCAAAAGCCTCTGTCCCTCTCAGGAGAGCCTGTCAAGCTACCAAGTGTATCTCGCCCACATGGCAGAACCTGTCAAGCTACCTGTGGCATACTTGATATGCCGAAAACAGTAACAACTACAGTCCTCTTTCCCCTAATCCTGAAAGAGCCCCCAACACACCATCAGGCTACACTAGCATGTGACAGGGATGGATGGAGACGTTACTGGCGCCCACTCGAGCAAATCGATGAACAATGGGGTGACAGTGATACAGTGATATTATGGAGTGAGGTTGAGAAAGTAGCAAAGTGATAATAAACTGGTCCTTTAATTTCTTGTATGGATTTGTTAGTTTGGGGGTACCACATTCAGCAGTGCTTGAGACTTACTCTGGTTAGAGCTTGGGGGACCATATGTGGTAATAAGGATAAATCCAAGATCAGCTGCATGCCATGTATCATCTCTACAACTCCAAATTTCTTATAAAAATTTTAAAAGTATCAAATATATCATAATTCTATGTTACATACTTACTTAAAATACCTAATCCAACAACAAGTTGCTGAGATATGCAACAGACACAGTCATTTATTACTAGTGTAAACTAAAATGATACAAAAACTTTAGAGGAGAGCTTGTCAGTTTCACATCAAACTTAAGCTACACTTACCACATGATCTACTGAATATAAATCTTCATATTTAGTCAAAGGAGTTCAAAAATATATATCCATGCAAATTTCTGTACATTTATCTTTATATTGTCTTTGCTTTTAATTGGAAAATTTAGAAGTAACCAAGTACACTTTCATTAGGTAAATGGATAAATGAATAAACTCAGTATGTTCATACAATGGTATAATATCCAGCAGTTAAAGAAAAAGAAGCATGGTTTGATCAGAAAACATAAAAGAAACTTTAAATGAAAGTTACTAAATGAGTATCCAGAGAAATAGTACAGCAACTAAGTCACTTGCCTTGCATGCAGCACTCAGAATCAATGCCCCATACCATATATGGTTCCTTGAATCCAGCTAGGAGTGAATTCTGAGTGCAGAACCAGAAGTAAGCCCTGAGCACTGCCGATTGTAACCCTCCAAGAACAACAATGACAACAACATTACTAAGAGAAATGCACTGAAAGGACTGAGTATTGCATGTATCTGTCTGTATAATATTCTTGAATAAATGACGCTATAGATATAGTGAAAAAACATCAGTAGTGTTTTTCAGGTGTTGGCAAGTGGGAGAGAGGAGTTAGAGGACATTGTGCTACCATATAATGAATACATGTCATTATACATTTCTATGAACTCAGTCAGTATATAATATTAATACTGAAACATTGTGTAATATATGGCCTTGGTGTACTACAATGTTCCTGTGTAGGTTCATCAATTTAAGAATGTACTCCGCTGTTGGGTGCACTGATAAAGAGGGAGGCTATCCATGCCTAGAGTTGAAGAGTATAAGGAAATATCCTTAACTTCTCAGTTTTGCTGTGAACCTAAACCTTCTCCGTGAAAGTAAGTCTTAATAAGAAAGAACTAGATATTGTATTTTGACACAAAGCACATTATTCTTTCCTCTGAGATTGTGAATAAGAGTTCAAAGAGCTGTATATTCAGGAATTAAATATAGCCATAATTGCCTCTGGCAGGGGTGTGAAAAGAATCATACTGTTTCTTCTGTAGGAAAAATCAACCTCCTGACTTAAGCTTGAGTTTCCAGCTTTGTGTAAGAAATTGGTGAGAAAACATTTATGGCATCCTCTGCAAGGTTTAGATAAGTTGAATACTTAATAGTTCAGACATAAATGCTACATAGCCTCTGAGGGAAATTGCAATAAAGACCATAAAAGTTATATTCCTATTGTCTTTTAATTAGCACTTCCTATAAGCTGTATGCGATTTTCAAAGGATTTGGAAATGCATAATAAGGCATTAAATAAACAAATAAACAGTTGCATTGCAGAGATTGTTTCTGTGATGTATATTTTTATTCTTTTTAGTTAATTTTTAGGCATTCATATACTTGAAAAAATTATTTATCTAGCTCAGTATATCCTTACATTTTATGATAGCTAAATGTTTTGCAAAACCAGCAGGCAGAATTTATTTCCAAGTTCATTTATGTTCCAGTCAATAGATGAAATTAACTTAATCTGATTGTTTTCTCAATGGATAAATGATGATAAATTTTTCAGACAAATTTTATATAGTTTTTATATGAACCCTTCAAACTATCATGAAAATAATTATTAGAATATAGCTTTTAATTTAAATGTTTATATAGTAAATTCAAACTTACTAATCTATTACTTTAAATGCAAGTGTCTCTGTATTCATACTTAGTTATGGATTTCCATAAATAATTTTATTTTGCTTTGTTTTAGGGCCACATGTGGCAGTGCTCAGAGTTTACCCCTGGCACTGTGCTCAGGGAATATTCCTGGTGGGTTTAGAGAAACATATAGGGTGCTGGGGATCAAACCTGGGTTGGTCACATTAAAGGCAAGAGCCCTACCTACTATATGATTACATTTGCTCTCTATATAAGGAAAAATTTCAATATCACTAATGATCTTTATAAAGCCAAAATCTTTAGTTACTCCTGCCTCTATTCTTATCTTAATGTCATAGTAAGAATGGTAAATGACAGCAATACAATATTAAAAAGGATATTCTAAATTGTAGCACTTTCACTGTAGCACTGTCATCCAGTTCATCGATTTGCTCTAGCGGGCACAAGTAATGTCTCCATTGTGAGACTTGTTGTTACTGTTTTTGGCATATCGAATACACCACAGGTAGCTTGCCAGGCTCTGCTGTGCGGGTGGGATACTCTCGGTAGCTTGCTGAGCTCATTGAGAGCGGCGGAGGAGTCGAACCCAGGTTGGCCGCTTGCAAGGCAAATGCCCTACAGCTGTGCTTTAAGAACATCACATATTGGTTACTAAAACTTGATTTTAGATCACAAAAAAGAATCATTTTAAATTTTCTCTGTAGTCATTAATAATAAAATAGTCACAGTACAAAATTATTACTTAAATAAAAAGTTAAAGGACAAGAAAATCTGGTTTGTGAATAAAAGTTTTGATTGATTTCACTTCAGGAGGTGGGTAGTGATTTGAAGTTTTACTCTGCAATTTACCAGTTGCAACATTACGTTATTTATTGAAACCTTTTGTCTTTCTCATTTCTCCTCTAAAATATTAGCAAAGTAACATTTCATATAAGGCTGCAGGGAGGTTTTAATTAGATAATATCTGTTAAATATTTATTCTCTATTTCACTCTGAGCAAGTGGTCAAATAAAAATATCCCTGACCTTCAAGAAAAAAGCATCCTTCTTTCAAAATTTTCTGCCTATAGGTTAAAGTACAGTTATTTGATAAATAATTTAATGCTGATAACTTTTCTTTTTAAATTAAAGAGGACATGATATTTTGACTCTCTGAAGGTATGCAAGTTTATATTCCCGAAGACAGTGATGAATATCTTATTTCTGAATTCTGTTTTCACTACAGGTTAGTGTTGGAACATTGATATATTAAATTGGATTTTCTTTACTTAATCTTTCTAAAGGCAGAAGCAAAATATACTTGAATTTCCCTGTTGAGAATAATGTACACTTGCTCTGCCATTTACTTGCCTAGAAAAGACATTAAAGTACTTTTGCTTAGCAAATGTTATATTGTTGGATTAGATGCAAGTCTATAGATACACGGTAAAGTGTAATTTAATATCAGAATGTAATAATACTTGCAATAATACTACTCCAGTTCATCACCAAGTGGCTGTTTCTACACAAGGTCTCTTACTATGTTCTGCAAATCAGCAAACATCACTAATGATTATAAACAGCACACTAGGCTCTTGTGACAACTAGCTCCTATTATTCCTAGTGAAGTTACTTTTATTTTTGAACCTTTTTCAAAACTCCATTCCATTGTACACCCTATGGCTCCCTGAGTTTGCGCACAATAACCAGTAAATATATATCAATATATTTTGTTAAATATTCACATGATAGCTCTCAACTCATAGGGAAAGATAAATGTCCTTTAAAATGACCCTCAGTTCAGTGTTCTTCATGAATTTATAAAGAAAATAAGGCTTTACAATGCAATGGCACATTCTCTGATCCACAAATTTCTAAAGCTTTCTCATTTCAAGCTAATTTCCGTAGAAAACTTGCAGAGGAAAGTATGACAAGCATATTTTAAATTATCCTGTACACCTTTTCAAGGACATTAAGTAATAAGAAGGAAATTAAAAAAATAATTCTAAATATGTGGTAGTGGGGGATTTTGGGAGACCTCAGTGTGTAATCTGAAGGCAGATCATTTTCTTCACATAATGCTTAAATTTATATATTTCTCTCTCTGTCATAAAACAGAGCTTCCTTTCCTTTTTTCTCATTTGGAAATTATGAAGTTTAACTTAGTGATTTACTGCAACAAATTGGGCAATAACAACTATCCAACTGGGTAAATGATCAGATTTTCAATTTATATAATTTACTGGAGCAATAGCACATGGGGTAGGGCATTTGCCTTGCATGCAGCCAACCCAAGTTCGATTCCTTTGTCCCTTTGTCCCTCTTGGAGAGCCCAGCAAGCTACTTAGAGTATCCCGCCTGCACAGCAGAGCCTGGCAAGCTACCTGTGGCATATTTGATATGCCAAAAACAGTAACAACAAGTCTCACAATGGAGACATACTTGTGCCCGCTAGAGCAAATTGATGAACAATGGGATGACAGTGCTACAGTGCTACCAAACTGGGTACCAGAACAGATTAGGTATACTATGAAGTTAGGAGCCATGACCTTGCCAAGGCAAGGTGGTATGAATTCAAACTCAGTCTCTCTAAACCTTAACCTCTTCATTTGCTAAATAAAGTTTATCCTTTGAGTTGTCAATATAGTAAATGAAATACTGTCAGAGAGTATTTTTACAGTAAAACTTTTAAATGTGAGTACTCTTATGATTACAAGTTATCCTGAGCAGAGTGCTAGGAATAAGCCCTGTGCACTTCCAAACCCCTAAAACTCCACCCTACACACACACAAATCTACAAAGGAAAATATTCAATTTTTTTCTAGTGATAACTTAAATGAGTATAATTATAAAATTATTTCTTAACATACAAATAATCATCATAGGAAAACATTATTAAATGTGCTTTACTTGGTTAGTCCTCGTAGATTGAACAGTAGAAATTTGGCTTTGAGTATGCATAATTTAATTCCACAATACTAAGTGACACTTGTTTTTCCTGATAATTTGTTGTAAAAATAAAGTTTTAAAAATTAAAGTAACGATTTTTTTCTTTAAAGTTTTTATTGAGCATCATTTAAGTTTATTGTATGTAGACCCTTTCCTAAATAAACTAAAATGACTCTAGAGGATGCCTGGGGCATGTGTAATCTGCAAACAAAACCAATAACTATATTATAATGCAAACATATGGTAGCTATATAGCTTCTAAAATTATGATGTAATTTCATTACTTTCACACCAATTATAACCCAGTTCAGTGCAAAATAACTATCAAAGACTACCCCATATACTAGAAGTTATGCTTGGAGAAGTACAAAACAATATTGAATTCTAGCTTTATTTGCTACTGATATTTATTTATGGGAAGTGACAGCTATAATTAAAATAGTCAGAGTTCATAACATGTAAATGGACTGCCAAAACACAGTGAAACTCAATATTTTTCAAATATTGCAGCCAACTTGCCTCATAAAGGCAGAATTGTATTGTTCATTCAACGTTACAATGGCATGTTATAGAGGCTTTTAGAATCCATTTTGAATTACTAGTACTTCTTTGCATTTTTAGGATTCACTAACTAGAATTCTAAGTCAGTGGCATTATTTGTTCTATCAATAGACTCAGCCATAGTTAAATGACAAGCAAAGTTTGCAGTAAATATGGATTCAGTCTTCATAGAGTCTTTTCTTTATCTGAGTGCACTAAACCACATATTTAAAAGACACTTAACACTACCCACAGGAGAAACTGAGAACTAGAAAATTTCTAGAGAAAACACTAACCATACTAAAGTAACTCAACTATTTACAAAGAGTTTTTCACGTGAAAGTAATACAAAGATGATGGTAAATTTATAGAACCCTATTCTGTTATGTAAATTAGAGACTGTTGAATACTGAGCAGCATGTAGTCTCTGTCCTTAGACTAAGATTCAGTTTACAGAAGGTCTAAGTCCCTCAGCCTTCATTCATAGCAGCAAACTCACTTATCTTCCAAACGGCCACAAAATGAATGCAAAGGTTTTTCTGGATTGAGTATGACGATATTGTACAGTGTATAACACAGTGCTTGGTGTGTGATGGATGGTTAAAAGTGACGTTTCTGGTTTAATAACTGTGCTCTAGTCTACTCTTTTTTTTTTTTTTTTTTTTTTTTTTTTTTTTTTTTGCTTTTTGGGTCACACCTGGTGATGCACAGGGACTATTCCTGGCTCTGCACACTGGACTTACCCCTGGTGGTACTCAGGGGACCATATGGGATGCTGGGAATCGAACCTGGGTTGGCCGCGTGCAAGGCAAACGCCCTACCCGCTATACTATTGCTTCAGCCCCTCTACTCTACTCTTATAACATATTGAGATAAATATTCACAAAGCACATTAACAAAATATGGCAAGAATGTAAAGGGAACTCACCAGGAAGGTTGACAAAGAATTGTCACATGGAAAAGGGTAAAATTGGGGAAGGAAAAGGATTAGGATTCCAAGCAATTAACATAATTGCCGCAGCAAAACTATGAAGACAGGTGACTTTCCTATAAAGGGGATACTAATAGAAATTGTTTTGCCAATAGAATAAGAATATGGATTTTATAATACATATAGAAGCATACAGAAATCAGAACAAGATGTTATATACTCTCAGCAGCTTTTTCTTAGGTGCGTCAGTGAGAAAGACATGAAGCCAAATCCTCAGACTAGTGATTTTTAAATAAACCTTTGTCATTTTAAGTCACTTACAGGTTTTTTTTTTAAAAAATCGTATATATTACTCAATTTTTAATAAGTACTGGTTGGATATTTGGACATTTAGGATGCAAGGGAGGTTATAAATATGGTGTGAAAAAAGGTGGAATGCTAAATCAAATATAGGGAATTAGAGGAGGAGACAGAACTTAGAAAGTCACTATGGAGAAAACAGACACTTTCAAAAATTAGCAAGATCAAAAACCCACCTTTTTAAATATATAAATTGGCAACTTCCCAAGCTACCATTCCATGGGCTAAGTGCATGTCTTGCATGTGAAAGTCTCAGACCTGATCCTTGACCATTTGGTGATCTGAGCAATACAGGAAGTAAACTCAAAGCCATAAGTGGCCCCTGAACACAACTAGGTGTGGCCTCAGAATAAAAATATAAATATTTGGCATATATGGACAATGGATGGAGCGATAGCACAGAGGGTAGGGTGTTTGCCTTGCACATGGCCGACTCGGGTTCAATTCCTGCATTCCTCTTGGAGATCCGGACAAGCTACGGAGAGCATCCTGCCCCCATGGCAGAGCCTGGAAAGCTACCTGTGGAGTATTTGATATGCCAAAAACAGAAACAACAAGTGAGGGTACAGTTACAGATTTATACACTTTTGTGCTTATACTTCCCTCATACAAAGTTTGGGAACCCATCCCTTCACCAGTGCCCATTCTCCACCACCCGTAAACCCAGTGTCCCTCCCACCCTCCCCAATCCCATCTCACAATGGAGACATTACTGGTGCCTGATCGAGCTAATTGATGAACAATGGGACGATAGTGCTGCAGTGCATATGGCCAATGGATAGAAGTGACAGGCAAAAAGTTGGAGGTAGAAAAACTTACAGAAAAAGATTACAGTAAATATC
This sequence comes from Sorex araneus, assembly GCF_027595985.1. Taxonomy (NCBI): domain Eukaryota; kingdom Metazoa; phylum Chordata; class Mammalia; order Eulipotyphla; family Soricidae; genus Sorex; species Sorex araneus. The sequence goes on along the minus strand of NC_073305.1, from coordinate 119,706,073 downwards.
AAATGAAATAAAAGACATGATGAAAATAGTAAGGAAAGAATTATGAAGCCTTCCAAATATTAGTAGACAATGTGAGCTCAATGAGGAAGATATAAAAGAGATAAGAATAGATGTTTATTGGGCAGAAGTTATAAAGTTAATTAGTAATATAGATTAAATAACATATTTGTATACATATGAATTAGTAATAAAGTTAAACCATATTATTATTATTTTGTTGTTATTGGGGCTATGTGCAGCAGTGTTCAGGGCTTGCTTCTGGCCCTGCACTCAAGGATCATTCTTGGCTGACTTGAGAGACCATATTGGGCATCAGGATCAAATCTGGATTGGCTGCCTGCAAGGTAAGTGCTCTACCTGATATACTATCTCTCTGAGATGTAAATTATTAACTAAATATATGGGACTTAAAGAATCTTGGCTTTGAGAACTTATATCTATTGTCTTGTGTACAACAATGTTTACCAAAGTAGGTGATAGTGCTCCACAATAGAGCAAAGTGGCACTGGAATAATGCAAAGTGGGACTGCAGTTGCCTCAGGTTGGAGAAAATTTATATCTATTCACTTGATGACGATGGGCTTAAGGTGGTGCCAAGTGACTTTTTTCCTGAAAAGAGGGCCAAATAATTTTGGAGACTCTGATTATAAACAAGATGATACATTTAAGAAGATTTATTAAAGTGCACATAAGATATAGACAAGAGGATACATTTGAGATTATTAAAGAGTATATAAAAATATATAATAAAAATAGTATTAAAAGTATATAAAATTTCATAAATACAGACTGAAAATTATCATTCAATTTTTAAATGGTAATATTTGCGAGCTATTTGTAGAGAAATAAATTAAAAATAGAAAAGAAAGCAAATAATTATGAAGAACTCAATCATCGACTTTGTGCTTAATGATTCCTGTAATTTCATTTAGAAACTATTTGCAGTGAGATATTAAATCAAAATTTGTTGTATGTGTGCAGAGAATTGGTTTTCAAGATAATTATCAGGGGTCTGATTTCTCCTCTGGAATATATCTATTATCATTAGTATGATCACATAGAAAATTTAAATAACAATGCATTCTTTTGTAAAATACTAATTGGATAGTAACAAAATGTATTTAAGAAAAAAAATATGTTATAAATATTTAGATGTTTTAATTCATTGACTGAGTTTAGTCCCTCCTTCTAGAGTTTACTAATTCCAGAAACTATACAACTACCCATTATTGAAATTCCATCACATAGTAAGTCCTCAACTAATTTTGTTGGTCAATGCAATAATAATACATTTCAGTGTAAGATGTTACATTTGTGTATCAACATCTACTGAGAAATAATTTTATGGCAATCCATAGCACTCTACAAAAATTAATGATGAGTAATAAAGCTCCTAGGATTATTCACAGTAGCAAAATGTAGATATTTTCCAACCACTATTATAAATAGTTATAAAAGGATTTCAAATTGCTAAACCATAATGGAACAACTTTGAGTTTTTCAATAATTGTTACCAACTGCTTAAAGCTTCTCTCTAACACAGAGATTTAACTAATAATGAATATAAATCTGATTTAATTTTCAATTTTTGTCTTTGTTTTCAATTTCATCAATTACTACTATAAGGTAATCCCCTTTTCTTTTCCTTCCTTTCTTTCTGCCTTTGTTTTGTTTTGGGGTCACACCCAGTTTTCTCCTGACTTACTCCTACTCTATCTCTGCACTTGCCCGATGACTATCTGTGGTGCCAGGGTACAAATGCAGGTTGGCAACATGCAAGGCAAGCATTCTACCTGCTGTACTATTGCTCTGACCCCAGGTAATATCTTTTTTAGTAGCCTAGTCCTGTTGCATTAAGGTTATCTCCATCATATTTGAACCACCGTAGAATCATGGATTCAAGACTTTGTGTCTGGAATAGATTTTCTAAGACGTATTTTATTTTCTGAGTAAGCATCATCTGGGATCATTGTCAATGTGCTTGAGATTTTGTTTCCTCCAATTATCTTCTGGCTGAGAACTCCATGAGCATTTTAAGAGGCACACAGGTCTGAATCCCAGGAAGACTACAGCAAACAATCTTACCCACAATTCATAGTAGCAAGTTTAGCACAAAATGGGCACCAATAGGAAAAATCTTCCACATCGTATGAAAATTGAAAATTGAGAATGTGGATCTGGGCCAGTCATTTTCTATTGAACTGCCCCATATCATCTCTTCTAAATACCCTCTTACTCTGTGTAAGAGTTAGCTAGGACTGCCACAATGAACACTGTAGGTGGAGTGATTAAAGACACATACATTTATTTATTCACAGTTCTGGGTTCTTGATATCTGAAACTCAGATAGCAAAATGATAGGTTCTAGTGAGAACTCTAATTTTGACTTGCATCTTGCTGGAAGTTAGCTTCTTTCTGCGTCTTCATCTAGAGGCAGGGAAGAGAGATGCTGTGATGCTGGTGAAGTGGGTGGTCCAAGAATGCTTCTGTGTCTCTTTTAATAAAGAGACTAATCCTTTCACTATGGTTCCACTCACTTGATTACATCCAAACCTTATTACCTCCAAATCCTGTGAACTTTAAGAGATAAGTCTTTTACATGTTAATTTGGAGAAAGTTGCATTCAGTTGGTAGTAAATTAGGTACCTTAGTGTCACCCAATTGGGGAATAAATCATGAGCTTGTTAAAATTTGTCCTAATTTTATGAGAAATTTGTTTTCTTATGGCCACTTTACCTAATTTTATTACAGAGAGATGTGCCACTCTTTTTTTCTTTGGCAGAAATATGAGTGGCAAGCATATTCTTTAACCAAAACCAAGTCATTTCTATCAATTGTGGCATTTTTTTCCATATTCTTCCCAGTTTTTTTTTCCCAAATATTGTTCATGGAATATAATGAACTAAGATCATGCTAGTACCTTCACAGGGCAAGGTCTTACCAGAGATTGGCTACTCTCAGAACTTCTATTGTGGTGTCCTGGCACTACCTTTTCTTAACTATGATACGAATAGTCATTTTTGAAAGAGAATACCGTAGAATTTGAATGTGACTCACCTTTAATTTGAACAACACAAAATTACTAATATGTGACTTAACAAAAGCATCATACAGTAAAACTCGACCCTTTACTATCTCTAAGGATTTGTAATCTACTCAAGTTTCAAACTATGCATGGACCAAGTAGCAAGAGAAGTTAACCTTAGAACATTTTTCTTGTTTGGTGATGTGAAGCCATGAAATATAATACCATTGCTCTCCGTGATCATATACTGATCTCTTCCCCATACTCTAGTCTCTAATGAAGTGGGGAGCATCAATTTGCCATACTTTGACTGTAGCAGATGTGCTACATGTGACAAATGACAAACATATTGGAAACTATCTATTAGAACAATGCAGCCTCTGTGCACTCAACTTACATCCGAAGACAGTGTCATCAGCAATAGGAAGTGGTATAATAACAAAACAACTGTATCCTATCTGCCCACTTAAATATTTTCAATGTTGACAACGTTTGAATTAAAGCCTTTCCCATATGAAAAGCACAACTTATTTTTTAAAGTTATTTCCAGATGCCACTTTTAGTTACAATACGAGTAAATCAAATACTTCCTAGTTTCCCTTCAGAGGCTGTTGTCGTCACATCTTGGCATTTGTCTTTGATATCTCTCTCATTTTTTTTTTGCAATTTTTATATATTTTATTTTTATAAAGTAGTTCACAATATTTCATTACAGATAATATTCAAACACCAATCCCACCACCTAGCATCTTCCCACCACAATTAGAGGGAAGCGAGTGAAGGTTGTTGTATCTCATTGTGGAACCATTTAATCCTGTATATAAGAGAATATTAGCAAGTATTCTGGATTTTCTCCAAACTCTGTAACACTGAGTTCCCAGTAACAGCACACCAGGTTGGATGGGATGCAACATAGAAGCCAACCAGTATTGACTAAGAAAAACATTAATATAGAAGGCTTAACTTGCGACACAGCTTAGTAAACCCTCAGACAAGGACTTAATGTGTCCATGGTGAGATTTTTCTCCACCAATTTTCAGAAATTTTCTTCTATAGAAGATGTTTTTGTCATTCTTTTAGCCATTTAGTGGTAACAAACAAAATAAAATAAATTATCTTGAGCCAGCTTGAGGGGTGGTTGGAAAAATGGAGACAATGATGAAGGAAATGTGACAAGGTGGTGGGATTGGTATTGAAATATTAAATTCTTGTAACAAATCATCATGTACAAGTGTGTAAACCAGTGTCTAAATAAACTGGGAAAAAGGTATAAGAGCTCAATGTTTATTTTTATAATTTCTTATAGTAAAATTTTCCTTATTATAGTCAACAAATAATCTGGTACTATATGATAGTGAATCATTAGTTTAAGGAATAATAAGCTTCATTATGATTCACTTCATACAAATGTAATAAGTATATGTATACTATAATTTACTTGGAAGTCATTGACAAACCAATCAAGTTCCAGATGTCTAAAAATGCAGTAGACTTACCTGTATTTTGAGGAAATAGTAAATAAGCTGGTATTGAATTGAGCACTAAATTTTAGTGCCCAAGAACTGAATTTGAGGCAGTGACAGAGATTGTAAAATTTATCCAGCTGATATATCTATTTAGCTAGCTAAGGAAACAAATCTTCATCCAAAAATGTGTGTCTATGAATCAAAAATGACTATAGGACTTGGAATCAAACTCGACATTTTTCTAAATAAAAATATATGAAATAGATCTATGACATAATACTGAGTGGAATAGAAAAATAACAGCAGTGCTCAGGGTTACTCCTGGTTCTGCACTCAGGGATCACTTCTGGCCTGGCTCGGGAAACCATATGTGGTGCCAGGGATTGATCCTGAGTCGACCGCATGCAAGGCAAACGCCCTATTGATTGTACCTCTCCAGTTCAACATATTGTTTTTAATGTAAAAGTTTTCAACTTCAACAACATGATTTCTACCTGCTTTTTGGTGAAGGTGAAGAATGATGGGAGCCAGAGAGGTTGGTTAAGACTCTTGCCTTACAATGCAGCTGACCTCGATTTGATCACTGCTACGTTAGTCCCACGTATATTCCTTCGAGTACCACAAGGGGTCACTGCTGAACACAGAGACTAGACTAACTCCTGAGCACCACAGTGTAGGACCAAAACTGCATACGCACCCCAAAAATGTTAATGATTGTGGGTGTGGTGGTGTGGCAACATTGAACCACTTAAAGATAAATGTTTTATACTCTTCTAAGTTAATTTTTCCTCAGTTAATGAATTAGAAAAAAAATTAGTGATACAATTCTATTTGAAACAAAGCCCAGAGTTTTTATTATATACATGAGAGCAAGGGACTGGAGTGATAGCACAGTGGGTAGGGCGTTTGCCTTGCACACGGCCTACCCAGGTTTGATTCCTTCGTCCCTCTGGGAGATCCTGGCAAGCCACCAAGAGCATCTGGCTTGCACGGCAGAGCCTGGCAAGTCACCCGTGGTATATTCGATATGCCAAAAACAGTAACAACAGGTCTCACAATGGAGATGTTACTGGTGCTCACTTGAGCAAATCTATGACCAATGGTGACCAATGGGATGACAGTGCTACAGTGCTACATAAGAGCAAACTAAAATTCAAACAAGCCTTAAACAATTTTAAGAGACCACCTCACTCAAGAACATTTGTAAATACACAGAGCCAAAAAAATGTTTTCTTAAGCAGCACTTATGGACAGTATTAAACTTATTTAAAATTTATTATGTTTTCTTATTTGAGTCTTACTTAGACCTAAGGTTGGGGCTGGAGAGAAAGTATAGAGGTTAAGGTATTTTTCTTTGTATGCTGTTGAACTCAGTTTAATCCCAGAAACTCTTGGGGGATTAAGAAAATCAGTCCCTTGAGCACTATCAAAAGCCACTCCAAAGCATGGTGCTTAGAGTAATTCTGAGCACTGCCAGGTATGACTCAAAAAAGCAAAACAAAACATCTAAAATTGTTTGATTAAAAGTTTCCAATAATTTTATTTTCTTATAAATATTTCTTACATAAATAATAAACACCCAAATTAATAAAATTAGATCAATACCTCACCAATGTATAAATTATACTGGAATATTATTGATGACATTATTTAAATGCAAATAATATGTGTAAAAATATGTCAAATATGCACAAACTAAATATTAAATTTTAGATCCTAAGGATTGCTCAGGTGGTGAATCACATGCCTAGTATGTAAAGTCATGAGTTTGAACTCTGGCAACAAAGTCTTCCATTCACCAACTGCCCCAACCTGTACACACACACACACACACACACACACACACACACTTCAGCATAGCTGAGAGTGGCTCCTGATAAAAAAAAATGAGCACATGGACATTTTACTTAATAATCTATTATAATTGAAAGTAGAATATTGCTGTTTAAACATTTGAAATTGGCTAGACAGAAACACATATGATACCATTTGCAATACAAAGAACAATTTTTTATTGTATTTACAGGATAGATATTAAATGCTTTATTGTAAGTATTTCATACAGTTTTCTTTCATCCTTTATTATCTTTCATCTTTGAATAAAAGCTGCAATATTTTCTTCTTAAAATGTCTTAGTTTAAAAAATATAGTCAGCATGGTAAACTGAATTAGAGATAAGAAACATAAACTCTAATTTAGAATACTTATTGGTATTTGCAATGGGCTATTGTATCTTTGCCTTGATATTTTTTGTGCATGTGTTTCTAATATATCTCCGTTAAGAAAATGTAAAAGTGTTTTTGGCGTGTGAAGGAAGTAGTTTATTTTGACTAGTGGTTGTAGCTTATTAAATTTCAATACATGGAATCTAAAATTTAAAAAATGTTGCATTATTTCATCTTGCATAAATCATTAAAGTACAGGATTGAAAATGGAAAAGCGCAGCAACTTATCTTGTCTATCCCTAGGCTACATTAAAATTGTCCCATAAAATATATCCTCTAGTGTTTTATTTTCCCCATATATAGCCATTATGGCTCTTGTTCAGTACATACTGAGTAATTGCAATGTTCACCTTAGCAAAATTTGTGTACTTGACAGACTTCTAGTCTTTTAGAATCATATTTTAAAGAGTCAATTTAATACATATATAAACATCATAATTCACAGACATAAATTTGCTCTTCAGAAATAAACTAAGTAATGTATACAGGTTGCTCGGCTATGAACAAGGAACAAAAATCTACTCCCACTTTCTATTTTTGTAAATAAAGTTGTATTGGAACATAGAAGTTGTATTGGAACATAGAATATTTACACATTTTCAATGGCTGCTTTAGCACTGTAAAGGTATTGTTGACTAGTTTAACAAAAGTGAATAATCCATAAAGTCAAAGATCTGTGTAGCCTTGTTCTTTATCATAACTTTGCTGAAAGGATTTAAGACTCATTTTCTTTTTCTCATCTGAAATAATGCATCCTACTAGGGACTATCTGGTTTTATCTGCTTTATTAAAAATAGCCTCATGACACTTTTGATTTCCTTTGTTTCACAATTATCAGTTCAGTATTTTAAAATTATTTAGTATTATATAAATTTTTGCAATTTTGGCTCAACCAATTTATGAATTTCTGTCTCACTTATTATGTTATTTATATGAAACACAGTGTGTGGAGCTTTCGATTTTGTCTTCCTCCCCCCAGTGCCTAGAGTAGTGTTTTAGATATAATTATATTAATATGCACTGAAACACACCATTTGCACTTCAAGTTTACCTTTTTAATACATATTATTCTGGCACATTCTAAAAAGTGAATAGCTTTACTCTGCAATTTCATGAGATTTCTATAAACTATCTGGTATTTAAATAACTATTTGAAATGCAAATAGCCAACTGACTAAACCCTAAATAGTGAGATAAGAATGTGATTCTACAATAAAAACTTTTGGGGGGTAATAGGGTAGAGAAGTTCTGTTTTGACCTAGTCTGCAACCCACTATTCATTAATTCTCACAATCCCTTTAGATCATTTAGATCAAGAATACTTAAAAGTGGTCTTTCAAGTCCTGTTGAATCCCCACAGGTTTTTTTTTTTTTTTACCTATACTGTGATGTTTTATTTTTTTAAAAGAACAACTTTTCCTTTCACTTTCCTGCAAAGTTTAATTCTTTTATTAAAAACACAAGAAAGCCCTCACTGTGGATATTACATGCATATAGTCTTTTTAACATTGTAAGGGATGAAAGTTCATGCATGATGCTCACAGCAGGAACAGTCGCATCTGGAATAGGCTAGAGAGAGGTCGCTGCTCTAATTCTAGAACATTTTCTATAGTAGTCTTTGCCATGGAGTTATTTCATTTTTACTTAAAATGTGAGCATGTTAGCAATTTAGAGAGGTTAGATACAATTTCTAAATGCTAATAGATAAAACTGAGTATGGACACAATTTAATGATTTCAGGAATTGATGCAAATAAACATTTTAATTTGCAATTAAAAATATTGGTGACTTAGTTACTTTTATTCCTTTTTTCTTTTCTCGTTTTTTTTTTTCTGTCTGTTTGTTTGTTTGTTTATTTGGGGACCACAGCTGGCAGTGCTCCTGGATCAGCACTCAGAAATCACTCCTGGCAGGCTTAGGGAACCATATGGGATGCCAGGGATCAAACACAGCTGGCTGTGCAAGGCAAGCGCTTTCCCTACTGTACTATTTCTATGGCCCCACTTTTTAATTTTCTACCTTTTATTGTTTTCTTTTGTTTTGAGTCACACTTGGGGCTGCTATGAGTTTAGTCCTGGCTTTGTGCTCAGGGATGACTCCAGGCAGGGCTTGGGTATGATCAGGATCTAACCAAAGTCAATTGCAGGCAAGGTGAACATCCTACCTGCTATCTAAGGTTCCAGACCCTATTGTTTATATTTTTAATGATAGAAAAAAATTAGTTAAGCTTACTGTCAGTTTCTGGTTTCTGACCTTAGACTAGAAGTCTGTTCAAACTGTGATGCTTCCAGGAATCTAGTTGCTTAAGAGGATTATAAAAGGGATCTAGGTTTGCTATAGTATCAACCTAGTCAGATAAGGAGAAAATGTAGTATATGGTCACAGTTTCATCAAATTGAATGGATTATCCATGACATGGATCCTTTCCACCGGTATCAAGCCTCAAAAACCATTACCTTTCTTTGCTTCCTCTCTGCTTAACAGAAATGATTAAAATCTGAAGAATCCTTCTCTATGTAAGTAGTAAATATAGAAGCTCTTATTTTTAATGATAAATAACATGATAATTATAACAGTAATACTATTGAATATCAGAAGCAAATGAATAATGTACCAAAAATTCTCTGAACCTTCCCCATTTTGTTGCCCAATATCCCTAAGGAGGTAAAAAGTTAAACATGGACTTAGGTAAAAGTGATAAGCATTAGTAGGGACTAAATTATTATATATATATATATATATATATATATATGTTTGAAAGTTTAAATTCCATATTTTGTGTATTTGTTCCCAAATTCACAGCAATTAAGCTTTATCAATAGATTAAGACATAAGGTACTCTGGATACTAAGGTAATAACAGAATGTATTTGCCTTGTCATGTTTTTTCTTGCTTACTTCAGAAAATAGTGATATTTATATTCTAACTAGTTATCTCTGACAAAAAGCTCCTGAAGTCTTTGTATAAGTTATTCTTGAAGAAAATAACTTTCAGAGGTGTTGAAACTCTTGGAAGACAAAATATCACATTTGTGGCATTTTCTTTAAATGGACCCAAAACAGTTTGTTGTGAATGATGCTTTTAGAATTGCATACTAGACTGCTTAGAATCACATGATACAGGCCATATACAGCAAGTGAAGCAAAAAGCAAACCCTATATAAATAAATAATGAAAATAAAGAAGTGAAATTGCTTGACCACAACTCAACACTACTGATAGATTTTGGAACACTGGCAATCTCTGAGGGTAAAGTCATAGAAGTAGAATTATTTTCACAATTGTTTAGGCTCTTAAAAAGGCCATTTAGAAGGTCTTTTAAAGGCAAAAATCTTTTCTCTCTCAAAGAGAAAATTACAACTTCAGTGATTCATTATAGAGAATTGTAACCCAGACCATAGTTTAAAGTTTAAAGAATTAAACATTGTTTTCACAAATTTTATCATACTATTTTTACAGCAGAGAAATATATTAACTCTCTGCATAAAAAATAAGATAAAACAAGTATTTTAAAGTCATGGCTTTTAAAATTTTATATACCTTCACACAAAGTGCATGTTAACATGCATGGACGATGGTAATTCAACAGGTGTGAGTGATGATTAAATCCATTTTTATAAACTCTTCATTTTATAAACGCTTAGTCCACTATCAGTAAGTTATTCTGTCAAGATGCATTTTTAGACCAACTTTGATGCATCAGGTGCAAAACAAATATTTAAAATAAAAAAATTCATAGGATATAAAAATAATATTTGAATGTAATGTATATTTAAATTATTTTTAGAAAAAGTTAAATATCCATGGGACATAAAATAGCCATCTAATTAATTTATAATAATAATAGGAGAATATGTGTCTATGGGTAGTTTCAATTTGATGAAGACAGGTGAAGATTTTTTTAAATTGCTATCATCCTGTGTGCTTGATTTGTATTATGACATGAGCTACTAAAATTTAATAATTATTATATCTTTCTTTTTATTAAATAGAAGCAGGAAAAGCAAGCTTAGAGAAAGCATTTGAAGCTTATAAAGGATAATTCAAATTAAAACACTCAAATGTATGTCAAAAGTTACCTAAAATAAAATGCAAGATATAAACATGTATATGGGGATTTTCAGCAATATATATTTTTAGACTAACACTTTATATATGTTTGTTACACATGTTGTTGAATAAGAAGTCAAGAAAAAGAGGCCTATTCAGAATTACTGTGTCCAAAAGTCTGCTTAAATCTATCACACAAGTTCCATAGTATTTACATTGGTTGCCATGATTTTGGTCAATGGGGAAAATCAGATTACATTCTGGATGCCAGTCAGGAAATTAGCTATTTCTGAAAATATTAACTCCAATCGCTGTAGTATGATCAGAATAATAGAATATGAGTGAATAAGCGGAGATAAATAGGCAGCAAGCCAATGTGACTCATAAACAAAAGCAGAAAAGCACAAACTCAGAAAGTTGAAAGCAATATGAGATAGAAAAAGGAAGAGAAAAGAGCAGTTGTAGAACAATAATGGAAAGAACATCTCTGGCAAAAGTGACTAAATCCACTTTTTTATTGACTTGAAAATAGATATTACAGAATTTATTAAACTAATGGTCAAATTTCCTAGGTATAGCTAGGCCTAAATTAATTGTAACACAAAATAAGTTTTTGGTTTCATTTGATTTTAAATCATATTTGTTGTTCATACAATTCTGTATTTTCCTTTAGTGACATAGAGTTTATGCAGAAATTAATAGCTTTCCATATAGAATATTTTGACCATAAAATCTGACTTGAAATTTTTACTTTCGTATATTAGTAAAAAGAGGTTTAAGCCATAAATCTCCTGAATTTAGTTGTACTGTGTTTTGTTATTGAACTGGTACAGCATTTCTTTTTATCTAATTGTGAGCTATTATCTTATTTAGACAAAAGAAAAGAATATGGATCTAATTAATTCTTGAAGGAATAATGAGAATGAAGAAAAACATTTGAAAATTTCATAAGGATGATTTATTCAGGTTTTGTGTTGATCTTTGCACTGTTGATTTTTTCAACTATTCTAGCTGAACTCAAATCACTGCATTTGTATGGAACGTTTAATTACCTTTTATCAAAAAGAACTCTTGCTGTTAAGGCATCTGGTCAATCTCTCCTCTTTATGAAGGTAAAGAGAATGGAGAATCTTAGCTCCATAGCTCAGGCCCAGTTGGTTCAGAGAGCACTGTGCAGCCGTTCGGTACAGCAACTGAGTTGCTTTGTAATTAAAGCTCTTGTGACTTAAGTCTGTCAAGCTTAGTAACTTGTGGATCATGAAAGAAAAAAAAATCAAGAGAAATTTACTTCACCACATGAGTCAAATCACTAAGAAAGAAAGGGAACAAAGATGTAACCCTGGAAGTGCACTTACCTTGCAGTGTTGTTTCTTAGAGTCACATTGATTTATTTGAGCTTGCCAGGATGTTCCTTTTTTTAAAAAAAAGAGACCTAATTTACTAACAGTGTGGGATTTTCCAAGTTTTTCACTCCCCTCAGATTGCATTTTTATTTGCTCTAGCAATAAAGACCTATAATAGAAAGACATCACAATTGAACTCAGTGTGGGGGTCTTCTCAAAGCAAAGACATACTTATATATCTTTCTGTCTTATATCAAACCCTTTCCAGAAACTTCAGGCCTGAAAAATGGAGAGCAATTTGGAATTTATTGCTATTTGGTATTGATATTGATCTTCTTGGTTTTTGTTTACTCGAGTAACAGTGTCCAGTCACTTTTATTTTTTAGTAGACTAAGTTAAATCACCATTATAAGTTACTGGGAAAAACTCTGTCATCAGACTTTTGTTTCTGACACCATAGATATTATAAAAGGGGTGAATTTTATTTGCTTATCTTTTACTCAGGAAAACTTGACATTGAAAACTTGAATGTTTCTAGATTAAAGTAGGGCAGCTCAGTCTAGGAATATGGGCTCTGCATAATTTATCATCTCAACCTGGGATCCTGTAAGAGTGAAAAGGGATGTTGGTAACAATTACACTTGGGCATCTGCTTAGAAAAACGTTTCCCCATGCAATCCAGGACTTAGAGTCACACAATAAGATCTTCAAAGGTAGTATCATAGTGTTCAATTCCAATAATCATTAAATTTTGTACCAAGAACAGAAATGGAGGTAGAAATATTTACTGATACTCATCCTATAAGAATTCACAATCCTCTAAGACAAGTGTTTATTGGCAATTCTTCAAAATATTTCAGTTTAGGAGAATGAAGCAAGAAAACATGCATCATTTAACAAATACTGTCCCTTAATTAAGAATTAATATATGGGACTATGATCTGTAAGTACTATGATGAGTCAAAGTAGATTATTTACTTTATAAAAATGAGTTTTCTAAGACATGAATTATTAGAATAATAAAGTGCATCATCAGAAACCTCTTAAGCTTAGGTTGTGCTCACAGTTTCCTTTCTTTAAAATAGCTATTTTGGTTTTCTGAGGAGAAATTATAATATATCTTCCAGGGTATTAAGCAAATTTGTTCATCTAATTTCTTCCAATACGTGGTGAGGAAATCAAAAATTCTCTTAGGAGTTTGTTAGTCTCTTTTTTTGATGACTTTCGATCAGGCAGTGTTCCTGAGAACTTGAATCAACATATTGCCTATCTGGTTTAACCAACATCAATATGCAAACTACACATTTTAATAGAAGTTTTCTTTGCTTTTTACCTATACTTGCTGGTGGCTTGGATCTCTCAACTGTTTTTAGGTAGTTAAAATTTTAGAGTTTTAGTTAAATTTAGTTAACTTTTTAGATGGTTAAAATTTTAGTTTTGTTTTTGAATCTTTTAAGCAAGTAAAAGAATTCATTTGTTGCTTAGATGTAGAGGGATTATTGTTTTCCTTTTTTTTGGAAAAAATTGTCTTGACTTGCTCCTTATTTTTAAGGGGAATAAATTTTTATTGGACAGTGATTTTAAAGGCTTTCTCAGTTGAATAATTTATATGTTGGATATAACCAGTCACATCTTTTATCCCACAGTTCTTGCAATTTCAAATTTTTCTCAATTATCTTCAAAATGTGTTTGCAATTTGTACATCTCTTCTGAACGTTGTATTTTATAGTACCTCATCAAAAGCTATCGACACAAGCCATTAGCGTCTTATTTCCTGTTTCACCAAAGCCAGAATATGCATTAGGTATATTATCTGCTTTTGAAGATATAGCAGGTGATAGTTTCTTCATTGTTTTACCACTCAAGTTCTGATCTTTCCCGACTTCACAAATAGTTTCCTCACCTACTACCTGATACTCCAAAATCAATATTTTATTTTTTATCTCTATCCCTCTCTCTATTTCTATCTATATCTCTATTTAATTGCTAGAGTAGTTTTTTATGCTTAGGTATCCCTAATAAGCTACAAAAATTTGACAGTGATTATAAAAAAGACACCACCAATCTTACTGACTTGGTAGTAACCATTTATTTTTCACTCTTACTAAGAAGGTAGCGGAGGTCAATTTATCTTTAATTTGGAATGCTGGGGATCAAACCTGGGTCCACTGTAAATCAAGCACCCTCCCTGGTCTACTATCGCTCTGACCCAAACCAATGGTTTGTAAAGCTTCTGTTGGGAAGTGTGACAAAACTCTTCCTTTTAGATTTTCTTGGCCAAGTGAAAAGTACAGTGAATGAAGATTTTCAGGTTTTCTTGACCAAATAGAGAGCAGGGAGGTTCTTTTCAAGAAAAACTTCAAAAGAAGTTTCCAGTTTGGGGAAAATAGTCTTCTAAAGTTATCAACTTTCTCTGTCTCACCCATATCCTCATCACTGGCCACCATTTATCTTGGAATCTTTCATGTAAACTTCCACAATATATATTTGTTCGAAAAAATTACAGAAAATTAAAATAAGTAAAAATATTTTAAATAGAAACTACCCATTTCCATTCATCAATATTTCAACTTCTTAGTAAATAATAAACTATAACATTACACAAAATTGAAATTCAATCTTAAACTTTTTTCATAATTTATTTGGGCTTGAAGGCAAAATAAATTTATATTTTAACATCTTTTGAAAAAGTTAAATTTGATTCATGTTTATTGATAGACAATTTATAAATAAATAGGACAAAAGCATATGGTTAAAAACACTATGAACCAATAAGCATTTAATCCAAGATATAAGGTTAAAGCTCCTATTCTTTCAAGGGGATAAAAAATTCACAGCATTATGCACATAGTTGGGTTTGAAATTTTAATGATGTAGAACCAAATCCTAACTCTTGCCCTTATAAACTACAGCTTGTGTACTTTAGGGAAATTAATTGTGAAACCAATACAACTGGCTTTATAGATTTCGTTTTAGAGAAGGAAATAGAATCCCACTAATTTTTTTCTCTTCCACTAAAATAATTTTTCAGTTCATGTTAAATTTTTATTAAAGGGTTGGCACAGGCCCCTCCCACCACCAAGATGTGATCCCGGGGGCGCACATGTGTGCAGCCTCTCTGCAGCTGCACGAGCGTGACTCCAGACGCCAGCTAAATTTTTCAGCATGGGCAGCTCCTCGCAGAATGTCTCCAGACTGAGAACTATGCCTAGGCCCCATGCCCGCCCAGGAGGGGAAAGGTATTTCTCTCTCTCACCTCTTCCTTGCCGGGGTGAAGGGCATGGTGACCGCCATATTATGAGGACCACAGATGGGGTTTACAAGCTTGCAATGATCTAATACCTGGAAGAAATCTCCCTGGACTTAGTTGCTAAAGTACAGAAATCCAAAACCGACTGCATATCTCTTCACAACAGGTCTGACTAGTGGGGTACTCCTAACAATAATAGTGAGGTTTGCGTTGAAATGTTGAATATAACCATAGTAAATAGAAAATAAAGTGAAATTTATCAGTTAATGGCTAATGGCGAGGGGGGTACGGGGGGGGCGGGCCGGGATGGGAGGTGTGCTTTTTTTTTTTTTTTTTGGTGGTGGGATATGGGCACTGGTGAAGGGATGGTTGTTCCAGCATTGTATAACTAAGATTTAAGCCTGAAAGCATTGTAATTTTCCACATGGTGATTCAATAAAATAAAATTCTTAAAAAAAATTAAAAATAAAATAAATTCTTATTAAAGGCAATATCATAGTATTACCATTTCCCACTTTTTTAAAGTTGTTTTAATAGAAAATTCTCAAATAATTTTTCACACAAATTTTCACAGAGTTGGAATGTAGTCGTGTTCTAATATTACTACCCCCTGTAAAGTGTGTTCTTTATACATACAGTGACACATTTTGGTGATTTTATAAGTACTATGTCTTGTTAAGAGCCCTCCCAGAGCTCACTGATGCTTGATCAAGGGATACTACACTTGATTCCTCAGAAAGCAACTCCTTTATGTAAACATTTCAGTAGCATAAAATTCCCAAGAGTATTTGAATTTTGGATAAATAGAACTATTATCATTCAAATAGTCTCCATTTCAGAGATAGAGTGAAATCAGTTTTGCTTCCAAAAAAAAAATAATTGGCTTAATAAAATTTCATTCCTTTAAACAATTAAAATAATACAAAGAAGGTAGTCTTCTCTGACGACAATTCTCAGGGACTTAATAATTTATTTTTCATAATTGAAATGGAAATAAACTAAAGAATTATTTTTTAACTAAAGAAAAAGCTTTTATATAAAACTATTTTTATTTAGTCTAAAATAAGTTTATCACAATGGAAAAATAAAAAATATAATACTTTAAACTTTAAATTTAGAATAAATAATATATAAAAAGTACAAGCTCCTGTATGATTTATGTTTCTAATTTTTTAATTAGTGAAAAGCCTTTATTTCAGGAGAGTTTTAGTTATAAATATGCATCCAGATAAAAGCACACATTTGAAGGAGGCTAGAAATCTAATAATACCAAGCTATGGTAGGAGTTAAACCCATATACAGTGGAAACACTGGCATTCTTAGCATTTATACTTTATAAAGATTATTTTAATTTTGTGCTCTTGGTAGTGCTGTTGTGCATCTTGAATTCTCTTATTCTGACAGTTTGTCTTTATCACTGAATGCATTTTTACTCAGCACTTTTACTTTATCTCTCATTTTCCTTCTACTTTCACCATTTAAACATGCCATATAGTTATGCCATATAGTTATATTTTCCATGCCATCATGAAGCTCACTAAATTCCTGCCATTACTTTGTCATAAATCAGTAAATAGTTACATTTTGACTTCATGGTAACAACTTTACCTCAGTCTTCACATATTGTATGGAGAATGAATATGCTCTAGATGCAAAGTTCAAAGGCATGTGTCTGTGTAGGGAAAGTGTTCAGTAACGCTTTTGAATGAAAAAATTTGGTGGATAGTTTTCTTTATTGGTTAAAAATGCAGAGACAGACAGACAGAAGCAGAGGAGGGCAGAGATGGACTAGAACCTTTCTTAAAATAAGTGGGTTGGGCCCATACCCCATGGTGCTTAAGCATACTACTCACTCTGTTCTCAGGGATTAGTCCTAGTTATATTTGGGGGGACTCTATTAGCCACATGCAACACAGTTGCCCTACCTGCAATAGTACTGCACTGAACTCCTGCCCCCATCCACCCCAGGCTAAATCTTTATTTGAATCTTATTAACATCAAAACAAGAATAGCCAGAGGAACTGTTTAACATTGACATAGGAAAATGGGTGATTCTAAGTCTTCCTTAGAAATTCTAGCACCAGATGGTTTGTAAAATGTCCCAAGTCTTCTGGAACTTGGTGTACAATGCAGGCTAAGCAAGCAAAGAACCTACTAGTATATACTTTAACATCAATGGAACCTAGCTTTTTGACTAGAAAAAGCTTGACCCAAGTTGAAGATTATTAGTATGCAGTTGCTGGTCCAGAGTAATGAGGAAAATGACTAGGAGGTATTTTCTTGGTTAACTAACAGCTAGGCTGGTCACCAAGAAAGCTGACACAAAGGGATGAGGACTCTTTAGTCAAGTAGCAAAAACAATATCTCCATTTCTCTGTGCCCAGTTCAAGGGACAAAATTGAAACCATGTATATAGATACATATTATTTAGTGTTGCAAATTATCATGTCTTATGTACTGTTTTACACCATCTTCTACAGAAGCAATATTACAGGAAGTTAAGGCAAATTCAGGAAGGTAAATACAATTTCAACTCCACATAAACTAAGTGACACCTTTATACATAAAAACATAAAGTTGCCCAGCAATAAAATTAAAAAAAATATTTTGCGGGGTTTCAAGTTAGTTTGAACTCATGAAAGAGAAGACTTCAGGCCATCCTTGACATTTATTTCTTTGTTTTTCCAATTTTGTACATGTGAAATAGCTCAATGGAGTATTTTGCCAGAAGCCTTAATCAAGCACTTTTTGGCAATTCCCAGGACTGATTCTTTGCTGCCATTGAAAAAACAAGGCATATATGAATGTTTCCAGCCCTCTGGCATGTCTCCATACCATAAGCATTTTATTTACAGTTTCTTTAAAGTCTCTGGAAAATAATTTGGGTACTCCTGGCACCATGAAATTATTTAAACTACCCAAACAACTCTTTCATCGTCTCATTGCCTATCTTGTTTTTTCCTTTTATCTTTCTTTCATGTTCCTCTAATCTCTAAATTATACATGAATAAACTCCATGTCATCTTCTAGTCTATACATAGACAACATAGTTAAGAATTTGCTTAGTTTTCTAAATAAACCCTCCCTTCTTTTACGTAAAATAAATGTAGTGTGTACTTTCATACTTTTCACAATTCTCTGTGCTTCTAAGCACAACATTTTCTTGCTTCTACCAACCTATTCAGGTATATTTTATATCCAGAAAATAATTGGTTTTGATATCCTAACTAATTGTTCAATGATGACTAAATTACATCTACAAAGCATCAGGTATTCTAAATCTCAGATTGTCCCAAAGTTTACTTTTCTGTCTTAGAATTGTTTCATTCGTTGATTTAGAGGGCAACCTGCACAGCAACATTCTTTATGGATGGGTAAGTAGAGTCAGAATTTCTTTCTAACAGCACCTTGTGAATTACGTGGGTATCCTGAAGTGTAAAGAAAGTGCTCTGACATAAGGGGGAGGTGATATTTGTCAAAGTACAGTGTTCCCTGGAGCTTACATGCTGTTTCCCATCAGTGCTTAAAACCAGCAGGGATTTTAAAACTAGTTACAGTATTACAGATGTTTCAAGTCATTAACATATGGTTTGAATACCATTGTAGGATTTTCTACAGATACATTTTTGTCTTGCAAACTGGAAGTTAAATATCTTCTCCTTTATCCATCAGTGAAATTTGTATTTGTCCTCAGAAAGACCAGAGATTTAGTTTCCCAAACTTTGTACTCAAACATAAGAGAGGTGACAAGATTTGACATGTGTCAGTCCTTTCCACATCAAGTATATGAGAAGATTCCCTAGAAAATTGTTAGCTGGGTACTACATCTATTTGTGAAGTGGATGATAAACTATTGTTCCTCTTGTTTCGTGACCACTAGGGATATGAATGCAATTTGCACAGTGCAATGGTAATAACTAATGTGACATTTTCAAAGGAATCTAATCACGGATTCTAAATATTCATACCCAGGGCCTCTGCTGAGAGGTGTTTTTTTCCCCCTTTGTAAAAAGTGATGTTCCAATAGACAAATACATTGTATACCTTCAGATAGGTAAATATATCCTTTTAAACTTATGTCTCAAGGACTACTATTTCTGCAAGTTACTCTGGAACATTTAGTGTTACTTACCAAAGCTTTATATTTAGGTGGCCATGAAATTCATCATGATATCTTTTGAGAATAGATGATACTATTAATAATTACAGAGAAATGAGAATCTTGAGATAACACCATCCTAGACAAGTCATAAGGTACAGTTACTCTTTACCTAATGCGTTCTATAAGGTATTAACATTGCAAACTGATAGTTTTCGGAGTAAATTAAAAATGATATATTACATGAGTGTTAAAAATGTATTGCTCTCTGACAAACTGAGTTCAAGCCTTAATTTGCACAGTACAATGGTAATAACTAATGTGATTACATTACATGATTTTATTATTAGGGATTTTATTTGGATAGTACTTTAATATAAAATTTTCTTACTCTATCAGTGCAAAAACCATTTTCTTGCTATTTCAGTTTGGAGTCTTTATGTCTAGGATCGTTGAGATGGATCCACTTACCTCTCCTTAGCAACAGGCTATTGACAAAGAAAGTTATGGATATTCTGGTTCATAGCATTCATTTCTAAAGAACCACATGGTAGTTTATTAGAAAGTAATATTGACAAAAATTAAAAGATAATATCCAATTACTTATTTAATCATATGATTTTTTTTTTTGTTTCAGTTAAACATGAAAGCATTTGGTTTAGTGTGGCTTAAACCTGAGGCAAGCATCTTACTGAAGAGCCAGAGAGTTTGTGCTCTTTCTATATCATTTACTATCAAACAGGGCAACATGAGTATTCTGACCTATCACTCACTATCACTAAATCGTTAATCACCGATTTCTTGGGCGGGCTCAGTAACATCTCATTTCGTCCTTTCCCTGAGATCTTAGAAGTCTATTTCGACTAGGCCCTCCTAACAATGCTGCACTGGGGGCTCTTCAGGGTCAGGGAAATGAGATCCAGCTTGTTACTGGATTTTGCATATGAATACACCATGGGGAACTTGCAAGGCTGTCCCATGGGGGCAGGAAACTCTCAGAAGATTGCCAGTTTCTCCTAGAGGGAGAAGTAGGCTAAAGATATCGCTTCTGAGAGCTTGCTTTTAAGTCTCTGGATGTTGACCATTGACGGGATTACACACACCTGGGTTCCTCTGTCGGTAACTTCATGCATGAGGCCTGTCGAACGTGTAGAGAGGAGCCTCCAGCATGGCTGCAGCTAGGTTCTGGTGGTCTTCGGCTGCCGGGAGCTCTGCTTGGGGTGGGGAGGGAAGCTGGAGCCCATCCCCTCCGAGGGGCCCTGGGGGAAGACAGCCAGGTGTGCGGGCAAGAGACTCTCTGCCCTAACTCTATTAATTTATCTGACCTAACTCTATTAATTTATCTTGAGGCCAACCAGGAGAGTGTGCACTTATACGTGATACAAATTTACTTCCCAAGAGTCATTTTAGATTACATGTCCAATCTGATTAAAACTGAAAACATTACTAGTCCTGTAATCAAAATGAAGAACGTTAGTTTTCAAATGCTGAAAGAATAATGTCGAAATATAGACATGGAAGAGAATAGGAGGGTTATGATTTAAAGAAAGGAGCAAGAGTACCTGATAATCAACTCAGAAAGTCAGAATGATCAATATATTTATGTAACAAAAGGTAAAGGAATAAAAATGGAGCAAAAAAGCTGGGTTAAGTTAATACAAAGATAAAATGCTTTGTACAGGAAAAAGGAACATGTTTCTAAGAGCCCAGAACGAGAAAGTTAATTTATAGTGTTCTACTGCAAAATTTGATAAGATGCTACCAATTTACAATGCAAGTACTTGCAAGGACAGCAGTTCTGACCTGAAGGGGAAGGATGGCTCTGCAATCCATATAACGAAGGACATTTTACTTCTAAGGAGAAAAATCATACTGTGGGAATATGTTGAACTTCAAACTAAAACTGTCATGATCATGACTCTTTCATCTTTAATGCCAAAAAAAATCAATTGTTCCCAGTGTCTGTGCACACATTCATTCTATCTTCCAACAGGCATTAAGTTATCACAATATGTTTTCTTTCTGTGATTCTTTCATTCTATCATTTCTCTAATTTCTGTCTCTATTGTCTATAACATCTCCTTTTTAATTGTCACCTTCCCTTCTCATTTGTGTATGTTCTGTTCGAGTTTAAGTAAATCTCATGTGCCACATTTGACTTAATGTCATATTCATTCAGTGAATTTTTAATGAGATTATACAATGTACAAGATCTTGAATTTTGGAATGTATCCTGTTTCTGCCTTTGTGAGTCCAATTGAAGAACTAGATATTAAGTACCACAATGGTAGTAACATTAGTTAAGAGATAAGTAACTGAAAAAAATGCTGATTCTATGCGTAAGGAAAAAATAGGGGACCCATCTTAAGCACTCATCTACACAGCAACATATGTGAAGAGTGTAAAGAGTAAATAGAAAGCAGAGGAACCTGGAACAGAGAACGGCCACAAAGGTAAGTAGAAACCAGTTAAATGAGATCTCTTCTTAAGAACTCTTGTCTCAGGATTTTTTTATTTTTTAATTGGTTTATTGTTAGTTTATAGAATTGTGGAATTTTAGGAGTTTATTTTCATAACTTTTCATGTATACACTTCCCACTCCCATTACCAAAGGTCCAGTGACATCATTATATCACTGTCATCCTGTTGCTCATTGATTTACTTGAGTGGGCGCCAGTAATGTCTCCATTCATCCGAGCCCTGGGATTTTAGCAGGCTCTCCTTTTTTTTTTTTAAAAATTTTTTTTTTAAATTTTATTAGATTATTTTTAATTAGAGAGTCATCGTGAGGGTACAGTTACAGATCCATACATCTTTATGCTCATGCTTCCCCCATACAAAGTTCAATAACCCATCCCTTCACCAGTGCCCATTCTCCACCACCCGTAAACCCAACATCCCTCCCCCCCTCCCCAGACCCGTCTCCCCCCACCCCACCCTGCCACTATGGCAGGGAATTCCCTTTTGTTCTCTCTCTCTGATTAGGTGTTGTGGTTTGCAAAAGAGGTGTTGAGTGGCCATTGTGTTCAGTCTCTAGTCTGTATTCCGCCCGCCTCACCCTTCCCCCACATGACCTCCAACCACATTTTGCTTGGTGGTCCCTTCCCTGAGTTACCCAGAATGAGAGACCAGCCTCCAAGCCATGGAAACAATCTCCTGGTACTTATTTCTACTATTCTTGGGTGTTAGTCTTATAGTCTATTATTCTATATTCCACAGATGAGTGCAATCTTTCTATGTCTGTCTCTCTCTTTCTGACTCATTTCACTTAGCATGATACTTTCCATGTTGATCCACTTATATGCAAACGTCATGGCCTCATTTTTTCTAACAGCTGCATAGTATTCCATTGTATAGATGTACCAGAGTTTCTTCAACCAGTCATCTGTTCTAGGGCACTCGGGTTTTTTCCAGATTCTGGCTATTGTAAACAATGCTTTTAGCAGGCTCTCCTTACTTGTCTTTCCCAATGATTGGAGGCTCTTTCGGGGGAATGACACCTATTATTGTTACTGTTTTTGGCATATCAAATACGACACAGGAGCTTGCCAGGCTCTGCAGAGCAGGCAGCATACTCTCGGTAGCTTGTCGGGCTCTCTGAGAGTCCGGTGATATAACACAGCCAAAAGATGACTTTATTGTCTCTTTTGCTTCCCATTCATTTGTTTTCTTTCAGTATCAACAATATTTTAGAATTTGTGAGATTATTTTTTCAGTTTATTTTAAATAATGTGTGGCAGATATATGAGCAAAAGCATTCTATAATGATCTGTTGCTTTAGTTTCATGCACTCTGTTCACTGTCACTGTCATCCTATTTTTCATCGATTTGCTCGAGTAGGCACCAGCAAATACCATAGTTATATTTTTTCAATGCTCTATATTTGGAAACTAAACCAATATATATTATTTAAACATCCAAATAAACATACATATTATTTTATTTACTTGCCTAATTGTACCAGTACTATACTATTAAATGATGTTCCTTCCCAAGGTTTGTTGGTTTTCAAATAATCACGATTCCTTTTTTTGATAAGCAATTAAAAACTTTACCTTCATAACAGACTCCTTCTTTTGATGGTAATGAATACTCCAGAGTGCTCAGAGTTACACTTGGTTCTATGCTCAGGTTCCTATTGGTGACCACGAAACTATTTTTGGTGCTGAGGATCTACAGTAGGGATCAACTATGAATCAGTAACATAAAAGCTATGCACCATGCATCCTGCATTATCTCTTTGGTCCCAACAGTCCCTTTGCGTAAAGTTCATTGGTGACTCTGACTTGTAAATTCTTCTAATTTAAATGAAAAATAAACTCCCAAATAGTAAACATTAAATTGAGACTATATTTAGTCACATGAAATAATTATGAATAGAAAAGTTTCTTATGCCATTAAATCTTCTGATCTGATTAAGAAAGTGTTTTCCTTTCTGTTTCACTATACCATAAAATAAGATTCTCCTAGCCCTATGCCTGGCTGTCTTTACCAGGGTCCCTCAGAGGTGGGGGCAGGTTGAGTTTTCCTCCCTGCCCTAAGCACAGCCCCGGCAGCCGAAGACCTCTGAAACCTAGCCACAGCCATGCTCAAGGCCACTCTCCACATGCTCGGATGAGCCTCATGCATGAAAGAACCAGCAGAGGAACCCAGGTGTGTGGGACCTGGGGCTGAGATCTCCAAGCCTGCCACCCAGATCCCCCATTTCCAGTAATCCTATTTTTGTATAATCCCATCAACGGCCAAGATCCCTTATAGCCTTAGCCTAGTTCTCCCTCTCAGAGAACCTGGCAAGGTACAGAGAGCATCCTGCCTGCATGGCAGAGCCTGGCAAGCTCTCCGTGGCCTATTCGTTATGCCAAATACAGTAACAATGATGGGCCTCTTTCCCTTTACCCTGAAAGAGCCTCCAATATTGCACCTCTGGGAAGAACGAGTAAACACAGGCCACTAAAATCTCAGGGCTAGAATCAATGGAGATGTTACTGGAGCCCACTCAAGCAAATCGATGATCAATGGAATGACAGTGATACAGTGATACAGTGATAAAAATATTATGACAGAACCATATAGATAGTACAATGGGTAAAATAAAATGAAGCTGCTGATCTCTTGGCAACACCCATTTTACCTTGCTGCGGAGAAAGACTGTGCCCTCAAATAAAATACAATTTAAGAAATAAAATATTATTGCAAATTGATTGCACCATTAAAATTTTTTAAGATAGAATTATATACTTAAATATAATATTATACTTAAGAATACATCACTGGAAATCAGTATATAAACAGATATTAGGTTAACTTCATCCCTAAAATTCAAAGATTTCCTTTTTTGATAAATATCTTCCACAGAGTGTGTATAGCAAGAATATACCTAATATAATAAAGGCAATGGAATTACAAACTATAACCAACATCATACCAATGGTAAAAATGTTAAAGATTTTCTTCTAAGGTTAGAAACAAGATAAAAATATCCATTATAACTATTGCTATTTTATAAAGAATTGGGATTTCTAGCAAGAGCACTAACACAATAAAAAGATATAAAACAAATCAAAAACAAAGAGGTACATTGTATAACTGAGACTTTAACTTGAATGCTTTGTAACTTTCCACATGGTGAATTAATAAAAGAACTTAAAAAAAATAAAAATTATAAAACAGTTCAATATATAATAGTACTTATTTTGCAGAGAAATGAAAAAACATAGAAAACTAGGTATTTTGTTCAAAATAAGCATAATGTATTAAAATAACTGATAATAAATAACATATATTGATGGATATAAATGGTTTTTATTAATAAATAAATTTTTAGAATGCTGAACTAAAAAAAAACAGAGGTAAGTACATTGTATTAGTTGAATATCTGATAATACACATAGAAAAAACCCAGAGACTCCAATAAAATTTTAATAAAAACAGTGTTAGACAAATAGTATAGCAAACAGGGCCCTTGCCTTTTATGAGGTGACCTTGGTTAGGTCCCCAGGACCCATCTGGTCCTCAAAGCCCCACCAGAAGTGCTCCCTGAGGGCAAGACCAGAAATAAGCTCTAAGCATCTTTGAAAACAAACAAAAACTGTTAAAAATAATCAAGTTAAATTAAGAGGGAGGTCACAAGACTAATATTAAGGAGTGTTGAATTTCTATACACATATAACATGAACCAGGAGTAAGAGTAATCAAGATGGTATTGCTGAAAGAAATAGAAAACATTAAGGAATTAAAAGATATTCCAATTTTGTAAACTGGAAGAATTAACATGTTAAAGTGGCATTATAACCTGAAGCAATTTGAAAACTTTAGAATTCTTTACCAAAATCCTAAAGAGGTGCTATATAGGAAGAGTTTTTTGTTTGTTTACTATGGGGCCATCCTGCAAGCAACGCATGTACTCCAGGTTATTGAACTGTTTATTTGATCTCAAGTAGAAAATTTTATAATTTTTATAATTTTTTTGTTTCATATAGCTTATTTTAAAAAATAATATCTCAAATGGTAAAAATTTGAGAAAGAAGAGCAGAGAAGTTCATAATCCCTGATTTCAAATTATACTATAAAAGGAAATTGATCAAACCAGCATGATATTAGGATTAAAACTGACACATGGATCATGGGAACAGAATTAAAATCCTAGGAAAAATGTGAAACAAATAACTTGTCAAAAGAGTTAAGAAGATTCAATGGGGTCAGTAGTCTCTCTTCAATAAATCATGTTGGGATTGATTTATATTATATCAACTTTATTTTTGCTTTGTGTTTTTGTTTGGACTAAAGCCTTTTAAAATTTTGGGGGGAGGAAAGTATTACTTTAAATTTATACTCTACACTGGCCCCACCTGCCGCCAAGATGTGATCCCGGAGGCCGCACCTGTGTGCAGCCTCTCCGCAGCTGCACGAGCGTGACTCCAGACGCCAGCTAAATTTTTCGGCATGGGCAGCTCCTCGCAGAATGTCTCCAGACTGAGAACTAAGCCGCGGCCCCATGCCCGCCCAGGAGAGGAAAGGTATTTCTCTCTCTTGCCTCCTCCTTGCCGGGGTGAAGGGCATGGTGACCGCCATATTATGAGGACCACAGATGGGGTTTACAAGCTTGCAATGATCCAATACCTGGAAGAAATCTCCCTGGACTTAGTTGCTAAAGTACAGAAATCCAAAACTGCGCAGTAGCGGCTGCGCGCCCTCATATCTCTTCACAACAGGTCTGACTAGTGGGGTACTCCTAACAATAATAGTGAGGTTTGCGTTGAAATATTGAATATAACCATAGTAAATAGAAAATAAAGTGAAATTTATCAGTTAATGGTGAGGGGGGCACGGGGGGGGCGGAATGGGAGGTGTGCTTTTTTTTTTTTTGGTGGTGGGATATGGGCACTGGTGCAGGGATGGTTGTTTCAGCGTTGTATAACTGAGACTTAAGCCTGAAAGCATTGTAATTTTCCACATGGTAATTCAATAAAAAAAAAAAATTAAAAAAATTATACTCTAGCTGGTCTAGCAGGTGAGGTGTGGAAGAAGGAAGGGTACTTTTCTGGGATTTTATTTTATACCATCATTTATATAACATGGAATACATACATAGTTAAACTTTATAGTTTTGATATACACTATTACACCCACCACCAACAAATTGCTCATGACCCTCTACAGTTTTTCTTTATGACTCTTCTACTTTGGTCTTTTTTGTTTGTTTGTTTTTTGTTTTTTTGCTTTTTGGGTCACATCCGGCAATGCACAGGGGTTACTCCTGGCTTTGCACTCAGGAATTACTCCTGGCGGTTCTCAGGGTGCCATATGGGATGCTGGGAATTGAACCCGGGTTGGCCGAGTGTAAGACAAATGCCCTATCCACTGAGCTATTGCTCCAGCCCTTAGTTTGGTTTTCTTTCCTTCCACTTCTTTCCTTACATAATGTTTGATGATTGGTTCTGTATTCTAAAGCTGAGGATTGTCATTGTTCACAATTGTGTATTCTCTTGTTTTGGCTCTCAGTTTTACACAGATAGAGATTATCCACGATTTGTCTTTCTCCCTTTAACTTATTAAAATTAGTATGATGCTGTACAATACCATCCACATTGTAGTAAACAGCACTGTTTCCTCTTCCCTTAGAGCTATGTAGTATTCCAATGTATTCCAATGTGTAATATGTATATATACTGAAACTTCTTGATCCTTGTTAGAAATATGGACTGCTTCCATATTCTGTCCATTGTACACTACAACAGACTGCTTCCATATTCTGTCCATTGTACAATACAAACACTACAACAGACATATATTTTTATACACAATGATCATAATGCAATCTAAACAGATTTTTTTAAAAAGTTGTTAACAATGTTTTAACTATGACATAAGGCAGATTTTTTGTTTGCTTTTAGTTATGGTGAAATTTTATCTTAAAATTCAAATGATTTCTAGATAGAGACACAATTCTACAAGCAGTCAAAGAAGGAAATCACATACAAAGGAGCACCCCTCAGATTTACAGCAGACCTGTCAGAGGAAACTCTCCGAGCCCGAAGACAATGGTGGGACATAGTGAAAAAAACTCAACGAAATGAACGCCTCACCAAGAATACTTTATCCGGCTAAACTCTCACTCAAACTCGAAGGAACCATACACTATTTCTCGGATAAACAACAGCTCAGGAACTTCATAGACTCAAAACCAAACTTAAAAGAAGCTCTAAAGGGGCTACTGTAAGCTAAGGAGGAATCCCATAAGAACAACTAACCCCACAGAAAGATGACACAAAACCCCACCACAATAATCTCTCTCAATGTCAATGGATAGAGACTCTGTGTCTCTATCAAGAGACACAGAGTGGCAAAATGGATCCGGAAATTAAACCCAACATTCTGCTGTTTACAAGAACCACACCTGAACAAACAGAGTAAACACTGACTCAAAGTCAGAGGATGGAAAACAATCCTGCAAGCAAACAACTCCCTTAAAAATGCTGGAGTGGCCATCCTAGTATCCGACAATATAGATTTCAGGTTGAAAAAGGTTAGAAGGGACAGCAAAGGCCACTTTCTATTCATCAAGGGATATGTACAACAGGAGGAAATCACACTCTTAAAAGTATACGCACCCAATGAACAACCAGCTAAATACTTAAAATACTTAAAACAACTCCTTACAGACCTCAAAGAGGACATCACTAACAGTACAACAGTAGTCGAAGACTTCAATACCCCCTTATCAGCTCTGGATAGATCAACAAGAACAAAACTCAGCAAGGAAAAACTGACTCTGAAAGAAGAAATGGAAGAGAGAGGCCTAATAGACCTATACAGGGCTTTACACCCCAAAAGAAAGAATACACATTCTTTTCCAGTGCAC
Organism: Sorex araneus; assembly: GCF_027595985.1. Lineage (NCBI taxonomy): Eukaryota > Metazoa > Chordata > Mammalia > Eulipotyphla > Soricidae > Sorex > Sorex araneus. Next base: position 119,677,255 of record NC_073305.1, on the reverse strand, counting down.
AGGGAACATTTTCCAAAATAGACCATGTACTGGGCCCCAGAACATACCTCAATAGAATCAGAAAAATAAAAATTGTATCAACCATCTTTTCAGACCACGATGCACTGAAGATAGAAGCTAACCACACACCGACACGGAGAACCAAATCAAACACCTGGAAACTAAACAACTCAATGTTGAACAATGAGTGGGTCAGAAAGGAAATCAAAGAAGACATAAAAAAATACTTAGAAACAAATGAAAATGAGGACACGAGCTATCAAAACCTATGGGACGCAGCTAAAGCTGTGTTAAGGGGAAAATTTATAGCTCTCCAAGCATTCCTCAGGAAGGAAGAAAGGGCCCACATAGAGAACTTGACTTCACAGCTCAAGACCTTAGAAAAGGAACAGAAAAAGGAACCCAAATCTGAAGGAAGGAAAGAAATAATAAAAAATAGAGTAGAAATTAATGACATTGAAACCAAAAAAACAATCCGAGAGATAAATGAAACAAAGATCTGGTTCTTCGAGAAAATAAATAAGATTGATAAACCGCTAGCAAGACTCACAAAGAAAGAGAGAGAGAGAGAACCCAAATAAATCGAATCAGAAATGAAAAGGGGAACATCATAACAGAAACCAGTGAGATTCAAAAGATCATTAGAGACTACTTTGAAGGTCTATATGCCACAAAACATGAGAACCTAAAAGAAATGGATGAATTCCTTGATTCCTATAATCTCCCAAGTCTGAACAAAGAAGACTTGGAATACTTGAATAGACCCATTAATGTTAAGGAAATTGAAACTGTAATAAAAAATCTCCCCAAAAACAAAAGCCCAGGCCCAGATGGATTCACTGGCGAATTCTTTCAAACATTCAAAGAAGACCTGTTGCCAGTTTTCCTCAAGCTTTTCCAGGAAATTGAAAAAACAGGAATTCTCCCAAACAGTTTATATGAAGCACACATCGCCCTAATACCAAAAGCAAACAAAGACACCACTAAGAAAGAAAATTACAGACCAATATCCCTGATGAACACCGATGCGAAGATTCTCAACAAAATATTAGCAAATAGGATCCAACAACTCATCAAGAAGATCATACACCATGACCAAGTGGGATTCATCCTGGGGATGCAGGGATGCTTTAACATCCGGAAATCAATCAACATAATCCATCATATCAACAAAAGTAAAGATAAAAACCATATGATCATATCTATAGATGCAGAGAAAGCATTTGACAAGATCCAACATCCGTTTATGATGAAAAACCTCAACAAAATGTGGTTTGGAGGAACTTTCCTCAAGATAGTCGAAGCCATCTACCACAATCCTATAGCAAGCATTACCCTCAACGGGGAAAAATTAAGGGCCTTTCCTCTATGATCAGGCACAAGACAAGAATGCCCACTCTTACCATTTCTCTTCAATATAGTACTGCAAGTACTTGTGATAGCTATTAGACAAGAAAAAGAGATTAAGGTTATCCAGATAGGAAAGGAAGTAATCACAGTCTCAGTATTTGCAGACGATATGATACTATATCTAGAGAAGCCTAAAGCCTCTACTAAGAAACTCTTAGAAACAATAGACTTACACAGTAACGTTGCAGGCTACAAAATCAATAGCCAACAATCCATGGCCTTCCTATACAAATAATGAGGCACAGGAAAGGGACATGAAAAAAGCAATCCCATTCACAATCGTGCCCCAGAAAATCAAGTACCTCGGAATCAGCCTAACCAAGGAAGTAAAAGACCTCTACAAAGAAAACTATAAAACACTACTCCATGAAATAAAAGAGGACATGAAGAAATGGAAACATATACCTTGCTCATGGATAGGGAGAATCAATATTGTCAAAATGGCAATATTCCCCAAAGCATTATCCAGATTCAATGCGATCCCTATAAGGATACCCATGACATTCTTCAAAGAAATGGATCAAGCAATCCTAAAATTCATATGGAATAACAAACGTCCACGGATACTTAAAACAATTCTTGGGGAAAAGACGATGGGAGGCATCACCGTCCCCAACCTCAAACTTTACTACAAAGCAGTAACAATTAAAACAGCATGGTACTGGAACAAAGGCAGAGCTGTAGACCAATGGAACAGGGTGGAATATCCCTACACATAACCCCAAATGTATGATCATCTAATCTTTGATAAGGGAACAAGAGATGTGAATTGGAGCAAGGAAAGCCTCTGTAACAAATGGTGCTGGCACAACTGGACAACCACATGCAAAAGAATGGGCTTAGACCTCGACCTGATACCATGCACAAAAGTCAGATCAAAATGGATTAAAGACCTCAACGTCAGACCACAAATCATAAGGTACATTGAAGACAAGGTTGGCAAAACCCTTCACGATATTGAAGATAAAGGTATCTTCAAAGATGACACGGAACTAAGCAAACTAGTAGAAACAGATATCAACAAATGGGACTACATTAAACTAAAAAAGCTTCTGCACTGCAAAACATACAGTGACCAAAATACAAAGACTATTTACTGAATGGGAAAGGTTATTTACACAATACCCATCAGATAAGGGGTTGATATCAATGGTGTATAAAGCACTGGTTGAACTCTACAAGAAGAAAACATTCAGCCCCATCAGAAAATGGGGCCAAGAAATGAACAGAAACTTTCCCAAGGAAGAGATACGAATGGCCAAAAGGCATATGAAAAAGTGCTCTACATCACTAATCATCAGAGAGATGCAGATCAAAACAACCATGAGATGCCACCTCACACCACAGAGACTGGCACACATCCAAAAGAACAAAAGCAACCACTGTTGGAGAGGATGTGGGGAGAAAGGGACCCTTCTACACTGCTGGTGGGAATGCCGACTAGTTCAGCCCTTTTGGAAAACAATATGGACGATTCTCAAAAAACTAGAGGTTAAGCTTCCATTTGATCGAGCAATACCACTGCTGGGAATATATCCCAGAAAAGCAAAAAAGTATAGTCGAAATAACATCTGCACTTATATGTTCATCGCAGCACTGTTTACAATAGCCAGAATTTGGAAAAAAACCTGAGTGCCCTAGAACAGATGACTGGCTGAAGAAACTTTGGTACATCTATACAATGGAATACTATGCAGCTGTTAGAAAAAAGGAGGTCATGAAGTTTGCATATAAGTGGATCAGCATGGAAAGTATCATGCTAAGTGAAATGAGTCAGAAAGAGAGAGACAGACATAGAAAGATTGCACTCATCTGTGGAATATAGAATAATAGAATAGGAGTCTAACACCCAAGAATAGTAGAAATAAGTACCAGGAGGCTGTCTCCATGGCTTGGACACTGGTCTCTTATTCTGGGTAACTCAGAATAGGGAACACCAAGTAAAATGTGGTCGGAGGTCATGTGGGGGAAGGGTGACTCCTGCCAAATGTAGATTGGAGACTGAACACAATGGCCACTCAACACCTTTATTGAAAACCACAACACCTAATCAGAGAGAGAGAACAAAAGGTAATACCCTGCCATAGTGGCAGTGTGGGGTGGAGGGAGATGGGACTAGGGAGGGTGGGAGGGATGCTGGGTTTACTGGTGGTGGAGAATGGGCACTGGTGAACGGATGGGTTTTCGAACTTTGTATGGGGGAAACATGAGCACAAAAATGTATAAATCTGTAACTGTACCCCCACGGTGATTCACTAATTAAAAATTTTTAAAAAATTCAAATGATTTCAAAAGCTTGGAGTATTGATAGATATCAAAGTTTTCATTACTAGCCCAGAATTTTATCTACTTAATTTTTCTATATCTTTAAAAATTAGTATAACTTTTCTTTGTAAATAATTTTTGTGATTAAAGAGCTCTAAAGTACAAATAAGTTTTGTAAGTAGGATAGAAAAGGAATTATTACTTAGGGTTTTATATATTAAAGTGATCATTGAGTAGTCATAAATACTCCTGCTGAATTCAAAATAGAGATCATATAGCTAAGTAAATGGAGTAACGTTGACTAAAAGTGAATAAAATAAAAAACATATATGTATATATATGATATATGTTTTATATTCTATATATACATATAGTATGTGGATGTTGCCCAAAACAATGTACAAATTCCATAAAATTTATATAAAAATCCCATGACATTTTTTTAGAAACATGGATCAAACACTGATGAATTTTATATGGGTTATTTAAACTGTCAGAATAGCCAAAACAATCCTTTCAAAAATTAAGATAATATGGTTTCACCTCCCCAATTTTAAATTGCACATATAATTGTAAATATACATATATATTTACAATTTATATATATACATTTACAATTTATATATATAAATATAAATATACAAATTGTAAAATTCTAGAGTGTGGAATAAGGACAAACAAGTCAAATAGAATTGAAACTTCAGAGCCAAATCCTCAGGCATCTGGACAGTTGATCTATGACAAAGGAACAAAAGATATGAAGTGGAGCAGGAAAGTCTCTTTAACAAATGGAAAACTGGTTGGTCAAATACGAAAATGAATGGATGCAGATCCCTTCCTTGGAGCATGTATGAAAGGTCATATCAAAATGATTAAATATCTAGATATAAGACCCGAATCCATAAAATATATTGAAAAAAACCTAGGCAGAATATTTTTTTTAATTCTTTTATTGATTCACCATGTGGAAAGTTACAAAGCTTTCAGGTTAAAGTCTCAGTTATACAATGCTCAAACACCCATCCCTTCACCAGTGCACATATTCCACCACCAAGAATCACAGTATACCTTCCCCCTTCCCCCCACCTTCCCAGCCCCCCATCCCGCATGTGTAACTGGTAAATTTCACTTTATTTTCACTTTACTTTGATTACATTCAATATTTAAACAAAAAAATTCACTATTATTGATTTGGAGTTTCTCCCCCCTAAATTCGATCTGCTGAAAAGAAAGCATTTGGTAATTTGTTTTCCATTGCTGAGAATGAAGAGATATGTGGTCAGGAGGCCGCACTAGCAGCAGCATAGTTTTGGATTTCTGTATTTTAGTAACTAAGTCCAGAGAAATGTCAAGGCAGAATATTTTATACCATTGATGCTTGAGATATTTTCAATAACTTAGTATCACTGACTAAGCAAATGGAAACAAAAGATAACCGAATGGGACCACATCAAGCTGAGAAAGTTATACACTGTAGAGCAGGGCAAGGGCACTGGAGCAGGAAAAGCCCAGCCTTGCAAAACTGCCCTGAAGTGAAATCTTGCAAGGGGGAGTAACTGGACAGAGATAGCAAAATAGGAAACCTACATCTTGTACCCGTCCTTGACGCTCACTCAAACCCCTAGTCACATATGCCTAAAATGCAGAAACCATCACTTAACGCCTTAAGCAAGTCATTCTAACCACAGCATGCAGCCTTGAAAGGGGTTGAAATGAAAACAAAGCAGAGAGAAAAAGTGATAGGCCAATAGTGTTAAGCTCTAATGGGATTGGACCTCCTGTAAGCCAAGACTTTCTATAAGAATGTGTGTATTTGGCAATAAAATTGAGCTGTGATCACAAAATTGGCTACCGGAGGTGTTTCTCTGAGATCTCACCCTCCTTTGCCCCACAAACAGGTTTCCTGCCTGGACCCGGTGAGAAACATGTTTGGGCGTTTTGGGGACAACAGTTCCTCAACAATGCAATGGCAAAGAAATGATGACTAGTATAAAAGTACACCACTCAGAATGAAGGAATTATTTACTCACTACTCATCTAACAAAGGGTTAGACTCCTAAATAGAACTTTATTTATTTATTTTTAAATTCCCTAATCTTCTATCACTGTCAGGCTATCACAAAATATTTAATCTTATAAGTAAAAGTTGGGCTGAAGTGATAGCACACCGGGTAGGGCATTTGCCTTGCACACGGCTGATCCGGGTTAGATTCCTCCTCCGTGCCTCTCAGAGAGCCCGACAAGCTACCGAGTGTATCCCACCCCTACGGCACAGCCTGGCAAGCTACCTGCCAAAAATAGTAACGACAAGTCTCGAAAGAGAGATGTTACTTGTGCATTCTTTAGCAAATTGATGAGCAAGGGGATGATAGTGATAGTGACATTTATATGTATATATATACATATATATATATATAGAGAGAGAGAGAGAGAGAGAGACAGAGAGAGAGGGGAGGTGGGGGAGAGAGAGAGAGTGAGAATAACCAACTTCATATTTGGGATACAAAGATATAGGAAGAAGACAGAAAATCCCCCAAATCACAGAAACTGAGAACTGGTCTTTAGTAGAAGCATATCTCTATAGGGGTGTTGGGAAACAGGACAAGTAAGGAGAGTGGAAAGATGATGGAGGAAAGTTGACACTTTAGTGCAGTGTGGTGTTGGACTGTTTGATGCAGGATTCCCTGCCACAATCACTATAGTAAATCATGATGCCAAAATAAAATATTAATTTAAAAAATTTATCACTGTCATCTCCTTGCTCATCGATTTGTTCGAGCGGGCACCAGTAGCATCTTGGATATGCCAAAAAGAGTAACAATAAAGCTCTCAAAAATTTTAAAAGTAAGGTATATCGCACAACTATCTGAATAGATCAAAATTAAGTTAAAAGTATCCAGTGATGTCAAGGATGGAATAAATGGAGACTGAAATACACCAAATATTATTGGGATTTCTAATAGTGTACCTAGTTACAAATAATTTTTCATTATCTAGCAAGTTGTAAGTACTCATATGAATATGAACTAGCATTTTTACTTGAGAATTTATGTCTGCTCTAAAGTAAGTGATTCAGGACTGTAGTACATGTTCTGCATGTACTACTGATTTTGCTCCTGAAAACATATAATTCCCCATGCATAGCCAGTGGTGACTCTAACTTATCAAATTAGGATTAGCCCCATAATACCAGCAGATGTGGCCTCCAATACCAAATAAATCAAAGCAATAACATAAAAGGTACATATAAAAGTGAGTGTACACATTAATTTAGTGGATAGTGAAATCATACCTATAGCAATAATAATCATATGACTAAAATAATAAAGTAATTCAGATATTTATCAATAGTTCAGTGAAAATACATATTTTGCAAAATCTGTGCAGCAATACACAGAGAATACAGACTAGAAACAAAGCAAACGCAGTACTATATAGTATGTGTAATTGCTATTATATATTCCCCAAACAGAAAATGAGACTTAAAGATTCCATTGACAAAAGATTAGAAAACAAGTAAAATAAATTTAAGGTATTAAAAGACAAAAAATAGTACTGCCCTTTAGGGAGGAAAATGATAAATGTGGGGCACAATAAAGTGTCTAGTTTTTGATTGGCAATGATTATGTGGATATTCACTTCCACTTTGGGATAAGTCATTGAACATCACTTTCCTTTTGTGCATTTATGTGTTTATACTTGAATTAATAAAAATCAGTATGCTATAAATAAGTACTTTTTTGGTTTTGTGGTACACATTTTAATCTATAACTATGAAAATAAAATCTAATTATGGTGTTTTAAAAACACAATGCAGCTTATTTAAGATTCTTAAAAATTTAGCAAATTTTAAGATTGGAAAGTTTTAAAAATTTCCTCATGCCTCCAGATGGCTCCATCTCAGGATGACCCTCACTGAGAAATTAACCTGCTGGAAATTTAAGCATGAGGATATATGTAACTGAAATCTTCAGGCTCGCTTGAAGTAAGGATGGGCTACCTTCCCCATGTCCCTGAACTTCCAGCAGTCATGTCCATACCCCAAAGCCACAGCCCAGTTAAAAATTTAATTCTAGCTGTACCTCCTAATCAAAAATTCTGGACTTCCTGGAGAATGCAGCTGCATTTGAAGCTGCATGACATCTCATAATTATTGATGAAAAAGCATATAAAATAAATTATTGTGGGCCTGCTATGGGGACAGAATTGAGGAGTTGTTAAGAAATTTAGAGAAAATGGTGGAGAGAAGGTGATAAAGGCAGAGAGATTGGTGTTGAATATTGAATGCCTGAAAAAAATTATCATGATCAATTTTGGAAACCATTGTTTAGATAAATTGTAGGAGGAAAATCTTACATAGGTAGGCCTTACCTATTTCATGTAAACTCCAAATATATTTTCATAGAATATTCTTAGAAGTTTTATTAATGGAAGGTATGATTATTACCATGATAAAATCCTAGTATAAAGCAGAATTTGATACAATATACTTTATATTCCAGAACTGAAAGCTTACTTATGCAAATGAGAACAAGCATTTTGTTATATTGCATTAAAATATTTTAATTTTTCTTGTTTATATAGGTTAGAATAATAAATTGTATCATAAATCATAAATCACAAATTGACTCTTACTGAGCTTTATCTGATAATTCTAGTTGTCATTTCTTACAGTTTTGATGGAACAAGCAATATAAAGTAAATTGGTTATGTGACTGAGAGTGCAGGTGAGATTGGGAGGTAAACTAGGGACATTGGGAGGGGAAGAATGACACAGTGATGATGTTGAAACAGTAAATACTCGAAATGACTATATGATGAACAACTTTATAAATCATGTTGTTTTTAATATAAGTTTAAAACAAAAACTATTGGGAATTTTTTTCATTTTTTTTTATACTGCCTTTGTCATTCCCAACATAACTATAGAAACAATATAGAATTCTTACACCATTACCATGGTAGAAAGCAAAGGAAGTTAAACAAAATCCATAAGAATAAATACTTCAATAGCCTGCCATAGTAAACATTTGATATAATTTTTTAAATAGAATTATAAATATCTGTAGAGAAAACAAATACATAAAATTGGACAAAATTACCAATATTTTATAAGAGCTATAGCAAAACTTAACAAAAATGGAGAATTTCAGATACAGAAAACAGGTTAAAGATATCAATGGAAAGCTAAAAGAGCTCAAGAAGTTCTTCAACAAAGAGATTAAGGTTACATAAAAATTTCAGAGAACCCAGGATTTAAAAGAGCAGTGAATAATTTTTATTTGACATAAAAAGTATAAAAGGCCAACTTAATCTCCAAGAGAAATGACGTAAGAAATTGAAGATAAAATATTGGTATTGACTCAAAATTAATAAGAGGACACTAAAATTTTGGAAAATGAAGAAAATATGAGAAATATAAAGCTTTTTAAGAATAATAAATGTCAGGGTAATGGGCTTTACATAAAATAAAGAAAGAGAAGTTTGGATTTCGTGTTTTCAGTTGTTTCCGTTTTCTGGGTCAGATACATTCACCTCTACACCACCAACGTGTCTGAGATTTCCAATTCCTCCTCTGTTACTATCCTTCTATCTCTTTTATGTTCCACTTTGATTTCTTTACTTCTCTATACTCAAATCCAAAATCTCAGGATCAGATTAATCTAGGTATTTCCCCCTTTCGTGCCTTGTATGTTTTTATCCTGTTATTCTATATACCACAGATGTGTGAAATTATCAGGTATTGTCTTTCTTCTTCTGACTTACTTTGTTGAAAATAAAATTTTGAGCATTTAAAGAAAAAATAAACTGCACTTTTGGGGCAAGAGAGATAGTATGATGGATAGGATGCTCGCCTTGCACACATCCAGGTTGATCCAAGTCAACCTAGCTTGGATCATGGCACCTGTATGGTACTCTGTGCACTGCCAAGAGTGATCCCTGAGTACAGAGCCCTGAATACTGACAGGTGTGTTTACAAAACAAATCAAAAGAAACAGAAGAGATTTGATGTCAAAATTTTTCTTTTCCTTATTTTATAATCTTTCTCTTGTGCACTTCTCTCCAATTCCTATTTATTATTAAAATTTAAAACTTGGCTTTGGTGCTCATCATCAATGAGCATGTTCTGCATCCTTAAACTATTTTTGTTTAATATTTTAATATGTCCTGTCTTTTTATACACCATAATATTAATCTTTAAAATACTTTTATTTAAAATAAAATGCATTTATAGACATTACTTCTGGTCCCAGCAAGTGCTTGCAGCCATGTCTCCAGACTGTGAACTAAGCTTCTGTTCCATGAAGCCCCAGGAAGTGAAATGAGGCAATTTCCAACATAAATCCCCCTGGACTTAATTACTAAAATACAGGAATCCTAAACCGCGTGGCCGCAGTAGTGGTCTCGCGACTTTATATCTCTTCATTCTCATCAGTTGTAAACTAATTATCAAATGTTTTCTAGTCAGTAGGGCTGTATTTTTTGGGGATAAACTCCAACAAGAATAGTGAGTTCTGTGTTGAAACTCCAACAACAATAGTGAGTTTTAAGTTAAAATATGGAATGTAATCAAGGTAAACAGAAAATGAAGTGAAATTTATCAGTTATGCAGGTGGGGGTGGGGGGTTTGGAGGGTAGGGAGTGGGAGGTATACTGGGTTATTTTCTTTTTTTGGTGGTGGGATATGGGCAGTGGTGAAAGGATGGGTGTTTAAGCATTGTATAACTGAGACATAAGCCTTAGAATTTTGTAACTTTCCACATGGTGATTCAATAAAATAAATTAAAAAAATAAAATAAAATGCATTTGTAAATAACATTAATTAAATGTAAAGTCAGTTTGACAAGCTTATTTTATATATTCATCCATTTCTCACACATGTACCAAAGTAATTATAATTACCTAGTCTTGCTAAATATTTTAGAACCATTATATCCATATTGCCAGACCTTCTAAATAAAGACAGTGTTTCCTGAAAAACTGAAGAATAGCTCTTAAACTTTCTTAAAAATTTCAAATATATTTTTAAAAGTAAATAGACATTAAGAAGGGATGCTGAGAATAATACTTCCCTTGAGAATTTAAAGTCTTTTATAAAGGAATTTCCTCTATGGTCACATGGCTTTTCTTTTATTATTCTTTTTCCTTTCCTCTGTTTTGTCTGAATTAGCTTCTATATATCTTAAAAATATGAACCTATCTGTTAATAAAAATGTGAGTTAATAATGCAATTATTTTACAACTAGAAAAGTGCTATAAAATATTATTAATGTAGATAAAAGGGCAATAGGTACTGAACTGTAGTTCATACACAATTGCTCTTAATCATATTAAATGCATTACCATGCAATCGGAAGTCTGCTTAATTATTAACCTTAATGTAGATGTAGTTGATGATATTACCTTAAGAGTTTTTGGCTAGAAAATGACATTTGGCATTCATCAAGAATTCCTTGGTTTGCCAAGAAGGGCAATGCTAACAACCATAAAATGAGTTATAGTTAGCTGATTATTTTCTGCTTTCCCATATTTCTTCTTGAACCTTCACAAACCTACTCTAAAAGCAGCATTATTACAAGTAAATTGAACATTGTGAAAGTTAAGATTAAGTTCTTTATGTTCTTCAATCATTCACTTCTACACACACTAAACATAATTTGGAACTTTAAGGCAATGTGTCCATAATTCGACAAGTGATATTCAACTTTAAGCAGTTTTATGAATTCATACAGCAAAAGAAACAGAGTTTTACCTCTAGGGCAGTAGTACTCTACATAGAAATCAGAGAACATACTGACAGGGATGGTGTTTTGAATCAGGATATAGATCAGATCTTCAACTTGTTTTACTTTCTTCTAGGCTAAAAACAAAACTAAAACAAAACTTTCTTAAAGTGGTTGGAGGACTCTATTTTTCAGGCAAAGTGAAGCACTATTTGAATTTTTTTTCATAAATACAGTTATTTCAATGTTTTTATTTCTCTTACTTTCTTTGGAACTACTATTGGAGTTAATACATGCCTAATGAGGAAGGACTCCAAGATGTTTGATTTCCTTTAATATAAATTTCAAAAACATTTTCTAAGGCATAAGGATTAATCTGGGAATCCAGAAGTGTGCTCTCTTCTCCAAGAGTTAGTATTTCCAATATCCATCACACTGACCTTTAATAGATATACAGAGTAGAGAAGAAAAGGAGAAATAAATCAATGCACTTTTCATGCTAGAACTTGGCATGCAAATCATTCTGAACTCAAGTCAATGGTTTATTTTTTTTTTCTAATCAGTTCATACAGGAATGGGATAGTAGGGGTGTAAGTAAAAGGGATCCATAGGGAAACCTGGAGTCAGGTGAAGTTTGTTATAGCTGCTTGCTGCTATCGTGTTCAGGTAGCTGAACATAGGCAGCTGTAAATAGAGTAATTTATGCTCCGTTCCCCCCAGCAGGACCTACCCCCAGACAGGCTGTCTGGTCAGCACTCCATTTCAGAAAGAGAAATAAAAGTCATTGAAAAGAAGAGCTACTATTCCATTTGCTTCTCTGGTGAATTCTTTTTTTCTAAGTTTCTTAGGAACAAACCTTTCAAATGAAAGCCCAGTGAAGAAACTAAGTTTACCTCATGATGTGGCTAATTTAAGAGAAGCTCAAAGGCTTGATCACTGTCATCTATTTCTGGCTCTCTGATTTAGCAGACAGATGAAGTGCACTTATAGCTGACAGATGTGGAAATCCATATATAGCCAGAGAAATCTCTAGTGGCTACTGATGCAAAAGAATATAAGTTGTTTCCACAAAGGTCAGTTAAAAATTTGCATTTGAATTTTTCTTCATAGGGTGCTCTTAATGATAGGATCAGGTCCCTGGGCTCTGTAGTAAAATGTGCCCTCAAAATTTGTCAATTATGTTAAAGTAAAATCTAGGTTAAGGAAGTACTAAAGAAAAAAGTGTGCTATGAATATTTACCACGTACATAGAGAGTGGCTGTAAAATAAATGAATGAGAATTGTGACATTAATCTACCCTTGCAATTACTGTGTTAATTGGCAACTCGATTATCAAAATTAGAGTTCATTAAAGGTAAAATATTTCTTCTGTAAATTTTATCTCCTGTACAAGATAATACAAAATATGATGCTCAGTGGGGAGACTGTTTTATCCACTTGATTCTTTTTATGGCCTACGTTTCTGAATACTAAATTGTGATTATCTGTCTGATTTATTCTTTTTAAAGAACTCATCACTGCTATTGTTTTTATTTATATAAATTTAAGTTCCTTTCATAAATTATCTAATCCCAGTTCCCTGTACTGTACAATGAGTGAGTACACCTAATTTAATTCACATTTTCCACTTTTTAGTGCGCAAGAAAGTAAAATTTAATATTCGGAGAATATTAAAAGCCAATTTACATCTATATGCCATTCCATTATTGACCCACTTTAATAATATTTTAATTAGTTATTTCAATTGTCTGACTCTAGAGTTAAAAAATGCTGATTGCATAAAAACAAATGAATATCATCAATACTATAACTTAGCTTGAGGCAATTTATTTTGCTTGTGGGGGGTCTCGCTGTGAAACATCCTGAGATGTTTGTTTTCATTTGTGCAATAAAGAGTATATGTTTTTCCTTTTATTTCTATATATTGGATTGCTTTTTTAATATTATAATTGAAGAATGACAAGCGAAAGGACAAACTTTCTGGATAAAACTCCTTCTCCTGGACACTACTAGATTTAATAAACTTTAAAATCTGATTATCTTAGGATATAAGTTTGATTGTTAATCTTTTCCAGTTACACAGTACAGGTTACCTTTAACCTTTCCAGGAAAAATCAAAATATATAGCCTGTAACCACATTCAATTAATATTCATGAGCATGTCAGTAAACATAAAAAGCAAATAGTCTGTTTTCCAAAAGTAAGCATAAAGTTTCATTAAAAGCAAAATAGATATTTATCAGTGTGTATCTATAGGTGTCTGTGCCTGCATATTAAATTTACTGTTGCATAATATTGTATTACTTGCTTAAATATTTGTGTGAATTATGCTTTTTAAATATTCATTTAAAATAAGAATCCAAAGTTAATTTAAATGATAAATATAAATCCTTTCTGTAAAGCACTATACTATAGTCTTCATTGTCCAGAGAAATTTCTGGGAAAAGAAATTCTTTCCTCTTGCCAAAATAGCTTATTTCAGTCAGAGTTGAAATGTCATTCTAATTTTTTAATCTGAATCCCATCTGCTGCTCTCGTAACCTGTTTCTCCTTGTCTTGTCAGTGCAATCAGGATATTCTTCAGTCATAATTGCTCCTGACTATGATGCCTTCAGATAATTCTTACAGTGTCCTCAGATAGATAGTAATATGCTCTGAACAACCGCCATGTGTAATGCAAATCTTTCTTAGTTATTAGTTAAAGAGATTTATGTGAAGTTCAATTTTAATTGGTGTGATTTTTAAAATATAATATAAAAGTAAAGGTAAGAATTAATTTTAATGTGTGAAATTCATTAAGCACTTAATATAATTGTGGAAAAATAGTGAAAATTTTATTGTGGACATAGACCTATTCCTTATTATTATTTTAATATTAAGTTCACATTTTTATGTATCAGAACTTTTTCTATTATATGCAAACATGTTTTTATAATTAATTTACATATACATTTTTTATTAGTGAATCACCATGAAGTCCAGTTTTATATACTTTGTTGGTCATATCATTTGCCATATTTCATTGCACATTTCAGGTGTTTAAAAAGTACTACAGGAGACTTGCTCTTTTGATTTTTCTATTTGGAATTTGTTTATGCTATTTATTTCTTTCTGGTTCAATCTCAGAAGGTGGCATGATTTTAAAAAGTGTGTACATTTCTCAATTTTTATATTAGGTTGTTACTTATAGAGTTGTCTCTGAATGATAGCTCATATTTCTGCAGTATTAATTTTAACTTGCTTTGTTTGTGTTTCTGATTCTATTTATTTTTTCCTATTTGGGAGTCAGCTTAATTATTAGGAAAATTCATTTACTTTATTGATTCATTCAGTGCCTAAGGTCTTGGTGTAGCTGATCTTTTGATTTTTGTTTTGGCTTCTAGTTTATTTCTGCTCTATATTTTATTATTTCCTTAGCCGTACTGATTATAATTTTGTTCTCTCTCTTTTTTTCTTTGTTTTTGGGCCATGACTGAGAGTGCTCAGAGCTTCTGTCTGGTTATGCATTCAATGATCAATCCTGAAAGGGCTTGAGGGACTATGTGGTGTTTTGGGAATCGAACTCATGTTGTATATATGCAGGATAAGCCTCTCCTAGTTTTACTATCTCTCCAGCCCCTGCAATTTTCTCTACTTCATCTTAGAGTCAGAGTTAAGTTAGGGTGTTTTCTTGGGGCTCAAGAGTTACTATGGTAGGTAAGGTAATTCTCTTGCCACTCAACTGACCAGGTTTGGTCCTCAAACTCTATATTGTCTTTCAGAATTGCCAGGAGTGGTACATTAGTGCAAAGTACTGAATAAGTTCTAGATATTTTTATCGTATCTGGCTGTTCTCAGGGCTTATGCTGGACTCCATGCTAAGGTATCACTGCTTGCAATGCTTGGGAAATCATATGATGTCCAGAGAAACAAACCTGGGTCAGCTGCAAACAAGATAAGTATAGACATACCTGTGTTGTGCATATATAATAAATTATAGTATAGTAATAAATGCATGTGTCTATGTTTTTTGTGGACTGGAGTGATAGCACAGTGGGTAGGAAATATGCCTTTCAAACTGCTGACAAGGGTTAGATTCCTCCGTCTCTCTCAGAGATCCTTGGCAAGCTACTGAGAGTATCCTGCCCACATGGCAGAGCCTGGCAAGCTACCTGTGGCGTATTTGATATGCCAAAAACAGTTACAACAAGTCTCACAATGGAGATGTTACTGGTGCCTGCTCTAGCAAATCGATGAACAATGGGACAACAGTGCTACAGTGCTACATGTTTTTTGTGGGTGTGGAATCATATACTGATAAATTCTCCTTTTAATACAACATACATTCCATTCCATAGGATATAATAATTTGCATCTATTTTCATTGTGTTCATTTTATTTTTTTAGTTTTTGATTTTTGGATCACACCCACCGATGCACAGGGGTTACTCCTGGCTCTGCACTCAGGAACTACTCCTGGCAGTGCTGGGAGACCATGGGATTCTGGGAATCAAACGCTGGGAATCGGTCACATGTAAGGCAAATGCCTTACCTGATGTGCTATCACTCTAGCCCCTTATTGTCTTCCTTTAACTTTTCCTTCAATCCAAGAATTTTCCAAAGCATATATTTAGTGTGTTTGAAGTTTTTTCTTTTAATTTCATTGATCATTTCTGCTTCCATAATGTTGCAATAAAAAGTAATTTGAGATTATTTTTGTCTTGACATACTTATTGAATCTAACTTTACATTCAACATGTGATGTCATTGAGAATGTTCCATGTCTACTTGAGAAGAATTTTTTCTTCTTTTAAAATGGTATTTCTTTTGAGATGGAAGTTTTGTATGTATATAATAGGCTTATCTCATAGATTATTCTACTTAATGTCATTAGTTTATTGTTGTTTTCTTGTCTGTTTTTTTTCTATAAGTGGCATGTTGTTTTGCCCCACAATTACTATATATCTGTCAAGTTAACAGTGTGGTCACTTAATAACTATTTGTTTCAGTGCACATATTGGCACATATGTAATTTATGATTATATATTTTGATAAATTGATCCATTAATAATTATTTTATTATTAATATAATAGTCTCATTAATGTTTTTGAAACTCTATTTTATTATGTACATCAGCTCCTATATTTTCTCTTCTTACGATTTTAGAACATTGTTTCTTTTATTTTGAGTGAAAATCTTTGCAAATCAATTGCAACTACACAGTCTTCAAGGAAAAATGGAACTCATTCCAGAAATGTGAATATGTGAATATATACACATGTTGAATATATACACATATTCAACATGTGAATATTGAGCAATATATCAACCAACTAAATGATAAAATTAGACCAGAAAAACATTAATAGGAAATAGAAAGATAATATATAAATTCAATAAAACCTTGTTTAAAAGAATAAATAAAGGTTAACAAAATCTGTCACAAGGACTAAAAACAGAAAATACCCTAATAAGAAGGATAATAAATAAGTTGAATGTTATAATAAATACCACATAAATACTAAGATCGTTAAAGACTTCTATGAACCAGTTTACGTCACAAAATGGGAGAACACAGAAGAAATGGAACTCTGTTTATACTCATACAGTTTCTCAAATTGGATCAGAAGAAATAGGAAAACAGAAAGAAAATTACAATTACAAGCAAGAAAATTAAAAGCAAAATCAAAAGTAACCCACAGAAACAAAAGTCCAGGATCAGATGTTTTTACTAGTGAGTTCTACCAAATTTTCAGACAACCTTTAATCTATCCTTATTAAAGTTTTTCCAAAATTGAAGAAACAGGGATTGTTTCAGTTTCTGAGTTCAACAGTTCTCTGACAGAAATTTCTTTCAATTTGCCTCTGTCTCTATTTCTTTCTCTTCTGTCTCTCACTCTCTTCTCCCTCACTTTCCCTCCCTCTCCCCCTCCTTTTCTCTCTCTCTCTCTCTCTCTCTCTCACACACACACACACACACACACACACACACACACACACACACACACACACACACACCCTTTAGAGTAATATCCCTGATGAACAGCAATGCACATGTTTTCAACAAAAATTTAGTGAACTAAATTCAACAATCTACTAAAGGGATGGTATATTATTACCAGGCAGGATTTATTCCAGTGATGCAAATATATTCTACATTCACAGAACAATTAATGTAGCACACCAAATAAAATGGGAGGGAAAATTAAAGCAGGAAGTCCAAATTTCTCAAATAAAAACTTTAGAAACTTTGATAAATTATCTAAAACAAATCAAAATCATTATTTGCATTAGTTTAAGGAAAGCAAAATTGAGTTCACTTGAGTTAAACCCATACTGCTTTCTCTCTCTATGTATATACTGTATATATGTTGAATCACAAATAGAAACACAAAACTGCATTTAAAAAAGCTTCCTTAGGCCCACCTTTGGCACCATTTTGCCACAACCAACAGTGAAGAATCCGGGCCATTCTGGCAGGCACCACAAGCCAGAGAATGCTCTAGACCCCAGACAGGGCCAATAACACTAGGGTGCCAGACGGAGAAGGTACAGACAGCACGCCTTCTCCAGATGGAGCCCCAGCGACACTGAGCTTCTACTAACACGGCTCTGGTATGCTGGACTGGGACATCTTCAAACCTTTCCTGATATACAAAAAATATGCTCAGGAATGTCTCCACCACCCCTGAGTGTCCATTATCCCAGAGGCACAGAAACTAATCTCAGAATGCAGCAGCTGCTTGCAGATATACTCCTGGACTTTGAACTAAGCTATGGCCCTGTGCAGCCCCGGGAGGGGAAGGGTTTCTGTCCCTTTCCCTCCCCCCCCGGACAGCATGGAGACTATCACCATTCAGAACCAATTGGACAGAGAGGTAGGAGTTTGCAGTGTTGGGATGGGATGCATGGGGAATCTTGTGATAGGGAAGGCAAAACCGGCCCAGCCTCCTGCCCAAATGAGACCCCAGGCAGTCGCCCATGAACAGCTCCTCTGCTCCTAAGCAGCCATGATGCCAGTGCCACAGAAACCAATCTTGGAATGCAGCGGCTGCTGGCAGAAATACCTCTCTGGACTTAGTACCAGAATTCCAAAACCGGGCGGCCGCTTTTGCGATTGTGCAACATTGTATGCTCTTTGTTACCAACAATAGAAAACATACGATCTAATGATGCCATTCCGACAGGTCTGACTGTTGGGGGAAAATCTCCAAATAATGATAGTGAGTTTCCTGTCGAAAATTGAATGTAATCGAAGTAAGGAAAGAGTAATGTGAAAATTATCTGCCACACAGGCAGAGGGTGAGTAGGAGGGGGGTATGCTGGGCTTTTTGGTGGTGGAACATGTGCACTGGTGAAGGGACAGGTGTTTGAACATAGTATGACTGAGACTCGATCCTAAAAGCCTTGTAACTGTTCTCACAGTGACTCAATTAAAAAATAAATTAAAAAAATTTCTTTAAAAGTAAAAGATGAGTTATTAGTCATTAAATAGATCTATAACAATATCATTACCCACATAAATGCTTCCTATTGTCAGTGCTTTAATAAATAAAGGGTCTTGAGTAATTGGTAGAGTAATACTGACACTCCAGTCATGTGTGTGTTTGTGTGTGTATGTTTGTGTGTGTGTGTGTATATGTTGGTGAAACCTTGTATGTTTGAAACATTATAAGTAACAGTTATATGTATATAAGAGTAACCAAATAAAAATAATAATATTAATGACATTCTTCAAGGACTTAGAACAGACTCTACTAAAATTTCTTTGTCATTACAAAACTTCTCAAATTGCCAAAACAATTCTGAAAACAAAGGTGGGAGATATCTGATTGTGTAATTTTTCAATTATACTATAAAGCTAAAGTAGTTAAAACTGTGTGACACTGGACTAAAGATAGAATCACAGGTCAATGTATTATAAACCCTAATAATGGCCAGTTAACGTATGGCAAAGGAGCAAGGTGTATAAGCAGTGTAAACAAAACCTGTGAAATAAATGGTTTGGGAAAACTGGATAGCTACCAGCCAAAATTAAAACCCGATCCATATTTTCACACCACACACAAAAGTTAACTCAAAGTAAATTTAAAATTTTATATTATACCAGAATCAACAAAATAAATTGAAGACAACATGTAGAAATATTGAGAATGTAGATCTCAGATGTTTCTTAAATGATTTCATTTCATTGGCAAGTATAAAAGACAGAAATAAAATAATGGAACTACAACAAACTTATAAGAAACTTAGGTAAAGTTAAAGACACCCACTGAATGGGAGAAAATATTTTTATACCATATATCAGATAAAGAAATAATATCCAACATGTATAAAACACCTACAAAGTTCAAAAACAAATAAACAACTGCATCAAAATATGGGAAAAGGAGATAAATAGACACTTCCTAAAGCTGGCATAAAGATTGCTGGTCCTTATCCAGAGTAATCATTTCCAATGAACACTTTGTAATTGTATCTCTCACGGTGATTCAATAATTTTTTTTTGGAAAAAGATTGTTAGTCCTGTTATCACATATTATTAGGGAAATGCAAATAAACACAACAGTGAGGTAGTATCTCATACCAGTGAGTATGGCATATAACAAAGATTGGAAAAAGTAAGAGTAAGCAAGAATATGGTAAAAAATGAAATTTTTTTCATTATTCGTGGGAAGAGTGTCTTATTCAACATCTATGAACAGTGATGTGAATATTTTTATAAGCTATTAATAGAGCTTCTGTATGACTCAGTTGTACAACACATTGGTACATAAATCAGGAACACGCAAAAAGGTGATTCAATATTTACATCTGCAGCTTTGTTTATTGCAGCATTGAGCATAATTGTTAAGGTATAGAAGCATCCCAAGTGGATGAATGGATAATTCTTTTTGGTTTATATACACAATGAAAAATCATGCAGTTATAAGAAAAGATTTTACAGTTTTCCATATAGTTAAGTATTTTAAATGATATGTATTAGATTATAAATGACAACTGTGATATATAGAGAAATAAAGAAAGAGCATTGACAATACCAAATGATGACAAACTAATAGCATTTGATTATCAGATTAAGACTAACAAGTAGTAGTGGGGAGGTAGAGCTGGATTAGATAACCAGAACTAAAGGATCATGGGTATTGTGGAGGTGGCAAAAGTGCAGTCACTATGTACATTCAAACCATAAAACAAAGCAACATAAAACCATAAAACAAAACAAAACCATAAAAAATAACATGTTTCATAAATTACAATAAAAAATTAAGTATGCAAGCACTACAATCAATTATGCCTGCACTATAACCAAATGTATGTAACATGCACTCACTGCAAAAAAAAAAATAGGGGAAATGGGACATGAAAAAGGAAAATGAAGTAAAATATCCAAGGTTTTTTTATTTCCAGCTAGTGTCACTAATAGCAATTGATATTTTGACATGAAACCTCCATGGACATATGTAATTGAAATAAATAAAAATTTTTATTTGGTTGATTCACTGTCATTGACAGTACTCTAATGCGTGTTTTCTGGAAAATAACAAAATAATACACTCTAAGGTTCATGTATTTTTCAATTAGATATAAAAACCATTGTAGTGATGACATATTTTTAATTTTTAAAACTGGGGTATTATGTTTATGAGACATACCATCGTAAGCTGAATTTATTCTATATTCAATTTAATGCCTAATAGTTACACTGGAAGCTATCTGTTTATAAAATGTATTGATTCTCACAAACAAAAATTACATTTTGGCATTTAGGCAAATTGGGCATATACAAGGTGGAGATTATTATAGGAAAACAGGAGGGTGATTAAGAAGATATGTCACAGTGAAAAAATCTAATATCACATCCTCACTGACAGTGGATAAGGAAGAATAGCATAACACCAGATGTTTCCAGTGTTACAGTGTTCTATTTACTGTGCACATAGTTTTATTTCTGTGGTCTGACCGTTCAGGGGACTCAGCAGTAGCAGCCACAGTAGCAGCATCACTAATGGATACAACAGTTCAACAATAGCAACCTGCCTGCCCAGAGCATCAACCTCTACCACCACCATACAGACACCTGAGCTGTCTTACTCTTTTCCTACATCTTACGAGTTTTGATATTAGGTTGGTTAAGCCCTGTGTAATGAGTGTAAGTGAAGGTTGTGGGATCATCCATCTGATTTGTCCCCTCCCCACCACTTGTAGACAAACGAGCTGGTAACAACCCAGTATCTCAGTATCTTCTGCTTTGACATTTTTAAAAGTAAAACAGATTTATTTGGAAATATGTGGAGAGTTAGAGAAAAAAAGGGAGAGACAGAGAGAGACAGAGAGAGGCACACAGAGACAGAGAGAGAGACAAAGAGACCAAGACAGGGAGAGAGAGAGCACATCACAAGTTGTGATGAGAGTAGCAGAGAATGCACCTATTCTGAATTTTAAAAATAAGAATTTAAGGGAAATGTAGGACCTCCTACTATGACAGTGAGGCACAAGTCAAGTCCTTAAATAGGACTTTAAGTAGGTAGCATCAGTATTACCTGAAATCTGAGAGAAATGAAAATTCTGTCCCAGAGTGCATAAAACTTATGTTTTAATAGACTCTTTAGAATCTCTAATGTATGCTAATATTTTGAGAGTAGATATGAAGTATTTTAAGGTATAGTATTCGGGAATAATCAATGTATTCAAAGTTTAATAGAATCTAGGCTCTCATTTGAATATATCTTTTTGATAATAGAGATATTTTCTAATTTTAAAAAGTAAATGTTTAATTGGGTACTGATAATAATAAATGCATCATTGTTAGTGCCTGCTAGTGTTTGACACCCTTTTCTATTCTACTTATTTTTCATAAATCATATGAGAATGCATATAAATTTTAGATCATTTCAAAATAGACTTCATTAATTTTGAATATAATATGAAGTATATTTTGAATATAGAAATTTCAAATTTGAAAAATCACTTTTTGACTTTAAACTTAGAAAGATAACTTGGTATAGTAATACCTGTTTATACATTTGTTCATTTATTCATCTTTGCATAAGTATTTGAGAATTTGTTGAGTTAGGTCCTGTTGTGCATGCTGGAAAATAAAATTATAGCGATAGAATGATGGGTAGGGTGTTTGCCTTGCATGGAGTCGACCCGGGTTCAATTCCTCCATCCCTCTTGGAGAGCCTGGCAAGCTAGCGAGATTATCCTGTCCACATGGCAGAGCCTGACATGCTGCTCTGGCGTATTCAATATGCCAAAAACAGTAACAACAAGTCTCACAATGGAGACGTTACAGGTGCCCGCTTGAGAAAATCAATGAACAATGGTACAACAGTGCTACAGTGCTACATAAATTATATACAAAATCTTATTAATAAAAATGCTGTTATTTATTTTGTTTTTAGTTTATATCTGGCAATTAAGTACAGCTATACCTACTGTACTTCCTTGAGCCCTTACTAATATATATATCCTTAAATAATTATTTGGATTTAAATGTTACAACATATCTCTTGATGGCAATGTCTGTTTTTATTTTTTTTAGCTTTTTTATTTTTTTATTTTTATAAAACATATTTTATTGAATCACTGTGAAAAAAAATTACAAAGCTTTCAGGTTTAAGTCACAGTCAAATACTGATTAAACCCCCATCCCTTCACCAGTGCACATGTTCCACCACCAAGAAACCCAATACACCCCCTTCCCACCCCACCCCCCACCTAAGTAGCTAATGATATTCCCTTTATTCTCCATATACTTTGAGTACATTCCATATTTCCATATAGAACTCACTATTATTGTTTGGAAATTTTCCCCAACAATCAGGCCTGCTGAATAGGCATCATCTAATAATTTCTCTTCATTGCTGAGAGTAAAGACTCTGAGTCCACGCGGCCGTGATAGCAGTTTTGGATTTCTAATATTTTAGCTCAGTTCACAGTCAAAATGCATGGCTGCAAGAAGCCGCTCTGGTGCCAAAATGGGTTAGGAGACCTCAGGATCACAGTCTTTAGGAGCGGAGGGTCTGTTTCTTGTGACGCGGCTCTGGATCATCGGCAATGTCTTTTTTTAAAGTTGTTTTAAATGAACTCACTCATTTATTTTCCATAAAAGCTTTTTTTTTACCTTTTTATTACTTTTTTTTAATTAGTGAATCACCATGAGGGAACAGTTACAGATTTACATATTTCCATGCTTGTGTTTCGGTCATACAATGCTCGAGTACCCATCCCTCCACCAGTGTCCATTCTCCACCACCAATGATCCCAGTATCCCTCTTACCCCCCAATCCAATCCCCCTCCACCCCACCTTGACTCTGTGGCAGGGCATTCCCTTCTGTTCTCTCTCTCCTTGGGTGTTGTTGATGGCAATGCCTTATTTTGGTTTGGGGGCCACTCCCTGTGCAATGTGCAGGGCTTACTCTGGGCTCTGAGATCACTCCTGCCAGGGCTGTGAAGACCATACGAGGTGCAGGGATGGAATCTGGGTCAGCCATGTGCAAGGCTAACACCCTGCCAGCTCTACCATTATTTCAGCCCCCTAATAACAATGTCTTAATTGTCCTTAAATTTTATTATAACATTTATTTCTATTTGCTTTCTTTAAGCGTCTCTTAAACTAGTTTATGATATGGTTGGGAAAAAGTTTTCAAAAATAACTAGACTTGGGTGCTAAATATACTCAAGAATCTAACTGTTTACCCCTGGAGAACTCAAGTTTTAGTATTTCATCAATTTAATTTAAATAGCAATGGAGATCACAGCTCTGACTTAACTAGAAGATAAGTTGAAGAGCAAACAATATAATGACTATTAAGATTTTCTGCAAGTATTACAAAATATTGCATACATTTGGTGTTTTCTTTTCTGATTGTTTAACAAGTCATCACTTGCAAATCATTTAATCTATGCATTGAAATTCTTACTATGACCTTTAACAGCTGTAGACCATAGATAAATCACTTTTTCTCTTTTAACTAGCCTTACCTTGAATTAAAATGACAAAAGTATTATAAGACATATAAAATGAATAACATAAAACATGTGCTTAGCTTTCTGTTAGTATGCTTTGCATATATTGAGCATTTAATATCTTTATTATTAAAATGACTTCAACCTCCTTATCAATAAAACAATTTTTAGTAAGGTTAAAACCATAGAATGCTGTAATATTTGTCCACATATAGAGACATTAGCTTCTCCTTACTAGAAGAGTCTTCGATTAAATCTATGCTGACTCAACACATTTTAGAATATGACTATTTTAACAAAAATGGGTTAATGATTTAAGCTATGTCCTTGACTCCAATAATGCAATGTCTAAAAGAAGACAATGGTTTGAAATTTATGGCTTTGGGGATTTCAGATGAACCTAAATTTGCATTTATTGACATGACTCAAGTGTTCACCATATGAAATAAAACCTAGTTTTTATGTTAGACTTTACATTTTTATAAGGTTTTACAACATATTTTCTTAGAGTGCATTTGTTTGATAGCACAACGTGTAGTGCATTTGCCTTGCACAGCAGGTAGGGCATTTGCCTTGCATGCAGCCGACCCAGGTTCTATTCCTCTGTCCATCTCAGAGAGCCCAGCAAGCTACCGAGAGTATCCCGTCCGCAAGGCAGAGCCTGGCAAGCTGCCTGTGGCATATTTAATATGCCAAAAACAGTAACAAGTTCAACAATGAAGACATTACTGGTGCCTGCTCGAGAAAAATCAATGAACAGTGGGACAACGGTGTTACTGTGCTACAGTGCATTTGTTTTTCAGTGAAACAACTGGATAAGGTACTCATGGTTCCTAACAAGCCTGAACTTTTGAGGAATTTTTTTTTTTTAAGCAGAAAAGCTAAAGACAAGTAAAAGAGTTTTAGCTGGTATTAGATTGTTAGCAATTTTAACTGTGCTAAATGATGATATTACTTTTTGACCTTTGGTAGCATATCACCCTCTTAAATATGAATAATGTTGAAATCCTTTTGGATTCGTAGAGGAACTTCACTCCTTTGCAGCTGCCTCTCAAGGTTCATGACCTGGTGAGCTCATGAACCTCATGAGACCAAGGTTGTCTAGGGTGAAGCATTTCAGATTCAACCTATAACAGAGTCTAAAGCTCCCCTTTGGCATAGCTATCAGGAGCCCCTGGATAACTAAGAAAATGACTACACCCTGTCTAAAAGCAGACTTGTCCACCAGGGTTCATGGGGCTGCTCTTTAATGGATAACACATCTGGAAGGGAAGCAGTAGGAAATGCACACCTGCAGGAGAAATCTCTGAAGGTTTGTTGCTTTCTTTTTGCTATTCCATGTTTCAGGATATTTATGAATATTGTTTTCCCCCTCCTTTCTCCATCTACAAAAGCTCAAGTTTCTTGCTTGTGTCAAATTTCATAGATTCTCACCAAACATGGACTTAGTTTATTTATTTTTCTCATTCCTATACATCTCCACATCATCTTGAATCATTACTTATAATTATATTACAACCCAGTGAAAATGAATGAAGATTGATAGAGTTAAAGCTGAATGTGTTTGGGAAAGTCCTGATTTTTTTTGGCCATCAGCTAAGACTTCAGGTAGTGGTGTGAACTATATTCTCACTAAATAGAATTTTAAAAGGGTCACTGCACAGAACTGAATATACATGCTAATAACAACAAAGTTTGTTTTCAAACATCATAGAAAGTTAACTTTTCCACAATAATCAGCATGACTTGAAATAAAAATATGTACAAACAAGCATATATATCTGTCTCCAGATGGCCAAGCAACAGTCGTATTAAAAATTTAGGAAAAAATTAAAGTATTACAAAATCACAATTCATAATTAAAATCATAATTCATAATTAATTATGAATTAAAACTTTTTTCTTTTTAGGTCACACCTGGCAATGCACAGGGGTTACTCCTAGCTCTGCACTCAGGAATCACCCCTGGCTGTGCTCAGAGGACCATATGGGATGGTGGGAATCAAACCCGGGTTGACCGCGTGCAAGGCAAACACCCTACCCGCTGTGCTATCACTCCAGCCCCTGAATTAAAACCTTAAAAGATACTCTTTACCCAGAAAATTTTCTTCCACATAGATACACATGCGCATTATGGTAATATTAATTGCACTAACATTTTTATATTGGGAAAAGTGATTCATTAAATTGCTTCTTAAAAGAAAAAATAATAATGTTTCAAGGTGTTACATAATAATATTGATTAATAATACAGATTTTTGAAAGATAAGAAATGTATTTTTATGCATAGGTATTGAAACTTGCCTATAATACATTTTAAGGTAAAGCAAAAGTTGCAGACACTCTATTGGAGTTGCTTTCATCCATATTCTGAATGTGAAAACTTTTTTTTGGATTTTTTCTCTTTCTTTCCTTTCTCATATTTTCTTGATAAAAAAATTTGATTCAAAAACTTAAAAAATGATGATTAATATATTATAGTATAATTGTGAAATACTATTTTCCTCCATTTCTCTCCCCGTCACATGTAAATATATCTAAGTATCTACTAATCAAAATGCTTAAAATGTTAGAAAAAATAAACAACCATAAAAGTTGTCAATAAAGAATTTCTGCAAGAAGAAGTTAGGAGACTATGCAGGGAGAATTTTCATCTATTGTCTAATATTCTTCCATGTGTATTAGTTGCTTTATACTTTATAACAAAGTACTCAAATTCCTGTAAATTTGTTTTTGGTGGGGATGTACGTGGTGGTGCTCAGTGCATATCCCTGCCTCTGCTCTCAAATGTCACTCCAGTGGTGTTTGGGGAACCATACACACTGTGAAGAATTCAAACCAGAGTTGGCCACATACAAGGCAAATACCTTTCTTCCTGTATAATCAGTTCCACCAATGCCTGGCAAATTTAAATAGCAACCATTTATCTGTTTTCTATCTGTGTTTTTGTAATTTAAACAAAGTTCAACCAGAAGGACATATCTCTTATATTCTGTCATTTCTAGATTTATTCCTGTGTCTACAATCAAGTGGTGGGCTAGTTAGAAATGACTGATTCCAATGTCCTTTCGTGTTTGGAAGCTGGGCTAAAAGGATGGGATTCCAGATCTCTCTTCCTAAAAAAAATGTTTCTCAATTTGTTTAAAGATATTAGTTTCTCGTATTAAAAATAAATGACAATCTTCCTATAAACCAAGGCTTTTTATCACCCAGTGTAGCCGGTGCTATCATCTATCATTCAAAACAATTAGCAATTGCAAAACAAACTCAAAGAATATAAAAAAAACTTTTATGGAAAGCAATAACAAGTCTATGACCATATTTAATCCAGTACATTCTACTATTGAATGTTTTATAATAAACATTAGTTGTTTAAATAAGAGCAGTAATAAAATAAAATCTACTAAGACTTTTTGTCATTAACTGCTAATTTATCCAACTACCATCTGTGTATTTGAGTTTCATAGACCCCCTTTATATTTCTATGATTAACTATAATTGCTTGTTGGTTAGGAATAATCAAATAACATAAAAAATGAATAAGTTTCAGTCTCTGGAGATCCCTTCCTAATATGAAATTACAACATGCATGTGAAATGTCCATGCACTTTTATTTATCAGCAGGCACTAATGACTTTTTCTCAAAAAGTAAATAGCCTTATAGGAAAATGCACTAACATCTATATGTGTTTGGGTAGCTTTAATAGAATTAAATTGTTTCTGCATTACATTTATCATTCAGCAATTAATGACATAATTTCCCTACTTTGTGCCAAATCTTAATGCAATATAATTTAAATAGAACACTATGCATTATTTTAAATGATTATTATGATTTTCCTTTAGTTTTCAACCAAAAAGATTCTAATGATTAATTTTCTTATTAAAGGTAAGTCGTATTGTTTCAGTTTCAAGTGTGGAAATGAACAGGACTGTCTTCTGATGCATCTTTAGAATGTATACCTGTCCCTTTGCAATTTCTTTTGTTTTCCCCCTGCCTCTAGGTTGAGTTATATCTGGTATGGGATTTCTCACCAATGTAATGTGGATTGATATTGTTATGACAGAACTGAATCTCTAATGCTTGTTTATTGTTTTTACCTTTGCCTCTGTTCCTCTCAGCTCCATCTCCTAGTCCTCACCAAAGCAAAATCAAAAAAATGTAAAAATACATAAGAACCACTAGTGAGTCATATGAGGATTCTCAAACAAATAAAAGCTTGCTTGCAGAGCCTAGTGTTTTATTTTGTTTGTTTTGTCCTGTTTATCTCTGAAATTAGATAGGAGCTTCCCTGGAGAAGAGAAAAGACAAATGATCCAGTGGCGAAGATAAAATAGGGGAAGGTAGAACTAACGTGCCAGGAGTTCTCATAGGCAGAGATTTTCTGTTTCCCAGCAGAAAACAGAACACTCAAATTAGGGTAAGACAAGAAGTGGGTTGATAAAACAACAATTTACACAATTATAGTTTATGTGTCCACAGAAAAAGCAGACAGGGCAGTACTCTGAGGATGTTGCTGTGCTAGTCACAAAGGGGTAAAAAAAAAAGTGAAAATTGGTCAAATAACTCAGCCAACTGAAAGCCACCCAGTAAAGTAAACAGTTGGCAGAATAAACATCCTGAACTCAAGGTGCCCCCTTAATTCTCTTTGTGGTGATGCTTCTTGTAGTCAAACATTAATAAAAGTAGACAGCAGGGAAGGATACTGGTATAGTCATTCAATGTAAGCCTCCCTTGCCAAGATCAGGGCCAAAATGTGTGGACAGATAACAACAACAAAAAAGAGAAAGAACTCAAAGGGCCCAGAAATTTCAAAAACAAATATCCAAGGGAGCAGGGATATAGGTGAGTCTTAAAGACAAAATGGTGGGGTGAAGAAAATATGACAGCATGTGATTATAGTTGGTTGTAACAGTGGTAGCTGTGATTCACAATAATGTGTTTTGTTACAGAAACTCTGACATAAAATTTAGATAATAACCATTTATCAATCTTGGATATAGTCTCCCATTTTT
Organism: Sorex araneus; assembly: GCF_027595985.1. Lineage (NCBI taxonomy): Eukaryota > Metazoa > Chordata > Mammalia > Eulipotyphla > Soricidae > Sorex > Sorex araneus. The sequence continues at coordinate 119,647,884 of NC_073305.1, read as the reverse complement.
TTACAGATTCAATTATAAGCTACCTGAGGACAGAGGTCTTATTAATCTTACACACTAAAATATTTGTATTAAATAGTGGTTGGATGACATTGAACTGTAAAATAACACGCAACCCGGAGATTCTTCTTGCAGCGATTTATTAAAAAACCTTCTCATGCAAACGGAAAAGAGGACGAACGAAGGATGGACTAAGGACGAACGAAGGAAAAGGAACCAGGGGGCGGCCCACTAGCTAGGCAGCTTCCCTCCTTATATACCTCTCGCTGTTTGTTTACGCCCAAGTATCTGCAGCTGATAGGCTAGTTACACCTTGTGGGCGTGACAGGACATCCTGTTTTCTTACACCTTGTGGGTGTGATAGGACATCCTGTTTTTCAAAGCACGGTGAAATTAACAAGAACAGGTGTTGTTTATGAAGCACCAGTCCTGTGGAGGCTCTCCACATTGAATAATAAGTATATTTTCATAATTTTAATTATTATGAAATTCAAGAATAACTCACATTAAGATTAAAAAAATTCTTCTTGGTTCTAGTGATACCATGATGCAAAAGAAAATAAATGTTTTATTTGTATGACTGCCAGCATTGTGATTATTAATCTACCACAACTTTTGCTGACAGCAGAAAATCTTTGCTCTGACAATTACAATTTAAGTTGCTTTTCTGGAGAAGTTTACCAACAGCTTGAAACTTTCATGATGAAATGATGGGTCAAGTTAATGTTGATGGCATCAGCTGGACCCATCCATCACTAATCCTGGGAAGCAGGACTATCTAATGGTTCCAGTTTTATTCAATCTATTTTATGCAGTCATGCTTGACTATGCAACAAGAGACCTCAGGGTTGATATTAGGATATATTTTGATCTCCTAAAAGGCTTTTACACTTCAATAACTTGCAATCCTCCTCAAAAGTCCTTGAGGCAGTTGTTCATGAACTGCTGCTTCCTGATGGCAACATACGCAACATGACCTAAAATAGATTCAGAAAACATTGTAGGTCTCACATAAGCTAGGGTTCCTTCATACATGTCAACTTTCATTAACAGAATTCTTAAACAGTCCAACACAGAAAATTTTGGAGCACATTATTGACATTTCCTTAAAGTTTTGTCATTCTACTAATTACCACCAGGTACATAGAAACACTGAGTAAACACAATATATTTTGGGCTAATAGTATCAAAAATCATATTTTTTTCATAATAAAGTAAAATGAATTGTCTTTTTGAGTACATTGACTGTGACCATTTGTTGAATTGGTCTTGATCAATCTGAGTTCAATAATTCCCATTATCCCATATGCTGCACTGAGCACTACCAAGGGTAATTTATACATAAATATACATAGATATATAATAGAATGGTCCTTCATAACCCAATATTCAAATCAGAAGAGATCTGAGAGCTCACTAACCAGTGCATCTCACTTTATTTCTGAAAAGTTATTGATTTGGTCAATATCATGCTATTAAACTGAACTAACATTGTGCAAGTGCCAAGTGTATTCAATGGAACAAGTCCATTCAATGTAATTTTCATTATTCTCAATTGAATGTTGTGGTATACATTTTCTAAGAATGTTCCTGACATAACCAGATATTCAACCTTCTTCAAATCCCATCCTAGACTATTATTGACTTGATATGTATGAGCAAAGTTAATAAAATATTTTTTTCTGATGCTATTTCAGAAAAATTCCTTTGATTTCCTGCTTACTTTGGTTTTGCTTCTTTCAAGAGAAAGAATCTAAGAATTTCCAAATATATGATCACGTGATGAGGAACTCAGTAAAATCCAATAGCTATTAAGGATCTGAAATCTCCTATCGTCAAGTGAGCTTGGAAGCAGATATTAGTGAGCCAATTAGACTTCAAGAAGAAGGTAGCAGCAGACAATATTCTGTCTGCTACCTCAAGAGATACCTGAATTCAGCCATCGAGCTTGGCTGCTCCAAGTTTCCTGATGCTTAGAAATTGTGAAAGTTATTTTTTTCTCTAGTTACTAAATTTTTGAATAGCAAGATTTACATCAAAATATAACAAATATATTGTGATAACAATGTTTTTCATTAAGAAGAATTGTGATAGTTAATTAGGATGAGTGAAACCTATGAATCCCTTATCCTCTGTGATTTTAGAAATATAAAAATGTAAAGTTATTTTATATCTGTGTAAATGTGTATCTTCTCTGTCCTCAAATAAGAAGTTGGTTTTGTTTGCTTTTACAATATATATATATATATACATATATATATAATTGTTTTTCTGTTTCCGGTTGAGAGGGTGGATTGGCCACTCTCAGCAGTACTCAGGATTTACTCCTGGCTCTGTGCTTAGGGATCACTCCTAGCAGGCTCAGGAACCATTTAGGATGCCAGGAGTAGAACTTGAGTGAGTTGCCTGCAAGGCAAATGCCTTACCCACTCTATTATTGCTCTGGCACTATACAACATATATATATATATATGGTTTTTTATATAGTGGGTCATGTTATCATATGGTGTCCTAAGTTAAATTTAGCCATCTATTTTATTATTTATTTAAAAACTTCCTTCAGGGCCTTATATGAAGTGGTTATCCAACAGATGGATGTTTGTTTATGGGTTAAGTCATATATATGTGATATATAGATATATAGGTATATATGTATCACTGTATCACTGTCATCCCATTGCTCATCAATTTGCTTGAGCAGGCGCCAGTAACATCTGCATCATGAGACTTATTGTTACTGTTTTTGGCATATCGAATATGCCACGGGTAGCTTGCCATACTCTTGGTAGCTTGCTGGGCTCTCTGAGAGGGAAAGAGGATATATACATATATATATGTATATATAAGTGTGTGTGTATGTGTGTGTATACACACATACATATATTTATATATTGCATATTCTTTGTTGTCATTCGATCTTAATTTTCTTTCTGCCTGTGTATCCCTCATCTCTTTTCATGGCTATCTATGTAGGATTGTTTGGTTCATGTCTTCAAAACAATATGAAACTAAGTGGACTAAAGTGAAATAGCTTTTTTGTTGTTTGTTACATGGTACATTCATAAACTAAAGTGGCTATTAAATATGCATAAAAGAAATTTCCTGGACTCATTTGTGCCTATTTATTCTATGCTTCATGCACAAAGAACTTACTGTAACAAACGCAGACTTTCTTTTAATGTTTTGACTTTCAGCAGTGCAGGAAAACCATTACCCTCAAATTAAACAACAACAACAAAACGTCTTAGAGCCATTTGCTATTTGCTTGCTTATTGCTTGTGTCACAACTTTAGAATTGAACCTACCACACTTATTAACATCCTGCCTGTCTTTCTTAAGTAGTTAATTATAATCACATGCAATCTTTCTGGGAACCTATATCCATTAACAAAATTGGTTTTCTTTCAATTGTGGCTATAAGTTGATGGATCCCAGTTCACTTATGTTTTCACTGAGGGCAAAGCAACTCAGGACCATACAACAGATTCAAGTGTGTTTATTTTAAGAACCAAGTGGAATTATACTCACTAAAATCTTCAAAGTAATGTTTGAAGTTCTTCTGTAGTCTTGATGAGCCATATACTCACTCACTACTTACCATTTTGCTGGTATTTCACAGGCCCCTGTTAACCCATACCTCTTTAATTCAACAAAACTCAGTTTCCATCTAAAAGTTATTTTTATGAAATTTCCATTTGAAAAATACTATTTTCTCAGTTATCTTATTTTTAACGTATTTACTTACATCTGGGAATGTTTCCAACTGGAGCTTTAAGAAATTATTGTACACTCATTGGGGGCACAGGGAATATATCTATTGGAAGGTCTGAATACTGCCACATGGAGAACAAATGAGGGCAATTAATCCTGGTAATTCTCAAACTGAAAATACTTTATAACATGAAAATATAGATTTAACAAATTGATTTTTTCATTTGAGATTATTTTCTTCCATATCTTGAGGAAATACACATAATTGTGTTTTTTGTCAAGATGCTAGTTAATATAAAGTACTTGGAGGAAAAATGGGAGGATGAAAGCAGATACATATGTTTAAGCCATGTAAATAATTTATAGATCCACAATAAAGCATTGCAATATAGGCCAAACTCAGCATGGTAATTAAACTGCTCATTAAATATCTGTTAATGCACACCCACACATCTCTAAGTCATATAGGCAATTCACAGTTCTGCTCATTAGGTCAAAAGAGAATTACATACTCTTGAATTCCTTTGGGTCCATTCATTCTTTAGACCTATGCAAACATATTGTTTAAAGGTGTTTGCATCTCCTACTATATGTTATATGCATTATTCTGGGCTGTAGGAAAATTGATGTAAAGAATAAAGAAAATAATACGGATCAGAAGATTTACTTAAACTCATCCATTGTATAATTTCTTTTTTTTTTAACTTTTTATTAAATCGCCATGTGGAAAGTTACAAAGTTCTCAGGTTTATATGTCAATTATACAATATTCAAACACCCATCCCTTCACCAATGCCCATATTCCACCACCAAAAACCCCAGTATACCCCCCACCCCCACCCCTTACCCCCTACTGTATAACTAATGAATTTCACTTCATTTTTTCTTTACCTTGATTACATTCCATAATTCAACACAAAACTCACTATAATTGTTGGAGTTTCCAACCAAGAGAGACAGACCTACTACATTTGATAATTAGTTTTTCATTGCTGGAAATGAAGAGATATGTAGCCCCACTGCTACAAGTACATAACTCTCTCTCTTTTTTTTTCCTTTTTCCTTTTCCCTTTTCTTTTTTTTTTCTTTTTCCCCCCTCATCCCCCTTCCCGAGCCTCATAGTATGGTGTATGCCACGCCGCGTCGGCCAGCGTGGGGCTTTTGCTTAGTTCACAGTCCAGAGAAGTGGCTCCTACATTAAAAACCTTCAATATTTCAACAAAAACTTACTGTTATTATTTGGAGTTTCCCCCCCAAGACAGACCTGTTCAAAAGGAACTGTTTCACATTACTGACAATTATAAATGTTAAGTTGCGCGGACGCTACCGCGTCCGTGTGGTTTTGGATTTCTGTATAAAGTCCAGGGAAAATTCTGCCAGAAATTACATAGCCCAGCTCACAGTCCCAGTACATTGCTGTAAGAAGTCTCTGAATTCAAAGTCTTTAGGCACAGAGGGTCCGATTCGCGCTCAGCGGCTCCGGATTTATCTGGGCCGAGGGCGTGCCGGTTACGCCCCCTTCCCATGAGTTCCTGGGAGCCCCAAAATTAAAAACCAAATACCTGTGGGTTTGGAGTCATAGAAGATGGCGCCTGCTACATAGGTGCTGCCAGCCCGCCGCTTTCCGTGCAGGAAGACAGGGTGGGGAGGAAAAAAATCCACCCCCAGCAGCACAGAGTTGTAGCCCAGTTAGCAGTCCCAGTGCATTGCTGTCGGATGCTGCGCTGGATGCCCGAATGTGTTACATCTCTGGAATCCCATTGTATAATTTCTATCATAAATTAAACATTTTTAATGGTCAAAAATATACCCAGGAAATTTCTTTCACATATGTTGGATAGTTCACTCTATTTAGTACTGCCATAAACTTTTCATTACATTATGATATAATTAGACAGATTTCTAACTATCATGTTCTAGAACTTGCATGTACTTCCATCACATTTATTCTTTATGGTTGGCACCTAGAGAAGCTAGAACGCCTCCTCTGAGATTCAAATGTCACTTATATATTAATCCCAAATATCAACAGAATTATTTGATAGACTATGTTGAGTCCTTCTATTAAAAATTATTTTGAGAATTTTTAATATTAGCTTCATTTTTCAAATGTTTATGCATTCAGCTGAGGTTCAGAAATGCAAATTTTGTGGGAGGCATATAGGGAAGATTTTCTGTCAAATAATATATTTTAGGTATTTTTAATAAGATAATATCAAGAAAATAAGTTACCAAAATCTGAAGATATGAAGAAACAGAAGGGGTGAAGTATAAAATAATGTAAGTTAAGAATCAATAAGAAAAACTCATTTTACAGAGAATAATTCTACAGCACTCTTGAAAATGAAAGGTGGACTGACAAAATCATAAGCTGAGAAAGAATGTTTTATTTATATAATACTAAATCTATATAAAATGGTCAATCAATAGTTGTGAAAATTTCATATTTTAAAAAGCTGTAAGAAATATAAACTATATTTTTGAAAATTTTACCATGTAACCTGAGCTGATATAACATCATACTAGTGTATCCACACAAAACATAATCATCACTGGGATTACAGACTTATATAATATGTTCTGTTTCTACATTTATTTAACTATATAATATATGTAATAAAGTATATAAATCTAAGTCTATAGTATTTTGAATTTTCATAAGCTGAAAGTAACTGTTTATTCAGTGGCAAGATCAAGAAGCATTACCCTTTTCTCTGCTCACAAGCTTACTCATGTTCCTTTTAGTCACTATAGATCTCAAATATAATCACTACACTGGCTTCTAACACTATTTTTTTTACTATTTTTTACATACAGTCATACTGAACTTATAGTTTGAGCTCTTGGTTCAGCTTGCTCTTTCCTGCCTATCTATTCACTCATACATTGCAAAGCATATATTTGCAATCCATTAATTTTTATTGGTGCATATTACTCCATTTTATTTCTTTTTATTTTACGCACCCTACTACCCTCAGATGCGAAGAGCATTTTAGAAGCTAACGGTTTTTGTTCTATTGAGCATTGTGCTTCAATGGGCATTCTAACAATATCTTTATCTGGGTCATAGGATAAGTACATGTTCTGTGGTAGCAGATGCTGCTAATGAGGTGTTGTGTTTGTTTGCTTATTCTTGGTGTGTTTGGTTCTGTTCCAGACTCTAAAGTGCTCAGGAGTTCCTTCTTTTTGTGGTCAGAGATTCTTGTCAAGCTGTAGATCTAACTGTGGCCTCCTGCAAGCAAGACGTGCTCTGTCATTACCCAGAGAGCTTCAAAGAGTAATTCTAAAGCTTGGAATTTGAAAACAAAAAGGAAGTGCAGAGTCATAGAGATCATACAGAGGCTTAGGCACTTGGTTGGCAGGTGATGATCTTCATGCTGATATGGCACTGTCTATGCCCTCTCAAGCTCCATGGCAGTGATCCCTGAGTACAGAGCCAGAAGAAAGTCCTGAGCACAACTGGGCGTAACTCCCAAACACGATGAAACAAAGAAAAGTAAGGAAGAAAACAGAACAAAATAATAAGAAGAAGAAGAAGAAAAAGAAGAAGAAGAAGAAGAAGAAAGAAAGAAAGAAAGAAAGAAAGAAAGAAAGAAAGAAAGAAAGAAAGAAAGAAAGAAAGAAAGAAAGAAAGAAAGAAAAGAAAGAGAAAGAAAGAAAAGAAGAAAGAAGGAAAGAAAGAGAGAAAGAAAGAAAGAAAGAAAGAAAGAAAGAAAGAAAGAAAGAAAGAAAGAAAGAAAGAAAGAAAGAAAGAAAGAAAGAAAGAAAGAAAGAAAGAGAGGGGAAAAAGGAAAGAAAGGAAAGAAGAAAGAAAGAAAGAAAGAGAGAGAGAAAGAAAGAAAGAAAGAAAGAGAGAAAGAAAGAGAGAGGAAGAAAGAGAGAGAAAGAAAGAGAAAGAAAGTGAGAAAGAAAGAAAGAAAGAAAGAAAGAAAGAAAGAAAGAAAGAAAGAAAGAAAGAAAGAAAGAAAGAAAGAGAGAGAAAAAAAGAGAGAAAGAAAGAGAAAGAAGGAAAGAAAGAAAGAAAGAGAGAAAGAGAGAGAGAAAGAAAGGGAGAGGGAGAGAGAGAAAGGAAGAAAGAGAGAAAGAAAGGGAGAAAGAGAGAGAAAGAAAGAAAGAGAGAGTGAAAGAGAGAAAGAGAAAGAGAGACAGAGAGAGAAAGAGAAAGAAAGAGAAAGAGAGAAAGAAAGAGAGAGAGAAAGAGAGAGAGAGAAAGAAAGAGAGAGAAGGAGAGAGAAAAACAAAGAAAGAAAGAGAGAGTAAGCGAGAAAGAGAAAGAAAGAGAGACAGAGAGAGAGAGAGAGAAAGAAAGAAAGAAAGAAAGAAAGAAAGAAAGAAAGAAAGAAAGAAAGAAAGAAAGAAAGAAAGAAAGAAAACTCTGCTTTGTTTTCTTCGGCTATAATAAACCCTTTTTTCAAAATGCAAGTTAATTTAAATGTTTTAGGATTTCAGCTTTATTGTTAGACTATATAAACCTTTTAAAGGATATGGACGAGTTTGTGCTCCAAGAAATTCATGTCTCAATGCGTTTATATTCAGTCTCTAGACACGACTGTATTTTGACACAGAGTTTTAGGAAGTAATTAAAGATAAATTTATTATTATTTGATTATCATTATTAGGATTACACTTTCCTGAGCTCGGGACTTTCCCTTGACTTTACGCTAATCACTCACTCTTGGCAGAGCTGTGATCCTCATGTGTGATCAGTGATCATACATGGTGTCTGGGATCAAACCCAGTTGTCTGCTAGTTAGGAAATCACCCTCCTAGCTGTAAAATCTCTTCTGCTCCAAAATCAAAACTTTCTTTCTTTCTTAGTTCATATTAATGTTTCCATTTTCAGTATAGTGAGTTTAAGATGAAATTGCTTGAAGAAAAAAAAGTAAAGTGACACATGAAATATAACATCCTTTCTCAATTATTTTCTTAGGTGTCTTAGAAAATGACCAACACAGATCAGAAATAAATGCTTTTTGCCAAATAATTTGTGTTAGTTTTTAACTGGTTTTCAGACATTTAGTCTTTTGACTTTGAATTAGCACTTCCTTTAGAAGGGAGTTGTTTCTCTGATAATGGCATACAAACATTTGATTTAAATTTTATGCTCTATAAATCCTACCATTACTCATAGCATATTATGAAGAGCAGGGTGAGGTTTATAAAGCATAAAATTTATATGCATACAATTTTATATAGACTTTATATGTGTGTGAGTGTGTGTGTATGCGTGTGTGAGCACATGCACATATCCCCTTGAGTATATTTTAATTAAGCACAAACCAATGATTTACAAACTAACTCTTCCATTTCCATCTGCTTCCTATCCTCTAGGAATGTGTGTGTATCTACATATCTAAATCTCTCTCCTTTCTCTCTCTCTATATATATATACATATAAATTCAGCCTCTATTTTAGAAATCTTGATGTTTGAGTCTTTATTTAGCTCTACTTTTATACAAAGCTATTTTGAAATGGTAATATCACTTGTAAAGAATCCTTCCTTCCACTGGGACTAGTAATCGTGTTTTGTATTGTTTCTGAAATGTAACATGGGAGAGAGGTAATATATATTTCAAGCTGAATGCTTTCACTGTCACTGGTTTTCATTTTTCACATGGACTGACATATTTCAGCATTGTTGGTGGTGATACTGTGAAACCTGGGAGTTGATTCATCAATAACCCTGAATTCCCCTTCCTCAATTTCCGCATATTTCCGCATATCGATAGTGAAAATTAACATGCAATGATTAATTTGTTAGTGCTGCCTTAAAAAACTCTTCTAAACCTCATCATTACTAATATTGAACAACTTTGTCACTATCAGATAAGTATTAAATAATTGGCATACATTACTCTTCAAATATCAAGACATAAATTTTTCTATAAAATATTTGAATTTTGGTTTAAAATCTCATGATCTAAGAAGTATATATGAAATTACATAAAAATTTCTAGTGAGGACTGGAGCGACAGTAGAGTGGGGAGGGTGTTTGCCTTGCATGCGACCGACCAGGGTTTGAATACCCAGCATCCCATATGGTCCCCTGAGCACCACCAGGAGTAAGTCCTGAGTTCATAGGCACGAGTAGCCCCTGGGCATTTTCTGGTGTTACCCAAAAAGCAAAAAAAAAAAAAAAATATCTAGTGACTGTTATCTACATTTTTACAAATAGAAAGATAGAAAGATAAACATTAAAATATTCATTAAGCTTGCATAGAAAAATACAAGGTCTGTTTGACCTTTTTGTTTTATTTTATTCATTTATTTATTTTTGCTTTTGGGGTCATACCCGGCATTGCATAGGGATTACTCCTAGCTCTGGCTTGTGCACTCAGGAATTACTCCTGGCAGTGTTTGGAGGACCATATGGGATGCTGGGACTCGAACCTGGGTTGGCCATGAGCAAGGCAAACGCCCTACCCGCTGTGCTATCGCTCCAGCCCCTTGTTTTATTTTTATTTTAAAATTTATTTTTCTTGTTTTTTATTTTTTTATTTTGTTTTTTTATAGTACTTTTTAAACTGAGATAGAGCATTACAAAGCTGGTCATGAGTTCCAGTCATACAATGTCATACACCCATCCCTTCACCAGTGTAATTTCCCAGCACCAAAGTCCCCAGTTTCTCTCTTACTGCCTCCTCTTCTTTCAACTTCAGTCATTTTATTCATCTTATTGTACACAAAAAGCCACAAATGTTGATACAATTCTAGAGTTGGAAGTCAACTTTATTTTTAAATTGGGGTTAGCGAAATACCACAGCATGTAACACAATTACCTTGTTCATGGCCAACCAGGTTTATTTCTGGCATCCCATATAGTCCTTAAGCACTGAGCAACACCATGAGTGATCCCTGAACACAGTGCCAGGAATACCCCCTGAACATTGCTAGGTGTGGCTCCAAAACAAACAACAAAAATGTTATCAATGGGTAAAAATATTATAATATTAAATGAAAGCTTAATAATAAGTTATTTATAATTACAGTTTTTTAAACAATAAATATGTTTATTGCCATTTAATTTCGTTGTTGCTATTGTATGCTAACTTTTTAAAATTTGAAAAAATTAGATTGGCATTTTACTATTTATTATCAGTTTATTTATTAAAAAATTATAGTAAGTAGGACTAGAGCGATAGTCCAGTGAGTAAACCCCTCACACAGCTCAGCTGAATTCAATACTTGGTGCTCCTGACTACTGCTAGGAGTGATCCCTGAGTGCAGTGTTAGGAATAACCTTGAGCATGGGCTACTGTGGTCTCAAAACATACAATGGATAGAGTGTTTGCCTTGTAATAGCCAAACCCATGAGAGATCCTGGAGCATAGAGCTGGGAGTAAGCCCTGAGCACAGCTGAATGTGATTTAACAACAAAAATATGTTGGCTGTCCTCTTAATTTTAAATTTATTTTCAAACTTGAAGTATTGCACGTAGTATATTTCATGTTGCAATATAATGCAAATTTGCTTACTATTTTGCAAATATAACTTAAAACAAAATTTAACCCATTAGAATGCATTATTTTCAGTCATTGCATTACCTTTTGAAGAGTATTTTACATTATTAAATATTTTTAAGAGCATAATTTATTTACCATAGAGATAGTATAGGAAGTAAGGTGCTTGCCTTGCATGTGACTGACCCTGGTTCAATCTTCAGCACCTCATCTGGTTTCCTGAGTACTGCCAACGATCACTTTTAAGCACAGAGGCAGGACTACCAACTAGGCAACACCAGATGTGGTGCATTTTCCCTCACAAAATATAATTTTTATTGCTCATAATATTTTGTTAATTCATATATCATAATTTGACTATTTTCTAGTGCTTTGCATGTAAGAAGTTTATATTTTTATTATTGCAAACTGCCTTAATATTCTACTCTGATATTTTATATTAATAAATTAATACATTAACTGAGTGTCTGAAATTTTAGGCAATTGATTAGAGCCTACCTGTGGGAAGAAATAAAACTGCTTAGGAAGGGGGCCAGAAAAATAATACAGAGGGTAGACCGCTTTCCTTGCCCAGTGTTGATCTGCCTTTGATTCCTGGGTGCAGAGACTTGAGAACAGCTGGTGTGGCTGAGGAACAAACAAACAAACAAAAAAACAGCTAACGTAAATATGGTTTAGAAAGCGTTTTTATTGTTATATTTCTTTCCGACTCTCATCTCTCTCTCCTTTCTCTCTCTCTTTCTCTCTCTCTCTCTCTATCTATCTATCTATCTATCTATTCATATATAAATAAAGCAGGATTTGTTTAACATAGATAAGAAAATCAAATAGAATATTACTACTAATAAAACCTTACTGGAAAAGATTTTTCTTCTCACTTAGCCTCTCTCCTCTTTTCCCATTCAATCTTTTCATCCAATCTCTATGTATATATGTATGTGTGTATGTATTGCAAATATAAACAAAACTCCAAATTTGTTCACATCTGCATTGCATGAATAAAACAAACCCAAGAAAGAGGACCTTGTATTTGTTTATTTTAATTTGGTTTCGGTTAGGGGCTACCCATGGCAGTACAGAACCTAGTCTTGGTTCTGTACTCAGAGATCAATCTAGGCAGTACTAAGGGAACCATATGTGCTACTGGCGTAAAATCATGGTCAGCTGTATATAAGCAAGTGCCTTTATCCCCATTTTCTTTAGCACCCAAGAAAAATGGCTTTTGAAGTCGTGGTGGCCAATAAATTACTCAGATTATCTTACACTGCCACAATAAACTTCTGGCAATGTATTTGCCTTTTTATTTTTATATAGAGTAGAGCCATTAATATTAGAACTAAATTTTGTTATAATCTTTAAATTCAGAAAAGTTTTGCCTTGATTTTTGATATGAATAAGAATATAGGAAGGGATAATGGCCTACTTACCAACTTAAATATAATAAAATTAGTGTAATTTATCTAGAACAATTTCAGTCACTTAACTTAAAAATTTAGGGCATTATAGTCTACTATCCATGGCCAGTTTAGTATGGAGTGATAGTATAGCAGTTAGGGTGCTTGCCTTGCAGTGGCCGACCCAGGTTCCATCCCAGGCATCTCTTAGCACCACCAGGAGTAACTTCTAAGTGTACAGCCAGGAGTAAGCCCTGATCATGCTGGGTGTAGCCTCCAAAACCACTACCACTACCAACAAAAAATCAACAACATAGTCTACTCTCCAAAAAGCAAAAGTATTTTAATCTAATCATTAAATAAATGTGATTTCTGTAATTTCTATAATTTCTGTACATCTCTTTTGTGTTCTTCCTTAAAACTTTATTAAATAATTAAACTTCAACAAAAAATGAGCTTCTGAAAGCCAGGCATTGTAGTTGTGTTTATTCTAGAATCTAATTCTGATGTAACTATAAAAAGACTTCAAGTGCAGAATGATAAATCATTGTGCAATTAAAGTCACTAAATGATCTTATGCAATGGATATTCTATGAAGTTTTACTTCACAATGAACAATATATTTTTATTGACATCTATTATTTTCTAGCTTATGGAGATATAGAAAATTTCAATTAAAATATTTTAGAACTTGAGAAATTTGGTGGTTTAAAAGATCTTCAAATAGGCATGGAGGACAATACAACCCCACATGAAAAATTTCCTCTGATAATAAATGAAAAACACCTCTGTAGAAAATCAATTTAAATTCAAGTATTATTTACAACAGAAGTTAAAATGCATTATATCATATAACATGTGTAAAAATATGTGAATGTGAATGAGAATAGAGTGAAAACTAGAGCAAGTAGATATTTGTGTCAATGAGAATCACAGATATTTTCTAGAAAAATCAAGAGGTACTGTGGTTATTGAAGTTTAAACAGATTTTGAAGCCACTAAAGGACAAGGACAATTCTTGAAGAGCAGCACTGACAAGGAGTTATGCAAAAGCACACAAGTGGTCTGAACCCAAATAAATTGTTGGGATAGGCAATACATGTTTGCATAGGAACAAAAGAGAAGGGATTAAATTTGCCACGTGTTAAAGGAAACACATCATAGTCTATTTATGAGCAAATTTCCAAAACAGTAACATTTTATTTTCATTCACACTCACATTCTCCTAAAGAATCTGCCACCCCATCTTTTTTTTTCTTCTTTTTTTTGGGTCACACCGGGTGTTGCACAGGGGTTACTTCTGACTTTGCACTCAGGAAATACTCCTGGTGGTGCTCAGGGGACCATATGGGATGCTGGGAAACAAACCCCGGTTCGTTGAGTGCAAGGCAACTGCCCTACCCACTGTGCTATCGCTCCAGCCCCAAAGTTAAGGACTCTTAATTTTTTTCCATTTGGATCTAAAGAATTTTGTGAGTAGCTTGTATATAATAGAGTAAATAAAGCAAATAATTTCTACAGGACTACTTTCACTCAGAAAGGATGAATTAGCATCTAAACAATCATACTAGAATGATTACTATGTGTGCCTTCAGGCCCACATTAAACCGTTATACCGACTAACCAACTTGACAAACCAGAGGCTGATATCTGGAGGAAATCCAGAAAAAAGGACCTTCTCCGCATTGAGATAGATGCTTCACGATCAGAGGCTTCAGATTCTTCACTTTTCCACATCTAGCCATTGACTAAAGGCATCATTAAGATACTCCAGGTCTATACTACCTATGAAGTCCTTCTCTAATTTCTCATTCATAGAAACCATTATCAATTTTGGACTGACTACTGCAAACAGCTGGACTGGAGTGATAGCACAGTGGGTAGGACTTTTGCCTTGCACATGGCCAACCCGGGTTCGATTCCTCCCTCCCACTCGGAGAGCCCAGCAAGCTACTGAGAGTATCCTGCCCCACAGTAGAGCCTGGCAAGCTACCCGTGGCTACTCGATATGCCAAAAATAGTAACAAATAAGTCTCACAATGGAGACGTTACTGATTCCCAGCTGGAGCAAATCGATGAACAATGGGAGGACAGTGCTACAATGGTACAGTCCTCCTGCAGTGAGCTACTGAGTGATTTGTTAATCGTTAAACCCACAATAATATAAGGGAGGCTTTGGAACTAAACTTTACTACTCACTCTTACGTTAGTATTTCTTCTTTCTCTTAAATTTTTAGCATTATCTTCTCTGCACCTGATTGCTGCCTACTGAAATTTCTTCATATTGAGGTTTTTCTATTTTCAAAGTTTCAGTCATAAAATCTATCTACATTGCTCACTCTAACCCTCCTAACAGCATCATGTGTCCTTTTTCTCACGTCCTCTTCTGGACAATAACAATTTTTTTCTACACAGGTGATTTTACTACATCATGAGCTGTTCTTTGAATATCTTTGTTTCCCTTTAATAGAATGGAAGAGATTTCAAGAAATAGGCACACAGTTTGTGCCTGCCTGACATGTTTTTTCTGTGTTGTGTATCGTCAAGCACTATGCTTGAGAGGTAATATGTCAAAACTGTTTCAAAAATTCTGAAGTACAGGGAATAAAAAACCAAACACAAGAAGATGTTTTAATATTTAGAAAGATATTCATTTATCTAGATAAACTTATGGATTGTCATCAATCTAATTTGTTCTTCACTTGTATATAAAAATACAACATATATAGTACATCTATAAAATAATATATAAAATAAAATATATACATGTATATATTTAATGATGTATTAGATAATCCTAGGTAATTTAAGAAACAAAGCAATTTTATTTCGCTTTTTTCTGAGATGGCTAATTTGAAAAAGAGTAACCAAAATATTCAGAAAGTTTGCAAAGGTTCTTTAAAATTCTTTTTGTGGATATAAAATAAAAAACTTTGATGTCTCTGTAAACCAGACAGACTTTACTTTTAATAACAACTCATCTAAATTTTGGAAATTGGCCAGGAAAATAGCGGCCGTCCTAACAGCCAAGTTTTCCACCAACTTTCTGGCAACACTGAATCCTGAGAAATGAGTGCTGGAATTGCTTTTATATTCTAAAGCTTCATCATTCTCCCAGCTAAACAAATGACAATCAAGCAGACTCCTAGCAAATGCACTTTTTCTTACTAACCTCCAAAAACTTTTGCAATGATGTACTCCATCACATGCTTTTTTTTCAACAAAAAAGTTCTGCTTGGTGATTATAATGAATAGGATATTTGAAATAACTAACAGTGCAGTCACACAATGTTAAATGCAGCAAAAAATAATCAGATTTAAGAAATGCTGGTATGACTTGTACTATACTAGGTGTTTGATTTTATGTTTCAAGTGATATTCTAAGATATCTTCAATGCCAGCTCCGGATGAAAGAAGTTTGAAAATTCACTCCTTTGTTTTTAGAGAAAAGGGTGGGGAGAGAAAAGTGGAATCTGGAATTCCTATATATTTAACTCACTGCATTCAAGTTTCATTTCTAGGTCTCAAATACTTGTCTGTTGTGTCTAGAATTAATCTGTGAGGAGTCTGCTTAGAAAGGCGAGACTTGAGATGAAATCAGTTTAATTTATAATGCAGGTTGGAAGGGAAATGGAGAAGTACAAGGAAGGCCAGTTACACATCAACATCATTTATAGAGGATAAGCATGGCTCTTAAGAAAAAACAGCCAATGCCAGTCCTATGCTCTTCAGTCATGACATTCGTGTAATAGTAGAATAACCTAGGGACAAGCTGCTACAAAAGATTTGGCCTCATTTCTAATAGTTTTAATTTTTTTGGAAATTTAAAGAATAAAATATGGCAAAACTATAGAGAAAAAGTGAGAATTGCTTCTCAATAAAATATTTCTGCTATTCTGTGAGTTTCCCATTGTGCATTCCTATTTCTCCTAGACGTTGACTTTGAAAAAATTGTTATCTAAAAATCATCTGATTTGAATTGCCTTTCATAAGATGTTGAACATACTCTCCTTAAATATGCTTGGTAGGCATTTCTTTAACTGATGAAAGTTATATGACATTATTTTCCTTTTTAATATATAGTTCCCTAAATTTAACACAAATAAAGAAAATTCGGTGACAATGTTAAAGAAATTTTTAAAAATCTTGTGAGACATTTTATATGAGAATCTTGGAATTTCATCAATTAACACCCATTTGTTCCCTAAAGAAAGTTGGTATATCGAAATACATAGTGTCTTTCCACATTTTACTGTATAAATATCTCACTGTCGTTTCAGACCAAAAATTTTGTTTATAATGTTTCATTGCTTAATTATTGACAGCCTAGTAACAAATCAATTAACTAATTTCAGCACAATTTTTTTTTTTTTGCTTTTTCTGGGTCACACCCAGGGATGCACAGGTGTTACTCCTGGCTTAGAACTCAGGAATTGCTCCTGACGGTGCTCAGGGGACCATATGGGATGCTGAGAATCGAACACGGGTAGGTCATATGTAAGGCAAATGCCCTACCTGCTGTGCTATTGCTCCGGCCACAATACAGTTTTCTTAAAAAAATTCATGTACTGACTGAAACCCCACTCCTTATGCCAAAAAAGCAAAAAAATTCATAAGTCCTTTAAGAGTTGCTCAATATCTCAATATCTACTTATACAATTTTAAAGGCAAATATAAAGTTATGGTGATATACCATAAGTTATGGAGACATTTGCATTATGTAACTACTTGGTGAAGTACACTTAAACACTTAACTATATTAAGAGGAGAACACAGCATATCAATATCATCAGAATTAATTTCACATAACATTGCATTTATCTTAAGTTGCAATATGAAAAAAATCCTAATGATTTGTAAGAAACCAGGGGAGGCCCATTGACTTTTTTTTATATGTTCTGTGTATGTTTGAAAATTTTGTTGGGTTAAATTTTCTAAACAGCACTATAATTATTTTGGAAAATATCATTCAAGGTATGATATCTGTTAGATAAATGTTATCATTGCGAAATGTGAAACAAAAATATGGTAAGGGGCTGGAGTGATAGCACAGCGGGTAGGGCATTTGCCTTGCACACGGCCAGCCCGGGTTTGATTCCCAGCATCCCATATGGTCTCCTGAGCACCACCAGGAGTAATTCCTGAGTGCAGAGCCAGGAGTGACCCCTGTACATCACCAGGTGTGACCCAAAAAGTAAAAAAAGAAAAAAATGGTAAGCAGAAATATTTGGAAGGGACAAATAAAGGGACAAAAATAAAAAAATAAAGTTCAAGTTTGTTTATCCATTCCTCTACTTTTCTTGGATTTTCTTGGCGTGATGTGTAAACTTGTGCTTTATAAATTATCTCAAGATTAAAGTTCTAAAAGGATATTAAGTTTATTTGTCTTCTTTCAAATTTTAATGGTTTGTTCTAGTAATAATCATAGTCTGTATTAACATATAGAAATAGTGCCAGGGCAATCATTCTGTTAGAGCATAAAGATATAAAGTTTATAAATATAGGATAATTGAAATAATTTTAAGTCTGTAAATTTTTTAATGGAGACTTTTTTTCAGAAGTAGTTTCTCTTGACTTGGGTGTCAGTGTCATCCTCAGCATGAGATTCACCTTTTGTTCTCTGTGAACACTAGCCCTGGAAATAAAAATGATGGCAGCCTTGTAAGTAGAATTGAGGAGGATTAGGTATCCTGTTCAAATATCGACATCATTTGGAATTACTGACAATTGCCTTAGTACTTACACAATGGAATTACTGTAAGAAATGTTATCTTGGGAATTTTAATAGAAAGGATTTTAACATTAAAATCTGCATGAAATTTATTATGCATTATTATGAAATAATTTCTGAATTACCTGGGGAAATTTGAAATTATTTCTGAATTGCCCTGGGAAATTTGAAATAGTCCCTATGGGAATTCTCTGGGAAATAAATTTTTCTCTTCTTATGGGGATGGGGCTGAGAAGGATGTAAGGAAAAGATGATTGGTAGTCAAACCAAGTCATTCTCATGAAAGAAATAGGACACTTAACTGTTAGCTTTTTAAAAACTAAAGACACGCATAGCCATGACAAAATGGTCTAAGTATAAAACTCACATTGGAAAATCACTATATCTTGATTGCATTCATCTACCCATCAGGGATTTATAACTGAGATATAAATATTTCATTGAATTTTTAATAAAACCTTAATGTGCATGATATACTCAGTACACTACTACTTGAAAGCCCTGATATATAGAAAGTCCAGCAGTTTTGAGGTGGATCAATAAATTTCATGACTTTGTATTATGAGGCTTCAGTATCATCTTGTCATTTGCCATCCATTTCTCAAAAGAAAATAACTACAATTAGAGTCCTGGATTGTATTTTTGGTAAGAAACCAAATATCTCCCAGACACAAGACTGAGCTGTCTGGGGTATTCAATAAGTTTATTGCCTGATTTTATATATATACATATATATATATAATTTTTATCAGATGCAAGACACCACAGAGGAGTATTGCATTGCCCTTCTGTATATAAAAAATAAAATGTCAACTAGAGCCTAAAGATTATTTTATGGGTAACCTGAAATTCTAGATTATATCAAAATTTATGGACTGGAGGGATAGCACAGCAGGTAGGGCATTTGCCTTGCATGTGGCCTACCCGGGTTTGATTCCTTCAATCGGCTTGAAGAGCTGGCAAGCTACCGAGAGTATTCTGCCTGCACGGCAGAATAACCCGTGGCATATTCAATATGCCAAAAACAGTACCAACAAGTCTCACAATGGAGACATTACTGATGCCCACTCGAGCAAATCAATGAACAACAGGACAACAGTGCTACAGTGCGGTGCTTTGACTGTCACAATGCACTTTTTCATGCTTGTGCATAAGAGTAATATATGAGGGAGTAGAGTGATAATATAACAGGTTTGGGGGAATGCTTGACTTGCACATGGCCTAGCCTAGATTCAATCCCTGGCACCACATACTAAGCCCTCAGCCCTGCCAGGAGTGATCCCTGAGCACAATGCCAGGAGTAAACCTAACACCACTGATGATGGTCCAAAAACCAAAAGTAAACAGACAAAAAAATAAATACATGATATGTAAGCAACAGTAGGTTCTATAGGAAGGATTTTTAATCTCTTGCCAGATTCTGATACTTCTCACTGTCCCAGTAACAACTGAAAGTCCTTTAAATACTATAAACCCATAGGTTGGTTAGAGAACAAGTGAGTTGATGTATTACTAAAACTTTCCTTATGATACTAGTGACTCTTTTCTCATTGTTCAAATTTAAATGTATTTTCCAGAATTCACAATCTCATATGGAGAAGGATATGATGTAGATTACATTTGAATGAAATTCCAAATATATATGCCATTTGAATTATATAAATTGAGCATTACAAAGCACCTCATTGGAAAATACAAATTCTTTGTCTCTTGCCCCTGCACCTGGCGTCTTCACTGGGGCCCCCTCAGAGGGGGGCGGGTTGAGTTTCTCTCCCCACCCTTAGCAGAGCCCCTGCAGCCAAAGACCTCCAGAACCCAGCCACAACCATGCTCAAGGCCACTCTCCACATGCTGTGATGAGCCTCATGCATGAAGGAACTGGCAGAATAACCCAGGTGTGCGGGACACACGGCTGAGATCTCCAAGGCTGCTTGGATCAGGACTGGGCTTCCGCCACCCAGATCCCCCATTTTCCAGTAGCTAGGCATCCACACCCACAAGCTGCCCGTGGTGCCATTCAATTCCATCAATGGCCAAGATTCAGAGACTATAAAACAAAGCTCCCGGAAGTGTGCTGCCACATTCATGGCCGTGTGAATTCTTGTAGTCTAGTTCTCCCTCTCGAAGTATTTGGCAAGATACCAAGAGTATCCTGCCTGAACGGCAGAACCTGGCAAGCTCCTGTGGCATATTTGATATTCCCAAAACAGTAATAATGATGGATCTCATTCCTCTGGCCCTGAAAGAGCCTCGAATGCGGCACTGTTGGGGAGGACGAGTAAAGAGAGGCTGCTAAAATCCAGGGATAGGACAAACGAAGACCTTACTGTGCCCACTCGAGCAAATCGATGAACAATAGAATGACAGTGATACAGTCAGTGATTGTTTATTTTCTTTATCTTAACCTCAATTAGTTAGTTGGCTTTGTATATAAATTTTCATCCTCTTATTTTTTTAGCATTTTTTAGGGGGTTGGGGGTTGGGAGGATTTGGGACCAAACTCATTGGTTTCCAGGGCTTACTTCTGTCTCTGCATTCATGTATTATTTCTGGTGGACTCAGAGGGCCTCATGGATTGCCGAGGATTTAACACAACTCAGCCACATGCAGGGGAAATGCCCTATCTTCTATTTATCACTCCAGTCCCTTCTAATTTGGGGGTAGAAATGTCATATGCTGAAGAATATTTAAAACCAAAACTTTTAGGTGTATCAATAGTATCAAAAATATCTCTAGGACAGAAGCATATATTATAGAGATTAAGTTTCTTGCCTTGCCTCCCACCAACCCAAATTTAAATTCCCAGAACTTCATAAGGACCTATGAACACCACCAGGGATCACTCTTGAGCAGAGAATCAGGAATAGACACTGGAGCCCCAAGGGAGAGACTGGAAAGCAGAATTAAACAACAAAATCTCCAGTGGGACCTGGAAGATAGCTTAGTGATAAGGAGTAAATTCTTTGCATATGCAAAGCTTGAGCTTCATCCCTAATTGCTCCAAGGACACTCCCAAGTGTAATCCTGGAGACTCCCTAGAGTCACCTTGGTGTCTCTAGCACTGTTGATCCTAAGCAATGTTGCATTTCTAGGTCTTATCTATGGACTGTTTGTTCTGATTAGCCAATACCTGTGGTAGTCATTGTGGAGCTCTTCCATGCAATGCTTAAAAATTTTCCTCTCAAAATACTGCTAGTGTGCTCTGCCAAAGTCAGAGGTTTGTACACTCTATTGATATCATTCTGGAGTGGAAGTAATTTTTATTGGATTTTGTGTATTACTCAAGAACTTTAATGTTGGACTGAAACTCCAGTTTTTAAGTGTCTTTAAGACCCTGAAAAATTTCTCTCAAATGAATTAACTTTATATCAGAAACTCTAGAGATTTATATTTAAGGAAAGTAAACTATTAGAGCACTCATCAGGTTTAAATACACTGATATTATCAATCCATTTTTAATTTTAGATTACTCATTGCATTACAAAATCAGTCAGTACATGATTTACTGATGTGGGATTCTTTTTTTCACACTGTGAACCAATCTAAAGAAAGTCAAGAAGTACTTTTAAGTGATCTTATATTAGAAAGAGTAATATTTTACTAAGAAAATTTATTTAATATGATTGACTAGTTCAGCACCTCCATGATTGTGCGAGGAACGCCAAGAAAGAGAAAGCCACAAAAAGACTCCTGTCTTCGGAAACTCTCGAGTTCATTCGCCAAAGTGGTTTGGCTTGAGCCTCAGGCAATCACAAGCTAGCGTCCGAGCTCAAAAAGTTGTGCAGAGAAGCAATAAAGGAAGACCTCAAAGAGAGAAGAGCAGCAGTGTTGGCTGATGCAGCAGAAACTAGGAAAAGTATTTGCAATACCTGCCTGTCCTCCACCAACTCTAAGACCAAGATGACTGCCCTCCAATATCCTGATGGATCTATCACATCTTCCAGAAGGGCAATGGAAAAGATTATCCATGACTTCTACTCGGATCTCTTCAATAGCCACATCCACCTGCCCACATACCAAATTCCGCAGGATGGATATATCTTTCCCAATGTTCTCCCTTCTGAAATCCAAAACGCCATTTCTTCAGTAAAGAAATGTATAGCACCCGTTCCAGAGAAGGTCAGACCTGAACACCTGAAGAATCTTCTGCCACTTCTGATCAATACACTGGCTCGGCTCTTCACATGTTACCTGTCTGAATGCAAGGAAGGGAGACATCCATGACATCAGCAACTATTGCCCTATCTGCCTGTTGTCCATTGTCCACAAGTTGTTCACTCGAGTCATCCTGAATAGAATTGGAGAACACTAGACAAAGGAGAATCATGTAAGCAAGCCAGGTTCTAAAAAGGTTTCAGCACGATCGACCATATCCACATGGTGACCAAGCTCATTGAGGTTTCACGAGAGTTCAAAATGCCGCTCTGTCTAACGTTCATTGATTTAAAGAAAGCCTTTGATTCTGTTGAGACTGAAGCAGTCATTGAAGCCCTAGACAAACAGGGCATTCAAAATCAGATCCTCCATGAGCTATATTATGGATTCACCACCAAGATCTTACCATTCTACAAGGAAGTGATCATTGATATAAACAGAGGGGTTAGGCAGGGTGATACCATTTCACAGAAATTCTTCAGTGCCACCCTTGAGAATGTCCTGTGATGACTGGAATGGGAAGGAATGAGAGTGAAGATAGACAGTCAGCAACTACACCACCTTGGCATCACTGATGACATCATTCTAATAACACCAACCATTAGCCAAGCAGCACAAATGCTGGCCGACTTCGACCGTGAGTGTGGAAATGTTGCACTAAAGCTGAATCTCATCAAGACAATGCTCATGAGAAATGAACTAGTTCCTGACGTTCCATAAGCTCTCAATGGAACAAACATCTCTGAATGAAGCAGCTATATGTACGTAGGTCGAGAACTCAACATGACGAACAACCTGGCAACTGAGCTGTGCAGGAGGAAGAGAGCAGCGTGGAACTCCTTCAAGAGCATCGAAGAAATTGTTAAGATGATGAGGAACCTCTGTTTCTGGGCAGATCTTTTTGACTCCACTGTTCTTCCTGCACTAACTTATGCCTCAGAGACCTGGGTCCTATGAAAACAGGATAAGAACACTATTTGTGTCTCCCAAACAGAAATCGAAAGAGCTATGCTTGGAATAGCACATTTCACTCAAGTGAGAGAAGGAATCTGGAGTTCCTACCTCCATCAATGATCAAGAATGAGGGACGCTGTCTCATTTGCCAAGGCGTTGAAAATCAGTTGGGCCAGACACATAATGTGATTTGGAGACAACTTCGGGACTAGAGCTGTTACTGACTGGATTACACAGGACATCAAAAGAATGCCTGGCTTCCCACCTAAAAGAGTGTCAGACTGCATCATCAAAATCCTGAACAAACAGTTTGAGGATCCTCATGTTCCTAGAGCAAGCAGACACCATTACTCTACACTATCACACAACAGGGATGAATGGAGATGCTATTGGCGTCCACTTGAGCAAATCAATGAGCAATGGGAGAACAAGTGATACAAGTGATACAAGTGAATATCAACTCCTTTCGAAATAAGTATTAAGTCTCTTTTTAAATAGTGTCATATTCAATTTTTTAGATTTATTCAAAATTTCCACATACATATTTTGAGGATCAGATATGCAGATATATGACTTGCATGATTAAATACCTTCAATTAAATGACAAGTAGTGACTTTTTAGAATGTATCTCTGGCTGATTATTTGACCTAGCACTTAAGAGCTTAGAAAAGGCTTAATTTATTTAAAGAGGGGTTCTGCTCAAGGGATTTGACTTTTTTTATTAAGGTACATGGTCTATATGTCTGTATAAATTGTTGTTGATTTTTTTCACTCGTATTTTATATCTGACTGAAAAAAACTGAGCAAATACAAACAGTGCAAAATACTGTTTCTTCAGTATCAACTTAATGTGGTTATGACTCAAGTTGAAACTCAAGTTTCAAACTCTCAGACTAATTCTCAAGGTTGTGTATTATAATTATCACTGCTATAATACTGAAACCATTATAACTTACAATGATTTGTTATCCACAGCAATACTTGGGAGGCAAAGAGATTAATGAATGATTATTCTGATGTTTGATTCCTCAAAAACAAAGAATAAATGGTGTAAACTCTAATACTGACTAAGAGACTAGGTGAGACTCAATGATCCTCCTTAATATGGGAAACATCAAATATCACCAAGCCAGTAGGGACTTGCCATATCCATGAGGATTGAAGCTAGAAAACGGGATTTAGTTTTTAGGATAAAGTGCATCAGCCATTCTAATGGATCTGGAGTTATGTTTAGGATGATAAAAGGAAAGCTTTTGTGAGAACTTGAGGGATGAGAAATAAAGGATAGGAAATAGGAAAATTTATTGTAGATTGCAACGGTGATATGATTAGAGACAAGTTTAGTCATTATTTAACTTGAATCATTTAGATTTAGGTAAAAAATTCCTTTTATCTGTACATAAAAGAGAGAGAAAGTAGTGGGTTGTAATTTACCTAGCAAAATGTTGGGATTTGTGAGTTGAATCCTTACTATTTTCCTTGATTTTTGTACCATAAAAAAATCTTGAGACGAGGCTGGAGCAATAGCACTGTGGGTAGGGCATTTGCCTTGCATGCGGCAACCCGGGTTTGATTCCCAGCATCCCATATGGTACTCCGAGCACCGCCAGGAGTAATTCCTAAGTGCAGAGCCAGGAGTAACCCCTGTGCATCACCGGGTGTGACCTCCCCCCCAAAAAAAGCAAAAAAAAAATCTTGAGCTGCTCTTGGGCTTTCTCCCCTATTAGCCTTTCCTCAATCTGTATCTTCTTATACATAATATCTTAATTTTTTTCTAATTATAACAATCACTAACATTTTTTAAAATAGTTTTATTATATTGATTAAAAGATTTAGTCTTCAAAATTACCAAAGTAAATAGTTTCAAAATTTATAAAACAAATTCTAATATTCTAAATAAATCGCATTTTTTTTACACACAAGGTAAGTTTAAATATCAATTGTATAGTCTACTTATGCTTAATTTTTGCTTTTCTTTTTGGAGATTCACACCTGTAGTGCTTTTTCTTAGGGGGAGTACCCTACAGTCTTCAGAGTTTACTCCTTGACTTGTGCTCAGGGATCTCTCCTTGATGGCTTGGGGGACCCTAGCTGTTGTGCCATGCACAAGGGAAGCACCCTACCAGTTGTTCTATCTTTCATTCTACGCACTCATCACTTTTTTCCCCATTTTTGCTTTATTGATTTTAATTATTCAGTTTTTTGGGGGGACGGGAGCTAGAGTTTGCTTCTTGTTCATTAGTTATCACAAGGTACTTTTTTTGCAAGGTACAGATTGACCAGGCTAGGGAATTTGTCTATTTCTTTACAAATATGTTCACAGCACCAAGCTAATTCAACAAATAGGAGACCAGGAAAACAAATGATACAAATACTGGAACCAAGCTTCTGGGCTGGTTCCAGCACATTATGAAATCTTATGAAATCATTTGCTCAAAGTGCTGTATGTACCTCAGTCTTTATTGTCTTTTACTTGAAACTTTTGATAAGATTATATTGATGTGCTGAATAGAAAATGGTGTACTATAAAATGTTAAATATTGCTATTTCAGCAAGAATAGAAGAAGTGTGAGGGGATTACCTGAAGCAAAGTAAATCAGATAAATAAGGGAAATTGGGATTATTTCATTCATTTCCATAATACATGCTAATGAAATAAGCTTTTATGCAAAATTAAAATAGAAAATTAACAAAAGTTAAAATGCTTTTGTGGACACTGATAACAAATTGAGATTATAAGAAGAAGGTGAAAGGAATTAGGCAAGGATCGAGAGTATGAAGGATGGTGTGGGTAGGAATCTAAAACTGAAATAAAACCCTATTTTGAAAGCTTTTTATATACATTATTAATAAATATATACTTACATGAAAATGTATATACTTATATTTAAAATATTTTCACTTCTCTGTAATAATAATGCTAGCAAAAACATAGGGCTTTTCATAAACTTTGCCCTGTGTCTCATACATCTAAATACTCTTCCTCACACATTTTCAAAAAAGTCCTCAAGAGCTTCATCAAACAATCTTCAGTATGACCTCACCACAGCCATTTTCGTCAAATTCCCTTTATATTCACCTTATCAGAGAATGCCGCAGCATTTCAAGTGATTTACAGAATGTTCATGTGAAAATTGCTAGGTGTTTCATTTTTTCAACTATTCCCACTTGTGATTTTGGCAGACTGAACAAAATTCCTGAATTTTCAAAACTTCTAAAATTTGTATTTAATTTGTTGATACTTTTGGAGCTCTTTTTTTCTAATTTAAATACTAATTGGCATATTTTCCAAATTTTCAACCTATAAACTGTTTTCTTTTCTTTCTTTCTTTCTTTCTTTCTTTCTTTCTTTCTTTCTTTCTTTCTTTCTTTCTTTCTTTCTTTCTTTCTTTCTTTCTTTCTCTCTCTCTCTCTCTCTCTCTCTTCTTTCTTTCTTTCTTCCTTCCTTCCTTCCTTCCTTCCTTCCTTCCTTCCTTCCTTCCTTCCTTCCTTCCTTCCTGGTTTCTTTCTCTTTCTTTCTTTCTTTCTTTCTTTCTTTCTTTCTTTCTTTCTTTCTTTCTTTCTTTCTTTCTTTCTTTCTTTCTTTCTTTCTTTCTTTCTTTCTTTCTTTCTTTCTTTCCTTTCTCTCTCTCTCTTTCTTTCTTTGTTTCTTTCCTTTCTTACTCTCTTTCTCTCTTTCTTTCTTTCTTTCTTTCTTTCTTTCTTTCTTTCTTTCTTTCTTTCTTTCTTTCTTTCTTTCTTTCTTTCTTTCTTTCTTTCCTACTCTTTCTCTCTCTCTTCCTTCCTTCCTTCCTTCCTTCCTTCCTTCCTTCCTTCCTTCCTTCCTTCCTTCCTTCCTTCCTTCCTTCCTTTCTTTCTTTCTTTCTTTCTCTCTCTCTTTCTCTCCGTCTTTCTCTCTTTCTTCCCTTATTTTTTTTTCTGCCACACCTGGCAGTGCTCAGAGCCTACTCTGGTCTCCTCACTTAGGGATCACTCCTAGTATGACTAGGGGACCTAATGGGGTTTGGGAGATTGAACTTCCGTTTGTAGTGTGCAAGGCAGACTATATTTACTGTCCCTCCAGACCCCAGTCATTTTTATCTCTTAAAATGTATTTTATATCTTTTGGATAGAGCAGATTAGGAATTGTTCCAATAATTTTAGTGCATGATGTCTGCAGTTTTTAAAGATAAACAAGCTGTTATATAATTTTTGTAATTAATATTTGTGGACTTAATTCAATATTGATTATTAATTACAACTAGACCAAAGACAAGGATCAGTGAGTCTCAAAAGTATAAGTAAGATATGACCCACACCCAGTTGAAATTATTTTATAAAGCAGTACGTCACATAAAATTTTAATTAAATTATGCATTATTGTAATCTTGATACATAAAATTAATTCTGAGTAGATTTTTCAGCATATTTGCAAAAAAATTCTCACTTCATCAGAACGCCACAGTTGCTTTAAATAGGGATTTTTTTTTGTTACTAGCAACAATTGCCACTCATACAATAAGCAAAGTCAGAAAAATTTACCCAACAAGATCACAAAATGTATGTATGGCAGAGTCAGAACCCTAAAATAATTTATTATTATTGGCGGCCCCGCGCAAGATCGACCCCGGAGGCAACTGAACCACTTTGGACACGAGCGGCGCCCCCAAAATGCCTCCAAACTGTGTGCTGGGAGCTTCTGGCCCAGGCGCTGCCAGCGAGTGATGCAATTACCAAAAGAATTTTCCTTGGACTTCATATAGAAATCCAAAATCGCGCGGCTGCTATCGCAGCCGCGCGACCTAATATCTCTTATATCTATCTCTTATACCTAATATCTCTTGATTGTCAGCAACGTGTAAATGTTCCTTTTTGGCAGGGCTTAACGTGGGGGAAAACTCCAAACAATAGTACTAAGTTTTTTGTTAAAGGGTAAAAGATTGTAGCGATAGAATTTTAGGCAGAATTTTCCCTGGACTTTATATAGAAACCCAAAACCGCGCAGCCGCGGCAGCCTAATGTCATCTAATCATCAGCAATATGAAATGGTTCCTTTGTAATGGGTTGGACTTTGGGGGACCATAATAGGGTTAAAGTTTGTAGCGACGTGTAATTTCTGGCTGTACTTTCCCTGGACTTTATACAGAAATTCAAAGCCGCGAGGCTGCTGCCATGGCCGCGCAACCTATTGTCATTTAATCATCACCAATATGAAATGGTTCCCTTTTAACGGGTCGGACTCTGGTGGGAAATCCTAACAAGAATAGTAAGTCTTTTGCTGGAATATTGAAGGCCACCAAAGTGGTAGCCATCTCTATAGACTGAACTAAGCCATATCCCCACGCTGGCTTAGAAGAAATATCCTTCTTTCTCGGGAAGAAACGCGGCGTGGCGTTAACCATAGTATGATGTCCATTAAGCTGACACGGACCTGGTGGCGTGGGAATCGGATACAAGGGAATAAATTATTATGTACTTGGAACAGCAGGACGCTGGTGGAATCTTGAGCCGGGGTCGATACCAGCGTATTACTTTTGGTTCTAGAAACTGCTTGCAGACATTCTACCAGACTATCAACTAAGCCAGAGCCCCACGCCGGCTGATGACGAGAAATAACCATCTCTTTTGGTTTGTTTTCCCTTTGTCAGGCAGCGTGGTGATTACTAAACAGGCGTGATCTAGGTGGCGCGGGACGAGGGGGGAAAAAAATAGAAAAGTTATGTAACAAACAGCGGGACTTAATATCTCTACATTCTCAACAATGGAGAGCCATCAAATGCTTCCTTGACAGTGGGACTGTCTTCTCTTTTTTGGGGGGAAACCCTAGCAACAATAGTGAATTATGTGTTGAAACATGGACTGTAACCAAGATAAAGCGTAAACGAACTGAAACTTATCACTTACAAGGGCGGGGACTGGGGGGGCGGGAGGGGGCGGGAGGTATAATGGGGTGGTTGGTGATGGAATATGGGCACGGGTGAAGGGAAGGGTGTTTGAGTACTGTATAACTGACATAATCCTGAGAACTTTGTAACCCTCCACATGGTGATTCAATAAAATTTAAATTTAAAAAAAATTTTAGGCCACAACTAGAGGTGCTCAGGTCTTACTCTTGTCTCTGTATTAGGGGACTCTGGGGACTATATAGGGTATCAGGAATCGAACCTGTTCGCTACATACAAAGCAAGCACTTCACTCACTCTCCATCACCCAAGACATTTTTTTAAATGTAAATACTAACATTTTTTTTTGTATTCTGAGTAGCTAATTGAGCTTGCCCTGAGAAAAATAAAAAAAAAAGTTGAATTTTTAATAATTCATCTAAGTGATCTTTTAAAAAAAGTATTTAGGGGGATGGGGGTGGAACCTGGGGACACTGGTGCTGGGAAATGTACACTGGTGGAGGGATGGGTGTTGGAATACTGTATGACTAAAACCCAATCATGAACAGCTTTGTAATAGTCTATTTCACAGTGATTCAATAAATTTTTTTAAATGAAAAAAAATAAAAATAAAATAAAATAATTTATTATTAAGAAATCATCTCTCCACCTCTATTGACTATTATTTCCTCACTGTTGGATGAATGCTTAGATGTAATTTTCTATTCTTGAAGTCCTAAACAGGTATAGATGTACTCTGGGCAGCAAAACAAGAAAGAACATGTTCCTATCCTTATTGTCCATATGCATTATAGAATTAAAGTCACATGTTTGTAAAACTGTTCAATAAGCTCCATTTAACCACAACTACATAAATTCAGATAAAGGTGAATAAATTACCAAAAATGGCCTGTGAGCTATGTACCAAAGTAAAAAGCAATCCGCCCAAATGTAAAAATAAGTGAATAAATATGTCAGGCAAATGCTACTCCAGTCCATGCAACTTTAGATGGCCTGATAAACATGGCCATTTAACTATGACAATATTAATATATAACTATGATAATCTTATAAAACTTTTGTATGTGCATGAGGTAAAAAAAAATTAAGTACTTTCCAAATAAATAAATATTTTGTGTTTCACGCCCTATGTTATTTTTTTGCCAATATCAAGATCACTATATTTAAATTATTTTAAAAATAGTTCTTTATGATTTGAAGAACTAATTTATATTCAAATATTAAAACAAAATGTTTTATAAAGAGAAGAAAAAACAAGTGATTCATTTAACATTACTGGTACCTTGTGGATTTTTTTTAAATCTATTTTGCTGTAAGTAAATAGTGGCAGAGCACAAAAATATTCTTATTTTTACCTCATTCTTTATAGGATGATATAAGAAATAAACTGATCTGTTAAAAAGGATATTCCAACATGTGAAAGGTAAGTAGAAATTGACCTAACCGATAGCATAACATCATACTCTATATTTTGTTTTGTTTTGGATTCTGACAACGACCTTGTTCTCTAATAAATGGAAGAGCTTAATGGAGTCTAGACTTTTGAATACCGTAACTTTATCACTGTAAACTTAAAGGGTTATTTCTATTGTGTTTAGCCAGCACATGTATATATGGGAAAACCTGGTTCTACAAATTGACACTAAATTTGATTACAGTACTAGGTGAAAGTACAGATTCAGTTTTGCAACTCTAAACCTCTATATTTTGTAATTTATTATTTATCTGCATCTGAAAGAATAAAACAACAAAAACAAGTCCACGCAATGGTTAAACACACATCTTCCTTCAAAAACTATTGCCAAATTGTGTTCCATTTCTTTCATAAACTTTGCTTGCAAGTGGTACAAATGCCAAGTGCTGAATGTACAGAAAATATTTCTGTTGCTGCTTTCACTGTATTAGTTTACAATTTATATCCCAAAGGCTTGTGGTTTTGTAGGTTGTAGGAGGAGCTGACTATCAGTAAAGTACTGGAAAATAACATTAGAAATTGGATGTTAGCACTCACACAAGAAACTGGAAAGGAAAAAGCATCTGAAAAAAAAATGTTTCCAGTTTCAAAAATAGAATATCAGCATAGAATCACTAGGAGACTTGCAGGGGAGAGCAAGAGTGATGGTGCAGGAGTAAAGATGCTTGCCTTACATCTGATCCAACTTGGTTCAATAACCACTGAAGAGCAATACCCAGCATAGAGCCAGGGACAACTCTGGAGTACCAAGTTTGACGACCTCTCCCCTCCAACCAAACACACCTCTTTTTCCTTTTTGTAAAATATATCAAAAATTGTAGTAAGCTGTCAGAAAACATGAAGTCATAAAATTTGCATATAAGTGGATCAACATGGAAAGTATCATGCTGAGTGAAATGAGTCAGAAAGAAAGAGACAGACATATAAAGATCGCACTCATATGTGGAATATAAAGTAGCTGAGAGGTACAAGCTTACAATGTTGCGATTCCTGGCAGACATTTCTCTGGACTTAGTTACTAACATACTAAAATACAGAAATCCGAAACTATGCTGCTGCTAGTGCGGCCTCCGGACCTCATATCTCTTCATTCTCAGCAATGGAAAACAAAGTACCAAATGCTTTCTTTTCAGCAGATCGACTTTAGGGGGAAGAAACTCCAAATTAATAATAGTGAATTTTTTTTTGTTTAAATATTGAATGTAATCAAAGTAAAGTGAAAGTAAAGTGAAATTTACCAGTTACACATGCGGGGTGGGGGGCTGGGGAGGTGGGAGGAAGGGGGGAGGTATATCGTGATTCTTGGTGTTGGAATATGTGCACTGGTGAAGGGATGGGTGTTTGAGCATTGTATAACTGAGACTTTAACCTGAAAGCTTTGTAACTTTCCACATGGTGAATCAATAAAAGAATTTAAAAAAATAAATAAATAAATAAATAAATAATTAAAAAAAGACTTTTAAGGGATTTGATCACAATCCTTGAGTCATATTAAAAAAAAAAAACCTGATTCACACTGCTTAAATACTTGTTGAGAATCAGTCACGTGTCAGAATTCAGAGGGCTATTCTTATGGAGGATCAAATACAAAAGCTCCAAGAAGACTATGATTGTCTCAATCATTGTTCTACCACTATAGTTCCCGACAAGCAATCTTTGTCCAATAAATGAAGAAGTATACCAAGGAATCTCATCAATACAGGTAAATTATTTAGTCTTCATGACTGAAAATGAGCATAACAGTGGCTTTTGCCTCTTAATACTGTGTCAGAATAAATAAGATAATCGTAGCCTGGGGAGATAGTTCAAAAGAATTGAATACATGCACTGCATTTGGGAGGTGTTGAGTTCAATCCCTGGTATCATATGCAACTCTGGGGAGCCCACTTCCAAAAAACTCATAAAGGATAATCCTAGTAAAACATTTTAGGGGTTTGATTTGTAGCGCTTTATATAGGTGAATTGCATGTTGTGCAGTTTATTTGTAATAAAAATGTTTTCACTCAAAAAAAAATTGTAGTAAGCAAAGTGGCTGTAATGGGGGAAATCAATCCATCATGGAAGTCATGATAAAGAAGGCTTAGGATGAAATCTCCTCCAAAGGATCTCTTCAAGGTCTAACATAGGTTAAATAACATTTATTTTTTTTCTAGAATTATAGCAACGCTGAATCTACCTGCTTCATTTGGGTAAGAAGTTTAGTTACTTTATTTTTATAGCATGCATAGTAATTGGTAGAATATTTTAACATTAATTTACCATCTTTCCACATCTAATTGGCAATTTAACTGGTTTAGTAGCTTATCAGAGTTTTAGTGTTACTTGTATTCAGTGTTGTAATTAATCACCCATAAAATTTTGCTAGTACCATAAACTTAATATTACTATGTCAGAACATTTACATGTATATGTATTAATATACCTTCTTTACTACTGATCTATTCTGTAGTTCATTCAGTCTTCTCATGACTTTCTTCATTGAATTTTGCTTTCTTCTTTGATTATAAACATCCCATTTAAAGCTCATTATGACCCATTTTTGCCCCTCCCTGTATCTTGACTAAATATTTTACTAGCTTCCCAGATTATGGTTTAGATCTCATATCAATGAATGGAGTCCTTAATTCCACCTCACCTCCACAAACTTGATTTATCATCTCTGAATTGTCCTATCAGCCTCTTACCCTTCATCTGTCTTATGTTAAGTTGTCCTTACTGCTCTGTGCTGTAAATGCTTTTAAAACAATCTTGCTTCCACAGTGCATTGGAAAGTTTGTTAGAGCATGAATGTCACTTGTTATATTTATTCTTATATCTTTAGCTGCTTACTAATTATAATTTTTAAAAAGTCAAAATGAGTAGCAATAGCAAATAATTAAAATTATTTTCCAAAATGTAATTTTAAAATTTTAGATTATTCTATAGTTTCATTAAATTCCAGGTGAAATTGAGACCTTTCTGGATTTTTATAACAACAAAAATATGTCAGAATTATTTTCTTTTCTATGCCTGATAAATACAAGTATATCATCACTAGTCTTCAATTCTTCAGTCTTTTCAATCAAGTGTACTCTTCTAATTCTTTCCTTTTGACTTCCTGATTTCTATATGAGAATTTTCATCTTATATTATGGTTATTTTATGTTATTATATCTTTAACGGTGTCAATTTTATTTAGTTTTTAGACCACACCCAGTTTTACTCAGTTATTGCTTATAATTTTGTGCTCAGAGATCACTCCTAGCAGGGCTCCGTGTACCTAGAGAGGAAACCCATTCATTTGTGTATAAGGCAAACACCTTAGCTGCTGTACTATCACTTTTGCCCCTATGTGCTTGGACAATCAGGTCATAGTGCTTGCAAAGTGTATCGTTCCTTTAGCTCTGTTACCCTTGTCCATTCTGGTTATAGTGCTTATTAACTGTTACATCCTTTAAGCTGTATTACTCATAATAAAGACCTGGTTGTGGTAAAACTGGAAGTCACTTGCAGTACCAGGGATAATACAGAAAGCAGACCAGGCTCAAGCAGTGGAGCTCCCAGGATAGGAACCTTACGTTTGCAAGGCAAGCATTTGATATCTCTGAACTAAACCCTGGGATTCCTACTTAGCTCGTTTCAATTGGTACTCAAATATAATTTCCCAATCCTCAATATTCACCTCATGAGATAAGACCTGGGTCCAAAGAGATAGTAATGCAGATAGGTAGTTGGGATAACCTGGACTTGATCCCAAGCATCCCACATGGTACCCAGAGCCTTTTAGAGGTAATTTATAAGCTCAACATCAGGACTAAGTCCTGAAAACCATGGGGTTTGGTCCCAAAACAAAAGAAAACATAAACAAATGAGTATCTTTAAGAATGAACACTCATGAAGCAAGGATAGAACATGAAAGGTAGAGCACATGCCTAGCTTGTTGAGACCTTAAATTCAATCCCTTGCATCATATGTCCACATTGTCCCTGACCTCAGCACTACATATTATTGTTTGTGATTGGGGCTTCTTGCAACCGCAACCCTAGCACCACACTGCCTTTAGACCAGTTCAGCTTCAGCTGAACCAAGAATTTGTTGGAATGTTCCTGGGGTCCTTCACTGAGCATCACTAGGGATGGCATTTATGAAAAAAGAGAGAAACACCTATGATTTCACTGTATCATTGTCATCCCATTGATTCTCGATTTGCTCAAGTGGGCCCAGTAACGTTTCCATATGATTTCACTGTATCATTGTCATCCCATTGATTGTCAATTTGCTCAAGTGGGCCCAGTAATGTCTCCATTTGCCCTAACCCTAAGATTTTAGAAGCCTCTCTTTACTTGTCCTTCCCAATGGTGCTGCATTAGAGGCTCTTTAGGGTCAGGAGAATGAGACCTATCATTGTTACTGTTTTTGGTATGTGAATATGCCACGGAGAGCTTGCCAGGCTTTCCTGTGCACCTATGATTTATATTTTTAATATTTGGGAAAATATCTAACTTCAACAATTCCCTTTCAGTTCTAAGGATGAAATTTTACCCTTTCTCAATTTTTTAACCCCAGATAAAAAGAAACATATTTCTTAACTATAATAGGAATTGATGCACATCGCAATGCACTGCCTTATATGTTACTTAGAAATATGACACAGGACAGAAGAGGCTTGAATTCTGTCCTAAACTAAGAAACAAGTAAATAAAGTAACCAGGGTGTTTATTAAGAGATACAGGGTGATTCATGTTCCATTACTTCTTTTCCGCTTCTTCCTCCCCTGCCCCACCCCTTGATTTCTTCCCAGTGATGTGGGAGAGTACTATAGCTGTATCTCCCGAAGACAGACTCAAGAACACTGAAGATATAAGATCTAAACTACAACCACAGAAATTTTAAATATGCCTGTTAAGGTGGCAGACAGTGAATGGGGGCAGGAGGGAGCCTGGGAACACTGGTGGAGAGACATTGACACTGGCGGTGAGATTGGTGCTGAAATATTGCATGCCTAATACTCAGCTGTCAATAACTTTGTAAACCATAATTTTTAATAAATAAAAGCATTAAAAATTTAGACAAAAAAAGAGATTAAGGGTGTGGGGGGCTATCTGTGAAAATCATATAAGCACAAAACCGTGGTAGAGCAGTGATAATACTTAATAGGATTAAGTAAATTCCACCTGTCACATTAGCATCCTGACTTGATAAGAATAGATTTGAAATAAAGGTTGATGATAAGAATAGATTTGAAAGAAAGGTTCATTTGATGACTAAATCACTTTGTTTTTAGCTTTGCTATAACATTTTTTGAATAGTAAGTAATAATAAGTGTATTACAGGGGTAAAGAGAGCACAGATTGCTTGGCTTTTTTAGTCTTAGTGAAGTGGAGAGGAGGAGATTTGGGGTGGGGGACATTAACTCCCTTAGACCACTAGCTTTCCATTTGTTTTAATAAAGGAGGCTATTTAGTAAATGAGCACTAGCAGCCCATAGAAGATAATGTGCTATTATAGTGAAGAACAACTTAAGTTTAAAAAATCAGTTTTATCAACCCCCATTAAATTATTCGGCATTGTCAAATCGTTGTCACCTCCATTTTATACACCAAGAGTCAAAATATTCTATACTTGTGTGAGGATAGGCAGGTAGAGCAAGGGAAAGCCAAAGACATGACAGATAAAATGATCAAAATATAACAAGACAACAAGAAAAGCTTGAAAGTTTTCTTGTTTTAAAGGGTCAAATTAAATGTAAGTTTCCTCATTTGTTCTAGTTTTCCATCTGGGATATAGCACTGATAATGCTCTACTGGCTTCATGCATTATTAACTAATTAATTAGTTCCTACACTGTGAAAATCTTTGAAATTAAACCTGCCTATGTAAAAGAGCTAAATTTGCAGTTTAAAAGGCTAAACCTCTCAGAGCCATTCTTGCATTTGCTTTCATTTTACTATAATTATAAGTTTGACATATTTAAATTTGAAGGCAATTGCACAACAAGTGCTACTATAAGAAATGCAAATGTATATTTTAATATGTTCTTTACAGGGACAGATTTGAAAATACTTTAAGTTCTAATATTTTAAGACAGGTCAAGTGGAAAGAATGAATGCTGTATGTAGCAAATTAAGGCATTTACTTTTGGATAAATTTACCCTACAAATTGAATAATCTTACGTATAACAATAGAACAAGCCTTATGTTGAATGGCTAGTAGTTGCAGGTGATAACAAAGCAAAGAAAAGACAATGTTTAATACATTGTCATTAAATACACATCTCTTTGATCCTTTACATATGCATTTTAGGTATAAACACACATATGTAAGAAGCATAGACTCTGGAAAATGAGAACAAGACATTAGGTTTTCTGTTTTAGTCTGGACTTCACTAGAGATAAGTTTCTTTCATCTTAGCTACTGTAATTCAAGGATACTATTCTCTTAACAAAAGCTTAATTATCATGTACAGTTATGACTCGAAAAACAAAGGCAATAAACCCTTGCCTTTAGAGTTACGGGAAATATTTTATTCAGAAAGTCATTTGTTTATATAAACTATTCTTCCTAATTAACAAAATAACCACAAGCCACATTAACAAAACCACAGTAATGCAGTAAAGAAAATCTGTGTTTCTAAGTGCCCTCAGGGTCATCTTCCAGACTTATCCAAATCACTATAATTAAGAGGCAATTGACAACTCAACTTCTCATTGGCTACTTTTTGATTTGCAAAACTTATTGAATCAATTAACAGACCTAACATAAAAGGCAAATTTAAAGGAACCATATAATAGCAACTCTACCAAATCCCATTTTTAAAAGTTGATATTTATGTTTTTGAAATGAGAAAGCTCATATTAGATTGTATAACCCTATGTAGTTTTGTTGTACAATTAAATATATCACTTCAAAGGAAATATGCTTCTTCATCATTCATCACAATGTAGTCATATTTAGAAAATAGTTCCTTTGAACTATCCATCTTCTATGGTTTATCTCGTAAATATTCCATGTACTGAAAACCATTTATCTATCTTTTCATTGTTAAATTTTAAGTTTTAGCTCATAAATAAGATTCAAATATCAATTTATTCATCATTATTATCCTCACATTTGCACACTAATTATATTATAACTATTGTCATTTCTCTGGGCTACCATGTACAATAATGAAATCTGTTTTCCTCAAAGTTACTTAGAGTTTATTTGAAAGTAAGAGAAATTTATTTCTTTTAAAAATATATTGTGATACTTACTCAAATAATTCCTTATATGCTTTACATCCAAATAAATTACCATGAAGCTCTTGTTTTGAGTTTTGTGAAACAAATAAGCTTTATCTAATAAAGTCAGGATAGAGAAAAGACAACACTTTTGAGTGTCAACGAAAGTGAAAAGTCTCAATGAGTGTCTGACAAAGATTGCACTTTATAAATCAATGAGTCTTTTTATTGAAGAAAAGAGTATAATAGCTTTTACTCTATCTATTAGAATAGAATTCTATCTATTCTTATTCTCATAGTTCAGGCAATTTATATCATTTTTTATAGAATAGGTATGTCCAAGGAAAGATATGAACAATTAATAAATTGATCAAAATATGCAATTATGTCTAAAATAGGATTCTGGTCTTCACATATAGAATCTGGTCTTTCAAAGCAATCTAAAGATCATTGATGTTTATGCTATCTGTGTGTATAGGAAGCAAATGCTTTGGGGTTTTAATTATTGTCCTATTTCTAGAAAAGTATATCCTGGAGACAGAAGCCTAGATGACCATTGCTGTCTCCGATCATTGGCTTTTATGATATTAAGTAGGGATTATAATGGTTTCACTGCATTGTTCAATTCACAGGAACCATCCTTTCTGACAGTATGTCTATGTATGTATGAATAGCAGTATGTATAGCAATGTGAATGTCACATGTATGTATGATTGTATATCTATGCAGATGGCCTAGCTCTTTCACCTGTTAGTCTATGGAAGTGGATCTCCTGCTTATTCATAATACATTCACATAAACTTCCAAACAAATGGATGGCATAAAATAAGGAATTACCAACCAAAAAATGATATTCTATGCTAAGCAATGGCATTTTAATATTGTCCTTAAAGCTGCAGGAAGTCACTGCAGGACTTTAAAATA
Organism: Sorex araneus; assembly: GCF_027595985.1. NCBI lineage: Eukaryota > Metazoa > Chordata > Mammalia > Eulipotyphla > Soricidae > Sorex > Sorex araneus. The sequence goes on along the minus strand of NC_073305.1, from coordinate 119,609,001 downwards.
CTGAATAATATGATCAGATCTGAATGCTTTCAAAGGTCACTCTAAGAGCAGCATGGAGAATGTATTGTAGTGGATTCAGAATGAAAATGAACAAGTAGTTGAGAAAACTATAAAGTAACCTACTTAAGAGATAATGAATGTCAAACTTCAAAATTAGCAATGAGGAAGGAGAGTAGAGATAATGATGATAGGTTATAGATATTTAAATTTAAGACATAGCCAAATTTTGATTCAGAAATATGAACATTAGAATTTGCATAATTTCTAACAAAAGGTATTTGATTGTCATTTAGTTATATGAGGATGCCCTCAGATCAAAGGTGTACAGATATTTAAAGCATCAGCCAGCAAAGATGAAGATTCCTGAGGGACCAGATGCATTTAACAGGTGAATGACATATCCTGAGAGACTCTCCAGAAGTAGTCAGACAAGTAGAAAGGAAAGTTGCAAACCCCAACAGAAATTCCATCTAACAGAATTTCTCACAGTAATTAGTAAGGAGGCAGTTTTATGCCTTATCCTTTAAAATTTTAATCAAAAGTTTTATGTTTTCTACTTTCTGTGAGTATCCTACTAGCAAGAGTGCTAAAGTAGCATATACTAAATATTAGAGATGTATGTTTTAAATTTAGGGGGACCTGGAACAATGGTACAGTGGATAGGTGATTTATCCTGCAGGCTGCTGACCTGGGTTGGATCCCCTTGCACTCCATATGGTCCCCTGAGTACTAACAGGATGCCAGAGATTTTTGAGTGCAGAGCTTAGAGTAAACATTGAGCATCACTGGATGTGGTCCCATACCAAACAAATAAAAAGCTAAAAAAAAATTTTAATCTGGAAAATTGGACAATTAATAAGTTTGAGGGGCTGGAGAGGTAACAGAGTGGTTAAATCATTTCCTTTGCATATGACTGACTTAATTTGGTTTATTCCCAAGCACTGCATATTACCCCGCAAATACACTAGGAGTGGTTCATGAGTATAGAGCCACAAGTCAACTCTGAGTACTGACAGATATGCCCCAACCACATCCCTAAGATTTTCTTAAAAATAGCTTGACTATAAAAACAGAAAACACTGTGGAAAGAAGAACCTTCCCCCCCACACACCCCCAGATCTCTGAGTGTAACACTGTGGCCTGCGTAGAACTAACTGGACCTGTACTGCACTGTGAGAGCTATAGCACTGGGGGAGGCTCTAGTATTCTCCCAGAATCAAATCTGATAGATACTGAAATTATGTACTCCACTGAATTTTATTTCTATTATAGCAAGCTGTTCCTACTATAGTTGTCCAATAATGAATAAAAGAAATTGTTGTCTGCTAGAATATGGCTCCACACTGCCAGGAGTAACCCCTGTGCATCACTGGATGTGACCCAAAAAGAAAAAAAAAAGTGAGAATCTTAGGCATCTAGAATATAATATAATTTTATAAAATAAAGCAGAGAAAATATTTGCACAGAATGTATCAAAGAACTCACAAAATTCAATATTTTTTTTAAATAGCCCTTTCAAAATATAGGAAAAGAAGAGGAAAAGATACATTCCAGAAGACATATGGACAGTCAATAGATGTATGAAAGAATGCTCATCATTACTGATTATAAGAAAAATTATATTAAAATGACAATGATATATCATTTTATATTAGAGAGAACGATAAGTGCAAGACAAGGGAGACCCAGTCACTCATAGTGGGGATTTAAATTCACATTACCTCTACAAAAAATAGTATGAAGATTTTTTAAAAATAGAAAATAGAACATTTTTAGGAAATAAAATTAACATATGATTCAGCGATTCCATCCCTTGGTGTCTATCTTGTGTAATCACAAAAGAGGCATCTCTCTCCCACCGCCCTCGTTCGGTAGTCTCAAGCCGATTCCCCCACCCCGGGGAGGTGGATGGCAATGAGCAGGCGAAGGAAGGAACGTGGGCCAGGCTGGTTTGTCTCAATTGCCATTTATTCCAATCTCATCCCCATTCACTCCTGTCTTTCTCTCCCCACTTCTTCTCCCCCCAACCCCTCTTATAGCCTCACTAAATCCCCAAAGCATGAGGGGTTGAGGCTTATACATAGGTGTGGTCACAATCAATAGGGGTAAAGTTCTTTCCCTCAGGGGATGCTTCATCAAGGATAGATTCTCTTTCAGCAGGATGACCCACCCAAGAGCAGAAATCCATGGGTGTGTTTCTCCTCTCTATCCAACAGACATATAAACATTCATGATATTATTCATTTTGTATAGACACAGTAAGAGATACACTAAACTTATAGAATTGCTATCCTGGGGTCATCTTGATCTCAGACTACAGTGCTCAGGCCAGATTAGTCTTTCCTAAATCTAGCAAGGTCCTTATCTCATCATTACTATTGGATCATGACAGCACTTGTCCGTGATCAAGCTCTTAACTTATAGTTAACTTATAGTTAACTCATAGAGCTTTGGCCTGGCCCATATTGATGCCAGGGTAGCTCACAGCTTGGCCCGTGTCCATTCAGTTCCTTATTGGGACCCTGCCTTTGGGGTGCTAATAACTAAGGACAACTGGGGCTTAAGTCAAGAAAGCCCAGGAAGGAAAAATATCTGAAGGCAATTAAATCCCAAGTAACAAAAGCATACTATTAACTATCTTCTTGTGTCTATGCGAAAGGACATTGCTTTAAAGTGAACTATTCAAACAAAGAACATAAGGAGAGGAGAAAGGCAATATTAACTTACAATGCAAGTTCAGTGTCCTAGAAAGATCTGATCATACAAATTAAGAGTCTGATTAGGGGGGAAAGCTGGTTAACTGGTTGGGGAAGAGAGCATAGAGAACTGGTTGCAGATAAACAAAGGAATAGGAGTGACTAGGGGACACTGTGAAGGGTGTAACTCAATAAACCTAAGCTCCTTGTGGCAAGGGGGAAAGGGCAAACCAATGTTAGGTCTAAAATATTTAGAATTATATTCCAACATATCCCAAGAACACAAAAGCACAAATTCATAAAAGATATCTGCACACCCCATATCATTTCAGAACTACTACAATAACTGCTACCTGGAAACATTCTAAGTGACCAACAGCAGATGGTTTAATAAGGAAGTTATATGTTTTATGCAAAATGTTACTACTCACCTGTAGAAATTATGAAATCTTGCCTTATACAAACACCTGGATAGAACTAAAATGTGTCATATTAACCAGATAGATCAGAAGGAGAAAGACAAATATAGAATGATTCCTTCCACTCATATGTAAAATGTATAGAAACAAAGTAAAACTTTTCTTAACATGGTCCAAAATATATAAAACAGTAGCAGCAGAAAGGAAGAATGATTACTAAGAACCTCATTATTAAAAGACATCATTAAAGGAATGCAAAAGTAAGCGACATATAACATATGATAATGCAACACATAAATGATAAGACCATCCATGGTAACTCACAGTTCCAGAAGGCCTAATCAAAATATTGGACATGGTAGTTTCCTGGTGGACAGTTTCACAATGAAATGACCACGTCATGTTCAATCGAGGGTTTTGCCTGACGGATGTTGCTGTTGTCCCAAAATTCCAAATGGGATTGGACCACCATCTCCTTCATGCAAAATTCTACTTCACAGAGCGGGGAGAAAGGACTACAGAGTTAAAGTTTAAGAAGAGAACTACTCCCAGAATGACCATCAACTGGGAGCTCTTCAGCACTATTGCGGCAACATGGGAAGATGCTGTCCTTGACAACATCAACGAGGAATAAGATCGACTGGTTCAGCACCTCCATCATTGCTTGAGGAATGCCGAGAGTGGAAAAGCCACAAACAGACACCTGTCTTCGGAAACTTTTGAGCTCATTTGCCAACATGGTTTGGAACAAGCCTCAGGCAACCACAAGCTAATGTCTGAGCTTGCAAAGTTGTGCAGAGAAGTGATAAAGGAAGACCTCAAAGACAGAAGAGCAGCAGTGTTGGCCAATTCGGCAGAAGCTGGGAAAAGTATTAGCAATGCTCGCCTATTCTTTGCCAACTCCAAGACCAAGATGACCACCTTCTGATGTCCTGAAGGATCTATCACATCTTCCAGAAGGGCAATGGAAAGGATTATTCACGACTTCTACTCGGATCTCTTCAATAGCCATGTACATATGCCCACATACCAAATTCCGCAGGATGGATATGTTGTTCCCAACGTTCTCCCTTCCGAAATCCGATATGTCATTTTGTCAGTAAAGATGAGTACAGCACCCAGTCCAGACAAGGTCAGACCTGAACACCTGAAGAATCTACTGCCAGTACTTATCAATACACTGGTTTGGCTTTTCACATGCTACCTGATCTTATGCAAGGGTCCGTCCCAATGGAAAACCAGCAGGACAGTTCTGTTCTACAAGAAGGGAGACATCCACAACATCGGCAACTATTGCCCAATCTGCATGTTATCTGTTGTCTACAAGTTGTTCACTCGTGTCATCCTGAATAGAATAGGCAGAACACTAGACAAAGGACAACCATGCGAACAAGCCAGGTTCCAAAAAGGATTCAGCATGACCAACCATATCCACACAGTGACCAAGCTCATTGTAGTTTTGCAAGAATTCAAGATCCACTCTGTCTAAGGTCCATTGATTTAAAAAAGGCCTTTGATTCTGTTGAGACTGAGGTGGTCATCAAAGCCCTAGACACACAGGTCATCAAAGCCCTAGACACACATCAAGATCCTCTGCAAGTTGTATTACAGATTCATCACCAGGATCTCACCGTTTTACAAGGAAGTGATCATTGACGTAATGAGAGAGGTTCGGCAGGGCAATACCTTTTTACTGAAACTCTTCAGTGCCACCCTCGAGAACATCATGCGATGACTGGAATGGGAAGGAATGGGAGTGAAGATAGATGGTCGGCAAGTACACCACCTCTGCTTCGCTGATGACATCGTTCTCATAACGCCAAACATTAGCCAAGTGGGACAAATGCTGACCAACTTTGACCACGAGCGTGGAAAGGTTGGACTGCAGCTGAATCTTAACAAAATGATGTTTATGAAAAACAAACTAGTCCCTGATGCTCCATTTGCTCTCAATGGAACGAACATCTCTGAATGCAGCAGCTATGTGTACCTGGATCAAGAACTCAAAATGAGGAACGACTTGGAGCCAGAATTGCACAGGAGGAAGAGAGCAGCATGGAATGCCTTCAAGAGTGTCAAAGAAGTGGTTAAGGGGATGTAGAAACTCCGGCTCTGGGCACATCTTTTCGACTCCACTGTTCATCCTGCACTAACATATGCCTCAGAGACCTGGGCCCTATGCAAACAGGATGAGAATGCTATTCAGGTATCCCAAAAGGAATTGAAAGAGCCATGCTAGGAGTATCAAATTTCACTCAAGTGAGAGAAGGAATCTGGAGTTCCATCTTCCTTCGATGGGCAAGAATCAGGGACGCTGTCTCATTTGCCAAGGCGTCAAAAATCAGAATGGCCTTACATGTAATGTGATTCAGAGAGGACCACTGGACTAGAGCTATTACCGACTGGATTCCACAGGATGTCAAAAGACTGCATGACTGCCCATCAATGAGATGGTCAGAGTTCTTTGTCAAAACCCTATATGAATGATTTGAGGCTCTTCGTTTTCCTGGAGCAAGCAGGTATCATCGGGCTACACTTGTACATGACAGGGACAAATGGAGACCTTACTGGTGCCTGCTTGAGCAAATCAATAATCAACAGGATGACAAGTGATACAAGTGATAAGTGATAAAATAACTAGAAAAGAGTAAGTTTAATGAGGTTCTATCCAGCTGAATCTGGCAAACTCCCTGTGGCATACTCGATATGCCAAAAACAGTAACAATGATGTTTTACATTCCTCTGACCCTGAAAGAGCCTCCAATGCGGCACCATTGGGAAGGATTAGTAGAGAGGCTGCTAAAACCTCAGGGCTAGCACTAAAGGCTAGTACGTTGCTGGCGCCCACTTGAGCAAATATATGAACAATGGAATGACAGTGATATGGTGAAACAGTGATACAGTGAGGTTCTATTTAGCAGATGTCAGACCATAAAACATAAAACATAGAAGCATAATAAAACACGAAGGCTAAAATTTATTAACTCATACACTTATTAAAATTTATTAAGAAACTAAAAAATGACAATGAAAACTACGTAAATTACAGAGACATTTTGAGAAATCAGTAAATGAATTTTAGAAGAAGTTCTTAGTCCAATGAGAAATCAAGGAAATATAAACTGTAATCAATATAATTGGGAGCCAAAACACCATCTTAATGCTAAAGTTTGGGTTGAGCTGGAAAAAGACAAATAAGAGAACTGATATTCCGTTTAATTTACTGTATGTGTGTGTTGGCGGGGAGTGGGGGTGGTTGGAGTAGTGGTTGAGCCACAGCCTGTGGTGCTCTACAGATACTCCTAACTCAGCTCAGAGATCACTCCCAGTGTTCTTCAAGGACCACGTGGTGTCAGGATCAAAGGGCTTTTTCAATGTGAATACTTTAACACCAGTAAAATCTCTTTGGTCCTATATAGTAATTTCATGATGTGTGCATTTGTGAACCGATTTCAATGCAAAATGGAACTAGGAGACATGAAATGTAGAATAATACACAAGTACCCTTAAAGGGACAGAATTTAAGAACTAAAGTAAAATGTTCTCAGACATGCCTATCACCTGAACAAGGAACATTTGTCAAGTCTTTCTTCTTCTCAAGCCTCATTTACTATTTGGACCTTGCTGGACCTTCCCCTCTTTATACTCCTTATCTATATATACAGTGTTTCCCACACCCTCAACACAGTTGCTTGTAACTTGCTATAGACTAGGATTTCAAAAGTATGCATTTGTTATTCTGAACTAATCCCAATTTCTGATCATTTAAGCTTGCCTCTGTTTGTCACCATTAATTAATTATATTGACAGTGCTGAAGTGGGTTCATAGTGAAAATGTGTAGAGTAAAACTATATGAACTTTGTATATATGCATTCTATAGACGGAAATATTTTAGGAGAAAATTATAATTGGGGCATTAAATAAAAAGCATGGCTCTAGCTGAAAATTTCAGTTGATTATAGGAAACTCTTGTTTGTGGGAATGCTCATGAAATTTTAGTTTTTCTACAGAAAGAGAAATTTGGTTTACATTACACACGATGAGACAGGCACAGAAATGAATGTCCCCTTTAGAAATAGCCAAGAAATATTACAATTTGGCAAAGTTGAGCCTTTGCATTTCTATTTACCTGTTGCTTTTCAGTGAGTCTCATCTCTGCAAGGCAGTGAAAAGTATTAATACTTCCATTTACTCTTGGGATTAAGTACAGTAAGTAATCAAGCAAAGATGAGAAAATGAATGACATTGGATTACGCTTTTCAATTTTCTTCTCCTAAGTTGTGTCAGCCTCTAAAGATATAATTTTATGTATCACGTTTTCTCCTTTTAGCAGTGAATATACACTCACGTGTTTCTATATAAACCTAACATACAAAATAAACTAACCAAATACTGAGGTGGCTAATTTTTTGCGTTGATATTTTAATTTTAATTTTTCAAACTCGTTTTGATTCTCAGAATCGTTTTGATTCTCACCCCATATGGTCCTTTGAGTTGGTCAAGAGTGATTTCTGAGCATAGAGCCAAGAGTAACCCCTCACACCATTGGTTGTGCCCCAACTGCCCCCTGTCCCCACCAATTCTTCATGGAAACCATTTATTACTATCTTTGTTCGCAAGCCGTTAAAAAAACAAAGGTAATAATCCAAATTCTCCATTATGAAATGGAGGTAGGAAATTACAAGCATTTGAAAAATCATCCTCAAGAAGCTCCTATTTACCTATCTCAAGTAACCTATAAAATAATAACTTATTCAAGTTTAAAGTTTTGTATTAATCTTAGGATTCTAGCTGTTTTCCTTATTTTCACCCCTTTCAGTCCATTTAAAATATTACATTTTGAATTGGGGAGATAGTACAATGACTTGGAAACTTTGCTTTGCATACAACTGTACTGGGTTTTGAAACAGGCCCTGTATGTTCCCATAAGCACGTCCAGGAATGGTACCAAGTACCAAGATGGGAGTAATCCTGAGCACTGCTTGCTCTGATGCTTAAAATCAAATAACAGCAACAGAAGAAAATAAATGTTATGTTTTAGTAAAATATTGAAAACAGTCTAATTTTTTGTCTTTGTTGCCTCTGATGTGATTTAATTTATAAAAGTTGATTTTATATCCCGGGATAAAAGAGGTCACTTTATCCACTTTCAAAGTTTACAATCTGCACTGGGGTGCTATTTTAAATTCAGCCAATATTTATTGATCAATGATAGAGGAATAACTGATCATAAATGAATGAAAATACTACTGCCATCTTAGAATGAACTGAGGCTTTAGCACACTCTTTACCCCTGAAGTAATGATAGTTGGTATATTATTATGGAACACATAATAACTACCATGGATCTGGGCCCAAAATCTCAATGAGTATCTCTATCTCTCTATATGATATATGTAGAAATGTGCATAAATATGTATATGCATGTATGTATATATTTTATGTATGTATACATGTATATATGTATATATATATATTTAAAATGTCAAAGAAAAAGATGAGAACCCAACAAATTTCATAAAAATATCAGTAAAAAAGTAAAAAAACACTTTTCATGGATAAGTGCAAAAAATTAATCAGTATTACATAATAATTACTATGTTTTTAAATGCCGTTTTATTTTAATAATTTGGATTTTATCAGCATAATTGTTACTTTGCGCTTAGTTAAGGCTCTATACTCATCATCTCTCCTGATGGGGCTAAGGAACTATACATTGTGTGGAGGATCAAATTCAGGTAGGCTGTGTGCAAGGCAAGCACCTGACTCACTGTACTATCTTTTCAACTTTCTCAAATACTACATTCCAGATCATTTAAAAGTTTATATATTCATAAACATTTTGGTCTTTTGTACATTAATTCATAAATTATACCACAAATATTGTTTGCATAATTAATGTCCTATATTTAGGCACACATATTTTAATTGAAACAATTCAATTGTGCCTATAGCAAACAGACTCTGAGAGATCTATGAAATTGTAAGCTTCATTTGTTATGACCGGGTAACATAACGAATGCACAGGCCCATAGAAAGACATTCTTTGATCACTGTGGCGTGATTCTGTCAGATGATTTGACTGCAGCAAATCCAGCGGGTATAAGTTATGATGGTTCTGACTATACATTCCAACTCAGACTTTTGTTCAGTTCAAATCGGTTCCAAATTAAGTGGTAAACAATTAAGTAAATATACCACCTACCAACTGAGCTGTGCAAACTGTTATAATTATACCACTGACCCCAAAGAAGGCAAATCTAAAAACTTAATTGCCTTTCTGGGATCTGTAGTCTGTCAAGAGAAGGAACACACATGTTCTACAAAAGAAAATAATTTAAACCAAAATGTCATCATCCTTGAGGTCTTTATATATTTTGTGGTTTTTTTCAGTGAAGCAGGAAGTGTGTTCAATTTGTACCATATTGGTATGATTATCTTGAGCTGAGCTGATCTTTGCTGAAGAAGCCCTATTAAGTTTCTCTTTGTGAGGAAATAGCAACTTTAGGTAGGTAAAGCCCATTTGAAGACTACTTTTCAAATTTTACTATATGCTAGGCAAATTATTCTTATATAATGTGTAAGTTTTACTAACAATGAAGAAAGGACTTAATAAAAAAAATGTTACAAAAGGAAGTATCAAGGGAGACACAGCATAAAACTTAAGTTGTTTGAAAAAATTATTTAAAATAGATAAATGCTTGTGTTGTTTGTATGGGATCTATTTGGTAAAAATATTAAATAAATCATTATAAGAAACTACTCATATTTAACAACTTTTTGTTTGATTGCAGTGTTTTTTTTTTCAAGAATAGCAACTTATTTCCAGGAACAGAATATGTATCTTTATAAGGCTCATGTAGCAAAGGTTTTAATTACTCAGTTTATCATTTGATGTAAAGCATTTGGTTTACTACAGTATGATGTCCTTACAATTAGGTTGACCATCTGTGAGTATCACTTAGAACAGTTAGCTTTAATACTTTGTCAAATATAAAGAATTTAGCTATTAGTTTTAGTGAGTGTGATGAAAAATGCTTTGTAGTTATTGAGATTGAGACTGTGTATCAGAAAACCCACATGTATGTGTAAACTGTAACTAACAAACTTCTATCTTTATCTGAATAAAGACTATTTGATTTTAGTTAAAACTCTTGCAGTAGCTCAATGGAAATTTTAGAACTAGATGGAAATCCAGAGATCAAGCAGGAAAGCCTATAATCTCACAAATCAAGTCAGACTTGAAGGCAGTTGTGCTAGATATGAGACAGGGAAAATATAAGTTTAGTCCAAGAAAATCTGTGTCTCGTGTCTAGCAAGTTTCTGTCTAATACTCCCTACGAAAATACATTGCCTTTTTAATTACCAATATGTGCAACTGTATATTGAAATTTTAAGTAAAATACAAACAAAAGCAAACACCCCTTTGTGTGGCTTTTCTACTTAAAATTAAGATAACATTGTCTGCAAGTTAGCAGCTATTATACATGTTTTGTTTGTTTGACTGTTAACATATATTTTGTACACCTGAAGATGCTTAGTAGTAGTAGGTATTGATCAAGAAAATCTAATATTGAACTACTTTCTCTCTATAAAAAGTTGTTAGTTGGAACATGGGGGGGTGGGGGAACAAAAGTTACCATTTCCAAGAATTTTGAAATTAAAGTTGAGATAAGCTATAAAGAAAGTGGACAGTAATTGCTAAGGTGACTTAGATTCACCAATTATCATTTAAAAACACACACACATATATATATATATATTACAAATATAATTAAGGTATTGATTTTTGTGGATACTCACATAGTGCCTTCCTGTATTGGTGCAAAGTTTCATTATTAGACTTTTTGTTTATTTTTGTTTGGGGCCACAATTGCATGTGCTCAAGACATAATCTGGCTCTGTGCTCAGGCATCACTGCTGTTGCACTCAGGGTCCATATATGCTGCTGGAGAATGAACACGTGTCATTTGTGTGCAAGGCAAATGGCCTACCTGCTATACTATCTCTCTGGCCACAAGAATAGATATTAGAGTTTTATATTGCATTTTCACTAAAATTCCGTGGATTCTACTCTCACCTGTCATAAAATGTCATGTACATTTGTTTTGATAGTCTCACAAACTATCTGTTATGTAATTCAATAAAAAAATATAAGGATACTTTATTCAATGGGCATCAAAGGAATGTATCTTCATTATATAAAATTTGTCTAAAAAGAAAATACTTCCATAGGAAGAACAACTTGGGATGGTAAGATGACTTGTTGAAGATAATGCTTATATAGATTGAGAATAAATTATATATAACAAACTAATTTTTTGTTTTTTTCTGAGAATGGCCTGGGCCATACCTGGTGTTGCTCAGGACTTATGCCAGTTTCTGGCCTCAGAGATCATTCTTGGCAGTACTCAGTAGATAATTTGTAGTGCTGGGGACTGAGAAACTGGCTGCAAGCAAGGCAAGAACTTTACCCACTGTACTCTCTCTCTGGCCCCTTATTAACATTTTAATAAGCACAGAATATAAGCAAAAGCCCAAAGCAATGTGATAGGAGGAGGGGAAAGGAGGGAAGGTTTTGCATGTGTGATATGTCATTAGAGCAAAGGATAATGGAATGTGAAAAGTAGCTAGACAGGGGAAATGGAATTTGGGCCCTAGAGACCATAGACTGTGGGAAAGTTAATAGCAAATACATGGTAGGGAAATCTGCTGAATATGTTTGTCATCAGAACCAAGTTATTTATATGTTTATTTCTATTCTTCTTTTCCTGATGTCAGAGGACACTTATGCAAATATAAATTTATGTTGGGCTAGGAATGTGGTGCAGACATAGTATGTTTGTCTCACATGTTTGATTTCTGGTAGCACCAAAACCCAACAACAACACAAATGAAAATGTGTGTTAAATTTTTAAAGAGAAATGTGCCATATTTTAGTTAAAGGACAAAGTATAAAGTTTTTCTATGCTGTTTTGCTTTCAGCTCAAAGTAATCCTTATGATAAAGAAATATACGTTATGATGGAATATTGTCTTCAATAGGAACCTATCTCATGTGCCTGCTATTCAGTTTTCTATAGAAACTTGTAGAATAAAGGGCCATGGCAGAAAAAGAATAAATTTGGAAAACAGTTTATTAACTATTTTTAAGCAATTACTGAAAACAAGTTTTCTATTTTTGAAATTTGCTATTGTAAAACTTTGCTTAAGTACTGACTAGTTAGCAGGAAGTAAAATATCATCGTTGACACATTTTCTTAAAGTCAAAATTAGTTTAAGTGTTTTTTTCTTTAAACAAAGTGTCAGGCTAGTTTTTATTTTTAATTTGTAAATGTTTGCCAGGCATTATGTTCTATCTGTTATGTTCTATCAATATGTTCATTATGTTAAGGACACAGCATCAGTTTGCAAGTGTTTTTACTTATACATGATTTATCCTATCCTATACAAAAAAATCGTTTAAGAAGTAAAAGTGCCTATTTTTGGAACTTAGAAGAATTTTTCTGCCTCTTCTTTCCCAAGCGAAGAGGAAGAATATGTGTACCCTTAGAGAGAGCTGCTGTCAGTGCTGGTTTTTGGAAAGTTCATGTCACACAGTATGACTTTCATATCGTATTGTAATAACTGCTTTCAAGAACTATGATTGATTAGGGCTTACTAAAAATTCCAGTGTCAGTTGCAGTCTTAAAAGCAACAATTCCTCTGTATTTGTAAGAAAGAAAGAAGAAAAAAACAGTCTAACTCTTCAGATCTTGACATTCTTTTCTCTCCTCTAGAGGCAAGACTTAATACTGTCTCAAGCAAAAGGGTTGAACATATCTGTAGTTTTTAACATTGATTTATTCATATTTTCTACAGATACAAAATTTCATTTTATATTAAATTATTTCCAATAAACTACTGACATTTTAAAGTATCACTGTGAAAATAGATTCAATGTTTTTAACCTGAATCTAAATGACATATTTTCAGCGGGGTAATTTTTGTCCATTTGTTCAATTTTTTATGCTTTTTGATAAAAAAGCAGACTTTTGTTTACTCTTTGGTTTTTCTTTTCTAGATAATTTGGAGGTACATAGTCATACACTTTGGGGGTATGACTTGTGCCAAACCTATCTGTGATCAGGGTTTACTCCTGGCCCTGCACTCAGAGGTCACTCTTATCAATGCTAAGGGGACTTCACAGGGTTCCAAGAATCAAATCAGGGTCAGTAGCATTCAAAGAAAATGCCTCTACTATGGATACACCCTCTACTATGGCTCCAGCCCTACCCACTGTACTATTGCTCCAGCCCCGCCCAAACTTATTCAGTTTCTTCTTTTTGGGTCATGATAGAGTTTGTTCCATGACCGTGCTCTTAATTTATTATACATAGGGTGCTTAGTTTGTTCCCTTTAGATGCCAGGGAGTTTATAGCTTGTGTGGGTCTATCCAGTCTTTTCAATAGGATCCTCCTTTTGGGGGCGTTAGGAAATAAGGGCAACTGAGGTTTAATTCAGGTAAATACGATGGATGCCCAGGACTAAATATTATTTTGGAGTCAATTAACTCCTATGTTACAAAAGCATAGCATCAACTGTCTTCTTGTGCCTATACAAAAAGGATATTGCTAAGCCATGCAAGTGACATGAAGGAAAAAGAAAAGCAATATAGGATTACTAGTACTAGATGGAATTGGGTGTGCCTCAGGGGCACTGTTGTGGGAGTAGCTCAATAAACCTAGAGCTCTGCGGGGGGAGTAAGGACAACCTGCAGTGCTATCCAACATTGGGATATACATGATAACGTGTGAGAAACTATATTGCAAACCATAATACCCAGAGAGAGAGAGAGCGAGAGCGAGCAAGGGAGAGAGAAAGAGAGAGAGAGAGAGAGAGAGAGAGAGAGAGAGAGAGAGAGAGAGAGAGAGAGAGAGAGAGAGAGAGAGAGAGAGAACAGGGTGAATTGTGTTCATGTGATGCACTCATGGTAATTCAATAAAAATTATTTCAAAATTTAAAAAATACTGTTAATCAAAGCACATCTGGTTACCATCTCATATAAAAAACTTTATCATTAATGAGGTGTGTATTTATTTATTTTGGGGGCAAAATAAACACACAGTGTCAGAGAGATAGTTCAGGAAGTAAGTTATTTCCCTTGTCTGAGGCTATAGCAGTGGATTTTTTGAAGCAAACCTCATCACTACATAGGTCTGTGGAACCTCCCAGGGTATCATTCCTGAGCACAGAGATCAGGGTACCTCCCCGAGCACTTCTGGATGTGCCTTCCCCTCAAGTAAACAGAAATGTTGTTACTTTGATGAAATAGAAATTGCCAGTGTGAAACTGTCCCATTTAATTGTTGATTTTGAATCTTTATACTTTGAAGAAAGTGACAAAACAATAAAGATTTGGAATTAAATATTAAACACAGTGATTTCAGTGGGAGAAAGAAAATATGAGAGTAACCAAGCAAACAACATTATAAAACAAAGGCAACACTCAGCAACTGAAAAACTTGTTCCATATTTACCGAGTGAATAGAAGTGAATATATAAAAGATTTATTTTTTCATGTTTCCATTAATGGTCGATTCTAAATATGATATCTTGAGGGATGATGACACATCCCTGTATTTTTCAGAAAATAGAATTTACTGAAAGGTACTAAACTATACATACTTAATAAATTTCTTTTTAAAGGTCATTTTGTAAGTTAAAGAAGCAGATTCTTAAGAATTTGGCGGCAGTAAAGTCTTCAGATTGCTTAGGGATTAACTCTCAGAGAAAATATGTCCGATTAAAACCAAATGTTAAACTTCTTGTCAAATAATTATAAAATTAATATACACCTTGTAGGTTTTCACTGTAATAAAAATGTTTTACTTACTAATGTCCTTTAAGTATTCATATCATTTTTAAAGGATGCCTTTTTTCTTTCAGTGGGAAATGGTTTTCTGAATACTAAGGAAAATTTAATCCATCAGTATCCCCTGGGTTGAAATCTAGTTGTTAGTTCATTTTCCTACATCAAAACTTAACTCTCATTTGATTTTTTTTTAAAAATCTGTTTATGCTGATAATGTAGATTGATTCCACATGTGAATAGTCCCAATGTTAGTCTATTTTGAGGTATATCTAGTATGTTCTGTGTAATTAGCAAATGTTTACTAATACTCTATTTTAACCACGTGTGGACCTTATTAATTATAAAGGTTCTAACTTGTATTTGTATGAAACCTAATATAAAATAATGGATCCAGGCAATAAAACTATCTGTAATATCTAGTCAAAAATATATTTTCTTCCAAACTATTTTTTATCTATTTTTGATTTTATTTCCTTAGGAAATAATTTTATAAATTTAAAATATATATTCTAAAATGGTATTTTAGGGCCACGATATAGTATAGTGGACAGGATATTTGCCTTACACACAGTGGTTTCCAGTTTGATACCAGGTACCGCATCCCACATACCACCTCAAGCCCCGCCAGGAGTGAGCCCTGAGTGCAGAGCCCTGAGTAAGCCCTGAGCACAGCCGGATGGGACCCAACAATCTCCTCGATTGAAAACGCCAAAAAGTATTTTTATAAGTTACTCTGAAAAGTAATATTTTATACAACTTGAATATTCTTTCTATGAAAGCACATAGAGAGAACTAAACACATTCATAAAACTATAATTTATTTTAATATCAATTCTGGTTTTAGAAAAAAATGTTTTTTTTGACTTTTGCTTTTAAAGTTTTTGTCAACCAACTCTATGGTTTTTAGCTTCATTTTTCGTTGTATCCTTGGATATACTTCTTCCTCTAAGATAAAGTGAATGAAATATATTCATATGGATTTATTCCATTGGCTAAGAGAATTTAATGTTCAAACCAAAAAAATATTAAATGTTTTATTTGTTTACATGGTATTACATAAAATATCTTAAGTAATGTATACAGCAATTGTTGGCCTTTTAATAAAATTATACCATAGTCCTCTGTGTTTTTGCTAAGCAAACAATCCAACCAGCATTAGAAAAAGAAGTGAAAATAGAATTTTAACAACACATATAGCTCTGTATACGTTAAAATAATTCTTAAGCTCAGTAAATCTCCATCTGGCTTCAGTTACCAATTAAATAATCTCACAAAAACAAAGAATGTCAGGGGAAAAAGGGGAGGCAAATTGCAATAGGTTACCAGAGAGGCACAATTAATAAGGTAGAATCATTATGCAAATTTAAGTTCTACCTTCTCCCAACAACTGGTTCAACATAATGTGAAAAATAACTTTCTTTTAGACTGAAAATGCTTTTTACAAAACAGCAGCTCCCACCCAACCTTGAGAATTATTTTGTCAAGAAGATGAATATTGCAATGTCAGAATTTTGCTCCCTTACAGTGAAATTTTCTTTTGCTATCTTTGAAACATATAGCAGGTTAATGAGAATTTCCCAGAAGACAAAACAATGGTTAAAGTTGTTCATAGTGTAAATTGATTTGTAGGACCACATAATTTTACTACAGCAAAGTCCCTTCAACTTGAGTAGATTCATTCTACAAACTAAAATGCAAGTAAATTGCCTCATATAAATTCTGTGGTGAAGTGACCATTGCTCATATTGAACATTGTTATCTAACTCACAGGGCAGAGTACTTTTGAGTTTCTCGATAAATGTTGGAAACATTTTTTTCTTTCTTTCTTTTATCCAGATACAGTAACAACAACAGTCTCATTTCCCTGACCCTGAAAAGAGCCTCCAATGGTTGGGAAAAACAAGTAAGGAGAGGCTGCTAAAATCTCAGGGCTGGGATGAATGGAGATGTTACTGGTGCCCTATTGAGTAAATCGATGAGCAATGGGATGACAGTGATACATGTGATCTTTTATCCAGTGAGGGGAGGAGATTGGGTCATGCCCAGCTATGGTTAGGCCTTACTCCTGGCTGTGCACTCAAGGATCAATCCTGATGGGACTCACGTACTCAGTGGGGTAACTGGGATTAAACTCTGTTGAGGCAACTACCAGGCAAGTGCTTTACTGCTTCCCTCCCCAGGTGTACTGTCTCCTCAGGACCAGAAACCTTTGTCTTTTAATTTAAGGGATAAATTCCACTTATTGACTTTAATTCCACTCCCTGGAAGATTTGAATGTACATATAATTCCTTCCCTGCTCTTGAGTCATTTATATGTTTTACGAACAATTTGTATTTTCTCAGATTTTACCACATTGAACAACTTCAGGTCTTTCAGTTATTAATTTAGCAAGGATGAGGCAAAGTGTCCTCGGAGAATGAGACTTATTTAAATGGACAAGACATCGATAACAAGACTAACATTAATCAGAATAAATGCCTCTGATGTAGAAAAATAATGTGAATCGCTCCTACTCATTTAGTGAGAAAAGGCACTAGGTCCTTGTAAATATTATTTGAGACAGGATTAGCTTTCTTAACATTAAGTATCTCAGTATGGGTTAAAAATGCTTATTTCTTTAGGTATTTACTGCTTTAAAAAATTATTATGAAGGTGCTGGTGTAATTGTGCAACAGGTAGGGCACTCGCCTTTCATGTAGGTGATCTGACTTTGATTCCCAGCAGTCATTTGGTCCCCCAAACCTTCCATATGGGAAGCCTGAGCACAGTACCTGGAGTAACACTACTTGTCAAGGCCCCAAACACAAAAACTTAAAATACTGTGGCACTTCACTGTAGCATGTTGCCCGTTGTTCATCGATTTGCTCGAGCAGGCACCAGTAATGTCTCCATTGTGAGACTTGTTACTGTTTTTGGCATAATGAATATGCCACAGGTTGCCAGGCTCTGCTGTGCGGGCGGGATACTCTTGGTAGCTTGCCGGGCTCTCAAGAGGGATGAAGAAATCGAATCCGGTTCAGTCGTGTGCAAGGCAAACACCCTGCCCGCTTTGCTATAAATAAATAAATAAATAAAAATAATCACTTGACAGAAACATATAACAGAGTTAAAGAGTTTGCCTAGCATGTGGTTGTATCACATTTTAAATTCTGGCAACTCGTACGGTCCCCTGAGCACTGTTAGGGAAGTTTGAGCCCAAAACTCAGATGTGGCCTCTGAGCCCTGGAGAGTGGGGTCCCCATATAAACAAAGAAATAGTGACACGTTGTTATTAGAGTAACATAGTTATAGTAATGTTAAAATTTAAGGTTTTGATATGTGAATTTACTGTATTCTCCCATCACTAAGGTGCCAAAGACCTCTCACCACTGTCCTTTCTTCAGTTCTTTGCTTCCTACTCTTTACTTCTCTTCCCAAAACTTGGTCACCTCAGTTACATTGTCAAAATCCAAGAATTTGTTTTTACTGGATATTGTCCACACTACAGAAAATTCATGACTTTTGTACTTGGCTAGAACACATCAGTGCAATTTTGCATTATGCCTGGTTAATTAAGATTATTTTTAAATATTAACATCTAAATAATCACATCTCGCCTGCACGGCAGAGCCTGGCAAAATGCTGTGGCATATTTGATATACCAAAAACAGTAACAACAAATCTCGCAATGGAGACACTACTAGTGCCTGCTCAAGCAAATCAATGAGCAACGGGATGACAGTGATACAGTGATACTGCATACCACACAGGTGTATGGTCATTTGACATTTGTCCTCCCTTTGACATGATACACTCTAGTTTCATTCAAGTTTTAGTAAAAGAGGGTTTCTACTTTTCTTATAACTGAGAAGTATAGCATTGTGCGTGTGTATATATATACATATATGTATATATGTATACACACACATATATATATGAAGCAAATTTTGTTCACTCATATGTCATTGGATATTTGGGTTAATTTCAGTAATCTCCTTTTTGCTTTTGCTCGCACCCATCTGTGTTCAGGGCTTAATCTTGACTCTGGGGTCAGAGATAACTCCTGGGGGTGCTCAGGGGATGATACGCAGTTCCAAAGATGAAACTCAGTTTAGCCACTTGGTAGACAATCTACGGTCTACACAGTCTACAATCTAAGTGGTCCCTGATTTCAGTTTTTTGCTGTTATAAATAACTCTTAAATGAACATTAACTTGTATATATCTTTTAAAATTAATAGTCTTGAAAGGATAGTACATTGCCAGCAATGCTCAGAAGGTCTAAGGGACCCCGTTAGTGATTGTTGTCCAACCGGGAAAGAGGTTCAATGAGAAGCCCACGCATGTGACACAGCCTGGCTATGCTGTACCTAAGATCATTCAGGTACTGGGCCACAGGGGTGTCCTCTAACTCTGTACCCTGTGATGCTCAGATGCTACGTTATGTCTGGGATCAAAACATGTGAGACATGTGCTTTAACCCCTATGTGCTCTACCATCACTCAAACCATAGGATTAATCTTTGTCTTATTGGGATTAGATACAATAGAATCCTAGTTTTGAATATATCATCCAGTGTCCTAAGTAAATCACTTCCTAATATTTCTTTTGCTCTTACACACGTAGCAGCATCATGAAGACAGAATCACCATTCACTGACATATTGTACATTTACCCTCCTGTTTCCATCCCAATTTCCATTCTTGAGAGACTTTGTGCTCAGATTTAATTAAGGCCTCATTTAGCATGTTAATTGTCTTATTTGTGTCATCTTAAAACTTAATAATTATACTTCACATGTCTTCAGCTAAGTCATTACTATAAAAAATGATGGTTAATAAAATGAGGTGCTTTTATCCAAGGGATTTCACAAGCTGATTTGAATCGTTGAGATAGAAATGATAATATTAGGTGACTTTTACTTAAATATTTTTTATCTGTACAATTAGACCACGTTCAACTTTACTAACATTTCTAATATTAATTGACTCATCCAACTAGGTTTTAATGTCAGAACAGATGACGGTTATTTACAACAAGAAGTTTAAATAATGATAGCCTGAGGAGATTGACTACATGCAGCACATTACTAAATCTTGCAGAATATACCTTACAAGGGGATGTTTTGGATATGTAAATGTCATCACTATTATCACTGTCATCCCGTTGCTCATGGATTTGCTTGAGCAGGCACCAGTAACGTCTCCATTGTGAGACTTGTTGTTACAGTTTTTGGCATATTGAATAGGCCACGTGTAGCTTGCCAGGCTCTGCTGTGTGGGCGAGATACTCTCAGTAGCTTGCTGGGCTCTCCGAGAGGGGTGGAAGAATCGAACATGGGTCAGCTGTGTGCAAGGTGAATGCCCTACCTGCTGAGCTATTGCTCCAGCCCATGTGTCCGTACAAAATGACTAAAATTATTAAGTAAGTTTAAGATAACTGTTTAAATGGATATGGACTAAGGAAAGGAGAAATATTCCTTTAGATGGAATTTGACCTTTGGGGGAATCTCTTAGCAGGATGAGATTTTGTCCTAGACATACGGTGATTGTGCCACCATATCTATGTGTATTTGCTACCCTCAACCCTTCAGGATTTTCTCTATAACTAATTCTGTGAGACTGGAGACTGGAATGAGAGACTGTGGAGCCTGGAATGAAGACAGAGATTGGAATAAACAGCGACTAATCACAACCAGCCTGGCCCCTGTTTCATCCACTCACCCATAGCCATCAGCCAGCCAGGGATGGGGAAGTAGCTCTTGGCCACTGAATATATGCATTGAGCACTCAGACTTTTTTGAACTCACAAACTCCATTTGCCGCTCCTGGAACCCTGAATCTGAGGCCACGATACTTCTACTTCCTAAACCTAACACTGCCCATACTTATATCTCCTACTTCTGGGCAAGATCCAGCAGAGAAGAAAAGGAGCAACACTCAACACTCAACTCAACACTCAGGGAACAACCCCAGGAGTGAACCACAAAGATTCACCTTCAGAACACAGCAGAAAGAATGAGGAAGCTGTGTAGAAGTCCACCAAGCTCAATGAATGGAGATAGCAGCACAGAAAGTTCTACCAGTACCAAACAGCTCTATAACCTCTCAGATAATGACAGTAGAGACACCGTGATTTTTGTAAAAATCTTTTACAAAAATAAAAGATTTCTTCAAAGAAATTTCAAATAAAAATAACATCATTTTGTAAAGAATTAGAAAATGACAAAGCTGACACCTTAACCTTAAATTTATCATACTCTATATTCCATGAGATTATACAGTCTCAATATTGATCTTACCAAATGTAGATCTGGTAAGAATTGGCCTCTAAATTTCGTACTTATTAAGAAAAATAATTCAAATACAGCTTTATGACATCACCTACTGAGTAGAAACATAGCAATAAATGTATGTTGTACCATGGGGTATTACTTAACCATTAAGTGAAAGCATTGCGAATTGTAGGACACTTTAAAAGTCAGTATCCAAATTATTATTAATATATTTTAATAAAAATAAATTGTATGTTCATAAATTAGATACATATTCAACCTCTACCTCATTCTTTCAATTTTAGCATTTTTATTGGTTTTTTAAAAATAATTTAATAGAGAGGCTTTTTTAAACAATATAATTTTAGCACAAAGTGTGTAAATAATACCAATGTAAATAAAGAGAGGATGTACTGAAAAATTTTTATATTCCTTTCTGTGCTCCAATCATGGTCACCACTACATTTCTCTCAACAAAATAATTAAAGTTCAATTAGAAATAGTATTCCATCTTTAATGACATTTCCCACCATCCCACACTTATGAAAATGATACATGACAAAAATGTTAAATGTTCAGCTAAAACTCAAAAACGATAGAATTTCCTGATTAACTGGTTTGTTATCTGAGCAGAAAATAAAATATATTGATAAGAACTATAATAATTATTACAGATCACTCTTTTAAAATATTCTTAAATTTCCTATTTTCCATCAAATTGAATTTACGCACTACACAATGCCAAGTTTACAAACAATTATCATGTTTTAATCAACTTCTTTGAACTCAGAGCAGTATTTTCTCATTTTTAGTCTTTCATATTTTCTTGTAATTTAAAACTTCACTAAAAGCAGCTCTATGTATGACAATACCTGATTGAAAAAAATTAATGGTTGGAAAAGTTGTAGTCATTAAACATTATTAGAAATTTATTTAAATTTATTTTTATATCTTTTTGGCTTGAAATTACTCTTGACAAAATTAAAATGCTCAATAAAGAAATATTCTAGTAACAGGAATTGTTAAGTGGTTTTCTTTAGTATTTTTATAATAGTATTTTACAGAAGCCTCCCTCTAAACCCTACTTTCAAATTCCTTTAAATACTAACTTAAGGGGCTGGAGTGATAGCACAGCGGGTAGGGCGTTTGCCTTGCATGCGGCCGACCCAGGTTTGAATCCTAGCATCCCATATGGTCCCCTGAGCACCACCAGGGGTAATTCCTGAGTGCATGAGCCAGGAATGACACCTGTGCATTGCCGGGTGTGACCCAAAAAGCCAAAAAATAAATAAATAAATAAATAAATAAATAAATAATACTAACTTAAAAAATAAATTGAGAAGATATAAAAATAAATTAATGGGTAATATTCTTCCAACAATTGTGCTACACCTTAAACTATGAAAATAAAGTTTCCATAAATGTGGCATGAATTGCAATTTACAGTTAATATCGCTAATGGAAAAATAAGAAATAATTTATAACTCTCCAACACCAAATACATATAAATTGAAACAACCAAAGAGTCTCTTGCCCGCACGTCTTCCCCGGGACCCCTCAGAGGGAATGGGCTCCAGCTTCCCTCCCCACCCCGAGCAGAGCTCCCAACGGCCCAAGACCACCGAAACCTAGCTACAGCCATGCTCGAGGCCCCTCTCCACACATTCAGAGGGGCCTTACGCATGAAGGTACCGGCAGGGGAACCCAGGTGTGTGTAATCCCATCAACGGCCAACATCCAGAGACTTAAAAGCGAGCTCCCAAAAGTGCTCGGCTGCAAATATCTTGTAGCCTACTTCTCCCTCAGGGAGAAACTGGCAAGCTTCTGAGAGTTTCCTGCCCACATGGGACAGCCTTGCAAGCTTGCCATGGTGTATTCATATGCTAAATCCAGTAACAAGCTGGATCCCATTCCCCTGACCCTGAAACAGCCTCCAGTGGGACATCATTGGGAGGGCTGAGTCGAGAGAGACTTCTAAGATCTCAGGGAAAGGACGAATGGAGAGGTTACTGAGCCCGCTGGAGAAATCGATGGTTAACGGGATTTCGTTGATCGTGATGTTTTTTGTCAAACACCAATTTATCCTAAAAGTAAAACTTTTAAATTTACGAGACATAATTGTTGATTATTATTAAAAAATTATGTTTAAAATTCCGCAAGTGTGAGCTTGATATTGATTTTTCTAGAAAGATTTTTAGATGGCTTTATATATATATATGAATAAAATATATTAAAAATTAAAATGAGAGCAAAATAAGTATATTGAAGAATTGAAATATATAATGTCATTATGTTTGCGATGAACATGATACTATGCTTAATGTACTTGTCCAATCTCCTATTTTTTGGGCTTTACAGCATAGTGTCTGATTGGCAAAGCCTAAATCACAACCTAAAACTTAGCTGCAAGGGGATCTAGTCTCCCTGCTCCTGCAGCACACAAGATACATGAGAGAGTTACAATGTATGTTGAGTTTGTCTATCTAGCATATCTACAACAGTATAATATGAAAGCATATTTTTAAATGTCACGGTCACTGTCACTATCATCCCATTGCTCATAGATTTGCTGTAGCGGGCACCAGTAACGTCTCCATTTTGAGACTTGTTGTTACTGTTTTTGGCATATCAAATACACCACCACGGGGTAGGTTGCCAGGATCTGCCCTGAGGGCGAGATACACTCAGTAGCTTGCTGGGCTCTTTGAGAGAGGTGGAGGAATCGAACCTGGGTCAGCTGCGTACAAGGCAAATGCCCTACCGCTGTACTATCGCTTCAGAC
Source organism: Sorex araneus (assembly GCF_027595985.1). Classification (NCBI taxonomy): domain Eukaryota; kingdom Metazoa; phylum Chordata; class Mammalia; order Eulipotyphla; family Soricidae; genus Sorex; species Sorex araneus. Next base: position 119,584,998 of record NC_073305.1, on the reverse strand, counting down.
TATTTTTAAGTGTAGAGAGAAGGAAAGTTTCATAACAAAAGTGCTTACAGTTCCCTTTGCATTATGGCAGGTCATAATAATCTCAGATTGGAAATCTTTATTTCCTTTCATATAATCATCTATGCCTCTCCTTTTGTTGTCCACATATTTTTGGCAAGGTGAAGCTTATCAGTTATCATGATGTGCCTTTGCAATTTCAAGCTGCCTCTTGATGTTCTTCTTGAGCAGAACACCGGAATCAGAGTGACTAAAGCACTGAAACACTGTGATCCTTAGAGGCAAATCTAGAAACACGCTATGAAAGCAGTATTATGAGACTACATAGTTTCTTTTTCTCTTTTTTTGTTAATAAAAAAACTGTGGTTTATGAAGTTATTGATAGTTGAATTTTAGGCATTCAATACTTCAACACCAGTCCCACCACCAGAGGCAACTTCCCTTCACCAGTGTACCCCAAACCCCTGCCCCATTCCCATCTCTCAACTTGACAGGAATGTTACAAAGTTCCAGTGGTTACAGCTTAGATATCATGGTTTCAATGTTGTTGAGCCAATTTCTTATTTCCATCACTTCCTAGAGCCTGTCTTCTTAGAGAATTAGAAGATGGGGTGAGGCAAGTGCAACTCAATGAAGGTCAGATTTACAAAAACAGTGCAAAACTTATAAAATGTAAAGCTAATGGAAGAAAGTTGATGTTAAATGCTGATTATTTTTGATGACAGAAGGAACAAACCGAGTGACATTAGATGTTTAAAAAATGACCTGAAATAATATACACTGAGAGAAAAAAAGACAACATGGGAATTACTTTTACTTTTTATCCATACATTATGATGCTTTGAATTTAATAATTACACAATGAGACTATTTCAAAATTGCTCCATATGCATATGTAAATTACATGAAAATGTAATCCTCATAGCCCAATACGATATTTTACATAATACGATATTTTCCAACATGGCCCACATAAGAGTTCTTCCATCTAATTCACCAAGGTTCTGAGTAAATATTTAAAACAAATCTGAATAGAGGGGACAGAAATGATACAGTAGGTAGGGCACTTGCCTTGCATGAGATTAACGTAGGTTTTGTCCCTGGCACTCCATATTGTCCCCCAAGTCCATCGAGAGTGATCCCTGTATACAGTCAAGAGTAAGCCCTAAAAAAAAACACTGATGTGACACTAAAATCAAAACATAAATTTTAATTTACAACCTATTAAATTATTATAAATGTAGATGAACTAAAACTCACATATACCTAAAGATATGAATGTCTTGCAGGGCAGATGAAATACAGTATAAGCATATGGAAATGCTGATGCGTAGAAGAAAGAAAATGTGACCAAGTTAAGAAGGATCTAATAGGAAGATTTTATTGCATTCAAAAGCACTGGTATTAATCAGGTCACTTATACAATCAGATTTGCATTTTCAAAAACATCACTCTGCTGTAGTGTGGAGAATGGATTAGTAAACCGGAATGAGAGAAGAGGAAAAAGAAACTGTTAAGCAATCAATATAAGGAGCAAGAAGAGAGATCCTGGCTTTAGTGTGTATATTGCAAGTGGATATTCTAATAATTTTAAGGAGTTTGTATTCCAAGATTTGATGACTATTGGAAAAGAGCCTGGCAATAGGGGTAACCTCTAAGTTTCTGAGCTAGTACACAGTAAATATAGATTCATTTTGAGGTACAAAGTTTATAAAAGAAAGTAGCTTTTTCTGGAAAGGTTTATCTACATTTTAGACATGGTGAGTTTGGAGTACTTGTCCAATTGCACGTTTAAGTCTGCAGCTGGATTTTATACACAAGTATATAATTTACTTTCTTTTTTCTTTTTGGGTCACACCTGGTGATTCACAGGGGTTACTCCTGGCTCTGCACTCAGGAATCACTTCTGGCGGTGCTCAGGGGACCATATGGGATGTTGGGAATCGAACCCAGGTTGGCCGCATGCAAGACAAACGCCCTACCCGCTGTGCTATTGCTCCAGCCCCTATAATTTACTTTTATAATTTATATTTTCATTTGCTTATTATTAATCGTGCTTGCATTTCTGAAATATTTATATGCATAGTTTTTTTCAAAATTTTCACCTTTTGTATCAAATCACATCATGCATGCTTAAATGTTGAGTTTTCTTCAATCACATTGCACTGTTTCTTTTTTTCTTCTTTTTATCTCTTTTTAAAAAAATTTTATTAGAGAGTCACTGTTATGTACAGTTAAAAACTTATGAACTTTTGTGTTTGCATTTTACTCATACAGTGATTGTTTACCCATCCCTCCACCAGTGCCCATTCACCTCCACCAATGATCCCAGTATCCCTCTCAACACCCCCACCCCGTCCCCCACCACCCCACCCTGCCTCTGTGGCAGGGCATTCCCCTTTGTTCTCTCTCCTTTTGGGTGTTGTAGTTTGCAATAGAGGTATTGAGTGGCCATCATGTTAGGTCTATAGTCTACTTTCAGCTTGCATCTGCCAACCCGAATGGGTCCTCCCGACATCCTCTACTTGGTTTTCCCTTCTCTATCTGAGCTGCCTTTTAAGCCAGCATGTGAGGCCAGTTTCCAAGCTGTGGGGCAGACCTTCTCGTCCTTATCTTTACAAATCTTGGGTGTTAGTCTCCCACTATGTTATTTTATATTCCACAGATGTGACATTGCACTCTTTCTTGACAATAACTGTTTCGAGGTTCATAGTTTTATGAGGAATATGTATGAAATGACAATTTTGTTTTAAAAGCTTAGTGTAGTTTTTGCAACCTACCAGTACACATACGTACAATGAACAATTCTTGTAACAGCTAACATTTGACTAAAAATAAGAACCAAAATTGTAAATAACTACTCATATAATGGGAATTTATGAATGAGGCTTCTCAGTAACTACCAAATTTTTGTTTTAGGGCTCAGACAACTGAGACCCTCAACAAGAAATCTTATTTATCTAATGACTACTGATTCATAGTTGTACAATGTTTAGCTGACACAAAGTTTATCTCAACAGAATAATTATCTCTTTGTTCTACAATTATTAATTAGGAAGACAGTCATCACGATGAATTCAACAGCTAGCCTCATGTTTTGTGTCATAATTTGTTTTAAACCTCTATTAAACCATGTTAGTCAATACCAATTGTCTGAGTGATGGAATTCACTGCCTTGCAGGTTATTAGTAATGTCATTGCTGCTTTTCCTTTGACTGTATTCCAGAATAAAAAATAGGTTACATCATGCAAACACGCAACTGAGAGCAGAGGGTTTTTTCTTAGGCTTAACTTTGGAGTTGATTTGCCCTATTACATGCCTTATTGCATTTCGTTCAGAATGTTGTATAACTCAGTTTGCTATTATCACTTCTGTTCCGCTGAGAATATTCAGACAGCCTAATTTATCCTTCGGTGCCAGAGACAGCATGAATAATATGCTGTGTAGAGAGTACAAGGGGAGGGAAATACTCTTTAACATTTTCTTGAAGTCTTTCCTAAAACTGGCTACAAGGTTTTTCGGGCAGTCTCCAGAGCACAGTCCACACAGACTACTAGCCTTTAGCTTAGAAGAGGGAGGCTCTATGTTTCAGACTGGCACCAATCTTCCTATTTTTCTTTCTTTCACACTCCTCCCCTCATCTGTAGGAATCTGACACACACCAGGAGCCAACAAAAGAGATTTACATTAGTGGGAACATTTAGTAGATAGAACAAAGTTGTATAAAGTAGTAAGAACAGTGTATATATATGTATGTATATATATGTGTGTATATATGTATATATATATATCTGTGAGTGTGAATTTATTTCACGAACAACTTCTTTTGTATACTGGTTTCTAGTTTTGATTTCTAGTTTTAGAAGACGCAGCAAGGTGGAAATTGACCTACTTTTTGTTTCAGAAGCCCACCTAACAATAGTAGAAAAACGGGAGGTAGAGTAAACTTTGAATTTAAAGAAAATCTCTTTTTGAAAACTAGTTGATCAGAGTAGAAGATTTAATCTTTATATTTGCTTCCACCTAATTTTTGTAAAATAATTAAATAAAATAAAAGTGGACTAAGAAACTCCCTATTGATATAAAGGGTAGACAGATTTAATTGGAATTGAGTATCTGAGCCAACAGGAAGATAACTATCTTATTTGTTACTACATTCCTAGTACAAACATGAAAAACTGGAAGAGTGTAGAAATTTTATATTTACTCATATAAACTAGTTATCTTGGTTTGGGTTCATTGATCAAATGAGTATTTTGTCTAAAATATCCTGAATTTATATCATGCAAACTGGTTGAGATGGAAGCTAGTAGATGAGTTAAATTAAATTATTTCAAGATTGTCAATTCTTCCTCTAAATGACACAACTAAAATACACAAAGTGAAATGTTAATCTGGTCATGAAGTTATATATCTGGGACCTAATTTCCTATGTCTATTAAAGATGATTAGTTATCAATCAGAACTTTTTATATCTGTCTTATTAGTTATGATGAAAGCAAGCCCACTTAAAAACATAAATAAAACTTAAGAGGTTTTTACAAACTATAATATACACATAATTTTTAGATTAATATTATTGTATATATAGTGTAAAAATGGATATTAGTAAAAATGTCATCTCCATATTGTTTTTCCGGAAACAGTTAAAGGGCCTGAAATCCCATTACTACATATGTTTCACTTTAGGCTGTGGATGCTCTTGGTTTTCAAATGCCTTACTTTATAATGTCTGTCCTTAAAATTCTGGAGGATGATCTCTTAGGAGTAGCTAGTACATGAGAACATATCTAAGTCTTTAAGAACATCTGTTTATATTTTTTTCAGTGACAACTATATGCCGCTGATTGCATCCATATTTTAAAATGTTTATATTTGTTTGTGAAGTATCTCAGGAAACTTTTCTAATACGTACCTGCTGAACCCTAAAATAATAGCACACTGTTAAAAATATCAAAATACTTAGAGACAGAGGGAATTATTTGTTATTATAGAGTTATAGAATTTAAACAACATAAAATTGCTTAGGTTTTATATAACCATTGATCCTTGGACTTTTGATTAAGTTTAATGTCATATCTTAACTAGAAGCTTTATTTCATAAATGGCTAAGGTAAAATATAGAGATTTTAAATAATTGCCTTAAGTAAGTTTCTGACAGAGACGAAAGACAGACTGTACCCAAGACAAAGTTAGATGACTAATTGATATAGAAAGAAACTTCCTACTGATGTTACCAGTTTTAATATTCATAATTTTCTCAAAAGACTAATAACTATTACATATGAGAGCAATTGATCTGTTCTTATTGCTCTTATCCTCTCTATCACTACTAGAGTTGATTACATCAGCCATGCCACACTCCCAAGCCTGATACTTTCTTTGTGTGGAATACTGTTGACAAGGAAAAGTGAAACAGTAAAAGGAAAGGAGAGGAGGAATAAAGTATGCAGGACTGAGTGTATAAAACTTTTAATTAACCAGATTGTAAAACTCTAATTAATGACATAATGTAAAATAATGAAATGGGAGGTATTTCGGGATATTAATAACTTGTTCACTAGGAGAACTATGCAAAATAATGTAAATCATGTCATTTCCCCTCACTTTTCAAACCCTATCTGAAAAACACAGACTTGGAACAAGTGCTCATTTGTTTTTCTATTATCACATTTTTTTGCAACATGTGAGCATTCAAACAGAAGTCAATGTTATATTTCTTCTCTCTCTCTACCTTATTGAAAATAAAATTAAAATAAATTTGGAGGCAATAAGATGACTTCCATCAGTTGTAATTATTTTTGTTTGTTTTTGTGATGCATCCGGCAGTACTCAGAGCTTACCACTGGCTCTGCATTCTGCTCAATACTGACAGGGCTCAGGGAACCACATGAAATGCGGGGTTCAAACTCATGTTGGCTGCATGCAATGAAACCATATTGTCAACAGTACTATTATCTGGCCCTAATTTATCATATTTTATTTGATTATAATTACTTAAATCTCAATTTTTTAATGGAGAAAGAAGAAAGCTTTTGGATTTTATGAAAAAATTCTGGATCAGAGAGATAGTGATGGGGTTAAAGCACTTGTCTTACATGCTTGGCCCTAGCACTACATATAATCTCTGTGCTCCCGAGGTAGTTCCTGAGTACAGAGTCAAAAGTAAACCTCAAGAAACCCCAGATGTGACTCCGAACTTACCTTAAAAATAAATAAAACATTTCTTGGGGCTAGAGTGATAGCACAGCAGGTAGGGCGTTTGTATTGCACATAGCCGACCTGGGTTCGATTCCCAGCATCCCATATGGTTCCCTGAGCACCGCCAGGAGTAATTCCTGAGCACAGAGCCAGGAGTAACACCTGTGCATTGCCGGTGTGACCCAAAAAGAAAAAAAAAGAAAGAAAACATTTCTTGACTCTTTTATATTTTAAATTATAAATATTCCTTGTTTCATAATATCTCTGTTAAAAATGACTAATAATGGGGCTGGTGCCATAGCACAGTGGGTAGGGCCTTTGCCTTGCACATAGCCAACCCAGGTTCCATTCCTAGCATCCTATATGGTCCCCCGAGTACCTGCCAGGAGTAATTACTGAGTACAAAGCCAGGAAGAACCCCTGAGCATCACCAGGTGTGACCTAAAAAGCCCCCCGCCCCCCAAATGACTAATAACGTTTTAAGTAATTTCCATTCTATAAAATTCATGCTTCTGGGAGGTGCACTGTATTTTATTTGTAGATTTTAACATCCACATTTCCTCACACATAGCCTGATACTGTACCATAGGGACTTTACACTTCATGTTGAGACATATGATATAGAATCCTTGGCTTTTCCTAGGACTCAGGATGAGAATGAGTATATAAAATTCATTTTACTCATTTTTAAAATTTGAAACTTTTGCCTCAATGAACATTAATGATGACTATTTTGAAGAAAATGATTAGTTTATAAGTGGTTGAGTTTTTTTTGCGCAACTTAATTAGACTGAACATTAAGTCAATAAACATATAGTGAGAGAGCTCCAATGTTATATCTGAAAGTATTAGTTAACAGCGACTTAAAAGAAAGAATATATTGACTTACAGAATTAGGGATCTGGCAATTCCCAGACACCTGCAACTGAGAAGGCAGACACATGTGCTTTAACAGTTTTACCTAAGGTATGCCAAGGTCAAGTGCAGCAAGGCACATTACACACTTCATGCAGACAGAATTGCTTGCTATTTTGAGAACTTCTTTAGATAATTGTCCAAGAACAGGTAATATTTTACAGAGCAAGAAAGACAATATGTTTAAGGGCCTAGTATATGAAGTTTAAGTAATTCACTTTAGACATTGTTTCAGCTATTTATGGTACTGTCATTATTGGCACATTTTTCTCTTCTCCATGACCTTAGAGAAATATACTTAGAGAAGTAGTGTTACTTCTCTCACATTGGAACTGCAAACTAGATTACCAGAGATCCTTTACATGATACATTTAGAGTTGTGCCTGGCATGCAGTTATTAAATAGAAACCATTATTATACTTCTAAAATTCTCAAAAATATGATATAAGGATATGCCCATGTTCTTAAAAAGTCATTTAATATTACATTTTTATGAAATAAGGTTACAAATTTATGCAGTTTTTCATAATTTTTTAGAAATTTTTTTTTGCAAAAGAAAATTATGAAGGTGTAGCTTGATATTATGAAGTGTAAAAGCATTCCTAAGGTTCCTGGAAAGGCTTGACTTCATTAATATGAGATAAATAAGTCTTTAGACCTGCAGGGATGAATAGAATAAAATGACTGTCCCAATTGTAAGCTTCCGGTATCAATTAAATAGAGAATAAAATTATTACAGGAAATTAAAGTACACTTAAATATTTTAAGGGTACAAAATAAATGTTCAAACTTAGAACAAATATTGATAGTAGATGTAGCATGTTGTTGGAGGTCAGTTTTAAAGACAGAAAATTTGGGGCTGGAGCAATAGTTCAGCGGGAAGGGCATTTGCCTTGCACGCAGCTGACCAGAGTTCAATTCCCAGCATCCCATATGGTACCCTGAGTACCGCCAGGGGTGATTCCTGAGTGCAGAGCCAGGAGTGACCCCTGTGCATAGCCTGGTGTGACCTAAAAAGAAAAATAAATAAAGCCAGAAAATTTGAAACCAAGTAACAGGGATGGTGGTGGAGGGAGGGTTCGTTGTGACAATGGTAAAGCCACAATAAAAGCTTTAAATAATAAAATTGGTAGTGCTGTTTTTAAAAAGAGAGCTAGTGAGAGAGTTTAGGGGTTAAGGCTTTGAAAATGATTGATCCTAATTCCAACACCTCGCAGAGTAAATGGTCTCCTTACCACTCCATGAGCATACAGTAAAGGGTCCACTATGAAAATAATAATTAGAAATGATCACTCTGGACAGAAACTGAGTGCTGAAAGGATACAAAAGCATGTACATGATAATCTTTCAATAACTGTATTGCCAGCCATAATGCCCAAAAGGAAAAAAGTGTGGGAGAAGAGGAGGAGGAGGAGGAGGAGGTGGAGGAGATTAGGAGGAGGAGGAGGAGGAGGAGGAGGAGGAGGAGGAGGAGGAGGAGGAGGAGATTAGGAGGAGGAGGAGGAGGAGGAGGAGGAGGAGGAGGAGGAGGAGGAGGAGGAGGAGGAGGAGGAGGAGGAGGAGGAGAGTGTCTACCATAGAAGCAGGCAGTGGGGCAGGGGAGAATAACTGGGGATATACTGGTGGTGGAAAAAATACACTGGGTGGAGGGATGGGTGTTAAACATTGACAGAAATCCAATCATGAACAAACTGTGTATTTCATGGCAATTCAATTAAAAAATAAATTAGTTAACAATAGCAACAAAAGAAGTCCTGAGAATCAGTGGGTGTGCCCCACAAAACTAATATGTAACTATATAAAATGTAAAGTGAATAAATATGTATTACTAGTATCACTTGTCATCCCTTTGCTCATCGATTTGCTCTAACGGGCACCAGTAATGTCTCCATTCATCCCTGTCACATGCTAGTGTAGCCCAATGGTTTCTGCTCCCTCCAGGAACATGAAGAGCCTCAAACTGTTCATTCAGGGTCTTAATGAAGAAGTATGACCATTACGTAGGTGGGTGGCCATGTGGTCCTTTGACGTCCCATGGAATCCAGTCGGAAACAGCTCTAGTCCAGTGGTCATCTCTAAATTGCATTCTGTGTCCAGCCCATTTGATTTTCGATGGCTTGGCAAACAAGACACATCCCTGATTCTCAATCATTGACGGTGGTCGGAACTCCAGATTCCTTCTCTCACCTGAGTGAAACGGCGATGCTCCAAGCATAGCTTGGAGATGTTCATTTCGTGTTGCCATGACATTAATTCATTGAAATGCCTAACAACCTCAATAAATTTAATTAAGAATAAATAAAAAATTAATAAAAACCCACGCAAACTCAATTAAATGGATAATGAGTCATATCTTGTTTCAATTAATATTTTGAATTTCTTTTACGGAAAATTTAGTGGATACTATTAATTCTTCTTTAATCCTATATGAGAGTCTCTTACCATGGCTGTCTTCACTGGGGCCCCTCAGAGGGGGTGGGTTGAGTTTCCCTCCCCGCCCCAAGCAGAGCCCCAACAGCCAAAGACCTCCAAAGCCTAGCCACAGGCATGCTCAAGGCCCCTCTCCACATGTTCAGACGAGCCTCATGCATCAAGGAACTGGCAGAGGAACCCAGGTATGTGGGACCCAGGGCTGAGATCTCCAAGCCTGCTTGGATCGGGACTGGGCCTCTTCCACCCAGATCCCCCATTTTCCAGTAGCTAGGTGGTCACACCCAGAAGCTGCCCCTGGCGCCATGTAATCCAATAAATGGCAAACATCCAGAGACTATAAAACCAAGCTCCCAGAAATGATTGGCCGTAAAATAGCTGTGTGACATCTTATAGCCTACTTCTCCCTCTTGGAGAACCTGGCTGGCAAGCTACGGAGAGTTTCTTGCCTGTATTTGAGAGCCTGGAAAACTCCCCATGGCACATTCATATGCCAAAACCAGTAACAATGATGGGTCTCACTCCCCTGACCCTGAAAGAGCTTCCAATGCAGCACCATTGGAAGGACGAGTAAAAAGAGGCTTCTAAAACCTCAGGGCTAGCATGAATGGAGACATTACTGAGACCTCTCAAGAAAATTACCGATCAACGGGATGATGATGATGATGATGATGATGATGATGATGAATCCTGTATGAGAGTCGGATATCAATTTCTCTACGATCAGTGCTCCACAGTATATTAATTTTTCCTCTCAAATTAAATCAGCGTATGTAAGCTTCTCTTTCTTATCCTAAAGCTAATATCTTTAGTAGCTTTAATAGCAAAACTAATTATGAAATATACTTCAATCTTCCTCTTACTGTTGAGGGAGCCAATTGATGATTTTTAACTTCAGAGATGAATATATTTTTTAAAGTAGAAAAAAAAAGGTGAAACTATATTTTTCTTTTTCTATAATATGGCTTCAGACTCTAACAATATAATCTACCTGCATTAGCCATGAATTAATCTAATATATCTGTATATATGTATATATATGTCAATTGGATTAAAATAGCTACGTTTTTTTCACAAATTCATATTATTTTGTTAATAGTCTTAGAAGATTAGTTTGTAATTTTCCAATGGTTGGACTGGAGCCATAGCAGGTAGGGCTTTTGTCTTGCACGTGGCCGACCTGGGTTCAATTCCTCCATTTCCTCTCGAAGAGCCCAGTAAGCTACCGAGAGTATTCTGCCCGCATGGCACAGCCTGCAAGCTACCCCTGGCATATTCAATATGCTAAGAACAGTAACAACGAATCTCACAATGGAGACATTACTGGTACCCACTCAAGCAAACTGATGAACAACGAGACAGCAGTGCTGAAGTGTTACAGTGCTACGACAGCAATAAATATTAAATTTAGATAATTGAAAGAAACAATAAGTCAGATTATTTTTGGTGGAATAGACGATGATATCAAGGTATAGGACTTGCGTCAAAATAAACTAAGCTACACGTTCAGAGGCCACACAGATTCAGTGACTGAATTGAGTTTACATTCTGAAGGCTCTTGCCTCTTGTTCAACACAATGGATAATACGTTGCATTCATGGAATGTCTGGCTGTTTGCTCCAAAAGAAAGATGTGTGAAGATGATATTTCAATGAAATGCACACAGCTTTGGGAAAATCTCCAGAGGTATTCTTGGTCACCTGATGGAATTAAGATAGAAGCTAACTCAGCTGACAGGTTTACCACAAGCCTGAGGCTTTTGTGTAAGCTAGATGGCCATACTGGTTTCATCAGTGAAGTAGATTTCAATCCCAATTAATCAATCTTCCTTTCAGCATCAAGTGACAAGGGACTGTATATGGGGGAGATTTGGTTAAGCTATGGAAAATTCCAAGACTACTTGACTGTAAACCTCAGGCTGCGGAATCACGTAATGCCCAGACAAGGTTCCTCTCTTCTAATGAAGAACAATAGTAGGAAGAAATATGGAGAAGGTAATTGTATCCCCAAAATCACATGTATGCCATTTCAACAGTATGGATTTAGGCAGGTTTCCAGTGGCTTCTGAATACTGTCTACCAAATTTTAGGGACAGTTGTGTATTTTTCTCTTCCAGCTCTAGCCCTCCCATACCCAGCCCCAGTAAGAGTTTTTCAAAGGGACAAGTAGTAGTTGGTATATAGTTTCCTGTTTCCTAATTTAGGTCAAAGGTAACAAAAGATAATTAAAAATTTTTGGGGGGATTTTTAAATTAAATGATTGGCTTGTATATTTCTTTGAATAATCTTGTATTAAAAATTAAATAGATGCCTTATTACAAAATTAAAAAAAATAACTGCTGAATAGTGTGAAATTTAACAATGTAGAGAATAAATTCTGGCCAGTATTAATATTTCTTCCTTTAGTGATACTTGTCTGTAGCATTCTTGATAAGCTTACAAAAAAGTAGGGTTCAATATGGGTCTTAAATATCATCTTGAATTTCATTCAATACATTTAAGTATAGTACACTTGAGAGTGATTTGCATATATCTCTATGTATGTTCATTTTCCTGATCAGTTTCCTAGACTTTATAGGTAGACCACAGATGTTTGAAGTTTTAATATAGTTTATAGATATATTTAGGAGTCTACTCTATTTTTAAATATATGATCCTTAATCATTTTAACACATGATTGCCTAAGTTTTACAAAGTATGCTTTTCTGAGACATTTAAATTTCTCTACATCTGTGAAGTTTAAGAGAAGGGAATGTACTATAAACTTTTTTTTCATGCAAAATTGATTGCAGTTTATCCAAGACATCACCATAAGACTCCTATGTGACTTTTTTTGCAGCTTTTTAAGAAAAATACTTTTTAGAGTAACTTCATGTACTGTTGGATATCATTGGTTTGTCCTTTCTCCCTTGCCACAGAGTTTGGGTTTATCTGGTAATAATCTCTAAACAATTCTAGACTATATTGGTATGTCCTGCTCCCCTTGCCACTAGGAGTTTAGGTATATCAGTCATGCCCATCAAAGTGCTCCCGAGTCACTCCCATTCCTTTGTTTATCTGTAACCACTTCTACCAGTTTATCTGCTCCTCCTCTAATCAAACTCTGTTAATTTGTAAGGTCAGACCTTGCTAGGACAGTGAGCTTGTATTGTAAGGTAATATTGTCTTTCTCCTCTCTTATGTCTTTTGAATAGTTTACTTTAAAACAATATCCTTTTTGTATGGACAAAGAAAGACTTTTATTAATATGCTTTGGTAACATGGGATTTAATTGGCTTAAAATATTATTCACTCCCGGGTATCTGCTTTCTGGACTTAAGCCTCAGCTGCTAGCACCCCCAAAAGCAGGGTTCCTAGCACCCCCAAAAGCAGGGTCCTGACGAGGGACGGGACGGACCCTGGGCAAGCGGTGAGTTATGTGCTACCCTGGCATCGAGATGGGCCTGGCCAAAGCGCCTAATGCTTAACTATATGTTAAGAGCTTGGTCATGGGCATGTCATGCCATGATCCAAAAGCAACGACAAGACTAGGGCCCTGCTAGGGCTAGGAAAGACTAATCTGGCCTGAGCACTGTAGTCTGAGATAGAGGTGACGCCGGGAGAGCAATTCTATAAGCTTAATGTGTCTCTTGATATGTCCATACAAAATGATTCATAATATGAATACTTATATGTTAGTTGGACAGGGAGAGGAGAAACACACCCATGGGATTCCACTCTTGGGTGGATGTCCTTCTGAGAGAGATACTGTCCTAGTGAAAGCATAAGGGATAGAACTTTACCCCCTATTGATTGTAACCACACCTATGCATAAGCCCCAGCACCAGATGCGGGGGGCGGGGATAAAAGGTGGCTGTATGAGGGGTTGGGGGAGAAGCAGAGAGAGAGAGAGACCGGAGTGTATAGAGAGAAGATTGGAATAAACGGCGATTGAGACCAACCATCTTGGCTCCATTCTTTCCTTCACCTGCCTCATCATTGCCATCAACCTCCCCGGGGTGGGGGAAGCGACTGGAGACTACCGAACGTGGGTGGTGGGAGAGACAGTGCCTCTGCCCTGGGCCCTGTGCCTGGCTCGGTGCGGTGAGGCACCCCACGCCCTTTCCTTTTTCTTTTTTGTGTTTTTACACAATGTACTACTATAATTTGGTTTTATGAGACATAATGCCATGAATATGACCCAATCATCTCCCCACTGACTCTTAAAGTTTTACGCTAGGATGGCGGTAACCATATGACTAAGGAAACAGATGATATTAGAAAATATAAATATTAATAGATTGACACTTATTTGAGTAAATGTAGTGAATTCCTTTCTAAAATAAAAAGAAACATAAAGAATTCTTCTATAATTATGATAATTTAAAGGATGGTAGGACAATATGCTTAATAACTGTAATTTTAATATTTCCAGAAAATTGTAATACTGTAGTGTACTGTTTCATTAAATGATCATGATCATCATCATCATCATCATCCCGTTGATTGTTGAATTTCTCGAGCGGTCTCAGTAACGTCTCCTTTTGTCCTAGCCCTGAGAGTTTAGAAGCCTCTCTTTACTCATCCTTCCCAACATTGCCACATTGGAAGCTCTTTCAGAGTTAGGGGAATGAGACCCAGCATTGTTACTGGTTTTGGCATATGAATACACCATGGCAAGTTTTCGAGGCTCTCCCATGTGGGCAGAAAACTCTCAGTAGTTTTCCAGGTACTCCCAGAGGGAGAACTAGGCTATAAGATGTCTGGGAGCTTGGTTTTAAGTCTCTGGATGTTGGCCACTGATGGGATTACAGGGCTATGGTGTCAGTCCCTGGGTGTGACCGCCTAGCTACTGGAAAATGGGAGATCTGGGCAGAAGAGGCCCAGTCCCAATCCAAGCAGGCTCTGCCGTTACCTTCATGCCTGAGGCTCCTCCAGACGTGTGGAGAGGGGCCTTGAGCATGGCTGTGGCTAAGCTCCAGAGGTTTTTGGCCTCAGGAGCTCTGCTTAGGGTGGGGAGGGAAGCAGGAGCCCAACCCTCTGAGGGGACCTGGGGAAGACAGCCAGGAGCGCGGTCAAGAGAGTCTCTGCCACTAACTGATAACTGTCAAATATTTCCTTTTATAAAACTATACATTGCACCAGCCCATATAAAATGGAACAGAATAATTTATAACAAAACGAGGATCTCAGTTTTGTTAATAAATTAGGATGTTATATTTATTTGTGTTTATCATGTAAAATTTACATTTAATATTAAAATACGTATTGGATATACGAACCTAACAACACACACAAAGTAGCTACCAAGCACAAGTTTCAGGAACAAAAATTTATATATATTCATAATAGAAGTAGATCACCAAAGTAAACACAGAAATAGACCAATAATTGTAAATCTTTATTTAAGTTATAGAAAAGTCATGATTAGTCAAAAGATTTCAAACAAATTAGATATTTTACCTTTAACTTGCTATGTTTTTTTCTTTTATTTGAGTAAGCATTTATGTTTATTTAAAATTATAACAAAGCTCAAATAAAAACATAAGCATAATATGTTCTCCTCTTACTCAGGATATAAAGTACTTATCTATACATTTGGTAGGAATTTCACTTTATAATTTAAATGATATTGCTGACATTAACAGTCTTGAAATGAAAAAAATGCAGATAGCTTATGTAGATCATTACACGGGTTGATTTGAAGTAATTCCAATATCTTGAAATGGATAAATCATATAACAAATGATTTGCAATATTTAATAAAAAATGAGCATGTTACCTCATTAGACAAATCTCAAAAACTTGCCTTAAAATAGCAATGAACAGAAGTTGGTGTTGCTTTCTGTACTATATTTAAGTAAACTATTTTAGAGTGTTGTCTTTATGGATACCGTGTGACTTTTTATAAAAGTATTTCCAGAGCTCCCGTAAAGTGGCAAGTGAGAATTGGGTGCATAATTATTTATCATATAATAAAATAAAATCATCAAAATGTTGTACCCATCTTTCTATTTTAATCTTTTTCTGTTTTCTATTTTGGGCAACACTGAGCAGTGCTCAGGAATTACTCCTGTTACTGCTCAAAGACGGCTCCGGGCTCTTCGGACTACATGGGGTGCTGGGGATAAACTCGGTCAGCCTTGTGCAAGGCAAATGCCCAACCCACTGTACTGTCTTTCCAACTCCATTTCCTCTTGTTTAAACTGAGATTGACTCTAGGATTAAGAAAGCAAAAACTAGGGCTGAAATGATAGTACAGTGAATAGGGTGCTTCCTATGTATGTGGCAGACCCATATTCAATTCCTGGCACCATATATGGTCCTCTGAGGAATTCCTGAGTGTCAGTATATAGCCACCTCCTTTTTTTAAATCCCCCCCTCCCTCAAAAACAAACCCACCTATGTGACCATCTCTCTTTTAATTCTGAATGCACCGAAAAAGAACCTTATAAATACATGTGGACTAATTAGGTCCTTAGATTCCTGGTCAAATAGGTCAGTACTGATTACCAGAGAAATCACTGCTATTAACTGTTGTTACTGTTGACTCACTACTATCCTATAAACAAAATTTCTGATGGCATTTCATTTCATTTTCTACACATATAATGTACAGCTATGCTTGGTCATTGTGTGTACATGATCACAACCAGTCCTCATACAGCTGCATACTTGAATACATTAGAGTTCATAGACATGTCTTCTAGTTTCGTTTAATGTACACTTTTAACAAGGAAGAACCAGAGATATGTGAACTAAAATAAATGTAATTATTAATCATTGAAATTCCTTCCTACAAACTCAGAAAGGAAAAAGGAAAAGAGAAAGAAAACAATTTGAGAATCTATTTGATAGATTATTCAATTATCTCTTATTCTACTTTTTTTTCCAAGTGGAAAATTTCTAGGGTTGTGTATTAATGTACTTATCAAGAATGTGTACTGCTTTATGATATTCTTATAGACTAAGAATACTGGTTATTTTTGCATTTGCATGAGATAATCAATTTTACTTTTTATTGTTCTGCTTTTGCATGAGGATCCAGGATTTCTATGATTTACAAGTACTGATAATTGATACCCCTTATGCCCCAGAATTTAATCCTCAAGTCAAAGCCTACAATATTTTAAAATTTATCGAGGAATATTTTTAATACAGAACTGTGGAAAATTATATCTTTATTGTTTAATTCTGTACATTCAGAAAAGTTTTTTTCTCTAACTAATGATGTGCTTATCAAGACCCTTTCTCAGTGCACACAACTGGTCAACAGTTGTTTATTCATCAGTTTGCTTTTGCCTTTCTTTATTATCATATAATACATTTTTATGCTAATAACACTGTTTAAGTATCCCCAATTTAATTTTATTTTTAATTATTTGCCTTATTCCATTGGCAAACAAATTCCCTCATATGAAATTCTTACTTTTAAATACTTGGCAAGATTACTATACATCTGTCAAAATGGGGATTACTCCTGCTGAAGTAAGAAAAAAACACTAGACTTTCCTGATCAATGTATCATCTGGTCTTCCCTGTGTGCAGTTGATACTCCACCCACCCTTCCTTCCTTCCTTCCTTCCTTCCTTCCTTCCTTCCTTCCTTCCTTCCTTCCTTCCTTCCTTCCTTCCTTCCTTCCTTCCTTCCTTCCTTCCTTCCTTCCTTCCTTCCTTCCTTCCTTCCTTCCTTCCTTCCTTCCTTCCTTCATCTTTCTCTCTCTCTTTCTTTCCTATGACCATCTTGCTAACCAGTTTGTCCTCTTTTAGTTATTTATTCAAAACAGGAGTGAAATCGGAATGTGTGCCAGAGAAGAATATGTGCAGAGGCTGACCTAGGTTGGTCTATGAACATAAATTAGATTTTGTTTATTGACAAATATAACTTGAAGCAATTATTCATAGATGCCTATAATTATAAAATTAAATAATTATGTTATAAACATGAAAACAACTCAAAAATATGAGACAAGAATTTGGAATTTATCTAATCTATTTGATATTCTTCTAATTTCACTATAAACAGTTATTAATATTTTAAGTGATGTTTCTTTTAATAAACCTAAAGCATCAAGTTCATTGTACTATTCAGATTGTTGAAAACAATTTTCCCTTTAATTAAAAGTTTTAAATAAGCTAATTTATAATTATATTTTGTGAAGCTCTCAGTTGTAATATAAATTTAATTTCATTGAGTCACTTGCTCTTAAACGCTATTTTAAAAGACCTTTATTTATGTTTCAGGGAATCTACAGTACATAATACTTTCTTCTTGAACACATTTAAATGACTTTTTAACCTTTGGGGCTTGGAGAAAGGGAAAGTTATTAAATGTTATAAAATATGAGGTGCAATTTAAGATCTTGGGACTTTTTGAAGACCTAAAGTTAAACAATATTTTTTCAAACAGCTATTTTAAAGTATCTGTAAAACCCACTATAATTGACTGTGGCTTTTAGTCTGAACTGCTGTAATTTTGTGAACTTTTCCTCCAACAAATAGTTTTGACTTTGAGCTAATGTTAAGGGAATATGCCCCCTTTGTAATTGCTTTTGCATTTCTAAAAAATATAAGTAATAAATATGTTTCTCTAAATAAAATTTAACTGAGAGCATACACAATTTAGGATGAACCTACAAAATGTTGATGCATTTTAAAATATCAATTTTAAATATAATTTTCTTCAAATTGAGAAATAAAAATCAAATAACATTGAACCATATTTATAATATCTCAGAAAAAATTAGATTTATCTTGTACATTTTCCCCTTTCATAAAGCTATACACATTTACTAAGAAATTTTGACAAAGTGTTCAAGGTTGTGGACTTTTTCTACAGTCCATATATTAAAAATGGTAAATATTTTTTCCAAATAATACGCAGTCATTATTTGAATTACTTACTGACATCTACACTAATATCTCAATAATTCTTTATTCTATAGAGATAAACTAGCATAACTAGCTAGAAAGTAAATATTTGTTTTCATTCTAAAATTAAAACACTCACCAAAGGGTTTATATTATTATCTACCAGAAATAACCACATCAATTACAATTGGAGTTTTATATGATTTGTAATGTTAGCATTTTCAAATTTTTTCCCTTAACAATAATCCTAACTGTATTTTAAATAAACAAGTACAAACGTGTGCGGAGTGAGATAGACAAGACCAAATAAAATTTTAAAAGATGCAAAGATTTAAAAAGGAATTAAGGAGTAGGCACCAGTAATGTCTCCATTGTGAGACTTCTTGTTACTGTTTTTGGCACATCGAATACGCCATGGGTAGCTTGCCAGGTTCTGCTGTGAGGGCAGAAGATTCTCGGTAGCTTGCCCATGCTTTCTGAGAGGGATGAAGGAATTGAACCTGGGTCGGCAGCATGCAAGGCAAACACCCTACCTGCTGTGCTATCGCTAGTGCAAAAAGTGGAGACTGGTCACAAGGTCAACCTAAAGTCAACCTGCAGCAAATCTTCAGGAAGATTAAATAAAATAACGATGCGCTGTCATCCCGTTGCTCATCGATTTGTTTGATCGGACACCAGTAACGTCTCTCATTGAGAGACATTGTTACTGTTTTTGGCATATCCAATACGCACGGGTAGCTTGCCAGGCTCTGCCTCTCAGGCTCGATACTCTCCGTAGCTTGCCGGGCTCTCCGAGAGGGGTGGAGGAATTGAACATGGGTTGGCCGAGTGAAAGGGGAAAGCCCAACCGCTGTGCTACCGCTCCAGCCCAAAATAAAGATTAAATAATTAAAAATAAATAAATAAAGAAAGAAAAAATAAAAAAAATAAAAAGAATTAAGATACCAAACCCAGGAAAGCAGTAACTATTGCCAACTCATGAAGGTGACAGGAAGGACTGAAACAAGCTCTTAGTTCTGCCAGTAGGAGGTAAAATGTATGACATTTTCATACTAAGTTTAGAAGTACACTTTTCTTTTAAGTTGTTATCAGAAACAAGTGAATTGAATATAAGAAATATGTCTTATGATTCAAATTAAAATCACCAATGGAATAGAATTGTGATAGTGCTTAGGTTACTATGAAACTAATAAAAAATATGGAAATGGATATATCTTGAGTGTCACTCCTAATCTGAATTCTGTAATAAATATAGTTACAAGAAAAATTCCCTTTTTTGTTTCTCACCACTGGCTTCTTCTTTTTCCTTTCTCTATTGCCCCAAAAAACAGTGTTTCTATTTACCAAAATTTCAAATATCATATTTACATGTGACCTAGAGAAATGATCAGAATTCACCTTTCCAAGAGAAAAAAATTATCTATGATATGTTTCTAGTCTTTCCTTGATGAGATGCCGTAGCTAGTATTGTGTCTAATGAGATGTTGCTCCTCTTTGCAGAGGCCATGCACAGTAGAAAGACAGGAAGGCAAAAAAAAAAGATATAGTTAATACACATTGTTTCAAGGGAGGAGGAAAGTGGAAAATCAATGTAAGAATTTATTCCTAATTAACTAAGATGCCCAAATGTGTAAGACGCTGATTTGCTTTTTTTGCTGAAATCTCATGATAAATAGTTTTTTAATGATGTGAAAAATAAATTGGGGTACTTTTCCTTTTACTGTGAACTGTGTGTTGTGTGGGTAAGTTTCAGACATTATAGTTTGTACTTGCAAATAACAAATAATATCATTTCCCAAGAGATAAAAATAAGGAAAAGTTTACATGCTTTGTTTAAATATAGAATAAGTTTTTGAATTGTTATTATAAATTAGCTATCAGAAATCAACTGAATCAACCGGAAAACCAGCTTGGAAATAAAAACAAGAAAAGTTCCTGTAAGAAATAAATAGTAAATTATTTTTGCCATAGGTGGTAAACATAAATTTTACCTTCTGGACTGTATTAGTGTCTATTTTTTTATTAAAATTATATTCATGTGTGTCTAATTTCATCATCACATGTACAGAAGTTTCTATAATTTTATTTAGTGAATCATTTCTTGTTATATCCCTCCCCCTCCCCCCCATGCAGAGTTATTTTGGCCACATTCAGCATTTCCTATTGAACCTGGTCTTCCACTGTCAAAGCACCTATGCGAGAACTTTCAACTCTCTTCCCAGCCCCCAAGAATACGTTATTTAATTTCAGTGTAATTTTACTTTGGTTTGGGGGTAATACCCAGTGATACTCAGACCTTACTCTGACTCTGAGCTCAGGAATCAGTTCTGACAGGGCTCAGGTATTATATACCATTTCAGGAATCAAACTAGGGGCAGTTGCATTACAAGCCAAGTGCCCTACTGGTTGTACTACTGTTCTGACCCGTTAAATAGCATATTTATAGCTTATGACTCTAATTAATTTTATTCTTATAAAACTCATGTACTGATATAAGTTATACCTAAATTATAATTCATTTTATATTTAACACATATATATTTTATTTCCACATAAAATTCTTTTTTTTTTTTTTGGCCACACTTGGTAATGCTCAGGGGTTACTCTTGGCTCATGCACTCAGGAATTACTCCTAGTGGTGCACGGGGTACCATATAGGAAGGATGCTGGGAATCAAACCCGGTTTGGCTATATGTAAGGCAAACACCCTACCTGCTGTGCTATCGCTCCAGCCCCATCATCATCATCATCATCATCATCATCATCATCATCATCATCATCATCCTCATCCTCATCATCATCATCCCGTTGGTCATCGAATTTCTCCAGCGGTCTCAGTAACATCTCCATTCACCCTAGCCCTGAGATTTTTGAAGCCTCTCTACTCGTCCTTCCCAACGATGCTGCATTGAGGCTCTTTCAGGGTCAGGGGAATGAGACCCAGCATTGTTACTGGTTTTGGCATATTAATATGCCACGGGGACTTTGCAAGACTCTCCCATGTGGGCAGGAAACTCTCAGTAGTTTGCCAGGTTCTCCCAGAGGGAGAAGTAGGCAATAAGATGTCTTCCCGGAGCTTGCTTTTAAGTCTCTGGATGCTGGCCATTGATGGGATTACACGGCTCGAGGAGGAAGGGGAGGTGGGGACAGTCCCTGGGTGTGAATGCCTAGCTACTGGGAAATGGGAAATCTGGGCAGAGGAGTCTCTTTCCTGCGCTCCTGGCTATCTTCCCCGGGGCCACTCAGAGGGGATGGGCTCCAGCTTCCCTCCCCACCCCGAGCAGAGCTCCTGGCGGTCTAGGACCTCCGGAACCTAGCCATACCCATGCTAAAAGCCCCTCTCCACATGTTTGGATGAGACTCACACATGAAGGTACTGGCAGAGGAACTCAGATGTGTGGGACCCGGGGCGGAGACCTCTAATCCTGCTCAGATCGGGACTGGACCTCCTCAGCTCCAAAATTCATTTTAAAGAGCCAATGCTTGCAATGTCTGGTGGGAGGGCATGGAGGACTAGCTGCATTCTTTGAGTCCATCAGAGCCCGAATCAGTGGTGCTGGGACTGAAAAGGCATTTTGATGCCAGAGCTGAACTGAGGGTTTGAGCAGGCGAGGCACATGCTCTAACATTTGAGCCAAGTTTCCACCCCCATATACTTAATTTTAAGTATCACAGGCACCTATCTCTTTGGCCTGTGAATATAAATTTACTGTTTATATAACGAATGTTTTTGACATCAAGGTTACATAATAACCATCTTCCCTGACCTCCAAATATCTCAGGTATAGGAGAAAAGACCATCAAGCAGATAGTAATTACAGTATTCTGAATGGAGACTTTCCAAGAGATACCAGTCAAAGAAACGTGTGACTTTAGCCTTCATCATGGGTGTTTGTGAAGTTAAATTTGAATATAACACATAGGAACTTTATCAGTGACTTTAACAGATGATGGTTTTAATCTATATCTGGTTATTTCAAAGTAGCAGTTCATAAATATGGCTTAGGAAGAGGATCCAATAGAGTAAAACCAATAGGTCCCAATATGAACCACTTGCATTTATTCTGAATTATTTTCTTGCTTATCTACAAAAATCATATCTATACATCTCTGGTCATTGGGTGACCTAATGATGCACTGAACATTGAGAGATACATACATTCCTCCTCCATGTTCAAGCACCTTATTCTGGCTTGTTGACGTTGGCACCTTGAGATGGCTTCACACAATATTTCACCTTGTTCCTGTATTTTCTAAATTTGCAAAGTTCAAATTGTCTGAGCATGTTCCATTCACTTTCCTGGAAGACATTATAATTCTTTAAATCAGAGGTCCTTATTTCAGGGGCTGATTTTCAGGAAATGACCAGGAAAATTAATGTAGCAGTTTCCATTTCAATAATCTATACTAGGCAAAATGGTATTATTGGATAAGAATAAAAAGTCATATATTTAGTTGTATTTACAATTCAGCAAGCATGAGGATAAAGTTAATGAATCTGCATTTGTATTATATTTGTGTACATTTGTGTATATGCTGGAAGAATACAGAATTACAAACATTACTGCTTTGACTTCTTTAAAGACTTAAGAGCGGGGCTGGAGTGATAATAAAGTGGGTAGGGCATTTGCCTTGCACATGGTCAACCCAGATTCAATTCCCAGCATCCCATATCGTCCCCTGAGCACCACCAAGAGTTCTGAGTGAAGAGCCAGAAGTAATCTCTTTGTATTGCTGGGTGTGACCCAAAAAACAAAACAATAATAATAATAATGATAATAATAATAATAATAATAATAATAATAATAATAAATGACTTAAGAGTGATTCCAGAACAAACTGAAAAGATTGGGTAGTGGTTACCTCTTATTCTTCTTCCTTAATGTTAGTTAGGGTCTTTCTTGGCTAGGGTAATAGAAGTGAGGTTTGCATTATTTCTCAGGTTCAGAAAAAAGAGATCTATTATAGTCATACTCAAAGATAAGCTAGCAGGAAATTAAAGAAAGATAAAACAAGATAGCCATTCTTTTATATTTTCCTATTTATCTTTTTATATATTAAGCCTGGAGGAAGAATCATCTATCAGTATTGTCCCATTTCATCCTAAGCAGCAAAAAAATTGAAAGATAAAAAATTGAGAAAATGAATATATGTAGGTAGGGACTTTTATGGTGAAGTTGGCCCTAGAAGAAGAATCTCTCTCTCCTCTCTCCCCATTCCCTGGCTCTCTATACTTCTCACTGGCAAGGAGAACATATGGTTTCCTAGGGTTGGAGCAATAGCACAGCGGGTAGGGCTTTGCCTTGCACGTGGCCAACCCAGGTTTTGATTCCTCCATTCCTCTGGGAGAGCCCAGGAAGCTACCAAGAGTATTCTGCCCACACAGCAGAGCCTGGCAAGCTACCAATGGTGTATTCCAAATGCCAAAAACAGTAACAAAAAGTCTGACTTGGAGACATTACTGGTGCCTGCTAAAGCAAATTTAATGAGCAATGAGATGACGGTGATACAGTGATACAGTATTTTGAAATATTTCCTCCCAATTTAAAGCGATAGGATCATATTTGGGCCACTAAGGTCTTGAAAGGGGCAGGTAAAGGTAGAGAGGTGTGGAACCTTTCTGATATTGAGCACTTAAAAAAACTGCTGGAAATCTCTGCTTTAAAGAGGTTTGGGTTTTATTTTCTACATATTCTTTGATAAGCAAAGAAGCAGTCTCACAGGTAATGGGGGAAAACGCCTTAGGATACCATGGCTGATGCTGGGCTGTGTAGGTTCAAATGTATGGGACTTGGTCAGAGTAAAACCAAGAGGTCAATTTATTGTAAGTTCGATTTCTCTAAAAAGATTTGCTATCAATATTTTCTTAAAAATGACTCCTAACGAAATAACTCGTTTTGCTTTTTCTAGTCCCAGCAGCTTTAGCAAACATGTGAGGAATTTGTGAGAAGTGTGCATTTCCTCGTTTCACACTAAACCTGATGAATCACAGACTTCCAAGGTTAAGGCTCAGCAATCTATATCTTAGCAATCCCTTCAATTCACATTATGCGCTCTGAAATTTGCAAATTGACATTCTTTGATGAAAAGTGCAATGTTATGATGTCCATTTTAACTCCTGTATATATTTAGATCACTGCTTATGGGAAATCATATATTAAAAGCTCATTTTAGGTCTGGAGCTTGAAACTGATTGTAACATATGGAAATCTGCAATAGAGAAGCTTTGGGCAAAGGGATTGATCACAATGAACTTTTAGCACCAGTGATTAACCTTAAGTATCCTAAAAGGCTCCCCTAGGAGCCACAATTTACTGAGACCAAAGAGAGGCTGGAGCTATTTAGCATGTAGTTCATCTAGTATATTTTTCTATTTCTCAGAATTGATAGTTTTTTTTAATCTCTTGCTGTTGTTTTTCCTAGCATAAAGTCAACAGTTAGATACAAAACATAGGAAGATATACTAAAAGAAACCCAACTGTATACTATTATATACAAAACACAGCTTATTGCAAAGATGAAGTAATTGATTAGCAAAATGAGTAAATAAAGACAGGTAAATAAACACAGACAGAAGTGCTGTCTCACTTCAAAGTTCATGCCAACTATTAGGAAAAAGAATTGTATTAAAACTTTATCTCACAATTAAGCTTAAAGTCCATATTCTACTCTGAACAAATTATCTTACTGTCTTGTCTATATGTTTCTTTGATTGCTAATTTCAACCTTGGAAAAGCCTGTGTTCAGTCTTGAACATATTATTATCCCCCTTTTTCCCCTCAAATCTTTCTAAGTAATTGTAAATAAAAATGATAGCATCACAAAAAAAGAAGCACCTTTATTTAACAATTAATAATTTCTTATGACTATTAAAATTTTACTAAAATACCTGAGATTTTAATCAAATTCTTAAACCTACAGTGACATCTAACTCCTCTCTCTAGCTTTCACATAATAAAATAATTGAAATTATATTAAATTAAACCAATCTCAGCAAGAGAATCTCTTTTTCTCCTTCTCTTCTCCTTGTCCTTCTTCTCCTTCTCCTTCTCTTTCTCCTTGTTCTTCTTCTTCTTCTTGTTGTTCTTCTCCTTGTTCTTCTCCTTCTTCTTCTTCTTCTTCTTCTTCTCCTCCTCCTCCTCCTCCTCCTCCTCCTCCTCCTCCTCCTCCTCCTCCTCCTCCTCCTTCTTCTTCTTCTTCTTCTTCTTCTTCTTCTTCTTCTTCTTCTTCTTCTTCTTCTTCTTCTTCTTCTTCTTCTTCTTCTTCTTCTTCTTCTTCTTCTTCTCCTCCTCCTCCTCCTCCTCCTCCTCTCCTCCTCCTCGTCATCATTATCATCTTCATCATCATCATTAATTACACTTGGCTTTTGTAATAGACTCTTGACAACTTGGTAACCTGATAGGTCACTATGGATATAATGATGTAATCACAAAAATCCTTTTTTGAGGTAATGCAACTGTTTATACCACAATTTTAGTCTTGTGTTCACGTCATCCAGATAACAGGGTAGTAATTAATGAAAACTGTCACACTCTAACAGTGCCTCCAAAAATGAGGAACACAGCCACCTGCAAGATGCTGTACCAATTCATGGAAGGCCACAGGCAGGGAGATAGTAGTATTGGACATTATTGTGGGATAGAGGAGACTTTTACTTCTTGTTTTAAGAAGAAAATTTTCTGGGACAGAGAAAATACAAGGAATTAAGAGCTTGCTTTGTACCAGGCAGAGGTGGTGGAGGCAGGCCTTGTTTGATCCTCAATGCTGCATATGGTCTCCCAGGCAATACTAAGAGTATTCCTTGGGGACAGAGTCAAGAGTAAGACCTGAGCCAGGTATAATTCACACATACCACCCCCTCCACATACACACACACACACACACACACACACACACATACACATACACATACCACATACCCCACAACCCCTTCCAAAAGGTAGATGTCTACTGTGATGGTAAGGTGTTCTGTTTTGTTTCCTTAAAAAGACTATAGTGGGCCAGATAAGCTTAGAAACTTCTGTTTTAATCATTGTCCCAATCCATGAGATGAAAAAAATTAACGAAGACTTTCAAGCTTTCATTTACTTTTGATCTCTTTTTTCCCATTCCTCTGCAGACCCTGAGAGACCATACTTACGAGGGAATATGACAAACTGAGACCCAGGTCATAGGCCTAGGCCATGGTCTGGAAGCTGTTAAACTCTTAACAGGCTGCCATCTTGAAAACTGTTTTTGCCTAAGAGTCTGGGTTCTCCCACTCAAATATCTTTATTTCGCTTGAGAAATAAATATGAGGTCTCTCACTCCAGCCCAATTTTCATTCTTCTGTGACCCAAAATTCCAGAGCCCACCAGACATGAAGATTTCCTGCAATAACCATTGCTTACTTAGTACAATAGAGCTATAAATAAATAAATTTTATTTGCTTACAACTCTTTTTACATTATATTTATATCTGAAAAGTACTTATACATATATTTATATCTGAAAAATCACTTAATATTTAAAGGGTTATTTAGGGATAAGATAATTAATGCTAGTTTCATGAATGTATTGAAAACTGAAACATATCAAAATCTAAGTATGAAAAGTATATCACTTGGTACACTGTCCAATGTGTGTGTGTGTGTGTGTGTGTGTGTGTGTGTGTGTATGTGCCGTGCTTTGGATTTCAAGTCAAAATATGTGCCATCTTTTAATATAGGCTAGTATAAATATATAGGTGATAAAGAGGCATATAAAATATTAGCTTAAATGTTATATTAACATATTGAAAACTACTTTCCAAAATTAACTTAGCTTTTGTAAATTTTTAGTTATGTCTATAAAAACATACAGTGCAGTGGACTAGAGTGATAGTATAACATATAGCAGGTAGGGTGCTTGCCTAACATGCTGCCAACCCAATTTGATCCCTGATACAACATATGTTCCTTTGACCCTGGTGAGGAATAATCTTTGAGATTAAATTCAGGAACAATACCTATGTAATGCTAGATTTGGCCCCAAAACAAAACAAGAAAACAAAACAAAAAATATGTATAGACTTTAGAATATAGAATCAATTCATAGTTCTCCTTTTTTAAGAATTTAAGAAGTGGCTGAAATAATAGTACAGCATGTAAAGCACATGCCTTGCATATATCCTACCCAAGTTTGATCCTCACCAGCCCATATGGTCTCTAGAGTCCCACTGGTAGTTATTCATGAGTGCAGAAACAAGAGTAAGACCTTGCACAAATAAGAAAAAAAGTAGATTAAGCAATTTTTAGAAACTTTAATATAATTTTAAAAAATTTCACCATTAAAATTTTTTTTGGATTAAAATAACCTGAAATTTCAGTGGTAAGTTTAAAAGTGTTATTTGCAAATATGGAAAGACTGCTTCAATAGACCAAGTTGGAGAGACTACTCACAGTTCTTTTCCATAATATCTGCACTTTGTATTCGAATACTGGTTTCTATTTGCAACCTTAATCCATCAGCAAAATTAGGAGTGAAAAACAGGACCTCCTGCCCAGAGTTCTGCCACTGTTCAAGTGCATACTTTCCCAGTTAGCAATTAAAATATTTTGTTAAGAGTAATGCTGCAAGATTTTGGGAACCTGTCCTATCAGAAGCACCAAATACCAAGTAACAAGTACCTTCTGCTTGCTGCTCCACCATCCAAAGTGAGGCTTGCCTTTGGCTGGTATCACTGGACCTATTTCAAGAAAGGACATAGACTATCCCCCAACCAGGTGGGTGCAAGTAGTCTCCACAGCCCTCCACACCCACCTGCATGATACTAAGGACCCGTATCACAGCTCCTGCTTGACCCTTTGCTTGCTGTTCTACCATCCCTTGTGAGGCTTTTCTCTGCCTATTATTGCACCTATTTCATAAAAGGAGGAAAAATCCCTTTCTACCAGGTGGAGCCTAGAAGCCTCTGCTTCCTGCATGTGTTACATCTAGAGCCCACACAGAAGTCTTCAAGTGATAGATCTACTCAACAGCTTACATGCTGCTCACAGTTGTGCTTTCTGCCTTTCTGTGAGGACACGCAGAGGAAGCAAAGAGCAATCTCCTGCTAAATTTTTCTGCACCTCCCAGGCAGGTTAACCACAATGACCAACAACCCCCCCACCAGGATAACAAGAACACTAGAAAACCAATGCTTTTTCCTACATTGAACCCCACCAAGCTCAATGAGCAAAAACAATATCACCAAAGACATACAAAACAACAGTAAATCTGTAGATAGTCTTTAGTGACACTGTGATGAAGATGTTCAATAAGTTCAAAGAAATAAAAGTACAGGTAGTCAGCAAATCACAAGAAAATATGATAGCCAAAATGAAAAAGATAATAGAAACAAAAAAATAAAGAACTTAATATATATACATATATATGTGCATATATATGGATGTATATATGTGTATATGTACATATGTGCATATATATGTGTATATATTTGTATATTTATATATATATATAAATATGTAGGCAGCCAAAATTCTGAAAAGCAGAATAACAGAAGCAGAGTAAAAACTTAAGAGCTCCAAGAGGAGAAGGAGGAAACCACTAAGAAGCAGCAGATTGTGGAACTGAAAAGGAACAGCTTATAAGAGAATTATGGAATGAGTTCAAGAGAAACAATATAAGAATCTCTGGAAAGCCAGTACTTTCTTGCTGAGTTTTAATGTTGTTGATCTATCCAGCGGTGATAAGGTGGTGTTGAAGTCTCCATCACTATTGTGTTGCTACCAATCTTCTCTTTGAAGTCTGTGAGCAGGTTTTAAGTTTGCTGGTCCTTCATTGGGTGCATAGATGTTCAGGAATTTGATTTCTTCCTGCTGTACATATTCCTTGGTTATTAAAAAATTGCCTTCGCTGTCTTTTCTAATATTTTTCAGCTGGAAATCTATGTTGTCAGATATTAGTATGGCCACTCTGGCCTTTTTGAGGGAGTTGTTTTTTGAGGGATGTTTTCGATCCTTTTTCTTTGAGTCTGTATTTGCTCTGACTGTTCAGATGTGTTTCTTGTAGGCAGCAGAATGTTGGGTTGAGTTTTTTAATCCAGATGACATGATAATATATTTAGAGAACCCTAAATCCTCTATCAAGAAGCTCCTAAAAACAATAGGCTTGTATAGTAAAGTCACAGGCTATAAAATCAATACTCAAAAGGCCATGGCTTTCCTATATGCAAATAATGAGAGAGAAAAAAGAGATATAAAAAATTTTGTTCACAATCACGCCTCAGAAAACCAAGTACCTCGGAATCAGCTTAACTAAGGAGGTAAAGGACCTGTATAAAATGTTTCTTCAAGAAATAAAAGAGGACATGAGGAAATGGAAACACATCCCCTGCTCATGGATTGGGGGAATTAACATTGTCAAAATGGCAATATTCTCTATTTAAAAAAAAGCATTTTTAAATTAAACTGGAAAAAAGAAAGACTATATGGAGTCCCTAAAGAACAGGAAGCAAAAGTGATGAAGGAACATTAAAGAAATCACCAATAAGAATTTTTCAGAGCTGAAGATTACAGAAACAAAAATCCAAATGAAGAGTCCCAGTGAAAATAAACCCAGTTAGGAAAACTTCAAGACACACAGTACTCAAAATGATAAAAACTAAAGACAGAGACAGAATATTGAATGCAGAAAGGTTAAAAAGGAACAGATACAAAGGAAAGCCCATTAGATATATAGACTATCTGTCAAATGAGACTCTATGAACCAGAGGAATATAGAAGGATATAGAGTAAAAACCCATCGAAATGAATGCCTCATCAGGAATACTCTATCTAGGTAGATTCAGATTTGAAGGAAATTTATAGAGCTCCTTGGACAGGCAACAGTTTTGAAAGAAGCACTAAAGGAGCTCCTTTAAAGGACAGTACAAAGTTCCTATCATGTGGCATTCACTAATGATGTATATGGTTGTCCTCTACTAGATTAAGAAAAGTTAAAAACATATAGAGATTCATCATCACAAACTGAATTATATCGACTTGGTTTCTGATAACTCTATTTGCCATTACTTTAAGTTTTATTCGACCAGATAATATATATACATATATGTGTATATATAATATATATTGCATATAATATTATACATAATGACTGCTAAGTGTATAGGCTAGAGGATAGAAGGAAACCTGGGTATAGTGGTAGACAGAAGGGGACACTGTTGCTAGGATCAGTGTTCAAATATTTTATGTCTGAAACCACTCTATTATTAACAACTTTGTAAATAACAGTGTCTCTATAAACATTTCTGAAAAAAAGTACCAAATGGAGATTTTTTTCATTTATAACTGCATGGGATTATATGTGAAATTTAATTTCTGGGGATGTTTGTATAGAGTTAATAATACAATTGCATCTCTGTTCTGCTGTGGTTCCCACTGCTGTAAACAAATGGGGCTTGTGGGATATCCAATGTCACCTAAAAATTAATTCACATTAAATATAATTTTAAGGTATTGTTATGCACATGATAATAAACATAAGCACTACTTACCCAATAATCAAACCACTAGTGATCAATCTATCTTCCAACAGATGGTGTAGTGACAAATTAGGCAAAATGTAGGAATTGTGTCAAGATCCTGGGAAATGCAAACAGATGTTTACAGTACAATGATTATGATCACATTCCTTCTACACATTCATAGTATGCTAGTGCCTTCTGTTGCAAAGGGATATTTATTTTCTGAAAGGAGTTTTAATGTCTACATGAGTGTAATCAACAGTTCCTTCAACATTAGGAACACTCACTTGTTGCCAATTCAGCCATCTCGTATACTATAATGTATGTGTTTTTAGAAGAGAGATATATTCATTGCTCAGTCCTTACTCAAAGGAGTCATACAAATCAAAGTTTGAATTTCTTCAATTGAATTCCACTTCACCCTAATGGGATAGTAAAAATCACCACATATGTCATTATATACATCCAGGATCATGTATTTATACATATAGGCATATGCATGCTTACACATATTCATAAGCTGAACCTTAAGGGAAAAGATGTAACTTTGCTTTAATGTTCATTTTATATACAAGATTTGCAGACAAAACCATAACAAATTAACATCAACTGGGAGTCTTAAAACAATAGAAATTTATTATCTCATATTTGGGAGGTTAGAGTCAGAAATCAAAATTCCAAAGTTGGATCTATTAAGGCAGTCTTTCCATCACCTATATCACCTGTCATCCCATTGATCATCAACTTGCTTGAGCGGGAGTCTGTAACATCTCTATTTGTCCCTGTTGCATGCTTTTATCAGGCTCTCCGCACTTGTCTTCACAACGCTCTTTCAGGGTCAGGGGAATGAGGCCCATTATTGTTACAGTTTTTGGCATATCAAGATGCCACTGGTAGCTTGCCAGGCTCTGCCATGCAGGTGGGATACACTCGGTAGCTTGCTAGGCCCTCCAAGAGGGATGGAGGCTTTTGGGGTGGCCTCTAATCACCCTTACAGGTGCTCCCAGTCTACCAAATGCAAGTTTTTGGTTGATTGGCATGTTGTCAAGCAAATACTGCATCACTCTCTCCCAGGAGCTTTATCTTATAGTCTCTGAATCTTG
Organism: Sorex araneus; assembly: GCF_027595985.1. Taxonomy (NCBI): domain Eukaryota; kingdom Metazoa; phylum Chordata; class Mammalia; order Eulipotyphla; family Soricidae; genus Sorex; species Sorex araneus. The sequence goes on along the minus strand of NC_073305.1, from coordinate 119,553,019 downwards.
GCCATTTATGAGATTACATGGTGCCAAGGGCAGTTTGTGGGTGTGACTGCCAACCTACTAGAAAACTGGGGGTCTGGGTGTAGGAGGCCTAATCCTTATCCAAGCAGGCTTGGAGATTTCAGCCACAGGTCCTGCATACCTGGGTTCCTCTGCCAGTTCCTTCATGTGTGAGGCTCGTCCGAACATGTGGAGCATGGCCTTGAGTATGACTGTGGCTGGGTTCTGGAGGTTTTCAGCTAGCTGCCAGGGTTCTGCTTGGGGCGGGGAGGGAAACTCAACCTGCCCTCCTCCGAGGGGCCCCAGTGAACACAGCCAGGTATGGGGGCAGGAGATTCTCTCAGTCTTTCTATACTTGAAACTATATTTTTCAAATTTAATTTTAGACTTACTACTCAAGATCAAAGAACTAATATAATCAAAGGTAATTTTTATTTTAGAAAATAATTTATTCTATTCCTCTTCAGTTTCTGGTATCTGGTATCTATAGGCATTCTTTGGCATATTGCTCTAATTTTTACCCTTGGTACAATTTGTCTTTTTCTATTCTCTTTTCTTTTACATGTCCTGTCTCAGAACTTCCTCCTACGATAATTTATGGGGTTAGATGTAAAATAAGATAAATGAGTGTGTTTTCTTGCATAATAATGCATTTTCCATATGATGTAATGCTTATTATTTTTTCATATAAGGTAAGATTCACAAGTTCCAAGAATTATGATCTGAAACTATCCTTATAGTGTTGTTACCTGATCAAATCATTGTCCTTATGGGAAGGATCTACATTTTGTTAACTTTAGATTGCAGTCTTTAGTGACCTGAAATGATTTCTACATAGATAATTTTTACATCTATCATTTTATATTGAGAGTGCTTATTAAATACGTATTATGGATTTTACTTTTTACTTTCCATCTTTAAACCTTTCTTTTTCCCTTTCTCTGATTACAGAAGGAGCATTTGTAATTCTAAGTTGGCATAAGGGGACTATCAGAGAGGAATAGCTGCATTTGGTCTGAATGTCCAGGCACCAATGACCTTAACGGGAATTAAGGCAGCAGCAAAGTCACATAAAATTTGGGAACTGAGACTTCAAAATCAGAGTTAAAAAAAAAAGACAGCAAATCAGAGAGAAATTCAGATCAAGAAAGTCTCAGGGGAAAGCAGAGTCTAATGTACAGGTTTATTCTAGAGAACATAATGCTGTATGAGTCACACAGCACTATTTAAACTGCTCCTTGGATTGCTTTCTCCTTAGCTCAGACACTCACTTGGCACCCTTTGTGTCTCATATTGTGCTTCATTCCTCACTGGTGCTTTCTACAGTTTCTATCAGTTACTCTCATGCCTCTTCTTACAAAATAGAGAAAGGACGGTGTCTTTTATTTATGATTGTATCAAAAAAAATGGTGGTGTTGCTTCCACTTATCTAGTTGGTTTATCTTTTCTTTGTAATCTTGTTACACAGTGAACCAGAAACCCCTTCTGTGCTTTGAAGACCTCCCAGAGGCAATCAGATTTTTTAAATGCTGTATTTCACATGTTAGGACTTTATGCCAGAAGTGTGCTAGGAATAGCATTTGGAAAAGTATTAGAAATAGTGATAGGTGAGCAACAAGTAATTAATGTAGGCTACATTCTTGTACATTAAAGACTTGCATTTTGAAACAATCTCTGGTCCCTGCTCCTTCATTTGCATCATTCCCATTTCCCTCTTTTCGTTTGCTGAGAAAACTGATGAGGATCAGGGATGATGTGGGGTGGGGGTGGGGAGGTATATGTTTACCCTCACTGAAAACATATCCTATTTACTCATTCTTTATGTAATTCATAGCAATCTGGTTCTATTCTTGAATTTCACTAAACCTTTCATCAGCTATGCTTGTATTTTCTCAAAAATACTTTTCTTCTGGGATAGAGTGAAAGCACAGTGGGCAGAATGTTTGCCTTGCATGCAGCTGACCCGGGTTCGATTCCCAGCATCTCATATGGTCCCCTGAGCACCACCAGGAATAATTCCTGAGTGCAGAGCCAGGAGTAATCCCTGTGCATTGCCGGGTATGACCCCAAAAGCAAGCAAACAAACAAACAAACACAAAAGCTTTGCACTTTGCAAAGTGCTATTAACATTGATGCACAAAACAGATGGTCATGTGTATAGTCAATAGCACTATAGAATGATTTTGTTTTAAACACTAAAGGGATCAAAGGCCTCTGGTTTTATAACATACCCATCAATATTTTCTGAATTAGAAAATAAAATGTTTTATTTAACTTTTTGGTTTTGCAGTTACACACGCCACAGTGCTCAGAGCTGACTCTGACTCTGTGTTCAAGGGTCAAGTCTAGAGGGGCTCAGTGGTTCATATCATGGTTCCTAGAATTGAATTTTTGTCAGTCATGTGCAAAGCAAGTGTCTTGATTGCTGAATAATATCTCTAGTTCCTAAAATATTTAAAAATATGAACAAAGTTGTATGAGGTGGCTAAATAGTTGGTGATGGACTGCTAAAAATCTGATCCAGGCTTGGATTAAGGTAATGGTATCACTGTAGCACTGTCGTCCCATTGTTCATAGATTTGCTCTCGCCACCACTAGTAATGACTCCATTGTGAGACTTGTTGTTACTGTTTTTGGCATATCAAATATACTGGTAGTTTGCCAGGCTCTGCCATGCAGGCAGGATACGTTTGTAGCTTGTCCAGCTCTCAGAGAGGGACTGAGGAATTGAACCTGGGTCGGCCGCTTGCAAGGCAAACGCCCTACTTGCTGTTCCCCCAGGGGCTGGAGCGATAGTACAGTGGGTAGGGCTTTTGCCTTGCACGCAGTCAACCTGAGTTTGATTCCCAGCATTCCATATGATACCCCAAGTACTGTTAAGAGTAATTCCTGAGTGCATAACAAGGAGTAATCCCTGTGTATTGGCAGCTGTGACCCAAAAAGCATAAGGTGATGGTAGTAAAAACAAAATTTTAAAATTATATTTTGAATTTATATGAATGATGGATTTGATTGCTGAAGTTGACTTCCAGATTAATAACTAAGGAATAATGCTGAGATATAAATGAAGTGTAAAGTAACAAATCTAGAAATAAATTAAGACTTTTAATATCAGACATTTTCCTTAAGTTTGAGTTACATATGAAATATTAAATTGGAGATGCCATTTCTGGACCTGCAAAGAAAGTGAAAAATTCAAAAATTGAAAAGATTAAAATGTCTGCCCTAGACAGTGTACATAAGAGGAGGGAAAATGGAGATACACATTCTGTGTGCATGTGTATGTGTAATGTGTATATGTGCAAAAGTCAAATTATAGATTGTTTGATATAATATGTTCTTTTGTGCTACTTTGATAAATATTCCATGATACTGGTAAAATATGCCTGTTTGTAAAACCATCATTTTTGTTGTTTTTATTTATTAAACATATTTTGGGATTGGGGCCACACCTAATAGTGCTCATCAAGGCTACCCATGGCTCAAAACTCAGAATTTGTTCCTGAAGGTACTCCAGGGACCATTCAGTGCCAAAAATCAAATCTAGATCTCCTCCATGCAAAACATGAAATTAGCCAATTGATCTTTCTTTCCTATAACCAAACCACTGTTTTTGAATTAGTAAGTGAAAAATGTCAAAAATAAATTGTACTTGGCAATATACTCAAAATGCATTTCACTATAATAGTGCATGCCCAGGTAATAAGCTGAAGCTCAATAACTTTTGGGTAATTAATATAGATATATTCACTAAATTACCAAATTTGTTTTGGAAATTAAACTGTTATGATATTAGTAAATTTAAGCAATTTATGTTCAACCAGTAAGTAATGTCAAAGAAGACTAGCTTTCTGATGTTATTTTTCAATATTTCTTTTAACTCATCTACAAGAATTTTCACAAAGCTGATTTAGCAACTAGAATTCAGAATTGAACACATATTATTTTATATCATGATAAAACTACTAATAGAAAATTTTGTTATCTACACATGCAAAAACATCCATAGGTCTCATAACATGTTTTATGTCCTTTAATTTCCTGGACAAAATGTTTTCCATTGTAGCTAGACACAGTGGTGATTATGACAGATATCTACAACTTTCTTGAAAATCATTTCATCAGAAGATTAAATGTGGAAAATATAACCAAGGATTTGGTAATCCAGTCTCAGAGAAGTCTAGATAGAAAACTTAAGATGCCACATTGATCCTTCTAGTTGTTTAATAGTAAAATATAAGGACAGAGAAAAAAAAGCAAAAGGAAAGATTATTTAATATAAAGGACCTGGCTTGTTGGGTTAAAAAATAAAGTATCTTATTCCCAGACTCTCCAGATTGTAAAAGATGCTATAATTAAATAACAGCTTCCAGGCAAAGATCAAATCTAGGGCACTCTCAGAAAAAGAAAAACATGGTTTAGAGATAAAAACCAAAGATGTAACTGAAAAAGCTTTGTTAAGACCTCAGAAAGATTTAAGGATATGCCATACAGACCCTTTAAAATAGACTAAAGTTCCTCTAACATTGTTGAGAAAACTGTCCCAACAGCAAAATTCTAGGGAATTGAAAGTAGAAAAGATGTATCATGAGGAGATATTTGGAGGGAGTGGGTGAATTTTGTCACAGGACTTAAATATATACACACATATATATCTCACCATGTTCTAAGAGGGAGGAGACATTATAAAGTAAAACAAAACACACAAAAGTAAAAATGCCCTTAAGGCTTCTAAACTATTACATGCAGGAAAAGACGAAGGAAGGAATAGTACCAGCTAGCAACATCAACTATGCTTCAAGTAAACAGAGTATAGCACAGAGCCCAGAGGCAAGCACTTAAAGCTTTGGGAAACTAGTCCAAGAAATTTGCACTAACAAGTGAGTGACTGGAGTTTGACATTGCTATGGACCAGTTAGTGTTATAAACAATGTATTCTACTTTTTAAAAGAGCTGGCCTATCTTGTTTTTTCTATTCCAATCCCACTAGTGCATGATGATATATCGTCTATCAGTTAACTTGTATTTAGTTCAACTTCAGATTGAGAGAATTATTTTAGGAGCTGCACTCTAGGGAACGAGCCTAGTAGTCATTGTAATCTAATACAAGTGTTGAACACTATACCCCAAGTTGGATTATATGCGAAGAAACATTTACCAGGGAATAATCTCCTTGTTGAAGAAATGTGAGCAATATGCAATACATAGGAAAAGAGATATGATACTTATATCTGTCCACATTCCTTGCAACAGCAGGATTTGAGAGGTTTTTCTTCTCACTGACCTTTTAGTTTTTAATTGCTTTGTTTGTTTGTTTGTTTTTGTATGGCAAATAGCACTGAACGTCAATTGCATTGAAACCAGCCTCTTTATCAGTGTCATGAGGCAAATGAGACCACATGGCGAAATCACTGGTGGATATTGTAGTCAACAATCCAAGCTAAGGTCCTAGAAAGTAGCTTATTTCTTCAAATGCAAGGGAATAGGCTTTTATTAAATTTTATTATTGCTAGTGTCCCATATGATGCCAAAAATGTAAAAATAAAAACATCTAAGTTATAGATTCAGGAACAAACATCGCTTTAATCCAGTTTTGTGATACTCGTTATACATAGATCATCATAAAATTAGAATATAGATAAAAAGTTATATGTGTTAATTTTAATTTTTTTAAAATTATTGCCTCATTCCCTTTCTTCTGTTGTCCAGGAATTACACACACGTGTATGACTGGCCTAGTGCTGGTACATTTAGTTTTCATATGTTCTGGGGTGTTGTGTATCAGGTTATAGCATTTACACACTCAATTGTTGGCCGAGAGTTGTACTTCTTAATTATGATGCCACATTTCTGTGCTGGAGGTGAAACTCCGATGTTATCTTTATCAACAAGCAAATGTATGCAGTATGCATACATTTCCACCCTTCAAGCAAGGTTTTATATAGTAGTTCTTGAAGGACAATAGAAACACTTGTGGCAACAATAAGAATCACTGTATCACTGTCATTCCTGCTCTAGAAGGCACCAGTAATGTCTCCATTGTGAGACTTGTTACTGTTTTTGGCATATCAAATATGCCAGGGTTAGCTTGCAAGGCTCTGCTGTGCCGGTGGGGTACTCTCGGTAGCTTGCCGGGCTCTCTGAGAGGGATGGAGGAATAGAACCCAGGTCTTATGTATTACGATTTTATGCATATTTTTATTGCTTCCATAGTAAAAGCTTGGATCATTGAGGGAAAAGATTTGATCTTATTCAATACTAATCCTCAGGGAAAAAAAAGGCTTCTGAAACAATGTAGATACCAGACCAAAGATTTACAACCAATTTCCTTTGTTCTCAAGAGTTTACATTCTACTATAATAGAAATGCTAGGAAAAATAATTTTTAACAGATAGAAGAAAGGGAGAAGGGAAAGGAAGATGAAAGAAAGGAATAAATTGTTTACCTAGTTGTCATAAAGAAAATTATAAAGTTTGATTTGAAAAAAAGAGTGATCAACATGGCAGCCATGGACTGTTTAATTATTTTTCAATTAAAGTTCAAAATTTAAAAAGCCAGTTAAAGGGGATGGAGTAATAGAGGAGAGGGTAGGGCTCAATTGCTGGCACCTCTATTCCTTGCACCTGTCAACCTGACTTCTATCCCTTGATCCCCATATGATCTGTAGATTTCACCAGGAGTAATCCCTGAGCACCGCTGGGTGTGACCCAAACACAAAAAAATTGCAAGTTAAAAAAACACAGTTTAAGGGGCCGGTGCAATAGCACAGCGGGTAGGGCGTTTGCCTTGCACGCGGCCAACCCAGGTTTGATTCCCAGCATCCCATATGGTCCCCCGAGCACCGCCTGCCAGGAGTAATTCCTGACTGCGTGACCCAGGAGTAACCCCTGTGCATCGCCAGGTGTTACCCCCCTCAAAATAAAGCAAAAAAAACCCCACAGCTTATTAATAGTAATTACTTTTACCATTTCACCAGAGATTCATGATGTAATAAAATTATTTTCTACTCTGGCCACAAGATAAATAAGTGTCCAGGAGACTCATAATTTTCAGGGGATGAGAATTACACTTCTTTTGCCTCAACTTCTATCTATAGACAATTTAAGTGTAGCCTGGTATAGGTTACTCTGAGCTCTGTCTGCTCGGAGTAAATTCTTTTCATCTTACTGTACAATGAAGAAATGAACAGAACTAGTAATCATCTAGTATTGGAAGCACAGAGGCATGGCCTCGATTCGGCTTTTGGTAGTAAGTTTCCAGTATCTTCGGTCCTGAATGGTGGAAATACTTTTCTACAACTTCGGGGAGAGAAAAATCTGAACTGATTTTGCTCTCCCAGGACACAATCAGCATGAGTGTCACAGAGAATGGTTGACCTGCGGAAAATAGTCCCAAGTGCAACCTATCTCCTCAGAGTGCAGAGAGGAATATAAATCTACTGTGTGAACCAAAGAGCAATGTGGCACTCGTGAAGAATTAGCTAATCCAGTCACAGAACTGATGAGTAGACCACGGTGTCTAAAATTGCCCCTCCCCACTGCTTGTCTGTTCATTTTGATTGGGGGAGCAAAATCTGTCAGTGCTTAAAGGTTGCTTCATGCTGTGCTTCAAAGAGGGTGTCACATTCTGTTCAAACCAAGGCTGCCCAGTACAGAGCATGTGTTTCTGCCCTTTGCAGCATCTCCATCCCCCCTGGCCAAGCACTCTGAAAATAATTTATTAAACTGTAAGTGGCACTGTTTAGCATGTTGCTGAAAACTGGAAATATGATTCTATATCCACTGTATCAAGAGTAGTGCAAATCCCTGGTCATGTTTAAGTTAGAGAAGTTGATTTTTTTTACAAAGTTGAGAAGAAAAATGTGCCTTAAAATGTGCTAATGTAGATCTGAGCTAGGGTAGGGTCAGCGAACTACGCTGTAGGGCCAAAAGCGACCTGCCATCTGTTTGTGTAAACAAAATATTACAGGAACTCAGCCACATTCCTTCTTGTCATGTATTGTGCAAAACTACTTTTGCCCTATGACAAAAGAGTTGAGTAATTGTGACAGAGACCATATGGTCAGTTTGGCCTGAAAAGTGTACTAAATTCTCCTTTACAGAAAAAAAAGTGTGCTTTTTAACAAATTTGATAGAAAAACAAAACTAGAACCAAATGAATGAAAGTTACAGGTCATTTTTACCCAAATAAAGAAGTTTTTTTTTAAATTTAGGCTCATCCTAACATGACATTGTCTGCCACAGAATAAAATGTATTTTAGACTCAGCTAGATATTATGTATGCCAATGCCAACAGATCTATATTCCTTCAAATTCCTGTCCATAACTTCCTATAGGCAGTTTCTAAGTCTTTTTATGTCTTTTTTCAAAGGTCTTGCTAATCCATTTGTTTCTTCCTATTCCCACGCTTACTATTATTGACCAGACTCCTTTCCTCACCAGACAATTTATATCCTAATTAGTCTCATTGCCTTTGGTTTCTCCTATTTGAGTCTTTCCTATAAATTATGTCTTAGATTAATATTCCTATGCAGTACTTTGCCTTTGAAACCCCTCTCCTTAAAAATTATCAATGGTTGCACTTTTGCCTGTAGGGTAGTAGCGAAACTTCTTACACTGCTGTTCAAGTCTTTTCACCTTTTGGCCTTTAATGCAATTTTCAAACTTTATCATCCAGCCTCTCCTACATAGGTACTGACATCAAAAGAAATGAAGGACTTAATTGTTCCTGACAATTTTATACATATTTCTGACTTTAATTTTATAATGTCTTTATTTCAGCTTGATTTTTAACTTTCCCAAATCACCTCTGAATCCTTATAGAACACTTTTTTTTATCAGCAATTTTGCTCTTAGCATATGTGATAATTTTATGTTTGTTTACACAGAATATACTTACATGAGATGGAGTTTCTTAGCCTGTATTTAAAAGAGTACTTAGAAGTTTTGGGGCCACATGTCACCATATTTACAGAATTGGTTGATACATGTTTGTAAATAACATTATATAGGTTTCTAGAAAAAAAAGTACATGTTTAAAATTTTGTTGTGGATATTACTTTCCCTTCATCACTCCATTGAAAAACTTAATTAGATAAGGAAATTAAGAATTAGAATCTCTTTCCTTTTTTTTCCAACTGTAACATTCATTAGTAGCATGACTCTGGGCAATTAGTTTAGCCTCTTCATGCCTGTGTTTTCCCATTTGTAAAACAGAAATAATAATATGTAGCTTATAGGGATATTGTGAAGCACAATTAATGTTTGTAAAGTGCTTTTTAACAACCTCAATGTCATAGAAATGTAAAATAGCCTTAATTTAAAATTTTAAAATATGTATGCATAATGATTCATTTAATAAACACAAAAAGAACTGTTTGTATGAATTTACATGTATGAATCTGGTTTGAAATATTAACAATTTTTTTAACTTGGAAATAATCTTTGCTTATTTCTGACATTTGCAATTTGCATTTTGATATTTTCTTTTATCCATGACTACTTATATGACTCATGTGGGTCAATGCCTCTCGACCCTGGTTGAATGTTAGTATGTAATTTAGAAATATTCTGATATGAATTTTAGAATACAGTGATCAACATACTTTGCCTAATTAAGTAAACTCTGTAGAGACAGGGAGCCCAGGCATGGGTATTAAAAAAGCAAAAAGACTTCTCAGATTATTCTTATATGTAGCCAAAATTATATGTAGCCAAGTTAGACATTATGACTAATGTCTAACTCCATGTGTTATATATTACCATAATACCAGTTTGAAGAAAATATACATCTTTAATGCATTCAAATAAATTTGATTGATATTTGAAATACAAGATAAGTTTGCACTAAGATGTCCAAAAATCCCTATTGGTTATAATATTTACTTAATTTGTTGCCATTTATAAATTTGACAGATTGAATAGTATAGAACTATGACAGCATTATTCAACATTTCTTATTGACAGAATGGAAGTGCTTTACTTTTTCTTCCACATACTTACATATGTAAGCTTGCACACAGACAAAGTTAAAGCAGCTCATGTATATAAATTTACAATCAAATATATAAAACACTTTACAATTACATTGGTTTGATATGAGAAGTATTGCTTCATAAATCATCTTTTCTATTTCTTAAATGTCAGTTGACTTTCAGTTGTCATTGTTAATTGATACAGCTTTTGTGTATGTTGTCAGTATATAAAGCCTTGAGAATATAGTCAAGTAGGTAAAATTCACTTGCAAACAATTCATATATATGAAATCTATTTTTATGCTCAAATATAAATTATATTTTTCAGATTTAGAAAGCTGAATTTAGGCTTTATGTTTGCATAAACATTAATGCAGAGATAAATGGGTGCACATAAAATAGGGAATCTATAACTTGGAAAGTTTGTGACTTTGTCCAATTAATATATTTTAACACTTCACAATTCTTTTATGCAAAATGGGGTCAAGAATCCAGATAGATTATGGTCATGTTTAAATCAGTCACTAACTTTTCAAATTACATTTCAAAGTGGATAGAAATTTAAATTCTGATGATGAAAAAAAAAAGAAACTCTTTTCATCTTGGGGTTAGTATATTCATTTTGAGTTCTTCTGTTTAAAAAAATGCTCTTTGCTCCTATGTAAGAAAAACTTAACTTTCCACTTTTGATGGCACAATATTATCTCTTATCTTTACTATTTTATCTTAACACACTATTAAAAAATTCAAAGTTTCTAGCCAGAAGTGTACAGTATTTTAATAGAATATTTCAGTAATGATCACTGATCATGCCTACAGTTCCTAATTATTCATCATGACATTTAAAGCCAATCCACTTGCCTTGATAGGGATAGCATTATATTGTGATGTTCAGATTTGCTAGAGACGACATTTTTCTCCCTTTGTTACATTCTGTTAACAACCTGTCCAGAACAGCATAATTTTTGCTTTGATACCAATTAAGCAAATTGCAATACAGCTATAATCCAATTGCTGATGAATGATGTGAAACCATAGTTTATCATAATACAGTGATGTAAAACACAACAAAAAGGAACAAATGGACTGAGACGGTATGGATAATATTTGCTGAACTATTTACATGATTAATGCTCTTATAATGTTTGCATTTTTATTGTTATACATTATCTGTATGCTTTTTTAGGTTTTTTTGAATAAAGCAACCATGTTGTAAAATTAAAAGTAAAATATCTGAAAGAAATATTATGCTAGAGAACTATAACAGTTCTCATATAGAGCTTATATAGCAGGCTGATTAGTCCTGCATATGTTAATTAAACTGAAAATAGGCTTAAAGACTATTGGTATAATAGACTTTGTAGTCTCATTTTTCTGTTATAATAAAAAACAACTTTATATTTCTTTTATTAAGTAGTCATACAGTAAATATAACCTTTGATACTTTGTTTTTAGATAAAGTCAATGAGACAGTTCATTCAGTACCAATATTATTGCATCCATAGCAAACAGCTATTATTTTTAAAAACAGATAGTTTTACTTTTTAATAAAATTTGGTTTGTTTTGGCCATACCTGGCAGTGCTCAGATATTATTCCTGTCTGTCTTCAGGGATCACTCTTGGCGGGCTTAGGTGACCAGATGGGGTACATGGAATTGAAACCCAATCAGCAATCTCAAAGGCAAGCACCTTACCTGCTGTAATACTGCTTCGATCTTTAATTTAAATCTTCTTTACATTGTTCTATTATTGAAAATTGAGAAGAATTATTGTGAAAAATAGCAAAATAGAGTTAGGAAAAAGATGTGACTGCAATTTAAGGTTCTATTCATTTTTGTGTACCATCAGTTCCAGACAGTAAACCAACAAGCACATGTTTCATCCCTATAGTTTGTAAGGTACGTTGTGATCAAATGTTATCTTAATTTTTTTATGTTATTTTTTTAAAGTTATTTATTTGAATTTTATTTAGAGTATTATTAGTTAGGATGGAGAGATAGTGAAGGGATTTAGGAGCATGCCTTGCATATGACAGACCCACCAAGTTGGATATTTAGTCCCTGAGACTCAACTTGAGTAATCTCAGAACACAGCATCAGAAATAGGCCTTGAGTACTTATGGGTGTGACCCCCAAAACAAACAAAGAAAAAGAATAATTGTTGAATTCTTGAAACTTTTAATACTCCCAGGCTGCTGAATTTACACAGTTTTAGTTGTTTGTATCTTTATTTGTTTGTTTGATTTTTGGTATATTTTATAATTTGGGGCAGCTCCTCTGTGATATTGCAAAAAGTATTGAATCCCATGCTGTGCAAAACCATATGTGTTTCTGCATGTCAAAACATGTTTTTGCAGAACTAAATTGTTGACATATTTATGAAATGAAACAGGTATTAATTTTAATTGATTTAAATATAACAAGGATCATCTATGTTGGCTAGTTCCTAAAGTGTTCAATTTTTCTGCATTTTGAAACTCAAGTGCATTTCTGGATTTTTTTTAGCATTTCTTTTCCCATTTTCTTCTGATTCTGATGATTTTTGATAAAGTTAGAATAAGAAGTCTCTTAGTGTAAGAATGTAAATCTCTTTCCAAATGCGATTCTTGAAGAAGGCTAGATTTGTTCCCTGGAAAGCATGCGTTACCCACTTCAAGCCAAAGAAATGACAGTTATGGAAAAGGCAGTCTGGAAACGACATTGATTTGGCTATATTTCATCCCCACAAACGCAATGCTTTCTAAATATGAAGGGCTGACAATGTTGACAAACCCCTCTGTGTAAAAGGATGCTGCATAGTTTTGGCTTGCTGAGAGACAATAACGCAGGAACAATCTGGCATTGAGCAGCCAGAAATGGAGTGGTTCTTTATGAGTAAAACCGTTGACCATGATTCAAAAAGGCAGAGATGCAAACTGTGCCAGGTAACGCAGAGAATAGTAATAACTCTAGACCTGAGGATAATATTTTCCTGTGTGCTATATGGAATGGATCATTGGTCAATTCAGTATAGCCTCAAGTGCATCTATGAGCAAATCCTTTAAAAAAGAAATTGTTAGCTGTTAATAGTGACAGAACCTAAAATCAGACTTGTTTTGTTTCAGATATTGTCAGACAAAAGATTAGAACACATGCATGCTTAACTCAAAAACTCAGAAATATATTTCTAAACTCATGTCAATTGTGAAATACTACAAATACTTAAAAAAAGCATTACATACTTGTAATTAAAATAGAGAAATATAATCTTTACAATATTGTGCAAGTTCTTATTGAGTGCATAGTATGTGTCAAGCAATTGCATGGCTACTGGATCTGATGAAATAACATAGACTGACCTAGTATTTATGTATTAATTTATTAATTTATTACTTTTTACCAAAATTTCTTCTGATTTTTTTTTTGCTTCTGGGGTTTCTGAATCCTAAAACAGATGACAGCTAAATTCTAAGTGTACTTTCCAGACCAAAAAATTTTCTAACTTTCTTTTTTATAACTATTCACTTTATTACCATGCCTTTATTTATAGTATAGATAATCTTGGATTTTTCAGGTGTCAAGTTTATTTGAAGTAAATAAAATATCCCTTTTATAACATAGATTATTGCAATATTTTGTGAGACTGTGGACAATAGAAATACATAGTTGGCAGGCATTTGGAAAAATATAAAATACTTATATGTAAGTCTAAGTATATTATTTATTGTTGATAGAATTATAGCTTTTCAGACTTCCAAGGTTAGTGTTGTGGAATCAAAAAGAAGAATTCTAAACAGATATCACCCGAAATGAACTTGTATTGATCTATCTATACAATAAATGTGAATTAAAGAAAAAGATTTTGGTATATTTTGTTATAACACCAAATTAAGCACACAACTGAAGCACTCAGTGGTTGGATTTCATGGAATAAAAACAGGCAACAGTGTAATATACAGTAGGATTTAGCAATGATCTAAATAAATAAGGAAAAAGATAAAATATTTAGCAAACAGTAGTTTGATTATAAATCACATAAATATGTGCTAACGTTTTGTGTTTAGCAAATTCTAATTACAACAAATAAAATAAAAAAATTAAGATGACTAAAATTATTCAAATCTTTAATCACAAATATAATCCCACTAGCAATTCTCTCTCTAGAAATGAATTTACAAAGGAGATGTAAGGTAAGATGTAAGGGAAGTTCTAGTGAATCAGAGATAATCCCAGTTTAATGGTATTGAAGGTAAAATTGAAATATTTGCTTATTAAGTGATATAGTCTTTGGTCATCTTGCATACATGCAATACCACTATAGACATGGAAGGTTGAGTAACATACAATACAGCTAAAAAAGAAAAGAGGGGAGTAGTCTAATTGACTGAAAAAGTAGACACATAATAAAATAAAAATAATCAGGAAGTAAGAAGGAAATATATTTTAATGCGTATTACTCAGAAAATTAATTAGGAATGTTACCTTGATTTAAAAAGAGAGTAACTTCACTTAAAAGCAATATCTCAGGAAAGAAATAATCAGTGAAAAGACCACAGGTTATAAACAAGATTTTCATATTGTATAATACAAAGAAAATTCAGGAAGACTCAGTTTAAGAGACAAGTGATCCAACACCCATTCCTTCATTAGTATACATTTCCCACCACCCCAATTATGAGCAACTTTGCAACTGTGTATCTCATGGTGATTCAACTAGGAAAAAAAGACAAGTGAAAGGGGTGAAAGGGTTAAAATGATGACAGGAATATGGGTATAGATTATGCTTGATCTGCAAGATTGTCAATGAAGTAAATTTTTTTTCTGGACAACCATTAGAAGCTATTAAAAGAGAGACACAAGTAAGACGATCACGATCTAGTAAAGAAACTGCCCCAATATGTTTATTGGATATCAGGTTATATGAAAGCCTCTTCAGATGTTGAGAATGGATAAAGGGCACTAAAGAGGGTTTGATGCTAGTTTATGTATACAAAACTGTTGAGAAGAAATAGAGTGAGAATTTGAAATATAATTTGGAAGTAAATACAATGCTTGGATTTCCTAATGGATTACATCAATGCGATCTGGCCATGAAAATCACAGAAAGCCAAATTAAATCTTAAGCTATAGAATTTTCTACTCTGCATGATTGCTCAGAAGTTTCCTCGATTATCTATACACTTACTCTCTTTTCCTTTGTGTATTAAACCCTTTAATATTTCTGTTGCTACTTTAAAAAATAATTAAAATTGTTAGTTTTGTGTTAGGGTCACACCTTACAGTGCTCAGGATTTATTAATTTGATTGTGGTGCCACAAATCAAACAGGTAGGCTTCAAGCAAGGCAAGCACCTTAAGCCCTGTATTGTCTCTCCAGCTACTCTTTTTTAACTAACAGCTATGCACTGCATCAAAGTATTTTCCATTATGTTCTGAGTTAGCTCCACATTGGAAATCAGCCCATTTTCTTTTTTAAAATTAGCATATGGTTCCTAAAGCAGCACATGGTTTTGAAAAGGAAGTATTTTTTACTGACTGCATACAATAGGAAGGCTCAACTGAATTTTTCACTTTTAGTCATCTCTAGAATAATTAAGAGGACAAACAACCAACCAACTATAAAGAGGATATTAAAAACACTTATTTACTTTTGCTTATATAGTGGATTACAAAATGTATTGTTAACATAATGGGACAAAATAAAATCTAATTCTATATGTATTTTAGGAAGTTTATTATGCAATGAATTGATCACATATTAATCTGTGGAAATAGGAAGGAATAAAGAGCCATCAAGTACAGTACCAGCAAACAAAGTCTTTTTTGTAAGACTTACAGTAACAGTATTTAATGCCTCATTCAAATGTAAAGAGATAACTTTATATTTCAACTATTGATGACAATCTAGCATTTTCATGGTTCCTGCTGAATATATGAAGAACACTGAATATATGAAGCAAGAACTGTTGTAATTGCCACAAAAATTTAACTCATTATGTTGAAAGAAGCCCCCAGATATCTCATATATTAGCTAGCTCATTTGAGATTGTCTTTGAATATTGAAATGATTTAAGAATTTAATTACTGGTACTTCTTTGCATGAAAATAATTTGTGATAAGCACTATACATAAAGTATATTTATGTGTATATCTTATACTATCTATGTTTATACTGATTGTATAAATGAAACATGATATTAGGGAAACTACTCTCAAGAAGCATAACTAGAGATAAAAAGCTATATATAATTGATGCTATAGAAATTGAAGTACAATTTCTACTGTATTCAAAGGTTGCCTCATATCAACATTTAAAAACCTCTGATCAGTAAAATATAATAAATTTTTATTTTATGAGAATTGCTTAGGTTATAAAAATAATGTATAGGCTGGAGCAACAGCCCAGTGGGTAGGCCATTTGCCTTGCACGCAGCCCACTCTGGTTTGATTCCTTGGCCCCTCTCAGAGAGCCTGGCAAGCTACCGAGAGTATCTCACCCTCAGGGCATCGCCTGACAAGCTACCTGTGGCGTATTCGATTATGCCAAAAACAGTAACAACAAGTCTCACAATAGAGACATTAATGGTGCCTGCTCAAGCAAATTGATGAGCAATTTATAGCAACAATAGATTTTATTTTTAAAAAGGTCAGACTTTATGATGTTCTTCCCTATATCATCATTATGTTATCATTTTCTAACTACTGCATAGATTTCACTCTTTCCCAACCCTGTAAACTCTTATTCTGTGACTGAGAGGGCTCTCAAGCAGTGCTTAAAGGGCTTTCCCTGAAATGCTGAGTCAGCTGTATGAACCTGGTGATGGAGTGCTTCCCCCACCAATGTGGTACTGCTAGGGCATGTCTATACTGCTGGTGCCCAAGGCCACCCAACCACTCAGTGATTGGGATTGAACTCAGCACCTTGGGGATACAAAGCACACACTCTAGCCCTGTAAACTGTCTCCCCAATACACTAAGCCCTAAATCCATAAAATATGATAAAAGGAGAAAACATCCATTCAGCAGCCTTTCACTGAAAAAGAAAATCTAGGCTATGATGCTGTCTGAGTGTCACTTTCTGAGATAAAAGTTAATCACTTTATTCTAAATTCTGTAGTGCCCATACTCTATTAAGTTATCATATAGAAACAACAATCTGAAAAAAATTCTGAAAATAATGAAAGAGCACCAATTTCCATGAATTGTATATTTATTAAAACCATAGGTTAAAATATATGAAAAACAATTTATTTTCATAATACTAGAGGAAATTCATGAGAGCTTTATGCTGTAATGCTGTGGATTCCTACTATATATTATCTGTAACAAAAGTTATGTGTATTTGTTATAAAAGTCATGTATAATATTGTTTAGAAAGCTTTTATTTGCTAATAGCTTTTTTGTATTATGAGGACTTTCACTCATTTTTTCTTATTTATTTTCTTATTCTAAGAATTAACTAATTGAAATATATGCTGCCTGTTTAATAATCATTTTTCAGCAAAGCAGAGAAACACTATCCCCAATATGCACATCAATTTTGTCAGAGTTCACATTTCAAGTACTTTAAAATGTGGTAGAAGAAATGAGAACCTCTCCAAATTGAGAAACTGGAATAACATAAATTTTTTATCACTTTTATTCCATCGATGTCACTAATATTTTGGCTGAGAACAAAGAATTAGGAAAAATGAAGATGCTTATATATTTAATCATTGTAATTTATTCTAATCAAACTCTTAAAATGCTAGGTTGGGTATCAAATGATGTTATTGAGCAATACACTATCAAAAGTGCTTTTTTAATATACAGTTGTAATTCTACACAATTCTGCTTTAGCTAGAGAAATGCTTTCTGCTATTTTTGAGTCAATAGTACAACAAGAATGTTTAGTAGGGAAGCAACGGTGGCTGAATCCTTAACATGATGTGACAAAGCATTATAGAGGG
Source organism: Sorex araneus (assembly GCF_027595985.1). Taxonomy (NCBI): domain Eukaryota; kingdom Metazoa; phylum Chordata; class Mammalia; order Eulipotyphla; family Soricidae; genus Sorex; species Sorex araneus. Next base: position 119,535,122 of record NC_073305.1, on the reverse strand, counting down.
GTCATTGTGCTCTTCCTTGGGCTATTTATGTTAATAGCTGCTGCCATGTGCTATGTATTCTGTGATGTCTCTGACATATCACCTATCTCCAGCATTTCTTTATCTGAATTTCTTCAATGGTTTACTGACTGGACTTCCCATTTTTAAACTTGCCATGCTGTAACCTATTCCTCATGTTATAGCCACAAACACAATCTTTGCAAAGACCAAAATTAGATCATGTCACTTCTTAAAACACTTCAGTAGCTTTGCAGAGACCTGAAAATAAGTTTAATCTTTTTTACAGTGACCTTCGAGGTTCTGTGTGATCTGGCCCATATGTCTCCTATTCTGTACCTCCTGCTTCACTCAACAACTCTGGTATTTATATTCTTCCCTCTGTGTCAGCCCTAAACCCCTTTGCTCTTGTTCTCTGTCTATGAAAGCCTTCTGTTTTGCTCTTTGAGAAGTCCTATGGTAATTCTAGATTCCTTAATTCTTGTATCTTATCCAAAAGTAGAGACAATCCAGTTTTTTTTCCCGATAGATTCAGCACTAATCCTTCCTACCTGAAATTTTACTATATGTGGAGCAGTCAACTATTTGAATTATTGTACTAGTTGAGAGTACATGCTAGGTTTATTACTTAAACCAAATAACAGACATTGCAAACTATAAATGTAAGAAATTCTTTTTGATAACTTATTTCTCCATATCATCATCCATGAAAGTGGACTCTATAATAATTTCCATCTCATAGGGTTCTTTTAGTAAAATAATAATATAATTAATGATGCAATACAATGCATATAGTTAAAAGAAAAATACAAACGATTTTAAATGTTTAAAAGAAAAGAATACAAACAATATGTAAAAATACCAATAAATGTTTAAAATGTTAAAAATCATTAATACAATGTTTAAAATGTTCTTTATATATACTTTGTGATTATTTGATGTTGTTTGATAAATTTTCTTAAATATATTAATACTGAAAGTGGGTTCCAAACTAGTAACACTTAAGAATGGTGCAGAATCTCAGACACTTTGGTGGTGGTGAAATGTAATAATTTTATATCAAAACCATAGAGATAAGAGAGGCCAGAGACATAGTTTATGAAGTAATGATTTACTTTGCACTAGATATTGACCCTACTTTGAGTCCCTAGCACTCCATATGGTCCCTGAGACCCACTAGGGGTCAATCCTTAGCAAAAAGCTAGAAATAGCCTCTGAGCAGTGCTGGACTGCCCAAAGTTCCACTCTACTCCTCTGAAAAAAAATTCTGAACAAACTGAAGAACAATGCAAAGTAAACCATAAACATTGACACTATTGAACTAAGCCTCCTGAATTATAACAACACAATACTAAATAATAGAAATGTTCATAAGGGTAAAAGTGAATGTGTCTCATTTCCACACTGGTTGAGGCCCAGTGAGCTTTAACTGATTAGGCACTACATGTGGTTCAGATGTTCCTTTAACTTTTGTTGATTCATATACCGGTCAAAATATTGTTGTAATGTCTAAAAATATTGTTAGAAGGCATTTTCTTTGCCTGTGGCCAACCCTGGTTCCATCCCTGACTTTACATAGTCCTCTGAGCATCACGATCTATAGCACTGGAGGCCCCTACTATAGTTCCTGGGACCTTCGAGCACAAATAGCGCTGCATCATCAGGACTTTACATTGAACAAACAACCTAGTTGACCAAAAATTTCAAGAAGTTCCCCAGCCTTCTTGAACACCACTTATGTGCCCCGATTCCAAGTAGGGGGTAAAGAATTAATTAGACAACCAATAAAAACCCAACGTGGTGCCACAAATTGACAAATTTGCTGTTAAACATCTGTGATCTTTTCTAATCAGGACAATCTTCAGTTTAAGAACTAGGGTTTTTAACTTTTAAACCTCAGTTTCCATGAGGTTGACATCAAATGTTAGGTAAGTGAAGAAGTGATGGATGATGCTAGGACAAAAACTAAGGGGGAAAAATTGTTTCTCCTGTGTTTTAAGATAGCCATCTTATTTTTCTTATTCAGATTTAGGAAGCAGAAAAATAAAACTTTAAGGTTATTAGGACCAAATAGACTACACTTACTATCATTTGTCCTGTGAGTAAGGAAGGATCTTCTCTGATGACTATGGGGATCTAAAAATGGCAAGAAGAATGAGCTACCTGAAATAAAGGCTTTTTTATGCTACTCAGAAGTATTTTTTAATGATTTGTTTTATTTTTTGAAGGATATAAGAATACACACAAGCAATCACTTGTTAATGAACACCAATAGATTTTTCAAAACCATTCAAATACACTACCAAATGCTCCAAGTAGGATTTTTTTTAAATTTCAAATAGTGTGAGAAAGACTGAATGTAGACCTACTGATTGTTAATCAAAGGGGAGGTTTATTTCATGCCTCAATGTTGAAAGGTAATCAATGCTGGGAGGCATATAGGTGTTATGCTCATATAGCTATAGGCATCAATAGGTTAATATGTTTTCTAGGAGAACGCACTGAACTTATTGTCTTAATATTCAAAACAAGTCATCTTTGGAAAACAACACATTATCACAGAACAATAACATGATCTAGCACCTGCTTTCAGAAAAGAATAAATCATTCAGTAGTCACCTGAAGAATATATCCTTTTTATGAAAAACTGAGAATGGCCCCCCCAAATTGTTCTAAAGGTGACTTCTTTGCCCCTGTCCCCAAAACACAATCATTCTGCCAGCTCCCAGGGGTAAGGTCACCCACTTTGGGAACACTGATTTTGAAGATCAAATGATAAATAAAGGTATATTTGAAAAGGCATGTATTTGGGCTCTGCTATGAAAATGTCAAATTTCTGGACTAGACAGTAGCCCTGGACCCACAGAAGAAACACAGAAATAAACAGCAGTTCACATAGTCTGATTTCTCTTGCTGGGCTATCTGCCCTTCCTCCGCCAATGTGGGTAAATACCTCTTCTTCTGTTCAGGTGGCTGTTTCATTCACCTTATCCTTTCCTTGAATAAATGTCATGGATCGGATTCAGTCAGAGTAAAGGCCCCACTTAGCATTCTTGCTGGCATCCAGCTCAACATTCCGACAGCTGAAGTTCAACAATGCAGAACTGCTTTTTGAGTTACCTTTAGTAAGCAGTTTCTTCTTTTGAAATATCCCCTGTATGCAATTTCTATCAGTGCTCGCATTTGAAAGCTCCACCATATCTTTCCAGAGATTATTTCAGAAACCAGACTTAATGACTTTCATAACAAATTCAACACTGAAAGTTGAGAGCTAGTGGCTCACAGACTGACTGGAGGCAATTGGGAAATAGCAGTCTGGTGTAACAGGAAGTTATACAAATAAGGTAGTTTCAAACAAAATCATTGAATCTAACTCTTACCCTTCATCTGAACTGGGAAATTCTGCATTTTTTGTTCTACAACGTTGTACAGAGGCAAAAATCTGATATCACTGGGAATTTTTTACAGTTATAGTCTCTCACACCACACCCTGGACCTATGAAACCAGAATATTCAGTGTAACAAAATCCCCAGTTTGTTGCTTTCACATTTGACATTAAAAGGCTCCGTTCTATGTCAGTCAGCTTTTCTCTCTCTGCTCATGAGAACCACCAAAGCACTTTCCAAATTTCTATATTTAGGCCAATTATAGACAATTATATTAAAATCTTTAGATGAGCCCAGACATCTTTTGAATTATTTTGTAAAAGCATGTCAGATGATCTCAATATGTGGTCAAGGTTGAGAACAACTTTATTCATATTACAAACAGTTCCTCTAGTTTTTATATTATTTCTTCAACTATTGGATCTTTTATCATAAAATAAAGTACATAAGGCATATATTTTTGCAATACAAAAATTAAAATGGTAGAAATGTTTCAAAAAATTGTTCTCAAAACTGTTTTTTTCTCTTTCCACTCTTTCTTCCTCTTTTTTTCCACTCTCCCTTCCTTTCTTTTCTCTTAGTTTCTTCCTTCCTCTCTTCCTTCCTTTCTTCATTTCTTACTTTTTTTTTTCATACACAACAGTGCTCAGAGGCTACTCCTGGCTTTATACTTCTGGTTTGCTCTTAGAGATGCTCAGAGTACCAATCAATTCTGCATGAAAAGCACATAATCATTTGAGTTATCACTCCAACCCTCGAAGACTGCGTTCTGGGCTAGAGTGGGAGTACAATGAGTAAAGTGCTTACCTTGCTTGCAGACAACCTAGTTTGATCCCCTGAGTTCTGACAAGAGTGATTCTTTAGTGCAGAACCAGTCTTGAGCATAGTTTGGTGTGTTCTAAAAGCTATATGTGTGTATTTATAAACATATATATTTAATATCTAAAAGTCGGTCATAGCAATTTTTCAGCCAACGTCACTGATGTATTTCTGCCCAGGCTAACCAAGCGCTGAGGGCATCATTTCCAACTACTGTCCTACAATCTAACTCTACTGCCAACTAGACACCTAGCTACAGAAAGTTATATATATATAAAAAAATATTTCCAACCAAGCTCGTGGAAGGGATGTAGCTTAGTTGCTAAAATGTCAGATTCAACTCCATAAGTGAGTTGCTTTTAAAAATCTTCCCTGCAGATTTACCTTTCCTTCTACACAGCAATTGCATTAATAGATGCTTTTAAAAGGTAGCCCGTCCTCTCAAGATGTTGGCTTCTCTCAAAGTTCTTTTAATCAAGATCTGCCTCTAATGCTCTTCATTTACTTTCTGAAGTGAAAGTACAACATGAAAGCCAATTCTAAGTCACTTGGGGGTGAAAAATAACTGTTACAGGGGCTGGACTGAAACAGAGACCTGTGCCTCCTCTTTGAAGTTTGGCCACCTGTGAGCTTCTATTGATCTTGGGCAGCCAAGCTTCAAAGCGCTGGGGCTGCACTTCTCCCCCACCTGGCCACTGCATGTTATAACACTTTTGAATCAGCAGGGGCCACTTTCAAGTCAAAATTTGGATTAGAAAGCTAAATTGTGAGTTGCGCGTGGCTGATAAGGTAACTTTTAAAACATAAATGTGATTTGAGATTTGCTCAGCAGTATCTTCTCCACCTCCTTCCTTTGCCCTCTGTTCATCCTCAGCATTTCAAAGGTCAGACAGCTCTCAAATTAGCTTCTAAATCAGAATTTAATGAAGGTGCTAACTTGAAGGTGAATAGTTGATATATCTAGAGCAATCAAGAAACCAAAAAGCTAAAATAGCTTTCCACCTACTTCTGTTGACCTTGTGTTGAACAGCATCAGCGAAAAGTTTGGTGGAGAAACTATTTTCTGGACTGATGGTTATGAAAGACTTTATCATTTTTAAGTTGGAGAGTTCCATTTTGTGGTCATACATATTTACTGTAGCACTGTAGCACAAGCCCATTGTTCGTCGATTTGCTTGAGTGGGCACCAGGAACATATCCATTGTGAGACTTGTCACTGTTTTTGGCATACGAATATACCACGGGTAGCTTGCTAGCTCTGCCCTGCTGGTGGGAGAACTCTCCTTAGCATACTCTCTGAGAGGGAGGGAGCAATCGAACCCGGCTTAACTGCGTGCAAGGCAAACGCACTACCCGCTGTACTATGGCTCCACCCCATATATTTACTAAAAATATAAATCTTCAGACCATGCCTAATAGTATGTTATAATCCTAGAGGATCCTCAGTTCTTTGTGGAACTTCTTAGTATGTGAAACAAAGGAAAGGAAAGGAAACTTAATCAGAAAAATCTGTAATATTAAGATTTAATAGTTGAAAATACTTCACTTTGTATTCTTGGAGATTAGTCTGATCTCAAAGATTAGTTAAGAGTAAAGAAATGCCTATGTAACACCTATAATCATAGTGCTTTCCTTTAAATTGTACTATTCCAAATTTTAAATATGGTATCCACTAAAAAAATACCAACCTCTTAAGTTTTTATTTCCATTATAATCCTCAGAGAATGACTGTCCTTCTGCTACTATGACTTGAAAGCAATTATTTTTCTAGATTAATTTTTTAGGTACAGAAAGTGACCTGGATTATTTTAACACTCTCCAGCTTGGCAGAATTCAGATCTATTTGGGGTAAAATCAGAATCTTCCTGAAGGCTTTATTCAAATAAGATGCTAAAGGAATATCAAAATTGTACTCAAATCTATGATCTGGCTCCGTGAGTAGTCATATTTTTTCCGTTACAAAATACACATAATTACCTAAATATTTTTGTTCCACCACCAGCCACTGTGGATAGGGAAGATTATGATTCTAGTTAAGAAAATGGGCGAGAAAATGAAAATTATATAATGTATATATTTCATTAGCTTGAAAATGATCATGTCCAAGAAATAAATGACAAAGGCTAATAGAAACTATATTGCCTTTTATACAATTATGTATATACTTTCCTATGTATAAACATTTTTTCAAAGTGATTTTAATTTTTGCACATTTTATATACAAAATGTTAATAGCAGTCTGCACTTTTCAAAGACGAAGGAACTGTCAATTTTATGCTGTGGAAGTAACATTTCATTTTTGCCAACACTAGCAACTATGAAACAAAGCCCTCATGTTTTTCTTTTTTCTCTCTCTTTTTTTTTTCCTTAACATTTTAGAGTATATGGCAATCACAGGGCTCTGCTTAATCTCTGGTAATAGAAATAATGTCAGCTATGTACTTCATATGCATACGTAGCACTTCCACAAAAGTTTTGCACTGCTGCTACCACTAGGTTTCTTTCTGATTTTGTTGATAAAGTACTGATGACCTCTCCTGTCCTTCCTTGATTAAAGATCTTGGCAGGACAGAACTATAAGAGTGCCAGCCTTCTGTCAGTATTATATTTCCTTCAATCTACAACACTCTATTTACTGAATTTTATTTAGACTTACAGTCGTGAAATCTGTTGTTGCCTGAAACATGCACTTTTTTCCCCTTTGATGCACTACTTACTGGGTGAGTGCATTTATTCCACAGTCATTAAAATGTTTTTATTATTGTTTTTAGGTAAATGCTATATCAACAATCAAAAATGTTTTTTCAATCAATAAATAAGTCAAAGTTTATGGTGAAAGAGGTAGAATATTATCTATTAATTTTATTGTTTTTAGAAATAAATCTATTAATTTATTTTGAGTGGTAGCATTTTATTTCAAATCCTAAAATACCTTTATTTAAAAGAGAAAAATATAAGGTAAACTACTGCAAAAGTTATGGAATTTTCTTTCTAGCTATACTTTGTACTAGAGATACAAAACCATGCCTTCAAAATGTTTCACTCTTTGGAGCTGGAGGGATAGTACAGCAGATAGGGTGCGAGCCCGGTACCTGACTGGAAAGGTTTAATGCCCAACACCCCATATGGTTCCCTGTAGCACTGTCAGGAGTGATCATTGAGTGCAGAGTTAAGAGTAAGCTCTGAGCACTGCAGTGTGTGGCCCCATACAAAAAACAAACAACAACAACAACCCCTCCCCCCAATTTCACTCCTAGATGATGGTCAACAACCAAAAACCTCGATTATCAAATATGAAAAATTGAAAGGCCTCCAGAAAAAGGGCTAAAAATTTAATTGATAATAAATGTAAACCACTTTCCAAATGTCTCTTATTTGTTTAATAGGAAGCACTCAGGGTCTCAGAAAAATATAGGGGAAAGGGATTGCCTTGCATGTAGCTTGCTTTGCACACAGTTGACCTGCCCATACCAGAGTGCCTGAGCAGACTCATGAATAAACCCTGAGCACGGCTGGATCTGGCCCACCCCCCAGAAAAAGAAAAAAATAGAAAAATATTTTTTAAGAAACCAAAAGACTCATTACACACTTTTGTAAACTACAAAACCTCTATACTAGAAATGTATGCATTGAATTACTAAAAAATATATTAAAAATATCAAGATAGATCCTTTACAGTGAAAGGATAAATTGTTTATTTTAGTGATTCCCACAAGGAAACTACACTTTTGTTATAGTTTTATCAGAATATATTTTCACATTTTTGGGCAATTAAAATGCTACACTAAATAATTTTTCAAGTTATTCTCCTTCACATAGTTGTACCTGCTAATCATATATAACTGGAATATTATATATGTTTTAAACTCGTTATTTTTAAAAAATATGACTCTAAAACTATTTCATGGCTGATGTTGCTGCATATAGTAACACAAAGGACTTTTCCTGTGACTTGCTTAAAAAATTAGTGACAAACTCACCTTATGTTATTATAATTGCAAATGTGCTATGAGTCTGTTATTAGTCCTTTTTCAGATGCAAAGTCATCTTATTATATATGATTAATTTAGAAGATAGAAGAAAAAATCAGAGCAGATTTTTATCTTTTTTTGTATTTCTAGAAATCATGGAATGAACATCTCTGAATGCAGTAGCTATGTGTACCTGGGTCAAGTACTAAGCATGAGGAACGACTTGGCACCAGAACTGCACAGGAGGAAGAGAGCAGCGTGGAATGCCTTCAAGAGCATCAAAGAAGTGGTTAAGAGGACGAAGAACCTCCAGCTCCAGGCACATCTTTTCAACTCCACCATTATTCCTGCACTAATATATGCCTCAAAGACCTGGGCCCTATGAAAACAGATGAGAACACTATTTGGGTATCCCAAAGAGGAATTGAAAGAGCTATGCTTGGAGTACCATGTTTAACTCATGTGAGAGAAGGAATCCGAGTTCCCACCTCTGTCGACGATCAATAATCAGGGACGCTGTCTCATTTGCCAAGGCATCAAAAATCAGATGGGCCTGACACGTAATGTGATTCAGAGACGACCGCTGGACTAGAGCTGTTACTGACTGGATTCCGTAGGACGTCAAAAGACTGCGTGGCTGCCCACCTGTGAAATGGTCAGACTTCTTCATCAAAACCCTAAACAAATGGATTGAAGCTCTTCCTATTCCTGGAGTGAGCAGATACCATTGGGCTACACTAGCACCTGGCAGGGACAGATGGATATGTTACTGGTGCACACTCAAACAAATTGAAGATCAACAGGATGACAAGTGATACAAGTGATACTAGAAATCATGTTTGGACAATGGTGAGAGTAGGGGCTCTTTGCCTTTTTACTGCAGTCTGCCCAGAAACAGGGCCCAATGAAATAAATCAGTTAGTTGGTTCTAAGAATTATTTTAAGAACAAATGAACAAAGAAAATATATTACAAAGAAGACACACGTGCCACTGTTAGGGTAAGAATAAGCAAAAGTAATAATTAAAAATAGCTTCAGATAGTATTCTCCTAGCTAAAATTTTCCATAAGTAACGAACACAACAGCTATGACTCTTGTTCATTACCCTTAAATTTGATTTTGTTGAATGAGCTAAAATTTGAATGTTTTTGCTGGATCTCCAGTAAAGACCAAGACAATTACCTGGGTTCAAGACAGAGCTCTATACTTTGGGAGAGATGAGATTTTTGCAATAATCCTTCAAACTGGAGTTTTGTTGTTTTACCAACTGGCTAATTAAAACAAAAGTATACTTTGCTCACCTGTGTTACACATACAATCTTTATACTTAGTGACTGAACCCTTTTCATTCTTAAGTTTAAAAATGTAGGAAAGGTATAATGCATTGTTATATTTTAGTCTTCTCTCAATATCTTCTATTTAATTTTTCATATTTTACAAGACAAAAATTGGGGAGGGAATTTAGATGAATTATTTTTTCTTCCCTTCCCCTGTTGTTTTGATGGGTCTCTCTCTCTCTCTCTCTCTCTCTCTCTCTCTCTCTCTCTCTCACTCACTCACACACACACACACACACACACAAACATACACTTAATTGTGGTGCTTGCATACCAGTTTTGACTTTCTTTTACATTTATCTGTGATGCTCTCATAATTCGCTCTGATGCTTGAACCATGCTAATTAGAGGTCATTCTCTTTTAGTTGTGCGAGGACCATGCTAAGCAGATGTCAGTGGTATCAGAAATCAACCAGCCTTAACCAGCCTTACTCTTGTAAGGTGCTTACTTTTGCCTCTGAGCTCACAAGAGGCCTAACATGAGAGTTTAATTAGTTGTATTTACTAGAATCATAACCTTTTTGCATATATGGTTATCCTTCTTAGTTCACTAAAATATTTGATACTTTATTTAAAACAAAAGGTAAAACTATGATAAAATATATGGTCTACTTTTTGGTTCACATTTGTTGTTCCATTAGAACAAATATGCGTTGGACACCGATTACTTGGAAAAAATAGTAGGTGCTAGAATGAAGCTTTTAATAAGACCAACCTGGTTAAGAGAGTTTTATTTTTATATTTATTTATTTATTTATTTATTTATTTATTTTTGCTTTTTGGGTCACACCCGGCGATGCACAGGGATTACTCCTGGCTCTGCACTCAGGAATCACCCCTGGCGGTGCTCAGGGGACCATATGGGATGCTGGGAACCGAACCCGGGTCGGCCGCGTGCAACGCAAACACCCTACCCGCTGTGCTATTGCTCCAGCCCCTATTTTTATTTTTGAGCAAATAAATACATATCTTTGGAGCAAATGATATATATATATATATATATATATATATATTTATTTTATTGAATCACCGTGAGATAGTTACAAGCTTTCAAGTTTGGTTTACAATCTCAACTTATGATTAACATCTGACTGCCAGGACAAATTGAGAAAGACAATTGGAACTATTTGAACTGAAATAAAGGAAGACTTCAACTATCTTGAACTGATTCCTAACAGGGCAAGTATTGAATAATAAAGTCCATGTTCCGTGCCTATTGTATTGCTGTTCTGTTAGTAGTGGACTTGGAACAACACAGGTAGTCAATAAAAGAAATCAAAATTTAACAATGGGTGAGTGCTGCCTAATTAAGAAAATAATTCCTTCATTCCAAAACTGAAAGCACTAAACACCAACTATAGTCATGAATTTGGGTCAACTAACAAAGACATCAATTATTAAAACAGGGAATGAGAATACATAAGAAACATCTGTGATGGGACAAATTCTAGAAATCGAAAAAAGACGAATTGTCAATAGATTTATCTTTAAAAATGTATTAAATATATTATGGTTCTTTTTGTCTCCTGGAATTATATGCACAGCTTCTTTTTTCAATTTCTTTTTCTGATTACATAGCCAAAGCTTTTCATATTTACAATTAAAAGGTCAGATGCTATTCTTTTTTTAGGACAATTTTATAACAAATCCTATCATGATAACAAGTGTCCCTGAATTTAGGTCATATTTAACAAATTTTAATTTTGAGGGGGACGTAATTTTCAAATAGTGCTCAAAAGGCCTCTCCTGGATAGAGTTAATGTACAGGTTTGTGCAAGCCTGAGAGTTCATTGCTCAGTACTCTGCTTGGGAATGGGGTATTGCCCAGGCCCAGCAGGGCTGGAGTCACCTGGAGCACCCTTTGGTGCTCAGGAGCCACCAGGACTATATTCAACTTTAATTTTTGTGTGAAAAATAGTTATTAATGCTAATGGGGGCCATGAAAAATGCAAAGCTAGCTTCCCATAATGGATTAGAATATTTAAAAGGGAAATTAACAATGTAAAAATTTGTGGATCAAAATACTGGAGACATTATCATAATTTATGTTATTAGCACATTTTTCAAGTATGAATTTTTATTTACCACTGTGTCTAAGCAATATATGGGCTTAAGAGATGGAAGCTTTAAGCAACAGAGAAGAAACAAAAGGGCTCCATTTTTTGTGTGTGTGTTTTTTGTGTGTGTTTATTTAGAATTTTTCATAATGCTCTGGCCTCAGAAGTGCTTTCTTATCGAATTCTCTCTCCTCTTCATCAGTTTCAGAGTTCATGCACTTTGTCATCCACATCATCATCCATTATCCGTTTTTCTTCAAGGCAGAGAAAAAAACTGAAGGATGAAAACACTTTCCTCTGACATTGGGAGAACAAAATAACACACTGAACAGGCAGTTGTTTAGGGACTTTATTTCTTCCTGGTGTGTAAATGACTGCTGCCACGCTGTTTGGTAGATTGATAGAAAGATGAAGGGACAGAGTACTCTACATTCCACCAACCTATTCAAAGGTAACAAGACCTTCATGGCCCTTGAAAGGATATTTCTATTTCTTCCCTTTCTATTTTATACGAGGCTGTTTAAATATTAGTGAAGAGAAATGTTGAGAACATTTAGTGTGATGCCCAAGAAATAATCTTACATCTATCATATTTTGTTCAGTGCAGAGAGCCTGAGGTATTGCACTTTGGATAGGGAGGCAGAAAGTGCAATATTTCTACAATGCATATTCGAGCAGAGAGGATTTAACTTAAATGAACATAGATATCTAATAACTATCTCCTTTTTAAGTAGGATCACTATAAAATAACAATACATGGAATTCAACAAATGTGTATACATTAAAAATATCTCATTCTTATTGGTCCACTATCAAGTAATGCAAAAGAAAATCTTTTAAAATAAAGCCAAATAGTTGAATTTGTCTCAAATTTATCTTGAAATGCATTATTGGAATAGGAAATTTTGAAAAGTACAATGAAGTTCCCTGAAACTTTGAAATCTCTAGATAATAAGATTTTTTTTAACTCTTAGAAGATAGTTTCAGTTGAAAAACAACTAGAGTTCACAAAAAAAGATAAGGGAGATGTTATTTTCTCTTAACTTTATAATAATATCAAGACACTTCTTTCTTATATAAAGCAAGAAAAAAACTGACTTTTCTGAATATTTCTTTCAATTCAATAAAGTCTCTCCAGAAAACAACAGAAAAGACAAATCAATATACACCAAAATGGTGGAAATAATTTTTGTTTGAAAACCAGGCAGTGAACAAAAAATATCTGAATTCTGACACATTCTCAAGCTACTGAAGGGATTTTATGTCAACCAGTTTATATTGTATATCATTTGGATAGCACTACAAAATTCAAAGGTGTAGTCGGTAAAAGAATATCAAGTGTAATACAATCCAACTTGCAACCTACTGCTTATGATATTAAAGTTAACCCAGGATTTCTGCATGTACATTTTTAGCTTTCAGAAGATAAAGGGAAGACAAATTTTGGAGTGAACTTGAGAAATACAAATAAGTCTAGCTTTCTAAAACCTGATGGAAAAGCTATTCTCTAAATTAATATTTATGAAAGTAGCTGATATTCACTACACATTTTGCAATGTTTCTTCCCAGAAAAGACAGAGTGAAACAAGTTAATTTAGAATTTGAGTCAATCATGAAAAAAATAAGTACACATATTTTAATTCCTTACTAAAATTCTGTAAAAAATATTGAACCTGTGCTAAGATATAATTTAGTATTTCATTTGCTTCCAACTATTTGCTCATTTATCTTTTAAAAGTTTTAGAAAGAGAATTCAATACATATACCGACAACCATTTTCACTGCTATACTTGTGTGAGGAATATATGTGTAAGGTAGAGGGAAAATAACTGTAGTTAGTCCACTTCACTTATCATGGACAAAAGCAAATTAAAAAAAACAGTGAGATATTGCCTCACAGCAGTTAGATTGACACACATCAAAAGAACCGAAATACTCAATACTGGCATTGATGTTGGGGGATAAGGCTGTCATCCACTGCTGGTAGTAATGTTGACCTGACTGATTCAAAACTTTTCATTTCTTCTTTTTTTCTTTCTTCCTTTCTTTCTTCCATCCTTTCTTTCTTTCTTTCTTTCTTTCTTTCTTTCTTTCTTTCTTTCTTTCTTTCTTTCTTTCTTTCTTTCTTTCTTTCTTTCTTTCTTTCTTTCTTTCTTTCTTTCTTTTCTTTCTTTCTCTTCTCTCTCTCTCTCTTCTCTCCTTCCTTCCTTCCTTCCTTCCTTCCTTCCTTCCTTCCTTCCTTCCTTCCTTCCTTCCTTCCTTCCTTCCTTCCTCTGTCCCTCCCTCCCTCTCTCTATTTCTCTCCTCTTTCTCTCTATCTTTCTCTCTTTCTCTCTTTCTTTCTTTCTTTCTTTCTTTCTTTCTTTCTTTCTTTCTTTCTTTCTTTCTTTCTTTCTTTCTTTCTTTCTTTCTTTCTTTCTTTCTTTCTTTCTTTCTTTCTTTCTTTCTTTCTTTCTTTCTTTCTTTCTTTCTTTCTCTTTCTCTCTCTTTCTCTCCTTCCTTCCTTCCTTCCTTCCTTCCTTCCTTCCTTCCTTCCTTCCTTCCTTCCTTCCTTCCTTCCTTCCTTCCTTCCTTCCTTCCTTCCTTCCTTTCTTTCTTTCTTTCTTTCTTTCTTTCTTTCTTTCTTTCTTTCTTTCTTTCTTTCTTTCTTTCTTTCTCTCCTTCTTTCTCTCTTTCTCTCTTTTTGCGTCACACCCAGCAATGCTCAGGGGTTCCTCCTGGCTCTGCACTCAGGAATTACTCCTAATGGTGCTTAGGGGACCATATGGGATGCCAAAGATTGAACCTGAATAGGCCACATGCAAGGTAAATGCCCTACCCTCTGTACTATCACTCCTGTCCTGAGTCAACACTTTTAGAAAAAAAATATGGATACTTCTCAAAAACTTAAAATTGAGCTTTTATGTTTCTCAGAAACTTTTCTTTTTGGAATCTATCCCAAGAGCCCAAAAACTATTCAGAAGACACATCTGTACTCATCTGGTTCTTGCAGAACTATTCTCAATAGCCAGAATCTAGAAATCAAACTTTTCCCAAGAACTGATGACCAAGAACTGATGTTTTGTCAAGTGGAATACTACTTGAGTGAGGGAAAAGACAAATCACGAAGTTTGCTGCCACAGAGATGGAACTGATGAGTAGTGCTGAATGAAGATAGTTATAAGGATAGACCCACTAATGGTCCCATGAACGTAGCCAGGATTTACCTCTGAGCATAAACTCAGGACTTGGCCCTAAATACTGATGTGTGTGGTCTCCAAGCAAAGTAGAAAAAAAAACCACATAAATTCATGAACAATTCCTTGATACTTCATTCGCTGAAGATGCTGACATCTATTTTCACCAACACTTCTAGATGTATGTCTTCTAGAAGCTTGGAAAAGGAATCAGAGACTCAGGACATAGATCACAGGTTTGATCCAGACACTATATTACCTCTTAGTCACCGTTCACTAAGGGTGGCCTGGGTGATGCAGAATCTGAGTAGTGCCACATTGGGGCACTGTGTTCCACACCTTGATATGCAATGAACATCAGGAGTCTCCGATACTGTTTACATTTTCCAGACTCAGACTCAGCTTTATGTAACTTTTTGAAAAAAATCCTTAAGTATTGGAGGAAATGTCAATTTTGTTGGAAAAAAATCTTTAAGTATTAGAGGAAATGTCAATATTGAAATATCATAGTATTGGAAAGCAGTGCTTTTATTATTATAAAAATTATGATGACAGATGACACCATTTTTTTTTAAGTTTAGTGAGTCTATTGGCTGAAGCGGTATACAGTGGGAAAGGTGCTTGCCTTGCACGTGGCCCATCCACATTCTATCTTACCACCACAGATGGTCCTGTAAACAATGCCAGGAGTGATCCCAGAGGAAAGAGCCAGGAGTAAACCCTGAGTTCTGATGGATGTGCCAAGACACACACACACACAAACACACACACAAACACACACGCACACATGCGTGTGCGCTCAAAAGTTTAATGAATCTGGAAATAAAGAATGTTTAACTGCTGTCATGATTGAGTTACCCATAGGAAATGGTTTTTAATGTGACTGATTTTCATAATTTTACATTTCTGTGTGTAAGCTTCACATTTTGATATGGAGGTCCTAGGGAAGGGCCTGTCTGACATTGATAGAAAGGATTACACAGAATATCATAACTCACATCGGTTTGATGAAACAGCTTTGTAGAAATAGTATGTTTTAACTGTTTTACAAAACAAGGAGAATTAACTTTGACACCTCCATCCAGATATAATGATCAATATTTCTACTTGCCCTTTACCTACAAAAATGTCAAAAAAGTTTCTAAGTTTCTAAGTTTAAAAGTTTCCCATTAAAATTGAGAATTTAGGAAGAAAATCACAGAAAATTCATTAGCATCAAGTTATCTTGGGACTGCTTCTTGTTCCTCAAGTCTCTAATCATGTGTGGGACTGCTTCTTGTTCCTCAAGTCTCTAATCATGTGTCTTCCCGAATCCCATGCTCTGTTTTTCAAGAAAAAGATAAGAGAGATGTGTCCATCAATCCTGTATCTGTGTAAAATATTTCTGCAAACATAAAGGACAGAGAAGTATATTCGAGCATTCCTTTTTCCTCTGTTACAGTCTGGAGTGCAATAAAAACACTTCCTGCAAAAGCTAGTATGACAGGATTTACAGTGGGCCTCATCCAACTTTAATATTATAAGAGAATGCATTTTTTTTATTTTGATAAAATTTTCATACAATAAAAATACAATAGCCATTTTGTAAATTTAAAATTTTATATTAAGCATAAAGCCTACAAGTGCATCATATTGAAAGTATCAAACAATTTTGATTGGAAATACCCGATCTAATTTGAACTATTGTTGCCTCAATTGTGCATGTCATTCTCTCTTTTTTTTCTCCCTCTCCATTTTCTCTACTTACTTTCAAGATTTTATCTAAATAGAAAATGCAAGTGGTCTAATATGTGGTTTTTCCTTGTTAATATTTAATTTAAATATCAAAAAATAAGAGCATGTTTCTTTTAGAAATTTAAGTTAAATAGCACAACACATTATTTTTATGACAATATTTTGTATGTTAAAATAGTGAGAAAATGTTTATTGCATGAACATTATTTGTCTTTCTAAGATGATTTTAGATAGAATATTTTTCTTTCAAAGAGCTTAACAAAAAGTGTTTCAACAACCTTTTTAGATAAACTTGACCAAAAAGCTGTTATTATTTATAAATTCTTGCTTCAAGAATTTATTACATTCCAGTATTTTTTACTTGATCAGAGAGTGTTTCTATAATATCAAATATATGCTTGGCACTTTATTCAGCAATATAATCTAGGTGAAAGAGGTTGTTGACATGTTTCTAATTCTTGGGAAATATACAATCTGCTAAAAAAATCATATAATTTCTAGAAATTAAGATAGCAATAGACAATAGAATACCTAATAATGCATGGCAATTTCCAGGATAACTGTTATAAGTTATAAGTGCCGAAGGAATTCAATTAATGCTGGAGCATTTAGGCAAATAATTGTGTATTAAGTAGATGGAGAATTGGGTCTCAAAAATAAATGGCTTTCAAAAGGAATAAGTAGAAGAGATAGCAGTCAGAAAATGGGGAAATCAGAAATAAATTGCCTCATTTTCCACTTAAAGTATGTAACTAAATATGCAGCTATATACTGAAAAACTCACTAGTTTGTATATTATTAAGATAATAAAAAATAAATGGGCTTTAAAATATATTTTGTTATTATATAAAGTTTAAAAACTATATTTAACTGATACATTCTTTATCAACAATTTCATATAGTTAATGATCTATTAACATTTTATTTAAACTAAACACCCGATATTAACATGTACTCATCTGTCAAATTATTTTAAAAAAGTAAGTTTCTACTTTTCTTTCTTTTTCTAAGATTATGTTGTTTACCATTTAATGTAGTATGAAAAATGTTGTTTGTAGATCAATATTCAAGCATCCTATCATAAATGAATAGATTTAGGAAGTATTTACGGTGCAATTAAAATGAAACTTTTCTTTTCTGCCACACTACATTTATCTCAAAATATAATCAGATGTCCATAAAAATACTAGAAGATGAGTATGGAAAATAAAGAAGGGTATATTATTTTTGTTATACTTAAGGTAGATAAAGATGAGATACTACTAACCTGCAGTATTTTCTTGACATATTAACATTCTAGCTGATTACTCATAACTAGTACCTACTATCCCTAAAAATAGCTACTTGAGATGGGGACACTTGAGATAGTTTCTGTTTAGCTGTAACTCCAAAAGCATTGAAGAAAACTAAAAGAAAGTGCCATAGATAGATCTTCAGTTTTAAATATTAAATAATAGAGTCCCTATAATTTCAGTGCCTTTACTTTTCATTGCATTTCGTTGCCATCAGTATTTTTTTTATAGACTTATTTTTTTTAAAGCACACTTTGGATTTAGGAAAAATGAGAAGTATTGTAAGATAACATAGTCTCAGGTAGTTTAGGTTTATTGTGTTACTCCCATCACAGTGCTGCCATTCCTCTGTGTTTATTTCTAACTTCTTTCTTTGTGTTCTGTTGACTTGTAAATATTGTTTTTCTCTTCTCCTTGAGTCCTTTGCATAGTTTATTTAGAGCCATGTCCTTTTGTATGAGCACAGGGAGACTGTAGCAAATGCCATGCTTTGTAACCTGGAAGTCATTTTGTGGGGATCTAGCCCAGGACAGACCATAGGAATCTATTTAGCTTTCTTAAGACTCTTTTTACAGGAGCCCGCATTCTAGAATAACTTGATTTTCTGCCCCTGAGCAAGGAATTCAGATACAGTCACCCCGGTTCGCAAGAACGGTGGTGGTCAGACCAGATAACCAGACCCATATCACATGACCCGTATCACAAGACCCAGGACTGCCCCTAGAACCGGGACATTCCTGAATATTGGCGCGAATACTGATCTCTAAAACCATAGGCTAAGGAGTGATGTCCTTTTAAATGGGTTGGTTAAGAAAGTTTGCAATATTACAAATCTATTGGCTATGAAATGCGCGGGCTCTGCTGTAACGGCTGGGGAAGGCCTATATAAGATCTCCTTTGGAGAAGCTCGGGGTCTTTTGCCCAACCTGCTGGACCTGCGTGTACGTGTAGGAGGCTGGACCCTGGCTAGCCAGTCTTACAATAAACCCTGGTTGCTGTTTGCAGTCTCTGGAGTCTCTCTGTCGTTATAGGGAGATCTCGATCCGCGCCCTAACAATTTGACTCTACATGATATTTTCCTCCTGGGCATCTGTTCTCTCCACCTAAGCCTCTGCTGCTCTTACTTCCTAGCACCCCCAAAAGTAGGGTCAGGAAAAGGGACAAGATGGACCCAGAGTAAGTGGTGAGTTATGTGCTACCCTGGCATCGATATGGGCCTGGCCGAAGTTCCTAATGCTTAACTATAAGTTAAGAGCTTGGTCATGGACAAATGCTGTCATGATCCAAACAGTAATAACTAGATTCGGACCCTGCTAGGGTTAGGAATGATTAATCTGGTCCAAGCGCTGTAGTCTGAGTCTGTGGCAAGATGTTGCCAGGAAAGCTGCACTACAAGCCTCAATATATCTCTTACTGTGTTCATACAAAAATAACTATTATTAAGATGTTGATGGAGTTTTTGGACAGAGGAAAAGAGAAAAACACCTTAAGAGGTATTTTGCCTGAGGACCCTCAGGAAGGGCTTTGGAATGCCTCTAGGTCGTGTTTCCTTCGAACCTGGTGGGCCCTCAGGAAGGGCTTTCTTATGCTGATTTTGCTACAAGACTGTGCGTAGCCTAGAGGACATGGTGGAAAGAGATAAGTAGGGGGAGAGACTAGTGAAGAAGAGGAGAATCCAGAGAGCAGGGATGGAGGAGCTGGGAAGAGTGTGTGAGATGAGAGAGAACAAAGATTGAATTAACGGCAACTGATAAATCAACCAGCTTGGCCCTCGTTTCCTCTTTCCTCTGCCCCATGGTCTGGGCCTCCCTGGCTGGGCGAGTGGCCCTGGACCGACCCCCACGAAAACCTGGGTGGCTGACAGGGAGAGGCCACTCCCCTGCCAGATGATTTTTACAAAGTATCAGAGGTTCAAATATATCCAACACCTTATTTCACTTTTGCTTGTTTGTGGGCCATACAACATGATGCTCAGGGCTTTGTGCTCAGGGATCATTCCTGGAGCAGTGAGGGAACCATATGGGATTATGGGGATTCAACTGTAGTCAGCTGTATGGAAGGCAAACTCCTCACCCACTTTACTCTCTCTCAATTCCCTCATTTAATATTAAATAAGTTTTAAATCTCACTTTAGTATCATACATTTGTTATGCATAATAAATCACTTTTGATCATACTGTTAACTAGCACTTAAAATCATTAATATTTTCTTTATCTTACCTAAATAATCTTACTTTTTTTTTTTTTTTTTTTTGAGAAGGGTAAGTCCTGTGACGCCCAGGGCAGGGCTTACTTCTGGCTCTGCACTCAGGGTTAACCACTGGCTGTTCTCTGGGGGATAATATGCAGTAGAGAGGATCAACCAGGTTAGGCAATGTGCAAGGCAAGCACTTGAACACCTGCTCCCTGCAGCTGTTCACATTGTGTGATCAGGAGATTTCATTTGTTCAAAAAAAGGAAGTGTGTGTACAAACTCCTCTCTCTCTCTCTCACTCTCTCATATATATATATATATATATAATACACACATGTGTATAATATATATATATTATATGTATATATAAGTACATGAAGAAATACCATAAATATACATTAAAAATGTTGTGACAAATATGCAGTGAAATGTGGAAATTTGTAGGAAAGTTTGAATTTTTTAACAGTCTATTACTATTTTATCATAGTTGAATAAAGATTTTTGTTTGTTTCTGAAATATTAAGGACTACTCTTTATAAAGTTTCATGAGAATTTACACAATGACAAAACATCACTAATCCACCTGAGTCTTATTGTACTTATCTTGCATCTTGCCTCCTAACACTGGAAGTCATTGAATCCACTGTATTATAATTTTAATTTATTTAATATATGATATAGTTAGGATTATATAGTGTAAAGCTTTTTTTCATATTGACTTATATATGCAGCAACATAGTAAAATTTTCTCCATAATAATCTATGGTTTGGATTTAAATATGAGTAATGTGAGTGCTATTTCAATGAATGGATGTAAATAGGTGGCTTATTTCTTGGCCTATGAATAAAGCTTCTGCAATCCTTCATATTGAGGCATTTTGTGAATATGATCTTTAGATCATTAGCTAAGCACCTAAAAGGGTCATGTTATACCACATGGTAAGACAAATATTATCATTGTAAGAAACTGTCACACTGTTTTTCAAATTGCTTATTGCATTTTGTAGTCCCACCAACAGAGAATAAAAAATTTCTTATTGTTATACTTACTAGTAAAAAGTAATATTATTATGTGTCTTTTAGGATTTTCTGATAGGGGAATAGTGATATGCCATTATTGTTTAATATGCGCATCAAGCATAACTTTGGTTGTCATTTGGGAATGGTTATGACAAATGCTGCTGAGCAGCGTTCATGTACTATATGTTATAACATATAGAATATGCTATATATTATATAGAGTATATATTCTATATATCCATATATATAGAAAATATATTCTATATATCCATATATAGAATATATATTCATATCATATATAACATCTATATGTCATTTCAGGCAAAGATTGACTGCCCATTTTAATATTTTAAATTTTAAGCTTTGTATATTCTAAGCATTATTTCTATATCTTTTGTATACAAAGTATACATTCAGATGTGCAGTTTTGCAAATATTGTCCCTGATATTTTTTTAAAATTGTATATTCTGTGACCTTATTATAATTGCTTATTGGTTTCAAGGTTTGTTTTGCTTCTTTTTTGAAATTTTCCACATAAACAATCATGCCATCTATATACAATAATGGTTTTATATAAGCAAATATAAACAATTTATTGTTATATTGTTCTTTCCTATATTCCCAGGATGGTGATAAATAGAAGGAGAAAGAGAAAGTATATTTACCTTATAATTATTTTTCAGCAGAAAGCATCAGATTTCTCTCTATTAAATACAAAAATTGTAGTTTTGTTTGCTTTGTTTTCTTTCAGGTGGTTTTTTTATATCAAGTTAAGGATATTTCACTCTATTCTAGATGCTGAGGTTCTTTTCATTCTATTCTAAGTGATGAGATTTTTTTTAAAAGGACTTAAATAGGGATGTCATAGTATACATTGTCTGTATCAATTAGTAGCATACATTATTTTGAATAACTTTTTTTAGCTTTATTATGTAGGCTACAATGTATTATTTTAAAATGTTGAATCAATACTAAATACTTAGAATAAGCTATTTTTTGTTGTAATGCATAATTCTTTCTAGTAATGTTACATTTTATGTGTTAATATTTAGCTAGGGATATGGAATTATGTTCAGATGAAGTTTTACTAGTTTGTACTTTTTCTCTGACAGATGCTCTTTAGATTTATCCATGCAACAGCAAATTGCATGAATTTATCTTATTATCAGGACTTTGTATTATTCCATTGTTTTGTTATACCTTAGTTTCCTTATCCATAATGAAAACACTTTATATAGAATATTCCCAATCCATACTTCCATCTTTTACAAAATTGCCAATGTTTATTTTCTTTTTTTATGCCATAATCTCCCAGTATATACTTATTAATAAAAACAAGTAATTATCTTTGGGGCAAGAATAAGAAAGAAAACGTTAAAATATTTTATTTTAGTTTTAACATTGTTATTCATTGGCTTTATTTCTTTGTATACATCTGAATTTATGATACCTGTCATTTTCTTCATCCCTGAAGAAATTCCTTTAACATTAATAGCCAAAAAAATAGAAATATACATGGGTTGTAATTTTTCTTGGTTTTTCATTATGAGAGACTGGAAGGCTACTGAAGGATCCTCTCCCACACAGGATTTCACCATATCAGTATGATCCATTTTCTATTAAAACCCTCAAACTAGTCCACACAATAAAAATGTATAGGGTTTTTTTTGGTTTTTTTTTCTTTCCAAGATTCTGGGTCTTGCCTCTGAACCGATCTCTCTGTGCTTAGGAGTGAATGGTTGTTGGATGGCAACCTGAGTTCTTTGATCCATTTAAAAAGAACTATTTACTTTCAGTTTGTCCAGATTATTTTTTTAATTCATTAGAAGAATGGTAGCCTTCCTTTTCAAACTCCTTATGCATTTGAGCAAAAATGTGAAGTTTCTTGCTTCACATTTTGTTTTATTTTATTTATTTTGTTTGGGAGACACATCCAGAGTTGCTTAGAGCTTACTTCATCCATAGTTTCTTAAGGCTTACTTCTAGTTCTGTGCTCAGAGATCATTCCTGATAGGCCTTGAGAGACCAGGCATAGTGTCTGGGATCAAATTTATATCAGATGCATGCAATTCAATCACTTTAACCACTGCATTAAATCACTAGTTCTTTTTTCACTATTTTAAATGAATTTTATATTGGTTATACTGTGATAAAAAAAAATGGTGTTTTTCTACCATGTGTTATAGGGGAAAATTACTGATGAATAAATTAACTGAGTATTATAGATTTTCATAAAGAATGATAGGAATAGGAAGAATAATCAGTAAATTTGATGTGAATTTTACTGGAATTTATTTTTTTAATTTAACACAAATTCTCAGAATTTGATATACTCAAGATTCATGACTAATATTGAATTTAATAGAGTTATATATGTATATATAAATTGCTAAATATTCTTTGTTATGTTTGCTTTTTAGCATAATAGTACCAGGAACTGTATGACTAATTCCTGCCTCCCTTAAGAAACTCTCCTTTTCGGGGTTCTAACAGGACATACTTTGTATCTTTATAATTGCACTCAAATCAATCTACTGTAATTGTTTGTGTCTGTCTCCCTATGAGACTATGAAAGTTCTTTGAAGGCATGGATTGTATGTCCTATTTATTTTTGTATTTCTAGCACTTAGTATATTTCCTGGTCCATCATAAGTTTTCAAGAAATGTTTCTTAATTGATTGAATGAATAAATTAATGAATGAAACTGTTTTCTATATGATCATACAGTGAGAGTGACTGTGAAATTGCATGCAGAATCCTTATAAATGTGTATTGCTTTGATTTATCAAACCTTAAACTTATATACTAAAATATTGATATAATTCATGTTTATACCACATGTTTATACCACATCCTGACATGTGTTAATAAACACAAAAGGTGTTTATTATTTTTCTAATATAAAGGGCTTGAGTTTTTAGTATATGTATCTCAAATATCTGATTAATATTATAAATGTTGTCACTTATTTGTTGGTTTTAGTATTATTATAACTTAGTAAATTAGCATGTTTTTTTGAGCATCAGTGATATCTAAACATGTGTTGGAAAGTAATAATAAATATTATTGAAGAAATATCATTTTTTACTGCTTCTACAAAATTACTTGTTGCTCCTATCAAAGCTCTCATGGAAGGTATATGGTATCAAATGCAGGGCAAAAATTTTTTGCTGACTTTGCAAAATCAGCAAAAGAGAGACCACAAAGCCTAAAGATCGAAAAGAGGGTTTCATTCATTATCTTTTGCTACAGAATGGTATATTGTATATTCAAAACCTATACAATACACATCTGTGAAAGGTAATTTATCTTCCATGTGAATACTGTTTTAAAAGTTTGTAGGTAGATGAATAAAAGCTATAAAAGTAAAAATGTACACGTATAAAAAATCATTGTAATATACAAAAATTTAGAAAATTTGTGCATACTTAAGTATAATTGCTTACAATTTGTGTTAATCTCCTGGGGAATCTAATCATATAGAAAACTTTATGTATATAATGATGTGACACAGGATTTTCTGTTTCTGGGGCCTGTTTACTGAAAATTTGGTGACTTCAAGTAATGTGTATTGTCAGCTGTGGTGCCTAGAAGTGTGGAATCAGGGGATATGCAGAGCAACTCTTAGAGACTCTAGGAAAAGATTTGTTGGCTCTTTGTGGCTTCTAAGAGTATTTCACAATTTGTTAAATCTTTTAATTTGTCACTCTCTATCTCGGCCTCCCTGGCTGTATGGCAGTCTCCCTGTGTTCCTAGATCCTATAATTTTGTTCTTATAAATTACCAGTCATAGTAGTGTTGTTATAGCAAGTTCAGTTTCTTGTCCTCAGGCAGTCAAGATTGAAAGCAGAGGGCTAGAGACAAAGTGACTGAATTCAGTAAAAAACTTTATTTGAGGAAAGGAAGGGAGAGATAGATAAGCTTGGGTATCAGATTATTTAAGTTGGATGCCTGGAAAGGTATAAATCTCTTTTTATACTCTCTTTACTAGAAAGATGGGTCAACACAAGGGTGAGAAATGGTTTCAGATGTATAAGATGATAAGATAAAGGACCTTAAGAGAGCATGATGGGGGCTGGAGTGATAGCACAGCAGGAAGGGTGTTTGCCTTGCTCTCGTCCAACCTGGGTTCGAGTCCCAGCATCCCATATGGTCCCCTGAGCACTTCCAGGGGTAATTCTTGAGTGCAGAGCCAGGAGTGACCCCTGTGCATTGCCGGTTGTGACCTAAAAAGAAGAAAGAAAAAGAGCAAGATGTTCAAGACGATTATCTTCTGGATATGCTGGGCCTGTTCTGAATTTTTCTCTGAGACCATTCTCTTCCTCCTCTCACCATTCCATTTGCCTCCTTCCCCTATAGTGTTGTATCAGATCTAGAGCCTTTTCTCATTTTCTAGGATTTTATTCTATCTTGATTACATCTGTAAGGTCATATTTTCACACATTATGATGAATTCGGTTTCCGAAATGGATTGGCATTTGGGGTCGCAATCTGTAATTCAGTACAGTACAGGAGGTTAAAACCTGTTTGTAAAGGATCCAGGATAAGATAGGTTGGCCATTTTATAGAAACTTTCATAAACCAGATGGACTCTTTTGTCAAATGGGCAAAGATATGTTAAGCGGAGGGCTTATTACCCCACCGTCATTTCAGCAATGTTTTAACTTTGTCTAACTTTGTTGCCCAGCCTTTTATCCACTTGTGGTCCTCTTCAGAATTTGGCTTCTCCTACTCTCTTACCAGTTGGCTTTGTGTCACAGTTGGTCCTGAGTCTGGTAGTCTCTTATTTATGTTAATAAAAGAGGAAGACTCAGTTTACCCTTGTCAGAAGTTCCGTTTATATCTAGGGACCTAACATGTCTCATTGCCAAGAGTCTGTCTTAACATTTCCTAGAAGTCTCCAGAAAAACTAAGATAATTGACAATGCCTGAAATAAATGGCCAGAAAGAGTCAAACTAACTAGATTGCTCTTAACTTCCTGAGTTCTCTGTAACACAAAGATCCAGTTTACCTATAACTCTCCCTACCCCCCCCCCAAAAAAAGAGCCATTTAACTTAGTCCTATACTACTTTCCTCCCCACATGAGGAGTTAGCTTTCCTCCCTCTTGTACATTCCAATAAAGTTTTCTACTTTCCAACTCTGAGTCTGCACATGTTTATTACAAGAACCTGGGAACCTGAGGACCGTGAACCAACACAGAGACTGCCCCCACTCCATCACTACTCCTCCACCATTAATTTTAGAATATATGGGGTGCTTAGAGGCCACATGACTCCAGTTAAGAAATACAGGTCTAAGCACCAGAACACCTGATAACCTGGAATACCTGAAGTTCTTGCTCTTGGACACAGTGCCAAACTGTATCTTTGTTTCTCTTATTTCAAGCTATCTAATGACATCTAATGTTCAATTTGATGGATTGGTGCTTTCTTTAGACTAGCTAATAAATTCCTTCAGGTTCTTTAAAAGTTTCCCCCTGTTCAACTAAGAGCAGTCTCCATTTTGCTATCTCTGCTTAGATCATTTTTTTTTTAATTTCAAAACCTTAATCTCTCAGGTAATTGCATTTTCTTGAGTGTGTTGGTGGATGGAGAAAGATGTTAGCTCCTCTTCAGCTACTGACCACCATAGAAACCACAAAAATAATAGTAATTGATGACTTTCTAAAATCTATAGGACATAGTACAAATAGGTTCTTTATATGAATGAGAGCAAATGAACGGAAAAAAAAACAAATAAGGGTCATTTCTGTATTTCTATATGAAAACTGAGAATGTAAAGGATTTTCTGAAATGTACTCAGCTAATAACCAGGGAAATAGAAATAAGATTTCCTTTTCTATTCTCAGGTTTCTCTACCATGATTCTCTAATGACAACAAAACCAGTAAGTAATTGCCATATCAATTCTAATAAGTCTTACTCTCTTTCAATTCCCTCCTTCTCTCTTTTCTGATTAAAAAACCCAGCATATTCACATATTGATTTGATTTCTGGGGGTCTTTATTAGGAGTCACAGAGTGTTAAGGTAGCCCAAAGATAGTGAGGGCTCACCAATATACTGTGCCAGTGAAATGCCTGGAGAGATCAGGTGTCATATGAGCCCACAGAAGCTTTGGCAAAACATATGGGCATTAATGGTTGACATCACCCAGATCCATTATCTATTCTCACAAAAAATAATTTCCAGAGAAAACATCGTGTTGTAAACTAGACTTACTTAGGTAAAGCATGAGAGGTAAAACATGCTCACAGGTATGGATGTGCTTCTCCAGAGAAAGAGGGGCCAGAGACAATTCTGTAATGGAAGAAGTTACATACCCCAAGTCGGGATAGAGTCAAACACCCCAAAAAAGTGCACTCCACAAAATAAAGAAATTCCTCATGCAGAGTAGATGGGGTATAGGTGATAGCAACAATTGGGATGACCTCTTCTGCTTCTTCAAAACTGATTTTGTAGCTTGCATTGCATTGGTGTTGCACCCTGCATTACTAGGGTGTTGAGGAAGGATTGCTGAATCATCCCTTGATGCTTTTATACTGGTACTCTCAGTATAAAAACTGGAACTTCTTGTCCTATTACTTTTTGGTTTTAGCCTTTTAAAACTTTCATTTTATTCATTTCCATGTTACCTATCCCCCTAAACTACTCCCCACCTTCAACCTGCTTCAAAATGCTGTGCATCTTTCCCTCCCAAGTAGAGTTTTACACAATTGTTTATTTGACTGAACACTTCTCTTTTTTTTTTAACACTTTTCTTTTCCTGAACACTTCTTTTTTAAAACTGTAGGTTTTTTTTTTCTTTTTAATTAATTTTGGACCATACCAAACTGTTTTCAAGGATCATGCCTGGTTTCTTGCTCAGGAATCACTTCTGGCAGTGACTGGGGGAACATGGAGACTATATGCTTGGGATTGAAGCTGTGTTGGCTGGGTGCAAGGCAACCACATTAGCCCTATGCAATTTCTTGAACTGAGGCTTTTGAGACATTCTTGAAAATGCTGCTCTGATAAGTTCCAGTAAGTATCCATATTATTTATCTCATGTTATTCCCTTACCACAACTTCATAGACAATGTTTTTTGCACATATATATGTATATATTCCATTCATTTGCAATTTACCCCACATTCAACACCGAGGATTATTCCTATGCCCATAATGATACATGCTATGTGATTAAAACTAAGTTGGTGAGAGACAGTGACTCTTAAAAGAAGTGCTCAGAAGGAGGAGGGTCATTAATATTGACAATCAGCCAAAACAGTTGGACAACTTAATTAAAGGGCTAGGCATAGTGATGCTGCTTAAGCTTCTTGGTGCGAAGAGGAAGGACCGCTAGAATCACTTCAGTGTTCAGGGATGAGTACTGAGTTCAATTAATCTCTAACCTTCTCCAACAAATCTGACAAAATGCAATGGATAGAGTTATTCAGAAGGTGTTTTTAATTATGTTACATACAAAAGATAATAATAGGGTAAATAAAATTATTTTGTTTACTGATAATTTTGTGCATGTGTGCATGTGTGCATGAGCATGTGTACACATTAACCGATTGTTTATTAGTTTACTGATATACTGACTCAGCCCTCTTAGGGAATAGAACCCTGAGCAGTGCAGACATTGACATTGAAAGGAATAGTTCAGTTGTTAGTAAAGCAAAGGGTAAGAATGACTATGGGAATTTACTGTGTTGATTTTGAATGGCTATATTTACTACAAAAAGAACAACTAAATGAGAATTGGGCTACCATCTAGATAGAAAATTATATTAACTTCCTAGTGTGCTTGTAGCAAATATCACAAACTATATGACTTAAAAAAATGTTGTCTCACGCTTATTCAGACAGGATTTCTCATACCAATTTATTTTTTACCCATTTACTTAGAGCTGTAATTTTCCAGACTCTAGAAAAGGATTTTTTTCCAACTTCCTAGTTTCTGCTAGCTCAAGGAGTGTTTTTTTTCTTGATTTTATGAAATAAATTTCTGCATCCATTTTTATGTGGCTTTCTTCTTATCTCTCTATGCATCTCTCCTTTGTGCAACTCTTATTTAACAAAATGTTTGGGGACAGTCTTGGGCTACACCCAGTGGTTTTTGGTGCCCACTCTGTCTCTTTACTCAGTGTTCTTCGGAGGTCACACTGTTCTTGGGATAAAACCAGGGTTGACTTTAAGCTAGATCAATATCTTAGCCCCCGTAATACTTCCCTGGGACTCTTTTGTGCAACTCTAACTTGTCATTCAGTTTGGTATTTGCCAGATACTGCAGAGGATCTCATCGTGTTGTTTTTAACTGAAAAACTTCTGTAAATGTCCTTTGTCTTAATAAGGTTGCATTTAATGTTCTAGAGTTTAGAAATGGATATATATTTTCAGATATCATTGCATATATGATCTCCCATTTACATATATATTGCTGTCACTGTCACTGTCATCCCATTGCTCATTGATTTGCTTGAGTGGGCAACAGTACTGTCTCCATTATGAGAGTTGTTCTTACTGTTTTTGCATATTGAATATGCCACAGGTTCCTTGCCAGGCTCTGCCATGCAAGCAGGATACTCTCAGTAGCTTGCCAGGTTCTCAAGAGGGACAGAGGAATCAAACCTGGGTCGACATGCAGGGCAAATGCCCTACCTGCTGTGCTATCAAACTAATATATTGAAATAAAAATCACAGTAACTTATTTTTGGTTAAGTGTAACTTATATCGTTTCAATCCCATTTTATTGTTTTAATGGTTAAAAGCATTCGAGAGTAATGGTTTAAATAGAGTGACAACTGGTGAAGCGTAAAGAAATAATTAGATCATAATTTTTGGCCTTAATTTTTGTTAAGGTCAAAAGTTTTTCAAAAGAAGCCTATAAGTGAAGATGGTGATGTAATTAGCATTCTTATATCATCTTATATCTTAAACATAAAGCAAGTGGACAAACCAGTGCACCAGTTAAGGAGTACAGATGACTAGATCCCTGACTCACAACTCACTAAAACCCTATGAGACACACCAAGTTACAACTGCATAGTTAAGAATTCGTGGGTATTACAATCATCAAACACTGGTTTAGCTAAGTGTTGTAAGCTGTCAAGTTTGTGGGTAACTGTTTACAGAACAATAGATAAATAATAGAATTTTCAAACCAATGGAAAAGAAGGTTTGCATAGGTATACATATACACATGAAGAAACAACTACTTTTAGCAGCAGAATTACTAAACCTTGAGAGGAAAGGAAAATAAGTTTAGTGGAGAGAAATAAAATAGCTCTATAGGTAAGGAAGGCTTCGTAAAGAGGAATGAATTGAGTCAGGTAAGATTTGCAAAGATCTTCTACAATGTGTGCATAAATCAATATCCACCAGATAGATATGATTTTTATATATGCACTGGGAAAACCGATCTCATTACTTTATTGTTGAAGCGCAGTTTTCTCTGCAATCTCTCATGAATCCCCCCGGGTGATTAGTTTCCTCTAATATTGCTGGGTAGCATATTCAACTCCTGCTACTTTGCAGCACTCTGGGAAATATATGAATTATAGGACATATAGCTCAACTGAAAAGTTATAGTAAGAGGTTTAATTTACAGAAAATACATAACATGTATAATCCAACATTTAAAATAAAGAGTGCGGATAGACACTCAGAACTCCATAGAGACTGCCACCAATCCTGTGTATTGACTTTTCTTCCGACAATTAATATTTTCTTCCTTTTCTTGCACAGATACTGGAGACTTTTGAGCTTCGTATTTTTTGACCTTTCTGGAATGTTCACTGCCCATGTAGAATCTCATACGAGGCCTTAATTTCCCTTTTGGTTTCTCTTGAGTTGAAATATCACCTTCCTTACATACTGAGTAAATAATGCTAGTTCATCCTTTTAGGTAACATCAGCCTGTGGACTTCTAATTGCCTGGAAAACCCTCTTAGGTCTAACTGTAGCTGTTCTAGCATCCTTTATCTCCAAGCTAGAGAGTCCCTTAGTAAGAAAAGCAAGAGAAATTTTTATTCTGCCGTCATTCAGAAAGAAGTCTAACATGAGTTAGATAAAATATAGTGCATCTTGCATTATTTGGAAGCAATATGCTTATGTAATATTCATTTTCTATGTCACTTTCTCTTTTGGACAGATTGATCTTGGGCCCAATTGGGTTCTTTTGAAAATGCTCTTGATCTCCTATGGCTGAATTATAAAACTTGTAATTATATGTTACCTTGCATTTCATTTGTGGGGGAAAACCCATGTTGCTTTTTTAAATTTACGTGCAAGGAACAGAGGAGAAGCTTTAAGGATCTACTAGTTAAACCTTTTGTAAATGAATTTTTCTAAATAGTTCTTAGAAGAGTTGAAGTAAGCTGACTAGATCAAGTTTGTAATACGTGTACTAAATGCAAATATTTTACACAAACATTATTAAATGAGATGAGCTTTTTTTTATAAAGCACCTTTATTCAATTTACTGAGTTCTTAACCATGAGACTGGAAATATACATTAAGCATGAACATGACAACTTGTGTTCAATTCATTGTTGGGTCATCTACTTAGTATGCATAACCTTTTGATTCTTTACTTGTACTGCTATATAAGACTGAGAGATGATACATAGGGAGAATAACTAAAAGGGGGATTGAGAGAGAGAAAGAGAGAGAAACAGAGACAGAGAGACACAGAGAGTTGGACAAAACTGGACAAGCGAGTGCCTAAGAATTTATGAAAGAAAATCACAATTATGGGAAGATTGGGCAATGTTTAATCATAACTAGCCTGGTAAACAATGCAATACCCCACAAAATCAGTTTCATTAGAAGTCATAGCAATTATTGAGTAATGCTTTCTCACATTTATAGTCATCTTGCTCTTTAGTGGCTCCAGTTAATCTTGCTCTTTACTGGCTCCAGTTAAGAACTTATCAGTGTCATGAACAATAGTGAAGAAATTAAAAGTTCATTTGACATGCTGAAAACTCTTTTTGACTCTTCATGTGCTAGTATCAATGTAAAAGTCAGGGACCAAAAGGTTGCATCTTTTTGCAATTAGAGAGGTCCTTTGACTTCTTTTTCAGCTTCATACCAGAGCTTTTAAAATCTTAAATCCACATTTTTCTTCTGTGATAGATCGCTTTTCACATCCACTGTTCTGGGAATTGTACAGAAATTAGCCATCTAGCAAGGGGAAATATACTACCAGCTACTTTGACATTAAAATTTTTGTTTAGCAAAAAATAATTGGTTGGCCTCTGCTTTTGTCTGTGTGGTTGTCTCCCACTTGGCTCACTACTTTGTGGCTGGCTCTAGTCATCCTGGCTCCTGGCCAGGGGGCTCATTACCTCTTTTAGGCATCCAGTGTACATCCTGGGAAACACTAATGTCCCGGCTTCTTTGTGAGTCTTTGTCCAAAAGGCAGCACTCAGTATAGAATAATTTATGGAATGGGAAGATAAATTCCTCCTACATCCTTCAAAAGATGAAATTAGTATACTGTGGAAGGAGAGAAAAAAAAAGCATAACACCCTAATATGTGTTCTTGACAATTGTCTTCTCTTTTCATAAAATATTTTTTAGAAGTGCTTTGAGTCTGCCAAATATTTTCCAATTCTCATTTGTTGGCCTTTTATTTCTTTCATCTATATACTCTCTTTTGCCTAGCTCTCTTCTTCATCACCCACATTTTGTCTTCTGTAATGGCATATCTCCAAGAGTTTCTGACTTTTTCATCTTAACAGAAATATGTCAAGAAACTTAAGCTCTACCTCTGGCTTGCTCAGCATTATAATCAAAAAAAGATACTCCATAGATTAAATGCTCTATTTTTCAGACAGTATAGAATTTCTTCTAGTGTGATTATGACATATACAGGGATAGCTTCTATTTATAAATACCTATCAAATTCTATATAATTGCAATAACTAAATTAGGCACACTGAAAGAAAAATACACCCTTCCTTTTTAATGTCACGTCAACTTAAAAGGCCAAATGATATTTTATCATAAATACCTTATTAAACAGATAGCATGACGCATATTACTTGAAATTCTCCCCATCTAGTAACTTGTCCCTTTCTAGTCTTTATATAAAGGTCAAAAAGATTTAGTATTTGAAAATCTCCTTAAATTTGATGGAAAATACTTAAAATATTAAAATACAGTCAAAGTAACTTTAGATTGTTAAGGTTCTCTATCACTGGTTGAATCACTTTGCATTATCTTTTAAACAAATTCAACTGTGTTCTTATATATACCTTTGCTTTTTTACTGACAGAAATCAGTAAACAACATTTTTAATAATTATATCCAATTTTAGCCTACCATAGTATGGAAAATTATATGCACCCTTCAATTTCAGTTTTCATAGTTTTAAATTCACAATTGATAATCTCTAAAAACAGATAAAATAACTACAAAAACTCTGCTTAATCTCTTGCAGTTTGCATAGTTTCCACTAAATATAAACAAATTTAAACAAATTATAAATTAAAACACCAGGTTTGTATGTCTGTCCTTTCAATTGCTTTATAAAAGACTGGAGTCACTTTTCTTGTATATATATATATATATATATATATATATATATATTCCCTATAACTCATTGTGGACAATGAATAAATATGTGAAGTGAATGATCAATAATTGAATGCAGTTCTATTTCCATCTGTTTATTTGACCTAGAAAAGCAAGATAAATTTATTGGCCACATGTTTTATAACCCATTTAAACACATAGAAAAGTGTAGAATAATTGTTTCTTTTTGCACAGCCTTCCTCTTTGAAGATCTATAGCCTCTTTATTGGTGATGAGCTGATAATTTCAAGCTTCTGTTTTTAGCTTTCCTGTTTCATGTCCTTTCAATAATTCAGAGTGTAAACCAAACTCTGAATGGTTGAGTTAGGAAGGATTTGTGTGTGTGTATGTATCATGGGCATTTCTTTGCTCCACATCGTTCCCATATTTCCCTATGAGAAATTGAAAGGACGGCCAGCTTTATATGCGCCTGAAAGCCAGGCATTGTGAGCTTCTTTTGTACATAATAACTGCAGGTGCTTTCTAGCACAGAAATGATCCTGTGATCTGATAGCTGCTTTTCACATTCTGTGATCATGACCAGTTCACAGAATGCAACAAAGGTGGAAGATTGTTGTCTTCCCCTGGGTTGCCTAAAGTTACAGTGCTGATCTTTTGACCCTTAATTTCAGCAAGTTTGATTGCTCACGAAACCCCAGTGTGCATATTTGGAGCTGGTGTGGCACTTTGCTGTTGAGTTGATTGTCAATATCCTAACATGTTCAAAAAGATGGGAGATGGAGTCTTTATGCAATAGTCTTGAATTTTGTCAAGTTAATGCAATGATTGTCATAAATAAACCACGTTGCAGGTTGTAGTGGAATATTTTAGGACCAAAGATTTATTTCGGTAAATGATTGCTGTGATTAGAATGTCACTGTTTTACTTTTGTGAATTATAACATCGCCTACCCTGAGGCTTCAGGGTCACAAGAGAAATGTAGTCAGTCCTCATTGGAATGAAACGAGTACATGAATTCTGATTTTTCAAAAATGAAATTATTTTAATAAGGGATTTTAAATAAGTAATGCAACATGGTATTAAAAATTGCTAATCTTGCTTCATTACTAATTTTGTGCTACATTAAAATGAATTGGTTTTGCTAAGTATTTTAATTGTTTCCCCTTCTGATTTTCATTTCCTTACTCATCATCAGCATCTCTCATCAGTCAGCATTTAAAATATTCTCTGTCCTTGTTCATCCTGTGGAAATTGATCAGGTATTTAAACGATGAATTAGTTTCTCTATAATAACTAGACTTGATACTACTTGCAAATCATTTAAGATACATGTTAATTTTTTTGCCTCCTTCAGTGCTGTCTTGCTTTCGATTCCTGCCTTGTTTTTCTAAAGGTGTCTTGGTTGATGGCGTTAAATGACTTTTAACCACTAGAGGGAAACATACCAATCTACTATGAGCAATGCAGTGTCTTCAGATGGCAAATTATACATCGAAGCTGCAGGTCCTATAGCTTGTTTCCTGTTGATTTGCTTTCTCTGGATATTGGCAGCATTATAATGCTAAACCAGCAAAGGATATATATTGATAAAAAATTTTAGTGAGGATAATTTTCCTTCTATTGAATATTATGAGACTTATTTTTTGCTGCAGTAAATTTATTTTTGAAGTGAAAAAATATCCCCCAGTCACCAAGGAAAAGATTCTATGATGCTAACAAATCTTTATATGTCATATCTGGAAATGAGTGATCTTAAAGTACTAGTATACTGTACTAATGAGAACATAATTATGGAGTATACTTACTGTCTTGGTTCATAATTGCATAGAAAATTACTTTGCAAAAAATCAAATTCTGTTTTCATCTTAGAATCAAGAGGCTAAGCATTCTACAGATTGTTTTCAGTATTGTTTCAGGCCAATGCTATTTTATTTATTGAATTTATGTTTTTTAATCAATTATTTGTATTTATGTTAGATTTATGCACATGGGTACTTGATAGGTACTCAATTGTTGTATCAATAATGTAATTTCATTTTCTTTTCCTGTAGGTCTTGGAAATTTCAAGCAAGCATTTTGGGAGATCAAGCTCAGTGTTGAAATTTATGGCTCAAAATATCAATGTTAGCATTTAGAAACTCAGTAAAAACACAGAAGTGATTGGTTGGTATTGAGTATATGTCAACAATGATGATTATCAACCAAAGCAATTAACAAAAATTCGCTATGTAGAACATTTGAGTATTAGAAATAGCATTCATACATGTGGCAAAAAACCGAGGATTATATTTTTAATTTCATGTTGCAAAAGGTCTTGTTTTATTTTGTGGGCCACAACTGGCAATTCTCCAGGCTTACTCCTGGCTCTGTGCTTAAGGTTTACTCCCGGAGTCACAAAGGACATCATATAAGGTGCTTGGAATGAAATAAAAGTTATCTATGTTTAAGACAAGTTTACAGGCTGCACTTCTCTGGTCTGGAGAATTAGATGCTTCTGGTTTAGTCTGCCAGTGCTACGTTTCTTCCTGTGTGTAGGCAAGTTTCCCTCTACTCTATTTAATTGCAGAGCAGCTTTATTTTTATTACAGATAAACTCTATTTCTTTGGGCCAGAAGTTAACTGATACTGACTGGCAATGCAGCTAGGTTAGGCAAAGCAATATTGAGAAATTTTGCCTTTTTTTTTTTTCCTCCTTAATAATGATCTAAGGAACACCAAGAAAGATAAGTAAAAGAATAAAGACTCAAAATGAAAGGTAAATCTCATTATAGAGAACTGGACTTTGCTCCATGTTCATAAGACCTAACACCAATAAATTTGCATTTTGGTCTATTTCTATTACTTCTGATTGAAAGAGTATAACCCACTTTCTTTTGAGAGTCTGTGTTTTGGATAGTCCAAGGGGATTTTCATTTGGCAAATATCTTTGTTTTTAAAGAATAAAATGCAGATTTTTGTTAAATAGAAGAAGATGGCTACATTGTGTTTGTGGCAGAAACCCGCCCCCTCCACCCCCCCAACTTAAATTGATTAAATGTTTATTCAAGGGCTTTAGTTATCTAAGGAGAAAATGACTGAGTTCTTTAGGAAGATGGAAGAGTTTGTTTCTTAGTATAAGGTTAGTTCTTCCCAGAAATTCTTTTACCTTCCTGAACATTCTTATAAATTCTTATACATGAATGCTGAAAATGAAACATGCAGTCATAGATTGTTAGATTCCGAAGCTTTGTTAAACATTCATCTATTGCTTCTAGTCCCTATGCTGTGGAGGTTCTTTTCTAACAATCGTGGACACAGATAATTTTTTTACTGCCTGCTTGTATGTTCTTTTAGTTCAGGGCTTGAATGAGGAGCTCAGGAGACAGGAAGATGAAGAGTTAGAAGAACTAATCACCAGGCGTGTATTCAATTTATTAGGAGGATCCCTGCTTTGGTGTTAAGGAATTGTAGGATCAGCATCAGTTTAAGCTCCATTAAATTCACTGCAAATTTGATCTGACTATAGACTTATTTTCTTCTAATCTTTGAGTAAAACACTTAAGATGACCTCTCGCTACTTAGGTTGCAAGTCCATGCTACATTATAATTATCATAGATACTATGTTGTAAAAACTGAAATTTTATACCTCTTGATTAGCAACTCTTTATTTCCTTGGATCACAAAACAGCACCTGAAAACCACTATTCAATTTGTTGCTTATGTGAGTTGGTGGTTTTAGATACCTAATTTAAGAAGAGTCAAGAAGTGTTAATCTTTCTGTACCTCTCCCTAAGTATAATGTCTTCAAGTTTCAGTAATGTTTATATTGCAGGATTTCCTTTTTTTAAGCTAGATAACATTCAAGCATGTGAATATGCCACTATTTAAAAAAAATTTTTTTTCCACAAGTGGATATTTGAACTTGCTCCTGATCTTAGCTACTGAGAATAGTGCTGTAGTGAACACTA
This sequence comes from Sorex araneus, assembly GCF_027595985.1. Taxonomy (NCBI): domain Eukaryota; kingdom Metazoa; phylum Chordata; class Mammalia; order Eulipotyphla; family Soricidae; genus Sorex; species Sorex araneus. Next base: position 119,497,662 of record NC_073305.1, on the reverse strand, counting down.
TTGTATTATAATTCTTTGAAATCCTATTTTAAGTCCTTTGGCCAAATACCAATGCATAGAACTGCAGGGTTGTATGGTAGCTCTATTTTTAAGTTGTTGAGGAATCTCCATATTGTTTTTTGGTAGGTAATTTATTTAGTATTCCAACTAATGGTGTGTAAAAATTTCAATTCATTCATATTCTCATAAATATTTTCTGCTGGTTGTTGATAATCGTTACTCTGATGTAGGGTTCCCTCATTGTAGCTGAGTTGTACATGTGTGATGCTAAGTGATTTATAGCATTTCTTTTGTAAATCTGCTTGGCCACTTATGTTTACTCTGGTGAAATCGCTAAGTTCTTAGTCTATCTACACATAGACATGCTATTTTTTTTGTCATGGTCTTGACTTGTGGAAGTTCCTTATGTATTAGAAAATTCTACATTAGTGATATATGGTTTACAAATATTTTCTCCCAGTCTGTAGAGATTGATTCTCTCATGATTGAGTTTTAAGAGCTTTTTTGTTTCAGGTAATCCCACATGTCTGTTTTTTACCTTTGTATCTGTGATTCTGGCACCACAGCCATAAAAACATTGTCATGACCAATGTTAGTAAAGGTTTTCTTCAAGTTCTATAGGATATTAAAGTATTAAGTTTATTATTTCAAGTTTAATTTGATTTGAGTTTATTTTTGTATGATGTAAGATCCACAGTTTCCTTCTATTACAAGTGAATTTCTAGTTTCCCTGCTTAATGATTGATCAAACACTGTCCATCACTTGTTAGTCTCCTTTGTTCATGATCATTTTACTATATTTGTGCGACTTTATTTCTGAATATTTTCATATGAGAGTTCTAGAGAATTAGTGTTCTTGTCTCAACAATTTATTTTAGTAATTAAAATCTGAAACCTAACTACCATTTCTTTGGACATTTTAGAATTCGTAAGGTTATAATTGTGTTGCAACTTTAACAAACATTATATCACAGGCATTACTTTATCATTTCTTTCTAATTATTTGCAATTTGCTTAATCATTTGATCATTTGTTTATAGAAATGTACAATGCAATATATTTCAAAATGCTCATTAATTTTTAGCTTCATTTAAACCTATAAAGTAACATTTAAATTTGATAGACAATTTTTTCTTTTGGCTTGGAAATAAAGGGACATTTTTTTTCTCCTCAATGTTGGTGTTTACTTATTTCAATAGGCAATGCTCTACTGTCCTCATAATTTCTCCTGGAGCAATGCTGTATGAAAGAACTGTATGCAATGCTGCAAATGCCTTATATATTTTCTGCCTAAGATAGCAGCCAATAGTCACATGTGGTTATTGACCATTTGAAATGAGATTTAATGTAACTGAAGCACTTAATTTTATTTCATTTTAATCAATTTACATTTAAAATTAGTCAGTGTGGCTAATAGCTGTCATATGGGAAAGATTACAGCTAGGGAAATTATTCTTTGAGAGTAGAAAGGTACGAAGTGAAGTTCTGGAAGCCGCTCCTTGTGCTTCTCAGCCAGCTAAGCTGAGGGTTCTAGTTGAGTCCTGAGTATGTGGTACTATTAAGGGCTCTGCAGTGCTGGAACTACACGGACCAATTTGGGTATGCTTAGGGATTTCCAGGGAATCCCTGAATGATTCTTGGTGTCCTCTAGTGCTGCACCTGTTGATCCTCAGAGGATCATGTGGTGCCAGGAATTTAATTGGTGTTGACTTCATGCAAGGGATGCAGTTTAACCCCTGTACTATCTCTCCACCTCTAGGCTTAGGATTCTTTAAGAAAATGTGTTCCATGGATGCTGCTTACAATGATGTAACTGGTGGACATATATCTATATCAATTTTCATTAAGATAATTTACTAGTAATATAGTTTAGATACTCTATAGGCTTTTACATTTGTTTTGGGCCTAACTTACACTAATCAGAGATGAATTTTAATTCAATGTGTGGAATGTATCTGTTATCTCTCCTAACTGCTGATTATAGTTATCTTATTGAATTTCATTAATATTACAATGTCCATTTTTCTAATGAATCAACATTTTATCATACCTATTTACTCTTCTGATTACGAATGTCAACATGATAATTACATGGCAGAATAATTTTTCTTTTAATTTTTCCTTTTAGATCAACTTATAGCCATATTCATTTATTTCTGTTTTATCATTGTGTTGCATTGAGATATTCCTGTGCTGACTGGCACTGCACTAGGCATATCTTTTGGCAGGCTTGGAAGAGCAGATAGGTTGCCAAAGGTCCTAACAGGGTTGGCCATGAACAAAGCAAGTGGCCATGTGCAAGGCAAATACCATAAACCCTGTACTCAATGCTGTAGTATCAATCTGACTATTTTATTATTTTCTTTTTTTAGTGTAGCTGTTTAATTTTTTCTCAAGGGCATTCTTCCAAGAGGTGTCTAAGAGGCTCAGTGGACCCACTGGTTATTTATGGGCAATGGGACCAGTGATTCAATACTAGGACCAAAAGATGCCATACTCCTAGGATCCTATAAAGTCAGGATTATCCAGGGTACCCTGGCTGTGCTCAGGAGGTTTTAGAGTTGTACCTGTAGATACTTGAGGGGCCTCCAAAACTGCATGCAACAATTTATGGGATTGTGTACATCGCTTATGATTGAATCCTGGTTAGGCATATACCAGGTATATTCTCTAGCCCCATTAAATCTCATATTTGACAGTTTATTGATACATATTAATGCATATCCATTATAGTAATTTCCTACTTTTTATTTACTTAGCTTCTTACATACTGATTTTTTATTTATCTTGCTTTTACTTTTGATTAATTAAATTTCTAATTCCTTCCATGTACTGGTGAAAATTATGCACATTATTTCATAGGATAATTTCCTGAAAATATTAATACATAAATCTTACTTTAATTATGCCCAAGATAAAGTCAATTACTGGACCTTCCTCTGAAATCTTTCAAAGATATGAACGCTTTCTTTCTGATTATTTTCTTAATCTTACATTACTGTCTGGTATATTTGTTTTATGTGCTTTAATACCACAAGTTATATGTTATCATTTTACATATTATTGAAACTTCTTTTATTCTTCAACTTGCTTAATACATCTTCCAACTCCCAGACATGTTTTCTACAATAAGATTTTTTTTTTAAGTTGCAGCTTTTATTGGTACAGGTTGATGATAAAAATATTATTTTTGAGACTATATATTTAGCCCTTATATTTTAATTATGAAAAGAGAACGAAGAACCTCCGACTCTGGGCACATCTTTTCGATTCCACCATTCTTCCTGCACTAACATATGCCTCAGAGACCTGGGCCCTACGCAAACAGGATGAGAATGCTATTAGGGTATCCCAAAGAGGAATCGAAAGAGCTATGCTAGGAGTATCACTTCTCACTCAAGTGAGAGAAGGAATCCAGATCTCTGACCTTCGTCGGTGGTCAAAAATCAGGGATGCTGTCTCATTTGCCAAGGCATCAAATATCAGATGGGCCAGTCATGTAATGTGATTTAGAGGTGACCGCTGGACAAGAGCTGTTACCGACTGGATTCCACGGGATGTCAGAAGACCTCGTGGCCGCCCACCAACTAGATGGTCAGATTTCTTCGTCAAATCTCTGAATGAATGATTTGAGGCTCTTCCTGTGCCTGGAACGAGCAGATATCATTGGGCCTCACTAGCTCGAGACAGGGACAAATGGAGATGTTACTGGCGCCCGCTCGAGCAAATCGAAGATCAATGGGACTACAAGTGATACAAGTGATTTTAAATATAATGATATATAGTTTATTGTAATTTTTTTCTCTCAAAACTGTGGGAAAAGATATTATTGCTTTTGGAGAAAACTTTTTGTTATTCTGGAAAAAAACTGGAAGGGAGAATGACAGAGATAGATCACAGGCTTCTTCAAAACAGAAAAAAAATGCCAACTACACATCCCAAGCATGAATGTGTGGATCATTTCATCAAATTGGGGAAATTGAGCCCTAACTTAAGAAAGTACACAACTCGAGATCTCAAGAAGAGATGCAAGCAAAGGGCTCTTTTTGGAATCATTGAGACTGAAAAGAATATATTATCATCATTATTAGTCTCATAATGTTTGTTTTCTTTATTTTACAATATTCAATTTTATATATCTGGAGCATTTGTTTTTCATCAAATGATTGAATATTTTAAGTAGTTCACATTATGTTTGTTGACTCTTTAAGACTTCTATTCAATCATTTTGATTCACATTTTATTATATTTTATTTTTCCCATTAGCTTGTACATATTCTTTTTTGCTTATTAAGTACATCTCACTGTCGCATTGTCCCCCTGTTGTTCATCGATTTGCTCGAACGGGCACCAGTAACATCTTCATTGTGAGATTTGTTGTTACTGTTTTTGGCATATCGAATACACCACAGGTAGCTTGCCAGGCTCTGCCGTGGGGGCGGGAAACTTTTGGTAGCTTGCCAGGCTCTCTGAGAGGGATGGAGGAATCAAACCTGGGTTGGCTTCATGCAAGGCAAATGCCCTACCTGCTGTGCTATCGCTCCAGTCCTTATATCAAGCATTATTTAATATTAGAGATAAAACTTTTTAATATCTATGATCATGAGTCAAAGAAAACTTTTTATTCATTTTTTTCCTCAAATCTCTATAGTTACATGATTTTTTAAAGATATTTTTTAGTTTTGGTTTGTGAATTCAGGGGTGGTGAATTATTTTAGGGATACCATGGCTTGATTTTATAGTGTATTACTCTAGGAAGGATTTTAGTATCTTTTCATCAGCTATACAAAAATCTACTGGAATCAACTTAATTTATCTTAGTGTTTTTGTTGAAGTAGCTAAGGCCAAAATTCAGATAGATTTTATAAAAAGTTAACACAGGAGAGAAAGGCTAGTATAATGACTTCTCAGAAGAAGCTTATTCAGATAGAGAAAAAAAAGCATTCTTCCTTTGTTTATAAAGGATATATTATCCAGTGTTCTCTTTTCCAAAAGGCACATCCTTTCATGGTCAGTCCTGGGTTTATGTAAAAGTCTCTGTAAATACTTCACAAATTAGTGGGACCAGGAATTTCTCTCTGGATCTTAAGATGTCAGGAAACCCAAATCTCTAAGTTTCTGCTATCAGAAAGTAATCCTGGTAAGTTTTGCCTAAGATCCTATTTCCTATTCAGTTCTCATTGTGCTCTGTGAGCACAAACATGCATTTTAATAAACATCTAATATTGCTTTATTCACTAGTTCTAGGTGTTTTATTTTAGGATGATTTTATAAACTAACCAGTCTGTACATTTTTCTATATTTTCTAAATTTTTAATATAATTTATTCTTGGTATCCAGACAATATAGCATAACTTTATGATGCTATCCTTTTCCATATATATAAATATATATTCTACTATAAATTTATTGCATGCTTCTTTGAGGGTAAGTATAATTTTATCAGTCCTATTGTTCCAAACCAAATATAATCATGTGAGCATATTTAGCCTGAATTCTTTTTTAAAGCAGTATTGAGGACATGTAAATTTTATTTATGGTATGTATGAACATATATGTGAATACATATATTTCTATATAACTTGACAAAAGCAAAAAGAGCTCAACATATTCCCTTCCTAACACACCTACCTTTCCTGCAAGCAAGGCCTTAGGCAAATGCAAAATTGCACCAACTTACATTCTTCCAAAGTTGCCTACTTGCTCATTTCATAAAACTTATTTTTTATTGTCTACTTTTGTTACATACTCTATTGCTGTTAAACTAGTTTGATGACATAGACAACAGTATTATTTTATCAAGTATTAAACTGTTAACTATTTTAGTATTTTATCTATATTGATATAGGCAAATCATGTCAAATTTTACTGTGGCTGAGGTACAACATGATAATGTATGGCCAGGCAAATAAAACTGTAATTCATTGTGATAATATGGAAATTAATTAATTGGTTAATTAAAATAAGTTTAGTTCCCTTGTGATGATTGTTCAACACTTCACACTTCAAATATGTTTCTGATAAAATATAACAATACATTTTCTATTGGTAGAAAAAACTGAAAATTCACAAATTTGTTATAAATTACATAAATTATCACTTTAATAAAATATCTTCAAGTAAAATTACATCAAATAACATGATGCCATAAATCACATAAGTAACAGCCATTACTATTTATAAGAGCTTGTCTCAATTTCAGAAGTGTTTTGATATGAGTAAATATTATAAAATCAATGAAATACTGTTTTTAATTTCTATGGCATAACCATATGAGCAAATCACCGACATTTTAAATCTAGTGAGCAGAGTGTCCTTTATTCTAGCATAAAAGTGAGACTTTTGGTCTCTGTTAAGTGAAAAAGTGAAATTTTTGTACTAGTGATCCTTTAGGATCGTATGTGAATATATTTACCTATTTGTTCTAACTTTATTGAATGAAGATGTTGTTTGTTTAAGATTCTGAACTGACCACATATTCAGAAAACAGGAGTATGTTGGTCAAAGATATAGAACATAGAAGAGTAACAAAAATTCTATTGGAATTACTTTGCTGACATTAGGGTATTTTTTCCTCTACAACTTCTATAAGACCAGATGAGCACTGAGTTACAGGCTGCTTTTTCATACAAAATGGTAGAAAGATTTTATTTGTGTAGGGAAAGCACTTGAATCATCTCAAAAATTTACATGAAATTCCTTAATACTGTTTATTGATAACTAGTAAAACAAGCACCTATGGAAATGTTTTGTTAATAATAGTATGGAATTGGTCTAAACATTTTATGCATTGATATTGATAGTAGATTATGCTGCCCATTTATTAATAATCTCAATTTAATTCAGGGAAGGACTTACTTTCCCCACTTTCTCTTATCTCTTTCCAAAATCCCACAGAGAAAACAAAATTTAATGCTTGTGATTAATATTAATGAACAAAAGATCATAATTTTATGAGATTGGCTATTATATGGCTTGTTTTTAAAAGGTGAAACTATTAAAGTAGCTTAAATCAATATTGATTCTAAGTAGAAACTAAATTGAAGGTTATAAGCTATTGGGAAAAATAATTAAAAATCAGATTAATTTTTATGCTGTTGGAAAAGACAAATCCCTTGTGTTGCTGCAGATGCTGTGAGACAATGACACGTGGGAAAAAATATATCAAAAAAGGAACAGTCCTTAGCCAGCACAGCTTTATTTAATGTAACAAAACAAAAAATGATAATGATTATTGATTCTGGAAAATTATGCACCCTCTTATACACAACTAGGTGTAAATATCTTAAATTTGTTGCTGAATTAGAAGAGAAAGCTTTATTTTACTTACGCAAAAACTACTACTACCTATAATACTTCAGACACTGTGCCAGTTTCTGGAAACACATAGAGGTTAATGGAAAACAGTTTATATAGATTACCAGGCAAAACAGATGGGAAAATTATTATTAAAGTAATGGTAGAAGCATATAGGTTTCTTTTACAAATTAAAGAGTGCTCAGGTAAGCCTGTGGGAGCCACAGAAACTTTTATGGCACAAGTTTTGATCAAAGCACACATAAAATTAAAAAGCAACTCAGTTTAAGTGGGTTTAAAACGAAATGGATATACAATTTTAACATTATAAAAATGTGCACTAGGGAATGCAAATTGAAAGTGTGCTCATTTATACAATAAGGTGGCGGGGGGGGGTTCAGAATGAGGAGCACAGGAAAGAGAAGACACAAATAGGTATAAAACTTAGGAGAAGAATAGTGGAGAAGAAAAGTTGAGAAGTTATAAGACAACATTTTTATTCGGATGTAACTCAGTGTTATGTGCCGGACTTTTAGGGGCAGAACAGCTTGTTAGCACCATCACTTTTACTTATAGATCTTTATTACTCATAACAAAAAAACACAGCTGAGTCTCAATTATAAATTGACTAATATTCCTAATCCTTAGGTGTTTTTCTTTCTTAAAAGTGTTTTATTATGTTGGCAGAGCTGTAGATCTGTTCCTTTATTTTAAATTTTATGTATACTTTGATCTTTTACTCACCTCCCCCTCCCCCCACTCTGCTGCTCTGTTCATTGCAATGACTCTCTTCACTGTCTGCTCTTTATGCTTTTTGTTTTCTTGTTTTGTTTGGGCCACACCCAGCACCGATCACAGCTTACTCTTGGACCTTCCTTCAGGTTCCCTACCACATGGTTTTATATTAGGGTCTTATGTCAGTATCTTGCCCAGGAAATCTTTTGGAGAAATTTTCTAAGTGTCAGACTATTTTTCAGATTGCAATGGACTGATAATTCGAGTTATTTTCATTAACGAGAATACTATGAGTTCAAGGACAATTAGTGGAGCAGGAAAAACCCCAGCAGATTCAGGAAGAAATCCCAGCCACTCTTAGGAACCAGAACTCAAAGACAAGTATTACTTTCAGGATGTACCAGCAGCATCTCTAACTTGCAAAGAGTTGAAATAAGAAAGCAGCAAATATCTTTGTCTCATGGGAACTAGTTATCTGTAGTTTAATGCCCAACCATTTTACTGACTTTATTTCTTCTTGACCCTCACCTCATTTTCTCTCAACAACACTATTTTCCTTTAGATTTTCTGACTCACTATCTTGCTTCACTACTTTTGCATCCTTTCTATTTTGCATCATTCTTCTGTATATTGGTTTTCTCTGTATATAGCATAATAAAATTCCCTGAGAGAGAAAATTTAATTGACTTTAATTTGGCAAATAAGTTACAAATTATTATGGCATCAACTCTATTCTTAGTTATAGGTCAACTTTCATCTTATTACTTCATTTTTTTATAGTTGTCTTATTTTACAAACTGATTTGTAAGGCCCTTGAGGCTAGAGAAATTTTAAAAATACATATACATGTACATATGTGTAATATATGTACAAATGCATATATATAAATTAAATTAAATATATGTCTGTGTATATATGTAATATGTGTATACAAGGACATATATAAGTTAAATTGAAAATTAAAAAGTGACACTGTACTCTATGTTAGATTCCTAGAACTTAGTCATCTTAGAGCTAAAAGTTTAGAACTTTAGTTGTAAAATGTCAGCTTTCTCAGAATTTCTAAATAAAAAAGATCATAGAGTATGTATTTTTTTCTCTCGCTTATTTGTTTAGCATAATGATCTTGAACTGCTTCTGTTTTGTAGAAAAAGGGCAGGTTTCCATTTTTTGTGGTTGAACAATTTTCATGTGTGAGTGTGGGTTTGTGCAAGTGAATATAAATGCTGTTTCCATGTCTTACCTATTTTAAGTAATAGTCCAGGTGTTGATTTCATTTTATATCCTGTACCTGTAACTGGGGATTTCTGACTTCTATGATAATTCTATCTATAGCACCTCCATGTGATTTTTTCATAATTCCTGTATTAATTTATGTACCCACCAACAGTGCACAAAATTTCCCTTTTTTCCTAAGCTTTGTCAACCCTGCTGCCTCTTGCCTACTTGGCAGAAATCATTCTTTCAGATTTTAAAGACATATGACTGTTGTCCAAATTAGTGTTTTCATACTCATGTGATTAGCTATGTTGAACATGTTTTTCTACATGGGAGAAATTTCTACTCAAGTCCTCTGTGCATTTTAAAGATAAGTTGTTTTTATTGCCATGGGTTATAAACCCTTATCAGATGGAGAATTTCTAAAAATTTTCACCATTCTGCTGTTTGAGAATTGCCTACATAACCTTTATATGTAACTTACGTCAAGGGTGCTTAATGAATCTTTTTTAATTTAAAGACAAATCATCTATTTTCATAGAATCTTTCTAAATTGATTAATGATCTCTGTAAGTTATTTTGTTTTCCATAATAAAAAAGTTCTCTAAACACAAATCACTTTTACTGCAATATTGATAGTAATGTAAGCAAGATAAATCGAGCACTATTTTATAAGAAAATATTAAAGTTCTCAAGGCAATTTAATTTATTTACAGAAAATTTACAAATATAAAAATCTATGAATGTTCTGCAGTTTTACTCTGCTCACAGAGCTACCAAGTTAGCCTCCCGCAGTTACATGGATACTGGCCATAAATACTGGCCCAGAGACAAAGGACAGTCCGTGTATTAGTTATAGCTGTAACACTCACCAGAGTGATGCCATTTATGCTAGTTCCTTGATCCCCGTTCTGACAGGGCAATGCGATAAGGGCTAGGTAACATCTTCAAACTCAGGGAGAAGCAGTACAGGAGGAGAACCTCAAGTTTCTTTTCCTTTTTTTTTTTTTTTTTTTTGCTTTTTGGGTCACACCCGGCAATTCACAGGGGTTACTCCTGGTTCTAAACTCAGGAATTACTCCTGGCGGTGCTCAAGGGACCATATGTGATTCTGGGATTCAAACCCGGGTCAGTCGCGTGCAAGGCAAATGCCCTACCCGCTGTGCTATCGCTCTAGACCCCAGAACCTCAAGTTTCAGAACAACAAACTTTATGAGGATGCTTCAGGCAAAAGTGTCTCCCTAGAGGGAGACATAATCTTTATTTTACTGGACAGCAAACATCTCTTCCCCTTTCCTCAGAGAAATGCACTCCCTTTTAGCTTCCTATACTCTTTGCTATACCAACATTCGTGAAAAGCTAGTCCAGAACAAAAGCTGTCAGTGACCTCGTTTAACTGATGTGCAGATACATAAATGAAACATGGAGGAGTACTTTAGATGAGAAAGAGTAAGTAATGTTTCCTTACTTCAGAAATGTGGAGAACGATATCTCATCAAACAACTTGTAAATAGTAAAGACTTAGTTTTTTTTGTTTGTTTTTTTTGTTTTGCTGTAGTTGTTGTTTTTATTTGATCTTCTGCTTCTTAAATCCTTACTACTCATGCCTAACACAAACAAAGCTAGTCACTTAGCCAACATTAGCTTATCTTCAATTATATGGAAAGTATTTAGGCCCCAGAACTTGTTTCCATCATATCTTTCTAATTTTGAATAATGTACCGTTTTCAGTTGTTCTGAGCAGCTTGAACATATCATTGTTGCATCTTAAAAAAAAAAAGAATGATTATCTCATACAGCTAATGCCAACAGAGACCAAAATAAACTTCTCATCTATGCAACAATAAACAAATAACACAGACTTGTTATTAAAATCTCACCACTGATTTTCTTGAAATAGTCTTTTTAAAGTGGACATTGACTTTATTCCAATTAGCAATGAAGGTTACAAGTGTTAATCTATTGATGTCACAAGACCCAAGGTTCACATTGGGGAGAATTTTTGACATGTGTATTTGTAGCAATTTTTCATGTAAAATACAGCAGAGTGTTTTCGAAGAGAAAAATGTGCCTGGATTATTTCAGTAACGTAATTGACTGTTTTTATGTGTGTCATGGCATTTCTTAAAACTTTGGCGGAGATTGTGGCATTTCACATCACAGAAAAGGAAATAAAGCTGTATTGTAGTTTGCTTACATCAGTACCCAGAAAAAAAAATTCCAATTTCAAAGGATCAAGAGTTTTTCCTTGTGGAAAGCAGGGGTCTGGGTAGCATTTTCATTTCCTGTCTTTTTGACTTCTAGTGTATACCCCTTCAAAAAGTTCCGAGTACAGAAAGCAGAACTTGCCTCCAGCACAAAACCAGAGCCCACTTTTATTATTGTTGTTGTTTCAAGGCTCCTGGATATCATGCTGAACCTTAAAATCCTATTCGCAGCTCAGCTGCCAGCACGCTGTGAGCAGAGCAGTGAAAAGTGGAAGAAATAACAGGCTTCACCATGCAATCAGTAGTTCCCTACTGAAACCATATGTCATGCATAGAATCCGGGAGACTTGAAAAGTCTTAAAAGACTGCAGTGCCACCAGTGTTCCTAATGGGAATTAGTGATAGGCAAGTGCCTGTCAGAAGCCCAGAAAAATAGACATAACTGAGCGAAAGAACAACTGTTATTGGCCAGGGGGAGTGATCAGAATAATTGTCCACTATAGATTTAATCATTAAGTGATTATAACTACTATGTGTAAAATGCCTCTTGAACTCAGCTATCAAATTTTAAGTGCCTTGTGCTAAAAAAAGGTGGCAAACACTCTTTTTGGTAACATAGTTTCATGTCATACTAACAATCAAATCATTAAAATAACTACTACAATAAAATTCTTCTTGCACCAACTGCTCTATTTGAAAGGTAATCTATCATGGTGTTTAAAACAACGGCTTTGGAGTTAAGGAGAACCAGGATCAAATTCTCACTTTGTTCATTCTAAATTGGAAAATTCCAGTCACAGTTTCTCATTTGTAAAACGAGAATTACAATGTCTCTTATAGTTGTGTTGTAACAATTAGGTAAGAAAAGAAGTGTACACATTTTTTTTAGGCAAGGTTACAGAAATATATTTTTTTTAAATGGCACTGTTATAATTCCTGGGAAAAGTACCATCTTTTAATGTCATGTAAAATTTTTCTCACAAGAATAAAAATCTATATGAGAAGATATTTCATTTCAGTATCTTGAGCATTAGCTAGAATATTAGAACTTGTCAAATATTTTTCTTGTTTGGTTTGGTATGATTTGGTTTGGTTTGGGGGCTACACCAGGCTGTGCTTAGGGCTTACTCCTGGCCCTGTTCTCTGGGATCACTCCTGGTGTTACCCAGGGGACCATATGTGGTGCCAGGAACGAAAGCCTGGTCAGCCTCATCCAAGTCTAGAGTTTTACTCTGAGTGCAAAAATAGTGCCTTAAACTCTGTACAGTCTCTGCGACCCAGATCAAATTGCTTTTTGTATTTGTCAGAAATATCTTATTCCAACTTCACTGAAGACTAGTTTAAATTAGTGTTAACTTAAAAGTTTTTACTAGACTCCCCCCTCCTGTTTTTCAGGCTTTTGGGACATTCCGGCAGTGCTTTGGACTTCTATCTCTGTTCTCAGACATTACTCCTGGGGACCATATTTGGTGCCAGGACTTGAGCTGTGGTTGGTTGGAAACAAAAACAAATGAACCCAAAAAATGTTCTCTGACTGGACATCAAACCCATAAAATTTCTTAGCTTTGAATGGTCAATTATGTCTATATGCTACCATGTGATCTACTTAATGTTATATATAATGTATAATAGATATTGATAGATTTATAATATTTATATACTTAGAGCATCTTTAAAATATCTAGAGAACACAAATTCAATATTTTATTAAGTAAAATATTGAAAATAATGGTTGCAAAATCCTGCTACACAATTATTTTTCACCATTTCCCAATGATAATTTTAAATAAAGCTTAATATTATGGCTAAGATTCAAATTAAGAAAATATATGTAATCATGGTTATATATTAGTATTTTAATAGTACAACTACAAGTGTAAAAGTTTACTTAATTTTATGTTTCATAAAAATTCATAAAGCAAACTGTTCATAATACACACCTCCAGCTTACATTTTGTTTTCTGTGAAACTGAAACTGCACTTCAGGAAACTTAACCTCTAATTTCACTTCTGAGTAGATTACTAACTACCAAAACCTGGGACTTGAACAACTGTTTGAACATCCCTATTCACAATAACACTGCTAACAATAGCCAAGATTTATTACGTGAGTAGAAGTAACTCAAATGTTTATTGACAGGCGAGTATCTAAGTAACATCAATTTTAGACATATAATCCAACATTATTTAGTAAAAAGAAAAGAAATTTATTTTTTAAAAACTAGATCAAACCATTATTTTTCCTTTGTTTTTATATAATTTATTTTTCAGTTCTTCTATTAGTGAATCACCATGGGCTGGAGCGATAGCATAGCAGGTAGGGCATTTGCCTTGCATGTGGCCGACCTGGGTTCGATTCATCCCCCTCTCACGGAGAGCCCAACAAGCTACCGAGAGTATCTTGCCCTCACGGCAGAGCCTGGCAAGCTACCCATGGTGTATTCAATATGCCAAAAACAGTAACAACAAGTCTCAAAAATGGAGACATTATTGGTGCCCGAGTGAGTAAATCTATGAGCAGTGACAGTGACAGTGAATCACCGTGAGGTACAGTTACAAACTTACAAACTTTCTTGCTTGCATTTCAGTCACACAATGAACATTTTCCCATCCCTACACCAGTGCCCATTCTTCTCTACCAATGTTCTCAGTATCCCTCCCACCACCGCCACCACATCTCCTACCCCCCACCCTGCCTCTGTGGCAGGGCATTCCCTTTTGTTCTCTTTCCTTTTCATTGTTGTGGTTTGCAATAGAGTCATTGATTGAGTGGCCATCGTGTGTGGTCTATAGTCTACTTTCAGCATGCATCTTTCAACCCAAATGGGTCCTCCCAACATCCTTTATTTGGTGTTCCCTTCTCTATCTGAGTTGCCCTTCCCCCAGCATGTGAGACCAGCTTCCAAGCCATGGAGCAGACCTTCTGGTCCTTATCTCTACTATTCTTGGGTGTTAGTCTCCCATTCTGTTACTTTATATTCCACAGATGAGTGCAATCTTCCTATGTCTGTCTCTCTCTTTCTGATTCATTACACTTAACATGATACTTTCCATGTTGATCGACCTATATGCAAATTTCATGACTTCATCTTTTCTAACAGCTGCATAGTATTTCATTACATAGATTTACCAAAGTTTCTTTACTCAGTCATCTGTTATCGGGCACTTGGGTATTTTGGCTATTGTAAACAGATTTTAGCTATTGTAAACAGATTTTGGCTATTGTAAACAGTGATGCAATGAACATACAAGTGTATATATCATTTCTACTATACCTTTTTGCCTCTCCGGAATATATTCCCAGGAGTGGTATTGCTGGGTCAAATGGGAGCTCAACTTCTAATTTTTTGAGAATTGTCCATACTGTTTTCCGAAAGGGCTGAATCAGTCGACATTCTCACCAGCAGTGAAGGAGAGTCCCTTTCTGTCCACCTCAGAACCAATACAAGTTGCTTTTGTTCTTTTGGATGTGGGTTAGTCTCTTTAATGTAAGATGATATCTCATTGTTGTTTTGACCTGCATCTCCCTGATAATTAGTGATGTAGAACATTTTCTCATGTGTCTTTTAGTCATTCATATTTCTTCTTGAGAAAGTTTCTGTTCATTTCATCACCCCATTTTCTGATGGGGTTGCATGTTTTCTTCTTGTAGAGTTCAACCTGTGCCTCATATATTCTTGATATCAACGCTTTATCAGATGGATATTGGGTGAATATCCTTTCCCATTCTGAAGACTGTCTTTGTATTGTGGTCACTGTTTCTTTTGAGGTGCAGAAGCTTCTTTGTTTAAGATAGTTCCATTTGTTTATCTCTGTTTCCACTTGCTTGGTCAATGTGTTACCGTTAAAGATATCTTTTAGCTTCAATGTCATAGAGGGTTTTGACAACCTCATCTTCAATGTACCTTATGGATTGTGGTCCGATGTTGAGGTTTTTAATCCATTTTGATCTGACTTTTGTGCATGGTGTTAGGTAGAGATCTGAGTCCATTTTTTTTTAATGTAGCTATTCAGTTTTGCCAGCACCATTAGTTAAAGCTGCTTTCCTTGCTCCACTTCACATTTCTTACTCCCTTAGCAAAGATTAGATGATCATGTACTTGAGGGTGTTTGTCGGGATATTCAACCCTGTTCCATTGGTCTGTGGCTCTGACTTCGTTCCAGTATTAATTATTACTTGTTTTAATTATTACCACTTTGTAGTCGAGTTTGAGTTTGAGTTTGGGAAGGGTGATGCCTCCTGTCTTCTTTCTCCCAAGAGTTCCTTTAGCTATTCCTGGGGACTTATTTTTCCATATGAATTTCAGGAGTGTTTGCTCCATTTCTTTGAAGAATGTCATGGGTATCCTTATCTGAAAAATTTATTGTTGGAAATTTCAGACCCATTTACTTTTTCAAACAGTGCTATGAATTGTAGTGAAACTCCTTCACAGACTTTAAAGACGTTTTTTCAATCATATTTTTACATTTTGCGTTAGCAGAAAAATTATGGATGCAACTGATCATGATACATGTAACAATATTTGGCTAAAAATTTACCTAATTATTGACTTTTTATGTGAAAATGTGTGTATATGTATGCACACATGCATATCTATATATATTTGAATCATAATTTTTTTCTATAGTTGAAGTTGCTGGAAATTGAGGTAAGCTTTTTTTATATTAATGCATTTTACTAATAATATATGCTTTTTCCATTAATGTATTAATTCTTTTGCAACATAACATATAGAGAAAATAAATGGAGAAAGTTTCTCTATGAGCTCCTCTCTTAGACTTCATAATCCATCAATATTATTTCTCATTCACTTAGAAATATCAAGTCAAACAAAATTCCAGCTTAGTTTACATATAATTGTTTGCTCCAAAAAATCATGACATGAGCATTGTTATTTCAGTAAATAGTTGGGGATAACTTGCTCTCCATCTTTATTAATAAGTTGAAATATGGTATCCTGAATGAGAAACCTATGATATAAATTCATAGGAGTGTAAGGTGTTGGCTTCATAAATGATAATTACTAGTTTGTTTTTTCTGTAAAGCTAGGGTGTTAATAGAGTGCCATCTCCAAGTTCTTTACAAGAGTTGTATGAATAGCTTGTATAATATACAGCCTCTACTTTTAAGATAAAAAGTTAGTCAGAAAATATTCTGAACAAAATGTGCAATACCAACTTCCTTTGAAATATATAAAAATTGAATAATGTTGAACAAATGTGAAGTGTTTGTGAAATCTCCATTAAGAGTTTGTACACATTACAAATAGAAAGTAGTCCAAGTTACTGATTACATTGTCAAAAATATGGTTTTGGTAAATAATAAATATTTGATCTGCATTATTCCATATTGGGCAATACCTTCCCCCTCTATAGCTGTAGCATCATAGGCATGAGTTAATAGTTATTGCTGTCTGTAACAGTTGATCAGAAACTCTTTAGGAAGAGACTTCTACTTATTTTTGTAATAGTACGAAGTTCTTTACATGGTGGATTTTCAGTGAGTACCTCTGATGAATGAATTGAATTTATTATGTATTTAATGAAGTGGAGAGAACATTCTTAGCCACTAAAGTAACTTTAATGAAAGTTAAATGAAAACTTTATCATAAAAACATAGGAAAATTTTATCATAGTCTATATCAAGCATATTTATATCTGAGTAAAATATTTGAAAGTAGAATTTACAAAATATACCTTTGTTGGAGAGATAATGTAGAGGCTAAATCACTTTGATTTCATGCAGCCTACCTAGTTTCTTATTCCAGCACTACATGTGGTTCCTGAATTCCACAGGGGTGAAACAGGAATAATCCATGAGCAAAGCTGGTGGTGGCTCCTCTCTGGAGGCTAGACTACTACTAAATGGTAAATGATAAATAAATGATACATAATACATAATGTAATTATTATATTATTAAAATAATCACTAGTTATTAATATAATTACAATTATAATAATTATTGATACTTATATTGATAATATTATGCTATATTATCTATATATTATTATATAGATAATACAACATAAATGATCTACTGTAACCATCATGAGAACTTCAGAGGGAATAAAATACTCTACAAATATAATGCTCTGCCTCAGTTGTAGTAAATTCATGTTTATTGGAAGTGTGTTAGCAGATAACATCTGTCAGTATGCCCTAGAGGAAATTTTTCACTATGTATGAATCTATAGATTCGAGATATTTTCACTTTAGCTACTTGTTTGTTTTGTGGTAGCTGTACCCAACAAGTTTCTTCAAGCTGTGAGATGTGCAAAACATAGAAGCTGAATTAAAGGGATGAGGAATTTTGAGAAACATCTTTAGTTTGTAAAAATATTTCAAGCATATTCCTAATCTCCTAATATACATCTTTGACTTTTTTCTTCTCCTTTTCCTCTTTTTTTGGAGTGGTGTGAGTTTGGGTCATAACTGGTGATGCTCAAGTGTTTTCCCTGTGTCTGTGATCAGTCACCCTTAGTATTCAGACAACATTTATGATGGGGGAATCAAACCAAGCTCTGCTTTCTGCAAAATAAGTGCTCTAATTCCTGCATTATGTTCCAGTTCCATCTCCTCCACATCATCCTTTCCACCTTTTCTTTTTTAATTAATTTATTTTTTAATTAGTGAATCACCATGAGGGTACAGTTATAGATTTATACATTTTTGTGCTCGTGTTTCCCTCATACAGTGTTTGAGAACCCATCCCTTCACCAGTGCCCTTTCTCCACCATCAATAAACCCAGCATCCATCCCACCTCCCAATTCCATCTCCCCCTCACCCTACCCTGTCTCTGTTCCCTTTTGTTCTCTCTCTCTAATTAGGTGTTGTGGTTTGCAATAGGGTGTTGAGTGGCCATTGTGTTCAGTCTCTAGTCTACTTTCATCACACATCACCCTTCCTTTCTGCCTTTTTGTTGCTGTTGATGATTTTGTTGTCTTTATCATTGTATTCCTTCTTTCTTTTGCTTTTTCTTGCTTCTACTCTTGAATCTGCCTGTCATTTTCTATTCTTTCTTTTCACTTCTCTGTTTATCGTCTCCTTCTTTGTAAATATTAGATGTAAAGAGAAGCATTATGTCTAGCATTGTACTCTGCTGAGAGAATTTTAAACATTCACTTCTTTTGTCGTTTGTAATTAATATTCATAACCCTTGTGACAATCTAACTGGTAAACATAAGTCCATCTCATTGGAGTGTTGATATTTTTTTTGTTTTCCTGGCAGTACTTAGGGCTTTTTTTTCCTGGCTCTGTGCTCAAGGATCATTCCTGGCCAGGTTTTGGAAAGAATTTGTAGTGTCAGGGATTGAAGTTGGGTCTTTCTCATGCAAGACAAGTGTCCTACCCAGTATATTATCATTCTGGCCCCAGAAATGATATTTATAAGAGTCACATTTGAAAGTGGTGATGCAAAACTCTAAGAAGCATAGTGATGAAGAAAATATTCATAATAAAAGGAATGGCTATAAAGGTAAAAATAGTGCAAAATATATAGGACATTGCTAAAATGCATTTAAAAATTTAAATGAAATTCTGAGAGAGTTGAAATCCGAGTGAAAGACACTGCCTGACTTGATGTTTATGATCCACATATTTGACTGTGAAATTTTAAAACGCTATTAAAAATACTCCTTTCAAAATTATAACTGTCAAGATGGCATATAGATTTAAATGGCAGCCAAAAGCCACATGTGGTACTTGTAATGTGACTAGTATAAATTAGGATGTGTTCTCAGTGTTAAATATTCAGAGTTCTAAATACTTGGTGCTAAAAAAGAAACATAAAAGTCTTTAGTAATGCTTTAATATATTGATTACATGATGGAAACATTCTGGAACCATTAATCTAAAAAGATGCACTGTTAATATATTCACCTGTTTCTTTGAATTTGTTTAGTAAATATTTTAAATTGGTTATGTGACTTGGATTTATGACACATACTTTTCTTGTAGCATCTTGAGAACTGAAAGATTAAGACTTTTACGGAAACTTTTGGAACTCTTTTGAACTTAATCTGATCCTATATAAAATAATGAACACTCAGAGATGTCCAAGTAAAATTGGTAGTTGAAGTGGAAATAATAGCCTACGTATGCCAATCTGTTCATAGTATAGTTGTTATGGACATTCAATGTTCCAACACCAATCTCCCCACCACTGTGATCTTCCTTCCCTCTACCATTTCCCCTGTTTTCCTAACTACTTCCAAAGTATACCCCCCTTGCAGGCACATAATTATTTACTTTTTATTGCTTGCTGTAAATAAATGTCTAATGGAGTTATCAAAAATACCTCAATAAGAGAAAATTTTTGAAAATTATCATATCTCACTCTGGGGTCTTTAAGTCCTTATCTGAGGAATTACTAATCTGTTTGCTGCTAGTTGAACCTTCCATGTTAATGTTTTTGTTAATTGAGCTTAGTTGCCTTCCATTATTACTTTTCCATTGAAGTTAGCATGCTCCTACAGGATGACAGTATTGAAAATTTGGAGAAATTTTTCAGTTAAGTAGGAAACCACATGCTTCTGAATCTCCAGAATGATTGGAACTAGGCCGATGAGTTTACGTAGTGGTGACTGTAGCAGGTGGGTGTAGCTGTAGAGGCTTCTGGAAGTACTGATGAAGCAGTGAGGGCTTGACTGCCCGCCCCTGGAATTTTTCTCTATTTGGTGTCTCTACAGAAATCCGATGTGAGGCCATGGAGTTGGGCTATTGTCATGGTGGTAGTTGTGGGGTGTTGGACTTCAGCTGGAATTCAACAGAACAGGAACTCAGCCCATCCACCTCCTAAGGGCGCCCGGAGTTTTCAGTACAGGAGACCAGAGTACCATGAATTTTAGCAACTTGGGTTGTATATCTTCAAATATTTAGTTGTGAATCTGTGGAGGTGAGCTAATGGATAAGTTCACATGGTGGCAACTGTAGAATGTGATTGTGGCTAGCAGGGTTTCTAGGCGTGGGGGGGGTGGGCAGCAGGGGGGGAGGCTACCCACTCTCACACTTATAAAACCCCAGAGTTTGGAGGACACTTCTGAGTTAATATTATGTATATGTCCACAAAATGTATGGATGTGTGGCATATAATTCCTTAGCTTGAAAAAAATACATGTTTTACTTTATCATGTTTGGCACTTTTTTTTTAAAGGTTAGTTACAATAACAAATTCAAACTTGATTATAGTATGGTAATGCTCTCCATATTCTTATTTCATAATGATGGAGCAAATGAATGATTGTATTTTTTTCTAGCCCCATATAGATTATACCAATTTCAACATTTTTAAAAGGAGCCACAAACATAATGCATATAAGACCCAATTAAAGAGGCCTTGTTCTGTTTGTTATCATCACCCTGTCCCTAAATTGTCCTCCAAACTGAAACTACAGCAGAAATGCTCACTGGCACCAGAATTCTGCTCAGCCACGGGCAATCAGAGCTTGAGAAAGAGAATGACATTAAACAGAAACTGCTAACAGCAAATATCTAAGTTATACACACAATTTCTACCACGCAGAGCCTAAACTTTTTGGAATGATTGTTACAATTCTGCGATCTCTCATCTTCTGTCTTTATTTCCCTATTCCACTCCCAAAGTGTTCTTTCATAGCTTGAGTACAAATTGTAAATATTTCATGATATTTGATTTCATCTAAAGTGCTTTGGAACAAAAGTTTGAATGAGCTCCTGAGGGCCTAGATTTTTTTAAATAGCTACAGTAAAACAATATTAGAGCCATTCTGTCACCTTAGGAAACAGCCTAGAGGAAAAAGGACTAGGAAGATCATTTCACTGGTTATACACTAGGCCCAAAAGGAATGGTAACTTCATAAATTATTCTGTGGTATTGCTGAGGTAATTCTTCAGAGTTACACACTCCAGGATGAGTCTACAGTTTTAAGACAAAGGAATTTGAGTGTTGGGACAAATACTTGAATATTTTAGCCCCTTGGAAGGTTATATAAATACTAGAACATAGTGTTCCTGTAAGTTGAATAACCCCATTGTCATTGTTAAAAATTACCCCCAAAATTCCTTGTAAAAGAGGCATGTTTCATTTTGTTTTATACACTACATAAAAGAAACTCAGAAAATTTAACTTTTAATAAAATTAGGAACGGGATGAACAGTATCTATAAAACCTGGAAAGTTATTTCCTGGTAAAATTATTTAATTGTCCTATAACATTGTATCAATTTCAGGTATGCATTAATAATTGCATATCTGAATACATTCCAAAATCATCACTACAACAGACCAAGCTGGCAGTACCCACTATACCCAAACGACTATATTATTTATATTATTTATTATTTACTTTCTAAAAGAAGGACGCTGATGGGTTTGCATATATCTTAACCTATAGCTTTATTTGTGCAGATGAATTCTTTTCAGTTTGTTTATAAAATATAAATAATATTATTTGGCACAACTAGAAACTTGATCCATATGATTTTCTAAAGTTTTATTTATCAAATGTATATCCTGTAGAGCCCGTGGATGTGGACATTTTCCAATAATATGGTGGCAAGATGGTGTCACACAATAAGAAATCTCCTTACTGAATAAAAATTTCCAAACACAAGTTTAAAAACTTAATAAGCCCTTGGATACCCATAAACCAGAGATAGACCCAATGATGTGATAATATAGACCAAAAGAAAACGTAAAGGAAGAATGCATAAAAAATGCTCTAAAAAAAGCTAATAATACTTAGGAAGCATAATCCGGCAATTATAAACAGTAAAACTTCACTATATTATGTTCCATTTCTAAATTTACAAATAAAAATATAGCCATAAAATTTTAAAATATCACTTCACTTGTATTACTTGTCATCCTGTTGATCTTCGATTTGCTCCAGCAGGCACCGGTAACGTCTTCATTTGTCCCTGTGTGTGCTAGTACAGCCCAATGATATCTGCTTGCTCCAGGCACAGGAAGAGCCTCAAATCATTCATTCAGAGATTTGATGAAGAAATCTGACCATCTAATTGATGGGCAGCCACGAGGTCTTCTGACGTCCTGTGGAATCAAGTTGGTAACAACTCTAGTCCAGATTCGTCTCTGAATCACATTACATGACCAGCCCATCTGATTTTTGATGCCTTGGCAAACGAGACAGAATCCCTGATTTTTTTTTTTTACAGTTACAGATTTATACACTTTTGTGCTTATACTTCCCTCATACAAAGTTCGGGAACCCATCCCTTCACCAGTGCCCATTCTCCACCACCCGTAAACCCAGTGTCCCTCCCACCCTCCCCAATCCCATCTCCCCCCCACCCGACCCTGCCACTGTGGCAGGGCATTCCCTTCTGTTCTCTCTCTCTAATTAGCTGTTGTGGTTTGCAATAAAGGTGTTGAGTGGCCGCTGTGCTCAGTCTCTAGCCCTCATTCAGCCCGCAACTCCCTTCCCCCACATGGCCTTCGATTACAATGTAGTTGGTGATCGCTTCTCTGAGTTGCCCTTTCCCCGGAACGTGAGGCCAGCCTCGAAGCCATGGAGTCAACCTCCTGGTACTTATTTCTACAGTTCTTGGGTGTTAGTCTCCCACTCTGTTATTCTATATACCATAGATGAGTGCAATCTTTCTATGTCTGTCTCTCTCTTTCTGACTCATTTCACTCAGCATGAAACTTTTCATGCCCATCCACTTAACTACAAAATTCTTGACCTCCTTTTTTCTAACAGCTGCATAGTATTCCATTGTATAGATGTACCAAAGTTTCCTCAACCAGTCATCTGTTCTGGGGCATTCGGGTTTTTTCCAGATTCTGGCTATTGTAAGCAGTGCTGCGATGAACATACATGTGCAGATGTTTTTTCGATTGTACTTTTTTGCCTCTCTGGGATGTATTCCCAGCAGTGGTATTGCTGGGTCAAATGGGAATTCAAAGCTTCTGCACCGCAAAAGATACAGTGACCAGAATACAAAGACTATCTACAGAATGGGAAAGGATATTTACACAATAACCATCAGATAAGGGGTTGATATCAATGGTATATAAAGCACTGGTTGAACTCTACAAGAAGAAAACATCCAACCCCATCAAAAAATGGGGCGAAGAAATGAACAGAAACTTTACCAAGGAAGAAATACGAATGGCCAAAAGGCACATGAAAAAGTGCTCTACATCACTAATCATCAGAGAGATGCAGATCAAAACAACCATGAGATACCACCTCACACCACAGAGATTAGCGCACATCCAAAAGAACAAAAGCAACCGCTGTTGGAGAGGATGTGGGGAGAAAGGGACCCTTCTACACTGCTGGTGGGAATGCTGACTGGTTCAGCCCTTCTGGAGAATCCCTGATTTTTGACCATTGATGGAGGTTAGAGATCTGGATTCCTTCTCTCACTTGAGTGAGATGTGATACTCCTAGCATAGCTCTTTCGATTCCTCTTTGGGATACCCTAATAGCATTCTCATCCTGTTTGCATAGGGCCCAGGTCTCTGAGGCATATGTTAGTGCAGGAAGAACAGTGGAATTGAAAAGATGTGCCTGCAGTCGGAGGTTCTTCATCCTCTTAACCACTTCTTCAATGCTCTTGAATGCATTACAGGCTGATCTCTTCCTCCCGAGCAGTTCTGGCACCAAGTCGTTTCTCATGTTGATTTCTCGACCCAGGTACACATAGCTGCTGCATTCGGAGATGTTTGTTCCATTGAGAGCAAATGGAGCTTCAGGTACCAGTTTGTTTTTCATGAACATTGTCTTGTTGAGATTCAGCTGCAATCCAACCTTTCCACACTCATGGTCGAAGTCGGCCAGCATTTGTGCCACTTGGCTAATATTTGGTGTTATGACAATGATATCATCAGCAAAGCAGAGGTGGTGTAATTGCCAACCATTTATCTTCACTCCCATTCCTTCCCATTCCAGTCATTGCATGATGTTCTCGAGGGTGGCACTCGAGAGTTTCGGTGAAATGGTATCACCCTGCCGCACCCCTCTCTTTACATCAATGATCACTTCCTTGTAGAATGGTGAGATCCTGGTGGTGAATTGTAATACAGCTCGAGGTGGATTTTGATGTATTGAGTTTGAATGCCCTGTTGGGCCAGGACTTTGAAGACCACCTCAGTCTCAACAGGATCAAAGGCCTTCTTTAAGTCAATGAACCTTAGATAGAGCGGCATCTTGAACTCTCACAAAACTTCAATGAGTTTGGTCACTGTGTAGATATGGTCTATCGTGCTGAATCCCCTTCGGAACCCGGCTTGCTCATATGGTTGTCCTTTGTTTCCTGTTCTACCTATTCTATTCAGGATGAAATGAGTGAACAACTTGTAAATGACAGACAGCAGGCAGATTGGGCAATAGTTGCCGACGTCGTGGATGTCTCCCTTCTTGTACAACAGAAAGATCCTACGGGTTTTCCACTGAGATGGAACCTTGCATTCTGACAGGTAGTAGCGTGTGAAGAGTCGAGCCAGTGTATTGATGAGTACTGGTGGCAGATTCTTCAGGTGTTCGGATCTGACCTTGTCCGGACCAGGTGCTGTACGAGTCTTTACCAGCAAAATAGCATGTCGGATTTCAGAAGGGAGAATGTTGAGAACGACATATCCATCCTGCGGAATTTGGTACATGGGCACGTGGACATGGATGTCAAAGAGATTGGAGTAGAAGTCGTGAATAATTTTCTCCATTGCCTTTCTGGATGATGTGATAGATCCATCGGGATGTCAGAGGGCAGTCATCTTGGTCTTGTAGCTGGTGAAGGACAGTTGAGCGTTGCGAATACTTTTCCCGGCTTCTGCTGCACTGGCCAACACTGCTGCTCTTTTCTCTTTGAGGTCTTCCTTTATCGCATCTCTGCACAGCTCGGACATTAGCTTATCGTTGCCTGAGGCTCGTGCCAAACCACGTTGACGAATGAGCTCGAGTGTTTCCTAAGGCAGGTGTCTTCAGAAATGATTGTCTATACTTTCAATTCATGTATGCTGGCATCAGAAACATCCATCGAGGACCTGATGGTGCAAGAGCAGAAGATCAAGTATGAAATCATTGGTCTGACTGAAAGGAGGAGACATCAATCACATCACGCTATTTTTGACACTGGAGAAGAATTGTTCCTCAGAACATGTGACAACATAGGCATTGGTGTCATTGGTGTCCTTGTCAACACGATGTTGGCCATGAGCATTGATTAATATGAATGTCTAACAACCCGAACTGGATGATTATGCTAGAATAGATGTGGCTCACTGCCTGCAGTTTCTATCTTCATCGTCTACGCACCAACTTCCAACTACTATGAAAAAGGAATTGAGAGGTTCTACATGGAACTGGACACATTCTATAAATAAGACCACACCTTCTACAAGATCATTGTTGGTGATTTTAATGCCAAGATAGGTCCGAGAAGGTCCCCAGAAGAACTCCACTTTGGGACACATCGCCTAGAATGGAACGATCAGGGTGAGAGACTGTCTGAGTTCATCAGGTTGACCAAGACCATCCATGGTAACTCACAGTTCCAGATGGCCGAATCTAAACCCTGGACATGGGAGTCTCCCAGTGGATAGTTCCACAATGAAATTGACCACATCATATTCAACTGACCAATATTGCTGTTGTCCTAAAATTCCAAACGAGATCCGACCACTGTCTCCTTTGTGCAAAATTCTACTTCATAGAGTGGGGAGAAAAGTCTGCAAAATTTAAGGCTAAGTAGTCATCTCCCAGAATGACCACCAACTGGGAGCTCATTGGAACTATTGCAGCAATTTGGGAAGATGCCGTCCTTGACAACATCAATGAGGAATACAATCGACTGGTTCAGCACCTCCATGACTGTGCGCAGAATGCTGAGAGTGAGAAAGCCACAAACAGACACCGTAAAACATCAGTGAACAGAAAATATTAGTATAGATACAGATTATTGGAACTGAAAATTAACAATATGAATAATAAAATATGTAATAATACTTTACAGAGACAAAAAGAGATGGATGCTTAATATTACTACTAGGGTATAATATTAGGTAGGTAAGAGGAATATTGTCATTTTAGTAAAGATTGCAGAAGAATAGCATGGACACCATGTAGACAGTTCAACATACTTAGTAGGTTCTCTCATAATACTGATTTTGCAATTTTCTTTTTCTTGCTGATATCACATATATGTCTTCAAGAATTATTAGTGCATATAGTCTGATTTTACAATGCATTATTTCTTATAAGATATGGTTTATAAAACTATCTGCAATATAATTATACATCAGTGTAAAACAGGAATAATAGATTTTAAAATTTAGAAAAAAGGATAAGTAATATATATGAGATGTGATTTTTTGGGGAACAAATTTTAATGACTTAACACTAACTACTGCACTATCAAGCGGTAAGTTTCTTTTATGTGATGGAAAACATGTCACTGTCACTGTCACTGTCATCCTGTTGCTCATCAATTTTGCTCGAGCGGACACCAGTAACCAGTAACCATTTTGAGACTTGTTACTGTTTTTTGACATATTGAATACATCATGGGTAGCTTGCCAGGCTCTGCTGTGCTGGCGAGATACTCTTGGTAGTTTGCTAGACTCTCCGAGAGGGACAGAGGAATCCAACCCAGGTCGGCTGTGTGCGAGTAAATGCCTTACTGGTGTGCAATGGCTCCAGCCCGATGGAAAACATGACTTAAAAATATTCTAACTCTATATGCGATTATATAAGTTAAAAATTTCAGGGTAATGCTTAGCTCTGTTAACTTTAACTAGAGATAATGAAGTCTCTCAACAAATTTAGATAACTTGACTTTTATATGGTATGGTACTAACTTAGTCTTAGAACATTTATAGTGTATTCAGTTAACTAATTTTGCAAATTATATACTTTAATAATTTTTTCAGATTAAATATTTTAAAAAGTTTGATTACATTTTTATGTACTATCCATTCATTTTGTTTTTAGTTTTCTTTAAAACTTCACTGGTAATTCTTTTTTTAATAATATAATTGTTTGGTATTATTGATGAATGTGTATTCAGTATTGTTTGAGAAAGAAAGTTTGCAGAACTACTTGTAAGAACTTAAGTGAATAGCCATAATGATTGATGGAAAATAATGCTTAATTGGATTTCTGGGGGCTAATTAAACTGCATAATAGCAAATTAATTAGGGTTATCATTGGATGTTACCATAAAATGAAATGGGCTCACTCTATTTCTTACAGTGGTATATCTTCTTAATGATTGGTTAACAAAAAATAAAAAATATATGTTCCCAAAATATTTTAAAAACCTTAAAGGTAAATCCATGCCATCAAAATAAGTCCTAAGTTACAGTTTTGTTCCTGAGTACAGAACCAGGAGTGAAACTGAAGCACACAGCTGAGAGAGGCCCCCAAAACAAAAAGAAAAACATAAAAAAGAAAAAAAGTAAAAGAAAAATGAACATGTTGCATATGAAATGTAAAACACTTTTTATTGAAGTCACTGTGTATTATTAAGAAAAATAATCAGTGAATGGCATAGAGCAATCATTAAACTAGCACAGTCTCAGCAATAGTCACAGTCATCCTGCAGTTCTAATGAAATCAACATTAACTGAGATTATCATTATTACAATGATAACCTGTAAATACAGGCAGAGACTATTCTATTCACGGGAGGTATGATATTCAGTATTTTACTACATAAATTTTTAAACCAATTTTGTTATAATGCTGTTTCCTAATGCCACTAATAAATTAGTTGGGATGGCATGCATAAATGACATACTATAGGTCAATATATGAAATATACACAGCAGCTAGTTTGTTATATCTTATTACTAAATATCTTAGCAGATTATAACAAATTCCATATAAATACTTGATTTATCATGGTAGGTCATACAGCTACTCCAATTTTTAAAAACACGTTGGCCCTACACCTGACTGTGTTCAGCCTTACTCCCGGCTCTGCGCTCAGAGATCACTTCTGGCAAGGCTCAAGAGGCCTCGGGTCCCAGCCTAGGTCCACTGCATGCAAGGCCAGCACCCTACCCACTATACTGTCGGTCTAGTCCCTGAAGCTCTCTGTCTTGAGGTTTTACTTATAAGTTTATTTTTTTTAAATGTAACATACCAGAAAATAATTAGTAAAAGTAAAACCAAACCTTGCCTATTTTCTCATATTTACAATTCTGAGATAATCAAAATGTTTTCTTATTTTAAGTAGAATCTGCAATCATTAAAAGAATCTTACTTGCAAGCATAGTTAATGTTGATTTCATTAGAACTAAAGGATGACTGTGTGACTATTGCTGAGACTGTGCTAGTTTAATGATTGCTCTATGCCATTCACTGATTATTTTTATTAATAATACACAGTGACTTCAATAAAAAGTGTTTCACATTTCATATGCAACATGTTCATTTTTCTTTTACTTTTTTTCTTTTTTTTTGTTTGTTTTTCTTTTTGGTTCGGGGGCCTCTCTCAGCTGTGTGCTTAGGGTTCACTCCTGGTTCTGTAATCAGGAATCTAACCTAGAAACAGCATTTACTAACCTACTTTCTGCCCCAAAATGTTTATCCATGTTAACAACACAATTATATTGGCTTATATTTTACTTCTAAAACTTGATACCCAGTGATAGACATGTTAGGAAAAAAGATGACAAACTAATAAAGGAAATATATCATTTAAATTCTCACAGCTGCAAATTATGTGTATATATGTGTGTATAAAATGAAGTTTATTATTTCTGAAAACAATGTACATCTAACGGAGTCCAATCACACTAAGTCCAATCTTAAGTTATTTAAAATGAATTTCAATGTAAACAATAAAGCTTGACCCAAAAGTACATAACTTATAAAAACTCTAAGTACCACATTGTTTATTTTAGCCTAGACTGCTTTCTAAATTTGTAGGAAAAGAGTGCTTTGTTAATATTTTCTCACAAACAACTAAAAAATTTTCCTATCTAAATTCCAAGTATACAGCTATGCCTAAAAATGAGACTTTCTTCAATTGATCCATGTCTTTTCTCTTCAGAGTTTTTACTGTAATAAATATATTGTTAAAGAAGAAACTTTTATTTAGAAGAAAATTTTTTAAGAGTAGAATCAAACATTTTGGATCAAGAGGATAGGAAAAATCATTTCAATAAAATTTATTGATAAGTTATTGGTGTACAAATTTGAGAGTACTATTTCATTAAATTTTATTAAAAATAAGTAATAAAATAACTTTTTATAGGCTGCAAAAATGCATTTAATATGCACATTTAATTTTCCTTGGATATATTTTGCTTCCATTTAGAATAATGTAATGATAGTGTAGCCATAGGGAAGCAAATAACCGACACCCCAGTTATGTCATTGAAAAAGGTTAATTTCATGGAAAGTCATTTGATATAAAAAGAAGCTATCACTTAAAAGAGATATTTAACCAAGAGCCATAAATATATGCCATAATTTTAGAAGATTTAAATTAGTTTCACTAATATCACTAGTTTAACTTCCTCTGTGAGTTTCAGAGGAAGGGTATTTTGAGAGTAGCCCTATCATTCAATTATTTAAGTGTACCAAATTCTGTATATTTATGAATGAAAAATGATTCTTTTGTTGTTATTGTTGTTATTGTTTATTAGTATTTAAACTTCATTGAATCACCATGAGATAATTACAAGCTTCCATGTTTGAGTAACAATCACACAATGATCAAACACCCATCCCTCCACCAGTGCACATACCCCAACACCAATAGCCCCGGTTTATCCCCCCTTTCCCATCTTCCCCCTGCCTCCGTGACAGACAATATTCCCCATAATCTCTCTCTACTTTGGGGCATTATGGCTTGCAACGCAGACATGAGAGGTCATCATGTTTGGTCCATTGTCTACTTTCGGCACACATCTCCCATTCCGACTGATTCCTCCAGCCATCATTTTCTTAGTGATCCATTCTCTATTCCATCTGCCTTCTCCCCTCCACTCATGAAGTAGGCTTCCAGCTATGGGGCAATCCTCCTGACCCTTGTGTCTACTATCCTTGGGTGTCAGCTTCATATGATGTTATCCTATACTCCACAAATGAGTGCAGTCCCTCTATGTCTGTCCCTCTCTTTCTGACTCATTTCACTTAGCATGATATTCTCCATGTTTATCCATTTATAAGCAAATTTCATGACTTCGTCTCTCCTAACAGCTGCATAGTATTCCATTGTGTAGACGTACCAAATTTTCTTTAAACAGTCATCTGTTCTAGGGCATTTTTATTGTTTCCAGATTTGGGCTATTGTGAACAGTGCTGCAATGAACATATAGGTACAGATGTCATTCCTACTGTGCTTTTCTGCATCCTTGGCATATATTCCCAGAAGTGGCATTGCGGGGTCATATGGAAGCTCATTTCTAGTTTTTGAAAAAATGTCCATATTGTTTTCCAGAGAGGCTGGGCCTGTCAGCATTCCCACCAACAGTGAAAGAGCATCCCTTTTTCCCCACAGCCACGCCAGCACTGGCTGCTTTTATTCTTTTGGATATGTGCCAGTCTTTGTGGTATGAGATGATATCTCATCATTGTTTTGATTTGCATCTCCCTAATGACTAGCTATATGGAGCACTTTTTCATGTGTCTTTTGGCCATTTG
This sequence comes from Sorex araneus, assembly GCF_027595985.1. NCBI lineage: Eukaryota > Metazoa > Chordata > Mammalia > Eulipotyphla > Soricidae > Sorex > Sorex araneus. The sequence continues at coordinate 119,466,607 of NC_073305.1, read as the reverse complement.
TATTTTTTTTTTGTGGAAACTTCCGTTCATTTCTTCTCCCCATTTTTTGATGGGGTTGGGGGTTTTTCCTTGCATAATTCTACTACTGTCTTGTATACCTTGGATATTAATCCCTTATCAGATGGGTATTGGGTAAATATTCTTTCCCATTCTCTGGGCTCTTTCTGTATTTTGGTCACTGTTTCTTTTGAAGTGCAGAAGCTTCTCAGTTTGATGTAGTCCTGTTTGTTTATGTTTGCTTCCACTTGCATGGTCAGTTCTGTTTCATCCTTAAAAATGCATTTAAATTCAATGTGATGGAGAGTTCTGCCTACATTTTCCTCTATGTACCTTATAGATTCATGTCTGATATTGAGTTCCTTAATCTACTTTGATCTGACTTTTGTGCCTGGCATTAGAAAGAGGTCAGAGTTCATTTTTTTTTTTTGCAAGTAGCTATCCAGTTTTCCCAGAACCACTTGTTGAAGAGGCCTTCCTTGTTTCACTTCACATTTCTTGCTTCTTTGTCACTCCTATTCAATATTGTACTGGAAGTCCTGGCCATAGTAGTTAGACAAGAAAAATATATCATGGGTATGCATATATGAAAGGAAGAGGTGACGCTATCACCATTTGCAGACGATATGGTACTATAATTAGAAAACCCCAAAGACTCTATAGAAAAGCTCTTAGAAACAGTAGGTCAATATAGTAAAGTGGTAGGCTACAAAATCAACACCCAAAGGTCCATGTCTTTCATATATACAAATAATGAAAGAGACAAAAGAGACATTAAAAAAATCCCATTCACAATAGTACCTCAGAAAATCAAGTACCTTGGAATCAGCTTAACCAAAGAGGTAGAGGACCTATACAAGGAAAATTACAAAACACTACTTCAAGAAATAAAAGAGGACACTAGGAAATGGAGATACATCTACTGATCATGGATAGGGAGAATTGACATTATCAAAATGGCAATACTGCCCAAAGCACAATACAAATTTAATGCAGTCCCTTTCAGGATACCCATGACATTTTTCAAAGAAATAGGCAAAACATTCCTGAAATTCATATGGAACAATGAACCCCCACGAATAGCTAAAGCAATTCTTGGGAAAAAGAAGATGGGTGGCATCACCTTCCCCAACTTCAAACTCTACTACAAAACAGTAGTAATTTAAACAGCATGGTATTGGGATATAAACAGACCAAAGGAACATAGTTCAATATCCAGTCACAGACTCCCAAATACATGGCCACTTAATCTTTGACAAAAGAGCATGAAAAACTTTGTAATGATGTATCTCAAGGTGATTCAGTTAAAAATAAAAGGTTTATTTGATACATGGAATGGAGATTGTCATTAATTGATGATTTATATGACAGAAGAACTTGGCTGCATCTGGATATATTTAGGTTTCATGTTCTTGCTATGTCTAATAATTGTTTTTAAGAGACAATTTTGGTATGGCAAACATGAGACAGCACTGGATTCAAAATATTTTATCTTCTGTTAAGTTACAAGTGTGTGCCATTAGCAATGTTCTCTAACCTCCCCTGTTAATAGTTTTCAGATGTAAAATTTTGCAAATTTAAAATTACTTAAACCTCTTCTGGCAGAAATAATTTTATAATTCTAAATTTGTTGTGTTCTCTTAATTTAATACTCAGCTAAAAACTAGAAATTCACTTAGTATGTGATAGTTATCGCTTCATACACGCATGACCTTGACATCAAGATACACTTAAGATGAAATAGTAGAAACCAAAATTTTTAAAAAGCCAATAGAAATTACCCACTGAATGAAGTTTGGAACTGATTGTGAAGGATGCTAAATCAATTTAAACTGCCAATAAATTTAATCTATGACCACGTATTTACTATAAGCTTTGTTAATACATTTAGTTAATCCATTTTCATAATTATTGTAGTTAATATTAATTTTATTGTAATTAGTAATATTATAAGTTAATATTATAGTTAATGCATTTAGTTCCCTGTATCACTGTATCACTGTCATCCCATTGTTCATCAAGTTACTCGAGTGGGCTCCAGTAACGTCTTCATTCGTTCCAGCCCTGAGATTTTAGCAGACTCTCCTTACTCGTTTTTCCCAACAATTGGAGGCTCTTTTCAGGTTCAGGGTATGATACCCGTTATTGTTACTGTATTTTGCATATATTTAGCTAAATGCTTTAAAAATATGATTAAATGTATTGACTATAAATTTATAAACTTATAATACTCATGCCTCAGACCTTTGAGTTTTTTAAAATTGTTTCAGGATTGCTTTCTCCAGTAAAACCAACAGGGCAGACAGTAAGTATTGGGGTGCCAGCTGTCTCCAATCACACAAACACTACTTACAGTGGTTTCTCACACCAGAATTCTGCATTGAGTTTGATGTGTAAAGTGCTGAAGATTCTGAAAAAAAAAAAACTATATTGATGATTGTAAATATGGATGGCTGGATATTGTTGTGATAACAATATTCTAGTCAGGTGAGTGAAAAAGCTTTTCTTGCTTCCTGTATTATATACACCACTCTTGCTGGCATTTTTTTGTACTAATCTCATTCAACTTTTTATCTATGATTTTAGTGAAGATATTTAGGTCATTTAATCAACTGAGTGGCTGACATGACTCCAGGAAGGAAATTGCTGGGTGTGGGTTAGAGAATCAATATAACAAAAACTCTCATTCACCTTGGACTACATCTAATACGATGAAAAGATAAAACAGCATTTAAAGATTTGCTCTTTAGATAAAAAAGATTTATTAAAAGGTTAATAAGAGAACGTAATACTACCAGTAGAGGATAAAGACTTAACAGCCATAATGAAACAACAAACTAAAATGGAGTCAAAAGGCAAGATTGAAAAACCAGAAAAGTCATTTTTTAAAATAAACTGTAGTATATTTTAAAGAATAGTAAAAGAATAATAGTTTATCCACATATAAAAAGAGGAGTACTTTTGTACACATTAATAGAAATAAAATGTTTTTGCAAAAGAGAACAGAAAATCTGATAAGACTTCATGGAGAACATTAAATCTTATTACAGAAAAAAGTCTTAAAGGGAAAATCTGACTTAAATCGGACTTTTAAAAAAATTTATATGACCTACTAATAAAACTTTCTGACCCTAAAACATAATAGATTCTGTCATATTTATTCTAGAAAAGGTTCCAGATTATAGATTTATTTAACTATTTGCAGGCATTACATGAAGACAGGAATTATAATTGTTCTGTATAATAATCAAGGGGATAGACTTTATCAGATTTCTTAAAATAAAGTTTAATTTGAAATAACTAGTCGTTTTAGAAGATAATTTTAGTATTTACAACTTAAAAAGATGGAAGACATTTTCAGGTATAATGGATCACTTCCCCTTAGAAATATCTAAAACCAGATTTTGATTACAAATTGGTTAGATTATGACATCATTGATGATCATTACATATAAACTAGCTTATTCTGAAACAAATGATGTAACTAAAATATCCTATTTGATCCTGAATCTTAATATTTTGCCAACTACCTAAAAAAAATTAAACCATACTGTTGATTGTAAATATGAATACCTGAACATTGTTGTAATAACAATATTCTAGTCAGGTGAGTGAGAAAGGCTTTTTTTAAAATTTTTATTTTATCACCATGTGGAAAGTTACAAAGTTTTCAGGTTTATAGCTTAGTTATATAATATTCAAACACCATCTCTTCACCAGTGCGCATATTCCACCACCAAAATCCCCAGTATACCCCCCCGCCACCGCCCCCCACCCCCAACTGTATAACTGATGAATTTCACTTCATTTTCTCTTTACCTTGATTACGTTCCATATTGCAAAACAAAACTCACTATTGTAGTTGGAGTTTCCCCCCAAGAAAGACAGCCCTACTAAGGAAGCATTTGATAATTGGTTTTCCATTAAAAGATTGTATGTTTTCAGTTTTTAGAAAAGGTTGCATGGCCGCATTAGCAGCCGCGCGGTTTGGATGTGCTCCAGTCCCGCAACCTGGAGCCATGTTAGTTGCTGCTCAGTGTCGCCAGGGCTCCATCTGGAGAAGTTGTACCAGCTGTACCTCCTCCATCTGGATCCCCCGTGTTGCTGGCCCGGTTTTGGGTCCTGAGCATTTCTCTGGCCACATTGCTTACCAGACTGCCTGGCCTCTTCTCTGTTGAATGTGGCAAGATGGCACCCAGGGTGGGTCGAGGGAGTGACTTCCGGCGGCTGGGGCCATTTGGAGTTTGGGCTGGCGCCGGAGAAAGGCTTTTCTTAAGACATCTTTCAAATCGTTTACTGAGCAAAAAGATGTAAAAATTAATAATCTAGCAAAATTGTGCACAGTTTTTCAATAAATATGCATAATCATTTAAAAATGTTTTGGAAACTAACAGCTATTTTGTTATGATGTGAAATAGTATGGATTTTTAAATCCAGCAATCAAAGTAAACAGAATCTCTAATCAAAAAGGCCTATATATTATCATTATTATGAAAGCAGACCAGTAAGAGACTTACTGTTACTGTTTTTGGCATATCCAATACGCATGGGTAGCTTGCCGGGCTCGAACAAATCGATGAGAAATGGGATGACAGTGACAGTGACAGTGATGAAAGCAGACCAATGAGAAGCATAAAAGCATGTGTCCTTACTCTTGAGAATCACAACTTATTGGATCTAAAAGGGAACCTCTGTGAAGGAAGATTACCTTTCCGATCATACTCAGTATTTTCTCCAGAGCACAGGAAGTTTTCCTCACCATTGTAATAATGTGTTATAGGAACAAACAAGTGCAGAAATATATCTAATTGTGTACATGGGTAATGTCTATTTGTGTAAAATATGATTTTTATAGATGTTACTGGTGCCCGCTCGAACAAATCAATGAGCAACAGGATGACAAGTGATAGTGACAGTGATGATTTTTATGTAATTTTTATAAAATAATGTTGAAGGCATACCAAGCAGAATAATGACACTGAAAAGTTTATAGTTCATTGCTGAAATCTATGAATATTATAAATCAATCATTCAGATGACCTTAAAATTAAGAGCCCATCTATGGTTATTTTTGTGGACCTTGAGGTTTACACAGTGGATATTTGAGTGGAAGCGGGAGACTGAAAAGTTAGGATCAAGGTGATTCCATATAAACTTTACCTCACTTATCATTAATTGCTTTCAGAATAATGAAGACAACCATTAATCATAAAATGTAGAAAAAATTCTAGAAATGGAAAAATAATTATGACAACTACATCAATTCTTCTTTAGAGCCTCCAAAAATTAGCATAACACTGTTTATTGTGGTTTTAATGTTTGAAATCCATGTTATTCATAATCATTTTCTGACCTCTAACAGTGTGAAATAGTAAATCTGTGTAGCTTTAACAAGTTGCGTTAGCAGATATTTTCTATAGGAACTCTAAGAAACTAATATAGTGGGTAGAAGGAATTGAGTGACCTAAGAAATCTTTCTAATATTTTTTTCCATTGTACTTTTTTTAAAGAGACTCTCTAAAGTATTTTGCAGTGAACTTTTTACCGGTGATTCACTTGACAGCAAGAAAATGTTTTATAGCATGGATTGTCTACTAAACAACCTAATCAAAATATTATTAAACAATTACACTGCAGTAGGCTGTTTAATGAAGTGTTTTCAGTGTGGTTTGAACACTAATAGCAACAGTGTTAAGCTGTTTTGTGCTCCGTGTATCAAAGAGCTTGCAGTAATGTGGGTTGACTATGAACCAAATAAATCTTGAAGTACTTTTGACAGACAATATACTTATGCTTGTCTAAATCTTGTTGGGTATTGTTATTGTGCATGAAAACGGAAAAAAAAAGACTATCAAGAGTTTTCACATACTGTACATCATGCTACATTCTTGATAACTAGGTACTTTTCAAGCTTCCTTCTATTTCATGACATGTGTATTGGGCAGAGAGTCTCTTGCCCGCACGCCTGGCTGTCTTCCCCGGGGCCTCTCAGAGGGGATGGGCTCCAGCTTTCCTCCCCACCCCGCAGAGCTCCCGGCAGCGAAAGAACACTGGAACCTAGCTACAGCCATGCTCGAGGCCCCTCTCCACACTTTCGGACAGGCCTCATGCATGAAGGTACTGGCAGAGGAACCCAGGTGTGTGTAATCCCATCAACGGTCAACATCCAGAGAGACTTAAAAGCAAGCTCTCAGAAGCGTACGGCTGCTTCATGGCCACTCGACATCTTGTAGCCTACTTCTCCCCTGGGAGAAACTGGCAATCTTCTGAGAGTTTCCTGCCCACATGGGACAGCCTTGCAAGCTTCCTGTGGTATATTCATATGCTAAATCCAGTAACAAGCTGGATCTCATTCCCCTGACCCTGAAAGAGCCCCCAATGCAACATCGTTAGGAAGGCCGAGTCGAGATAGACTTCTAAAATCTCAGGGAAAGGACAAAATGAGATGTTACTGAGCCCGCCCGAGAAATCGGTGATTAACGGAAATTCATGATCGTGATTGTGTATTGGTTTGATTTGAATTTGAATATAAATTTAAGGGTAAATAAAAAGCTAGGTTTTGTAGTGGTGAACTAATCTTACATCAGTACTAAATCTATAAGCAAAGGGATCCAATAATATATAATGCTATTGGAAGATAATCACAAATAAAATAAAATATATAGATATACTTGAAGACACAGATGAAACATAACATGCTTTGACAGGTTTTAATTTATTAATTTTTAACATATTTTAAAATTTTGGCCCTCAGCAATAGAACAGAATAAGGGTGCATCATTTCCATGGAGCCCACTTAGATTTAGTTCCCGACACCATGTCAGGAGTATTCCTTGAGCCCAGAGCCAAGAATAAGCCCTAAGCACTGACAGGAACTGGACTGAAGACCATATTTCTTTATCCAGCCATCTATTTTTGATGACTTGGGTTAGTTTCCAGATTTTAACTCTTGTGTATAGCATTGCTATGAACATAAAATACAAATGCATTTTTGGAATAGAGGTTGTAGACTTTGGGGTAGATGCGGATGTGGAGTTACTGAGTTGTGTGGAAACTCAACTCCTGTTTTTTGAGAAGTGTCCATAAAATTTTTCAAAACAGTTGGAACAGTTGATATTCCCAGCACTTGGTTGAGGGCTTTTTTATCCCACATTCATACCATCCACTGGTTAGTTTTGTTGTTTAGTGTGTGGCAGTCTGATATAAGATGATATTTCATTGTCAGCCTGATGTTTATTTTCTTGATTTCAGTGACACAAAGTATTTTTCCATATACCTTTTGACTTTCTGTATGTCTTCTTTAAGGAAGTGTCTCTTCCCTCTATTAATGGGCTTGTATGGTTTTTTTTGTCAAGTACTTTTGTTTTTACAAGTACTTTATATATCTTGAGTATTAACTCTTTGTCAGGTGAGCGGGGGCTAAATGGCATGGGGCCTTAACAGCTGTGCTCAAGGAATTACTCCAGCTTTGTGCTTAGGGATAAACTCCAGGTGAGACTCTCTGTGGTGCTGGGATTGGACCAGAATTGGCTGCAAGCAGAAAATCGGCCTTACCCCACGTACTGCCTCTCTGGACATTCATTTTAAATTTTGTTTTATTTGTGTGTGTGTGTGTGTGTGTGTGTGTGTGTGTGTGTGTGTGTGTGTGTGTACGGGGTACATATGGTGGTGTTCAAGGACTATTCCTGGCTCTGTGCTCAGTAGTGATCGCGTGTACCATATTTTTTAGTTGGTATGCCACGCAGTAGACTGAACTGGGGTATTGCACATTCCGGCCAGTGCCTATTTTCTGTGCTATCTCTCTGGCTTTTGACAATCTAACTAGCAAGTTTTTCTTTGTTTGATTATATTTTATTCGATCTATGCCTGTTAATTTGTAAAGGATTTAACTGTCACGAAGTCTAAGTGTTTTGTTTTCCTTATAAAAATTGTAAAATATGGCTTTAAGGACAATCAAAATACTCAATATAATTGATAGTCACAGATCTGTAGCAAATACAGAGTGTACTGAAAATTCATGCAAAAGACTTTCATGTTGTCAGCTAAAATTTTCCCTAATTCTTCTGTTTCTCTGATAGTTGTCTTCATGCCCAAGAAAATATATTGTAATTGGTATCCTATATAAAAGAAGTTAAAAAAAAACAAAATTCTACCTGAAGGAAAGACTTTTTTTCCCTCTCTTCTAATTGCTTTAAGTACATTGACTCCTAAAGAGATGATCGTGTAAAATATGATTGGGAGTAATTTATAGAATAGATGAGAGAGATTTCATTTCATCCCATAATATTGAAGATGTACATGGGTGCTTGAACTGGAGCGATAGCACAGCGGGTAGGGTGTTTGCCTTGCATGCGGCTGACACGGGTTTGATTCCTCTGTCCTTCTCCAAGAGCCCAGCAAGCTACGGAGACTATCCCGCCTGAACGACAGAGCCTGACAAGCTACCTGTGGCGTATCCGATATGCCAAAAACAGTAACAACAAGTCTCACAGTGGAGACATTACTAGTGCCCACTCGAGCAAATCAATGAACAACAGGATGTCAGTGCTAGGACAGTGCTAGGACATGGGTGCTCTTTTCCCCTGTTGTCTCTTACCTCACCTCTACCCCTCTAGAAATCTGTGCTCTATTTTTGTACTGGTTTTCTGACAGAACAGTGACCTGCCACTCCCACTCCTTGCAATTTATTTGCTATGTACAAGTAACAGGAAATTACTTCTTGGGGGTCTGTCAGTTCTCTCTGTTTGGCCCTCTTGATCTCTCTCTTATGAGATGCTCAAGCCCACTCAGGAGCTCTCAATATATTCAACTCTGCCTGTCATCTCAGTTTATCTTTCCATCATGTGTCATCTTAATGCTGAGATATTTTGACAAGTGGGATGAATTCTGATTAGCTGTGATTATTAGAAGTGGACAAGAGAAGTTGAGGGCAGTGGATGACACATGCTTTTATATTTTACTCTCCTCTAATTTATATCTATCAAGCTGAACTGAGGGTATTATCCACTCAGCATTCTTCAAATTGAGTCATTTCCCCTAATAGTATCAATTCAGCTGATGTTTCTCTGAATCTAGATGATTATAGAAGAACCCGGCTTCAATTGTTAATGTGTAGTAGCATCTTTCTATTTTGAAACAAATGGAGAAAAAATTTGTTTATTTTTCAAATCAGATGGCAAAATCCGCTTATGATCTTCCATGTCTCTGACTTAACCTTGCGCTTTTGAGTGAATAACAGATATGACTCTCATACTAGTTTGGCAACTTGATTAGCAGTGGGAAGGCTATTAAAAAAATCACAGTTTATTCACTGAAGCCTTCAATGTTTCAAAGAGATGAAGAAAATATATATCCTTGCTAAATGTGAGGTTCAAATATAGTTACCTATACATGTACAGTATTATAATATTTTAGAAAAAAATAATTAAAGCCAGAAATTTTTTTCAGTTGAGTACTAAAATAGTGTGCATCATTATATCTAAGATGAGGACTGAGGTATTTTGCTGAGTTTTTAAAGTATTTACTTTTCTCTGAGGGTACAATATTTAGCGTTTATTAAAGTATAACATTTAAGACATAATTAAGGGATTCAAAAATCAAGTTGTTTATTTTAGTGTATGTTAACTAAACACAATTAGGATTCAAGACAGTCTCATGCTTTTTCTCTTCCCAAAGTTTGGTACGCCATGAAATAAGAACCAAGAGATTCTTGATTCCCAGTCACATATTTAAAGTTTTCCATACAAATGTTTAACTTCTTAAATTTTCTTTAAAGCTTTATTATGCGATTTTTCCCTTGATGCTCTATTCTTGTTTTTTCTATTCTCATTCTCCCATCTTCAGTTTGTGTACAGACACGTTCATGCTCTGATAATATTGATGTTTCTTGCTGGTGGATCTACAAGATTGTATATATATTTTCTAATTTTCTCAGCTTAATAGTCAAATGTCTACTCATTTAGCTAAAATAACTACATGTTCTTTTCTTTTTGGGTAGGACCGATGGTCACAGATGGTGCTCAGCAGACCAGGGACCATAGCCAGAAATATCAACTGACTAGGCTAGTAATTCAGGGCTAGTGCACAAGGATGTGCTTAATGTTTGACTTTCATGGAATTACCAGAGCCACTTTAGTGGTCCCCCGCAACCTCCATTGCCACACATGGTGTGCTTTGGAAGCCATGTGGTGATGGCGATTGAACCTAGATTGCGTGTGTAAAGGTATATGTCCGAATTCTTGTCCTATCTGCCTGACGCCTTGTTTCCTGATGTTTTCCTGAGGTGTGAGACCCCCTGAAAAATCTTTGAGAGGTTTTTATCATCTTTTACAAATGAATCTTCGTATTCTCAAGCATATTCATTTTTTGAGAGTTGCAAGTCCAAAATGACAGTTGCTGTTTGAGTAGCTGATAATGTTCCCAAAAATGTACTCTGTGCTAAAACTGTGGTTATAAGCTTTAGCTATTTACAAATACCAGACTATAAATTACGAAGGAGCTGAAAGCAAGGTTATTTCCAAGTTTTGAATGTGCATCTGTTATTATATGTCAATAATTTATTCTCAAGCGCTGGTGGTATTTACATAGCTTGATTCATAGATTAGCCCAGGTTTTTAACCATAGCCTTTTACAATGCTATTTTCAAGCTGATTTTAAGACAATCAAACTTCTATTAAAAGGTTAAAAAATTTTCAATAAAGAAGGAAATGAGCAAGCTCTACTTCATGATAAGCTTGAGTAATAATATTTTTTTAGATTCCTAATGGTTTCAAATAAAGTTGAAAATTATTTTAAAGCTATACAACTTAGGTGATATTAAAAAGAAAACCTCAGTAGAAGCTCTGAATAGCAATTAACAACAGCTGACAAAAAGATCAAGAATCTCCAAAATGAGATTAAGAAATTGCTAGAAAATAACAGAAGGTGAAAAATAGTCTAAAAACAAAACAAACAAATGAAAACAGCATACTAAAGTATTATAGGATGAGCCCAAGGGATCAATACAGGAATAATTGCAGTCCCAGAAGAACAGGAAGGCAAATTTGAAGAAGAAACTGTTTAAAGAGATCATGGCAACTTCGTAGATTTGAGGATTATCGACACCTGGAATAGGCACCTAAAATCTGAAAGACATAAAGGGTCCCACTCAAGATAGATTCAACTAGGAAGTCTCTAAGACACAGTGTACTCAAAATGAAAAATTCCAAAGATACAGAATATTGAAAGAAGCAAGATCAATAAAACAACTCACACACAAAGGAGATCCCATAAGATTCACAATAGATCTATCAAATGAAATTCAATGAACCAAAAGCGAATGGAGAGATATACACTCACAAGTTCAAGGGAATAAACATCTCATCAAGAATACTCTATCCTGCTGGATTATCATTCAGATTTAAAGGAACAATCTAAAGCTTCAGGGACAAGTAACAGCTTAGGGAATTCATAGCCGTGAAACCAGGTTTACAAGAAGAGTTAAGAGAGTTTCTTTAAAGAACAAGACAAATTAACTCCCCAGCACTTGGCATTGAGTGTGGCAACTATTTATGATGCTTATGGTTATCTTTTATTAGTTATGAAAGGTATATTTATTTCTAGGTTTCTAAAGTTTCTAAAGTATATTCATTAGATATGTTAAGTATGTTATTAGATAGTTTCTAAGGTATGTTTATTCCTAGCTTTTATACATTTTAGTAATAAAATAGGTCTTGTTTATATTGAATGTGCTATGTCTTGTCAGTCTTAATTAATGTTCATTTCTTAGTTTTAAACACATTGTAATTTTATAGGCCAATTCAAATTTTCCCTTTAAAATTATTAAATTCTTGTCACTCTTACTAAATTTAATAGTCACTGGATTTACCTATTTTATGTAAACTCTAAGATATGCTACAAAGAATTTCATCATCATCATCATCACCGTCATCATCATCGTCATCATCCCATTGATTGTTGAATTTCTCGAGCGGTCTCAGTAACGTCTCCATTCGTCCTAGCTCTGAGATTTTAGAAGCCTCTCTTTACTCCTTCTTTCCAATGGTGCCGCATTGGTTAGGGGAATGAAACCCATCATTGTTACTGTTTTTGGCAAATGAATACACCGTGGGAAGTTTGTTAGGCTCTACCATGCGGGAAGGAAACTCTTGGTAGCTTGTCAGGTTCTCCCAGAGGAAGAACTAGGCTATAAAATGTCACGCAGCTCCCTCTGCAGAGCTCCTGTGGCCAAAGAACTCTGACGCCCAGTCACAGCCATGCTCAACGCCCCTTTCACACGTTTGGATGAGCCTCACGCATGAAGGAATCAAGAATTTAAATTTTAAAAACTTTCTTTATTACAGGGATGACAGGATTATTATAATAATGACCTAAGTACAAAATGAAAGTTAATTAAACATATGATACTAGAGTTGAAAACATATCTCTGTAAATGATAATAGGAATTATACTATACCATATTCACAGTATCACTGTATTACTGTCATACCATTGTTCATGGATTGCCCGAGCAGGTGCCAGTAACGTCTCCATTCATCCCTTTCACATGCTAGTGTAGCCCAATGCATCTGCTCACTCCAGGAACATGAAGAGCACGTTGTTGTTACTGTTTTTGGCATATCAAACACATCACAGGTAGCTTGCCAGGCTCTGCCATATGGGCGGGATATCCTCGGTAGTTTTCCAGGCTCTCCAAGAGGGGTGAAGGCTTTGAGCTTATATAGATAGCTGAGCCGGAGGTGGTTTGTGGGTGTGTCTCTCACATACCTAACTTTTGGTCATTTAATTTCTTGGTAAACTTGACCCCAAGTTGTCGGGTCTGGCCAAAGGCACAGCAACAATTTTGGGGTATCTGGAAGTCTGAAGGCATCATCAAGCTGCTGATGCCTTTGCTCCACAGGTACTGGTTGACCTGCTGGCGGCACCATACCCCCATTATACCATATTAAATGATTTTAATTTTTTGTCCTTTATTTTGTGGGGATCCCACACACTCAAAGGTACTCAGAGCTTACTCTTGGCTCTCTCAGGGTTCACTCTTGGTGTGACTTGAGGTCCAGATATAGTTCTTAGGTTAGAACCTGGGTTGGCCATGGGCAAGGCAAGCACACTGATCACAGGCATATCTCTCCAGAAGCTTCAATTCTTAATTTACATTGCTAAACTTATATAGCAATCAATCATCACTAATTGACTTTTATTGATTTATTTTCTGATATTGCATTTGCTATTTATGGTTTCTTAGAGCAAGCGATATGAAATGAGCTAGGGACATTGGGTGGAAGGAAGGTCACACTTGTGGTGTGATTGGTTTTGGAATATTGATATTGTATGCCTGAAATAATGGTATTACAATTCACAGCTTTTAAAATAAACATGAATTTTTAAAAATGTACACCATTTAAAATGCTATCAAGTACATTATATGAATTATATTTAGTCAAGGAAAATGTGATATATTAGAAAAAATGCTCAATAAATGAATTGACATCCAGCAAAATTTAACCTATATATCAGATGCAGTGAATTATTTAATTCATGACTAAAATTTGAGTTATAATCTATCTTGCTATTTTTCAAATTAAAGCTTTCATTAAACCTAACGTGTAGAATAAACAACAAAAAAGCCCTTTGTATTTTGCCATATTGATCTTGAGAAGAGAAGGGTAATTTTGCATGCACTATAATAACTTATTCAAGTGAAAATATATTTATTCAAAGAAGGTGTTGATCCATAGGTTATGTGGTGAAGTCCAAAGCATATATAAGAGTATATATTCATATCTTTATAGCAATAGTTTATACTTTCCATATAAAAGTTAACATTATTTTCTATAAGAAATGCAATTCTAAGTAAGAATAAATATTCAGAAAACTATATATTTCATTTCTACAGTTGTCTTGTAACTTAGATCTATCTCCACAGTTTTTTTTTGCTCATAAATAAAATTTCATTCTTTTAGGTTCACTTTAATTATTATTCCATAATTTCACCACCTTTCTAAAGTAGACCTTTCTGATTTGGTGGTTTATTTGGGGGCCTGAAATGCTAAAACCAGTAATAACAAGAATAACAAAAAAAGCAGATCTAGACTTCTAAATATACACAGTAAAGAAATAGGTATATTTTATTGTGTGCTAACAGGGGGAAAACTACATTATTATTATTTAGCTAAGGAGATTTTATTCCAAGAATTTTTATTATGATCTCACTAACCATGTTAATATAATTTCAGATGTAAACATCAAGCATCAGATGTTGATTTTCTCATTGCATTCAAAGTTTAGAAAATTCTATAGTTAGACTATCATGTTTACCACTTCCACATTTGAAAATTAGGCAGCCAAGATGTGGAATAATAATTTGATGGACTGAACTTAAAACGACTGCTGAATGAAAAAATTTGGGGCAAAGTTATCAAAAAATTCCAGAAAAGGTAATTAATACTCTGAATTATTTGGGAGAAAGTACAAAATATGTTATCTTCCCAAGATTATTTGTATTATCCCAAGAATTTAAAATTACTTAGAAGTGTCTAGAATCTGGACTGAATGCATTATGCAACATATTGAGTTGCATACTTCTTCATAAAACTGACTTGTTTATATTCTGCCTTCTTTTTTTCCTTCATCATATAGTGTAGGATTACATAGCCTCAGATAGTTTAGATTTATTGGGTTACTCCCGTTACAGTGCTCCCATTCCTCTCTGTTTATTTGTAGCTTCTTTATTAGTGTTCTGTTGACTTGTAAATATTGTTTTTCTCTTCTCCCTGAGTCCTTTGCATAGTTTATTCAGAGCAATGTCCTTTTTGTATGGACACAGAAAGACCTAGCAAATGCTATGCTTTTGTAACCTGGAAGTCATTTGACTCTACATGATATTTTCCTCCTGGGCATCTGTTCTTAGGACCTAAGCCTCAGCTGCCCTTACTTCCTAGCACCCCCCAAAGCAGGGAACCATGGAGGGAACGAGACGGACCCAGGGCAAGTGGTGAGTTGTGTGAGTTGTATGCTACCCTGGCATCGAGATGGGCCTGGCCAAATTGCTTAATGCTTAACTGTAAGTTAAGAGCTTGATCATGGACAAATGTTGTCATGATTCAAACAGTGATAACTAAATTTGGACCCTGCTAGGGTGAGGAATCATTAATCTGGCCTGAGTGCTGTAGTTGAGTCAGGCAAGATGTTCCCAGGAGAGCTGCCTTGCAAGCCTCAATGTATTTCTTGCTATGTCCATACAAAAATAACTAGTATTAAGATGTTAATGAGTGTTTGGACTATTGAAAGGAGAAAAACACCTTAAGAGTCAGAAAGGGCTTTGGAATGCCTGGCCCTCAGGAAGGGCTTTCTTATGATAATTTTGCTACCTGGCTGGGTGTAGCCTAGAGGCCAAGGTGGGAGAGACAAGTAGGAGAGACTAGAGAAGGGAGAGAGGCTGCAGTAGATCAAGAGAGAGGACGGAGCTTGGAGTGCGGGAGAGGAGAAAGATGGAAGATTGAATAAATGGTAACTAATCAACAACCAGCTTAGTCCTTGTTCTTCCTTCGCCTGTCCTTGACCACCAGCCGTCCCGATTCAGCCCATACACAGGGGTTCCAGAGCACCAAACTCGGGTGGTGAGACAGAGCCGCCCGGAGAACCCACGAGTGCACATGCCCCTCGGCGTGCCTTAGTTTTTTACAATATAAGAAAATAAATTTTGTAACAGAAATTCCACAAAGAAACATAGATATTCACATACTTTTTTTGTCAAAATGACCATTTCAAAATATCTTTACATACTTTGGAGAAATCAGTTAGGGGAAGCCTTCACAGATTTCCCTGCTTCATATATTAGATATAGTCCAAGGATACTTTTTTTATTTCTGTAGTAAACCTGGACAAAAAATGAATGTATATACATATATGTTTATTGTTATATACATTTTGTTATTTTATGCAGATTTTTTGAAAAGAAAAGAATTCTTATGAACTCTAAAATCACTTTTCTCATTTTTACCCAACAATCAATAAGTATGTGTCACAAGGCCATTTGCCACCATGTGCTAACGATGACAACTTGCATGCATTTAGCCATTTGTATGTACCATACACAGTGTTGAAGACTGGCTAAAATGCTTTCTATATGTTCAACTATGAGGATTTCTTTTGAATTAGGATTATTTTGATTGTACAGACAAAAATTGAAGCCTAGAGAAATAAACACTTCATTGTACTTCAGGCAGCATCTGTATTAGATTTTAAGACATTGACAATACTCTTCACTTCATGAAAATTAATGCAGATTAAAAATTGAAGAAATTGTGGGCTGGAGTGATAGTACAACAGGTAAGTTACTTTGTCTTGCATGCAGCCAAACCAGGTTCATTCTCCTGCACTCTATACAGTTTCCCTGAGCCTGCCAGGAATAATTTCTGAATACAGAGCCAGGGGTAACCCCTGAACACTTCCCAGTATAGCTCCCAAGCGAAAAAATAAATAAATAAATTGAATAAACATAAAAGAATCTTTAATATTATAATACAATGGAACTTCTATCTAATGATAGTGATGAAATAAAATGTATGAGAATTTGGGTGACTATAAATTAATTTCAGTCTTTGACTCTTACTTTATCTGTAAAATGATGAGATTAGAACCATCCATTTCCTGTGTCACTTCAAGCCTGAACACTCTAATCTTTTTAATAAAATTAACTGAAGATGCATAAATGATATTTTAAAATATATTAACATAAAAAGAATTATAAGCCATTTCCTAAAGTACATCATTATTTTATTTGATTATTTATGTATATTCATATATCAAATAGAGTACTACCCAAATATATAAATGAATTAATAAATTCCCAAGCTTTTTTACTATTGAATTTTAAATTGTGCATAGCTAATGAATAATTAGTACCAAGACTGCAGAGTCAGTGGTAAATTCAACTTTCTAGAAACAACTTGGATTAACTTGGATAATAAGGCTACTATGCAATTAAAATCTTGTTTTGGGCTTCATAAATCTTGCTGTATCCTTAACCTATATAGTGAAATGTACGTTAGGCTGTGAAGAGTAGAGTTAATTCTTTTTAATGCATTTAAAGACAAAATAAAAACATCTCCATTTTGTTTCTCTCTATGCATTTATCTGCTTGTATTGTACGACTTTTGCAACACTTTTAATTTACAGACCTCTTTGTGAAACCACAAGTTTTCTTAATGAATTTAAAGATTTTTTCTTAACTCTCCTTGGAATTATGCAGCCTATTTATCTTAGGTGATTTTGGTATCCATATTGACAATCTTGAAGATGGGTTTGGTATAAATGCTATTTCCTTCTTTAATTCTCTTGGCTTCATTTTGCCATTTCTCAAATGACTCTGAGAGAAGAGACCAACTATTTTCAACATTAACATCCACTCACACTTTTTGAGTACTATTTTCAAGAAATGCCCTACCTTGTAATCTACATAATCCCCTGGTTTAGATATTTTATTTATCATTGCGATTTTGTGCATGTTTATTTATCACTTAATATTTAATACCCATTTGATTTCAAAGCAATATATCTCTCATTTTGACATTTCAGTTCAAAATAGTTGTGAGCGTCCTGTGATGGAACACATTCCAATTCTGATTTATCAATAATCCCACTTTGTATTCTAATATGAATGTAGTACTTTTATGTATAAATTGCTTTGGAATGAAAGAGCTTAAGTCACTTCTTTTCTTAAAATTACTTAAATAAGCATTGCAGTTTGCTTTTTTGACTTCCTTACTCAGCTAAATCACAGTCACTGTCATTGTCACCCCGTTGATCATCTATTTGCTCGAATGTGCACCAGAATGTCTCCATTGTGAGACTTGTTTTACTGGTTTTGGCATATCAAATACGCCATGGGTAGCTTGCCAGGCTCTGCTGTGCGAGTGATATACTCTTGGTAGCTTGCAGGGCTCTCCAAGAGGGGCAGATGAATTAAACCCGGGTCGGCCACATGCAAGGCAAACACCCAACCCGCTGTGTTATCACTCTAGTAAAAGTATTTAATGAGTAGGTATTACCCAAATGCAGATTTGCATTTTATTTAAAATAATAAGATTGTTGTGCTAAAAATGCTTTAAATTTGCATTTATTCTATGTTTAACAAAAGAATAGGAAAACATTTTGTTTGTTTGATTTTGGGTCTCACAAGTTGGTGCTCAAGGCTTACTTCTGGCTGCAAGCTCAAGAACCACTCCCAGCAGTGCTTGGGGGTCAATATGTGGTGCCAGAGATCTAACTCAAATTTTCTTTGTGCAAGGCTGCTACCCTGATCCTAATTACTGTACCACCTCTCTGGCCCCCTGAATTAAAAATATTTTATATGACTCTTATTGCAATGTGCTTACTCCTACATGAGAAAGGTCTCATAGACATTTATGAAGATTAATATGCTATTTATTCACAAAATGCATCAAGGGCTCTCACACTTCAATATTTTTCAGCGATTTTCACCCATGTTCACAGCAGATCAAATTTGGATAGGGGAGAACATAATTTATTTAGTGACTAACACTTATTTCTGGAGGAATTCAAAATCCTGTTATTGATTTGAGTTAATCAATAGGTAGAATTCTACTTCTAGCCTCAAAGTACTTAGGGAACAATTGTTGCTAATCATTATTGAGTTAGTGACTTTTTCCAATTCTAAAGTGCTTTAACATTTCAACCATCATTTCTTTCGATTACATTATTTTCCAGGTTTTTTAAAGAAAATGGAAAGGAAATAAAGATACTAAGTCACAGACCATTTATCAAGTCATCTAAATTTTGAAATGAAAATTTAGGATCTTTAGGCTATAAACTTTGTTTATTTACTTCTAAAGTAAAATTCCGTCATTGCTGCACCATTATTGATAGGGTTCAAATATGGTGTGAACCATGGGAACACCTATAAGGGCGATTGGAGGCTATCCTAAAAGACTCCATCCCTCTCGAAGAGTCCAGCAAGCTACTGAGAGTATCCCACCGACAAAGCAGAGTCTGGCAAGCTACCTGTGGCATATCCGATATGCCAAAACAGTAACAACAATAGGCCTCATTCCCCTGACACTCAAAGAGCCCCCAATGCGGCACCCTTAAGAAGGAAGAGCAAGGAGAGACTGATAAAATCTCAGCTACAACCTAGAATGCCAAAACGAAGAATGCACTAAAATGACAGTCTGTACTTCCATCGCATGTACACTGGCATCAGAAGCATCCATCTAGAACCTGATGGTGCAAGCGCAAAAGATCAAGTATGACATCATTGGTCTGACCGAAACGAGAAGGCATCAATCACATCATGCCATTTTTGACACTGTAGAAGAACTATTCCTTGGAACATGTGACAATAGGGTGATGGTGGTATCAATGTCCTTGTCAACTTGAACTTGGCCATAAGCATCGAATCATTTTAATGCTTTATAACCTGAGTACAACAATTACTCTTGAAAAGATGTGGCTCACTGCTGGCAGTTTCTGTCTTTGTGGTCTAAGCACCAACATCCAACTACAACGATGAAGAAATTGAGAAGTTCTACATGGAGCTGGAGAAGTTCTATAAAGAAGACCACGCCTTTGTGGTCATTCTGGGTGACCCTTGTGGGTGATTTCAATGCCAAGAGGACCAAGAAGGTTGCCTGAAGAAATCCACATTGGGACCCATGGCCTAGAATGGAAAGAACAGGGTGAGAGACTGAGTTCATCATGTTGACCAAAACCATTCATGGTAACTCACAGTTCCAGAAGGCCGAATCTAAACATTGGACATGGCAGTCTCCCGGTGGACAGTTCCACAACGAAATTGACCACATTTTATTCAATCAATGGTTTTACCTGACCAATGTTGCTGTTGTCCCAAAATTCCAAACAGAATCGAAGCACTATGTCCTTCGTGCAAAATTCTACTTCACCGAGTGGGGAAAAAGGACCGCTAAGTTTATGTTTAGGAGAACTCATAGAATGACCACCAACTGTGAGCTCTTTGGCACTATTGCAGCAACTTGGGAAGATGCCATCGTTGATAACATTGACTAGTAATATGATTGACTGGTTCAGCACCTCCATGACTGCATGAGGAATGCCGAGATTGGGAAAGCCAAAAACAGACACCAGTCTTCAGAAACTCTCGAAATCATTCGCCAATGTGGTTTGGCACGAACCTCAGGCAATCACAAGCTAATGTCCAAGTTTGCAAAGCTATGTAGAGAAGGAATAAAGGAAGACCCCAAAGAAAGAAGAGCAGCAGTGTTGGCCAATGTGGCAGAAGCTGGGAAAAGTATTCACAACGCTCGCCTGTTCTTTGCCAACTACAAGACCAAGATGACTCAGCACAATCGACCATATCTACACAGTGACCAAGCTCATTGAAGTTTTGCGAGAGTTCAAGATGCTGCTCTGTCTAATGTTCATTGATTTAAAGAAGGCCTTTGATTCTGTTGAGACTGAAGCGGTCATCGAAGCACTAGCCAAACAGGGCATTCAAACTCGGTACATCATGATCCTCCACAAACTGTATTACAGAATTCAGCACCAAGATCTCACCATTTGTCAAGGAATTGATCATTAACGTAAAGAGAGGGATTCGGCAGGGTGATACCATTTCACTGAAACTCTTCAGTGCCACCCTCAGGAATATCATGTGATAACTGAAATAGGAAGGTATGGAAGTGAAGATAGATGATCCGTAACTATACCACCTCCACTTCGCTGATGACATCATTCTAATAACACCAAACATTAGCCAAGCGGCACAAATGCTGGCCTACTTGGGCCACGAGTGTGGGAAGGTCATACTGAAGCTGAATTTAACCAAGACAATGTTCATAAAATCGAGCTAGTCCCTGACATTCCATTTGCTCTCAATGGAACGAACATCTCTGAATGTAGCAGCTATGTGTACCTGGGTCAAGAACTCAACATGAGGAACGACTTGGTGGCAGAACTGTGTAGAAGGAAGAAAGCAGCGTGGAATGCCTTCAAGAGCATTGAAGAAATTGTTAAGAGGACGAAGAACATCCAGCTCTGGGCACACCTTTTTGACTCCACCGGTTTTCCTGCACTAACATATGCCTTAGAGACCTGGGCCCTTTGAAAACAGGATGAGAATGCTATTCGGGTATCCCAAAGAGTAAGGGAAAGAGCTGTGTTTGGAGTATCATGTTTCACTCAAGTGAGAAAAAGAATCCGGAGTTCTGACCTCCATCTATGATCAAGAATCCTTGTTTGCCAAGGCATCAAATATCAGATGGGCCGGACATGTAATGCGATTTAGAGATGACTGCTGGACTAGAACTGTTACCGACTGGATTTCACAGAACGTCAAAGACTGCATAGCTGCCCACGTATGAGATGGTCAGACTTCTTCGTCAAAACCCTGAATGAATGTATGAGCCTCTTGGTGTTCCTGGAGTGAGCAGATACCACTGGGCTACACTAGCACATGACAGGGATGAATGGAGACATTACTAGTTCCCGCTCAAGCAAATAGAAGATCAACAGGATGACAAGTGATAGAAGTGATACTTCTAAAGTAGTGATGCAATTAAAATACTTGTTTTTGTTTAATATTAAAAATTGTATAATTTATAAATACCTAAAAAGTATGATAATATTTTCTAATGGTCTAGAATAATTTTCTTTTAGAAACTGCAAAACAAATTTCTAGCATTTTCTTACTTATCCTCATATTATCTCAGTGATAATGAATAATAATACCATTTACAATGCATCTATTAATTGTGAAATACAATGCTTAATGTTAGTAATATTATATTTTAAAAATGACTGCTTAATTCTTCATAGATATATCTTCAATACTTAAACCAGGTAATTTTAGTGACAAAAATTATTTGTGAATGTAAAACATGTTTAGTAGAGTTCTCTAGACAAACATAGATAATAGTATCTATCACATATATATATATATATATATATATATATATGTATCATCATTATCATCATCCCATTGATTGTCGAATTTCTCGAGTGGTCTCAGTAACATCTCCATTCATCCTAGCCCTGAGATTTTAGAAGACTCTCTTTACCTGTCCTTCCCAATGGTGCCGCATTGGGGGCTCTTTCAGGGTCAGGGGAATGAGACACATCATTGTTACTGGGTTTGGCATATGAGTATGCCATAGGGAGTTTGCAGGCTCTCCCATGCAGGCAGGAAACTCTCGGTAGCTTGCCAGGTTCTCCGAAAGGGAAAACTAGGCTATAGGATGTCATATGGCCGCAAACACTGATTGCTAGTGTTCCCAATTCTAGTGTTCCCATCCAGTTCCTGGATGGACTGCACTGAATCCAGCCCAAATGGCGCCCACTGCAGGTTCCACTTACATGATATAATGGAAAAGGCAAAACTATAGGGACAATGGAAGGTGGTGAGGTTGGAAGAACTGGAGTGAGCAAGGAGTAAGAATTGTCCACCAACTTAGGGGGGAATGACTGCCAAGCAAAACAGGAACTTTTCAGGTGCTGAAAATTCTCTTTTGATTGTGTTGGTGGCCACACAACCATATGTTTTGGTCAAAACTTATAAAATCACATACTTCAAAAAGGGTAAATTTTACTGTATAAAAATCACAAACTCAATAACCTGATGTAATCAAAATTTTTTTCCACCTGGTTTCAGTGGTCACCTTTGCACCCTGGAAGGAGCACGGCCAGCTTCCGCCATTGTCTAGGCCACACTGAGGCTACTGAGGACTCAGCAGCCCTCATTATCTCCAGTCTCAGGGATGCTCAGGGACCAAGCACATGGCATGAATGCCAAAGGATGACTCAGAGTAATGTGAAGACCTTTGAAGGCCTTATCCTTGTTCCCTAAATAACATGTACTCTAGAGTGCCACAAAGCAGATGTTCAAGTGGAGTCACATGCCATCAGAGACTTTCAGAGCTCTACAGGACTTCATTGTAGACTGTTGCATCCCCATAAGAAGTGAACACCACATCTCTGGTTAGTTTCATCAAGCAACAAAGCCCCACGGGGTCCACTCAGACCTGAGGAGCCCACCCACAGTTTCTGAGCTAAGTTTACAGTGGTTGTTTCAAGTCACTCAGCTTGGGAATGGTTTGGACACTGCCCAAGCCCTCTTTCCTTCCTGCCACATAAAGTTCCCAGTATATCACATTCAAATTACTCCCTGCCCTTAATTAAAGAGAAAGATGTTCAGAACAAAGAGGGGGATACCCTTCTCTGTGAGGTTGATTTTCTAACGTGGAGTGGACATGTTCACACACACACACATATATACACATATATATGTATGCATAATCATGTATGCTATGTGCTATGTATGTATATATATGTATATAGATATCACATATGTGTATGCTATATCTTATTATTGTACATAGCTATTTTTCTATGTTTAGAATTTATTTAATGTATTTTAGTGTCTTACCTTGTGATATCCAGGATTTTTTTTCTAGGATCTTTGCTCAAGGATCACTCCTGGTGGGGTACAGGAATCCATATGGTTGTTGGGAATTGAACCTGGATCAGATGCATGCAAGTACTACCAGTTCAGCCCCACTGTGGGATTTATTTTAAGGAATTATTTCACATTATTGCAGAAGCATGCAAGAACCAAATTTGTAAGGGCTAGAAATCAGAGATTATCTCTTGCACAGGGTAGGGCGTTTGCCTTGCACGAGGCCAACCTGGGCTTAATTCCTCTGTTCCTCTCGGAGAGACCGGCAAGCTACCGAGAGTATCCCACTCACATGGCAAAGCCCGGCAAGCTACCCGTGGTGTATTCAATATGCCAAAAAAACAGTAACAACAAGTCTCACAATGGAGACATTATTGGTGCCCACTCAAGCAAATCGATGAACAACAAGACAACACTGCTAAAGTGTCATACAGTAGCTTACATATACTATAGTTCTTACATTTACTGTAGTTTCTTTGACACTTGGATTTTTTTCAGATTTTAGCTATTGGGAATATTTCTATAGTGAGCATATAAGAGCAAATGTCATTTTTCAATAGAATTATTTGGCTCAAGCAAATCAATGAACAGCGGGACGACAGTGCTAAGACAGAGCAGAGCTATAGAGATCAGAGATCAGATATCTGTGTGTGATGGTGGATGCGAACTAATCTTTAGTGATAGGTCTACAGATAGTTGTGGCATACACATTTGCCAAGGTGTGAAGTTATAATTATAAAACTGAAGCAGTTTTGTAAGCCAGTGTCACCACAATAGAAAACAACAGCAAATAAAATAAACAAATCAGATATAACATAGACATATGGGGGTAAAATAACTTAAGTTCACTGACTATAAAAGTAGAGAGTGAGACAAGGTTTTAAGTTATAATTGCTTTTCCGTGAACAGGAACAGTTTTACGTTTCACATATGTTGGACTACAAAGTAAAATATGTAAGTTGTGAAAAAAGTTTGCAAGGCAAGTTTACAGGGTGAATCTTAAAAATATAGGTAAAATGTGATAATAAAATCTTTTATAAAAACAATTTCATGGTTATATACATTGTTTTAAAATGCTATAAAATTTCAGAATTACAGCTTCTTACTTTAATATGTGTCTGACTCCCAGTACCTAGTGCCAAAGTTCTATTTCTATCACACTATCAGAATGATCCTATTTATTTATCTATCACATTCATCTTTGTTCTACTTCACTTCTACTTAAAACATGTTTTTTTTTCATGGTATTTAAGAGATAATTTGTTGTGCTTTACAATTGGGGTTGCTTTAATTGAAACCACCTATATCTATTGCCTCAAAATAGGTAAATATTTCTGCGCTCTAAATAAAACCTATTTTTGTTTGTTTTATGGTGGGGGCATGCCAGACAATACTCAGTGGTTATTTCTGACTCTGTGCTCAGGAATTACTTCTGGCAGTGCTTGCGGATAATTTGGGATGGTGGGGATGTTGGTGGTGTGCAAGGCAAAGCAAATTTACTATCCACTGTACTATTCCTCTGAACCCAGCTTGATATTATTTTTAAAAGGAAGAGTGACCTGTCTAGCAACTGTCTTTAACTTTTCTGGCAAATTTTTCCTTTTTTTTTACATAATCACTTCAAATTTTATTCATATATTATCATTAATTGTCATTAAATTTATTTGTCATTAAATTTATTCACATTGTCATTTAACTGTCATTAAAGACCATTTTTTTTAAACCCAACAGCATTTTGGTGACTATGTATGTGACAAATTCTTTATCTAAAATGGGAATTTACTTCCATGTGTTGGCTATTGTGAATAATGCTACTATCATCATAAATGGATGGGAACATCATAAATGTATAAGTTTTGTATTTTAATATCCATTAAAAGTTAACTATTTGTGCTTTGTTAATGTTTTACTTTATATTTGCATAATTATCTCTTATATATTTAGATTCAGTTGCATTGAATTTATATATACATATACATGTAAAACAGTTAGTTATATATTGATAGAGAGATCTTGGTCATTAAAAAGAGTCCATATTTGCCTTAGTATAGTTGTTTCAATGATCTTCTGTAGGAATGGTTTGAGCAACTATACTACATATTTAAGTCTGCTTTTGTATTTAGCTCTTATATGAGTTACTTTATGCATAACATAAAGATTTATTGCATTTTCTACTGTGCAGAAATCCAGGATATTAAACAATTTTTGGCTGATAAGTTCAGGCCCTTATTGACACATGGAACTTTATTCCTGCTAGTATATCCTTTGTTTTCTGGTTGATTTTTATCTTTCGATGTTTGCTCCTCCATGAGCGTCTGCGTTTTCCTTTCATTTGGATGCTTCTTTCTTGTGATTTTATCAATTTCTTCAGTTTTAAGAGTCTGCTCCAGATTTCTATTTTGTGGGTACAGTGAGCATTGTGTCAGAATTTTTGTGTCTAAGACATTTTGTGTGTGTGTTGGGTTTGCTGTGTGAATTTGTAATCTTTAAACTAAGCAGATTCTGCCATATTCTCCCTTCCCTTTGATGATTTGTGTTTATTTTGTTATTGTTTGATTTTTTGATTCTGCAATGTTCCTTAGCACCATGTCCAAGGTTTCATGTACCTTTGCTTTTTCTTTTCGCATTTCTTGTGATACAACTATCACTGTCACTGTATCACTGTCATCCCTTTGTTCATCGATTTATTTGAGCGGGCACCAGTAACATTTCCATTTGTCCCAGCCCTGAGATTTTTGCAACCTCTCGTTTTTCCAATGATTGGAGGCTCTTTTCAGGGTCAGGGGAGTGAGACCTGTTATTGTTACTGTATTTGGCATATCGAATATGCCACGGGGAGCTTGCCAGGCTCTTTTGTGAGAGGAAGATACTCTTCATAGCTTGCCAGACTCTCTGAGAGGCACACTCACACACACACATATACACATACACATATATATGTATTATATATATATATTTCCCTTTATGATGATGTGTCACGTGGCCACTTCACTGTGATACAACTATAAGTGGTGGTAAACACCAGTAGTTTTTATTTCTCTGAAGAGTTCTATTTCTTCATAATATTTGAATAAAATTTTGTAGTGTAAATGTTTTTTGCTGGAAGTGTATATTGTTTTGAATTTTGAATATTTCATTCCACTCTGTCCTAACCTCTGAAGATTCTGAAGGAAATCTGATGGTGGCTTAATGGAGTATCTTTGTGTGCTATATGTGGTTCCCTAATAGCCTCTAAATTTTTTAAAACTTGATTTTGATAATGTGAATCTTGGTGTATGTCCTTTTGCATTTAGAGTAATATATGTCTTTTTGCATCTATCAATTTATGTGACTTCTATGTTTAGTTATTCCCATGGATTTGGGGGTTTTATGGATATTATTTTGTAGAGTGAATATTCTGCTTCTTTCTTTTCCTTTCCACATCCTGCAATACCCATTATCTTTATGTTTCCATTTCTTATGGACTCTGATCGTTTATGTTGGGTTTCTTTATTTTCTTAAGTATTATGTTTTCCTTCAATTTTTGATAGTACTATATTTTTAACTGTAATTTTCCTATTATTTATCCATTTGTTCTGTTTTATGCAATGAGTTATGTTTTTTATTTCAATTTTGTGATATTCATGATCTGGTATCATTGGTATTTTTTAACTGATTAATCTCTTTGATGAATAACTATCTTTTCTTATATTTTCATCCTTATTTCACTAGTATTTCATGTTGTTAGTGTTTTTTATGTATCTCAGTTATATTAATATACTAATATTAAATTCACTTTATGAATTTAATGTAAGTATTATATTAAATTAGTACTTAATATCATTTTTGTTAAGACTGACATCTGAGGAAATTTCTTATTGTTATGGGATTTAAACCCTCTGGCATTTGGTTTGTTTTTCCAATAGGAGTTACTAACATTAGTTTGAAATTCATTTTGGTGTTTGAGAGTTTTGGCGTGTATTCAGAGGGGGTTTTGTCAAGAGTTCCCTTTAACTGCTAATCTTACTGGAAAGGACCAATAATGCCCTGAGTGTTGCATCCCTAGATAATTCCTATTTTCTTGTGATTATAACCATTAGTATCTGACTTCAATGAACTATGGCTCAGATTCTTCATCTAGACACTGTCATGAGTATCTTTTATCATTAAAATCATTAATTAATTAATTTCCTGAATTAATAATTTATTCGGGAAACATTCTTGACTGGGTTCTGATAAAGTGGAGAAGAGTCTTAGCCTTCCAAGCTGTATGTGTGAATTCTTTCTCTTCAGTGACTAAATGACAGAAATGGTTAATGATGCCTGAGACTGATGAGTGAGGAAGAGTGGGGAGCAATTTCCCTTCCCTGCTATGTTTACTAAAACTTTTGGAACTTTTGTACTTTCAGACCCTAGCTTGGGCATTGAAGCATATTGTTTCTTCCACCCTAAAATACTTTGCCATTGCCCTGAAAATGCTCATGTTCTCATGTCCTCTAAGACTTGGGACGTTCTCCGCTTGAATCATATTCTGCACAGTTGACATTCTACTCTTCTAAGCCTTGAGATGGGGAGAACTTTGAGGCTTAGTGTCTGTCTACTGTGAAATCTAAGAACTGATGGTATTAAGCAGAGTAATACATAGTAAGTTATCTTTGGCAAAATTGCTTATTGTTAGAAGCTAGTCATAGCAACAAGGAAATTTGACTGGTTCATTTCTTCTCTACCATCTCACTAGGATCATAGGCACCCCAAAGTCCCATTTTGTACCTGCTTGCTGTGTTTTGCTCTGTATCCATGACTTCTTTTGTCTAAGAATCAGCTTGCATTCTCACAAATTTCTCTCTATGCCTCCAAAACCGTGGGATATTAGTCAACGTTCTTAAAAATTCAGATACCTACCTTGATCAGAATTTCTTAAAAATAAACTAATAAGAGTTGAATCATTAGTTTCTGAATTTGTGCCTGTTGTAAGGAGATATTTCCCTAATATCGTCCATTCTCCTGCTTTATGGGCATAGCCATAATTATCTTTAAATTGTACAGTGAAATAATATGAAATAGCCACTAATATGCTGTGTTCAGGCTTTATTTATTTGGTTTGTTTGGTTCTGACCCATATCCAACTTTGCACAGAGATAACTCCTGTCTCTGAGTCTGTACCACTCCTGGAATTGCTTTGGGGACCATAAAAGATGCCAGCGATTGAACATGATTCAACCACATGTAAGGCAAGTACCCTGCGGCTGTACAATTTTTTTCCAGCCCAGTCATTGTTATGTTCTAATGCTTTCAAATAATTAGAAGAGGTCCCTTAATATGAAGGATGTAAAACATGAGAATCTTCTTTACTCAGTTTACTGATTTAATTATTAACAACATTAAAAATGTCTTCACAGTAGAATTCACATCTTTAAAACAATCCTGGTGTGTGTATTTGTCCAGGCAAATGTGGTCCCACAGTCCTGCCAAGTTGATTGTATAAAGCACCAACTTGGATAATACCTTGCAAACTAGTGACATTTTTTACATATACAGAAATTTTGTAAAATTACTGGGACAATGTTATTCCTGTGTACTCACCTTTGCTTTCATGTGGCATTACAATGAATTTAAGATTAAGAAGTATGTGCAGGGCCAGAGAGATAGTTATGGCATGCAAGTCACTGTATTGCACATAGCTAACATGGGTTCAACCCTGGGCACCACATGTGGTTCTCTGAATACAGTTAGAATGATTTCCAAGTGCACAGCCAGGAGGAATCCCTAAACACTTCTGGCTATTACTTGGAAATAAATTCTGCATTTATTTGTGAATTTGCATTATTTAGCTTATTCATGCAGAACATTTGATTGCCACTCTCTTAGTTTTTCAATATGAGTAGAGTGAAATATTTAGAAAAAATGTATGCAGTACAGGACTTGAAGATCTTGATTCTTAGCATTTAAATTCAAACTGTATAATGAGGTCTGTGACACAGTCTAGACACTTTGAAGAATAGTCACATTCTAGGGATTCAGCTGGTGATTTGTTTAGGTGTGTTCCATGAAAATACCTTAAATAAGTTTTTTAAATTGTATGTTTTTGAAGAAGCACCAAGAAGGAAATAGATGTGTTTCTTTCAGAATTAGAGTCTTTGCGTCATAGATGTGACCTTTAATCATCAGACTGTCCATTTATTAGCAAATGTTTTAAACAGGATAATGACAAACAGAACATCCTGAATGATTTTTGTAATTTGTATATCTTCTCTTGTGTCTTAGTCTTAAGATATTTATTTCATTGAACATACTATGAGCTTTTCTGGTTTACCACTGCTATGCCATATATTTTCTTAATTCTGTGCCTGGTTGCTAGCAAATTCACAAAAAGGAACCAGTCTTAATTGTTACTATTGCATTTGCTCTCCTTATTCTGCCTTCCCTGGGATTCTTTATGTTACTATACTATATGATTTACTGTTGATACCTTCACTTGTATTTTCTGCTTACTTTGCTTTGGCTTTTAAGTCTGAACCTCATCAACTAGATCCTAGTAAGTTCAATCACTTATTCCAGTACCTCAATTCAAGTCATCATGGAAACACTAATTTCAGTGGTGTAATTTCCTTCTGTGGATATTTTGCCTGTACTTTTTAGTTCAGTTTCTTGTCCAATTAATGAAAGTAAAATCTTATGTATCATTTAATTTTATCATGTCTCATTTGTACTGAGATTAGACAGATGGCAAACATGGCTTACCTACTATTCTATTTGCTACTTACCTAACTATTTGCTACTGTATTTTAGGCCCTTAATAAAATTTGCAAGATTACATCATTATGAACCACTCATCAACATCAACAACAGGTTATCCTGCGCACTGTTATTCTGTTTATTTTCCATTGTACCTTTTCAAAACTATTACTCAGAGTCAAGAAATTTCTGGCACATGTAATAGATAGTAGTGCAATCATAATTTTGATCAGGATAAGTAATACTTTGAACATTCTGTTTTTCTTTTCCTGCCTTGTGAATTGAAGGGCATGAATTCAAATAAATATTGAGGAAAAATGAAAATAAGTCAGTACAAGAAACATCTCTTAAAATATTTAGCCATAAAGTAATCAAATGCACTATCTGAATTACAGTATTAACAAAATTTTCATCCCCACAAGGATGCCTATAATTAAGAGTAGGATTTAACCAGTGTAGAATGTTCAATAGCAAAAGTGTGTAGCTTTAGTTTTGGAATTGAATCAGGCATTTATTTCAAAGGTCAGTGGTATACACAGTAAAACAAGTAGATTATATGGTATTTAATTTAATATAAAAATAGCTATCTTAAAATTTTACATGTAATATAAAAATAATATATAAAGCCCTTTAGTTCTCTTGACAGTGTGTTATTGCTATCACACTTTGCTGGTCTATTACTTTCAGTCTTTTACACTCAGTGAAAGATATAAAATGTGTTAATTAATGAGATCTTATATGTGTACATTATTTGATCTTTATCCCCACGATTTTTTGTTATCTGCCTTCCTGTATTTAGGTGGCTACCACAAAATAATACAGGCTCAGGATTAATAATGAAGTTTAAAATTTATGCAAGCGCCTTGTACGTGGGTGACCTTAGAGTGATTCCTGGTACCACTTGATTGCTAAAACATTGAGAAGTGCTACTCCAGAGGGACTCGCCTCCACTGCCCCACCCCCACCATCAAGAAAAATGGAGTGGCCTGGGTAATCTGTAGCACTGAGATCCTTAAACAGCACCATATTCTTGGGTTCTCACACTGAACCACCACCAGCACAGACTGAGGATTACAAAAGTAGGATCCAGGAACTCAACACACTGATTGGTATGACATCCAAATACTGAATTTAAAATATTACAGTGTATCTATAAGCAAGAGAAATTTAATTCTCATCGTCTTGGAGGCTGAAAATGCAAAATGGTGACCTTGTATTTGGATGAAGTCCTTCCAGGTAAAATTTTTTTCTGATTGTGTTTAAATATTGGTCTTACAGATAGTAAGTCATGTTAAATTAGGTCAATTACATCATTTTCTTTATTCAAAGAAGCCCTAGAATTCTCCCTCTCTGCTTCCTCTTCTTTTTTCTCTCTCTCTTACCTTCCATTTCATCTTTGCTTTCCCCTCACTCTTTTTCCTCTTGCTCTTCTTTTTCGCTCTCTCCCTCTCTCCAAACTCTCAAAGAAGAAAGACTACAGGATGACACAAAAAGAAGCTGTTGAGTCTGTGTTTTGGATATATAGCTATTCTCTCCCACATCACCAGTATGACCAAAACCCTGATCCCTGCTCCCCCCTTTCTCATCTTCTTCCTTCCCTCCTGGATGTTTTTCCTTCTTTGTCCTTCCCCCCCAAAAAAATGCAAACTCAAAAGTACTGAAAACTTGATATAAGCTTCAACTACTGAGCATTGTAATGAGCCTGTCAGGCTCTGGGTAGGGAGTGGGGGAGCAGAGATGGAGGGAAGTTAACAGTGGTGATGGGATTGGTGTTAAAATATCACTTGTCACTTGTCTATTTGTTGATCTTTGATTTGCTCGAGTGGATGCCACTAATGTCTCCATTTGTCCCTGTCTCATGCTAGTGTAGCCCAAAGATATCTGCTTGCTCTAGGAACAGGAAGAGCCTCAAACCGTTCATTCTGGGTTTTGACAAAGACTGACCATCTCGTTGGTGGGAAGCCACGAGGTCTTTTGTTGTCCCATAGAATTCAGTCGGTAACGCTCTAGTCCAGCGGTCATTTCTGAATTGCATTATGTGTGATAAAATATCACATACCTAAAACTCAACAATCAATAACTTTTTAAATCAACGTTCTTTAATTAAATAAAAATTATCTTTAAAATAAATTATATAGATAATGAATGGTAACACTCTGAATATTTAACAAAAATTAAAGAGGAAACTGCTAATAAGCACAAAGAGGTGACATACCAGAAACTTAGGCAGGTTAATTTTTTTTTTTTTACATTGGATTATAGGATTAAATCATTAGTGTTGTATGATTGTGTTATTGTAGCCAAGATGACCAGCATATACGGGGGAATCACTAAATACTATTTGGATTCCACCTCCACCATTTCTGCTGTTTTCTATATAAATTTACGTTTAACTTTTTTTTAAAGCTCAATTTAGTATGTTTGGTTTATTTTCTTGAATTTTTTTAGTTCACAGGACTGTTCATGTTTTACAGTGACAATTTATGACTATTAAAATTATATGTGAGCAAATCACACCACTTCCAAAATACCAATAATACCATAATGGATTCCTCCACAGTCCAATGAGTGTTACAAATCACTCAGTAGGGGCAGGTCAGGTATGTCATGTACCTCTAATTCTTGTTTTTATCTGTAGGAGTAATAGCAGTACTTATAAGGTATTTGTAGTGACTTGAGATGATCATAAAAATCAAAGTATATGGAACTTTGTGAATATGATTCTATGTTTATTTTAAGCTATTTATCAAGAGTTTACTATATTGTCCTTTTGCTAAGTTTTATAACTTAATTTGTAAAGTACAGAATGTATAGATATGTTTGGACAAAATTTATTCTGGGTTTTGTTTGTTTTCTTTGATATACTTTATATTCACACTTCATATATCTATCAATCTACATGTATATACATATATAATATGTCATCCAGCTTATGCATAATGAACAGGTAATTATACATGCACAAGCACACACAAGTAGTAATGCTTTGAAGGCATGATGTCAGTGACTAAAATCAAGTCCTTTGGGACAGAATGCCTAGATTTGAAATATGTCACTTTATTTTATAGCTGTGTGATCTTGAATTGTTCATCTTTTCAGATATTTTAATCTATAAATTAGATATAATATTAGTTTTAAACAATTTGGTAATATTCAGAAATTCATAAATTTAACATACTTAGAATAATACCTTAACAAATATCAAACATAGTGAATAGCTAGTCTTTCTCAGGAAAAGGGTTTCATATATTTTTATAAACCTGGCTTTGGAAAACATTGTTAACTTGCTTCTGACTAAAATCCATTAAATTTAGTGAGGAATACAATATTTTTTAAAGGGATCGTCCCTTTTGCAGAACTAAATGCATTGGAATGAAAAATAAAAAAATCATTTTATTCTTATTTACATATTTGATATTGCCAACTTACAATATTTAGTGATGAATTATTCCAAAATAACAAAAATACATAGCAATAGACTTGGTCTTTGGCAAACTCTCTGGGAAAGTACTTTAAACCCCTTTCTATCTATGTAAATATTAAGTGTAAGGATATTTGGCCCCTCTAATTCCAATTGAGGTGCTACTCCATTGCATTTCTTAAGTAATCTGTGTCCACCCTCCTTAATTATGTTAAATGAATTCCCAAAGGTCTTAATCATACTCACTGAAGAGTGAACTGATGGTCATAGTGAATTATGTTTAATTACAATTATTATGGCCTGCATGTAATTTGCAATTATTGTTTTTTTATTGTTATTGTTATTGTTGCTTAAGGCGATTTAAAGAACAAGCTCTATCATGTGAAATGACATAAAATTGTCTAGATGCTAATTTTTTATATGCAGCAGAGAAGCTGGGAGGTAAGGAAATAAAGAAAGGAGGGAGAAAGGGTTCAACAAATATTAGAGGAACACAATTGATTGGCAGAAAATTTTATTTTGGCCACCAGCAATCGAGGTTGTTGAAGGCAATATTTATTTTGTGATAAATGTGCATAAAAGACATTGATTATTCAGTAAATGCAGAAAAAATAATATATATATAAAAACATTATGACCATTTGTTTTTTCCTTTAGGTGATTCTAAGGGCTAATCAAAAAAAGTACAACTTCCTGTTTTAAACATTGAAGTTTTTCATTTGTTATTTGGGAATCAGTGTCTCTGGAAGTTCAATACAAGGGCCCAAGAAAGTAGTGTTGTTTTGAATGTGTAGTGTCAGAGATTACCTTGGTCACTCTGGAAATGCAGGGCTAGATCTAGACTACTGAGGAATCTCTAGAGCTGGACCAGAACCTCTAGAGCTGCACTCAGGGGATCATTTAATGTTGAGACTCCAACAAGGGCTGACTGCATGAAAGACTATACTTTAACCTTTGTTTTATATCTCTGACCTTAAAACATTGACAGTTTTTTAAAGTTTTATATTTTAATTTTGAAAGATTATAAACATGTCACTACAACCACACCAGAACTATAACCAGCATAAGGAAATTTACTATAAAATTTTAAATTATGTTAAATTTTCATTTAAAAATGAAAATTAAAAATGAAAATTTCATGTAAAATTAAAATGTTAAATTTTCATGACAATAGGATGCATAATAAAGATAATGCTAATGCCATGATGACCACCTCAGCTTTCATATATATCCCATTTTTAGGGAAGTCTTACCAGTTGAATCACAATATATGATCCATTAAGTATATTATTAAACTCAGTTTGCTAAGATTGTGTTGAGGATCATCACATTTTTGTTCATAGGGATATTAATTTACAGTTTTACTTTTCATGTTGTCTCTATTTTGGTAATACTGTAAACATCTATCTCAGTACAGCCTTTTGTTGTGTCCCATTAAGTTATGATAACTCATGTCTTCATTCTAATTTATATCTACTATCTTCATTTCATTTCCTCTTTGACACATGAGAAATGGCTATAAGCATAGATGAAGTAAGAGAAACATTGCAAACCAGCAATTTGGTTGGTTTTGGGGGGCTTAGGACATTGTTGCAGTAAATGCCCTTCAACTGTCCTAGATGTATAAGATGATATTTGGTGTATAAGATGATATCAGCTCACACTTCATATTAATTGCCTCATCTTCTATCTCTACATAGCATTGAAAGTGACCCTTTGATTTTCAGAGTAGGAAAACTGTTTTGGGGCTGTAGCAGCATCAATTGGTTGATTTCTGTTATTGTAGTTTCCTCTAATAATTGAGATGCTTCTTCCTGAAAACTCAACTGTGTTGTAAGACAGTAGTCATGTTTACTCATATGTCATATGTTGTGATCTTACCTTGATTTTCCTTCTTTTGGTTGAATTTTTTTTGTATTATAACAATTTATACATTATATTTTCAGTAATACTGCTGAAAACAGTTAGTCTCTAAGCATTTCTTCTGCCATCCATTTGAAAACAAGGAGAATTGCATTGCTCGCATAATTTCCTGATTTTTAATCTAATTTGTTTCTCTATTTTCTGTATCTGATTGTTTATCTGATTTTTTAAAATATATTTTAAAGTAAGATTGATTAGCTTTTGAGTATCAGCATCAAACACACACAATTAAGGTTCTTTTAAGGAAATGTAGCCTTAAATTACTTTTTCCTGCTTGAAAAAAGCACTTAAAGAAAAATGCATTAAAATTAATTCCAGAGGACCAGTGAGAGTGGCTTCCTGAGGGGCAACTGTGCACAGGCTGGGTTGGAACAGAGAGACAGAGTAGCAGACAGCAGGCCCGAGGCTGGAGGTGGCTGCAAGAACCTAATATCTAAAATCACAAGTCAGAGGACCACTGGTAGTAGATTCCTGAGTGTGGCTACTAATGCAGCAGTGAGTTAATTTCCCCCACCATACCCCATAAGAACCACAAATTAGCCTCTTAGATGGAACTCTCACTAGAGCAGCCAGACCTCCCCAACCACATTAGGCCAATAGTCCATTGACCCCTACTCCAATCAACATTACACAAAACCACAAAAGCAACAGTAAGTACAAGAATCAAAACTGCAAAGGTCATACTGATAAAGCAGCATAAAACCCAACCAGGCTTAGTGAGTCAAGACACTAGCCCAGATGACAGAATCAGTGATAATGAGCTATATAACCTCTATGGTGAGAAATTCAGAATGGAGCAGTTAAGAATGCAAGGGGCTCAAAGAAACAATGGGACATACCACCACCAAAACTCAAGAAGATATGAGGGTAGAAGTGAGAAAAATACAAACCTAAACGCAAACAGCAATGACAGAGCTGAAAAGCCTGGCTAATGAAATGAAAAACTCGCTGAAAGTTCTCAGCACAGAGTAGCAGAATTAATGAGCTCCAAGATAAGATGCAGAGAACCTTTAGATAACAGCAGAGATGGAAAAGAGTGTCAAAATAAACCAACAAATGACAAGAGAACATGTGGATGAATTTAAAAGAACAACACTAGAATCATTAGGGTACTAGAGGGGCAGGAAAAAAATCTTGGTGAAGAAGCAACTGCAAAGCCATCATCACTGAGAAGTTTCCAGAGTTGAAGAGTGCATGCATCTAGATCCAGAAGGCCCAGAGGGTAAAAGCTAAAAGAAACTCAGTATAAATATTCCAAGACATACCCTAATCAGAATTACGAAAACACCCCATAACAATAATCTCTCAGAATGTCAATGGGGTAAATGTACCAATTAAGAGACACAGAGTAGCATGATGGATCAGAAAATTGAACCCAACCTTCTGCTGCCTTCAAGAAACACATCTGAACAATCAGGGCAAACACAGACTCAAAGCGAAAGATTGGAAAACAGTTCTACAGTAAAACAACCCCCAGGCTGGCCATACTAGTATCAGACCTCATAGACTACAGACAAGAGAAGGTGTTAGGAGACAGTGTAGGTGATTTCTTAATGATCAATGGATCTGTATATCTGAAAGAACTCACACTCACAAATGTACATGAACCTGAATGACCAGCAAAATACTTAAAACAACTACTCATAGACTTGAACAAGCTCAGCAAGGATGACTTACTTTATTCGAGGGAAGAAATGGAAAGGAGAGGGCTTCACTCCCCCCAACCTGAATGAACATTCTTCTTAAATGCATATGTTACATTCTTCAAGATAGACTACATGCTGGGTCACAAAACATATCTCCATAAAAGTAAGAGGATAGAAATTGTATCAACTATCTTTACAGGCCATGATGAACTGAAAACAGAAGTGAATCAGACCCAGAAATAAAGATTCAAATTAGAAAACTGGAAATTAAACTGCTCACTACTAAAAAAAAAAAAAAACAATGGCTTAGAGAAAAAAATCAAAGAGGAAATCAAAAGATTCCTGGAAATAAATAAGAATAAAGACATAAGCTATCAGAACTCATGGGACAAAGCAAAAGCAGTGTTAAGAGGAAAGTTTATAGCTCAGCAAGCATTTATCAGGAAGGAAGAGCCCACAGAAATAATTTAACTTCACAGCTTGAGATCTTAGAAAATGAATAATAAAAGGAGTCCAAACCAGGCAGAAGGAAGGAAATAATAAAAAGTAGAGTAAAAATTAATGAGTTGGAAGCCCCCAAAACAATGTGAAAGATCAACAAAACCAAGATTTGTTTATTTGAGAAAATAAACAAGATCAATAAATCAGTAGCAAGATTCACAAATAAAGAGAGAGCACACTAAGAAACAGAATCAGAAATGAAATTTGGGCATCACAATAGAAACCACAAAAATTCAAATGATCATCAGAGATTACTTTAGGAATCCATATGCCATGAAAGAGAAACATGAAGAAATGGATGATTTCCTAGATTCCTATAACCTCCCAATGCTGACCCAAGAAGAATACCTTAATAGAACTATCACTATTGAGGAAATTAAAAGGTAATTAAAATTCTGCCACAAAACAAAAGCTCTGACCCAGATGGCTTCATTTATTGAATTATTCCAAACCTTTAAAGTGGAATTACTCCCAATCTTTTCAAGTTTTTCCAGGAAATTGAAAAAACCAGAAACGTTTCTAAACATTTCCAAGTTTCCATGAGGCAAATATTATCCTGATACAAAAGCAGACAGAAACAACACAGAAAATAAGAATTACAGTGTGAAATCCCTGGTGAACACAGATGCATGATCCTCAACAAAATGCTAACCAATAGAACCCAGTGATTCATCAAAAAGATCATACACAATGACCAAGTAGATTTCATCCTGGGGGTGCAAGGATAGTTTAACACTCAGAAATCAATCAGCTAATGCACCATATCAATAAAGATAAAATCAATATGATCATATCAATATATGCAGAGAGAGCATCTGACAAGATCCAACACCGGTTTATGATAAAGACTCTCAACAGTGAAAATTGAAGGAACCTTCCCCAGTATAGTGAAAGACATCTACCACAAGCCCACAGTAAGCATTACTCTCAATAGGGAAAATCTAAAAGCCTTTCCTCTAAGATCAGAAATAAAACAAGCTTGCCCACTCTTGCCACTGCTGTTCAATATAATACTGAAAGCACTTGCTATAGCAGTTGGGCAAGATAAAGATATTAAGTGTGTCTGGATAGGAAATAAAGAAGTCAAGTTATAATTATTTGCAGATGACAAGATGCTATAATTAGGTAATTCTGAAGACTGTAAAAAGAAGCTCCTAGAGAGAATAGATTTGTACAGTAAAGTTGCAGTTTACAAAAATAATACCAAAAATGTACTCGGCTTTCTTATATACAATTAATGAAAGACAAGAAAGAGATCTGTATCATTCTGTATCACTGTCATCCCGTTGGTCATCGATTTGCTCAAGTGGGCACGAATAACGTCTCTCATTTGAGACTTGTTGTTACTGTTTTTGGCATATCAAATATGCTATGGGTAGCTTTCCAGGCTCTGCTGTGCGGGCAAGATACTCTCGGTAGCTTGCTGGGCTCTCCGAGAGGGGCGGAGGAATCGAACCCGGGTCGGCCACTTGCAAGGCAAACACCTTGCCGCTGTCCTATCATTCCAGCCCAAGAAAGAGATATTAAAAAAAACCTCGTTCACAACTGTACCTCAGAAAATCATGTACCTCAGAATCAGCTTACCTAAACAGGTGAAGGAACTCTACATCAAGAAATAAAACAGGATACCAAGAAATGGAAATGCATTCCCTGCTGATGGATAGAGAGGATTAACATTGTCAAAATTACAGTGCTCCCCAAAGCATTATACAAATTCAATGTAGTATGTGTAAGGATACCCATAACATTTTTCAAAGAAATAGACAAAATACTCCTGAAATTCATATGGAACAATAACCCCCCACAAATAACTAAAGCAATCCTTGGGCAAAAGAAGATGAGAGATATCACCCTCCCTGACTTAAAACTGTACTGTAAGCAGTATTAATTAAAACAGCATGATATTGGAATAGAGACAGACCCACAGGCCAAAATGAACTGAGATCTCTCACTAATGGCAGGCACAAAAGTCAGATCAAAATGAATTAAAGGTCTCAACATCAGATATGAAGCTACATGAGGGAAAACAAGGCAGAACCCTCCATGACATTAAAGCAAAAGGCATCTTTAAAGATAAGCACCAATGACCAAGCCACTGGAAGCAAAGATAAACAAATGGGACTACTTTAAAATAAGAAGCTTCTGCACCTCAAAAGAAATGATGACCAAGATATAGAGACAGCTAACAGAAAGGGAAAATTATTTAACCAGTGCCCATCAGATAAATGGTTAATATGCAAAATATATTAGGTGCTGGTAGATCTTCACAAGAAAAAAACCTCGCACCCCATCAAAAATTAGGGAGAAGAAATTAACAGAAAATTTATTAAAAATAAATAAATGCAATGACCAAAGGCACATGAAAAAATGGTCTACATCACTAATCAATGGGGAGATGGAATTGAAACAACAATGAGATATTATCTTACATGCCAGAGATTGGCACACATCAAAAAGGACAAGAGCAATCAGCGCTGGCACAGATGCCTGGAGAAAGGAATTCTCATTCATTATTGGTGGGAATGCTGTCTAGCTTTATTCATTTATTTATTTTTAAAACAATATGGGCATTCCTCAAAAAGCTAAAAATTGAGGGTCTGG
Source organism: Sorex araneus (assembly GCF_027595985.1). Classification (NCBI taxonomy): domain Eukaryota; kingdom Metazoa; phylum Chordata; class Mammalia; order Eulipotyphla; family Soricidae; genus Sorex; species Sorex araneus. The sequence continues at coordinate 119,426,355 of NC_073305.1, read as the reverse complement.
AGCAATAGCACAGCAGGTAGGGCAAGTGGCCTTGCAAGTGGCCAACCTGGGTTCGATTTTTAGCGTCCCATATGGTCCTCTGAGTACTGCCAGGGGTGATTCCTGAGAGCAGAGCCAGGAGTAACCCCTGTGCATTGCTGGGCGTGACCCAAAAAGAAAAAAAATTGAAAAAAAAAGCTAAAAATTAAGCTTCCATATAACCCAGCAATAATATTTCCGGGACTATACCCTAGGGGTGCAAAAACACACAGCAGAAATGACATCTGCACTTTCATTGCAGCACTGTTCACAATAGCTGGAAACCTGGAAACAACCCAAGTGCCAGAGAACAGATGACAGGTTTAAGAAACGATGGTACATTCTACACAATGAAATATTGTACAGTTGTTAGAATATATGAATTATATTTTTAGAATTATATTAATTATGATTAATATATAATTCTCTTATAAATTGATGAATATGAAGAGTATCATACTAGGTGAAATGAGTTACAAGGAGAGTGACAGACATAGAATGACTGCACGCACTTGTGGGATATAAAAAATATAGTATGAGACTAACAACCAAGGACAGTTGAAACAAGGACCAGAAGCAGGCCCACAGTTGGAAGCCTGCTTCAAGTGCTGGGGGAGAGGGCAGTTGGGATAGAGAAGGAGCCACTATGACAGTGATAGTTGGAAGGGATCGCTCTGGATGGGAGATGCATTCTGAAAGTGGATAAAGGATCAAACAATATGGCCTCTCAGTACCTGTATTGCAAACCACACTACCCAAAAGGTGAGAAAAAGAAAGAAGAAAAGTGCCTGCCATAGAAGCAGGCTGGGAAGGGGTATTTTGGGAACGATTGATAGTGGGTAATATACACTGATGGAGGGATGGCAGTTGGAACATTGTAAGAGGGATGGCAGTTGGAACATCGTAAGATGGAAACCCAATCATGAAAACTTTGCAACTGTGTATCTCAAAATCAATCAATTAAAAAAAAGAACAATCCATTATTCTCCAAAATTTCAACATTTTAACCATAGTTTAAGTCAATCAGAGAGTATAAATATGACTACATTTATTTTAATATCATGCTCTGGAATTCCTTTGATGGGTATTAAAATAAAAGTTGTAAAGCGTTCCTTATTCTTAGTATTATAGTATAATGTTGAGGCTATTTTCTACAAAATCTCTTGCCATGTCTTTTATGAATATTCAGGAAAATTGTATATCAGAACCTCTTACCAGAAAAATCTTTACGTTTGCAGAGCAATTTGTATGTTTTATTACAAACAATCTGATAATGCTACTCAATTATGACAACCTCAAGCTCCAGGTATACCCATTTTTAGGAAAAAAATCACCAACACTTTCAATTTGCATAAATATATTTTATGTAATTAAATTTATTAATACTATTTACTTTGTTACATAAAAATAAATCTAAAGTTGGCTTATTGAAAGGATCAATATGATCCACAAACCCTGACTAGATTCACAAGAATAAGAGAGAAAACACTTAACCATCAGATTAGGAATTAAAAGAGAGAAGGTATGGCTATATAAAATAATCCAAAAGTATCATATCACGCAAGATTTCTGTGAACAAATTTGCATCACTAAATGTGAGCATCTAGGAGAAATAGAAACATTTCAAGAGTTTCACATATTGTTGTATATGGAATATTTTTAATTTGTAAGTTTGTTTTAAGCATTAAAATTAGTAATCTATCATTAGTAGCAAAAATGTATTTATGAGTAAGAGAGTTTTAGCTATCTATAATTATGCCTGTGTGGACAAAAAAAGAGAATGCGTTTGACCTATTTATTGGAAAATGTTAAAACATAAAATACAGCTTCCTATTAGGTTCAGTTTATCTGTATCTTCTCTCAGCCCAGAAGGTAGGAGACATTTTAAAAATATCAATTGTTATTGAATATGCATTAGGCATGAATTCAATGTATATCACAAGCGGTCCAATGAGATGGTAAGCAGAAAGAGAAAAGATACTCCTACTTGCCAACATATTCAACCCTTTATATAACTGCTTTCAAGGTACGCATATTTATTTCAAGGAACTCAATGGCATACTCTTTTTTCTTTTTACTCTCTTTTCATCCAAATTTTACCTAATAGTTTGACTGTCACTGTCACTGTCACTGTCATCCCATTTCTCATCGATTTGCTCGAGCGGCACCAGTAACATCTCCATTGTGAGACTTATTGTTACCGTTTTTGGCTTATCAAATACGCCACGGGTAGCTTGCTAGGCTCTGCCATGCGGGTGGAATACTCGCGGTAGCTTGCTGGGCTCTCTGAGAGGGATGGAAGAATCTAATAATCTTTATTAACTGCCTCTTTATCTTCAGAGGGAAATTAGTTTTCCTACATGTTTATATCAGGAGGCAATGTTGCAACTTAGATCAACGTCATCATTATCATCATCATCATCCTGTTGATCGTCGATTTTCTTGAGTGGTCTCAGTAATGTCTCTATTCGTCCTAGCCCTGAGATTTTAGAAGTCTCTCTTTACTCGTCCTTCCCAGTGGTGCCACATTGGAGGCTCTCTTGGTAGCTTGCCAGGTTCTCTAGGAGGGAGAACTAGGCTATAAGATGTCGTTTCCTGGAGCTTGGTTTTATAGTCTCTGGATGTTTGCCATTGATGGGATTACATGGCAGTTTCTGAGTGTGACTGCCTAGCTACTGGGAAATGGGGGTTCTGGGTAGAAGAGGCTCAGTCCTGATCCTAGCAGGCTTGGAGATCTCACTCTGAGTCCCACACACCTGGATTCCTCTGCCGGTTCCTTCATGCATGAGGCTCTTCCTGAACATGTGGAGAGTGGCCTTGAGCATGGTGTGGCTGGGCTCAGGAAGTCTTAGGCTTTGGAGGCTCTGCTCAGGATGGGGAGGGAAGAGTTTCTGTCACTGACCCGAGCAGATCAAGGTGTCCACTGAAATTTGTATCCTTCACTCTTTCAGAAACTGATATGGAGGTTTGATCCCTCTTTTTATTTTTACATTTAAAAAAGGGGGCTTCTGGGACATGGATTAAAACATTCTTGGATCATAAAGATGACAAATAGCCTGTTATTTGAAAAGATATGTGGACTTGAAGGAATAAAGAACACATTTTTTGAAGAAAAAGCTCTGAGAATAGGAGGGAAGATACTAGTTTCATTATCAAAGAGATATCCACTAATTTAAAATTCATATTTCTGTCACAAGTTATTGATGAATTAAATTAATAGAATAATGTATTTTAATTAAGTGTCAAAAATAACTGATCACAGATAATCCCTTTACAACATTACCTCTTAAAAACAATATTACATCATCAACTTGCATGCAATGTTGGGAACAGTTTGCTTATATATAAGAACATATTGCAAATTTGGATCAAGTCAACCCAAAAATGATCTAATATATCTCGATTGATTTATATTAATAAGTGAAGCTTTGGTTCCTAATAAGAAAGACAAGTGCTTCGATGGCTGGTAATGAGGAGGAAAGTCTCCTTTTATCCTGGACATAGAACTAAACCTGAAGTCTGACAAATAGAGTTTTGTACTCAGTTCACTGCAATTTCTCTTTCTGTGATCCTCTATACCTTTTTCTGACTCATTTCAGCGCTTTTTACCTATAGTTGGCACACTTCATATTCTAGGAAACTCAATTTGTGTCCTAGTAGCATCCTTTTTATTCAATGAACATAAAGTCTAAATTTACCCCGCTACTCTTTTCTATATTAAAGTTTTCTTCTTCTATTTTGTTTCTGTATCTTATCTTGTAGTCTGAAAAAATATATAATATAACTGGACCAATTTGCCATTATTAATTAATTAATTAATTTATTTATTAGGCCCTTAGTGTGTAGGGCTTATTCCTGACTCTGTGCTCAGGGGTGGCTCCTAGGGATGCTGTGTGACCATAGCTAGTGCAGGCAATTTGAACTGGGGTCCATAGATACAAAGCAAATGGCTTCAGTCTTCTATTATCTCTCTAGCGCCATGACCAACCAAGACAAAATATTCATGTAAATAGCTGGAAAACATCTAAATTCATTTCAAACATATTTTGATGTACTCCCAAATTGTTCAAAATTATTCTTGACTTGTGTGACTTCTAAGTACGTTCCTGTTCCATTCACCTGTCCAGAAGATTTGCTTAGGGTTCTGTTGACTTTCTTTTTGTTATTAATTTAACTATTACCGAATATTTTGGCCACAGGGTTTGTGCAAAGGGAGAGCTACACCGAGCAAAAAATGGTTTTTGAGGGCATTTTGGAGAAGTGATCCTAAGTAAATGACTCATCAGAGAACTCAAGAAATTAGAATTTCTACCCAAATAGGAGAGAATGCTGAAAGGATGCTTTTCCTGGAAAAATTAAATATCGTTTGTCTTTTGTCAAGATTAATTTAATTGAAGAACAGGAAAACACTACCCTTCAATTCCACTTTAGGATAGAAAAAATGGTAACTGCTTTCCTTTGTAATTGTCTTTATCACTCATGCTGCAATTAGTTTAGCTTAATCCACCTCTCCCTTATTAAGAGTGGATATATTACAAAGCAGAGAATAGAGCACTCATGTGTTGAAAAAAATTATTATGTATGAAATTAACTGTCTAAATCTAAATTCTCTTTTGTTTTAATGAGAAAAGTTATTTTTTCCAAAGAATGAAGAAGTTGCCTGTTTGAATGTATATTGGAAGGTACAAATTCATTTCCTCGATAATTAAAAAAATTGTTGTGAAGAATGGAGAATCATGCTAATAATATTCTTCTCCCCTTGAGGTAATGAAGTAGAAACAATGCAGGTTAAAGAAGAATATGATTTTCCCCTTATTGTCTCACAGCCAGTGTTCTGTGTGTTTGTGTGCGTGTGTATGTGGATGTGTGTTCTGAATATATGTATATATGCATATATGTAAATACATATATATGTGGATACATATATATTTAAGTATGTAAATGTATATCTAAATTCCAAATTAAATTGCAACGTACTTTCTTTCACGGGTTTGCATTCATAACATGTTATTACTTATGGGTGTATTTAAAATAATATATTGAATCATTTTCATCTGCATGAGAACTAATACATTTGGGTATGAAAAACTTAGAAGGAGGTAAAAACATTCTACATCTTATTTCAGATTCTATCTTGATTTCTTTAAAAATATTTGAAATTCCAGAACAGTTAACATTTTAATGTATGTATGCAGATTAATTTATCTATATGTATACTATTATTTTTAGCTTTTAAGATATATTTTGTGTGATATTACAGATTGTAACATTTTTTAAACTATTCAGATTTTTAAAAATTCACTGACATATGACTTATATAGTCCAATAAAAACATTTTCATGCTCTCTTTTCCCCCTAGAACTATGTGTTATAGAGTGGGTACTATCAGTTCTGGGAGAACTGGAATAATTCTGGTCATACCTTTGGCGAACTTAAGAGATGCTACTTTCTAATTGGCCCACTAAAAGAAGGTAGAACTTTAGGTACCTGCCAAGCTTTTTTTTTTCTTAAATTAGGCAGCTGACCAAATAAGTTGAGAACTTTTGCTCTAAATCTTCTGTATTTATTACTGATGGCTGTTGATTACCACAATAATAACAAAAACTCTTTATTAAGCACCTTAAATTGTTAGATCACTAGGTCTTTTCTTCTTTCCCACATATTCCAAAAGCAACAGTGAAAGGTAGATGCCATTTTATTAATCCCAAATTCACAGCTTTCAAGTCACTTTCATTAGGTACAAATATGTATACAGTGTATATAATCTCACTTCATTTCATTTGTACCCCCTGGATTTCAATCTCATAATGAAACTTTTAAATGTCTTTTTCTTGTTTTGGACCACATCAGCAGTGCTTATTGGATATTCCTGGTTCAATGTTGAGATTTGCTCCTGGTACCTCAGTGGAGCATATCAGTGCCAGGGGTAACTCCTGTTTGCGAAGCATATGTTCTAGCCCTCTGATCTACTCCCTGACGCTAAATATCTACTAAATGACAGTCAATACATCTTTCCTGTTATTTGCATCTGTTGGGCTAAGTCTGTGCATGTCGGAAATCTGACTCTGGAAAGAGAACTTTTAACCTTCTTGTAATTAGGCTAGTGAATCTTCTTTCTAAATTATATGAGGTTCTTCCCAATAGCAGAACAAGTGTTAGAAGCCTGAAGAATGCAGATCAGATTGAAGGAATCCAGAGAACCAATACAATATAAGGCTAGCCTGGACTATGTCTTTACAAGTAACCAGCCAAACAGTTCCTTTCTATCCTGGAGTAAGGACCATTTTCTTCTAGACAATCTCAATGCAGACAATCCATTCATTCCATATATGTAGTCTCCTCAGGGATCATCCACCCAAGAATCGGGAGCAGGTACTGATTCTTGCCATTACAATTCTAGAACATTTTGCTAAAAGTTTCTATCAGATTTCAAGGCTACCTAATAATACAGAATTAATACTTAATCCTCAGTATTAAATATTTTTAAATGATCTTCATACCCTCCTATCTCACTATCTCCAGAATCTTAATGTGTTCCCTATTTCTCTTCTTCTGTCAATAATTCAGGGATCTGATGAGTCTCTAGTTTTGTTTTGCCTTGAAGAGCAGAAGGCTATGATCCCAACTGGTATTGCCAAAGAAGCATAGTGATTCCATGCCATGATCCTGGGTCAAAATGTGTACAATCTGCTGTGTATTACCACCTTGGATGGCAAGGGGATGGAAGTGATTAAAATCATGGAGGCCCACTTTCTGGATACAACTTACAGATGACCAGAAATGCTTCCAGGTCTGTCACTCTGGAAGATGGTAGCAGCAGAGGGAGGTTAGTTCTGTTGCCTTTGGGCAGTTTTTGCTTCATTACCATGTTTATTTCTATCCTCATATATGAGATAGTTCATTCTTGTTTATTACTCTCCTTCTGACTCCACTCATCATGATACCCCATATGGACAGATTGAGTGATCTTTAACTTTTACTATAGGTGAGTAGTGTCACATTGCCTATATACACTAAAATTTCTTTATCTAGTCACCTATTCTTGGGCACATGTTTGGTTTGCAGATATAGGCTTCTGTGTGAATAGAGCCGTAATGAACACAGTGGCACAAATGTAGTTTTGAAACAGAATTTGGGGATCCTTGAGTTATATGCCAAGAAGTAGAATTACTAGATTTTAGGGAAATTCCATTATTTGTTTTTTGAGAAATATTCACCTTTTTTTAACATATAGTAAAACAGGCAAAAAGGAAGGAAGCATTAACTAACTCAGTCAAGGTCACAGGGTAGTGAATATTAAAGTTGAAATTCGAACAGGAGCTACAAGGTTCTTGCTATTAAGATGAAAATTAGGATATGGAGGAGATGTTTCTGTAGCTACAGAATCTGCCTATCAAGTGTGATGTCCTGAGTCTGTTGCTACTTTATCCCCCCATGAGCTATGTGGGACCCCAGGATGGGTGGCATGAAAACTAAATATTTACAGGCATGAAAACTAAAATATAGAATTGCTAGAGAGTAACACAACTAAAAAAATGTAAAAACACTGCAGTCATGAACATAGCCACCTAATAAGCAAATGTGAGGGCCACATTGACCACCAGTAAGCATCATACCTAAAATGAGTACAAACTTTAGCAATAAGTATGTGCAAAGAACATTGCCTCAAATGTGTGATCATGGCAAGCAATACAACCAAATAAGTGTTTACCACAATTTGCAACCCTATTATCTCAGGGATAACAAGAAGATAGATAAAGGGGGAAATTGATGCTAGTTAGTAGTACAATTCTTTGGTATTCTCACTTAAAACTTTTGGCAAATATATTTAAATTATAATATTTATAGTTGCTTAAAATGTAGAGGGAAGATTATTTTTAAACTCAGATTTTTTTTAAATTAAGGGAATAAATATATATATATATATATATATATTTTTTTTTGCTTTTTGGGTCACACCCAGCGATGCTAAGGGGTTACTCCTGGCTTTGCACTCAGGAGTTACTCCTGGTGGTGCTTGGGGGACCATATGGGATGCCGGGGATCAAACCCGGGTCGGCCGCATGCAAGGCAAACGCCCTACCCGCTGTGCTATCGCTCCGGCCCCAAGGGAATAAATATTTTTGACATGTGATTTGAGGTTGCAGAGGGATCTTGAGACAAAAGAAATAGTACAGGGATTAAGGCGTTGCTTGCTTGCAGCTGGTTTGATATCTGGCTTTGATAGTTATCTAAGCACCTCTGGGAGAAACACCCCAGCATAAGACAGATCTCAGGAATAGCTTCCAGCATATTTGATGTGGCTTATTTCCTCCCTGCCCTCCTTCCAGCATAATTAATAATAATAATAATAATAATAACAATAATAATCTGAAAGAAACAAAGCAAAAGAAAGAAACACAAGACTTCAGTGAGATCCTGCACTTGAAAATATCCCATCTTTTGTAATGTTTAGTAAATAAAAAAAACAGAAGGAAGGAGATGGGGTGCAAAGAAAAGAGCAGAAAACAACGGATGCAGGGGAACTAGAAAGTGGCAGGGAGGAGAGGAAAAATTTCAAATGGGATCTAAGATAGAAACATTTAAATGGAAGATAGATGCTGCAGTTAAAATTTGAGCAAAAATATGAACATCATAAATTTGTAGTTAGCTTTTATTTAAGAACCACTATGTATGGCATAAATGTTAGAAGGTACAGTTTGGGTCTAATATCAGAAGGTCTCTTGCCCGTGTGCCTGTCTGTCTTCCCCGGGGCCTTCTCGGAGGAGATGGGTTCCAGCTTCCCTCCCCACCCTGAAAAGAGCTCCCGGCAGCCGAAGACCTCCAGAGCTTAGCCACAGCCATGCTCAAGGCCCCTCTCTCCACCTTTGGATGAGCCTCATGCATGAAGGAACCGGCAGAGGAATCCAGGTGTGTGGGACCCAGGGCTGAGACCTCCAAGACTGCTTGGATCGGGACTGGGCCTGCTCCGCCCACATTTCCCATCTCCCAGTAGCTAGGCGGTCACACCCAGGGACTGCCCCCGGAGCCGCATAAATCCTGTCAATGGCCAGCATCCAGAGACTTAAAAGCAAGTTCCCAGAAGAGAGTGATGCAGTGAGTCACTTCACGGCCGCACAATATCTTATAGCTCTCTGGGAGAAACTGGCAAACTACTGGGAGTTTCCTGTCCACATGGAAGAGCCTGGCAAGGTCCCCATGGTGTATTCATGTGCCAAAACCAGTAACAAGCTGGGTCTCATTCCCCTGACCCTGAAAAAGCCTCCAGTATGGCATCGTTGGAAGGACGAGAGAGGCTTCTAAAATCTCAGGGCTTGGACAAATGGAGATGTTACTGAGACTGCTCGAGAAATTCGGCAATCAACGGGATGATGATGATGATCAGAAGGTACGGTGGGCAAGTTTAACACGTCAAGTAAACACATTGGAGAACATATATGTTTAAAACACTAGTTCTCAAACATTGCACTCGTTTGATATGGTTCCTTTCCTATCTTATCCAAGCACTCTCTTGCCTTTTGGTCTTATATTATGGTCCCCCTCCTTGTGACATTTTTGCTTGTGAGATTTTCCCTTGTGAACTTTTCTCTTGGAATATCTATATTCACTTATGGCCCCACTTGAGAAACACTCATTTAAAGCATTGAATGACTTGATGCACTCGCCAGGTGTTTTGATTAGGTCAATTGGTCACATCCTCTAAAACCAGAGAGAACAACTTGAAAAAGAAAGTAATAATAATGTTTTCTCTAAATCATAAAGGTTTGTCTAAAGAGAAACTACTGGCCTCTGGCACCGCAACACTTGAGAATGCTCTGGGCCCCAAATCGAGCTGATATCACCAAGGTGTCCCAGAAGTAGTAGGCACAGTCTCCCCGCCTTCTCCAGATGGAATCCCAGCAACATGAGCAAGGCTCCGGTATATTGGGACTAGGACTTTTTCTCTGAACCGCGCGGTCACATAAGCTTTCCTGATATGCAAAGTGAGCAATGGAAAATAGATGATCTAGCGTCTGCCCCTAGAAAGCAGGCTTGAATGGTGGTGGGAATATCCAAGCAAAATATAATGCCCCAAACTATAGAGAGTATCTAAACAATTGTCTGCTGTAGAGGCAGGGTAAGGACTGAAATGGAAAAGGAGGGGATAATGGGGATATTGGTGGTGGAAAGTTTGCACTGGTGGAGGGTTGGGTGATCGGTCATTGTATTGCTGAATATCAACCATGTGGCTTTAGACAGAAATGCGTTTGTAATACGCATTAGGTTTCTGACGCCAGACCACCCCAGGTGGGAATGGGTTTCATCCCTTGGTCTGTTTCCTTTGATAGCTCAGTCGCCACTGCCATCTTCCACAGGCCTAGGGACAGTCATGGAGGGGCCCGCAGTGATGAGGAATGTGAGGCCATAAGGGATGGGGGCAGAGCCGGTCCTTTTTCCCATTGCTATGAGACCCCAAGTTGCCGCCCCACGAACAAACTCTCTGGCTGCTGACTGCGCTGCTTATCGGCAATGATCCCAAAGTCTCAGAAACAAAGCTCAGAACCAGTGACTTTGGGCAGAAATGTGTCCGGACTAGGCATTAGGTTTTTGGTGCTGGACCACCCCAGGTGGGAATGGCTTTCGTGCCTTGGCCTGTTTCCCCTGGCAGCTTGGTTGCTGCTGACATCTTCCAGAGACCTAGGGACAACCAGGGAAGGGCCCACAGTGATGAGGAACACAGGGCCTCATGGGATGGGGGCAGAGCCAGTCCTTTGCTGCCCCCCACCCCTATGAGATCCCAAGTTGCCACCCACAAACCAGCCCTCTGGCTGCTGATCAAGCTGCTCATGGGCCATGATTCCAGAGACTCAGAAACAAAGCTTAGAACACAGTGGTTTTTGGCAGAAATCCCTCTAGATTTAATTAGTAAAACCTCTATATTCCAAAATTGTTTGGCCACAATAACAGCCATGCATTATTGTATGCAATTCATATACAGCAATAGAGAACAAATTGTCTAATGTTGCCTCTTTGGCAGATCTGAGTATTGGGGTAAAATCCCAAATAATAATGGTGGGTTTGGTGTCAAAATATTGAATGTAATCAAAGTGAGAGAGAGAGAGAGAGAGAGAGAGAGAGAGAGAGAGAGAGAGAGAGAGAGAGAGAGAGAGAGAGAGAGAGAGGGAGTAACGTGGAAATCATATGCCACACAAGTAGGTGGAGGGTGTGGGAAGTGGGTGATCCTGGCCTTTTGGTGGTGGAAAATGTGCACTGGTGAAGGGTCAGGTGTTTCACCATTGTATGACCGAGACTTAAATCAAAAGCTGTGTAACTGCTCTCACAGTGTTTCAATTAAAAAAAGAATAAAATTTTCAATTTTTATGGAGAAAAAAGTAAAGAGAAACTACTGGAGGCAGGACTTTGACTTGCAAGCAGCCAGCCCTGTGTTCAGGTTTCAGCCACTTAAGTTTCCCAAGCACAACTAGGAGTGAGACTTGAGAAAATAGTGAGGAGTAAACTAGGTATGGCCCCTCAAACAAAAAATTGAAAACAAAAACCAGAAGATTCCATGTGTTTCCTTAGAGCACTTCAGTGACCTGCTGTTGTATTATAATAAAATACCAATTTCTTTCTATGCAAACAGTCCTCTACGACTCAGCTATCCTCAACTCCTTCCTCCACTGTTATCTCATTATCTCTGTATCTTATGCATATCTCCTACACTGACTCTCTTACATTTTTTTATAACTGGATCTCTTTTTTTAAAAAAAAATTATTTTATTGAATCACCGTGACAAAAGTTACAAAGCTTTCAGGTTTAAGTCTCAGTCATATAATGATCAAACCCCCATCCCTTCACCAGTGCACCTGCTCCCCGACTAAGAAACACAATATACCCCCCCCACCCCCCCATACCTGAATGGACAATGATCTTCACTTTATTCTCTCTATGCTTTGGATACATTCAATATTTCAACAGAGAACTTATTATTATTATTTGGAATTTCCCCCCAACAATCAAACCTGCTGAAACGGCTTCATTTGATAGTTTGTTTTCCATTGCTGAGAATGAGGATTATAGGAGCTGTCGTGGCCACGCGGTTTTGGATTTCTGTTGTTTTAGCTCAGCTCACAGTCTAGATGCATTTCTATAAGTCTCTGAGTGCCAAAATGGGTTAGTAGACCTCCTGGATCATAGTCTTTAAGGAGCAGAGGGGACGGTTGTGTGTGGCTGCTCCGGATCTCATCTGGGCCAAGGGCGATAACTGGATCTCTTATAAATTTTCTTTGTAATATCTTGCTCCATGATCTTGTGTGATCTGTTTTACTTTTTCTTAACTCTAATTTAACAGCTTGTGGTATACCACCTTGGGAAGGTGAACCCAGGCTATTTTCATAGCCCTTACCGGAACATGCCTCTGCAAAAAGTACTTCGTTTGTTTGGTGATTAAATAGCTGATTGAGAAATTCATAATTTTCCTACCTATCACTGGATATGTTGTTCCAGAAAGACAGGCAACATCCTGTCTAGTTAGCTCAAAATTTAATTTAGTGTCATCACACAGTAGGGAATCAGAGGATATCTAGAAATTTAATAACCATTTAACTTCGTGAATGGTGGACTTAGAGTAGAAAGAAATTTTATGTATTTTCCCTGTGAAGTGTTTTATTTGAGATATACCAAGTGACACATTAATTTAAATGAGAAAGAAGATAATACCCAGAAGATCTAGCAATGATTGCTGAAAAAAGACTAGATAGGGTTTATACTCACTTAAAGTCTCATGAAAAGGATAGTGATTCTGCGTCTAATAAAGTCAGAGATTACAGGAGAATAAGTAGGTTTAACTTAGGAAGTTGATGAGTGTTTTCTTTTTATGTTAGAATTGAGGTTCTAGCAGGAAATCTAGTTAGAGATATCCACAGGTGTTCAGAATTAAGAAGCAGATACCCAGGAAGGTAGTTAAATTAGAAACAATTTGATTTTGAGCATTGAAAAAGTTAAAATTTCCTTTAACATAATTACTGTGGTCTAATATGACTTTACGAGCATTTCAAGAAGTGCTGTCTCCTGAGTTGTACATAAGAATAGACATATTTTTAATTCTGTCGACTTCAGATTTATAAGTTAAATGGTTAGTGTACATGCATTTAAGAATTTAAGAATACCCTTATTTAAAATTATTTCTTTTACATTTGCTTTGACAGGACATTTGGGGAAATGGAAATGTTTATTTGAGCTATTCCTAAAAATTTGGACTTCAGTTAGAGGATTTGGTTTAATGCCACATGTATCATATTTCTTTTTTTCATTTTTCAATTTGCTAATAAATGCATTACTGTTCAAAATGATTCAAAAGCTGAAAGTAGCACTTGCCAAGGAAAAATATAAAGACAAAAGCTAAAGATACTATGTTATGCATCGATTACAAAGAAAAAAAGATGCTAATTGTAAAGTTTGTATAACGTGGATGCCATTTAGGCCAACAAAGTGAGTATGATTAAGAGTGTGGCAAGGACCTGAGAGTTCTATCCTCTGTGATTTCCTAGATTTGAAAAAAATCTGGCTCCGGAAGAGAATTCAAAGTTCGTACAACTCAGTAAAATCAATTTTCATGTGTAGAGCAGTCCTAAATAAAGTTGAGAAAAACTGTTAAAGACAGAGCATCCCAGCAAGAGCAGTTAAAGAAGGAAATTGAGAGAAAGGGGAGGAAGTATAGAGAATTTGTCACAGGTGGAAGACAGCTTCTCTCCTAGATCATGGGTTTCACACTGGCTTTGTTAAAAACAAAATCGTTGTAAATAATTGATATACGGATTCTAACAGGCAATATAGAATTCAGAGTGATGTTTATATGATATTCTTTCAAATGATAGTGCTTTCTGTAGGTATTTGTTCACATTTATTTAACATTTAACACAATTCATTTGGATTTGAAAAAAAAAAATGGCCTCTCCTTTTTCTTAGTCTTATTAATTCAGGTCCAGAAAAAAAGCCCTGTTTATATTCTGTGGTTCTGATACACATGAACAGACCATGAGCTTCACTTATTTTCTACATGATATTTTATTCAATACCTAAAATCCAGTTAAGAAAAGGTGGCTTGTTTGCACTTTCTTATGACTGTGAAGTCCTTGGTATCTCTGACTCTGTTAAAATATGTTTATCTTAATGACTATTCCCATTGTAAGTCTCTTCTATGAACATAAAATTTCATTTTTTCTTTTGAACTCAGGATTCTAAAGGTTGAAACTCACCTGAACTACACTAAAGCCTGCATTTTTTCACCTCCCTTTCTATGTGTCACATGACACTAATTCCACAAAGTGAAGTGAGGACAATTTACAAGATAATTAAACTCAATCCTAAGGTAAAGTATATGATTTTTCTTCCTCCCCCTATTTCATGCATCTTTTCTCTCTATCCCTAAGTGTTTATTTTATTATCTTCCTTTGAATAGAGAATAAAAACTTTGGAAATCTCTATAGTTTTCAGTGGCAAGCATTCAAAGCATAGTAAATTTTATCTTAGCTAACTTTATGACTAGGGAAAACAGAAAACACTCTTGTTTTTTGTTCTTTGGCTTATATAAATACTTGGATGATAAGCTATTTTTGAAAATTTAATATAATACAATAGTTGAATTTTCTATACCTATTTTTTCCAAAATCAGTATCATCTCTCAGTGATCAAATTTTTTTTTTTTAAATAATTTTATTGAATCACCATGTGGAGGGTTACATAGTTCTCAGGATTATGTCGGTTATACAATTCTCAAACACCCTTCCCTTCACCAATGCCCATCTCCCATCACCAACCCCCCCAGTATACCTGCCACCCCCTCCCACCTCCCCAGTCCCCACCCTTGTACATGATAAGTTCCACTTCGTTTATGCCTTATCTCGATTACATTCCATGTTTCAACACACAACTCACTACCATTGTTGGGGTTTCCCCCAAAAAAGGGAAGCAGTCCTATTGCCAAGGAGGCATTTGATAGTTCTCCACTGCTAAGAATATAGAGATATTAAGTCCCGCTGTTTGTTACATAACTTTTCTTTTTCCCCCTTGCCCCGCGCCACCGAGTTCACGCCTGTTTGGTAATCGCCACGCTGCCTGACAAGGGAAAAAAAAACCGAAAAGGATGGTTATTTCCCGTCATCAGCAGACGTGGGGCTCTGGCTTAGTTGATAGACTAGTAGAGTTTCTGCAAGCAGTTTCTGGAACCGAAGGGCTTGCGCTGGTATCGGCTCCGGCTCGAGATTCCACTAGCGTCCCACTGTTCCATGTACATAATTTTTCCCCTTATATCCCATTCCCACGCCACCAGGTCTGTTTGCTTAATGGACATCACACTATGTTTGACACCACGCCGCGTTTCTTCCCGAGAAAGAAGGATATTTCTTCTCAGCCGGCGTGGGGATATAGCTTAGTTCAGTCTAGAGAGATGGCTACCACTTTGATTGCCTTCAATATTTCAGCAACAGACTTACTATTCTTGTTAGGATCTCCCACAAAAGTCTGACCCATTAAAAAGGGATATATTACATATTGCTGATGCTAAGATGACATTAGGTCGCGGCCGCGCGGTTTTGGGTTTCTGTATAAAGTCCAGGAAAAGTACAACCAGAAATAACATCACTACAAACTTTTACCCTTTTATGGTGCTCATAAGATGGAGAAGCCTAGAGAGGGGCTCGGCGTCTCCATTTTGCGCTCAGGAAAACCGCGGATCCTGCGCTGTGCTCAGGGGGGAGGTGTGGAGAGAGAGAGAGAGGTTAAAAGAATTGGGGGATGCCCGGCTCCCACTGTTTCAGCGCACCGTGGGGTCTCTGGTCCCATGCCGGAATTAGTTCAGTGGGCTGTTTGGAGTCCAAGAGCGCTTCCTTGGGCTCTTCCATCATGCTCGCTCCGCAGCAGGGTCCAAAGGGCTCAGTGATCAAATTTTAAGTCAGGTTCAGGATGGAGGCCTGGGAGTCTTATGAACTCCATGCTTGCTCTATGACAAAATTCCCAGCTTTGGTTTTGGACCTTCTCCCGAGGCTAATAGCCCTAATGGGGTTTATATTGTTATATCATAGTAAATGTTCTGTTATCTTCATCATTTTTCAATTCAGTTTTTTACCACAACTGTTCTGCTTTCTCACCACTTTACTGTCACATTATTTTTCCACAGTTAACTTCCTGGAGAAATAAATGTTGGTGGATTTATGCAATTGTGCTTTGGAGCAAGACTGGCCATTTTGGCTATGTCTGCATTTGCTCATCATCCAGTGAGAAATGGCATATTTTTTTGGCAGAGGTTTCTGAGGCCTTGTGATTTATTATTTGGACTCAATATGGGCTTCATCACTCTGATGGTTTTCTGATGATATAGAAATGTTGAAATGAAGAAATGGATAAGTGGAAAAAGAACAAATTTTTGAAACCTATTGTAAACATTGATGTTTACTCTCATTAAATTAATACATTTTGCTTGTTAAAGATATATTAATGTATCAGTTGGTAAATACTTGTAGCATTTTGGGAAATCTTTGTGCATTAGTGTTATTTTAATACCCTTTAAAGACTAATTTTTAGTCTTTGAAGAGCATGTTTATTATATTTTATGATTTACTCTACTACTTAACTCATTATTATTGAAATAGCATTGCTTATAATAACTGAGTGTGTGCATATGTTTTGGTTTGGGGGCCACATCTGGAAGTGCTCAGCGCTTACTCCTGACTTTTGTGCTCAGGGATTATTCCTGGAAGTTCTCAAGGGAGCTTATCTAGTTTTGGGGATCAAACATGGGTCAACCATGTGCAAGGCAAGTGCCTTACCCACTATACTATCCCTCTGGCCTTGTTACAATCATTTAGTATTTATGCCTTGGGTGTATGGTGTTACTGCCCCTTTACCACCACAAAAGTGCTAAAAAATCTTTATTTAAAAAAAAAATTAATCAGGTCAAGATTTAGGAGAGTATATCCTATTTTCATGGTTAAAAGATAAAACTTCCACAGTATTATTTTCAAATTATTTGGATTTCATAACTTAAGGGACTGCCAAGCTTTATGTCTTTTATTTAAAACAGAAGAATCTTAATTCTAGGGCAGCAAGATAAGAATTGTGCTACATCACTTTTTAAAATATCAAGTAATATTTGTCTATTCAAAACCATTACCCATTTTCATAGATGTGTTTTGATTTTTATCTAGTGGAGAAAAGGCAGCCTACCTATGAAACTAGACAGATTTCAAAATACTGCAAAGTAGTTCTTCATCCTTAAATG
Source organism: Sorex araneus (assembly GCF_027595985.1). Classification (NCBI taxonomy): domain Eukaryota; kingdom Metazoa; phylum Chordata; class Mammalia; order Eulipotyphla; family Soricidae; genus Sorex; species Sorex araneus. The sequence continues at coordinate 119,409,079 of NC_073305.1, read as the reverse complement.
TGGACCTGGGAACATACGTGTCACTGGAGCCCTGATGGTGACAATTTGCACTGTAGGAAAAGATTAATGATACTAGAACCCGCCAGCATGGTGCTTGCTGTGCATTTTCTGTATTAAAGAACAAACTGTTTGTTTTCCCTTTTGTGTTACTCTCCACATCTTGATTTAGTTGGCAGCATAATGAAAACAGGATTTTAAACAGTTGATGTAACTACCCTTCTTCCTTCATGATTGATATCCAGAAAACAATATTTTTCCATGAAAGTAGTGAAGCCATTTCTATCCCCTAATATTTTTAAGAATGTGTTTTCTTAACCCTACTTATGTGCAAGATAATTGATATACCTAAACTAGGCTTTGAAACAAGAGAAAGAAACATTATTGGCTTGAAACATCAAGATGCTTGACCCATTCTATTTGAGATAAGTGTAACTGTACTGCTTTATATTTGAACGATATAAACTCCCAGTGAAATTAGTTATTTCAGTTCCACTCTGAGAATAATGGAAGCCATAGAGAGGTTAATAATAGAAGCATATGTAATTGAAAAAAATTCAGAAAACTGGAATTGTGGTCAATAAATTCATAGGTGATGATCTTTTAAATATTCTGGTTACTGGCTGTTCTTACATCTTCATGTTGTTCTGTTTAGTTGCCTATTTGTACTTGTAATGGGTTTTGTGAGTGAGACAGCATCCCATCAGTATAAACTGAGTAGCTTGACAAAATGCTGCACACTTGTCACTAACTGCCTTTCAAAATTGTAACCAGGACGGAAGGTTGTAAAATCAACATGCCTTTAGATGTCTTAACAGCCAGAGGATGACTGTGACATACTTTATTATAAAGTGTCATCTTCCAAGATACATAAAAATCAGTTGTGTTTACTGTGCACCAAATCTTATTTTATAACCAACTAAATGATGGTATCATGCTTGTACTGCTGTATGCATAATTCAAATCATATTTCACAATGTATTACTCTAGTCAGACTGAAGTGGGTGGTCCCTCAGGGAGAACTATTCTCTCCCTGACCTTGGTCATGAAATACCTATCAAAGGTGAGACTTGATATTTTCTCAGAGATTACAAAGAGGTTGTTACAAATAAGATCTTGAGAAATCAAAACCATTCCTTCACATTCTTAAAGCTTTCTGTGAATTCAGTTAGGAATTAATCAAAAGTACCATCAGAGCTCCCAGAGATAAACAAGAGAATGCTGCGCTCTGGGGAATTTTTAATACATATATGAATCATACCAAATATCAGTATCTTGTACAACAGTAAAAAGAAAATTGGAACAGAGTATAGTTTACTTTAAAACTTTGCTGCTCATTTCCTTGTTTTTCTCATTAGTCACACAAAATAGGATAAAATAAAAGCAAGTAATTTTAAATGACCAGCCTGCTGCAAATAGTATGCTTTTGCTACATAGAAACAAAATATTATCATTCGGATTCTTTTTGATGAATTTTGGCTTCTTAAAACTGTATTTGTACTTTAACAAATGTGTGCTAAAACTTTTTACTGAGTCTTAGATCTACATGTAAATATTTAGTGCTAGAAATTCATAGTGTGGTCCCAAAGGTGCCATACCATCTTTTTAAAATAAGGGTCACATCAGCACTGTTAAGGGATATAGGAAAGTATGCAGTTCTTGAGATGTCTGGTGCTTCACAACCTAGCAAATTACTACTTGAGTCAAATCAGCCTTAACTACTTTTGATCTAAAGATGCCGGAATAATATTTTAACTAGCCATTATATGTCAAAACAAAAATATTTGTTTTCATGCCACACTTGAAATGCTCCATGTTAAACCTCTGCAATCAGGGATTATTACTGGTAGGTTAGGGGGCCAATCTATGATGACCAGGATCAAATGTTGGTTGGCGTGTACAAGGTAAACCCCTTATACACACTTATCCCTCAAGCCCATGAGTATGCGTTTTATTTACTGAAAATATTATTCCATTATATTTACTGAAAATATTAATACAGATTTTAAGTAATATAAAATATTTTCACATTTACAAAAATGCTATGAATTCTTAAAAAGAAGTTATTGTTTCTATACATATAACATATAGAATTTGATGATGTAATTTGTTGCTCATGTTCATGTTAATGCCAATTCTATTCTTAGTATTTTATTAGTGGGAATGTATTCATCCATTACTAAGACTTATGATTTTTTGCTTGGAAAATATATTAAAAAGTACTATATAAAAGTTCACATTTGTGGAGAAAAGAAGGCATTTGAAGGTTTTTAACCAAACACTTAGGAAATAAATTAAAATTAATGTGATGTTTTTACACGTGTACAGCTTGATATTTATTTGTTTAAGGGGGTTACAACATATGGATATATGTATATATTGTAAATGGTTGCCATTATGAGCTCAGTCAACATCAATAAACTCAACTGTTCATTTTTTTCTTGTGATGACAAATATAAAGATGTCACTAAGTAATAAGTATACAATACAGTTAATTATAGTTACCATTTTATACCTTATAACTCCAGAACTTATCTTATAATTGGAAGTTAGACCCATTGAATACCTTCACCCATTTATCACTTCTACTCTTATTCTAAAATTTTTAAGATCCTACATATGAGTGAAATCATACCAAACTTGTCTTTTTTCTAACTTATTGCACTTAAAGTGTCCTGTGCATATTAACATTCTATTCAAGGGGTCAATAACTCCTTGACTTTGAGCATATTCTAAAATTTAACATTGTTCACCTTACCTACATATTTTTCATTGATGTTTCCTTTTAGAATTTTATATGTATCCCTTGACTATTATGGTTTTAATTAATTTGCTACTTTTTTTCTTAATCTTCACAGTTGTTTTACCGATCATTGATAATATTTTATTACTGTCTAGTTGCCATTTTTAGTGACATTTTTGTCCATGTATTATCTTGGTGGTAGTGCCACTTATTTTAAGTTAATGAAGTTCTTTACAGCTATAAAAATAATAAACTTATTTGTCACCTCTGGAAGCTTCCTTGTGTCCATGGATAATTCTCAAATGTCCAGGCTGACACTACATCCAAACTCACATCTTTTAGTCTTATAAAAATGCAATAATGCAGTATATTTCCTACTTTGCTTTTATTCACTAACTTAAATTATTTTTAAATTTATCCATTATAAGTGTATAGAAATAATTTATTTTTATTGAAAGAACTAGGCAATTATATGTATAACCATTTTGTTTACTTGTCAGATTTTTGACATTTGAGTTTTTCTAGTTTCAGGTTGTTACAAATGAAACTCCTGTTAGCATTATGTGCATGCATTCTTATAAGCATACACTTTTACCTATTGTGATTAAATGCCATCTATTGAAATGACTATATGGGATATTTAGTGAAAGCTTAACATTTAAAAAACTGTCAAATGATTCTAAAATGTTTTTGACATTTTATCAGTAATCTATTTGAATTTTATTGATTCCATTTTCTTGTCAACACTTATTACCCAACATTATCTGTAAGGATTTTGATAGGTTTGTTACATAAAATTTTGTTGTATATATTTTTATACTAAAACCTTGCCTCTTTTACTTGTGATTGCATGACTAATTATTAAAGGGTTCTAAAGAAATTTACATACTCAGGTTACAAGGCCTTTATCAGATACATTTGTGAGAAATTTTCCCTTCTCAGCAATTCGTGTATCCTTAATTCTTTTTTTTATTAATTTATTTATTTTTGAATACTGAATCACCATGAGGGTAGAGTTACAGATTTATACATTTTTGTGCTCATTTTTCCCTCATACAAAGTTCAAGAACCCATCCCTTCACCAGTGCCCATTCTCCACCACCAGTAAAACCAGCATCACTCCCACCCTCCCCAATCCCATCTCCCTCCACCCCACCCTGCCACTGTGGCAGGGTATTCCCTTTTGTTCTCTCTCTCTAATTAGGTGTTGTGGTTTGCAATAAAGATGTTGAGTGGCCATTGTGTTCAGTCTCTAGTCTACATTCAGCACGCATCACCCTTCCCCAGCATGGCCTCTGATTACATTTTACTTGGTGTTCCCTTCACTGAGTTGCCCTCTCCCCAGAATGTGAGGCCAGCCTCCAAGCCATGGAGTCAAACTCCTGGTACTTATTTCTACTATTCTTGGGTGTTAGTCTCCTACTCTGTTATTCTATATTCCACAGATGAGTCCAATGTTTCTATGTCTGTCTCTATTTCTGACTCATTTCACTCAGCATGGAAAGCCATGCTGATCCACTTATATGCAAACTTCATGACCTCATTTTTTCTAACAGCTGCATAGTACATTGTATAGATGTACCAAAGTTTCTTCAACCAGTCATATGTTCTAGGGCACTTGGGTTTTTTCCAGATTCTGGCTATTGTAAACAGTGCCACGATGAACATATAAGTGCAGATTTCATTTCTACTATGCTTTTTTGCTTCTCTGGGATATATTCCCAGCAGTGGTATTGCTGGGTCAAAATGGGAGTTCAATTTCTAATTTGTTGAGAATCATCTATATTGTTTTCCAAAAGGGTCAAACTAGTCGGCATTCCCACCAGCAGTGTAGAAGGGTCCCTTTCTCCCCACATCCATTCCAAAAGTGTTTTTGCTTTTGTTCTTTTGGATGTGTGATAGTCTCTGTGATGTGAGGTGGTATCTCATGGTTGTTTTGATCTGCATCTCCCTGATGATTAGTGATGTAGAGCACTTTTTCATGTGCCTTTTGGCCATTCGTATCCCTTCCTTGGGAAAGTTTCTGTTCATTTCTTCGCCTCATTTTCTGAAGGAGTTGGATGTTTTCTTCTTGTAAAGTTAAACCAGTGCTTTATATACCATTGATATCAACCCCTTATCTGATGGGTATTGTGTAAATATACTTTCCCATTCTATAGATTGTCTTTGTATTCAGGTCACTGTATCTTTTGCGGTGAAGAAGCTTTTTAGTTTAATGTAGTCCCCTTTGCTGATCTGTTTCCACTTGGTTGGCCAGTTGCATGTCATCCTTGGAGATACCTTTATCTTCAATATTGTGGAGAGTTTTGCCAACCTTGTCTTCAATGTACCTTATGGATTGTGGTCTGATATTGAGGACTTTAATCCATTTTGATCTGACTTTTGTGTATGGTGTCAGGTCGAGGTCTAAGCTGATTCTTTTGCATGTTGTTGTCCAGTTGTGACAGCACAATTTGTTAAAGAGGCTTTCCTTGCTCCACTTCACATCTCTTGCTCCCTTATCAAAGATTAGATGATCATACATTTGGGGTTGTGTGTATGGATACTCCACCCTGTTCCATTGGTCTGCGGCTCTGCCTTTGTTCCAGTACCATGCCGATTTAATTGTTACTGCTTTGTAGTAAAGTTTGAGGTTGGGGAGGGTGATGCCTCCCATTGTCTTTTCCCCAAGAACTGCTTTAGCTATCCGTGGACATTTGTTGTTCCATATGAATTTCAGGATTGCTTGATCGATTTCTTTGAAGAGTGTCATGGGTATCCTTATAGGGATCGCGTTGAATCTCTATAATGCTTTGGGGAGTATTGCCATTTTGACAATGTTGATTCTCCCTATCCACGAGCAGGGTATATGTTTCCATTTCCTCATGTCCTCTTTTATTTCATGGAGTAGCGTTATGTAGTTTTCTTTGTAAAGGTCTTTTACTTCCTTGGTTAAGCTAATTCCGAGGTACCTGATTTTCTGGGGCACGATTGTGAATGGGATTGCTTTTTTCATCTCCCTTTCCTCTGCCTCATTGTTTGTGTATAGGAAGGCCATGGATTTTTGGGTATTGATTTTGTAGCCTGCAACTTTACTGTATAAGTCTATTGTTTCTAAGAGTTTCTTAGTAGAGGCTTTAGGCTTCTCTAGATATAGTATCATATCGTCTGCAAATAGTGAGAGTTTGATTTCTTCCTTTCCTATCTGGATGCCCTTAATCTCTTTTTCTTGTCTAACAGCTATCACAAGTACTTCCAGTACTTTAGTGAAGAGAAGTGGTAAGAGTGGGCATCCTTGTCTTGTGCCTGATCTTAGAGGAAAGGCCCTTAATTTTTCCCCATTGAGGGTAATGCTTGCCATGTGGTAGATGGCTTCGACTATCTTGAGGAAAGTTCCTCCAAACCACATTTTGGTGAGAGTTTTCATCATGAACAGATGTTGGATCTTGTCAAATGCTTTCTCTGCATCTATTGATATGATCATATGGTTTTTATATTTACTTTTGTTGATATGATGGATTATGTTGATTAATTTCCAAATGTTAAACCATCCTTGCATCCCCGGGATGAATCCCACTTGGTCATGATATATGATCTTTTTGATGAGTTGTTGTATCATATTTGCTAGTATTTTGTTGAGGATCTTCGCATCGTTGTTCATTAGGTATATTGGTCTATAATTTTCTTTCTTAGTCGTGTCTTTGTTTGCTTTTGGTATTAGGGAGAGGTATGCTTCATAGAAACTGTTTGGGAGAGTTCCTATTTTTTCAATTTCCTGGAAAAGCTTGAAGAGAACTGGCAACAGGTCCTCTTTAAATGTTTGGAAGAATTCACCAGTGAAACCATCTGGGCCTGGGCTTTTGTTTTGGGGGAGATTTTTGATTACAGTTTCAATTTCCTTAACATTAGTGGGTCTATTCAGGTATTCCAAGTCTTCTTTGTTCAGTCTTGGGAGATTGTAGGAATCAAGGAATTCATCCATTTCTTTTAGGTTCTCTTGTTTTGTGGCATATAGACCTTCAAAGTAGTATCTAATGATCTTTTGAATCTCACTGGTTTCTGTTATGATGTCCCCCTTTTCATTTCTGATTCAATTTATTAGGGTTCTCTTTCTTTCTTTCTTTCTTTCTTTCTTTCTTTGTGAGTCTTGATAGCAGTTTATCAATCTTATTTATTTTCTAGAAGTAAAGCTCTTTGTTTCATTGATCTTTCGGATTGTTTTTTTTTTTTTGGTTTCCATGTCATTAATTTCTGCTCTAATTTTTATTATTTCTTTTTTTCGGTCTGGTTTGGGTTCCTTTTTCTGGTCCTTTTCTAAGGTCTTGAACTGTGAAGTCAAGCTATCTATGTGGGCCCTTTCTTCCTTCCTGAGGAATGCTTGGAGAGCTATACATTTTCCCCTTAACACAGCTTTAGCTGCATCCCATAGGTTTTGGAAGCTCATGTCTTCATTCTCATTTGTTTCTAAGTATCTTTTGATTTCTTCCTTGATTTCCTTCCTGACCCACTCATTGTTCAATATTGAGTTGTTTAATTTCCAGGTGTTTGATTTGGTTCTCCGCATTGGTGAGTGGTTAGCTTCTATCTTCAGCGCAGCGTGGTCTGAAAAGATGGTTGATACAATTTCTATTTTTCTGATTCTATTGAGGTATGTTCTGGGGCCCAGCACATGGTCTATTTTAGAAAATGTTCCATGTGCACTGGAAAAGAATGTGTATTCTTTCTTTTTGGGGTGTAAAGCCCTGTATAGGTCTATTAGTCCTCTCTCTTCAATTTCTTCTTTCAGAGTCAGCGTTTCCTTGCTGAGTTTTGTCGATCTATCCAGAGGTGCTAAGGCGGTATTGAAGTCTCCGACTACTATTGTGCTGTTAGTGATGTCCTCTTTGAAGTCCGTTAGGAGTTGTTTTAAATATTTAGCCGGTCGCTCATTAGGAACATATACGTTTAAGACTGTGATTTCTTCCTTTTGTACATATCCCTTGATAAATTGAAAATGACCTTCGCTGTCCCTTTTAATCTTTTTCAACCTGAAATCTATGTTGTTGGATACTAGGATGGCCACTCCAGCTTTTTTAAGGGAGTTGTTTGCTTGCAATATTGTTTTCCATCCTTTGACTTTGAGTCTATGTTTATTCTGTTTATTCAGGTGTGTTTCTTGCAGGCAGCAGAATGTTGGGTTTAATTTCCGGATCCATTTTTCCACTATGTGTCTTTTGATAGGTGCATTTAAGCCCTTGACATTGAGAGAGATTATTGTGATGGGGTTTTGTGTCATCTTTCTGTGGGGTTTGTTGTTCTTATGGGGCTCCTCCTTGTCTTAGAGTAACCCCTTTATACCTTCTTTTAAGTTTGGTTTTGAGTCTATGAAGGTCCTGAGCTGTTGTTTATCCGAGAAATAGTGTATGGTTCCTTCGAGTTTGAGTGAGAGTTTAGCAGGATAAAGTATTCTTGATGAGGCATTCATTTCGTTGAGTTATTTCACTATGTCCCACCATTGTTTTCAGGCTCGGATGGTTTCCTCTGACAGGTCTGCTGTAAATCTGAGGGGTGCTGCTTTGTAAGTGATTTCCTTGTTTGACCTTGCTGCTTGCAGAATTGTGTCTCTATCCATAGCATCCATCATTGTGACTATGATATGCCTTGGAGTCTTTTTATTTGGGTCTCTTTTTGCTGGTACTCTTCGGACTCCTTGTATCTGAATGCCTGCCTTCTCCAGCTCTGGGAATTTCTTAGCAATGATGTCTCTGATTGTGCTTTTTTTCATTGGGGTTACTTCCCTGTGCTTCTGGTACTCTAATGATTCTTATGTTGTTCCTCTTGATGTCATCCCCAAGGACTCTGATTCGTTCTATAGCCATTTTGAGGTCTTTCGCCATTATTTGTTGTTGTCTATAAGCTTTCTGCAGCTCATCTTCAAGGTCGCTGATTCTGTCTTTGGCTGTAATCATTCTACTGTTGAGGGCATCTACTGAGATTATTAATTCGTCTACTGATTCCTTTATTTGTGTGACTTCCGTTCGTAGCTTTGAAATTTCTGCTCTCATTTCTTCCTGCATTTTCTTGGTAGACCGTTCCAGTGCTTCACTCATATCATCCCTTAATTTATTGTATGTCTGTTCCATGGTTGCTTGGAGTATGCCGACTCTCCTCAAGATTTCTTCTCTGAATTCTTTCTCTGAGAGGTTGTAGATGTGCGTAGCCCCTGTTGAGGTTTCTGGAATCTTTTCTTCTCCCTCTCTTCGTGAAGGGAATTTTCGCTGCTTCTTCATATTGTTATGAAAGTGTAGAGTTGGAACTTTGTAGTTATTTATTTCTATTCCCTCTTGTTGTAGGAAGGAGGGGCTCTGGTTGTGCTAAGCTTTCCTTACTCACTGATAGCTTTTATAAAGTTAAACTAAGCTAATGGATATTTTGCATAAGTGGTTGAGATGGCTAAAGTGATTTTCAAAGAAGTAGACAATACCTATTGTGCTAAGTTAAAAAATAAAAACTGCGGGAGGCCACGCCCACTTTCAGACCATACCCACTTTGATATAGGCCACATCCCCAGTATCTTTGAGGCAGGGTTGTGAGACGTGGGGCAGGGCGGCTGCAGGAAGCGGGGGACCCGGGGAGGCGTGGCCCGGGGGCGGTCTCAGTACCTGGTGAGAGAACCGATATTAGAGAGCCACGCGGGAAGACGGGGTTGCAGGACGCGGGGCGGGGCCACTGCAGGACCTCCCTAATTCTTTTAACAGTGTCTTCTACATAGCAAACAACGTTTAAGCATGAAGACAAAATTGCAAGACATAATTTTGGTATGGTTTTAGTTTGTTTTCAGGCCACAACCAACAGTGCTGAGGGCTTATTCCTAGATTTTCACTAAGGAATCACTCCTGGAAGGAATCGAGGACCATGCGGGATGCTAGGAATCAAATCCTGGTTGTCCACATGCAAGAAAAAACAATCTACCCACTGTACTATTTTCTTTTTAAGACTTTCTTTTGTTCAATAACTTATGAGATAGACCCTTACAAAGCTGTTCATGATTAGGTATCAGTCATACAGTGTTCCAACACCCATCCCTCAGCAGTGTATGTCTAACCTCCTGCTCCATTGCTCTGGGTCCTCGATAGTGTTTTGGATTACATCTTTACTAAATATTTGCGCAACACATAGTCACAGAGATTTTCTCCAATTTATTAAATTCATTTTATAATTATTGTTTTTATAGTTTATTATTCATTTAAGTTAGCTAGCAAACATGCTGTGTGTATGAATTAATTTTATTTTTATGTAGAGACCAAATTGCTTCAACACAACATATATGATATTCCATCTACTTGCTTTTATGCCTTTGCTAAAAATATATTCACCATAAATGTGTTGAGCCTATTTATGGCCTTCTGATTCTGTTCTATTTATGTATTTATCTAGTCATTTCCTATATTACACTGTCTTTATTTCTGCAGATGCCGATTTGAAAGAAGCTTTAAAACCTTGCAATTTATCTTTTAGCATCATTACTTTTTCAAAATTCTTAGGTTGTTCTATCTAGGTTCTTTTATTTTCCATGTAAACTTTAAAGAAAGTTTGCAAATTTCTAGAAAAATAAGATTATTCAAATTTTTATCACAATTATATTGCTTCTATAAATCCACATTTAAAATATTTTCACTTTAGTAACATTATATCTTCAAACACATGTTCAAGGTCTGTCTCTTCATTTACATGGATCCATAATTTCCCTTAGTATCATTTTTAGGTTTCAGTGCAAAGGATTTGTTCATTTTTTGTCACATTTATCACTGAGACTAGTGAAAAATAATACCTCTCTAAAAAAATAACACTTAACTTAGTAAATTCAGGAAAAAACTTTCACTTGACAAAATTCATAACTATTTCTGAATAAAACTAGAAAAATAGGAATAGAATGTGATTATCTCAACATAATAGAAGCTATATATAAGCAATATGTGAGAAGTTCACAGTTAACATTACATTCAACTTTAAAACTTTGAAATTATTTTCCCTGAGATTAAAATGAAAGAAAGATGCTTGCACTTAAATATGTAATTAGCATTTGTATTTTCTATATTGACAACAAACTCATTGAGAATGCTATTTAGGAAAATAATATGATTTAGTATTGCACAAAAATGATATGATTTTAGAAATAAACTTAACTGAGGAAGCAAATAGTTATATATTGAAAGTTATACAACATTGTTGAAAGTAAAAACAAGTGAAAGAACACCATTACATGTATTAGAAGACTTAATAATGTTAAATGCCCATGGTACTTAAAGCAACCCTTACTAAACTTTTAAAAGCAAATTTAGAATAAAAATTATGGCATTTATAGTAAGAAACAAAAAGGTTTCAATTATTCATATCTATATTTATTATTAAGATTAAAGCAGAGGCTTCTCATTTGTTGATTGCAAAATTGATTTTAAAGCCACAGTGGTAAGATATAGACCTATAGATCAGTGGAATGGAATAGACAGACTAGATAAATGCAAGCGTGTTTTAAATTATTTTGATAATATGCCTTAAATACTTAATAGAGGTTCAAAAGCACTATTGAGACAGCTGAATATGGACTCGTAAGGAAGAATAAGCTTAGATATTTATATTACTCCCAAATACAAACTAAAGTAGATTAAAGATTCAGGTAAATAGTTTGAAACTCTACTACTTCTAAAAGAAAGTATAAAGAAAATGCTTCCTGATGCTGGTTTTAACACCAACTTCATGAATATCACATATAGTAAACATATAAAATGTAATGACAATACCAATCTAAAAACTATTGCTAATCAGTAGAAAAAAGACTGAAGGTGCAGCCTACAGAGCAAGATAAAAGTTAGAAAACTGGTAAGGGGTCAATCTTCAAGATATAAATGTATACAAAACAATACCATAGACATGATAACTTCAATTTAAAATGTAAAGCACTTGAACAAAAATTCTCTAAGCTCACATCAATAACCAAGAACTCTATGAGGAAAAGTTCAATGTTAATAAAGTATCAGAGAAATCAAATTTAAAGCCATAATTAGATACCTCTTAGAATGGCTTTAGTAATAAGAGCAATGATAAAATTGTAATAATGATGATAATAATAATCCTAAAGTCAATAAGTATTAACAATGATGTGAAAAATTGAAAATTTGTACACTGTTGGTAAGGATGTAATATGATGAAGTGATCAGGAGATTGTTCAAAAATTATAAAATAATATTATGTGATACAATAATTTCATTTATAGGCATTTATCCCAAGATTTTTGACTTGCAGATTTCAGATATTTGTGATCTGCTGTGCTCATTGGAACACTATTAAATCCTATGAATCACAGGTGAATTAATAAATAAAATAATATACATATCAAGTCATGTAAATAATCATTTATGTAATTAATAGTTAATAACGGTATGTATACAGATATTAATTTTGTGTTCCAATCAAAATAGCAGACGTGTTTTAATTCTAAAAATCAAATAAAATTGGTTTCAGGAGTCTAGGCCATATTTTTCTAAGTGTGTTATAATGTTTTAAGAAGTATTTTATTTTAAAAGTCATTATTATATAAAGTTCTCAGGTGGAAATATCCCACCAATTTATTTGGGAGATTACTGTATTTGGTTGAGACAGTTTCTGATATCCAACCTAATTTTATCTTAATTTCTTTCCAGAACATTATGCTACCTATGCTATCATAAATCATTCTGCTCCCTGCTGAGCACTTAATGCTTCCAATATAGGTAGAAAATTATATCTCTTCTTGGTTTTAGCAAAACTAGTATTAGCTCTTTTTCACTTAACTGGTGAGTCTAGTGCTTTAATCTATAACATGTGACAAGCCATGTTATGACTTAAATGCCATATGTTCAGGTTTTTAATTTTCTATATTTTAAAAAGTGCAATACTAAATTAATGGGCATCGTTTTGTTTATATCTAATTCAAAAAATTTACTTTTCTTAATAATACACATGCATGGGATTTCTGTTTTTTATTGGAAATTGAATTTGCTGATTAAATTGCCAACTTGTATGAATATATTAATCTTTAGTTCATGACTAGATGCTCTAAATTGTTTAACTAAATTGTTTTAACAAAAATATACTATATTGTTTGAGTGTCAGCAAGCAATTTTAAAGTTCATGATAAAATAGTTATATATTAGATTTCTAATGTTGCTACAATACATTACCACAAATTGAATGACTTTAAAGAATACAAGTGTTATACGTTACTGTTTTGTAGGCTATAATTCCAATGCATCTCTTACTGGAATAAAAAAAAATCATGTATCAGCAGGGGTGCTTTCCTTTCTGGAGATCTAAGAATAAATTTGTTTCCTTAATTTTTAGAGGCTATCTACTTTCCTTGACTCATTGCCCCTTTCCTCCAATGTTTTAACAAGTAATGTTGAATCTCTAATTAAATTTTTGTCTTCACCTCTTTCTCTGAATCTCTTCCTCTACAGTTTTCTATTTCTTAGAACCCTTAAGACTTTATTGTGTCAATCTGGATAATTAAAGATTTTTCTTGTATTTTTATGTAGATAATTAGCAGTTGAGTCTATTAATTTTTTAATTACACTTTGCTATCTAATCTAGGATATGACAGAGCTAGGGAAGAAGGACATGGGGCTATAATGACATTATTTCACCTAATTCAATAATCAACTTAGACATCTCACTTAAGAAATACTGGTGAATCAGGGAGTGGCATGCAGCTGGCAAGTCATGATAAATTGATTCTCAGGTTTTTAGGGACATTTCATTACTACTGGCTTTTAAAGTTTTAGTCCTATTGTGACTAAACTTTTCAGTTTATTGGCTTATGGTTCAATTATATCTGTCACTCCTAGTTATTAAAAACAACTTTAATCAAGTAAAAATAGAATTTATGAAGCTGAAACTTAATATATCAGGTGATTAAGCAGTGTCGAGGCTATATACTAGAATTGGTTTAAGATGGTTGAATAGAAAGCCTGTGTTTACTTTCTCCTTGAAGTCACAAAAAATCTATGCCAAAACTAAAATTAATCGTATAGAAACTGACCTGAAATCATAATGAGCAAAGTTCTACAAAAATAAATGGTGAGATATAATAATGAAGATGGTTTAAACAGAGTATACCATTACCAGAAAAAAAATGTCCCACCATGAGGCAATAAGTAGCAATCAAGAGTTTATTTCTGAATGCAAAACTTTGCAGGGAAAACAAGATTTGGGCTCGAACAGTCCAATCCTCTGTTACTTTACTTGCAACACTGGAACAAGGGTTAAAAAAGTATGAAAATAAGAATCATAGCCCACCACTTCTTATACATTGGAAAAATAAGCAGTCATAAGAAAGCATGAATTCTTTCAGCTTCCCACAACTTGAATGAGCACATCATATTTAAGTGAAATAATTTAGAGGAAAAGAAAGAAACATCATAGGAGCTCACATATATCTGGCATGGAAATGAACAAAACAGGTATGGAGAAAAAATATGTGTTAAATAATGACAAAACTTTGACCTTTTATTACAAAACTAAGATTGCCAATAATATTAGAAGGAGGTAAGTTGGGAAGAAAAGTGGTTTAGATGTGACTTAATTAATCTAGTGGAGAGTCTTGGGCCCTTTGAAGGTAGGGAAGATGCTATTGTGACCATGTTATCTAAACTACAATAATAATTAACTAATTAAAAGTAATAAATAATTAAAAGGCATCAAAGTGACTAGCAGTTATCACATAGATGGACACTTCCAAAGTCACTGATCACAGGGCTGGTGGAACTCATATTTTACCTCATACTCCAGAAATTTCTGTTTTCAAGGGAAAACAGAAATTCTGTTTCTGTTGAACTCCTGGTTCATTTGAGTGCTAACTAGCAAACTACACTACTGCAAACAGGAAGCATCTTAATCCTAACCCAAGCCAGTTAGCAAGGGGGTCCTATTATCTACTAGACATGACTGCTTTCTTTCCAGTCCATAGCAGTCATTTCTAGCCCCTACAAGCCCTAGAGCTTGCGCTTTATCAACAACTGGAACTACACAGGCACCACCCAAATCTGTTTATGAAACATAGAGGCTGTCTGCTAAAGAACTGAAAACCCTCACCAATTCCCAGGAATGCCCTCAGGCACTTTCAAGCACACACAAGTTCTATTTTATTTTTATTTATTTATTTATTTTGCTTTTTGGGTCACACCCAGAGATGCACAGGGGTTACTCCTGACTCTGCACTCAGGAATTAATCCTAGCGGTGCTCAGGGGACCATATGGGATGCTTGGAATCGAACTCGGGTCAGCGGCATGCAAGGCTAACACCCTACCTGTTGTGCTATCACTCCAGCCCCAAGCACACACAAGTTTTATCTGCTTGTCACTGACCATGGCCTTCAGCCTGGCACATAGATGCTTGTCGGAAACACATTGCTTCTCCCACAGGGAGCTTAGGGTTTATTGAGCCACACCTACAACACAGCAACTGAGGCACAACTAATAATCCTATATTGTTTTTCTCTTTCCTTTATGTCATTTGTATTGTTTATTTATCAATATCCTTTTTGTATAGACACAGGATTGATGCTATACTATGTAACGTGGCAGTTAATTGACTCCAGAATTATATTTACTCCTGTACATCTGTATTTATTTGACTTAAGCCTCAGTTTCTCTGTCAACTGCATTATCCAACAGATGCTGTTGCCAGAAAATATTATTGAACACCCTTGGTTTCAACCCAGGCTTAATCAAACTTGGGGTAAATGTACATCAGGCACTTAAAATCTTGAACTGTTGCTCAATACACAGACTTGCTATAATTTTAAAAACACAATTCATTGGTCACTTGTAATTGCAAGGTCCTTATTGCCACCCAGACACAATTGAATTTGGTGTACAAGAACTCTTTGGAATCATAAACTTGAAATTTAGATGCCATCCAGTGCTCAAATATAGCCATTCATATCTGAATGCCACCCAAGTCTACTGGATCTTGAGGCAATAACAGATGCCAAGAACTATTAACTGCATATTCCCTAGTCACCAAGAGTCCTGTGAAGTATTACAGTCAATGCCAGGAAAATGTGACCTCCAAATTCTGAGCTACAGCTCAGGGTCTGAATATGATACCAAAATCTTTGGTGGCACTAGCCACAATGGAACCCAACTTTCCATCCAGGTCAATTCAATTTTGTGCTATCAGTACTGCAGGAAACTTGTCATCACAAACTCCCTGAAGTCACTCTGACCCATAAAATCTCATAGCCACAGCTTCTTTCTGACACTGCAATTGAAAAACTTCTTGTCCTAGTCAGCTTACATCAACAGAACTCCTAGCTAAGATAGATGTAAATAATGAGACATGATGAGAAGAGGGAGGAACTCTATGACATTGATAAACTAACACAGAAGTGTGGAAAGAACCTTAGTGTAATAGAACTAGGTAGTCCCCTAGAGAAGACTTCAAAGCAACAATTGTAATGATCACTGAAATAAAATACATCATCCCTCTCACTTCTTGGTATCCAAAGTTTCTGTTGAGGTATCTGCTGGAAATCATACATGTTCCATTTTGTGTGTGATATATTCAAATTGTACAATGGAAAACTTTCAACTAAGAGTGCACTATTTATCTAGGTAATAATTCATAAATTAAAAACATATTTAAAGCATTTCAGAAATATGTATATTTAAGATCTAGAGATAGAATGCTATAGATAAGATTTATGTGATTTGTTCCCTCTATACCACATATGATTTTATGAACACTGCCAGGAGTAATCCCTAAGCACAGAACCAGGAACAATCTCTGAGCCCATCTGGGTGTAAAATTCCGCACCCCTCTCCAAAATGCTTAATGGATTCATTGCCACTAAAACAATTCTGGAAAAAAAAGAAAACTGAAGACTGGCTATAAAGGGAAAATAAACCTTACTTGGAAGTAAGAAAATACCTAAAACAAACAAACAAAAAAATAAAATGTGAAAAAGGAAAGCAATGCAGGGGACTCAGAATGAAGACAAAATTCACTTAAGTTAAATGGGGTTTGAGCACATATAGAACACAATAAGAGCAGGACTGGGAAGAACATTCAAAGAAATGCAGGATTATATCAGCAAACAAGAATAAAACTCAAATGAAAATTTTAACCTCAAGTCGCTGGCTGGGGCTGGCACTGGCTCCGGCCCGCTCTCCGCCGGGATTCGAACCGGGTGGCCATGCGTTGGCGCGGCCGCTCTGCTGCTGTATACCCAACATCCGGAGCCAGATGGATGACTTCTGAACCCAGCAAGTGCTCCCAACCATGTCCCCAGAACAGCAATGCACTGGGACTGTGAGCTGTGCTATGCGATTTCTGGCAGAATTTTCCCTGGACTTTATACAGAAATCCAAAACCGCGCGGACGCTGCTGCGTCCGTGCAACTGAACATTTATAATTGTCAGAAAAGTGAAATGGTTCCTTTTGAACAGGCCTGGCTTGAGGGGGAAACTCCAAATAATAACAGTAAGTTTTTGTTGAAATATTGAAGGTTATTAATGTAGCAGCCACCTCTGGACTGTGAACTAAGCAAAAGCCCCACGCTGGCCGGCGTGGCGTGGCGTACACCATACTATGAGGCACAGGAAGGGGGATGACAGAAAAAAAAAAAAAAGAAAAAAGAAAAAAAAAAGAGAAGAGTTATGTACTTGTAGCAGTGGTGGGGCTACATATTTCTTCATTTCCAGCAATGTAAAACTAATTATCAAATGCTTCCTTGGTAGTAGGTCTGTCTCTCTTGGGTGGAAACTCCAACAACTATAGTGAGTTTTATAGTGAAATATGGAATGTAATCAAGGTAAAGAGAAAATGAAGTGAAATTCATTAGTAATATAGTAGGGGGTAGGGGATGGGGGCGGGGGTATATTGGGGTTTTTGGTGGTGGAATATGGGCACTGGTGAAGGGATGGGTGTTTGAATATTGTATAACTGAGACATAAACCTGAGAACTTTGTAACTTTCCACATGGTGATTTAATAAAAAGTTAAACAAAAAAATAAAATTAAAAAGAATGACAAAACAACAAAAAAATATTTTAACCTACATGAAATATAAAAAATAAAAAGAAATGATACCCAAATATAGCATAACTAGAGAAATAGTAAACAAACAGAACAGAATTCATAAAGAATAAAAATAAAGCTCAAAATGACAATTAAAAATGCAATAAAAACAGCAGTTGGTTTTTCAGATAAATTATTTTAAAAACAGACAAACTTGTATGTAGATTTTCTAAATAAGAAAGAAGACAAAGGCCTATTAAATAGAATCATAAATTAATGGAGTGATTTTCAATAGATATAACAGAAAATATCAAATATATCAAGAATCTAGTAAGAAAAACTTTATAACAGTAAATTGAATAACAGGGGAGAAATGGATTGAGGTTTTTAACCCATTCAAACACAAGAGGAAATAGAAAGACACATTACAAGTAAGTTGTCAAAAACGAATTAAAAAGCAACGTAGTTGAAGTCCAGGTTTGTACAATTATCTGGTGTGGTTCTATGAAATCTTCAAATGAGCATAACTTACCTGTTGAAATTCTTCAAACATAGAAGAAAAGCAGGGACAGGGAAATGGCTCAGGTGGGAAGCACATACATAGCATGAAGAAACCTTTAAGTTTGATCTCTGGATTTTACTGGTCCCTGAGTATCACCAAATGTGCTGCTGATTGTCCCCAAGCACTGCCAGTGTTGACCAGTTTACCTTCTTGTGTCTATACAAAAAGGACATTGTTTTAAAGTAAATTATTCAAAAGACATAAGGAGAGGAGAAAAGCAATATCAACTTCTCATATAAGTTCAGTGTCCTAGAAAGGTCTGACCTTGCAAATTAACAGAGTCAGATTAGGGGGAAAAGCTGATTAACTGCTTTGGGGAAGAGAGCATAGAGAAGTAGTTACTCTAAACAAAGGGATGGGAGTGACTCGGAAGCACCATACTGGGTGTGACCGGGATGAACCTAAACTCCTTGTGGCAAGGGGGGGAAAGACAAAGCAATGTCATCCTACACCCCCACTTGAGGAGAAGGGTTCCTTGGTTGTGTGAAGTAGAGAGGAGAGGGCTGGCAACCTACTGCTTTCCTCTCGACATTTTCAGTCACCTATGGAAGTGCCTGGGAAATGGTAGCCTTCAAGCTTCTCCTGACAGCCAAGTGTTCTGAACTATGGGAGATGGTCCCCACCACCCAATTTCCCAGGAGCTGTGAACTCAGGACAGAGAGGGGAATTGCTCTTCTGAGGAAAGGAAAGTCAGTCCTAAATCTTATCCAGGGTTTTGGGTCTATCACATTTTTTATCACAGGAAATAATTTTAGAAGCAGACAAATAGTGAAGCAAATCATGTTCTTGGAGATACAAAAGTAGGGATGGAGAGATGTAGACAAAGAAATGTGCTTAAGAGAGAACACAGGAACACAGCCTTCTCCATAATGGAGAGAAAGTCAGCACATGTCCCGAGCAAGGGTTTGCAGGGTATTTCCCCATAATGAGGAAATGGATCTAAAGTATGAAAGCTCATGTCTCAAGAGCACAGATGAAGGTGGAGTGATAGAAGAGTGGGATTGTGAAGGCTGACCCGATTCAATTCCTGGTTCCCGGTAAGGACCCTCAGAACTCCGTGCGTGATCACTGAGCTCAGAGGCAGGAGTAAACCCTGAGCACTTCCCAGTGTGGTCTCAAAATTAAAAAAAAAACACAGGGGAATTGTGCTGTGGATGTGAGCAGCCTCTTTCTCTGTAAGTTAATTTATATATAGTTTTAATAAACTGATGCCCTCCACCTCCCAGTCAGTATGCAGGATGATGGCCAAGGACTAGAGCTTGCAAGAGTTGAAGATCATTTGATCTTTGTTGCATGGCCTTTACTCCAATCATGGAACCACCCCTCCCTAGTGCCGAGTTGTTCCTCCTTTCAGGGCTTTCCATTCTTGGCCTTGGAATTCTGTGTTTCATTATTTTTTCAGTGTTTGTGATGGGTCTTTTTTGTCCAAGGCCTTGTGCCTTCATATTGATTTAGGTTTCAGACATGGTGTTTCCCAAGATACTGTTGCTAGAACCCATCCTCCCCCTGGCTCCTCCCAATGCCATCATACTTCCTGCAACAGTATAAAATATTACTTCCTGGAGCTGGAGTTTTGGTGTTTGCCTGACAGATTAACAGTGGTTTGACTCTTGTACTGCATATTTACCTTCACTACCACAAGGAGTGATCCCTGAGCACAAAGCAAGGGGTGAACCTAGACCATTTCCTGATATATGTTACATTGCATCAAAAAATTCAATATCATTCTTCAATTATTTTTTTAAAAGAAAAACAAAATAGCAAGTCTCATAAAATTTGTTTGGAACCACAAAGTTCATGCTCAGATAAAAAAAATGAAGATAACTCATTACTTGACTTCAATTTATTCTGTGAATTTATAATTAAAACTATGTGGTCTTGGAATAAAATCAGGAACTTAGGTCAATGGAATGGGATTCAGAATCTAGAGATAAACTCACTTGTATATGTGTATTTAATTTACAACAGCAAAGGAGGAGTGTAAAAGGAGAAAGGAAAACATTTTTACAAAATGGTACCGAGAATTTGTCAGCTATAAAAAAATATAGTATGAGACTAATATACAAGAACAGTACAAACAAGGGCTGGGAGGACTGGCCAACTCTCTGAAGCTTTCCACAAACAGAGAGGGGGCAATTAGGATAGAGAAGGGGCCACTATGGCAATGATAATTGGAAATGACCCCTCTGGACTAGAGTTGAATTCTGAAAGTTGGTAATTGGGATAGACATGATACCTCATCAGTGCCTGTATTGCAAACCACAATGCCCAGAAGGAAAGAGAGAAAGAAAGAAGAAGAGTGCTTGCCACAGAGACAGACTGGAGTGAGGGTAGGGTATGAGAGTGGTGGCAAGAGGGAAAATGGGGACATTGATGGTGGGAGATGTACACTGGTGAAGGGATGGTTATTGGAGCACCTGTGACTGAAACTCAATCATGAATAACTGTAGCTGTATCTCATGGTGATTTAATAAAAACAGAAAAAATAATTTTTAAGTAAAATAAAATACAATGAAAAAATTTAAAAAGAAAAAAGAAAAAAGAAAATAAAATATACCACATACATAAAACATTAAAAAATAATAGTATTAAGAAAACTTCATAGCTAGTGCAAAGAATGAAGTTGGATCATTCACAATGATTATGGGTGCAAAAAAGAATAACTCAAAATGGATTAAAGATTTGAATGTTTGACCCTAAGACATAAAATTCATTAAAGACAACAAAGCAAGCAAACTCTCCATGTATAAGCTTGAGTGATATATAGGAAAATCCTCCTTTACTATCATGAAAGATAGAAAGCAAAATTAAGTTGGGCTACATCAAACTAAAAAATCCCTTACAGAGAAAGAAGATATTAGTACACCATATATGAAACAAATACCTAATATCCAAGATATGTGACAGACTCACACAGTGCAAATACTTTGAAAAAGACTTCAAAAACTGCTTGAAGATATTTCATATACTGTCACTGTTATCCCGTTGCTCATAGATTTGTTCGAGCGGACACCAGTAACGTCTCTCATTGTGAGACTGATTTGTTACTGTTTTTGGCATATCGGATATGCCATGAGTAGCTTGCCAAGCTCTGCCGTGTGGGCGAGATACTCTTGGTAGCTTGCCAGGCTCTCTGAGAGGGGAGGAGGAATCAAGCACGGGTCAGTCGCGTGAAAGGTGAACGCCTTACCACTGTGCTATCACTCCAGCCCATTTCATATACACAATGGAATAGTATGTTTCTGTGAAAAAGATTGAAATCATGAAATTTGTTGTAACATGGATGGGATTTGAAGGTATGTAAAGGAAAATTAGTCAAAGAGAGGAAAAATGCTTTATATTCTCAATAATATATAGAATATTTAGTCAAAATTAAGAAAATAGACAATATTGAACAGTGACAAACTCTTGGCATTGGAATACAAAAACAATTATCAGTTGATGGGAAAAGAGGACTGAAATATTAGATATGTAGGAAAAATAGAATAGGCTAGTGGGCATTTTGGTGGTAATTTGGTGTAATAATTTTCTACATCAAAGCCATAAACTTTAACTACCTAAACTATAATAAATAAAATTTTAGAAATAAAACAATTATTTGGGGGGCTGGAGCGATAGCACAGCGGGTAGGGCATTTGCCTTGCATGCGGCCGACCCGAGTTCTAATCCCAGCATCCCATATGGTCCTCTGAGCACCGCCAGGGGTAATTCCTGAGTGCAGAGCCAGGAGTAACCCCTGTGCATCGCCAGGTGTGACCCAAAAAGAAAAAAAAACAATTATTTGGAAGAGAATAATAGGACAAGGACACTGTGATGACATATGTAGTGGCTTAAAATTATACCCCTAAAATATAAATATTTTTATTCTTTTAAACATCAATACCTAAACAAAGTAAAAATGATTATGTACTACTTAATATGGAAGCATATCTATAAATAATTATTGAGTCTTATCAAACGCATCAAAGAGCAAGTAATAACATAAATATGTTAAGGTTCACAAATGTATTGGGTATGACTGAAATTCTTATAAGGACTGCTGTGTCTACCTTTAAATGTGGACCACAAAACTACATTTTCCTCTGGTTATGTCTTTTTTCATCTTTAGAAAAGTAGGAGCTACCAGTATATCTAATTCCTTTCTTGTTTGATAAACAATGAGACATTACACATTCAAATGTGAGTTTATTGTAAACAGTTCTCTGGAAGCTTTTTAAAATTGAAACATGCGGATTCAGTATACATGGTTCAAGACAAAAACAGACAGCTCACAGATTTACAGCCAAGATAGCTGGAAGTCCAAATGTTCCAGTGAATGAAACACAGTGAGATAAAATTTTGCCTGTGGTAGACTAGTGAAAAGTTGGCAGATAAAGCCAGAACAGTACTACATGACATGATGGGCAAAATATGTTGGCTGTGAGGACAGATTTTTAAATTTTTTACAATTTTATCTCCTGTACATACAGTAAGAATAAAATTCATTTCTAAGATATTTATATATTTAACAATGCCTCAAATAAATATTTGTATACCTAAAACTTTTATTCAGTTTCTTAGGTATGCTTTCAAGCCTAAGGCATATATGAATCTTTCGTGAAAATGCTTTAAATTTTACAAAAATCTTTCGATATTTATGTGAACACTTTTACCTTCCTGTGATTTTCTTGGTTTTAAAATTGTTACTGAGTCTCCGGGGAGTAAGTTAGAGTTAGATTTTAATATGTTTACTTTTCCTACAACCTTATTTGTGTGGAGCAAGCACCGAAGTTATTTCTACAATGTAAGGGAGACTTTTTCCCAGGAGGTTTATGACAGCTGTATTCACCAGCAGAGAGGTAGTTGCTCTTGAAATTTTCTACAGAATAAATGGTTATGTATTCGTGTTTTGCACATATCTTTTCATGATATTGAGAAACCTACAGAGCTGAGGAAATATTTGAACAGAGAAGGGAAAACAGTGACACAGAACAGGTCAAAGCATAAATCAAATCATAAAATAAAGCAATAAGGATTATACATGTGTGTGCATATTTATCTTTTTTTTCTGTCAATGTAATAGCTCTGTTACAAAAGACAGAAACATTACTGTTCACATCTTAGCTGAGAATATCTTTTTTTATTTGGGCAACAATAGTCATTTTTAAGCTATGGAATTAAAGAAAACTAAATTCTAATGTGTACCACATATTATATGTGATTACTGCTTAACTTCCAAATATATCCCATGGTATCTTACCTATTGTTAACTATCTTAAAGTTCTTTCTTTTCCTTTTATATCCATATATTTCCTGACCTTAGTTCTCAGGAAGACCTAAGATTATCTGACTCTCCTGACCCCATTTTTTTGCTTCAGTGAGAAGAACTTGCAGCTAGGACGTGGGGGGAGGAGATCTCCATTTCACTGCAAGTGCTGCTAATTTCACATCCCTAAAATTGGTAGTATCAGGTAAAGAAGATGCAGATTCTTAGAGTGCCTGCAGCTATGGGTCAGGTGGGGTTATTATATTAATATTAATATAAATTGCAGAAGTAGATAAAGAGCTTGGAGCTTGAATGTCAAAGAAAATCTATGTGAACATAAATCTAATCATCACTTTTCACTCAGTGAGAGAAGAACATGGTTTCTTTAGGATTACAGGCTGAAACCGTAATGAAATTCTGATGGACACATATCTCCATATTGCTATCTTAATAGATATATGTATTTACATAGACAATATATATATACTATATGATATTTAGATAAATATTAGTTATGGTTAGACAACTAAATGTCAAGGCTTTTTTGATAAGAGGCTTTTATCTTAATCATTTGTTCATAAACAGGTTGTTTTAAAAGTTTATATTTGCCCTATTGCACATAAAATTTTTGCAATTTATGCTTCATGTGACCTGAGGAAAAGCTTGGATGTCATTTTACTCTCAAATAATACAAACCTTTTAGACATTTAGATTTCCCTGGTGATTAATTCTTCAGTGGTCAGGTAGCACCTTTCAGATTGATTAAAATTCACAAGAGATAATTATAAGCATTATGGTTGAAAAGAAATGATCATGTTCTCTAGTTTAGCTTCATATATGATCTTTGTGGAAAGCTGACGGTGTTGAAAAAATGGGGGTCAGGTCTTCCTTCTTAAGTATACTTAATTTTTGCCAATATTACAAAATTTTGAGAAGAGTTGCTTACTGAATTATAACATATTATGATGTATTTTATATAATTTTTGTTGATATCACAGTAAGAAAAAGAAAAGTTCTAAAATATTAGTAGTACAATGTGTACAATTTCATGCTAAGGACAATTTCAAGTTTTTCCCAGTTCTATTATAGCCCATAGTAATCCTAATTCTCTAGTAATGTCAAAAATTATTTTAACTTGTAGGTTTAGGTAGAAATGGGTTCTAAATAAAAGAAATATGGATGATAAAAATAAAAAAATACATTTTCCAAAATAACTAGATGTAAAAACTATATATACTTATGTGTATGTGTGTATTTATACATATATAATCTAATACAATCACCTCAGAATTTTGGTTTTGATTGTAAACCTATATATTGCTTGTGTGAACAAAATTTCACATCAAAAACCAACTTTGATGTGAAAATAATATAACTATTTTATGTGTATATTTCCTTTAGGATTATACTCTCATATAAATGCTTAAGAACTCTTTTTTATTTCAAAATTTGCTAAACTATTTTGTGACTATTAGAATTATTCATGTAAAATCCACTTGCAAGTGGCAAGAGAAACAACACGAGGTCAGTAAGTTGAGAAAGAAAAGTGTTCTTGTAACATTAGTAAACTTATTTTTCAGGAAAACAGTCATTTTTCTTTTTTGTCTCCATATACTACAGTAACATTACAGCAGTGTTCAAGAATTCAAAATATCAGATTAGAAGCTAATGTTATTTTCATTTCTTATTATATATTTGAAATCTCAATTTTCTGTTATTTTTCTTCTCACATTGCGTATTTCACACACCATACATCTAAATTTCCAATATGTCTTATGATACCTGAAAATTATTTTGATCTGATACCTATTATGTTGATTTCTATTCTCAATGGCCATCTTAAATATTTGTTATGGTCATTTTTCAAAGAACTAGTTTTATCTATCAGCAACAAGTATGCCTAGATATCATGAAAATTTTGATATTTTCCAGTAAACTTGTGAGGAAATAAAAATGCTAGCACCATATAAAGAAAAGAAATAAAAGTGAAACACTAACAAGAAATGAAGGTGTTCTGACATGCATTTCCGTGATTGTAGGATACCATTGGTTTGTCTTTTTTGCCCTGCTACAGGGAGGGTAGGTTTATTGGGTTGCACTCATTCACAGTGCTCCTGAGGCTTTTCCATTCCTCTGTGTTTTATTTTTAAACTCTTGCTTTGTTCTCTGCTACCCCAACCAGTCAATCACCATTACCTCCTAATCAGATGCCATTAACTTGTCAATATTGCTTTTCTCTTCTCCTTATGTCCTTTGCATAGTTAATTCAGAGCAATGTCCTTTGATATAGACACAGGAAGACAGTTAATGCTGTGCTTTTTTAATTTGGAAGTTAATTGACTCCGAACAAAATGCACTCCTGGGTATCTATTTTTTCAACTTAAGTCTCACTTGCCCTTAAAAATAAGGGTCCTAGGAATGAGGACTGGATGGACCCAGGACAAGCTGCGAGCTACCCAGGCATAGAAATGAGCCAGGCTCAAGCACCATAATACTTAACTATAAGTTAAGAGCACAGCCATGGATAAATTCTGTCATGATTCAAAAAGTAACAACTAGGAAAGACTAATCTGACCTGAGCACTGTAGTCTGAGAACTATAGTGAGATGTTCCCAAGCAGTCTCTTCTCTAAAATACTGGTCAATGAAACAAGTTATAAGACTTCAAAATACTTTCATTCACCCAGAGAGCCTTTGCCGAATAAACACAGTAAGTTGAACAACTCAAGTCATATAGTTTTCTTTAGGATGCTCAAATTGTAATGAAAATGCCCACTCCCAGGACAAGACAATGTCAGCTAATTATAAATAATATGAACAATAAAGTAGGCAGACTGAGATGGTACAGGCACACACATGTGTTTATTGTTTAAGTAGAAAGAAAACTTGAGGTGAAATTTGGAGCAAAAATTCATAAAAATAAAAATAGATTACACACACATACACACACACATATATATATATATACATATACACACAAAGAATAGAAGGTTTGATATAATAATACAGCCACTAAGGCACTTGCCTGCTGCCAACCTGGGTTTGATCCCACTATTCCAAACTGTTCCCCAAGTACTTCCAAGTGTAATTCCTGAGCATCACTGGATGTCATCCAAAAAGGAATTAAAAAAAATAATAAAGAACTCTGAAAAGTAAGATTTATTGCTAAATAAAAGGTCTAGAAGGTAAGGTAGAGCATTCAACCTTCAAGAACAAAGACTCAATGTCTAGGATTCAGATAACAGTGACAAAAAGACATGTCATGATTTAATTGCAATTCAGAAACTCTTTTACTGTTTTCATACTAATCCAAAATATATAATGGATTGGCCTTAAAATGGGCATATAAATAGTTTCCAGTGTTCTGTATAACTGAGATGATGCAACTAAAATACCTAAATAACTGACAGATGGGAGTTGTTTCGCAAGTATCTTTGAAATATTATTAATATTGTTTTTCTCAGTAGTTTAGACTATAATTTTCAAGCTATAACATTTCATACCCTGTGAGTCACCATAAAATCTTAATTTCCCTCCCTGAAATCTCCTAAATCCTGGTTCATCATTTCCTGTTTCATTTATAGTGCCACTTGAACTTTTTTTTGTTTTAATCTTTACACACCTTTGATAAATGCTCTAACATAGTATAACTAACCCTCACCTCAGATTCTAAATATTTTAACTTCATATGAATAATATTGTTTTAAATCCTACTGATAAGTCGCTACCATGGTATGCCATGCAATTTCTAACTTTTTGTTCATGTAAAAGAACATAGTAAGTATTTTAACTCAATAAAGTGTAAAGTGTTTTCTAATATAATTCTGAAAACAGATTATGGGTTTATTAATCCATATTACATTTGTCCACAAAATACGTTTGTATTCCAACTCATCAAAATGATATATTAAGCTTTTACTCTCATGATTATTTTTTTAGTTTTTCTCCATCCTTTCTATTGTTAGCTGAGTTTTGCCTCTTAACTGCTGAACATCTGGGCTTTTACAATGTCACTCTGACTGACCTCCCTGACTAAAGTTTCCATTCCATCCAATTAATACTACATGATACCACCTGCTTGGTTGTCCTAAAACATCGCCTTGATTATTATATTCCCCTTCTCAAAAACTTTTTGGTTCACTGTGACTTTCAAGTTGGGTAGAACTCTTATATTTGCCATTTAAGGACAAACAGGGCACATCCAACTTTTAGTCTTCTTTTGACAGTTCACCATTCCAAGCAAGCTATTTGCCAGCATTACACATTTCAAACTTGCCTTGTGCTTCTTTTTTTTAACTCCATCACTTTCCTCACGCTCATTTTTTTTCCAAACCTACACTCTGCACACACAATTCTTGAATGTAAATTCTACCCATCTCTCATAATCCAGCCAAAAAGCCTTCTGTCTGAGACCTTCACAGATTGTTTTCTTTGAGTTGCTTTAGAACTTATTTCAGTGCAACTAATATATCATTTTTAATACATTACTGTGCTTTATAATTATTTGCATATATATTTTAAGACCTCTACTTGATTTAAAGTTTTTTTGATAAAATAAATCATCACCAGTGCACCTAGCATGACACACGGCATGCTGAATGTCCTATAAATTTATATGACATGAATTAATGCATATTTCTCTGGACAAAACAAATAGGTCTTCCCTTTTTTCACTTTAAATGCTATGAAATAGTACATGATGAGGCAATTGACATTTTGCAGCAGCATAGATTTGCCATTAAAATGTATTTTGTTGGAAAATAGCAATGATGTTGAGATGTATTCTCAGTTACAAATTCAAATCAATGTACATGTTAAAATGAAAATGATGTAGCTCATAGATCCTTCCTCAGAGAAATAAAAAGTAAATAGAAAAGTATAAATCAACTCTTTCTCATGAGACTATTTTAAATATCTCTAGCAATTAAGTAATTACATAAATCTTGAGGGTGCCTGTAAACTGGAATATCACACAGTAATACAAAAGCATTTTCTCCAGCATTAAGTCAGATAATAAAAATTCCAGGCCAAAATGTAATAAATACTCTAGACTTATTTTAGAAGAAACTTTTGGCTTGAAATCTAGCACTTCATAGAATGCTAGTATGGTTCATTAAAGGATATATAAATATGATAGCGTTTATCTATAAAGACACGATCATCCACTATCAGTAAACTATGTAATTACATTTACACATATTTGCTTGGGAATACTTATAGTAGCAAAGAAAATAGTTGTTTAGCTTCAGAAGATAATCTTAGTTATTTTCTAGCAAATATACATATACACTAATAACTACTTAATGTGTATATATATGTACACACATATAAAATTCACTTATATTGAAATTAAACTGAAATCATTTAATTATGCCTATTTTGTCAGTGAGTCACTTCAATTGTGTTTGTTTTAATTTTAGTTAAATTAATTTTATTTATGTACTTGGATTTACAATATTGTTAATTGTAATGCTATGCATAAAATATTCAAGCACCATACCTTTCATCAGAGTGTTCAAAAATTCCCTCCATGACTGTTCCAGTGTTATACAAACCCCTAGCCTAACCCCAAATTTCCTTGCCAAATGTTTTGTAATATGTGTTTCTTTTGCTATTTCATTATATACGTTTCTTTTTCTTTAAGTGAGGGACATCAGTTCCTAAATATCCCAATTTTTCTGAATATTTTTACTATATGATATTTTTCAGAACTAATTGTATCAGCAAATTCTGTGATTTCATGTTTCCTTATATCTGTGTAATATATATGTAAGTATATATGTATATATAGTATATGTTAGTTTATATGTATATATACATATAATATAGTTTCTTTACATATACTATAGTTCTTTACATATACTATATTTTCTTTTTCCAGTCATTTGTTCTTCGACATTCAGATTGTTTCAGATTATAGCTATCGTGAATATTTCTTTAGTGAGCATAGAAGAGCAAATGTCATTTCTCAATAGATTTATTTGGCCCTTGGGGTAGATGCCAAGAAGTGGAGTTGCTAGACCATGTGACATATTAATTTCTAGTTCTTTGAGTAGTTTTCATATTGTTTAAAAAAGTATTGGAACCAGTTAACATTCTCACCAGTAATTAGTGAGAGTCCCTTTTTTTTCCCCATATCCATGTCAACACTGGTTGTTTATGTTCTTTGAGATGTGTGCCAGTCTCGCTGCTGTGATTGATATTACACCGAAAGCATTAAGTAGATTCAATACTGTCCATTCAAAAATGGTCATGGAACTTCTTAGAGACATATTTCAAACTGTTGAAAATTATATGAAGTATCAACATATCTCTGAATATTTTTTTTAAAAGTAGGAAAAAATAAGAGGGAAAGCCTCTTTCTCTCCAACTTCAAGTTACAATGTAGAGCTGGAGTAATTAAAACATTGAGTTACTGGAACAAGGACAGACTCTCAGACCAATGGAATAGAGTTGACAGTCCAGCAAATGATCCTCTGGTATAGGCAAAGTTAGTCTTCAACAAAGGAGCCAAAAAATATGAAGTAGAGCAAGAAAATGTGATTCAATATATGGTACTGGGAAAACTGTTCAATCACATGTAAAAAATGAATTCAGACCCCTTTCTGACACTATGCTCAAAAGTCAAATCAAAATAGATTAAATCATTGATATAAGACCTGAATCCATAAATTATACTGAGGAAAACATACGTAGAAAACTTCATGACATTAAATATAGAGATATCTTCAATGATTCAATACTTTGACTAAGCAAAGCAAAACCAAGATAAACAGTTGAACTGTATAAAATTAAGAAGTTTCTGCACTACAAAATAAATTATGTCCAGAATGAAAAGAATTTTCACAAATAGGGAAAAATATTTTGACATCAGTCATCTGACAAGAGGTTACTATTTAAGATATATAAGGCAGAAGTAGAACTTGAAAACAAAACAAAACAAAACAAAAAGTCCCATCAAAAAATTGATGGCATATATATAATATATATAAAGAAACTTTCTCAAAGACGTAGATATGGCAAAAGGTATATAAAAATGCTCTATCCATCAAGGATATGTAATCACCAAGCAACTAGGAAACACATGACTCTCTCTCTACACCTGTGTTCAATGGTCTCATGCCGCTTCCCCATCCAGGACGGGCGATGCCATGGGTGGACGATGGAGAAAATGAAGGCCAGGCTGGTTGGTGATTAGTTGCCATTTATTCCATTCTCCCTATGTGCCTGTTCCAATCTCATTAAGCCCCTCATTCCTGTCTCCTCTTGTCCCCTCACCTGTCTCCCGGAGCTCACACTTGCTGCCTCAGTCTCTCTCTAGTCTCTCTACACCTCTCAGCATTGGGGATAGAAGCCACACCTAAGTCAGGTAGCACTGTAGCACTATTGTCCCATTATTCATCAGTTTGCTCTAGTGGGCACCAGTAATGTCTCATTGTGAGACTTGTTGTTACTGTTTTTGGCATATCGAATATGCCACAGGTAGCTTACCAGCCTCTGCTGTGTGGGCTGGATAGTCTCGGTAGCTTGCTGGACTCTCCTAGAGGGGAGAGGAATCCAACTCTGGTTAGTCCCATGCAAGGCAAATGCCCTACCAGCTGACAATCACCATATCAAAGCCCTTTCTGATTGCCTGCAGCCAGGAGATCAGGCTAAAGGGTGAAATACCACCTAGATTTTTTTTTCTCCTTTCCTTAGTCCAATAACTTAATTAACATCTTAATTCAACTTCTTAATATTAGTTTTTTTGTATGGACACAGTAAGAGATACATTAAGCTTAGTGATCAACCTGAAAATGCTATGATTGTTAGTGGTACTTATATTGCTAAGATTGAACACAGAACCTCACACACACTAAGCATGTGCTTTATAACTTGAGCTATCTAACTATCTCTAGGGCACAAGTAAGGGATCATTTTCAGAAAAAAAAATATTTGTCTCCGTTTTCAATTCTGGTCACATTTTTTTCTGTTTCTCTTTCCTCTACTCTGTCATTTATCGTTCTTTTCCATATATAATCCTTCTTCATGATGTAGGTTGAATTCTCTTCTCATGCCTGCTACTATCTTGTTTGAGATGATTTTCTTCATATTTTACTGATGACTTGTAGGAGAAACAAATTTATATGCTCAATCTGACATCTTGCGTCTGTGTCAATATTTCCTTAAGCATTTTTAAATGAGGTTGCAATGTTCTCCACATTTTAAAGCATAGACCAGAATTAGAAAATGTGAGAGGTAATCTTAAAGAATAAATTTAAAAACATAAATGTTGTCTAGCAAAACAGGTAAAGACACGCAAAGAAAAGTATCAGAAGCAACTTAAGAGATTGGAATCAAAGAGCAAATTGAAATGCTATAAAGCTGTGAGGCAAGTCAACTGTTACAGCAAGATCTAAGACAAAGGGCTGACTACACACATTGTAACCAATTAATAAAATACTGATTTCCTAAACTTAAAGTAGGGGTATCAATGGGCATGAACAAACATGATTCAATGGTAAAGGCTTTTCTTACCTAAATTTTGCAAAAAAAAAAAAAAAAAAGAGAGAAAGAAGAGAAAGAAAGAAAGAAAAAAAAGGAAGGAAGGAAGGAAGAAAGGAAGGAAGGAAGGAAAGAAGGAAGGAAGGAAGAAAAGGAAGAAAGAAAAAAGCAGTAGGTATATAATGAGCAATAAAAAATGAAAAACACATGGCTTTTTTGGTTTCATAACACATACAAAACAGAAGAAGTAGAATGGCTATTTTTCAAGCTTTTCAATTTAGAATAAAGTATATCATGTATTAAACTAAAGATCCTGGTGTTTTTCTTAATATTTATCATAAGCAGCAGTATAGTTCCTGGGGTTTTCTTGATACTATAATTGCCTTAGCAAATTATTTTCAGCTTAATCTGAGGTTTAAAAAGTGTGAATAATATTTTCCTTAATGTTTCTTTTTAGCAGTCAACACTCGCTATTCCTTTTAACTTTAGTATAAACAAAATAAGGGGAAACCACTAGATAAGGAAAACAAAATTATAAAAGGGAGCCAACTCTATTTATTAGCATATCCTATTTATTTAAAAATATTTAAATTAAACCATGCTTTTCAATCTTCCATGAAACAGAAAACTAGAATGTAAACCTGGAAATGAATAATATTATGTAGGATTAATTCAGTTTTGTTTGTTTGTTTGTTTGTTTTATGGAAAACACATTCTAGAGGCAAGGACACTTGTTCGTTTTGTGTGTATCCTTTTGTACTTTTTACATGTATTTTACATGATAAGTTCATTTAGTCCCATTTGAAATTTAAGTTATTTGTAACTTGAGCAGAGAAATGTTCCTAGTGTAGTGTGCTACAGTTCTTTAACTGTAACAACAACAACAAAAAACTATGTGACAGAGTTGGGCTAACAACAACAACAAAAACACTTTATTTCTGCAAATTAAGGGGAATACAGGGGCTGGAGCGATAGTACAGCGGGTAGGGCATTTGCCTTGCATGCCGCTGACCCGGTTCGATTCCAAGCATCCCATATGGTCCCCTGAGCACTGCCAGGGGTAATTCCTGAGTGCAGAGCCAGGAGTAACCCCTGTGCATCTCCGGGTGTGATCCAAAGAGAAAAAAAACACAAACAGGGGAATACAGATACTCTGGTTAGATAAAATAGGTCCATCTGATGTGGCCTGAAAGCAGGTTTCTCAGAGTAGTCATTCTCCAGAGGTCTTAAAATCTTCTGTGTCCTGATGGGTCCAGGATATAAGGGGGGCTTTCTGTTTGGGAGCTTATCCCTATTGGGCAAAATTGGGATAAAGTTACTCATGGGGTAAAGTTACTCATGATTTAAAATATCTTCATTTTATTTCCATTCTTGTGGTGGAAAACAGCAGTCAAGGTCTAAGAAGCCTTTTTTCAACTTTTTTCTCTGTGACCTCTTGTGTATGTAAACGTTTATGTGGGTTCACTCATGTTAAACTTAAAACTCCCCGCAACACTTTACTCATTAGACGTAGAAAGAAAGAAGGTAGAGAAAAGAAAGAGGTCATCCCTATTCTCAGGAAGCATGATGAGGAGAGAGGAATAAGTTTTCCTGAAAAGTCCTATATTTATATTCTGTATTCAACATGAACTTAACTACAAAGCCTGAGAAATATGATGGCTCTTTCTTTTTCTCCCCCCTAATAAGAATATTAAAAATGAATAGGGAGGGACCGTGGCCATAGTACAGAGGATCAGGCAGTTCCTTGCACATGGCTGTCTTGGGTTTCAATCCTCACAGCCCATATGGCCCCCGGACCCTGTGTGTGTATCCATAAGCACTGCCAGGTGTGCCCCCACCACCCCCCTAAAAGAAGCAATACAAACCATGAGTGGGGAGAGCCCTTCTAACAGCCCCATGACATTTTTCACTAATATGAACTTTCTTGCTATGTAATACAAGATACATATAGCTTACGGTATTAGGGGGCTCCAATGAAGACTACCTAGTGTTAATTAAAAATATAATGTTATATATAATTAAATGTATATACTATACACTATGTACATTATATTATCAGGTTCAATTCTTCTGTCCCTCTCAGAGATCCCAGCAAGCTACGCAGAGTATCCTTCCCACACGTCAGAGCCTGGCAAGCAGCCCGTGGCATATTCAATATGCCAAAAACAGTAACAAGAAGTCTCACAATGGAGACGCTCAGGCAAATCGATGAGCAATGGGATGACAGTGACAGTGATAGTGTTAATTAAATTGGACTGGCATAATAGCACAGAAGGTAGGGCGTTTGCCTTGCATGTGGCCAACGTGGGTTCAATTCCTCCATCCCTCTCAGAGAGCCTGGCAAGCTACCGAGAGTATCCTGCCTGCACGGCAGAGCCTGGCAAGCTACCCATGGCATATTCAATATGCCAAAAACAGTAACAAGTCTCACGATGTGTAGACCCAAAAAAAGGGGCACAGGGCAGTGGCGCTCTATCTCTCTCCCACCACCTGCGTTCAGTATTCTGGAGCCGCTTCCCCCACCCCATGGAGGTTGATGGCTATGGACAGGTGGAAGAAGGAACGAGGACCAGGCTGGTTGGTCCCAGTTGCATTTTATTCCAATCTCCTCTCTATACACTCCTCTCTCTCTCTCTGCTTCTCCCCTGAACCCCCTCTTACAGCCTCCTTAAGTCCCGCAGCATGAGGGGTTGGGGCTTACACATAGGTGTGGTCACAATAAATTGGGGTAAAGTTCTTTCCCTCAGGTGATGCTGCTTCTAGGACAGATTCTATTTCAGCAGGATGACCCATCCCAGGGGCAGAATCCCATGGGTGTGTTTCCCCTCTCCTTGTCCAACTAAAATATAAGTATTCATAATATTAATCATTTGTATGGACATAGTAAGATATACATTAAAGAACTGCTCTACTGGAGTCATCTCAATGTTAGACTACAGTGCTCAGGCCAGATTAGCCTTTCCTATCCCTAGCAGGGTCCTAGTCTCGTCATTGTTTTTGGATCATGACAGCATTTGCCCATGATCAAGCTCTTAACTTATAGTTAAGAATTGTGGCTCTTTGGCCTAGCCCATATTGATGCCAGGGTAGCTCACAGCTTGCCCTGGGTCCCTTAAGTCCCTCACTGGGACTCTGTTTTGGCGGTTCTAGGAACTAAAGGCAACTGAGGCT
The DNA here is from genome assembly GCF_027595985.1 of Sorex araneus. Taxonomy (NCBI): domain Eukaryota; kingdom Metazoa; phylum Chordata; class Mammalia; order Eulipotyphla; family Soricidae; genus Sorex; species Sorex araneus. The sequence continues at coordinate 119,373,863 of NC_073305.1, read as the reverse complement.
TAAGTCAAGAAAGCAGATGCCCTGGAGTGAGTAATATTCAAAGCTTAATTAAATCCCAAGTTATAAAGCATAATACAACTGTCTTTCTTTGTCCATACAAAAAGAACATCGCTTTAAAATAAACTATTCAAATGACATAAAGAGAGGAGAAAGACAATATTTCACTCAGACATATAAAATCATAGATTTCTGAGGAATCTGATCTTACAAGTTAACAGAGTCTGATTAGGGGGAAAAGATGACAGACTGGTTGGGGAAGAAAGCATGGAGAGGAGTTTACAGATAAATGCAGTGGAATGGAAGTGCCTTGGGAGCACTGTGATAAACCTGAGCTTTCTGTGGCAAAGGGAACAGGACATACCAATGTTGTCTTAAAATGTTTAGAGATTATTAACCAGATAAACTTATACTCTTTGTGACAAGGGAGAAAGGACAAACTAATGATATCCTACAACAATGGAGATGTTACTGGTGCCCGCTCAAGCAAATCAATGAACAATGGAATGACAGTGCTATAGTGCAGTGCTATACACCATATATAATAAAATATAGTGTTAATTAAATTACACTATAAAAATATAGTGTTAATTAAATTACTCAGGGCTGAAAATCTATTCCCTAGTATATGTTTCATCATAAATTGTATATAGTCATGTTATTAAAAAGAGACTCATAGATACAAAGGTGAAATTAAATGTCAGCATTAAGATACTCAAGAAGACTTGAATAATAAAGTGTCAATAATGTCTATTGATTCAAATTCAAATACAATGTCTTTAAATTAATTTCAGGAAGAAAATTGAGCTTACAATTTAATTCTCTTTTGATTTGAAATCCAGGCACTTTTAAAGTCAAAGAAATTAAAGTCTGAAGTCATTTAATCTTGTCCTTCTCAGTTGAAGTTCAAAGAAATTAAAACCCCAAATTCATTATCCATTTCCTTATTTCTTTACTTTTAATCAAAGTGTTATGGGAGGCCTGGGTCAAGCTATTCTCAACAGGAATGTTTGTGGTTCCTTTGGGCCCCTATGTTTATGTTGATTCAATACCATGTCATCAGTGAAAGAACTACATCTTGGACCACAAGAAAGAAAAGTAAGTCATCTAAGCTGGTGTCATGAACTTTGGAAAGTTAGCTTTTTGTGAAGAAATTTCTGGAAAAATGGTTTGAAAATAACATTGGATATTTACCTCCCACTTTGGAACCTGAGGTTCTCTGCATGGCAGGAGAGGGGTGAATTACCCCAGATCCTTCAAAGGAAATAGTGTATGGGGAGATACCCGGGTTTATGTTATGGCAAGAATATGATATAAGCAGAAGGGAGTTTATGGATTGATTGTATGTTTCAAAGAGTATAGGAATTAATTTTGGAAAATTAAAAAAGTACCAAATATTAGATTAGCTGTAATAATTAACAGGCAAGTTCCAATATGGGGAAAGATGTTCGGGAATCAGTGACAACAGGTGCCCGTAAAGCAGAATTGGATGGGGAAAAAAGGATTCAATTTAACATGTAGAGTATTGTTTATTCTCCAGGATGTCCAGGGGGACCCCGGCAGCTCTCCTCCTGGCAGCCCAGGCTCAGGGTTCCTCGGATCACTCCCCTGGCCAGGGCAGCCCGTGCCATGGGGCAGACAGAGGAGGAAACGAGGGCCAACTCAATTGGTTGATCAGTTGCTATTTATTCCATTCTCCCCGAGATCCTGTTCCAGTTTCTCTGCGTCCCCCATTCTAGCCTCACACTGACCCTCATTCCCATCTCCTCCTGTCTCTCCCACTCATCTCTCTGCACTCCATCTTGCTGCCCTGCTCTCTCCCAACTCCAACTCTCTCCTCTTTCCATTCCCAGCACTCTGAGCCAACACAAAACCCAGTCTGCTAGCAAAATCAACATAAGAAAACCCTTCCTGACTGCCCAGCAGGCTTAAGGGGCAAACACCATTTAGGGGTGTTCCTCTTCTCAGTAGTCCAATAACTTAATTGACATCCTAATTAGCATCGTAATTCTACTTCTAAATATTAGTTATTATGGATGGACACAATAAGAGATACATTGAGCTTTTAGGGTGGCTCTTCTGGAAAGATCTTGCCACAGACTCAGACCACAGTGCTCAGGCCAGATTAATCATTCCTAACACAGGCCTGCTGGGACTGAAACTGGGCTTTCTCCAGCCAGACCCCCCATTTTTCCAGTAGCTTGGCAGCCACACCCACAAACTGCCCCCAGCGCTATGTAATCCCACCAACGGCCAACATCCAGAGACTGTAAGACCAAGATCCTGGAAGAAAGTGATGCAGAGTCTCTTGCCCCCTGCGCCTGGCTGTCTTCACCTAGGCCCCTTGGAGGGGACAGGTTGCCTTTCCTTCCCTGCCCCAAACAGAGCCTTGATAGTTGAAGACCTCCAGAACCCAGTCACAACCATGCTCAAGGCCACTCTCCACACACTTGGAAGAGCCTCAAGCATGAAGGGACCAGTAGAGGAACCCAGGTGTGCGGGACTCGGGGCTGAGATTTCCAAGCCTGCTCAGATTGGGACTGGGACTTGGCCTTCTCCAGCCAGAACCCCATTTTCCAGTAGCTTGGCAGCCATACCCACAAACTGCCCCCGGCATCATGTAATCCCACCAATGGCCAACATCCAGAGACTATTAGACCAAGCTCTCAGAAGTACACTGCTACAAAATGGCCACACAACATGTAATAGCCTTGTTCTCCCTCTTGGAGAACCTGACAAGCTACCAAGAGCTTATTGCCTTCATGAGAGAGCCTTGGCGTATTCTTTCCATGGCGTATTCATATCCCAAAATACAGTAAAAGATATATGCATACCTCTCGGAGAGCCCGGCAAGCTACCGAGAGTATCCCACCCACATGGCAGAGCCTGGCAAGCTACCCGTGGTGTATTCAATATGCCAAACGCAGTAACAATAGGTCTCATTCACCTGACCCTGAAAGAGCCTTAAATCATTGGGAAGATGAGTAAGGAGAAGCTGCTACAATCTCAGGCCTGAGTGTAATAGAGACGTTACTGGGGCCTGCTCATATAAATCGCTGAACAATAGGATGACAGTGATACAGTGAACCCTAAGAGGGTCCAAATTTACTTATTACTCTTTGGATTATGACATAATTTGTCCATGACCATGTTCTTAACTTATAGTTAAGCATTATAGCACTTTGGCCAGGCCCATCTCAATGCCAGGGTAGCACATAGCTCACAGTTTGCCCTGGGTCCATTCAGTCACTCATCAGGACCCAGCTTTTTGGGGTGCTAGAAAGTAAGGGCAGCTAAGGCTTAAGTTGAGAGAACAGATTTCCAGGAGGTAAATATCATTCAGTCAATTAACTCCCAGTTTACAAAAGCATAGCATTTACTGTCTCTATGTGTCCATACAAAAAGGACATTGCTCTGAACTAAGTATGCAAAGGACTTAAGGAGAAGAGAAAAACAATATTTACAAGTCAACAGAGAACAAAGAAAGAATTTACAAATAAACACAGAGGAATGGGAGCACTGTGATGGGAGTAACTCAATAAACCTAAGCTCCCTGCGGCAAGGCAGAAGGACAAACCAATGTCATCCTACATCGTATGATCAATATTTTCTTAGCAAGTTTCATGGGCATTGAATAGAGTGGACATATGACTCAATTATCTAGGACAGCTAAATACTTTAAAAGTGTAATATTCATTTCCACATCCATTTAAAGTTTTTACTTGTATTAATAGACTTATAGAAGTAAATTAATATAATTGTGGTGTTATATATTCAGTGTTTCAATGACCTCTTTTTTTTAATATATATTCAGAGAATAGAGTGTTTACTTATACACATGACTAAATTAAAAAGATAGTATTAACACATCTTTTCCCAGAAATTTCCGGAAGAAATTTATCTAACTTGTCCCTTCAAGGAAGATATTGTAAGGCTCTTTCTAATAAAAATGAATAGCTCTTGAACACAAGTGGCTAAAGAATCAACTCTGATTTCAGACAATGTTGAGAGAAACATTAAACACGGCTGTCCCTGCCAGCCTCTTAAACAACAATAGCATGAGTTATTCCATGATAGGAAGAGGCATGAACCTGAAAGTAGGCTTATTTGTAAATAACTCATTGTGTGTGTTTGTGTGCAAATAAGCAAGATTTCTGCAATATTTCAGAAATATTTCATATTTATAAAAATATGTTGATATTACTAAACACAACACTCAGAAGACACAAATCTGACAAGGTAGAAGAAACACAAAAGTGTCGGTTAGTGTTAATTTCAGGGTTTGCCCAGTATGATGATTAGAAACATACAACTTAAAATAGTGAAACATGTGACCTATCATTTAAATTAACTTGTAATTTAAGTTTGTGCTTTTTTTATTCCAAATTTTGTTCATGTATTAAATATAAGAGAATAATTATAAATATAGTGTCTCTCTTAGCACAGGGATTTCACAGTCAAATATGTCAGCTATTTTCTTTGTAATACTGTGGCACACTCAAATTTATTGATTCTAATAATTATGATAGATCTTATTCCTCTTACCCTGAAAGAGCCTCCAATGCAGCACCATTGAGAAGGACGAGTAAAGAGAGGCTTCTAAAATCTCAGGGTTAGGATGAATGGAGACATTACTGAGACCGCTTGAGAAATTCGATTATTAACAGGATGATGATGATGATGATGATGATGATGAAGAATAATTATTTGATTCTTAAAATTTGAATAAAAATTATTGGAAAATATTTTGACATCTCTTCTGTTGAAAATGGATATTGAAATATTTTCTATAATATTTCTTAATTTGGAACATGTTAAGCAAACTGTTTTCTTTTCAACAACAATCTCTCCACCAAAGTGACCTTCTCTCCAACATTTTTCCAAACACACACCAACACTTCCTCCTTTTCACATACAAAATAATTTACTTTATGCTGCTTGTTACAGTTAAGTGGCTAATGGAATTATCAAAAAATAATTCAGTAAAGGAAAACTTGTAAAATTTATAATATATCACCATGCTGGTCATTAAGTCCTTGCCTGAGAGTTTACTAAGATGTTTCCTTCTATTTAAGACTTCTATATTATTTGTTTGTTTGCTTATTAAGATTAGTTGCCTCCTATGTTACTTTACCATTGATATGCTGGCTCCTATTGGGATGTCAGTATTTTGGAATTAAGAAGTAAGCCTCTAGTAGCTCCTCAAAAGAGGCTGAAGAATTTATATGGTGAAGGCTATGGACTGTGAATGTGGCTGCCTTATTTCCAGAAGTTCAAGGGTGGTAGGGAAGCTGTCCACTTTGACTCTGAAAAGATCCTAGAGTTCTCAGCCTGAAGATTGAGATGTAGCTAAACATTTCAATAGTTTGGTGTCTCTTCAGAGATTAATCATGAGACATTGGAGGCGGGCCACTGTCATAGGAGTAGCTGTGGGAGTGTGGGGTGGCAGCCACGAACTAAGCAGGGAAGGGACTCAGTCCACCCACCTCCCTAGGGTGCCCCAGAGTTGTTGGCTGGAAGAACAGTGTGGGAGAACATGGGTTTTAGCAGCTTGGCTTGCATCTCCTCATAGTTTTAATCTTGAATCTATGAGTTGGGCCAATGATTAAATTTATATGACAGCAGCTGTGGGATATGGGTATGGCCATTACAAAAGCATAAGTTATTTTATGTAGTTTTTAGTTCTCAATAGTTTTAATTCTTGACATGGAAACATATCTTGTATAAAATACACAGTGTGGAAATACTAAAGAAATTTCATTTTTAGAAAGTCATTTAATTTCTATTCTTTAAAAAAGAAAAAAGGAAACACAAATAGAAAATGCTCAATTTTCTCATTTCATTTGTAACTATAATTTAAATGTTTTACAGATATATAAGATAGTAGTTTGAGAAGAGGTAGAGTAATTTTTTGAGAACAATTTTCAGGGTATTGGATCTCTCTTTTTTTTTTTTGTAATTTTCCTTGTCTTGTACAAGAATATTTTGGGTGGGTGAAATGTGAAATATCATGGCTGAATAAATAGATGAATAGATTTTTACATGTATATTCAATGCTCAATATCATCGATTAGTCTTGAGAAATATATACAATTGTTATTATATTACATGAATGAGAAATTATGCCCTGCCTCATTGCAACAGCCATTCTTCTAGATGAGGAAATCAACTTGATATTTTTTAAAGGAGCATAATTTTTACTATATTTTTTAACTAAAAGGTCAAATAACATGCTTTTTAATTTTAAAACCCTACAATTTTTACAAATGAATCCATAGTGGCCTACCATACGGATATAAAAGTATAGCATTACTTTTACCTTAGTTTTTTTCTCTTGCACCTCTTGTTACTGTCCTTAAAACTAGTGGTTATTCTATATTGGTTTCAAATGGTATTAAACCTGAAGTAATATTAAACCTAAATATTACAGTAGAATTTCTTTTATGACTTTTTCTTTCTGACTTGTTTCACTTTATATATTATTCAACTGTATATATACATTTATGTACTTATTTATGATTATTATATTTCTCTTATCGAGAGTCTCTTGCCTGCGCACCTGGCTGTCTTCCCTGGGGCCTCCTCAGAGGGGATGGCTCCAGCTTTCCTCCCCACCCTGAGCAGAGCTCCTGGCGGCTGAAGACCTCCAGAGCCTAGCCACAGCCATGCTCAAGGCCCCTATCCACATGTTCGAATGAGCCTCACACATAAAGGAACCGGCAGAGGAACCCAGCTGTGTGGGACCTGGGGCTAAGACTTCCAAGGCTGCTCAGATCAGGACTGGGCCTGCTCTACCCAGATTTCCCACTTCCCAGTAGCTAGGTGGTCACACCCAGGTACTGCCCTTGGCGCCATGTAATCCTGTCAACGGCCAGCATCCAGAGACTTAAAAGCAAGCTCCCAGAAGTGTGTGGCTGCGTGATATCTTATAGCCTACTTCTCCTTCTGGAAGAACCTGGCAAACTACCGGGAGTTTCTGCCCACATGGGAGAGTCTTGCAAGGTCCCCAAGGTGTATTAATATGCAAAATCCAGTGACAAGCTGGATTATTAACTACTGTTAATAAACCTTTTATTGCTCTTAGATCTTATCTATCAAAAACTTCGATGTTGTAACTATGAATATATATAATTGGGTGATACATGTGCAATCACCCAATTATATATATATCATGGCATAAATGATGCATATATGCCATGAGAAAATATATATGAATACATATTCTTGTAGAATTACAACTTTAAAAGGCATAGCATATGTAGATAGACAATGCCTAGCACTTTTTCAAAGTCCTACTGACAAAATAATATATAAGATTTCAACATGTTCTACATTTTGTCAACATAGTGTTATCTTCTGCTTTTATTATATCATAGAATTTCTGGGTATTTTATGGCCTCTTACTTATGTTTAAGGCCAATTTCCTTACATGTAATCAACTTGAGATCCAAAATTTAATTTTGCAATTTTATTTAATCATCAGTTTATACCTATCTCAATATTTGATTTCTTGCTTTTAAATTTATATATTATATATTTAAATATATACAAATATATAGATGCATATATATCTTAAAATATATTTATAATATACATGCAGAACCTAGCAGGCTCTCTGTGGCATATTTGATACGTCAAATACAGTAACAATAATGGGTCTCATTCCCCTTAAAGAGAGCCTCCAATGATAGAGCCTCCAGTGTGGCACCACTGGGCAGAATGAGTAAAGAGAGGTTGCTAAAATTTCAGGGCTACGATGAATTACTAGTAATGACAGTAATTACTAGTTATTGGCTAGTTACTGGTGCCTGCTCGAGCAAATCGATGATCATTGGGATGACAGTGATACAGTGATATGCAATACATAAAATATATATTATGTAAACATATTTATATTTGTATATATTATGTTTCTATAAATTTAAGTTTAAAAAGCACTCAGGTTATAATTTACTAAATTTTTGCTTTTCACCATTCACACTCATTTGAGAAACACTTGAGGGTAAAGCATCTGTAATTAAAATTAGAACATTTCAATGTCATCTTTGTGACACACATATTAAATCAATGAACAAGATACAATATACCAGAAAATGTGGACTTTTTTTCCACTGAGGTAAACAGATAATGCTAGAAAAATAAAGAACACTTAGAAAATAAACTGGTTGAAACATAAATTTTTATTCAAAAATATTATTTTAATACAGATAACAGTTTTGCCACTTTTTGGTTTTTGTATCAATTAATTTCTTGTCAAATGGTTCATGGTAAAGGAAGTCTTTGTTACAGAGTATCTTCAGATTAAAGTTGGAAATATGTTTATGCTTTTTGGGATTTTGGACCTTGCTGGGTCATGCTCAGGGCTTTCTCCTGGCTCTATTTTCAGGGATCAGGTACCAAGGTCCATACATGGTTTTGGGGTTCAACCTGGTTTAGCTGCTTGCAAGCAAACACCCTACCTGCTCTGCTATTGCCCTAATACCAAAAGTTGAGGGCTTACAAGTTAGAACAATCATAAAACTTTGTAGAATGAAGAGATTATCTTTTAAAATAATCTTCCTCATTATGTACTAAACAGAATACAGATGCTTGGAGCTGAATATCTGTGATGGTAAACGTGAATAGTATTCATTTGGATTTAACTGTGAAGGAAAAAATCTTATCCTGAATGGAAATAAAAAGAACAGAAGAGAGTACTAGTCTGACAGAAAGTGGTTACTAAAAGTTAAGACCAATAAATCACAGTCCAACCCAAGGCGTCTGAATATGCTATAGTAGAAAGGCAAGAGATTCTCAAGCTCTATCTACCAATTAATGGCTGTGCCAAGTTCAGTAAAATACCTCGTAGTGAGCATTAAAAATGTTTAATTGGTAAGCTAAGATTGAATAAATTTGGGTATAAGAGTGGGAAAGTAATGTTATTTGTTTTATGACTTAATAAAATAGAAACATAGCAACAGGAGAAAATGAAGATGAAGAGAGGAAAGGAAGCAAAAGCAGAATTAGCTATACTTGACTATCTGTGAAGTTAAAGATGGAAAGGAGAGAAAATCGTTTAACTCTAAGAAAGAATGTAGAAATCTATATAAAAGGTCTAGCAGCACACTATGTACATAAAGATATACAAAAATGATACTACAAGGACAAAGCTACCAATCTTCTTTACTTATAGAATAAAATGATAAAATACCAGACATTATTTTAGAAAAAACAAGAGAAACCATGCACCACAATCAAAGATCCACTGTAACTACTGGGTGAAAATACAATGCAAATATAAGTAAAAGTTATGCATCATGCAAATATTATTGCAAAAATATATGTTCTGATTTAGAATATTATTACCTTTTTGTTGTTATCATTGTGGTCCCACCCTCTGTGATGTTCTGGTTTTCTTCTGGCTATGTGCTCAGGGTTCACCTCTGTTAGGGGCATGAGAATTAAACCTGGGTAAGCCAGATATAAGGCAAGTGCCTCACTTGCTCTACTATCTCTCCAGTTCTAGAATACTATCTTTCATAGAACTTAATGCATTTGACATTCCTCCATCATAGTCTTGGGGTTCCTTCCCATATACCTCCTCTAGCATCTTCACCCATGTCCTTGGTGAAATCAATTCTGTAGGCCACTTCTCAGGTTCTGATCATTTTAGCCCTGTTATTTCCTTACTATGCATTTTACATTTCACATATAAAAATAAATTAATTGATTAGTTTATTAATTAAATTGGAAAAGAAGGGTTGGGCCACCCCTGGTGCTATTCAGGGCTTAGCACTCCTAGCTCTGCACTCAGGGATAAACCCTGGCATTGCTTGAGAAATCATCTGGTGTGCCACTGATGGAACCTGGGTCAGCCACATGCAAGAAAACCTCCCTATCCTCTGTATTATCGCTCTGGATACTAGAATTTCTTTTTTTTCAATCTTGGATTTTGCTATCACTCAAGCACAGCAGGTTGGATGTTTTCCTTGCATGCAACCAGCCAGGGTTCCATTTCTCTTTCCCTCTCTGAAAGCCCGGTAAGCTACCAAGAGTATCTTGTCCGCACAGCAGAGCCTTGCAAACTAACCATGGCATATTAGATATACCCAAAACAGTAACAACAATTCTCACAATGGGGACATAACTGGTGCCCACTTGAGCAAATCAATGAACAATGGGATGACAATGCTACAGTGCTACAACGCCATTTTCTGCATTCCATCTTTAACTTTTCTCTGTATAGCCTTGCTTGAGTGACCTGCTATGAATTATATTGGGTTCCTTTATATGTAAATTAATTACTTTCTTTGATTTTTCTGCTCTTAAGTATTGTGTCTTTATCATTGTTTTTTTTGTTATTCTGATAACAATGTGACTGATTGGGGTATATCTGTTTTATTTTAGTTGGAATGCTTTGAGCCTCTTGCATCTGAATGCATGCCTCTTGAATTCATGTCTTCTTTGTTATGCTTTTGATATAGAATTCCCTCATTCTTCCATTTCTTTTTCTATAGGTTTTCTGCATCAGCTCTTGTAGCTAATTTTTTTCATCAATGACTTTTTTTTTGCTTCTGCGGCTTTTCCATTGATTATTATTTTTTTTTTTAATTTCACTTACCATATTCTTGAGCTCTGCCACTTCTGATTATGTTTTTTTTTTTTTCCACGAGTTTGTGTGTTTCTGTAGTTTCTTTCCTGTGCCTCATTTCTTGGAGCTCATGACCATCCTCATTATAATGTTTCTAAAGTCATTATTTGAGATATATAGAACTTGATAGTACCAGTAGTCTTACAGGATATTATATTCACTCATGAGCTTCATGGGCTTCCATATTCCTCATTTTATCTGCTATGACCTGAGTACAAATCTTTGCATATTTCACCTAACTAGATGAATTGAGCTAAATGTTGCTTTCCTTCCCTGTGACGCCCTTCCTAGCAACTGATATTTCTGGTCGGTGACCTGTGTCCTGGCAGAGAGAGAAGAGCTATATAGGAAATCTACTTTCTATGTCACCTTGCCCTGCCTCTCCCCAGCTGCAATTTTATTTGTTACCAGACTGGAGCGATAGCACATATGGTAGGGCGTTTGCCTTGCACGCAGCTAACCTGGGTTCTAGTCCTCTGTCCCTCTTGAAGAGCCCGGCAACCTGCCAAGAGCATCCCACCCGCACAACAGAGCCTGGCAAGCTACCCATAATGTATTCAATATGCCATAAACAGTAACAAGTCTCACAATGGAGATGTTACTGGTACCTGCTCTAGCAAATCGATGAACAACAGGATGACAGTGATACAGTGACAGTGGTACAGTGCCTGATTGCTTACTACCACCACTTCCTTGTGAGGATTTTTCTGCAGATTGGTGTACAGAGCTAAGAATAAAACAATAACAGCATGAAATCCTTGGGGGCAGCCAGGCTCCACCCATGTCTCCCAGTAAACAGCTTCCTTAATAAGTGTATTCAGTGTAAGGTGTGGGGATTGGGTATCAACAGTGGTGGGCAGTGTGGTTTGTATCCCAAGAGTAGATAGCAACCTGTGCCCGTGGCAAACTTGGTAGATTCTATGATCTGGATAAGGAAGAAGTGGCTGGTGGGCAAGTTTAGGAATTCTATGTGCTGTACTACTACTTTAGTACTATGTGCTGTACTACTACTTTGTTCCTGTTTGTTTGATTTTCTTTAATTTTTCTGTGCTAGTGGCCTGGCCATTTTTGAAATGGAAACACTGTGAGACACACAGTTGTAAAGTTGTGTATGATTAAATTTCAGTCATATAATGTTGCAACTCCTGTTCTTTCACAATTGCAAAATTTCCTACCACTAATGTTCCCAGTGGTTTTTAACATAAGCCTGTTATATAGTGATATGATTAATCATTATTTTAAAACTCTATTTAAACATTGCTGTTTACAAGCACTGTAGCACTACTGACCTGTAGCACTGTCCTCCCGTTGTTCATCGATTTGTTCAAGCGGGCATAGTAAGGCTTCCATTGTGAGACTTATTGTTACTGTTTTTGGCATATCAAATATGCCACAGGTAACTTGCCAGGCTCTGCTGTGCAGGCAGGATACTCTCGGTAGGTTGCCGGGCATTCTGAGAGGGACGGAGGAATTGAACCTGGGTTGGCCGAGTACAAGACAAACACCCTACCCGCCGTGCTATTGCTCAGCACTGTTTACAAAGTTGTTCATAATACAGTTGTTTTGAGCATTCGATGATCTAGCATCAATTCCACCATTAGTGTGACTTTCCCTCCACATTGTCCCCGGTTTCCCACCCAAGCCCCAAGTAAGCTTCATGGCAGACACAAAATAATTTGTTTTGTGTTGCTTCTTACAACAACATGATAAGTAGAATTATAAAATATTAGTGCAGTAAAAGAAAATTTGTGAAAATTTTTACGTTCAAAATGGTGTTATTAAAGGCATTGTCTGAGGACTTATTAAGCTGTTTGTACTAGTGCTATTGTTTCCTCTTATTGAGTTTAATGGACTCTCTGCTACTTTCCTACTTAATTTGCTATTTGATTTTGGACCATACCCTGATGTGCTCAAGGCTTACTCCTGGTTCTGAACTCAGGTTTCACTGCTAGCAGGGCTCCAGGGCTTGTATGTGGTTCTGGGGATCAAATCTAGATCAGTTGTATTCAAGGCTTTATTGTGCTGTACTATCTCTCCCTATACTGTCTACAGTTTTAAACAAATGAATTTGAAATCCTAATTAAAGTGAATCAGACAAAAATACTGGTGAAAAGAGTATTGTGGACGTGAGTATAGGATGATATTATGCAAGTGAAATATCTCTGAGAAATTTGATATGCGTTCACTTTTAAACTAGAGGAATTTTCTCATATTAAAACGAAAAATCTTGTCATCTATGTGAATAAGCAATTTATATTAAATCTCAATTTTTTGTTTGATTTGGATTTTGTTGTTGTTGTTTTCATTTTGAGCCACACGCAGTAGTGCTCCGGGGTTATTTCTGGCTCTGCAGTCAGGAATTACTCTGGGCAGTGCTTGAGGGACATTATAGGGTACCAGGGACTGAACATGGGGTCAACCTCAAGCAAGACAAGTGCCTTATCCAATATACGATAACTCCAGCATCAAGACACTTAATATTGAGTAGAACCGAAGGACCAGAGAAAAAAAATCTTAAATGAAAAGAAGTTGGAGAAATCAGCACACTTTTAAACTTTTAAGTTTAAAGCCAGGTATCCATCCCAAACTTTTAACAGTGTTATATTTTGGTTATTATTTCTATGTAATTTTGAATTTTTTAAATAAAATTTTTGATAAAAATTAGTTTACACTAGGAAAATATTTATTTTTATAATTAGTAAATAAATCTATATATCTTACATTCAAGTATTTTGTTTACTTATAAAAATTGATTGTTAATATCACTCATTCTCACACAAAAGTATGTAATTGCATGAGAAAAATTGATGTCTTATATGCATCTGTATACAGATATATAAAATAATACCAGCAAATTTTATTTCATATTCAGTTTTGCAAATCAGAAGGATCATTCTAATTAGCATGCAATTGTTTGCAGTTTTAACCTTTACCTACTTTAAATAAGCCAAAGTGTTTAAATTTATTTCATTGTTGACATGTAAAAGGAATTGATGGTGTGGAGACATCAGTGGTCAATACCAGTGGATTTTTAGGAAATAGATTTCCCAAAGGCATGCATTGTGACTTTTATGTCATTCCAAACCAACTCCAGATCCACATTGTTAATTCTACAGAAGCGCCTCTACAGCTATCACTAAGAATTTAGTCCAGGGATTGTGCTAAGGAAATCGAGTTTGATGTTTCAGCAATAAATGTAAAATATGTGGTTGCCTTGACAGTGTGAAAACAGCTGTGTACCTCAGAGCAGTTAACACTAGTCACTCTGGGTAGAGGTAATAACAAAGACACCTATGATGGAAACTCAGACACTTGCCTCCTCAATCTACTCCACAAGATAGAGTTAAATGATGGAGAGTAAACATAACTTCCTTTTTTATTTTTTTGTGGATCTTTGTCTTAACTCAATTAATTTATTTAGGCAATGGAGTTGTTTTTGCTCCATTTCCCTTTCAATGAAAGCTTGCCTACAATACTCGAGGCAATTCCATCCTGGAATTTCTCCTGAGAATATAGTTCATGCTGAGAAATGCTGCACAGTTGGCATGAGTAATACAGGAAAGGAGACAGTAAAGTTAAAGAGAACTATTGGTTTAGTATATAAAATGAATTTAAATTCTATAATATCCCATAGTTAGTTGGAAGTTTGATTATAAAGCTATACATCTCACAAGTAGATATAAAATTCAAAGATACAATTGATAGTAGTTTTCCCCTTCATTACAAATGTAGTAATGTGATAATGTAAGGAAATTATGAAAAAGAAAAGCATAGAAAGTGGGGAATGGAGACTCAGTTCAATGTCTAATCATGTCTTTTGAGTGAGCACTAAAGGAATCTCCAGTCATTTTTTTTCTTTCTTTTTCCTTTCTTTTATATAACGTAGGAGTGCTGCTATTTATTCAGCCATTGATTAAGCTGACTGAATTGGGCATGAATTCCACATTACTTATTTAATAAATTTTTAAATTTTATAAGTCAGCTCACAATGTTTGATTATATTCAATATTCAAACACCAACCCCACCACCATTACACCTTCCCACCACCAAATTCGGCCTGTTTCCATCCCAAGCCCCAATCCCTGTCCCAAAACACAACTGAAATAATGTATTTCGTATTGTCTGTTATGAAGAACTGCTGAACATGCTTACATAAAAGTATTCATATAGGAAACAGTGTGAAGATTGTTCTATTTTGGCAGGGGCCATTATCACTAACATGTTGTTAAAGTTTGGGTGATGTGAGTTTTGGTATATATATATATCTGATAATATGTATATATACATATATATGCATATACTATATATGTATGTTTTTCCTTCTATGATTTGTTGCCTACTATCCGAACCCCATCAATTGTGGTGTAGTAATTATGGAGAATGGGTAGGGAGTGTTTTATGATGTATTCAGGAATATGTTCACTCATATGTGAGGTTCGGCCCTAGCATGTGGGGTGTGGCCTTGAGCGTGGCAGCCATTGGTTTGGGGAGATTTTTGGCTGCAGCTGGGTCCCTTGGGGCGGGGAGGGCTCTCACCCACCCCTTTGGGGTGCCCTGTATGAAATAACCTGGCTCGGCATCCAGTGGCATGGTTATGGGGTCCTCATATTATGCTCTCTTTCAGGAGAAGCAGCCGTGTGGTGTGATCTGGACAGTGGCTGATTGAGAGATTATCTGGCACCAGCAGAAGGTGACTTATGGGCGTGAGCCCTGGGTCCTCGGAGACTGGGGAAAATGGGCAGGGGGTCTCAATCCTGATCCCCTTGAGCCCAGAGTCCTAGGTCACAAAGTTCCACATTACCTGCGTTCCACACGACCTCACCCATGCATGAGGCTGGGCCTGACTTCGTGAGGAGTGGCATTGAGCATGGCGATGGTTGGCCTGTGGAAGTTTTTGGCTGCTGGAGCTGGGTCCCTTGGAGAGGGACCTGGCTCTCACCCCCCCCCCACCCCCCGGGGTGCCCCTGGTGAAGACAGCCTGGCATGGGGTCAGGGCATTATGTGGTGCTCTCTTTTGGAAGTTTTAGTTTATAGTCCCTGTGTTTTGGCCATTGATGGGATTACATAGAGCCAGAGGGCAGTTTGTGGGTGCAACTGCCAAGCTACTGGAAAACTGGGGACATGGGAGGAGGAGGCCCAGTCCCAATGCAAGTGGGCCTGGAGCTCTTAGTCACTGGTCCCTGCCTACCTCTGTGCTATAGGCCCTAAATGCGTCTTTTGATTTCTTTTGAGATTTATAGGTCTCTAAAACAAGGCAAATAAATGGCTTATATAGCTGAGCCAGAGTTGGTTTGTGAGTGTGTTTCCCACATAACTAACTTTTGGCCATTTAATTTCTTGGCCCCAAGTTTTTGGGATTGGCCAAAGGCACAGCAGCAATTTTGGGGTATCTGGAAGTCTGAAAGCACCATCAGGCTGCTGATGCACTCACCCCACAGGTGGTACCATACCACCCATTTGTTTTCTTTAACTTAAGAATAAACTAAATATATCTGTGGCCTTTGATTAGAAAACAAAGATTACTAATATTAGGGGTATGGGACAGGTATTAGAGGTGGAAAGAACTGACTAGAGGTAAGATAAGAATAGAGATGAAGAGTCTTGGACACAGGTATAGAGAAATTGCAGTAAGGATACTTCAGAAACAAGTGTTAAGACAACCATGTTACCTTAAGTACAATAAAAATGTTTTAATGATTAAAAATGAATAAACTTAGCACCAGGAAGGACTATATAAACAATATATAACATATTGGGAGCCAATAATCTGATTCTAAGATCAATATAATAATATTATACATACTAATATTATAATTCATATTATTAACAATATATAACATATTCTAATATCTAGGATAACATTGGTTTGTCCTTTCTGCCTTGCAACAGGGAGCTTAGGTTTATTGGGTTGCACCCATTCACATTGTTCCGGAGGTACTTCCATTCCTGTGTGATATCTGTAACTCTTTCTTTGTGCTCTGCTTCCCCAACTAGTTGATCACCCTTATCTCCTACTCAGACTTTTTTCAATTGTAAATATTGCTTTTCTCTTCTTCTTAAGCCCTTCCCATAGTTAATTCAGAGCAATGTCCTTTTTGTCTAGACACAGGAAGGTAGTTAATGCTATGCATTTGTATCTTGGGAGTTAATTTAATCTGAATAATATTTACTCCTGAGCACCTGTTCTCTCAATTTAAGTCTCAGTTGCCCTTAGTTCCTAGCACCCCATAAGCAGGGCCCCAATGAGGGACTGGATGGACCCAGAGCAAGCTGTGAGATATCCTGGCATTGAAATGGGTCAGGCCAAAGCACCAAAATACTTAACTATAAGTTAAGAGCATCGTCATGGAGACAAATTCTGCCATTATCCAAAAAGTAACAACTAGATTAAGACCCTGCTAGGGTTAGGGGGTTAGGAAAGACTAATCTGGCCTGAGCACTGTAGTCTTCAGATCTATAGCCAGATGTCCCCAGGCAAGCTATCCTATAAGCTTACTGTATCTCTTACAATGTCCATATGGAATGGCTAATATCATTAAGAAGTAAAATTAAGATGAATGGTGGTGGAATATGAGCACTGGTGAAGGGATGGGTATTCGAGCATTGTATAATTGAGATTTAAACCTGAAAACTTTGTAACTTTCCACATGGTGACTCAATAAAAAATTAAAAAATAAAAAAAATTAAGATGAATGTTTAAATGGACTAAGGAAAGGAGAAAAAAACCCTGGGTGGTATTTCACCATTGAGCCTGATCTCCTGACTGCAGGGGATCAGGAGAGCTTTGATATGCTGATTGTGCTACCCCCAATGCTGGGAGGTTGGGAGAGACTAGAGAGACCAAGGCTGCAAGTGGGAGCACAGAGAGACAAGAGGAGAAGGGACAGGCACATGGAGAATGGAATAAACGGCAACTGATCACCAACTAGCCTGGCCCTCGTTTCCTCCTTTGTCTGCCCATGGCATTGACTGTCCTGGGTGGGGAAGTGGCATGAGACCACCAAGCACAGGTGGCAAGAGAGAGCCATGGGATTCTTAGTCTTTTGTTAATTAAACAATGATATATGCTAGTCTATGATCCTCTGAACCCATCAATGCCCAGGTACAATTCCCACCAAGTGAAGCAGCTGAACATTCTGAATTTTAGGAAACATCTGAATTATAATACAGCAATGTTATTCTAATGTTAAAATTAAGAAAATCATTTTTAAAAAGTGCTCTGAGGGGCATGGGCAATGCTACAGTGGGTAGGGCATTTGCTTTGCATGCAAATAACCAGATTTGACCCTCGGCAATGCAAGCTTTGCCAGGAATAATCACAGTGCACGGAGCCAGGAATAAACCCTGTGCACCTTTAGGTTTAGCTAACACCCCACGCCACAAACAAAAATTGCTCTCCTGAGCAGTCAGAGGTTGGCCTGATGGTTCTCAGCACTTAAAAGCTCTGCCACCTTAGGCCAGTTATTGAACATCCAAATCTATTGCCTCAGTATCTCTGGAGTGTCTCTGGCCTCCTGAGTTTTACTTACAAAATGCTTCCAAAACCACGAGCTCATAAATTACAAAAACAATTTTATTGTAATCATTTCATTGTATAACTGTCACTGTAACTGTCATCCCTTTTAATTTTATATATTATGCTTAGTTGTAGTATATTGATTGACAAAGTTTTGAAGTAAAATTATTAATGTTTAAAATGTATAACTATAATAAAATTTTTCATCAGATCATTTTTATCATTTATATGTCTTAGGTAACTTCATTGTTAGTGAAATTCAAAGGTTCAAAATAAAGAGTGACATTCAAATCTATGATTTGTGATTTTTAAAATTTCTATTTTTTTTTTTTTTTTTTGCTTTTTGGGTCACACCTGGCAATGCGCAGGGGTTACTCCTGATTTTGCACTCAGGAATTACTCCTGGCGGTGCTCAAGGGTCCATATGGGATGCTGAAAATTGAACCCCGGGTCGGTCAATCGAGTGCAAGGCGAACACCCTACCAGCTGTGCTACTGCTCCAGCCCCCCCCAATTTAGTTTTTTATTAAGTTGTAATTTTTTTGTTTCGTGAAACAATTTTTGATGCTGTGAGATTTTTCTTTTTTGTAAAAGTAAAAAATCTCTCGGCTTACTCTGGAAAACTAAAGGCAACTACAATGTCTAATTTTATTACTCTTGTTATTACAAGCTTTATTGACATAAAAATAAATTGGTGATTTTCCATGCAATTGAGTGGCTAGATGACTAGACTTGTATTTGTGATATAAATAATATTTTGGTTTTATTTTTTAAGACCAAAAGGATTATTTACTATTCAGATAATATCATTATTGAGGCTGTTTTGCTAAGGTCCCTGTAAATTGATAAATTGTTCATGTCAGATTTACAATGCTATTAATGTCAAATATTTGAGTATTTGATGTAGAATGCTCAATCATCTTTTCACTGTCTAAGAGAACTTTATTCTAAATTATTACTCTACATATAAGTGACGTTCTTTGACATGGTAAAGAGCAACACAATATTAACTTGATTAAACATTTATAAGCACATGACTGTTTTCTTATGCTATAGAGTCATCTTTTCTGGGCAACCAAGCTGCAACAACTACTTTGTGCACAAAAATTCTATGATGTTCTTAATAGAGTATATTCCTACACTTGAAAATGTCATTATTACCCATCCATCAACCTTAGTGAAGTTATGAGACTTCATTTTACTAGAGGCCTTGACATTACATTGCTCACTGTTTGTTCTGCTTGTCAGCACTTTATGTCACTAATGGACAGGCAGTTGAATCAAAATCTCAATTTTTTTCTTAATGGAGATATTTTTTTCCCATTCAATCATCTGCTCATGTGGTTCATAATATGCCTAAGGATACATAGCCAAATCTAAGTAATAAGGTCTGTTGAGCTTGACTGAAGAATGGTATTCACTGAGGGGATAATTTCTGTACTCCTGAAAATTCATTATTCTGTTGTGTCATGCTTTTCTGTTAATAAGAAAGAAGAATATCTAAATGTGATAAAGGTTTTGAAACAAAGGTTTTGTGCTATTTTGATTAATTGTGAAAATGTGTTAACTAATGCTAAGTAGTTATATATGTAGTTCTATAAGTAAATTATTAATTTATCTTGTTAATTTGTATACAATTGACAGAGTCATTATATTACTGCAAATAAATGGATATTTAGTTGAAGGGAGACATCAAAAGTAAGCAAGCTCTATAATGGATAAGAAATTGAAAATTTCTACAATAAAGCTTTCCTCAATAGTTAGCATTTGAATTAAATTGTACCATTAGTATTGGAAGTTAAAAACACAAGAACCAGTGGGACATGAACTTCTACTTGGATCTAGACTTCACAGCCACTGGGCCAGAGAGATGGTATAGTGGGTAAGATATCTGCCTTGCACATGGTCAACCCTGACTTGATCCCCAACAGCCCATTGTTCCACGGAATTTACCAGGAGCAATTCCTGAATGAAGAGCCAGGAGAAATCCCTCGGTATGCCAGGCATGTCCCAAAAAGCAAAAAGCAAAAAAAATTTTTTAAAAATCTCAAACAACTTTAGAGTGACTACTAAACAAAAATAGAAGAAATAAGATTATTAATAAAACTGAAAGATGTAATATCAAAATATGGGAGATTTGAGGGTTTGACTTGTTTATATGTATATTAATACACATATATATAATATCTCAAAACATGCACACTGTCACTGTCACTGTCATCCCATTGTTCATTGTTTTGCTCAAGTGGGCACCAGTAAGTCTCCATCGTGAGACTTGTTACTTTTTTTTGGCATATTGAATATGATATATATGTCTTGAGTTGATATATATAACTTGAACTTTTGAAATATATATACATGTATATACATACACACATATGCATATCTATCTCTATCTCTCTATCTCTCTCTCTATCTATCTATCTATCTATATCTTGTTTTTAATTTCAAAATTACCAGAAAGGAATAGAACTCATATGCTAGTTTACAGGTCTCTAATTTTTGTACAACTGATAATTAATGCTGGGAGAAATGACTAGAAATATATTTCTTTTTAAAATGAAATTGGGATGTATCTAATTTGTAATGCTTCTGTGAAAATTCTCCTTGTATAATCCTGTGAAGTGATCTGATGCACTATCTTCCTATGACCAACTAAATAAAAATAAATGTCACTTGTTTCATCGGTAAGATTTACCCATTTGATTAATTTGCATATCAGAAAGAGATAGTATTTCTGAATCAAATATGACATAGACTGTGTAATAATTACACAGTGCCTGTGCAATAGTTAACCAGTTGTTTTCTTGTTTCCTTTTTTTTTTGGGGGGGTCACACCTGGCAATGTGCAGGGGTTACTTTGTTTTTGCACTCAAGAATTACTCCTGGCCATATGGGATGCTGGGAGTAAAAACCAGGTCAGCACATGCAAGGCAAATGCCCTACCCGCTGTGCTATCTCTCCAGCCCTGTGAACCAGTTTTGTAACTCAAGCGGTAGAGCAGCTGCCCAGTATATTCCAGGTCTGGAGACTGGCTTTAGACATTGCATTTCTCATCTAAATTGTCACCCCAACACCACTGAATATGGCCCCAGGGATTACCAATATTTCTAGGTATGGTTCCTGTATATTGATTATTTATATTGATGATGAGAATCATATAGAAATATGAAGGAGAATAAAAAGTAGCCCTTAAAATTTTATACAATATATTACCCCCTAAGACCTATAAATATAATATTATTTAGATGAAGCTTCTTTGCAGAAATAGTTAAGGATCATTCTGGTTTATATTAATTGTCTCTTTTTTAAAAAAATAATTTATTAATTAATTAGTTAGTTAATTAATTATTTTTGCCTTCTGGGTTACACCCGGCGATGCACAGGGGTTACTCCTGGCTCATGCACTCAGGAATTACTCTCAGCAGTGCTCGGGGGACCATATGGGATACTGAGAATTGAATCTGGTGGACCACGTGCAAGGCAAATGCCCTACCCACTGTGCTATCGCTCCAGCCCCAGAATTGTCTCTTTTGTCTTAGTTGTTTAAACTGAGTTTAGAGTGTCAGAATATATTTTAATTATATGTAAAAACTAGAATATAGATGGTGTAATTGTGCATCACCTTTTTATATTTATACTAATAGCAATCCTATGTTCTAGGTTATAAGATAAAGAATGCCAAATTACCACTGTAAATGCCACATAGTTTCAGAAGAGATTATTTAATCAGAAATATCCACTAAACTTAGATTATCATACTCTTACTTAAAATTTATTATTCCAAAAGACACTGGAAATAGCAGAGCTTATAAATTACATGTACGTAGGAGAAAATGGATTCTGAAAAATAGTATAGTGCTATTGCAACAAATCTCACTCTAAGTTTTATCTGAAAATCCTTGGAGAATGGAAACACAATTTAAAGAAAACAAATGCTTTCATTTTAATACTATGTGACTTTCTAATGAATGAAAAATGTTGTTTCTGAGGATTAAACACTACTTTATATATGTTTAATCACTACATTATGAAGTTAATAGTGTTTGATAAAAATAGAACACTATTTTATAAAGGTAAAAATGAGCACTACAAAATATCATTATAAAAAAGTAATAGCAAATGCTGATGGCAAATTAATAGTAGAAAAGAAGATAGTAACACAATAAGGAAGGGAGATTAGAACAACCTTTAAGCTTACTCTCAGTTACTAAGCCCATTGGCCCCTGAAGAAAGCATGAGTAAAAAAGCAAAGAAATATACCAATTGTTAAGAAATTATTCAAGGACACAACCAACTGATGTTAACTAGAATATTTTTGAAAAAATAAGATTAGATGTCTTCTGCCAAGAATAGTTTGCTATAGTAGGAAGATCTCTAAAAGGTCTAGGATATCCCAGATATGCTCTTGCTCTAGAAGCTGGATCAAATAATTAAATTTCTCTAACATTCATTTTCTGCCTATAAAACAATCTACTATTAATACCTATCCTATAATGATATGAAGATTATTACCTGGGTTTAGTGCCACTACTGGTTTGCACATTAAACCTCTAACAGTAGTTTTTTCTCAAGCATGAAACACACCCCCCGGCTTCACTAATTAAGTATACATTTAAGCATCCCATGACTTGCTTTAGAAGTTTATTAGTATTCATATTTCTGACATGAATTTAAAAATCTTTGATCATTTATACCAATTCCCAAAAATGATTTTACAAATTTTTGATTGATTTTTTTTCTCTCTGATCAAACAGAAATTGAAATTTCAATTCCTGGCTCATATTTTTTATTAAAAGTATAAGGACTATGTTTAGTATCAAGCAAAACCATATTACAATTATATTATCTAGAATTGATCTAGAGGATTAACAGTACATCAAAATTCAATCAGCATTCAAATTATCTCTAAGGTCCATCAAGCTTGTTTGTTCAAATCAGGCTTCAAATGAGAGCCATATGTTGCAATTGATTGAGGAAACTCACTTACTTTTTTAATCTATAGGCAGTCAGTTTTAGTTTGTTCAACCAGAACAGTCACACAGAGTTCTCACTCAGAATATCTCATGTTGGTAATTAATCCTATGTAGTTGCTGTTAGGGAGTATTTTTAACCTTTTAAAATTTTATTTTCATAATTTGTTTGGTCTATTATCAAAGAAATGTGGCATTACACCGTTATGTAATTTTTCAAGAATTTTTCAGTAAAAATCAACACATTTTCAATGTTGATTTAAATCCTCTCCCCTGTCTTCTTATATTCTGAAAATCACTAATTAATCTTCTGATTCAAAGTTTGTATGTTTATTCATCAAAAACTTAAGAACTAAAATACTATACAAATTAGTTATTTCAAGTATTTATTCATGTAGAAACTGATTCAGAGAGATTGGATGCAATATCACGACTATTGCAAAATCATTTAAATAGCCAAGATAAAGAAAATACCTAGATTTTCAATGACTAAGAAATAAATAAATATGGTATTTATTTACACAATGTAATACTACTCAGAATTTACAGAGATAAAAATCCTTCCATATTCGACAATGTGGATGAACACAGAGCATTATGCTAAATAAATTAACCAGCCAAGAAAAATAAAAGCACTATGATTTCACTCATATGTGATAAAATAGAAAACTGATGAAATGACAAATTCAGATTATCAAAGTAAGATAGATATTTTTTAGCTTTAGCTTTGAATTACTTATTGTAGTACATTATAATTTGAGCATTTGTAAGTTAATATCTCTAGTGAATATTAGAATTAATATATTTAGTTCAATTTGCTAAATTATTGAGTACAATAACTAAAATCTACCTTGCCATTAATTTTCATAAACACAGGTAATTTATTCTTGATATTTTAAATTAGTTACTGCAATCCTGCTTAAATATAATCTCATAGAATTATTTGGATTAATTTGACAACTTTATGTCAATTGATTCACCTTTGCTGCCCTCACCCTAAACATAATAAACTTCTTTTATTTTTCCAAAAGCATAGTCAATTCACTATAAAACGAGAAAAGTAAAGTCAAACAGGGAGATTGAAGATGAGAAAGGGAAATGATGGAGGAACAGAGGACAGGTTTCAGTTATACTGGTGATGTGGTAAAGTGGATAAATAGCCAAAGAACAGACTCAGCAATACTGAAAACATGAGGTCTAAGCTACAACCACTGAACTTTGTAGTGTCCCTATCAAGGTAGCAGGTGGGCTGGAGGGTAGGGGGTAATGGGGCTGGAGTATGGAAACACTCATGGAGGAAATTGACACTGGTGGTTGCATTGGTGCTGAAATATTATATATCTAACTGAGCTATCAATAAATGTAAGTCACCTTTCTTATATTTTTTCAATGAGCCAATAGATCTTAGACGACATCTGATACCAGCATCTATCTTGCTCAAGATCCCTAATGCCCCTCCCAATAAACAACCCTTTTGTCCCTGGAAATCAATATCTGACCTCTCCCATGCTGTTGCCTTTGGCCCTTTGTTGCTTTCTTTAAGTCCCACATATGAGAGAGATCAATACGCATCTGATTCTGAAACGTTGGTTACATGGAACCAAAAAGAGAGCCGCCAGCTGTGGAAGTCCACCCAACCCCACCCGCTGGGTATCGGACAGAAAAGGAGGACATTCCCTAGAGGGCAGATGAGTATACTGAGCACTATGAAAAGATAATATAGACAAAGACAGAAGAGGCAAAGAAAACCGAAGACTCTGGGAGCCTCTTCAGGGAGAAGACTCACTTTACTGTAACCAGGTTTAGGTTTATATACTTTAAGAGAAAAGGGATGAACAACGGATGAACACCATTCGGGGGGAGATTCCCGCACAAGCCCACAAGCAGTCAACAGGTTGTTCTGATTCCTCACTCTCCCTGGAGTTTGCTCAACGGCCTCTGATGACTGGACATTGCATCCGGCTATTTGAGGTGGGTGGGTGGGAGGAGTCGCTGCTGGGAAGTCAAATGGTCTCTGTCCCGGGCGGGGCCACCTAGGCTTGTCCATTTGGGTCAAGTCTCGGGAACTCATCTTCGACCCCAGCTGTTCCCCCAGGCGTCCCCTGCAAAGCCTCATGACTATCTATCTCTTTTCTTCTAACTAACTTCACTAATAATGGAATTCACTACTTTCATCCATGTCATAGCAAATTGCATGGTTTTGTTCTTTCTTAGACTTACAGAATAGTCCAATGTGTGTGTGTGTAGATAGATAGATAGATAGATAGATAGATAGATAGATAGATAGATAGATAGATAGATAGATATAGATATGTTGTGTAGGTATTGTATATATCTATATCTATATCTGTATATAAATATTATTGATCCATTCATCTGTAGTTGGGCATTTGGGTTGTTTGTTTCTTTGGCTATATACTAAGTGCTGCAATAAACAGATATTCAATATATCTTTAAAATTAATGTTTTTCTGTTTGGGAGATAGATCCTAAGAAGTGCTATTGCTGGGTCTTATGGAAGCTCTATGTCTATTTTTGAGAGTTCTTCATACTGCTTTCCATAGAGGTTAAACCAAAGGACATTTCCACCAATGGTGAAGGAAAATCCTTTCTCATAGAAACCCTACACAAACTGTCTGTTTTCTGACTTTTTGATAAATATGTCATTCTTACTGTCATGGGAAGATATTTCAATATCATTTTATTGTCATTCAGCTGATCATAAGTGACGATCAGCACTTTTTTTTTTTTTTTTTTTTTTTTTTTGGTTTTTGGGTCACACCTGGCGATGCACAGGGATTGCTCCTGGCTCTGCACTCAGGAATTACTCCTGGCGGTGCTCAGGGGACCATATGGGATGCTGGGATTTGAACCTGGGTCAGCCGCGTGCAAGGCAAACGCCCTACCCGCTATGCTATCACTCCAGCCCCAGATCAGCACTTTTTATACGCTTAGAGCCAATAGCTCTTAAAAACATTGTAACTCAATTTTACTCATAGATCAAAATAAATAGAGATGCTATATATCTCCATTGTATATGTTATTTTTAGATGAATATTTAATATACTCTTTAAACATAAAAGCAGTTGCAACTATTATAGTGAACACTCTAATAAAGATAACATATTGAAATTAGTTGTTTAAGAGATTTAAATAATTCCATTAATTATTTTTGCATTAGAGAAAAGAACAAACTGTACTTTACACAATACTCATTTAAACCAATGAAGTATTTCCATTATTCACTATTTAATTTGAAAAACTATCTAGTATGAATAATTCTTTCATTTTTCTCCTCTATTAACCTTTTAGGTATCATTTTACTCTTCTTCTAATGACTATCCTGGAGATCCCAATATACATCTTTGACTTATTGTGTAGTCTATCTTATGTTAGTCCCTTAAATACTACCTTAAGTTGCAATCAATTATAAGGATTTAAGTTATTTTTACCCTTTTTTAATCCTCTATGTATATACTATAACTCCTCAGGGCATTTAAATTGTTGTTTTAAACATCAATATACATTTATTGTACTTGCATCATTACCCTTCACAGTGTTTTAATTCTTCCCAGTCACTCTAAAATTCTACTTAGCATCATTTCCCTTCAACTTAAAGACCTAATTCTGGAATTTATTTTAATTGCATGTCTGCTGGCAATTAATTATTGCAAATTATGTCTATCTAAAAAATGCCTCATGTTTTCTTATTTTTGAGTAGTATTGAATAAAGAATTTTAGATAATCATAAGTTTTTAAATACATTTTAGAGATACTATTACTTTTGATTTTGTAGTCTTATTGAAAAGTCAATAACCAATTCACTGTTTCTCTAAAGACAATTTTTCTAATTCCTGTTATTAGGTATCTTTTTCCCAAAAGCTTAAAATTATGTAGCAAGATGGATATCTTCCTAAATTTTCCCTTTAGAATTTGTGGTAATTTTTAAATCAATGGATGGTACATTAATGGTAATTCTCAACTATAATCTCTTGAAATATTTTTTATTCTTTATTCTTGAATTTTCCCTTTAGAATTTGTGGTAATTTTTAAATCAGTGGATGGTACACTAATGGTAATTCTCAACTATAATCTCTTGAAATATTTTTTATTCCTCATTCTTGAATCTGATTAGGACTTTGGACTGTTTCACATATTTCTTTTTATTCCATTCTCTTTCTTCTCTTTAGTTTTAGTATTTTCCTGAATATTTGTTTCCTGTTCACTAATGTTCTCTTTAACTTTGTTCAGTTTTCCATTTAACCAGTTTGCAGAATTATTAATTTCAAATATTAAATTTTTCATTTCTAAAGTTTCTAAATAATTTTTTGGGTCACACTTAGCAATGCATAGGGGTTACTCCTGACTCACGCACTTAGGAATTACTCCTGGAGGTGCTAGGGGGACCATATGGGATGCTGGGAATTGAATCTGGGTCAGCCGCATGCAAGGCAAATGCCCTACCCTGATGTGCTATTGCTCCAGCCCCAAACTTCTAAATAATTTTTTTGAAATTAAAACTATTATTTCATATACTTGATTTTTCTCCCTTCACTCCCTCAAATATATTATTAGGGTTTAAATTTATGGCAATTCTAAATTTTATTCCAAAATATTCTTTAATTTATTCATTCAATTTTGTTTTGGGAGCAACACCATGTCATTTTATCTCTCAGGCCAAATTTCTTTTCCATTTTCCTTTTCTGATAAGTGGGCCACACCTGGTGGTGCTCTAGGGTTACTCCTGGCTCTTCACTCAGGAATTACTTCTGGTGGTGCTTGGGGAAACATATGGGATGCTGGGAATTGAACCTGGATCAGAAGTGTGCAAGGCAAGAATTCTGCCCTCTGTACTCTCGCTACCCCCAAAAATATTTTTTATTTTATTTCAACAGATAGTCATATACTTATGTACATGCCATGATGTTCCAATTTTTATTGGAATCTGAACATTGTGCATAAAATCTGAAGACTTTCTTAGTAGGATTTAATTTATCATTTGTTATGTTAAGTAATTAAATGGTCAATCAAATATTAATGTCAAATTTGTCTATGTTTATCTGAAAAAAAAGTACATCTCTATTTTATCAGTATTTGAGAACTGAAAGTAAAAGTAAAGAGCTACTATCTCTCTTTTTTGTTTTTTTATGTTTGTTTGGGGGGGTCACACCTGGCAGTGCTCAGGGCTTACGCCTGATTCTGCATTCAGGGATCCTTCCTGGCAGTCTTCGGGGACAATATGGAATTTGGGGGATCAGAACGGATCAGCAAGTATAGGGAAAGCACCCTAGTTGCTGTACTATTGCTCCAGCCCCAGTATCTCTCATTTTTTCATTTACTATGTCTTGAGAAAGTAGGCATAAGATGACAAGCTTGTTATGTTCACCAGAATATATATATATATATGTACATATATATATATCTGTTTATAACCATTTTAGGAATATTACTATATTGTAATAAGACTAAATGTGAACCTAATATGAATACTTGATGCACTACATGTTTTAATACTTGCATATGTCACTGTCACTCTCATCCCATTGCTGATCAATTTGCTCGAGCGGGCACTAGGAACATCTCTCATTGAGAGACTTAGTGCTACTGTTTTTGGCATATCCAATATGCACAGGTAGCTTGCCAGGCTCTGTCTTGCGGGCTCAATACTCTTGGTAGCTTGCCGGGCTCTCCGAGAGGGGCGGAGGAATAGAACTCGGGTTGGCCGCGTGAAAGGCGAATGCCCAACCACTGTGCTATCGCTCCAGCCTCAATACTTGCATATATTCGACTAATAGTTTTTTATATTGTGTTTATATTTTGTTTCCACAGAGATGAACTTATTTGATTTTCTTTAGTCTGATAAACTCCAGGATCTGCAGTGATTTTTTTTAAAATAGGTTATGAAAGGGTTGGAGAAATAATACATCAGGTACTGTTCTTGTCTTGTATATAATTAACTATGGTTTGTTCACCAGCACCAATTATATCTCAAGCCGCACAAGGAGTGATTAATTGGCATAAAGTCAGGAGTAAGCACTAATCAGAGCTTCCTGTGGCCCAAAATCCAAAAATAAAAATAAAGTGATGAGTATGGTTAATTTTTCTGAAGGCTTAACAACCAATGTAAATAAAATTGAGGGGATCTTAGGCAAAATTCTCCTTCAATTGATATATTATTTCTTTTGTTGTTTTTATGGTTTGGTTCTTGGGTCACACCCAGCGATGTCAGGGGTTACTCCTGGCTCTGCACTCAGGAATTACTCCTGAAGGTGCTGGAATCAAACCCAGGTCGGCCGAGTGCAAGGCAAATGCCATACCTGCTGTTACTATCGCTTCGGCCCTGATATATTATTTCTTATCTTTCTTAACTGGATCAAAATTAAAACATAGTTCTACTTTAGAAATATAAAAATAGCAATAGTTCCTACCTCAATAAGTTTTCCACCTACTCTGTAAAAAACACCTGCTGTGGATTAATTTACCTCTGTGATAGATTATTTTATCTTCATTATTTCTGAATTAGATCTTTGTTTTCTTTCAAAACTATTTGTATGATACATTTATTTATTGATGACTCATGAAAAACATACAGAACATCATGTAAATCAAACTTTTAAAAATTCAAAATGAATTTTATGTTTTGGAATAGTGAATGTAGTTGATTTTTTGTAATGCTAGTTGCATTTTTATAAAAACAATATAGGATCATAAGCCAAAAATTATGTAAAAACTTTTGTTTGATCCTTGACATTCTAACTCATATTTTCTCTTCAATATTTAGATGCTGAAATACTGTACATTACAATAAAATTATATGTACAACAAAATATTCAGTGCATATATATGTATGTAGATCAACACTTGCAAAGGAACATTTGTACAAATATTTGTATCATTGTAAATATATAATCTCCCTATAATTGTATTCATTTGTCTAAAAGTTTCAAATGTTTCTTCTTGTTGCTATTGTTTTTTATAGTAATACTTAGATACTCATATCACACATTATGGATAGAGCTCTTCTACAGGAAACATTTCTCCAGGAAACAACCACACACTTTTTATGTTACTCCTAGTAGTTAGTCTTACAATTCTGTCACTGACTCCTCACCCATTTGGCCACAGCTAAGGTAATACAACTGAAGTCAAAATAATGCATCCGTCTCTTCTACTAGGTGGAGCACGATGCAGAGCCACAGTGTGGGTCTATTACTGCTTGTGGGTCTTAATCTTCTATTTTATTTTTATATCCATTGCCATTTCATACATTTATGTTTATATACACATATATAAATATATATAATATTTGATTTTCTTTTATTGTACAAGAGAACTAATTTTGAAAGTTTTGTCCTGTAATCTCAATGAGTACAAAAGTCCCTTAGAAGAATATACTACTCTCATAATTGGCCTAATTTATCCAACCAGTTTGTTTTATAAATATGTATTTCAGAAAACAAAATAAAATACCTTAATAAAATATGTTGTCACATTCAAGTTCAAATTTTCTCTTTCTTTGAATGACCTTATGCATTTAAAAAATAAGTTATCCTTGCCTAGTAATCATTAGTTGTTGTAATTCAAGAGTGGTATTGCAGGTACAGTTATGCATGAATATTTAGGAGACAAGCTCATATGAATACAGAAAGGATAGATGTGTTCTGTTTGTCTCAAAGAAAATATTATGACATAGCATATCATAATTTAAAACAGATTGTTGTCTTTTAATGATGAACAGATCCATTAAACTATATAATTAGATTATGATTACATTAACAGGTTCTTAATTGTTTTATTACCTATATTCCAATTTCATAAAAATCTGTGGTAGAATTTAAATAATTATTTGAAGCATGTAATTAGCATTAAGTGTCAATTTTAGGCGTTTGCTTTTTAATGTAATGCTAGCATCAATCAAATATTTAGAAATGACTTTCATCTGAATAATAGAAGTATCAAAAAATTAAGGATACTAATTGGTACTGCTTATGAAGGTATAATTCCTTCACAACCCAAATACTTTATTAAGTATGTTACAGGTGATTTAACTTCTTTTAAAATTATTCTGGATAAATTCTGTAAAATTAATTCTCATAACTTTAATAAAAATTAGTTAAATGTATCATACATGACCATTAATGTTCCTATATCTAGTTATTAATATGAACACATTTATTATTTTCTACTTAATATTTTTCAAGACGAATCAAGATTATTTCGTGTTTTTCAGAGGCTGGTGGTGCACAGTCCTCTATGTATAAGGCCTGCTCCTGGCTCTCTGCTCAGAGTCAAACCTAGTGAATCCTAGGTATCATATAAGGGTGACTCCATGCAGTGTCAAGGATGAAAGCAGAGTTGACTGTATGCATATTTTTACCCCCCTGTACTTAGTTTTAGTAATTAAAACTTCATAAACTATACCATGAAGAATTTATTTTAAATGACATTAATAACTTTCTGGCAGTGTTTAGATTCAAATCCGAGAACCTCACACATGAAAAGCAAATTATTTGCCACTAAGTCACATCCCCTGCAATGAAATATACTTTTTTGGCACCAAAGACATAGTACAATGGAGAGGGCATTTGCCTTGCACGTGGCTGACCTGGATTCGATCCCCCACACCACATATTTTACTTGGAGTCTATCAGAGAGTTCCCTGAATGTAGAGCTGGGAGTAAGCCCTGAAAATTGCCTGGTATGGCCAGAAAACAAACAAAAAATTATTTTTATAAATAAAATTAATAATTTGTTTTGGATTCAATAGTAAGACACAAATATTTTCACTCCATCCTAATAATAACTGAAAAATCAGCAACCCTTCTTGGACCAAATAAAGTAATGAAACCACAAACTGGTGATCGCCAAATTGGAGAGAAAAATAAGTAATACATAATGTCACAATTCACCTTGAAGAACTCCACAATTAGAAACCATGAGAAAACCACACTTTAATAACTTCTATATATCATATTAGATCTTGATTTCAAGAAAACAACTACAAAGACAAAATATTAAAAGACAAAATAGCTTGAAGATGCAGAATGAAGTATCAATCAGGTAAGACAGAATGTTGGATATGCCAGACAAGAAATATAGAATCGTTATGACTAATAGGCTAAATTTTAAATGGATAAAGGAGAGAGCATTCAAAGAAAGATGAACAGTATAAGCAGACATGGAAATTCTAAGGTTTGAACATGAGATGTTAAATGTTTTAACATGAAATGTTAAAGATTAAAGGCACTACCACAGAAGGACAAAGAACACTTATAATATATTAATTATTTGTTAAGTTATTTTTAAAAATATCCAACTTAAGGGCATTTTAATAGAAAATGCATATTAAGCCACTTTTCTATGTCCTTATCCAACAACAGAATATCCATTGTTTTCAAAATTACACAGAGCATTTGATAAGATACATTTTGAGCAATAAAATATACATTAGCAAATTTGATATCATAGAAAACACATGATGTCTTACACTTGGTCATAATAAAACTAAGTTAAACATCAAAAATGTAAAATAACTGTAAAATACTAGAAAAATAAACCAAATACTTTGAAGAAATGGCTCCAACAAAAATATTAAGCGAAATTTAGAATAAATTTATATGTTATATTCATAACATACAAATGAAATTAAAACTATTCTCAGAAGTTAGATAATGCAGTGAGAGCTCCTACAGAAAGAAAAGGTGAACAGCATTGGATATGTAGAGTGAACAAGAAAAGAGCATCTAGAGCATAGAGAGCATGAGAGCACTTGCCTTGCACATGGCTGACCTGGCTTCAATCTCTGGCACTAATAACTCTGTCTATAACATTAATAATCAAATGAAACAAAGAAGGATTTGTCTCAGCTATGCAAGACTGGTTCAATATATTTTTTAAATCAGTTAATGTAATCCATCATATCAACAGGCTGATGAAGAAAAGTCACATAACCTTATAACACATGCAGAATGAGCATTGGACATAATATAGCATTTGTTTTTAATCATCACTAAATTTTTCACCAAGTTAATAATAGAGGGAAATTTCCAGAACATGTTAAAGAATATCTATTAGAATAGAGAGCTCACTCATTCTTCATGATGAGAAACACAGACCTTTCCCACTATGATTATAGAAACTTCAAGATGCCTGATACTGTACCAGAAGAATTTGTCAATGTAAAAAGAGAAAGAAACAAAGGTATATAAAATATACCTTCATAAAATATATCTCCTGATGCTATAGGAAAAGAATGAAATTGTCTTAGATCATGTATGACAAAATCATCTATGCAAATAAAACAAAAATATCTCATTTTAAGCCCTTATATACATGGACTGGCCGACCTGGTTTTGATTCCTCCATCCCTCTCGGAGAACCCGGCAAGCTACCCATGGCGTATTCGATATGCCAAAAACATTAACAACAAGTCGCACAATGGAGACGTTACTGGTGCCCACTCAAACAAATTGATGAACAACTCGATAACAGTGCTACAGTGCTATAGTATCATATTAATTAGCACAATGAGGTATTATTGAAATAATAAAAATCAGGTCAACACAATAGAATAGAAATCTCGGTCTGATACACACATAATCTGCTGATCTTTGAGAAATGAGTAAAGACAAATTAAATAAATTATTTTTTATTTGGAATGATACAATTTATTTAGCATTTTCAACCTGAAATAAATAAATTAAACATTGGCATTTATTGAATAATTTCAATAAAGAGTGTTATAACTGCTGGATATATAGTTACAATGAAGAAGTTAGACATATACATTACATATTTGACAAAAATCCATTCAAATTAATCATAGCATTAAATGTCAAAAATAGCATTGTAGTTTGCTGGAGAGACAGTCAGCAGGCCAGGTGCTTAGATTGCATTCATCTGACTTGGGTTGAATCCCAAATACCACATATGGTCCCCTGGACCACCAGGAGTTATACCTCCCAGAAAACTGGGAGTATGAGGACAGTGGGGTGTGTCACAAAAGAAAACAAACAAATAACAAGTTCTAAATTCTGAATCACATGTTTTGACCACTGACTGGACTAGTAAATGTTTCAAGGAAAATAACATTCTCGTAAATGGTATCTATTATTTGGAGCATGTTATATTCAACCTGATGCCAAAATATTATGACAATATAATAATCTTCACACATTTAATGTGTTCAATTAAAGTTTATTCAATATTCAATAAAGTTTTACTCATTTAAAATTTACCTCAAAATCAATATTTATGAGCATTAAGTAATTTGTTCTTGAGACATTTATAGACTTCACTCTGATGGTTATTAGTTTTCATTAATAAACTAAAACAATGGGCAATACTATATCTAAATTTTTAATGTGAATGTTGGTTTTCTAAAGGCAGTAATAAAAACAAGACAATGTTAATGATATAAATGTTAGAATATTATAAAATACACTACACTATCAGGAACCACAAGAAAATTTTCGACACAATTTTTTGCAAGCATAATTACTTTTGTTTAAACAAATGTTGAACAAAAGCAGAAGAATTGATGCATTGCCAAATATTGTTTTCCCCAAAATGAATTCATTTTTTTCTTTTTTGCAAAATGAAATTGCATATTCTAGACTGCTCCATTCTAACTGTGATAATATCAGATCCCCATATGGAGTAGACCAGAAAGCAATGTATTTTTGTCTTTGTTGTTGTTGTTGTTGTTTAATTTAAAAGATAAAAGTTAAATCATAATAAACAAAGGCATATACTGCTTTGGAAAAAATCTCGTCTGTAACTTTTCAATGCCTAACAATTGGATGTAAATGAATAATATAGTCAATTAACTAGTTGTTTCATCTGTATGAACCTAAACTACCCGTCTAATTGGTTGACTCAGTTCATTGCTTTTATTTTCACTGTATATGTAAAGCTTGTGGAGAACAAAATCTCTGGATGCCATAATGAAGATATTTTAACACCCTCTGGCACAACTAAATTAAAAAAATAAGGCATGGTCCTATAACCAGTCAAGCTCCCTAGATGTAATGTTTTTTGTTAAACCATGCATATGTTTCTCTAAGATAGAGACTTAGT
Source organism: Sorex araneus (assembly GCF_027595985.1). Lineage (NCBI taxonomy): Eukaryota > Metazoa > Chordata > Mammalia > Eulipotyphla > Soricidae > Sorex > Sorex araneus. Next base: position 119,338,670 of record NC_073305.1, on the reverse strand, counting down.
GACTCAGTGCCAATTTCTCTATTATGTATTAACCATAATACACTTAAGCATAAAGCCAAATGAGAATAAAGAGACAGAAGTATAGAGGTAAAATACAAACCTGATCGTTTCTTTAATGATTTGAATATGATTTCATTTTCTAAGTGTGGTTAAAAGAAACAATTGTGGAGAAAATCAGACAGCAACACATCAAAGACTGTGGTGCTAGAAGTTTTTTTTTTTCCAGTTTATTTATGTGGTGCTAGAAGTTTAATGTGAGAAACCATATTATTAACTTTTAAATAAACCACAAGGATTAAAATAAAAGTTTAAAAATGTATCTTAGAAGAGTAATGAAAACAGTAGCCATAGGACAGTTATGAGAGGTGAGAACATAGAGTTAATCGAAGTGTTTGGTAAATTTCTTCTACCATTCAAAATTATAAAATATTATTGGAAGAACTGGAGAATAATTCAACAGGCTAGGGTGTGTGCATATCATACTGGAAGATTTGATCCTAGATAATGCATTATCATCTGAATATCTCTGGGCATGACCATCAGCAATTCTAGGTGCTTCCTAAGTCCCACTTCCCCATAACCTTGTAATATAAAATTTGGAAAAAAAAAGCTAATCATTAAGATAACTCACTTGCAAGAAGATACTATATGAAGTTTCAAATAATACCAAAGTGCAACAATTTAATTTTCCACTTAAAGAAATATGAGTTAATATTAAGATTGTTAAGAGACTTTCTGGAATCTAGGTTCGAATTCATGCTTTATCACCAAATACCTGCAAAGCTTTGAGAATATATCTCAGACATTCCTCAGATTGCTTATCTATAAATGAGTTATAATAGAACACTTAGCATACAACATTGGTGATAACATTGAGATCATGTCTGTCAAACTTAAAAGTGATAACTCTAAATTTAAAAGGCTGAAATATTTCCATTTTAATTGAGATATAATCTTAACATTGCATTGAACAATTCGAAAGCACTTAATACAGTGATTTTACTCTATTAGACTGTCTCCTCTAACTCAGTATAACTCCTGTGCATTGAAGATTGAATCTTATTCTATTTCATGGTATTATGTGGAAAGATTTTTTTCATTTTATGCATGTAATTCAGGTGATTTAAAAATGATAAAATGTGTCAATTCCCATTTATTTATACTTTTATGTGCTTGTGTTTGTTGCTATTGTGACTTAATCCTTAATTTTAATTTTAATTTATAAAGCAAAAGTTGTGCATTGGGAAAATCACATGTGACAAAAATGACCTCAAATTCAACTACTTATTGTTAAACACCAAAATCACTATGATATTCAAATGTGTGCAAACACATAGAAAAATAATAATGCACATAATATTAATAATAAAAATCATAGTCCACTGTAGACTTATTCTTTCACAGCATAGATTTCTACGTCATAAAAATAAATTTAAATTTTTTAGTCAGGGAATGTATAGTTTATTTATTCAAGGTCCTTAAGTAATGAATATCTTAATATACCCCTAAATTACACTAAAATCATAAATACAGTGTAATTTTAAATACAAAAATATAGAAACATAGTTACTTGGTAAATAGATTGACATTGGAAAGATTTCGATTCAGTGTTTTTCTATGAAATGCATCCTATTTTTACCTGCACAAAATATGTCACTTCCATTCAAAATTACTGATTTTCTATTAAGATACCCTTCCCGTTATTATTATGTACTGTAGCATTGTAGCCCCATTGTTTATTGATTTGTTCAAGTAGGCACCAATAACATCTCCATTGTGAGACTTGATGTTACTGTTTTTGCCATACCAAATATGCCACAGGTAGCTTGCCAGGCTCTGCCATATGGGCAGGATATTCTAGGTAGCTTGCCGGGCTCTCCAAGAGGGATGGAGGAATTGAACAACCCAACCCGATTCGGCCATATACAAGGCTCTACCCACTGTGCAATTGCTCTAGTCCATTTTTATGTACTATGCTGTAAAATGTGCCACACTCTCCGTGGTTCAATATGCATGGTGTGATCATTACTATGATTTCAGTGTCTTCTAGTGAACATTTTGACATATTGTCTTTTTTCTTTGTGTTCATTATCTCTTCCTGTAAGATAGTTCTATATTTTTGTTGAAGTGGTGGGGTTTGGAATTACACTCTAGTTGCAGTGCCAGGTGTTGCCCACTTTATAGTACTGAGGCTTACACTTCTTTCCCAATAGTGCTGGAGAATCTCACTACTTATATGTGATTATTCTGGGAATCATATTTAGAGCCTCAAACAGCTATGGAAGGATTTATACAAAGAATCACATCCAATATTCTGTGAATTTATCTTTCAATACTTCATTTCTAAAAATTTTTGGTGTCAATATATTTTGTAATCTGAAATGTCCTCTAACCCCATTTCGTGCAAAAGCATTGATAACAAAACAGTATAGAATATAGATTTATTCTATTTAACTGATTTAAAATTCATAGGAGTTGAGAGTCATGGGAGCAGATCAGAATTCTAGTATTAGAGGCAATGTTACTGCTACAGGTTGAAAAGCATTCAGCTAAAAATTCAATTGCTAGTTACTATCCATTACAACTTAAGTACAAGTATAATTATTGATAGCTATATGGACCTGGAAGATTACTTTAGACTCAAAGTGACAACGGTTTTCAGAATAGTTGAAATATATTAAAATGAAGCATTTTATGTGTTTGGAATAAAGTACTCTTTGAAATATGCTTTTTTTTTTTTTTGCTTTACACATAAAGTCTTAACTTTGAAGTTCTCAGACTACAAACTACTTTCTTTTGTCTTCTTTATTTTACCTTTTCATTCCCCATTATTTTGAGCCTGAATTTGATAGTTTTATCACAAGAAATTGAAAAATTGAAAAATATTTGATTCTCTGTATATTCTTAGAAATGCTTTATTCAGAACTAAAACTTCATTTACATTTTTCTACATGATTTTATTTTGCTAATCGCTATGACCAAAGGACCAAGTTACTTATAAACACAGTTTCACGCAGGAAGCAGAAGACAGAATGTACCTCACTAGTCTAGAAGGTAAAAGTGAGCAGTTTTAGTTCTTTGTTTTGCTTCAAGTGATACCAATCAAGTGATTGTTATGTACTACATCTATATTGATATTTCCTCAAATATATGAAGGCTCATTTTATAAAATTACCAGATAAAAGAAATTAACTTATTCATTAACAATAATAAGGTAATGGAAAATGGCACTAGGAGTGTTAACCCAAGAAATGGTTTTATAATGATACATCTCCCAAATACATTGCCCTTCTTATATTTCATATAACTGTTTACAGAATTATTACAGAAGAGCTAGTATGGCTATATGGCAGATTAACCAGATCAAGTGTTCACTAAACTGTGCTCTAACGAACATCAGAGTTCTGCAATTTTAAATGTGATGAGGCAATTTTGCAATTTTTTAATTAAAGAATTATGAGGTACAAAGTTATTTATGGTAGGATTTTAGACATACAATGATCCAGCATTTATCCCGCAATCAGTCAAGTCCCTCCCACCTATTTTCCCAGGTTAGCTTCCAGAATCTCCTAACCCCAGGCCTGCCCTCTTGACAGGCACCTTTATAAGATGGGTTGTTAATGTTTGAGTCTCATGATTTCAGTGTTGTTGACTCTGTGGTTTGTATATTTAGTTCTACCATTCCTTAACGCTGTTGATGTACCTGAATCCCCTAAACTCTCTCCCATTATTTTTCCCTCTGTTTTTTATCTTTCCTTTTCTTCCTGGGACTAAGAATAGTCTAGGCATATCCTCCTTTAAATCACTGCATTTTCTCATTCATTTATTCTAATTTCACATATAAAAGTGATATCATCCTGTGTTATTCCTTTGTCTTAAGTCAGAGGATCTTTAACTTTTCATCTAGTTTATATTTATGGGTTTCAACTATCAGATAGAGACAATTCCACTAGTATGAAAAGTGATGACATAGAATAGATCACATGCAAATTCCCTCTTTTCCTATTGCTTGCTTGATATTCATTTAAATATCTATGATTAAAAATATATATAAAAATATGTAATTGTATTATAATTTTAAGTAAAACTTGTCATTCTCCATTGATTATTGGCTTTAATTCAATAATGCAACATAATTGAATTAACTTGAAAATTTTTAGATTGTATGGTAGAATGATCTCTAGGGCAAAGAAGTCTTAAAGTCCATGTGTGTCAGAAATCAAATTTAGATTAATAAGGATGTGTAAAATATGTAGAACACAAAAAAATTCTCAAAATATGCAATTAAATGCAGTCATCCCACAGGTATTCAATATTGTACTTTTGATACTCTATAAAAATATACAAATATATACTTATATAATTCAATTTTAAATTATGTGCTTATTTGCAAAGAAACCATGATAAAATTTGTGGTAAATAAACTGGTTTTATAACCTTAAATTCTTATCCAAACTTTATACATTATGTACATACAGATATATTTTTTCTTTATAAAATATGAAGTGTTAAAATCTACTTTTAATCTAGTATACTTGAGGAATACAAATTTCCAAACAAAAAGGAATGATTTTCAATTTCAGCATGTAAAATCCCCAGTTTATAAAATGGAAACATCCAATTACTAAAGTATATTTCTCATAAGGAAAAAATAAAACAAGAATTTGACTTACTATTTATTGATTGCAGATGATGCAGAGGAAGTATGGATGCTGGTTTACATTTTCCTGTTTTCTGTTGTTAACATGAAACATTCTTAGTGGCATTTTAAGTTCTTATTGTTTCAGAGTTTATACCTTTCTGTGACTTGAGATGACAGCAACAATTCAGTTGAGGTGAATGGCCTGTATTCTTGCAGGATATTCTTCTATTGATATTTTCCATTATGGTTTTGTTACTCTGAAGGAATGGAATGGATTAAGAAAGTACCCATGTGACCATGGGGATAACACTGTTTTGTAAAATGTATGATTAAATAAATTTTATAGCAATAAATAGCTAAGTCAAAAGAAATATTAGTATACAATTTAAATATAATTCCTGAAGATTCAGTAAATAATAAAAATTTTACAAATTCTTTATATATTAATATGAATTTCTTTAACTGGAAATCTGTAATTTTCAGTAACTATGGTGACATGCTAGTATTAGTAAAACTAGCATTCTGATATTTCACAAGCGTATTTTATTTCTTTAATCTATTCTTGTTAAAAGACATAAGAAATTTGGGATGAGGCCATTTAATATAATTAAATTGAATATAAGTACATATAAGTAGAGAAAAATACAATTAAACATAAATTAAATCCAAATAAGTATAAGTACAGGCACATTAAATGTAAGTAAAATACTTATTTAAAAAATGTTTAAATGATAACTAAAGGAAGTAAATATAAATACAGGCACACTTAATATAAGTATAAAAATAAGATCTGCTTGATGGTTGTTCAATTTACCATAGGTTGTCTTTGATAATCTTTATGAAGTATAAAAAAATTAACAACACTGGATTATAGTATTTATCATACTTGCCCTTATTTCTCAGCAGAAAATTATCCTATACTGCCTCTTTTTGTTTTTAAATGTTTGTTGTTGTATTTGTGGATCACAACTGGTGATTTTTGAAATTGATTCTTAGCTCAAGAGCTCAAGACCATGTGGAACTTAGAGAATCATGTCTCCTTGAGACATTTTATTCAATTTTTAAAAGTTGTTCCAACAAATACAAGCTTTAACTTTTTATTTTATTTTTATAATTTAGTCACTATGAGACACACAGTTACAAAGTTATTAATTATTGGGATCGGTCCTAGAATATTCCAATATCCATCCCTTCACCAGGGTATATTTACCACCACCAATGTCCCCAGTTTCCCTCTTGCCACCCTTACAGGCTTCTCCTCTCCTCACTCCCAGCTTATGCTGTGGGTGTGTTTGGAAATTAACCAAGAGTTGCATGCAATGTCTAATCTCTCTCATCTCTGGCTCTTCGAGCTGTGTATTAGTTACTTTCCCTTTTACATAAACTATTCATATAACAGCAAGTTATTCTATTAGCTTTAATGACCAAACCAAATACGTAGCTGATTTGGTCATTGTGTGAATTTCATAATATACCACTGATTATATACCATTTTAGGATTTGATAGATTTATCCAAATCTCAGACTGGAACAATAGCACAGCGGGTAGGGCGCCTTGCACGCGGCCGACCTGGATTCGATTCCTCCATCTCTCTCAGAGAGCCTGGCAAGCTACCAAGAGTATCTCGCCCAAACGGCAAAGTCTGGCAAGCTACCCATGGTGTATTCGATATGCCAGAAAGAGTAAGAACAAGCCTCACAATGGAGACATTACTGGTGTCTGCTCAAGCAAATCAATGAGCAACGGGATGACAGTGATAAAGTGATACAGTCATACCACTGATTATATGATAATGCTATTGGTTTTATTATTAATGCATTATTATGTTAGGGCAATATTATACACATGCTACATATCAAGAACATGTTATCTGTTGAGTATCTACAATATGCTAGACACCAGAACATATCTCTACCTATTATCACATGACAATGACAACTTTTGGCAGCTAACTGGTTTATGTGAAAGTTACAGGATTCTCTAAAAAATAATATCAGTATATTTCTATAAATAATTAAATTTTTATGATTTTATTAGTTTCAAGGAGTTTTATATAAAAATAATGGCACCATAATGCATTAATGCTAGTTCTGCAACTTGTGTTAATCATGTAATATTCATGTGAGAGGCACCAAATGTGTGCCTGCATTTAAAAATGAATTTAAAATGGAAAAGAAAGGAGAGAAAAATGGAGAGAAGCAAACAAGGTAAAAGGAATGGAGGATAAAAGGGATTATAAATTCAGTTATCAATGCAAATTTATACCGGATGTTTCGGTGCATTATCCACAAAACCACATGTCCTTAATGATATATAAGAGGTTTTAAATATAAAAAAATAAAGTTTCTAGAACCATTCCTTAGTACTTAAATGTCTCTTAGGCCCTGAGAGATAGTACAGCACTTATCTCGCTTGTGACTTGCTTCAATCCCTGGCATCTCACATGATCCCAAGCCCATCAGGAATAATTTCTGAGCACAGCAGGGCATATTCCCCAAAAACAATCAAAGTGAGCCAATAAAGATTTATTTTAAAGTGTTTTTAAAAACAGTGTGCACATATACTGTCAGCATTAAAAATAATTCAGCATAAAATTACACACCTAAATGAATGCCACACTTTACATCTGACCAAAATATATAAATACATTATTTTAACTACAGGGTGCAAAATATTTGCAAAGGACCAAACTGTTTGAAAGAGAGATTTAATCAAAATAGAACAATAACATATTGTTTATTTTTGGTTTTTTTGTTTGTCTGTTTTAGGGCCACATCCAGAAATGCTAAGGAATTACTCCTAACTCTACATTCAAGAATTACTCCTAACTGTGCTCGGTGAATCATGTGAAATGGTGGAGATTGGACTCGTGTCAGCTGCAGGCAAGACAATTGTCCTACCTGATATATCATAGAGGCAGAAGCAATAGTACATATATATATAATATTGCTTTTTGGGTCACATCCAGAGATGCTCAGGGGTTACTCTTGGCTCTGCACTCAGGAATTAAACTTTATTTGTACTTAAATCAATAATTGTATTTAACACAAGTAGAGTTATGACTCATTTTTTAAATTTGATACAATTTTAATTTATTTCAATGCTGTTGAGAAAATTAATCTTTAACTTTGTATACAGTCATCTTACCTACATATCTGTGGATCCATTTATTTAGTTATTTATAATCAAAACCTAATATGACACATAAAACATATTCTCATTATGCTAAAAATTGATAAGTATATTACTATACTTTAATCATATTCTCATTAGTAGTGCTATACCGCTGCTTTTTATCCCTTCAGGATTGAATGCATGAACCCACAATTCTATTTGAATTTGCTTGTTTTGTTTTAAATCTCATCAGGAACCCACAAGAAGCTCATTAACAACAGGTAAACACAAAATATTCTTTATAAGGAATTTTCATTGTTGTAAAATTTACATAAAATTTGCTAAAATAAGTTTGCGCATTTTTATTTTAATTATCTTCAAATCCTCATTAAAATGAAATTTCAACTCACCCCTAATACTATGAATATGAGAATACACTTTATAAAGAAAAAAAGATATACACCTGAAATAATATGAGGGAAATAAATAAAGCTATTTTGTTTTTATATTTTTTGAAGGAAAAAATAGGTCAGAACCTATTTTTTACATAATTTTTGTTTTGAAGTTCCAGTAATTCATTGTGGTTTACTGTCATTTAGCTTTTCTCCTGTAAAGGTTTAAACAATATTATTTGTTGCTGAATATATTTATGATATCATAAATATTAGTATGTCTTTATAAATGTTCTACAATAGCTGAAATGATTTAAAGTAGTTAATTTACTTCTCAATTTTGACAGTCTAAGATATTATAATATAATCCCCATGAAGTTGGCTGATTATAGACTCAATTACTACTTTGAAAGACAAAATTGCATTCTAAATAATAACGAAGGTAAAAAGAAAGAGAAAATCTTCACACAAAAGGCTTTCTGGGGACATTAAAAAAATTATAATAAAAGCAAATAAGTAAATTCTTTGTGACTGCTTTTGAAGGACATAAACCAACATAATCAGAATTAGTCAACTATAGTTAAATTACGGCTGTTCTAAACAATATTGAACACATGTTTATGCATTCAGAAATGCCAGATGGGCTCTGATTCTAGCTTATGTTTCCCTTTAGTGAAAGGAAAAGAAATGAGAGACATGTTTCTGTTTGGGGAAGAAATCTACAAAATTAATAATATTTTAGAAACAATTTTCCCAGTGTGAGTATTCTGGGGTTAGAAGATAGCCTCTAGTTACTGTTGCTCAACAAATATTATTGTACAAATATAAACCATTATATTTCATGATGATTGGACTAAAGGAGAAGGTCAAGAGGGATTACAAGACTGGAAGAACAGCCAAGGCAGTGATTTTTCACTCTTTTGGAAGATGTTAGCTACATTTTAGGGAGAACTTCCACCGTTAGCTACAATGCTAATTATTTTAAATTTATAACGTTATTGCCTTTCTTCAAAACTATTAGGCTTGTTACTGTAATTGCTGTTTTACAGAGGATTAAATAGGAGGCCAGAATATACAAATTACTACATAGGTATCACAGCCAGTAAGTGAGAAAACAGGGTAAAGTTCAGACACCACCAATTAGTTTCTTCGGAGCTACTTTTTTGTGCGCATGCTCTATCCGATGTTTCCTGAATAGAATCCCAGAGGTAAAAGAGAGTAGATAATGGATCAAAGAGATACCAAACAAGTTTACTGTTGGAGCAGACCCTAACCTCTGTTGACTACTTCAAGTAGAAGGAGGCAAGCAGAGATATGCAAATTAGATAAATTCCTAAATCTAGAGGCTAATAACTTGTGATTTTAGAGTTCATAAAAGTGAAGGGAGTTGGAAAAGCAGCCCTCAGCTCTGGAACAGGCATGCCGCCGTGGCGGTGCAGGACAAGATGCTGACATCAGACCCCTCCAGTCCGACAGCGCACCCTGAATGAGAGGTGTGATGCACGGGCTCAGGATCCCAGTCACAGTGGCCTTGGTGGTGACAGCGAGGGCCCGTCAACCTGGTCCAGCACAGCGGGGAGCTCTTCTGCTCCAGAGCTGCCGGGATTTTACTATGACCTCGAGAAGAAACGCTACTTCTGCTTGCTGCCTGGACATAACAACTGTAACCCCCTCAACCAAGGACAGCATCTGGCTGAAGGACGTGGAGAGCCGAAGGGCTGCAGCTGCTGGAGGCAGACGACAGGCAGAAGAAGAGAACAGCCCGGACAGGATGCAATGCCTCTCTTCATTGCTGCAAAGAAGCAAACTGGGTTTTCTCAACTTCAACAGCTACTGCCAGTTGAGCGCACGAGCTGCGGGTGAGCTGCATGCAGAGGAAGAAGGTCGTCATTCAGAGCTCGGATCCTTCTGCTCGGGCAAGAGACCGATTTAACCTCATACTGGCGAACTCCAGCAGCGAGCAGCAGCTCTTCACGGTGAACGACGTCGGGGGGGGGGGGTGGGTTGGGATGGAGGGGGCTCCAAGTACCGCATCATCAACCTGCAGGGCCTGCAGGGCCCCCGCCTCGCGCGCACGTGCACGAGAACCTCTACTTCACCAACCCCGGAAGGTGGACTCTGTATGCTGGGCCTTGCCGAACCACCTGGATTCCCACGTCCTGCTCTGCCTCCTGGGCATCGCGGAGACACCGGGCTGTGCCACCCTGCTCCCAGCCTCGCTGTTCGTCAGCAGTCACTCAGGAGGAGACCGGCCCGGGATGCTCTGCAGCTTCCGGATCCCTGGGGCCCGGTCCTGTGCGTGGTGGACCCTCAACACGCAGGCCAGTAACTGCTTCAGCACAGGCCTGTCTCGGCAGATCCTGGTGACCGACGTGGTGACGGGGCACCGGCAGGCGTTTGGGACCAGAAGTGATGCCCTGGCCCAGCGGTTTGCGGTCCAGGCTCCTGTGCTGTCCAGTGGCTGTCGTTCCGCGGAGATCTTTGCCATCGATCTGCGTCCGTGCAACCAAGGCAAAGGCTGGAAGGCCGCCCGCCTCTTCCACGACTTGGCCGTGACTTCGGTGTACATCTCCCAGGACGAGCAGTACCGATGGCGTCCTGCATGTCCTGAAAGATCAAACTCTGGGACCTGAGTGAGGGCCAGCAGTGTCTGCGGCAGTACGAGGGGCACGTGAACGAGGACGCCTGCCTGGCCCTGCACGTGCACGAGGAGGAGGGGCTCGTGGTGGCCGTGGGCCAGGACAGCTACACAAGGTTCTGGAGCCTGCACGAAGGCCAGCTGCTGAGAACTGTCCCCTCCCCTCACCCCACCTCCAAGGCCGACATTCCCAGCGTGGTGGCCTTCTCCTCTAGCCTCGGGGGTGCCCGGGGGGTGCCGTGGCTGCCCGTGGCTGTCCATCAGGACCTTTATTATTTCTCCTACAGCTGAGCAGTGGGGAGGGAGCAGGTGTGGGGGATCCGGCCGAGGCCTCACACGTGCATCACGGGTGTGCTTAGTACCGGTTTTGCAGGGTGGATCCTGGGGTGGGGGTGGGGGAGGGAAGCATGCAGCCCTGCCACCACGGCGGCCCACAGCGTTTGACGTGGCTGTTCCATGTACCCGCACCCATCACATGTGGATACTGGTCAAGCTGGGGGCTCTCGGAGCTAAACGGGCCTTTTCAAAAAAGGCGAATGTTGCGATTTTCTTGTCTCGAAGTTCAATTCCTTAGAATAGTCACACAGTTTTTATCCTACACACACACACACACACACACACACACACACACACACACACACACACACTTTTCTAAGGACTGAAGAGCAACAGTAACTTTCAGTAAGCGAAAGCTCTTGGTTCTACCAAAAGTCCTGGTACATGTGAGGCTCTGGGCCCAGTGCCCACTAGCCCAGTGCCCTGCCCAAGCACTACCAGTGTGGGCCATCTTCCCAGTCACTCCTGGACGCGTGCACACGGCTGAGTGTGGGCTCCAAGAACTGCAGCGACAGAGCACCGGAGCCTAATGCTGACCCAGGCAGGGTCGGCAGTGTCTGGACCCCCGGCAGACCTCTGTTCCTCTGCGGGCCAGCTGAGACTCAGGGAAAGGCTTGAAGCCAGAATGCAGAATCCTGAACCATGAAACAACTCTGCCGCAACCAGTGCTGTGGGTGTCTCATCATGGCTGGTCCTGAGCACAGGAAGGAGAGCAGCATCTCTGGCTGGAGACAGACTTCGCCATGCCTTGGACAAATGCACCCTGTCACAGTGACTTGACTGTCCGAGTCCAGGGCCTCATCTCAAGGGGCACAGCTCTTGGCTTTGGGGACCCTGGGAGATGCTTATTTATTTGAGATGCTTATTTATCCAAGAGTGCGGCAGCACCTTTCTCCCCACAATAAACTAGGAAGAACTTTGGGGAAAAAAAGTGAAGGATATGGTGATGGCTGGGATGACAAAGCTTAAATCCTAGCAGAAGTAGTAGAAACTATCATAAACCACACTGCCAAATCTATAATGAGTCTCTCAGACAGAGAGGTAAAACTACATTCATGTCTAGAGTTGCAAATTGATGTAGTAGTGTACACACTAGAAATTAGTGTGATGATCCAAGATCTTACATTCTATCTTATATCTCTCTACTTCTGTTTTTGTTTTGTTGCTTGCAAACTATATCCTGGTTTCCGGGGGATTACTCTTCTCTCTATATTCACTCCAGGTAGCATTGGGGTATTGGCAAAACCCATATGTGGTAGCAGGGATCATAAAAATTTGGTCACATGCACAGCAAGAGCCTTCTATCTACCTCACTCTACCTTTAATCATTCATGTATCAACTATTAAGTCATTTTCACAAAGTCAATTGGGTATGTCTTTTACCTGATTACTCTCACTAGTTATTAGATGCACAAATTGCTAGCTTCTACTAGAGACCTTTGCCTGTGATATATTAGGTAATACACAGACACTTTTTATTTAAAGCACTTGTACATTTTGAGTTAATATTAATATTACAATTTAAAATTGAAGTTATACTTTCACACAAAGTATGTATTTTGAATTTGAATGGACCTTAATGATTATTGACAGTCACTAGTTAATCTGGCAAGATTTTAGACTGGATCTATTTTTATAATTGAAAACTTTTGATCTGCATTGAAAAGTTCACTTATTTATGAAGAATATACTTATTAAATCCCATACCACTTTAAAGAGGAAGCAATTGAAGCTCTGAGGGATTAAAGTATTTTTCAAACAAAGCCACAATTTTTTTAACTTCCTTTTGAAGTCTGGATTTTAAACATTTATACAAGATTGGAGGAAATCTGAAAAATAGGGACAGATGCCATTAACCCATGGAGAAGACTGACATTGATGAGAAGCTCTCTAGAGGTGAACTTTAAACTGTTATCAATCAGCATTTTGCAATTTTACACTTTCATCATCATCATCATCACCATCATCATCGTCATCATCATCATCATCATCATCCCCTTGATCATTGATTTTCTTGAGTGGTCTCAGTACTGGCTCCATTCGTCCTAGTGCTGAGATTTTAGAAGCCACTCTATTTGTCCTTCCCAATGGTGCAGCATTGGAGGCTCTTTCAGGGTCAGGGAATGAGACCCATCATTGTTACTGGTTTTGGCATATGAATATGCCATGGAGAGCTTGCCAGGCTCTCCCATGTGGGCAGGAAACTCTCAGCAGCTTGCCAGGTTCTCTGAGAGGGAGAATTAGGCTATAGGATGTTGTGCCCTCACATTCGGGAGCTTGGTTTTATAGTCTCTGGATGTTGGCCATTGATGGGATTACACAGCCCCGGGGGCAGTTTCTGGGAGTGATCACTTAGCTACTAGAGAATGGGGGATCTGAGCAGAAGAGGCCCAGTTCTGATCTGAGCAGTCTTGGAGATCTCAGCCCTGGGTCCCACACACCTGGGTTCCTCTGCCAGTTCCTTCATGCATGAGGCTCGTCTGAACCTGTGGAGAGGGGCCTTGAGCATAGCTGTGGCTGGGTTCCGGACGTCTTCGGCTGCTGGCACTCTGCTCAGGGTGGGAAGGGAAACTCAACCTACCCCATATGAGGGGCCCCGGTGAAGACAGCCAAGCTCAGGGGCAAGAGACTCTTTACACATTACAGAGATATATCATTATCTTTTTATTTATTCTTTTTTCTATAATCTATGCTTTCAACGCACCAGTTTTATTTAAACAAGTATAAAATTCAGAGAAGTACATTTTTATTTCATTCAAGATGTGTTGAGATGAATCAAACAGTGGTAGAATAGATTTTATCATTAAATATGTCGAAAGAAGCTGAATCTCATAGGATGAGAATTGGAGTTCCTAGATACACCCTCCACTCTCAGACAGTGTCTCTTAATATGGAACGATTTGACTTATGTTTTGTTATGAGAAACAGCTGTTGGGAGCATAGTCAACTATTTTGCATACTCAATGAAGCAGTGGAAATAAACCCAGGATGCACAAAGTTTTGGGCAATAAGAATTTTCTTTTAAGGAAATAAAGCCTATTTTCAGTGCTGGAGATGCCGTGCCTAGACAAGTGGCAGTAAATCTTACAACTGTGGTTTGACAGTTCAACTTAAAACACCTCTTGTAAGAAATAAAGAGATACTGAACATAGATGATTGTGTCCTCGTTCTAGGGCATCTACTTAAAAAAAAACACATGAAATGAGTGAAACTAATCTCAAATTGATCCAATTTATCCTTGCTAATAGTAAAACCGGGGACTTGCCTTTGTGTTCTCATCTTAACCGATTAATAGTTTTCTTCCAATCATATTAGAGCAATCTAAATTCTGTCCATGTTCCGTATTTTTATTATCTCACCACTACCTTGTCACTAGTCATTTGGTATCTGATCTGGCTGCAAAAGTTTTCTGCATATCTGAATCTTGTTCATGAGAAAAATATTTCAGTAGGATATTACACAGAGCAAAACTAAATAAACCTTAGTCTGGAGTTAGGAAACATTTTTTCTTTAATCATTAAAGCATTATAAATTCAAACTCAGCCCTTCTTGTGAGTCTATCACTTATCAAAAATATTTAAGACTCTGATTCAATTCATATACACTGCTCATCCATAATCTCTAAAATTTCAAGAAAGCCATGCATTTTTCGTCTTTTTAAGCCTTATTTCTTCATAATTTTAGAGCACAAGTAATGGTAATTTTATAATTGCATTAAATGCAGAAGAATCATTCTAAGAAGAGAAAATTGTGATCATTGAATTTTCTAGCAGAATGATATCTAAGCCATGTAATTGGCAGATTGAGCACCTTTTATTTGTTACTATAGACAAATCTTGAAAATTCAGTTTACTTTATTTTAAGATGTAATATGCACTTGATCATAGGGTAACTTTTCTTACATATATTAAGGCAATATTTAGTTGAGAGCAACTAGATATTATGTCATAAATTCTACTTAAGCCCCATAGAATTTTAATTTTCTGGTTTAATACTAAAATGGGTGTCTTCTCAAAGTAAAATTTATTCTGCTTTGTACTTACAAAAAAAACAAATTATTTTAGTTATAATCTAGATTAGAATTTCTAAAGAATTTAAAAGTAACACAACACAATAACACATTGAAAAACATGATTATTAAATTATTTTCATTTATGTTTAAAAAGTAAAACTTTAGTGTGCATTATCAATAAAGAAACTAACACCACATAAATCTTAACTTTGATCCTCAATAACAGGTAAACAATCTATTTTGAGATTAATTGCTGGTGCCACTGACAGAAGATTATCTTTGCCAAAACTAGCAATTAAATCTATTTTTCAACTAGATATATTTTCACTTGAAATATACAGACTATTGAAAATGCAATTTGTCTTGCCAGAAATAAACTCAAATTCTTCTTATTCGGTTTTCCTTATAAATTGGTTGCTTAGAGAATGTCATGATCCAGGACATTGTTACCATATAGTGTCCTAACATAATCTTAACTTATATAATTGTCAAACTCTTTCTTCCCCACATGTCATCTACACTTTTACAAAGTTATAGTAAAAAGAAATTAGTAAGAATTTGGAACTGAGCTTCTGAGTCAAGAGGAGAAAGAAACCCATTTGAAAGTTTAAGTATAGTTGCCTTTCTTTTTTAAAAATAATAATAAATCACAGAAATAAATTTAATCAACCTTCTGACATGAGTTTTGGAAGAAATAAATCTACTTCATAGAAACTTAAGGATCAGTCAAATCAGAATATGCCGAAGAAATCTGAAAAGATATGAGAGGAGGAAGAGGGGAAAATTCTCAGTTGTACAGTCCCAACTCCTCAGAACTAGAGAGCAAACAGAAGGTTTTAGTAACTCAGTCAAGAAACTTGACTCAATAAATAATATATTTATTGCTGTCTTTTCAATTTTGTATAGAATTTACTCACTATGGTGCTTAAGAAACACCAACTGCCTCTTGTGGTATCCTGGAGGCATTCTAGGGCCCCTGATGGAAATTAAGCTCAGCTCCTCACACAAGAAGGGCAGGTAGAGTCTTGTGTTGGAATTGTTAAACCCCTGACTTTCTTAAAAAGTGATTTGCTGATTTTTTCTGAAGAATCTGGCATGTGGCAAAGAACAGGAAGCCACTATCATGTAAGGTAGGGAGAAAGCAGGTTAATATTAGAGATACTTACTTCAGTATGAACTACAGAAAAGAAGTGGTAGAGGCATTTTGAAAAAGCATTATGGAGCAATGCAGCTCTGTTTAGGAGAAAGAAGATCTCAGAATACACAGATATCCATTACCAAGTTAGGGGTACTGCACTTGAGATAGGATGGGTGAGAAAAGAAAAACAGTACACAAACCTATGACTTCTCATTTTCTCTCCCAGTAGAAATTCAGAAGCAGGCTTAGTTTGATGTTTTAAGGACAAAGCAAGACCAACATGAGCAATTCATATAGTTACCATATCTTGTCACATATGCTCATTCAGCTCTCCTAAATTATTTCTAGCAGACTTGCTTTTCCTTCTGCTCCTTAAAAAAATAATCATTTTTATATACAAAACTTATTAATAACAGCAAATATCTTAGGAAGATTTTCCAAACAATCTAGCTACTCTGTATATGCCCCTTGGTTATGTTCAAGATCTGTTACTATAAGAACTGAAACGTTAAATGGAACATGTATTTAATCATGTATTTATGTTTCTTTTGAGTATTGTTCTTGCTTGTTCTAGGAATTCTCAAAGTTTGTAATAATTTTCTTTCAATTGGAAATGGTGTAAAATTATCTAAATATAGACTATTTCCAACAACAGGAATTTAAAAAAAAACTACTGTTAAAACCATAGCAAGCAAAATTACTCACTTAAAGTTAAGATGGCTATATTTATTGTGATAGCAGATAACAGCTTAAGAGTTAGGATCAAAGAATTAATACAAAAAGAGTATTTCCCTACAACTTGTCAGATTCAGTGGGCTTATGTGAGAGCCCCCACAAAACTCACCCCTTCTAACAATGCCATTTATTTAATAGTATGGAACTGTAACAGTTCAAATACTTTTGTGAAGCTTTGGATATAGACTTGTTGAATTTAGTAAGTCATCAGTGATTTTTTTGTTTCGCTTTGTTTTGGTTTGGGGGCCACATTCAGCACTGCTCAGAGCTTCTTCTTGACTGCACTCAGGGTTCACTTTGGGTTGACTTGAAGGACCATATGGGATGCCATGGATCAAACCCAGGTCTGATTCATTTTGCAAAGCAAGTGCCTTACACACTGTAATATCTCCCTGGCTTCAATTTGTCAACCAATTTTGTCTTGAAATATTTGTGAATTTTATGCAATGTGATAAATAGGTTGAATAGAAAGTATGCTTTGCAGTACAACAGGAATCAGGCTATGCTTGGTTTATGCAAAGGTAAGGAATTAAATGTGATTATTCATTTATGTGTTCTTCAGTCCCATGAATAATGTACTTCCATCTTATTATAAGAAACAGTTCTGATAAGAATACATTACATGCAGCATGTAAAAGTATGCTTATTGAGAGCTAATTATTCTTTTAAAGTCTAAAAATATGACAAAAATTATGATGCACTTCACTTTTTCAAAACTATTAAAGTTTACATTTGAAAATTAACCATAAAATAGTCATCTTGTTATAGCTGTTTCACTTAAACACAGAATCACAAGAGTATCAGATCTTTTTAAATAGGATACTGTAGTAATAAAATATTACTTTTAATATCATTCTAAAACAATAGCAATTATCGAAAAGTCTCATTCACCAAAACAAATTTATAAAAATTATAAAAAGATGTTGTTTACCTTATACATAATACCTACCTACATAAAATCCTGATCTAATACTTTTCTTTTAACTATTTTATAAATAAATTAACTATATTTACTAAGACCTGTGCATACCGGGTAAACTATGTAGTCTGTTGTTTGGTTTGCACCATTACTGAATGGTGTGCACCATCCTAAGCTGCAATTAAATTATGCCCCACGACTGCAGATGAAAATAGAGCTCCACTTGAGGTCATTTCAACTTTGGCCCAGAATGAAGATCTGATATTCCACCTTTTCCCACTTTAACTGTAATTTTTAACTGAAATCAAATGTACAAAATGTTAAATTATGTTGTCATTTAAACTTCTGAAAAGTATCAGATTGCTACCTATACAAACAGCGGACGCTTTCTGGGTGATGTTGTGTTGGGAGTCTATATGTGAAGTGACAAGAAGGAAACATGACTCTTAGTATGTCTTGTGTCCTATAAAATACAACACACATATTGAAATTTATTTTCAGTCTTCAGTCAAGCATATACCATGAAAAGGTTAATCCTTTCTTTCTGTTCTCCCTACATAAGTTTGGTGATTTGACAATTTTAGGTAACTTATATACAATGAAGAAGTAGTTGTGTATCATACACATACATACTTAGGTAGATATTCACATAAACACATATATAATTATTTCCAGATAAAAATAGAGCTATGCTGAAACTTCCCAAGTGAAACTGCTTCAGTAGTGTTTAAGTCAGGAGTAACTGACTTTTACTTTCTTGAGAAAAATGTTTTTAATTCCCCTAAAGTATTGCCATTTTTTTCTAATTGTCAAGTTCAAGAAGAATGGAGAAATAAGATTCTCTTAATTATTATAGATCTGTTTTTTACTGAAAAGCAAGCCTGCGCTAAAAAGAAAAAGCTTCTATTTTTCTTGCTAGAAACTCTATAAATATGGACAAAGCCACTAACCATTATGGCAAGAGCTTCGAAGAATGAGTTTAGGTATTACAAGTAATCAATATGACATTTGTTAGAAACCTACTATGAAAATTTGAATCATACAAATATAATGCAATATTTTTTCATTATTCTTATCTCATTTTTATATTACCTTATATTTTCTTATTTATATTAAAGTCTTTTTAAACTTTTTTATTAAATCACTGTGAGATATATATTAAAATTTTTATAACATAATCTACATTCAATTTTACAACTTCTCCTTATACTAATGAATATAGTCTAAAAACATCAGCCAGATATAAAGTAACTATTTCAAAAAGCTCCCAAGTCATGTATTATATTATCATATAACTGTCCACTGAATCACTGTACATGATTTTCCCATTTATATCTAAAATGATCAAATCCTAAAGTGAAGAATTTAATCTATCTTCTTTACTTCTAACTTTTTTGTTTATAATTAGATTCCTGTACATATTTATACTTAAAACTAAACCTCCTTTATTTTTTTCAACTGAAAGAATTTAGGTTGTTATATTTCTCTTCAATTCAGCATATTTAGTATTTCATTCAGAAGTTCATTTTATACTAAAAAAATATTAGAAATTTAGTACACTCTCATTTAAAAACATATACCATGGTCAAACTTATAGGAATAAAAATCTATGATAATTTCACCATCTAAAGGTATATAGTGTTCTTTATCTACAAAGACTATATTTTGGGTATTCTATATCCTTTTTAGCACAATTTTGAATCCTACATTTTTGTATAATATTTTTCTTACATATAAATTATTGTTCAGCATCAATAACTTGATAGATTCCTATCTTGGAGTTGCAACACAATGTTTTAAATTACTACCTTCCTGTAAATTGCAACTCAGTTTTAGTTTATGATTATGAAAAACTTTATGAGGAAACTTTCCAAAGAAATATATCTGAATTTCTGATAATTTCTTTAGGATATCTTCCTAGAAATAGAATCACAGAGCTGAATACTTTGAATGTGACCAAAGTATATAATTAATTTAATAGTATGTTTTTGCAAAGTTGTAATATTAACCAGTAAGACTGGATATAAGGATGTTTGCAGAGAATATATAACTATCACAAGAATAACTATTCACAGTTTTCATGATATTAAGTTCAAGAAAGCAATTTCTCAGAAAATATGCAATTTCTCATATACTAGATCCTGAGTACACCTAGTCGTTCTAATCTTTAAATTTAGGACACCAAATTTAGTGCCCAATACACCAGAAAAATATTAAACAAAACATTAAATTTTGGACTTATCCTACTAATATTGTAAAATTAATTTCACAGGGGAGATGAACAAAATATTTTTTCTGTATGGGTTTATTATAATCCACCCAAATACCACACTAGAGTATGTCTTAATAAGTTTTCTGTCAATATTTGTCATAATATGATATTTTTCTTTGTTTTCAATTAACTTTGTTATTCCACATGAAGTGCTTAGGGAGCCTTGGGGACATTCCCAGAAGTGAGGTTGTGTATGTGATATGCTCAGCTACCTGTGCAGTGATCACAGACCTTAGAGTGCTGGAGATTGAAGCTGAGGCCTTAGCATGCCAAGCATAAACTTCAGCCTTTGGAGTATTCCAATGCCAGTCTTGAGCTGGAGAAGAGGGAGGATATAAGTAAAGCTATTTGCTTATAGGTACAGTGTTGTAAATCATCTGGAAACAAATTGTTATAAAAGCCCCTCACAAGAGAGTGCCCTCTGTTGGAAGAAGTATGGAACATGATTGATATAGGTCTGGTATTACAGCAGTCCATAAAATTAAGTATTATCAGAAGTCCAATAAATTGAAAAGCAAACATCCCTTCCAGCAACTTGTGTGATTTATTGCTTCATGTCTTAAAACAGATTTGTGCTTCCAGATTGCAGCTTTACACAGACAATTTAAGCCTATTGGCCTTTTGTAAGACATCAACCAGTGTGCTATCTATGCCAAAAATGGAATAGCTAAGCCAAAAGGCATCCGATTAGCTCACAGCATGGATGGAGAATATTTTAAAGAATCTGCTATGCGAAGATTAATTTTATTCTCTCCATTTTTTTCTCTTTGTCATGTTATTGATAACTCTGCATAATCCATGACCCTTGACCCAGGATGTTAAAGGTAACCTATGCATATAATCACAAATGGAAGAACAAGGGGCAGACCCATCTCCTTAGTTGCCAGCATGTCGACTACCCACCTGCCTTGCTCTTCAGACTCACGAATCAAATATTCAAGAACATGCAAGCAAAGCAGCTGAAGTTCATAGACACACAGGTTTTCCTACCCCCACTAATAACTCTGGGGTGCCCTCAGAGAGGGACAGGCCTACTCCCATACCTGTGGAAGCTCCTGGCAGCCACATCCATACCCGACTGTTGCCTCGATGCCAACAGTCGAGTACCTAATTCTATGGTTTCACCAAGTTTGCAGAGATCAGACTCATCCCTGTTCTACAGATCCTGAAGTTTCTGGACCATGATGTATGTGACCACACAACACATCCAAATTACATAGAACTGAAATTCCTATAGGAACACACCACATTTGGTGAGAAAGTAACATAGAAGCCAACTGAACTTAACAAGTAAAAGCAGCAACAAAGAAGACTCAACTAATAACAAACAGCTTAGTTGGTCCTCAAAGACTTAATGACGCCATGGTATAATATAAAAGTTTCACAAATTTAATTTTAAGGAAGTAGCACTGTAGCACTGTCATTCTGTTGTTCATTCTATTTGCTCTAGCAGGCACCAGTAATGTCTCCATTGGAGACTTCTTGTTACATTTTTTGGCATATCCAATATGCCATGGGTAGCTCGCCAGGCTTTGCGGTGCCGGCAGGATACACTTGGTAGCTTCCCAGGCTCTCTGTGAAGGACAGAGGAATTGAACCTGGGTCAGCTATGTGCTTGGCAAATGCCCTACCCACTGTGCTATCACTCCAGTTTTAATAATTCCTTCAGTTATTTGGTTGTAACAAGCAATATTAACAACGTATTGTATGTCTGACAAGGGGTACAAGATTGGGGAGTGACTGAAAAAATGGTGACAGTGTTGGAGGGAAGTCACTCAGGAGGTGGGATTGTTGTTAAAATATAGAAAGCCTATAACAACTGTATTATGAACAAATTTATAAACTGATGTTTAAATAAAGAAAAACAGTTTAAAATGTAAAAAAATAAAAAGAACAATAAGGAACAGAAAGCAAGTAGTGACAATTACATATTTTCTCTTGCTCATGAATTTTAATCTAAACATGTGATGATATAACATTAATAAATAATTGAAAGTTTTGGTATGTAAGTTTTAATAGTTTTATTTCAGTTTTTCATGTTCTTTTAAAAAATATTTTCTTTCATCCTTTCCTTTATTTTTTTGCTTTTTTGCTCACAGCCGGTGATGCTCAGGGGTGACTCCTAGCTCTGCACTCAGGAATTACTCCTGGTAGTGCTCAGGGACCATATGGGATGCTGGAGATTGAACCTGGGTCAGCTACGTGCAAGGCAAATGCCCTCCCCGCTGTGCTATCGCTCCAGCCCCCAGTTTTTCATGTTCTTTTTACAAAAGTTCAGAGTAGAGTAGAACATGATGATATAGTCGTGTTCAGTCTTCTGGTATTGATGTTCAAAGCTACTGCACAGCTCTACCATACAGTAACCATTACCCTTCTCCATCACTCTTTACCTAAGGTTAGACAGTCCTTCCATCCCAGATTCTCCCATTATTTGTTCATTGCCAACTTTTTTTTTATCACTTGTATCACTTGTAGTCCCGTTGATCTTCGATTTGCTTGAGCTGGTGCCAGTAACGTCTCCATTTGTCCCTGTCACGTGCCAATGCAGCCCAATGATATCTGCTTGCTCCAGGAACAGGAAGAGCCTCAAATCATTGTTCAGGGATTTGACGAAGAAATCTGACCATCTAGTTGGTGGGCAGCCACGAGGTCTTCTGACGTCCTGTGGAATCCAGTCGGTAATAGCTCTAGTCCAGCAGTCATCTCTGAATCTCATTACATGACTGGCCCATCTGATTTTTGATGCCTTCGCAAATGAAACAGCATCCCTGATTTTTGACCATCGATGGAGATCATAACTCCGGATTCGTTCTTTTGCTTGAGTGAGATGTGATACTCCCAGCATAGCTCTTTCGATTCTTCTTTGGGATACCCTAATAGCATTATCATCCTGTTTGCGTAGGGCCCAGGTCTCTGAGGCATATGTTAGTGCAGGAAGAATGGTGAAATCAAAAAGATGTGCTAGGAGTTGGAGGTTCTTTGTCCTTAACCACTTCTTCGATGCTCTTGAAGGCATTCCACACTGCTCTCTTTCTCCTGTGCAGTTCTGGCAAAAAGTCGTTCCTCATGTTGAGTTCTCAACCCAGGTATACATTGCTGCATTCGGAGATGTTCATTCCATTAAGAGCAAATGGAGCTTCAGGGACTAGTTCATTTTTCATGAACATTGTCTTGTTGAGATTCAGCTGCAATCTGACCTTTCCACACTCGTGGTCGAAGTCGGTTAGCTTTTGTGCTGCTTGAATAATGTTTGGTGTTCTTAGAAGGATGTCATCAGCGAAGCAGAGTTGGTGTAATTGCCGACCGTCTATCTTCACTCCCATTCCTTCCCATTCCAGTCGTCACATGATGTTCTCAAAGGCGGCACTGAAAAGTTTCGGTGAAACCCTCTCTTTACATCAATGATCACTTCCTTGTAGAATGGCGAGATCCTGGTGGTGAATCCACAATACAGCTCGCGGAGAATTTTGATATACTGAGTTTGAACGCCCTGTTTGGCCAGGGCTTTGATGACCGCCTCAGTCTCAACAGAATTGAAGGCCTTCTTTAAGTTTATGAACGTTAGACAGAGTGGCATCTTGAACACTCAAGAAACTTCAATGAGTTTGGTCACTGTGTGGATTTTTTTTAATGTCCCACTTTATTCCAAACTGGATATACCATCCCAATGGGTGGCCTGGTCTTAAGAATGAGAAAAAACAAACACACAAGGATGATTCCCAGCTTTAGGAGCATTCATGCATAAGCTCACAACATGACCATTTATTCACTCCTTGAACATGGATCCCATAGGGTAAGACATTATTTCTGTAAACAGAGACATTAAACAGTTATTATACATATCAAAATTTAACAAGTACATTATGAATAGAGGCTAGGATATTTCACATAGTCAATCATTAGACACTCTTAATGTATAGGTTAAAATTCTAACAACTTCTCATTCTATTATTGCTCAGCTCAGTATAATATTTCCTGGGACCATACTTACTGATCTGTTTATCCAAGCTATCTGGACTGTTTTACCCAGGGTAACATTTTGACCTTGGGGTTTTTGTAAGGGGACATTTTCTCTATTGTCTAATGGCTTTTTGTTTAAACAACTTTTTATCGAGAAGCACTTGTTTTCTCTTGTTACTTCCTACTTATTCTCCTCACCCCAAACCTGAAATTGCCAGATCTATATTACAGTATCCAAGATTTCCAAGATTTATTATTGACTGATAGTGTCCATACCCTTGATTTATTTATCTGTAAAAGACAGATGAGTGAGATCATCTTGTATTTGTTCTTCTGCCTCTGGCTTACTTAGCTTCTCCATGATCTCCTTCAATTCAATCCAAGTGGTTGCTAACTACAAGACTTAAATTTTTCTTGTGGCTGCATATTATTCCATAAAATATACATGTATACATGCATATGTATATATAGCATTGTAGCACTGTCGTCCCATTGTTCATCAATTTACTCAAGCGGGAACCAGTAACATCTCCACTGTGACTTGTTTTTACTGTTTTTGGCATATCAAATACGCCATGGGTAGCTTGCCAGGCTCTGCTGTGCAGGCGGCACACTCCTGACACTTATTTATTAATCCAAATCTATCTGTTTCTGAATATTTGGGTTGCATCTGTATCCTGGATATTTCAAATAGGTGCAATGAACATAGGTGTGAATGCATCTATTTGAAGTTTTGCTCTTGGGAGGGGTAGATACTTAGAAGTGGGACTGCAAGAACAAATGCAATGGCATTCAAAGTTTTTGTTAAATCTCCATGTTATATACCAACAGAATGGACAAGGTGAACATTCCCATGGTTAGTGAATGAGGGTTCCTTTACACCCCTGCCAAAACTTGTTTTGCTTTCTTAATATATGTCACTTTCACTGATATAAGCGGCTACAACATTGTCATTTTTATTTCTTTTTACCTTAGTCTAAGTTATAGTGAGCAATATTTCATATTCTTATTGGCTACTATATATTTTCACTAAGAAAGTGTTTATTCATTTCTTTTCACCATTTTTGATGGAATTATTGTTTTGTTGTTTTTTCTGTGCTTTGTGCTTTATGTATTTTAGATGTCAGTCCTTTACCTAAAGTATTACATGTTACTATCTTCTCTCATGGATTTGGGTATCTTTATTAATAAACCAAGTTTCTTTTGTGATGCTAAAACTTTTCAAAGACCTATAATAACACTTACTATTTTGTTGTTGCTATTTTTTGCTGTAGCTTCAGGTAAATGAAAACCCATGGGTATCCAGATTGTTAAAGTTTTGCTTATGCTTTTCTCAAGGTATTTTAGGGTACCAGATCTAATTGCAAGGACTTTGATCTACTTTGAATTAATTTTGGTGAGAAATACATACTATGAATTCAGCTTAATTTTTTTACAAGTCATTATCCTGTTTTCTCAGCAACTTCTGTTGAGAGGCTTTCTTTGATCCACTTCATGTATCTATTTTTGCCACAATTTATGTCCATATTTTTGATAATTTATCACTGGCATATTAATTCGACTAGAGCTGTTACCAACTGGATTCAACGGGACGTCAGAAGACCTCGTGGCTGCCCACCAACTAGATGGTCAAATTTCTTCGTCAAATCCCTGAATGAACATTTTGAGGCTCTTCTTGTTCCTGGAGCAAGCAGATATCATTGGGCTGGAGACCTAACTGGTGCCAGCTAGAGCAAATCGAAGATCAATGGGATGACAAGTGAAGTGAAGTGAAGTGATATTAGTTATGACCCATTGGTATGTTAGTCAATCCTTTAGTTCAGTTTTATGCTGTTTTGATTAATACACCTCTAGAGTATAGATATTTTTTGAGAAAGGGGTACTTACCAACTTCTTTCTCTCAGGATAACTTTAGTTATTCATGAAGTTTTATACTTCCAAATACATTTTAGTAGTGTCTGTTAAAATTTCTTGATGAGTATCTTCAGAATATTTATGGGAATTTCACTTAATTAGTATAGGGATTTGGTTTGGGTTGACATTTTGAGAATACAAACTGTTCCAATTCATGAATATGAAAAATATTTCTATTTCCTTATGTCCTCTTTTATTCTTTTATAAATGACTTAACAGTTTTTATGTTAATGTTTTTACTACTCTTTATCACCATGGGCATATCTTCTCACTTTTGTTAGTAATTGCTTCGTAAACTTCATAAACTTTGACCCCCTTTTATTTGGTGCATATATATTTAAGAGTTAAATCATATTGATCTATTAATCCCTTGACCAATTTGTAAAGCACATTCTAATTTATTTACTTATGTATTTATAAAGCACATCCCACTTGTTTATTACTTTCTTTAATTTAAACACTGGTGACTACATGTATAGCTATTCCTGCTTTTAAAAAGGTGTCCTTAGCTTTTATGCTTGTTTTTTATCCGTTCACTCTGAACTGGTTGTGACCATATGTTTAGATTGATTCCTATAAATATCAGATGTTGGATGATGTTTCTTGATTTACCTAGTAACTGTCTATCTTGTGATGAGAGAGCAAATTATCAACATTTAAGAAAATTATTCTTATAAAGATCTTATTGACATTTTTCTCTGAGAATTTAGCTATTCTATATTTGTAAGTTTTTTCTGTTGTGTTGTTGGTGGTGGTTTGTTGGTGTTAGGGTGGAGGGCAGTGTGCCACAATTGACAATTGATGGACCATGGGGCTATTCTTCACTTTGCTCAAGTGGACCCCTGAGAGTGCTTATAGAGCCATATGAGGTGCCAGGGATTAAAACAGGTTTGACACATGCAAGAAAAGTACCTATCTCTGGCAAGCAACCTTTTTCTTTAATTGAAGGCCATTCAGTGTTCTTTGCAAAGTTGACTTTGATGCAACAAATATCTTTAGTTGTTTGTCTGAAAATATTATTAATATTCATTATGTCAAATATAAATAACAGCTTGGCAAGGCAGAGGATTCTTGGTTGTAATTTCTTTGTATCCAGTAATGTATTCCCTTCTTGATTGTAGACTCTCATTTTAGAAATGAAGTGTGAATATTATGTGACTTCCCTTGTACTTGAGGCTTTGACTCTCTTTCCTCTTTTAGGATTCCATGTATCATTTGATTCTTTCCATTTTCATTACAATTTATCTTTTTTTTTTTTTTTGCTTTTTGGGTCACACCTGGCGATGCACAGGGGTTACTCCTGGCTCTGCACTCAGGTATTACCCCTGGCCATGCTCAGGGGACCATATGGGATGCTGGGATTTGAACCCGGGTCGGCCGCGTGCAAGGCAAACGCCCTACCCGCTGTGCTATCTCTCCAGCCCCTACAATTTATCTTGATGTTATCTTTATAATTAATTTTGTTGACATACTTTAGATCTCCTATATATGTTTATGTATGCATATATATATATTTTATGGATATATGTGCATATATGTACATATATATAATATATGTCTCCTGGAGAATTGGTCTTACCCCTCTTTGTTGATTTGTTAATGTTAAATCCACTTTTGTGTTACCTCCCTATGTGATTGCTATATAAACTAAGACTGTACAGAAGAAGAGAGAAGACACAGAAGTGAGGGAGAAGAGGCATAGGTAAGACATAAGCAAGGAGAAGCGACAGAAGCGGAGAGAAGACACAGAGGCAAGACAGAAGAAACAAGCCACAGAAGCAAGAGGGAAGACACAGAAGCAGATATAAGAAATAGAAGCAGAGACAGAAAGAGGTCAGAAGAGGCCAGAGGAGAGACTACAGAGACAATGACAGAGATAGAGAGACAGATAGAAGAGAGCACAGTGGCACACAGAAGCTGAGCACAAGGAGAAGCCATCCAGATCCAGTCCATACACAGTGGTTTGAAAGCACCGAACACAAGTGGCACGCATGAGAGTAAACTGCCCCGAAGCCCACAAACAACACAACACACATCATATCACCCCCAGCCCCACCCCGCATCATGTACACGCCTTTGTATTTTTTACAGCTGGCGTACCTGGGTCCATTCTATTCCTTGCCAGGACCCTGCTTTTTGGGGTGCTAAGAACTAATGGCAACTGAGTCAAGAAAGCAGATGCCCAGGAGTAAATATTACTGGAGTCAATCAGCTCCCAAGTTACAAAGCATAATATTAACTATCTTCCTGTGTCCATACAGAAAGGCCATTGCTTTAAGGTAAACTAAGTTCCCTGTGGCAAGGCTGAAAAGAAAAACTCAGTGTTACCCTACACCTCCTCATACTGGGGAAATTGTCTATTATTACATCATCGACCAGCCATTATTTTTTTCTCTTTCCTTCTGGAATTCTTTTAATTCAGAGTTTGTTCCTCCTATCATTGTACATTAAAATCTGAAATTTCCTTTTCTTTTTTATTGACTCACCATGAGATACACAGCTACAAAGTTGTTCATGATTGGGTTTCTGTCATACCAATGCTCTAACACCTGTCTTCCTGTCTCTCCACCATTTTCAACCACCAATGTCCCCTTTTCCTCCCACCACTACCTTCACAGCCTGCCTCTATGGCAGACATTTCTCTCTCTATCTCTCTCTATTTATCTTTCTCTCTCTTCCCAACCCCCTTCTGGTGTGCAAAACAGGTACTGAAAAGTTATCATGTATATTACTGTACCTCCTGCCAGTACTCAGTTCTTGTCCAGAGGATTCATTTCCACTTATAATTGACATAATCATCCCTACTCTGTATAAATTGCAACATCCCTCACCCCCCAATGTAGTAAGTTTTTGGCCATGGACCAGTCCTCCTGGCCCTTGTTTCTACTGTAGTTGTATATCAGTCTCATACTTTGCTTTTTGATATGCTGTGAGTGCAATTATTCAATGTCTGTCCTTCTTCCTCAGACTTTATTTTCACTCAACATGATACTCTTCATGTCCATCTATTTATAAACAAATTTCATGACGTATTTTTTTCTGGTGGATGAGTAGCAATTCATTGTGTTGGTGTACCATAGTTTATCCTGACATCTGTTCTCAGGCACTTTGGATGTTTCCAGTTTTGGGGTATTGCAAATAGTGCTGCAATGAACTTAACATCAACAAAATAGTATTATTTTCCAAAGCACTATACAGATTCACTGAAGTTCCTATAAGGATATCCAAGACATTTTAAAAAAAATTTTTTTTTAATTTCTTCCTTTACCCCTTCCTTAAACATGGTATGAAATGTTTTGTCTTTGAGGTCACTGACATTTTTAGCTTCTTTTATTCTGCTGTTCAGATTTGTTATTGTTTTCAACTGCTTTAATTTTGTTTTAGATAAATTTGTTAATTTTTTCAGTGTTTCTCCAAGTATACTTAATGCCCCATCCTATAATTCTCTCAGTTCAGTAAATATTGAGAGGGTTGTTTCTTTGAAGTGACCTGTGACCACCTATCAAAACAACTGATTTATTTTATTTTCTCACAATTTCTTACTATTTTCGAGCACCAAGGGTAGAATTATGAGTGCCAGGTCATCTAAGTGGTTATCAGATATTCCCATCCACAGTATCAGGTGAGTGGTTATGACTTTATTTATGTATGTTTTCCATTGCTGCCATGTGATGTTTTCTTTTCTGTACTGATGGACACAGAGGTAAGTCTCCAGCTCTAACTCAATGGGAGCTATGGGCTGGCTGTGACCCCCGAAGAAAAGGTAGGCTCACAGAAGATGAGGCAGACAACAAACATTTAAGGGGCTGAACCGGTACCAGGTGGTGAAACCATGGGTGGGTATCAGGGATGATGTGGATGTTGTCTGGCTGACATACGCAAAAGGCCAAAGTGCTTGATCTATACAATGGAATATTGTGCAGTCATTTGGAAGAATAAAGTCATGACATTTGCTTGTAAGTGGATGGATATGGAAAGTATCACGCAGAGTAAAATGAGTCAGAAGAAGGGCTGGTCAGTGGGGGGAGGGGGATTGAAGCAAAGGGCAGTCTGGATAGGGAAGGATCAGCATGACAATAGTAGTTGGAAATGGCCATTTTGGACTGGAAATAAGTGCTGAAAATCAGTAAAGGAATATACCTGATAAACTTTAATTATCTGTATTGCAAATCATAAGACCCAAATGGAGAGAGAGAGAAAGAGAGAGAGAGAGACAGAGAGAAAGCAAAGAAAAGTGCCTGTCACACTGGCAGGTGGGGGTAAATGTGGAAGGCATGAGGGAAACGGACTATTTGTATTGAGGAAAGTACACTGATGAAGAGATGAATGTTGGGACATTATAGGACTGAAATCCAATCATGAACATCTTTGTAATTGTGCTTATCACTGTGATTCAATTTCAAAAAAATAAAAAACAACAAGAAAGGAGCGCTTGAGCGATTCATGACCAGGGTCTGGGTGAATTCACCTGCTGAAACAAGACAGAGTGTACCATGTGGTTTCTGACATGCAAATAGAGACTGAGTGCTATGAAAAGACAAAAGCAGTTGCACAAGGCAAGTAGACCTTCTGGAAAAAGGGCCATGGATGCTCCACTGGCTTCTAGTGCACAAGCAGAGAAAAGATGTGTGAGCTAAATCTACAGGAACAATGTAGAGAACATTCAGATGATTTTACCCTGTAAGCAGAAGTCTAGAGGGTCTGGTAAGATTGGGAGGGGAAAGTGTAACATTCTTATTTATAGTGGCTAAGAGGTATTTGTAACATTTTCATCATACGATTGATTCCTTTCCCTCTATCCCTTTTGCGTATACTGACATGCAGCAGCTTCAACTATGATAAAAGATATGCTCTTAGAACTTTCTCCCCCTCAGAATTTTCAACAGGATCAGTTAACTGAACAAATACAGCTCAGGACTGGGGAGATAGTACAATGAATAGAGAGCTCACTAGCACCTGGCTTTCCAGACCTCTGGAACCTCAAAAATAGACCTCTAAGCACCACCAAGAGTAATTCCTGAGTACAGAGCCAGAAGTAACCCCTGAGCATTACCGGGTGTGGCCCAAATGCTCCTACCCCTCAATACAGTGCTTTGGGCTGGAGAGAATACAGTAGGTAAGGCACTTACCTTGCATAATTTGTACCAGTCTTCATTTCTAGTGGTGTATTTGTGTTTCCCCACCCACCCTCCCCAGCCCCAGCCCAGCCAGCAGTGATTCCTGAGCACAGAGCTTGGAGTAAGCCTTGAGTACCACCTGATGAGACCCATTTCTTTGTCCCTAAATCCAAATGCATTGCTTTCTAGTGTGTTCATATTCTTACACCTGGATTGAACAAGGGAGCCACACGTCAGTTATCTTTATTACAATGAAATGAGTCATTATATCAATGAATATTTAGAACAGACATTTCCTATTTTTCAATACTGTCTTTAGGAAATGAATTCCTAGATAAAATTAATCTTGTATGTTTTGTGTTTCTTTTAACTCCTCAAAAGTGACTTTCCTGGCATCTATTCAGTTATGGAGCTTAGAGGGTAGACAGCAAGGGCTTGGGAGGCAAACCTTGGGTATGTTTTGGTATTCTGTTTTATGAAATGATATTCTAAGTATTTGATTTAAAAGAGGTACCCATTAATGCTTGAGAAAATAATGCTTATAATAAAATGCTCGGCCATTATAAGCAAAGCTTTGCCATATCTCTATCTTTTTTAAAAAATGTTATTTTATTGAATCTCCGTGAAATAAAGTTACAGGGTTTCATGTATACTAATCTCCCCATTATACCCCCTTTCCCACCCTCCCCTGCCTCCATGGCAGACAATATTTCCCAAACTCTCTCTCTAATTTTTGGTCTTGCAATACAGATACGGAGAGGTCATCACTTTTGATCTTTTATCTACTTTCAGCACACATCTCCCATCCTGACCAATCCTTCCAACCATCATTTTCTTAGTGATCCCTTCTCTATTCTAGCAGCCTTCTCCCCTGCTCATGAGGTGTGGAGAGCCTCCACAGGACCGAGTGCTTTTTAAACAACACCTGTTCTTGCTAATTTCACCGTGCTTTGAAAACAGGATGTCCTGTCAGGCCCACAAGGTATAAGAAAACAGGATGTCCTGTCACGCCCACAAGGTGTAACTAGCCTATCAGCTGCAGACACTTGGGCGTAAACAAGCAGCGAGAGGTATATAAGGAGGGAAGCTGCCTACCTAGGGGTTCCACCCTGGTTCCTCTTCCTTCATCCTTCGTCCATTCTTCGTTTGTCCTCTTTTCCGTTTGCATGAGAAGGTTTCTTAATAAATCACTGCAAGAAGAATCTCTGGGTTGCGTGTTATTTTATAATGAGGCAAACTTCAAACTATGGAGCAATCTTCCTGGCCCCTATGTCTATTGTTCTTGGGTATTAGTCTCGTGTTATTTTATATTCCACAAATGGGTGCAGTCCTTCTCTTAATTACTTTTTCAAGAGATAAATAAAAGTTATAGCTAAAAGCTCTCTCTGAAAATAATATATTACTTAGCTGTGCAATATACTTACAGTGTGTTGGCCCATCTGAAAAAGAGGCAGAATTAGTTGATATGAAGTATGATAAAACTAAAGATTCTACTCTAGATCCACAGCAAAGCATTTAAGTAGGTAAGGAAAAAGTTTTCTATTTTGAATTCTTTTATAAAAATGTAGACAGAGGATCTTGTTTCCAGGTCTCCTTGAACCTAGAGTTCAAGGTCACAAAGTTCTGCTTACCTGGCTTTGCGGGGCTTCACTTGTGCATGAGGTTTGGCCCAA
This sequence comes from Sorex araneus, assembly GCF_027595985.1. NCBI lineage: Eukaryota > Metazoa > Chordata > Mammalia > Eulipotyphla > Soricidae > Sorex > Sorex araneus. The sequence goes on along the minus strand of NC_073305.1, from coordinate 119,305,807 downwards.
GTGTCCGGAGAGCGGCCTTGAGCATGGCGGTGGCTGGGTAGTGGATATTTATGGTCTAGTACAATATTTATGGTCTTAAAAGTAGTATAATATTTATGGTCTTAAAATTTAGAAAATATACTAGCATAGTTAACTCCAGTTTTAAATTTAGCACCTAATGGTTTTCATTTGGTCAATGTGACTTTATTAAAATTTAATATTTCTCTTCTCAAAATGATTGGATAAATTGAGTGGCATTCAATAAACATAATTCTGGATTAAAAGTAATTGTTTTGAATCCAAAATACAAAGTTTAATTCAGTGAGAGCAATTTAATATGGGATTCCCTCTTTCTATCCATGTAAACTATCCGTAGCTCTTTTAGATGTGACTGTAGTTATAATGGACATCCTCAAATCCTTTATCCTTGTCCTTGAAATTTAAACCATATATCTAAAGCAAAGAGTTTTTCCTTTGTTTTTAAAGTGAGGAAGAAAAATTCTCACATTTACCAAGAATTATAATCAACCGTGCATGCTCTGACAAGTTTTATCATCCTAGTATAAAACTGAGGCTTAAAAAATAAAACCAGTGAATATGACATTCTCCAGAGAAAATTCTATGTAATCAGTCTTACTAAGCCTTCTAATATTGGGCATTTAAACCCCAGTTTGTAATGGTCCAGTAACATATGTTAGAATTGAATTGAGATTCTCTTTGGTTTGGGGGAACAATTAAGTTCAGAACTTACTCCTGACTTTGCACTCAGGAATTACTCCTTGAAGACTTGGGAGACCATATGGGGTGTTGAAGATTGACCTGGGTCAACCATGTGTATGGCATATACCTTATTCACTATACCATTTCTTTTCTTTCTTTCTTTTTTTTTTTTTTTGCTTTTTGGGTCACACCCGGAGAGGCACAGGGGTTACTTCTGGCTCTGTGCTCAGGAATTACTCCTGGCAGTGCTCAGGGGACCATATGGGATGCTAGGAATCGAACCCGGGTTGACCGAGTGCAAGGCAAATGCCCTACCCACTGTGCTATTGCTCCAGCGCACTGTATTATTTCTGAGGCCCCAGATTTTTTCTTTTTTATTGAATCACCATGACATACAGTTACAAGCTTTCGTGTTTAAGTTGCATTCATACAATGATCAAACACACATCCCTCCACCAGTGCACATTCCCCACCACCAATCTCCCCAGTACCCCCCGCCCATTCTTCTCCTGCATCCATGGCAGACAATTTCCCCCATACTCTATCTATACTTTTGAGCGTATGGTTCCAATACAGATACTGAGAGGTTATCACGTTTGGTCCTTCATCTACTATCAGCACACATCTCTCATCCAGACCGATCCCTCCAACTATCATTTTCTTAGTGATTCCTTCTCTAATCCAGGTGCCTTCTCCCTCTGCTCATAAGGCAGGCTCTCAACTATGGAGCAATCCTCCTGATCCTTGTGTCTCTTGTCCTTGGGTGTCAGTCTCATGTTATTTTTATATTCCACAAATGAGTGCAGTCCTTCTATGTTTGTCCCTCTCTTTCTGTTTTATTTCACTTAGCATGATACTCTCCATGTCTATCCACTTATAAGCAAATTTCATGACTTCATCTCCCCTAACAGCTGCACAGTATTCCACTGTGTAGATGTACCAAAATTTCTTTAACCAGTCATCTGTTCTCAGGCATTTGGGTTGTTTCCAGATTTTGGTTATTGTGAACAGTGCCACAATGAACATATAGGTACTGATGTCATTTCTACTGTGCTTTTTTGCTCTTTATGGATATATTCTCACAGGTGGTATTGTGGAGTCATATGGAAGCTCAATTTCTGGTTTTGAAGGAATGTCTATATTGTTTTCCAGAAAGGCTAGACCACTCTGTGTTCCCAGGATCAGTGAAAGAGCGGTCCTTTTTCTTCACATTCATGCCAGTACTAGTTGCTTTTGTTCTCTTGAATGTGTGCCAGTCTCTTGGTGTAAGATGATATCTCATCATTGTTTTGATTTGCATCTCCCTGATGATTAGTGATGTGGAGGATTTTTTAATGTGCCTTTTGGCCACTTATATTTCTTTCTTGAGGAAGCTTCTGTTCATTTCTTCTCCCCATTTTTTGATGGAGGCCCCTGATTTAAGATTCAACCAATTTGTGGCCCTATGACTGAAGTTCTTGTGAATTTCAGCAAGTGCCTGACTATAATGATGCCTCAAAGAATTTCATATAAGGTTTTGTAAAACATGGGCATTGTCAGATATGAAGTGATATCAATTGATTTGCCTATTCCTCACATCCTCACATAAAATATTGACCCAGATTTAAAAAGAATTGTCAAGAAAAAATTGGCTTATAAATAGAAGTAAATTAAAATAAAGTAATAGGATATTTATGATTTAAAATATAAATTTATTCAACAGTGATTAACTAAATTAATTTTCTGGAATTAATTAATTGTAAAAAATCTTAAAAATTAATTAAATGCCTTCAGGCAGAAATCTTAATAGTTAGGATCATGATGACTCTATTTACCATTATATTGCAAATGTGTAGGTAAACCCCAGAACATAATTGTCATGCAATAGATATTTGATAAAAATAACAAGATAAAAAATCATATACTGGGGCTGGAGCAACAGTACAGCAGGTAGGGCATTTGTCTTGCACAAGGCCAACTGAAACTTGATGCCCTGCGTTCCGTATGTTCCCCCAAGCATCAGGAGGAGTAATTCCTGAGTGCTGAACCAGGAGTAATCCCAGGGTATCACCAGATATGGTTCTAAATCCAAACCAAACAAAAACCAAAAAACAAAGTATGAGAAAATGACTGTAGGTAAACTGATGAAAATCAGAAGACTTTACCATTTAGAACCGCAAACTAATGGCATAATATTTTACTGGCTGTTCACTAAATCTGCTAATGATTTGGGAACACAGAAAGGATTAAACTTGAGACAAAGGGCTACATTCAGTGGGGTGGCTCCTTTATAATATGAGTGACTAATAATTGAAGAAAGACTCTGGGAGTGGGTAGCTTGGTACATGAAGAGATAGTGCTAGATTGTGTAACTTCTGACCTGAGACAAAAACCTGAGCCAATAGTTAGCCCTGACTGAACTCCACCACAAATGACCTCTGAGCACCACCAGGAGTGAGCCCTGAGTGCAGAGCCTAAAGCCCTACTCGGCATGCCCCCCCCAAATAAAAAATAATTATAAAATTTACCCATTGTTTTTATATTGGTTTGTCTTTATTATGCCTTGCATATCTGCTTCCTAAAAGTTGATCTAAGAATACAACTCTTAAATCTATTCTTTGCTCTGCTAACCAAGTACATGATTAGAGCATAAAATTAATCATTTCTAATTCCTCAGTGTATTTCTAAATATTAAAAACTTAAGTCCATAAGAACATTAGACAAATCCATTCTCAAAAGGGACTCTTCTTATCTCCCAATCATATTCATCTCATAAGTCTTCATATAAATAACTTTTAATAACACTACGGGTTAATTAGCAATTATATTGTTTAATTTTTCATGTTTTCTCATCCCATAGAAAATTTATCACTTTAGTATTTTAATTGATATCTGATCCTAACTAAAAATCATAAAAAGCTCTAGAATGACAAAAAAATCTATTTGCCAGTTTTTTGCAAAAAAAGTGGGCACTTTTGTTGCACTTATGAATAAATTCTTCATTAATGTAAATGGAAATATGTTTATTTGGGGTGAACATCTTTATTTTTATTTTGCTTTTATTTTAAACTTATGAAAGTTATCTTTTATTGGATAGTTTTTATAACTTTTAAGAGTAAAAACAGGGAGTATGGTGCCAACGGGTCGTACTTTACTTGCCGGGTGAATGCATCAGCAGCCTGATAGTGCCTTCAGGCTTCTTGATACCCACAAATTGCTGCTGTGCCTTTGACCAGACCCCAACAACTCAGACCTAAGTTTACCAAGAAATTAAATGGCCAAAAGTTTGGTATGTGGGAACCACTCCCACAAATCACCTCTAGTTCAACTATACGAGTTCATTTCCTCAGAACTGGGGTGGGCTACCTCTCCCCACTTCCCAATACTCATGGAAGCACTGGCAGTCACCCACATGAACCAACTGCGATACCACCTTGTATGCCCTACTATCAACCTTGCTTCAGAGACCCCCTAAATAAATCTCAAAAGAGATAAAAAGCCACAGTTAAGCTTGGACCCATGCATAGCTAAACAGATCGGAGTAAATTGGACAGGGTGTGTTAGCCTATGCCATCCAAGCAGAGTCCCTGGCATCCACTTGCATCCACAATCCAAAATTGGCACCATACACCGAACGTGACTCCACCATCTAAGGATGGACCTCACCAAGATGATCTGCTGAAAATTTTGTGATGTGGATCTTAGTGCACCAACAGCCCTGGCCCAAAGACAAAGAGGCAAGTCCCAGAAGACACCACAGTGCCAGAGATCTCTCTGGGTCCCATACTGAGCCAATATCACAGGGAACCGCAGATGGAGCAGGTGCAGTCTCCTTGCCTACTCCAGATGTAACCAAGAACTTCCACAGGCAAGGTCCAGGTATGAGGGTTCAGGACTAAATCTCCAGGCTGCATGGCAGCAGAAGACCTCTGCTGTCCCTCCCTGGATCCCTGCTTGCCCAGAAGACTGGCTGTCATGCTCACAATTTGCCTCTGGGCTCCATCTTGGGGCACCAATAGCCCTGGCCCAGAGAAACAGTAGCAAGTCCCGGAAGACAACACAGTGCCGGAGATCATTCAGGGCCCCAACCCAAGCCAATATCACTGGGGTACCCCAGATGGAGCAGGTGCAGTTTCCCCTCCTACTCCTGATGGAATCCCAGTGACCAAGAGCTTCCACGAGCAAGGCCCTTGGTATGCAGGTTCTAGGACTAAATCTTCAGGCCACATGGCAGCAGAAGACCAGGGCTGTCTCTCCCCTGGTCCCTACCCATCCAGCAGACTGGATGTTATGCCCACAATTAGCCTGTAGCCGCCATCTTAGTGCACCAACAGCCCTGGCCCAGAGACTCCCAATTGAATCCCAAAATGGATTAGTGCCATACAGAGATGTCTCTGGAGTCCAACCATTTACAATCTGGAAATCTAGGAATTTACATTTACAATCATTGTTGCATGAGCTCTCATGATATTCAAAACGAGCAATGGGAAATAAGTTATCTAGCATCTGCCCCTGCCAGGTAGGCTTGAATGGTGGTGGGAAAATTTGAGCAAAACATGATTCCCCCAAATTTGAGAAAGAGTATTGGGGAAATTGTCTGCCATAGGGGCAGGGTGAGGACTGGGATGTGGGGGTGGGGGAATACTGGGGACACTGGTGATGGAAAATATGCACTCATGTAGGGATAGGTGTTCCATAATTGTATGGCTGAATCTCAAACATGAAATCTTTGTAACTAACTCATGGTGATAAAATAAAATAGAAATGCAATGTGGAGTTCATGCCCAATTGAATCAGCTTAATCAATGGCTGAACAAATAGCAGTACTCATACATTATTTACAAAATATATAAATGAAAAAATAAAAATGTATGCACCTTTAAAATAAAGGAGCAAAAACACTAATTTTCTGACTCAAATGGAAACCACACATCAACAGAAATCTCATGAATGTTGACTTTCAGAATGAATCCAAATTGACTCTCATCCTAGTACAGTTTAATGGACAATGATTTGGCTGAAGAAGTATAAACATAAGATAATGATAAATGGCAAGATGTCAAGATAGAAAGAAAAATATGGAAGACTATTAGGTTTTGAAAGTTCTTCAAATGAAGAAACTGTACCTATGCTCAAAGTAAAAGATATTTTGATAAATACATGCAACACAATTTCGAATTAGTTGCTATAAATTGGAGTTCAGTGTTTAGGGAAAGAATGAATATATTATTAACAAAACATACAAAAACACATATAATTTTGATGCATATAACAAATGTCAAAGCATTCAATATATATTCTAGATAGAGTTATACTGTAATTAATCTTTTTGTCAACCAATTTTTATACAAAACTTAATTAATGTACAAGTATAAATTAAGTATATTTTACAGTGCATTAAATAAATTAGAAAAACTTTAACAGAGTCTTTTAGATCACAACAGAAATGCACTCAAGTTTAAAACAAATTCAACTAACAATTTTTTCTTTTTTTTTAATTTGAAGATGAATTTTCTATATTTTCCCATCCTTAACTTTTGTTGACATAACAGAGATGAATTGCAGCCTTGGTTGCCAATTAATCGTTGAAAGACATTACATTTCAATGTGTAAATATATAAATATGTGAATGTTATGTACTGCATAAAATTGTCAGTAATTAAAATGCAAATGTATTATATCTGAGTATAGTAGGAGATTTAATATTTAATTGCTTTAAGCAAAATACTTTGCCAGATATAAAAAAGTTTTTAACTTATTTGTTTATAGAAGAGTTTGTAATTTTTCTTTTGGGTGATTGTCTGGGAGCTGGCTCAAGTAGGAGATCAAGTGGTTAGTATGTTAAAGCCTCAAGTTCAGCGCCATGAGGTACTTCCTTATCTCAATAATTTGAAAAGAAAGACTTTATTTGGTTGCAGTTTAGTTTACTTGTGTATAAAGTGAACTAGACAAATGAACTCATAAATCACAGAAGTCATTTGCATTGTTAACTTTTTACCTTTATAAAACCCCCAAAGTTATTACTTTTGAGTTGACCAAAATCTAAACCTAAATTCTGTAAGTGTTTTAGCTAAAGCAATGAATAGCAAAGTTATTCAAAAAGTGAAAATTAATAGTGAAAACTCTTAGTAATTATGACTTCTGCATTCTTTGTTTTTTATTATATATACCAATTTTTGTTTGAAATTAATTAAATTTAACAAATTTATGTCATGTATAATATTAATTTTATTATTCTACAAAACAATGCAAATAAAAATTTAGTAACTATATCATTTTTTTCACCCTGAATATATTATTGGTAAAATTCCTCAGATGTAAACTTTCTACTGTATCTTTTCCATATAAATGTAATCAATTGAACCTAAGTTAATACTTTGATAATAGTATATTATTTTTTTTTCACAAATGAGTATTTAAATTACTGATGCTTATTTTTTTTGTCAAATTCCAGTAAATATATGAATCGATGCAAAGAGAGGGCATTTTCAAATTACATAATAATTGCCAAATTAGTAATATCAAAACTATATTTGCTCTATTTAGTGTGTCAAAGGTCCTATATTATTTGCTTATCACATATATTTAAGTATTTGACATTCCAGGAAACTCAGAAGGATGTTTGAAGCTTTTATCTCTGAATCTGCTTTTATCAGTTTTTCTCTCTGAATGGTTCTACAGCTACTAGTAAATAATTCAGCCCAGATTTTCATGCATGTTTACCTGACTTGAAAGCTTATGCTATTTCTAGTACTTGCCATTTATTAATTCTGCTTAGTTGTCCATTCGCATAAGCAATTATTAAGAACTTGTGAAGCAACAATATCAGCTATATGAGAAGGGAGAATTACATATTCCGTTAGAGATTTCTACTCAAACAGGAGTTGGTGAACCATCACTGATTATGGTAAAAATCTGTATTGCTCTTCTCTATTCACCAGGTGAGAATAAGTCAATTTCAGTTTCTTATCTCAAAAGAATCACTAATTAGAGATGCCAGGTGGAAAAGACATTATACTAATTATTCTCCAAACGACAACCTTTTAGATTAGCTTATAGAACCATGAAGAATTACCATAAAACTTAACATTAGTCTCTTAAGACACACCTATGAACTATGGACAAGGGTAGTCTGCACCCATTTTGCATCAAATAAAAAAACAGATTCTCCAGGCCAGAGAGATAGGAGAAGGTAGGGCACTTGCCTTATAAGTAACTAACTGTCCAGGTTTACTTCCTGACACCATATATACTCTCCTGAACAGAGCCAGAAGTGATCCCTGAGAGCAGGGTCAGGAGTCATCCCTTAGCACCACTGATGAATCCAAAATTAAATAAATTTAAGGAAAATACTAACTCTTTTTCATATTGCTTCAATTACCAAAAGGTGACATAAATTTCAAAAACATTTGCTGTAATCTTTTTCACAAAAGTGAGAGACACACCATTTTCATATATATTTAATGAAGCTTAGTTTCATAATAAAAATCAGAGAAAACAAATTGAAACACTCCATAATATGTTTAATAGCAATTTTAATGATTATGTTCAACATAACAGATTCCTGATATAAAGGGTTTATTTACATGTATGCACATCCAAATGTAACAAAATAACAAGACAAAAATTGAGAAGCAGGAGATGTTTTAATAGTAAGCTGCATCAGCAGAAAATGAACAAAAATATAATTAGAGGTCACACCCAAAGAATGGAGGAATTAAGCACACCATGGAAACATTAAAATTAATTCAGAACTGGAGCAATAGTACAGTGGTTAGAACATTGGCCAATCAGGGTTCAAGTCTTGGCATCCATATTGTTCCACAGTCTTGTTAGGAAGGAACCCTGAGTAATTGCACCAGGAGTATACCCTGAGCACTGCTGGGTGTGGTCCAAAAACAAAAAAAATAAAAAAAATAAAAGAGAAACGAACCAAAAAAAACTTGTCTGTAGCTCAGACCAGGCAGAGGGAGAATTGGCATGACTCTCCCCCAGTTTTTTGAAAATTCAAGTACGATTTTTCCAGAGTAAGCTCAAACTGCAGTGCAATCTGGAGGAAGGAGCTGGAAGCTGGAACCTTCATCAATAAACTCAGATGTAGAAAAATTCTTCTAATAAGTAGATATACACAGGCTAGTCCTTCCACCTGGGGCATCAATGGATGACAAAGTCGAACTATTGTTCGCTACACATATAAATTTCTATAAAAAACAAAAATATACAAAACAAATCTGTGGACTTGCAAGCCAATACCTCAGTGCATACAACCAGAAAAACAAAACCATAGAGTGAAAAGAACAGTTTTTAAGCTTCACTTCTTCCTTTCCAGCTTGAAGATAAATATCCTCTGCTGGTGCGAGAGGACGTCGTTCTCCCACGGGTGGTATGGCCAATCATAGCTACATGCTTACATTTACCCGACTTGTCCCAAGTTTGAACATTGAACATTTATCTGAGATTTATCTTGGAGACATAAGATCATTTTGCAAAATTAATCAGGAAATTCTATCTACTTTCTTGGCTGTTTGGTTTCAGTAAATAATTTTGGACAGTCTAAAAGTCAAGTAGTCATTGTTTTCACTAAAAAATACAAAAAAAAAACCCAAAAGAGCCACATCTATCCAACAAAAAATAGTCAGAGTGTTTAGAAGAAAACAAACACTGGTTACTGAAGCCTTGTTGGCCAGAGAGTAAACTTGAGAGTGAGGAGAACCAACTTGCTTGTCCTGATGTCAGCAGAAAGTAGACTTGCATGCAGAACCAGTCAGGCCTGGATCACAGGGGATAACTGTTTCACTGTATCACTGTCATCCTGTTGCTCATCGATTTGCTCAAGTGGGTACCAGTAATGTCTCCATTGTGAGACTTGTTCTTACTATATCGGATATGCCATGGGGTAGCTTGCCAGGCTCTGCCGTGTGGGCGAGATACTCTCAGAAGCTTGCTGGGCTCTCCAAGAGTGGCGGAGAAATAGAAACTGGGTTGGCTGTGTGTAAGGCCTTACCCACTGTGCTATCAATCCAGCCCCTTGATTGATCACGGAATGGTAAATCTAATAGAACCATGGCACCTGGAGCTGCAGTTGTGGGGGAGGAGTTGTGATGACTTAAACATGCGTGGCTGTTACTCCCAAATGCTAGCATGTTGAAAACCAGGATAATTAAAAAAAAAGCACTTTATTATAAGCAAAGAATATCAAAATAAATGCACTATAAAATTTAATAACTCTAATAAGCATGGTATATATCTCTTGGCAACATTGTTTAAAGATGTGTACTATAAAATAGAACACATTTGGGCAAACAGATGCTAATAAAGCACTTTAAGTAACTAGAGATAAAACTATAATTTCATTTTAGAATTATACTGCCATTTGTTTGAAAGCATGGAGTTTTTAGGGCCACAGCCATGGTACATTATATAGGGTGCTTACTTTGCACGCAGCTAACACATGTTTGGTATTGGCCTGGCATATGGTCCTTCTGCATCACCAGGAGTATTCTTTAAACATAGAGCCAGGGGAAAGAATTGAGTACTGCTGGGTGTGCCCCCTCCCTGCAAGAAAATAAAATGAACCAAAAAAAAAAACCCATACCAAATTATGAGCATTTCATTAAATGCTAAATACTTTCCTGTGAAGAACACTTGAAGTAAAAGGTAAACATTTCAAATACTATGCTGCAACATATTTGCATATCCAGAAAGGACAATATTGAGATTAGGTTTGTTTTGTTTTGTTTGTATGGGAGCTCCACCTTCTGATGCCCAGGACTTGCTTCTTGTTCTAGGCTCTTGAGTCACTGCTTGCAGCGCTCAGGAGATCATGCAGTTCTAGGGATGGAATGTGGCGTTCAAATTGTCTCCCACTGTCTCTTCAGGCTTTGCACTGAGATTTGCCCTAGGAGTATCTATAACAGCAACAAATTAGCTAAATAATGCATCAGTGGTGTCACCAAATATAAATACCTCAAAAACTATTTTGTTTAGAGGCTATTCTAATTCTAATACCATATTTTAAGAATTGAAATAATTTAAAGAAAAAACTTTCAACGAGTTGAGTATCTTCAAATGTTATCAGTATATGAAATAAAAGTCTCTAATAAGGCCACTGAGCAACTAACATATAGTACTACTTTTTTTCTTGAGTTGTACTCTATAATAACATGTAATTCATTTCTGATTCTAATGACTTCAATGCTAGAACCCAATAATGCACAATGCAGTTCTGTCTGAACCCAGTGCGATGAACATCACCACTACTGAACTTGGCCAAGTATAGGAACCTTCAGGGTCCACCTGGTGTTGCTCTTGGAGGCATGGGACGTCCACAGTCAAACTCAGGACATGCAATTCTGAACCCTTAACCTCCAAGATATGGTACCATTACTGATTATGTATACATTACTATGAAACCAATATTTACCAAATAAGCGCACAATTAGTAGATCAAATTAATGTTAAGGTATTGATTACTTTTCTTATTTTTTGTTGAGTTCACTTGCTTTTTCCAACTGAGAAGCGTAAATTTATATACATATCACCTCTCAGAATAAAATAATAAATAACTTACACTTTATTAATATGCTGAAACTATCATTCTATTTGAGATTATTCTCCCCTTGACATTCTGGAAAAAGATATGTATACACATATTGAAATTACATGTAAAAGTGTATATAAGTGTATATATGTGTTATACAAGTACCTTTTAAAAGATCATTTTTTCAAACTACTTCAGTTTACAAAAACATTGAATATAAGGTTAAGAGATTTCCCAAATCTTTACTACTTCCTTGCCACAAGAATCATCCTCCCATTATAAAAACACCCAACATAGTGTTGTACTTGTTACAGAGGATATATATTGTCCTAACACAATATAATGTCACAAAATTCAGTTTATTTTTGGCTTTACTTTTGGTTTTATACATTTAATTGTGATATATACATTAGTCATTCTAATATCACAGAGTGTTTTTATTGCTCTTAAAATTCTCAGATTCTATCTTTTCACATCATTATATCCAACACATTTTAACAACCAATAATTTTCCCCATCTTTATATTACTTAACTTTATCAAAATGTTACATATAATAATTCATGCAGAATATAGCCTTGTCAGACAAAATTTGCTCACTTCATAATATGTAGCTCAGGTATTCTATATCTTCCCTTGTCTGGTATATCCCTTTTATTTTTTCACTGAATTTTATTTAATTTTATTGATGTATCACATTATCCAGTTTATGGTCTAACTTTGAGTTACTTTTGGTGAAGAGTACTAGGTAGATAGGTGTCAAGATTAATTTTCTTGTGCATGAATGCATAAATGATTGTGTTTAATTTGTTGAAGGTACAATCTCTTCTTTATTCCATATACATTTGCAGGGAGTGGGCCTGTCTGATGGTGCTCAGAGTTTACTCCTTACTCTATGTTAAGGGATCACTCCAGGGAGCAAAGCCATATTGATGTCAAAAATTGAACTGGGGTCAGCAGCTTACAAGGCAAGTGACATATACTGAGTTATCTCTCTCGTTCTTCATCTATCATTTTAACAAATTAATGATTTCAAATATGCCAGGATTAGTCATTCATAAAATAATAATACATTTTTATATTATATAAACATGCCTAGAAAAAATAATTGACATAATATTTGTTCATCTTAAGTTTTCTTCTCCGTCAATAATAGATAATCAATTTGAATGAATTTTCTTCTCCAATACATTTATTTTCCAGTGATTTATGTGTTCATTCCAAACAGCTCACCAAAGCAACCTCCACCCTGAGCATTAAACATTTGATCAATATGAGTTTCATTGTGGAAAGTAGTGTTAAAAGTTTATTCATTCAGTGCACTCTTTAGAGATGATTAACTGTCTTTATTATATTAAAGCAAACCCAAAGCCATCTGCCAAAGGCGATTGTGTCCAAGCACTGAAACCATTTCATGTGAAAACTCATTTTCAGCCTCCTAATTATTTTTCATTATAGTGGCAGTGTGGAATAGATTGGAATTGGACAGTAATTGCCAGGTCTGAGCAGTGTGGACCATTGCAATGTATCAGTTTAGATGAAGTGTGACAAGGATACATCTAGCTACTATATAACTTCCATTAACCAACTTCCCTGTCCCTGATCATGTAACACTTCATAGAATGTGGTCAGCACAAGGTCATAATAATGGCTTTCTGGCTGACTTCAAGTATTTTGTACAAGTACAAGCTGTTAACCCCCTGTGTTAGCATTGTTCTAGTATTGTCCAGTTATTGCAGTTGTCAAAAATATCTATTTCTTCAAGATAAACAAACTTTTAAAAGAACAATTTGAAACCTCAAGTTTGAGTTCTATCACTGACGCAGTCCCAAAAGGAAGAAGGTGTCTAAAATTAAAACAATGATTTTGAATAAAAATTACTTTATATTTTTCTGTCAATTCAGAATAAAAATTATAAAAGGTCTAATCAAGCAGAAAAAATGTCCCAAATTATTTCTATGTGTGCAATCATATAGATTCATTTTACGCTAATTGTCTAGTAGAGCAAAACAATATGCATACACACTTTAGTTATAATGATCTTTGGTCTGCACTAGGAACAAAAATGAAACAAATGAGTGATTCTCAACCTGGTGATCTTGCCCTCCTCCTTATCACTAACAAGGGTGATGTAATAATGTCTGGAGACTTTTTTTTTTTGCAGCAAGGGTGTTCCTAGTATTTTCTGTCAGATTATGAAATGGTCTAAATGACTAAACATTCTACAATGCACATGAAAGTGTTTGTTTAAAGCATCAACAATAAAAATCAATCAGAAACCCTGAGATATCTGAAACAATTATTCCCCTGGGTCTTGAATGTAAACTTTGTATTTTTGTTACGGAGTTTACTTGGTTAGTTGTCTTCTAGAGAACATCATGTTATCAGTATCACTTCTTAAGCAGTTTATCCTGTGTTACAGTATGGATAACTTGAAATAAGTTCAAGCACAGTACAAGTGGGGAATTTTTTGAATCATATTTTTTGAATCACCTTTCTGAACTTATCTTTTCATATGATCCAAGGAAGTATATTACAGCAGCAGATGCCTTCTGATAAAATGTGCTTTGTTTGTTTGCTTTTACGAACAGAGTTCAATTGAACACAATAGAAACGCATATTAGCTGATATGAATTCAAACATGCCATGCTTCAAGTTATGGTTAGGACGGAAAAATTTATCTTTCGGTCCTAGATTTGGCTATGGAACCAGTCATTGAACTTACATTCTATATTTTATAACTTTTCAGTTTTTACTTTTTCTAATGTCAGACAAGCAAAGATATTGTCATCCACTAAAAGCATTTCTTCTATATGCTTGATGTTTTAGAATAGTTATATAGATCAAAGTGTCATACATACAAATTTTGTTTATTATTACATTTTGTCGGTACTACTAAGAATTATTTTTTTTGTTTTTTAATAAACTTATTTTTATTTTCTCGTTGAAAAAAATCCATTCAGTTGTTCTATAGCTTTTAGAATGATGCACACATTTGTATTTACATAAATATTCTCATTATGCTTTAAATTCTTCCAAATTTTAGTGCCACATATATAATTATGTTCAATTGCTATTTAAAAGATAGCTGTGTTTTACATAAAGTTAGGAGAGTTAAGATATGAGAAATGAAGTCTCCACAAATTCATAAATTAATCACTTGTGTTCTCAAAAAAGAAGCTAATGCAGTTGAATTTATATAAGTTCAACTATTTACATAACTCAGTGAGAAAAACTGTTTGAATCACTAATTGAGAAGACTAGTTTTGATAAGGAGAATGGTCCTAGTTGGAGAGTCATATGTCCCCACTTTCATTTTGTACTTTCAACTCTCTTCTTGACGTTCTTCTGTGTTCTAGGCAATCTGTAGTGAGTTTAATCATATATTACATATATATCTCACAAGTTAGCTGATTTACACATGGGTCCACTTATCTATAGCGAAAAGAACATGATTTAATGACCAAACTACAGTGCTATAGCTCACAATACACACAATACAGACCATGACCACTATCTGTATTTTTGCTATCAGCTTATTCACACAAATATATGTAAACATGTTAATTTAATTGTGACATTATAATACAGCATGCAGATTTGTCGTAATTATCACATGAACATGTGCGCATGCATGTGTACACGCGCACACACACACAGACACATACGCCTTAATACGTTACAGAGTGCTGTGTTAGATGGTTTCCAAAATATATAGTTTGGGTCAGAGCAATAGTACAGCAGGTAGGATGCGGGCTTTTGGCAGGGCCAACCCCAGTTCAATCCTCATCATTATATGTGGTCCCCCAGCACTAATTAGTGATACAAAACTGCAACACTTTTATAATTTTTTTCTTTCAATTTTCTTTCCTTTGGATTTTAGGCCTCTCCCAGTCATAGTTAGTGCTTACTTCAGTCTCTGTGCTCAGGGATCACTTCTGGTAGAGATTGGGGATGAATTGCTGGGTTAGGATCAAATCTTGCACCACTGCATTTAATGCAAGGAGCTAAAATGCTACACTCTCTCTTCAGACCCTGTACAAGAAACATGATGATATATCTATCAAATAGTAAATTGTCCAATTTTTTTATTCACCACACTCCATTTTTTGGGAATACAATCAAAGAAAAAAAAATGAAGTTAAAAAAAAAAAACACTCTAGGACTCCACCCACTGAACAAATGAGATTTGAGGTTGTAAAAGAGGAAAGTGAAAGGGAGACTAGTACCAAGAGTTTGGGTATAGGGATGTTGGTAATATAATGTTAGATGTGGTGTGGTATTATTAATTTGAAAGAGGTAAAATTATATTCCTAAAATACAAAGTTTGTTAAGCAATGTCACTTTGATCAAAAGAAGTTTGATTAAAAGGCAAAAAAATTCACAATAGCCACAATATGGAAAAAACCAGAGTGCCCGAAAACAGATGACTGGCTAAAGAAACTCTGGTATATTTACACAATGGAATACTATCTAGCTTTCAGGAAACATGAAGTCATGAAATTTGCATATAAGTGGATCAACATGGAAAGTATCATGTTGAGTGAAATGAGTCAGAAAGAAAGAGACAGACATAGAAAGATTGCACTCATATGTGGAATATAATGTAACTGAGAAGTACAAGTTGGCAACGATGCAACTTCTGGCAGATATCTCTCTGGACTTAGTTACTAAAATACTAAATTACAGAAACCCAAAACTGAGAGGCCGCTAAGTGTGGTCACTCGACCTCATACCTCTTCATCCTCAGCAATGGAAAACAAATTATCTAATGCTTCCTTTTCAGCAGGTCTGACTTTAGGGGAGAGACTCTCCAAACAATAATAGTGAGTTTTGTTGAAATAGTGTATGCAATTAAAATGAAAGTAAAGTGAAATTTATTAGTTACACAAGCGGGGGGTGGCTTAGGGTGGGGGGACTAGGGGCGTGGGGGGGTTGGGGTGTGAGGGGGCGGGGTGGAGCTATACTGGGATTCTTGGTGGTGGAATATGAGCACTGGTGAAGGGATGGGTATTCGAGCATTGTATAACTGAGATTTAAACCTGAAAACTTTGTAACTTTCCACATAGTGACTCAATAAAAAAATTTAAAAAAAGGCAAAAAAATTCAAATATGGTTGTTCTAACATAATATTTCAAAGAAATATTTGTCTAATTTGCAATGGTCTTAAAGTGGCTTTTTCAGAGTCACAATAAAATAAAGGACAACCCCTCAAAGTAATAAAAAATGACCTGTTAGGCAGCAGTCTTATAAATTAAGACTATAAAATTTTAAAAAATATTTAGTAGTAATCACGGCAGAGACTAGGCTACCTGTGGTGTACTCCATATGCCAAAAACAGTAACAATGACAGTCCTTATTCCCCTGACCCTGAAAGAGCTCCAATATGCCATTGGGCTACACTAGCATGTGACAGGTATGAATGGAAACGTTACTGGCACCCGCTCGAGCAAATTCATGAACAGCGACATGACAGTGATACAGTGATTTAATGTTAATAATTTTTGTCATGCTCAGGCACAAAATGGACAGTGAGAGAAAAATTAGAGAGAACGCTTACTTTAATGTCTACCAGCACTCACCTTAGGTCTTTATTTTTAATTGTTAAGGCTATTTTAGTGGTCCATTCTGCAATATGAAATGATTATGTGAAAAGGGATAAACGATGTGATTCTTACATTTGCATAATTGACAATAACAACAATACCCAAGTGAAAGGGGCAATTTGATTCTCTGAAAGTTCTTAAGCTGCCTTTAAAAGAGCTGGATCTTGAAGATAGAGTGAAAACTAATATTCTTCAAATTCCTGTTTCCTAAGGCAGACACTATTCACTGACAAGAAAAACCTATATTTCTATGCTGTTATATTTTTGTTTTAACAGCTCACCTTAACTCTTGACATACAAAACAACAAAGCAATCCGGCTAAACTGTATACTCATTTGTGAAACTTCTCTGCCCTCCAATTCAACTGTTATTTACTAAAGTTCAAATTCCAGTTGCTTTATTTAGTGTTTTTTTTCCTGAAATGCTCCTTGGCATTTTATCCCAAATCTTAATTTAAGATTAACAGCTTTCTAGATTTATAGCCTTACTGTCAGATAAGCTGTCATTGATCATGGTATTAAGTCAGAACACAATGACCCTTAACTTCAAGACTTTGACAGCAGGATTCTGATACACTTTTTTTTTTTTTAAGGAAATCTATTTTTTTTTTATTTTAAATTTTGGACTGAAGTCATTAAAGCTATTATCTCACAGGACTAAATAAACTACAAGGGAACTTGAAGAGAAATATTTTAAGAGGGATATTTCCTTTTCTATTTTTTTTTTCTTTTTGGGTCACACACAGCAATGCTCGGTTCTTACTCCTGGCTCTGCACTCAGGAGTTACTCCTGGTAGTGCTTGGGGAACCATATGGGATGCCAGGAATTAAACCTGGGTTGGCCATGTTCAAGGCAAATGCCCTACCTGCTATACTGTTGCTCCAAGAGGGATATCTCTTAACTTTCAAACTTTACAAAACATTGAATAATTGTGTCTTTTTTCCAATAAATTAATTTACTAAATACATAAGGATGATCTGCATGCAGAACTTCTTGTGATTCCTGATATAATGATGGTTTAAGAAAGAGAATCAGTTCCTGCAGAAGACAGTCATGGTTCATATGTTTCCTAGGTCATGGACTATTGACCACAAAAACAACACTTGAAACCTACTTCACTACTTGATCCATATGGACAGCACCAGTGTATAAATTCTGGGGAAATTATATTTAGGGAATCAGGACACTATTTAGTGAACATTATTATTGTTTATACTTTTCCTCAAAAAATTTAAGCCAGAGTTAGATAACAACACTTTTTATTAATGTAAATATATATAAAATATTATCTTAATAATGGATATTTATTTATGCATGGATGCACTGGAAATAAAAGTCTTTTGAAAGAACTATATGTTTATAGTCCAGTTCTTTCCAGGACTCAAACCACAAAGTTGTATTTTATAAATCATTATACATATCACTTGGTCAGTTATTTACTTCCAAACTTTATTCAAAACATTTTAGTTACTGAATCAGAACAATTTCAAACTTAAGAACACAGGTATTGGAGTCTAAAATAGCAGAGTAATGACCAGCAATACCAATAGCAGCACTAGAATCATTGATCCCATGCCTGGTTGCCCATTGTGAATTTGAAATATGTAGTAGCATTTGACCTTGATCTAATTGTAAAACAATGCAATATATGCATTAATTGATCTAACCATCTAATCAGGAGGTTATCCTGATGTTATCTACTAATAGTAGGTGCTTTAGCTATTTAGAAAATGAGCAGTGTGTTTTTAAGTTTCTTACAAATTAAACAATCTGTTCTCTTAAGGTTCTGTTTTTATCCTGTGGTTGATCTTCAATAGGATATCATACTGTCTGTATATCTCCTCACTGTTTTTACAAGACTTATTTTCCAAACAGTAATATGACAGATGCTGCCTCTGAAAAATCCATCAAATCCAAGCCATCTCATCAGTAACATAGTTAAGGAGATCCAGCACTCCCTCCTGAATGGTGTCTGAGGTAATGCTCAATTTGTAGAGGACATGTATAGGGTCAAGTAGTTATCTGAAGTAAGAAAGAGGAGAAATAGAAAAATATTTGTACATGGTGCAGGTAAGTGGAAGAGAAGAGAAAAATAAAACTATTAGTAGCTCACTCTAGTTTTATATGCATGGAATAATGGCTTATAAAAATGTGAAGAAGTAATTTTTCCCTTATTCTGAATTTCATTTTCTCATAAGTATTTTGCCTGAAATAGATTCAACTATAGGATATTTGAAACAGTGAGATACAACAAACATAGATAATTCAAAAGAAAAAATGCACTATTTGTTAATTATATCCTCTTAACATTTTAATCAAAAGGAAACTCATTTAATGAACAACTATTATCTGTCTCATCTTTTATTATTTTGGAGTTGTGTCTACTAGTGGGATGCACGTGCTAAGCAAAGAAACATTTGAAGTTGTGTCACAGAAGCTGCTTTCACAGAGATGTGGTGCATATATTACAAACCTAATGCCATCTTTCTCTTCTACATTGCGGGTCACTTTAGACTCATGACACAATGAGAGTCAACTGGTAACAATGGAGGAAACTGTCTAGCTTTGGCACGTCTATCTAGTTTCCTCTCAGAACTTCAGTTTCTAATCTGTAATAAAAAATGAGAGTAAAACATTTGAGTGTATTATAAAGGAAGATAAATAATACATATGCAGACATATATATATATATTATGAATAAATATGTAAAACCTGTATTGGCAACCTGGTAAAAAAGGAAAATTTCAATACATACCAGTAAATAGGGCTGGAGCAGCAGAACAGCATGTAGGGTGTTTGCCTTGCATGTGTCTGACCCAGGTTTGATTCCTCTGTCCCTCTCAGAGTGCCTGGCAAACTACCAAGAATATCTCGCCCGAACGGCAGAGACTGGCAAGCTTCCCATGGCATATTCGATATGCCAAAAACAGTAAAAACAACTCTCACAATGGGGACATTAATGGTGCCCACTCGAGCAAATCGATGAGCAATGAAACCACAGTGCACTGCAGTGCAGTGCTACCAATAAATATAATCTACTTCTTTTAACTTATCTTTCTATATCAATGATCAACACCTTCTATCTTTAATTACTTGACATTATAAATTATTTTGCTTTGGTAATCTCTGTATGCACCAACATGTGCAGCCTTATCATATTTTGGAGGTGAAGGCACTTAATTGTCTTCTATTTTGAATAAAATAAAAATATATTTCAATATAAATTATAAATACATGCAATATTACTAATGAACAGAAGATTTTGTAGGCTAATATAAAAATCAATACAATAATCATTTATCAATGATCCTGCAAATTGGAAAAACTCATAAATGTGCAAGATAGCATGTGAATTCATTAAGACATTTTAAATTTAAGAATAAATAAATATCTTCTATAATTCAACCAATGTAGTAATTTCAAAAGACATTTTAATCTAACTACATCAATAAACATTTATTAAAATCTTAAAAAATAAATCTGTAACTTAAATAATGAAACAATTTCATTATAATTATGGTCTAATTGTTAAGAAATCATTCTGATAGTAGTGTATCTCTAACAGAATAATATTAAAGAAGTACCATTTTATCTGCTTCAGATAATAGATAAATACTATTAAGTAAAAAAGTGTATTCCAAATTCTGAATCCAAATATAGGATAATGCAGCATCTTTAAAAAATTAATGGCCAGTTATATTTGCTTTGAGGTCATCTGCTTGACAGTTCTCAGGGCTCCCTCTTGTCTCAGTGGTCAGAGATCACGTCTGACAATACTTGGGGTCCATAAGCAGAGCATGGGGTCAAAGAAGGGATGGCCAAGTGCAAGGAAAGAGAGATACTCTCTGTACTTTCTGATGCATCATGAATGTTTTTATTATGCTGTATTTCTTTACCAACCCTTACCATGTAATTTTATATGTAAGTAAGTATAATACATCCTACTTCACAAATTTTACTAAGTCATTCTTCATAAAGCCTATGAATATCATCACAATGTTGCCTTCTGGAATTTATTATTAATTACCTAATATAGATCTTTTACTTATTTTTTTAATTTACTTTTCCTTCTGTCATTCCTAAGAGAATATAAAACATTTTCGATCAGTGAAACACATTTGTATAATTAATCTATTTGATTATCTAGAAGAGAACACCATCTATTGGAATATTTTAATTAAGCTTCTTGAGGATTCAAGCCTTCATTATATATCTATTCATCAAACAATTTAATTTCTCTTATTGAGCTTATGTTGACTTTCTAGGCTATATATGCTTTAGGGGTACTATTTTTTTATTTTTCTTTTTGGGTCACACTCAGCAATGCTTAGAGTTACTTCTGGCTTTGCACTCAGGAATTATTCCTGGCAGTGCTCAGGGGACCATATGGGATGCCAGGGATCAAACCCAGGTCAGCCTACAATGATTGTCTAAAGGGATAGAGAATAATGGTTAGTTTGCCACGTGCTCAAATTCAATTCCCAGCATGATATGGTGCCCCAAGCACTAGTCATTATTACTCTGATGGTTCCTGAGCACTTCCCAGATTGACATGGTGATCTCTAGAATTTATGGGACCAAAGATAGATCCAGCAAGCCAACACAGTTAGGTAAATATAAGTGGCCTTCAGTTTCTTTTAGTGGCACTTTTGAGCCTTCTCACCAATGTAAGCGAAATAAAATAGTATAAAATAAGTTTCCACATTTTACATATAAGGAAAAATTAAAATTTATGTGAGTGTATGGATAAGTTCTTTTATGCTTTTATTAATCATAAACTTATAAAATTGACAAAATGATTCAAATCATCAAGAAATTATCTGTTGAGACACCATGGTATATATATACAATCAAATACTATTCATCCGCAAGGAATGATGAAATTATACAATGACTGCAACTTGATTGCACCTGGTTATTTCAATTTAAGTGAAATAAGTCAAAAATATTGTAATGTAAGATTTCCTTACTTATCTCTTTTACACAGAATAAGGAAACAAGGAAGAAGAAAATTTTTAAGTTGGTCCAACCCTTAGTCCTCAATTATAGAAATGAAAATACCAAAGAAGGATACAAATGGAGAAGTAAGAAGAGATGGCCTTGATGTAGCACAGAGTCAATGCTCAGAGGCCTTGTAGACAATGGTGATGTGGAGGTAAGCTATCTGTACTCAACAAAGGCACTCAAGCTGATAACTAAGCACAGAACCCAAACTGCAGTAATTAAACCTGACAATGTATTTGTTAAGGAGGCAAGCTGGGGAGCAGGAAGGAACCTGGGGGCATTGGTGGAGGGTTTCTGACCCTGGTAGTTGGTTGTAATTGGAACATTACATGACCGAAACTGTTTCTTAAAAGCGTTGTAAATCAAGGTGCCTTAATTTTCTGAAAAAACATTACATGGAATTCCAATAATGATATGTAATTCCTATTACATAGAGTTAGGGTTTAAATCATTTGAAATGTAAATACTAAGAAAGAAAAATGGGCTCTTTATTAATCTTTATGCTTATAGGTCTTATTATACCCAATAACATAACCTTAGATTATTGCTATTTTTTAATATATTCAAATCTAACAAATGATTGCAATGGTATAAAAGGCAATCATACAAATTTAACATATTAGAATGCTTCTAATAGTGTCCTTAATACAATCCTTGGTTCTGAAAGTCAATGATTGAGGGCATTCCAACACCGTTTTTAACCTTGAAAGTAAAAATATTATTTTGAGTCAGCATTAAGCCTTTTTATTCTAGAATAGTTTCTCTTGGAACTTATTCGGTATTTCTTCATCAAAGATGTTGGTATAGTGAAGGTCAGTACAAAGTTTATATATAGAAATAGTAATTTTATCACTTTATTCTATCCAAAATATTATCAACATGACTCATTTTCATGTGACCTAATTGTTCTATAACCTTGAAAATTCCCATATGTTTCTAGTTATATTGAAATTGATTATGTGTGCCCATCACCAAGGTATCATAACTTACATCCAAATTAAAATGCAGTTTCTTAATTTTAAAATAGATTTTAGGAAAATTGAGATATACATTTATATGCATTATCAAATTCAATTAATTTGGTGTCCTTTTAGATTTACTACAACCATAATCAAGTCAGCTGTATATACAATATTCTTGCTGAAATAAATTTTGTTATTCTCAGCAGGTAAAGCTAGTTTCCCTGTAGCAGTTCTTCAAAATCTTAAAAATTTCCTAAATAAAAAATAAAAGGCCGTATATTTGAATTAATTGAATTATATATAAATATGTGTGCAAACATAATTTTCCAAAATAAATATTAGTCTTCTGAAAATAAAAATCTATACTTTAATACTGGAAATAGGAATGAAAATTTACCTAAAACAGATGAGAGCAAAAGATGACTTTACATAGGTGCCTAATATCAAGTAACAATAAACAAGAGAAAATTGATAAGAATTAAGAGAAATGTAAAATTTCATTTCAAAATTATTTCCTTTGTAATATTTAATCATAGCTAAGTCACATTGTCCATTATATATTCATAAGCAAAATGTACTGTTGATTATAACTTCACATGAAATTTTCATGTAGTTTTATAACCATATGCATGTCTAATTCATAAGCAAACTTCAAGTCCAAGAACTCTAGTTTTCAAGCTTGGATATTTAAAATAAAATATTGTGTATGTTAGCATTGTTTTAACTCTGTATAAGCTTACTTTTAAAAAGAACAGAAAATTACTAAATCAACTTGTTTTAAAATGGGACATAAGCTTCATGAGTGTAAAATGTTGTAACATCATTTCATTTTCCATATTCTCAACCACAATCATGGGCATAATAACTACCATTATGAATGTACTTATAGTAAGAGCCACTTGATTATTTCTATCTCCCATACACATCATAGTCATATACCGCATATTCATATATGTAATATTCCTTATATTTATATATTTAATAAATCATCTTCTCTCTACCTCAGTATGTAAAATCCATAATCCAACTTGTTAAAATTTTCCTTAAATATAGTTTTAAAATTTTTATCATTATTAAAATTTTAATTATGTGATTGCTCTACTTATATAATTCACAAATATTAATGACAGTAATAACATAAGTATTTGGTCACTGTGTTCGCAAGTCTTTCACAGTTGCCTTTTTTCACATCCATATATTCAGTTAAAGGATTATATGTGGAGTCATAACGCATTGTTTAAGTAACTAGGTATTAAAAGTGGCACAAAGAGATATGTACTTAATTTTTTCCTCAAGATCAAGTTTGTCCTTGTGTGTTCCACACACCCACATTCAGGAGCAAGATATTTCCATACATCATCTAGCAATCTCCCAGGATTTTGTACAATTTAATCTCTAGAATTCAGGATGACACGAGTGAACAACTTGTAGACGACAGACGGCAGGCAGATTGGGCGATAGTTGCCGATGTCGTGGATGTCTCCCTTGTTTTACAACAGAACAATCCTGCTGGTTTTCCACTGAGATGGAACCTTGCATTCAGACAGATAGTGTGCAAAGAGCCGAGCCAGTGTATTGACGAGTACTGGAGGCAGATTCTTCAGGTGTTTGGGTGTGACCTTGTCCGGACCAGGTGCTGTACGTGTCTTTACCAACGAAATGGCGTGTTGGATTTTGGAAGGGAGGATGTTGGGAACGACATATCCATCTTGTGGAATTTGGTATGTGGGCAGGTGGACGTGGCTGTCAAAGAGATCCAAGTAGAAGTCATGAATAATCCTCTCCATTGCTTTTCTGGAAGATGTGATAGATCCATCAGGATGTTGGAGGGCAGTCATCTTGGTCTTGTAGTAGGCGAAGGATAGGTGAGTGTTGCGAATACTTTTCCTGGCTTCTGCTGCATCAGCCAACACTGCTGCTCTTCACTCTTTGAGGTCTTCCTTTATCGAATCACTGCACAGCTTTTCAAGTTCGGATGTTAGCTTGTGGTTGCCTGAGGCTCGCTCCAAACCACGTTGAAGAATGAGCTCCAGAGAACATTTCAAAGTTCAGTAGTTGGAACTTAGATCTTACTTTTTAGTGTTGTCTGTACTTCATTTATATAGTTGTATCACTGTCCCACATCACTAAGTATAACCAAAGTCCTGGCCTCTGTTCCCAGATTACTCCCCTCTCTTATCTTCTTCTTCTTACCTACATTTTTTTCCTTCTCTGTCCCTCTCCTCCCTATACTCTAGTGCCAACGGTGATCTAAGAACCCACCTCCTTTAATTTATTAATTTCCTTGTCCAGTTATTCTATATGGCACAGATAAGTGAGATCATCCTGTGTTTGTCTTTTTCTTCAGTTTAATTCATTCAATATGATATTTTTCAGTTCCAGCCTGGTTGCAGCAAATTGTGTTATTTCAAAATGACATCGAGAGAAAACTAGGGTCTTGTGGCAGGAATTCAAAGCACACTTCCTTATCTAAATATCTACCCGCTATATTTGAGCAAAGTTGTCATATACTACAATACCTAGGTAGCAACATAAACAATTATTTTCTCATCACAATATTTTACTATTATAAAACATTTAACTTATTTCTGAACTTCAAGTATAAGGCTGGTTTTCATTCTAAAATGTTAATTTTTATCTTTCTTTGCTAAAAATCATTGTGACTATAAAATGATAGTAACTATTCTAACAGGTAAGTTTCACTAGCTACTTGCTAGTGGCTTTCATAGTGACTTTACCTGCATTTCAGCTTGAAGATTACATATGACCTTCAAGACTCTCCAAAAATGTACCCACGCATCTATTTCTAATTCTCAAGAATAAAGCCAGAGTAATTATTCAATTGTTATTCTAAGATATTAAAAAAAGATAAAGCTAAGACTATTGCTTGTAGATATACTAGAAACTATCAAAATTAAAAAGAAACGATAGCACAGTGGTAGGGCGTTTGCCTTTCACGCAACTAACCCATGTTCGATTCCTTCGCCCCTATCAAAGAGCCTGGCAAGCTACCGAGAGTATCGCACCCACACGGCAGAGCCTGGCAAGCTACCCGAAGTGTATTGGATATGCCGAAAACAGTAACAATAAGTCTCACAATGAGAGACGTTACTGATGCCCGCTTGAACGAATAGATGAGCACAGAATGACAGTGACAGTGATATATGAAACAAAGCAGGGTAAATAGCATCAAATGAAGGTGTCCATTATGACTATGATCATAATCTTTTATCTTTGATTACAACTAAGGAAGGTAGAAATGGAAGGAGGAATGAGATGGTAAGAAAGGACATTCATAAAAGGTCTTGACCATGTTGGTTCACTAACTATACATCAAAACCATTGCAAAAATATTACCTAAACTACATTAAAATTATTTTTGAAATATGAAGAAATCATTTTAAAATAATTTTCTACATTCAGTACCTTTTTTAAATAACTCTATCACTAATAACTAAATCAGAGAAACTATTTCATCATGAATAATACAAGGGATTGATTCTAGAGATTCTTTACTTGTATCACTTGTTGTCCCATTGATCTTGATTTGCTCAAGAGGGCGCCATTTGTCCCTGTCGCATGCTAGTGCAGCCCAATGATATCTGCTTGCTCTAGGAACAGGAAGAGCCTCAAACCATTCATTCAGGGATTTGACGAAGAAATCTGACCATCTATTTAGTAGGCAGCCACACGGTCTTTTGACGTCACATAGAATCCAGTAGGTAACAGCTCTAGTCCAGCGGTCATCTCTGAATCATATTACATGACCAGCCCATCTGATTTTTGATGATGATGTCCCTGATTCTTCTACCATTGACGGAGGTCAGAACTCCAGACTCCTTCTCTCACTTGAGTGAGATGTGATACTCCTAGCATAGCTCTTTCGATTCCTCTTTGGGATACCTGAATAGCATTCTCATCCTGTATGCATAGAGCCCAAGTCTCTGAGATATGTGTTAGTGCAGAAAGAACAGTGGAATTGAAAAGATGTGCCCATAGTCGGAGGTTCATCATTCTCTTAACCACTTCTTCAATGCAACGCTCTTGAAGGCATTCCACGCTGCTCTATTCCTCCTGTGCAGTTTTGGTGCCAAGTCGTTCCTCATGTTAATTTCTCGACCCAGGTACACTTAGCTACTGCATTTAGAGATGTTCGTTCCATTGAGAGCAAATGGAGCTTCAGGGACCAGTTCGTTTTTCATGAACATTATCTTGTTGAGATTCAGCTGCATTCTGATCTTTCCATACTCGTGGTCAAAGTCGGCGAGCATTTATGCCACTTGGATAATGTTTGGTGTTCTTAGAACAATATCATTAGTGAAGCGGAAGTGGTATAGTTGCCGACCGTCTATCTTCTCTCCCATTCCTTCCAATTGCAGTCATTGCATGATGTTCTTTTTTTTTAAATAAGAATTTTATTTTATTGAATCACCATGTGGAAAATTACAATGCTTTCAGGCTTAAGTCTCAGTTATACAATGCTGAAACAACCATCCCTTCACCAATGCCCATATCCCACCACCACCAAAAAAAAAAAAAAACCCACCCAGTACACCTCCCATCCCGCACCCCCCGCAACCTCCCCCGCCTTGTAACTGATAAGTTTCACTTTACTTTGGTTACATTCAATATTTCAAGACAAACCTCACTATTATTGTTAGGAGTACCCCACTAGAGTCAGACCTGTTGTGAAGAGAAATGAGGTCGCGCAGCTGTTTTGGATTTCTGTACTTTAACAACTAAGTCCAGGGAGATTTCTTCCAGATATTGGATCATTGCAAGCTTGTAAACCCCATCTGTGGTTGTCATAATATGGTGGTCACCACGCCCTTCATCCCCGGAAAGGAAGAGGCGAGAGAGAGAAATACCTTTCCCTCCTGAGAAGCATGGGGCTGTGGCTTAGATCTCAGGCTGGAGACATTCTGAGAGGAGATGCCCATGCCAAAAGTAGTTTAGCCGGGTCAGGATTCACGTTCTTGCAGCTATGGAGAGGCCGCACACATGTGCGGCCCCCCGGATCACATCTCGGTGTCAGGCATGATGTTCTTGAAGGTGGCACTGAAGAGTTTCAGTGAAATGGTATCACCCTGCCGCACCCCTCTCCTTACGTCAATGATCACTTCCTTGTAGAATGGTGAGATTCTGGTGCTGAATCCACAATACAGCTGGAGGAAGATCTTGATGTACTGAGTTTGAACGCCCTCTTGGCTAGGGCTTCGATGACTGCTTCGGTCTCAATAGAATCGAAGGCCTTCTTCAACTCGATGAATGTTAGACAGAGCGGCATCTTGAACTCTCGCGAAACTTCAATGAGTTTGGTCACTGTGTGGATATGGTCTATCATGCTGAATCCCCTTCAGAACCCGGCTTGCTCGCATGGTTGTCCTTTGTCCCGCGTTTTGCCTATTCTATTCAGGATGACATGAGTGAACAACTTGTAGACGACAGACAGCAGGCAGACTGGGTGATAGTTGCCGATGTCGTGGATGTGTCTCTTGTTGTACAACAGAACGGTCCTACTGGTTTTCCACTGAGACGGAACCTTGCATTCAGACAGGTAGCGTGTGAAGAGCCGAGCCAGTGTATTGATGAGTACTGGTGGCAGATTCTTCAGGTGTTCAGGTCTGACCTTGTCCGGACCAAGTACTGTGTGGTTCTTTACCAACTAAATGGCGTGCCATACTATATAGAGTTAAAAATTTAAGCATCAGGTGCAGAATTCATTCATGTGGATTAATGTGTTTACTTTCTTTTTATTCACTTGTACATTTTCTTTCTTATATGGACAATGTGTTTTGGTTTTTCGTGCCAAAACCGACTCAAAGTTTTCATCATAAATTTTTGATGATTGGCCAAATATGAGCACTTTATGACAAAAATTGATTGACATACACATGTATGTTAGGGAATATGAAGAATGACAAGAAAATGAAATGAGAAATTAGGCATGTTAAATCCTAATTCATAAATCTTTATTTCAAACTAAGTTGATAATCTTTGTGATAAGCACTCAAGTGAATAAATTACAAAGATTTTAAATTAAGTAATAGCACAAGGAATGAAAATTAATTTTAGAAAAACTACATTTTAAATATTCATAGAGTTAAATTTTATGATTTAGTACTATGATACTCAATTTAGTGAATATTAATATTTAGATGCACATTTATAGCCTTATCTCCACATTGATTTTGACGAGGATACAAGTTAAAAAATATGCGGTGGTTGAATGAATGATTAAATAAACTATAACTAATCATTAATTAATTTATAATTAAATTTATTAGATATAATTTGATTTAAAATTATAAATACCCGTAACTCACTTATCTAGTAATATTCGACTATATATAAAAGCAAATTAATGTCTTGTTTTCTAAAGCTTGCCATACAATGGACCTCATTTTATGTGATATTCAATTGCCCTTTTTTCAGTATTCAAGCCAATTTGCTATTATTTGACCATTTCAAATGTTATTCAGCTTTGAAATGCATCAAAAAAGCAACAATTCTTTGACTCTGTAAAAAGTATATTGGTTACAGAAAAGGAAGAGCATAGGTATTAATATCATAGCATGATGGGGGCTGGAGCTATAGCACAGCAGGTAGGGCGTTTGCCTTGCACGTGGCCGACCCAGGTTCAATTCCCAGCATCCCATATGGTCCCCTGAGCACCACCAGGAGTAATTCCTCAGTGCATGATCCAGGAGTAACCCCTTTGCATTGACGGGTGTGACCCAAAAGCAAAAAAAAAAAAAAATATTACAGCATGACGATCCTAAAACTTTGTGATTAATGCAATATATGCATAGTTAAAGATTTGAATTTATGAAACTAAAACACATATGGTATAGTAAGTCAATAGATAGTACAATTTCCTTTAGAAGTTAATAAACTTTGAACAGTCAACTTCTGTATTCCTTTGTCTGCTCATGTTTTAAATTGTATATATTATATAAAATATGCATGCATATGTTGCATGTATGTAAGCATACAGTATCTATACACATGTAAATATATGAATCATATATTTAATGTATATTCATATATACACACTTGAGGGAGTTAAGGCACTTGCTTTACATCCAGTTGTCCTTGGTTTAAACCCTCCACACCCCACACCCCCGCACCCCACTCCTCTGCCATGAGGCATCACATCGGATAGAACAGGAATAGCCTGGGGGCATGAATGCATGTGTTCCAAAGAAACAAAATAAGAGAAAAATAATCAAAGCTGGGCAAATTTATGTCATGTATTTAACACAATCACAATCACTAGCACGCAGCGGGGACAAATGGAGACGTTACTGGCGCCTGCTCGAGCAAATCGATAAACAACGGGATGTCAGTGATACAGTGATACAGTAATTTAACACAATCACAGGAAGGCAGTGGATGCATAAGGCAAAAACTGATAATACTGTTTTTCGTGCTTTTTTTAAGGAGTAATTTACCTTTGGAAGATTGAAAGTATTCCATTTGAGATTATCATGAAATTATGAGGATTGGTAAATACAAGAATATCATTAATTTGCAAGTGATATTTTGCTATCTCAAATGTAAAACCATTATTTTTTTCTTTCTCCATGAGTTTTGACATCTTCTCAGTGTAAAAAAAATTACAGATGAGCTTTGATTTTATATTGCCTAAGGAATATCTGGAAAATACTAATGATGTCCTAAAGATACTTCAAATAAAATACATCAGAAAAATACCATGAAACATTTTACCCAACCTAGATTGAACTGGTTAGGTGGATTTTCAACTTCATCAAACTGCTGATTCATTCTCACTGTACCTGAAGACAGACAGGCAAGAGAACAATCCTGGCACGCAAATACTTTCAACCCTACTCCCATTATACCTGTCATTATCTCCTTTGTTCAAAGAAAGTAGGCGGTTAAGTTTAACATTGCAGCACATTTTGGTTTATTTTTTTCTATGGTTTAAAACCAATAAACACAAATATACAGAAATCAATAACAAATTTGGAGTTACATGGTAAAAAACATATATATGAAAAAAATGAATTGTTAGTATTAATAAAATATATACTTAAGAACTAGTTCACACATACAAACAACATGTACTGCAGAATGAGAACAATGGCAAAAATAATAACAAACTAAAAGATTAAGTTGTGGGGAATTTAAGTAAACCTACATTTACATCTTGGATCCACTATTTATATTCCAGTCTTGTGGTGATGGTAGCAATATTAGCTCTTTTCCCATACACATTTAAATGTAAAAGAAATAAAGTAGTATGCAAGCTGACAATTTTTCCCTATTTTGGCTATTGTAAAATAAAGCGCAATAGATATGAAGGTGCAGGTATCTCTTTCTGAGTTGTATTTGTGTGTATACTAAATATTCAGAAATGAGACTTGCTAGATCATATTGTAGTTATATTTTTTTAATTTTAAGGGAATTCTACACTGTTTTTCATAGTAGTTGTAAAAATTTACACCCTAATAAGATCCTACAATAGTAATCTTATTTATAGTCTCACCTTTATTAATAGATATGTCACAATATCTTATTGTGGTGTTGATTTTAAATTTCCTGGTGGTTAGCAATGTTGAGATTTTCATATACCTTGAACATTTGTGTGCCTCTGGAAAGACACCTCTTCAGTTTCTCTGCCCTTATTTTAGTCAACTGATTGTAATTTTGTCTCTGGGTTAAGAATGGGCAAATTATTTGGACAAATTTGTGTTCCCTGAAGTTAAGGCACAGAGATATACAGGTTCAGCTAAGCTATAATAAAGAAACCAATGGAACAAAGAAAGTCTTTTCAATAGAGGGTGCTGGGAAAATTGAATGCCTAGTGAAACTAGCCCACTATTTAATACCACACAAAGAAATTTACTCAAAATGGAGTAGTCTTGAGGCCAGGGAGACAGCTCAAAGTGATAGTGTGCACGCTTTACACTCCAGAGACCTGAGCTCTATTTCTAGTGCAACATGGTCTCCCCAGTACTGCCAGGTGTGAGCACTGTGCTAGCAGTGCTAGTAATCTCAAGTACTCATGTATGTAACCTGAAAAGAGCCGAAAAGCTTTCAGCTTGATGGTAATAACCTAAATCATAAAATGCATAGACTAAGATAAGCGATACTCTTCTTGACTTTAGCCTGACCAGACTTCCTTAAAAGATCATACATTAGTGATTGTAAAACTGTGGGGCATCTTTTACTCGGTACTGTCTATCACAAAAGAAATGCATGACACTTTAAGGGCTAATTTTCAATCAGCTCCTTTTAGCATTGGTGGGGTCTATTGAAATTTATTATAATGTAGCTTCCTCTTAGATGAGCATCAAGGCTCTTCTGACATGTAATTATCTCACCTCTCTCATTTAGTGTTACCCACTAAACCTGCACCTCTTGCTTTTATTTATCTTTGACAGCACACAATCAGAGAATTTTCCTTCCCATCAATCTCTGGACTTACCACCAATTCTTTCTAGTTCTTGATATTAGAAAAAAATTATATTGTCTAACAAAATAAGAACTATAACTTCTATAAGATTTCTTCAGAGAAAACTCTCTCATAATCAAGATGACAATAGCATCAGTTATGTATTAAGTCAGGTAACATGGCACATATTTAATATTTCTAAGATTTATTCTTTTAGGATTTTAGGCTCTGTGGACACATGGTAAAGACAAAAAAGAGCCTGACTTTGTGAACTGCATTTTTTTAATATTTAATTCTATCCCTATTTTAAAGGAAATTTAATTTAAGAGAATTATATCCATATGATTCTAGTTCATTTGTATTTAACTGATCAATATGTTGTTTTACAAGGGCTGTTTGATGTCAAGAAAGCAAAGTGAGTCCCTTTTCCCCTTAGGCTTCTGAAATTCATTTTTCTTCTTAGAAGTATTTAGCAGTTTATAAATTCAACTACCAATGGTCTAACATTGGTTTAAAATTTTGAGCATTAAAATATGGAACAACATACAAAAAGGGAGTAATTTTCAGTGGAAAAATAGCCTTTAATAAAATTATTTTTCATATCTTTCTGCTTGTTTTAATTTTTAATTATAAAACCAATTACTTAAGCAAAAAGAACAATTTTGTGTAAGCATTAAAAGCAAGTGAGTTCCATAATATTAAAAACAGTAATAAATAATTCATTAGAAAAGAAGTTAGAAAAGTTGTTATCTGTGCCTGTTTCAATTATCTCCTTCCACGAAGAAGAAAACATATTATGTTGAGGAAAAACTGGATTTTGAAGTAAAAAAGTTTATGCTACTATGCTAAATACAGATTTGGGGCCAGAGTGATAGCACAGAAGGTAGGGCATTTAACTTGCATGTAACTGACCAGGTTTAATATCCAGTAATCCCAAGAACAGAGCCAGGTGTAATCCTGAGTACCTCCAATTGTGGCAAAAATAAATTAATTAACTAAGTAATTAAAGTATATGTCAATTAAAAAGTCACAACCTTTTCCATACTATGTTACCACTGTGGATAATATAATTAATATATAAATGTGCCCTAATATAAGTTAATGCCATTCTTTTCATCTATGCTTCATTTTGTACCAGGATTGGATCTTACATTGACCTTAAGTTTTATAGCCCTTTAGTTTTTCCCACTGTTCTTGACTTTGGAAGCATTTCTTTTACTTTTATCTTATTTTCCAACAGTCATTCATGGGTAAAAAGCTCAGCAAAATGGGAATTGAAGAAACATATCTCAATATTGTAAATGTCAGGTACAATAAACCATAGCTAATATCAGTCTTCATGAAGAAAATCTGAAATCCTTTTATCTTAAGATCAGGCACCAGACAAGGATATCCTCTTCAACTGCTATTACTCAACAAAATATTGAAAGTCCATGCTACAACAATTATATGAAAAATATAAATCAAGGGGCTAAATTTATTAAGTAAATGTCAAGCTATCACTATTTTCAGTTGTGATATGATATGATATAAAAAAATACAAAAACAACATCTTAAAAATTCCACTAATAAATGCTTGGAAACTATTAACCCTGTACCGTAGTAGGGTACAAAATCAAAGTACAGAAATCTGTTGAATACTTATATGTTAACAATGATGCAGAAGACAAAGACTATTTCTAAAAAAAAAAAAAAAAAAATCTAAAATTCATCCCTCCCCCGACCCTCTCCCTAAAAATGTGTCTTGATAGGAATCAACGAAAAAAGTGAAAGACCTATTTGGTTAAAATTATAAATCACTCACTTCAGAAAAAAAAAGACACAAGGAAGTGGAAACACATTTCTTGTTCACATATCAGAAGAATTAACATTGTTAAAATAACCATCTTACAAAAATTACAGCAGAAGAGATAGCATAGTGTTGGAGTTCCTGCTTGTAAAGCTTCAAAATCAACTGGCTTGGTTGAACTGTGAGAATGCTCGCAGGACCCGGATGGAGTGAAGACAAGGAGGCTGACATTTTCAACATAGATTAATGATTACCAATCACCAGTTGCTGGGTTTGGAACATCAGGCATTGACAACTATGGAATCAAGACAACTGCAATAGGGATAGAATGTAGATAAAATGATTCTGTTTCTGCATTTACCAATCTTCCCCCATGTAATTAAAGATCTAACCTTCATATCCAAGTTACCACTTGCCTTCATCCTGCATATATTGCTATAGTTTGCCTCTATTTTACCACTGTTTAAATTGTCTACGGTGTTATGAACCTATAGTCCACATCCATGAACAATCAGTCACAGACTGTATCGGAATCCAGTATTTGCCTTGCATATTGTCAAACCCAGTTTTATCCTCAGTATTTCAAAAGGTCTCCTGAGAACTCCCAGGAGTGATTCTAG
Source organism: Sorex araneus (assembly GCF_027595985.1). Taxonomy (NCBI): domain Eukaryota; kingdom Metazoa; phylum Chordata; class Mammalia; order Eulipotyphla; family Soricidae; genus Sorex; species Sorex araneus. The sequence goes on along the minus strand of NC_073305.1, from coordinate 119,271,188 downwards.
AGTACAGAGTAAGGAGTAAACCATAAGAACCCCCCGATATAATGAAAACTAGTCAAAACACTTTCCAATTACCTTTTCAAGTTATAATTTTCCAAAGCATTTTTATATTAATACTATAACTTGTGGCTTTATTGAAGAGATAATATCACTATCACTATCACTATCATCCCATTGATCCTTGATTTGCTCTAGCAGGCCCAGTAAGGTCTCCATTCATCCTAGCCCTGAGATTTTAGCAGCCTCTCTTTACTCTTCTTTCCCAATGGTGACACATGAGATACTCTTTCAGGGTCAGGAGAATGAGATCCATCATTGTTACTTTATTTGGCATATGAATACACTACGAGTAGCTTGTCAGGCTCTCTCATGCAGGCAAGAAAAATCTTGGTAGCTTGCCAGGTTCTCTGAGAGGGAGAACTAGGCTATAAGATGTCATTTCCTGGAGCTTGGTTTTATAGTCTCTGGATGTTGGCCATTGATGGGATTACATGGTACCAGGGGCAGTTTCTGGGTGTGACTGCCTAGCTACTGGAAAATGGGGGATCTGGGCGGAAGAGGCCTAGTCTGATCCTAGCAGACTTGGAGATCTCAGCCCCGGGTCCCACACACCTGGGTTCCTCTGCCAGTTCTTTCATGGGTGAGGCTTGTCCGAATGTGTGGAGAGGGGCCTTGAGCATGACTGTGGCTGGGTTCTGAATGTCTTCGGCTGCAAAAACAGTAACAAGTCTCATAATGGAGACATTACTGATATCCGCTCGAGCAAACTGATGAACCACGGGACCACAGTATTACAGTGCTATATTTATTTTACATATATATTTATTTTATGTATACTGAGTTTCACGGCAGAGCCTGGCAAGCTACCCGTGGCCTACTTGATATGCCAAAAACAGTAACAAATGACGGTCTTTATTCCTCTGACCCTGAAAAAGCCCCCAATACGCCATTTGGCTACAGTAGCACATGACAGATACGAATGGAGACATTATTGGTGCCCACTCGAGAAAATTGATGAACAACGAGATGACAGTAATGCAGTGATATGAGATTACTACCACCACATGGCAAAATTTTGTGTATGATTGAATATTGAAATAATAGAAAACAATATATTGTAGTCAAGAATAAACTCTTGGGCTGGTGAGAGAGTATAAGAGGTAGCCACCTACATTGTCCAGTTTACCTAGTTTGATCTCTGACACCCCATTTGGTCAACTGAGCCCCACCAGGAGTGATCCCTGAGCACAGAGCCAGGAGTAAACACTGAGTGCTGCCAGGTGTTGTCCCCCCAAAATACAACCAAGTTTAAGTATTAATAAGCTCTTAAAAAACAATCAGAAGTTTTTGTATGTTCTGTAAAATATTACCCGTGGCTCGGATTCCGGGATCACTCCTGGTAGGGCTAATGAAACCATAACTGATGTGAGCCAGGAGTAAGCCCTGAGCACCATTTTCAAGTGAGTTTTTTTTTTTTTAAGGCCAAGTGTATAGCATAGTGTCCGAGCACACACTTTACATATGTGAGGGACTGTATTCTATCCCTGGCAACCCCCCAGAAAAGCATTTTTATTTTTTTTTGACTGGAGCGATAACACTGTGTAGGGTGTTTGCCTTGCAAAAGGCTGACCTGGGTTCGATTCTTCTGTCCCTCTTGGAGAGCCCAGCAAGCTAATGAGAGTATCGCACTTGTGCGACAGAGACTGGCAAACTATCCATGGTGTATTTGATATGCCAAAAACAGTAACAAGTCTCAAAATGGAGATGTTATAGGTGCTGTACACATCTTTAACAATGAAATGGTGTGTCAGATTTTGGAAGGGAGGACTTTGGGAATGACATATCCATCCTGCGGAATTTGGTATGTGGGCAGGTGGACGTGGCTGTTAAAAATATCCAAGTAGGCCGCCATATTAAGACGACCACAGATGGGATTTACGACAAAAACTGCAGCAAAAGGACACGAGGGTGCTCTTGGGAAGGTGGGAGGCACCGGCCCCTCCCACCGCCGAGATGTGATCCCCGGGGCCGCACGCATGTGCGGCCTCTCCGCAGCTGTACAAGCGTGAATCCAGACCCAGCAAAACCTCTTTCGGTGTGAGCAACTCCTCGCAGAATGTCTCCAGCCTGAGAACTAAGCCTCGGCCCCGTGCCCGCCCGGGAGGGGAAAGGTATTTCTCTCTCTCGCCTCTTTCTCTCCGGGGATGAAGGGCGCGGTGGCCGCCATATTAAGACGACCACAGATTGGGTTTTCAAGCCTGCAATTATCTAATATCTGGAAGAAATCTCCCTGGACTTCTTGTTAAAGTACAAAAATTCAAAATCGCGCGGCCGCTGCGGCCGTGCGACCTTATTTGTCTTCACAGTAGGTCTGAATCTAGTGGGGTACTCCTAACAACAATAGTGAGTTTTGTGTTGAAATATTGAATGTAACCAAAGTAAACAGAATGTAAAATGAAACTTATCAGTGAGGTGTACTGTGTGGGTTTTTTTTTTTTTTTTTGGTGGTGGTATATGGGCACTGGTGAAGGGATGGTTGTTTCAGCATTGTATAACTGAGACCTAAGGCCAAAAGCATTGTAATCTTCCACACGGTGATTTAATAAAATAAAATAAAATAAAATAAAATAAAAAATTTAATAATTTCTAATTTTGCTCATACAAATTTTTAATAAACTTAATGAGAACCCTTAAAAAAATATCCAGGTAGAAGTCATAAATATTCCTCTCCATTGTCCTTCTGGAAGATTTGATAGATCCATCAGGACATTGGAGGGCAATAATCTTGGTCTTGTAGTTGGCGAATACTTTTCCAAGCTTCTGCCACATTGGCCAACACTGATACTCTTTTCTCTTTGAGGTCTTCCTTTATCGCTTCTCGTCACAGCTTTGTGAGCTCAGATGTTAGCTTGTGGTTGCCTGAGGCTCATGCCAAACCTCGTTGATGAAGGAGCTCGAGAGTTTCCTAAGATAGGCATCTGTTTGTGCCTTTCGCACTCTACGCATTCTTCGTGCAGTCATGGAGGTGCTGAACCAGTGGATCGTATTCCTGGTTGATGTTATCAACAATGGCATCTTTCCCATTGTTGCAATAGTGCCAAGAGCTCCCAGTATGTTGTCATTCTGGGAGTTCTCTTCTTAAACTTAAACTTTGCAGATCTTTCTCCCTGCTCTTTGAAGTAGAATTTTGCATGAAGGAGACAGTTGTCTGATCTGATTTGGAATTTTGGGACAACAGCAACATCAGTCAGGCAAAACCATTGATTGAATATGATGTGGTCAATTTCGTTGTGGAACTGCCCACCGGGAGACTCCCATGCCCAACGTTTAGATTTGGCCTTCTAGAACTTTGAGTTACCATGGATGGTCTTGGTCGACATGATGAATGCAGTGTGTCACTCTGTTTGCTCCACTCTAGGCCATGCATCTCAATGTGGAGTTCTTTGGGCAACCTTCTTGGTCCTATATTGGCATTGAAATCACCAACATCGATCTTGTAGAAGGTGGGGTTTTCTTTATAAATTTCTTCAGCTCCATGTAGAACTTCTCAATTTCTTCATCATAGTTTGATGTTGGTGCATAGATGGCAAAGGTAGAAACTGCCAGCACTGAGCCTCATCTATTCAACTGTAATTGTCCGATTCGTGTTGTTAGGTATTCAGATGAATCAATGCTCATGGCCAAGTTTGGGATGAGCCACTGACGCCACTGATGCCTCTGTTGTTGCATGTTCTGAGCAACAGTTCTTCTGAAGTGTCAAAAGTGGCATGATATAATTGATGCCTTCTCATTTTGGTCAGATCAATGATATTGTACTTGATTTTCTGTTCTTGCACCATCAGGTCCTCGATGGATGCTAACGATGCCAGCATAAGTGCATTGAAAGTACAGACAGTCATTTTAGTCTTTCTTTGTTTTGGCAGTCTAATTTGTCCCTGAGATTTTATCAGCTTCTCCTTGCTCATCTTTATTAATGCTGCCGTATTGGAGGCTCTTTCGGTGTCAGGAGAATAAGGCCCATTGTTGTTACTATTTTTGGCATATTGAATACACCACAGATAGCTTGCCAGGCTCTGCCGTGCGAGCAGGGTACACTTGGTAGCTTGCTGGGCTCTCAGAGGGAGGGAGGCTTTTAGGGTAGCCTCTAATAACCTTTACAGGTGTTCTCATGGTTTACATCATATTTGAACTCCATCAAATGTGGTGCAGAAATTATGGAAAATGGGTATTAAGTGTCTTATGGTCTGGAAAATGGCCTGGAGTGTGATGGTGGCTGGGTCGGGGAGGTAGTGGAGGTCAGTTGGTGAGGTATTTATCTGGCTTCAGTAGGGTGGAGTGTCTGGATTTGATCCCTGGAGCACCGGAGATTGGAGGAGGCAGACAGAGGATCCTGGTTCCAGGTCTCATTGAGCCTGGAGTCCAAGGTTGCACAGTTCTACTATACCTGGTTCTGTGGGGCCTCACTCATGCGTGAGGATCGGACTGAGTGTCCGGAAAGTTGCCTGGAGCATGGTGGTGGCTGGGTAGTGGAGGAAAATGTACTTTCAAAAAATAAAGGAAGATAGCTCAAAGGGCTGGGACGCATGCTTTGCATGAGCAAGGTTTGAGTGTGGTCTCTATTATCAAATGCAGAGCTGGAACCACCCATCAGGCTGAACATCTCAGTGAGGCCCTTCCTGGCCACTCGCCCCACTCCCACCTCCAACCAATGGCCATGCCACAAAAGAAATAAGAGAAATCCAGAAATCCTTTCTCTGGGGAAGAGTCACAAGTTACCTGCAACTTGATAGTTAAACCAAGAAACTTTTGTAGAGTGGAGAACCAGTTCCTCAGCTGATTCTTACTGATTCTTACTATTCTGTTACTAATACAAACCACACCCATGTGCTTCATCTCAAATGACTACAAAGTTCTTCAAGTGATAAAATCTGCAAAAAGTCACTTTGAAGAGAGATAATACAGCAAGTAAAAATGTTTTTCTTATTCTCAGTCAACCTAGATCAATTCCCAGCACCACATGTTCTCTCAAACCTCACTAGGATTATTTCTGAATTTAGAGTACTGGAACAAGTGTTCTTAATATGGCAATTGTTTACCACATAGTTAATCAATTTTCAAGAAAAGATGGTTTAGTTATCTATGTAGCATCCAGGCAAGTCCAAAAGAGAAAAAAATAATCTGAAATATCATTGTAGCAAATCCACTTGTATTTTGGCAGGTAGTAAAACACAATTATGCCTTCAAGACCCCATGTTATATATATATATAGATAGAGTGAGATAGATAGATATGTATATGTACATATGTATGTAATTTTTAAAATTTTTGTGTCTCAGACTTTTTATTGTGTTTAATTCACTGTCCAGTAGGTACGAGATAGGAAATAACATTGGGCAAAAATGCTACTGATGACAGTATTCTTATCCTGACTATGGCAAATAGTTCTAAAAATATGAATCAAGTGAATATCAAGAAAATAAATAGGGGCTGGAGCAATAGTACAGTGGGTAGGATGTTTGCCTTGCACGCGGCCAAACCAGGTTCAATTCCCAGGATCCCATATGTTTCCCTGAGCACTGACAGGAGTAATTTCTGAGTGCAGAGCCAGGAGCAACTCCTGTGCATCACAGGGTGTGACCCAAAAAGCAAAATAAAAAAAAAAAAACAAGAAAATAAATAAAGTGAATATCAAGAAAGGGAATGAGAATTTTTGAGTTGTGAATCAGTGTTCTAGCTGTCAAAACTTAAAAATTTAGTACTAGGAACAAACACCAAAAGTTATCCACACAATTTTTTTTTCACTCTTCTTCAACGTAGTTCACTATTAATGTTTCACAAAATCACTTTTCCTGTATTCTAGTGTACTTTTTTTTGTGTCTGTGATTACATACCTTTTTTTTCTCATATATTTACATGCCTTTTTTCTCATGATATTTTCTAGTTCTCTTAGCTATAGTAGTGATGAATTTGTCTTGGGAATAAGGAAAGAGGACATAGAGGAATTATTATTCTACTTACAGCTGTAAATAATAAACTAATACAAAATATAAACATAATAAAATAAGTTTTACTCAAATTATATTTAAATAAACTAAGCATCACTCATTTATTATCATTCATCATTTATTTATTTACAGTTGTAAATTTGTACTAAAACATAGAATATTCAAATACAGTAGAATAACTCTTATTCAAATTACACTTAAACAAACCTAAATGATTAACATCATTCATTTATTGTCTTTATTGTATTTGATAACCTAGCACACACTAACCAATATCAACAGTTATTCTTCAGACAACTTGGTGATTATCTACACATTTCCCCTATCATTAAGTTGTAGACTGAAAAAGCAATTGCTAATTCCAGGTGTAGCTCACTATTTTAATTAGGCAAATAAATTATTTAAATAAATAAAATGGTAAAATATAAAAACAGAGGCTACTTTTCTATTTTAATGATTTTTAAAACAAAATTGCTAAAATAAAAATCGGTGTTAGATTAACTGCAATAAAAATAACTTCAAGATTGCATCACCATTAAAAATAATACTTTGATGCTTGTATCATCATATTTGTTTAAGTGACCAACCATAATAGCCCTAATAGTAGTGGTTAAGAGAGATTCTAAGTATTTGTTGATAGGACTAAGGAAATTCATCTTATTAATGCATTGTAAAAACTGTAACAGATACTCAACACGCTGTTGATCATATCAAGGCACATTTGCTCTCTTTCCAACCTTAGACAATGTCTGATTAGGCACAGCTTAATGGTATCCAGTCACGCATTTTCAAAGTCATAAAAATGAGTGTTATATATGACTATTACTTTCCTCAAGAGATTTTTTGAATAGAAAATGTTTGAAATATTGGTCAGTCTTTGGAATGTTTATTGTTGGTCCCAAAGCAACTCAGTTTTACATTCATTCACTCAAGTAGTGGCCTTTTTTGATTTGTCACCCTGGAAAAGGCATTCCAGCAATACATATATTGGACTTCAGATAACATTAGTTCCAGTTTCGGGTTCATTTATACTCATGTCTTTCTCAAATAAATGACCTTAAGTTAAGAATTTAGTAAATACAATACTATGTTACAAATATATTTTATCTTTTTTAGTATTTTATTAACATCACTTATTTTATCTAGTTTGTTTTTAATATAAAGATACAATTTACTACTCCTTATACTTAGTCTAAAATTTTCTAAAGTCGTTCTCTCTAAAGAAAATAAAAAAAACTTTTTACCTTATGAAAATTGACAGAGACCAATATTTGTGCCCTCCGTAAAGTCCAAGTTTGGAGGTTATAAAATAATAATCAAATAAAAATCCTTCGGCACTAAAATTAGATTTATCCAATACTTTAGGAAGCACTGTGGAACTGGCCCATCAAAGTCAATTCCCTCATCAGCTTCTCTCTACAAAATCTTTTGGTTAACAATTTTTGACCTACAGGCAGGGGTGAGGTGGGGTAGATTACACTGACCTTTCTGAAAAAAAAAATTATGTTCTCAGTGCAATAAAGTAAAGTTGGATAATATTCTACCCCAAGATGCTAGCCCAGCTTTTCAGACTTCAGAAAACATGATGAGAAATAGAGTTTGGGAATCAAACAATGAGTAGGATAAAACTCATGGAAATTAATATTTCTCATATTTCTGTACACACAAACTTGCTCTGTGAATCCCCTTGAAAAATTTATACTACCTCTAAAAATGTCAGTATTTGACTATCTGCCAGCAACAGTTATTGAGGGACAGTCATTATAGGTCAACGAAACAGCAAAAACTATGGACTGAAATAAGGTAGACAGTGCAAAGGAAGAAACTGATTTACCTTGAAACAGAACCAAATCTTCTCATACCTAAGACATTCAAGCTCCAGACTACTCATAAGTCAAGGAGAAGATGCAATTCAAATAATACATTTTTAACTTACCAGTCTTCTACTGTCTGAAGTGTGCATGTGCTTTATTCAAGAGGCTTTTGTGGAGTTTTCATTTTTCTTTTAAAGAATAAAGCAGAATTGTGGAGTATTACTAAGGGAACAATGGAAGAAAATATAAAATTTCACAGAACTGAGATTACCAAGAGGTGTTAGGAGGTGTTTGGCTGGTAGCTGAAGGAAAAAGTGCACTAGAAGTCACATGAGGACCATTGTGGGGAAGGGGAGGAAGGGTAGGAAGAGTCTTGGGCACTTTGGTGTTAGTAAAGGGATAATAATTTTGTCCAGCTAAAGCATAAATGTTGACAATGTAACCATGCTGCCTAAAAAATTATAAGTTTAAATAAATTTTAAAAATTATTATCAAGTTCAATGATAGAGTCTTGTTCAAAACTCTGCTACTTTCTGTGATTTTTGTACTCATTGGAAAATTCAGCTTCCTGGTCACACTAATAACAGGAATATATTTATATGTACAAACCAAAGATTAGAATCCCCCTCTTATAGCCTCTTGTGAGGGAAGCTGAGAGTAGGTTAGAGTTTATCCAATCAGAACCATTCCCATGGTGACAAGAGAAATATACCTGGAGGAGTTGACCTTAACTTTTGTGCACAGGACAGTGCTGTGTTTCTATTTGTTATTTCCTTCCTCTTTCTCAAGGGTGGGTGGGGTCCACGCTGCCTGTCCCCCTCATTGGTCTTTACTATATTTTATCCCCTCATGAGAAGATCAAAATGTAGTTATTTTCTCATCAACTGTCACTGATCTTATTTACATTCATAAATAAACACAATATAGATTCAGTAAGCTGTCATATGTCAGTGACTTCTATATTTCCCAATAGAATAAAAATATATGTTTATTTCTCACATAGTTTTTAATATAATTCACAATCTTTTCTAAAAGAGATTAGAAGTTCTAAAAAGAAGAACATTTGATTTTTGGAAAAATTTAAAGGATTATGACCTACAAAGAAGTCTTTGACTTGCCCATTTAATTGATTTTCAACTCCAGAGTTCTTTGACCTTACTTTTATTTTCTTTGTACACAGTCTACCTATATTTAGATAATCTATCTTCTTATAAAATATCCTTAATAGGAAGGATTTTTGAAACTCTTAAATAATCTCTTACTAAAACAAACAAAATAAATTTGATAAGTACAAAAAATTATTGTTATGAAAAGCCCATATTCAGTTTCTTTTTAAAGAATCCAGGCAAGTAAAACTAAAATAATTCCTGGGTGAGAAAAAAGTAATAACAAATTTGTCATTAAGGCTGGGTCTCTCCAAATTTTTTTGATGCTACAATCAATCTATAAATTTTTATTAACAATCAATTAATATAACTCATTTTCAGGACTTTTTGGTTATCAAAGGTTAATGGCCGTATGAGGAAATTTATCTGTGATTTTTGGACCAGATCAAATGAACAATTTATAAAAATGGTTTTGGCTGGTAAATAATCGCCCCTCAGGATGAGGATTTACAGAAGTGAGAGAGGTGGTGCTTGGTGAATGGGGAGCCAGGTGCTGACACAATAGTTTTTTTTTTTTTAATTTTTTGTTCAATTCCATATCTGAAGAATTATGGGATCCTGAGGAATTGTGTGACTAATTAGAGGAGATGAGTGTTTTAAATTTATAAGATTCCATTATTATTTTTTAAAATTCCATGACTGGAATTATACTTTTAATGAGAAAGGGTCTAGACCTTAGGAAGACTGGGATGCTTATGTAATTATATTCAGAAATGTTTTGACTGCAGGAAGTTATTTTGTGTTTTGTCTGTAAGGTTTTGCCTGTGTATGTATTTATGTCTGTTTTAGCAATTATGTTTAACTAATTGTATAATTGCTTCAGCAGTTTTCTGTATGTTTGCTTCTATATATATATATAGAATGTCTGCATATATATTTATATGCATATATATGTATATATACATATATATATGAACAGTGAGATTTGGGGGTAGCAGTCTTAAATTTCTACTTAACCAACTATGTAGAAATAAGAATAAGAGACTCTAAGGATCTTTTAGATTTTCCTCTTTTATATCCACTATGACACTGATTAGTTAATTTTTTCTTATATGAAAGTTTCTATAAAACAATGCCTTTTATTTGATCTGCTTTAGGCTTTTTAACTAATGAAAGTCCTGGACTCAAAAACTTGCATGTGCCAATAGTTTCTCTATACACTTCAAGAGTGTTGTTATTTGATAGTTCTTCATTCTAAAAAAAAATTAAAAGTGAATGCCTGCTTTTATTTGCATGGAAATGTTCTGTTTACAGCTTGTTTTCTGAAATAGAGAATACACTTCTCAGAGTTAGAGACAATGTTGCATATATATATACATATGTATAATCTTATCCATCATGATACCTGTAAATATTTATTGAATAATTAGAACTACCTTTTCCATTACTGTGCCCCATGCTTAGCACAAAGCTTACAATATAGTAAGAATTTATTTTGGTGCCCAAGATATAAAATGAATTCTTATACTATGCACCTATATGAATTGAATGCCTTGCTAATACATTCAACTAGAGACATTTTTGAACTATTTATTTTCATATCTCTTCTTTCACTTTATCTTATGATTATAGTCAACAACATGATACACTTTCAACAAACTGTCTCAGAGCATTAAAGTTCACACTATTTTTGATAAAACTTTCTTGGCTTTTTTTCATTTGTATCTTTCTTGAACTGCCTTTCCTTCTCAGACAGGGCTTCTATCTCAGAGTTTGCTATGTTCACCTGTCTGATTTTAGTGCTTTAGAAGATTCCTAACAACTTACAACTTAAATTTGTGGAATTCAACTGCCTACCTACTGATAATATTTCAATAGAGTAGGCACCGGGGAATGAAAATATATAGACCTGTGACCAGCAAATGAAAACTAATTCAATACAATTTTCCAAATAGGATCCTGGCTGCATTTTTCATGAGAAATTTTTTAATCCACAATTTAAATATTTCTGGCAGTTTTCAATGCTTTACAAACCAGAATTTGTCATATCATTTTAAGATAAAATAACTATACCTCAATTGCTCAAATCAACCAAGTAACCCTTTATTTATTAAGAAAAAAGTCATGCAATGATATTATTTTAGAATGTATAGAAGTTGGGGCTCTGGTTTCAAGGAGGTAAACTACTTTATATGATAATGACACAAAAAGTCTTCCTTACTAAGATTACTTGCAAATCTAAGACTCGTCAACATCATCATCATCATCATCATCATCATCATCATCATCATCATCATCATCATCATCATCCCATTGATCGTTGAATTTCTCGAGATTCTCAGTAGCATCTCCATTCATACAGCCCTGAGAATTTAGAAGCCTCTTTCTACTCATCCTTCCAATGATGCGGTACGGGAGGCTCTTACAGGATCAGGGGAATGAGCCCTGCTTGTTACTGGTTTTGGCATATTCATACACCACGGGGACCTTTCGAGGCTCTCCTATGTGAGCAGGAAACTCCCAGTAGCTTGCCAGGATCTTCCAGAGGGAGAAGTAGGCTATAAGATATCACAGGATGCCAAAAAAAAAAAAAAAAAAAAAAAGAGGAGCTCAAGCAATAGTATAGCGAATTGCACTCAGCCGACCCGGGTTCAATTCCCAGCATCCCATATGGTCCACCGAGCACCTCCACGAGTGATTCCTGAGTGAAGAGCCGGGAGTCAGCACTGAGCATGGCCGGTGTGACCCAAAAAGCCAAAAAAAAAAAAAAAAGATATCAAAGGGCCTCTCTTGGCTGTGTGCTTCCAGGAGCTTGCTTTTTAATCTCTGGATGCTGGTCATTGACAGGATTACATGGCAGCGAGGTGTGTGTGTGTGGGGGGGGGGGCAGTTCCTGGGTGTGACCACCTAGCTACTGGGAAATGGGAAATCTGGGCATTTGGGCGGAGCAGGCCCAGTCCTGAGATGAGCATCCTTGGAGGTCTCAGCCCTGTGTCCCACACACCTGGGTTCCTCTGCCAGTTCCTTCATGTGTGAGACTCCTCCGAATGTGTGGAGAGGGGCCTTGAGCATGGCTGTGGCTAGGCTCTGGAGGTCTTCCTCTGCCAGGAGCTCTGCTCAGGGTGGGGAGGGAAGCTGGATCCCATCCCCTCCGAGTAGGCCCCGGGGAAGACAGCGCGGCGAGGGGAAGAGTCTCTCTGCATCACTCTCTTCTGGGAGGTTGCTTTTAAGTCTCTGGATGCTGGCCGTTGACAGGATTAAACGGCAGCGCTGAGGCTTACACAGGGCTGAGACCCCGTGGCTGCTCGGATGGGGCCTGGGCCTGCTCTGTCCAGATTTCCCATTTCCCAGTAGCTAGGTGGTCACACCCAGGGACTGCCCCCTGCGCCATGTAATCCTGTCTAAGACTCATACTTAGTAAAATTTATTTTCTAAGTAAATTTACAGATTTGTCACTAACCATTACTTTTATGATTGTGTGCTTAACTCCCACTGTAACAAAACTAAAAAAAAAAAAAACCTTTAGCTGCTGCATCTAGTCTTTTATTTTTCTTAAAATGCTTCTACTATTCCATTAAAGTTACCTTTGTTAAGAACAACAAAAACTAGTGGCAATTGTACATTAATAAAATTTGTTGATCTCACAACAGCATTGGCATAAATTAACATTCTCTGCTCCTTGATAAACTTTGTCATATTGAGATATGATGTTGTCTCTTGTGGTTTTATTCTTATATCCCTGATCATTCTTTAGTTTCTTTTTCTGAATTCCATTTCTCTCAAAATTTTAATGTCCAGCCCCAGCCTTTTTTTTTTTCCCTTTGGGTCACACCCGGTGATACACAGGGGTTACTCCTGGCTCTGCACTCAGGAATTACTCCTGGTGGTGCTCAGGGGACCATATGGGATGCTGGGAATCAAACCTGGGTCTGCCACATGCAAGGCAAATGCCCTACCCGCTGTGCTATTGCTAAAAAAAAAAAAAAAAGTTTAGTGTTCAAATTCCCTGTAGTTCCTGTTTTATATTTTTTCTTCCTTGTTGTTTCACCCTTCCATGGATTTGTCAAATCTAATGAGATAAATGTTGGGATTTCCAGAGCTTTCTTCCATGACTTCATCTAGTCTCTTGAGATAAATTTTCAGATTTCTGAAATTGTCTTCATGGCTTTATCTAGTCTCATGAGATAAATATCCAATATCTTATGAGCTCTAGATTAATCTGCCCAGGGTAGATTATACCTACACTGGCATCTACTAGGTATTTCACACTTTTCATGTTTCAAACAAAACTCCTTTAAACTGTTCAACCCTTCTCCCAACATTTCTCTTATGTATCAATGGAAATCATGTTTCTCTCTCTCTCTCTCTCTCTCTCTCTGTCTCTCTCTCTCTCTCCTCTCTCTCTCTTTCTCCAGTGCCTTTATTCTTAAAAAAAAAAAAACAACGGCAATTTTCTAGTTTGACCCTATCTTTCACTACTTCTGCCTGATATTTTTATAATAGCTTTAGCCATCTCATAGAAGCCTCCAAATTTTCTACCAGAATACAACTTCATGTAACAATGAAAATCATTCATAGAAAATGTATATTTTAGTATGCCACTTCACTTTGCAAAAGTCAAATTGTTATTTAATTAACAACTGAATTAAAATAGCCCCAGGTTTTAGTGCTTAAGCCCTATATATTATGATTCTCATTACATACACCTCTAAATTTATTTCTGTGTGCTTCCATTCTTACTTGTTGATAGTTATATTTGACTTCTTATTATTATTTAGATATCTGGGGTGTGTTTTATGTTACATTTACTGCAGAGCCTATACCTTTTTCTTTAATGCTATATCTCTAACCATTCTCTATGCTAACTACACTATTGCTTTCAAGTTCTTCCACAAAAGTAATTTTCTAACTTGAAATCACTTTGATTGTTCTATTTAAAAACATGCTCACCTCAAACAATTCACATATCCCTTATTTTGTTCTATTCCTTCTCTCTTCTTCCTCTTATTATTTATCTTATAAGAATAAATAACTATTTATTATAACAAAATACAAAAATTGTTAAAGTTTATTATTCTATTAACATGATAATATGAGTTCAGAGGAGTAGATATCTAATTGATATTGTTTGCTACTACAGTTCAAAAAGTAAAACACTTATCATTAAACAGATACTTCTTAAATAATTTAGCAACTATATGAATGAAGTCTTTGGAATTTTTAGTAAGTCATGACTCAACATTGATCAAAACCTTATTGTAGGAGAAGCAAGAAAATTACTCTAAATATATTAGTGACAATGTCTTATGTGTGCTGTTATCAAGATTAAAAAGCCAGAATTTTGGTGGGAAATATAGTGTATTCACTTTATTTCCTTTATTGTATTGACTCAGTGAAGAAAAGTGTCACCTCAGGATAGTGAATACAATTTCCATTGGAAGAAATAGATGCTATTTTGAGATAAATTTTGAGAAGAAAAATATTTTGAGATACATTTTCAAATAGTGCCTTAGGCTTACTCTCTGAGTCTGACAGAGATAGCCATTTCAAAGGAGAAAGATTCCAAAATGCATGCTGGAATTACCTCCATTTTAAGATAAATGATTCACATTTTTGAGGAGGTATAAACTTTAAAGATGGTCATAAAACTAGAAAAGTAGATAACTGAACTGATCACAATGAATCAAGCTAGGGATTTGTCTTGAAGGGACTAAACAATGAGGTCCATAGGGAAATGGTGCTTCAAAAGAGGAAAACAATATTTTTAGAGTATAATTGTGAGTCTATGAATAATATTTCTTCTATGTTTCAATTAGGTTTTGATGACGACTCTGTGTAGCTTATGTAATGCATTCATTGCATAAGATATATATTTTTAAAAATCTCTTCTCTTGAGCCATTGAAAGAAAGGGAAAGAAATTACAGCCTAAGAAAATAGAAATTCAACATGAGGGAGATGGCATGCTATCAAGAAGGGCAAACAAAATTGAGGTTCTCAACCAAATATACAAAGAATGCAAATGTGAGCCAGAGCAGACTTCTGGAATGTGTTAACCCTTTCAAAAATTTTCCAGGGTCATTACTAGAGAAGAATTTAATAGTTCTCTAAGCTTTCTATTATAGTTCAGTCTTTTATAATTGTATAATTTCATTTTTAGGCATTGAAAATAAATATGTCAGGTGAGCCAGTAAATTTCAGGAAACCTGTGTTATACTTAGAATGAAAATAACCTTGAGGATTTTTTAGGCACTATACCAAGATCAAGTTTGGGGGCAAAATTAATAGCCTAGGAGAAAATTTAATTGCACAATGAATAAAGACCAACAATATTAACCCTCAAATAGAGACAAACGTTCTTCTGAGATTATTTTATACAAAGGAGTTAAAAATACAGATATTAGAATATATAAAGAATAAAATCTGAACTATATTTCCACCTCAGTCAGTTTTGGAAGAGTACATGACATACATTTTTTAAAATTTTATTTTTTTAGTTTGGATCTCTTGATTATTGTGTGTTGGTTCTGTGGTTTAGATCTATCTATCTATTTATCAATTTATCGATCTATTGATCTATCTACCCAAAACAGTCTTGTACATCACCAATGTATCTGAGGTAGTCTATAATTCTAAAATAAGTATTTAGATTTAAAAATAATGCTAAATATTATCCACTTATTTTAATTTTTATAATTTAAATTTATATGTTTCTATTATTTTATATTTTTCTTTAAATTCATTTTATTTAAATACTAACATTCACATTGTAATATTTTTAATAATTGTGGGAGCAAATAATTTTATTATTGTCATGTCACTGTCATCCCATTGCTCATCAATTTGTTCTAGCGGGCACCAGTAACATCTCTCATGAGAGACTTATAGCTACTATTTTTGGCATATCAAATATGACACGGGTAGCTTGCCAGGCTCTGCCATGAGGTCTCAATACTCTCGGTAGCTTAATGGTCTCTCTGAGAGGGGCGGAGAAATCGAACACGGGTCGGCCACAGGAAAGGCGAACGCCCTACCTCTGTGCTATCATTCTAGTCCAATTTTATTATTAGAAGCATTTATTTAAAGAACCCAAAACAAATTCCAATGCATTTTTCTTATCTAATTTTCATCTTTCTAAAAGAATACTCTAAGACATGTATCTGAGACAGGTGAAAATCATTAAAATTTTTATTATTTAGTTTGTATGCATCTTTACTTTTTGATATGCCAAAAATAGTAGCAAGTCTCACAATGTAGACATTATTGGTGTCCGCTCGAGCAAATCGATGAGCAATGGGATGACAGTGACTATGTAACTATTCATTGATAGAGTAAACGCTGAGTTCATTTGCAAATGGAAAAGAGCAATGTATAAAGTAAAGATGCTGTTTATCTATTAAAACAAAATAAAGGGTATATTTTAAAGGAAATTTATTTTATTCCTCATGATTTACAAAATATTTAATGGTGGAATTGAGTGTATTTAACACTGTAGTGCCACAGCCTCCACCAACTCATCCACTTCCTTCTTTAACTGTTCCAGTAACCCCAACCCCTATCCTATTTTCATCCATTTCCCCTTTAGGTAAGCTTCCAACTGAAAACTGATTCTCAGTTTCCGTTCCTTACATCTGTTATTCCCCTTACTATTTTTTTTTTACATCTTCTTATGAGACATATAATTCTGTGTCTGTCCCTGCCTTCTGATTAACTTCACTTAGCATGTTACTCTCCAGATCCATCCCTGTAGCAGAAAATTTCATGATTTCATCTTTCCTTAAAACTGACTTACACATTATTCCATTATGTGTAAGTACCATAGATTCTTTAACCAGTCATCTGTTTTTGGACACCTGAATTGTTGCTATATTTGGACCACAGTGCTGCAATGAACATAGGAATTCATAAGTCTTTTCTGATTAGAGTTTTCAGGTCCTTGGTGTAGATGCTCTTGTAGAACTTCTTGGCCACATGGAAGTGTAATTTCTGCTTTTAAGAGAGTTGTCTGATAGGTTTGAAACTTCCTTCAATGTAAAGAAAAGTCAGGAGGTTTTAAAAGAAAAAGTCTTGTATTCATTTTCCTGGAAATTGGAAAAAATCAGAGTAATAATAGTTCCTTTACATTTTCTTACTCCAAAGTCAGTAGAGGATATTATATACACACATTATTTAAGGCAGGCTACATTTACATATACATTAATTCTATTTTTATTTTTCCCAGTGTTCTACATAAGAGATATTTTATTCACTGTAAGCATATTATTTTATTTTTATGGAGTTCACTTTGTATAAAGCACTTGATGAACTTTAAAAGTATGAATAAATACTATAAGAATAAGAATTAGAATCTAGGGGCTGGAACAAGGATACAGTGGATAGGACATTTGCCTTGTACACGGCTGACCTGGGTTCGATTCCCAGAATCCCTTATGGCTCCCTGAGCACCGCCAGGGGTGATTCCTGAATGCAGAGCCAGGAGTAACCCCTGTGCATAGCCGGGTATGACCCAAAAAGCAAAAAATAAAAAAAAAAAAAGAAAAAGAATTAGAATCTAGAATCCAGTTAAGAAATGCTTAAAATAAGTGAAAGGGAATCAGCTTGCTCTAGGCAAAAAGTTATATTATGTTCCATCATTGGTGGGGTCAGAAGGGGACAACTAGATAACTAAAACATGAAAAGAAATAATTAAGAAATATTATTTAACTCTTGATTATGTTTGAACTACGTTGATATGATAAGCTCCTATGAAAGGCTTTCTCACTATTTTATGACTCTTTAAAGATTCTCCAAAGTCTGTTTTTTCATAATGCATGTCTGATTCAGTCTCTCTTTAGACTCAATCTTCATCATCTTTGAAGCATCAAAATTCCTGCCAAGGTTAAAATGTTTGGGGCTATAAACAATAGAATGCCTAGATAAAAGTGTGATCACTGTCACTGTCGTTGTCCTTCCACTGTTCATCCATGTGCTCGAGCAGGCACTAGTAACATCTCCATTGTGAAACTTGTTGTTACTGTTTTTGGCATATTGAATGTGCCATGGTTATCTTACCAGGATCTGCCATGCATGCGGGATACTCTCGGTAGCTTGCTGGTCTCTCCAAGAGGGACAGAGGAATCAAACCTGGGTCAGCCGCATGCAAGGCAAACGCCCTACTCGCTGTGCTATCGCTTTAGTTCAGTTTAATGTTTAATGTTAAAGTTTAATGTAGTAGCAGTTAAAATTATTTGCTTTTCTTCTTCCTTGCCTTTGGAGTGAAATCCCTACAGAAATTAATAAGGTCAATGTCAAGAAGCATATTGCTACATTTTCTAGGTATTTTATGTTTTATGTTTTCAGGTCTCACATTTGAGTACTGAATCAATTTGAGTACTGAATTAATTTTAAATTAACTTTTATACAATGCTAGATACTGGTTGAGTTTCATAATTTAGCATGTATGTTGTATAGTTTTTCTTGCACTGTGTTACAGAGGCATTTAATACTAAAGAGTAATTCAGATTTTTAATGATTTATTCCTGAAACACCTAAAATAATGTTATAACTCAAATATATATATACATATATATATATATATTGGCTTTTTGGGTCAAACCTGGCAATGCACAGGAGTTACTCCTGGCTTTGTACTCAGGAATTACTTCTGGCAGTTCTCAGGGGACCATACTCGATGCTGGGAATTGAACCCAGGTTGGCTACATGCAAGTCAAACACCCTACCTGCTGTGCTATTGCTCCAGCCCCCTAAATGATATTTTGATACCAAATTTAAAAAAAGTAAAATATCTTGTCCAATAAGTGGGACCATAGAGTGGTGACATGAGAACCTCCACATAATATTTTAATTCAAAATGTAAATTAGGGGCTGGAGCAATAGCACAGCGGGTAGGGTGTTTGCCTTGCATGCAGCCAACCCGGGTTCAATTCCCAGCATCCCATATGGTCCCCTGAGCACCGCCAGAACTAACTTCTGAGTGCAAAGCCAGGAGATAACCCTTGTGCATTGCCGGGTGTGATCCAAAAAGAAAAAAATGCAAATTGTATGACTACATATAAGGATTTTTAGAAATGAAGATAATTATCATTAGAAATATTCTTAAGGACACAGAAAATGGAGATAGATTTATTAAAGATAAAGTTATTTATTATTATTTACCAAATAACAATACGAACAGTGAGAATGTATATAATTTTTTCCTCGATCTGATCTCATATGCATTATATCAATTATAATGGTCCTTTAGTGCCCTCATAACAATTCACTGAGACTGAGGACCTTAAAAGAGAAGGCAAGCAAAGGGACACTGACTTCATTTTATTTTTTTTTTTGCAAGAAGTTTTTATTGGATCACCATGAGATACAGTTACAAACTTTCATGATTATGTTTCAGTTAAACAATGTTTGAGCACCCATCCCTCCACCAGTGTACATTTTCCATCACCATTGTTCTCAATATCCCACCTGCCACCATCACTCCAGCTGACTCCCTGCCTCTGTGGCAGGTACAACAATGCTTCTTACTCTCTAATTTGGGGCATTATGATTTGCAATACAGATACTAAAAGGTCATCGTGTTTGGTCCTTGGTATTCTTTCAGCACACAACTCCCATCCTGGGCGATCCCTCCAATCATCATTTACTTAGTGTTTCCGTCTCCATCCCAAGTGCCTTGTCCACCAGCATGTGGGACGAGCTTCCAAACCATGGCATGATCCTCAAAGCCCTTATCTCTACTGTTCTTAGGTGTTAGTCTTATGTTATGCTACTTTATATTCCACAAATGAGTGCAGTCATTCTATACCTGTTTCTCTCTTTCTAATTTCACGTAATATGTGAACAGGATTTTTTTAAATATCTCTTTCTTCTTTTTCATTATTTGAGTATAGGCAAGCCATGCATATTTGAGTATTGATTTTTTAGCCTACCACTCTCATTACAACCCCATTATTTCTAGGAGCTTTTCTGTAGAGCCTTTAAGGTTCTCTAAGTATAGCATCACGTCATCTGCAAATAGTGATAGCTTGGCTTCTTCCTTTCCTATCCGGATGCCTTTGATATCCTTTCTTGCCTAAGTGCTATGGCAAGTACTTCCGGTACCATATTGAATAGATGCAGTGAGAGCGGGCAACTTTATCTTGTACCCAATCTTAGAGGGAAGGCTCTCAGCTTCTCCCCATTGAGAATAATTGTGGTAGATGGCTTTGACTATATTGAGGAAAGTTTCATCGACTTGCATTTTGCTGAGAGTTTTTATCATAAATGGGTACTGGGTCTTATTAAATGCCTTCTATGGATCTATTGATATGATAATATAGTTTTATCTTTCCTTTTTTGATATAGTGTATTATGTTAATTGATTTCCGAATGTTCAACCATTCTTCCATACCCAGGATGAATACTACTTGATCATGGTGTATAATCTTTTAGATGTGTCATTGGATTTTATTTGCTAGTATTTTGCTAAGGATCTTTGCATCTGTATTCATCAGGGATGTTGGTCTGCAATTCTCTTTTTCTTTGGTGTCTCTGTTTGCTTATGGTGTGAGGGTGATATTTTCCTCATAGAAACTGTTTGGAAGAGTTTCTGTTTTTTCAATTTCTTGGAAAAGCTTGAACAGGATTTGGAGTAGTTCCTCTTTGCAGGTTTGGAAGAATTCACTAGTAAATCTATCTGGGCCAGATTTTGTTTTTAAGGAGACTTTTGATTGCTATTTCAATTTCCTTGATGGCGATCAGTCTGTTCAGGTATTCCAAGTCTTCTTGGGTCAGTTTTGGGAGATTATAGGAGTCCAGGAATTTATCCATGTCTTTGAGGTTGTCTAGATTTGTAGCATAAAGATTGTCAAAGCAATCTCTGATTATCCTTTAAATTTCTGTGGATTCTGTTGTGATGCCTCCCTTTTCATTTCTGATTCTGTTAATTGAGAGTCTCTCTTATTCCTTGTGAGTCCTGCTAGTGATTTATAGACCTTGTTTATTTTCTCAAATAAAGAGCTCTTGGCTTCACTGATCTTTTACATTGCTTTCTGGGTTTCCATGTCATTAATTTCTTCTCTAAATTTTGTTATTTTTTTCCTTCTCTCTGATTTAAGCTTCTTTAGTTAGTCATTCTCCAAGATCTTAAGCTGTGAGGCTTAATTATTTATGTGGGCTCCATCTTCCTTCCTGAGGAATGCTTGTAGACCTATCAACTTTCCTCTGAACATTGCTTTGGGTGTATCCCATAAGTTCTGTTAACTCATGTCTTCCCTCTCATTAGTTTCCAAGAATATTTTGATTTCCTTTCTAAGATACTCATTATTCAAATAGTAAGATGTTTAATTTCCAGGTGTTTGGTTTGAATTTCTATTTATGGGTGTGATTTACTTCGATTTTCAGTGTATCATGGTCTGAAAAGATCGTTGACACAATTTCTATCCTCTTAATTTTATGGAGGTATGTTTTGTAGCCCAGTATGTGGTCTATCTTGGAGAATGTCTCATGTGCACCTGAGAAGAATGTATATTCAGTTTTTTGGGGTGAGATGTCCTACACACACACGTGTGTGTATATATATATATATGTACAATATATATATTTATATATATGTATATATGTACTTGACCTCTGTTTTCCATTTCTTCCTGCAGATAAAGTATATCATATTTGAGCTTGAGTCTTGTTGATCTATCAAGAGGTGATACAACAGTGTTGAAATCTCCAACAATTATTGTGTTGCTGCCAATGTGTTTCTTCAAGCCTATGAGTAGTTGTTTTAAGTATTTTGCTGGTTCCTCGTTATGTGCATATACATTGAAGAGAGTGAATCAGATTCTTTGATCAGTAAGACATGACCTTTATTGTCATTTGTAACCTTCTTCAGTCTGAAGTCATGTGGTCTGATATTTGTATGGCTACTCCCACTTTTTTGAGGGAGTTGTTTGCTTTTTGGATTGTTTTCCATCCTTTAACATTGAGTCTGTGTTTTCTCTGCCTGTTCAGATGTGTTTCTTGCAGGCAGCAGAATGTTGGGTTCAGTTTTTGGATCCATCCTCCAAATATACCAATTAAAAGACTCAGAGTGTCTTTTAGCCCATTGAGATTGAGAGAGATTATTGTTATGGGGTTTTATCTCTTCTCTTTCCCAAAGTTTGGTGTATTGGGGGGGGATTGTCTTGTTTTAAAATAGCCCATTCAATTGCTCTTGTAGACATGGTTTGGGGGTAATAAAGTTCCTGAGATGTTACTCTGTGAAGCTCTGTGTTATTCCTTCTGATATGAATGAGAGTCTAGCTGGATAACATATTATAATGAAACTTTTATATTTTATTGAGTTTGTACCACTGTTTTTGGGTCATTAGGGTTTCACTGGATAAGTCTACAGTGAATCATTTTTTTTTCTTGTGCTTTGTGGGTCACACCTGGTGATGCAGAAGGGTTACTCCTGGTTTTGCACTCAGGAATTATTTCTGCCAGTGCTTGGGGAGCCATATGAGATTCTAGGAATTGAACCTGGGTCAGTTGTGTGCAAGGCAAACACTCTACACCCTGTTGTATATCTTAAGGATGCTCCTTTACAAGCAGTTTCTTTCTTTGATCTTGCTGTTTTCAGAATTTTATGTCTGTCTATCGTTTTCATCATTCTGATCAGAATCTGTCTTGGAGTATATTTATTTAGATTTCATTTAGCTGGAAGCCTTCTGGACTCTTGGATCTCATTGCAAGTGGTCTTCAGCTCTGGGAATGTCTTAGCAATGATGTATGTCTTTGACAGTTTCTTCTTCATCAGGGTTTTCTTCCTGTCCTTCTGGGACTCTAGTGATTCTTTTATTATTCCTCTTGGCTTCATCCCAATTTTCTCTTGACATCTATTGGTTTATTTTGAGACTCTTTTCCATTTTCTAATATTTTCTGGAGAGTCTCTGCACCTCTTCTTGGAGCTTACTGATTCTATCCTCAGCAGCTGTTATACTGTTTCATTGAGTTTTTCATTTCACCTACCATGATTTTAGGTCTGTATTTCTGCTTGTATTTTTGTTTGCATTTTCCTCACCTCTCCTTGCATATCCTCTTGTATTTTATCAGCAGTGTGTTCCATTGCCTTTTTGAGCTTCTTATATATCCTTAAAAATTCTATTTTAAATTAATTATCTGAGAGTTTGTAGACTTCATTGTTACCATTTGATCCATTTGGGCTAGCAACTTCAATCATTAGGTTTGGTGAGTTTCTGTGCTGTTTTACCATAGTGACCTTTGTGTTTTGGAGATTTTCCCACCTGTTATTGTATGTTATGGCCCCCACAATCGGGCTACCTTTGTGCATTGCCATGGCTTATTCATAGGTATGTGTAAGACCTGCGATAGCTAGTGCCCCAAATATGGGTTGCAGAGTAAATAAGTTCTTTGCGTGGATGCTAACACGTCCGCGGTTAGGGGTTAGAAGGTATTCCAGATGAGTAGATGGGGGAGCCATGAGAGGGGTCCTCAAACCTGATGGAGGAAGTTGGGTTGGCACTGGAGGGGAGGCGGCGGCTAGGAGCAGGATGTAGGTCCCCCAGGATGCTGGGAAGAGTTGGGGTTTGGCTGCCGCTTTAGAACATAGTCGCAGGGAATGGCTCGTTGGCCAGGGCAGTCCACACACTTTATGGAGGAAGTTGGCATGTTACTGGAGGGGCGGTGGCCGGGACACTGACTTTAATCCATTCAAGTGCTCCTCTCATACATCAACTACAAACTGGTGGCTCATAGTTTCTGTACAGGGAGTGTTGATAAAAGACAAGCAGATTATCCCAAAAATTGAGTTTAAAGTTAATCTGGTAAATATTTTAAATAATTTATGTTCTAATATAAAATTTAAATTTTTAGTTTAAACTAGCAACTAATGAACTAATAAATGTATATTATACTAATAGAAATCACCCCAGCTTGAATCTAAATTTTGAGTTTAAACTAGTAATTAATGAACTAATAAATGAGTGTTATATTAATAGAAATAAATAAAAGAAGAAAGAAGGTGAGTAAAGAGTAACCATCTCATGTGATTAGTCTTTTACCTATCAAGAAATACCATGTGTTTATCAAGAATGTATACTTTGGGATGTTAATGACACTGGAAGTTTCATAATGCTAGGGTTTTATTGATATAGTCCAATTAAACCACTATGACAATAGTTGAAAATGATCACGCTGGAAAAGAAATCAGTGCTGAAAGTAGGTAAAGGGAGATACATGATAACCTTTCAGTACAGGTATTGCAAAACGTAAAGAAGAAAGTGAGAGAGAGAGAGAGAGAGAGAGAGAGAGAGAGAGAGAGAGAGAGAGAGAAGTGTCTGCCACAGAGGCAGGCACAGGGAAGTAGGAGGAAACTGGGGACATTGGTGGTGAGTAATGTACACTGGTGAAGGGATGGCTGTTGGAACACTGTATGACATACCTAATCATGAACAAAACTTTGTACATACATGCACTTTGTAACTGTGTATCTCATGGTGATTCAATATAAATGTGAAAATAAAAGGAACAAATACATTTAAAATTTTCAGCTAGTGCCTAAAGTGAGGGCATTATTGCATATATCTTATTGCTTAATATCTTTACCTGTGGTATTACCACTTGCTGGTATTAACTCTAGTGGTATCACTAAAATTGTAATGCACTTCAATTGTAATGTAATGTACAGTTTGTACAGTTACAAAGTTTTCATGATTGAGTTTCAGTCATAAAATGATCAAACACTCATCCCTCCACCAGTGTACATTTTACACCACCAATGTCCCCAGTATCCCTCCCAATGTCCCCACCTAACCGCATGGCCTGCCTCAATGAGAGCACCTTCCTTCTTACTCTCTCTTTTGGGGCATTATGGCTTGCAGTAGAGATACTGAGAGGCATGTGGTCCTTTATCCTTTTTCAGCACACATTCTCCATCCCAAGTGATCCCTACAACCATCATTGACTTAGTGATCCCTTTTCTATCCCAGCTGCCTCTATTATTTAAAGGTATTTTATACTACTGACTAGTTGGATACCTTTAGGCTCAATATTTGACTTAAAGACTTCAACTTACAGAATTTATTAAAAATACTATGTTTATTATTAGATTTCACTGGAAAGGATTCTACTCAGGAATAGACAAGATAAATCTATCTGCAAGATAAGGTCTGGGAGAAGAAAGGAGCCAAGACCTTAGATGTATTTCCAGACATATTTTGGTAACATTGTCCTCCTAATACATGAACATGTTCATCAACTGAAGCAGCATTGTACTTCAGTATCTCATGGTTTCCATAAATAAGTGTGATTTCTTAAATTTCCACGTACCTGAACTCAATCTCCAGTCTACATGGCTGCCTAAAAATATGGATATGATCAAGATCAAGTTTACTTAGCATATGTTTGATGTAACTGTTACATCAGTCTATATAAAGTATGTGATACTGTCCCCTACAGATTGCTGAAACACTAGGCAACCTGGGGGAGGGTCCTCTGTGTTCACTGAAAGAAGGTAGACTTCCATGATGCATTGAGTAATTTCTTTTTTTCTAAAGGAGGCGTATTCCAAATAAGTTTGAAAAAAACTTTGGCCTGGATGGTGAGCTAGGTTGGAATCCAACAAAAATTTCCTGAATGGAATAACAGAGGTACTCCTATTACTGCAAATGTTCCAAGGTATTTTGAAGATTTTAAAAATCAAGCAAAAGAAATACTCTGACTTGTTTCACAATTTTTAATATTCAGTTTTCTAAATTAGTAACAATAGAAGGTTAGGATGTTAGTTCATAACGTCAATACAATAATGGCATTAGTAAATTATAGTAAATTATAGTAGTAAATAAATTATAGTAAATTATAATAGGCAAAAATCTAACACCAACATTTTAAAATATGTACAACAATATCTTATTTTAGATGTTACAGACAAAATTTCTACAAAATACACTGGAAAGTATTACACCTGAAAAATAAGTTGAGCACAATTGCAAATTATAAAATAAATATACAAATATTATTGGACTTTTAGGCAATGCCAGTGATCAATCAAAAACTAAAATGTGAAAACTAGGCAGTGATATGAATCAATGTACAGTTAAAGCATAGGCCAACATGTGTGACGTCTGGCCTTTGATTTCTGCATCCCCAGGATGCAATAAAATATAAACAACAAATATTTGCAAAATTCTTTTTACAACAATATCCAAATGAACACATTGTGAGAGGCTATGTATAATTTGTATTTTTAAATCTGTTGAAGCTTTTCTTTAAGAAATAAAAAATAACATAAAACTATAAAATCTTATTTAAAATGGAACCAGAGAACTAATATAGGAGGTAAGATAATTTCAGACGGACTTATCTGAATTGAATTTCCAGAATCATATATGGATGGTCCCCTGAGTACCACCAGGAGTAATTCTTGAGCATTGCTGTGTGTGGTCCGCCACTCCCCACTTGGGAAAATTACCTGAATAAACACTTATCAAACATGACAGATCAAACAATACATGAAAAAAGTACCCAACATTAGTAACCATTAAGGAAATGAAATTGAAAAACTGCAGTAAGTTATTTTCTCCTACCTGTTAAAACTTTTGTTACCAAAAAATATAAAAGGTAAAAAAGAAAAGTGAGTGAGGATATAAAGAAAGTGAATCTTGTAGACAATGCTGATTATTTATTCAATATGAAAAATAATAGAGTTTTTTCTCAGAAAATTACAGAGTGTACACAAACATATGTATGCGCAATGTTGTCTACATTAGTCTTTTGGAATAAATAAATAACACTTATATGGTATTTTATTTAATATTATCCTATTATAAATATAAGAAAAACTTGCATTTGTCACAACATGAGTAATCCTGGAGCATTTTATGTTAGGTGAAATAAGATACAGAAACTAAGTGCAATATAAACTCATTTTTATGTGGAATCTGAAATCTCAAGCTCATAAGCACACATGGAGGCTGTGATAATATGTTAACTTGGATCTGTAACTATCTTATGGTTTTTGTATACATGTGTGAGCATAATCGTATTCTACTTCCTAACTATATATGTATAAGTATATACATATATATATTTATTTATGTTTAAAAGGCTTTAAAAAACTATAAAAGACTAATGTTAAAGTCACATAA
The DNA here is from genome assembly GCF_027595985.1 of Sorex araneus. Taxonomy (NCBI): domain Eukaryota; kingdom Metazoa; phylum Chordata; class Mammalia; order Eulipotyphla; family Soricidae; genus Sorex; species Sorex araneus. The sequence goes on along the minus strand of NC_073305.1, from coordinate 119,244,152 downwards.
AAATAAGAGCTATTATTTGCTTATTATTTGAAGAAGCTTATGTATGATGGCAAATGATCTGCAACTGCAATTCAATACACATGCGACTCTGGCCAAATTGATAAGCATTTCCCAGATCCATATAGAAATACAAGGATCCAAAGTGATCAGACAACTACTGCTAAGACAGAATCAGAAGACTCATGCTCAATTAAAAATTTCCATTTTAAAATTTTTAAAATTGTCTTCAAAACTAGTAATAATATGTGTAGTGCTGACATATGGCGTGAACTGAATGATTAATGCTGAATAATCAATGTAACAGAATTGAGAACGCAGAAATAAATCTTCACATTTATAATCAATTTATTTGGGGCTACAATTTCAAGACAATTCAGTGCACAGAAGAATAATTTTTCCACAATTATTACCTGAATGGATGGATATGCACCTGTAAATGAAAGCAGTTGGACCCCTCTTCTAAACAGCCCACAGAAATTGACTCGAAATGAATCGTTGTCCTCAATGTAACAGGTAAATTACACAACTCTTGAAGAAAATAGTGGAGCAAATTCAGAACAAAATTTAGTCAGTCTTTTTAGATATCACACAAAATTCACAAAGGACAGAAAGACAAACAAATTGTACTTTATCTACATTTATAACTTCAGTTCTGGGGCTGGAGCAATAGCACAGTGGGTTGGGCGTTTGTCTTGCATGCGGCTGACCCGGGTTCGATTCCCAGCATCAGATATGGTCACCCAAGCACTGCCAGGAGTAATTCCTTAGTGCAGAGCCAGGAGTAACCTCTGTGCATTGCCAGGTGTGACCCAAAAAGAAAAAAAAAATACCCTTCAGTGCTACAATAACACGCAGAAAATTTAGAGAAGATTCACAGAGAAATAATTTTCAATTCATACATCTCATAGGGAAATTTATGTTTGTAATTCAATAATAAAATAATAAAATTGTAAAATTTATTTAGACAATGGCAAGCAGCACACCCATTCTGGAGTTACCCACGAATAATATCGAGGTGCATGATTTTTCTTCCTTTGCCTATATAATGCTCTATCTCTCCTTGTGAGTAAACACAGAAAGCAAAAGGCATACATACTTTTAGATTGGAGGCAGAGTATGCAAAATTTTGCATACACTTTGAAATATAGGCAGTTTCTTTTAAAGAATAAACATATTTTTAAAATATATCCTAGAAACTGACACCAGGGATATACCACAAAAAAATAAAAATATCTGTCTACACGGAAACATTGTTGTTTATAGTAGAATTTATGATGGCCTAAAAAAATAACCCCTCAAAATCCATAAGTTTTAATGGCCTAAAAATATGATGGCCTAAAAAAACCCTCAAAATTCATTAGTTATATAAACATGCTGCATGATTCAATTCAAAATAAATGTCTATATTAGGCAAACTTAATGAAAATGACAATAGATTAATGGCTGCCTAAGTATTGGAAGTTATGGGCTAAGAAGTATTGGGAATCACTGCTAATTATTAGCTGGGGATACTAAAGGAGTTTAACGTTAGAAAATGTTAGTAAAGTTTTAAACTTAAGAAACCAACAATGTCTAGGAAAGATTCAAAATTGTTGAAAATATATTTCATTACTTTTTAAATTAATTTCGTTATAGTTGTAGTTGATATATAATGACTATACATATTAAAAACTGTATAAATGTATCATCTTCAAAATCAAGATCATGAAAATCTTAGTTTTCTTTAATCCCTTTACTTTCCTTTTTTATATTAACTAAATTTCATAAAGATTTTTTAGTTAAATTAAGTATTGTAATGTTCTTTTTTTCTTCAATTTTATTTTTGGTTCCTTTCTCTAGCATCTCTTTTAGTTTTTTACATTTCTATACCAGATTGTTTGAAATTGTGCCAGAAGATACAGTGACCTGTATAGAATAAACTCACCAAATATGTCAAAAACAGTTAATTCAATGACAGTGTGATCCACACATTATAAATAAGACACAAAATGTATAGTCAAAGTCATAACTAACAATAAATTGAAAGTCTGAATGACTGATACAGTCATTTTAAAATATTTTAAATTAAAACACGTGATTTTTTCAATCATTTCTGAAATAAAATTATGATAAGGTACCAACAAATATTAACTTTCCAGAAATAAATTTGCTGTAATTGCTGCAGTGTTAGTAAGTGTTCGTTTATTGTATTGCACACAATCAGCACTGGTTAGATATCTCTGACAAGATTTGGAAACCTGGGGCTGAAGTGATGGCACAGTGGGTAGGGCATTTGACTTGCACTCAGATGACCCGGGTTCCATTCCCAGCATCCCATATGGTCCCTTGAGCACCACCAGGGGTAATCCCTGAGTACATGAGACAGGAGTAACCCCTGTGCACTGCCGGGTGTGACCCAAAAGGCAAAAATAAAAAAAAAAAAAACAAATAAACAAAAAAAGGGTTTGGAAACCTGAGCCCTGCCCATTTATCCCTCAGTTCAGAACTAGGAGTAAATCCTGAGCACCCCAATTCACAGTGACAAAACAAAACAAAACAAAACAAATAAAATTGCCATTATCAATTACACATACTAAAAATTTACACATTTTTTCTCAAGAGAATTCTAGCTAAAGGATTAAGATAACTTTACATTTTATCGGTTTTTATATTTTCTAAATGTTCTATGTTTATAATCAGAAGGGAAGAATAAACGTCACATGGAAAGCCCTCAGCATGCCAACATCTACTTTAACTTAAATCTGTCAGAAAATTAAGCAATAGACCTACAAAGTGAACTTTCCTTCCTATATTTTCTTTACATTAAATATTAACAAGAAAACACATATTGATATAGAAATGCAGGTAAGACATCAATAGTAAAACCTTGCCTGTGAAGGTATTTTGGAAAGTGAGTTAATTCTTTGAAAAAAGTGAAGCAGAGCTTCTGAATAATAAAATTCAACTCTATGCTTTTTAAAGAGTCCTTGAAAACATACCTATGATGCATATGAAAGTAAGAAAAAGGAAGTACAAAACTGAGTTATCAACTGTGTTAAATAGATGACTATACTCAGACGTCAATAGTTGAAAGTATCTGTAGCAAACATATACTATCATTGCCTTAATCTATTAGAGGTAACAATTATTAATATCTAATATATATGAAGAACCTACTAAGAGTTCTTCTAGGAGATTTGTTTATACTAGACCCATTTATCTAATATATATGAAGAACCTACTAGGAGTTCTTCTAGGAGATTTGTATATGCTAGACCCATTTATGAAAACACTCAATTGTGGTTATTAATAGGCTAATTTTTATTTTAAAAGGCAAATTTTAGGAATATTGACTTAAATGATCAATATTAAATGGTGAAGTCATGATTTTAGAGCAAGTTCAGTTTTTACTGAAGCTAGTAGCAGTTTTGAAGTTATTTTCTGTGAGTTCAGAGTTTTTAATGTAAACAACAAAACTAATGATAGGTTCTCTGCACCCTACTTTCAGCCCACCCGGGCTTCACTTACTCCATCACACATACTTCAATAGAAGTTTAATCGCCATTTAATTTATTTTTAATTGGGGGTCACACTCAGTGATGCTCAGAGATTACTCCTGGTTCTGCACTCAGGAATTATTCCTGGCGGTGCTGGGAGACCATATGGAATGCTGGGGATTCATCAAGGCTCTCCTGCATGCAAGGGAAGAGTACTACCTTCTGCACTATAGGTCCAACATCTGCAATCCCATTTTAATTTGCTGTATCTATTGAGTGCTTTATAGAATTCACATTCAAACCAATTTCATAAATTAGTGGAAAAAAAGTGCTGGCCAAATTGATACTTCTCTACTCTCCTTACTCTCTTTTTCCCTTCCACATTTTTCCACTTTCCTACTGCCCTTTTCTACCTCTACAAAGTTCATCACTCTCTCATAAAGCTCTCTATAAACAAAATAAATAATTATAGTTAGATATAAAAATAAAATCAAATCATTGTGGAAGTGAACTATAAAAGGCATATTACTGAAAACAGCTTGCTTTAAAAACCTGAAATACTGTTAAATTGTGTATCTCAATAGTGGCTTTGCAGCAGCTTTGCTGTAAGAATTTATTTATTTATATGGTCTAGGAGCAATGGTTGAAAATTGTAGCTTTATTAAATGTCATTGAGGTCAACGCAAGATTTGTGTGCTGATCGAAAATATGTGTCCCCTAAGTCTTGCTAAAATAACAATACTGAGTTCAATTAGAGTGGTTTATTGGTACTGCAACTGGATTTAAGGATCAAATTTATATATTAAAGTAGATGTACTTAAATTGTTTATGACATAGAACAGACATTCTCAACTCTGGTGTGATCAGAATTATCTGTGACACTTAAGAAACACAGGTACAAGATTTATTCACACTTTCCTGAATCATAATCTCCAGGAATTGCATTTTTAATATTTGAATTTTTAATTTTTTGTAGGTATTGTCTATAAAAGATCGAAAGAAATATAAATATAAAATCAATGAAATTGGAATACATTTTAAGATTATAGGTGCATGTATACAAGAATTTGCATACACATATTGTTCTTATCGGTATTTAAATTATAAATTTATTAATTTGCTAAAAGTATATTAATTTGCCAGTTCTTAAAAATACTCTACCCTTTACTTTACTTTTACTTTATTCTTAATAGCTTAGATTTAATTTAGACCCAAGCTAAAATTTTAAATTGACAAGGTCAATGATAATTATAATGAGATAGATACTCACTGAGATGTTAATTTATTGAACTGAACTCCCTTTAATATTAATAGGAACTCAATGGGAAGATAGTAGTGATATGGATGTTATATAAGCTTTGTTCCTAAAATGAAAATATTTAATTTACTAAAGAATGTTAAAGTATTCTATTCATGTTTATCATTCAAACATTATTTGTTGAAAAATAACTAAAATTCTGTATTTCAAGCATTTTCTTCTTTTGTTTAGCATTTTGTAATTCTATTCCTTTGCAATGAATATGCAGGCACATTTTACTATGAATACAAAGTGAAAGGGTGTTTGATAATTTAATATATCTTCTTGAACCCATGTAATACAAATAAAAAAATAGGAAACCTTTTATCAATATAATAGTTCAATTTATGCAAGCAAAAAAAAGAATATTTTCTAAAATCTAGAAATCAAAACTCTGCTTTTAGTAATTTAATTTAGAAAGGATAGTGAAGATAACTTTTGGAAAACTAGGTCTTAATTATTCAAAAATATTTTTTCTAACCTCTTCATTTTCTACAACAGCCTTTTATTATATTTGTATTTTATAACCAATTTCATTCAAATAATTTATAATTAGAATATTTATTTATTATACTTATTGTAAGAATAAAATTTCTTCAAGTAGCCTGACATATGTCATTAAACCTATTTAAAAATTAAGAAACTGATTACCCTAAAGATGAAAGAATAAATGTCCTACTTATGTAATGCTAGCGTCAAGACTAAAACAAATATCAACTGATTCCAGATCCACAAAATGAATATAGTGTAGAAATTATGTATAAATTATATATAGATTGCTTGTCTATAAAAACAATTAAATGTTTTTTTGGTAAGGAACAAATATGTAAATTAATATAAGTAATAGCAATTGGTAATATAATTACTTCATATTTTAATCATCTGTTTTCTTAAGTAACTGACTTATTTACTAGAAAGTTCACCAACTATACAAAATATTTTTAGGTAACCTCATTTCTTATTGATAACTTTATCAATTTATTCTCTTATCATTAATATTACTAAATAAACTAATAATGAGTATAGTGTCTAGGATAGAAACATATTCCAAAACTTGAAATATAATCTAGTTATAGAAGTTCTGTTAGTCATTTGAGGTGATGGTGATAAATATAAGTGTATATTTATATGTATAGATATAAATATATTTAAGTGCTCGCAAATACATGAATATATGTTTTACTTCTCACTCTGCACTCAGGACTGACTCTCATTGTCCCAAAGCAGAACCGAAATAATATAATATTTTTCTCTGAGTTTGGTTGTCTCATACAATTCCATCAAATGGGGTGTGGAACTCCTGTAGCATTTGTAAGGTGTGCCCTATGAAGTGCCTCGAATGCGGTCACGCAATCCAGGAAAAGATTTAGTCCTGGGGTGGTTGGACCCAACCATGTAGGTTGCAACTGTGAGCAGGGCGACAGTTCTGGAAGTTTTTGGCTTTTGGAGCTATATTCCTTGGGGAGAGAGGGGTCTCACCTGTGCTCCAGAGGTGAAACAATCAGGACTGACTCTTGACAGGGATTGGAGAACATATTGGATGCTGGAGTGTGATTGAACCCAGTAGGCAGCTTAAAATGCAGTTCTCTGCCTCCTATACTATACTCCAGCCTGATTTTTAACAATATCTATAGAGGAAAATCAACTACCAATCTTCTGAACCGTGTTCATTGCAATTAGTTGGCAGGCAGATTCAGTAATTTTCATTGTTTTAAAATGTTTTATATTAATTACGTTTAATTCAAATAAGCCCGTTGGAGTGATAGCACAGCAGTTGGGCTTTCGCCTTTCACACGGTCAACCCAAATTCGATTCTTCCGCCCTTCTCGGAGAGCCCGGCAAGCTACCGAGACTATGGAGCCCGCAAGGCAGAGCCTGGCAAGCTACCTGTGCATATTGAATATGCCAAAAACAGTAACAGCCCCCGCCAGGGCCGGGGCTCAGCTCCGGCCGGCTGGGCTTTCGGCCCAGGTGCCCATGTCTCTGCAGAGCCGGTGGATGTGGAACGAGCAGGAACCAGAGACAGCTTTAGGAATTGGGGTTCCAGCATCTGGCAGAATTTTCCCTGGACTTTGTACAGAAATCCAAAAACGCGCGGACGTGGTAGCGTCCATGCCACTTAACATTTATAATTGCCAGCAATGTGAAACAGTTCCTTTTGAACTGGTCTGACTTGGGGGGGGAAACTCCAAATAATAACAGTAAGTTTTTGTTGAAATATTGAAGGTTTTTAATGTAGCAGCCAGCTCTCTGGACTGTGAACTAAGCAAAAGCCCCATGCTGGCCGACGCGGCGTGGCGTACACCATACTATGAGGCGCTGGAAGGAGGATGAGGGGGAAAAAGGAAAAAAAAAAAAAAGGGAAAAGGAAAAAGGGAAAAAAAGAGAGAGAGAGAGAGAGAGAGAGAGAGAGAGAGTTATGTACTTGTAGCAGTGGGGCTACATATCTCTTCATTTCCAGCAATGAAAAACTAAGTATCAAATGTAGTAGGTCTGTCTCTCTTGCATGGAAACTCTAACAACTATAGTGAGTTTTGTGTTGAAATATGGAATGTAATCAAGGTAAAGAAAAAATGAAGTGAAATTCATTAGTTATACAGTAGGGGGTAGGGGGTGGGGGCGGGGGGTATACTGGAGTTTCTGGTGGTGGAATATGGGCACTGGTGAAGGGATGGGTGTTTGAATATTGTATAACTGACATATAAACCTGCGAACTTTGTAACTTTCCACATGGTGATTTAATAAAAAGTTAAAACAAACAAACAAACAAAAAACAAAAACAGTAACAATAAGTCTCTCAATGAGAGACGTTATTGGTGCCCGCTTGAACAAATTGATGAGCACCAGGATGACAGTGACAGTGACTGACTAATTCAAATAAAAATGTGTGACATTTTAATTTAAGATATAGGTATTAACAGACTTATTAATTTTAGTACATCAATATATTTTTCTTTTATTGGAATATATATTTATTATATATTTGTTTATACATTATATAGCATAATTATATTGCATGTTTATTTATATATACATAAATATATTCAATATTTATATATTGATAAATAGAACATATTTAATTATATATAATAAATAATATATTTACATTTATTTAATTACAAGTCTTTTATTGTAAAATTTTATTATAAAATTTATAAATTACATAACATTTCTTTATTATAAAATGCTATTACAAAATAATTTTTCTACACGTAGATACTATATGGAATGCAATGCACAGTTATGGTAGAGTAGTATACACTTCAGTAGTATACACAAAATCAAGTAGGCAATGAACATATACTTGAAATAAAAACTTGATTAGAAGCAAGTTTCAATGTTTCACTTAATTTTATCCCAAAATTATCTTTTATAAAGGTCCGGGATCACAAATATTAAGGTTTTCCTGGCTTTATAGTCAGGGTCACTACTGGCAGTGCTTGTAGAACCACAGAGGGGAGTGATTTGAGTGGGCCATATGAAAGCCAAAATTATCACTCTGGCTCCTCCAAAATGATCTTTCTAGTCATCAGAATGAATCACAGTAAGAGCATTGTCTTCCTCTACAATCTTACCCTTTTGAAGGCAAGATGGGGCCGATGTCACCTGCACCCCTCGTGCTCTCCTGAACCCGGTTCATCATCTCGCCTTAGATAACGCGCGGCTCAGCACGCCAGGCATGGAACTCTATGCATGATCCCTGCTGGAACTCTACACGTGATTCCTGATGGACATCGCTTTGCAAGATTCAGACAGAATGGCATCAGCGGGGCATGGAGACACCACTGTGGAGGCTGCAGCGTTGCCACCTGTCCCAGCCAGTGCTAGTTGCAGCGCTGTCCGACACAGAGACTTGGAAACAGTGCATGCAGTGGCTCAACCACTGTGGGGTGCTGTCAGCCAACCACCGGGTGACCTGGGATTCCGCGCAGGTATCCGACCTGGCACAGACCCTCCAGGACAGGTCCTGCTCTGCCAGCTTCTCAACAACCTCTGGGTGCACGCCATCGAAATCAAGGAGATGTCCCAGGTGCTACCCAGAGACGCAGGCAGGTTTGTGTTTGTCAGTGTGCAGATCCTTACAACATACCAGTTGACCAAAAGCTTATATTTGGTAGACTGGGAACTCCTGTCTTCCCAGTCTGTAAAGGGGACTAGAGGTCTCCCCAAAAGCCTCCATACCTCTCAGAGAGTTTGGCAAGCTACAGAGAGTATCCTGTCCACATGGCAGAGCCTGGCAAGCTACCTATGGCGTACTTAATATGCCAAAAATAGTAACAATAATGGTCCTCACTCCCCTGATCTTGAAAGAGCCCCCAATACACCATTGGGCTACACTAGCGCGCGACAAGGACAAATGAAGGTGTTACTGTCACCCACTCGAATAAATCGATGAACAATGGGATGACATGATACAGTGATACAATCTTACCCTTATCTATTCAAAAATTATCCTCCCTATTTTTACATGATAGCTGTCATATTTCATAAAAATTCCACACATTTGGAAAGAAATAAAATTGTACCCATAAATCATTTAAAACCTTGTATATCTATATTATTTGAATCAAAAGTGCATTGATTTAAAGCTTCCTACTTAATTACATTAGATTTATAATAAGTTTCTACATTAGATTTATAATAAGTTTTTAAAAATGTATTTAAGATTTCAATGTATAATATGTCAAATTCAAATTCACTTTTCTTCTTTTCTAATTTGGATACCTTATTTTTGTTGCTTAATTACTTTGGGTAAGATACTAGTGACATTATTATCTTGTAGTTGATCTAACGAAAAAGGTTTTTTTTTTATTTAGTATGATATTGGGCTGGAGCGATAACATAGGGGATAGGGCATTTGCCTTGCATGTGGCTGACCTGGGCTTGATTCCGCCATCCGTTTTGGAGAGCCTGGTAAGCTACCGAGGGTCTCCCACCCACATGGCAGATTCTGGCAAGCTACCCGTGGTGTATTCGATATGCCAAAAACAGTAACAAGTCCCACAATGGAGACATTACTGGTACCCACTCGAGCAAACCGATGAAAAACAGGATGACAGTGTGACAGTGCTACAGTATGATATTAACTTTAAGTTTCATTCATGGCCTATACTGTACCAGGGTATATTCCTTTTATCACCATCTTAATGAATGCTTCATCTTAAATGGATCTTGAATCTGATTCAGTGTTTTCTTTGTCAATTAATGTAATCATGGTATTTTTTCTATATTCATGTTATGAAATAAAAAAGAACAAATAAAAGAACACATTTGTAATCACATAAAGGAATTGAGCACCTAGGAATAAATGTGATAATGGCGGTGAAGAACTATAAATCAAAAACAAACTTCAATGATAAGTGTATAGTAGAAAACAACTATAATTAAAATAGAGCAGATTAGAAAATCAATGATATTTTACCAAAAAAAAGCCTGGGGAAGAATAGGCACGTGGAACTATGCTAATTATGACTTATTACAAAAAAAGGAAAATAAAAATAGCAATGATTAACACATTAAGCTAGAGAAAATTGAATACATTCAAAGGGCCAGGAACAACAAATGCTCATAAAAATGTAGGGACTCGAGAGATAGTACAGGAGGTAAGGTACTTGCCTACACACATCCTGCCTGGGTTTGATTCCTGGCACCTCTTATGGTTCCCTGAGCCCTAACAGTCGTGATTCTGAGTTTAAATGTACAAGTAAGCACTGAGTACTGCCAGGTGTTCCAAAAAAATACACAAAAAATATGGAGGAAGGGAAGAAGGAAGGAAAGGAGAGAGGAAAGGAAGGAAGGAAGGAAGGAAGGAAGGAAGGAAGGAAGGAAGGAAGGAAGGAAGGAAGGAAGGAAGGAAGGAAGGAAGGAAGGAAGGAAGGAAGGAAGGAAGGAAGGAAGGAAGGAAGGAAGGAAGAGAAAGAGCGGACAAGAGTATAGTTCAAAAACTTAAAAAATGAACACCTCACCAAGAATACCCTATCCGGCCAGATTATCATGCAGATTTTAAGTGACTGTACAGACCTTTGACAAACAACAGTTTAGGGAATTTGTAGCATTGACACCAGTTTTGCAAGAGTCATTAAGCGAACTCCTGTAAAGGATATGACAAACTTCCCAATGTGTGGCATTGAGGATGGCACTCACAATGGTGCATATAGTTGTCCTTCACTGTAAAAAACTAAAGCTCGCAGAGGGGCAAGTGCACTCGCGTGCTCTCCGGGCGGTTCTGTCTCACCGCCCGCGTTCGTGCCCTGGAACCGCAGTGTGTGGACCGGATCGGGACGGCCGGAGGTCAAGGACAGGCGAAGGAAGAAGGAGGACCAAGCTGGTTGCTGATTAGTTACCGTTTATTCAATCTTCCATCTTTCTCATCTCCCTCACTCCCAGCTCCATCCTCTCTCCGGATCAACTGCTGCTTCTTTCTGGCTTCTGTCTCCTCCTCCTTCTCTCTCCCACCTTGCCTTCTAGGCTACACCCCACCAGCTAGCAAAATCAACACAAGAAAGCCCTTCCTGAGGGCAGGGCATTCCAAAGCCCTTCCTCACTCTTAAGGTTTTTTTCCTTTCCTTAGTCCAGGAATTTATTAACATCTTAATATTAGTTATTTTTGTATGGACATAGCAAGAGATACATTGAGGTTTGCAAGGCAGCTCTCCTGGCAACATCTTGCCACAGACTCAGACCACAGCACTCAGGCCAGATTAATCATTCCTCACCCTAGCAGGGTCCGAATCTAGTTATCACTGTTTGGATCATGACAACATTTGTCCATGATCAAGCTCTTAACTTATAGTTAAGCATTAGGCACTTTGGCCAGGCCCATCTCGATGCCAGGGTAGCACACAACTCACCGCTTGCCCTGGGTCCTTCTTGTCCCACGTCGTCGTCAGGACCCTGCTTTGGGGATGCTAGGAAGTAAGGGCAGCTGAGGCTTAGGTCAAGAGAACAGATGCCCTGGAGAAAAATATCATGTAGAGTCAAATGCATAACATTTGTTAAGTCTTCCTGTGTCCATACAAAAAGGACTTGCTATGAATAAACTATGCAAAGGACTCAAGGAGAAGAGAAAAACATTATCTACAAGTCAACAGAACACTAAGAAAGAAGCTACAAATAAACAAAGAGGAATAGGAGCACTGTAACGGGAGTAACCCAATAAACCTAAACTACGTGAGGCTATGTTATCCTACACTTCACCATTTTAAGAGATGTTAAAAACATATAGCAATTATTCATCATGAATTAATGTTTGTTTTATGATAACTCAACCTCCTATTTTTTCAAGTTTTATTGTACCAAGTAATGTGACTTTTTTTTTTAACTTGCCAAGGGCTCAGGCTAGAGAGTAGCATGAAGCCTGGTGAAAATGGTGGAGGTAAGAGGACATCGGTGTTGATACTGGTGATAGAACATTCTACGCCTGGAACAACTCTATTATGCACATCTTTTCTAATCACAGCATCTAAGTAAATACTTATGGGGTGGAGGAAAGGAAGTATAGAAATAGGAACCTTATATATTATCAGTGGTGAGGTAAAGTAGCCCTTCCTTTATGGAAAACAATATAAGAAATTCTCAAAATACATAAAATTGATTCAATTTATAATCTAGCAATGCTAATCCTAGATCTATCCCAATAACAATAACACAATTTTTTAAGTTTGAAGTCAATATTGATAAATTTACACAATAATATTCTACTACCCAGTCACAAGATAAAATTCTATCTTTTATGGCAACTGGAGGTGGTTATGTTACGTGAAATATGCCATAAATTGATGAATCTAAAATAATCTCATATATGTGAGATTAACAATAAGCAATGCTTGAACACAGGCAATGGAAACAAATCGATGGAATCAAACCTCTTTACGTAACTACTTGAGGATAGAAGGGAGTAAAGGATGTGAAGGATGGGGGTTATCAAGGAAAGAAGATCATGATATTTTGGTGGTGTTTATGTACTTTGATGAGTTGCTGTGAGTTTTTTGATGTGTATTTTTGAGGTACCGTAATTCACGCAGTTACTAATGATTTAATTTAGGTATGCGATGTTACACCTCCACCAGCAATGTCTCTCCAGCAATGTCTTCAGGTTTCTGCCCACTTACCCACCTCCTTATATGATAGGTTTTATTTTCTTATCTTCTTTCATGTTTTCTGGTTTACAATATTTTTAACCACTGTTAGGGTTTTTTCACATATCACATTCTCTCTTCCAGTAACACCTTATGCTTTTAGAGTAGCCACTTCCCCCCACTGCCTTTGTAATGGTCCTCTCCAGTGTAAACTTCCTATTGAAAACTTCTCAAACCCGCAGATTGTTAATATATCCTCCAAGAAATCAGGAAATTGTAGCCCTGATATATATATACCATCACATAAACTAATCTTACTAAATGATTAATAAATTCTAGCCACTTCTTGATGAAGGTATTTTTTTAAATTATTCCTTTACATTTTCATACTTTTAGTGAGAAGGAAAACATCTTGGATCCAAGAGTAAAAAACAGTGACAGTGGACACTTGTTAGAAAGGCTGTAGTCAGCTATCTACCATCACCTGCACCCCACTGGGGTACAAAACTGGGATGCTAATATTACAAACAGAGAGGCATGAGGAGGAAGAGAAGCCCTGCAACGAATTGAGCCTGTTTAACCATGAATAAAATTGTTCCCATTATGAATTTTTACTTGCAGAGAATGCTTTAATTCATATCCATCATATACATTTTTCTTTCTCTTAACCGGATGGAAGAGTCGATAAGTGAGAGGAAAAGCAAAAGCAAAAGAATAAATTTGTTGGAGTTGTAATGTAAGGTAAAATGTTCAGTTCCACTCCAACATTCATGGAATTTTTAACGCCCCTCTAAAGAGTTTCTCTCTATGCAACTGTAAATAAAATCTTTGCTTCACAAATTATAATGATTCTTATGGATATTCTATGAATCTTCATTTCATTCTGGGGCTTCAGTTTTTCAGAAAAGAAATAAGACTAGAAACAATTAGCTCTGCTTTAAGAAAAATAACATTTTTACTGTTATTAGTATACGTATTAGTACTACAACAGAGCCTGGCAAGCTACCCGTGGCGTATTTGATATGCCAAAAAAAGTAACAACAAGTCTCACAATGGAGACATTACTGGTGATCACTCAAGCAAATCGATGAACAATGGGACGACAGTGCTACAGTGCCACTGTAGTACTATAATGCTAAAGGTTTTATGTACAAAAATCACATGAGCTTCTTCTTAAAATATATATTATGGTTTGGAGTTTAAGAACCTGAATTCTTTTAAATGTTTTATTGTGGATCCCTGTGAGGTACAGTTACAAACTTATAAACTTTCATGTTTGCATTTCAGTCATACGCGTGGTGGTTTACCCATCCCTCCAACAGTGCCCATTCTCCTCCACCAATGTTCCCAGTATCCCTCCCACCACCCCCACCCCATCCCCGACCAACCCACCCTGCCTCTGCGGCAAGGCATTCCCTTTTGTCCTCTGTCCTCTTGGGTGTTGTAAGAATCTGAATTTTAAATGTTTCCAGGTAAAATTTATAGCTTAATCTATAAAATATTATTGTAGTATAATAGGGGATTCTAACTCAATGAGCTAACAATCACCTACCTGACCAACTACTTCTGAGAATGCTAATCCTGTATCCCCTATAGTCTTCACTCTATACAAAATTGAGAAACATGATTGCTAAAAATAAGAATCTGATCATATGTATATTGAAAAAAACCTACATTATATATGAAACATATCAAATTATTTAAATATTACACATCTTTACTGGAGGTTGAGATCATTCCCTGGTTTAAAAAATGCAAAAATTATTCTAGATTTCAAACTATAATTATGTATTGAAAAAATTTTACTAATTCTAGCCTGAAGTTAGAATAGGTAATTTTGATTTTGATAAAATATAAAATTTGAGATAGGCATTCTGACAAAAAAGTGGGGGACATAAGAAACATCAAAATAAATCCTAAATTGCATTGAACTTTGATTTTTAAAAAGCACTCATTTCCTTAATATATTATCATCATGGAATTCTAATTGTCACTATTGCCAGTCTATGCATTATTTTAGCTGCATAGACATTACAAAGGCATTCAACGACAAATTAGTTTATTCACTCATAACTTTATCTAGAAAGAAACTTATTCCCATTAGGAACAACTTCTTGGTTTCCTCCATGGAGTAGTCGTTCTGTTCCTAGGAGAAATCACATGGTCAATGCCAGCAGTCTGCTTCAATTTCCTAGTATCCAGGGATTCTGAGATTCAAACATCTGTGAAATTTCCAATGGCTTCTTCATGCCAGTAGAAAGTAAAAAATTCTTGCTTTGATTGTGTTTCCAGATGTTCTTAATGCTGCACATATGGCAAGGGCCATTCTTTCCTAATAAGCTGAGGTTTTCAAAGAATCACACCAGGCAACTGAAATGCTACAGACCCTGAAATCTCTCCATAGACTAGCTTTATCTGAAAGGCATTTATATTCCTGACAACCAATATAATTATTCCAATACCTATATTCAAAGGTTTATAGTGTCTTAATGATGAAACAATTTGTAAAATACCCTGGATTTCTAGTACAGGGAAGCAATTTAATTACAGAAATAAAAGCAATTCAGTTGACTAAAATTTCCTTTGGAATTTATTTGCTTTTCTACTGCTACAAAACCAGAGAGTTAAATATTGGGTCATATTTCAGGAATATATAAATAAAAACTGAAAATGCCTTTGCTTTATTATACTCCCTTTAATATGAACTTACCTATAGCCTCAGTAATCCTATTCAGTTAATAGTTTTGCACAGTTTAATAAAAAATTTTAAAAACTTACCTTTTTCAATTCTATAACAAATTTTTAAATTGAGGATAGTATATCTTTTAACTAAACAATTGGAAGAGTTTCCTAAACTCATTTGGCCAATTTTTATAGATGTGGGTTCAGCAGTATCAGTAGAAATCTCTCTAGGAAACTTATTAAGAATACAAATTTTCTGTTACTCCACAGACCTACTGAGTTAAAAACTGTGAGGGTACAACATAGAGTGCTGTATTCTGAAAATACTGATTCTTGACTTAAGGTAAAAATTGAAAATCACTAACTCTGCTACAAATCTGAACAATTTTGACAGAACAGTAGGGCAGAAGTTAGGTACAAATCAAAAAGATTAATGATAGCCTCACAAAGAACATACAATTTAAAAAAATGTTTAAAATATTTTATAGTTGAGGATTTTGCTAATGAGTATAAAGATTAGAAAGAATATAAAGCTCCTACATCAGTGCTTTGAGAAATTTAGTCAGAAATCTGAGTGATTAGCTGATAGTGCTACATTATATGAAGCAGTGAGATGAGCATATGAAAAAAGGTATTTGGCTTTTCTTATAAAAGGCTTTCTATGAATTTAATTTAATTTTATTAGCAAGAAGAAATCAAAAAAATGTCTATTTTTATAGGTATTTTTATTTTATTTTATTTTTAGTTTTTTGCTTTGTGGTTAACACCCGGTTATGCACAGGTGTTACTCCTAGCTCATGCACTCAGGAATTACTCCTGGTGGTACTCGGGGGACGATATGGGATGCTGGGAATCGAACCCGGATCGGCCGCATGCAGAGCAAATGCCCTACCTGCCATGCTATTGCTCCAGCCCCAGTAATCACAAGTTTTCTAAAGGAAGAGTTTCATCATCTTATGTGCTTTAAAAAATAAATAAATAAAGATACATTTAAAAAATATATTTTGTTTAAAAGCCACACCCAGCAATGCTTAGGGCTTGCTCCTGATTCTGTGTTCAGCAATCACTCCTGATGAGGCTCAGGGTACCATATAAAGTGCCAGGAATTGAATCTAGGCTGCTCTTGTGTGAGGCATGTGCCTATACACTATACAATTATTGTTGCCCCAAGATGAAAATTTTGAAATGAATGTAAGCACAAGAGTCAAATTAGTTGAGGGAACAAGAAAGACACAAATATATAGTAAGCTCTTAATCATCAGAAGGATACCAGGTAGTATTATGTTTGTCTAAACTCATAGATGGTACAGAACAAGAGTAAATTGCAATGTAAACCACAAACTTTGTTTAATAACAAATGTTAATCAGTGTCAAAATAAAAGATAAATTAAATAATATAAGTAAATAATTGATTGAAATATTCTCTTCCACCTACCTCCTCTCTCCCCCCATACTCTTCCGGTGAATTTTGTTTTTTAAATAAGAATATTTAAGAGTACATTTGCCTTTTTTGTATAGTGTATTATTATTATTCATTTTAATTTAGACTATTTTAGAACATTTTAAAATTCACTAAACATGAAATTTTAAGAAATATAATGATAGTGTGAGATAAAGGTATATAATAAGTGTAGTGTAGTAGCATTGTATATTTAATACACAAATATTAACAGCATTGTAAATCAAGTTTCTTCAATTAAGAAAGAAAGAAGGCAGTTAATCAGTCACTTTGATGTCAAGCTGAGAAGCAATAAGTTTTTAAATTGTAATAAAGGTAATATTTCACTGATTTTTTTATTTTATTTTTTTTTTTTTTTGCTTTTTGGGTCACACCCGGCGATGCACAGGGGTTACTCCTGGCTCTGCACTCAGGAATTACCCCTGGCGGTGCTCAGGGGACCATATGGGATGCTGGGATTCGAACCTGGGTTGGCCGCGTGCAAGGCAAACGCCCTACCCGCTGTGCTATCACTCCAGCCCCGATTTTTTTAAATTTTTAATTAGCGAATCACCGTGAGGGTACAGTTACAGATTTATACATTTTTGTGCTCATGTTTCCCCCATACAAAGTTCGAGAACCCATCCCTTCACCAGTGCCCATTCTCTACCACCAGTAAACCCAGCGTCCCTCCAACCCTCCCCAGTCCCGTCTCCCCCCACCCCACACTGCCACTATGGCAGGGTATTCACTTTCATTCTCTCTCTCTGATTACGTGTTGTGGTTTGCAATAAAGGTGTTGAGCGGCCATTGCGTTCAGTCTCTAGTCTACATTCTGCACGCGTCACCCTTCCCCCGCATGACCTCCGACCACATTTTACTTGGTGTTCCCTTCTCTGAGTTGCCCAGAATGAGAGACCAGCCTCCAAGCCATGGAGTCAACCTCCTAGTACTTATTTCTACTATTCTTGGGTGTTAGACTCCTAGTCTATTATTCTATATTCCACAGATGAGTGCAATCTTTCTATGTCTGTCTCTGTCTTTCTGACTCATTTCACTTAGCATGATACTTTCCATGCTGATCCACTTATATGCAAAATTCATCACTTCATTTTTTCTAACAGCTGCATAGTATTCCATTGTATAGATGTACCAAAGTTTCTTCAACCAGTCATCTGTTCTAGGGCACTCGGGTTTTTTTTTTCAGATTCTGGCTATTGTAAACAGAATATTGCACTGATTTTAACAATAATTTTTAATGGGAAGTTCTGGTCAATTAAGTTACTAGCTTCCTGGTTAGTTGTTCTTTTTTTTTTTTTTTTTTTACTTTTTGCATCACACCAGGCAGTACTTAGGGGTTACTCCTGGCTCTGCACTCAGGAATTACTCGTGGTAGTGCTTGAGGGAACATGTGGGATGCTAGGTGTGTAAAACACAAAAATAAAAAGAAAGGTGCGGGCAAGGAAAGGGACAGAGCCAAGATGGTTGGTCTCACTCGCAGTTTATTCCAATCTCATCTCCATTCTCCTCTGATTCTCCTCCTGCTTCTTCCTCCCCCATGCTACTTCATTCTCCTTCTCTGCTCCTCTCTGGAACTCCTCTCTCTCGATCTGTGGATCTGGCCCCCGTGGATCTGCCCCCCAACCCACTCGTACAGCCTAGTTAAATCTCCACAGCATGAGGGGGTTGGGGCATACACATAGGTGTGGTCAGCAATAGGGTAAGGTTCCTTTCCCTCAGGGGATGCTTCTCCTAGGACTTAATTCTCTTTCAGCAGGAGGATCCACCCAAGGGCGGAGTCCCATGAATATGTTTCTCTTCTCCTCAGCCAGCAAACATATAAGAATTCATAATATTAATCATTTTGTATGGACACAATAAGAGATGCATTACAGCTTATAGAATTGCTCTCCTGGGACCATCTCAATCTCAGACTACAGTGCTCAGGCCAGAACAGTCTTTCCTATCCCTAGCAGGGTCCTAGTCTCATCATTACTTTTGGATCATGACAGCATTTGTCTATGATCAAGCTCTTAACTTATAGTTAAGAATTAGGCACTTTGGCCAGGCCCATCTCGATGCCAGGGTAGCACATAACTCACTGCTTGCCCTGGATCCTTCCTGTCCCTCGTTGGGACCCGCTTTTGGGGTGCTAGGAACTGAGGGCAACTGAGGCTTAAGGGAATATATTATTCCCTCCCAGGCTTCTGATAAAGCAGAAGCCTGGGAGGGAATAATATTTGAGGCCAATTAAGTCCTAAGTTATAAAAACATAATATTGTCTTCTTGTGTCTATACAAATAAGACATAGTTTTAAAGTAAATTATTCAAAGGGCATAAAGAGGAGAGAAAGGCAATGTTATAATATTCAGTCTCCTAGGAAGTTCTGACCTTACCAATTAACAGAGTTTGATGAAGGGAAGAGCAGATAAACTGGTAGAAGTGGTTACAGATAAACAAAGGAATGGGAGTGACTTGGGAGCACTTGGATGGGCGTGACTGATATACCTAAGCTCCTAGTGGCAAGGGGAGAAAGGACAAACCAATGATATCCAACACTAGAATTCAACCCGGGTTGGACGCATGCAAGGCAAATGCCCTACCCACTGTGCTATTGCTCCAGCCATTGGTTAGTATTTTTAAGGTAGTTAAAAATCATTAATGCCCATCACAAAAAGAAAATTCAAATTATAATAAAAATAGAACTTTTCTTAAAATTTCAAAGGGTGGTAGAATTAAATCAATTGAAATCAAATGACATTAAAGAAAGACAAGTATACAAAGTTACACAAAGATTGGGACTGGAGTGATAGCACAGAGGGTAGGGCGTTTGCCTTGCACGAGGCTGACCCAGGTACAATTACTCCATCCCTCTCGGAGAGCCTGGCAAGCTTGGTAAAGAGTATCTCACCCGCATGGTAGAGCCTGGCAAACTACCCGTGGCATATTTGATATGCCAAAAACAGTAACAACAAGTTTCACAATGGAGACGTTACTGGTGCCCACTCAAGCAAACCGATGAACACTAGGATGACAGTGCTACAGTGTGACAATGCTAATCTACACAAAGATTAGAAATTTTTTACACTCAATAATAAATAGAATGTAGAAAGGATAAAAAAATATACCACATCAACATTAATAAAAACTGCTGGCAATATCTAAGGGTCCAGTCAGGCCACAAATACAAATAAAGAATTAATTTGAATAATGATAGTTTAGTGAAAAAATAAAAATTGAATATTATACATTATTAAATAATTGCAAGTGCAGAGAGTACATGATGATGTCTCTAGGCTGATGGAGAATTAGGAGGCAAGAATTAAGAAGTAAATATTATGAAATAACAGAATAAGAGTTACAAAGAGTCCCCAAGGAACATCAGTTACGCTTTAATGAATAGGGTGTGGCTGACTTTGGTAAATGCAGCCCAGGGAGCTGGAAATTTTTTCTAGAGTATATCCAATGAATTCTTTTAGATGTATTATATCTGTAAGAAAAGTATGACTTACTTTACTCTAAGTGTAATAATTATATTTTTACTCTTGTGTAGTAGTGATCAAAGATGGTAGAAAGTCAAAGAAGTATAAAATACTTCTTTGAAAAAAATAAACATATAAATAATAAAATAATGTATCAGGGGAAAAATCTTAAACAAAATGGAAGGAGAAGAATTTTTCCCATATTTAATACTAGTATTTTTAAAAGTTTTACCACTATGAAACACACATAGGTTACTGAATGGATATAATACATTGATATTGTGGAAAGAGCAATTTATGGTCAAGGAAAACAGGAACCTGGTTTATGTGAATTTTGTCACGATCACAATCACCAAATCCCGTTGTTTGTTGATTTATCGAGCAAGCTCAGTAACTTCTGCATTCATCCTATCCCTGAGATTTTAGAAGCTCTCTCCATTATGCCTTCCTAAAGGTTTCACATTGGAGACTCTGTCAGGGTCAGGGGAATGAGATCTGGCTTGTTACTGGCTTTAGCATATGAATACACCATGGGAAGCTTGCAAGGCTGTCCCATGTGGACAGGAAACTTTGGAAACTCTCAGTAGCTTGCTACTTTCTCCCAGAGGGAGAAGTAGGTCCTAAGATATAGGCCGCACACTTCTGGGAACTTGCTTTAAGTCTCTGGATGTTGGTCGTTGATGGGATTACACACACCTGGGTTCCTCTGCTGGTACCTTAATGCACGAGGCCTGTCCGAACATGTGGAGAGGGGCCTCGAGCATGGCTGTAGCTAGGTTGCGGTGGTCTTCAGCTGACAGGAGCTCTGCTTGGGGCGGGGAGGGAAGCTGGAGCTCATCCCCTCCGAGGGGCCCCGGGGAAGACAGCCAGGCAGACAGGCGGGCATTTCATTCCTTACAAAAACAAGTCCTTGAAGATTGATCTCAGTTATTTTTACTTACCATACAGTGTAGCACTGTCCCTGTCATCCTGTTGACCATCGAATTGCTTAAGCGGGCACCAGTAACATCTCCATTGTGAGACTTGTTGTTACTGTTTTGGGCATATTGAATACACCACGTGTAGCTTGCCAGGCTCTGCCATGCAGGCGGGATATTCTTGGTAGCTTGCCAGGCTCTACGAGAGGGATAGAGGAATCGAACCCAGGTCGGCCACTTGCAAGGCAAGTGCTCTATCTGCTGTGCTATTGCTCCAGCCTTTTAATTAATATAATATTATTTAAATTAGTTTAGAAATGGCCCACAAACTCACATTATGGAAAAGAAAATTTTAACATTAACACTTTCAATTTATAGTAGGACCTTATAAAGCTAACAAAACATTTCACTTGGGCCAGCAGGGCTGTGTAGATGGTGAGGTGCTGCCTTGCATGTAGCTGAGCCCAGATCAGTCTTTCACACCAAATATAGTACCCAAAGCATTGCAAGGAATTATTTCTGAGTGATAAAAATAGGAATAATCCCTGATCCTTGGTATGGTTCAACTTTCCCCAAATAAAATAAAATAAAATATCTAGCTTAATTCTCAGTTGTGTACACTAATGGATAAAAATGACACCAATATTTTTAGTAAATATACATGTAATGATGTAAAAGACTGCATATTTGTGTTATGACACATGAATGCAAATGTAAAATCATCATTATTTTATATAAGTATCCTCATATTAATTTGAATTGAAGTCTGCCTATAAACCCATACAACTTATAGTTTGGATATGTTTGGATTTTTCCCTTGGAAAGAAGCAAAGGAAGAGAAGTTAGTGTTGTGATCTGCATCCATTATAAATGTGAATCGATTATCTTTGGTAAGTGCATTTTTTTTTAATTCAAAACGGTCTCCCTGCTATATTAATGGAAGGATGCAGGATAGATGAAAAATTTTTGTTGGAGCACAGAGATTGCAGTCAACTAATATTTAAAGTATAAAGATTAAAATCATTGAAAAGAAAACACAAGCAGAATACCAGCACTATGGAATTTTTGTAGGTTTTATCTGTAAAGGAGAAACAAAATTGTCAGAATGATTGATTGTTGTATTTCATCATATCAGTTATAGCAGTGTGTTTTGAAAGAGTTCTACGGTGTTAGGAAAATCTATAGACTTTTCTTGCTTCCCTTTACACCACAATGAGCTGTTTGGAATTTGCCACTTTCTTTGTAATATCTCATAGAGTGAATACAAAGGAACAGTCAAAGGTGAGTCATTCTATTGAGTTAAAAGGAATAGATTTTTGGCTGGGTATAAGCAAAACAAGATTGACTATTCTCATTGAATTGACTGATCAATTTTGTTCAACAACAAATTTGAGTTTTATCTTCTTTCAGTATGTTGATTAAATACTCTCGTTGCTTTTGGACATTTGTGTGTATGTGGAGAGCTGCAGCCTAGTGGTTGTGGATATTGGAACTAGACATTCCCTGTATACATCCTTCATCTTCCAGAAATAGAGAAACAGAGTTACCTTATTTTGTCAGATTCCTTTATATGAAAAAATACATATTATTATGAAACAATTTTTAGGATTTTATGAGAATTAAATTAAGTAATATATCCAATAGGTTTTAATAATGCCAGACACAAAATAAATCTGGTAACTATAGTTTTATCCCTATGACTACACTGTGTATCTATATATATAAATAACTAAGTTCTTTGTGTATCAGCAGCATTTACTAAATGTAATCAGTTTTTAAAATTCCTTTAGCTAAATATAACTTAATTAATTCATTTAATTTGACTTGTTGCTTAAAATCTTGTGAAGAAAAAAAACAGATGTTTGACAACCTATGTTGTGTCAACTTGCCACAAATAAGCCAATTCAATTAAAAAATGTAATTATTCATTCCAATGGTCTGTTTACACAGTACAAGGCATTTAGTTTGGCCACATTTTTACTTAATTGCTCAAATAATTGGACTTTGGGTAGATCAAGCCTAGAATGGTCAAATTTGATGCTACTGAATGATTTGGTTGTTTAGATTTGTCATGACTCATTAGCTATAAGTAGCAACAGAATTATTTCTGGTTTCCTGCCATTCACAAGACCATGTAGTTAGGGTACAGAATTTTTAACAGGAGGAACATTTTGCTATTGTATTTAATTGTTCTTAATCCATGAAAATGCAATATGAATTTTTGAAATACTATTATGTTTCAAATCTGTTACCACTGTCATCCCATTGCTCATAGATTTGCTCGAGCGGGCACCAGTAACATCTCTCTCCATTGTGAGACTTGTTGATATGGAATCAACCGATATAGGAAGAGACTGTTTAATATGTGGTTTTAAAATGGTTTATATATATTGATATATGTATATATCATATATCAATATACATATATCAATATATATAAAGAGAGAAAGAGAGAGACAGGACTAGGACATAGTTGTCACTATATCACTATCACTGTCATCTCGTTGTTCATCGATTTGCTCAAGCGGGCTCCAGTAACGTCTCCATTCATCCTAGCAGCCTCTCTCTACTTGTCCTTCCCAACGATGCCACTTGGAAGCTCTTTCAGGGTCAGGGGAATGAGACCGATCACTGTTACTGTTTTTGGCATATCAAATATGCCACGGGGAGCTTGCCAAGCTCTGCTGGGAACATAATTATATCATTACTAAATATAAAGTTTCTGAGTCATGTAATTTATGTCTGAAACTAAAGCATAGTTAAAGATTCCTCTTTATGTTGAAAATATTTCCAAATATTTAAAAGAAAGTATGTTTATTTAATTCACATTGAATTGTAATTAATATTCTTGTAACTTAGAATTATGCAAATAAGTCAACAATAAGCATCTAAAATCAAATATATGAAAATCGATTTATAGAGCATTAAATTATCTAAAGTTGTGACTAAAGGAAATTCAAATGTGTACCACCTATTAATTAATATTTATTTTAGCATTTCTTTCATCCTCAAATAACTACTGATGTTGTATGACAAAATTGTTAAACAGAACAGCAGAAATCGCAACAGAATTGCCCTGTTAGCGAGACCTTAAATGAGAAATCACAGAGTTTGAAAAGTAGGTAATTCATTAACTTCAAAAAGAAATTTGGAAAATAAAGAAATATTTAAGTTAATAAAGTACCACTAAAGGAACTAAAGAAGTATTGTTCTGTTTCAGGATGTTTGTTCTTTTGTTTTCTATTTGTTATTTTTGTTCTTTTACTTATTGTTTTAAAGCACCAAGAAATGTAGAAATCTATTATAGTTGTACTACCAAAATATATCAAAATATACCTAAATACAAGCAATGCCTCTTATCATTACCTGGAATATTCTAATGAGAGGGTAATAAATGATAAGGAGTGGACATTTGTCACTACACTATAGCCTCCTTAGGCAGAAAAATAATTTCTTTTAACTAGAAATACTTATCTCTTTCTAGTTGTAGTCAAGGTGTTTGGCAGTCATCACAACCCTCAAGTGAATCTGAAGTAAAGAAAAAATATCATTTAAACAGAGTTGTTTTCCTTCAAGGCATGAAATAACAGGTAAAAGTCTGTACCTTTTTTACCTTTTCAGCTGCAGTTGAATGTGTATGAACCTGATGTGTCAAAAATATTTATAATAGATGACTTGGGGCCTGATGTTGCAGCCCTCAGGCAGTCAAAACTCCAATTGACTTCAGTGAGCACTTTTCCTGTCCAAGGTCCAGTTGCCTTGTGCCTGTAGGGTAAAATGGAAGCTTAAATGAGACACTATTTCAGCACTTCAAGGACAATAGGTAGAAAGTCTTAGATGCTGAGAGAAAGAATTCTGCATTCTGAGTGCTTTAATTGACAAAATAGCCTAGTCTACTAGGAAAAGCATAATGTTCATTGATTATTCTTCACTACTTTTTGAAGATAAAGTCTGTATATTTGAGTAACAAAATATGTCAACACTTCCAGACTTTTAAAATCAAAACCGGTTTTGAAGTCATAAGCTTTTAATAAACATCATGAAGGGTACATCTACTTTCTCTCTATTAATTATAGGATGCAACAAGATAACTGTAATGTGCATAAATAAAAGATCAAAAGACCTTAACCTGAAATATTACAGTGGACTTCTATTCACTGAGACTAAAGGTACTGGCACTTTGGAAATTTCCTAGTCCTCACACCGTACTAAATATGGGCTAACTGAATTTCAAGTTTTAGTACAATGATCTCTCCCTTTGCTATGGTCTAGTTTCATATGTTCCACTTTACTCCTCTTACTTTCTCTAAATCACTAGTGTGTGTGTGTGTGTGTGTGTGTGTGTGTGTGAGAGAGAGAGAGAGAGAGAGAGAGAGAGAGAGAGAGACAGACAGACAGACAGACAGACAGACAGACAGAGAGACAGAGACAGAGAGACAGAAGCACCTCAAGCATGTGCACACGGAAGAGTTAGGGTGGAAGGAAGGACTTTCGGTTTTAGTGGAAGGAATATCAATCACAATTATAAGGAACATAATGTGTTAACTTATTAACTTCCAATAGCTCAGACTTCTCTTCATCTATTAAATAGGGCACTTGTACTAGATTGCTTAATTAGTTAAGTCCAAGTGATAGGACTCCATCTCATTCCTCTGTAAGTTTTACTTCTAATTTACCCTAATATAACTTCTTCAGGAAAAATTGCTGAGTAAAATTATATTTGATAAACTCCTTATTTTGTTCCTCCACATCTCTATCACTTAGCTCAGAAAGCAATATCTTAAAATTTTATCCTTGCAAATACAGTGAAATTCACTATTGCATATCATCTGTCACAAATATATTGATATAAAAATACCAAATATGTGAAAATCATTGACATTAAGAAAAATATAAATATGCTTTATGATTTAGTGCACATAAGCATAAGTGAAAGAGCACTTTCCTGAATTAATACCAACCCTCATATGTACTGAAATATATTTTCTGCTAATTCAAAGTTCACTCCATTAAAACCCTAGGCGGGCATCAGTAAATAAATTTTGTGACATATTAATGTTTTCCAACTTATAATTATTAAAAGTGTAAGTTCTGTGTGACATTTGTATTGTTAAGGAGGTCAATTGGTAACAGTTTACATT
Source organism: Sorex araneus (assembly GCF_027595985.1). Taxonomy (NCBI): domain Eukaryota; kingdom Metazoa; phylum Chordata; class Mammalia; order Eulipotyphla; family Soricidae; genus Sorex; species Sorex araneus. The sequence continues at coordinate 119,217,641 of NC_073305.1, read as the reverse complement.
TTTGAAAAACTAGATGATGGATGAGAAGAATGGTCAACTGTATAGCTATATCCTTCAAGAGATAACCCAAGTGATGGAGAAAGAAAAGAAAATCTAGGCGGAAACCTGTTACTTAATATGTAGACATAATCTGAACAGTGTAAATTTAATTGTTATGGGAGAAGATAAGAGGAAGAACTTAGGTCTTGATTTGGTTTTATGTTCTTTGGTATCTATTTTTGTTATTTTAGGGCTACACCTGGTGATGCTTGGCAGCTATTCTGATTCTATGCTAAGGAATCCCTCCCACACTGCTCAGGAGTTATGTATTGGTGGTAACAATTGATACATTGTTATGTATCAAACCCAGACCTCCTGCATTCAAAGCATGTATTCAGCATACTGAGCTTTTTTCTTGCCCTGGAAAAATAATTTGGAGGAATTTTGTACTGGTACTGACACATATTTGCAGCATTTTCCAAATCTTCAATAATTCTTCTCCCAAGGCTGTTACATACAATCAAATATGTACTATTTCATTGAAAAGCCATGAATTTAGATCTCAAGAAAGGTTATTCTCACTTAGTTATTGTTGTTGTTTTCAAAAAAAGACTACTACAACCTAAACTGCAATAAATTAAATTAAAAATGTCAGCGAGACAAGCTGAAAGACAGAGAACCTGAGAACAGTGGCAGAGGGAAGTTTAAAATAGTGGAAGGGTTGTTGACATATTGTATGCCTAAAATTCTATTATGAATAAAATCTTAAATCATGGTACCTTAATTAAATATATAAGCACAGAAATAAATAAAAACTACTATGAAAATGAAAACTCAGATCATTGGGAATACAACAATTTTGTTTCTTGGATATCATATGTCTTACCATTCTAAAACAGTTGTTTTTGTTTTAAAAGCATGAAAACTCAAGCTGTGTACTTCTACTGCCTCAAAGATCATCTTCAATCCACCCAGAGATGAACTGGAGCCGAGGCATGAGAAGCAGACCCTCCGCGCCTATAGACTGTGATCCTGAGGTCTCCTAACCCATTTTGGCACCAGAGCGGATTCTTGCAGCCATGCATTTTGACTGTGAACTGAGCTAAAATATTAGAAACCCCAAACCACTCAAAGTCTTCACTCTTAGCAATGAAGAGAAATTATTAGATGATGCCTATTCAGCAGGCCTGATTGTTGGGGAAAATTTCCAATCAATAATAGTGAGTTCTGTATGGAAATATGGAATGTACTCAAGGTATATAGAGAATAATGGGAATATCATTAGCTACTTAGATGGGGGGTGAGGTGGGAGGGGGTGTATTGGGGTTCTTGGTGGTGGAATGGGTGCACTGGTGAAGGGATGGTGGTTTAATCAGTATTTGACTGTGACTTAAACCTGAAAGCTTTGTATTTTTTTTCTTTTTTTCACGGTGGTTCAATAAAATATTTCAAGAAAGAAAGAAAGAAAGAAAGAAAGAAAGAAAGAAAGAAAGAAAGAAAGAAAGAAAGAAAGAAAGAAAGAAAGAAAGAAAGAAAGAAAGAAAGAAAGAAAGAAAGAAAGAAAAAAGATCATCTTCAACCTGGAAGTGTCTGAGTCACTGATGTAATTCATGGGAAATGAAGCAGAGAAAAGCATTGATAAGATTAATGAGTCTTGTTTTGCTTTCTTTTGGGGCCACACTATGTGGTGGTCATGGCTTACTCCTAGGGAACAAATGATAAATAAAAGATCTGTTTGCAAAGTGAAAAGATTTAGGAGGAAGGGAATTCCAAAGATGCTTATAAGTAGCAGCATTGCCTCGAAACTTATTCTAATATAACATTTTAGTACAGAACAACCAGAGAAAATTGTTTCATATTTTCACACTCATGTTTTACTATGAACTGCAGTAATGCTGCTGACAGAAAGAGAATGAGGCAGAAAGTGAAAGAAATCAAACCATAATAATTTCATTTTATGCTGGAAATTAGAATGTAATCTTTAAAGTTATTTTGCTATCAAAGTTATTAATTTAAAATAGCAAGTGGAAATTCTACAGTTACTCAGAACCTATTATTCAGAATTCATTGTCCACTAAAGCATTTAAAAGAGTGTTTTCAGCAGTATAAAGTGAGGAAAATAAAACCTTAAGAGAGAACAACTACTGTTGGGAAGTGTAGGTAATGTTTCCTAGTGGAAAAATACATTTTCATAAGAAGAAACACTTACCATAAAACATTTCAGAGGGGAGTGCTTGGAATTATGTCCCCTTCCATTGTGTTTACATAATGTGAAAACAGCCAATCAACTAACTTCTGATTTTTAATTGCACAGAATAAAACAACTAGACAAGCATTGACAGTATCAGTCATTTTCAACAAGTTTTGCATTAGGAGAATAGATGTTTAAGTCTGTTTTTTGTCAGTTCCTAAAACAATTTCAGGCAAAAATGTCAAAGGTTGGTTTAGTTTATAGATTTTGCATAGTATACATATCTACTTTCAGCTAGAGGCTGTTCATTTACTTGATTACTTGAGACTTTAATTGTATTCAGGGATGTCCTTCTGGAAAGACAAATTGAGACAATTGCCACAGACCTTCAAGATCTATGAAGGGCGGGGAAAACGCAGCTAGCAGCTGGTGGCTAAAATATAATTGTAGTCAATATGTAAAATGCAATTAGCATCAGCATGCAACATGCTCCTTATGCTTACTTCAATGTGTTTTGTTTTCTGTGGTAATTCTTCCCTCAAATCATCAAATTACCAAACAATTGCTATATTTGAAGTCTATGCTTACCAATCTTAGTTCAAGGCACCATAAAACTATTTCAAACTTTAATCAGCATAAATATATTAAACCTATTGAAAAGATGACTTAATGTTATGTTCTCAATTCAGAATCTCCACATAGAGAAGAGCTGCCCAAACCTGAACTTGGATATAAAATGTTACCTTATATTTATTTATTTATTTATTTATTTATTTATTTATTTATTTATGCTTTTTCAGTCACACCCGATGGTGCACAGGGGTCACTCACTCCTGGCTCTGCACTCAGGAATTACCCCTGACAGTGCTCAGGGGACCATATAAGATGCTGGGATCGAAACCGGGCAGGCCACATGCAAGGCAAATGCTCTACCCTCTGTGCTACCATTCTAGCCCTTCCCTTATCTTTATTATTAAAAACAAATCACCATGAGATATAGTTACAAGCTACCATGTCTGAGTTACAATCACACAATGAATCAATAAAATTTTTTTAAAAAATCACTTAGCTTAGAACTGTAAAGATTTTAAAGAGTAGATTGAAAAGTTATCAAAAAGCCATGAATGTAATCCCAACATATCTGTTTATCAGCAAAACATATTTTGTAAAGTGATAACAATAAAAGGCTGGTAATTTTTTTATTTATGCATCAAAATGAGAAAGCTTCATTGAAACGTTATTAGAATAAATGAAGGAAAATAAACAACCAATAAACTTTTCTTTTGTCAGGAAGTGTAATCACATCATATAAAATTTAAAGAGTGAACTGTGATTTAAACATATATTTAGGGAGCATTTATTTTTTAATTTGGGTTTTTCACCTAATTTTGTTCTTTTAATTAATATTTTTATTTAATAGATTTTAATTTTATATATTATTTAGTTACACTATTGTTGGGGTGGGTTGGAGCCATAGTACAGCGGGTAGGGCGTTTGCCTTGCATGCGGCCGACCCGGGTTTGAATCCTCTGCCCCTCTCAGAGAGTCCGGCAAGCTACTGAGAGTATCTCGCCCACACAGCAGAGCCTGGCAAGCTACCCGAGGCATATTGGATACGCTAAAAACAGTAACAAGTCTCACAAAGGAGATGTTACTGGTGCCTGCTTGAGCAAATCAATAAACAACGGGACGACAGTGCAGTGCTACAGTGCTATTGTTGGGGTCTAAGCTATTCATACACAGACTTACTACCTCTAACTATGTCCAAAGTCCCCAGGACTCTCACTTTTATAACTATGCTTATACTATTCTGGTTTTCTCCCCACCTATCTTCTGACTTCCACATACACAATGTTTAGTGATTTGTTCTATATTCTAGTGCTAAGATTTTGCCATTGTTTAGTATTATCTATTTTCTTACAGGTAAGTTGAGTTAATTCCTGCAATGTGTCATTCTAATTGAATTGGAACATTTGTGAGGTTGTATAAGATGGGAAATACTCAACTACTTGTAGACTCCAGTTTTACGTGCATATCAAAACATGTCTTTATATAAGTTCTTAAAGATTTTTTCCATAAATCACTGTTCCGCCTTGTTCGTTTAAATTATTTTTCTTTTTCTTTATTTCTAAATAATAACTCACTATTTCTTCTAAAGTGTCAATCCTACAATATGAATCAGAGTGATTTTTATGGAAGATACTGTTGTTTACATGGGGGAGTTTAATTTGAATCTCTTTATATTTTTCATGGACTCGAGAGATAGCTCAGCAAGTAGGGTGTTCGCCTTGCATGTGTCTGACCCAGATTTGATTCCTCCACCCCTCTCAGAGAGCCCAGCAAGCTACCGAGAGTATCCCACCCACCTGGCAGAGCCTGGCAAGCTACTCATGGCTTATTCGATATGCCAAAAACAGTAACAAGTCTCACAAAGGAGAAGTTACAGGTGCCCACTCGAGCAAATCCATGAGCAATGGGATGACAGTAACAGTGACAGATATATTTTTTATGCCTCTTTATGAAGGCACGGGTGTACTGATGATAGCTCACTTACCATTTATGTCATTTTGAATTTGTCCTGAGACATGATCAGCAGAGCTAAGAACTGAGGAGGCAAGTGGGGAAAAGCGGAAGATGCAGTGATGGAAAGATTAGCGTAGTGACACCACAATTATACAGTGATGATGTCCATAGTACTGTTAAATTGCACCTCTTATGAAGAAGCATCTGGGTTTGTATAATGTGACTCTCTTAAAAAAATTGTTTTGGATTACACTTTTCTGCTTCTTTATGTGTCCCATTTTCTATTTATTTCCAAAACTAAGATTAAACCCAGGATCTCACACAAGCAAGACAAGTGCTTTACAACTGAGCCATAGCCCCAGTTCTGTATCTTTCTTTTAAAAATTAGATGCTAGAAGCTGGAGAGATATTACAGTGGGTACCTGCTTGCCTTGCATGCAACCAACCAGAGTTCAAGTCCTTGCCCTTACATGATCCCCTAAACACATCATGAGTGGCCCCCAAGTGCAGAGTTAGGAGTAAGACTGAGACCACCAGGTCTGGTCCACTGAAATAAGACAAAATTCAGAAATTAGACACTTGATAGTGAATTTTTCATGTTTATATGACATATTTTCATTTCCCTATAAATATTCATAAATTTTATTTTGGCTCACAGCTTAATTACTTGGAAAACATTTTATTCACTCAGATTTTACTTTTAAGATGTATTGGGTAAACTATAACATTGTGTAGTCTCGTGTTTTCCCCTCTACTGAACCAAATCTCTCAGTATTCCCTCAATATTCCACTGTATTCCTTGTGAATTATAAGAATATTCCAGTCTGTGGGTGAGGCACAGCAATAATCCTGACACTGTTTTCATCAAACACTATTGCCTCTATTCCTTTGTGATGTAAGCTTTCCAGATTCAAGTAGTCTCCCTAATTTGTATGGTGATCCAAACTTAACTGAATACAAAAGTGTTGAATTAGTGATCTCTATTTCTCAGGCTGTGACGTTCTTCCCTCTGTTCCTGGATTGTGTTCTTTTCAGTTCTCTATATTATGCCAACGCCCCAATTCACTCAATTTATTGTCCTCTGTCTCATTTCTCCTCCTCTCTGCCTCAATCTGAAACACTCTCAAGAAAATAAACTAACTTAATCATAGGACTCAGTGCCATCTTCTGTCTATCATGTATCAGTGTCCACTGTCATCTAATAGCCAATGGTTTAAAGATATTGTTCCCTATTTCTTTCCAGTTCTTGGCTGCTTGGAAGTAGAGAATAAATATCATCACTTTTGCTTTATCTTTAGTTGATGAAAATGTGTGATGAAATTTGGAAATCTGTTAGGTAATAAGTATGAAAAATAATCTCTCTAAACATACAAACTATCTTCTGTTAACTCCTCAAAGATATTACTAGTTAGATAGAATGATTTGCACCATGTTGCACAAAAATACCTGACAATCTCAGCAAATGGCAGACAAGGTATTCCACATGAGATACACATACAATATGCACAGAAAGACAGATGTAAAGGGAAGAACATACCTGCAAGGAAACTAATTTCAAAGCTAAAACTATGTATAGAGAATGGTAAATAGATAAATCACTATGTATGTCTATCCAGTTCCTAGCAATTTCCTGTAAGTGGACCTCTTTTGAATTTAGCCTTATAAAAATAAGTACTCTCCAAAAATAACCTTGTATTCTTGTATTTCTTTAACTACAAATAAGATGAGAAAATATTAGAGCTAATTTATTAACTATTATGTTTTCTATTTTAAGATATAATAGCATCCATATACGTAGTATCTATATACATAGCATCTACATAGCATCATACAATAGCATCTATATTTTATATTTTAAGATATAATAGCATCTATATACATGTATCACTTGTATCGCTTGAATCACTTGTCATCCCATTGATCTTTGATTTGCTTGGGCGGGCACCAGTAACGTCTCCATTTGTCCCTGTCGCGTGCTAGTGCAGCCCAATGATATCTGCTTGCTCCAGGCACAGGAAGACATCAAATCATTCATTCAGGGATTTGATGAAGAAATCTGACCATCTAGTTGGTGGGCTGCCACGAGGTCTTCTGACATCCCGTGGAATCCAGTCAGTAACAGCTCTAGTCCAGCTGTCATCTCTGAATCGAATTACATGACCGGCCCATCTGATTTTTGATTCCTTGGCAAACCAGACATCGTCCCTGATTCTTGACCATCAACGGAGGTCAGAACTCCGGATTCCTTCTCTCACTTGAGTGAGAAGTGATATTCCTAGCATAGCTCTTTCGATTCCTCTTTGGGATACCCTAATAGCATTTTCATCCTGTTTGCATAGGGCCCAGGTCTCTGAGGCATATGTTAGTGCAGGAAGAATGGTGGAATTGAAAAGATGTGCCCGGAGTCGGAGGTTCTTCGTCCTCTTAACCACTTCTTTGATGCTCTTGAATGCATTCCACACTGCTCTCTTCCTCCTGCACAGTTCTGGCACCAAGTCGTTCCTCATGTTGATTTCTCCACCCAGGTACACATAGCTGCTGCATTCGGAGATGTTCATTCCATTGAGAGCAAATGGAGCTTCAGGGACCAGTTTGTTTTTCATGAACATCGTCTTGTTGAGATTCAGCTGCAATCCGACCTTTCCACACTCGTGGTCGAAGTCAGCCAGCATTTGTGCTGCTTGGCTAATGTTTGGTTATATAACCCTATATACATGTGAGATAGATAAACTGAATTTTTATCTAAACACTTTCATAGCTACAGATAATAGTTGATACATTAATTCCAAGAAATTCTTATGAACTCCAGAAACCCAAGTACATGACCTTAAAACAGAATTCAGAAAAAAATTAAATGGTTATAGATAAATGCATACATGTATATAGGATATATACATAAACACTTAGAATAGTTCTTTTATAAAAATAAGTAAATATCCACCCATTGTGTTTAGCTTGTTTGATAATTTTTTCTGGTACTTTGTGGGAGCACACAGACAAAACAAACAGCATCTTGAAAATTTTAACCCCATATATTTGAATTGGAGTAGATCTAGTTTTAAACAGTTCCCTCTTCCCATTTATATTCAGATATTCTGATACAAGTTATAATGGAAGTAAGGTGAACAATTTTGGTCAAATGAGGTTAGTTAATCACTGATATAAAAACCTTAAGCAAAATATCATTTCCCAACCTTTATCATACACATGAACTTCTTTTCTTGAGGTCTGTAACACAAATTAAAGATTTTTTTTAAAAAATAAGAGTACTAGTTTATTTCTTCAAAGAATATATTTTTCTTAAATATCTTAAAAGATTTTAGGCCTTTAATAGAAATCATCAAAATAATTAAAGTTAACACATGCAAAGATTAAAGTCAGAGTCAACAGAGAAATAAGAGAAACATTTCAGCAAAAACAATAGAGAAAAAGTCAAAGATATAAGCTCTGCTCTCAGAGTACTTCCCAAAGGTTACATATGAACTCGAGGCAAATAGCAACAGGGACTCACCCTTAAATCTTGCTGAAGACTTGGCCAATAACAAATTAAGCAATAAAAACAAAGAGAGCACTTGCAGCTCTCCATATTTCTCTAAATCAAACAATAACAACAATAAAATGTAGCTTGCATTAATATCTGTTGGATCAAACAACTTTTTTTCTCTCTCCACAGTGCTTCATATTTTCAGCTTTGTATGTTAGCTAACCAATCTCTGCTGTTACTCTCAGCTATAGTTAGCACCTAAATGTATATATACACTTATTTGTTGAAATTATGCATACATAATTTTAACACTACATTTCATGAATCTGTATTAGGGACCTATTTTGGTATGTGTATAGTCCTTGATTATTGTTAATTTAGAGTTTTCAAAAATTTGGCAAGAATTTAGCCTATTACCTTAATTTTTTTGGCTGTGGCTTTCTAAAGGTCTATGATAAATTTTTAGCTTTCTTTATTCTTTTAACTTTATTAGCTCCAATTAGATGAGTAATATACAATTTTCACCTTTAAAAATAAAGCATATCCTAGTGAGGTGGTAAATAGGTGTTATAAATTATAGTCTGAAATATTAAAAAATCACTAAATAAGGCATTAAATTAGATTAAATTTCTTAAAAAATTAAAAATTAGAGAAAAAATAAAGAGTATTAGATTACAGTCAAGGTTTGTTATCACATGCCTCTACCACTTAAGTTGATGTTCTCAACTGAGATGCATTGTTTAATCAATAAAATCTTTATTTCAGTTAAAAAATTATCTAAAGTTATTTAGATAATCAAGTATTTAGCAGACAAAATATATTAGTTATAATTATACTTAGAGTTTTCACAAGTAAAATTTTAGCTTTGCATATAGAGAAAAAGAGTTGATTAAAAAACCTGAATCTAAAGTGACATCATCTGGAAAAGTATGAGTAAAATCATAGGTACATGACTAGTGTGCACAACTTAAATCATTTAGAAGATATATATATATATACATATATGTATATATATATGTGTGCCTGTGTGTGTGTTCTTAAAAAACATCAGAATAAAAAACATTCTAAGATGCTGATTAATGTGTATGGACCACTTTTAGTTGACCACTTAGAATTATTAACTATATTAAGCCAACTTCATTTAATAAGTAATAAAGAACTAACTTAAATAAACTAAGGAGCAAAACTGACCCCACTTGTATTATCTGTCATATAAAAATGCCTATGTTAGGTTGGCATCGTTAATTATCTATCCATCATCTATATGTCTTTAGTAGCAATGTAATATGTAACGTATATTTACTGATAGCTGAAGAAAATACACTCAAATGTCTTTACTCATGGGAAAGTGTACTTATATGTTTTTCAGTTTATAGAGAAATATCAAAATTGATTGCACAACATTAACATTTAATAACAAAATTGTCATACAAAACAATTATTAAATTAATAAATTATTTGAAATAATATCTAGTCTACATTCACTTTCAGTCAAAATGGCTTATATAAAACTAGATGTTTGACCAGAAGAAAGCTAAAATCAAAAGTTTCAATTATATTAACTTTGCTGTTTAATTGCTTTGTATTTAAAAGCAATGTCAAATTATAGAGTTACACCCATAATAACCCTACAGTAATAGAATGGTGTTTACTCATAGCACAAGTATGTTTGGCCTTATTTTGCAGGTTTTGCCTGCAATTTTTTTTTTGCTAATTGCAGGTAAACATATATACTTGTTATGATATACATTAATACTAAGAAATTTAAAAAGCAGAAATAAACATTTTTCTAGAAGAGATTTCAACAAAAATGAATATAATTTTTCTGCTTATGTGGTTAAAATATTCTATGATGCTGGAAAAATAGATACTGCTTTTTACTTTATCTTATGGATTGTTTGAGAGTCATTTGTTTTATGGATGAATTGAAACAATATCATGCTCAGTTTCTTAAAAACAAACTTAATATGTACTTTGGGAAATAAAAACAAACAAAATATTTTTCTGCTGACACTTAATTCCACTAAAGTTAAGGCAGAGGAGAATAAAAGAGTTGTCAAATGACAATGCAATGCAAAAGAAACTATAATATGGTGGAGTTTTTTCACAATTGCATTCCTAATGACACTATAGTTTAGAAACACATCTAAGTGCCAAACACAGAAGCAGGTACATGTTGCATGTACACATATAGTAGAGCTACTGCAATTCTGAGATATATGTCTTTGTGTAAGTGTGTGTGTGTATATACATATTACACACACTGTCGTCCTGTTTTTTTTTTTTTTTTGATTTGCTTGAGCATGCACCAGTAACGTCTCCATTGTGAGACTTGTTCTTACTGTTTTTGGTGTATCAAATATGCCATGGGTAGCTTGCCAGGCTCTGCCATGCGGGCAGCAGGATACTCTTGGTAACTTGCCGGGCTCTTGGAGAGGGTCAGAGGAATCGAACCCGGGTTGGCTACATGCAAGACAAATGCCCTACCCACTGTGCTATTTCTCCATTTCCTGTATATGTATATGTGTACATACATATGTGAAGGAGTTTCCATAAATACATATGGGAAGATATTTTAAGCATATGCCTTTAAACTGAGTACTACATTACATCCAGATATTGGAATTGAATCAGAATATCCCATCTACAAATACACACAAACACACTCACACACATAGCAGTGGAGAGAAGAAGAAATGCTAGCAACTCAGTGAAAACAATGCAAGTGTATGTACATATAGCTATAATGCAACATAAAGAAAATATTTCATCTAGAAAATTACTCAAGTATTAGGGAACACTGAGAAAGCAGAGAACAAAATCTTCAGAAAAATTTGAATAAGGGTGAAATTAACTTAGCACCTGAACTCAATATACGACATGTTGACTTGTAGTCATTTATAATTTGAGTAGTTCTTATTATCTGAAAGAACTCATGTAGTCTACTTCTACAAGAGGAAGATGCCTACAAATGTAAATAAAGAGATAAACAAAATTAGTTTTTCTAAAAAATAAAACAACAGAAAATTACATAAAATATAAAAATCACAGAAAAAAGTAAAGTAAGCAGGATAATTTTTAGATGCATAAAATATTATAATTAAGACATTTGAAAGATACAGTTCTCTTGATGATACAGCTTAGGTACTCAGAGACTAATTATCAAAATGCATCAAAATGATGGATTTGGAGCATAGATAATACCATAATTTACTACTTGCATGCATCAATGGATTCCTACACTGTTAAAATGAGATAAAAGATTCAACAAGTATTACTAAAAAAATGTCAGTTTTTAAAGGCAAATAAAGAGTGGGAGAAAATAAAAGTAGTATTTCTTTCCATCCTACCTTCCATGGACTATGACTGCTGAATTTTTATTGACTATATTTTAGTGTTCAGCACCTGGAATCTAATTACTGTCCTTATATTTAAACTTTTAAAATTGAACACAGCCCAGAACATACTTAAATATAAATCAGATGTTTATATCTTCCTTATAAATATCATCCCATATGGTTGTTGGAAATAGAAATCAACATTATCATTAGAAAGTAAAATTTGGCAATATATAAAATAATTTAAACTCACATACATTAGATTTAGAAATTTTGGGAATTTTTCTTATAGAAACTAATAAAACATATGCAAAAAGTGAGTTATAAGGCTTAGCTATTTAAATAATAAAAGGTTAAGTCATGTCTATTAAACTAGAAGGCATGTTTAGTCTCTCTTTATTCCAACTAACAGTATTTAATCATAAAAAATAATGTATAAGAGTAATGCAATTTCCACATTGTGATATAGTATGCAAAAGGTTTAAATAACAGCTTATCACTATGACCTAATTTTTTCTTTGGTTTTTGGGCCCACCCAGCAGTGCTCAGGGCTTATTCCTGGTGCTTTATGCTCAGGGATGACTCTTTGTCAGGATTAGAGGATCATATGGGTATCATAGATTATGCCCAGATCAGTTGTGTATAAGAGCAACCCACTGTAATATCTCTCCAGTCCCTGGCCTCAGTTTTTAAAGCAAACTTATATTTTAAAAATACTCATACCAGATCCAAAGCACTCTATGGAGGGGTTTACTTAGTAGAGTTTTATTAACAACATGTGCCTGAAAACTGTTATTAACAATTACCTAAATAAAAATGGAAAAACCCACCAAGTTATTCTTAAATCTTCCTAGCATCTTGTGAAAGAGATTCTTTCCCTATACCTATTCTTCAAACAAACACAGTAAAGGCTGAATAGATTAAATAATTATCATGTGGTCATATAAAACTGAAGCACAGACATTCAAAGTCAGCTACTTTATTGTTTGCCAGTGAACACACTGTTACTCATGCTGCTAAATACCTATAATAAATGCCTACATGCTTCATCTGCACATACAAATAGACTGTGTGAACACACTAGATGTAAGTGTAACCAAATCTGAGTATGTTTCAATGTTTGGAAACATGTAATATAATTCAAGCTATGTGAATAAGATTTGTGATCTCAAAAAGAATTAGAATTTATAGAAATAAATCTGTAAGTAGTGACTCTTTAAAACAAAAACTGAGATTGCAAGTTTGGTCTGATTCTCAATGCTTTATATTATCTCATATAATGGAATATAAAGTGTCAGCAACCATATTCTTTGATAATTAGTGAAAATGTCATGAAAGACAGGTTTGAGGAATACATTTTGTGAGCACTATATGTTGTATGCATTTTACCTCATATTTTCCATGTACTCACAAATAATACCCTTTGTAAAGTTAATTGAGAATTTTATTTATTCTACTTACAGTAAAAGAAGCTGAGGTTAAGAGACAGCTCATTTCTATGGGTCACATGACTAGTACATAGTTAGTCATACCTTTCCTGCCACCAAATTTTATGTTTGGCTTCAACTTTCAATGAAAGCCTTACATTTCTCTACTTTTTGACTAAAAGCTGACATGATATCCAGAAATTTCCAGACTACCTACTGAAATGTTTTCTGTTATAAAATGTTGCTTTTTCAACTCTAAAGGAAGGAGTATTTTGTTCTTTAAACATCGCATATGTGTCTTCCACTTCTGTCATCACTTTAGTGGCATAAATAAATTCTGTGGGAAAATGCTATATTTAATATCTAAGATGTCGTTATGATTTTTTAATGTGTTTAATTAACCAAATAAAGCATCATTGAAAATTATTCTCCTTAATATAAGGGTTTTAAAACAAAATTTACTATTATTTTCTAGTCTCAATAAATGGCACCTCCATAAAAGCAGTACTGGGAAGTGATCAAGGATAAATATTGAAACTCAAGTGATAGCACAGTGGGTAGGGCCTTTGCCTTGCATGCGACCCACCCGGATTTGATTCCCACCATCCCATATGGTCCCCCAAGCACAGCCAGGAGAAATTCCTGAGTGCATGAGCTAGGGGTAACCCATGTGCAATACCAGGTGTGACCCAACAAGCAAATAAAAAAGAAAAATAAGAACAATAGAGTTAAATTATAATGAATGACTATACAAAAATTTTAATATGCCAAATATAATATTTTATAAATGTTAGAAGTGGCCTATATTTTATATATTTTATGTATATATTAAAATTACTTATATTTTTATAAATTTCTTTCTATAAAATAAAATAATTTTCCTGAAACACAATATAAAATTTAAAGATTATGAGGGTCAAGTTAAATTGTTAATATTATCAATGAATCAATAATCTCTCATGACACCTACTTTGTAAGAGTTTTAATTGGTAACATATAATTGCTTTACTTTAATTTTTTTTTTTTTTGCTTTTTCGGTGACACCCGATGATACACAGGGGTCACTCCTGGTTCTGCACTCAGGAATTACCCCTGGCAGTGCTCAGGGAACCATATGGGATGCTGCGAATCAAAACCGGGTTGGCCACATGCAAGGCAAAAGCCCTACCCACTGTGCTATTGCTCCAGCCCCTATAGTTGCTTTAAAACCCATATTTGACTTTATTATAATAAATGAATTAGTCACTGGATAAATCATTTCAGATGAAGTGTTTAGGTTTACAATACTATGTGACTAAATTCTATAGATTTAAACCATACAGAGCCCAAGCCATATCCAATATTTGATTGATAAGTGGATTAAGAATAATATTAGTTATTTTTAATTAAAGTATATGCTTCTGCTAGTTTTTATTAATAAAGTATTTCCTTGAGCTATAAGTAATAAAACACTTGTATTGTACTTTATATATTATGTAAATCAATTTAAAAGCTACATCCATCAGTTATATTCCAAAATCCCTAGTTCCATAACATTTTAACAAATGTACTTGCATATCTATCCTGATTTCTTAACACTCGTATATTTATCCTGATTTCTTAATATACTGACTTAATTGCTGTGAAAATATTCCAATGTGAGGCTCGGGTATACTACATTTGGATTGAAGTAAGATAGATAGTTGTTATCCACTTGCTTTAAGGTAGGCTTAAAGGTAGCATAGGAATTTGTAAATGCTATATCGAAAATTTTAAAAAATAGTCATTTTTTAAAAAAAGATAGAGGTATTTATTTATTATTTACTTTTTGCTTTTTGGGTCACACCTGGTGATGCTCAGGGGTTACTCCTGGCTCTGCATTCAGGAATTACACCTGGCAGTGCTCAGGGGACTATATAGGATGCTGGGGATCAAACCTGGGCCAGCCTTGTGCAAGGCAAACACCCTACCTGCTGTGCTTTTGCTCCAGTCCCCAAATAGTCATTATTTAATATTTTAATTTTAAAATACTGAGCTGTTGGTTAAATGTTCATAGTTATCCCCACTTCTAAAACTCTGATAAATTTGTACTTTCTAAAACTGTTGGGTTAGGAAAGGACATATGACCTGTTTTGGCAAATAAGTTCTAATGTCAGTTAGAATGGCAAATCCTATCATTTGTATGACATCAATTTTTTTCTCCACTCTGACACAGAGACTTGGTACATAGGATATGGTTACTATTCCATTAGTCATAATATCTAAAGTACTGTGCAGTTACTCTTCTGGCCTCGGAAAGACATGCAGTATATAAAAAAAAGGAGTCCTTATTGTTTTAAAAATTATATATCATCATCATGTCATTGATCGTCGAATTTCTTGAGCAGTCTCAATAACGTCTCTATTCGTCCTAGCCCTGAGATTTTAGAAGCCTCTCTTTACTCATCCTTTCCAATGTTGCCACATAGGAGGCTCTTTAAGGGTTAGGGGAATGAGACCTATCATTGTTACTGTTTTTGGCATATGAATACGCCACTAGGAGGTTGTGAGGCTCTCCTGTGTGGGCAGGAAACTCTCAGTAGCTTGCCAGGTTCTCCCAGTGGGAGAATTCGGCTATAAGATGCTTCCTACAGCTTGGTTTTGTAGTCTCTTGATGTTGCCACGGTGCTGGGGTCAGTATCTGGGTGTGACTGCCTAGCTACTGGAAAGTGGGGAATCTGGGCGGAAGAGGTCCAGTCTCTCTATATAAAAATTATATATAGGGTAATTATAAAAATTATATACAGGGTAATTTATCACTGTCTGTAAGCTAGCCTATCCTGGACTTATATAAATTCTACCTAAAAGTAAAGCTTTGCTCCACAAAGCCTAAGTTTTGTGCCATTGGCATAGAAAACAGGAGAAAAACTAGTACTGAATTTCCAAGGGACATAAATTTAGTTTATTACACTATTTGGTAGCAAAATATTTGAAAAAATTGTTGTGTGGAATAACTTATAAGACAGACAGTTTATTAAATTATAAATATTATGTGCTGAATGTATACACTCATTCATCCAAATGCAATGATACGTTACAGGAGAAGAGAGAAACACTGAAGTTAGTGATAACTAAAATTTGGTGGAATTGATAAAGTATTGTAAGGATGTTAATAAGTCATACAAAGAATCACATGGTTTTTCTGGCAGAAAATAACAAAAGCAAAGATCATATTTTTGTATACAGTTGTTTAGCTTTTAAAGCTATTGCCTCTAATATTATTTCAGTAAAAATGCCATAGTGATAGTCATTGAGGAACAAAAGCCATTGAGGAGTCACTGTGTGGAAAAGATCTATGGAGAGTATGGATGTCACACCCACTATTAAATCTTTTAGTGAATTAATATAGTACCTAGTAAATCCTTTCAGTTGGAAATATAACTCATGGAAAAGAGACTGATTTACTGGAAGTATGCTCAGAAAACTGTTCAGCCCATCCAAAGAAAGACATTCTCCAATGCTTTCTTCAAATGAATCCTTGGAGTTAATGGGGGAAAAACATGCCTTTCAAGAGTAGAACAGAAGACCCAGGGTAATAGTAGATGGATGCATTCCTACAGAGGAAAGGGGGTCTAGTTCTCAATCTATAAGATGGTGCTACTCCTGTGCAGCTCGATTTCAAAAATGCTATGAATAGTGATTTTTATGTTATGTGTTCCTCCTTCCTCTTCTTTTAATGGAAAAAAAAAACCTATTGTATTATCCTGACCATAATTTATCATTATATATCATACTTTGGCTTATCTGTTTCCAAACTAGAATTCAGTTCTTGGGATCATAGGTTTCCATTGGGTATTTATACCTGATGATAATATAACGGTTTAATAGAATATTACACAAAAAGATTTTTAGATAATTTTGATATCTAACAAATATTTTCATCAACAATTAGTTTTTATTGACAGAATATGATATGATTGAACTTTCTGCATTGTAATGTATTGATCATCTCCTGTGACTAGTTATATTCACCTGTCAAAATTCCTATTACATCTTTTTCAGATAGAATAGTGACTTTGAATTTATACAACTTTTCCCCTTATGCTGTGCAATTTATTTTTCCTATATTTGAATGAATGATCTAATGATGCAGAGAGTCTCTTGCCCCACACCTGGCTGTCTTCACCGCACCTGGCTGTCTTCACTGGGTCCCCTTGGAGGGAGTATATTGAGTTTCCCACCCCGCCCTGAGCAGAGCCCCCACTGCTGAAAACCTCCAGAGCCCAGCCACAGCCATGCTCAAGGCCCCTCTCCACATGGTTGGAAGAGCCTCACACATGAAGGAACCGACAGAGGAACCCAGGTGTGTGGGACCCGGGGCTGAGATCTTCAAGCCTACATGGATCGGGACTGGGCCTCTTCCGCCCAGATTCCCCATTTTCTAGTAACTAGGTGGTCACACCCAGAAACTGCCCCTGGTGCTGTGTAATCCCATCAACAGCCAACATCCAGAGACTACAAAACCAAGTTCCCAGAAGCATCTTATAGCCTAGTTCTCTCTCTCAGAGAACTGGTCAAGCTATCGAGAGTCACCTGCCCACATAGGAGAGCCTGGCAGACTCCCCGTGGTGTATTCAGATGCCAAAACCAGTAATAATGATGGGTCTCATTCCCCTGACCCTGAAAGAGACTCCAATGCAGTACCATTTGGGAAGAACGAGTAGAGAGGCTTCAAAAATCTCAGGGCTAGGATGAATGAAGACGTTATTGAGACTGCTCGAGAAATTTGACCATCAATGGAATGATGATGATGATGATGATGATGATGATGATGATGATGATGTTAAGTGTTCATCAGTTTGGGGGAGGATTATTCTTTTCAAGGTTTTTGTTTGACTAACTTAAGTTAAACACTACTCTCTAGAGATTATGATGACTATGTAATGTCTATGTAACAGCAGCTTAGTATCTCAGTGGTATGTATTAATATATCTTAATTTTATAATTGACTTGTTTTTATAGGTCAATATAATATTAAGAGATTAGGATATTAAGGGTAAACTTTATTATGAAAAGATTATAAAATTAGATCATTCTTATTACAATACATATATGCAGAAATAGAAGTCAGGAAGAATACATGAAGTGTAATAAGGGTAATGAGAAAAATATAATTTTGAATATATATTCAGTTATAGATTTAGAAAAATAAATTGCCTAAAAGGAATTAAATCTTGATCTAGACTGATTTAGGCCTTATAAAAAAGCAAAACTTTGTCTTAAAAGCAGGATCTGTGGAATGGAAAAAAATAAAATAATATTCAATGTTCTTTAAATCTGTCAAAGTAGGGAATAAACTTCATCCTTGTGTAGTTTCTAGTCATCAGTACACAATTACTGGGAACTAATCCTCAGAATTGAGTTTACTATGGTTGGGAGATGGAGATGGGGTGAGGAGTAATCTTACATAGTAATCTTACATTATTTCTCAAATAATCTTACTATTTGAGAAAATCCGGTAGCTATGACATATTTGTATTATAACTAATAATTCAGTAGATACTTTAACAGATAATAAGAAAATCTATCACAATAGTGGGAGTTAAGGAAGGAAAGACACATAATATGCATGTGTATAATGAATTTGAGTGCATGAGTAAAAGGAAAAATGAGAGACACTCAGATCTACATACCAAAATCCATT
Organism: Sorex araneus; assembly: GCF_027595985.1. NCBI lineage: Eukaryota > Metazoa > Chordata > Mammalia > Eulipotyphla > Soricidae > Sorex > Sorex araneus. Next base: position 119,199,037 of record NC_073305.1, on the reverse strand, counting down.
CAGTTCCTGAGAAAAAGAGAGAACAAAAAAATCTTCATGTGAAACATTAAACTTTTCAACTGTCTAGAAATAACAACTATTGAACTTAAAAGGTGTAGAGATGTTCTGGCAGATAGTACAGAGGGTAAAGCACTCTTTTCGCATTCATCAACCCTGTTTTAAATCCCCAGCATTATGGGTGGTCCCCAAAGGAACAGAAACTAGGAATAGTCCCCTAACACTGCCAGGTTTGGCCTCTCAATCATTCCAGAAAAAAAGGATGTACAGCTGTGGAAATGTGAGTCTTGTGTGTGTGTGATTGTGTTTGTGTGTGAGTCTGTGTCTGTGCTTGTTGTATTTTGCAGTTGATGAGACTTAAACTTTATTTGGCATGTTTTGAACCAAATGAAGTGCAATTATCCAAGTTTTGGACTAAAACTGTGTTGACAAATTTGCATTTTTTATTTCTACACACTTCAAGTAATGTTTTATTCATCATCTGACTGCTCTTACATTAATTGCCACCTCTCCAGGAAGGAAGACTACCATAAGATAAGCTCAAATCCATAGCTCTCTCTGCCAGTTCATTGTTTGAGTTAATTGATTTGCAATGTTAAGTAATAAAAAATATTTATAAGCAAAATTATCTGCATACTTTTATACCAACTTTGAACAAAAACGTTTATCAATATTAGAAAGAAATAGTTCAATATTATTTCTGGAATGAATTGGGACACATATTGATGGGTTCTAATAGCTTTGTTGTTTAGAGAAATTAGGAAGAATCCATACCTTAAGAAATCATCTCGTCGTCTTACACTGTAGAAGGAATATTATATCTGTATTCAAATGCAGGAAATTTACAAGCAGGTTCATCCATCTTTTCTTTCTTTCTTCCACCCCATCCTGCCCTCGCCTGCTTCTCATTAAGCAGCTTGTATATATGAACAGAGTCATTCTGCTGGTTGATAATGAAGAAAACAGAGATGTATGACATAGTTTATATGATTTGTCAATCACAACATGAAAACATGTTTCTACTCTTAAATAAAATTGAGTGATCTGCACAAAATGAAGATTTCTTCATTTTTATATGGAAATAGTATAAAGGCACCTTTTACATAAGCTTTGTAATTCCACTCTCTCACATTCACTATATATTTTTATTTTCTCACTTTCTATTCAAAAGATACTAATATTCACAGCGACTGCTGATGCCATTTCTCTCAAGGGAACATTCATTCTTTACTTATAGCTAGTGAGGTATTTTGAGGAAACAATTCAGTCAATTGTACTTCCCAATTATACTAGGAATTGAGAAGGAATAACATGGGAAGGGTATGTATCTGAAAAATCTATTTCATTAATATGAAATGCTTGGGTGCAAATTAGCCTACTCTTGTAATTTGGTCCTTTGCCATTAATGTAAGCTCTAGAGAAAGCAATGATTTGCCATATTAAAAAATATGAAAAAAAAGCCATTGAAGTTTAAATTGCAAAGCAAAACAAAAAAAAGTGTTAGGTGGTTTTCCCCTTTAATTTTGCTGATGGAACAATTCTTGTACATTATCCCCATGATGGTTGCTAGTGCTATTAGGAAATCTAATTAGCTATTTAGGGCTGTATTTGCAAAGAAATGGTTTACTTAATAAAGAAAAGTAAACAATTGACAATGTGCAATTTCAATTTGTGAGAAGGAACCTGTAGATTTATATATATATTTTTTTTTAATTTAGATTTTTCAGTTAATAACAAAATGGTAGTATGGACTAGAAAAAATGTAATAATGTATATAACTTTTTTCTGTAGAGAGCACATTTATCATCTTTGTCTTATATAGATGCTCAATATTTAAAACATTATCATGAAATACAGTATGGAAAATGATTATTTAATACGTTGCAGTAAAGCAATGTATTCTTCTAATACACTTGGAGATTTATAACTTTTTATGTTTGTAACACTAAATTTAGGATTTTAATTTATTTTGCATTTTTGATTAATCCATAAATAAAGTATGGATAATAGTGAGTAAAAAATTTTTTCCACAAATGTATTTTATACAGATGAAGTTTTCCCTTTTAATATTTGGTCTAATCTAATTCTATAATAAATTTATACTTTCGGTAACACAGGTGTACTGTCAATTTTGTTGATTATCACATATTCACCAGTATACAAAATTGCCAATTCCATGTCTCTATTCATTGAAATATAAGTAACAGGTGTTCCCAAGATGAAAGACAATAAATGTAGTGGAATAACAGATTCAACCTATTCAGTAACTGAGTATTATCTAATAGACATAGGACTTGCTACTTTATTAGCTATTTGATAGTTACCAAGCTTTTGTAAGTAGATTTTGTCTGGGTAAAGTTAGAATATACATACGGAAATAGGTATAGTTGGTATAGTTATGTATTAGTATTTAGTTTAGATTACAATGCAAATAAGAAATGACAAAATGAATATTTAGAACCAAGTTGTTTTTATTAGAATATGTGTATGTGCAAAAATACCTCATTTATTAATCATATTGCTAAAATATTTTAAAATTCTTTAAAATTTGCTTTTAAGCTCATTTATATCAGTTCTTATTTTGCTTTTATCTGTTTATTCCTACTCCTCCATATGTCCCTTCATATGCCCCTTGCCTAGGGTAATCTTCGTTCTATTATCAGTGATAAATAAAATGTCCTTTAATCTTGTTTCATTTGTTTTCAATTCTATATTCTTACATTGCTGACTTTGGTGAAATCATGCAATTATTGCCTTTTTTCTTCTGATTTACTTTCCTTTGAGTATTCCTCAAGTCATTTATTTTCATGAGAAAGACAAAATTTTATATTCTCTATGGATGACTATGTAAGTAGATTATCTCTGTCTTCAATCATATAAATGTATATACCTTCTTTATATAATCATATATAGTCACTTCAGTTACTGACATATTTAATATAAATGGCAATGCAATACACCTTTGATTGTCTATAAATTTTTTATGCTGATTTATTATTTCTCAGATAGCTACTTCAATTACTATTTTTTATTCTATCAGTTTCTAAGAGTAACCTGTCAAAAATGCTCTATTTTGATATATATATTTGTATTTTATCTTAAAATCAAGAAAACCTGGTTTTAATAATGTTAATATTTATGATTTTCATGTACAAAGTGACTTACTTTAAGCACCAGAAATATTTTGTTGACTTTTGTTCTATTTAAATCAAACACATATTTTTATCATTCCTTATTATTCCTGCATAAGAATAAAGAATAACTGTTGTACTTATTATAACTATTAACAATTATTTTTAAAAGTGCACACTTTCAGATTTAGTGAATATTTGCTAACTTTTTTCTGCTTTATCTTCATGTATGTACTTATCTAATCTTGTAATTTTTCAGTTATCTTTATTTAGGGTGTGGTTCTTGTAAGCAACACAAAATCTTTTTTTCCTGTAATATAGGTTTGTTTTTTCCTTGGATGGTTAATGCAATTATACTTAATTTAATTGCCAACAGACATATATGCACTAATCTACTATTTAAAATATTTGTTATTTGTTTCCTTCCTCTTATAGTTATTTTTGGCATCCTTCAGATTAATTTCCATTTTTTCTTAGTCATACATGTTTATTATTCATATGTTTTATGTATTACTTGCTTTAGATGCCATAACACAAAAATTTAATTCAGGACTGGAGCTATAGCACAGCACGTTGGGCGTTTGCCTTGCACACGGCCAACCCGGGTTCGATTCCCCCTCCATCCCTCTCGGAGAGCCCGTCAAGCTACTGAGGGTATCCCACCTGCATGGCAGAACCTGACAAGCTACACGTGGTGTATTCAATATGCCAAAAACAGTAACAATAAGTCTCACAATAAAGATGTTACTGGTGCGTACTCAAGCAAATCGATGAACTGGACAACAGTGCTACAGTGCTACATAAATATGTAATTTGTATTATTACTCCCTGCTACCTAATAATCAATGTGAAAACCTTTATAAGCATTACTTGTTAACCTCTTGATTTTGCTTACTAGTTACATGCATTTTAACTCATGTATTTTAAATATCTTTATTGATGATTTTTTTGTATAATCAGTATTATTATGTATTTACTTACATCTTTGCTAAATTTTATTTCTCTTGATGTCTTCTCCTATCCTAGTATTCTCTTGAATCGCGGTCCTTCTCTCTGATGAGATCTCTTTAATTTTTATTTAATTTGATATTGCCAGTTAACACAAAACTAATGTTAATTAGTGATCATAAAACTAAAATGTTAACTATTTGAAATATGCTTTGAAAAACTTTTGGATATAATTTTCGCTGAGTCTTAAAACTCAGCTTGATCAGTATATTTTTTCTTTTGAAATATGATTCTTGTTTCCTTTTGGTGATTTCAAGGTTTTTACCATTTTTAAAATTTTTGTATATAGACTTATAGTTCATAGGAGATCTCATTTGAAATTTATTTAGATGACCACATCCTATTATAGGGAGAACTCCCAGCTCTGCTTATTGTGGGAGATCATTCCCCAAACTTCTGAGCTCTGCAGTGGCTGGCCAGCAACTAGCATGCTCAAGACCCAGTAGTCATGAGAGACTTAAGGCCACTCTTGACACTATCTAGGGGTCACCAAAGTTAGAACCTGCAGTGTTTGGGATGAAGACATATGGTGCCTGGGATCACACTTAAGGCCTCACACCTGCTCCCCGTGTACACTGCCTCTTAGAACTGTATGCCCAAGTCATATGAATATCTAAATCTGTAGCTTAATATGTTTCAGCAATTTGGAAAATGTCCATCTATTTTTATTAAATTTTAGTTCTGTTTATTTGTTCCCTTTCACTTTAGAGTCTATAATTGCATGCATTAGATTTTATGGTATTTTCTCTCTCTCAAGTATTATCCATATCTTTTCTGTGGTTTTGTCAAGGTATTTTAACCTACTATAAAAACTATTTCTGCTGTTTGAATTTGTTTTTAATGAAATATTTCAAATTTTAGTGTATTTTTATTTCTAGAAATTTCATTAAATGTTTCAATATACACTTTAATTTTCTGTTAAAACTTCTTAGCAAATTTTTCTGAATTTATAAACTGTAGTTGTTTTAAGTCCTTTTTCTCACAACCATCCAGTGTGTGAATTTGTTTGAATTAAAAAAAATCTTATTTCTTTGTGCACATGGAAGTTTTATATTGAACACTCTACATTTTTCAGGGGGGAAGGTGCACATCTGCTCAGGGCTTCCTCCTGGCTGTGTATTGAGAGGATCACTCCTGGTAGATGGGGGCTAAGGGTGATCATATGAGATGTTGGGAATAGAATCCTGGTGGGCAAAATTCAAGGAAAGCATCTCTTCCTAACTGTATTCCCACTCCAGCGTCAAACACCCTGCTTATTGGGGTAAAAGAAACAAAATTGTTGTGGTTGTAACTGTAAGATAAGAGGCAAACCCAGTCTTACCTCTCTAGTAGGTCCAGCATTACATTACTTTAGTCAAAATTGTCTCTCTGAAATGACCAGAGAATGAATTTCATTTTTAATGTAGCACTATAGCATTGTTGTCCCGTTGTTCATCGATTTGCTTGAGCGGGCACCAGTAACATCTCCATTGTGAGACTTGTTGTTACTGTTTTTGGCATATTGAATACACCACGGGTAGCTTGCCAGCCTCTGCTGTGCAGGCAGGATACTCTCGTAGCTTGCCGGGCTTCTGAGAGGGACGGAGGAATCAAACCCGGGTCAGCCATGTGCAAGGCAAACACCTTTACCCGCTGTGCTATCTCTCCAGTCCTGTCTTTAAATGTAAGTTGCCATCAAATTAGCCTTTCAAATTAGCCATTTTGCAAAACATAGCTGAGATACCCCCTTGCAAAAATCTGTTGATAAAAATGTGGTTTTGTTTTTTTGCAGTTGGTAAACAATTATTTTTGTACCTCCACAATGATTTTATTACTGAAACATGAATCTGCTTTAAAAATAAAATATTTCCCTATTGCACTAAATCAGCAGGTCAATTTTTGAAATTTATTTCCCACAATATATTGTCCTTCCTTTCATCTGTTAGTTGCCTATACAGTCCTGAACTCCATTTTTTTAAATTGCATTGCTCCCCTAGGACAGTAAGAAAGTTGTTTATTGCTGTCCCTACTTGCTAACCTTGTCCTTTGCCCAGACTCTTAGCAAGAAGTCAAAACTGGTGAATTTATAAAAAGAAATCACAGAATACAAAAATCTGGCTTCATCACAGTGCATTTCCCTGTTTGGGAAGCTTCGTTCCTCGGGTTGTGGATTTCCCAACAGGTTTCTAATGCGTATTTCAATTCCTTAAAGTTTGGGTATAGCATCTAAGTTAGTGAGAAGATAGTATAGAATTTAAACTGCTTCTCTTGTTTGCTATGGACTCAGACACCACTTATAAGTTCCTTGAGTGATCCCTATACACAAAGCCAGGAATAAATTCTGAGATACTCCTTCATTTTGATCTTGATGAAATGATAGGAAATTATCATTGTATCATTGACATCCCGTTGCACGAGTAGGCACCAGTAATGTCTCCATTGTGAGACTTGTTGTTACTGTTTTTGGCATATCGAATACACCACGGGTACCTTGCCAGGCTCTGTCGTGTGGGCAAGATACTGTTGGAGCTTGCCGGGCTCTCTGAGAGGGGGAGGGGTGGAGGAATTGAACCCGGGTCGGCTGCATGAAAGGCAAACACCGTACGCACTGTGCTATCGCTTCAGTCCGATAGGAAAGTATAGTATTTCATTCCACTTTTGCCCTAGAGTGATTACTGGCCCATTAACTTTTCTAATATAATTGAATAAAGATTTTTATAACTTCAAACTAATTTACATAATGTTATGTTCATTCTTTAAACACTCAAAACTTAGTTGATTTCTCTAACTCCAGCCATCTTACAGGACTATAGTGCTATAAAAAAATGACTGAAAAATTAAAAACTCATTAATACAGCCTTTACAGTAAAGAATAAACTTAAACAAAATGTTAATAAATAAACCATACTCAAGCAATCTTCAAAATAAACACTTATATTAAAAGTATGGATTTAAATTGTCATAGCTTTGTAACAGATTTCTTATACTTTGACATGTAAGCCTGACTCTCAAGGTTTAGTTGCAATAAGAAAATTACCATGTGATTGAATCCAGATTTTATCTGAACACCACAGATTTTATATTGCTGAAGATTTTATTCTACATTTTTATAAATAAGTCTACATAAAGCTCCCATTATGCATTATATAAATTATGAATACAAAAAAGGAAAATTTATAACTTTATAAGTATTTTAGCTATTACATCTAGTGGCGAACTTCTTTAACAACTGGGATACTTGATAGTGTATTATAGTGTAAGTCTACTTCATGAATTTTAAGATTTTTTTTTAATTTTATTTTAGTATATTGAATCACCGTGAAAAAAAATGCAAAGCTTTCAGGTTTAAGTCTCAATCATATAATGATTGAACCCCCATCCCTTCACCAGTGCACATGTTCCACCACCAAGAACCCCAATGTACCCCCTCCCACTCAGCCCCCACCTAAGTAGCTAACGATCTTAATTTAATTCTCTCTATACTTTGAATACATTCAATATTTCAATAGAGAACTCACTATTATTGTTTGGAATTTTCCCCCAGCAATCAGGCCTGATGAAAAGGCATCATTTATTAATTTCTTTTCATTGCTGAGAATGAGGATTTTATGAGCTCGCACGGCCATTTGGATTTCTGATGTTTTAGTTTAGTTCACAGTCTAGATGCATTTCTGTAAGAAGCCGCTCTGGGTGCCAAAATGGGTTAGAAGACCTCTTGGATCATAGTTTTTAGGAGCAAAGGGTCTGTTTCGCAAGCAGCAGCTCTGGATCTTAGCTGGGCCGAGGGTGTGCCGGTAATGCCCCCTTCCCATGATTGCCTATGAGGCACAAGATTACAAGGATCATAGCTCTGGGTGGAAGTCTTAGGGGGTGGCTCCCGCCACGTGGATGCCACCGCCGCCGTTTTCCTCACAGAAACACAGGGTGGAGAGTGAGAATCCCTCCCTGGGCGGCACATAGTCGTAGTTCAGTTCACAGTCCAGATGCATTTCTGTAAGAAGCCACTCTGGATGCCAAAATGGGTTAGAAGATCTCTTAGATCATAGTCTTTAGGAGCAGAGGGTCTCTGAATTTTAAGATTCTTAACTTAGTATTATCTCCTAATTTTGCGTGTGTGTGTGTGTGTGTGTGTGTGTGTGTGTGTGTGTTGTGTTGTTTGGGCCATACCTAGCAGTATTCAAGGTTTATTCATGGCACTGAAATAACTGGTCACTCCTGGAAAAGTTAAGGTGACTATATGGGGTAGCAGGAATTGAAAACAAGGAGAATCAAGTGGACAAGGACTCTGTCAACTGTACTGTTTCTCCAGCCCCTTACATTTTCTCTTCTATTTTCAAAAGAAACAGCTTATTTAACTATTATTTAAGATATATTTATAATAATATAAATTATAAAGAGTCTCTTGCCTGCATGCCTGGCTGTCTTCCCCAGGGCCCCTGGGAGGGGATGGGGTCCAGCTTCCTTTCCCCACCCCGAGCAGCACTCCCAGTGTCAGAAGACCTCCAGAGCCTAGCCACAACCATGCTCAAGGCCCCTCTCCACACGTTTGGACGAGCCTAACATACGAAGTTACAGGCAGAGGAACCCAGAGGTGTGTGGGACCCGGGGCTGAGACCTCCAAGCCTGCTTGTATCAGGATTGGGCCTCTTCAGCCCAGATTTCCCATTTTCCAGTAGTTAGGTGGTCACTCCCAGTGACTGCCCCCGGCACTGCGTAATCCATCAACGGCCCACATTCAGACTTAAAAGCAAGCTCCTGGAAGCGACATCTTATAGCTTACTTCTCCCTCTGGGACAAACTGGCAAGCTACCAAGAGTTTCCTGCCCACATGGGAGAGTCTTGCAAGCTCCCCATGGCATATTCATATGCCAAAACCAGTAACAAGCTGCATCTCATTCCCCTGACCCTGAAAGAGCTTCCAATGAGGCATCGTTGGGAAGGATGAGTAGAGAGAGGCTTCAAAAATCTCAGGGCTAGGACGAATGGAGACGTTACTGAGACTGCTTGAGAAATTTGACAATCAATGAGATGATGATGACGATGATTTATAATACTAATCTTGCACATTAATGGTTACCTAACCTAGTTCTAGGGCCTAGCAAAGATCCTTAAAATCACCCTTTAAAGGTTTGTATGATACGCTTATTTTATAAACAAAATGAATATATTTTTATACTATGTAGTCTTGGATAAGGGAAAATTATTATAGGGAAACAATCTATAACAATAGTGAGATTTTGTCAATATTTTAAAAATATTTAGTAGATTTAAAATGAAATAGCATTTTGTAGTTCATTTTTTATTTTATTGAATCACTGTGAGATATATTTACAAGCTTTCATGTTTGAGTTATAATCACACAATGATCAAACACCCATCACTCCACCAGTGCACATTCCCCACTACCAATCTTCCCAATATACCGCACCCTATCACTGCCTCCATGGCAGACAATTTCCCCCATAGTCTCTTTCTACTTTTGAGCATTAAATGAAATATTTTCTCCTTATTTCTTTTTTCCTCACCAATTGAACATGTGTTTATCTTCTCATAGCCATTATATACTTAGTCACTGTCATTATAGCTATCATCCCATTGTTCATCAATTTACTCGAGTGGGCACCAGTAACATCTCTATTACACTTAGCCCTGAGATTTTAGCAGCCTCTCATTATTTGTCTTTCCCAACTATTTGAGGCTCTTTCAGGGTCTAAGGAATGATATGTATTGTTACTGTTTTTGGCATATCGAATATTTCACGGGAAGTTTGCCAGGCTCTGCTGTGCGGGCGGGATACTCTCGGTAGCTTGCAGGGCTCTCCAAGAGTTATGTATTTATCTTTATTGTATTTGGGATATAAATACACCATGGGGAGCTTGCAATAAACTCTTGGTAGCTTGTCGGGTTCTCCAAGAAGGAGAACAAGGCTATTAGATGTCACTTCCAGGAGCTTGGTCTTACAGTCTCTGGATGTTGGCCATTGGTGGGATTACACGGCGCTGGGAGAAGTTTGTGAATGTGGCTGCCAAGCTACTGGAAAAAGGGGGGACTGGATGGAGAAGGTTCAATCCAAGCAGTCCTGGAGATCTTAGCCCCAGGTCCTGCATACCTGGTTTCCTCTGCTAGTCCTTTCAAATACTTAGTAAGTTGATTAATTGATCAATGTGTCCCTTTAACTAGTGTGTATTTACATATGCAGATAGGCATTAAAATGAATTTTTGTAAATAATAAATGCCTGCATATGACATATAATCTTACACATAATAAATGAATTTGCTGCCACAGTTTTGTTAAAAGTCCTGCTACTGAAGAAATAAAATAGTCATTCATATTATCACTACATCAAGATGTTTGGCATTACATTTATCTACAGTAATAGTAATATGCACACTGACGGGAATATGCTTGTCTGAATATTGGTTGATGCAGAATTTTGGTTTATTATTAATTACTGTCACTGTTACTGTCATCCCGTTGCTCATTGATTTGTTTAAGCGGGCACCACTAACGTCTCTCATTGAGAGACGTATAATAAACATAATACAAAACACTTTAATATGGAAATGCCATTGATTATTTTATCTTCATCATAGTATATTAATAAAACTTTGATAGACTACAAGGCCCCTCAAAGTACCTGTTGTGTAGAAATTTGACATTCTTTTCTGATTTTAGGGGGGAGGACCACAGCCAACTGTACTCAGAGATCACTCCTAGTGGGGATAATTGAACCTGCATCAACTGCCTGCAAAGCAAATACTCTTTCACTGTACAGCCTATCCAACTATACCCCCTTTATTTTTTTTAACACATTATTGTGCTATTTCATATCATTTTTAATTGCAATAAGGTATTTAAGAGAGGTTAATATATCTAACATTAACTTTTTCATTTTAATTTTTATTTCCTGTGTAGCATTTTCTCACACTGAGGAAGCGTTATGTAGAATTTAAAAGTAGATTTAAAGTAAATTAAAAATAAGTATCTAATATATTATATATATGTATATGTACATAATGCTGAATCAGTCTGCCCTTGTTTGAAACTGTTTTGTATGTAGCACTGTAGCACTGTAGTCCCATTGTTCATCGATTTTCTTGAGTGGGCACCAGTAATGTCTCCATTGTGAGATTTGTTATTGTTTTTGGCATATCAAATACTCCATGGGTAGCTTGCCAGGTCTGTCACGTAGGCAAAATATTCTTGGTAGCTTGCCGGGCTCTTTGAGAGAGACGGAGGAATAGAACATGTGTTGGCCACATTCAAGGCAAACGCTCTACCGGATGAGGTGAGGATGGTGAGAGGGATACTGAGATCATTGGTGGAGGTGAATGGGCACTGGTGGAAGGATGGGTGAACGATCACTGTATGAGTGAAATGCAAACACAAAAGTTGATAAGTGTGTATCTGTACATCACAGTTATTATCTAATAATTTTTTTAAAAAAGTATTCAGGAACATGTCTATGTGAGTAAGAGCGAAACAACTGGTTACTCATCACCCTTATATGATCACAGGAATATATGTATTGGGTAGAGAGAAGGTGTTTCCCCATACCCAGTTATGCTCTGGTACTACTCTTGGGTCTGCATCCAGGAATCATTCCTGTCAAAGGTCAGAGAACCATATGGGATGCTGAGGATCAAATCTGGATTGACCTCATGCAGTATAAGCCCCTTACCCATGATACTATCCCTTCATTCCAATATACATATTTTTATGCTAAGGCATAACTGTTGGTTCTAATTTCAGGCTCAATTATTCTAATCAATTAAAATAGAGATGTAATTAATGCATTTTATTTATTATTTCAGTAACTCATAATGTCTTTGATTTCAAGAAATAACCACCATTATTTTATTATCTAGGCAATATCTTAGGTATTATTCAAAATGAAATGTTATTCAAAATGAAATAAAAAACAGAAACATGATACCTACATCATAGCAAAGCTCTCTATCATAGCTAACACATATTCACTTCTATAACAGTACTGTGAAAAAGGAAATGACTTTATGTTTTTATAAAGTCATAATTCTTCATTACTTATATGATATTATGCATTTGTTTTTATTATGGGATTTATGCATATTTGTCATTTTGTAATTTATGTCCTGTGGTTTGAGGAAAAAACTAAATCATCTATTTCACCTCTTGTCAAGAGTGGAAGCTTTAACTTCTAATCAAGAGTGAATTTCCTGACATTACCTAAAGAGATCAATACTTCTATCAGAATGCTGCTAAAAGGAGAAAACAGAAATTAGTAATGCCTCATTATTTTAGGGTTCTTTCTAGTTATGTAACCATTCAGGAACATTTCTTGTATGTTTGTTCATAGAAATAATGCATGGAATATTGAATATATAATGGTGTATGAACTTTTATCACTTTGTATATTTTGTACTATATATGTGAATACATATATGTATATATTCACAAATATATCATTTTAAGAAACTGAGAAGTTAAAACCAATTCCAGTACCTGAGAGTATAGAGATTAAGGGCCATGATATTAGTCAGTTCCCTTGCACAAGTATTGTTAGGTATAACACAGAGCCAGAGAATGGCACTTCAACAGACTCACTGTATTTCTGCCCAGGTGACAGAATTACCAGGAGGGTGCTTGAGCCTCCTGAGCCCCGATAAGGATATCTTGAACCAAAAAAGTAAAAGAATGTATTCTAAGTTTTGGTTATTTATTTTATATTTTCTGTACAAATCTAAACCTGATTTATATAATGTGATGCCAATCATTCTTATGAAATCAAATTGCTATAGCATAGGTTGAACTCATAGGCATTATCTAAATAACAGATACTAAATCTTTATTGTCAATTTACCTCTAATTTCTGAAGACCTACCCATACTTTGTCACTTCAAAATGTCAAGATAATAAAACTTCTCTCTTAACTCAAGGCCCTCATGCTGCTTCTACTTCCCTTCTCTTCCCTCTTCTAAATTTTTGCTTTAGAAGAAATTTTTGCCCCATCCTTTCACTGAACTATCATCCTTTAACTAAGTTTTCACAGTTTGGAGGTGCCAGAGCAGATGCTGAAATGAAGTTTAGATGCAAGAGATAGAAATTAGAATTCCACACCTAAGAAAGAAAGGAGGTAGAGAGGCTGGGCTGAGGGAGAAAGTGAAGTCACTGCTGGATAGTCAAACTAGCAACGTAAGATTTTAAGAACTAGTTGTGTGTATGTGGTGGAAGTGGTAGATATTGGCCATCAGAATATCCTACATCAGGCTAAAGATTCTCACACCACAATCTGTCGCCTCTGCCTTTAACTGGACGCCATCTTGGAAAAAAATAAAAGTTACCTGAAGCGTGTGTACCCAGGTAGAAAAGACTCAAAAGCAAGAGTGGCTTTCAGCAAACTCCATTTCCCTTAACGAAAGTTCTAGACATTTGTTCTCTCTGTTTACATCATTCTTATGCATTTTTTAGAATTTTCATCATAATTCCTATTGACAAGATAAACAATGATCGAAGTATAATATACACCACCAATTCCAGCATTATGTGAGTTGATCTGCCTTTGAAAGACAAACCTTGCGATGATTTTGCTCTAACCACTCAAACTCATCACAGGGAAGGATTTGGTTTACAAGATCTACTCTCCAAAGATAAAACTGTATTTCAATGTACACTAAAATAAGTAGAAATATTTATGTAGTTCTGAAATGTTCTCTCAATGAAAGTAATACATTTCTTTGCCCTCTAATTTTTAGTTTCTAAAATGCATAATCCATTGAAGGGAAATAGCAGCTAACTCTGCCAAGGATGTGTTAATGATCAAGTTTGTGTGGCAATTATAATGTGATCAATGGAAAGATTCTGAAAACCCTGATTTCCAGTAAACTCTCCTATAAATAGGGTTACATTTCTTGCACTGTTTATTTGGCTGCTTTCATTGAACTATTACAAGAATAGAGGGAAGTGGTTCCCTAGAATAATTTATCAATCGTGGGCAGTCCTTCTGTGTTTTATTTGTTAAGTTCTGCTAAATTAGTTGACTGATGCACAATACCCAGTTGCATGGTGTTGCTTGTTGTTAAAGAGAATCGTACATTACATGTTGCTTCCTAATGTTAAAAAGAAACAAAATTTATGATAGACAACCCAATATCAAATTAATGTTTGCCAGAAAAAGAGGTATGTTACTATTTTCTGATACTATGGAAAAGGATTCACACATGTAATTTACTTCTTAATAAAACACTAAGGTAGATATTATAATACTAATTTTATAGATAAGAAAAATGAAGCCTGAAGAGATTTTAAAAATGCTTAATGTGGCCCGACCAAGAATCCATCTCAAAACTATTTGGGTTTGCTTTAACAACTCCTGGTCATTTTTTTATTTTGTCCCATTAAGTTCCTTACTGTAACTTCTCATTTCCTTACTTTGAATCCTTTCCCATCCTTGCTCCATGTATTTTGTATTCTTTCCAGCTCCTAAAAAAAACATACATACTGGAGCCTGCTGTTGACCTCTTCAGACCATTCACAATTACCCTTTTCTGCTCTGTCTCAGTAGCTGACTTTTCCCACCAACTCCTTTTACTCATCTTTCGTAGTCAATTTCCACTCTTCTCAGAAATAGAATAGGCCCCCTGTAAAGAAGAATTATGATCTTCTGTATTCACACAGTAATAACTTAACATGTTCTTTATAACACCTGAAATAGTTTTTTTTTTCTCAATAACTTGAAATGTGTAAAAAAAATTGAAATGTGTAGTGAATAAATATTCTGGGTTGAAACTCAACTACTGCAGACTTAATAAAATGTCAGGATTTCTTTCTCTTTCTCCCAAACTTATTTTCTGAATTAGTCATTGGTTGGAGTTTTTATTTAATAATTTTATTTTTTGTAACTTCAAAGATAAAGCATGTTTAGTGGCTATTATTTTAAAAAATGGAACAATGTGATACATATGTATTGATAAACATATTTCGGATTTTTTAATTAATTTAACAACAAAGTTTCAGTGCACTTTATTGATCCAACAATCCAAGTATGATTAGGACTTCCAAATTCATACAGTTCCTAGTTTATTTCTACATAAATAATATATATATATACATATATGATACATAAGTCTCTACTTGCTTTCCTTATTTGTTTAAATGAAATCTGTAAGTTGAATTATATTAAAAATGGATACGTTCACCCTTTAATATATATTGTCAGAGCTTATTACATAAATGTATTAAATTTAATTCAATAAATAATTCAAGTGTACCCATATATCTTTGCATTTGCCACCAACTTCTGCTCTATTTGTAATCACAGAAGATTATAGTACTTTTATTTATATCTAATTTGCTGAGAGAAAAAGAACATAGCTATTTTATTTTCAAATAGGTTTAGTGAAATGAAATGGTTTTCTCTTTCTTTTATTTTTTGATGAGTCAAGTTAGTTTTTATTAAAAAGTAAGTTATGTATTCCTAAGTAACTGTGACGGGAGAGAAAGTATTTATTCAAGAGAGAACACAGACTTCTCCAGAGTGGAAAAAGCAAGATCCAGAGAGACAAGCAAGCCAGATATGTGTGCAGAGGAGAACAGGACGTAAAGTCACCCAAAGTAAAGTTATATCATTGAAAAAAAATTTATTTGAAAAGTACAGAATTTTTACATGCACCACTATCTCTACATTAGCAGCATCTTTTATTTTTAACATCCTCCACCAAGTTGCTGTATTTAATCAAGTCAAAAAGCTTACATCGACACATGCTCTGTCACCACCTCTCACAGTTTGCGTTTGGGTTCATACATGATGTTGTTTGTCTTGTGGAATTGGACAAATACATAGTGTCATATACCACCAGTAGAGTTGCACACAGTTGTCCTACCTGAAAAATTCTCTATGCTCTGCATATTTATTCTTTACTCAATTTCCTGGAAATAAGTTATTTTAATTCTGTCCATGGTTTTGCTTTTTCCAGATTGCTATATTGTACAGATTGCATTCTATGGAGTCCTTTCACATGAACTTCTTTTACTTTGTCGGGAAACCATACGAACATCTGTTCACTTGGTCTGGTGGTCCTTAAGACAACAACAACCGATAAATGGTGCTACAATCTTTTGCAAGAAGAAATCTCAACTGATGTCCAGAGTGCAATGAAGATAGGAGCAATCTTTAAATTCTAATTTGTTTCTTTACTTCAAGTTTCTATATATGCATTCCAAGGATCACAATTACTGGATAGCATGATAAGAGTATGCTTGATGTTCTATGAGAGCAACGAAGAGCCTTATGAAAGATTCTCATTTTGTGTTCAAAGCAGCAGTAACTTAGAGTTTATGTTGCTTCAATTGCTGCTTGCATTTATTTTGGTTATGCCAATAGGAATGTAGTGATATATCATTGTTGTATTAATTTTCATTTCACTGATTGCATATGATATGCACCATCTTTTCATTTACTCATTTGTATATGTAACTGCATTATGTAGAATCTTGTTGAGGTGTCTTTTAGTGTTATTATAGCATATAAAATTTTTCATCAGTATGGTTTTATTTGTTTAATTTATGATTATAATGATCATGATTATGATTATTTTATTTTCTCTGTGCTGTAGTTCTGATCCAAAATGCACACATGCAAAGTTCAAGGCACAGCTCTATAACTAAGCTATTTAACTGACCCCTATTCCTAATATTCCTAAACAGTTTTAAGTGCTGTTTCTATATTTTCAAACAGCCCATTATTATACATATGCATATATGAACTGTAGCACTGTTGTCCTGTTGTTCATTGATTTGCTTGAGCTGGCCCCAGTAACGTCTCCATTGTGAGACTTCTTGTTACGTTTTTGGCATATAGAATATGACACGGGTAGCTGCTGGGCTCTGCTGTGCGGGCAAGATACTATCAGTAGCTTGCCGAGCTCTCTGAGAGGAACAGAGGAATTGAACCTGGTTTGGCCGTGTTCAAGGCAAACGCCCTATCCACTGTGCTATCGCTCCAGTTCACATACACATATATATGTATATACATGTATAATGTTTACAAGTTTATTATTGACTCAGGCTTATTATCCCTTTTATATAAAAGCATTTTCCTTGAGAGCAGGTTTTAATTTTTGTACATGCAATCATTTTTTTTTAGTTCATGACCTTAATTTTTAATATAAAAAGTCATCACCATACCTAAGGTTATCTTTGTACATTTTAAATTATCTTCCAATATACTTTAGTTATGGATTTTAAATTTAGCTATGTTATTATTTCTGAATTAATTTTGTTGAAGTATAAGACTCGGGTGTGAATGCAATTTTTTGTATATCCATGCTCAGTAATTCTAACACCAGATATTGAAAAGACTATATTTGTTTAACTTAATTGCCTATGTAAAATTGTATGTCTATTTCTGGATTCTATTTTGTTGCTCTGATTAATCTGTGTATTCTTTTACCAATACCATAACATTTTTGCAGTAAGTCCTGAAGTGAGATAGCATTTATCCTCTAACTTACTTTTTTCTTCAATATTTTGTTGAGTATACTGGCCTACTTAAATTCACCACACAATTATTCATATGCTTACCTTACTTCACTCATAGCTTAATTTCTCTGTTGTAGTTTATTCTGTTAATCTCCCCTTACTTGCTGAAACTTCTGTTACTTTTTAATTTGCTATGATAATTTAATATTTCACAGTGAATTCTTCTCTGCATTAGTCAAATCTGGGTCTTCATTTGAAAGGTCTGAATAATAAAAAATTATGTAATTATTTACCAAAATTCGCAATTGTTATTAGCATGACTGGGGTTTGATCAGTTCAATTATCATTAAAGGACACAATAAATTTTAAACATTGGGTTCCATTTGTTATTTATTTACTATTAGTTACTAAAAAAACTATATTTTTGTATTTGAGTCAAAATTTTATTTTTCAAAAATTTTTACTCAGTCTTTATCTACCTCTCTGCTCTATTTTTCAATTATTATTCTTTTTGTCTTTATTCTGATGTTGCCTTCACAAACATAGTACACTCATAATTGCTTAGAAAGTTTTATTAAATGACTATTTTCAGGTATTTTCCTCCCATATTCAAGAATTTTCAATTTATATACAACAAATCAAACTCAAATGCTATATTCTAAGTAACATATCTCTCCTCTTTATTTAACAAACTCAAAATATACTCCACCATGTATTTTTGTGCTAAATTTTATCTTTATAAATGTCCACAATACCCACACAACTTTCATTTTGGTTCAGAGAAACTCTTTCTGAGTTCTAAATAATACAATATTTAGCATTTTCCATGGTTTTTACTTAGTAAATAATGATGTCCCACTGATCTCTCCAGTTTAAACAGCTAAATCTGTCTCTGGGCATTGTCAAATAGTCCTAGAAAAGAAAATATTCTCTTTGTATGAACCACTACTTTAAGCATATTACTACAAAAATTCATATTTAAAATTTATTTATTTAATGTATTATTTAGTTTATGTTAACTCTTGG
Organism: Sorex araneus; assembly: GCF_027595985.1. Taxonomy (NCBI): domain Eukaryota; kingdom Metazoa; phylum Chordata; class Mammalia; order Eulipotyphla; family Soricidae; genus Sorex; species Sorex araneus. Next base: position 119,180,437 of record NC_073305.1, on the reverse strand, counting down.
CTTAAGTACACAATTCCTCTGTTTTATATAGCTATTTTTAAGCTTAAATTGTTTTCTTATTTTGCACATTCTTACCTAAGATGAGATTCAAGAAAGAAGTCTGAATTCAATTCTACATATATACCTGATTATAATCTAATCAAGACCATCAAAAATATGAGGTGTATAGAATAAAGGAGCACAGTCTTTCTCATTTATACTTTTCGTAAGTGGTATAATGTATGTAAAATTCATTTAAAAAACTAATGAAATGGGCATAGTATTATATAATTAATAATGGTCCTAAATAAAGCTCAATTCATTAATTTGATAACCCTTTTAGGTGTTTAATTCTATAGTAATAATAAACCTTTTAAGTTCCTTAATTCTATAGTAATAATAATGCTAATTTTCCTTAAATAAAATGTTACTTTTCTTTCTATAAATGATTCATGTTTGGTTTTGCTACATAGTTTGGACTTATAATTTAGCTAATTGAGGTCAATTATAAAGGAGAATTAAATCTTTCTAATATTTATTATTAATAGAAAACAGTAGCTACATTATAAGAATAGTAGGTTGATCGAGCATGTTTAGTTTACTTAAAATCTAATTATATTTGAAATTGAAATCTTTAAAATGTGGTTGGTTGCTACAACGTGCTTCACTTTTTTGATTTTAATAAGTCTGTTAGACAAATGGAATATATTCATATTGTACATAAATATATATTCATGTGTATATGCATATAAATATGTACCATGCATACACCATTAATCATACTGGATCTAATTACTTATAAAAAGACGTATTCCCTTTGTTCTCTCCTATCAGATATTAAATACATATGAAAATCAAGTTTATGGACTTTTCCCAGATTGCATTGAACTGCCCCGTGCACGTACATGAATATCTATGTGTTCAGCATATGACACGCAGACTGCCAATTTGAGCATTAGGAAAAATGCAACGAATTTTCCATTAAGTGTGCTCCCTCAGTGAACACCCTCTGTTTTCCTGGCAGGACCCAGCAGGATCTAAAAAATCAGCAGCATATTGGGAACGATAATGAATATTTATGCTTTATGGAATCCTTTTACATTCATTTTCCATCTGCACTCTAAGACCCCCAAATACTAAAATAGAAAAGGGGGTAAAGAGAATTGTATGCAACTCCTTGGGTTAGTGATAAGGAAACTTCAAAGAGCAATTGATATCTCAGCTCCGTGGAGGCACAGTTCATGGAAACAGAACCATATTGGCTATTTGCATTCCTATTTACATAATTTCTCTAGAAATGAACTTTGAGTATATAAAATTACAGAATAGATAATGTAATATACAAATATTGTTTAAAGAGTAGAAAATGTCATTGAAAAATGGAAGACGAGAATAGCCAAGAAGGGCAAGTTGAGAAAAGTAGCACTCTGATGAAGGAAATAAGAATAAACTTTGACTTCAGGTAATTATTTTTACAAAGGCTTATTTCAAGTTAGTGTTTCTCCCAAGCAGTGCTCACGGTGCTCAGGATCATGCCCAGCCAAGCCGACTGAGTGGAGGCCAAGTTTTGAAGAAAGAATGTATCTGAGTTCTGTGGTATTGATGCTCAGAAGACATGAGTTCCATTGATCAAACCAGGGTTGGAGGTTCCTCACCGCTTCTCTATCCCTTTTCCTCTAGAGGATAGTTTCAACCATTGAGCTAGTAATAGACAAGAGAAAATAATAAAAGAGAGAAAATAATTATAACTAACTTATAATAACTTGACTTGCAATCTTTTGCAAAGATAAACCAGAAGTGCATATTTACCAGCACATTTAATTTTATTAAATCACTGTATTACTGTATCGCTATCACTCTGTTGTTCATCGATTTGCTGGAGTGGGCACTAGTAACGTCTCCAGTTGTCCCAGCCCTGAGATTTTAGCAGCCTCTCCTTATTTGTCTTTCCCAACAATTGGAGGCTCTTTCAGGGTCAGTGGAATGAGATCTGCTATTGTTACTATATTTAGCATATTGAATATGCCACAGGGAGCTTGCCAGGTTCTTCCATGTGGGTAGGATCCTCTTGGTAGCTTGCGGGACTCTCCGAGAGGGACAGAGAATGTCAATGTTACTGTCACTGTCATCCCGTTGCTTATCGATTTGTTCGAGCGGGCACCAGCAACATCTCTCATTGTGAGACTTATTGTTACTGTGCTTGGCATATCCAATACGTCACGGGTAGCTTGCCAGGCTCTGCCGTGCGGGCACAATACTCTTGGCAGCTTGCCAGACTCTCTGGAGGGGTGGAGGAATCGAACACGGGTCAGCTGTGTGAAAGGCGAATGCCCTACTGCTGTTCTATGGCTCCAGCCCACGACGAATGTATATCAGAGAATACAAGCAAATATGTTAAAACCAAACACTGTGTGCTGCTTTAGGCACATTGGTGGGCTAGACTATACACATCACGCAGCTGCTTTGTGGCTGTGTGCTTCCGGGACCTTTGTTTTATATAGGCTCTGGATCTTGGCTGTTAACAGGATTACATGGCACTAGGGGCAATTTGTGGGTGTGACTTACAAGCTATTGGAAAATAAGGGTCCATATGGAAGAGGCTCAGTCCTGATCAGAGCAGGCTTGGAGATCTCAGCCCCGGGTCCCACATGCCTGGGTTCCTCTGACGGTTCCTTTATATATGAGGCTCATTCGAGTGTGTGGAAAGTGGCCTTGAGCATGGCTGGGTTCCGGAAGCTTTTGGCTGCCGGGACTCTGCTTAGGGAGGTGAGGGAAACTCAACCCACCTCCGTCCGAGGGGCCCTGGTGAAGAAAGCCTGGCACACAAGTAGGAGATCCTGCATCCAGTTTTATTAAATATCTTCCTTTTATTTTGAGGGAGTTGTTAAATAAGTTGTTTATAGGAGGTTTTTTTTTTGCTTAAAGTATCAGAAATATATATGTATATATATATATATATATATATACACACACATATATATATGGTAGCAAACAGTAAAACAGGCTTCAAAATACCTTCTAGCTATGGGCAAAGTAAACAAAACATGTGGGTGAAAACTGGAATATTTTAATGACATTTTAGTGTATTAGAAGAAAACAAGGAATCTATTCACCAAGAAAATAATTTTTGTATGATTTGTTTGTATTCAAATGGAATATGGCAGCACACAGTTTTTGTGTGGCAAAGGTGAAACTCTATTTTGCTATAAATGTTAACTTTGATGAACTAAAGTAGAAAACAATAATAACAAAAGGAAATTACATTTTAAATATGATAAATGATTTTATGAGAAATGCAGTGACTTTTCTAAACATCAACATTTATTTAATTTCAAAATTATGCCTAATTTACTTCCAGCATTGTAACAGTAACTAAAAAAAAGCAATGTATTAGAGAAACACACAGATAAGAGGAAAAATCTTCAGTCTATTTTTGAAATCCTGATTCTAGAGATGATGTCCATCCACCAGCCCTCAATATGGAAGTTGTGAAGAGGATCTTCATTTCTACGTCGTGTATGAGGAATCTCAGTGAACTAGTTTGAAATAGTAACGTTCAGCTATGAAGAGCTGTTCCGGCTTATAGACCATGGCACTTTAATATGTGCATAGAAATAAAATCAACTAAAGAGACATTTCCTCTACTTGACATTTGATGTTCCTTCAAATGCAAAAGTGTAACTCTGGCACATAGAGAGCTTAATTAAAGACCACTTACTTGGTAAGAAGGGGCTACCTTAAAGGGACTTGCAGCTGTGTTATAGTATCCTTCTGTCCTGTTAAAAAAAGAAAAGTAATTGAACAGCAAAGACTGTGACAGAAAAGTCCAAATGTTCTAGGGACTCTCTCAGACATTTGTTTGAAGTTTTTCTCAAGCATTTCAAGCCTAAGCCACCACTGAATTCTCCCCGTTGGGAGAGCAGAAGTGCTAGAGATCACATGCCCAGAACTGAGCTCAAGATGTGCAGCATCAAACTGTTTACCCCTTGACCTCCTCTCCCTCCTCTGCTGGGCGACACATATTCCGTTTCCTCTAGATTAAGAAAAAAAATCAATTTCAGCAGTGAAAAAGACTTTTAACTTAAAGCTAAATTCCCTGTAGTTGAAAAAAAAAAAAAAGGACAAAATCTCTCAACTTTTTTACAAACTGCACTGAAGACAAAATTCCTTCTTATGAGGAAACTTTCACCTATATCTTTGTCTCTGTTTCCCACTTTTTAAAATTAAATATAAATATATTTAAACAGAATGAAGCCTCTAGTAGTTCCCTAAATGAAAATCCTATTAGTTTCACTTTGAAGCAGTGTATTCTATCACCAAAGTGTGACCTCTGAAACAAGTTAGACATTCCATAATCTTTCAGAGTACATTTAATTCCATTAGCTGTTTTGAAAACATTCCGTTCCATTTTATGATACTTTGCCTGAGATGCTTGTGCAATAATTATAAATCCTAGTATTTTTATTGTGACTTGCAAGATTCATATTTATAGATCATAAGTAAAAGTGAAGGTAAATCAAAACCAAAAAATAAAAAAGTCCACAAAATATGAAACCATAAATCAATAGAGTTTCTGTATGATTGTTTGGTTATTTTCATACTCATTTGTTTATATCTTTGATCTTAGTAAAATAAATTTTATTAGTAAATTTTATTATTTTGATGTTTCAGACACTTGTCATTGAAATTTGAATTAGAAGAAACAGTATGAAGTTTAGATTTGCTAATATTTGTAACACTTTGAAACTGATCAAACTGATCTTGCTGAATATTTTCAGTCATGTTCATTTTATTTACTTATTATAATTCAATAGCAGCCTATTCATTAACACCATGCTGCTGGAAATTGCTCCTGCTTATGAACTAGATTTGTTGACATAAAAATTACTATCACCCACATTTAAAATAATTTCTTATTGTCTTGAAGACTGAGGTAATTGAAGATTTAATAAATAAAGTACAGAAAAATTGAGTGAGAGAGAGAAAGAAACCCCAGTATAGGATAAGAAATGATCAAAAAAACTATAATATAATTTGTGTATTTATAGGGTGGCTTTAAACAAACCATATTTTATGTTTTGTATTTTCTTCTGAACTCTTTAATTATCAATTGTCTAAAATTAGATCTCATTTGATGACGTTGAATCCTGAGATAATTTACCTTTAATTTCGGACTACCACATCACTAAAAAGAAATTTAGGCTTTATTTCCGAAAGGAGACTGCTGTTATGAGAATTATTCTCACTAGTAAGCAAACAGAAATATCTTTCCAAGTAATCTTCTTCAGCATAGGAAAACTAAAATAAGTTCACAGAAAAACTATATCTTGTTTCAATAGTTCTCTGCAATGGATAAACATTTAATACATAATGAATAATTAGTTGATGAAAAATTGATTTAATATGTTCTCCAAATTTTTGTCTACTTAGTAAACACCAGTAAAATGTAATGATTTCCAGGTTTGCTGTAGGCAATTCAAATATTCTGCTATCAACGTATGAAGTTAATATTACATACTGAAGCTTCATTCTCTTTACCTTGGTTAAAATGCTAATTAAATGCACATGTTCAAAAAGTAGAACTTTCATTTGAAATCTTTTAATATTTGTCATAACACAGAGTTAATGAATTTTTTTAAGTAGCATGGCTTTTTTAGCTTCAATATGTAAAGGTCTTGGAATTTGTCGTTTTCTTCGATCAGAAATCAAAAATCGAAAAACTAAAAATGACTTTTCTTGAAATTATCAGAAAACCAAGATCTCAGGGCAGAAGACAAATAAAAATTAATATAAACATTGTACAGCACTTTCGTTTTGGAAAACATTGCAATTATTTTGACAAGGGTAGAAGAAAAAACTTTTGATACTGTTAATAATGCATGCTGTTATTGAACAATTAAGTAAATGTATAACAGATGGTGCAAGTCAGGTTTCTCCCACTATTGAACAAGAGACAAGTTTAAAAAAAAAGGTGAAAATGGTCCATGTGGTAATAGCCTGCATTTGGAGACATGGTTAAAACTCATGTTTAGTTCAGCACAAATCAACAAATAAGTACTATATACTCTTGAACTTCCCTTTTCTGTCAACTGAAGGTGTCCAGAGTCAACGGAACATACTACAGCAATAGTAAGCACAAATAGATCTTAGAATTTTGGTTTACAATGCCCCCATCCTATATAATAAACAAAGATTTTTTAGATAAATAACTGAAACTAATATGAAGCGGAAAATATACAAAAGATAGCCTGGAGCATCAAGTTGTGCCAGACAATTAATAAGTGCTCGAACAGCATATATAAGCACAGCAACAAAAATCAACGTGCTGGGTTGTGAGATATTTGAGCAAAACATAAGGTCCATCTGATAATAATCCCAAAAACCATCACAAGAATAACTTGAAGAATAAGTTAAAAAGTATTAGGTTATAAACCTAAATTTAAAATCTTTAAGTTAAAAGTTTAAATTAATATCTATTAGTCCATATTGATATCTGAAACGTAAAATTGAATAGTGGTGATAACAGACATTTCTGTGCAGAAGAATTCAAATTATACACATATACAACTATGTATCAAAAAGGAGGATCATAAAATTTTGCTTGTAAATATGTACCTTTTATAGTGACTTTATTCCAAAGAGCACAGTATGAAATAAGAATGATTATTGCTTTACACAGTGAAGATATATGGTGAATGTTATTTTAGCCAGATGATGGATGTATACAAGCTGTCATGTTTGTAGCATGTAACCTACATACAAAGTGAGAAAATAGTAGTTTTTCTCCCTCAAAATAAATAACACTACTCTAATCACACAAAAACCACAATATAAATCTGAAGTGAAAAATTCTTCTAAATACCTGATCATTACCACTGAAAATAGTGGAGGACACTAAAGGTAAATAATAAAAATTTTCTCAGCCAAGAAGTGATGACCCACAATATGATGTAGAATCCAAGATGAAATATTGAAGTAGAAAAAATGATAGGTAAAGGGAATCTTCAAATATAGACTATATTTTATAATGCCTTCTTATTGGCTCATTAAATGTATCAAAGAAACTGACTTAAGTAAGATAATAAGAATATAGGAAATTGGGCATGAAGTATATTAAAACAATATATTAGTTTTGCAATTTATTTGTAAATATTAAATCACACTAAATTAATCATTTATTAAAAACAACATGCATAGAATAAAGACATAAAATAATACCCTGAAAAAGAACCTTTTATAATACCATACCAATAAAACTAAGGCATTTGCAAGGAACTACTGTCAGCCATGAACTTGACCCTTGAGCACTCAAGGCCATGATCTAGATCTAAAAACAGCATGGTGCATATATTTAGAGCATAAATCAGATAGGCAGAAAGGGCACAGAGTGACTCTGGGGTAAATATATTTTATATAAAGGTGTCCAATATATATAGTGACTTTAACAATAATTTAGTTCTTGAAGGGCACAGGTAAGGGAGTTTAAAACATAAAGCAAAATATTAGAAATAGAAATTTCAAAAGTGGTTAAATGATTATGTGGGAGAAATTATAATGCCTTTTATTTGCAGGCAACAACTTATAATTTAATTTTCTTAGTACCAGAGTGTCTAATTTTCACCATTTAAATACTTTAAGTGCAATAAATATTAAATATATAATAAATAAAAGTTATATAAGATATTATGAATCTAAATTTTACACATTTAACTGACAATAAATTCAATTATGAACACAGTAAGAAAAGATGGGATTTTTTAAATTTTAACAAAAATTTTACTAATATTGTGCTTATCTTTCTTTTTCAAAAAGGTGAAAGAATTTCATGTTCTTTATGACAAACTAAAATGAATTTCTGCCCTGTAGAAAAAATAGAATTATTTAACGAGGTTTTTTGTTTATTATAAATAAATTAGAAGTTTTAGAAATCAATGTTTAGACATAAACAAAAGGAAAGGGCCAAAAGAAGTTATGAATGACTGAACACAATTTATTTGGCTTGTAGAATACACTCTCTTCAGCACTAATTTAAATATTTACTAAATATTAATATTCAGATATAGCTATATGTTTGTTTTCCTGAAGTTCTAGAACAGAAATGATGAATGCTAAGTTTCAGAATTAAAACAGCTTAGAGAGGAGATTTTTGGTGACTTTTTATTGTTCTTATGAAATATGGTTATTTTCCCCAGTGATATCTTTCCTTATTCTTATATGTCACTGCGTAACTACAAAATTTAAATTAAAAATATACTCATGCATATAATTGTATGCTATGAGGGATGCCAGATGTTATACATGTAAAATACATTATTGATCAGAGCGTGGAAAATAACCTGAAAATGAATGAAACTTGCATTTAAGAGTTTATTTTCTAAATACTTCTATATTGACTAAAAGATACAGCTCAGTGACTCAACGTTCTACACTAAAGTGTTGAGCATTATAAAATTAAATGTAATTTTAATTTAAATGTATCTTAAAAAATCACTGTGATTAGAGAATTTATTACTAGTTTAAATCAGATATTTATTTAAATGTTCTATAATCTTAACAAAGAACTACTCACAAACTCCTGAATTTGGATTCCCTAACCTAGTACTCTATTTTACAAGTTTTGCTTTAACTATGCTTTTCTCTAGTTTTTAAAGCCTAGATTAGTTAGATCTCATAACTGTCTCAACTAATTAGAAATGGTTGCACTTCTATAAAGCGTTACTCTACACCTTTGCCTTGTCTACAGCTATGCACACCTATTGGAATGCAAATGCAGTCTGAATCATCGGGTGGTCACTGGTAGGAGGCACTTGGAACTGCATGTAGACAAAATTTGAAAATAAAAAAATTTCCAGAGATGTTTGTTAAGAACCTCATAGAAAAGAGAAGTGCCAAATTTAGAAAGAGGGAAAACAAGGCTTGGGCAAAGACCTATGTTTGTGGGCACTGAAATGTTAAGGGCAGAGCCATAAAGAGATAGTGTGGTGGTTAAGGCACTTATCTTACACAAGGTTAGATCCTTGGCATCTCTTATCGTCTCCCCAGCACCACCAGGAGGGCTCCCTGAGTTCAGAGAGCTAGGAGTACCTGAGCGCCTCAGGGTCTGGCCCTCCAAAGCCAAAGCAAAACCTTTAAAAAAAAAACAGAAGAAAATAAGACAAAACAAAAAACCTAAAATATTAAAAGATTTTTACACAATTAATTTCACACTACCACGTGAAGAATGCCAGTTTTGTCAGCAAAAGTTTACTTGAATGTAACACTTTAGGTGTTTTATTTTACCTAAATTAAATGAAAACTTAATTAGTGCTGTTGAACAAAAATTGAGTTCTTAATCTGTAAGCTAATCACAAATATTCTTATTAGAGTCTGTATGTATGAGTATATTCCGAAGAGTTATGCATATATATATATATATATACCCAATTCTTTTTACCTTTGATGCTCCCTCCAAATTGCATTCTAAAAAGCACCATAATTGACAAATTTTTCATAGACTTTTTTAAATGTAGAATACTCATTACCAATCCTACTACCAATGTCAACTCCCCTCTACCAGTGTTCCCAGATAACCTCTCCCTACTCCAGCCCCAGTCCACCAACTTGAGAGGCACCATTTAAATCTGGTTATTAAAGTTTGAGTCTTAAGAGTTCATTGTTGTGGACTCTGTGGTTCATGTATTTAGCTCTATCTTTCCTTAACATCATCAACCTAATTGAGTCTTTTTGACCCCTGTCCCCGTTGCTACTCATCTATCTCTTCTCCTCTTCCCCTTCAGTCTAATTCTTTCCTTCTCCCACATAAACTCTGGTGACTAGTGTGAATTAGGCTTCCCTCCTCTTTGAATCATTGCATTTGTTCATCCAGTTACTCTAAGTAGCACATATAAGTGACATTCTGTATTTTGTCCTTCTTCTGGTTTACTTGATTTAACATATCTTCCAGTTTCATCCATGTTGGAGCACTGTAGCACTGTCATCCCGTGGTTCATCAATTTTGCTAGAGCGGGCACAGTAATGTCTCCATTGTGAGACTTATTACTGTTTTTGGGATATCAAATACACCACGGGTAGCTTGCCAGGCTCTGCTGTGTGGGCAGAATACTCTCAGTAGCTTGCCAGGCTCTCAGAGAGGGATGGAGAAATCAAACCCAGGTCGACCACATGCAAGGCAAACGTCCTACCCGCTGTGCTATCACTCCAGTCCAAATTGCAAATTTGCTGGTTCAATCCCTTGCAACCTGGAGAATTGTCATGAGTGATCCCTGAGTAAGAGTCAGGAGTGAACCTTAAGCACCTCTGGGTGTACCCCTCAAAAGTTATTTAATTTATAATAAAACTAGAGGACATCACAGTGCTTCCTCATTCAAGACACTTTAAAGTACTTGTCAAAGTACTTTATTATAAACATCTTCAGGGTTAAGTATCAGATAGAAATAATAAAAAACTAAAATTTAGTATAAACATAATTATTGATCATATTCATGCCACTATAGCTTACTAAATAGGACACTTCCTATGACTATCATAGTTTTTTTATTTTTAAATAAATAATCTTATTTGTATTTGTAACATTTCTTAAGCATCATTTTTCTGTCCAATTGTCTCTGATATTATAAATCTTAATTAGTTCTGGCCTTTAGATAATCAAACTGCATAAGTGAGCTGTAAATTTGTGTGTGTGTGTGTGTGTGTGTGTGTGTGTGCGTGTGTGTATGTGTGTGTGTTGGGGAGGTGGTGGTGGTGGTGGTGGAGCGGATATTCTGGGAAAACTCTTTTTCACCCTGTCTTGCTTTTACATTGTCAGTTATGACATTTTGAAGAATATGGTAATCACTCAAATGGACTCTTTATTCTTTCTTTCTTAAACATTATGACTATGCTGTATTATGTATACACAGCCACATGTTTTTTTCTCTGAAATTCTACTCATTCTACTCTAGGGTCTAGAATATCACCACCTGCCCTGTGCACTCTCAATAAATATTAATTACCAACACTAATTAGAAATGTTGACACATGCATTTCTAATTACAATTGAGGTTATATCTAAGTGAAGAGGGTTTCAGTTAATTAAATTTCAGGGACTATTTCCACAAAATTGAAGACATTTGACAAAGCAATAAAGTCCAAATAACATTACAAAAGTCTTTGATATTAAAATATTCCTTTAAGGCTCAGGAATGTAACTCGTGCTGGAACATTCACTTCATTTGTGAAGATCCATCGGTTTGATCCCTGGAACTGAAGAAAACAAAGCAAAACAATTCATTTTAGTGTTCCATATTGAAATATCAGTTCTTAAGAATTGAACTGGATGTTTAACACTAAAAGCATGTACTTTCCACTATTACATTCTAGCCTCCACACCCAATTCTTAACCATATATTTTCCTAAATTATGACTAAAGAACTTATGTGAAAATTGATCAGACATATATTCTTATATTGTTTTCAGTGTTATATTAAGTGTTTTAAACAATTATGTGTTTTAAGTGAATTAATAATAGTCTCATGTGATGCTCAAAATAACCTATTCTGGGTCCCTGACATCTTCCTGATCAGTTTCCATGCCACATTTGTCTCTGTGCTACATTTGTTAGATTTTTGGCAAATTCTCATTGAAAGTGAACCTATGTCTTATTCATTCACCCTCTACTCTGAAGAAATAATATATGAAAACCTCTAGCTCTGAAAAATGGTGCATTATTTAGAGACCTAATGGGAAACTATTCTCTTTGGTCTATATTACTTGATCTATTGAATTTCTGTTTCAGAAAGAAAACAAATTAGACATTTAAAATAAATAATATTTTATTCATACACCACTGTCATGTACATAGAAGAAAAATGAAGGGATAACAAAACATCAGAATGAAGTTTTCTGTCATAAAATGGTGTGACATCATACAAACTGTCTCGAATTTCTCATCTTGTTACTTAATTTGTATTTTAAAAGATTTTCACAATTAAGTTTTAAGTTAACAGGTCCACTATTGAAAGAAAATTCATAAACCTTAATGTCCTGAGAGTAGAGCAAGTGATAGCTTTTAATTTCCTATATACTGTCATTTATGCTTGCAAAATGAAAAGTACTGACAAATAGGGATACGGTCTTTTGTGGAGTAGAGATGCGTTTGTTTTCTGTCCACAATGATTCTGCCTAGAGTCTCGTTCACCTCAGACTATGTAAAACTTGAGTCTCTATATGTGGTGTTACTCAGTTATACCACAAATCGACCCCTGCTTAACATACACCTGAATAACAATCTGTCAATGTTTGCCCTTGAGAGTAAAGAAAATTTATAAACAATAAAACTCATTCTGCTTTCTATAGAGTGAATAATAAAGCCCATTGTCACTCATGTAGGGACCTCATGTCTTCTTTCAATACCACAAAAGTGACAGAATAACTTAGAAACTTGTAGTAAGGGTGGAAGTACATTTTTCATAGTTCTTGGTAATTATATTTAAAGACTCCCACATAAAATTCACAAGCGGCAAGAACTGCAATAAGGTAAGCTATGACTAGAACAGTATTGGCTAGTAGCTAGAGGAGGAATGATCTAAGGAAATAAAGATATTTTTCTTAGAATTTAAGAAGTTTGCAAAGGTGTTAATAAATAAATTTTAAAATTGTTTGTTTGAAGGTCACATGTGGAAATGCTCAAGGATTAGTCCTGTCTCTGTATTCAAGAATGAATCCTTATGGTGCTCAGGAACCATATTCAAGCCAGGGATTGAACCAGGATTGGCTGCTTGCAAGGTAAGCACTTTAATTCCTATAAATCCCTTCAGTCCCTTGATTGCTTTTTAAAATAAGTACATGATGTATACTTTTGTTTTTATTTTATTTTTATTGAATCACCGTGAGATACTTACAAGCTTTCATATTTGGGTTACATTCTCACAATGATAAAACATCCATCCCTCCACCAGGGCACATTCCCCACTACCAATATCCCCGGTATACCCCCCCTTTCCCAACCTCCCCCCACCTCTACGGCAGACAATATACCCCATACTCTCTCTTTGCTTTTGGGCATTATGGCTTGCAACACAGACACTGGGAGGTCATCATGTTTGGTCCATTATTCTACTTTATTTTTAGAATTCAGATGTGACAAGCATGTAAATTGTCACTTAAAATATTAACTTGTATCTTTTGATATTGAAAATATTGTCATAGTAGCAACAATGTAATGACAAGTCAACCTAATTTTATAGCATATTGTGGTAGAGAGCCCAGCAAGCTACTGATGTATGGAGCCCACGTGGCAGAGCCTGGCAAGCTACCCGTGCGTATTGGATATGCCAAAATAGTAACAATAAGTCTCTCAATGAGAGACGTTACTGGTGCCTGCTCGAGCAAATCGATGAGCAACAGAATGACAGTGATTGTGGTAGAAAATGAGGATGCTACTAATATCTGAGTTGGCCTTTTCTGTCTTTAAGAGGAGTGCAAACTGAATTTTAAATAAGACATATTTATAAATTTCACTTGCCATTTAAAAATGAATACCAAAGGAAGATTTATATATATTAAAACTGTAAGAATCTGGGAGTGGAGACAAAGAATGAAGTTTGTAAGCATCAAGGAACTTAGAAACTCTTCCCAAAAGTGATATTGATACTGTCTCATGTCATTAGATCAGATTTGACAGAAGACAATGGGTGATGAAGAATTCTACATGCATCATAGTGTAGAAACTGTCTTCTGTTTTAGAATTCTAACTAGAAATAAAATTTTTGTCCAGTAATAGAAATTTACTTTTAGCATAATGAATATACCAATGACATAAATTTTACCATAAGATTCTAGTATGATTGTTTACACAAATTATTGTCTGATCTTTTATGGGTGTGTATAACATACACTATTTCAAATATAAGGAAGTCTTATGATTATAATTTGGGAATAGTATGTCACTGTTTTGCTTACTTGTACTTCATTTTATAATCTATCAAAATCTTGTAATAATAAAACATGCAAAAGAATAACTTAATCATTTGCAAGTTTCTTAAATATTTGCATTAGTATCTGAGTTATTTTATTTCCACTTAGAAAAATTTCTGGTTATAATAGAGATTATGTTTCCTCAAAGAGGCATGTGGCATTTAGAAATATAGTAATCACTAATAATTAATATTTTTCAAGACCTTTGCCTGAGGAAATGATGTTAATTTTGAGTTGTTCTAAAACAAGTAGCAATGTTTTTTTGAAAATCCAAGCAATTAGTGATTCTAAGGATAGTCAAAATATAAATTAACAGTTCTTTAAAAAAAAAGGAATTTTAAGCTCTTCATTTTTGAGACTGTCTTCAACCATGAACATGTGCTGATAATGAGTCTTACTAATAGTCATATTGTGTTATCTATACAATTAGTAGCCTATGAAATAATTATTCTAGAGTTCAGTATTAAATGTGTATTATTTCTCATATTATTGCTTGCTGAAAAATATTTATATTGATACATGAAATCCAAGCTTTAGGCAACGTAAATACTTATTGTGCGATATTTATTCTTATTTTTTAATTTTTTTATTAAAACAGATACAGAGATAAACAATACTGTTAAGATGGTTTTTCACATACATAATTCCAACACCACACCCGTTATGAGTATATCATCTTATGCGTTATGTTGCTTTAATAGAGTTCAAATGCACTAGTTCTGGACCATTCACAGCAGTACTTAGCCTGAAATGTAGAATTGTTGATTAGTTGCAATCCCTGGGGCCCACTAAATTTATGCTCAGAATTTTTTTAGGGGAAATTAAATGCCAGAGATTCAAATCTGGGACTACCCCAAAGTAGCGATGTGTTCTACCTACCACCAAGGCTCTCTCCTCTTACATTGGGGTTTATATTGTATTACAATGATTAGACTTACATTTGACTGAAATATACTTATTTCTACAGATCCAAAGGTGTGAATTCAACAGTAAAAGCTGATTTTTCCTTATCTTTAAATACATACAGTAACAGAAAATTTAGAATGCATTTGCTGCCTAGAAAGACTCAAGAAGTTTGAACATGTTCTTGAGTATCGGAGACATACTATTTATGAATGTTATTAAGAAGAAATAGATTTATGAGTTTTCATATTGATCTATCTCAAAATGTAGTTTTACCTAAACTTAGAAAAATGCAATTCCTCTCCTAAAGCATTGCTTTAAATTGATACAAATGATTCTTATTTCTATGAAGGAGATATTCTATTGACCATTCTTATTAAAATTCTTTGAAAACTTACCCTTAATTGTAAATGTTTCAGTTCCTCTTATGAGACAAGAAAAAGAAAGACTGTAGGTACACAATATGATGCCATCTACTCTTGATAAAAAATTAAGTTAAAAATACATAGGAGACATGCATAAACATCCTTCAGCATGGAATTATCAATCGAACTTGCATAATCTTACTTTTAATGGAAGAATATTTTATGTAAAGGTCTAACTCTTGTGAGTGATGATTAGGTGTATACAGAATAGGAAACTCACAGATTGCTAGAAAGTAATAAATGTCTAATTTTTTTTTTTTTTTTTGGTTTTTGGTTCACGCCTGGCGATGCACAGGGGTTATTCCTGGCTCTGCACTCAGGAATTACCCCTGGCCGTGCTCAGGGGACCATATGGGATGCTGGGATTTGAACCCGGGTCGGCCGCATGCAAGGCAAACGCCCTACCCGCTGTGCTATCTCTCTAGCCCCAATGTCTAATTATTTTGGCTTATTTTCATTTTTTTGCATATTTTTACTGCATGTGACATCAATGAATAATTGCCTTAACATGAGATCTTCTTCACTGATGATTTCACTGGTGTATTGGCCCTATTTCCAGGTTTCTTACTCTCAAGGACTACAACTTATCTTCCTCTGAATACACCACTTCCAAAGCCACCACAAAGTTATTTAATAAAACTCAATATTAATGAGCTATAATAACCTTGATTGGTTTATTTCCATATCAAATGGGTAAAGTGGTAAGCAAGTTTTAAGTGAGACACATGCCACATAAGGCAGCGAACACCTGATCCTCGTGCTTATGAGCAGGACAAGGATCCTTGATTGTTTTATTGAGTGTACCAGATGCCAATTGAATATAAGTAAACAGATAAGTACCCAGCAACATTTCATTGTTTTAAACATCTAATTGAAATGGTCACTTTAGGTCTAAAGAACTATTTTAGTGGACTGGATCTCATGCTTTGCATACAAAAATCCCAAGTTTAATGCCCAGCAATGAATGGCCCCCAGAACACTGCAGGAGGTAATCTCTGAGAACAAAGATGGTGGTTGACCCTAAGCACTGCTTTGTAGCTCAAAAATAAAAGCAAAGTAAACAAAGAAAAGAAATTTTTAAAAATAATTCAGTTTGGAGGGTTTTCATGTCACTTGGGGGTAAATAAAGTATCCAAATATCATTTCATTAAGGGTAAGGTGACACAGACCCAGTAAGGAGTCTGAGAATATCCATTGTGATGTTTATAGTTGTTTGCATTTCTTCCTAAATGTTTTCAGTTAAAGAGAAGGTGCAAATTTACATTATGATTTTAAAATACCTGCAAATATAAATATGTATTTTTATTAGGACTGGAGCCATAGCACAGTAGGTAGGGCATTTGTCTTGCATGCATCCGACCCAGGTTAGATTTCTAAAGCAACTAAAAGCATCCTCTCATTCATGTAAGTTAGTAACCCACAGATATAAAAATCAGGAAAATCAGAAAAAGAAAGAAAAAGAAGCATACCCATATTCTAAGAATGGAAATAACTTGGAGTCATATCAATTGTTTAATTAAACCAAAGAACTGAACTACTCAAGCAGACATCTATCACAGATAAATCTCTAAACCATTGTACTCAATAAAATAAATGGATAAAAAGTATATATACGGTGTCTTACAGTTATCTGAATTTATAGAGCAGGCAACAGTAAGGCCCAATAATAAAGTCATCTAATTGGGTGGGTGGTGGAGTTAAAGGTGTAAGACCTGCTGCTGATAAGTGCTCTGCTTGTCTGTCTGTGTCTGTCTTTGTCTCTGTCTCTGTCTCTCTGTCTCTTTCTCTCTGTCTTTCTCTCTCTCTCTCTCTCTATTCTCTTTCATTTCTTCTCCTTCTCCTCAACAGCAGCTCTTCATCTCTCTATTATTTACAAATGTTCAACAATTTATGCAGTTTAAGAAGATTCACATACTGTGAATTTTAAAATAAATATCAATATAAAATTGTTTATAGAAACTATGGATTCATTTTTGAAATTACTGATAGAAAACCTACATCGTATTATGTTATAGTACAATGCCAGTTTGTTGAGATTTTGACAATGATTGAAGTTAATCAGATAAAGTCTTATGTGAACCATAAAATGTAATAAAAATCCAAAGGTGCCTCACTAATGTTATCAGTGGTGATAGGGGAATTAATGGTACCCAGTACACTAGTTTCAGAAAGAAGAATACATAGCATCTGAACATTAAACAGAACTACTAATTAACAGTTTTCTGTCATACACAAAGATGGTATGTCTTTGGAAGTTCTGATTCATTCTATACAAAGTAAATGCTATCTAGGATATATTTGAGTGAAACAATGGCATAGTTGAAAATACCGAAAAAAAAAATGATAAGTTCTCAGTTATATTCTACATGGAACCGCTGGAAGACCTGCTTCCTATTCCCAGTAAAACCACTCTGTGGAAAACCTCTGTGGTAACATGAACAAGTTAATTACATTCTTGTGATCAGCTTCTCCATCTGTAAAAACATATAAGATTAAAAAATTCTATGGGACATTAATATATTTTTTTCTCACAAGCCTTAGGCCACCCATTTGGCTAATCCATGGGTATTACATACCATATAGTGTTATGAGTAAAAGTTCTCCTGACTAAACATTGTAATATAACATACGAAAATAAATTGTGTCTCATGTTTGACTTTTAATTCTTCATAGCTCTGTTTTAATGAGAAACATGCAATCCCCAGCCTCTCGAAGTGTAACCAACGCCAAGTAAATCCACCAACTAAGCAGAGAGGTAATGATGATGCTTGTTCTGCAGGCAGCTGCACAATTGTGCATTTGGTTTATCGAGTAAGATATTTTAAGTGCTATTACCGCATTTTCCAAGCTGAATAATCTCAAAGAGGGTTAATCCCAGAGGAAGGAAAAACAGCTGTACAGAACAATCTATTTGGACAATCATTATCTTCTTTGTTAACTGCTATAATTCTGAGTAAATTTGAATAAAAATATTATATTTATGATTTGCTTTTGTATAAGAAAGGAAGGTAAAGGACAGCTTTGGTTCATAAGGTAATGTAGATATAGAAAAATTTTCTTCTCACAATCAAGCATATCTGTAAGTGCATTAAAATATTTTAAAATAGTTATGAATTTAAATGACTATATGTACTAAAAATGAAAATTAATTTTGCAAATAAGGAAACAGAAGTGTGATGATAATAATAAATATTTCTGTGAGTGTTTGCCAAGAATATGCACTAATAAAAGTTTATTTCCTAAAAATCTGTGCAATATATGTTAATTGCAAACAAAAAGACAGATCAATTTGCTTTATCTGAAAAACAAATCACCATGCCACTAATATTCAAAGTCAATACAGATGTAGAATATTCCCTAAATTGTATAGATTGAAAAAGTGGATAGGAATGGACGGTATTTTGTCTTACTTCCATTGAAAGTAATTTTAAAAATTTCAAGCAGCAATAAAAATGAAATAGTGCAATGTGCTGCAATATGGATGGAACTCAAAGATATACTAAATGCAGTAAGCCGGAAGAAGAATGATCTCACAGGATGATCTCACTTATATGTGGCATATAAAATAACTGTATGAATAAATTCAGTGTTTGAGGAAGGGGATACCTATACCCTTAGCCCCAGAGTATAGGGAGGAGGAGGAGAGAAATAGAGTGAGGCAGAGAGATATATAGGAAGCAAAGAAAAGCAGAGATCAAAGTTATCCAGGTGCATCAGTGGTGTAAAGGATTGCTATAGATAAATGCTAAAATGCCAGCCAGAAATACTGAAAACAAAAGATTCAACCTGCAACAGGCACACTTAAACATGGGTCTGTCAGGACAGTAAGATGGAGATAGGGTTGGTAGGTGGGTGGGAGGAAACCTAGGAACCCTGGTGAAGGAAAATTCCACCAATGGTGGAATTGGTAATGGAATATAGTATGTCTAAACTTGACTTTGAATAACTTTGTAAAGTATAGTGCTTTAATGCAATCATAAGAATGTAAGAGCTCAAGAAAAATATTAATATATATGCTTTTAAATTTTTATAGGCATTCCCAAGCAGAGTTGGGGGAAGGGACTACATTCAGCCCTGCCAAGTAGGCCGGGTGGCGTGGTGTTAGGGCCCTAAGAAGCAGTTCTGTTCCACCCTGCAATGTTAGAAGTCCACTATGGCTACCCTGTTGGTACTTGAGGCTCGTGTAGTGCCAAGGATAGAACTTGGGGTCCTGTGAATGCTAGCTATGTATACTCTTCCATGTTAGTAACTGATCCCACACTAGAGATATTTTTATTGGATATACGACAATTATAAAAGAGTAAAATTATCCTTGGACTTGTAAATTGAGCAATTTGATAATATTTATAACACTTTTCTCTTCTTGTCCTTCCCTTTGTTTGACCTTCCATAGATGAAAAAAGGGTATTTTTGGAAGATTTAAGAGTATTTACATAGCACCTGGCATCTTCACTTTAAATTTTCCAGTGACATTTTCATTATTAAGGATGCAAGGTAGGATAGTCTTTGAACATTTTTATCTCTGTATATTCATCAAAACTTTATAAATGAGTGTGTGGGTGTATTCATAAAACACATATTAGCTATTTCTTACTTCCAGGAGGTTAAGCATAAATAAAATAACATAAAATAATACTTAAATTAAGATTTATCTCAGTATTGCCTCTAATCAGCCGCTCCTGTTCCACATCAAAGCACTGGAACTACAGAGAACTTCTCCTCCTCCTACTTCTTCCTCTTCTTCCTCTATATCTCTCTTTCTCTTTCTATCTCTCTCTCTCTCCATCTCTCTGCCTCTATTTATATCTCCTCTGTGTGTTTGTATGTGTATGTATGTGTTTCCTTTTCCCCCAAATTATTGTACTGGAGATGAGCCTTTTCCTACAAGATATCTAATGTATTAGCATCTAGAAAGAGCCCAGTGATTTTCACAATGACCAGGGCCTTCTGTATTTCCAGTGAGATTTTCCAAATGAAAACTCATTTCAAAAGTGTACCGTTTACACTAAGATATTGGAGGAAAAATGGAATTCTGGTAGATAACATGGTCCCAGGTAACCACCATGTTACTGTGAACTATTTCAAATTTAAAAGATCCAGATAAATTATTTTACTATGCTAATGATCCAGTGATTATTCTACATAATACCTGATTGCTTAACATTATTTTATTTCCTTATAAAGGCAAATTTTCCTGTTCATGTTATTGATCTGGTTTTCTTTGTTCCTGAAATACAGATACTCAATTATGTGAGATATGAAGTAATATGTGGTATTTACCAAAAAACAATAAAAATATACAAACAATGCAAAAGTCATTTTTGTCTTGAATTTTGCATGATGATTTACATATTCAAATAATGTTTTGTACTATTCATACTCTTTTAGAGGAAGTATTATGACTGAGAATTCAATTATTGCACAGATGTTATCTATCTAAAGATAACAGACAAAATTTATGGAAAAATAATTATCTTGGTTAATCTATTATCTTTAGAAAACAAAATAAAAATGCTTAGAAAAACTGCTTTAGGATAAACACAAACTTAGTATTTCTTACTAAGCACAGTTTGAATTTATCTGGCAGAAAGTAAAGTAATTGCCGTAGTTTAATTTTTCTTAGTAGCAGACAAATGCTGTGTCTTCAGAACACCTTACATGTGGCAATGTAACTATAATTATGCCACTCACAGAATCTTCGACTTTCTTCATAAAAGTTTTTCTTCAGCTCAGCAGTTTCTACTTTATTTCAGGGTTTCAGCTTAGGTTGAACTTAGATAAATATTATTTGCTCTCCATCTTCTTAAGAGCCATGGTCATGTATTCAGGTCCTAGCTAGTTCCTGAGTATCTTAATATCCTTTCTGTAATCATGCCCAAATGCCATCTCCTTCTCTTGAATCTCATTTCAGTGAGATTCTGCTTCTTGACAAGATTTAAATGACTAAAGTAGGATATAGCTATACAAGTGTATTTTGACAAATGTGAAGATAGATTTCAGGAGAAAGAATGCATATGGATCCTTGATTTCAGAAACGAGAAGGAAATGGAAACTTGAGCCAAGAGAACCATTTTGATTACCCGAGTATAACATTTGTGCTGAGAGAGACTTGGGCAAAAGATAGAGAAGGGTAACAAGAAGGCAATCTCAAAATTAAAAACTGGAAGAGAGTGATACTGAATGAAAACATAGTAAGTAGATTTACATATTGATGTGAATCATTGAAGGTCATAATGCAGAAGGAGTAAATGCCTAAAAGTTAAGAATAAATTACTGAATATGATTGCTAGTGCCTTTTTTATTGACAGAACACAGAATAAAACTATAGTCTTGAAAATATATGTATTTAATAAAGCAATAATAAAGAGTTGAGAAGAATGGTCTTTTACAAGTGCTGGTATTTGGGGCGAGAGAAAAGTATTGTAATTGGTTTTCATTGTAGGGAGCATGGAGAAAGGTATTATAATTGGTTTACAGTGTAAGAAGTATGAGAAAAATTTGGGTGGGGAAGAGAAAATAGTTAAAATTTAGGGAGTACAATTCATTATAAATATTTTATTTTTGAATTTTATTTATTTATTCATTTTGCTTTTTGGATCACACCTGGCAATGCACAGGGGTTACTCTTGGCTCTGCACTCAGAAATCATCCCTGGCGGTGCTCAGGGGACCATACGGTATGCTGGGAATCGAACCCAGGTTGACCATGTGCAAGGCAAAAGCCCTACCCGCTGTGCTATTGCTCCATTATAAATATTTAAATTCTATCTTTTATATTAAAATCAGAAAGGAACATCTAAATTTGTTTTGCTCTCAGTCTGACTTATCTTAACCAAAAACACCCTATTTGGGAAAATTGCCAGAGGCCACTCAATTTCAGCTTCAAACTATGATATTCAACTACAGAAATTCAGGAATCAGGAGAACCTATTAAAATATGCACACAGAAATTATACTAGTATTTCTTTGTTCATCATGACTATGGTGGCACTTTTTATCGCATAAAATACATCAACAGCATCACAAATCTATAAAAAATTATTTATAGGTTTCTTCAGTACTAAAATACACAAAAATGTGGAACAATGCAATTGTGTTCTAACATGTGAAAAAAACATATCTTGTGCTTTGATAAGACTTTTATTTAGTCAGGACATTTTTTTGCTGCTCTCATGCAGATGGGTGCTCATTAAAGAAAAACATTTTCTTTTTCATTTTGAAATAAATCAATTGATCAATGTTTATCAACATAAGTGACTTTTTTTTAACTAGAATCTTTTGGGCTCTTTATTCAGAAGTGTGACTTCACAGTACCTTTTCTAGATTATACCAATTAAAATCTCTTGATCATATTAGAAATTTATACTTTATGGGGGTATGGTGCCTCCAGCAGGTCAACCTATATCTATGGGGTGAGTGCATCAGCAGCCTGATAGTGCCTTCAGACTCCCAGATACCCCCAAAATTGCTGCTGTGTCTTTGGCAAGAGCTCAACACTTGGCGCCAAGTTAACCAAGAAATTAAACGGTCAAAATTTAGGTATGTGGGAGACACACTGAAAAACCACCTCCAGCTCAGCTATATAAGTTCATTTATTGGCCTTATTTCAGAGACCCATAAATTTCAAAGGAGATCAAAAGATGCAGTTAGGTCCCGCAGCACACAGGTATGCAGGAACCATTACTGAGAGCTCCAGGCCCGCTTGGATCAGGACTGGGCTTCCTCCACCCAGGTCCCCAGTTTTCCAGTAGCTTAGCAGTTACACCCACAAACTGCCCCCCCCTCCAGTGCCATGTAATCTCATCAATAGCCAAGACCTAGGGACTAGAAACTAAAACTCCCGAAAGAGAGCACCAGGCTGTCTTCACTGGGGCGCCCCAAAGGGGGGGAGGGTGAAAACCCTCCTCACCCCAAGGGACCCAGCTCCGGCAGCCAAAATCTTCCACAACCCAATCACTGCCACACACAAGGCTACTCCCTACGAGCTCAGGCTGAGCCTCATGCATGACTGAGTCCTACAAAATCCAGGTAATGCAGAACTCTGTGATCTTGGACTCTGGGCTCAACAGGACTAGGAGCAGAGATCCTCTGTGCGCTTTTCCTGGTCTCCAGTGAATGAGGGGTCATGCTCATAAGCCACCTCCTGCTGGCACCAGATAATCTCGCTATCGGCTACTGTCCAGATCACACATCTGCTTCTTCCGAAAGGGAGCAAAACATGAGGCCTCATTACCATGCCACTGGACACCGAACTAGGCTGTTTCACATGGGGTGCCCCAGAGCGTGGTGGGTGAGAGCCCTCCCCACCCCGTGGGACCCAGCTCCGGCAGCCAAAAACCTCCACAACCCAACTGCCACCACACACAAGGCAGCTCCCCACACACTCAGGCTGAGCCTCACATATGAGTAAACACATTCCTGGACACATTATAAAACACCCCCTACCCATTCTCCATAATTACCACACCACACTTGATGGGGTTCAGATGTTAGGTAATAAATCATAGAGGGAAATTATATATATACATATATATGCATATATACATATTTTTAGATATATATCAAAGCTCACATCACCCAAACTTTAACAACATGTTAGTGATATCCTGTAGAATATCTTAATGGCTCCTGCCAAAATAGAACAATCTTCACACTGTTCCGTATATGAACACTTATTTGTAAGCATGTTCAACACTTCTTCATAAGAAACAATACGTGTTTTGGGATATGTTTGGGATGGAAACATCCCGAATTTGGTGGTGGGGAAGTATAATGGTGGTGGGGTAAAGGTTTGAATATTGAATGTAATCAAACAATGTGAACTAACTTATAAAATTTAAAAATTTAAAAAATAAAAAGTAATGTGGAGTTCATGGCCAATTTAATCAACTTAATCAATGGCTGAATCTAAGGCAGTTCAGTTAAGTTTAGGTTACTCTTAAAAGCATAACTCAATGTTTTTCATTTCCTTTTAAAATATAAATAAAACTTCAGCTAGAGTACATCAATTAAAATCTAATTAAACAAACACCAGTTAAATTAATAATATCCATATACATAAGTGATAATCTCCTCATTTTCTACAACCAGAAAAGAACTTATTATCATAGAATTTCTGGGTTTGGAGCTTCATATAACTAATTTCAATGGCTCTTGATCTCCTGTATCATGATTTCCAATAATAATGAGTATATCTAGAGGAAAAAATATATTTGTAAAAGCAATGACAGGTGGAAGGATTGGAAATTTATGTAAGGTGTTAACCTTGCCTGATAAGTATATTTTATTAAATTCTTAGATATTGAGGCTACTTGCTAAAAGCTAAATATGAATGCCAGAGGTAAATAATTAAACAGAACTGTATTGGTGATAAATAAGATTATAAAGTTTATTCTGACCAATAACTCATTTTTAACTATACTGTGAACAAGTGTCACAATTAAAGCTAAACATTTTACATTTAGAAATAGTTTAGGTCGTTCTAACCAATGAATAAGCTATTAGTTTTATTACTTATCTTATGGTTTTCAAGGTTCATTTACTGAAATAGCAAATATGAGCAGTGTGTGTTAATTCCAATAAGCTTATCTGGGCTCTGATGCCATGTGCAAACCAGCTGAGTTACGCTTTATAGAGTATGTTAAAGAGAAAAGTCAATAAAATAAAAATCACATCATTCTGACAGTTGCTCAATTTTTTTTTTTCATTTTGAGACACACTGCCCTAAAATACTTGGCATGCCCTTCTTGATTTGCTTGGGTCATGTACATCAAAACATGGATAAATAGATATTTTGCAATTTATACAAAGCTATGTGCATTTATCTTCATTCTTGTTTAAGTAAAAACATTTTGCTTTCTGTGATCAGTTATCTTGAATTCCAAAAATGTTTGCAAAATGCGGTGCATAGTCAATATGGTCATCTGAACAGCATTCGGCTCTATTATTGTGATGCCTTCTGTCCTTTTCATGTACCATCATTTCATCTAATCACTTTAAATTGTTTCTAATATGTTTAGAGTGCCTGGAGTTAAAACATCAAAGCAGAATCAATGGAAAGTAGAACAGTGTCAGAGGTTGAACAATTATGAGAATTTAGGAAAAGACCTAAATTTTTAAACACTAACAGGGCAAAGCCTCTTCCTTCTCATTCTTTCAGTTTCTTTTGAAGCCCAGTATAGTATTCTGTGAAAAGGCAAACATGGGCAAAATGAATCAATGCCTCAAGCCATCATTTTCTTATATAATCCTTACCTCTCTTTTGTGTGTATTTTCTTGGCTATATAATTACATAATTCAGATCATCTTCATAGGAAAAAAATACAGTCTCAAAAGAAAACATGGAAAAATCTAACTGATATCATCCCATGCCATAGCAAGTAAGACGGTGAGACTAACCTTACTATATCAATTACACGATGAAAAATGCAACTATTGCTCAAGGTCTATGGAAATCAGAGTTTCTCAGTTAAGAATTGTGATCTACAGACCCCTCAGTTTATTTCAAGGAGTCGCAGGTAAAAATCTTATAAATAGCATGAGACTAGGGGGACAACTTCCAGACGCAGCAGGCACAACAAGGAAACAAGGTCACAAAATGATTACACTTGGGAAAATCTTGAGACACACTAATATAAATCACCAAATCAATTCCAAGTACTCTAAACCAAGTTGAAATTTTAGACAGTTATAATGAAGTATGAGATTCAAGGATAAATGAAACATCCTTAAAATTTATTCTTTGTTCTTCAAGAGAACTTGTCTGTTTTAACATGTTCTCTGGTCAACAAAATTTTACTTTAATATAGTGATTTTTCTATAAGGCGAACACACACAATATTACTTTTTTTCTAATCCATTCTTTTTTAGGGAAATATGTGGGAGATATGATATTCATGATCTTTGTTATTCATGAAAAAATCAATTTTTATTACAACTAGACAGATACTACGTGTTCTTATACTCTCTATTTATATTCATGCACTTAGCACTGTATGATAGTCCATAGTTTATCTTGTTCAATCGCCATAGCCCAGTAATTCTCAAGTAGAAGAATTTGGCAATGTCTTGAGACTCTTTCTTACACCTGGAAGGATGTTACTGGGATGCAGTGGTACAGGCAAAGGATTCTGTTAAATACTCTGCAAAAGAGCTTACCCACAAAAATGAATCTGCAACGCAATCTATCACTTGAGAATCCCTGAAAATATGTCCAGAATATGAAAGATACTTTGCTTGATTCTTTCAATCATATTATTGCCAAATTTTGTAATATGATCTTAAAGCACATTGAAAATGACCAAGAACACCATATGTGTTTCACTGGGCCCATTTGACAGGTTTCTTCTATAGAGTAGTTATAACAACTATGCCATATCAACTCTTTTTTTTTTTTTGGCATTGAGGTTTTATTTTTATTTATTTTTTTAATTTATTTATTTTTAATTAGAGAATCACCGTGAGGGTACAGTTACAGATTTATACACTTTTGTGCTTATACTTCCCTCATACAAAGTTTGGGAACCCATCCCTTCACCAGTGCCCATTCTTCACCACCCGTAAACCCAGTGTCCCTCCCACCCTCCCCAATCCCATCTCCCCCCCACCCCACCCTGCCACTGTGGCAAGGCATTCCCTTCTGTTTTCTCTCTCTAATTAGCTGTTGTGGTTTGCAATAAAGGTGTTGAGTGGCCGCTGTGCTCAGTCTCTAGCCCTCATTCAGCCCGCAACTCCCTTCCCCCACATGCCATATCAACTCTTGAGAGGCATATTTAGGTATAAAATTGCATTTTCTGTAAAGCATCTATAATATCCTACAGAAGAATAAGTTAGAAAGAGTTTTTCTGCACAGTAAGTCTTAATCTATAAATTCTTAGAAACTGTGATCATAGCAAAAGGACTTAAAGTCAATTTCACTACAGCTACTTAATAAAAATAAGACAGTTTCCTGGTCACAGAAACATCTTCACATTGAAAAATAAAGGCCTCAAACATTTTTAGGCCTAGTTTATAGCAATTGATATTCAATTAGTCAATTAGTCATTTACCTCCAAACAACTTTTTATAGGCCAAGGTAGCAGTGGTCAGGCTCGGAGGTTGAAAACCTAGATAAAATAGAATACCCTTCTGCTCCAAGGCACACTCACATTGACCCTCGTGTTAACTCAGGTCAGATTCTGTGGATGTTCCAATTAACATAACTTGAACATCTCTGGAAGATGTGAGGAAACTAGGTGTTGTTTCACATACTCAAGGCAGTGAGGGGTTGCAGAGTATGGTTTAACTATCTGTGGGGTATGATTTTATGGATTCTGCCCTTTACCACTTGGTCCCACCAGGAGGAAACTAGGCATGGGAGAGGAATCTAACATTCTTTTTTTTTTTTGGAGTCACACACTTTCCAGCTGTCTTGTTATTATAGCAGTCCTTCTGTTCTCTCCTGCAACTACTCTAGCAATTTCTTGGGGTTCTCATTCCTGTGCATACTATCTTAGGATTCTCCTAAGAAGCTCTCTTTGTCTCTGTGTCTGTCTGTCTGTCTCTCTCTCTGTCTCTCTCTGTGTCTCTCTCTCTGTCTCTCTCTGTCTCTATCTTCCTAGCACCATCAGTGTACTTGTCAGCGAGCTGCCTAACTCTCTTAGTTGCAGTTCTTCTGCTCTACTTATTAAATGACTTCTACACAACTCTCTTCTCTCACTCTCTCTCTCTCTCTGTATTCTTTCTCCCTGTCTGATTTTCTCTCTCTTTAGTTGCTACCTGAAATATATTTTCCTCTTTATCAATTCTATCATAACATAATGTGGAATGAAATGAATAATTACTCTACAAATCTGATAGCTTTCTTTCCCACAGTGAGGTTTACTTAAGTCTTTAGACATGTTTGTTGAGACAGGCTCTCCTTGCACTTTCACCATGACAAAACTTGAGGGTGTTAGAACTAAAGAACTCAAGAACTTTACCTTAAAAAAAATCAGGTGAGGGGCTGGAGAGATAGCACAGCGGGTAGGGCGTTTGCCTTGCACGCGGCCGACCCGGGTTCAAATCCCAGCATCCCATATGGTCCCCTGAGCACGGCCAGGGGTAATTCCTGAGTGCAGAGCCAGGAGTAACCCCTGTGCATCGCCGGGTGTGACCCAAAAAGAAAAAAAAAAAATCAGGTGAAACAAAATTAAAACTATTTGGTGTTTCCATATCCTTAAAGGCTCAATGTTCTCATAGCTCATCCCCTCCTGACATTTATGTACTGCAGTATGGAAGAGAGGCAACATGAATGCAAAGATAGCAATAAGGGATGCTGGGGAGCAAGCTGTCTTTTCTTCTCTAAGGCTGGAGTGCAGTCTCCTCACTGGCTTTTTCTGTCTCTGGATTCTCTTTAGTCTTATAGGTAAATTAGCTCAGTCATTTCTTTACTTATTCAGTAAATCGCATCATCGAACTATCTGTTTTCAGGTACTATGGAGGAAGCACAGCGGGAAAGCAAAATGGAAGTAGGAGGCTGCCAGCAGAGGCTAGTTTAAGGATTATGTGAATGAGAGAGCATCAATGAACAGAAAAATATGGGAGTTGTCAGTAGAAGATAAGATGTGCTGGGTTGGTATACAATAGAGTGAAAAAGAAGAAAAAGGTCAGGAGTAGAGAATGAATGAGGAGACACGACTATATGACAGACACTGTGCTTCAGAGATAAGCTACTATGTCACGATGTACTACATCAAAGAAATTAGTTATATAAAAGTAGGGAAGGGGGTTATTTCTTTAGTAGGGATATTAAGGAGTCTACTGAAAGCAAAATGAATGTCCTGTTTAATATAGAATGAGCAAAACCGAATATAGTTCATATTTCTTTGGAAGAAAGTGTTCGAGATACCAATGTTAACAATTTGGAATTCTGCAACAAATACAGGGTTTTACTGACAGGAGTGGCTTGGACTTGTGACTTCTGTGCATGCTTGGTGTTAACTAGTACTGGAGAATAGCAACAACTGTTTAAGCGCTGAAATATGGGGCTCGGCTTTAGTATTTTTCTTCCTTTCAGTGGAGACTTTTATTTAACATATAAGAACTTAGCTTTCTCATTTTACTTCTTTAAATTAAGTTTCATTTAATCCTGCGAAGTTCTCTCTCTCTCTCTGTGTGTCTCTCTCTCTACCTCCCGCTCTCTCTCCCTCTTTCTCTCTTTCTTTCTCTCTCTGTCTTATTTCAGTAGGACAAAATACCAAGAACACTAGTTTAACTTTGAAATTGAGCACTGATGTTCCTGAGTGAACTCAGTATGCAAGATTGAATTGACTTCAGCATCAGAGATCTACAGAAGAGATAAAAAGAGAAAGGTCTTATTCCTGTTACAAGAAAAAAGCAAAATAACTTCATGGGGACAGATGTTAACTAAACTTATGTTTAGAACAACTCTGCTATAAAGGCACATTAAGTCATGATATTTTATACCTGAAAATAATGTTCTCTATATAGATTATACCGCAATTTAAAACCACTACGCCAAAATATGAAACAGAAAAGTATAGTGACTAAGAATATAATCACCATTCTCCAGGTACTTTATTCATAGCTTCATAAATTATTTGCTGTAAAAATTACATGATCTCTCTGAAGCTGTTAATTGATTTGTTAAAGCAGGATTATGCTCATAGATTATTAAGTTTTTAAAGCCATGTCTGATGCATACTACATACTTAAATATATACACATGCTCTTCTTTTTAGAATACAAGATTTGTGAAGGGAGGGATTTTGTTCACTTTATTTTCTGCATCATATTCCTGGTACTTACAAATGTGGAATAAAGTCAGAATTTAATAAGCAGTTTTTGATGGAATTAATAATACACATATATTTTACATACAAACTATGTTGGCTTTGAATAAATTGGATGTGTTCACTTTTTCCTCTATATAACGTCTCCCTCTTAAATTGATCAGATTATCACTACAAATTACACAGCTGTCAGTTCATTAACCTACTAAATGTCTAAGTTAATATAAATGTGAAATTATTACTACACCTGGTACTCACACCAAAAATAAAATATTAAGGTACCCCTTTCTGTGTTGTTAATTGCCTCGATCATTACCTTTATGAACAGACTGTGCTGTTCTCCTGGACAGAGAATCACAAGCATTTCAATACACTAAACACTATGAAGTGAAATTTGATTTAAGTAATACTGAGGAATCTGGTAATGCTACTTCAAAGATTGATATATTTCTGTTAAAGTTCATCTCTAAAACATATGACAAAATGCTTGAATATTAGCTTATTTCAAGTATAAAAAATTAATTTCTAGTTATGAAATCTCAGCAAAATAAACATAAAATTATGTACTAGGTAAAAACGGTGACTCAAATGTTATCAGGTATCAAAATCCATTAAAGATCCTATTCAAACAGAGGATAGCATCCTAGCCATAGTGTCTCATTAGGTAATATAAAAATTAAATTTTCTGCTTTTAGGTGAGGCTGACATTACAAGTCCATTAAAGCTTCTTTAGTTTTCACCTAGTCAATACGGTGAGTGATAAATATATAATTAGCTACAAATATTCATTCTCAAACAAGAAAGTTATTTTCAATTTTTTTGAAGGGCTACAAAATTAGAAAATAATTAAAATGATAAATACAACTATTTAGTAGTGAAAATGAGAGGGAAAATGCAGAGTGTTTCTGTTTAGATAGTTCAAAAAGATTTTTTTTTGTTCTTTACTGGTGGACATACAAATCCAATGATGGCTAACATATACCAAGCAGTATAAGTTCTTAAATACAAAATGATTTGAAGTTGAGTCTAGCACAAAGGCAAATTAAAAGAATGGAAGGAAATTTGATGGATTTGGAACTAAATATTTTTTTTATCCTGAGCCTAAAATTCTAAAAAAATTCTTAAATCATTTATTTTAATTACTGTGCAAACTCAGCAAGGTATCTAAAGCATTTCTTACTTTAGGAATTATTAAGTCACCAATGATATGTTAATTTATAAGTAACTACTATAAAATTTAACAGCTATTTAGTGACTTAAAATTTTAAAATTGTTCTCTTAAAGTTTTGTAGTCAATGTCTATAATTAAAGTGTTAGCAGGACAATATTATCTTTGGAGACTTTAGAGAAGAATAAATTCTTTACTTAGCCCTTCTTTTAGTGGTTACTAACATTTGTTACTCTCTGGTTTTGAACTTCCAATTTCAGCTTTTTTAATCACCTTGCTACTCCTTTTTTCCACCCACCCTCTCTGACCCTTCTGTCCTCCTCATAAGAACAATTGTGATAAGACTTGGGAACCATCCAGTAAATCTAGAATAATTCCACATCTCAGATACATATTTCAATAATGTCCTCAAAGATATCATTTCCAAATAAAAGTGCATTTACAGGTTCCAGTATTAGGACCAAATATCTGTAAGGATATTATTTACTCAAATTTGAGTGATAACCTCCTTACTTTTTCTTTTTCTTATACTCATATAACATGAATTTACTGTGTGAAATAGTCTTATCAAAGGAGTTCTGTACCTACATTTTAATTACTTCTTTCTTTTGTTTTCTTCTTTGCTCACACCCAGGGATGGTCAGGGGTTACTCCTGGCTCTGCACTCAGGAATTACTCCTGGTGGTGTTCTGGGGACCATGTGGGATGCTGGAAATTGAACCTGGGTCGGCCGCATGCAAGGCAAATGCCCTACTCGCTGTGCTATCGCTCCAGCCCCTACATTTTAATATTTCTGCTAAATTTAGATACGCAAAAAGAGAAACTTTTACTCATCAATTTGTTCTATTTTCAGTAAAACTCTATAAAGGAAGAGATTATGATTTCCAAAGTTGAGATTTTTCATAACATATAAATAATAATATATTTCCTGAAAAGTATTTTACTAGGTTCTACCCCTGCAAATGGTATATAGCAATCAATCTAAATAAAATTAACTTACTATATATTTAAGAGTAGACCTAGAAAAGTGAATAAATGTTTACCAATTATTTGAACCAGATTAGTAAGTACCTTAATTTAAAAAAACTTTATAAATTTGAGAACCAATGTTTAACCCTCTCAGAGAGTCCAACAAGCTATCAAGAGTATTCCGCCCACATGGAGAGCCTGTCAAGCTACCTGTGGCATATTCAATATGCCAAAAACAGTAACAACAAGTCTCAAAATGGAGATATTACTGGTGCCCGCTTGAGCAAATCAATGAACAATGGGTTGACAGTGCTACAATGCAGTGCTACCAATGTTTAAAATTAGTAGATTAAATTTAGAAAATAAAATTTATGTAATTGAGAAATATTTTTGTACCTAAAAATTTTAGGGACTCAGTTATGGTTCTTGAATTTTATTTCACTGAACATTCTGTGATAAATGAAAAAAAAAAAACAAACTTTCAAAGTAATAGTCACCATGGATATAAAAAATTTATCTAGTTTTGCTAATGTTTTTCTTCAATGGATATTTGGTATATTTACACTGAACTCTTTGCTGAAATTTGTTTTAACCTTATTTTCTACATTTATTATATGTCATGACTCTTAAATTCTTTATCACTTAAATTACCTGGTATGTTTTATAAATTACTTTTCTTTTTTTTCTTCCAGTTTTTGGACCAAACCTGACAATATTCCTGGCTCACTCTTGACTCTACAGTCAGCTATCTTCCTGGCAGAGTTCTCTGGGGGCCATATGGAATGCCAGTGATGGAACCAGGGCAGTCAGATGCAAAACAAGTAAGTACTTGTATAGAGAATCAGTATCACTGTATCACTGAACCAGCCTCTACAAAATATTTCTGAGATGTATTTGCAAAATATTTCTTTGTTTTGATTGGTGTGGCTGCGGTAGTCGACAAGTACCTTTATTGGCAGTGCTCAGAGACCACTCAAATTGGGGAGCAAACCTAGGGCCTCACACACACAAATTACATACTCCACCTCTTAAGACACATCCCTTGCTATGTATGCCATATATTTCTGCTGTCCAAAGTAAACAATTTAATATATTTCATTCCCGAAGAAACTTTATACCTATAACTAGTCATTACCCATTTTCCATCCCACACACAGGCAGCAACTGCTCTGTTTTATTTATACTGAGAGCATTTAATATATAGAAATTGGACAGTTAAGTGTCTTTTGTGACCATTCACTTTCCAATAAGCTTTCAAGCTTTAAGAAGCCATAGCATGGATTAGAACTTCATTCTCATTATAGACACAAAATATTCCATTGCACAGATGTATCACATTTCATTTACCATTAATCAGTTAGACATTTTTGTTGTTTCCAATTTGGGGCTCTATAAATAATGCTGACACAAGCATTGGTGTGAAAGAGTAAATATTGAACAAAGAAAATAATCTTGAAAATCCTGGTAAAAGAATCGGAGTTTTTTATGAAGACTTTGAATGGAAGGGCTGGAGAGATAGAACAATAGGTCAGGTTCTTGCTTTACACATGGCAAAACCAGGGTTCCGTCCTTAGCACCAAATGGTTCTCTGAGCCCTACCAGGAGTGAGCTCTGGGTTCAGAGTCATGAGTTTGCATTAAGCTTTGCTGAATGGGGCCCCAAAACAAAAACAAAACTATGAAAACAAGTACTAAAAATGAAATCACCATAAAAAACTATGCTATCCTCAAGTGCTACATAATAAAACCCCTAAACTCTCGAGTTCTAAATTCAGAGTTTTAAAACTAGAATGTATTAATATTAACTATTATTGATCACATACAAGGTAATTCCCTATATTCATTGGTTACATAATGAATGAATATATTCATTCATTACAGTTTCAAAAGTTCAGAAATTATGAAGCAAACTCAATAAATCATCAAATAGTAGTTAGTAAAAGTTTATTGTGCACAGACAAAAAGGCCTGTTTGTAAACCAGGACCACTAAACTAAAACATATATTGAAGCTCAAGGGAATATTGTGCAAAAAACAGTTTATGTAATAAGAACCTGGTGACTATTTATGGTTATTGTTTATAATATTTCAATTTTCTTAATTTATAGAATATTTGTTTATGTTTACCTCACATCCAGCTTAGGACGTAATTTAATTTTTACTTACAATTTACAGAAGCATGAGAAAAAACATGTTTCAACATTTGATTCACTTTGAAAAATAGCTAAATTAAACTCTTGTTTATACAACTAAACTGGTTTTGTCTGCTCAGAGAATTCTTAAAAATCATCTTTTTTCTAACGTAGGTTATAAAATATACATTCTTATATATCAACATAGGGAAATATTACCAAAGTTCTATAAAAACACAAATGTCCCTGCTATTCCTATTCCACTCAATATCTCACTTTATTATAGATGAAATTATCCCCCATTACACTTTATTTATACATTTTATCTCTAATTCTTAAATTCGTTATGTATTTGTGGGGGGAAAAAAGTGCCTAAATGTATAGCAGTTTATTCAAGCCAATAGTTCAAACATATAATCTCTCATTTTACCTATAGACAACTTATGATATGAGGTAAAATTAGTAAACTGTTTTTCTCATTCAAATATTCCAATAAATAGCAATAAAAATAACATTTTTATGTTGCCAATTTGAGATTCTGTTTATTCCTTTAAGATCAAGACCAAACTTTTCACTTAAAACTTAAGACAAAAAGTGTGATGAAACTTTTTTAAATTAAGAGTTTAATTTGGGCCTGAGATCTAGTACAGGATTTTCAGCACTTGTCTTGCATGTGGCAGATCCCCCTGTATTCCTGACATCACATATGGCTTCCTAAGCACATCTAAGTAAGAGTGATTTCTGAGCACAGAGCCATGAGTAAGGCCCAAGAAATTCTAGACATAGTACAAATCTTTCTCCCCCTACCCTTCCAAAAAAGAAAAAAGAAATACTTAGAAATACTTATTTGTAGTTTAAAATATCTTCAAAATAAACCATGAAACTATCAAGAATCACATAGTTCTCTCTGTCTTAACTCTTTTGTATTATAATTTTCTAAAGTTGAAATAAATCATCATTAAGTTCATTTTATTCTTACATCCTATGTTCCTTATTATGCTATACCCACATTTCTTTTGTTTATGGGAAAACCAAGACTAGATGTTTAATCAAATTTTGTTTATTTTCTCTTGGGAAAACATGCAGACTAGGTCACATTGATTTAACCACTAGATTTCAACCCAGAGAATTAAGATGTTATTTGACCACAAAATGTCATAAAGTGCGAAAATTCAGTATGCAATTTTGTATGCTTTCTTGTGTCTTCTCTGCATTCTATAAGCTTTTCCCATTTCCCTTCTTCCCATGATTATAGACCATAAACATCTGAATTTTATTGTAAGTCAATTGGAAACATTAGGTTGATGTGGATTACACACGGGGGATGAATGGGAAACTTATTTATTTCATCCATATGGGTTTATTTTAGTTCACAAGAACAATCTACAAAAGAGCACTCTGTGAGAGAGAAATGGTATTATTTTTATTTTCAACTCCAAAAGGGAAAACTAAAATTTCATCCTAGGGAGCATTCCATCTAACCAGATCACTCCTTATGTTAACAGAATCCAAGCCACGTGGTGTTCTTTGCACTGCTGAACTCAAAACTCTTATTACTGTGCTCCCCTGGAAATCTAATAGAGTTTGAAGTTCAGAATACTCAACATCACCTGACAGGTTTCTCATTTCAAATGGTGAAAACTCCATAGCTATGCAGGTATCTATGACCCCTACATTCTGGAATGATGATGTTTACTCTTAGATGCACAAAGGGCCTTATAGTCTTGTTTCGCCTTATTTGCAGAATCAGGCCAAGCAAGGGCATGCTTTTTTATGAATCTTTCCGTAAGCTTCAATTATAGTCATTTGTTTTAAGGTGACATTGTCTTTAGTATGTGGGACTTATTAAATTTTCCCCTGAATGAGTCATACTGGGGTAGAGTATCTGAGATAAGCTAACTTCTTCAGTCTGACTTATTTTTCCGATTGAATTCACTTAGACATTAAGTTACTTGGAAATCTCTAAAGGATAGCAGAGTCTTAGTCACTAGCTTTCATGCATTGTCAGAGGCAGTTTATGTCAAACAGTTTAAACATTTAGCTATATCACAATAGGGAATCGTGGATATCCACATATCATGTAGAGGAAAATGATATACATTGAATGTAGTAAATATCACAATTTCTGGTATTATAAAATAGAATCCCAAAGTATAAGTCATTTCCTCAAAGGTAAGAATGGGTATAAGGATCAATAACTAAAATGTAAAACATATTCAATTTTATTATTATTTCTAAAATTTAGATTAACATATAAGTAACTAGCTACGTAACTGTCTGTATATATTAACTAGCTACCTAACTACCAATTAAATTAAGTGAACAGATAACCACAAATTGAAAACCTAGCTTATAGATATTTTTATTTGCAATAATACATTCTTACTCACATAGGTTGTATATTGTAATATTATTTAACCCTAGTTATTAATTCTACTATGGAGTAATAGCACAGCGGTTGGGCGTTGCCTTTCACACGGCCGACCAGAGTTCGATTCCTCTGCCCCTCTCAGAGAGCCCAGCAAGCTACGGAGAGAATCCAGCCCACAAGGCAGAGCCTGGCAAGCTACCCGTGCGTATTGGATATGCCAAAAACAGTAACAGTAAGTCTCTTAATGAGAGACCTTACTGGTGCGAGCTCAAACAAATCGATGAGCAACGGGATGTGTAGGATGACATTACTTTGCCCTTTCCCTCCTTGCCACAAGTAGCTTGTCCCGGTTTTACCCAGAGTTTAGGCTTACCCCAGGCACACCCATCAAGGTGTTCCAGAATCTCTCCCATCCCTTTGTTTAGCTATAATCACTTCTCTATGCTCTCTCCCCCCAAACAGTTAATCCGCGGCTTTCCCTTAATCTGACTCTGCTAATTTGCAAGGTCAGACCTTCATAGGATACTGAATTTATATTATATAAGTTAATATTGCCTTTCTCCTCGTCTTGTGCCTTTTGAATAATTTACTTTAAAGCTATGTCTATTTTGTATAGACACAAGAAGACAATATTATGTTTTTATAACTTGGGAATTAATTAACCTCGAATATTATTCCCTTCTGGGCATCTGCTTTCTCCACTTAAGCCTCAGTTGCCCTCAGTTCCTAGCACCCCAAAGTAGGGTCCCCGACGTGGGACGGGAAGGATCCAGGGCAAGCGGTGAGTTATGTGCTACTCTGGCATCGAGATGGGCCTGGCCAAAGTGCCTAATTCTTAACTATAAGTTAAGAGCTTGATCATAGACAAATGCTGTCATGATCCAATAGTAATTATGAGACTAGGACCCTGCTAGGGATAGGAAAGACTGATCTGGCCTGAGCACTGTAGTCTGAGATTGAGATGGCCCCAGGAGAGCAATTCTATAAGCTTTAATGCATCTCTTATTGTGTCCATACAAAATAATTAATATTATGAATTCTTATATGTTTGCTGGCTGAGGAGAAGAGAAATACATTCATGGGACTCCACCTTTGGGTGGATCCTCCTGCTGAAAGAGAATTAAGTCCTAGGAGAAGCATACCCTAAGGGAAAGGACCTTACCCTATTGATGGTGACCACACCTACGTGTATGCCCCAACCCCCTGATGCTGTGGAGATTTAACTAGGCTGTAAGAGTGGGTTGGGGGGCCAGATCCACGGGCCAGATCCACAAGCCAGATCCACGAGGGCGAGATCCGGGAGGAGAGAGAGAAGCCAGAGGCGGCAGTAGATCCAGAGAGAGGCCGGAGCTGGGAGTGCGGGAGATGAGAAAGATTGAAGATTGAATAAACGGTAACTAATCAGCAACTAGCTTGGTCCTCGTTCTTCCTTCGCCTGTCCTTGACCACCGGCCATCCAGATCCAGCCCACACACTGGGGTTCCAGGGCACCGAACACGGGCGGTGAGACAGAGCCGCCCGGAGAGCCCGCGAGTACACTCGCCCCTCGGCGTTCTTTAGTTTTTTACAGGGATGGCAGTGTTTGTTTTGTTTTTATTAATTCTACTGCTGGAGCGATAGCACAGTGGTAGAGCATTTGCCTTGCACGACACCACCCGGGTTCAATTCCTCCACCCCTCTAGGAGAGCCTGGCAAGCTACCAAGTGTATCTCACCCGCGCAGCAGAGCCTGGCAAGCTACCCATGTATTAGATATGCCAAAAACAGTAACAACAAGTCTCAAAAATGGAGATGTTACTGGTGCCCGCTCAAGCAGATCGATGAGCAACGGGATGACAGTGACAGTGACTTATTCTAATTACTATTCATTCTATTTTATTGTTAACTCAATATTGTTATAAGTATTTATTATAATTCGGAGAGATAGTACAACAGGTAGGGCACTTGACTTGCACACAGCCAACCCAGATTTGATCCTCAGCACCCCATGTATTCCTCTAAAAACCTCCAGGAGTGAATGTTTGAGCACAGAACCAGGAGAAAGCCTGAAGCACACATAGCGGTGGCTCAAAATCATACATATGCATAAATATGCACATATATACATGCATAATATATTTCAATTTATATAGCAAAGGAAAAGAACTAAAGGACAGAGACTGCTATCCTGTCGAGGTTCATATAACCAGCAGTAGACAGAATTAGAATTTAAAGCCTCGTTGCTTTAGTTTCTTTGCTTTGTTCCTTTGTTGCTGCTGTTTTGACGCCACACCTGACATTGCCAAGGCTTCCTCCTGCCTTTGGGCTCAGGGAACTGCATGGGCTGCCAGGGATCAAACCTGGGACCAGACTTGTGCAAGGCAAACTCTCTACCCATTGTACTATAGCTCTGTCCCCTACTTTATTTTTTTAGGAAGAATTTATAAAACAGTTTTGGAGGTTTTATAAAGTTATTTCTGTAAATTCACATTGATATCTGTTCTATATTTCTTAGAGTAAATAGACAAGCTTCCCTTTGAATTGGTTGCAATAAATCAAATTGATTGTTCACCTATGAAGACAGCAAAGGACTACTAGTAAGTGAACTGATTTAGTAAAGGTCCATATACCTTACTTCTCAGGAAAGGGCACTTCTAAATAAATTTATCACCATAACAAGTAATTCTGTGATGGCTCAATTAAATTCTGAAATCCATCATGTTATTAGGAAAACCTGTCTTCCCCTAGTTATATAATTATCAATCGCCTGATCTAAAACAATGAAAGACTTTTTCTACAAATATCAGAGTATTTCTGTTAATGTAAGATATTTTAATAATATGAAATTTTCCTTTAAGTAGAATAAAATAGAAAATAAGTAGAAATTGCTAAAGAAAATTCCAGTGTTCTACACAATGTCCTGTCTCCCTTTGTTTTTTTAAAGCACAATCCTTGTCCTGTTCATTTAGTAGACATCCCTGAACATCAAACCAGGGTCAGAAAGACTCACTCTACCTTAAAAAGGGCCAGAGTAAGTAGTGGCATACCATTGGCCTTGATTAGCCTTGTCCATGAGCAAAACACAAACAAAAGCTAGTAAGGATTGTTTGTTTGCTTTCATCCCCTTTCAGTCAGAACATTAAGGTAATCTTAACAGCAAATTCTCTGCCCATATAAAAACCAAAAGAATAATTAGCCCCAGGTGTGGAGTAATAATATTAGGGAAAAATTTTATGTTGTTCATAATCCAGCATATCAACAAAAGTAAAGATAAAAACCATATGATCATATCAATAGATGCAGAGAAAGCATTTGACAAGATCCAACATCCTTTCATGATGAAAACCCTTGCCAAAATGGGGTTTGGAGGAACTTTCCTCAAGATAGTCGAAGCCATCTATCACAAGCCTACGGCAAGCATTATCCTCAACCGGGAAAAACTAAGGGCCTTTCCTCTGAGATCAGGCACAAGACAAGGATGCCCACTCTCACCACTCCTCTTCAATATAGTACTGGAAGTACTTGCCATAGCTATTAGACAAGAAAAAGAGATTAAGGGCATCCAGATAGGAAGGGAAGAAATCAAACTCTCACTATTTGCAGACGACATGATACTATATCTAGAGAAGCCTAAAACCTCTACTAAGAAACTCTTAGAAACAATAGACTTATACAGTAAAGTTGCAGGCTACAAAATCAATACCCAAAAATCCATGGCCTTCATATATGCAAACAATGAGGCAGAGGAAAGGGACATGAAAAAAGCAATCCCATTCACAATCGTGCCCCAGAAAATCAGGTACCTCGGAATCAGCTTAACCAAGGAAGTAAAAGACCTTTACAAAGAAAACTACATAACGCTACTCCATGAAATCAAAGAGGACATGAGGAAATGGAAACATATACCCTGCTCGTGGATAGGGAGAATCAATGTTGTCAAAATGGCAATACTCCCTAAAGCATTATACAGATTCAATGCGATCCCTATAAGTATACCCATGACATTCTTCAAAGAAATGGATCAAGCAATCCTAAAATTCATATGGAATAACAAACGTCCAAGGATAGCTAAAACAATTCTTGGGAAAAAGATGATGGGAGGCATCACCATCCCCAACCTCAAACTTTACTACAAAGCAGTAACAATTAAAACAGCATGGTACTGGAACAAAGGCAGAGCCGTAGACCAATGGAACAGGGTGGAATATCCCTACACACAACCCCAAATGTATGACCATCTAATCTTTGATAAGGGAGCAAGAGATGTGAAGTGGAGCAAGGAAAGCCTCTTTAACAAATGGTGCTGGCACAACTGGACAACCACATGCAAAAAAATGGGTTTAGACCTTGACCTGACACCATGCACAAAAGTCAGATCAAAATGGATTAAAGACCTCAACATTAGACCACAAACCATAAGGTACATTGAAGACAAGGTCGGCGAAACCCTCCACGATATTGAAGATAAAGGTATCTTCAAAGGTGACACGGAACTAAGCAATCTAGTAAAAACAGAGATCAACAAATGGGACTACATTAAACTAAAAAGCTTCTGCACCGCAAGAGATACAGTGACCAGAATACAAAGACTATCCACAGAATGGGAAAGGATATTTACACAATACCCATCAGATAAGGGGTTGATATCAATGGTATATAAAGCACTGTTTGAACTCTACAAGAAGAAAACATCCAACCCCATCAAAAAATGGGGCGAAGAAATGAACAGAAACTTTACCAAGGAAGAAATACGAATGGCCAAAAGGCACATGAAAAAGTGCTCTGCATCACTAATCATCAGAGAGATGCAGATCAAAACAACTTTGAGATACCACCTCACACCACAGAGACTAGCACACATCCAAAAGAACAAAAGCAACCGCTGTTGGAGAGGATGTGGGGAGAAAGGGACCCTTCTTCACTGCTGGTGGGAATGCCGACTGGTTCAGCCCTTCTGGAAAACAATTTGGACGACTCTCAAAAAATTAGATATTGAATTCCCATTTGACCCAGCAATACCACTGCTGGGAATATATCCCAGAGAGGCAAAAAAGTACAATCGAAACAACATCTGCACATGTATGTTCATCGCAGCACTGTTTACAATAGCCAGAATCTGGAAAAAACCCGAATGCCCCAGAACGGATGACTGGTCGAGGAAACTTTGGTACATCTATACAATGGAATACTATGCAGCTGTTAGAAAAAAGGAGGTCAAGAATTTTGTAGTTAAGTGGATGGGCATGAAAAGTTTCATGCTGAGTGAAATGAGTCAGAAAGAGAGAGACAGACATAGAAAGATTGCACTCATCTATGGTATATAGAATAACAGAGTGGGAGACTAACACTCAAGAACAGTAGAAATAAGTACCAGGAGGTTGACTCCATGGCTTCGAGGCTGGCCTCACGTTCCGGGGAAAGGTCAACTCAGAGAAGCGATCACCAACTACATTGTAGTCGAAGGCCATGTGGGGGAAGGGAGTTGCGGGCTGAATGAGGGCTAGAGACTGAGCACAGCGGCCACTCAACACCTTTATTGCAAACCACAACAGCTAATTAGAGAGAGAAAACAGAAGGGAATGCCTTGCCACAGTGGCAGGGTGGGGTGGGGGGGAGATGGGATTGGGGAGGGTGGGAGGGACACTGGGTTTACGGGTGGTGGAGAATGGACACTGGTGAAGGGATGGGTTCCAAACTTTGTATGAGGGAAGTATAAGCACAAAAGTGTATAAATCTGTAACTGTACCCTCACGGTGATTCTCTAATTAAAAATAAATAAATTTAAAAAAAAATTTTTATGTTGTTATTTGTGCTATTCAGTGTTTGCTCCTGGCTCTGTATTCAGGAATCTCTCCTGTTCAGAGTACCATAGGTGATAGCTGGAACCAAACTGATGTAGGCAGGTAGATAGGGAAAGGCCCTTGGCAATGAAAATTGAGATTTAACAGAGTCTCTGGGAAGGAGACTCTTAAGACTTGCAGATTCAAGAAAACAAAAGACCCAGAGGAAACCATCAGTGGACCCTGAGGATAATGGACCTCCCCCACCAGGAGGTTCCCCAAAGAAGGTCATCACCACTCCCAACCTCCCTGGTAACCTTAGCAATGAACTTTTACCTGGAAAGAAGTTTCCTTAGCAAGGAACTTTTACCTTCCGCCTTGGAGAAGCCCACATTCTCTCTTGAGCGCGTTATTTTCACTATTCTCTCTCCCACTTATCCCTTCTTCCTTCCCTCAGAAACCACTAAATAAAAT
The DNA here is from genome assembly GCF_027595985.1 of Sorex araneus. Lineage (NCBI taxonomy): Eukaryota > Metazoa > Chordata > Mammalia > Eulipotyphla > Soricidae > Sorex > Sorex araneus. The sequence continues at coordinate 119,137,537 of NC_073305.1, read as the reverse complement.
CTATTTACTTCACTACTTGTCTACTCCTGAAATTCTTTTCCGCAAGCAAGACAAGAATCCAGTAACTCTGGGTCCCGGGTGGTAGAGGTGGCTGGGGAGAAAGTGACTGTCTTTCTCCTCCCCGCTTCTCTAAGTCACCCATGGGGCCCACCGACATCAAAATCACAACTGGCCTCAAAGCAAGAACCTTAACATTAGTACTATTTCTGCAGCCCTAGAAAATATTTCAATCACAAAATGCAAATCATGGGCTTGGTATAGTCACTGAACATTTAATAACAATATCATTGAATATGTAATAAAGATTTTGTTGTCCAAACAGATTTTGTATTATCTCAGTTGATCTTTTAAATTTGGAATCCCTTCCTGAGTTTTTCAGACTATGACTGAGAGGAATAATTTTATACCAGGGAATATTTTTTTCTGTGTGTTTTTTGTAATGTCTTTCATTTTAACATTTAAGTAAACCTCTTATAACGGATTGTTTTGTCCCGAGTACATCATTGTGCTAGGGTTGCATGAAAGAAACATTTTTCTTTTTAGAAATTGTTAACTTCTATTCTCCCCCCATACTACATAAGAGAGGACTGAAATGGCTGCTTTGTTTTATTTATGAATATACAGAGGATGGTAATTGTATATGTGCGTATATACATATATATCACTGTCACTGTCACTCTCATCACTGCTCATTGATTTGTTTGAGCGGGCACCAGTAACATCTCTCATTGAGAGACTTATTGTTACGGTTTCTGGCATATCCAGTATGTATCCATGCATGGATATGGATACATTTATATATACAGAATATAAAATTCAACACAAGGGTTGGTTGAAGAAATAAAATACATTGTTACTTCTTAACATTTCTATTATATATTCTTAATTTTTGTAACAAAAAAATCTCATGAGATATTGTGATTGAATGGCAAAATCAACATATAAAAGGACAGAGGCATTCTTTGTCATACATGAAATCCTGCTTTCGATAATGACTCTGCAATTCCTAATTGAATTGCAGGTGTGCTTATTTCTGAAGTCTTAATAACATTCTGGGAAGATTAGCAGGTAGATCCCAGCAGACTCCTTCTGAGTTAGCAATAATATGGTTTCATTTTAATCATACAAAACAAACTGAAACGTGATGGAGAAGAACCTCACATCTCTCATTCATCTAAGTCTTAATTTTATGTCCTCTATATTTGAATAATAGTATTATTTATGAATATGCCTAAATTTCTTAAAGTTTATTGTGGAAACATAGAATATATGCATTTTGACTTTAGTTTCCAATAATAATATCTCCATAAAACCAAGTTGTAGTACAAAAGACAGTAATGTTTTATTGTGGCAGAGAGGCCACATCCAGCTGTGATCAGAGCTTTCTTGCTTGCTCATGCCTCTTAGTTCAGCAAATACTCCTGGCACTGTTTAGGGGACTGTATGTGGTCCTGGGATGTCAAACCTGGTCAGTTGCATGCAAGGCAAGTGCAGTATATATGCTATTCTAAGTCTTTCACCCATGGCAACTTCTAAAGTTATTCGCAGAATTGAGAGACAGTGCAGGATCCAAATAAAAAATGGAGATATTCAGAATGTAACATAAATAGCTTGGCCAGACGAGAAAATTAATAGTAAATCTATGTCTAACACATAGTAGTGGACATTTCCACTTTGCTTTCTGCAAATGTTCTATAATATCACTGTCACTGTCATCCCGATGCTCATTGATTTGCTTGATCGGGCACCAGTAATGACTTCAATTTGAGACTTTTTACTGTTTTTAGCCTATCGAATATGCCACGGGTAGCTTGCCAGGCTCTGCCGTGCAGGCGAGATACTCTCAATAGCTTGCCAGACTCTCCGAGAGGAGCAGAGGAATCGAACCCAGGTCACCCACGTGTAAGGTGAATGCCCTACTGCTGTTCTATCGCTCCAGCCTATTCTATAATACAGTTACATTGATTCTGTATATGCATAAATTAATTATCTGGAGGGACCAGATAGATAGAAGAGAAATATAGTGGGTAGGTGTAGGATAACATAGTCTCAGGTAGTTTAGGTTTATTGGGTTGTTTCCATTGCAGTGCTCCCTTTTCTCTGTGTTTATTTGTAACTTCGTTTTTTGTGTTCTGTTGACTTGTAAATACTATTTTACTTTTCTCCTTAAGTCCTTTGCATAGTTTATTCGGAACCAACTCATTTTGTATGGGCACAGGAAGACAGTAGTAAATGCTATGCTTTTGGAACCTGGGAGTCATTTGACACTACATGATATTTTCCTCCTGGGCATCTGTTCTCTCCACCTAAGCCTCAGCTGCCCTTACTTCCTAGCACCCTCAAAGGCAGGGTCCCGAGGAGGGACGGGACATACTCAGGGCAAGCGGTGAGTTATGTACTAACCTGACATCGAGATGGGCCTGGCCAAAGTGCCTAATGCTTAACTATAAGTTAAGAGCTTGGTTATGGACAAACGTTGTCATGATCCAAAAAGTAATAACTAGATTTGGACCCTGCTAGGGTTAGGAATGATTAATCTGGCTTGAGCGCTGTAGTCTGAGTCTGTGGCAAGATGTTCCAGGCCAGCTGCCCTATAAGCCTCAATATATCTCTTATTGTGCCATACAAAAATAACTAATATTGAGATGTTGGAGCTGGAGCAAATAGTACAGTGTGTAGGGCATTTGCCTTGCACGCAGCCGACCAGTGTTCCATTTCCAGCATCCCATATGGTTCCCGGAGCACCTCCAGGAGTGATTCCTGAGTGCAGAGCCAGGAGTCAGGGAGTCACCCCCTAGCATCACTGGGTGTGACCCAAAAAAAATCCAGATCGATAAATAGATAGATAGATAGATAGATAGATAGATAGATAGACAGACAGACATAGATAGATATAGATAGATATATAGATATAGATAGATAGACATAGATAGATAGATATAGATAGATAGATAGATAGATAGATAGATAGATAGATAGATAGATAGATAGATAGATAGATAGATAGATAGATGTTAATTAAGATATTAGGAGTAGGGGAAAGCCTCTAGGTGGTGTTTTCTTTGAAGCTGGTGGGCCTTCAGGAAGGGCTTTCTTATGTTGATATTGCTGGGTTTGACTAGGGCCCAGAGAGACAAGTAGGGGTGGAGAGACTAGTGAAGAGAGAGAAGAATCCTGAGAGCAGGGATGGAGGAATGAGGAGCTAGGGAGAGTGCTGCGGAAGAAAGAGGAGAGAGGAGAAATGGGGAGCTCAGAGAGACTGGAACAGGCACGTGGTAAGAATGGAATAAAGGACAACTGATCAATCAACTGGCTTGGCCCTCATTTACTCTTTCGTCTGCCCCATGGCCTGGACCACCCCGGCTGGGTGAGCAGCCCGGGATCGACCCCCTGAAACCCAGGGCGACTGAAGGGGAGAGCCACTGGGGCTCTCCCCCGGCTGGCCCCCACCTGGCAGAAGTTTTTTGCAGGTAGATTGCCTTGCATGGAGCTACTTGGGTTCAATTCTTGGCACCAAAACAAGCTAGGAGTGATGCGTGAGCTCAGAGACAGAAAGAAGACCTGAGTACCTCCAGATATGACTTCCAAACCAAAATGAATAAAATCTTTGTGTGTTTATCTTCAGAGACTGTTTTGTTTCAGTGACTTATGTGACACTAGTTTATGAATAGTTTACTATTTTGATTATAATACATGTGTACCGTCTTAAAAGCAGGTCTCCAACTTCATTATACTTGCTGGGAAGTGTTTTGGTTTACTATTTTCTTATGTATTATATAATTTCTCAACCAGCATATTGACTTTACTATAAAGCACACTAAAATTTTGTTTGAATGTTTGGTTGAGGGCCAAATCTAATGGTCCTCAGGGTTTAATCTTGGCGCTGCAATCAAATATCACTCCTGATCCTCGTATGGGAACCACATAAGGTGTCTGAAATTAAACCCATATCAGCTGCATGCAATGCAAGTGATTAACCCATTTCCCTAACTCTTCTGCATATATTACTTATAATTTTAATTATTTCATTAAAAAACATTCTCCCAAGAGAACATAGCAATGTTAGATATAATTTTAGTTCATTTAAACATAATAATGAACAACGGAAATATGTTTCTCACAGTTCCATAACTTGGATGGCTGACCATGTATATATAAGGACCCTCTTCTGGGTTTCTTACATATAATTGTATCCCAATATCATATTAGTGAATATATAGATTGCTGGTGCCTTTCCTATGAGGACACTAATGTCATTCAGGAGTCCACTCCTTGTAAGATATCACTCCCCAAATACCTCACCTTATAAAACTATTACCTAGGACATTTTTCAAGATGTGGAGCTAAAGAAAAGGGGAACTATACAAAGATATTTAGGCCAAGGCAAATATGTAGCACTGTAGCACTGTTGTCCCCTTATTCACCGATTTGCTCAGGCAGGGACCAGTAACGATTCCAATGTGAGAATTGTTCCTATTTTTGGCATACTGAATACACCACAGGTAGCTTGCCAGGCTCTGCCATGTGGGCGAGATACTCTCGGTAGCTTGCCGGGCACTTCAAGAGGGACAGAGGAGGGTAAATGATCACTGTATGACTGAAATGCAAACACAAAAGTTCATAAGTTTGTAACTGTACCTCAGTGATTTGCTAATAAAATTTTTTAATAAATAAATTAATTAATTAATTATTTTTTTTAAAAAAGGAATCAAACCCTGGTCAGCCACATGCAAGGCAAATGCCCTACCGCTGTGCTATCACTTCAAATATGCAACCTAATATATTATTAATAACTAGAATATTATCATGCAAATAGAAGAATGCTAATGAACAATCAAGCAAATAATCCTTCTGAGCCAAAAAAAATGCTACCTTTTACTTATATTTAAATATTGTTTACTGTTTCATCAAGCTGTATAGTTTATTACACAGTAAGTCCCATACAATTTTTATTAGGTTTACTTCTAAACATTTTATGTTTCTATTTTTAATTGTATGCAAATTGGTTTTTTAATTTATCTTTGTTGAGGATGTAATAAAGTAATATTTTTGTAATTGTTAAGAATCCTCCTTATACAAAACTAATAATCTAGTTTAGTTTTTCAGTTTTGAATTTTTTTGATGGCAAAAATGCCTTGTATTTTATTTTTTATTTATTTATATATTTTTAATGTATTGATTTATTGATTTTTAATTTATTCAATCATGTTCATTTAGGAAAGTTTTATTAACCATTTTAAACTAAATTATTCAAATTTTTGGTTATGATCTCTTAAAATTCTTTTACAAAGTATCTCTCTTAGCTTGAGCTATTTGTAGGTTTTGGTTTTTCCTCCTTTGTTATTTTCTCCTTGGTATTTTGTGTTTCTTTGGATCTCCAGGAGTCATTCTAGACTATGATGTGAAAAAGAGGCCTCATGCCAGGAAAATGAAAGAGAAAGGTCTGATGAAGCAACCCAGGTCCCTGATGTTGCTGCCCCAGGCACACCAGTACCAACCAGAGTTTTTGGGACTTCATTTATATGAGAGAGAAGTAAACTTAGAAAGTGATACAATTTTGAATTTTCTGCTCCCTCACCTGAACTTAATCCTAGTAGATTAGGTTCATACATAGTCATAAGTGAGATTGGTCTGTAATTTTCCACTTTTTGAAAGTCTATGTGATGTTTTGGTGCAAGATATGCTAATTTTACATAGTAATCAGAGCCCTCTCAAGCTTTTCCTTAATTCTGAAACAGATTAAGCATTTACCTGGCATACTCAAGCAAAGGTTTAGAATACTTTTGAACAGTTTTTCTTTATTTGAAATGCTCCCCTTCTTCTAACTAGCATTAGTAATTTAAAAATCCATCCGTTACATTCAATTTTAGTCTGTGGGTTGCTCTAATGTTTTATCTCTCCCATTTCATGTATTCATATATAGCATAAATATAAAGTATTCTACCTAATTAATGAGGTATATGCATGTGAGTTTATAGTCAAGTTTATCTTTACAAAAGACTTAGCATATAGTGGTAATTGCAAGTTATCTCTTATTTAAAGATTCACTTTCACCTGAACCTCAGTGCATTTGGGGGGGAAGCATGTCCATATGGGATGCTGGGAAAAGAACTCGGGTCAGCCGCATGCAAGGCAAACACCTTACCCACTGTGCTATCTCTCCAGCCCCGAGATAAATATTTTTAATGCTTTCATTCTTACTAATGAAAATGTTCCTTTAAATGCAGCTTTATTTATATCTTAGAATCCATTAGAATCATTCAAAGATACATTCCCATTGTCCTCTGTTTGATTTATGGACATAAAAACTGTATATAGTTTTTATGTAGATATTATAAATGTGTATAGGATATACAAAATGTACCAAAAATGTTTGGTAATTTTACCTAGAAATTTACATCTATTTTCAATGTTACTAGGTTCTCATATAATGTAGTCATTCATTTTGGGAAATTAAGGTAGTTTTTTTCCATGCGACAAAAAGTTGATAGTTATATATTTAATTAATATATTTATGTCTGTAGAGAGTCACTGGCCCGAGCACCTGGCTGTCTTCACCGGGGCCTCTCGGAGGGGATGGGCTCCAGGTTCCCTCCCCACTCCGAGCAGAGCTCCCACAGCTGAAGACCTCTGGAGCCTTAGCTACAGCCATGATCAAGGCCCTTCTCCACAGTTCACAGGAGCCTCACGCATGAAGGTACCGTCAGAGGAACTCAGGTGTGTGGGACCCGGGGCTGAGACCTCCAAAGCTGCTCGGATCGGGACTGGACCTCTTCCGCCCAGATTTCCCATTTTCCAGTAGCTAGGCAGTCACACCCAGGGACTGCCTCTGGCACCGTGTAATGGTATAAATGGCCAACATCCAGAGACTATAAAACCAAGCTCCGGAATTGACATTTTATAGCCTACTTCTCCCTCTGGGAGAACCAGCAGACTACGGAGAGTTTTCTGCCCACATGGGAGAGCCTCACAAACTCCCTGTGGCATATTCATATGCCAAAACCAGTAAGAATGCTGGGTCTCATTTCCCTGGCCCTGAAAGAGCCTCCAATGCGGCATCATCGGGAAGAACCAGTAAGTAGAGGCTTCTAAAATCTCAAGGCTAGAACAAATGGAGACATTGCTGAGACTGCTTGAGAAATTCAGCAATCAATGGGATGATGATGATGATATACATGCCTTCAAAATAATCTTTCAAGTTATTTCTCATATCTATTGTTTCTTTGTTGATCTTTCATAAATAAATGTTTCTGATAGTTTCTCTTTTTAAATTTATATAAACACATTCTTATGTATAGTAATTTTTTACATCTTTTTAATTTTTTTTTTATTAATGAGTCACCGTGAGGGTACAGTTATAGAGTTTCGTGCTTGTGTTACAGTCATACATTACTTGAGTACCCATCCCTCCACCAGTGTCCATTCTCCTCCACCAATGTCCCCAGGGTAACTCCCACCCCCGAATCTTGTCCTCCCCACCGCACCCCCCTGTGAAAGGGAATTCCTTTTTGTTCTTTCTCTCCTTTGGGGGGTTGTGGTTTGCAATGGAGGTACTCGGTGGCTATCGTGTTCAATCTGTAGTCTGCTTTCAACCCGCCTCTCCCAAGCTGAGTGGATCCTTCACCATCTTAAATTATATTTTTTTTATAATTTTTTACATCTTAAATTACTTGAAGGTCTTTATCACATGCATAGTTTCATAGTTTAAAGTGTCAGAATCATTTTGAGCACAAAAAACTCTTGCATTATTTTTACTTCACTATTTCAGCTTTATTAATTTCATTCACAATATATTAGTTGAGTGTTAAAATTACTAGGAACTCTCTAAGAATGTGTAAATTCTATCCTAATTTTAATAGTACACTTATGTAAAACAGTTATAACTACTGATAAATTTTTATCTGTCTCTACATAGTACTTAATTTAATATTTATTAGCAAATTAATGTGGCTAAGTAAATTCTCAGTCAGAGCTGAATATTAAAGTCTTGCATAATCATTTTTATTTGAAACTGATTCTCTTTAGAAAAAATATTTATGCCAGTCCACTTAGCCCACCTTCTCGATGTAATTTTGTTTATGTATGAACTCTTTACTAGTTTTTTTTAAACTATGTCTTATTCTTAGCTCTACACATCATAAGAAATAACATTTCAATGTAAAAATATATAAATGTTATAAAACAAACAAGAAAATACAGTTGTGTATTGACTCGCTTTATCAAAGTAAGTGTGAAATTAAAATCAAGTATTCTTTGACACAAATTGTTTTCAGTGATATAGTTTTACATATAAAATTGTTTAGTGCCTTTGTGTCAAATAGATGAATGCAGAATAACAAAACAAGTCATAGTTGTGAAATTTATATTATATTTCTTCAAATTTACATGTTAGAAATACGTTTTGAATTGGGGCGGTAGCAATGGAGCAGTACGAAGGGCATGTGTCTCACATGATACCAATCCAGATTTAATCCCTGGCATTCCATATTGTCCCCCAAGTGAGATAATTTAATGACGTAGGGGCAGAGTTGGGAGTGAGTCCTGGACATGGCTGTGTGATCCAAAAACAAAACAAATGTATTTTTAGTTAACAAAGCTGAACATTTAATTTTCAATATTTCCTTTTCACCCTGAATAATTAGTATTAATTTTCTAAGTTCTGTTAGATTTGACTATACTTTTAGTACATATATATATATATATATTATTGTGTACTTATTACTGAAAGTGGTGCATCACTTCAGTTAGAAAGGAATGAGGGGAAGGAGAGATAACAGAAGGTAAGGCACTTACATTGCTCAGAGCAGACAGTATTTAGTCCCTGGCACCCATGTGGTCACCCCACCAAAGGTGATTCCTAAGTACAAAATGAAGAGTAAGTCCTAAGCACAGCCAGGTGTGTTCCCCAAACAAAAAGAAAAACAAACAAACAAAAGGAATATGTACTATTAATTTGAGGCCCAATCAGTGTTTTTCAAATATTCAACATAAAATAAGCACTTTTATATTATTTTATATCTGATACTTGGTGCATAATATAAATTGACCAAAGTACTGATAAATTGATATTTATTTTATTTTTGTTTTGTTTTGTTGCTGTTTTGGTGGTGTCAAGAATAGAATCCAGGATTACATATATGCAAAACAAGTTCTTTATGATTAAGCCACATCTCTAGCCCCCAAATAATGGTAATTTTAAAAACTATCTTGTTAAGAAGACAATGGATTGAGGATTATGTGTCATACATGTCTGTAATGACATAGAGTCACTAAACTATCAAAGTGGTATAATTTATAAAACTAAAAATGCATATTAAATTATTCATAGAAAACTGTCATATGTGAATGTGAATATTGTATGTGGCTTTAATTCATAACCAGGGAGCTGTCTGGCTCATGAGAACCCCCAGGAAAGAATTCGTGAACAACATAAAGGCAAAAATCTTTAGCTTTTATTGAGAAAGCTGAAGCGTAAGATATTTAGCAAGTCTTTATTTCCATTAGATCACAATGCCTAAAAAATACAGCAGATGTTTCCTCAAGCCAATTACTAGAGGTGACTCCATAATAGGCCCCTGGTCTAGGACAAATGGGGCAAATAGCATTCCTACCTCAGGATAATAGCAATGTAGTAAGTGGAATGCACCACAGCACTGGCCAGACCACCTTAAAATGACTATATTGATGAGCTAATCCAGATCAGCTGAGAAGTGAAAGGATGGATGATAGCTCAGTGGAGGATTCTGAGTAAGAGTTCTGACCATCAATCTAGACAATCCTTTGAGGTGCTTCAGGGACAAGTCTGTAGGATAGAGCAATATGTAAAGGCAAGAAACAAATGGAAGGGCAGTCAGAAATCTCTGGTTACTTGGCTACAAAAAACTAATCTCATAGATAAGGAAAACAAGGGCTTGATCTTTCTAGCAATTTCAAGTTACAAACCTATAAGATTAATTTAAACTCAGGCATTGCTGACTGTGAAGAGTTGAAGGCAGGTTGTTCCCTGAAAAGTAAGAGCAGACTGCCTTCTTAGGAGAGTTGTCCTGGACGAAGAAAGAAAGTAGTAGCAGAAGAGAGATGGTTATGAAGGTAGTGAGTGAAAAGCTTTCTCTAAGGGAATGATAATGAAGATGATAGAGTCTACAATCGCAGAGGTCCTATCTGACTGTACGCTGAATCTTAAGAGGAACACTGTTGGCCTCATGCCCTGATATTGCATGGAACTGGATATGTGACCCAGAAGATCAATGGACACCAGAACATATGGCCAAATCCGACAGCACCATCAATATAGACTTCACTGAAAACCATTCATTTGCCATATTTGGGCTATTGTGGCTCCTGGATGACTCCAGAAGACATACTGCTGTGTATCTGTCAAATCTTGTGCTCTTGTGGATGAAGGTAAGATAGCACACCAAATACCAGATAACATCAATGTGACAGTTCTATATTTATTCTGTAGGTACATATCTGCAGGCTTTCTCTTTAATGGAGTAAGCAATAGTAATTATTTCAGTAACAATAGTTCCCCAATAACACCACCTGCAGCCAAAACAACAAGCATGAGAAGGACACATGCCCCAACATAACAGCAATCATAGAAAGTGACCTGAGCTTGTGTGGATTACTATATTTCCACAACTCAGACAATTCAGCTCTCTGGTCATGTCTTATGTAAGTGAAGGTTTGTGGAACGGACCAATAAAATTGTGTAGGCCTATGTAAATGAGCATTTTGGCCTGCTGGAGTCCCCTAGTACTGCTCAGGGTTTACTCCTGCTCTGCACTCAGGGATCAGTCCTCACGGGCTTGGGTGACCATATGGGTTGCAAGGAATCGAACCTTGATTAGTCTTGTGCAAGACAAATGCCTTACCCCACTGCTCTGGCCCCCAAAATGATGGTCTGCTAGATTGACCAATCAGATAATATATATATATATATATATATATATAAATGAGGAGCTAATAAGAGGTATTGATTATATGGCCTTTCCTTTCTTAAACATTTAAAATAATAATAAAAGGAAAAGGAAAATGAGCACATAAAATGGTAAACTGGCCCCTCACAACTATACCATCTGGCCCTTAATATAACCAAAAAGTCAAAATGAATTCATTGCTGAGAAAAGACAATTAAAGGAATAATGAAAATTCAGTAAGGATACTGTAGAACTGTAGCACTGTCCTCCCGTTTTCATCGATTTGCTCGAAGGGCCACCAGTAACGTCTCCAATTGTGAGACTTGTTGTTACTGTTTTTGGCATATCGAATACGCCAAAGAGAACTTGCAAGGCTCTGCTGTGCATGTGGAATACTCTCAGTAGCTTGCCAGACTCTCCGAGAGGGACAGAGGAATCTAACCTGGGTGAGCTGCATCCAAGGCAAATGCCTTACCTGCTGTGCTATAGCTCCAGCTACCCATACAAAGACAGCATGGTTGCCATTTTGGCACTAGAAGCAGGCAAAACAATGCAAAAGCATCTACCTGCCACATGTTTGAATAAATGCTACAATGTAATTTCTCAGTTTAATTAAAAATCATGTTACGATGTGTATATGTGCTCACCTATAGAGTTTTTTGGCTTGCATGCACAGAAAGAAGAAGAAGAAGAAGAAGAAGAAGAAGAAGAAGAAGAAGAAGAAGAAGAAGAAGAAGAAGAAGAAGAAGAAGAAGAAGAAGAAGAAGAAGAAGAAGAAGGAGGAGGAGGAAGAGGAGGAGGAGGAGGAGGAGGAGGAGGAGGAGGAGGAGAAGAAGAAGAAGAAGAAGAAGAAGAAGAAGAAGAAGAAGAAGAAGAAGAAGAAGAAGAAGAAGAAGAAGAAGAAGAAGAAGAAGAAGAAGAAGAAGGAGAAGAAGAAGGAGAAGGAGAAGGAGAAGGAGAAGGAGAAGGAGGAGAAGGAGGAGGAGGAAAAGGAGGAGGAAAAGGAGGAGGAAAAGGAGGAGGAGAAGGAGGAGGAGGAAAAGGAGGAGGAGAAGGAGAAGAAGAAGAAGAAGAAGAAGAAGAAGAAGAAGAAGAAGAAGAAGAAGAAGAAGAAGAAGAAGAAGAAGAAGAAGAAGAAGGGAGGAGGAGGAGGAGGAGGAGGAGGAGGAGGAGGAGGAGGAGGAGGAGGAGGGGGAGGAGGAGGAGGAGGAGGAGGGGAGGAGGAGGAGGAGGGGAGGAGGAGGAGGAGGAAGAGGAGGAGGGGGAGGGGGAGGGAGGAGGAGGAGGAGGGGGGAGGGGGAGGAGGAGTACAAATAGTCTATGTAACATTTCTGGAAGAAGAAAGGAATGATATGCACTAACATTCAAAAAGTATAGTGCATACATTTATTGTGTAACAGGTTCAAAATAAATAGATGGTTTATATTTTTTTATTTTACTTCATTTCCATTTCCTAGAAATAGTATATTGGAGGCTGGAAAAGAAATATGGGATCCGTCTTTCAGATTGCTTTCTTATAGTTTTCTTGTTTCTTATTTAAAAAAACATATGTTTATTTTGCCTTAAAAACAAGAGGCATTGGCGCATATGCTGCCTAAGCCCATGTGCTGCTTGTGCCCACGTGGCCGAGCACATGTGTCGCCCTCATCTGCCCTCTTGAGATGTGTACTTTCATGCCTTCATACTTTTGTGTCTAAAGCTCGGTTATATGTAGGGGCTTCCTCCACCCTTGGAGAAGCCCACGTTCTCTCTTGAGCGCCTTATTCTTACTATTCTCTCTCCCACTTATTCCTTCTTCCTTTCCTCAGAAACCTCTAAAAATATCTATTTACTTCAAAACAAAAACAAAAATAAGAGGCATTATTCCAAATAGTTTTGAGGTGATGATATTATTTAGCACTTTTGGATCTCTACCTCTCAGACTTCTGGAGGAAAAAGAATAAATTAAACATTTAGACTGTAGGTAAATTAAGTATAACAAAATGTAGGCTATTTTTCAAACTTAGGCATATAATTATCTAGAACAGAGAAACTAGAACAATTCTTTTTAAAAAATATCTGTTTAGCCCATTTGGCCACAGTTCTCATAATTGTAACTTGTTCAGCTGCTTTGCTTCTGAGAGGAAGTCAAGTTGCTTTTCTCTCTCAAGATGAGGACGATTCAGCAGAACTAATTGAGAAACAGAGTTTCTTTTTACTTAAGTTACTCATTCAGCTAATGTGATCAATGAAATGTTTTAGGAATAGACATTCATGCTAAGCTTAACAGCTTGCAGAAATCCTGTAACACTTTCCCCTCTTTCTTCATTACTTTAGATGTAAGCTATCATGCATTAGATATAGCAATTCTTGGAAGCCAATGCTTCAAAGACATTATTTTACTAAATTTGTAATAGAGTACTATTTTATAGAAACAAAAGGAATTAAGGTCAATCAGCTAAATATAAACAAAAGTTGTCACAAGGGAGAATATCTCAGTGCTTTTGGCAGCTGTGGTGCTGTGAATAAATAACAGATATTTTGATGATTAAGAATATCTTTTATATGTTATAAGTATTTTTTCTGTTACTCATAAATAAAAATAAAATAATTCATATTAGCAATGGAGATAACTGTCAACGTAATTCTCAGGTAGATTTTGTTCTAATTCATTTTAATTACATTGGTTTTATTTGGTATTATATATTTATATCAACAAAATAAAGTTAAAATACAGATGACAAGTAGTATTCTACCTAGAGCATATTAAAATTATATAACAAGGGTCTTACATTTGCTTTATATACTGCTATGAACCCTATTCTATTTCATTTGATTAATAGTAAGAATACCAACCACCAAGTTACAAGGATAACTTCATCAGTTTTATAAACCATTGTTCATTGATATGTTGTCACTGTCACTGTCATCCCTTTGCTCATGGATTTGCTTTAGCAGGCACCAGTAACATCCCCATTGTTACTTATTGTTACTGTTTTGGCATTTGGAATACGCCACAGGTAGCTTGCCAGGCTCTGCCGTGTGGCCGAGATACTCTCGGTAGCTTGCCGGGCTCTTGGAGAGGGGCGGAGAAATCAAACCCGGGTGGGCCACGTGCAAGGCAAACCCCCTACCAGCTGAACTATTGCTCCAGCCCCCATTGACATGTTAAATGTTAAAATTTAATTTTACTGTAAAACGTGTGAATTTTACAATTTAATCTGCTTATATTTATAGAACTAAGAATGGTAACCTGAGAAATTAACAACATTTTTTTTCTGGAGTCTTTTGTGAAACTTATGCAGAAGAGAGATGATGTTACTTACAGGGTAAAAAAATAAATAAATCCAGCATTTTAAACTCTTCGTGGTTTTGAAGTCTTCCCCTACATTTGCCTCAGTGCTTTCTACTAGGCTAACATTTTTGCTGAAGGATTATTGGGTAAAGATTTATACTACTTAAAGTCATCAATCATTAGCAACAACATCGAAGAGATTGTTTACTACAAAAACATTCACTGATAACTGGTGTCCTAGCAGTTCAGCACTTGGAAAGTCCATTCATGCAGTGACTATAATTTATTTCTACCATCAAATTCTAAATATAAAAAATCTCAAAAATGGTTTCAAATTCTTGGAAATGTTTCTATATAAAGCTAGTCACTATTTAAGAGGTGTAACTTAGTGGTGATGAAAAAGAGAAAAAGGAACTGTTGCTTAGGGGTACACGTAAGACAACAACATTCTCCAATAAGGGAGAAGCAATTAATCAATCTTAAAAGTAGAGTATTATAACATCTCTAGAATTATTAGTTGATCACATACTTCAAGGTCTTGACCTTCGATATTTGAATGTGTTTCTAATAGTTCAGTTGTTGATCTAATTCCTCTGATCAACGCTGTATATTTTCATTTTCATGAGATTTGCAATGACTATAAATTTGATTGGGAAAATCAGAATGTGGATTTTTGTTCACCCAGCCCTAAAGGTAAAAGCATAAGAAGGTCTTTTAGAGGGAATAGAGGAATAGTATGGGATAAGGCACTTGGTTTGACACTGTTTCATTCGCCTGCACAAGCCCAGCAACTTAATTTCTTCCAATACCCCTATATGATATTTTTAATTTCTGTCTTTGGTTATAACAACTTACCAGTCCTTTTATCTCACGTGAAATAAATTTACCTTTTAAAAGAATATAGAAAATCATGTAAGACTGAAATGAAAGTCAAAGGAACAGACTTAGAAGAGAGAGAAGTAAAACCAAAATGAGATACCTTTGTAAGAAAATGTTGTTTGTCATGTTATTGATAGAATCGCAGAAAAGCACTTGAAGCAAATATCACAGTGACTACTGAAAAACTTTTATTTTCTATAAAAGACAATTAACTTACTTATTGAAGTAAGCTAACCTACATGTAACTCTGAGAATTACCACTTAATATAGTAAAGACAAGTCCACAGTCTACTTATTTTTAGCACAGTGACCTTTTCTATAAGGAATAACTGCAGTCATACTATCCAAACATGAAAAATCTGAAATAGTGAACTTCAAAATGAACAAAACAAGGGGATAAGAGAATTATGACCCCCAACTCAAAAACCTGCCCTTTTTCCTGCACCAACTTCTTAATTAATATTCATATAATTCAGGCAATCATATTAGGATTCTTCAGGTGTAAGTAATAAGTCCAACTTTAATAAGTTTAGGCATAAATGAGATTATGACCTTGCATAACTATCCATGGGGGAAGTAAAAATCTGAAGTCTAAGAAAAATCAGAATTATTTCTTTTCATTTCTAATATATTTTATGTTATACCTTGATGGCTAAGATTAAATTCCATGCATGATGGATGACAAAGTTTAAGAAAACTTAAAAGTTTTTGGTCGTTCAGTTCTAAATCTAGAGAAAAATATTTCTCCTTTCTTAGCATAATGAAATATTTCAGAGGAAAAAGTCAGCTCCTGTCATATGTGATTACCTATGTGAATGACCCCAGTTTGTCCTGTTTATGCTAATTTTCTTTTTCTGCTACCTCCTCCTCCCTCTCTTCCCCTGACATTCTTCTTTTCTGTCAGGGATCTAACCCAATATCTCATACATTTGTATCAACTCTACTACCTAGCTGCATGTCCTGCTTTTTGAGAGATCATTAGAATAAAAATGTTTCCTTTTACTCTCAGGATAACCTGGTTGAGAGAACACATTTCATAGGCTTTAGCTCATGTCCGGCAGCAACCAATAAAACCAACAGAAACACAGGGCTGTTCTAGCTAGTTTTAAGAGTACACATCCACTGTCTATCCATGGAAGGAAACTCTAACTCCAAGGGCAAATCATGTCTTTATGTGAAAGAATCTCCAGTTTCTCTAGAGACCGTGAGTAATATCCGTGAACAATTTACTTATGGAACTTATTTGTATAAATGACCAAAGCAACTTAACATGCCCTTTCAACTTTTAAACTGACAGTGATGAAGTTAAATTAAAATTATTCTTATACAATGCCTAAATGTCCTTTGAGAATACCTGCATTATATTTTCACAAAAGTTTCTGGTGTACTCTTTTCTGAGGATTGTCCAATTGTGGAATGCTGACTATTGCTAAAATAAGAGAATATGCATTTACTTGGCATAAAATCCTGATAAAAAGAGAGTAAGTGGCTTCATTCCTTTTCCAAACTGCACAAAGTAAAGTTTTACTTCTTTAATGTGCCGCATAATAGCAAAAGCAAAGTGTGATTAGAAAATCTCTCATTGACAAATGTCTTTTTTAAGATTATCTTCTTTTTGTTATTTTAGTTGTTGTTTTGTTTTATTTGCCCCTTGTTAGGGAGAGGGGGTATGCCTGGAAGGGGAAGAACAGGATAACAAAAAACCTTCATTTTAAGTTGTAATAAAGATATAGCTTTACCCTTTTTTTCCAGTATCACAGCAGGTCAATACATCTGGGGGCTTTGTTAAAGGTGCTATTACCTGAGGGATAGGCAAATAACACACCAGGACCACATTAGAAAGCTAGTACATTAAAAAAATTAATTAAAAGGGATCTTAATGACTTACTTAGGGTTTAGAATGAGGTGGAAAAAAGCAAACAATGAGTGTTAGGTATTCAATTGCTACAATATTAATGTTTACCAAATCATTGCTTTTATTTAGTTTATTGAACATTGATGTGGCCATTGGTGTACTATAGAATTTTAGTACATCACTACATCTAAATGTGTGTGTGTGTGTGTGTGTGTATTTAAGCCTCACTGAACACACAATCAAGATTCTAGTATGGTGCATTATCAAGATGACCCTCTCTTCCTCTTATGATACCTACCCCCCCTTTCCCTCGGGTCTCACAATTTGCTGTTCTGTGAGTTTAATAACTCTTAATAAGATTCTTTGTGATTTTTCTCCAGTTTCTTTGTCTTAGATACTTTTTCACATGTGAATGTGAAAAATGAGCCATTTTTCATTTTGTGAATGTGAAATGAGCCATTCATCTCATAGGTAAAGTCACAATTCTAACTATTTTAATAGCAATGTATTCTATTCAATATACATACCACAAGTTCTTAGTTTAACCATATGTCAATGAATGTTTACAATGATCCATATTTTGATTATTTTGTTTAGAAGGTCTCTTTTATGTTTTGTTTTATATGCCAGTATCTCATGTAGGTTCAGACAGCTTGGCATGAGCCTCACCATTATTTTATAACCCTGGAACCTTAAACATTAACCTTTAGATGAGAAGTTGTGGGGGGGGGTGTCAATAGGTGGAGTCCTTGCTAATATTTTGTTAAATGAAATAAAGAAGATTTCATATTTCTTACATCTGCAACATATTGCTCTACAACTTATCAAGTCACAATATCAATCTATAATTTATACTCTATTTTTACTAAGAAGCAGAAAAATATTCAGTTTATTCTTCCATAAATGTATAACTTGTATTATGTTTCTCTAATAAAAATAAGTTTTTAATAATAACATAAAATAAATAATACAATTTAAAAGAACATAATAACACATATAGAACAGTAAACCTTGACACAATTGATAGATGTGTTGGAGATACCTCATGAGTATTCTTGTCATTCTGAAGATGTTAAACAGCTGATTTTCTTGGGTTGGGTATTTTTGGTATGTGGGGGGCTAGGTAACAAGGCAATTATATAAAGAATAAGGCTAATGAGCCAGTTTTTGTTCTATTACATGTGCATTTTGGTACAAGTGTTATTTGAATGTCTAGTCTTCAGGTCTTTGTTTTTCTTGTTTTTTTTTTTTTTTTTCCATTTGGGACTCTGCACCAGAGGCTGTTTCCACTCGGGGTACCCCAGAATGGGGCGGGTGAGAGCCCTCCCTGCGCCAAGGGATTCAGCCCTGGAAGCCAACCTCCAGTATCCCCCCATCGCCACTCTCCAGGCCACTTTCCACATGCTTGGACCAAGCCTCAAGCATGAGCGAAGTCCCACGTAACCCAGGTAATGAGGAACTTGGTGATCTTGGACTCTGGACTCAATGGGACCCGGGAGCAGAGATCTTCTGCCTGCCTCCCCAGTCTCCAGCCACCCAAGGGTCACACACATAAGCCACCTCCTGCTGGCACCAGATAATCTCCTCATCTGCCACCCTCCAGAAATCACAGAGGCTTCTCCCTGAAGGGAGCATAAATGGAGCTTCCCATAGCCATACCACGTGACTCTGAGCCAGAGGCTGTTTCCACTCAGGACACCCCAGAGGGGGGCAGGTGAGAGCCTCCCTGCTCCAAGGAACCCAGCCCCGGCAGCCCACCTCCAATACTGCACCACTTCAACTCTCCAGCCGCTTTCCACACGCTCCGGCCAAGCCTCACACATGAGTGAACATATTCTTGGACTGAACAGCTGCTTCGTAAGACACTCATAAAACACATCATAAGACACTCCCTAATCATTTTCCATAAAATCATAGAGGGAAATATATATGCCTCCCGGAGAGCCCAGTAAACTACTAAGAGTATCCTGCCCACACGGCAGAGCCTGGTAAGCTCCCCGTGGCATATTTGATATGCCAAAAACAGTAACAATAACAGATCTCATTCCCCTGACCCTGAAAGAGTCTCCAATCATTGGGAAAGATGAGTAATGAGATCAGAGCTGGGATGAATGGAGACATTACTGGCGCCCACTGAAGTAAATCAATGTATGAAGGAATGACAGTGATACAGTTGTTTTTCATTTGGAGGTCATACCGAACCAGGAAGTACTCTGGGATTACTCCTGGTTCTGCTTTTATTCTGCAAGAAAGGAATAATTTAATTTACTTACAATCATATATTTGAACAAGGCTTGATGAACTCAGGTAACTTCTATTCAGTATTGTTACACTGGGGCAATTCACGTTAGTTTCTAGCAGATCAGCATCTAAGGAAATTCCATTGTTTTACTAGTGATTAGAAACAAACTATTGAGTTACTGAATGAGGCTGGCAATTTGTGCTTCTTGCCTGCTTTGGGACTGCTATCAAGTGTAACCACCTAATAGACAAGAGGAATATAAATGTTTCAGAAATGCGTACAGAAATTGCCATGATATAATTTACTGTAATTTATTGGCTAAGCATTGACGGAGCCTGGAAAGAATGAAAGACATCGACATAATCAGACAATTTTTTAAAATAATGTGGCTATGTTTTAAAACCAGTCTTGCAGCAGCTTTAAAAATTTTTAAATAGCTTTCAAAGGAACTTCACCAATACCTTCTGTGAAATAAACTTGTTTCTCATAATAATGTAACAGGAATTATTAATAACTGAGTCTGTTAATGGGTAACGTTGGAGATGAAAGACAATCATTGTACAAAAGAAGTTTCATAAGAATCCCATGATTTAAGGCTCTTGTGTAAGTATAAATGCCATACTGTTTTTTTTTTTTTTTTTGCTTTTTGGGTCACACCTGGCGATGCACAAGGGTCACTCCTGGCTCTGCACTCAGGAATCACCCCTGGCGGTGCTCAGGGGACCATATGGGATGCTGGGAATCGAACCCGGGTCGGCCGCGTGCAAGGCAAATGCCCTACCCGCTGTGCTATCACTCCAGCCCATCCATACTGTTTTATACGTACTGATTTGCAAGAACTTATCTCTACTTTTAAATAACTGGACCAATCCTCTACATTCTTTAAAATAAAATGCATTAAAATATATTGCTTACCACTGATAAAATCAATATGTTTTTCATTAACTAAAATTCATCCTGTGCAAAATAATCCTGTAGATTTGTAATTTTCTCACTTTGTTCCCCAAATTATTTTCCTTTATTATTGAGGATATTCTGCTTCAGGAGGCCTCTCACCTATAAAAATCTAAATTAAATTTTTCCCATTTGGATCTTAATAAGTTGTAGTGCTCTTTACTTGGTTAGCTTTCTAATGAGCAAGTACTCAAGTTAGAATATATGTGAACACTCTTATCAGGATTGAGCTCAATCAGAATTGCATTGTTCTTCCCAAATCTTAAGTTTACTCATAACAAAAACACAACAAAGATAACAAAAATAGAATATTTAAGAAAGCAGAGGTTGAGTAGTGTGGGGTTAAAACAGTGTATGCATAAAACCCTATCATTAATAGTATCATAATTCATGGTGACTCAAACAAAAATTGTTTTAAGTAGTTCCAATAAAATGTACGTTCTGGGCAGGAAAGGCAGTATACTAGGCATGTCACTTGCCTTGCATGTAGCCAACCAGTGTTCCATAATCACATGGTACCTAGATAACACTCAGGGGACATAGTTTGATATAGCATTGAAGTCATTATTTTGCAGTTGCAATGCATACTAAAACAACTTTCCACCAATGTTTCACGATCCTCTAATTTTTCCATTGATCATATCTCAGGATTTGTTTTCATTGGTGAGTGTTGAATCCCTTTCTTTGTTTCTTTATACTTTGCACAAGCAAAATATCTTCTGGTACTTTTTGCTTTCTTTTTCTTTATTTTTATATATTTTATTTTCACAAAAGGAGTTCATGGTAGTTCATTAACAAATAATATTCAAATACCAATCCCACCACGGAGCACCTTCTCACCACAATAAGAAGGAAGTGTGTGAAGGTTGTTGTATTTCATTCTGGAGCCATTTAACCACATATATAAGAGAATACAAGTGAGTATGTAAAAACCAACTGGAGCAATAGCACAGCGGGTAGGGGGTTTG
This sequence comes from Sorex araneus, assembly GCF_027595985.1. Lineage (NCBI taxonomy): Eukaryota > Metazoa > Chordata > Mammalia > Eulipotyphla > Soricidae > Sorex > Sorex araneus. The sequence goes on along the minus strand of NC_073305.1, from coordinate 119,116,443 downwards.
CCTTACATGAGGCCGACCTGGGGTCAACTTCTCTGCCCCTCTTGGAGAGCCCAGCAAGCTACCGAGAGTATCTCGCCCCAGGGCAGAGTCTGGCAAGCTACCCGTGGCATATTCGATATGCTAAAAACAGCAACAAGTCGTCTCACAATGGAGACATTACTGGTGCCCATTCAAGCAAATAGATGAGCAACGGGATGACAGTGATACAGTGATGTTGAAACCAAATGCTACTTTTGGTACGGAAGTGGGCTTGAGTATTAGAGGTCATCCGTGGTGCTTTCTTCCTGGAGCTTTAGTTTATAGACTTTGAGTTTTGGCCATTGATGAGATTACAGGGCATCGGGGGCAGTTTGTGGGTGTGACTGCCAAGCTACTGGCAAACTAGAAAGCTTGGGGGAGGAGGCCCAGTTTCGATCCGAGTGGGCTTGGAGATCTCAGTCACGGGCCCCATATACCTGGGTTTTTCTGCAGGTTCCCTCTTAGGTGAGGCTGTTCCCTCTTAGGTGAGGCTTGTCTGAGTATGTAAATTGTGTCCTTGAGCATGGCAGGGACTGGATTCTGGAGGTTTTGGGCTGCTAGGGTTCACGTTTTACTTTCTGACTCACTTCAATACATTAACATCCTCTAATTGATCCAGATTTCAGCAAACTGCAAAATATCATCATTTCTCATAGCTGAGTGGTATTCCATTGTGCATGTATACCACGGCTTCTTTCTCTACTCATCTATTGTTGAATAGTTGGGTTGTCTCCAAATCTTGGTTATTGAAAATAAAGCTGAAATGAACTTATACTCAATATATCTCTGCAGTCTAATGTTATTGTGCTCTTGATGAAGATTTGCAGTTGTGGAATCATTGGGTCACATGAAGTTCTGTTTGAAATGTGTTGAGAAGTCCTCAAACCAGTTTCGGGAGAGGCTGACCAATGCAACAATCCCACTAACTATAAATGAGAGTACCCTTTTCACTACATCCATTCCAAGCACGTGTTTCCAGTCCTATCTGTATTGACTGCTTTCCCTGATGTGAAGTAATATTTCATTCACAAAATAGAAATGCAATTTTAATTGCATTTCCCTGATACGCAGTGTTATGAAGGTAGCACTGTAGCACTGTATCACTGTAGTCCCGTTGCTCATCCATTTGCTTGAGCAGTCACCAGTAACGTCTCCATTGTGAAACTTGTTGTTACTGTTTTTGACATATCAGATACACCACGGGTAGCTTGCCAGGCTCTGCCATGCAGACGGGGCACTCTTGGTAGCTTGCAGGCTCTCCTAGAGGGACAGAGAAATCGAATCTGGGTCAGCCAATTGCAAGGCAAATGCCCAACCCGCTATGCTATTGCTCCAGTCCGTTAAGAATGTATATTTTTAAAATGTATCTGTTGACTATCTTTATGTCTTCTTTTTTTTTTTTGGTTTTTTTTGGTTTTTTTTGGGTCACACCTGGCGATGCACAGGGGTTACTCCTGGCTCTGCACTCAGGAATTACCCCTGGCCGTGCTCAGGGGACCATATGGGATGCTGGAATTTGAACCCGGGTCGGCCGCATGCAAGGCAAACGCCCTACCCGCTGTGCTATCTCTCCAACCCTCTTTATGTCTTCTTTAACAAAATGTCTGTTCACATTTTTCCCACTTTTTGATAGAGCAGTTTGTTAGTTTTATTGTTGTTGAGCTTTGAGATTGCTTTTCATATCTTAATATTAACTCTATCTGATGTTTGTATGTTTAATTAATTAAATTTATATTTTTTCTCCAGCAGTTGAATTTCTTTTGATTTCAGGTCTCATTTATTTCTTTCAATGTACAAAATATTCTTAATTCACTTTTCTATTATAAGATCTTAGAACTGTTCAAAATATAGTCTGCAAATGTTAATTGTCATATGTTCCCTTTAATTCAGTTCAAAATAAGTATTTTTGGTTTACACAACATTGCTATCACATTTGCCTCACAAACTGTTGTTTTAATTACTTTAGGTGATTTCTTATTTGACTCACTATTTTAAAGTGTGCTGTTTTATGTCCAAATATTCAGGAAATTTTTAAGATTTTTTTATTGATGTCTAACATAACTCTATTTGTCCAAATATATATGCTATGCAATTCAAATGTTTTTAAATTTGTTAACACTTGCTTTATAGCCTAGGTTATAATAGATTTTTGTAAATAGTTGATGTACTACTGTATGTATATTCTTTTGTTGGATGAATCATTGTGTAAATATTAATTCAAGTTGATTGAGAGCATTATTGAATTCAAGCAAAGACTCACACACATACACACAGTCATAAATTACTTAGAGAAATATGATTTATCTAACTTTTTTATTGCTGCATAAATATACAGGTTCATTGTTGCATAGATTTACAGGTCATTATCAGCATGTAGATTATGAAAAAGCATGCCTTCTTCATAACTGGATCCATTTTATATTGTTTTTGATCATATTCTCCATGTTCATATTTGCTCTGCCTCATATCGATACAAACACTTTAGTTTGCCTCTGATTAGTGTTTTCATTGCATTGCATTCTTTTAAATTTAATTTCATTTGTTTATTTTATTCTAATCCATCCTTATCCTATCTTATATTAATAATTTTTGCCATTTCCAAGGATGCTCAAGATTTTGTCCTGGCTCTGTACTCAGAAATCACTTTTGGAGGTGCTTGGGAACCTAATGCAATGTCATGTATCAAACCACAGTTGGCCATTAATAAGGCAAACACTTTACTCACTGTATTCTCTCTCTCCAACCCTTGTTTTTTTTATTTTAAACTCATTGATATCTTTATAATTAAATTGTCTTCTAGTCAATAGTACAAATGGGTCTTTTTGTACTTACAAACATATCTTTTAATTGAAGTATTTATATCTTAAATTTGCAATACTTAATTTTATGTCTTATGCTCATTAAAATTGTTATGGTTGACTTTTCTTCTCTTATACAATTCAATTTTGCTAGCACTGTTGTCAATTATCTACATACTGTGTTTAAATTTTAATTGTTAACTTGGAGTTTACAAAAAGTTAACTTGGTCAACATCCAGAGACGATAAGACCAAGCTCCCAGAAGAGAGCAACACAGTCTCTTGCCCCTGCACATGGCTATCTTCACCAGGGCCCCTCGGAGGGGACAGGTTGCATTTCCCTCAACTCCCCCACCAGAGCCTCGACAGTTGAGGACCATGGCCCTGCTCAGGCCACTCTCCACACGTTTGGATGAGCCTTACGCATGGGAGAGCCGGCCAAGACTTCTTGGATCAGGAATAGGCCTCTTCTATCCAGATCCCCCATTTTCCAGTAGCTAGGCAGCCACACCCAGAGACTGCCCTTGGCGCTGTGTAATCCCATCAACAGCCAACATCCAGAGACTATAAGACCAAGCTCTGGGACATATTATAGCTTACTTCTTCCATTTAGAGAAACTGGCAAGCTACCGAGAGTCTGTCTATTGCCCAGTTGGGAGAGCCTGGCAAGTCCCCGTGGCATATTCATATTCAAAATACAGTGACAGATATATACATACATCTCATAAAGCCCAGCAAGCTACTGAGAGTATCTTGCCCTCATGGCAGAGCCTGGCAGCTCCCCGTGACATATTCGATATGTCTAAAACAGTAACAATAGGACTCATTCCACTGACCCTGAGAGAAACTCCAATTGTTGGAAAAGAGGAGTTAGGAGAAGCTGCTAAAATCTCAGGGCTGAGTGTAATAGAGACATTACTGATACCCGCTCCAGTAAATCAATGAACAACAGACTAACAATGATACAGTGAATTTGGAGATTATGATATATCCATTATGACTTTATGACAATATATTTTCATTGTTTTCTTCTCTTTATGCTCTTGTTGCTATGTTCGATAGTTGCTTAAAAGTTAAGGGGCACCTACCCCAAGGGCCCAAGAACTCTATCAGAAAAAGACATTTGTGCTCCTATGTTCTTCATAGCACTATTTACAGTAGTCAAAATATGAAAACAAAGCAAGTGTTCAAGAACAGATGACTGGATTTTTAAAAATACAGTGTATATACACAATGAAATACTAGTCAACATTAAGAAAAGATGCCCAAAAGTATAGAGTAAGAAGGAAGATGCTTGTCACAGAGGCAGGGGACGGAATGGGGAAGTTTTGGTTGGAGAGATACTGGCACATTGATGGTGGAAAGTGCGAATTAGTGAGGGGATGGGTGTTTGATCATTACATGACTGAAATTCAATCATGAAAACGTTGTAACTGTATCTCAGGATGATAAAAAAAAGAAAAGAAAAGAAAAGAAAAGAAGAAAAGAAAAGAAAAGAAAAGAAAAGAAAAGAAAAGAAAAGAAAAGAAAAGAAAAGAAAAGAAAAGAAAAGAAAAGAAAAGAAAAGAAAAGAAAAGAAAAGAAAAGAAAAGAAAAGAAAAGATGAAATTCTGGCCAGAGCAATAGTATAATGGGTAGGGTGTTTGCCTTCAACACGCCCCACCTGGGTTTGATTCCTGGCATCCCATTTGGTCCCCAGAATATAACCGTGGTAACCCTACTAGATGCCAGATGTGACATGAAAAGTGAAAATGATAAAAATTTGGAATTTTCTGCTACATGAATGCAACTGGGGGTAACATGCTAAATAAATTTAGTCAGAAGGAAAAAGACAGAAACAAAATGAGCTCTCTTAGATTGTAGGGAGTATTTTTACAAGCCCGGCTCTTATCCTCTAGTCAAGCGGAGGCTTACTTGGGATTCCTGTAACAAGGTCACCACTGCTGACCTTACTGATCTTATCAGTTTGCCATTCATCTCTCACTAGCCAAGGCCCATGCCTGATCTGCATTTTACTATTGTTCCTATGGGAGTCCAAGCATGCATACCACCCTCTCCCACCAAGAGGTATAAGTATTGTAACTGCAGTAGAATTAACTCTCTCACTCTCTCTCTCTTTCTCTCCTCCTCCTTCTGGCTCTGCGTCTGTTCATTCGGCTGCATCCCCTCCTTAGCCCCACGAAGGGTCCTCCCTGTGGGACAGGATGGACCCCACATGAGATAGAAAAAACACACACACACACAATTAGGACTTGATCTTAAATTCCCAAAGCAACAGAATCTATGAACTTTGGTTTACAGATTGAGCTAACCATGATAAGGAAACAGAAGAGTGTGATGGAGTTGGAGTCAATGAAATAAGCTAAAGGAAAATGAATATTGGTGGAGGGTGAGGGTGTGGTTTCTGGTCATTATATGCATGAAACCCTATCATTTGCAGTATTATATGATGTGGTACATGAAATAATTTTTTCAACTAAATAAAAGCAACTATGCATGGTCAATATAACATTAAAGAAACAGAATATTTCCCTCATCCCAACAAGCATGCCTCCTCTCAGAAAATATTTCCATACTTCCAGTTTCTGATAACTTATTTGTATTCTGTCACCACACATTAAATTTTCTTCACAAATAAGGTAATCCTATAGGGTGAACTACTTCGCATGTGTCTCATTTTACTTGGTCTCATTTTTCTGAGAATTGTCTATATTGTATTATTAGTAATAGTTTTCTTATTTATCTGTAAGTTCTCAAATTATTAGGTATTTAAGTTTTTATTTTGGGGATGCACTGTAGCACTGTAGCACTGTCATCCTGTTATTCATCGATTTGCTCAAGCTGGCACCAGTAACGTCTCCATTGTTAGTATTTTGGGGATGCAATAAATATAAATTAGATGGCTTGTAGTTTTTAGGATAAGTCTAATGAACATGCAGTTTTAAACTTGGGAGTCAATATATAAGAGTAGAATTATTTTAAATTATAAAGCAAAAAATTGTTTTGTATTAGAGCCATTTTATTTAGCTATCAATAATGTAGGACAGTTAATATTGTTCCATATCCTTGATATCAATTGTTTCTCTTAGTCTTTTTAAAAATTGTACATATAAAAGGGTGTTTCATGGAATTATATTGTTATTTTATTTTGTGTTTTCTTAGTTGTTATTTAAATATATACTCATGTGTTACTCTTTATTCCCATATATTACTATGTGAAATCTCTATATAAAATCTTTTGTCAAAACAAAATATGTATTAACATTTTCCAACCTACGAATGAGTTAAAGATATTTAAACATATTTGTTTATGAATTTTTCTCAACTTTTTCTGACTTTACTACATTTGGCTTATAGACAATTATACATATAAATCACTTATATATTACCAAATCTGTAAAAAGTTGTATTTAATATGCAAATAAATACATGATCACATTTTATGCATTTTATGTACTAATTACTGAGAAAAATAATTTTTCAGGTATTTTTGAATCTCTGAAAAATCTTTAAGTATTGTATAGCTGCTTAATCTACCAAATTTTGAATACATTTTAACATCTTTCAATGTAGTTAAGGATTAACCACCTTCTTCTCTTATGATTTTTTTACATTTACAAAGCATATTATGAGGTGAATAAAAATGTATATGAGTTGTATAATCCTACAGAATCAAATATTTTCTCTTTTTAATTGATTGCCATTATAGTGTATCTTTCCTTAATTTATCTGCTATTATTATAATCATAAGTTTGATATAAAATTTAATATTAATTTTAACAAAATTTGAAATGCAAATGTAATTTTGTCTGCATTATTGCATTTTTCTTTACACTTACATTTTTCTTTACACTTGTATAAAACAGAATTTGGAGTTTGTTTTTGTTTTCATAAGTCTGTAGATTGTTATATTAGACTCTATTTCTTTTACTTTTTTAAATTTTATTGAATCATCATGAGATAGTTACAAGGTTTCATGTTTGCGTTACAATCACACAATGATCAAGCACCCAACCCTCCACCAGTGCATATTCCCTACCACCAATATCCCAGGTATACCCTCCTTTTCCCACCCTCCCCCTGCCTTCATGGTAGACAATATCCCCTTACTCTCCCTCTACTTTTTGGGCATTAGGGCTTTTCAACAAAGACACTGAGAGGTCATCATGTTTGGTGCATTATCTACTTTTGGCACACATCTCTCATCCCGATTGATTCGTCTAGCGATCATTTTCTTAGTGATGCTTTCTCTATTCCATCTGCCTTCTCCCCTCCATTCATGAAGCAATCTTCCAGCTATGGGGCAATCCTTCTGGCCCTTGTATCTACTGTCCTTGGGTGTCAGCCTCATGTGATGTTATTCTATACTCCACAAATGAGTGCAGTCTTTCTATATCTGTCCTTTTCTTTCTGACTCATTTCACTTAGCATGATATTCACCATGTCTATCCATTTATAATAAAATTTCATGACTTCATCTCTCCTAATAGCTGCATAGTATTCCATTGTGTAGATGAAAATTTTCTTTAACCAGTCATCTGTTTTAGGGCACTTGGGTTGTTTACAGTGTTTGGCTATTGTGAACAGTGCTGCAATGAACATATAGGAACAGATGTCATTCTACTGTGCTTTTTTGCATCCTCAGGATGTATTCCCAGAAGTGGTATTGCAGGGTCATATGGAATCTCAATTTCTAGTGTTTGGAGGACTATCCATATTGTTTTCCAGAAAGGCTGGACCAGTCGGCATTCCCACCAACAGTGAAGGATCATCTCTTTTTCACCCACATCCATGCCAGTACTGGTTGCTTTCATTTTTTTTAATGTATGCCAGTCTCTTTGGTGTGAGATGATATTTCACTGCTGTTTTGATTTGCATCTCCCTGATGACTAGCGATGTGGAGCATTTTTTATGTACCTTTTGGCCATTTGTATTTCTTTTTTGAGGAAACTTCTGTTCACTTATTCTCTCCATTTTTTGATGGGGTTAGAGGTTTTCTTCTTGTACAATTCTACTAGTATCTTTTATATCCTGGATATTAATCCCTTATCAGATGGGTATTGGGTAAATATTCTTTTCCATTCTGTGGGCTCTTTCTGTATTTTGGTCACTGTTTCTTTTGAAGTGCAGAAGCTTCTTAGTTTAATGTATAGACTTGGTTATTAACCTAACCAATTTTTGTATCTTATGCTCACTTCTCTGAACAGTACATAATCTACAAGTTTTGCTTTCCTTTGTTTTTACTCAAGGACATGCAATAATAACTTCTTATTTTTAACTCCTTAGCTTCTTAGTAATTTCTGAAATCTTATTGTTCATTGTACAGGATAACCAATATTTTACTATTCATGCCCTGAGTGGCAAATGCTGCTCCTGCTTATATTTCTGTTGTCTTAGCAAATTATGGAAAAGAAATAAAAGCTTCACATAACTTTCTGGTACTATAATTTATATTTTTTCATAAATGCTTGGAGATATCCAAAGCCATCAGGCAGTAGTGTTGTTTTAAGGTTGAAGGTTTATTCTCCATAATTTCCTTATAGCTAGGTACTTACACTGCTGATTTTGAATGCTTTTTTTAGATAATAGATTAATAGGGAATTCAGAATACTATGGGATTATCAATAATTTGAAATGATAAAAGTATTTTCTTTTAATATAGAATGAGACTAAAAATAATTACTAAAATGTTTAGTTAATAGATTTTTAAATAATTTAATCTAAATTTATTAAACTTTTATAGCTAGTTATATTATTTATAAACACAATATCATTTTTAGTATTAATGAATTTTAAAACTTCTAAATAATGTTTAGGAAATCAGTGTTCCACTTATATTGATGAGAAATCTAAGTCAAATAAAAAGGGGATAGACTTAAATTTCTTGGTTCAGATTTCTCTCAGATTGAATGATATTTTTTATAAATACCAGCACTCAGTGGCACTTGAGGGATTCAGGGTTATTATAGCACTATGGATCTGAAGACATAGCAAATAACTGGAAAATAGTGAGTTCCACAGTAGGGGTTGCACCCCAAACCCTGAGGAGTTGGGGGGAATTTGCGCCTGGAACTAGACAAGAAAGCAGAGAGTTAATATACTAGCCATGCATTCAACCTTTTGAACTATCTCCTGGGTTGCCTTTAATAATTTTTTATCCTATTTTGTAGCTGATTTTTCCATTATTCAAATTGACTTCCAATCAACTGTTTGAGCATTACACATATACCAGGTCCTCAAATATTGTTTCATTATAACTTTGATTTAAATATTTATTCTTTTTTTCCTGTTCGGGATACTGCCTGTGTTGATTTTATATGTTTTCCCTTCTCTTTGTAGGTTATTTAGTCTGTGTATATTTTACATTTTGACTATGAAGTTTACATATTTTCCACTTGTTTTTGAGGGACTGGAGTGATAGCACAGCGGGTAGTGAGTTTGCTTTGCATGTGGCCGACTGAGCTTCAATTCCTCCGCCCCCTCTGGGAGAAGCCCAAAAGCTACTGAGACTATCCCGCCCTCACAGCAGAGCCTGACAAGCTACCCCTGGCATATTCAGTACACAAAAAACAGCAACAACAAGTCTCATAATGGAGACGTTACTGGTGCCTGCTTGAGCAAATCGATGAACAATGGAACTACAGTGCTACTCATATCCTCAAACATTTACAGCTTGGATTCATTACCTTCTATTAAGTGTCTCCCTATGAGTGTGCTTGTCTGTGTGTGTGTGTGCATGTGTGTGTGTGTCTGTGTTTGTGTGTGTCTGTGTGTGTGCGATTTATCATGAGAAGGAAGTGTATCCTGTTCGGAGTCTCTTTATTTATTTTTGGCAGGTGCTGATATTGAAAATTCAGGGTTGCTGTAGGCATTGTTAAGCTTAGCACTATGGGTCTGAAGACATAATGAATAACTACAAAATAGTGAGGTCCACAGTAGGGGGATGGTAAAGCTCTCACACATGCAAGGCAGTTGCTCTACTATTAATCCACACACATCTCTCACTTCCAGTTCCCATGATATACCCAAAATACCAGAAAGGTTCAGCTACCCTTCATCCTTAACTTCAATAGATGAATGAATGTATGAATGAAACTTATCTAATATTAAAAGTATCTGACTTTTCGCTTCTGCACAAGCATGATCCCAGAGGCCAACTAAACTACTTTGGACACCAACAGCTCGCAGAAATGCCTCTAGACTGTGAACTGAGCCAGTGCCCCATTCGGCGCCAGGGAGGAAGGGTTTCTCTCTCTCAACCCTTTCTGTTCGGGCACAGCATGGCAATCACCGCTTTTTGAGCACAACATGGAGGTACCAGCTAGCTGATGCAGGACGTGTGGGAGATCCTTGGGGACTGGGGGTACCAGCCCCGCCCTCCACTGAGATTTAAGCACAGTGGCCACACGTGTGTGGCCTTTCCGCTGATGCAAGAGCATGATCTCAGAGGCCAACTAAACTACTTTGGACACCAGCAGCTCGCTGAAATGCCTCTAGACCGTGAACTGAGCCACAGCCCCATGCGGCGCCAGGGGGGTAGGGTTTCTCTCTCCAGGCTTTTCCATCTTATGAGCACCACAAAAGGGAAGAAAAAGCTTGCAGTGATGCAATTTCTGGTAGAATTTTCCCTGGACTTTAAAAAGAAATCCAAAACCGCTCAGCCTCGACAGTGGCCTATTATCAATTAAGACCTAATATCTCTTAATTGTCAGCCATGTGAAACGGTTTCTTTTTAGCAGGTCTGACTTTGTGGGGAATCTCCAAACAATAATAGTGAGTTTTTTGCTGAAATATTGAATGTAATGAAAGTAGCAGCCATGACTCTAGACTGTGAACTAAGCCATAGCCCCACGTTGGCCGAGGAGAGGAAATATCCTTCTTTCTCGTTTATTTTCCCTTTTCGGGGAGAAACGGCATGACATCTGCCATATTATGAGGTCTATTAAGCAGTTATGAACTTGGTGGCGTGGAAAGGAGAAAAAAAATGAAAAAATTATATACTTGGAACAGTGGGACACTTGGGCAATCTCGGAACAGGGCCGATACTGGCATGCGCTCCGCCAAGATTCGACCTGGGTGGCCACACTTTTGTGCGGCCGCTTTGCTGCTGATCGACCAGGATCCTGAGGCCAACTAGACTACTTTTGGTTCCAGAAACTGCTTGCAGCCATGTCTCTAGACTGTCAACTAAGCCATATCCCCACACCCGCCGAGGAGGGGAAATATCCTTCTTTCTTGTTTTTTTTCCCTTTTTGGGGAGAAGCGGCCTCGTGTCCACCATATTGTGAGGACTATTAAGCAGGCACAAACTTGGTGGTGAGGGAAGGAGGAAAAAAAAAAGAGTTATGTACTTGGAACAGGGGGACTTCATATCTCTTCATTTTTAGCAATGGACAATTAATTATCAAATGCTTCCTTGGCAGTAGGGCTGTCTTTTTGGGGGGGAAACTCCAACAACAGTAGTGAGTTTTGTGTTGAAATATGGAATGTAATCAAGGTAAAGAGAAAATGACGTGAAATTTATCAGTTATGCAGTCGGAGGTGGGGGTGGGGGATGGGAGTTATACCGGGGTTTTTGGTCATGGAATATGGGCACTGGTGAAGGGATGGCTGTTTGAGTATTGTATAACTGAGACATAAGTCTGAGAACTTTGCAACTTTCCACATGGTGATTCAAAAAATAAATAACTTAAAAAATTATCTGAAATATTTATCTAGAAGTTTTGCATATTTGTGACCAAACATACTATTGATATGTAAATTTAATTTATGATTTTGTAAAGCCAATATTCCCACAGGTTAATAAATGTTAATATGATTTACATTTTTTTAAATTTGGAGGAATATTAATTTTCTGAAAAGCAAATTCTCACTTTTAGCAGAATAGACATTCAGAAAGTGGTCACAATATATGAGTCTTAAACATTTTCCCCCACAAATATTCAGACATCATTGGTCATCTCTATTTTATAAGATCTGACAGTTTTCCAAGGTTCAGAGTTCATATGGCCTGTGGTTATTAGTTGAGACAGACATCACAAATTGTTATGAAAAGAATGTGTGAGTTTTAGTCAGCCATATCCTGCAGCTGTCTCTACTGTTCCAGATTTATTTACGGTATTTTTGTATAGATTTATGAACTGTCTATGAAATGTCACATGTTGTAACAAGGATAGTGACAGGAGCTATGGGTGACTAGGAAACACGATGAATCAGTCTGATTCTGGTTCAACATCTTAAAAGATAAAAATCAAAACACATCACAAAAGTAGAATGCATAAAAAATTGCATTCCACATAGAAAAAATTAACTTTCATGGCATTTAGTGATGTCATCAGTATATATATTTCTCTAAGATTTGTAAAAGGAGGGAAAAAGGAGAAGGAAGTAGAGAAGGGTAGTTCTGCTTTTGTTAAATTCATACTTAATATTCTCCTAAAGTTGGTAACTATCAGTGGTGGCGGGATAGTGGCACAGTATTGGATAGTGCATTTCTAAAAAGTTAATGTTGGTATTAAATTATGATACTTCAAAAATAACATAATTTAAAAATTAATACTTGCTAGTAAGGTGCTTTCTCATATGAAGAAAATTATGGAATTTGTGTGATAGCTTTTGTCACATTCCTTAAAAAACTTTAATATAGGATAAAAATATTAGGATGGACTAATGAGAATCCATTTTCTGAAAAATTCTTGGTAATCTCTCAGCCATTTGTTGTATTATGAAGAAATGAGATATTTGACAATGTTATAATAAAATTGAATATACTATCATAGCCCACAGATTTTAAAAGCTCACAGGAATTTAATTAGTTATTTCTTGGAAGTGAATAAATTATACAATCCACAAAACCTTATAAAGGGTCTCGGATATCTCTTTCAGTTCAACATTTATCAAATACTTTTCACCATCTTCGTTTTCTTCCCTAGCAGTGTTGTGTACTTATTTTCCAGCTATACCCCATCAATTGAGTTCACACTAAATATTAGGATAAATTTATGTCCATAAAAAGTACACAGAGTTACCTCTTATTTAGCTCATGGCAAAAGCCTATATTTCAATGGCATTAGAAATTTATTTCTGCAGCCTCAATTATCTTTATGATGCATTGTCACATTAAAGCCTTATTTGTCCTATTGGCAAATTCAAAAGTAACTGGTGTTTCATGTTTTACCTTATAAATGGTTTTGCATATAAGGCAGGAAAGCCTTATAAAGTTTAGTATGGGCTTTTCTGAAATAAAAACTCACTGGATTAATCCAGGCTCAGGTAAGAGAAATATAAGTAAAATGTACATATACAATATATGAACTCTGTTTAATTTCTCTTCAGTATCTTAACGTATTCTTCTATATGGAAATAACAGAAGAAATCAGCCATAAAAGTCACATTTAAGAAAACTAATTCACATCATTTTAGGTCTCTAACATGAAACGGATACTTTCAACAATAACAATAAAAATATACTAGAATACATCTAAATAAGCTTATTAGAATTTATTTAGCTCATTTCAGGTTACTCATAATATTATTAATGCTTCTATTTAAAGAAGTTATCTGCAAGAATTCAGATCACTGAATTCTTAGAGAAAGATAAGTTTGTGAGGATGTATGTAACAATTGTAGAACAATATCAAAACCAGAAAGATGAGATTTGTACTCTATATTTCCTTTCTTATAAAGAAACGTTGACACTTCTTTGACCAATAAATATGAAAACTTGACCACATTTACAAAATGAAAGGTGTAGGATGAAAGCTTATGGAGAATAAATATTCAATTTGTAAAATTATTCCCTGTTCAATATTTAAAGCACTAAGTCTGAAAGAACTAGAATTACAAAGATTTAGAATTGAAATTCTATGAAAGTGGAAGGGTAATGAATCTACATTAATTAGTCCTCTATTTATGAAATGCAGTAATGCAAGCTTATTAAATTTTTATTGGCAACTAAATTATATGTACAAATTCTTATTTAAATTTCCAAATAGTCAGTGACTGTTTAGCCATCATTTTACTAATTTATTTTGATTTGGGGGCCACAGCTGGCAGTGCTTCCAGTCCTCCTGGCTCTGCATTTAGGGAACAACTCTGGCTGTGCTTGGGCAGACAAAAGAGACCACCTGGGGTGCTGAGTTGCTTACCCTGGTCATCCTCATGTGAGACAAGTCCCTGCCCACTGACATATCTCTCTAGCCACTAGGTCCAAACATAGTGCCAGGCTATTTATTTGTGTAATGAATATAACTGGTTTTTTAGCAAGAAAAGTAAGTGTGAATATTATTATTCTCTTCCACTGAGTAGCTATATTAATTTTTTGATATCAAGATTTTTGGAGATTAAAATGTACTTTGTGTATTGTTGCTATTAAAATTAAGACATAAGTGTCTCACACTCACCATGAAATTCAACTCTCAATGAACACTATTGTTATAATTAAGCAATAAATATAAGAAAAGGTGTCAAATTCAGTCAGTATAGAGATTTTTTTTGAAATATTTTCATGTTCCCCCTTTTTTTCAATTTTTTCCATGATTAATTTGCATGTTGGTAAAGATGATGTGACATATTGTTCATTGTCACAATGAATGGCAAATAAGATAGAATGTATCATTTTGAACAGCATCTGTCCCCATTTTCTTCAGAATTAGTATTCTGTCCATAAATAACTTTAATCACAAAATGCTTAAACCATTATAATTTTCTCAAATCCTGCATTTGCTAATTTATGTAACAGGTATGTTAATAATAATTGCTAGGAAACAGTGATGAGAAATTTATTTTAAAGATGCAAATAAATTTTGATGAGTTAATACCCATTTAAGAAGACATTTACCTAGAGTTTTCAATATGTGCACTGAAGTGGCATAAAACTATTTCAAACTAATTTCCCCTCTTAAAAAAGAGGCAAGAAGCAGAAAAAGAAGCACAGTCTAAATATATCATGATGTCTATTTTTCATATCTGGAACTCCTGATGCCATTTTGTAATCAGGAAAGGAAACAGACAAGGACCAAATCCCACACACTGAGTTATATGGACAGAGAGACAGAAGCCTGGATTATTAAGAATCCTAACCAACATGGAGGTCCTTCCCTGTCTTTAAATAGTAACACAAGAGGAAACATGATACTATTATCTAAACCATTTAGAATCACTTTTCTATAATATAAATCCATAGCTTTCTCCTCCTTCTCAATGATACCATTAACAATATTCTTATTTTCTATTGGTTCCTACTGAAAGTACCTGTGTTATTCTACTGAGAGTACCCATAAATAGGCCAGAGGCTTCTGTCTCAGGACTGTTATTTTCTATGCAGAAGGAGGGAGCAGGAAGAATGTGGAAGACAAGATGTGACATAATAAAAGTTATGAAAAGTCTTAAGAACTTGGATGGTTGGTGAAGATTGTAGCAATGTAGCACCTTGTACTATTCTAATATGCAACTTACAAAAGTTATATTTAAAAAAGGACTAGTACACAGTTGGAAGCTTCTCATGAGTATGTGGGGGGCTAAAAGCAGTTAGGATAGAGAAGGAACCAGTTTGACAAAAATAGTTAGAATTGATAGCTCTAGACAAGAAGAACTGATTGTTGAAAATGGGTAAAGGGATATACGAGACAAACTTTCAGTATCTGTATTGGAAAACATAATGTCCAAAAGGAGAGAGGAAGAAAGAGAGATAGAGACACAGAGAGAAAAACAGAGCAGAGAGAGAGAGAGAGAGAGAGAGAGAAGAAACAGACAGAGACAGAGAGAGATACACACAGAGAGAGAGAGAAAAGAAATTACATGCCATAGTGTCAGAGTGTGTGTGTGTGTGTGGGGGGGAAACTGGGGATATTGGTGGTGGGAAATGTACCCTGTTGAAAGGAAAAATATTGGAAGATTATATTACTGAAACCCATCATGAAGAACTTGGCAACTGTGTACCTCAGTGTGGTTCAATAAAAAAATTTAAAATTGTATTTAAATAATTAGCAACTATAAATAATAATAGTCCATTCATTGTCTGCAAATTTTACACTCATAAAGACATTTCATTTGTTTTATTCTATGTTATATTCCCAGTCGATATCATGATTCTACAAAGTAATAACTACTAAACAGATATGTTAAATAAATGGAAAACTGAATACGAAAAAAGTGTTTGTAATATATGAGGGCTAAAGAAATAAACACTTCTAAATAAACTTTATGTAAGCTATTCTAAGGAGCCTTTCTAAATAAACTATTCATTTGAAACAACACAAGTAAATGTGCTACTTATACTTGGATTATGTTTTGACAAACTTTTATTGACTTCACATATTATCGACTACAAAACTGTCCCATAAGCAGTGTCTTTAAAGGAAAGTAAGGGAATTGGGATGACTTCAGTTGAAGAAACAGAGAAGAGGCCTGTCAGATATACCAAAAATTATGGTACTCGGGGGGTTAATGGCTTTTATTTGACAGTTGTGCTTTGCCTCACTTTAATTGGATATACAATTTTCTTTGCGTTTTCAGTTGACAACTCTTCAAGGACAAATACTGAACCCTGAGGGGGAAGGAAAAAAATAACAGATTGCTAGATAGACTGAAAAACAATTTAGCACTCAGCAAGAAAAGAAGACCCCAAGTTGAAAAAACCCATGTAGACAATGTCACTACAGATCTTCTAGATTTTTTTTAAAAGAAGAAAAGCACCCCTAAACATCTCAATTAGAGAATCAAGGTGAACGAAATAATTTTCCTTGAAGCACTGCCAAATATTTGACATAAACTTCAATTTGCAGCAACAAGCTTCAAGGCATCAATTAGAACAGAAATTTTCTTTTAGAAAAATAATCCAGGAAGGAGTTTGCTTAATGTTTTTCTCATAAAGCTCATTTTGTTTAATTGATCTAAGGCTCTGTCTGCTTAAATATAGACGTGCTGAGTATTGGGGGCATATTAGTTTTTCTTTTTGTGATGTGATCTAACGAAAAACTTATCCATGTACATATGTGTTTGTTCATTAGAGCACCAGATTTCAGCTAGATAATGGTGATTGATTCTTTGTAGAGATTCTTAATTACATTAAATTCCTTTTCAGTTTTTAAAATATTTTTCTTTTACCAAGAACCACTTCTCATTCCCAAATGTTCTTATGCATTGTTTTTCTTCTCAGTAAGTTTGACATAAAAACCTAATTGGATTTAAAAACAAGGAATTCCCTGTTAAGAATATTCACAAATCAACTCAAAGAATTTACCTATTGAGGAGGTTCTTTCTGATGTGGAAAATCAGATACCAACTTAAGGAATTAGAGCCTCTTAACATTCTGCATTAAAGTCAAATTTGTACACTCTTTTCACATCTCTAAACACACAATTCAAGAATTAATTTTCTCCATCAATTATATTGAGTTTTTTTTATGCCATTCAACTTCCAGTATGTCAAAGATTTATTTGCGAATTTTATTCATTTTATTTTCATAAAGTAGTTCACAATAGTTCATTCACTGTATCATCACTGTCATTCCATTGCTCATTGATTTGCTTGCTCGAGTGGGCACCAGCAATGTCTCCATTGTGAGACTTGTTATTACTGTCACTGTCACTGTCATCCCATTGCTCATTGATTTGCTCAAGTGGGCACCAGTAACTTCTCCATTGTTAGACTTGTTTGTTACTGTTTTGAGCATGTTGAATATGCCACAAGTAGCTTGCCAGGCTCTGCCATTTGGGTGAGATACTCTCGGTAGATTGCCGGGCTCTCTGAGAGGGGTGGAGGAATCTAATACGGGTTGGTCGTGTGCAAGGCAAATGCCTTATCTGCTGTACTATCACTGCAGCCCCTACACAATAGTTCACAATAGTTCATTACATATAATAATTCAAACACCCACCCAATCAGCAAGCATCTTCCCACCACAATAAGAGGAAATTGAGTAGAGGTTGTTGATTTCATTCTGGGGCCCTTTAGGCTCATATATAAGAGAATACAAGCAAGTATATTAAAACCAAACACATGTGTGCTGCTTTAGGTACATCAGTGGGCTATAGTATAAGAGGTCACATGACTGCATTTGGCAGTGCACTCCAGGAAAAACTTCATTGCTTTTTTCGGGGAGCTCTGGTTTATAGTCTCTGGATCTTGGCTGTTGAAGAGATTACATGGTGCCGGGGGCAGTGTGTGGGTGTGGCTGCCAAGTTACTGGAAAACTGGGGATCTGGGTGGAGAAGTACCAGTCTTGACTCGAGCAACCAATATGCCAAAGATTTTAAAGCAAGCGAAAAAAGTCAAAATAAAAGGTAGTAATGAAATAGAAGGGTTTGGGGGACCACAAAAATAGGACAGGGATGAAAACACCTACCTTAAACATAGTCCAAACTTTGGTTTGATCCCAGGCAACCATGTAGCACCCTGAGCACTTCTCAGTATTATTCCTGAACAGAGAGTCTGGAATTAGCCCTCAGCACTGCCAGTATGGCCCCAAGTACCCCCCAAAATGAAGAAGGTAAATAAATTATTCATTTTAACTCTCAATTATTTTTCAATTATTATTTAGCTACTTGAGGCAACTAATTAATTTTAGTGTTGGTCATTTTCTCATTTTGTTGTTGGTACAGAAAAAAATTAGAGTACATATTGTAGAAATTTTTTACAAAGAAAAATGCAGAAGGGTTAATATTATGAGGCAACTGTCCTAATATTTTGTTGCTTTATTTCAATAGAAAATTTGAAGTTATATTTTTCTGCTCTTACATTTTTTACTTAAAAAAGCAATATCATTCACGTCTTAGATACTTGATCTGAGGTCTAAGGAGAAAAGATGTATATGATTATTTACTTCATCACAGTGCAGATTTTACTGCCCTCACAGTGTTTGTTCTGAGAGCACTACTTCATGCCCATTTTCAAGGGTACAATCAAAACTTAAAGCAAGTTTTTTAATCTTGCTTTAACTTGGATTCTTTGTTTGCAAAAGGGGGATGACCAGAGAACCTCCTTTTAAGAAGCGTATTAAGGCATAAATAAAATATTATTAATTTGTAATTGTGTCAGGAACATGCAGATCCCCCTTTGAGCTTTTATTCTTACTATTACAGAATGCAAAACTCGACAGAACACTTTTTAATTACCATGAAAATTATGTCTTGCAGATATATTTGTAGAGTTTAGAGAACAACTTCTTTTTCTAGACAATTCCAAGACAGTTTTATAAGGAAAGGGATTTTAGCTAAAGAAATTTAATTTTAATTTTGAAATTTGAAAACTAACTAAAAATGAGAAGAAATGTAATAAATGTTTATGCTGAATCAGTGATTTACAAAACAAAACTCACCAAGAGGACCCCAAATATAACTCTATATTTTCCTGGCTGAGGCATAATTTTTGTCAGATGTAAAATGAAAAAAAGAAAAGTGAGATCAAACCTAGCTGGATCTGAAGATTTTTAATAAAGAAAATTTTTTAATGTCTATGCCTGATATATTTAGAAAGGGGAGGATATGGGAAATTAAAAGAGCAAAGACTGGGAAGTCACTTTTGGACTTAAAAAGGCACTTTGTCATCTAAGTAATGAGGCACCACTGAATCGTTTTCATCATGGGTATAGTATAATCAAATTTTTATTTAGAAAGATAATTCTAGCTGCTTTGCATCAATGAGAATGCTTAAAACCTAAGTAGGAAAGTTTACTACAGTAGTTCAGGCAATAAATGATGAAGGCACCAATTAATATAGGGCTACAAACATGGAAAGAAGAGTTGGGATTCTGAGCCACAAAAAAAATTTACTTAGTAATATAAATAGACTAATCTTACGTGCACAAATTAAGAAAAGGGGAAATGGAAATTATCCAATTTCTATAGCTATGTATTATGATTAATAACCACTTTGCTATTTGAAATAACAAAAAAGTTCTGAGGTTTTCTTTCTTTGTTTTGTTGAGACAGTTGAAAGAAGAAATAAACATTGCATACTATTACCTTAATACAGCTTTGATTTTCCTGTGGATTGCTTGTAAAATTATTCAAATTTTATCATGACAGTAGAGAAAAATAACTATAAATCAGTTAAGCATAAAACCAGGTATAGATGCAGACTAGAAAAAGTAACTTACCTTTCTTGCTTGAGTAGGAAACAATAACTACGTTAAACTTAATGGAATAAATTATAATTATACATCTAAATTTGTTAAAATACATGTGCAAACTGGATCTAACAAATTGATTTTGTTTTATTTATTATTTAAAATTTTATTATAGTTTATAGTATATAATACAACATAACCACCTACGCTTTTTACAAAGAAGCTATGCAGAATTCCATCTCTTTCTTCTCTCTAGACTAGAGATCTTCCACTGGTTCTGCAAGACAATGGGGGCAGCAAAAGGAATTGTCTCTGTCTTCTCTGAGTGTTCTTTGTATCATGAATCAGGGCGTCAGGGTTGTTGCAGAAGAAATATGAAGTAGAAAACACCAAGAAATTCAACCGAAAGTACATTTCTGTCTTGAACTAGAAAGTCCCTGGGCTGAGGAACTGTTTTCCTGAAAGTCAAGTTTCTTGAATCTCAACGTTAGATGACATGTTTTAAAGTATATAAGTACATGCTATTATTATGAAGGCTCTTATTTGGAACTTTAAAAATATATTTTAAAATACACCTGCATTTCAAATATATATCCCCTTTCATTAACTTAAGCTACAGACTACCCAGAATACAAATAGAGCAAGGGTCATTTCTATTCTAAAAACTTTTGTCCCTATGAAGTTCTTTTGTTTTAATTTAATGATATTCTAATGGGATCTGTCCATGAGAGATGTCGACTATATTTTCTTTTGCTGAGTCATCTGTTTCTGGTTCTAAGAACTGTAGATGGGAAAGTGAGGCCATTGATAGCAATTCTGATTCCTTACGGATGATAATACAGATAGGCAAGTGGCTCATGTCATCCATTTTATATTGCTCTTTCTAATGAACCACTTTTAGAGATAGAATTGAGAAGTGGTTGCCAAATACTGGGAGAAACATATGTTTAATTTTTAAGAGCCATGATACTTTGTTTCTGCTATTGCAGTCCTGGTTAGTACTAACAAGCAATGCTCTATTGGTTATTGTATCTTTCACTAAATAGATTATTATGTCCTTCTTTCCAAGACAAAGTCTGGGCACAAATGCATATGTATTTGTCACATCCAAGTCATATTAAAAATGATGTGGGAAAGTATAGGCTTGGCAGAGAAAGCTGCAATTGGGACAGAATGTTACACACCCAAGTCCAGATTAATACTGGCAACAAAAAGTATTTCAATTCTCCTCTAATTTTGGCTGCTGGTTAAGAATATGCTTTCTGTGTGGCGTGCAATGTATAGTAATTAATGAAAGTAATTCAGTAGGTCGATGGCCAGATAAACCTTCTTAAGCTCTTGAAAACACAGATGAGTTAGAGAAAGAAGCAAGTATAACTTTACTTTCTTGGGAATTCTAGTGAGCATGCAGCTGTAAAAATGAAACAATATTCATATTCTTAAAACTTTTTGGTCTAAGTACAGAAAAATTCCACCACCAAGCATTTATTTTTTCTTTTGTAACATTCATGAGAAAAAGAAAATATTTGGCAGCATTTTATAACTATGAGAACTCTTTTGGGGGGGCAAGGAGAGATGTTTATTTTTGCCTTATTAAAGCAAATAGTTTTCAAGAATCGTTTAATCTTATATTTGCATTAAATAGACCTTAATAAATACAGTGAACTTGCACACTCATGAATAATATTCCTGGGTCTTTCTTTAGCATCTTTGTATAGAATTGCCTACTGTGCTAAAGAAAAAAGTATTTGCCTATGGCAAAAGCAATTAGATGTCCAACAAGAGAAGTCTTATAAAGATACAAATAAGCATGGATCACAATGCCTTAACGTTCAGACAGCATTATATGTGTGAGATGTTTCCTTGAGGGAGGAGGTGTGGGCAGAACTCAGAGACTCCTATTTTCCCTGTGATTCTGAGCACTTCATAAGCACTTAATCTTGGGTTTTGGTGTTTTTTGTTTGCTTTTTTAGGTGGTGGGGGTGAAGGGAAGAGGTATTTCCCACAGTTGGTTGTGCTTAGGGCACACTATCTACTTGTGTAAAGGGATTATTCCTGGTGGTGTTCAGGGACTTGGGACTATATGTGATGCTGGGGATCCAACTGGCCTTATTCATATGCAAGGCAAGCACTGTACTACGATACTTCTATGACATCCATGTTCTCTTAAGAATAACCTCCACATTTTTATGAGATACAAAAAATAAAACCAGGTCTATACAGGGATATCTACAATCACTACACATAGACTGACTCTGTCAAAGTACTTTTCAGTTTAGTTCAAGATATAGATAACACCTAAAATGGATTGCTTTTATTTCTTAATACATCTTATGAAAAAAAAATTACTGCAAATTCAGTGGCTAAAATCAACACTTTTTCTTTCTTTCTCTCTTTCTCTCTCTCTTTCTTTCTTTCTTTCTTTCTTTCTTTCTTTCTTTCTTTCTTTCTTTCTTTCTTTCTTTCTTTCTTTCTTTCTTTCTTTCTTTCCTTCCTTCCTTTCTCTCTTTCTTCCTCTCTCTCTTTCTCTTTTTCTCTCTTTCTCTCTCTCTTTCTTTCTCTCTTTCTCTCTTTCTTTCTTTCTTTCTTTCTTTCTTTCTTTCTTTCTTTCTTTCTTTCTTTCTTTCTTTCTTTCTTTCTTTCTTTCTTTCTTTCTTTCTTTCTTTCTTTCTTTCTTTCTCTCTTCTATTTTTCTTTCTCACTTTCTTTTTTAACAAATGCAGGACATTTATCAAGAAAAAAAAACGGGTCCCCATAATTTAAAACCAAGGTGTTAGCAGAACTGTATTCCATTTTGGTGACTATAGAAAAATTTTTTTCTTACGTATTCTGGCTTTAAAAAAATACCTGCATTCATTGACAACTGGACCCAGCCCTTCCATCTTCAAAGTACACAGCACTCTAACATTGACTCTTCTGCTTCTCTTCCCATTACTTGTTTGACTACATTGTACCTACCTGGGTAATTGGGATGATCTTCCTCTTTTACATTAGCAAACTTAATTGAATTTGAACCTTGCTCTTTCTTTGCCTTGTAAAATAAATTATTCAGATAATGGAGATTATGAACATTTTGGAGTCCATGTACTTCATCACAGAATCATACTACTTTCCATAAGTTTACATAAACATCAACTTCTACTTGATCCACTACCACTATCCTAGTTCAAGTTTATCTTTATAACTGGTAGAGTACTCAAAACATGTCCTAACGTGTTAACCACATACATTCTTGATGAATATCACTCAACATTAGTTCTTAAAACATGTCTGAGTAATCTTCCTGTTCACAGACATGAGTAGATTCCACTGCATTTGGATTGTGACAAATATTTAACATTAATTTATAAATCCTTGTATTCTTTCCCCTGTATTGCTTTTCAGCCCTTTAAAATAGCAAAGTCATTCTCACTCTTGTTAAAACCCTGTCAGCTGGCTTTATCCCTTGGGATAGATCATTCCCTTTTGACCATCATGCATGTGCTAATGCCTTTGCATGAGATCATCTACTTTTCTTCTTCCCTAAGCAATGTCTATGATCATCCTTAAGATCTCAGTTCGGTTATCACTTTAAAAAAATGTCTGTCCTTATTTTTTTCATGGTGTTATGACTCTCTTTTGTGCTATCATCTCTAGCATTGTAAACACTGCTGACTGTGTTGAGTTTTTACCTTTTGTAGCATTGATTACAGAGGCCATGCTATATTTAATTGTGTACTTGACATGAGTAGTGACTTTTTCTTTTACAAAGTTATATATAAGTTATATATAAATATATTCAATATATTTTTATTTAACCTGTATTTAAAACTCATTAAGTGATGTCTGGCACACAAATACTACTTAGTAAACTTGTATCTTATTAAAGACAAGTGAATCACTTAATTTTACTAAAGGAGAAACAAAAACATAAGAATGCAGTGCAAGATAAATTTTTAAGGTAGAAAATGATTCTTTATTAATTTTATTTCATTATTCTCTTTTGTGGGCTGGAGCAATAGCACAGAGGATAGGGTGTTTGCCATATACGGAGGTGACCTGGGTTTGATTCCTCTGCCCCTCTCGGAAAGCCCAGCAAGTTACCAAGAGTATCTCCACGCACGGCAGAGCCTGGCAAGCTAGCTATGGCATATTTGACATACCAAAAACAGTAACAACAGTTTCACAATGGAGACGTTACTCGTGCCCACTCGAGCAAATCGATGAACAATGGGGTTATCTTTTTTACTAACTAGAGCAATAGCTCAGCAGTTAGGGCATTTGCCTTGCACACGGCCAACCCAGGTTCGATTCCTCCATCCCTCTTGGTGAGCCCGGCAAGCTACCAAGAGTATCCTGCCCTCATGGCAGAGGCTGGCACGCTACCTGTGGTGTAATCGATATTCCAAAACAGTAACAACAAGTCTCACAGTGGAGACATTAATGGTCCCCGCTTGAGCAAGTGGATAAACAGGATGACAGTGCTACAGTGCTACATTATATTTGTATGGGAATTTTTAAAGTTAAGACAAACCAAATAAAATTCAGGTATGAAATATAAAATATATTTATGTGTTTGTTATAGTGCACATAGTTTTTTTTTTTACAGATTAGCTTGCTTTTTAAAAATAATCATTTCAGCCTATACTATATTGTCTTTTATTAATCAGATTATATGAATACTTTTTTCAAATCAACTACATTATTTTTAAATAATAGAATAAAATTCATAAGAACACCTGTGTAATCAGACTAAATTCTTATGACTAACTTTTGCTTTCCTTACCTGTTTATCATCTTATTTAAAAACTGTGCTTATAATTTTCTCATTGTTAAAAAAAAAGTGTGAAGGCTCCAAAGAGATAGTATAGTGGGAAAGACAACTGCCTTGCATACAGATGATTCCCTTGTACCCTATTTGGTCCCCTGACCTGGCCAGAAGTTTTCCCAGATTGTTGCCTATATGGCCCCCTCCCCAACCTTTAAAAAAAAAAAAGAAAAAGGAAAAAGAAACTAATACAGCTCTGTGTGGTTTCTTCCACACAATTTGAAGTATATATTCTGACATTTGTTAATATCACCCAATATTAAACAATTTTGAAAAAAATGAGTATAAAATAATTCTCATGATCTTCTTTTACATTTGGTAAATCATGTCAGTTGTGCTTTTGAATCATTCGTAAATGTGATCCATTTAGCCACATTTATTTTGACATGAATAGGTCCAAGTTGATTATATACTCCAAGTGATATCAGTGAAAATAATACAAAAGAATATTCTTTTTAAATGCTTTATTTAATAGCTCCCTTTACTGTAATAAATTATCAAAAGTACATAATTTGGGGGAGTTAGAAATTGTTAATATTGTTAATATTCTCACTTTATTTCATTTTATTTATTTGACTTTAGGAGACTGATTGTCTAGGAATGTGATGTGTTTAACAATTTGATTCACTAACAAGCAGGTGGGATCCCCAGCATAATAAACATGATACTCAGGGAAGGAAATGATAGCAATGACTAACTTGTGTATGCATATGTATTTGTGCATTTGCATATTAGAATGTTCTCATGTGTACACATGTGAAAGAGCACAGCAAATGCTAATGAGATAATCCTGAATCATACTGGTTCATACTAAAATTAACTGACTATATTAGTGACGACCTCTAAATTTATCCTATAAGAATTTGTAAAGATGAGTCACACTTTCACTTTAGCGACTTTTCATCTATGACTTCTAACATCTTACACTGTAATAGTCAGAAAAAATATGAAAATTGAAGTTTTTCTTATTTTCCAACAAATGAGATTTCCACTCATTTGTAAAGTTGGTCTAGAGATTAGCATAATATACTTTAACTGTTTAAAAAAAAAGATGCTGAGGAATACCAGTCACTTTAATTTTGGACCTTCAATATTAATTCATGGTTATATATTAGTCTAGTAGCACCAGAATTTTTTTTCAGTTATTTAAATCTCTATACTAGCAAAGTAATGAAAACACATTATAAACAAAATCAACTACCTTCAGTTTACACAAAAATGCAGATAGCATTCATTCCAAAACCTCTTTCCAGAAAGTTATGAGGTTTCAAAAGTGTCATTGGAAACCTCTAATTCCCCCCAGTGTAAATACTTTATAGGAGAGGACATTGGTCAGTGTGAATTCTCATAATAGCATATGCTGGATCAAATGTCTGCATTCCCAGCCAGTTACTAAAGTCAACTCTGATCCACAGTCCCGGGGCTGTTTAAAATTTTACTATGGCAGTCATCAAGGCTTTTCTCTTTCCTCTCGTTTATTTACATTAATAATGGAATCTTTAACTGCTACACTCAGAGTGAAATATTCTTCTCAGAAACAGTTTATGGAGCCAAAATTCTTTTCAGTGTCAAGTAGAGCTCAAGTCGTTGACTCATTGTTATTGTTTTCCCAGATAATATCAAACATGTGTCCTAGATCATATATAATATACCTGCCCAGAAAATATCCTAGCTATATTTGGTGAGCAAAGATTGATACTAGATGCCAGGACCTACATAGTTTGATATTGGCCAGATGTTGAATATTTGTGCATAAAAATGACAGGAAGGAAATATGTCTGATTCACTGTCCAAGTTTTCTACCAGCCGCTATTCTAAGGTACAATTTTTATAATCATAGTTCAATAGAACAAAATTATTAAGTGAGAAGAATAAGCAATTTCACAAATACTCTCCTGAGGGAAATTATGTAAAAGTGATATTAAGAAAAGAGAATAGAATAATTTCCAGTCATTTGTAATTGTTCTTTTCTCATATCGCCAAGTAAACATTCACATTTGCTATTTAAATATATCTGCTGAACTGTTTGATATTCCTGTATAAGAGGTCATTTTATAATTTTTCATAGTTACTATAGAAAATATAGATGCATGAAAATGTAAAAAATAAGTAAAAACAGTCAGAGGTAGAAGGATAGACATAGAATGATTACACTGATTTGCAGGATATAAAAATAAAAAAACACAAAACATAATATGAAACTAATACCCAAAGACAGTAGAAAAAATGGCCAAGAGGACAGGCTCATGGTTGAAAGCTTGACACAAATGATTGAGGGTACAAGGGAGGGGGCTAATTAGAACAGAAAAGGAATCACTATGACATTGATAGGATCAATGGAAATGAGCACTCTGGACAAGAACTGAGTACTGAAAGTAAATAAAATGCTACACAGGGTAACATTTTAATATCTGTATTGCAAAACATTAATGCATAAATGTCCAAGTGTGTGTGTATGTGTGAAGAGAGGGGAGAAAGAGAGAGATCAGATCGGGACTGGGTCTCTTCTGCCCAAATTTCCCATTTTCCAGTAGCTAGGCGGTCACCCCAGGGACTGCCTCCTGTGTCATGTAATCCCACCAACGGCCCACACCCAGAGACTTAAAACCAAGCTCCCAGATGCATGCTGCTGAGACATCTTATAGCCTAGTTCTACTTCTGGGGGAAACTGGCTAGCTACTGAGAGTTTCCCGCCCACATGGGAGAGCCTCGCAAACTTCCTGTGATGTCTTCATATGCCAAAACCAGTAACAATGCTGGATCTCATTCCCCTGACCCTGAAAGAGCCTCCAATAGGGCATTGTTGGGAAGACGAGTAAAGAGAGGCTTCTAAAATGTCAGGGTTAGGACAAATGGAGACGTTACTGAGACTGCTCGAGAAATTCGACATCTGATGAAGATGATGATGATGATGATGATGATGATGATGAGTTGAATATTTATCACAGTAATTTAATTAGATTATTCACAATTTCCCCAATATGTTAGAGTTCTTATATTTACTTGGGAGCAGAAGAAACTTTTTTTCCTATCAGATGACATAAAATATAAATCCTACTGCTATTTTTATTTCTTCAAATCCCTTTAGATAAGTGATCCTGAGAGCATTGTAAGCTTCTGAAAACACTTGATAGATTGGATGAAACCACAGTCTGAAGAGCTAAAGAGAGTCAGCACATATGTCAGTATTAAATAGCCTATCAAAATTAAGGATTAAATGTACAGTTTGACCTACATGGCTTCCTAAGAAAAACAGAGAAAACCTGGTATTCCAATTTCTTTGCCTTAAAATTAAAGACCCATAAAAGCCTAATTAACAAGTTATATATGAAGAAATAGAAATAGCTACTGAAAATGTTACAAGAAAATCCTTGAGTTTTATACTAAGGGAAAGGGTATGTCAACTGGAGCAGATTTTAATGATTAATAATTTTCTAAAAAATTAAAATTTAAAAAAAATTAAAATTTCGTATGTCAACTTAGAAATTCTGGTTTTCTATAAATCAGAGAGATACAAATAAACATATAATAAAGAGAATGTTTAAAATTGACTATACTTTAATAGAGAGAATTTACTGTGCATCCACTGATCAATAAAAGTGATCAGTCTTATGAATGATTTTGCATTCTAGGTAATCATAAAAACTTTGGCAAGGAAAACCAGAACTCCTAGACTTTAAATAGACTAGATATGACTCATACAAAGAAAATAAAACAATTGATTATTTAAAACTCTGTATTCATACATCAACCTGAGGGTAAAAAAAGTATTCAGTGAATACTATTTGAATAAGAATTCAGATGGTTTTTCTGAGGTTTTGTTTACATACACTATATGAATTCTATTGATTCTAAAATAAGTGGTTATTTTCTAAGACATGCCAGATGTCTGTGTAACTATGCATTAGAATGCTTTGACATTGAAAAAAATCACTCAGAAAAAAGAAAAATAATTCATTGACAAAGATTTCAATATTATGCTATCCAATAAGAAGTACCTAAAATAAGGTTCTATGTTTTATAAAATCTTGCACAATTAAGTTTGGAGAAGTGTCTCTGAGAGCTACCATTTTGGCAGTTCTTTTATCAGAACTAGTGGCTAAATAAGATATATATCTAATAAAAACTATTTAAGATTTCATCTAGAGCACTGAGCAGAAAATTCATTTACAGAAACTACAACAAAAAAGGATCAATGACTGAGATAGCAACAGATATAGTAGAAATAAATCATGTGGAAAAAAATGGGAGATTTATCATAAAAATTAGATAGATGTGACAATGGTAAGTTATAGCATGTAAATAAGAATTTTGTTATCCTTGTACAGGCCAAATATGATTTCACATACAAAGTAAGTTATAATTTTAAGAATACATAAACTCCTTTACATTTCAGAGAAATAGCTAAGACCCTCATATACCTACTCATTAAGATCATTTTTAAATGAACAAATATATAAAAGAATAAAAGAAAAATTATTTTTGCAAAACCAAATGTTTTGCACTTAGTATTCATAAAGTTAAAGAATTGTAAAATACTTAAACTATCAGAAAGCAACTGTTAAGTTTTAAAAGAACTGTTTAAAAGAAACAATTTTCAAAATATGTAAATTTTGTCTTCATCTGGCATCTTTGCCATTTTTAAAAATGGTGGGTGAGTCTAGGTGCCTTGATTTTTTTTTTAGCCTGAAGATAAATTATGCTTCTATGATTTAAAATGTGTGGCAAATTAATATGTATCATCTACCAACAATTAGATTTTATTTCTCTCATCCCAAAGTATAAAGACCTGAGAATTGAATAAAACAGACTTCTTAGATAGGTAATTCTTTTATTCAGTTCAATTAAATATAATTTCTACTTTGTGTCAGTAAGTAAATTATAGGACAGGATCAATGGTGAATTCTTGAAATAGTTCATTTCAGGAGCATTTAACAGTGGAGCCCTTTAATAAAAAATAGAATTTCAAGTTGAATTTATATAAGATATTATATTGAACTGGTGATTATTAAGAAATTCACCAATAAATAACTTTCACATAACAAAAAAGTATGTTTGAAATGTTTAAATTGTGTAAAGGTTATATATTTATTGAATCTTAATTTTTATTTTGGTAATCTTTGGCTTCATTTATAATACATGGTTGAATAAAAACATAAATTAAAGAAAAAATCTCTAAATATTGAAAACCTAATTCCAAAAGATCAAAATAAGATTCAAAAATGTTTATTTTCTTAGAGGCCAGCTTACTGCATTTAATTGTAACACCACCTATTATGATGAATTAAGAGAAAAACAAAAAAAATGGAGTTTAGATTTATTACATCTAGAAAGGAAAAAATTTCATAACTCAAAAAGTTGTCTCCGGACATTTCTAAGAATAAAATTAAATGA
The DNA here is from genome assembly GCF_027595985.1 of Sorex araneus. NCBI lineage: Eukaryota > Metazoa > Chordata > Mammalia > Eulipotyphla > Soricidae > Sorex > Sorex araneus. Next base: position 119,086,359 of record NC_073305.1, on the reverse strand, counting down.
TATATTTTTTACTTGACTAAAAATATGCATCTTGAGAAAATAAGTGAAAAGTGTGAATATGCAGTGTAAAGTTTCTCTTTAAATCCCTTGGTAAGGGACATCTGGCCTTTGTTGTAAGGAGGAAAGGAACATATGTAATTATTCCTACCCTGCTTGAAAATATATAGAAAACATATCAGTGCACAGGCAATTACTAAATACATACATACATAAATACATAAATAAAACATTTAAATTGTAAAATTATTTCTTCTTGTTTTATAATCTCATGTGCTGTATAACCTCTAAAACTGGTTTAATGTTGTAGATTTTTAATGTATTTTTTTACATCTCTATATAATCCACTGAAGTGGAAGGAAACCAAGAAAAGGATTCTGGTGACAAGTTCAGTGTATGTGAGTATGTGTATGTGAGAGGAGGGAGGTACTATGAAGGTACCCTTTATTTTAAAAAAAAAAAAAAGGAAACAAGTCAAAATGATGTGAATTTCTTGTTAATGAGCTAACATTTCAGAAAATAGATTTAAGAATAGGAGTAATTTATCTGTTTATTGTGTGTGAGACTCAGATTGAAAAAAAAATTGTGTGGATCTTTTTTCTTTATATGTGCTTTGAAATGGAAAATATTTAGAAAGATGATTTGAAATTATAAATATAACAATGTGAGATGATAGAGTTTCTAAATGAAGTTGAGGCACATGATAATTAATGGAAAGTTTGGCTAGGTTCTCAAACTTTTTGAACATTAGGCACCTTAAGAGCAAGTATTTAAAAAACATTCAAAAAATAAAAATAAAACTTAAGCATGAAAGAAGTCCACAGGAATCAAAATTTCTTTATAATACTAATCAGAATTGTTACCAGAGGTAGAAAATGTAGAAGGAAAGGACAACAAAGAAGGTCATTGGCACTCAAGTTACAGTTATGTTTAGTATGAAATATTAGCTTCTTGTTCAACTGTAAAACAGTAAACAGTAAACCAAAGCTTTTTAGCAATAGTCTTCTCTACTTAAAAAGGGAGAGTGTCACATTCCCCCAAAGAACTACTTCAGTCATTTTTGTTTTTCTTCTCTGGATCCGATCAAATTAAAACAAGCAAAAATCTTGAGAAACAAGGTTTAAAAAAAATTCTAGTTTACAATATATGAGGGGAGCATGAAATTGGGCAACTGTTATTTTTGTGAAGATAATGGTCTTTCTGTTAAAGATCGTCACACATTTCTGAACTGATAGAATTTTCTAATTTTTGAAAGTAATTTCATTCATACATCCAGAAGTAAAGCTTTCTTAAAAGGCCTGAGGGGGAAAACTAGGAAGTATTTTTGTTCTGCTTTCTCCCCTGACAGACTATTTCACTTTTATTGGCTTCATGATTTGGGAACTATTTGATAACAAGGCAAAACTCAAAGGGGTGAACTTTATTACTCTCATTTATTTTGCTCCAGGGTCAAGGAGAGTTTCAAGTCTATCTCTGTAGTATATCTTCTACACACTCACCTACCATGTGGAAGATCATAGCTACACATAAAAATATTCGCCATTGAGGAAAATTTTGCTTAAATAGTATCTACTGACTTACTGAGCCACAGATTTTTATAAAAACTATAAGAAATATGATAAACACACTGATTTAGTAGGAGAGAATTGTAAAGTCCTCAGAAAATAATTATTTCATAATTATAAAAATAAACCTTAAAACTTGGCCATGACAAAAATTCTAATTATATAATTGGAAAAGTTTAAAAAAGTAACATTGTAGAAAAAGAAATAAAATCTAAGTAAAGGCATTACTCAATAATTAATGCAGAACCTGTAACTGAAACACAAATCATCAGTTTCCCAGAGTAAGACTCATTTAATAGTACCCACCAAGGTGGTGATAATTCTTAAACAATAGCACTGTAGCACTGTAGCATTGTCCTCCCATTGTTCACCAATTTGCTTGAGTGGGAACCAGCAACATCTTCATTGTGAGACTTGTTGTTACTATTTTTGGCATATCGAAAATGCCACGTGTAGCTTGCCATGGTCTGCCATGCAGGTGGGACACTTTTGGTAGCTTGCAGGGCTCTCTGAGAGGGACGGAGGAATCGAACCAGAGTCAGCCGAATGGAAGGCCAAAGCCCTACCCTCTGTGCTATGGCAATAAAGGATATTCTCAAATTAGTTCTCAACTATTTTAACAATAAAAAAATCACAAATCATAGTTACAATAATCTTTCTGCAAACATGGACTATATCTAACCACTTTTAATCTTGTTTTATGTTTATTCATTCACTGCACTATTCTTAATTCTAAAAGTCTGTAATTTGTTTTTTCTTTTTCACATATCAAGACACACCTAAAGATATTAAGAAGTTGCTCTGCACCCAAGAATTACTACTGGTGGTGCTTAGAGGAACAGATGATGTGCCAAGGAATTTATCCAGGTCAAGTGTGTGCAAGATTAGTGTAATATCTCTCTATACTATACATCCAGACCCTAAAAGTCCATTAATTTGAATGATGTCACTCTCATTTTGTAGTATACCAGGCTCTCCGAGAGGGACGGAGTAATAGAACCTATGTCGGCTGCGTGCAAGGCAGATGTCCTACTCGCTGTGCTCTTCATCTTCAGTAGGAAAGGTGCGTAGATTTTATTGTTCTTTATTTTCTAAAATGACACACTTTTCAAAGTAATACAATTTTGATATTGAGTTCTTAAAACAAACCTTTTTTCTAGACTACATACATATTCTAGAAATATATCTATATGTACTTGTGTGTGTGTGTGTGTATATATATATATATACACACACACACACACACATTTATACATACAGTCTAAAAGTAAACCAAGGATTTTATTGAGAAGGACCAATAATTTGTCCTTAAGTAATGTAAGCTGAGTATAACTTTAGACCAATTTTGTATTTCTGAAACAAATTAGCATGAAACTTTGAAAATTTTTCTAATGATACATGATTTAATGTTGGGTATTTAGCCTAAGAGTTTTAGACTTTATCAGTGAATTGCCCCTTTTCCTCTCTGCAGAGGCTACAGTGCTCTGATGAGTACCACCAATCACCTGAGTTTTACCTTTCCTTTGTGCTTCACCTCCCATTGTTAACTACTGAATTCCCCAAGTCAGGCTTGGTTACTTATAAAGTGAAACCTTCTGGTGACTCTCACAATTGTATTTGCAGTGAATTACTTTCTTTTCTATTTCCCCTATATTTTATTATAGAGCAGTGTTCAACATTAATTAATAACTCCAAAATATTAGGAGCATTAATGTTATGCTCCTAATATTTGAGAGTTATTTGACTCTGTAATATATCTACTACACCTGGGCATCTGTCATAATTATTTGACTCAGGCTTTGTTTGCCATAGCTCCTAATAACCCAAAATGGGGTCTGCCATGGGACTTGGATGGACCTGGCATGAGAAGCAGAACTACCCCTGCATCAAAATGGGACATCCTAGAAAAAGTGTAAAATATGGGCTTGATGCAAGCCATGATGACTGAAGAGACAGAACTCCCATGGGGAAGGAAAAGCTAAATTAGCCTGATGTAGGATATATGATAAATTCTTATCTTGTTTTTAACCCTTGCTTGCCCTCAGAACCCAGAGAACTAAGTTTTCGAATCCATATCTCTTACTGCATTTATCCAAATAACTGCAAATACTAATAAGAAATAAACTTAATTGTTTAATATGTAGTAGCAGTATGAGAAAGAAAAAAGTAATAATATGCCTCTGGGATAAAGAGTGTCTCCTTGAGTTAACCCCCCAAGAGATTCCCTCCATCGAAAGGTTTTACCTCTGTAAATGATCAATTACACCTATGTGCAGTCCTGTACTTAAAGCTCCCTCAAATACTCTATAAGTATGCTAATAACTCTACAATAAACAGCCTATTTTGACCATCTTTCCATGAGTCTCCCAACTCTATATTCCTCTCTCGGGGAGGTGGTTCTCGGCCACTGAATGTGTCACATCTGAACCCACAATTTGTTACTTTGTTCTTTATAAATATGGGAAGACCCATTTGAAAGGTGAATTAGTAAAACTAAGAAATTGGATACATGCTTAGAGTCAAAAGAATATAACCACTAAGAAAAACCTAAGGACTTTATTAAATTGCTGATTTAACAACAGTTAAAGCATTCAATAACCTAAGGGAATTAAGAAAATAACATGCAAGGCTGAGGTAGTTTTGGATCAATTAAAATGGTGCCTAATACTATAGTTAGCTGCATCTTTTCCAAGGCATAGAAAAGAAATAAAATATTTCAAAAACATATTATATCATCCAGTATACTCTGTATACTCTTATAATATATTTTTCAAATGAAACAGTAGAATGAAGCTCTCAGTTGTTTAATTATTTAGAACTTATCTAAAATCACTTGGATTCAGTTAAGGAGTATATATCATATGTTTCTTCTTTCCTAGGTATCAGGCTCTTAATTCTCTCTCTATTATTTGATCTTTCTTCCTAACTTTCTCTCTCACTCTCTTTTTCTCAGCTACTCAGTCGTATCTGACATTTAATATCAATACCATCTTCTTGGAATCAGCTACCATCTTTATCCATCTACCATGGGTTTCACACACTTGCTAAGTCAAATCCTTATGCTGAAAGTACTACTCACAACTATAAGCAACAAAATATGGAAGTTCTGGGATAGATTGGCAAGGGTAATCACAAATATTACCTTCCAAAGCTGTTTTTGTCACCTAAAAGGATGGCATCCATTATAGAAAGTATCACTCATCCTTTAAAGATGACTCCACTGGATAAACATTATTTATGGTGATTGCTGCAAATATAAGCATACTGCCTTTGGCTCTTTGAAATGAAAGCAGCTTCATTTCATGTAGTTTATGTGAGCAAATTTAAGCTGGTAACATTTCAATCCATGTGTAGTTTAATCTTTCTTCCAGGAAGACAAAATTGTACATCTCCCTTTCTACTAGAAAAATAATAAGCCTGAATTCTCAACCTCACATAATCAGTACAAAGCCCTACTGTGTTCTCTGTATCTCCTCTATATCAATCATTCAGATTGACTAGAATAATCACTTTACTAGAATGGGTGTTTATAGAGACCGAATCATGAAAGGATAGCTCAAGCTAGCAATGGTAATTTTGCTTTTCTCTTGCTTTTTCATTTCACAGGCTTTAATTATTCCCCTACTTTCAATTATTACCAAAATTCCATTCTTTAAATCCAAGTACACTATAATTATGACCAAAAGCTTAATGTTTGAGAGTTAGCTATAAGAGAGTCTCTTGAGAAATTTTGCTCAACTATATGAAAATAAACCTATATTCTCCTGAACTTTTGAATACTAATAACCTTGAAAATGAAGATACTTGGAATCATGTCAACCTAAGCATGGAAAAAGGAAAGCAAGCAAGCAAACAAACAAACAAAAAATCCTGAAAACTAGTGAAAACTGAGTCAGGAGGAAAAACACTTCTGAGAACTTTTTAGGAAGTGCAATTGACTGGTGTAAAACCATTTAACTGATTTTTTTCTTTTTTAAAAACAAATTTTGGAGATTTAAAACTATATGACTAAATCAATATCATTCCAACATGTGCTTTTGTTAATTTGTTTAAAGGTATAAAACATTCAAGAGTCTTTTGAATTTGGAGCAGGAGAGATAGTAGAGCAAGTAGGGCACTTGCTTTGCATACTTTGGCGCAGATTGATCCCAGGTATTTCACATGATGCTCAAGCCCAGCCAAATTGATAACTCAGAAGTTATGCCCACATGCAAAGCAATAAACATTAGTAATCTCTGAACACTGCCAGGTGTGGGCCACCCTTTCTAAATAAATAAAGCATGTTCTCGGGCCAGAGTGGTAGTACAGCTCGTAGGGCATTTTACTTTGAATTGTCTGGTCTGGGTTGATTCCTTATATCCCATATGGTTCTCCAAGCACAACCAGGAGAAATTCCTGGATGAAGAGCCAGGACAAAGCCTTGAGCATAGCCAGATATGCTCCTATAAAGGATCCCCTGTCCAACAAAAATTATGTTTTGAAGTAGCCATAAATAACGCAAATCTATATTAAATAATCTATATTAAATAATTTATGGCACACAAAATAATTTAAATATATTTAAATACACCTAAATATATTTAAATATAATTAATTATAAATAAATAAATAAAAATATAAAAGAAAGAACACACTTTTTTTTCCCCAGTGAACATGGAACATTCTCCAAAATAGACCACGTTCTGGGTCACAAATCATACCTCAATAGAATTGGGAAGATAGAAATTGTATCAAATATCTTTTCAGACCATGATGCACTGAAGATAGAAGTTAATCACACACAGACATGGAGAACCAAATCAAACACTTGAAAAACACAACTCACTATTGAACAATGAGTGGGTCATGAAGGAAATCAAAGAAGAAATCAAAAGATACCTCGAAACAAATGAGAATGAAGATACAAGCTACCAGAACCTATGGGATGCAGCTAAAGCTGTGTTAAGGGGAAAATTTATAGGCCTACAAGCATTTCTCAGGAGGGAAGAAAGGGCCTACATAGATGGCTTGACTTTGAAGCTCAAGATCTTAGAAAAGGACCAGCAGAAGGAACCCAAACTGGAGCAAAGGAAAGAAGTAATAAAACTTAGAGCAGAAATTAACAACATGGAAACCCGAAAAACAATCCAAAAGATCAATGAAAAAAAGAGCTGGTTCTTCAAGAAAATAAATAAGATCAATAAACCACTAGCAAGACTCAAAGAGAGAGAGAACCCTAATACACCAAACCAGAAATGAAAAGGGGGACATCACAACAGAAACTAATGAAATTCAGAGTTCATCAGATACTACTTTGAATGTCTGTATGCCAAAAAACAAGAGAACCTCGAAGAAATGGATAAATTCCTGGATTCCTACAATATCCCAAGACTGAGCCAAGAAGACTTGAAATACCTGAATAGACCCATTAATATCAAGGAAATTGAAACTGTAATCAAAGTCTGCCCAAAAACAAAAGCCCAGTCCCAGATGGTTTCACCAGCAAATTCTTCCAAACATTTAAAGAAGACCTGTTGCCATTTTTCCTCAAGCTTTTCCGGGAAATTGAAAAAAACAAGAACTCTCCCAAATAGTTTCTATAAAACAAATATCTCCCTAATACCAAAAGCAAATAAAGACACTGCTAACAAGGAAAACCAGGCCAATATCCCTGATGAACACGGATGCAAAGATTCTCAACAAAATACTAGCAAATAGAATCCAACAACTCATCAAAAAGATTATACATTATGACCAAATCGGATTCATCCCTGGAATGCAAGGATGGTTTAACATACGGAAATCAATCAACATAATCCATCATATCAACAAAAGTAAAAATAAAAACCATATAATCATTTCAATAGATGCAGAGAAAGCATTTGACAAGATGCAGCATCCATTTATGATGAAAACTTTCACCAAATTGGGTTTTGGAGGAACTTTCCTCAAGATAGTCAAAGTCATCTATCACAAACCCATGGCAAGCATTATCTTCAATGGAGACAAACTAAGGACCTTTCCTCTAAGATCAGGGACAAGACAAGGATGCCCACTCTCACCACTTCTGTTCAACATAGTACTGGAAGTACTTGCAAAAGCAATTAGGCAGTAAAAAGACATTTAGGGCATCCAGATAGGAAAGGAAGAAATCAAGCTCTCACTATTCATAGATGACATGATTTTATACCTAGAGTATCCTAAAACCTCAATTAAGAAACTCCTAGAAACAATAGCCTTGTACACTAACGTTGCAGGTTATAAAATCAATACCCCAAAATCCATATACGCAAACAGTGAGATAGAGGAAAATGACATAAAAAAAATGCCATTCACAATTGTGCCCCAGAAAACCAAGTACCTCGGAATCAGCCTAACTAAAAAGGTTAAGGATCTCTACAAAGAAAACTACAAAATCCTACTCAATGAAGTAAAAGAAGACACGAGGAAATGGAAAAATATTCCCTGCTCATGGATAGGAAGACTTAATATTATCAAAATGGCAATACTCCCTAAAGCACTATACAGATTCAATGCAATCCCCATAAGGATACCCATGAAATTCTTCAAAGAAATAGACCAAGCAATCCTGAAATTCATATGCAACAAAAAATGCCCACGAATAGCTAAAGCAATTCTTGGGAAAAAGACGATAGGAGGCATCACCTTCTCCAACCTTAAACTCTACTACAAAGTGGTACCAATTAAAACAGCATGGTACTGGAACAAAAGCAGAGCCACAGACCAATGGAATAGGGTGGAATACCCCTACACACCATCCCGATTGTATGAACACCTAATCTTTGATAAGGGAGCAAGAAATGTGAAGTGGAGCAAGGAAAGTCTCTTTAACAAATTGTGCTGGCACAACTGGACAACCACATGCAAAAGAATGGGCTTAGACCTCGACCTGACACCATGCACAAAAGTCAGATCAAAATGGATTAAAGACCTCAACATCAGACCACAAACTATAAGGTACATTGAAGACAAGGTTGACAAAACCCTCCACGATATTGAAGATAAAGGTATCTTCAAAGATGACATGCAACTGGCCCACCGCGCCTGACCCCTCCCTCCGGTGTCTGACAGGTATATTGGCCCTTCCCCTGGAGACCCCGACCCAACCGGAGAAGCGCTCTCTACGTCCCGTGCCCGCAGCTGCGGGCCCGCTCAGAACACCCCAGCCCCGCCTGGCAGGTCTTAGTCATTCGCCCACCTCGCCTGACCCCTCCCTCCGGTGTCCCACAGGTTAGGGGCCTGTCCTCTCGTTAAGGGGCGTGGCCTCAAAAGTGGGCGTGGCCTCTTTCCGGATCGGCCGCTAACTCAGCCACAGTTGTTGTTTTTTTGTTTTTTTGGTTTTTTTTACCATTCCATGCATTGTCCTTTGGCCACAATTGATAGAACCCATTCCTCTGAAGAACTCCCTGATCATCTTAGTCACTATATGTTAATAGTCAACTAACCTAGTCTATCCTAACTTCATGAAAACTGTCAGTAAACACATCGAGTTGCACAGAAAAGTCCTTTGTAAAAAGAGCATAGCCCCAAATCTTCAGTTGAGGTTCCTCCCAAGCTAAGGAGAGCTCCAGATTGTAAAGCCCATAACAACATGAAGAAACACAGAAAATCCCCACCACCAGGAGAGAGCCAAGAAAATATCTCACTAACCTCACCAGCGACCTCCAAGAAATACAACCTTCTCTCAGATAACGAATTTAGAGAGGAAATTGTGAGGATGGTTCAGGAACTCAAAGCAACTATGGAACAAACTTCCAATAAATTGAGGGAGGATATGGATGCAGCATTGAAACGCTCCACCAAGATAATCCAGGAAGAAATGAGAGCAGAAATTTCAAAGCTACGAACAGAAGTCACACAACTAAAAGAATCAGTAGATGAAATAAAAAACTCCGTAGGAGCCCTCAATAGTAGAATGACTACAGCCGAAGACAGAATCAGTGAGCTTGAAGATGAGCTGCACAAAGCATATAGGCAACAGCAAATAATGGCAAAATACCTCAAAATGGCTCTAGAGCGAGTTAGAGTCCTAGGGGATGACCTCAGGAGAAACAACATAAGAATCATGGGAGTGCCAGAACGACACGGAACAAATCCCAATGAAAAAAACACCATTAAAGACATCATTGCTAAAAAATTCCCAGAGCTAGAGAATGCAGACATCCAGATCCAAGGAGTCCGAAGGGTGCCAGCTAAAAGGGACCCAAATAGAAAATCCCCAAGGCATATCATAGTCTGAATGATGGAGGCAGTGGATAGAGACACAATACTGCAAGCAGCAAGATCAAAGAAGGAGATCATATACAAAGACGCACCCCTTAGATTCACAGCAGACCTATCAGAAGAAACCCTCCAAGCCCGAAGACAATGGTGGGATATAGTGAAAAAATTTCATGAAATGAATGCCTCGCCAAGAATACTCTACCCGGCTAAACTCTCAGTTAAACTTGAAGGAACCATACACTATTTCACGGACAAGCAACAGCTCAGGAACTTCATAGACTCAAGACCAAATTTAAAAGAAGGACTCAAAGGGCTACTATAAGACAAGGAAAAAACCTACAAGAACAACAAACCCTACAGAAAAATGACACAAAATCATGATAATAATTCTCTTAATGTTAACGGTCTAAATGCACCAATCAAGAGGCACAGAGTGGCAAAATGGATTCGGAAACTAAACCCAAATTTCTGCTGCCTACAAGAAACACATCTGAATAGTCAGAACAAACACAGACTCAAAATCAAAGGATGGAAAACAATCCTGCAAGCAAACAGCCCCCTCAAAAAAAAAAGCGGGGGTGGCCATACTAGTATCTGATAGCATAGATTTCAGGCTGAAAAAGGGACAGCAAAGGTCATTTTCTATTCATCAAGTGATATGTACAACAGGAAGAAATCACACTCCTAAACGTATACGCACCTAATGAATGTCCAGCTAAATACTTAAAAGAACTCCTAACAGAATTTAAGGAGGACATAGCACCACGATAGTAGTTGGAGATTTCAACACTGCCTTATCACCTCTGGATAGATCAACAAGAACAACACTCAGCAAGGAAACAATGGCCCTGAAGGAAGAAATGGAGGAGACAGGGCTAATAGACCTATACAGGGCTATATACCCCCAAAAGAAAGAATACACATTCTTTTCCAGCACACACGGAACGTTTTCCAAAATAGACCATGTTCTGGGCCACAAATTATACCTTAATAGAATTGGGAAGATAGAAACTGTATCAACTATCTTTTCAGACCATGATGCACTGAAGATGGAAGTTAATCACTCACAGATGCGGAGAACCAAATCAAACACTTGGAAAACACAACTCACTATTGAACAATGAGTGGGTCACGAAGGAAATCAAGGAAGAAATCAAGAGATACCTCGAAACAAATGAGAATGAAGACACAAGCTACCAGAACCTATGGGACGCAACTAAAGCTGTGTTAAGGGGAGAATTTATAGCTCTGCAAGCCTTCCTCAGAAAGGAAGAAAGGGTCTATATAGATAGCTTGACTTCGCAGCTCAAGATCTTAGAAGAGGACCAGCAAAAGGAACCCAAACCAGATCGAAGGAAAGAAATAATAAAACATAGAGCAGAAATTAACGATATAGAAACCCAAAAAACAATCCGTAAGATCAATGAAACAAAGAGCTGGTTCGTCAAGAAAATAAATAAGATTGATAAACCGCTAACAAGACTCACGAAGAAAGAAAGAGAGAAAACCCTAATAAACTGAATCATAAATGAAAAGGGGGACATCACAACAGAAACTAAGGAGATTCAAAGGATCATCAGAGACTATTTTGAAAGTCCGTATGCCACGAAACAAGAGAACCTAAAAGAAATGGACGAATTTTTTGACTCCTACAATCTCCCTGATTGTAGACTGAGCCAAGAAGACGTGAAATACCTCAATAGGCCCATAAATATCAGGGAAATTGAAACTGTAATCAAAAGTCTCCCCAAAAACAAAAGCCAGGTCCAGACGGATTCACTGGTGAATTCTTCCAAACATTTAAAGAAGACTTGTTGCCAGTTCTCCTCAAGCTTTTCCAGGAAATCGAAAAGACATGAACTCTTCCGAACAGTTTCTACGAGGCACATATCTCCCTAATACCAAAAGCAAACAAAGACACCACTAACAAAGAAAACTATAGACCCATATCCTTGATGAACACCTATAGGAAGATCCTCAATAAAATACTAGCAAATAGAATAAAACAACTCATCAAAAAGATCATACACCATGACCAAGAGGGATTAATCCCGGGGATGCAAGGATGGTTTAACATTCAGAAATCAATCAACATAATCCATCACATCAACAAAAGTAAAGATAAAAACCATATGATCATATCAATAGTTGCAGAGAAAGCATTTGACAAGATCCAACACCCATTCACAATAAAAACTCTCAACAAAATGGGTTTTGGAGGAACTTTTCTTAAGATAGTCAAAGCCAACTACCACGAACCTATGGCAAGCATTATCATCAATGGAGAAAAACTAAGGGCATTTCCTCTAAGATCGGGGACAAGACAAGGATGCCCACTCTCACCACTTCTCTTTAATATAGTACTGGAAGTATTAGCAATAGCCATCAGGCAAGAAAAAGATATTAAGGGGATTCAGATCGGAAAGGAAGAAATCAAGCTCTCACTATTCGCAGACGATATGATACTATACCTAGAGAAACCTAAAAGCTCTAGTAAGAAACTCTTAGAAACAATTGACCTATACAGTAAAGTCGCAGGCTATAAAATCAATACCCAAAAATCCATGGCCTTCCTATATGCAAACAATGAGACAGAGGAAAGGGACATGAAAAAAGCAATCCCGTTCACAATTGTGCCCCAGAAAATCAAATACCTTGGAATCAGCTTAACTAAAGAAGTAAAGGACCTCTACAAAGAAAACTATAAAACGCTATTCCATGAAATAAAAGAGGACATGAGGAAATGGAAACATATCCCCTGCTCATGGATAAGGAGAATAAACATTGTCAAATGGCAATACTCACCAAAGCATTATACAGATTTAACGCGATCCCTACAGGTATACCCATGGCATTCTTCAAAGAAGCGGAGCAAGCAATCCTGAAATTTATATGGAACAATAAACGCCCACGGATAGCTAAAGTAATTCTTGGGAAAAAGATGATGGAAGGCATCACCCTCCCCAACCTTAAACTCTACTACAAAGCGGTAACAATTAAAACAGCACGGTACTGGAACAAAGGCTGAGCTGCAGACCAATGGAACAGGTTGGAATATCCCCACACAGAACCTCAAATGTATGATCATCTAATCTTTGATAAAGGAGCAAGAGATGTGAAGTGGAGCAAGGAAAGTCTCTTTAACAAATGGTGCTGGCACAACTGGACAACCACATGCAAAAGAATGGGCTTAGATCTCGACCTGACACCATGCACAAAAGTCAGATCAAAATGGATTAAAGACCTCAACATCAGACCACAAACCATAAGGTACATTGAAGACAAGGTCGACAAAACCCTCCATGATATTGAAGATTAAGGTATCTTCAAAGATGACACGCAACTGGCCAACCAAGTGGAAACAGAGATCAACAAATGGGACTACATTAAACTAAAAAGCGTCTGCACCGCAAGAGATACAGTGACCAGAATACAAAGACTATCTACAGAATGGGAAAGGATATTTACACAATACCCATCAGATAAGGGGTTGATATCAATGGCATATAAAGCACTGGTTGAACTCTACAAGAAGAAAACATCCAACCCCATCAAAAAATGGGGCGAAGAAATCAACAGAAACTTTACCAAGGAAGAGATACAAATGGCCAAAAGACACATGAAAAAGTGCTCTACCTCACTAATCATCAGAGAGATGCAGATCAAAACAACCATGAGATACCACCTCACACCACAGAGACTAGCACACATCCAAAAAAACAAAAGCAACCGCTGTTGGAGAGGATGTGGGGAGAAAGGGACCCTTCTACACTGCTGGTGGGAATGCCAGCTAGTTCAGCCCTTTTGGAAAACACTATGGACAATTCTCAAGAAACTAGTGGTTGAGCTCCCATTTGACCCAGCAATATCACTGCTGGGAATATATCCCAGAAAAGCCAAAAAGTGTAGTAGAAATGACATTTGAACTTATATGTTCATCGCGGCACTGTTTACAATAGCCAGAATCTGGAAAAAACCCGAGTGTCCTAGAACAGATGACTGGTTGAAGAAACTCTGGTACATCTATACAATGGAATATTATGCAGCTGTTAGAAAAAACGAGGTCATGACATTTGCATATAAGTGGATCAGCATGGAAAGTATCATGCTAAGTGAAATGAGTCAGAAAGACAGAGACAGACATAGAAAGATTGCACTCATCTGTGGAATATAGAATAATAGACTATAAGACTAACCCCCAAGAATAGTAGAAATAAGTACCAGGAGGTTGTCTCCATGGCTTGGAGGCTGGTCTCTCATTCTGGGTAACTCAGGGAAGGGACCACCAAGTAAAATGTGGTTGGAGGTCATGTGGGGGAAGGATGATGTGGGCTGAATATAGACTAGAGACTGAATACAATGACCACTCAACACCTTTATTGCAAAACACAACAACTAATCAGAGAGAGAGAACAAAAGGGAATACCCTCCCTTAGTGGCAGTGTGGGGTGGGGGGAGACGGGACTGGGGTGGGTGGGAGGGATGTTGGGTTTACAGGTGGTGGAGAATGGGCACTGGTGAAGGGATGGGTTATCGAACTTTGTATGGGGGAAACATGAGCACAAAAATGTATAAATCTGTAACTGTACCCTCACGTTGACTCACTAATTAAAAATAAACTATTAATAAAAAAAAGAGCCCACTCGCCACGCCCGCCACTCCAGTATGACAGAGGAGGCCAAAAGAGCTACTTTGGACACCAGCAGCTAACTGAACAACTTGCAGTATGTGAACTGAGCGTTTCCGCCAGGCTGCCCCTGTAGGGGCCCGGTATTTCTCTAGGTTTTCCCATCTTATGAGCACCATAAAAGGGTAAAAGATTGTAGGATAGAATTTCAGGCAGAATTTTCCCTGGACTTTATACAGAAACCCAAAACCGCGCGGCTGCTGCCGTGGCCGCGCGACCTAATATCATCTAATCATCAGCAATATGAAATGGTTCATTTTTAACGGTTCGGACTTTGGTAAGAAATCCTAGCAAGAATAGTAAGTCTTTTGTTGAAATATTGAAGGCAATCAAAGTGGTAGCCATCTCTCTAGATTGAACTAAGCCATATCCCCACGCTGGCTGAGAAGAAATATCCTTCTTTCTCGGGAAGAAACGCGGCGTGGCGTTAACCATAGTATGATGTCCATTAAGTTGACACGGACCTGGTGGCATGGGAATGGGATACAAGGGAATAAATTATTATGTACATGGAACAGCGGGACGCTGGTGGAATCTCGAGCTGGGGCCGATACCAGCGCACTACTTTTGGTTTCAAAAACTGCTTGCAGACATTCTACCAGACTATCAACTAAGCCAGAGCCCCAAGCTGGCTGATGATGGGAAAAAACCATCTTTTTTTTTTCCCTTTGTCAGGCAGCATGGTGATTACTAAACAGCGTGAACTCCGTGGCGCGGGACAATAGAAAAGTTATGTAACAAACAGCAGGACTTAATATCTCTACATTCTCATTAATGGAGAACTACCAAATGCTTCCTTGACAGTAGGACTGTCTTTTTCTTTTTGGGGGGAAACCCCAGCAACAATAGCGAGCTATGTGTTGAAACATAGAATGTAACCAAGATAAAGCGTAAACGAAGTGAAACTTATCACTTACAAGGGCGGGGACTGGGGGGGCGGGAGGGGGCGGGAGGTATACTGGGGTGGTTGGTGATGGAATAGGGGCACTGGTGAAGGGAAGGGTGTTTGAGTATTGTATAACTGACATAATCCTGAGAACAATGTAACTCTCCACATGGTGATTCAATAAAATTTTAAAAAAATGCTCATCATCACTAATCATCAGGGAGATGCAGATCAAAACAACTATGAGATACTACCTAACACCACAGAGACTGGCACACATCCAAAAGAATAGAAGCAACCTCTGTTGGCATGGATATGGGGAGAAAAGGACCCTCTTACACTGCTGGTGGGAATATCGACTGGTTCAACCCTTCTGGAAAACAATATAGCAGGTCCTCAAAATATTAGAAATCAAGCTCCCATTTGACCCAGAAATACCACTTCTGGGAGTATATCCCGGAGAGGCAAAAAGATATAGTCGAAATGACATCTGCACATGTATGTTCATCACAGCACTGTTTACAATAGCCAAAATCTGGAAAAAACCCGAATGCCCAAGAACAGATGACTGGCTAAAGAAAACTTTGGTACATCTATATGATGGAATACTATGCAACTGTCAGAAAAGACGAATTCATAAACTTTGCATACAAGTGGATCAACATGGAAAGTATCATACTAAGTGAAATAAGTCAGAAAGAGAGAGACAGACATAGAAGAATTGCACTGATCTGCGGAATATGAAACAAAAGAATGGAGGATTAACACCCAAGAATAACAGAAATAAGTACCAAATTTGCTCCATGGCTTGGAGACCAGCCTCACATGCTGGGGGAAAGGGCAACTCAGATAGAGAAGGGAATACCAAGCAAAAATATGGTGGGAGGACCCGTTTGGGATGGGAGAGGCGTGCTAAGAGCAGACTGTAGACTGAACACATTGGCCACCCAAGACTGCCATTGCTAATCACAACACCCAAAGGGAGAAAGGGAACAGAGGGGAATGCCCTGCTAAAGAGGCGGGGTGGGGAGGGGGACGGAGTGGGAGTTGGTGGGAGGGATGATGGGGTCATCAGTGGAGGATGGGCACTGGTGAAGGGATAGATACTCAAGCTGTATATGACTGAAACACAAGCATGAGAATATATAAACCTGTATATGTACCCTCACAGTGATTCATTAATAAAAAAAAGGATCCCCCAAAAAAGCATGTTTTGAAGTAGCCATAAATTATGCAAATTTATATTAAATAATTTATAGCACACAAAATAATTTAAATGTATTTCTCAAAATAAACTTATAAGAATAAAAAATGCCCAACAAATTTATTCTCTTCTAATTGTTATACTTGTATACTTTGTTTTGTTAATTTTGTACTCATATATTTTGTACTTAGTTTTATTAAGTTTAATTGTATTTACTTTAAATTAATAGTATCTTTAGCCAGTAAATGATGTTTCAAAGTGAAATGAGTATATAAGATTTTTCTTCTAATCCACCATCCCATGTGCTTGATTATATTCTATCAAACAACTATCATCTGTTAAATAGATATTTTATATAAAAATTAGGGCATTTTGTCATGTTGATTCCTTTATGACCTCTTCCCCATATTTTATTTCCACAACAGAAGACATATAGTACCCTCTTATTTATTGCACTTAAATTCTAATTGATAAATCATTATTATATATAGGCAGATATCAGCCTTTAATTCTAGACCTACATATCTAATATCCTGATCAGAAACTATATTTGAATATACAAATCTAAAATGAGCTAAGGTATCTCAAAACTAACTTATCTAAATTTGCATTCTTTACCTTCACAACTCAAGCTCTGATTCTAATTTCCTACATCTCAGTCACTGGCAATTCCATTCCAAGATTTGGGTGAAGTGATGATTTCACTTCTGCTTTTTCCTTTCTCTTAGAGAAGTTTCGGTAACAACTCCTAATAACACCATTTTAAAAATATGTTCAGCTCTCAACTGCTGCTTTATGCCTCTATTTGCCAACTCAGATAGTTTAAAGCCACCATCATCTCTCTTTTTGGATTATTGCATTAACTTCTGAATCTCTTCTCCTTCCCTCTTTATATTCCTGAGGTCTTTTCTAATATAGCAAAGTATTTATTATTCGTGCCAAGTTTGGATTTTAAGTGGTCTATTTTGACCACCTTATCTAATACTTTGATTAAATTCTATGCTGACATTCCTTTCTTTCAGCAGTAATATATTTTTGTTCTCTGCCTTGCCATTTTTTCTTAGATTGTAATATCTAACTTACTTACATTTTTATCTTTATTTTTTTTGTCCCTTTGCATTTTGGACCTCAACTGGCAGTACTCAAGGCTTACTCCTGGCGCTGTCCTTAAAAATCATTCCTGGTGGAGCTCAGGGATCATATGAAATCCTGAGGTCTCAAGTGAATTGACCACTTTATCTCTGTCGTTCTATATTGTTTCCAAATTTTCTTCCAGCTTTTATGTCACTGCATTCTGCTTTCTTTCTGCTTTTTTTACTGGGCTATTATTTGCTTATTTATTTATTTATTTATTTATTTTTTTTCGCTTTCTTATTGCAAAAAAATAAGCAAATCATTTATTCAAATAGCACAATATTTAAAAAGTTATATTAGAGAAATATAATTAAATAATATTAGAGAAATAAAAAAAATAATAGAGAAAATGGATAGAAGATAAGACACCTGGGGCTGCCAATAACAGAAAAGCATTGTTCAGTAAACCATAGAGAAAGGAAAGTTTCTGAAACACAGAAGAAATAATCATTGTCTGTAGACAGTTGATACTTATCAGATGTTATCTTTCACAATAATAAAGGAACATAACACATAAGAAGTTGGAGACGAATTAGAGAATAAATGAAACCACAGGGCCCTGAAAAAGCTCAATGGGAAAGCTCTAGTCTTGCATGTGTGAGACACTGGGTTCAACCACTGGCACCACATGCGCACACATGCACACACACACACACATACATACACACACACTAATGGTAATAAAATAATATAAATTGATTTTAATATTCTGTAAGTAGACTTTCTTGGCAAAATGCTTCTAACTTACTTGGCCAAACTCAACCAAGGAGCAGCTGGTCTATTGACTTCTGTTGGGATACACTCGCTACAGTGTTTCAGCTTGCTTTTGCAAACAATAGTATCCTTTGGCATTTTGACTTATAAGATGAACCTTTGCTTCCAAGAAGAGCGTTTTTTCTCTAGTGCTTTTGATTTTATAATATATTAAATATATCTCTTAAGACACTACCAAAATATATATTTCTGTTACTTAAATTTCTATCAATGTTTCTTCCTAAATTGTGTTTTGCTTCAACTTTCCTTAAATTTCAGTCCTTTGGAAATCCACTGATTTGTTAGTTTGGAGATTATTCCTGTATTTTGTTTCTCCAAAACTTAACATTGGTGTTTATTTTATCAATATCCACACCACAAACAAGCATTTATTATGTATGTTATGTGTAATGACTAAGCATTGGTGATTTTAAAAATAGAAAAAAGATTCTTTCCTACTGAAACTTTAATTCTATAATATAGAAGATACACAAATATAATATAGATCAATAAATAGAATAAAAATTGTTAATAAGTTCTCCTTTTTGTTATGCTAAAACAATACTATGAAACATGGGCCAGAGATAATACAGAGGTAGGACACTTGTTTATGTGCAAGTCATCCGGCTATGTTCCCCAGTACTAAGTATAGTTTCCGAGGTACTGCTATGAGTGAGTACAGAGTCAAAGTAACCCTGAGAACAACTAGTTATGGTTCAAAAACAAAAATGGCTTTACATTCCCAAACTAAATTATTAAGTCATTGATGTTTTGCTGAAGGTTGACTCACTTGGATGAATTTATCCTGCTTTCACTGCGCTCCTTCATGGGCTCATATATGCAACTCAGAACTGTCAGGAAGTAAGAAGAGATGTCAGTAAATCTGTTGGAAGTTTGACTGGGCAGCAGCTCCACTTCACATATCTATCTTTTCCTAATGTTATAGAGTTAGCCTGGACTTTCAAACATATGAAACTGTTGAGGGCTTGACAGGAAACGGGTATATCATCATTTTTTGTAGTATGCCCTAGCCATGCATACTGATGAGCCAATGCGAATTGAGAGATACAGTACATAATAAACAATTGTGGTCAGTATACAACTATTCACTCAACTAATAATTAACAGATCTGACTGAATCTCTACCCAAATGGAATTTTAGCAAACACACCAAACTCTTATGCTTATAATAGTGATAATGAATGATGCCTCTGTATGTGTGTGTGTGTGTGTGTGTGTGTGTGTGTGTGCGTGCGTGTGTTTGTGTGTGTGTGATTGGTTTGAGGTTACATGCATTAGTACTCAGGGGCTTCTTTCTGGCATAGTGCTTCGGGAGTCACCATGGTTGATGTTGGGAAAATGTACTAAGACAGGGACTGACACTACTGACACATACCAAGAATAAGTTCAGACCTTTGATACAACTCTTCAAATGTAAAAAGTGAGTCTCTTATTGAAGACAGCAATCTAATCATGCCTAGCCGAATTGTTAACAAACACAATTATAGATGGCCAGAACTAGTATATTTTCAATGTAGAGTTCTGAAACAAATGGTCGAGACATCAGTGTAGTCAGTAATCTTTTAGCCAGCCATCAATAGAAAGCTAAAATATAATAATATTAGTCAATTATGAAGGCATACTATGATAATTCTTTTTTGTTTATTTTTTCTATCTTATACCTTTTTATTTTCTCTATGTTAATAAAAATGTGAGTGTTATACAGTAAATTCAATAGTAAATTATATGGTACTTAGAAGATATTTTCTTCTAGGTGCTATTTAAGAGAACTAGTGTCTAATGCATTTTCTAAGAAGGATAAAAAACACCTAAGGTTTAAATAGTTCTTATAGAATTGAGCTTAACTACTAAACTCTGTTGTGTTCAGTGTATGGCACTTGTTATTACCTGAGGCGGCTTTGTTAGAGTCTCATGTGGTCTGCTTTTGATCTATAACTCTGTCAACTGGGACATTGTAAGAAAGCACAACAGTCCTCTATATTCAAACAGAGACAAAAGACTTCACTAAGGATTCTTCTTGGTTAAAACCATGGAACATATTTGGCCCTTCTCTGTAAAGATAAAAAAGCTACATTTACCTACTCTAAAGATTGAGGGAGCTTATGTATTTATCTGTGTATGCCATATAAAATCCATATTAAATTGTCATGTGAAAACATTAGTCTAAAGACTTAATGATTTCAAATTAGAAGGTACTTAAAACCAAGATTATTCTGAGAATGTCAGAGAATACATGTATAGGAAACAAAAAGTCATATACAAAATCTGAGGATTTTATATGGAATTCTGCAAGGATATATGAAAACTATAGAATCAAAAGTCATTATGAGAATTTATCACTGTTACTTCAAATTTAATATTTCACTTTTATAAAATAACCAATTATGACTCCTATTTAACTTAATTTTTAATCACCTACATGTTGTTTCAAAGCTCATATATATCATAGTTTCTCTTCTTTAAACACCTTTCCTTTTATGTTTGCTTGGATTCACAAGCACTTCTGTCAAGAAATGAGCTGTGACACAATATGTTCTATATGGAATTGCAAAGCTGGAATTCTAAATTATTTGAGTAAAAATGAAAATTCTCAAGGGACATCTTCAACTAACCCCCTATTTTAATTCAAGTAACACATTTGGTTATGAAGCATTCTTTTCAATATTTTACTCTATAACATATGTATTAGATATATTCATCTGTGTTAACATTACATTTCATTAATTATTAAATATATTCTGTTTCTAAGAGAAATTAATATTCACATAATACATAGACACACAAATTCAAAATACATAGATACCCATTAACACAGAAGAACACATTTCTCTTATAAAACTTAGTACGTCAGAGATAAGAGTGATAGTACAGCAGGTAGGGCATTTGTCTTGCATGTGGCCAACCTAGATTTGATCCTTGACATCCCACTTTTTGCCAGCCCACCTTGAGAGCAGACCAGAACAAAATACTGAGCACTTCATGGTGTGCCCCTTAAAATTAATAACTTACGTTTTCTTGATAGATATGCTTACTTCAAAATAATGATGACCTCATGGTCTTGACACAAAGATACAAATAATATATACAAAGACAGTAAACCTATTAGATAACTACTGTTCTTTGTTTTGGGGGAGCCACACTTAGTGGTGCTAAAGGTTTGCACCTGGCTCTGTGCTTAAGAATCACTCCAGGAAGTGATCAGTGACCACATGTAGTGCCACAGAACAAATCTGGATTGGCCACATGCAATCAAATACCTCACCAGCAGTATGTTAGGACCAAATGATGATTCTTAACATACATCAATTAATTTGTTTGAAACAATTTCTTCTTTAAAAAAAATTTGTCAGATTGCCTTTTCACCTTTAAAGCTTTCAGTATAAGACATTACAAACATCACATATACATACAAACACTTAATCAAAAACTTCTTTTATAGTATGAAAGCAAGTCTGTGTTCTGGGGAGAGTTATTTCTTATCCCAAATTCAATAAAGTCTTCAGTGGTACTCACATATTCTTAGAAGTCACGATTGCAATGTTGTTCTTTTAAATAAAGTGATATTTATTCCAAATATTTAAGAAACACATGTCCAAATTAAGTAATATTTTTACATTTTTTGTTTAACTGCCATGTGTTTAGGGGTTAAAAACAATACTAGTAACTACAGTAAAATAAAAAGTAATTGAAATTTTTTCCCGGTGACAATGAAGTTTAATATACTAAAGAAACATTTAATTAACCTATGCAGGGGTTGTTTGGAATCTGTGGTGAATAGTAAGTAACATTTAATCTTGAACCACAGAATGTTTACCATAGTGTCAACTTCACAGTAAAGCAACTAAGCCAATCCTTGTACCACAATTAACCTGAATATAAGCTATGCAATTAGAAGGCTATTTGAAGTATTATATGAGCATGGTTGCAACCATTCTGGGGCTTTATTTAAACAAATTCTAATTACTGATTCATGTGGTATCAATAATAACTAAATTTTATTCCCCTGTAAGAAAAGATACTAATACCGTGGGTGCTACATATGCTACTTTAAATGAATTTAGCATTATATTTTCTTCCCCGAGCAATAAACTGTAATTGTGTAATTTATTTTCAGGTATAATGCACTAGCTTTGTCTTTTCTGTTTCAGTGTAGAGGGCATTTTCACTTTAGAGCTTATTTTTTTAAAAGAAATGCTACAAATATGCTAAAATTTAATTTTAATAGTGAGGCATACAGCATTTTAATAGCATATATTAAATATGAGTAGTAAAAAAACAGGAGTGAGTTCCAAAGCAGAAATGGGTTGTTTATAAAATGGAGAAAAGCCATTACTGTGTGGGATTTTTAATTTTTTTTTAATTGATCCTCTTCTATTTACACCTGACAGAAAATTCTGAAGGGCAATTAATTGTCTTATTCATAAGAGAAGACATGTCATTTTTCCTTTAAGCAATGATCTTCAACTCTTTGCCCAATGATGAAGACAGATAAATATTTAAATGATGGGCATGAGTCCAGAAGTTCACATGTAAGGTGGTCCTCTCACAAACTCTTATGAACATGGATTATATTTAAAATATTAAAGATGTAAGCCCAACAAGACAATGTGATGAAGTGAGAATTTGCAATCTCTAACTATAAATACATTTCAGGAAAGAAAAGCAATGAAGCATAAGTCAGGACAGGCAACCTATTTTTTTTTTAATTTTGCTGGCAGGGGTAGGCAGGTGGGGGGTGTTCAGCAAGATAATGACAATGGAAAAGTGAAAAAAATATTCAACGACAGAAACTTACAACAAAAAATATGCAAACACAGAAAGTTACAACATATAATTATATTTAAAACAGAAAACATTGTCAATGAAGAAAACTTTATAATATTTTTAAAGATGATATGACATACAACTTCTGAATTTTTATCTAAGTATAAGCTACACCTATAGTTAATATATGTTAAAGTATATGGTCATGTTTCTGTTTAGAGAAAAAGGTGCATAATCATTACACAAGTCACTGTCACTGTCACCATGTTGTTCATCAATTTGCTCGAGCAGGCACCAGTTATGTTTCCAATGTGAGACTTGTTACTGTTTTATATCGAATACACCACGGGTAGCTTGCCAAGCAACTAAGCCAATCTTTGTACCACAATTAACCTGAATATAAGCTATGCAATTAGAAGGCTATTTGAAGTATTATATGAGCATGTTTGCAACCATTCTGGGGCTTTCTTTTTTCTTTTTTCTTTTTGGTAGGTGCAAAGGATGTCTGCTTTATTTATTTTTTTATTAATTTATTCTTTTATTGAATCACCATGTGGAAAGTTACAAAGCTTTCAGGTTTAAGTCTCAGTTATACAATGCTCAAACACCTGTCCCTTCACCAGTGCACATATTCTACCACCAAGAATCACAGTATACCTCCCTCCACATCCCCCCCCCACCTCTACAGCCCCCTATCCCGCCTGTGTAACTGGTAAATTTCACTTTACTTTCACTTTACTTTGATTACATTCAATATTTCAACAAAACCCTCACTATTATTGTTTGGAGTTTCTCCCCCCCTAAAGTGTCGGACCTGCTAAAAAGGAAGCATTTAATAACTTGTTTTCCATTGCTGAGAATGAAGAGATATGAGGTCGAGTGGCCGCGCGGTTTTGGATTTCTGTATTTTAGTATTTTAGTAACTAAGTCCAGTGAAACATCTGCCAGAAATTGCATCATTGTAAACTTGTACCTCTCAGCTACTTTATATTCCACATATGAGTGCAATCTTTCTATGTCTGTCTCTTTCTTTTGGACTTATTTCACTCAGCATGATGCCTTCCATGTTTATCCACTTATATGCAAATTTCATGACTTCATGTTTTCTGACAGCTACAGAGTATTCCATTGTGTAGATGTACCAGAGTTTCTTTAACCAGTCATCTTTTTTTGGGCACTCTGTTTATTTCCAGATTGTGGCTACTGTAAACAGTGCTGCAATGAATATAGAAATGCAGATGTCATTTCTACTATATCTTTTTGCCTCTCCAGGATATATTCCCAGAAGTGGTATTGCTGGGTCAAATGGAAGCTCAATTTCTAACTTTTTGAGAATCGTCCATATTGTTTTCCAAAAGGGCTGAACAAGTCGGCATTCCCACCAGCAGTGAAGGAGTGTCACTTTCTCCCCACATCCACGCCAACACCAGTTGCTTTTGTTTCTTGGGATGTGGGCCAGTCTCTGTGGTGTGAGATGATATCTCATTGTTATTTTGATCTGCATCTCCCTGATGATTAGTGATGTTGAACATTTTCTCATGTGCCTCTCAGCCATTCGGATTTCTTCTTTAGGAAAGTTTCTGTTCATTTCATCACTCTGGGGCTTTCTTTAAAAAAATTCTCATTGCTAATTCTGCCAGACTCTCTGAGAGGAGTGGAGGAATTGAACCCAGGTCGGCTGCGTGCAAGGCACTGCGTGTTTACCCTACCCACTGTGCTATTGTTCGAGCCCATTACACAAGTAGAGTAAGTTTTATATAGAAAAAGATTATGGCTCTGTGAATAAAGATTAAAGGCATGTACAACAAGACATCCATAGAACCTATCAAAACACTGGTTTCTATTGCTATCAAAACATCTGTTACGGAGGCCGAAGCAATAGTATAGTGGATAGGGCCTTTGCCTTTGCCCACAGCTGACCGAGGTTAGATCCCCAGCATCCCATATGGCTCCCTAAGCATGGCCAGGAGTAGTTCCTGAGTGCACAGCCAGGGGTAAGTCTTGAACACTGCCAGGTGTGGTCCAAAACAAACAAACAAATCTGTTATTTACATTTGATTCTAAAAAAACCCTTTAAGTAATACCTTATCTTATCCATGAAAACATTCTGTTACATAAATATACTAATGAATAAAATGTACTCCATATAAGTCAATAAAATATATTTTATATAAAATATTTTCTTCAAATTTAAATACATGCATTGACAGTTCAGTATTTTTAAAGCATATATATGACCTAAACATTTTTAAAGACATTCATAGACAATATTGTAATTGAAAACTTATATAAATATTTGAATTTTTAATCACATTATATACTATGCTTTCTCAGAAGAAAACTTTTGTGGGTTACATTTTCCTTTACATTTTACCAAAGATACTGCTATCATATACTTCTAGTTAAATATTTTTCTTATTTTAATGCTCTTAGTTTTATGAAGGATAAGGTTTTCTGGTGGGCTGGAGTGATAGCACAGTCGTTGGGCTTTCACTTTTCACTGGCTGACCCGAGTTCAATTCATCCGCCCCTCTCAGAGAGCCTGGCAAGCTACCGAGAGTATCAAGTCTGCGCGGCAGAGCCTGGCAAGCTATCCGTATGTATTGGATATGCCAAAAACAGTAACAATAAGTCTCTCAATGAGCGACGTTACTGGTGCCCGCTCGAACAAATCAAGGTTTTCTGGTAGTTAGTTATCTCAAGGTGGACACTCATTTCCATTCTGGCTATTTACTACTCACTGTCTTTGCAATAATTTTTCTACTTTATTTAAAATTAAATTCAATTGATTTCTGTAAATAGCATTATCTATTATTTCACTCTTGACTATATTGGTTTTTTTGATCCATCATTAAAATAACTTTTATATGCTCCAGAACTTGTATATAAATTAAAAATTATCAATCAAGACTTTATTAAATAATAATTTGCATATATCCAGTCACATTTTATTAGAATATATCAAATCTCTGCTTCTGTATTGCAACACCATAGTTTATTTTGTGTTTTACTAAATTGTGAGATAGGTTATTTTATAGAAAGGTGATACATTACAGAAGTATAAGAGAAGAGTGAATGATTGTGGGCGGCTTATAGAGGCAATTTATCTAGAATATCAGAATGTATAGGAAGTGGATGTATGATAAAGAATTTGTAGGAGGAAAGTTATGATAAGAATAAACGGGATGACTAAATATGAGCTTAGGCCTGAGTGACAAATATAAGGGAGAAAGATTAGAAACAACTTTCAAGAATATATGTAAAGGATATGGAGTTATGACAGCAAACAACTTTGAGCAGAACATACACTGAACAGCGGTATATTTTAGGATGAATTCATAGATATATCATAATTCTGTTCATGGATAATAAGAGCACTACTTTTCATTTGGGTGTCAATTTTATTTCTCCTATATTTTTCAGTCTCTTTAGCATTAATTTATAGAATTAAGTAAAAAATTTACCCCTTGATTATGTTCTCACCTAATGTCATTCTTTATCATTTGTATGGCTATTCTATGTTTAACATGACATAGCAATAAGAATAAAGGCAAAATACCTACTTATTGAAATTAATCAGCATCTTCTACATGATCTGAATTTACTAGAACTTTTCAGTTGAAACTTGATATAATTGAAATATCAGTTATATATTAAGGGCAATCACGCTACCTTAATTTTTTTCCTGTAACAATCTATGACTGCCATCCTCTTGATTCATAATTTCTATGTACTATTTCAGATGTTGAAAAAGTAATTTCAAACATTTGGGGTAAAATTGAATGCAGCTACGTATCAGGAATAGTCTTTCTAAATAGTGGAAAAATACTGCACTGAAGATACAGGGTAACAAAAACAAAATTTTGAGATTTATCTTATGATATTCAGAAGCATAGAGTCTCTTGCCCGCATGTCTGACTGTCTTCCCTGGGGCCCCTCGGAGGGGATGGGCTCCACCTTCCTCCCCGCCCTGAGTAGTGCTCCCGATGGCCAAAGACCACAGGAACCTAGCTACAGCCATGCTCGAGACCCATCTCCACACGTTCGGAGAGGCCTCACCCATGAAGATACTGGTAGAGGAACCCAGGTGTGTGCAATCCCATCAATGGCCAACATCCAAAGACTTAAAAGCGAACTCCCAGAAGTGCATGGCCGCTTTGTGGCCACACGATATCTTGTAGCCTACTTCTCCCTCTGGGAGAAACTGGCAAGCTTCTGAGAGTTTCCTGCCCACATGGGATAGCCTTGCAAGCTTCCCATGGTGTATTCATGTGCTAAATCCAGTAACAAGCTGGATCCCATTCCCCTGACCCTGAAAGAGCCTCCAGTGCGACATCATTGGGAGGGCCGAGTCGAGAGACACTTTTAAGATCTCAGGGAAAGGACGAATGGAGATGTTACTGAGTCCGCTCAAGAAATTGATGATTAACGGGATTTTGTGATCATGATTCAGAAGCAGAAAACACATTTAAAGAATACACTCTATGTGAGGAATATGTACATATACATATATGTAAGAAATATACCTTAATTTTAGCATATACAAAGAGAACACATATTAACATATAAACATAAACACCCCCAAATATTTTGCAAAGATCGGATTCCCAATATCATTAAGAACCATGCCCATTTTGTTTTAAATTAGGTCAATTTACAAAGTGACCATTTAAAGAAGAAAATAGGGTCTACAAAACCAGAAGGGATTCTGTAGCAGCATAGGTTTGATGTGGTAGGCACAAGAAATCAGGCACATGAGGGATATATTATAAGTCCAGAATAATTGAAAACTTGACACTCTCTGTTCTGTTCTTAACCTTTTTTTATTTCTCTGTGTGGATTTCAAGTGGATAAAACCAACTAGATGCCAGAAAACTGAGAATTCACTAAAGTAATCCATATTCACCAGACATCTGAAGCAGAAAGCAGAGAGTTAGGAATGGTGTAGGGGTAAGAATAAATCTGGAAAGATGAACAGATGGTCTCTAGCAACAACCACATAAAAAGCCAGAAAAGACTCAAAGCACATTCACTTTGACCCCAGTAAAGACTTGTCTAAACAACAATAAATAAGTAAATAAAAATAGAAAGAATCGTTTTGTGGCCTGAACAGATATTTATGCATGTAATATTAATTTTAGCATAAAATTGTTAAATTTTAATTTAAATATCAGATTTCTTTGCTCCCCAGTCCTTCTTGTAACTAACTGTTTCATCACATCCCTCAACCCCTCGCCCAGTCCCACCTAAATAATATTCATTCCTTAAATAGTTCTTTTAGGTCAGGAAAGTCTCTAACACTTAAATCTGTCTATATGTGACAGGCAGTGGTAAGTAAGAAATTAATTCAGGAAGTAAATTTAAGTTCAACATTTAAAAATATTAACTCTAAAAGTAGTAAAAGTACCAAGGCCTTCCTGCATATTTGGGAGGGACTACCTACACCATACCCCCACCCCATCCTGCAAAAGGAATTGGACACTGGAAAAAATACAGGCCAATTTCATGATAGTTGTCACTTAGAGAGAAGGAAATCAGAATACTGTGGTGAAATGATTTTGCATATAAATTTAAATGGATTAAATATTGCTCTTTGTTTTCCTGCATAATTAGCAATTGATGTTTGCTTGCTTGCTGTATCACCCATATGTATTTTTCTTTGTTGTTGACTCATTATCATTTTAAGGCATATGAAGAGGAAATTTGCAAGGACAATAGTGAAATGTAGGAAAAATAAGTGCTCTCATTATCTATGTTTTCCAGCATAGTAAAATTGTCACAATGAAAGAGAGCTTGACAGAAATAAAGATCAGAATCAGAGAAATATATACAGATAATGTCCTAGTGCTCAGACACTCAGGTTGCTACTCTGTGTATGATCTCTATTCCTGATATCAGAGATTGCAGTTTTTTCAGCCTTTTATTTCTTTAAAACATAGATTAAACTTCTACTCAGATCATTTGTCCTTCTGAAAGATTTAGACACAAAATATATTTAGACAAGCAGTGGCTCCAACAGAGAAGAGGGTAACCAATGGCATATACAACTGCCTAAGGACAAAGCAAATAAATAAATGTGAATATTCTTGTCTAGGGGGATGAAAGCGACCAGAAAGTAATTGCACTCCTAGTGAATGCACAGGATCTTTGTAGAATTAGTCAGCTATGGTAAGGAATTCAATGTTTGCCAGAGGCATCCAGGATTAATATAAATGAGTAAACTAGGTCCTGCTTCAGTAAAGGTTACTGACAGTCTCAGTGTAGGGAAACACCAAGGATTAAGAAGCTGTTCTGAAGTGGAAAATGTGTTTTTTCTAAATAGTTTCTCTACTCAACTCTAGTAGATAATTTCAATTAAAATTTAAAATTAACAGTTTTTAATTTTTTTAAATTTTTCTTCTCTCAGGGGAAAATATATATTCTGATTATTATTAAAAATGATTTTCCCCCAATACCAGAAACAGATTTAGATTCAAATCTGTATGCATGCCTACACTGAAACAAACCAACCTTAATTTTGGGCTTCCAATGGCAGGCAGGCCACCAGGATGAGAACAAAGGAATTTGATCATATGGTATTTTTTATAATGAAGTTTCTGGAATCCTTGGTCTGAGTACACGCACTAAAATCTCTCCAGTCAATCAAGTTGAACAAATTACAGAAAGTTTAGAAATCTCTCTTGAAGGGTGTTAGATATTTATTTATTTATCCTCATGACTCTTTATAACTTTTTCAACCATAATGTTCCTGAAACAGAGCTGTTTACTCTCTATGGCATCTCTTATGCAATTGAAAAATATTATGCATATGCGTATAACATATATGACTGAAATCTTGAGATGCGTAGAATAATTTTTCAAATTTCTGAATGTTTGAGATTTGTTCATAATAGTAGAATTTCAATTGCGTGTTATAAAGCATTTAGTGTGAATTTTTTAAAAAGCTTGAAATTAACCAAATTTAAAATTACATTTTAGTTATATAAGAATAAAGACAGGGGCTGGAGTGATAGCACAGAAGGTAGGTAGGGCGTTTGCCTTGCATGTGGCTGACCTTGGTTTGATTCCTAGCCTCCCATATGGTTCCCTGAGCACTACCATGAGTAACTCCTGGGTGTAGAGCCAGGAGGAACCCTGAGCATTGCCGTGTGTGACTACAAAAGCAAAAAAAAAAAATAAAAGAATAAAGACAGAACAGAAATCATACATTAAGAGATTCAGAATGAAACTAGGTTACAAGAGGCATGGAAGAATTCTCTAGTGGGTGAGAATCTAACTTTGCAGTATCAGTAAAGTTGAGCACAAATGAGAACTATAAATCTATTCACAATTGATATGCCTTCCTATCCAAATATATATCATGACCCTCAGATGGCAGAACTGGGTGCTTTCCGCCAAGGCTAAGAAAACTCTAAACCAACACATTCTGATCCCAAGTCCTCATGGCTAAGTTATGGCTTCACTGAAATTTTTAAAGTCTTTCTCTTCTTGTTCATCAATTTATCTGTAGTCCTATATTGCCAACAATAGGCTTTTTCCCATATATTTTTCTGTTACATTGAACTTTACTTTGGTTTAATAGCAAAAGATGTGAAGTAAGGTCATTTTAAATCTCTTGTTCTTCGTATAAAATCTAATCATCATTCAAAATTTTTGAGTTAGCATATTAAAATACAATTTGTCCTCTGTTGAATAAAGGCCAAAGGACAATATTAATGAAAAAAATACATTATCCACTGTAGAATCAAATAAGTAAATAGGATATGGAATGCCAACTCTTGCTAATAGTATTGGCATTCTAATCCTTTGGGTTTTCTAAATTAATATTAGCATAACAGTAAAAATGAAAATAAATAAAATCATGTAGCAATTTCAAGGAAATAATTATAATGGTAGTTCTTAGAAAAGGAAATGAGTCATGGTAGATATTCCAAGCTTTATTTTATGATTATAAGTTGCTGTGATTTGCAAAGTTTAATGGATTTGTGAGTTTCGGAAGTGTGAAGTAAAATAGTCATTGTTACTGGAAGCTAAGGCAAGTCTTTTAAGTCTATAACTGGGTCAATGTTTGGTTGTGTATAATAAACCAGTAAATTCACTTTGCTGCAATGTAATTTAAAGAAATGATTGACTTCTTACATACATGTTTTTGTGTTATATTTATTATTTCTATCATTACTTATTTTTATGGATTAAAGGCACATGAAAGGTGAAATAGTGTTGAAAGACAAATTTGGGTGTTGCCTCCCTATGTACATACCACCACAGACTATAAAACAACATATTTATATTCCAAATAATTTGATAGTATATAGTTGGCAGACAGAGAAATGTAAAACATGATTGAACCATACATTTTGTGAGTCAAAATGGTTTCAGAGACTTGAGACATTAAAATTACAGTTGAATTCATTTTATTGCTATATATATGTACATATGGTGGAAGAATCAGTTAAAATCAATCATTCAAAACTGAATTACAGTATATTCCTAAGAAAGTATATATAGACTGAATTTTAAGATTGATATTTATGGATAATTTTTATTTTTCTATTTTCCTTTCATTTTCTATTTTAGCTTAAAACATATAAAGCATGTAGCTTTATTAGTGTAAACTTTGAATAATTCTTAATGAAATTCAATTCATTTTTATTTTTAACCTTATGTATTCATGATAGGGCATACTTTGATCAATTACTTTTATGCTTTATAGTTTAAGTCTACAATTTGTTTCTAGTTTCAATTTACAGTGATTCATTACTATTGGTTGACTACCTTACCTACATAAGATGCCCAACTATTGACTTTTCAGTATTTATTTTTCTTAAGATTTTTCTACCATCTCCAAGGGAATTGTACACAGCACATCTCCGTTTTGGAGTGATATATGTGTTCTTTGGTAGTTAAACGTTCACTCAATTCTTGAGACAACTAGACATAGTTCATTACTCATGCCCCAAAGCACACAAATATAGTTATACCTTTGTAAATATAAGGCAGTAAGTAGGATCTGTTATCTTTTATGTCCAAAGAGATTCATCTTAACAGGTCATTACACATCTGTGTCTATCGACTCATCTTCTGTTAACTATCACTCAATATTCAAAATCAATAGTTAATTCTACTGCAATTATATGTGCATTCCTTCTTAGAAATAAAATTGTTAAAATATTCAAGGTCTTAAAATTTTAGTGAGAGTTTATTTTCAAGGTTTTTAGCAGAGGTTTCATTTGCCATTGTTTTAAATACTACTAAACTTGAATAAAAATTAGCTTCTGATAAAACTTAAGTATTTGATATTATAATTCAATTAGCCGGAACTAGGTAAATAACAGGTTTCTTGTCGATGTGCATATGTGATGACAATGCTATTAAAAGACAACAAAATAAAAGATGATCAATAATAGTCATTTTTAAATATTTTTATTGTACCAGTAGGTGTATTTTCTATAGTAGACTCTACTCAGTGTTTTCCCTCCAATCTGGATCCATGCTATTCTCCCATTTCTGTCTCACTGCTCCCTCCCTGCACTGTAGCCCTATGGCCAGACATTTGCTCTCTCAGTATCTTCTCAGCCCCTGTCTTCCTACCATGTCTCACAAATAATTCTGTGCCCTCTGAAGAACTTTATATATAGCAAAATTTTTGTTTTTTTAAATTTCTCTAGGAATTTTCCCACTTCTTTCCATTTTCTTGTTATGAAGCACGTGTCTCACTTTCAATCAAGAGCCAATCCGTCTTTATCCACTGACTCCAATAGCCTGTAGCCTTTCCAGCTGTAATCTACCAGAGTCCCTGCTTTCTTTACTCTACTTCCCACTTTCAGCTGCATTAGCGTTCGTGTACAGAGTAGCGCAACTTATCAAAAAAACAACCTCAATAGCTTCCCTATCTCTCTCTCTGTTTGTAGACATACTTCATGCGTCACTATTTTTTCTTTAATTAATTTACCTTTCAGCTTGGCTTGTCACCCATTTGGTCTAGAATTTCAGGATTTTACAAACACAATAAAACAAACAACACCAGCAGTGGAATTTGAATATCAGATTTCTTAAAAAAGCATATATATACATACACACATAAATATATGTGTATATATGTATATATGCTGCAAATATTAAGTGCATTTTAATTGGAAGCTCAATTTGCCAAATTTTTACTTATCACAGGTCTATACAGCTCTTGCTTTGTGCAGAAATGTTTTATCTTTTGTTAATCTGACTTCCCTAATGAAAAAAAAAATCCCTTTATCAACCTGAAACAAAAGAAAATTCCAAGTGACAGATTTTATTGTTGAAATATTCCATATAATGTACCCTTCTCATAGGTTAGTTATAAAGTTTTCAGTTTACTTTATTTGAGGGAATCACACCATTAATCTCTAGAGTTGGTAATTGACTTAATTAATGTACCTAGTATTAGTTGATTTTCCTTCTCTCACTTTCCTAATCCTCTGCTAATAAATTCCTAGATGTTCCAATATAAACTACCTATAGTCAAACCCTTGCCTCAGAATTAATTTCTAGATTAAAAAAACAACAATTAAGCTGAAGTTTATTTCCATATTGCTTCGCAATCTATATTCATCCTTGATAATCTCATAAATTCCATGATTTACCAATGTCCAATACACAATTTACATCTACCCAAATTCTACCTTTACCTCAGCGCATTCCTTCTTTCAGGATTTCACAATAATCGTACCTGACATTTATACAGATAGGTTCTCAAACATCTCACAATTAATAAGCTTCATTTTTATCTGACATTTTTCATCTGATCTTTCCTACATGTCTTCCAACTACCCAGTAGTTATACAGTAAATAGGGAGGGGCATTCTCTCAGCACTTCCCTTTCTCTGACCTACACAACTAATCAGTTGGTAAGCTCCAGAATTTGCCGAATGCTTTACAGTATATTTCTCTCTCATGAAGTCACCGCATACTTTGTCAAATAATCAGCTACATTTTAATACTGTTTTTAAAAAATATTTAATAATTATTTCTGATAAGTCTTCTTTTTCCCTTTTGAGCTCTTCCATACCATTCTCTGAAAATTAGGACAGGGTGTGATTTTTAAAGATAAATTATATTTTGAGCTATTGCATTTTTAAAACTTTCTTTTTTTTTTTTTTTTTTTTTTTTTTGCTTTTTTTTTTGGGTCACACCCAGCAATGCACAGGGGTTACTCCTGGTTCTACACTCAGGAATTACCCCTGGCGGTGCTCAGGGGACCATATGGGATGCTGGGATTCGAACCTGGGTCAGCCTGGGTTGGCCGCGTGCAAGGCAAGCGCCCTACCCGCTGTGCTATTGCTCCAGCCCCGCATTTTTAAAACTTTCTTGAGCTTTTGGGCCAGAGAGTGAGCTCAATCTGCTGTAATGCACGTATCCATATCGCATGCATGAGGTATGGGTACAATCCTCAGCAGCATATGGTCCCTTCAAGTAAGTAACCTGAAGTGACTTCTTGAGTGATGATCAAGGATAATCCCCGAGTACTACTGGATGTGGCCCTAAAATCCAAACAAACAAAATCTACTTCACTGACTTGTCTTCGTTCAAAGTCTTAGTGTTCAAAATCTTTTTTCTTCAGGTTATGTCACAACCTGTTACATTTATTTTTATTTTTTATGATGAGTTGTTACGATGCTCTTTCCTCTTTAAGGGTCAGAGAGATAGAACAGCAAGTAGGACATTTGCCTTGCGAGCAACTGACCCGGGTTTGGTCTCTGGCACCAAGTATGGTCCTCAGATTCCTACCAGGCTGATCCCTGAGAATAAAGCTCGGAGTTGGCACCAAGTATGGTCCTTAGATTCCTACCAGAAGTAATCCCTGAGAATAGAGTCAGGAGTAAACCCTGAGCACTGTGAGGTGTGGCCACAAAACAGAAGCAAAAACTAAGCAAAATAAAAAGGAGTCTTTTCTGCCAGGGTTTAATCTTAATGAAGAAAAAGACCGTGATTATTGTACTCCATATGCAAACATAAGTTCTTAATACATATCTTGTGTCTGATAAATACTTGTTCACTTGTATCACTTGTTTTCCCATTGATCTTCAATTTGCTCGAGTGGGCGCCAGTAATATCTCCATTTGTTCCTGTCGAGTGCTAGTGTAGCCCAATGATATCTGCTCGCTCCAGGAACAGGAAGAGCCTCAAACAGTTCCTTCAAGGTTTTGACGAAGAAGTCTGACCCTCTCCTTGGTGGGCAGCCCCGAAGTCTTTTGATGTCCCGTGGAATCCAGTTGGTAACAGTTCTAGTCCAGCGGTCATCTCTGAATCGCATTATATGTCTGGCCCATCTGATAAATACTTTAATAGAATATTGATAGACTATTTGATAGAATTTATATTGTAAAATATTCAGAAATCAAATATATCATAAGCTATGCAATTTAAAGCATTTCAACCCATTTACTCATCACTAATATATAGAATTTAGGAGATGCCACAGTATTTATTCATTATTTAATTTCTCTAGACTTCAGGAATTTTAATAAGCATTTACATTTCTCATTTCATCTTATCAAGTCAAACATCATTATTTCCATTTTATAAATGTAGAAAATAAAATGCATATTTTTATCAAATTCTGATTAGTACAAAAAAATAAGGTTTTAAAACACCAATGCTGAAATTTTAAAAATCCTTATTTGCCCTCAAATTTTCTCTTCCCAGTTATGTTTTAGAAATTTCACTGATATCTAATTGCATCTTGGCATTTAAATGGTATAACATTTTTAAAAGATTACGTTTTTTTTTAAAAAAGGTGAAGTAACACAATCTGCTTTATAAGTGTTATCCTCAAGAAATTTTAGAACAGAACATAATTTCCTCATGTTTTTAATGATGAAAATTCTTGTAAATAAACTGTTATATTTACATGTTAAAATATGCAACAAATTTAGAAGCAGATATTTACAGCAGTGTTGAGATTATCCCTATGTCAGAAGAAACAGTTAAATAACTAAGCACATAAGTCAATGAAACAGGCCATAGGGTCCCAAATATATATATATATATATATATATGTATATATATATATATATTAATTCCTATTAGTTGTAAGGATTTTGGAAATCAAATCTACTTTGAAAAAGTTTGTTTTTCAAAAAAACTCTAAAAATGTAGATGATAGTCCTCTCAACTCATGATGTAATTGTAATAAATAGGTAGATATATCGTCACCATCACCATCACCATCCCATTGATCATCAATTTTCTCGAGCAGTCTCAGTAATGTTTCCATTTGTCCTAGCCATGAGATTTTAGAAGCCTCTCTTTAGTCGGCCTTTTCTCCCATGTGGTCAGGAAACTCTCAGTAGCTTGTCAGGTTCTCCGAGAGGGAGAACTAGGCTATAAGATGTCTTCCAGGAGCTTGGATTATAGTCTCTGGATGTTGGCTATTGATGGGATTACACAGCACTGGGGGCAGTTCCTGAGTGTGACAGCCTAGCTACTGGAAAATGGTGGATCTGGGCAGAAGAGGCCCAGTCCCGATCCAAGCAGACTTAGAGATTTCAGCCCTGGGTCCCACACACCTAGGTTCTTCTGCCAGTTCCTTCATGTGTGAGGCTTGTCTGAATGTGTGGAGAGGGGCCTTGAGCATGGCTGTGGCTGGGTTCTGGGGGTCTTTGGCTTTGGGGGGTTCTGCTCAGGGAGGGGAAGGAAAGTCAACCCACCCCCTCTGAGGGGCCGTGGTTGGGACAACCATACCCTGGGGCAAAAGACTATGCCAAGCTGATATATACATATATACAATACTTAAAATAATTCAGAGCATATAGTAAATGAACAATGAATCTTATTGGCTCATAATCCACCTCTGAAAATTCGCTTTTACTCATTCAGTAATTACTAGCCACTTCATTCTAAAATTAACTCCTATTAAAATACAGAAAAAATATTTGGAGTTCATACCAGAAGGAAAGGTAGACACTAAATAATTATAAAATTATAAAGAGATGAATGCTTCTGATGCTAGTGTACATGCATTTGAAAGTACAGACAGTCATTTTAGTCTTTCTTTATTTTGGCAGTCTAGTTCATCCGTGATATTTTTTTAATTATTTATTTTTTAATTAGTGAATCACTGTGAGGGTACAGTTACAGATTTACATATTTTTATGCTTGTTTCCCTCATACAATGTTCGAGAACCCATCCCTCCACCAGTGTCCATTCTCCACCACCAATGAACCCAGTATCCCTCCCACCCCCCAATCTCATCCTCCCCACCCCACCCCGATTGGTGGCAGGGCATTCCCTTTTGTTCTCTCTCTCCTTTGGGGTGTTGTGGTTTGCAGTAAGGGTATTGAGTGGCCATCGTGTTCAGTCTCTAGTCTACTTTCAGCACGCAGCTCCCTTCCCAAGCGGGATTTCCAGCCACATTTTATCATCCCTGAGATTTTATCAGCCTCTCCTTGCTCATCCTTCTTAACACTGCTGTATTGGGGGCTCTTTCGGTGTCAGGCTAATGAGGCCCATTGTTGTTACTGTTTGGGGCATATCAAATACGCCACGGGTTGCCAGGCATGGTTACACTAGCACATGACTGGAGACCGCTCGAGCAAATCGAGGATCAACGGGATGACAAGTGATACAAGTGATAAGGAGATGGCTATTAATTTTAGAAGAATTTTATAGGTCAACAGTGCTATATGTAAAATAAAACAGGAAGTTACAATATAATACAAACTGTACCATGTTTGGAAGTTATCATCACAGAGCAGATTAAACAAACAGTTGACCTTCAAACTAAATTCTCATGAATACAGGCAAAGATATTATAATCATTTATTTATAAATAAAAATGATTAGGTTAAACACTAATTTTAAATTTTATACTCTAGGATCTACATTTTTATGTAATCTTTCCACAAAATTTCTAGTCCTGAAGCACATTATACTTTTTATTTAAAAGCTATCTCCAAAAGAGTTTTACATGCCGAAGGCCTTATAGAAGAA
Source organism: Sorex araneus (assembly GCF_027595985.1). Classification (NCBI taxonomy): domain Eukaryota; kingdom Metazoa; phylum Chordata; class Mammalia; order Eulipotyphla; family Soricidae; genus Sorex; species Sorex araneus. The sequence goes on along the minus strand of NC_073305.1, from coordinate 119,048,157 downwards.
AAAAAGAAAGAGAGATTTAATGTAAAGTATATGCAAGTCCACATCCTCCTTCATTTTCTCCTGTTGGATTTTTGACCAACCCTGAGATGCTCAGGGGCTACCCTGTGACTCTGTGCTCAGGAGTTGCTCTTGATGCTTGTGGGACCGTATGTGTCACATCCTGCTGCATGCAAAGCAAGCACCCTAACCCCTATACTATCTCCCTAACCCTTCACATTCTCAATTCTGAGATTGCTAATATATACTAAAATAAACCAAGTACTATTTGTTACTTGTTCTATTACTGTTGTTGATTGTTGTGATGATGATATTATTTTGTAAGCATTTTCTTTCCATTAACTCTAAATTAGTTTTAATCAAAGTAAACATGCTTATAATTTGATTTGAGTCTTTCAATTTTGCAGAGCAATATGCTAATATTGATATTTATCATTATACCATATTCATTTCATCTTTAGTTTGATCACTATTCTAGTAGTCATCTCATTTTCTCTTTATTTTAGAGAGAACACACTTTCCACTACCTAAAATATTATTTAAATTTTAATCACAAAATCCAAGTTGATAATTACTCCCACCTGTATTTTGTTGTAAAGTCCTTTAAATGATGAACAAATGTACCAGAAAGATATTTTAATGGGTAGGGTGCTTTCCTTGCACATGCCTATCGGTTTTGATATATTAAGGATCATTGAGTACAGCCTGAATTTATCCTTGAGCACAGAGTAAGCCCTGAGCACACTGGATACTACATCCACTCACCCCCACACAAGAAAAAAGCAAATAAATAAACGCTTTGCCATTAATCCAAATCATCTGTTCAATATCTTCAACCTCTGGTCTACAGACCAGTGCCAGACTTCAGGTATTTGCAACCAAGGTTGCAAACCACTGGTCTACCATTTTGATTCTAATAGCAGGTTTAGGAACAGGTATGCAAGCCAGGTGCAGATCTCTGGGTGTAAAAGGTTGAAGAACATGAATCTAGATGACTAGAGTGTACTGTTATGACCAGATGTTTTTATCATTTTGTAACAGCAGCCTGTGTGCAATGATCTTTTCTATTTGTCTGAAAGGGAAGAGAAGGAATGAATGTGAATTTATATAGTCTCAAACAAACTTTAACTGCATCCATAATTTTTTTCTTTATTATGTACTCTCATTGGGAAATTATAAGCAGACATTAGCTGAAATAGACGGTAATCAAAATTAATCACATTTGTTTTCAACTTTATTTTTAATAACGTATCACGTTCCCTTGTTTGACCTAAATAAAAATAAGGAAACATAGAGGACATGGCATCAGTTCACAAACTGACCCTGTCATATTTTTAAATAGTACTTTTTACTGTTCTTAAAACAAGTAATATATACATACATGTGTATATATATTTGCATAAACATTTAAAATAATATATAAAAATCTTTATCAAAGTTAAATTAAAGATGAAAATGTATTTAAAACCTGAAGATACAGAACACATACACTGAGATTCCATTAGCAGCAGAGACCATTATTAGAGACTTTCCTAGTGAGCTGTGAGCACAAATGATTTCTAAAACAAAAAGAGCTCAGGCATTTCCAGAAAAGTTGAATTATTTTTTAATGGAAATCATGAAGGATTAAAATTTTATACCATATGTATTTGGAAAATACTTTTGAAAACTTATAAGAGAATTTATTTTCCATTTCATATGTCAGTGAATAACTCATTTTCCCATTTTGATGTGATAACATTTGGGCAAGTCAAAAGAAAATATAAAGTATTCACTGGAAGTGTGAAGAGGTCATAAACTTAAACCATAAAAGATTCAGAGATTTTTCTCTTTTCGTTTTGGTTGCATAGTTCAGGCATGACATAATTAATCTCCTCTTAAAAAGTGAAAAAAAAATGTTTATTTTAAGAAATTCTCATCTGTCTAGTGGAGAGTTCTACCATCATGACTTTCCACTTATTTATCAGTTTTCGTCTTCAGATGCAGAAATTTGGAAACAAATGATTTAAAACATCTCAATTCTAAAATAGTAAAGAGTGTTACCCTCTTTGTGTTAAGGTTAATTCATCTCCCAGTACTTTTATTCTCATTCTAATATGCAATCATATGGAGACTTTTTGCTCTAGCTAATCATCTGTTTCTCTGTATTATATAAATTCAGAGTTTTCATTCAACATTGGTTTCTTACATTCTGCATCCAATTCTACACAACTTTTTTTCTAATTAAAAATAATTATCTCAATTCTTAATCTCCCTCTTGGTAAACAAATAACTTAAATGTCTTAATATCTTTTTTAAAAAATTTATTTATTTTTAATTAGGGAATCACCTTAAGGGTACAGTTACAGATTTATACACTTTTGTGCTTATACTTCCCTCATACAAAGTTCAGGAACCCATCCCTTCACCAGTGCCCATTCTCCATCACCCGTAAACCCAGCATCCCTCCCACCCTCCCCAATCCCATCTCCCCCCGACCCCACCCTGCCTCTGTGGCAGGGCATTCCCTTCTGTTCTCTCTCTCTATTTAGCTGCTACGGCCTGCAGTAAAGGTGTTGAGTGGCCACTGTGCTCAGTCTCTAGCCCTCATTCAGCCCGCAACTCCCTCCCCCCACATGGCCTTCGACTACATTATAGTTGGTGATCCCTTCTCTGAGTTGCCCTTTCCCCAGAATGTGAGGCCAGCCTCCAAGCCATGGAGTCAACCTCCTGGTACTTATTTCTACAATTCTTGGGTGTTAGTCTCCCACTCTGTTATTCTATATACCATAGATGAGTGCAATCTTTCTATGTCTGTCTCTCTCTTTCTGACTCATTTCACTCAGCATGAAACTTTTCATGCCGCTCCACTTAAATACAAAATTCATGACCTCCTTTTTTCTGACAGCTGCATAGTATTCCATTGTATAGATGTACCAAAGTTTCCTCAACCAGCCATCTGTTCTAGGGCATTCAAGTTTTTTCCAGATTCTGGCTATTGTAAACAGTGCTGCGATGAACATACATGTGCAGATGTCATTTCGATTATACTTTTTGGCTTTTCTGGGATATATTCCCAGCAGTGGTATTGCTGGGTCAAATGGGAGTTCAATATCTAATTTTTTGAGAGTCGTCCAAATTGTTTTCCAGAAGGGCTGAACCAGTCGGCATTCCCACCAGCAGTGAAGAAGGGTCCCTTTCTCCCCACATCCTCTCCAACAGCGGTTGCTTTTGTTCTTTTGGATGTGTGCTAGTCTCTGTGGTGTGAGGTGGTATCTCGTGGTTGTTTTGATCTGCATCTCTCTGATGATTAGTGATGTAGAGCACTTTTTCATGTGCCTTTTGGCCATTCGTATTTCTTCCTTGGTAAAGTTTCTGTTCATTTCTTCGCCCCATTTTTTGATGGGGTTGGATGTTTTCTTCTTGTAGAGTTCAACCAGTGTTTTATATACCATTGATATCAACACCTTATCTGATGGGTATTGTGTAAATATCCTTTCCCATTCTGTGGATAGTCTTTGTATTCTGGTCACTGTATCTTTTGTGGTGCAGAAGCTTTTAAGTTTAATGTAGTTCCATTTGTTGATCTCTGTTTTTACTAGATTGCTTAGTTCCGTGTCACCTTTGAAGATACCTTTATCTTCAATATCGTGGAGGGTTTCGCCGACCTTGTCTTCAATGTACCTTATGGTTTGTGGTCTAATGTTGAGGTCTTTAATCCATTTTGATCTGACTTTTGTGCATGGTGTCAGGTCAAGGTCTAAACCCATTGTTTTGCATGTGGTTGTCCAGTTGTGCCAGCACCATTTGTTAAAGAGGCTTTCCTTGCTCCACTTCACATCTCTTGCTCCCTTATCAAAGATTAGATGATCATACATTTGAGATTGTGTGTAGGGATATTCTACCCTGTTCCATTGGTCTACAGCTCTGCCTTTGTTTTAGTACCATGCTGTTTTAATTGTTACTGCTTTGTAGTAAAGTTTGAGGTTGGGGAGGGTGATGCCTCCCATCGTCTTTTTCCCAAGAATTGTTTTAGCTATCCTTGTACGTTTGTTGTTCCATATGAATTTTAGGATTGCTTGATCCATTTCTTTGAAGAATGTCATGGGTATCCTTATAGGGATCGCATTGAATCTGTATAATGCTTTGGGGATTATTGCCATTTTGACAGCATTGATTCTCCCTATCCACGAGCAGGGTATATGTTTCCATTTCCTCATGTCCTGTTTGATTTCATGGAGTAGCGTTTTGTAGTTTTCTTTGTAGAGGTCCTTTACTTCCTTGGTTAAGCTGATTCCGAGGTACTTGATTTTCTGGGGCACGATTGTGAATGGGATTGCTTTTTTCATGTCCCTTTCCTCTGCCTCATTGTTTGCATATATGAAGGCCATGGATTTTTGGGTATTGATTTGTACCCTGCAACTTTACTGTATAAGTTTATTGTTTCTAAGAGTTTCTTAGTAGAGGCTTTATGTTTCTCTAGGTATAGTATCATATCGTCTGCAAATAGTGAGAGTTTGGTTTCTTCCTTTCCTATCTGGATGCCCTTAATCTCTTTTTCTTGTCTAATAGCTATCGCAAGTACTTCCAGTACTATATTGAAGAGGAGTGGTGAGAGTGGGCATCCTTGTCTTGTGCCTGATCTCAGAGGAAAGGCCCTTAGTTTTTCCCCGTTGAGGATAATGCTTGCTGTAGGCTTGTGATAGATGGCTTCGACTATCTTGAGGAAAGTTCCTCCAAACCCCATTTTTGCGAGGGCTTTCATCATGAAAGGATGTTGGATCTTGTCAAATGCTTTCTCTGCATCTATTGATATGATCATATGGTTTTTATCTTTACTTTTGTTGAAATGGGGGATTATGTTGATTGATTTCCGAATGTTAAACCATCCTTGCATCCCTGGGATGAATCCCACTTGGTCATGATGTATGATCTTTTTGATGAGTTGTTGGATCCTATTTGCTAGTATTTTGTTGAGGATCTTCGCATCGGTGTTGGTGCGAAGGGATATTGGTCTGTAATTTTCTTTCTTAGTGGTGTCTTTGTTTGCTTTTGGTATTAGGGAGATATGTGCTTCATAGAAACTGTTTGGGAGAGTTCCTGTTTTTTCAATTTCCTGGAAAAGTTTGAGGAAAACAGTCAACAGGTCTTTTTTAAATGTTTGGAAGAATTCTCCAGTGACACCATCTGGACCTGGGCTTTTGTTTTTGGGGAGGTTTTTGATTACAGTATCAATTTCCTTAACATTGATGTGTCTATTCAGGTATTCCAGGTCTTCTTTCTTCAGGCTTGGGAGATTGTAGGAATCAAGGAATCCATCCATTTCTTTTAGGTTCTCCTTTTTTGTGACGTAAAGACCTTCAAAGTAGTCTCTAATGATCTTTTGAATCTCACTGGTTTCTGTTATGTTGTCCCCTTTTTCATTTCTGATTCGATTTATTAGAGTTTTCTCTTTTTCTTTCTTTGTGAGTCTTGCTAGCAGTTTATCAATCTTATTTGTTTTCTCAAAGAACCAGCTCTTTGTTTCATTGATCTTTCAGATTGTTTTTTTGGTTTCGATGTCATTTATTTCTGCTCTAATTTTTATTATTTCTTTCCTTTGGTCCGGTTTGGGTTCCTTTTTCTGCTCCTTTTCTAAGGTCTTGAGTCGTGAAGTCAAGCTATCTATGTGGGCCCTTTCTTCCTTCCTGAGGAATGCTTGGAGAGCTATAAATTTTCCCCTTACCATGGCTTTAGCTGCGTCCCATAGGTTTTGGTAGCTCGTGTCTTCATTCTCATTTGTTTCTAAGTATTTTTTATTTCTTCCTTGATTTCCTTCCTGACCCACTCATTGTTCAACATTGAATTGTTTAATTTCCAGGTGTTTGATTTGATTTCCCATATTTGTGAGTGGTTAGCGTCTATCTTCAGCGCATCGTGGTCTGAAAAGATGGTTGATACAATTTCTATTTTTTCTGGGGCCCAGTACATGGTCTATTTTTGAAAATGTTCTATGTGCACTGGAAAAGAATGTGTATTCTTTCTTTTTGGGGTTTAAGGCCCTGTATAGGTCTATTAGGCCTCTCTCTTCAATTTCTTCTTTCAAAGTCAGTGTTTCCTTGTTGAGTTTTGTTCTTGTCAATCTATCAAGAGGCAATAAGGCCGTATTGAAGTCTCCAACTACAATTGTGCTGTTAGTGATGTCCTCTTTGATGTCTGTTAGGAGTTGTTTTAAATATTTAACCGGTTGTTCGTTAGGAGCGTATAAGTTTAAGAGTGTGATTTCTTCCTGTTGTGCATATCCCTTGATAAACAGAAAATGACCTTCGCTGTCCCTTTTGATCTTTTTCATCCTGAAATCTATGTTGTTGGATACCAGGATGGCCACTCCAGCTTTTTTCAGGGGGTTGTTTGCCTGCAGGATTGTTTTCCATCCTTTGACTTTGAGTCTATGTTTACTCTGTTTGTTCAGGTGTGTTTCTTGCAGGCAACAGAATGTTGGGTTTAATTTCCGGATCCATTTAGCCACTCTGTGTCTCTTGATAGGTGCATTTAGGCCATTGACATTGAGAGAGATTATTGTGATGGGGTTTTGTGTCATCTTTCTGTGGGATTTGTTGTTCTTATGGGGCTCCTCCTTGTCTTACAGTAGCCCCTTTAGACCTTCTTTCAAGATTGGTTTTGAGTCTATGAAGTTCCTGAGCTGTTGTTTATCCGAGAAATAGTGTATGGTTCCTTTGAGTTTGAGTGAGAATTTAGCCGGATAAAGTATTCTTGGTGAGGCATTCATTTCGTTGATTTTTTCACTATGTCCCACCATTGTCTTCGGGCTCGGAGGGTTTCTTCTGACAGAAGAAATCGGTAAATCTGAGGGGTGCTCCTTTGTATGTGATTTCCTTCTTTGACCTTGCTGCTTGCAGAATTGTGTCTCTATCCATGGTATCCGTCATTCTGACTATGATATGCCTTGGAGTCTTTTTATTCGGGTCTCTTTTTGCTGGTACTCTTCGGACTCATTGTATATGGATGCCTGCCTTCTCCAGCTCTGGGAATTTCTTAGCAATGATGTCTTTGACTGTGTTTTTTTCTTTGGGATTATTTCCCTGTGGTTCTGGTACCCCAATGATTCTTATGTTGTTCCTCTTGAAGTCATCCCCCAGGGCTCTGATTCACTCTATAGCCATTTTGAGGTCTTTGGCCATGATTTGTTGTTGTCTATAAGCTTTCTGCAGCTCATCTTCCAGGTCGCTGATTCTGTCTTCAGCTGTAGTCATTCTACTGTTGAGGGCATCTAGTGAGATTTTTATTTCATGTACCGATTCCTTTATTTGTGAGACTTCCGTTCGTAGGTTTGAAATTTCTGCTCTCATTTCTTCCTGGATTTTCTTGGTAGACCTTTCCAGCGCTTCATTCATCTCCTCCCTTAAATTATTGGATGTCTGTTCCATATTTGCTTGGAGTAGGTAGACTCTCCTCCAGATTTCCTCTCTGAATTGTTTATCTGAGAGGGCGTAGATGTGAGTAGCCCCTGTTGATGTTTCTGGTATCTTTTCTTCCCCCTCTCTTCGCGGAGGGGATTTTTGCTGCTTCTTCATATTGTTACGGAAGTATAGAGTTGGAACTTTGTAGTTATTTATTCCTTTTCCTTCTTGTGGAAAGAAGAGGCTCTGATTGTGCTAAACTTCCCTTATTCACTGAGAGCTTTTATAGTGTCAGACTAAGCTAATGGCTATTTTGTGTAAGTGTTTGAGATCGCAAAAGTGAATTTTCAAAGAAATACACAGTACCAATTGAGCTGAGGTAACAAAGAATAACCTCTCCGACAGTAGGCCACGCCCACTTTGAGACCAGGCCCACTAAGACACAGGCCATGCCCCCAGTGTCTTCCAGTTGAGGGGGGGATGGGAGGGAGTGGCCGAGGGATGGTCCTCGTACCTGATGGACGTGCGCAGTTACAAAGCTGGTTCGGGAGACGGGGTGCATGGGGCGGGCTGGGAGCGGCTTCAGGAACTCGGAGGACACAGACGGCGTTGGGAAGCGGGGGACGGGAGGGCGTCTTAATATCCTTTAAACTCCCCTTCATAAATTACTACTTTTCTTTCCCTTTTCAGTTAGCCATTGTTTGAGTGCATACAGTCTGGTTGTATGTTTTCCAATTCACTGAAGTTGCTCTGTCAAGTCACTAATAACTAATTTCCTGATTTCTAAGACTAGGTTTTACTAAATATCCTCACTCTTTTTCAAGAGAAATGTTTAGAAGAAATGTCCAAGTGGTCTTAGCTACTACATCAAACACCAAACTTAGAGTTGGGTCATAATAGAGATGATATCAATCCACTCTTGCTTCCTTCTACAATGATGCTCTCGTCATGACAATAAGTGGATATGGAAAGGGATGGTCTCTTCCTTTCTTTGAGCAATTAAACTATGCACTCCACTTGTATATTCACATATATTCTTAAAATTATTAAACCCTTAACAGATATATGGATCCCAAACCATACCCAAGCAAGGAGGCTTTTGAAAGGAAGACACTTGAGGAGGAGTCAGAAAGAGTTTGAAAACCAGAATTCCAGGCCCAGAATAATGGTCACACACTTGGAGGGGAGTCTAGAACAAAGGTATGCTAAGATTATCAAAAGAAGAACAGAAATAATTCAGAACTCTTCCTCTTGGCAACACTCAAGCAATGGACTTAGGAACAGTTTGGGAAAACTCAGAGCCGAAGGTGCTCACTTCTTTTTTGGGGAAGAGCACGCCAACAACTCTACCTAAGATGTGCACACAATCTTCTTGCTTTCTGATGATCATCTTGCAGATTGTCTTGCAGATCTAGTTGAGATGTATTTGGCTTCTTCCACTCTGGATAGACCATATTACCTCATGAATGTCTAACTATTATTTCCCAAATAAACTTGTTCCACCCTTCGCTTGATATTCTTTTCTGCAGAGGTAGACAATATTCCAAATTGAAGCTGGGCTGATTTTCCTTTCCCTGTGAAGAAAAACTTCCTTGCTCCAGCCTGAATTCCATGACTCCCCAAGAAATCTGGTGGCAGTGATTAATTCCTAGGGCAGGTGTAGTTTAAAGACTGTTGTGTGGAGATCATGTGATATAACATCTGTACCACACAGTAGCTCAATAGCAGCCTTTTATCAGCTCTAAACTTCGTAGGCACTTACTAAGGAATGAAAGTGCGTGAAGAGGAAAGCAGTAGATTTCATTCTCAAGGTCACCACCTCTCTTCCTCCTACCAAAACAAAAGACAAGAGTGATAGTAAATTTGAAGACATGTGAATAGGTCATGTGAAAAAAAAATTTAAAGAATTTTAGAAAAATGAAAGGCTCTAAATAAAAAAAATCTTAACTTTCATTTTTCTTCGATCTGTTACCAAAAAAGAAAAAAATTCTTTTATTTTAGTTAAATTATATTCATAGTAATCAATTTTTAAAAACAGTCCAAAGGAAAATAGGCATCAGAAGAGTCAGAAAAATTATATAGTATGAAAATCGTTTGCATCTCTTAAATATATAATGCATTAACATTCTCATCTATGAATAAAAAAGCTTTCTGTAAGTAAAATTGATACCCTATACAATTAACAAGCCTATGAATGCATTCAAAAATAGCTAAAAATTAATTTGAAAATGTTTGAGTCATATATATGTGTGTTTATATATGTATGCATATATCATGCAAATTTTGAAATTCAGATCAATTTCACTAATCAAAACAGAAGATGTTAAGCTCTAAAACATACTTCTGGTTTATAGCACTTAGGTCTGATCTATTTTAAGACGAAACTGCTACATGCTGTTATTTATTTCCAGGTGCAATAAAATCCATTTAATTTGAAGTCTAATTAAAGTAGAGAAACCTCATGACAAGGAGTATACCGATGCTCTACCAATCAAACTAGGGTCTGACACAGACTGCCAAACACAGCAAAAATGATTCAGAAGGTGAAAATGTCAACAAAGATAATACATGCTCATATGTATATAGTTTGTTAATATGGTGAGTTAAGAAATTAAATTAAGGTAAAGTATGTATTCAAAATTTTCAATTTTAACATATATTAAGCCCATTTTTCTCATAAACAATTAGCTTATTAAAATGAATCAAGAGGGACAAAAGAGAGAGAACAGGATGCATGCAGCCGACCTTTATTCAAACTCCTAAGATCCCATATGGTTCCCCACTTCCCTGCCAGGAGTGATTCCTGAGTGCAGAGCTAGGAGAAACTCCTGATCATGTCAGGTGTGGCCCAAAAAGGTAAATTAAATAAAATGAGTTTGTAAATTTGACCATGATCACTGGCTAGTATTTGTAACATACAAAGTATTCTGTTTATGTATGCATTCCAGAGATGATTGACTAGTCATATAAGACGCAAATTTAATATACATTGAGCAAATTCATTTATTTTATTTCTAGTCATACTTTTTTTTAGGTCATACATAATTTACATTGTGATACTCAAGTTTTGATTTTTATAGATTTGATTTTTTGCCTTGAAGATTAATAATAAAATGGTAAATGTCTAAATTATTCTCTATCTAGATTAATTTGAACCATGGTGCTAAAATTTTATAACTTCTCAAAATACTTGAGTATTAGATAATCTAGGTATGTTTGTATATTTGTATATAAAGTATACTTTAGTCATACATTTTTCTTATATTTACAATGTGAGGACCAAAGAATACAATTTGTAGTAATTCAAAAATTGTTATAATTTCAGTACTTCGCATTCTTATTTTAAGGTGATCAATCTTAAACTTTAAATTAAGAAATCTATTCACATTTTTGAAACTTATTTTCCTATGTGTCCTAATGTTACTATACTTATCATATTTTTTTTATTTTAGAGATCATCAATAAAGTTACACAGTATTTATATGAATTTAAAATTTAAAATAATTTTAATTTAAAAATCTATTAATATAATCTCCTGCCCCCATATCAGGTTGTCTTCACCGGGGTCCCCTCAGAGGGGGGCGGATTGAGTTTCGCTCCTAACACCGAGCAGAGACCCAGCAGCTGAAAACCTCCAGAACCCAGCCACAACCATGCTCCATATGCTCCGATGAGCCTAACCCATGAAAGAATTGGCAGAGAAACCCAGGTATGTGAGACCCATGGCTGAGATCTTCAGGGCTCTCAGATCTGAACTGGGCATCCTATGCCCAGATCCCCCATTTTCCAGTAGCTTGGCAGTCACACCCATGAACTAACCTGCCCCCACCCCCCCACCTCGCTGGTGGCATGTAGTCCCATCAACGACCAAAATCCAGAGACTATAAAACAAAGCTCCCAGAAGAGAATGATGTAGAACTTCCTGCCCCCACACCAGGCTGTCTTCACTGGAGTCCCCTCAGAGGGGGGGCAAATTTATTTTGCTTATACTCAAGAAACTGGGAGCATCTGTAAGGTAGAGGCCACCCTAACAGTCTCCGTGCCTCTCAGAGAGCCAGGCAAGCTATAGAGGGTATCCTGCCCACACAGCAGAGCCTGGCAAGCTACCTGTGGCGTATTTGATATGCCAAAAACAGTAACAATAATGGGACTCATTCCCCTGACCCTGAAAGAGCCTCCAATACAGCAGCATTGGGAAGGACAAATAAGGAGAGGCTCAAGCAAATCGTTGAGCAATGGGACATGGGATAACAAGTGGATACAAGTGCTTAACATAATTTCTTTATAATTCTAGTGAACTACTAAAATATACTGATGTTCCAAATGCTTTCTATCCATGGTGGTGTTGGGGGGTCTATATTTTGCCAGAAATAAATTCAGGGCCTCATTCAATGTGAAACAAAACACTGTAGCACTGTTGTCCCATTGTTTATCCATTTATTTGAATGGGCACCAGTAACGTCTCCATCGTGAGACTTCTTCTTGGTGGTGGAATATGAGCACTGGTGAAGGGATGGGTATTCGAGCATTGTATAACTGAGATTTAAACCTGAAAACTTTGTAACTTTCCACATGGTGACTCAATATTTCAACACAAACCTCACCATTATTATTAGGAGCACCCCACTAGAGTCAGACCTGTTGTGAAGAGAAATGAGGTCACGCGGCTGCTACTGCGGTTTTGGATTTCTGTACTTTAACAACTAAGTCCAGGGAGATTTCTTCCGGATATTCGATCATTGCAAGCTTGTAAACCCCATCTGTGGTCGTCATAATATGGCGGTACCCACACCCTTCATCCCCGGGAAGGGACAGGCGAGAGAGAGAAATACCTTTCCCCTCCCGGGCGGACATGGGGTCGCAGCTTAGTTCTCTGGCAGGAAACAATCTGCTAGGAGCAGTCCATGTTGTAGTTGGTTCAGCTGGGACTGGATTCACACGGGTGCAGCTGTGGAGGAGCCGCACACGAGTGCGGCCCCCGGGGTCACATCTTGGCAGCGGTCATCACTAGAATTTTTAGTCCACCAGCTGATCTTGAATTTCTCAAATCAATCCTTCTATACTATTTATAATCCTCTAAGTATATGCAAATATGACATTTCACACTTTCATATACAGGGCCTCATTGTTATAAGGCATGCAAATGATGTAGCTTTATGCATAATTTATGCATAATAAGACTTAAGTTTTAATAAGAAACAACAAATGAAAGAGAAATTAAATCTTGGTTTTTTTACAGGTAGCCAAAATTTACTGAGTTACTGATAAGTCAGTTTTCTGTTTGTCCTATAATTATAAACTCACACCCACAAAACTGGAGATATATATACTAATACACATAGTATCTGTTTTGAAATAACAATCAAAATAAAACTTAACATCCTGTATTTCCATCAATTTTTGTGTAGCAAAATTAAATACACATTACTTACTTTGGAGTATTATCCAAATAGTTGAAGGCAACAAAATGGAAGTTGTTGCATGCATTTGCCAAATTTGTTTTAAGTATAATTTCACAGAGCATTAAGGATAATATAATTACCTTATCTTAAAATATAATTGAATTTCGAATAATATAAAATAGGGAGTTAGGGATAGATTGTTAAAACACATTGTTCATGTTTAATTTCTAATTTTTCAACTTATTAGTTATATGACTCTAGGTCACTTGACCTCTTTATGACTAGGGTTCCTCATCTGTAAAATAGCTACAATTATTTTAATAGGCAGTAAAAAACTTGAAATTTATGCACATACATATTTATTTTTACTGTTATAAAAATTAAAAACGTGAAATTGTTAATATTTCTAATATAAATAATTCCCCCATCTTAATCATAAAAGCAGACCCAAGCACAGTTAAAGAGGACCATGTTACAAATAACAAATTCTGTGTGTTAGTTTTTATGGATAAGCTGCAGAAGGAAGACTAGGTAAACTCATCTCACCCCCTTTATTCTAAGAAGCGTATATTTGAAACTAAATTGAAATTAAACTAAATTCAAACATGCATCAACATGTCTTTTACATTAAAGAAGGTATCAATTTATATGGCTGCTCTTTACTAAGGCTGAAGAGACTGGGTCAATTTAAATAAATTTGGTCACGTTATCTATCCAAATAAATATTTTTCCCATGGATAGAAAATACATGTGATTAGACTATGCCACATGACTAAGTCACTGGTTCTCTTTTAAACTTTGTTGCACTGTAACTGTTTCTGTCTTTCTTCATGGTCTCTAGCTTTCCGTGATGAAAGCAGTTTTGTAATCTATTCCACCTTGTGGCAGGAAGAGAATTGCTTTCAAATTCAGTATGGCCTCAGAAGAAATATTTCTACACTGAATAATCATCGATTCTGCAAGCTTTCCTTTATAAATTCTTAGTTACCAATATTTGAAGCACAGTCCTAACTCCCTATCTAAAGACCACCATGTCTTAGAGTTTAACCACGTCCTGTATATCTCATGCAATCTAAACTTATTAATACAAGATCAGCTCATTTAAAATAAAATGTAAGCAGAAATTTTGATGCCACATGAAAGCAGCTCATGTGTGACATAAAGAGAGATCTTTAATATAGTACTAATGTTTTTTAAAAATACAGGAGGTGATAAGATAGTACAGTGGTAAGGCACTTGTTTTTCACACAACACACCTAGGTTTGATCTCTGGCACCCCATTCCCTCATTCACTAGCAGGAGTAATCACTGAGTGTAAAGCCAGGAGTAATCCCTGAACAACACTGGGTTAGCCCAAAATTCCATTAATAATAATAATAATAATAATAATAATAATAAATAATTATAGTTATAAAAAGTCAAGGAGCAGAAATTTATTTTAAACATTTTATTTATTTATTTTTATTTGGGGTCCACACCTGGCTGTGGTATTACCTGCTATATTATCTCTATGGCTTCAAGGAAAAAAATCCTTATAACCACTGTTTTCTCAAGCTCCTGACACTGCCAGTTCTAACTTTGGGTTACAATAGGCCATAGTAACTTCATAGTAGTCTTTGTAATGTCTATTAAGTAAAATAATACTTAGATGATAGCAGGAATAATGGAAAATTATAGATTATTTTACTATCATAACCGTGAATTTTATCCAACTTCCACTCAATTATTTTATGAGGATAGTGAAAATCTAATCTTTGTTCTAGCCACTGCTAACTCTGAAAATGGATATTCTTTCCAGACAGTAATAAAATTTTGACTTCCAGGCAGCCTATAAATTTAAAAAAAAAGTGTAGAAGTAACTGTTCTATGACCAAAAAAGACACATTTGCAGGCACCCAGGGAAGAATTAAAGTCAACATCCTATTTAATAGCCATAGGGATACCTTGTATTCCCTTTGATTGACCCCAAGAGACATACAAATTTACCTTTAAGTCTTTATTGTGATTTCTCCAATCTATCAAATGACTGAATTTGGCATTTCCCATCCATTTGATTACTCTAATCTGTCAAATGATGAAACTATGCGATTATCATTTCCTCTAAAAGGGTATTCTGTTGCTCTCCTCTCTTTTTCATACACTGATTTACAACTTTTTTTTCCCCTACTGCTCCCTCTGGCACACTTTCCCCATATTTCTACTAGCTTCTGTGTTAAACAGTTTCACTAAATTACATGGAGGTTAACCTCCTCATTAACTTTAATCTCTGCCTTCCTACTTTTAAATTAACAATGTTAGACTATCAAGGGAGTTTTATGACCATCAACCCATTTCTTCCTTTCTTGATTATATAAATACAGTTATTGTATTCCCAGTGAGAATACTTTTAAAACACATTTTCTCTAAGATTAAAACTAAATCTTCTGACTACATTTCTTTCATTTACATATGCTTTTTAAAAAAAATATTTTAGCGAAAAGCTGAATGAAATTTCACAGGTATGTACTATTCTAAATATATAATTTAACTGTAATTTTAAATCATATCTAACTTATGCATATAAGGTCTTACAATATTAAATACATTAAAACAATTGTGATTTTTATCTATTCTTGTGTATCTGGAATAATGCTCCTGGTTATATATTCCTGTGTATTTTTATTGTAGCATATGTTTATTATCATATGCTTTTTGACTTTGATGTTAACTTTTTTCTTAATAATTATTTTCATTAAATGATAACATCTGTTCAAGTCATTTTTGTGAAATTCTGCCTTTTAATAATATTGCTAACATTTATTCCAATGAGTTTTTAGTATCAGTGACTCAAAGGGAAGATTACCATAAGGAATGTGACTGATTTTATGGGTCAGTCAATAACTCATATGAAGGAAATGATGAATGAACTCTAGGGCAGGTTGATGGGAATGTGCTCATTCAGCATTGTGTATGTGATGTTGTATGACAATTGATGCAGAAATCAGAATGAAAGACATGCTCTGTTCACAGATACAATTAGAGGCTACTGGAAAACAGAAAATTCATTACTAGTCCTAATTCAAGTAAAAGAAAATGAAATTTTGAATCAAAAAAAAAGAGCTTAAAGTGCTTTGAGAATAAAGAAATAGATGAGAAGATGAGAAGAAAAGATTGGAGGAATATTTAACAAGTTTTCCATCCATTCAAAGTAAAATAGTAGAGGCTGGAGGAAAAGTAGAGCAGGCTAGGCATTTGACATGCTTGCAACTATTCTGGGTTTAAGACCTGACACCATTTATGGTTCCCAGAGTCTTATAGGAGTGATGTCTGAGTGCACAGTCAGGAGTAAGCCCTCAGAATCTCTGGGTATACCCACTCCCCCAATGAAATTTAAGTATTAAATACATCAGAATCAATAAAAACATGCCAATAGATATATTAATCAAGTAATCTTAAAGATGATTTCCAGATCATAAGAATAACTCAATGGGCTGAATATGCTTTGCAGGAAGGAGGCTGAGGTTTGAGCTTTGCCACCACATGGAATCTGACCATAGAGAGAGGAGTAGCCAGCGAACAATTATTATCATTATTGAGAATAATATTTAAAGGTCAGAGTGATAGTACTAATGGTAGTGAAGTTGACTTACATGCGGCAGACCCAGGTTTGATCCCCCTCATCCCTTATGGTCCCTGAGCACGACCAGGAATGATCCTTAAGATCACAGAGCCAGGAGCACCACCCACAGCACCACCAGCTGTGGTCCAAAAACAAACAAACAAAAATTAGCTAATATAAAAGTCAACATCAAAATGACTGGAGAACATAAGAATTAAGGCCATTTTACCATGTATGTGGCTGATCCCAGTTTGAGCACCTCCAGGAGTGTCTCCTGTGACTATAGAACTAGAAGTAGCACTAGGACACAACACCACCAACCTCCAAATTGAAGCCATCATTTAAATTAAAAATCCCATAATGATAAACATGTGTCTTATTTTAAGTGAAAAATATAAAAAATGTGTTCCATGTATACAAAATGTCAAAGGCACTTTATCATGAAGTTTGAATTACAGTGACTGATATTTGATTTGCACACACTCAAGGAACAGAATGAGGAAGAAAATATTTCATGCAGAATTAAGAATAGAAAATGAAATTTAGTATTACATACTAATTAGAACTACAAAACAGGTGTGCAATACTTATGCAGCGATGCAATGGAATGCAAAAAAAGAAAAGGTGTGTTAAGATATAGGGTAAGAAAAACAGATAATCAGAAGGGGTTATAAAAAGTCTTGGTGCAGGTACTTGCAAATATGTATGTAGAAAAGTAATCAAGGCAACAGAGGGGAAGATCTGTTTCTGGTAAAGACCTGAAAGCCACTGATGCTATCTAGTATAACTGTCCAATAAAGCCTTGAATCACAGCGGAAGTTTTAGCTCTGAAATAGGATGGCTAAGTGTCAAAGAAATGGTACAAGATGGTCCAAGTTTGGATGGAAGGATTTGGTAAGATGTTTTCACATTACTGGGAAACTAAACATGGGCACTGCCTATTTACCAGTATCTTTAAGATAATCACTGTATCACTGTATCACTGTCATCTCTTGTTCATCAATTTGCTCGAGCAGGACCAGTAATGTCTCCATTCATCCCAGTGCTGAGATTTTAGCAGCCTCGCTTTACTCATCTTTCCCAATGGTGTCACATTAGAGGCTCTTCAGGGTCAGGGAAAGGAGGCCCATCATTGTTACTGTTTTTGGCATATGTATATGCCACAGGGAGCTTGCCAGGCTTTCCCTTGCAGGCAGCCCTTGTAACATAATTGTGTTAACAATGAAGCAAAAAGATTAGAGAGAAAAGAACTAAATACTGAATGTGAACATGCAATGGAGCTTCTTTATATAATAAGTGGGGCGGCGGGTGGGGTGGAGATTTAACAGCCAAAGAGACAGAACAAAATGTAAGGCACTTACTCTGCACTAAGTTGAGCCTGGATGGAATCTGGCACCAGACTGAATCACCAGAATAGCCCTAGTTCCAGAGTGCATTCAGCCTGTGACCCAAATATCTCAGTATACCACACATACACAAAAGACACTATATCTTGGATATCTCTTTAAAAACAGGAGGTGAGTTTCAGGGTAAACAGGACAAAGTCCAAGGCCCAACTGCATCTCAACTCCACAGTAAAAAGATAGGTTTTCAGTGCATTCCCCTAAAGCATAAAGCAGAGCTTGTTTCAGGTCTGAAACTCATCTGGATACACTGATGACAAAAGGCAAGCAGGAGTGAAATGGGTTTTATGTGAGTTGCTGTTTGTTCTTCTAGTTTGCAAAACAATTGCATTTACTGCCTCTGTAAAGCAGCCCTCTGGGGGCCTTTATGTAAACCCAGTTGATCAATGTCAATGTCAGGTCCCCTCTCTCTTAGAGGAGGGCTGCTTTCCTGGGAGGAGCTCTGAAGGCTGTGTGCATGCTGTGCTCTGTGAGAGAGATTTACTTCTAGAAAGAGCACCTCCTCCAGGGCTTTTCATTCACAATACCTGCAGACCTGATTTCCTAATCTTTACTCAATGGAGAAGAGAGAATTTAAACCTGTTTAGCAAACTTTCTTCTACACATTTGTTTTACCTTTGTTACTCTGTCTCTCTTGATACTTATACTAAACAGTAATCCTCAAGCTCCAAGCCCCTTAACTTCACTTGTTTTAGCTGAGTCACTGGCCTGACATTTATAGGCATGTAGGCCAGTGACTCAGTCTTACTCTGTCCCAGGGGAACAGAAGTTTCACATTTATTATTAAGCTCCTTTCCCCCTCATATCTTCTGAGGTTGGGTAAATCGTTATTTGCCCAGCCACAAAAATCAAAAAGAAAAAAGACAATGGGTCAAGGATGATGTGTCCTGGCCTTGTGATTTTCTTGAACTCATAGAACATGCAGAGATAGCATCCCTCAAGCAGTGAAGCCTACTACTCAAGAAATTGTGAAGCTTAATTCTTCATACAGTTAAAAATCTATGCTTTAGGGCCACAGAGATAGTACAACAGGTAGATTGTTTGCCTTGCATACTGCTGATTTGGGCTCTGGCAACCCATATGGTCCCCTAAACATCCTCAAGACTGATCCTGAGTGCAGAGTCAAAAGTAACCCTGGAGTATTGTCAGGTGTAGACTAAAAATTGAAAAATAATACACCAGTGTGCAGGGACAGGTGTTGGAACATTATAGGACTTAAACCCAATCATGAACAACTTTGTAACTGTGTATCTCACTGTGATTCAATTGAAATAAATAAATAAAATCATAGTTCAGAGATGTCATGTAAGCAGTTTAGTATATTCTATTAAATAATAAAATACCTTATGGGCAATTGTGGTTCCGATAAATGGAACTGGAATAATCCAGTAAAAAATGAAGCACAGAAATAATGTCATCATCTGAGTAGATACAGAAAAATAATTTTACACTGTCCAACATCCATTTATTGTAGGGAGCCAGAGCACATGGAGCAAAGATGGCGCCGACATCCGGCTGCCCTAGGTGGTAAACAACCTCCAGAGCGCGGGCCCCGGCATCGCCCCACATGGGGTGATTGGAGGACAGCCAACTGGCGAGCAACACGTCAGAAGTGAGGGGTCTTCTCTATAAGAAGGATATCGCTCTGAGGGTCGGGGCCTTCCTCCACCCACTCGTGTATTTGTGGAGATCTCCAATAAACTTGCTGCAGAAGGACTCTCAACCGGTGTCGTCTCTCTTTGCTGGCGAAGGGAAACTGCGACAACGCGACTTACAATTTATGATAAAAAAAAACTGAAAAAAGAAACCTTCCTCAATATAATAAAGGTCATATGAACAAGCCCACAGACAGTGTCATAAACAAGAGTGAAAATCTGAAAACTTTCTATGGACAAGGAGATCAAAAATTCTCCAGAGATTTTCTGGCAGAAGTAAGACAGGAAACCAAATTCATATCCCATATGGATTATCTACTCCACTCACAACAAATTCAATCTCCGTCTTCCTGAAAACAGAAGAGTTCTGATAATTGGCTTATTTCCAGATACCTGAACATTGTTCTTTGTCCCTGAAATATGGAGCATAGCATATGAGATAGGGAGGGTTTGGCCTGGTGGAGAAAAGTTTGGGAATTTATTGTTGAAATATGAATGGAAAATACTTTTTTGGGTATATTCCTTAACAAGAAAAAGTCAGTAATCTCCAATGTTGATAGTGAAAAACAGTAAGATCTAGAGAACATTTTGTAATTTTTATACCTGATCACTATATCTTCATGGACATTAACTATTCATATCAAAAACAAATGTCTTTACTTCCTGTTTCCTCTCTGTAGATTCAACCACATAATCCTAGGCATGTCCAACTTGATAACTCGGTAAATGAGATAATACCTAGTCCAACGTAAGCAATTTTGTTTTTTACTCATAGGATGTGAGTATTCCCTCCAAATACCCTCACTCTACACTGCAGTATGCTATCAGCACTCATAGTCTCATGAGAGCTTTCGAGTCTAACAACAGTCAACTCAAATACTTCATCTCAAAGTCTCATAAGCACAAGTGGCAGCATTGTTTGCACTAAAATCAGGGCCAGCTGGAGGGTTTAAACTGTTCTGAGTTGCACATCAAGTTCCCAATACTATGGATATTGAGTAAATAGGTAGGTGAATTGTCTCTAGATAGGGTATCAATCTAGCAAAACACTAAATTTTGATTTATGCCTAAACATCAAACAGACACTTTTTTAAAAAATAACAGAGATTTAGCATCCAAGAAGCATTTCAAAATATTCTGAAAAAAAGAATATTTTAACATCATTCAGAAAATTAATTTCAGGGGACCCTCAGGTTTTTCAGTTTATTTTACATTGTCGAGAAAGCATGTATCTTTCAAGATATCTAGGATACTTGCTAGCAATCAATATGTCCTATAAGCATGGAAAATCAATGTAACAGACAACCATGATCTCTTATAGGAAACAAGATAATTAAGTTCCCACTGAGTTAAATTATTTAGCCAAGTACAGGCATTGATGAAGCCTTGCGACAAGAGTGCAGTTACACTCTAACAGTTGAAAGTGACTGCTGATGTTCTTTGTTTATTAGTATTGAAGGTGGGGAATGCATTAATCAGCCAGATAGCTCATCTTCTAGGTGTCAGGGACTACAGTGACTATTTTTATTAAGGATTAAATGCAATTGAAGACACTCCTGGATTGAGCTTATCACTCTCATTCACTATAATTCCCTACACTTCATCAACCTTCTACTTAGTCCAAAGTTGAATGGGCCTATAAAAACTATAGGCAACTCAGAGAATGAAGTGACATCTTTCCAGTTACTTAGCATAAAACTCTGGAATCCTAACTTTTTTTCTCTTATACATATCCAGTTTTTAATAAAAAAAAGTAAAAGAATTCTATTAGACTCATATTTTATTGTACAGTCTTCAACAAGTTCTTATCTCATCTTCATCATGATCACTGATTTTTACTATAGCAACAAATATTTTAAAACTAAAAAGCAGTTCGGTTTAGTCCTATGCACAGGCCAGTACAAATGCTTTAATAGTTCTCTTGTCCCAAATAAAGCCTGAGATTCTTATAGTGGCTCATAAACCTCTGTAGCTCTTGAGTCTCAATATCTCTGACTTCATTTCATGACCTTCTTGTTTTCACTAGTCCAGCCCTACTGACCTTCAAACATTCCGGTCATAGTCATACCTTATGTTCTTTGCTCTCATTGCCTCTGTTGCTTGAAATGTTCTTCCAGGGGGTATGGTGCCAACAGGTTAACCTGTACCTGCGGGGCGAGTGCATCGGTATCCTGATTGTGCCTTCAGGCTCTCTGATACTCCAAAATTGCCATTGTGCCTTTGACCAGAGCCCAGCAACTTGGGACCAAGTTTACCAAGAAATTCAATGGCCAAAAGGTAGGTATATGGAAGCCACACCCACAAACCACCTCCAGGTCAGCTATACAAGCCCATTTATTTATTTTTTTTCAGAAGCCCTGATAAATCTCGAAAGAGATCAAAAGCTGCAGTTAAGCTCAGACAGACTCATGGCTGAACAGACTGGGGTAAATCAAAGGAGGGTGAGTTGGCCTGGTGGCTAGCCCAAGTAGAGTCCCCAGCAGGCACTTGCTACCACAATTCAAAATCGCCACCATACCCCTGGTCTGACTTCACTGTCTCAGGAGGGATCACATCAAAGATAAATCATTGTCATCCCGTTGTTCATCAATATCCTCAAGTGGGCACCAGGAATGTCTCCATTATGAGACTTGTTGCTATTGTTTTTGGTATCTGCGGATTTTCTGACTGAAATCTCCAGGCTTTCTCAGAGTTGGGGTGAGTTACATCCCCCCACTTCCCAATACACATGGAAGCACAGGCAGTCACCCCCACGAACCAACTCCAGCGCCACCCAGTAAGCTCTACTACTGGCCTTTCTTCAGAGACCCCCAAATAAATCTCAAAAGAGATCAAAAGCTGCAGTTAAGCTCAGCTCCATGCATGGCTGAACAGACCGAGGTGAATTAGATGGCGGGGGTTTTGCCTTGTGCCCGCCCAAGCAGAGTCCTTGGCAGCCATTTGCTTCTACAATCCAAAATCTCTGCCATAGCCCCAGCTTGATTCTAACTTCTAAGGATGGACCTCACCAAGATATAATCTGCTGAAAATTTTGTAATGTGGATCTTAGTGCACCAACAGCTCTGACTTAGAGACACAGCAGCAAGTCACAGAAGACAGCACAGTGTTGGAGATCTCTCTGGGCCCCATACTGAGCCAATCTCACCAGAGCCCCCCAGATGGAGCACGTGCAGTCTCTCTGATACTCCAGATGGAATCCCGGTGACCAAGAGCTTCCACAAGGAAGGCCCAGGTCTGCGGCTTCCAAGGATAAATATATAGGTCACATGGGATCAGAGGACCCTGGCTGTAGCCTCGCGAGTCCCTGCCTGCCTAGCTGACTGGCTGTCATGCCCACAATTTGCCTCTAGGCACCTTTAGCATACCAACAGCCCTGGTTCATAGAGACAGCAGTGTCTATGAAGACACCATAGCACTGGAGATCTCTCTGGGCCCCGCACTGAGCCAATCTCACCAGGGCACCCCAGGTAGAGCAGGTACAGTCTCTCCGCCTACTCCACAATGGATCCCTGTGGTCACGAGCTTCCACAAGCAAGGCCTCTGGTATGCGGGCTCAAAGACTTAATATCCAGAGTACGTGGTGGCAGAGGACTCTGGCTGCCCCTCCTCCGGTTCCTGCCCACCAGGCAGACTGGCTATCATGCCCACAATTTGCCTCCAGGGACCATCTTAGTGCACCAACAGCCCTGGCCCAGAGACTTCCAATTGAATCCCAAAATGAATTAGAGCCATACAGAGATGTCTCTGGAACCTAGCCATCTATAATCTAGAAATTTACATTTACAATCGTGGCTGGGCATGTGAGCTCTCATGATATTCAAAATAAGTAATGGACAATAAATTATTTAGCATCTGCACCTGGCAGGTAGCTTGAATGGTGTTGGTAAAATTCAAGAAAAACATAATGCCCCAAATTAGAGAGATAGTATTTGGGAAATTGTCTGCCATAGAGCAGGGTGAGGACTGGGATGTGTATGTGTGTGGGGTGGGGGGGGGGCTGGGGACATTGGTGGTATAAGGTGTGCACTATTGGAGGGATGGGCGTTTCATCATTATATGGCCGAATCTCACTCATAAAAGCTTTGTAACTCTAGCTCATGATTATACAATAAAAAGAAGTAATGTGGAGTTCATGTCCAATTCAATGAGCTTAATCAATGGCTGAACAAATAACAGTACTCCTACATTATTTAAAAAAAGAAAAAAAGAAAGAAAGAGAGAAATGTTCTTCCTCTACAAGTCTATCTGCCTATCCTTATTTTCTTCAAATCATTATTCAAAGTCATCTCATTTAAATTTGCTATGGCTATATTATATTATATGCAAACTCCCTCTCTTTACCTGTTACCTTCTTACTATTCCTCATTCTCTATGTTCTGATCAATATCTTTACGTTATACTTTCCTGATTCGAAGCATTTTGCATTAAATATTCTGGATAATTATCTTACTTTCCTTATTTAGCTTTTTTACTTACAATATATCTTCCTTTACTAAAGTGTGAATGTCATAATAATAGAATTTGAGACTGCCTCGCTTGCTATTATGTATTAATAACATAGAAAGATGTTAACATAAAGAAAGTATTCAATAGCTATTTAAGGAATGCAAGAAAAAACAAGTAACTCTAAATGTATTTTGAGAAAAAAAATGAGGCAATTTTCAGAAAATGTATATTGCACGGCTAAATTTACATATACACAAAATAATAATTATGTGTTTTGGAAATTTTTTATATATATGAAACTATGAAATAAAATTAATTATGGTCAGAAATCAGTGTAGTTCCTATTTTGTGTTATAGGAAGGGTAGTGTAACTAAATAACAGCACAGAAGTTCCTCAAAAGGAAGAGATGTCACTCACATACCTATGTGTGTAACGGGAAGATAATACTTGGTTTATTATTTGTTATATATTTTTCTTTCATAATAATGCCTCAGAAACAGGAAGAAATTAATTAAATAATATATTAATTTTTAATTAAAAATTAAAGTTTAAGGGGGCTGGAGCAATAGCACAGCGGGTAGGGCATTTGCCTTGCACGCGGCCGACCCGGGTTCGAATCCCAGCATCACATATGGTCCCCTGAGCACCGGCCGGGAGTAATTCCTGAGTGTAGAACCAGGAGTAACCCCTGTGCATAGCCGGGTGTGACCCAAAAAGCAAAAAAAAAAAAAAAATTAAAGTTTAAATTAAAAAATATGTAAGGTTTTAAAAGGGTATTTTTTCACTCTAATGCTAAGATAACAGTTACTTGTTCATTTAACCATTTAATAAATGTGCATTAAACATTTGTTATGTTCTTGACACTGATCTTGTTATGTGGATATCAGTCCAGAGAAAAAAAATCCCTGCTCCCCTCCTCAAGAATTTGAATTTAAGGTGGGACATAAAAAAATCATATATACCTGACTGTGTATATAATTAGATATTCATGATTATAAAGAAATGGCATTTTATATATGAAAATCAGGAAAAGACACCACTCAGTTTGAGGCTGGAATAAGAGGGAAACTAAATCTATGAATATGTCTTCACTGTCACTGTATCACTGTCATCCCATTACTCATAAACTTGCTCAAGCGGGCACCAGTAAAGTCACCATTGCGAGACTTGTTGTTACTGTTTTTGGCATATCAAATCACCACAGGTATCTTGCCAGGCTCTGCCATGCAGGCAGGATACTCTTGGTAGCTGGTTGGGCTCTCCGAGACAGGTGGAGGAATTGAATCCAGGTCGGCTACATGCAAGGCAAACGCCCTACGTGCTGTGAGATCACTCGAGTCCATGAATATGTCTTAAGAAATTTATTTTAGGAAGACAGAAAAACTGTCATGCATTACTTGATCTGATGGAATATAAGGCAGATTACATCACTCAAAGGAAGTTAAGTGAAAAATGTAGAATATAAAGCCAACATCTATGATAAGGAATTTAGATAGTTTTCTGTTCTTTCTTAACTAGGAAAAACATGGAACTTTTGATTTTTCTTTTTTTTAGTGTGCCATAAAAGGAACATTTAAATTAGGGAATCTAAAGGGGATGAAACTGAGATGAACAGATATAGAACCTGTGTCTATATCGTTCTGTTAGTGCAGCCAAACCTTGACTCACTTATTTACACAGAAACTGACTTGAAACTCTAATGAGCCATGGACTTTTGGGTGTTGATTTTGTAGCCTGCCACTTTACTGTGTCGACCTATTGTTTCTAGGAGCTTTTCTGTAGAGTCTTTAGGGTTTTCTAAGTATAGTATCATATCCTCAGCAAATAGTGATAACTGGTCCTGTTCCTTTCCTATTTGTATGCCCTAGATATCTTTTTCTTGTCTGACTGCTATGGCCAGGAATTCCAGTTACTACATTGAGTAGGAGTGGTGAAAGTGGGCAACCTTCTCTTCTCCCTGATCTTAGAGGGAAAGCTTTTAGTTTTTCCTAATTGAGAATGATACTTGCTTTGGGCTTGTGGTAGATGGCTTTGACTGTATTGAGGAAAGTTCCTTCGATGCCCATTTTGCTGAGAGTTTTCATCATAAATGGGTGCTGGATCTTGTCAAATGCTTTCTCTGCATCTATTGATATGATGTATGGGGAAAATTAACATTATCAAAATGGCAATACTGCCCAAACCACTATACAAATTTAATACAGTCCCTATCAGGATACTCATGACATTTTTCAAAGAAATAGACAACACACTCCTTAAGGTCATATGGAAAAATAAACCTCCACAAATAGCCAAAGCAATCTGTGGGAAAAAGAAGATGGTGGCGACACCTTCCCCAGCTTCAAACTCTACTGCACAGCAGTATTAATTAAAACAGCATGGTATTGGGCTAAAAACAGACCTGAAGACCAATGGAACAGAGTTGAATATCCTGTCACAGACCCTCAAATATATGGCCACTTACCTTGACAAAAGAGCAAGAAATGTGAAGTGGAACAAGGAAATTCTCCTCAACAAGTGGTGCTGGAAAAACTGGATAACTACCTGCAAAAAAAATGAACTCTGACTTCTGTCTAATGCCAGGCACAAAAGTCCAATCAAAGACAATTAAAGACCTCAATGTCAGACAGGAATCTATAAGTTCATAGAAGTAAATGAAGGCAGAATTCTCCATAACATTGAAGCTAAAAGCATCTTTAAGGATGAAACAGGACTGACCATACAAGTGGAAGCAAACATAAACAAATAGGACTACATTAAACTAAGAGAACAGATTTTATTTATTTATTTATTTATTTATTTATTTATTTATTTATTTATTATTGAATCACCATGTGGAAAGTTACAAAGCTTTCAGGCTTAAGTCTTAGTTACATAATGCTCGAAAACCCATCCCTTCACCAGTGCACATATTCCACCACCAAGAACCACAGGACTACATTAAACTAAGAAGCTTCTGTACTTCAAAAGAAATAATGACCAAAATACAGAAAGAGCCCACAGAATAGGAAAGAACATTTTCCCAATACCCATCTGATAAGGGATTAATATCCATTATATAGAAGACACTAGTAGAATTGTACAAGAAAAAAACCCTCCAACCAAATCAAAAAATGGGGAGAAGAAATAAACATAAGCTTCCTCAAAAAAAGAAATACGAATGGCCAAAAGGCACATGAAGAAAGGCTCCACATAGCTAGTCATCAGGGAGATTCAAATCAAACAACAATTAGATATCATATCACACCACAGAGATTGGCACTCATTCAAAAGAATGAAAGCAAACACGCTGGCATGGATGTGGGGGAAATGGGGCTCTCTTTTACTGTTGGTGGGAATGCAGACTGGTTCAGCCTTTATGGAAAACAATATGGACAGTCTTCAATAACTAGAAATTGAGCTTCCATATGACCCTGCGATACCACTTCTAGGAATACATCCTGAGGATGTAAAAAAGTACAGTAGAAATGGCATCTGTACCTATATGTTCATTGCAACACTGTTCACAATAGCCAAAATCTGGAAATAATCCAAGTGCCCTAGAATAGATGACTGGTTAAAGAAACTTTGGTACATCTACAGAGTGGAATACTATGCAGCTGTTAGGAGAGATGAAGTCATGAAATTTGCTTATAAATTGATGGACATGGAGAGGATCATGCTAAGTGAAATGAGTCATAAAGTGAGGAACATACATAGAAAGACTGTACTCATTTGTGGAGTGTAGAATAATATCACATGAGGCTGACACTCAGGGACAGTAGATACAAGGGTCAGGGGGATTGCCCCGTAGCTGGTAGCCTGCTTCATGAGTGGAGGCGAGAAGGCAGATGGAATAGAGAATGGATCACTAAGAAAATGATGACTGGAGAATCAGTTGGGATGGGAGAAGCGAGCTGAAAATAGACAATGGACCAAACATGATGACCTCTCAGTGTCTGTGTTTTAAGCCATAAGGCTCAAAAGTAGAGACAGAGTATGGGGAATATTGTCTGCCATGCAGGCAGGGGGAGGATGGAAAGGGGGGTTTATATCTGGGATACTGGTGGGGAGGAATGTGCACTGGTGGAGGGATGGGTGTTTGATCAGTGTGTGATTGTAACCCAAACATGAAAGCTTGCAATTATCTCACAGTGAATAATAACACTTAAAAAAAAGAAACTGATGAACAAAACTTCTACACTGTTGTACAAAAGTTAGTAGCCATTTGGCTTGAAATCAGAGAGATGAAATTGGAGAGATGACCTCACCAAGAAAAGAATGTTACAATATTACAGAGAGCTGCCATAAGGAAAAGTTTTCTAAAGAGTCAAACACTGTTCAAGGGTGTGGATGGGATTAGTGTCACTGTCTAGCACCCCAATTTTGCAATCCTCTCCAAAACTACATTGTGATGAGAGGAAGAAACTCTAAGGCATAAATAGGGTTGAGTCACTGGAAGGTGATACCTTGGTTACCTCTAGCAACTTTGAGAACAGACAGCAGTGTTTGGCAGATGTCATGTTGGATCTTACATTCATGATATCAGCCTTAGAGATCAAATTCCTGAGGAAAGCTCAATCCACCCCTAACAAATAGTTGAGCTAGCTGGAGTCTGAGACAATTACCTGCCTGAAAAGGAGAGGCATGTGATATACCACATGCTTTCTCGTGGTTGACAAGTAGATCTAGACCTTGTCAATCAATACCTGACTGTTTGCAAGTGAGTGAAAGAAACCTCTTACAGAGAGAAAGTACCCTGCAGACTTCCTTACGCATAAACAATTATCCAGGGCTCCCCAAAGAGTGTTGGCTCCTCTCCCCTTGAGGAACCACAAATAGCCAAATTGTGTATCCTAACTGCTTCTGAGAGTGTATTCTGTTGCCAAAAAGTAATACGTCATGGACTCCTTATAAACCCATCCAGCATAGGTTCCTACTTCTACAAGAATGGCAGTCTGGCAACTGCTGGATATCAGCAAACTTGAATCCATAGCTGCTGCCTTGAATTTGACACACAGATGCCTCTGATGACTCACTATTTCAATCATCTTTATCATTACTGGAGCTTATTCAAACCCACAAACTAGACTCTTAGCCAGACCTGTGTGTAATATCAGACATAATGGGTACTTAGTTGGAGGACCTCATCCATATGTATGGACCAAGAATTCAGAAAACAATAAAAGTAAGAGCTTTGAAGAAGATTTGGAACAGCCATCCTAATAATATTAACCAGAATAGATAGAACAATGGAAAATCATTTAAAGAAAGACAGAGAAAATATGTGAAAATATCTGATGAAAGTCCAAAGAGAAATCAAAATTAAAGAGTACACTCTTACAACTTAAAAATGGAATAAAGGAACTCAACATAAGAGTGAAAGGAGCTGAGGATGAAAGCAGTAAACTTTTAAGTAAAGTAGAAGAAATCACCTAAAAGTAACGGCAGAAGGAAAAAAATAATTGAAATCTGTAGGATGACATTGCTTTGTCATTTTCCCCCTTGCAACAAGGAGCTTAGGTTTATCCCAGTCACACCCATCAAGGTGCTCCCGAGTCACTCCCATTCCTTTGACTATCTGTAACCACTTCTCTATGCTCTCTTCCCCAGTCAGTCAGCTTTTCCCCCTAATCAGACTCTGTTAATTTGTAAGGTCAGATCCTTCTAGAACACTGAACTTACATTGTAAGTTAATATTGCCTTTCTCCTCTCCTTGTGTCTTTTGAATAATTTACTTCAAAGCAATGTCTTTTTTGTATAGACACAAGAAGACCATATTATAGCTTTTGTAACTTAGGATTTAATTGGCTTAGAATATTATTCATTCCTGGGCATCTGCTTTCTCAACAGAAGTCTCAGTTACCCTCAGTTCCTAGCACCCCAAAAGCAGGGTCCTGATGAAGGATGGGACGGACCCAGGGCAAGCGGTGAGTACCCTGTGTGCTACCCTGGCATCGAGATGGGCCTGGCCAAAGTGCCACGATTCTTAACCGTAAGTTAAGACCTTGCTGGGGATAGGAAAGACTAATCTGGCCTGAGCACTGTAGTCTGAGATAGATGGCCCCAGGAGAGCAATTCTATAAGCTTAATGCATCTCTTACTGTGTCCATACAAAATGATTAATATTATGAATGCTTATATGTTTGCTTATAAGCATTCATAATATTATAAGCATTGCTTATAAGCATATAATGCTTATATGTTTGCTGTAGGAGGAGAGGAGAAACACACTCATGGGATTCTGCCCTTGGGTGGGTCATCCTGCTGAATGAGAATCTGTCCTAGAAGCAGCATCCCCTGAGGGAAAGAAATTTAACCCTATTTATTGTGACCACACCTATGTGTAAGCCCCAACCTCCTCATACTGGGGGGATTTAACTAGGCCTTAAGAGTGAGTTGGGGGCAAGATTGAGAGCCGGGAGAGAAGCAGAGAGAGAGACAGGAGTGAATGGAATAAACAGCAACTAATTAATCAACAGGCTTGGCCCTCCTTTCCTCCTCTGTCTGCTCCATGGCCCGGGGCAGCTCCGGCTGGGTGAGCATCCCAGGACCACTCCTTGAACCTGGGGGCAGCCGACTGGGAGAGCTGTTCAGGTTCTCCCCGGCCGTGCCTTCTGGCAGATGTTTTTTTTTACAGAAACCAATGAAAATAACACAAAACTTGTAGGAAAATGATCAAGAAGAATAAGACATGGGGGTCTTATTCAGGGTGAGGGGTGTCCAGGAGAGTAGGAGAGTTTAGTGCTAGAATATCTATTTGCAAATACGGTGCTGCTAGGTTGAGAGCTGCAATAAATTTTCATGTGAATTCTGATCCTGATGCTATGCCCGTTTATGAGTCCCAGTACTACAACAGGGTTTATGATTTCTGGTACCTAGCAACCAATAAGTGCAGAACCCACAAGTAAAGCATATGATCCTGGGTGAACATCACTACTAACTGTGTTACTCCTAGTAAATACTAGAACCAAATATGTTAACAAAGCTACCAAGTGTGTGCAACCCCCAGGCATTGCAATGACAATAGCAACAGAAATGTTAAAAAGAAAAAAAAATTAAAAAAACAAACAACAGTAACAACTTTGTTTTATAAGAAAAAAGATTTTTGAAAAGGGGGGGCTGTTTATTATCTGTATAAATGCAATCTAACTCTTGATTGAGACAGTTGAAAATTGATTTAGATACCCACATATGTAAGCTCCACAGTTCTATACAAAATAAGCCTAAATAGATAATCACCCAGCTCATCATGATTAAAACAATGATCAAAGACAAAGAAAAATTCTAACAGCAGCAAGAGAAAAGCAATATGTGTGATCCACATGGGATTATTAACAGATTTCTCAATAGAAATTATATGCTTGAAAAGTAGAGGCAGGTGGCATACCAAAGGGTAAGAAGAAAGACCTACAACCGAGATTAATCTACTCGGTTAGGTTATTGTTCAGATTTGCAAGAATGAAGAAGTTTTCAGCCAGTCAAAAGTCAAAAGAAATTAATTATCAACATTACACTGATCCTTTAAGAAATACATACAGAGGCTGGAGCAATAGCACAGCGGGTAGGGCGTTTGCCTTGCACTTGGCCAACCCGGGTTCGATTCCCAGCATCCCATATGGTCCCCTGAGCACCGCCGGGGTGATTCCTGAATGCAGAGCCAGGAGCAACCCCTGTGAATTGCCGGGTGTGACCCAAAAAGCAAAAAACAAAAAGAAATACATACAGGGAGGAGCTGGGGAGATAGTACAGTGGGTAGGGCACTTGCCTTGCACAAGATCAACCCACATTCCATCTTAGGCATCACAGTAGTTTCCAAAGAACTGCCAGAAGTAATTCCTGAGTGCAGAGCCAGAGTTAAAAATAAACCCTGAGTATGACAGATACGCCTCCCAACCCTTATAGCCCCCCTCCCCACACAAACAAAGAAAGGAATAATAAAGAGATTTGTTTAAAGGAAATTCTACTTGGAAGTAGATAGGATAACGAAAAATATAAAATGTGGGACAGAAGGAAAATAATGATATTAGGAACTCTAATTTAATGTTTTTTAATTATCTTATTACTAACTTAAGTGCTTTAAATTTAGAGAAATTAAACTTTTATATATTGTATTTCTCAGTTCAAAATTCATTTTGGTTCTTTTAAAATAGATTTATTCTCTGGTGAATTTTCAAATATATTCATTTATTATTGTTATTATTATTATAAGACATTTTAATCTAATACTTAGATTCTATGCTTTATACAGTTACAGTGCTAATATTTTACTGGAAACTATTTTATTTGCCAAAAGAATTGACTGAAAATTCATAGTTCTGTGTTCTTAAACTTGGAAGGTTATTTTTATGACAAATACATTTAGGTTTTATTACTCTAGTAGTGGATTCCTTCTTCCCTCTCTGAGTGCCCAGCAAGCTACGGAGAGTATCCACCCACACAGCAGAACCTGGCAAGGTAATCCTGGCATATTCGATATGCCAAAAACAGTAACAAGTCTCACAATGAAGACATTACTGGTGCCCGCTGGAGCAAATCGATAAACAACGGAATAACAGCTACAGTGCTACATAGTAAACGAATATATTTCATTAATAGGAATGGAGCTATAGCACAGCGGGTAGGGCATTTGCCTTGCACATAGCCGACCAGGGTTCGATTCTTCTGCCCCTCTTGAGAGCCTGGCAAGCTACCGGGAGTATCCTGCCTACACGGCAGAGCCTGGCAAGCTACCCGTGGCATATTCAATATGCAGAAAACTGTAACAAGTCTCATAATGAAGACATTACTGGTGCCAGTTCTAACAAATTGATGAACAACAGGAGGACAGTGCGACAGTGCTATTATTAGCATATTTTCCATTCTATTATTGAATATAATTATTCTAAGTATTGACATTATTTTGCTCAGTGCAACATTTGACTTTAATCAGAATTGGTCTATCTTGACTTTCCATTTTTTTGAGAATGCACTATGTGAACCTAATTCTGTTAATGCTCAATTTTGGATTGCATCCCATATATTTTAGATATTCTAATCTGGACCTCCTGATTCATTTTGTTCCTTGGAGGGAAAAAGTATAAGTAGTTAGATATTACCTGCATTTTAATGATAAAGTTTTTTAAATAATGTTAATTTTATTATAATTGAAGGCTTTTATTTGATAAACTGTTTGAAAATGAAAGAAAAATGCTCAAGAACTTTCTTTACTCAAGACCAAGTGAGTGCCCAAACAAAGGATGCTAGTTGGGCCGGCTAGGGATGGGAGATACAGGCTGAAAATAGACTATAGACTGAACACTATGCCTACTTAATACCTCTATAGCAAACCACAACACCCAAAAGGAGAGAGAGAGAGCAAAAGGGAATGCCCTGCCACAGAGGCGGGATGGGTGGAGGGGACAGGGTGAGGGTTGTGGGAGGGATACTGGGAACTTTGGTGATAGAAAATGGGCACTGGTGGAGGGATGGGTACTTGATCATTATATGACTGAAATGCAAGCACAAAAGTTTGTAAGTCTGTACTTTTATCTCACGATGATTCACTAATAACAAAATTTTAAAAAAAGACCAAGTGAGTGCTTCACTTGAAATACCTATATCAAAACATAGCTTTTGCTTATATATGAATAATGTAAATGTGTTTGTGTTTGAAGAATTTGGGATTAAAGTTTAGCTATTACACAAGTGATGGATGTGCTCTACCACTGACTAAAATTGCCAGCTATCCATGAGGTACTACTCAAATTATGGAGTTTCAAATACTGTGGTAAAACTAATAGGAATACAACATTTTTCTTTGTATTTTTGATACTTTGTCCCTCTTTGATAAAATTTATTTATATTCATGTCAGTTTAGTAGCATTCATTAAATAGATTGATTACTTCAAAACCCAAGATATTCTATATTAAACATAAATAAATATTTGGGGGCTGTAGTGATAGCACAACAGGTAGGGCATTTGCCTTGCACGAGGCCCACCTGGGTTCGATTCCCAGCATCCCATATGATCCCCTGAGCACCAGCTAGAGTAATTCCTGAGTGCAATGTCAGGAGTAACCCTTGTGCATTACCAGGTATGACCCAAAAAGAAAAAAAAATCCATAAATAAATATTTAAAGTGATTTTTCAATGTTAAAATGTAACTTAATTTGTTTACTTATTGCTATTTATATAGCATGAATAACTTTATTAAATAAATAATTTGTTGATTGGGGGTTGTTTGGGGCCTACCCATGATGGTGTTCAGTCTTATCCCTGGCTCTGAGCTGAGGGAATTATTCCTGGTGGGCTCAGGAGACCATATGTGGTTTCACGAATTGATCCTGGGTGGGTGGCATACAAAGCAAAAGTACTGCAAGCTGTACTATCACTCTAGCCCCTAAATTAATAGTTTATATCCATTTTTAAAAATCATGGTATTTAAGCTCTTAGTGCACCAAATATCACTGTCACTGTCATCCTGTTGATCATTGATTTGCTTGAGCGGGCTCCTGTAATGTCTCCATTTGTCCTAGCCCTGAGATTTTAGTAGCTTTATTTGACTTGTTCTTCCCAGCTGTGCCACATTGGAGGCTCTTTCAGGATAAAGGGAATGAGACCCATCATTGTTACTGTATTTGGCATGTCAAATACGCAACAAAGAGCTTTCCAGACCCTGCCCTGCGGGCAGGATACTCTCGGTACCTTACCAGGTTCTCTGAGAGGGTGAACTAGGTTATAAGAGGTTGCCCAGCCACATTCTGGGAGTGTTGTTTTATAGTCTCCGGATCTTGGCCATTCATGGGATTACTCGGTGCTGGGGAAGTTTGTGTGTGTGGCTGCCAAGCTACTGGAAAATGGGAGGTCTGGGTGGAGGAGGCCTAGTCCCAATCCGAGCAGGCTTGGAGATCTCAGTCCCGGGTTCCACCCACCTCGGTTCCTTTGCCGGTTCCCTTATATATGAGGCTCGTTCAAAAGTGTGGAGAGGGGCCTTGAACATGGCTGTGGCTGAGTTTCAGAGGTCTTTGGCTGCTGGGGCCCTGGCAGGGAGGGAAACTCAACTCAAAATATATTTATATTTTGCACAAATATATTTATATATTTATGAATATATTTATTTTCTATTGAGAAAATGCATAAATTAAAATAAATAAAAATGTAAATATATGGCTGCTATGTTAAGAATCAACTGTACGGTGGAGTGCTGAAAGATAGTACAGTGGGTAAAATAGTTGCCTTGCATGTGGCTGACCTGTACCCCATATGGTCCCCTGAGTCTTTCCAAGAGTGAACCCTGAGAACAGAGGCAGGAGTTAGACCTAAGCGTTGTTGGGTTTGTCCCCAAAGCAAAACAAAACAAAAACATAAATCAACTGTAGGGAGATAAGGACAAATTTACATTGACCTCTTAAAACAGTTGATAATGTCAAGATTCATAACCCAAGCAATAGAAAAACAGAACACTTTAGAAAGAAAATGAATAAACAAAACAATGCTTTAGTTTGTGTGGGGTGCTGTACATAATTATACAAACTTTGTGGCTTATAAATAATGAAAATAAATTTTTCTTTAGTCTGATGGCTAGAAGTCTGAGATCAGTATGCCAGTAAATTTTGGAGATACACTCTTCCTAGTTCATGAATGGCTGTCTTTTTGATGTCTCCTCAAATGTCAGAAGGGATAATGGATCTATGCTAGTTTATCTGTAAGGGAAATATTTCCATTCATAAACTAATAACCTCCTTAAAACTCCAACAAAGACCATCAAGTCTCAACTCTGACATATAAAACACATAAAGATCCAGAGAGATAAAATAGCAAGTAGGGTGCTTCTTTCTATGTGGTCAACCTGGGTTTGATCCACAGCACCTCTTATGGTTCCAAATATGCCAGTAGTGATCCCTGAGCAAACAGCCATGATTAAAACCTAAGTACTGCCTGGTGTTGCAAAATCTTCCCTTACAATGTTATTTCACAGTTAACATAGGACTATTAATGGGACACAAACATCGTGTCCATATCAAGAGCAATTAAAATATATTAAATTTGGGACATTGTATAGATTGAACAACTAGGCACAGAAATCCAGTGTCCAGTGAAAAGGTCTAAAGATAATATTTTATGACTTAACACAAATAATTTTTAAAGTCATGTGACTTTATGAAATAGTCATGAACTATGACTATATATAAATTTATAAACAGCATATTTTCAAGGACTAAATCCCAAGACTCTCTACATTTTAAACTAAAAAATTGAAGAGCAGCTGGCAAAGGTGCTGGAGATGTAATATCCCGGAAGGATAACCAAGGTAACGCAGTGCTCACTCCTAAGATAATGTTAAGTAGGAAGAAATTAATAGTGAATTTTGTCAAATGTTTCATTATGAAGGGAAAAAAACTGCATTTTTCCCCTGGAAAAATACCAAGATCTGCTTTAAAACTACTTTTGTGAAATGTCAAGAGTAAAATGAATATGAACAGAAGCAATGAAAATGGCAAGATTAGACAGTTAAAACCAAAAAATAATTCAGTTTGAGTAAAATGAAAATTGAAGGCAATGTCCTTCAAGGTAGACTGGAAGTTTACTTCTTACTAGCAGTCATTTGTGTTTCTAAAACAGGTTTAATTTTTACCTGCTCCCTCATTCAGAAATAGTTTGTGAAAATACTGTGTGAGTCATTCAGCTTTCTTTACCATAAGTAGACTATTTTATAGTTCATTTTTAATATTCCTAGTATTAACCAGTTCTTGTACTAATCATGAAAATCACCCATGGTATCTGATTGAAGCTTTCTAGTGGGAAACTTCAGTAGATAGTAGTTGAATCAGTTCCCTGCTGAAGCACGAACAATGTTTCTATTGTATAACTGAACCTAGTTGGACAAGAGAGCTTATAATCATTAGTTTTTCCAGGATGCTTATGGCAGTGAACTAGTCACTGACCTCTGAATCTTTCTTACCTGCTTTATTGTAATCATAAACTGAGACATTTTTACTTCATTCAATTTATATTAAGTTGTCTTCTGAAAGATATTGGATATGCTGCACACAAGATATGCTTCAATAGTCCCAAGGCCTCTTCTATTGTGAATTTATTAAATTGGCAGTTGAATATTTTTTCCTTAGCTTTTATATGGTGTTATCTACTGTGTCGCTAACTTCCTACTTAGTTTCTTTAACAACCCCAGTGATTCTTTTCCTGGTTCTTTGGTTCTTTTATTGATCTCTTTTTTCTTAAACCATCAGCAGTACCAATCACAACAAATAATTTATGCATGTATTTGTCTCCTGAGTCAGATAGTTTAAAATCTATCTGTGAAATATTATCTGTTTAACCCATACACTTCAAAGAAGTCTCTATAACACAGCATTACGTGTTCAAACCATAGTTTCATGCTAATTGCTTTACTGTTATATCACAAGATCCACCATTATTTGCCAACTATGCTTATCCTGTAAATTCAGATTTGCAAAAGAGTGGAAACTTTGTCAGATACTTCTAATTCTTCTAATAAACATTCACTAATGTTATTCATCCATTTCACACATTCTTATGCACGTATCCTATAAAAATACAGTGAAGGTGGACCACAGATATATACAGGTTTTAAGTTGCATGCCTTGCATAGAGCTAACCCTGATTAGGTAACACCAGATGATTCTCGGAGCACTGCCAGGTGCAGCGCAGATAATTGTTGGCTGACTGGCACAAAGACCAAAACAGTACTACATTCTTTGGCCTTCACATTGAACCACCACCCTCATGGAATCAGGATCCCTGTGAAGGGTCAGTCCATCAGTTCCCTTGCCCTCCCCACTCCCAATCTCCATATTTTACATAGAAGTATGACCTTATTTGCTGTGCTGGACTACTCTAACCTCTCTAAGCTATTGCTTATTATCATTAAGATATTTCCTCCAGGTTATTTGCTTTCAAACTTAGTTCAATAATTCTCTAATTTTCGAGTATTTTTTTTGTAATTACATGAGGATTTTCTATACTTGCCTTTTGACCATGATATAAAATACTTTAGCAAATAATGAAGGTTATGTGCATACAAGGCACAGTAATGGTTTGTTCACCTTGTACTGCTGCTATAATGTTTTATAACATTATTTTCTCCCTGATTTTAAGTTCTGCGTTCTTGGAAATGATTATTATTTAATTACTAATGGCATAATAAATTATTCAACTGCTTGGGAAATGACTAAAATACTTCTTGGATTTGACATTCCTTGTATACTGTACTATAGGTCATATTCCATGCAAAGCACTGGTGATAAAGTAGTAAACAGACCAAGGAAGACACAGACCATTAATCAGGGATAAAACTGATATACTCAGTAGAGTAAATGAACATATAAATGAAGGATGTCAATGTCTAAGGCATGAATGTTATTCCACCCCTCATTTCAGTTCCTTATAATCACTTGATAAAATTGTATTAAATCACGAACTAACATTTTCTGCATTTGTAAAGCTTATATTAAAAAATGATCAATAGAATAGATATTTCATGGGTAGTAGGTATCTTGAGGATTGAGACTGTAAAAGAACATGAAGGCACTAACTTAAAAGTTACTCTCAGTTTTAGAACTAAATGGAGGATTGAAAATTCCTAGAGGAATATTTATTTATTTATTTGTGGGGTTTTTGTTTGTTTGTTTTGACGCCACACCTGGTGGTGCTCAAGTTTTACTTCTGGTTCTGTGCTTAAGGACCACTCTTGGTTGGCTCAGGAGACTATATGGGGTTCCAAGGATTGAACCCACGTCATCCCTGTGAAGGACATATTAGTCAAGTGTTCTAATTGCTATACTATATCTCCAACCCTAGATCACTTGTACCACTTGTCATCCTGTTGATCTTCGATTTGCTCAAGCAGGCCCCAGTAACGTCTCCATTTGTCCCTGTTGCATGCTAGTGTAGCCCAATGGTATCTGCTCACTCCAGGAAAAGAAATAGTCTTAAATTGTTCATTCATGGTTTTAATGAAGAACTCTTACCATCTCATAGGTGGGCGGCTATTCGGCCCTTTGACATCCCATGGAATCCAGTTGGTAACAACTCTAGTCCAGCGGTCATCTCTAAATCACATTACTTGTCAGGCCCATCTAATTTTTGATGCCTTGCCAAACGAGACAGCTTCCCTGATTCTTGATTATCGACAGATGTCGGAGCTCTGGATTCCTTCTCTCACTTGAGTGAAATGTGACATTCCAAACATAGCTCTTTCGATTCCTCTTTGGGATACCTGAATAGTGTTCTTATCCTGTTTACATAGGGTTCAGGTCTCTGAGGCATATGTTAGCGCAGGAAGAACGGTGGAGTCAAAAAGATGTGCCCAGAGGCAGAGGTACTTCGTCCTCTTAACAACTTCTTCGACACTCTTGAAGGCATTCCACAAAGCTCTCTTCCTTCTGTGCAGTTCTGGCACCAAGTCGTTCCTCATGTTGAGTTCTCAACCTAGGTACACATAGCTGCTGCATTCAGAGATGTTTGTTCCATTGAGAGCAAATGGAACATCAGGGACTAGTTCATTTTTCATGAACATTGTTTGGGTAAAATTCAACTGCAATCCACCTTTCCACACTCATGGTCAAAGTCAGCCAGCATATGTGCCACTTGGCTAATGTTTGGTGTTATGAGAACAATGTCATCAGCAAAGTGGAAATGGTGTAGTTGTGGACCGTCTATCTTCACTCCCATTCCTTCCCATTCCAGTCATTGCATGACATTCTTGATGGTGGCACTGAAGAGTTTCAGTGAAATGGTATCACCCTGCTGAACCCCTCTCTTTATGTCAATGATCACTTCCTTTAGAGTGGTGAGATCCTGGTGGTGAATCCGTAATACAGCTCTCAGAGGATCTTGATGTACTGAGTTTGAATGCCCTGTTTATCTAGGGCTTCTATGAGAGCTTCTGTCTCAAAAGAATCAAAAAGACCTTCTTTAAATCTTGAACATTAGACAGAGCAGCATCTTGAACTCTCACGAAACTTCGATGAACTTGGTCACTCTGTGGATATGGTCAATTGTGTTGAATCCTTTTTGGAACCTGGCTTCCTCGAATGGTTGTCCTTCATCTAGTGTTCTGCCTATTCTATTCAGGATGACTCAAGTGAACAACGTATAGATGACAGAAAACAGGCAGATTGGGCAATAGTTGCCGATGTCATGGATGTCTCCCTACTTGTATAACAGAACGGTCCTGCTGGTTTTCCATTGGGATGGAACCTTGCATACAGACAGGTAGTGTGTGAAGAGGCGAGCACCAGTGTATTGATGAGTAGTAGCAGCAGATTTTTCAGGTGTTCAGGTGTGACCTTGTCTGGACTGGTGCATTTACCAACAAAATGGCATGTCAGATTTCGGAAGAGAAGACGTTGGGAATGACATATCCATCCTGTGGAATTTGGTATGTGAGTGGGTGGACGTGGCTATTGAAAAGATCTGAGTAGAAGTCATGAATAATCCTCTCCATTGCTCTTCTAGATGTGATAGATCCATCAGTACTTCGGAGGGCAGTCATCTTGGTCTTGTAGTTGGCAAAGGACAGGCGAGTGTTTAGAATATTTTTCCTGGGTTCTGCTACATTGGCAAATACTGCTGCTCTTCTCTCTTTAAGAGCAGCCCTAGATGTAAGATATTTATAGTGTTATGGTTTCCCTTGATAAAATCTCCAATTTCCATCAAATTTTTTGAGATTATTTCACACCTATGCATCAACTTTTGTCTCTGAAACAGACATGTGCTTTTGTTTTAAAAGATTATGGTCATGATAGTAAGTATGACTCATTATCATCATCATCATCATCACCACCCCATTGATCATCGAATTTCTCGAGTGGTCTCATTCATCCAAATCCTGAGATTTTAGAAGCCTCTCTCTATTCGTCCTTCCAACGATGCTGTACTGGAGACTCTTTCAGGGTTAGGGGAATGAAACCCAGCTTATTACTGGTTTTGGCATATTAATACACCATGGGGACCTTGTGAGGCTCTCCCATGTGGGCAGGGAACTCCCAGTATTTTGCGAGGTTCTCCTAGAGGGAGAAGTAGATATAAGATATCCTTGGAGGGGATGGGCTCCAGCTTCCCTTCCCACCCTGAGCAGAGCTTCCGGTGGCTGAAGACCTCCAGAGCCTAGCCACAGCCATGCTCAAGGCCCCTCTCCACATGTTCAGATGAGCCTCATGCATGAAGGAACTGGCAGAGGAATCCAGGTGTGTGGGACCCGGGGCTAAGACCTCCAAGCCTGCTCGGATTCGGGACTAGGCCTCCTCCACCCAGATTTCCCATTTCCCAGTAGCTAGGAAGTCACAGCCAGGGACTGCCTCAGGTGCCGCCGTATAATCCTGTCAAACAGAGGCTTAAATGCAAGCTCCCGGAAGAGAGCGATGCAGAGAGTCTCTTGCCCGCATGCCTGTCTGTCTTCCCCGGGGTCTCCTTGGAGGGGATGGGCTCCAGCTTCCCTCCCCGCCCCGAGCAGAGCTGTCAAACGGCCAGCATCCAGAGACTTAAAAGCAAGCTATTTAGGCATATTAAAAATATGCTTAGTAAATGTATTTATTTTAACTTGCCATAGAGATATAGAGAAAAATTGATTAGAAATTAAACTCTATTACTATTATGAATCCCAAATTCATATGAAAAAAATATGGGTAAGAATGGAAGTATAAAATCTCTCATATACCTCTAATTCTCAATATGTCTATGCTTAGCAGTTACTATACTCCAGTGAAAACTGAGACCTTATAAACATTTAGAGACTATATAAGGTTGGTGGAGAGATTGGTGTAATAGTTCAGAAACAGTAACAATGACTTTAGTAGTATAGTATACTATGATACATCAAGAAAAAGTAATTGAAAAATTAAACTGAGGGGCTGGAAAGATAGTATGAGTGAGATAGTGAGATAGGTTACATAGAGACCTATCCATCATATGCAGCCAATCCATGTTGGATCCCTATATGGTACCCCAAGTTCTCCCAAGAGTGATTCCTGAGTGCAGAGCTAGGTGTAAGTCCTGGGCACAGTTGGGTATGGCCCCAAAACAAAATAAAAATATAAGTGACCCTGGAGTCAGCACTGAATACAGTTGGGTGAGGCACAAAATTTAAAAAAGAAAAGATAATTGCTTGGCCTTAGAGCACATGGCTGAGAACCATTAACAGTAAATAGAAACCTGACTTAAGAAGGAAGATAAGAGTAATGAAACTTAACTGTTGATGGACTGATGAACTTGACCTAGAATTTGTTTCTCATAACAAAGGATCTCATTGACAATAGAGAAATGTTTTAAGTTAGTTCTAATTCTATCCTTAGAGACTGAAAGAATAAAAAAAAACCTAGAAAGCAAACAAATTGAAAGAAAAAACAAACCAGCTCCTGGGCCTAGTAAAACAATAGTGACTATTTGAAGTAAATGGGCAAATGGGAGGGGAACAGAAGGAATGAGAAAAGGGTTTCTTCATTGGTGGGGTGGTACTGGGTTATTGCTGGCAAGAGCGGTCACAGTTACATACAACTACTGAAACTCCATAATATTATAAATTATATAAACTAATGATAAAACATTTTTTTTAATTACCAGAAGGGCTGGAGCCATAGCACAGTGAATAGGCAGGTTGTTTGCCTTGCACGCGGCTGATGCGGACTCGATTCCTCCGCCCCTCTCAGAGATCCCGGCAAGCTACCAAGAGTATCTTGCCCATATGGCAGAGCCTGGCAAGCTACCCGTTGTATATTCGATATGCCAAAAACAGTAACAACAAGTCTTACAAAGGAGACATTACTGATGCCTGCTTGAGCAAATCAATGAGCAACAAGGTGACAGTGATACAGTGATGCAGTGAAATTAACAGAAAGATACAAAATGAACAGGAAAACAAAAAACACCAAAATGTCCTTGAATTAATGCCACTGATCAGTCTTCTTAGTAGAATATATGGCTCATTTTTCTTATTGAAATTCCTGAATATCTCTCTGAAACACTGAGTACTGACAAAAAGTTTTTTATCCCTATTTCAGATGTCTAAATTGTCACAGTACCAATAATTCCAATTATGTAACTAAGATTCTGTTTTTTTGATCCATAAGATTGTCAAGTCCAATTTAAGGCTTTTTTTGTGTGTGTGTCACACCCAGCGATGCACAGGGGTTACTCCTGGTTCTACACACTCAGGAATTACTCCTGGCGGTGCTCAGGGGAC
The DNA here is from genome assembly GCF_027595985.1 of Sorex araneus. NCBI lineage: Eukaryota > Metazoa > Chordata > Mammalia > Eulipotyphla > Soricidae > Sorex > Sorex araneus. The sequence continues at coordinate 119,005,095 of NC_073305.1, read as the reverse complement.
CATATGGGATGCTGGGATTCGAACCCAGGTCGGCTGCGTGCAAGGCAAACACCCTACCTGCTGTGCTATCGCTCCAGCCTCATGACTCCAATAATTATTAATCTGATGTCACTATTATATATCTCCTTGAGTTATAATTAATTAGAATAAATCAATCACTGTATCACTGTCATCCCGCTGTTCATTAATTTGCTTGAGCAGGCGCCAGTAGCATCTCCATTCATCCCTGTCGTGTGCTCGTGTAGCCTGATCGCATACTGGGGGCTCTTTCAGGATTAGGGGAATGAGGACCATCGTTGTTATTGTTTTTGGAATATCCAGTATGCCACAGGTAGCTTGCTGAGCAGGCGGGATCCACTTGGTAGCTTGCTAGTCTCTCTGAGAGGGACAAAGGCTTTTGGGGTGGCCTCTAATTGCTTCTACAGGTGTTCCCAGTCTACTGAATGTAAGCTTTTTGTCGACTAGCACGTTGTAATGATCTGAACACTGACAAACACGCACATGCCTGCGTCTCTGGGCAGCACCTGGGACATCTAAGGCCTCAGGTTGATCTCCTTGAGGTTGATGGAGTGCGCCCGGAAGTTGTTGAGCAGCTGGAAGAGCAGGACCTTATCACAGAGAGTCTGTGCCAGGTCAAACACCTGTGCTAAGTCCCAGTTCACCCAGTGGTTGGCTTACAGCACCCCACAGTGGATGAGCCACTGTGCGCACTGCCACCATAGCTCTCTGTCCGACGGTGCCGCGACTCAGCCCGGCCTGGGCAGGTGGCGACATTGGTTGTGGCTGCTGCCACAGTTTCTCTGTGCCCCGCCGACGCCATTCTGTCTGAATCTTGCAAAACAGCTGGCAATGTCCATCAGGAATCATGTGTCAAGTTCCAGCAGGGATCACACATAGAGTTCCATACCCGGCACATAGAGCCGCATGTTGTCTAAGGAGAGATGGTGAGCTGGGAGAGGGCGAGGGGTTCATGCAGCATCAGCGCCATCTTGCCTCCAATCAAATATGAAGCAATCAATATTTATTTTTAATAAGTTATTTTGCTCCCTGAGTTTTTCTCAGTAATTTCTTTTTCAGTTCTTCCTGACTACACATTCTCATTTTTCATTTTTTGATTACAGGTTATTTTATCTACTCTCCCCAAACTTTCTGTTTATAGATCATACTAAGTTTCAGAGTACACAGTGCTTTGAATATAATGACTGATTATACTTCCAATTCTGAACATGCCAGTCACAGTTCCTTAATTCATTTACCCTTAGGGAGGAATATTTGATCTTATCATTTTCCTAAGTGATAAGAATGTGCTTTTTTCTTTTTAAACTAAAAATGATTACAAATAGCTCAACTTCTATATCACGGTTTGATGATGTCTCTACTTAGGGGTAGTGACCTAATAATGGACTCTTATCTGCTGTCCCATCAATTCAATCATTTATATTTTTTCAATAAATATGACACATTAACACAAGATTGACATAACTCATTTGGTGAATTAAGTGACACTGCAATTTAACCTTTTACTGATAGTTATTTCCATTTCTGTTCTATTTTTGCAATGCTCCTAAAAGGTTTTTTAAATGAAAAAAGTGATTTAGAACACTTTTAAAAGATGGCACTTTATCACAAAATCTCAAACTTCATTTCATATAGTTTATGATATTATATCCATGGATATATAACTCATTATTATACTCATCACTAGCTATGGACTTACATTAAAATTCCAAAATCGTATATTTACACATCTAATCTTGCTTTTGTCCATGGTTTAGTCTCCTTTGGGATGTTGAAATACTATTTTTTGTTATAATAACAAAGTTTGACATGTATATTAATATTTTAGAATATAATTTCTAGATTATATGACCCCATGTAGAGTTCTGATGGTTGAACCAAAAGGAGCAGAATCTCTTAGAATTTAGGCTCCTAGAATCATGAGACATAGAATAAAGATAGACTAGATCTCCACCTCATATGACTTGAACCTCCTTTTTTTTAGAGAGTAGCAAGTTGTTTACACTTAATTTCGGGGATGCTGATAAAAATCAGTCCAGGAATTCCTACTAAATTTGATGATAAAATTTAATCTTTGAGCTTGAAATTTGATCTTGGAACCAAACCTATGATACCAGAAAAGAGCTTGCTACATTTGGGCCAGAAGAATGCAAAGAATATAACTTACTTGCCTTGCATGTCCCTGACCTTGGGATAAAACCCCAGCACCACAGAAAGTTCACAGATGTCCACCAGAGATCACTCTGGAGTACAAAGCCAGGAGTAATTCTGAAGGAAACAAGGTCTAGCCATCTGTCTATAAAAAGTACTTGCTACCTGGGGAAAATAATTGATTAGACTCTTATACATTGAAATATTGAAATCAGTATTTACAGTATTAAGGACTGATATACGGATACAGTATACAGAGCTTCCGCAGCCGAAGATCTCTGGAGCCTAGCAACAGCCATGCTCAAGGCCACTCTCCACATGTTCGGACGAGCTTCACCCATGAAGGAACTGGCATAGGAACCCACGTGTGTGGGACCTGGGGCTGAGACCTCCAAGCCTGCTCGGATAGGGACTGAGTCTCTTCCACCCAGATTCCCCATCTTCAGTAGCTAGGAGGTCACACCCAGGGACTGTCCCTGGATAATCCCACAAACGGCCAACATCCAGAGACTTTTAAAACCAAACTCCCAGAAGTGCACAGCCGCTTTGCAGCTGCATGACATCTTAGGGCCTAGTTCTCCCTCTGGGAGAGTCTGGCAAGCTATGGAGAGTTTCCTGCCCACATGGAGAGAGCCTTGCAAACTCCCAATGGCGTATTTATATGCAAAAACCAGTAACAATGATGGATCTCATTCCCCTGACCCTGAAAGAGCCTCCAATGCAGCACCATTGAAAAGGCGAGTAAAGAGAGGCTTCTAAAATCTCAGGGCTAGGACGGAGATGTTACTGAGACCGCTTGAGAAATTCGACGATCAACGGGATTATGATGATGATGATGATGATGATGATGATGATAATGATGATGATGATGATACCGAAACAATATGAAGGGACCGGCAGAGGATCCCAGGTGTGCAGGACCTGGGGCTGAGATTTCCAAGCCTGCTCAGATTGGGACTGGGCCTTCTCCACCCAGACCCCCCATTTTCCAGTTGCTTGTCAGCCACACCCACAAACTGCTGTTGGTGCCATGTAATCCCACCAATGGCCAACATCCAGAGACTATATGACCAAGCTCCCGGAATAGAGTGATGCAGAGTCTCTTGCCTCCCGTGCCTGGCTGTCTTCACCGGTGCCCCTCAGAGGGGATGGGTTGCCTTTCCCTCCCCGCCCCAAGCAGAGCCTTGACAGTTGAAGACCTCTAGAGCCCAGCCACAGCCATGCTCAAGGCCACTCTCCACATGTTCAGAAGAGCCTTACACATGAAGGGACTGGCAGAAGAACCCAGGTGTGCAGGATTCGGGGCTGAGATCTTCAAGCCTGCTCAAATTAACCTTGTTCTCCCTGTTGGAGAACCTGACAAGCTACCAAGAGTCCATTGCCCACTTGGGAGTGCCTTGCAAGCTCCCCATGGCGTATTCATATCCCAAATACTGTAAAAGATATATATGTACCTCTCAGAGAGCCTGGCAAGCTACCAAGAGTATCCTGCCCTCAGAGCAGAGCCTGGCAAACTACCTGTGGCATATTTGATATGCACAAAACAGTAAGATAGGTCTCATTCCCCTGACCCTGAAAGAGCCTCCAGTCGTTGGAAAAGACGAGTAAGGAGAGGCTGCTAAAATCTCAGGGCTGAGTGTAATAGACACTACTGGTGCCCGATCAAGTAAATCAACCAACAACTGGATGACAGTGATACAATGAAAGATCGATATGTCAAGAAATAAAAACAATTGCAATGAAAACAGTTAAAAGCACATAAGTTTTCTTTGTTTCATCCAGCATTCAGAATATTTCAGTCTTTCTTTTGCAGGACTAGTAAGTGATAGGGAAAAAAATTTGCTAATATTAAGATTTTTCTATGGTCAGTTGAATTGGGTTTAATTATAAGGGTCTAAATAATGTGATTTATAGCTTTAGGATTTACTCACATATAATTAATATTTAATAGTTTTATATTTTTCTGTTAATTTAAAATTCCTTCTATAGTCAACTTGATGTATATAAATATTTCCTTTGGGAATACTTCTTAAAGTATCACAATGTAAAAAGCATAGATAGTTTTTAGAGTTGTAGATTAGTATAGCCTACAAAAATATGATTAAAACTGCATCACACACCCATCATGCACATTTAACATATTATCATGACCACTAAATTCTATAATACTTTAATATTAAATAAGCAAATGATAAAGCTTTCTTTATGGTTTTCTTTGACTTCTCTTTGAGAATCGAATGTAGGAACGGCCAAGGAGATAAAATACAGGAGATAAGGCAGTTGTCTTTATGCTCCTACTTCTGCTGGTTTGACCCCTGGCACCACAGTGGCTCTCTGAGCACCACTGCGGTCACGCCTAAAGATAAAGCAAGAGTCCTCCCAAAAATGACATTTACTTAACATTTTTATTTTTAAGAAATCTAGCTGCGCAGTCACCAAAATCTGGAAACAACCCAAGGTGCCCAAGAATAGTTGACTGGCTAAATAAACTATGGTACATTTACATGACAAATGCAATTTGGCTTTCAAAATAGATGAAATGCAAGAGAAATGGTACAGCTGGCAGGGAACTTGCTTTGCATGAAATTGACCTGGGTTTGACCTGAGTTTGATATGGTCCCCTGACGAACTACCAGGAGTGATTCCTGGGGACAAAAGCAGCAGTAAATCCTGAGCACTGGTGCTCCCATACACACATGCAAATATGTATATATATATATATATATATATGTGTGTGTGTGTACATATATATATATATAATTTGCTAATACGTGGTGAATAGCTATAGAGACTTTCATGCTGAGTGAAGTTAGTACAAAGGAGAGAAACAGATATAGAATGATCTTTCTCATATGAAGAATTTAAAGAAACATACTTGGAAAATGACAAATACCCAAAGGCAGCAGAAACTGAGAACTGTTCTTCAGTAGGACACTTGGTGTGGGGAAAAGGGAATAGGAGGGCTATCAGGACAATAATGAAGAAAGGTGACACTCTGGTGAAGGATGTGGTTTTGAATTTATGAAATCCTACCAATAAGTATTTTACATCATAGTGATTAAAGTAAAATCTAAAAAATAAAGAAATTTAATGAGACTTGTTTTTTATTAATTAATGAAAATTTTTCTCAACAAAGAATTGCATATTTTGTATTAAATAACTTAAACACTTTATGAGGACATTGCAAAGGAAAAGATATATAATACACTTGAAAAAATTTCCAGAGCATAGCTGTTTACTTTTCTACTAAAACAAAACAAAACAAAAACAAATATTTAGTATAGCAATATCACAAATGAAAATTCTATCTGTAAAACTTGGTAAGAAATTTAATTAAAAGGGCATTCTTTATCTGTTAAGTTTATTGTGCTAGCCTGCATCAAGCCCATTGAGGGAGAGAGAGTACAGGGAAGGATACCTGCATCCTAAGTTCCTTCTCGGAAATCTGATGTTTCAAAGCCATACTCAGTCTATTGATATGAATATCTCCCTCTGCTATCCACTCCATGCACATTGAAAGAATTAGAAAAGTATGAACCCAGTTGAAATGGGACTTGGGACTTCTCAACTGCCACCAAACTATGAACATAAAGAGAACATGTGAGTTGGCTATTCAAATATAGCACTAGAAGAGTTCTGATTATGAGTATATTATCACCCTGAAGGATATCTCTAACAAAAAATCACAGTGTATGCCAACAGCTTGTTTAAAATATGTAATAGTATTTTAAAATATGTAATCAAATTTTTGAAATCTTGGATTTGAGGGGAAGAGCCAAAATACAGGTTGGAAGTTCTAGGATTCAAAAAAATCTAGACAAAAATAAGACCAAAAAATCTTGAAAGACAGGAATAAGGGATCAAGTGGGGAATAAAATTGCTAGAAATAAATATCATCATTTATGGCTAGGTCAATATATTCAGCAGCACAATTTAATTGGGCAAATATTTATCTAGTTCTTCTTATATTCAAGGCATCATACTGGTCTAAACTCAAAAAGAGAAAAAGCATTCCCAAGTGATTGAAAAACCAATATAAACTATTAATACAGGGACCTTTTCCATATTTCTCTCCACTTCTTTCTTTGTAATTGAGTATTTTTATATGTATGTGTAGACTTACATTTAAATTAAGATTATTTAAATAAATGAGATCATTTATAATATACAGACAATTACAACAAAAGTAAAAAGGCCATTCTTGGATTAAAAAGATAGTAAAGTATAAGACATTCATCATGGCTAATGCTGGTTCAATTCCCAATACCAGAGATGGTCTTCCCTTGAGCACTGCCTAAGTGATTGTTGAGCACAGAGCCAAGAGTATCTTCTGAGCACTGCCAGATGTGACTGAAAAAAGCTAAGGAAGAACATTCTTAGTCACTAATTTTCTGACAAATAATCTGTAATTGATCACTCATTTGTAATTTGGGGAGGTTTAGAGACAAAACAAAGTATGCTAAAAATTGTTATTTTTCTTTATTATTATAAGACAGTAAGAGACATTATTTTTTAGAATATAATGAGTTAATTTGAAAAGATAACCAAAAAAAGAAGCTAACATAATTTGATTACTGAAGATTTTGGTAATCTGCAAGACTGTAAAGTCCACCTGACACCCTTAAAGCTTATGCATGCAGGGCTAGAGAGACAATAAAGTAGGTAGGATGCTTGTTTATGACGTGCTCAATCTGGGTTAAATTCTCAGCACACTGTGTGGTCCCCTGAATTTAGCAGAAGTGATGATCCCTGAGCACAGAACCAAAAATAAGCCCTGAGTCTACAGGTTGTGTCTCCAAAACAACAAGAAAAAAAGCTTATGCATTTCTGCATGCACATGCACATGCAGAGCTTGGTGCTCGCCCAGTGGCACCATTCTGTCTCAGAAGGTAAGCCAGCCCCACCAATTCTGTTAAGAAAATATCAGCAGGAAGATTACTTACAACAGTTGGTGAGTCACAAATATTAGAGTCTTTTTACAAGCCAAATTGAGTATAGCTGTTATTGGTTAAGTTGGTGAGCCAAGAGGCAATATTGAAATGCTTCTTTTACTAAATTGACGCTTAACAGATTCTACAAAAGATATCTTTTCCAATTAAATTTAAAAAATGTGTTCATTTGATTTAAATAAAGTGAAAATAAAGGTGAAACATAGATTCTTTGAATGGAATAAATACAGAATTGGTAAGAGTAACTTATCAAAGATCAAAGCAGAAAATATCAGACTGAGTTGGGTACTATTAGATTCAGTTGGAGATGAAAACTCATGAAATCCTGATTTCTCAGTTTCAAGTATAATGCATTAATAATGATTGATGGAGTAAGAAATGGTTTGCTGTTTTACAGAATGCTGTTTCCCCTTATTAAAATCACTCTTAGTCAGTATTATTTATACTTCCACCTAGATGTCAATGCAAGACCACTTGATTCATTTATCCATTACTATTTCTAGTAAAATGACTAGGAAAATGCAGGATACTGGTCAAACTGGCTGATGTATATGCTGGGGTGGGAAGGCTGAGGGAAGTATTGCAACTATTCTGGAGGTCAAAGTCTATCTCATCCCGAAGCAGAAAGGAAGAGACTCATGGAAGTTAGGACTGAACTAATGTCTCTTAGCATTTCTCTAATGTTATGGAGACAATAAATTTCCATTTTCATAAGCTAATTTTGATTTCTCTTTGGTTAAGATTCTAAGTTTCTACTATCTCATCATATTATAATGCATATTAAAATACAATCAGGATCAACTAAAAGCATTTGCAGTGGGGAATTCAATAAAATATTTAATCAAACTCTGTGTAATCACAATGGGGCAGCGGTGCTCTATCTTTCCCGCCGCCTGCATTTGGTAGTCTCACGCCACTTCCCCCACCCCGGGGAGGTTGATGGCGATGGGCAGATGAAGGAAGGAACGAGGGCCAGGCTGGTTGGTCTCAGTTGTAGTTTATTCCATTCCCATCTCCATTCTCCTCTGATTCTCCTCCTGCTTCTCCCTCCTCCATGCTACTTCATTCTCCTCAATCTCTTATCAACCTCCTTCTGCCTCTTTCATTCTCCTTCTCCTCTGGCCCCGGATCCCTCAGCCTACTCTTACTGTCTCTTTCACTGTCACTGTTATCACATTGTTCATTGATTTACTCAAGTGGGTACCAGTACATTCTCTATTCCTCCCAACCCTGAGATTGTAGCAGCCGCTCCTAACTCATCTTTCCCAATGATTAGAGGCTTTTTCAGGGTCAGGGGAATGAGACTTATGGTTACTGTTTTTGACACGGGTAGTTTGCCAGGCTCTGCCTGTGCAGGCGGGAAACGGAAACTCTCAGTAGCTTGACAGGCTTTCTGAGAGGTAGATAGATAGATAGATAGATAGATAGATAGATAGATAGATAGATAGATAGATAGATAGATAAATAGATAGATAGATGGACAGATATATGTCACTGTCACTGTCATCCCATTGCTCATCGATTTGCTCCAGTGAGCACCAGTAACCTCTCTATTGTGAGACTTGTTACTGTTTTTGGCATATCGAATATGCCACAGGTGGCTTGCCAGGCTCTGCCCTGCGGGTGAGATACTCTTGGTAGCTTACTGGGCTCTCTGAGAGAGGCGAAGGAATCGAACCTAGGTAGGTCAGCCGCATGCAAGGCAAATGCCCTACCACTGTGCTATCACTCCAGCCTATACATATATATATATATATATATATATATATATATGTATATACATATATATGTATATATTATGCTCTATGATTTGTTACCTACTGTTTGAACTCCATCAAATATGGTATGGTAATTATGAAAAATGGGTAGGAGATGTCTTATAATGTGTCTGATCTGAGATCTGGAGAGTGGATAATGAGGAGATTACCTTGTGCCAGCAGGGTGTGGCAGGATGTGGTTTATGGCTGTGATCCCTGGGTCACCTGAGATTGGGAGGATAGCAGGCAGAGAATCTCTGCTTCTGGGTTCTGTTGAGCCCAGAGTCCAATGTCACAAAGCTCTGCGTTATCCGGGTTCCCTGGGACTTCATTTATGTGTAAGGCTTGGCCGGAGCGTTCAGAAAACAGCCTGGAGCGTGGCAGCAGTTGGGTAGTGGAGGTTGGCTGCCCAGACTGGGTCCCTTGGGGCAGGGAGGTTTCTCACCCAATCCCCTCTGGGGTGCCCCGAGTGGAAACAGCCTGGCACAGAGTCCCTGGACTCTTACAGCCTAGATGTAGGCTTAAATCCCCAAGCATGAAAGGTTGGGGCTTACATATAGGTCACAATCAACAGGGTTAAAGTTCTTTCCCTCAGGGGATTCTTCTTCTAGAACAGATTCCCTTTCAGCAGGATGACCCACCCAAGAGCGAAATCCCATGGGTGTGATTCTCCTCTCCTTGTCCAACAAACAGGTAAGCATTCATAATACTAATCATTTTGTATGGACACAATAAGAGATACACTAAGCTTATAGAATTGCTCTCCTGGGTCATCTCAATCTCACACTACATTGTTCAGGCCAGATTGGTCTTTCCTATCCCCAGCAGGGTCCTAATCTCATCGTTACTTTTGGATCATGACAGCATTTGTCCATGATCAATCTCTTAATTTATAGTTAAGAATCCTGGTTCTTTAGCCTGGCTCATTTCAATGCCAGGGTAGCTCAGAGCTTGCCCTGGGTCCAATCAGTCACTTGTCAGGACCCTGCTTTTGGGGTGCTAGGAACTAAGGGAAACTGAGGCTTCAGTCGAGAAAGCAGATGCCCGGGAATGAATAATATTCAAAGCCAATTAAATCTGAAGTTACAAAAGCATAATATTAACTGTCCTCCTGTGTCTATACAAAAAGTAAACTATTCAAAAGACACAAAGAGAGGAGAAAGGCAGTATTTCATTCATACATATAAAATCATAGATTTCTGAGGAATCTGACCGTACAAGTTAAGAGAGTCTGATTAGGGAAAAAAGGTGATAGACCAGTTGGGGAAGAAAGCATAGAGAAGAGGTTACAGATAAACAAAGGAATGGGAATGACTCGGGAGCACTGTTATGGATATAACCCTATAAACCTAAGCTCCTTGTGGCAAGGGGGAAAGGACAAAGCAATGTTAACCTACAAAACTCCAAACAGAAAAAGGATTGAACTTAATTGTTTTCAAAAGTTTTAAATAACAGAGTAGGGGCTGAACCAATAGCTCAGTGGGTGGGGCATTTGCCTTGCACACGGCTGAGAGGGGTTCAATTCCCAGCATCCCATAGGATCCCCCAAGCACCACTAGGAGTCACTCCTGAGTGGATAAGCCAGAAGTAATCCCTGTGCAATGCTGGGTGTGACCGCAAAAGCAAATAAAAAATACATAAATAACAAATAAATAAATAACAGGGGGTAAGAGGGATGATACAATGGGTAAGACACTCACCTTGCAAATGACTGGGCCCTGAGGTTTGATTCTTCCCACTGCATAGTGTTACCAGAAGTGATCCTTGAGCATGGGCTGGAGCAATAACACAGTGGTAGGGCACTTGCCTTTCATGCGGCAGACCCATGTTCGATTCTTCCACCCCTCTCGGAGAGCCCAACAAGCTACTGAGAGTATCATGCACGCATGGCAGAGCCTGGCAAGCTACCCGTGGCGTGGCGTATTGGATATGCCAAAAACAGTAACAATAAGTCTCACAATGAGAAATGTTACTGGTGCCTGCCCAAACAAATTGATGTGCAACGGGATGACAGTGACAGTGATCCTTGAGCATAGGTTTGGTGTACAGCTGGAGAACCTATGGATGTAGCCCCCCAAACAAAAGCATAGTAAATAAAATAAATAACATGCTTGGAATGAATATACATATATATTTATTTTATACATACATATACATTTATATGTATAAATATACACATACAAATATATACTTTAAGATGTAACCAAAAATAGTCCTTTTGAAAAATACATACATTCTTTAACTGCATACCCTCTCTTCTATACTGAAATCTCCTCGGGGGCAATAGCCATGTGACACAACACTCACTGAACGATTTATTAGTGTTTGCATATTTTTATTCACGCATTTGTATTCCCACTTATTCTTGGGTTATACTGAGATTAATCGTGATAATGCTTTTAAATGGGTTGTTTCTTAATTGTTTGATATACACTACTGAGCATAAGTCATTGCACAATTCTCATTGTAAAAGCATTTTAGACTTCAGTGCAACTGGCAAAAGAGTAATGTTCTGAAAAGAGTAATGTTCTTCTCTTTAACCTTTTTACAATAGAAGACTGAGAACCAAACAGTAAAGTGGGTAAGGTGTTTGCCTTGCATACAGCCATCTCATGGTTGATCCCAGTTATCACCAAGAGAAGTTCTAAGCACAGATCCAGGAGTAAGTCCTGAGCTCTGAGCTTTGCAGAGTGACCCCTGCCCCTGTCAAAAAGTCCCATAAATGTAAATGCAAGCATTGATTGTATAGAATCAAGCTGCATGAAGTAGAGTCACTGTAGCCACAATTCGAAACGATCCACTCTTTAGTGGCATGGAATAGATGTTACAGTATAGTATTCTGCATGTAGATTGGTTGCTTAGCAGCAAAATTTACACAACACTTGAAGATTTGTTAAATTAATAAGTATCTCTAAAACATAGTAAATTAACAACAAAATAATATGAATTACTTTTAAAATGAAATTTAATGCATATTTATTTCAAAATAGTTCATATTATTTAAATCTAATAACTTCACATTATAGCTCCTGAATGGTAATTCCTCCAATTCTAGTTTTCTACAGTCTCTTACTTATAAAGAAACAAGAATGATTTTCAAATAGTGACCAATTTTTCATATATTATGATTTAGTCATATGAAAAATATTGCATTTATAGAAAATCAAATACATTTCAATTAAAAAATAAAGTAGTAGTAAATTCTATAGCAATATTATCTCTATTTTCTATATGAACCTACCATAACTTCTGGTTAATTTTTGAATTCTAAGTTGAATAAATGTCCTTCAGGAGAGTGATAAACATATGCAATTAATGTGAAAAATATTTTTCATTAGTTTATTTTACTTGAGTCATCTGAGAACTGATTTTACAAACTTTAAGGAGTTATCTTACTTAAAATTATTTAATGCCTAAATTCAATTTGTGCTTTTTAATTAAAAATGTTTAAAAAAGAAGTTTTCTAAGAAAATCCAGCCAAAATTTCATATAAATTCTAAGAAGATGCAATGCCAATTACTAATTTAAATAAGACCTCAGTTTTTGTTTCTTGTTTACATAGTTTAAGTTTTGACAGTTTATTTCTTATGCATGAGAATTAGACTTCAATCCAATTCTGTATCATAATTGGTCTTTCAAAATCTAAAACAAAAATCAAAACTAAATGTTTTACAGCCAATATTGTCAAAGGTTGGTGTGTGTTGGGGATAAGAGAGGGGAGTATATGCTGTATGATTGCGTTTAATCCTGTTTTTCCAGATTTGCTACTGACATGATAAATTGATATGCAGTGCTATTATTTCATGAGTTCTACTTTTCAATTTGTTCAAATGAGATGACATGGTATATATTAAAATTAGCTTCCTATTTTCAAGAAAGTTTTTGAAGCTTGTGATTCATTTCTTTTCAAAACTGTGAACATTTCTAGGTGTCATTGTCTTCAACCATAAGATGACAACATTTTAAATATATCATTAAAATGCATTCTACCTGATTTGTAGAGGGAATAAATATTCAACAACGTTATACATGTAATCCTATTAAAGCAGAGTTTGCAAGGAAATGTTTCACATGCTCTTGAATCTTTGAAGCTCGTGATGGTTGTAAGCCATGCTATAGCTTTGTTGTTAAATTTTCCCAAAGCAGTCAAAGCTAATGGTAGTAACAAATGAAATGCTGTAAATCCAAGAAAGCATCAAGCCTGCTTAATTCCTCAGGCATAAATTTTAATCATTGGAATAGAATTTTTTTCTTCTGTTTCCTTAGCTAATCTCACTTTCCTTTGTTTTCCCCCAAGAGGATTTGATGCTTTGCTAAGAATGAAATCAATTACAGTACAACTGCAATTTATAAGGGATTTAGCCCTATCCAGAAGTCACTAAGATGAGAAAAAGGTGTTTTTTAAACAAAGGAGTTTCTCATGTTCTCTCTCTCTCCCTCTATCCCCCACCCCATTTCTCTCTCTCTCTCTCTCTCTCTCTCTCTCTCTCTCTCTTTCTCTCTCTGTAGGTACACACATATTTTGTTTGAGAGATTTACTTCGTTTCCAATGAAAGATTTTGATAAATAAAGCAAGCATAGTTTACATTTGATTGGGGATTATTATTTTTTTGTTTCCTTCTTTTGGAAGCTAAAACACTACTTTATAAAATTTATACAATTTAAATAAACTTAATTGACACAATTTAAATGATATAATTTAAGTTTATACATAGCTACATTTTGTTTTGGCCAGATGTAACATTAAAATAATTTCTATCAGAATTCTTGCCCTATATAATGTAGATTCCTAGGCGCATTATTTAAATTTTGAAACAGAGTGTCTACAGTTTATTTAATATTAAATGCTTATTGATATTAGATAATAGAATATTTATTAGAATATTAAATATTCTAATGTTCTTAGAATATTTAACAAGGTTCTAAGAACAAAAATATCTGGAATATGATAACAAATGTACAAATGAGAAATAGATTATCATGTTTACTGATATTTTAACCTTTTCTTCTTTTCATTTTACTTTTTTTCCTTTTTATTTCTCTATATAATTGGCCAAAACTTTATCTTCACTGTTGAGGTTCGCATTTTATCAGTAGTTTTGCTGCTGTTCTGGTTAAATTTGAAGTAAACTAAATTTGTAATTAAACTATGTCTTTTTTTATTAGTGTTTTTATGCTACATTGCTTCCAAATAGGATTTTTTTGGTAGATTAACATACTAATACTAAGAAGATATTATAATTTAGTGAATGTGTAAAAAGTCTACACTGGGTTTTCATAAATAATTTAAAAATTTTCCTTCAAAATATTAAAAAAGCTTTGTAAGAGTTTAATTTTTCCAAGTTTGTTCCTGACTTGATAAATTTATATGCAAAGCTATTATGTCATGAACTCTACTTTTTAATTTGTTCAAAACTAGTGACACTATATTGTATTGTAACTGAAATGAAATAATCAATATCTTAAAATTAAAAAGCATAGTTCCAAAAAGACAAACTTGTTTTTCATATTTTAGAGAAAACACATTCAGAGAAAACACATTCAGAGTTCCATAGAAAGACAAATACAAGGGAAAGTAAGAATAGAGCAGTATGTAGAAGAACAACATTTCTTAGTGCCCAAATTAAGAAAGCCTTTCATAGAGCTGAGTGTGTTGGGTCCCCAGCACCCTGTACAGTCCCCAGAGCCCTCCAGGAGTGATCCCTGAGCACTGGTTAGGAGTAAGGACTAGAGTCATCAGGTTGGCCCCTAAAAAAAAAAATACAAGAGAGTCCTAAAGCTACTCGATATTTAGTCTAATAATAATTAATTTTCAGTGCTCTTAAGCAGCACAATTCAAGTTAAATTCATGCAGATCATTTTTTTTAAAACAGAGAATTCCACAGTGGGGGGGGTCTGGGTGCCGATCCAGCAAAACTCAGCCCAAACTGTAAGATCTGACCGTTGGGTGCTGGGTCAGCAATGCTACAGGCCTTTGTTTGTTTGTTTTTCTCTTTTTTGGTTAGAAGCTTTGGAATTACAATTTTCTATTTTTTGACATTGGTTTATTATTTTACAATGGAGACGTTACTGGTACCCGCTAGAGCAATTAATGAACAACTGAACGACAGTGCTATGACAGTGCAGTGCAGTGCTAATATTGTTTAAATTCATTGCATTGTTCACTGTCAAAGGCTTACAAACTGAAGGTCTCCATTTCTGCACTGGTCATACCACTGTCCTTGGGACTTCTGAGATCTTTTGGATCCTCCACCACCAGGATCAAAGATCCTGACTTTTAACTGAGATCTGTGTCAGACTCCTCCAAATAGTCACCTGTTGGCACAGAGGGCTGAACCCCTGAGGTGTTGAATGAATTTGAGGTAACAGTTGAAGATGAAAAAGGAGGAAAGCAGTGTCACCACAATGTTTGGAGACTGCATTGCTAAGGATTAAATCCAGCAAGTACACACCACCCCTTTCAGCTGTCTCACAGCCTGAAATCAATGTTGATTTAACTCTCCGTAGATCACTGATACACTGGAAATAATATTTCCTCAATTAAAGACACTATATTTTCTAGCTCATTATAGATGACAAACTCAAAAAAAATATTAAATTGCCTAAGATAGCATTAAAGTATATCTGATAATAGTCATGAGGCATTCAAGTATATGCATATGAATGTTATGTGTATCAGCCTGCAAATGTTTATGTTTATAAACCTACAAATTTTCTCTTCTATGCCTTATGTTTTTGTTTTGGAACCACACATAGCAGTGCTCAGGGATTACTACTGGCTCTGTGTTCAGGGATCACCCCTGATATAGGCTCTGGGGACCATCGTGGTGCCAACAATAAAACCTGCTTGGCCTTGGAATACAAATGTCCTACCCACTATATTATTGCTCCAATAATAATCTTTTTTTTCGAGGGATGGGGTTATACCCAGCGGTACTCAGGGATTACTCATGGTTCTGAACTCAGGAATCACTCCTGGCAGATTTAGGAGGCCCTATGGGGTTCTGGGGATCAAATCTAGTTGGCTGTGTTGTTAGAAAAAGCAAACAAATTATCAAAACATATCTCACAATAAACATTATCCAATTATGGTTCTTTTAAATAGTCTGGATATTCTGTTTATCTTTCTACTTTGTCTCTTTTGGTATGACGAAGACAATATTAACATTACATATATTGTCACTAATAGTTTAAAAGTCTTTATACTAGCATGCAGAAATGGTGATATGGTATTCATAAATATTTAAGTGATTTTTAACTCATTGCTTAAGTTACCACTAATGACATGTAAAGAATTAACATCAACAACAAAACCTGAATCACAGCCTCTTTAGTCCTAAGAGTGTTTATCCCATTATCTCTAAGTTTCCTCTAACTCAAAAATAATATCATTCTGTGGGTCACTTTGTGCAATGACTGAAACAGCACTGATTGTTAGAAATGTATTTCTTATATTAGGAATATAGCTGATCAACCATGATTCTCATTCTTTCTGGAGCAATACTCCATAGGATCTTTTCAGACACAAGTGCAAGAAATCCATCTCAAACTGATTTTAGCAAATAGGAAATTTATTGCCTCACAAATCTGACAAGGCTTGCACCAGGTGCTCAAATGATATGATTAGAGTCATGTCTCTATCCATCTCTCTACTTTATTTTTCTCTGTGTGCCTTTTTTTAAAAAAAAAAAAGTCATCTCTTAAAGTTGACAGCAGCGGTTCTGACTAAATAGCATAGCACTTTATCAATCCCTACAATAAGAGAATGTCTCTTCTCTGACTCTTTCTATTGGAGTTTGGAAACTTAGTCTCATTGTCTTGTATCCACTTAAGAAAAACAAATTATTCCAAGCATCCTCATTTACAATACTATTTGTGACAGGGACTCATGTTTACAATACAACTCCAGAAGCCCCAACACTCCAGTCTTCTTCCCTCCACCGTTGTTTCGTATCCAGTTTTGATTAATAACTCTTGGCTATGAGTTGAAGAGATAGAGCTGTTATGAAAATGTGGTTTTTGGCTTTGACTAAATAGAACATCTACCCCTATGGCTGGGAGTTAAAAAAAAACAATGACCGCAGAAAAGTATGAATCATCAAAAGAAAATGCATGCATTTTAATCAGAAAATATAATACAAAACAGGAATTGAATGCTGAAATAGAAAAATCTAAGATAATCTCTCAAACAGCCACAGCCACAAACATAATCTCATTATTATCATCATTGTCATTATTATTATTACTATCATGTTAGGCTTCCTCAATCAGTCACCTTTCATGAGTCTTAGTCTAAAGGCTGCATTAAAACTCCTAGAGTTGTTGCATACTTTCAAGAGTTGGTATGTATGTGAGTTTCATATAGTGAGTTTCATATAATTCAAAATTACTATGTTAAAAATTAAAACAGAAAACAAAAATTTAATTCTTATAAACTAACAATAATATACATATTAACAAAATGAACATAAATTTTATGAGAAATACCTATAAACCTACACAAAAGTAAGCTTATGAGAAAGAATAGCATAATATTGTAATCTTTGCAAACTATCTATGAATGGCAAAATTCTCTGTCTCTAATTTGTGGGTTCTTCTATTTTCTGTCTGTGATTTGTGAGGATGTTTTTAAATTGTGAAACTGGCAGGTAAATAAACTGGATGAATCTGACATATTTTGCCTCTCCGTTTTCATTGTATTTATTTATTTATTTTTGCTTGCTTTGGGGACATACCTGGATATGCCTAGGGCTTATTCCTGGCAGTGTTCTTAGGGATCACTCTTGGCAGGGATTGGAGAACTATATGTGGTTCTAGGATGGGACTAGGATTAGCTGCATTCAAAACAATTTCCTTACCCTGTACTATTGCTCTAGGCCTCAGCATGTGTTCTTCAGATGAAAGTCTTGCCTCACACAGATGTGTAGCAGAGAAGATAAGGGATGTGTTTTAGTAATAGTTTTGGATACTAGTGTTCTTCTTTTTCACAAAGATTAAATTTTACAAATGCAAAAATAGCAAGACTTTAATGCTAAATTTAAACTTGCAAACTAGATTCTTAAAGTCTGTAATGTGAGTCCAAACCTCTACGGATAAACATTGTTTATACTTTTCTATTAAAAATATATTGGTCTAACTGGTGCTTAAATAAATCTTTTACTCATGTGTAATTTTAAAACACCATAAATTGTTCACTTGGAAAATATTGGTTCAGATTGGTATGCAGCAGAAATGCTCAATGCATGCTGTTCTTTTTGTCATGCAGACTATTTAGAAGTCATATTCAAAAACTTATATTTAATAAAATGGCAATATTTTTGCTTCATCGAGGACAAAATTTTCTAAATGAAACAGTTCTCTCAATTTTGTGTGCCTGGAAGTGAAGAGTACAAAGGGACCACAAAGAATGCAAGCTTAGTTTTGTGCCACTGCTTTGATTCAGATAAAAAAAATAATAAAATGCGGGCTGAAAGTAGACTATAGATCAAACATGATGGCCACTCAATACCTCTATTGCAAACCACAACAGCCAAAAGGAGAGAGAGAACAAAAAGGAATGCCCTGCCACACAGGTGGGGCGGAGTGGAGTGGACAAGATGGGGGTGGTGGGAGGGATGCTGGGACCATTGGTGGTGGAAAATGGACACTGGTGGAGGGATGCGTACTCCACCATTATATGACTGAAATGAAAGCATGAAAGTTTGCAAGTCTGTAATTGTACCTTACCATAATTCACTAATAAAGAATTTTAAAAAAAGAGAAAATTTAAACTTAATAACTTTCATTATCAGTAAAAAAACTAATTAAAAAAAATTTCTTTCAGTACTGGGGATCAAATCCATGGCATTACACATGCAATGCAAATACTCAACTACTTAGCCAAATCCTCATACTTATTTCTTTTTTTTTTTTTTTTTTTTTTTTGCTTTTTTTTGGGGGGGGGGGTCACACCCAGCGATGCTCAGGGGTTACTCCTGGCTTTGCACTCAGGAATTACTCCTGGCGGTGCTTGGGGGACCATATGGGATGCCGGGGATCGAACCCGGGTTGGCCGCGTGCAAGGCAAACGCCCTCCCCGCTGTGCTATCGCTCCGGCCCCCTCATACTTATTTCTTAATATTATTTGTATATTCCTTTTAGTTTTTATTCCCTAAGTGAAGTTTTATTACTCAAGGAATGGTTTTATAATCTAAATTTCAAGGATTGTGTTCCAGCCCTTTGAGTTATCTCCTAGGGCCCTGAATATTATTTTTTAAAGTGGAGAAATTCATCCTTATTTTCAAACTAATAAATTTGCCCTTCAAACTCTTATTAGGCATGCCTAACTGATCATAGAAAAACAGTATTTGAATTAATATAGCAATGTTCTATAAAAAAGAGTGTAAAGACAACAAAAACAAAAACTCTTTTTATTATTTCATGTTCTTCATTACACTGTGCATGCTCATGAAACATAAAGCAACTAATCTGCCCCTGAGTAGACTTATAAAATAAAATTAAAAAGTGAAATTCCTAATAAATAATTTAAAAATATTTTTAACAAAAAGAGAATTAGCTAAAGAAGCTAAACACTGTGGATTGTGATGAAATATATTGCATTCTTCTTACTTTGGAACTAGATTTCTTTCATAAATATTCATTTGGAAATAGCCATTGTAACTATTTTAGAATAATATTAGCATCTTATTGTGATAACTGTGCCTTCATGTTGAAAGGATTATAAAAGAGAATGCCATCCCTTGACAGGTTTAAAAGCTACATGACTTGGCAATGATCTATTTTGTTCTTACATTTTTCACTCCAACACAGATTCCAGGACTCACAAGCCAACTTAGAAGTTCAACATCTGACTACCAATAAGAAATGCATGCACTCCCTGGAGTATGCTATGGTTTCATCTTAGCCACTTATTGCTCACAGAATTCTAATGTCCTTTGACTGGAGAAAATTAACATTTCTTCCTTTGGAAGAGGTGACACAAGGAATTGCCTGTTTTCCAAATAAAATTAGACTCTCTACTATTAAAGAAAAAATAAAATTGTGTCCTTTGCGACAAAATTGATGAACCTTCACACGATCACGTAAACTGAATCAAAAAGGTAAAAGATGATTTTCACGTAGTTGCACTTGTATTTGTAATATGAATTACTTTAACTAATTGACAAAGAAATGACAATTCTTACTCTTAGATTTGCTATAAACTTGGTGGTTATCAGCAAAATTGGAATATGGTGGAAGTAATGGATAAAGGTGATAAAATAACACTGGAACTTTGAGGAAGCATTATTGACAAATTACATACATATAGATCTGTGAAGCTAATTCCTATAAATTCCATAATAATGCAACTAATCATAAATTAATTAAAAGTATGATTTTAGAAACAACGTTAGGGCTGAAAAATTTCATCAATGCATATATATATTTAAAAATAGTCAATATTTTTTAAAGTAGCGTTAATATTTGTCAAGATAGTCATGAATTTCTATATTAAAGTGTTTCTGTTTGTTTTGGAGCCACACCTTGGGTGCTTAGTCCATATGCCTGTTTTTGCACTCAGGAATTTCTCCTGGACGTGCTTAGGGGATCATATGGGATGCTGGCGATTGAACCATGGTCAGTCATGAACAACATCTGTATGCGACTTCCTGTCATGTCACTACAGTTTCTAATACTTTTCTTATAGGTAATCCTTTATTTTCTTTAAATTTATGCTAAAATGTACTGAAACTGTAGCACTGTAGCACTGCCATTCCTTTGTACACCAATTTGCTCAAGCAGGCACCAGTAACGTCTCCATTGTGAGACTTGTTGTTACTGTTTTTGGCATATCGAATACACCATGAGTTGCTTCCAGGCTCTGCTATGCGGGCGGGATACTCTTTGTAGCTTGCTGGGCTCTCTGAGAGGGACTGAGAACTCAACCCAGGTCAGCCGTGTGTGCAAGGCAAACACCCTACCCTCTGTGCTATCGCTCCAGTCTGTACTTAAACATATCAAAATTATTTATTTTTCTATAATGTTGTATAAATGGAAGATTTATATAAAGGTATCTTCAAAGAAGTAGATTATGCCATGGAAATGGAGATGGGAAAGAGGGTGAGGGCTACAGTGTAAATCACAACTCAGTATCAGCATCCATAAATCATATCTATTCTGCAGCTATTCAAAGGGCAGTTAAAAAATTCAAGATAGAGATAATTATCAATCAATTTAAAGGTAGCACAAATTAAAATTAATGCATCATAAATAAAATTATAGAATTATTTATATCTGACAGAGTAGGGCTAGTATCTTAAAAAGTGTTTGTTTGTTTCTTTGTTTGTTTTTGTCCTGGTAGACTAACTTTGGAAACAAAGTTCTGCTGAACAAAACAGAACACTCTCTAATAAATTTTGATATTAGTGTAGCTTTCCCTCGGATGCAAAGCTAACATATGCAGATCAGCTAAGTAATATACCCATAAGAACTGGTTTGACAGAGATTCTCACTTAATAAAGAAACTTTAAGATTTAAATAAAAAATTCTCATAATGCATTTTGCCAATATTCATTACAATAGAAATGAAATATTTCAGTTCAGTTTCAGTATTAGAGCTATGTGTGTTTATAAGATTAAATGTTGATTTAGTGTACCCAATAAAATAAAATAAATTTCTTTCAACAGTGAATACATTTAGTTAGAGACAGTTGCAATTCTATATAACATACATAAAAACTTGTATTTTTATTACATACATAAAAAATAATTTTCTTCCTACAAGTGGAAAATGTCTAATTGTATTATCCTATTTTTACATATAAATTTCAGCATAAAATAATCTAACAAAGAGGATCCCAGATACCTTTTTAGGAGTGTAACAGTGTTAAACTTGTATAAAGTTTTACTTTTGATACATATGCCTCAAATGCCAGGTAACACAACAGAGATGTATCAATCAATAAATGTTAATCAAAACGTTTTTATCATCACATATGGTTCATTGAGCACCAACAGGAAGGATCCCTGAACTCAGAGCAAGGATTAAGCCTTGAGCCCACTGGGTATGACCCCCAAATCCACAACAAATTAAAAAAAAATACATATTACCAGATTTAGAAATAGTCAAATCATGTTTTTTTGCAAATTATTCAATGTTCCAGAATCCTATATACATATAAATTCACACTTCAGCCCTTTCTGACTTTCAGGTACTACCAGAATGCTCCTTGTAACATTTAAAAAAATTTATCTTTATGAGTATTTTCATAAACTTTCCCAGAGTAAATGCCCAGAGCATAAACCTTAGTTCATAGTGTGTTAATAAACTATTATTGCTCTGATGATTTAAGCTACTTTCTAAAATGTTAAAACCTACTTCCTTCCTCCAAGAATGCATGCTTTTATTCACTATTTCTCATTTTATAATAAATATTATTAATCAATTTGAATTTATCATCCAAGAAGCTTGCATAATATCTTAAATTTCTATATTTTAATATAATAAAATATCTTCTTTTTCTTACTTGAGGAATATTTATTTTCTTGCAAGTTACTAAATTTTACCAATAATTTTTGCTAAAACAAGTATCTTGGTTTTGTCATTCACTTGGAGATTTCAGTCTATCTAAAATTTGTGTTTTTGTATGCTATAAGATCACTGTTCAATTTTCTATTTTTCTCCTTGTTAGATACCTATTTTCTTTCTGCTGATCACAGCGCTATTTTTGTCACTTATCACCTACTCATGGAAATATCCTTCATGGAATGGAACACCTAACAGCTCTTATCCCCCAAATTTCTATAAGTTAATATCACTCAGTGTGCACATATAAAAATGTGAAGCAGATTCACAATCATCTCTCCAGTTTTAAAAAAAAAATAGATGATAGAAGTGGGATTCAAACAGACCTCTCAATCCAAAAGCAAAGTTCTTACCACTATGACATTATGATGGGGGAAAAGAAGATCTTTCCTTTCCATCCTAGGCAAAATTCCAATGAGCCAATCTGTGTTTTTCTTTTCTTTTCTAAATTTAGTCCTACTATATTCAACTGATTTTCTTTTTTCACATCCGACATTATCATTCTTAATCTCAATTTGTAATGAACTGTAAAGTCATATTTCCCCCCAATACAGGAACTCCTTTAGAGTTGGCATAGCTTTCCAAACCCCTTTGAACCAAAATCTACTTGTTTTGTTTAACTTTCGAAGTGTTAAAAGTACTTTTGACAATTACACAAATTGTGAGTTTCTTCAATTGCTCCTCACTTTTTTCTTGTATTATCTCCTTTTTTTATAATCCCAGTGATCTGCCAACCATGCGGTTAGTGGTGACATTTACTAGTTCTTAAATATCTACGGTAATATACAGCATATGTTATGCTTTATCCTTTCTCTACAACCCATCGATTTTCTTCAATTGTTTTCTTAACTGGCAAAATTCTTCTATAAGGACTATATACTATGCTATAGCCACCACTCAGGCTAGTTAAGTGGTGGTGGGGGATGGGAAGTGAACTTGTCTCCTCTTGAAATTATTTTCTGTAGAGCAAGATGACATTTCTGGAATGGCTGTGCTGCATGTGCCGAAGTGAAGAATGAATTTCTTTTTACTTTATTTTTTATTTATTTATTTTGCTTTTTGGGTCACACCTGGCGGTGCACAGGGGTTACTCTTGGCTCTGCACTCAGGAATTACGCCCTGGCGGTGCTCAGGAAACCATATGGGATGCTAGGAATTGAACCTGGCTCATCTGAGTGCAAGGCAAACACCTTAGGTGCTGTGCTATTTCTCCAGTCCCTCCTTTTACTTTAAAAAGAAAAGATTGAAAACGGATAAAGTCACGTATTTGGGAATAAAATGGGTAGAACTTGAGATTATTATATTAATAACATTAAAAAGTGAAAGAAAGATGGTGTCACTCATGTGAAATATTAAACTAGAGCTATTACAGACTGGATTTGAAGTCCATGGGACTTCAAAAGAACGTCTGGGCGCGAAACGTACGAGATGGTTTGACTTCTTCGTCAAGACCCTGAGCAAATGGTTTGATAGACTTCGTGTTCCTGGAGTGAGCAGATGCCATTGGGCTACACTAGCACTCAACAGGGTCAAATGGAGACATTACTGGCATCCACTCGAGCAAATCGATGAGCAACAGGATGACAAATGATACAAGTGATACAAGAAATATCAATAACTGAACAAACACAATGAAAACCCCACAAACAAACAAACATACAAAAAGCAATGAATCTCTCACTTCAGCCTAAATCCAAGACTAAGAATTTAGGTGACGGGAACCAGTTCTTGTGTTGTGCAGAGCAAGTGGACTTTCAACACAGCTTGAAGCTGGGATGGCACTAGTAAGACAATGCTGCATCCATGCTCTTGTTTACTTTAGCAGACCTGACCCATGCCAGATATCTGAGGTGGAGCAAAGAGAGAGACGGAAGCACTCATTTCTCAAGATTACCTCCATCACTCTCCACTTCACCAAAGTCACTGGCAACTCTTGGGGGAAACAACCAGGAGTCAGGTGACCCACAACAGCATTCAAGGGCTCCCTGGGGAACATTTTTTCTGGCGGGGTAGGGGGGCTCTCTCCCACCTGTAACAAAAGGAAAACATGTAACAGATAAATTGCACTAAAATATGACACTCCCATGATATAAAACTTCTATTTAAATAAAATATATCAATTTGAACAAAATTTTTTATCATAATGTCAAAAATACATTTTATTCTCCACTTTCTGAAATGTCCAGTTTCACCATGTCGCATTTTGCAGGAGAAAGAGTAAGGCTGACCTGCCCTGACATAGCCATATTACTAAAGGTTTCATAAGTTGAACTCCCAAAGTCTCTTGAGAATTCATTAGCCACTCTTTGTTTTCTTCTGTCAAAAACTCAAAGAGGTAATTCATGACAGAGTGTCATTTCAGCTTTTACCCATGACATAGAATTACACTTTTTGGGTTTTGTTTTTGCAATGGTGCTTTTGAGCAATATTAGCCTTTATATTCCTTTCCCAGCTGCTTTGGTGTGACTTGGTGTTTTTTATTGCTTGAATAGCTGGTGGAAATAAGACAGTCAAGGACATAGGAAATGACATTAGGAAATAAAAACTGCACCATTCCTTCAAAGAAGTTCTATTATGCTGCTGTAAAGTGAAGACGAAATCAGGAGCTATAACAGAACAAAGAGCTGTCATCTAGACCTTCAGTAATGAAGAGCTATTCTTTCCCCTTACATTCACTAAGCAAGCTTTTAAGGTGCCTGGTAGGTGTATCACCATTATGATGAAAGCTTTAGTAGGTTTAGCCTAAGGGGACATCAATTGTTGTGCATAAAAACAGAGGCCCAGTGTGTGTGTTTACATCTTTAAATAGGCTTTACAGCTTCAATTTCCTTTTGTTAAGTTCCCACAGACCTCAGAGTCAGAAACACATTAAAGATGTCAATTTCCTTTTCTACATGCTGATCAATCATCTCTACCATTTGAACAATAGATAGTGAAAGCAAATGAAACAGCAATTCACATCATTGAAGAGCCCCAGACCTAAGTGTTCATGTGTGTATCTGTGGACATGGATAAGTAGAACATAATTACGTATCTACATATATAATATCAATTCATTATGTCAGTCAGGCAAAATTTATCAGTTGAGAAATTTACAAAGGATGTAAAGAAACCAAATGAGTATAAATATTTGGCAATGAATGTTAATTAAGTCCTTAATATTGTAATAAATGTCTGGGTGTGCCAGCGTCATGCCACATTCAAACCAAATTGTGGTCACTTCCTTTATTTTAAACATTTATAACAAGCTAGAAGCAATCAAAGCTTGACCTGTGGCTCTTGGGATGCCCCGAACTTAGACAGATCGTGAGTACTTGAGTAAAAGTGACTTGTCAGAAGCTGTGTTATTTGCACCTTTCCTGTTATTGGTGGTTTCACAGCAACCAGAGAGGGGCATTAGCCCCTCATTCATTTCCTTACTGTTGTGATCAAACTTAGTTGGTGGTGGAGGAGGAGGGTGACAAATAGGGTTTTTTTGAGAATTAGAGGAGCAGTTCAGAACTGCTGATAGCTAATGATATTTTAAATCTTAGAATCCCTGAAATGCATGGATGCATTTGTGATATCTCATATTTTGCACCACTGGTATATCAGGAGTGATCAGAGCCAGGAATAACCCCTGAGCATTGCCAGGTGTCAACCAACTCCTCCTCTACCACTACCAGCCAAAAATGGCTGACTATAGGGTATGGTAGTAAAGACTTTTGAAGTGTGACAGTTGCTTACATCTTCAGTTAGAGCAGGCTAGAAATCATCCCTGAGTTGAAAACTTGGAAAAAGCTTATGTATATACGTGTGCTTCCATGGAAACTTGGTAATGCAGAACTTTGTGATCTTGGATTTTGGGCTCAAAAGGACCCGGGAGCAGGTCCTCTGCCCGATTCCTCCAGTCTGTGGCCACCCAGGGATCACACCCATAGGCCACCTCCTGCCTGCGCCAGATAATCTCCTCATCGGCCACCCTCCAGAACTTAAGGCTGCTTCTCTTGGAAGGAAGCATAAAATGAGGCCCCCATAACCATGTCATCAGCCTCTGCACCAGAGGTTGTTTCCACTCAGGGCACTCCAGAGGAGGGCGAGTGTAGAGCCCTCCCTGCCCCAAGGGACCCAGCCCCCGACAGCTGACCTGCACTATACAACCACTGTCGTGCTCCAGGCCGCTTTCCATACGCTCAGGACGAGTCTCATGCATGAGTGAACATATTCCTGGATCTCATCGCTGCTTCAAAGGCCGCACGACACATACAAGACACTCCCTACCCATTTTCCACAAAATCATAGAGGGATATTCATAGAGGGATATATATACATATATATGTATGTGTATATATATATATATATATATATATATATCTTAGCCCAGCGGGTAGGGTGTTTGCCTTGCAAATGGCAGACGTTGGTTCGATTACTCCGCCCCTCTCAGAGAGCTGTGGCGAGTGTGGCAATCTATTGATAGTATCTTGTCCCCATGGCAGAGCCTGGCAAGCTCCCCGTGGCGTATTCAATATGTCAAAAACAGCAACAAGAAGTCTCACAATAGAGATGTTACTGGTGCCCGCTTGAGCAAATCCATGAGCAACGGGATAACAGTGATAAAGTGATAGATCAAAAGTAGCACACCACATTTGATGGGGTTTAAAGTAGAAGGCAACCAATTTTAGGGGAAAATACATATATGATATATAAAATCTGCCTTGCTCGCAGCTGACCTGGGTTTGATTCCTTCGTTCCTCACAGAGAGCCTGGCAAGCTACCGAGAGTATCCTGCTCACATGCAGAGCCTGGCAAGCTACCTGTGACATATTCGATATGCCAAAAACAGTAACAACAAATCTCACAGTGGAGGTGTTACTGGTGCCCATTTGAGCAAACTAATGAACAATGGGATGACAGTGCTACAGTGGTACAATATCATAATATGTTGACCCCTTAATATTTTACATATTGAATTAATCTGCCCCTCTCAGAGAGCCCGGCAAGCTACTGAGAGTATGGAGCCCGCACGGCAGAGCCTGGCAAGCTACCCGTGCATATTGGATATGCCAAAAACAGTAATAAGTCTCTCAATGAGAGATGTTTCTGGTGCCCACTCGAACAAATCGATGAGCAATGGGATGACAGTGACAGTGACAGTGACTGCATATTTGTATGCTTTATAGAAATCAATGTGTCCTGGCAGATATGAAAAAATAATACAGCATATTAAAAACTTGAATAAATATGTGTAATATTTCTCAACTTTGAATTTTTACCTTTCTTCCTTAGATAGCAGTGATTTTTTTTCAAAAATACTGTTTATCTATATCTATATCTATGTTTACTTTTCTACATGTACGTGCAACTCTAAGTCACTATAGCTTTGCTCTATCTGCATGCAACAGTAAGTCACTTTAGCTCCCTTAACATATAACTGGACTCTTACTTCTTTTAGAAACATGCCCTGAAGAATATATTGCTCACACTAACTCTTAGTTTGTCTCTTTGTTATAAGTTCCTTATATTCTATTCAGTACATCCTAGTATTTTGGGATATCAAAGCAAAAAGAAAATAGGGCAATTAAAAGTAGTGCATGGATCTGAGAATAAGAAGGATGGAAAAAGCAAAGAAGGGAATGTATAAAGAAAATATGACAATGTTTAAGATCTATAGAAAAATTTTTAAGTCCTTGATAAGATAAAAAAAACTGATAATCCAGTTGGTCATTTTAAAATTTGATTGAATGAGGTATAACCAATTGGAAACACAAATAGCTAAGGTCACTGTATCACTGTCATCTCATTGATCATTGATTTGCTCACAGAACCAGTAACATCTCCAATCGTCTTAGCCCCGAGATTTTAGTAGCCTCTCTTTACTTTTCCTCATGTTGCATTGGAGACTCTTTCAGGGTAAGGGAAATGAGATCCAACATTGTTACTGTATTTGGCATATCGAATACACCACGGATAACTTGCCAGGCTCTGCCGCGAGGGCAGGATGCTCTCCATACCTTGCCAGGTTCTCCAAGAGGGAGAACTCAACTTTAAGAACTTGCTTCTGGGACCTTTGTTTCATAGTATCTGGATTGATGGGATTGCGCTACAGGAGGCAATTTGTGAGTGTGGCTGCCAAGCTACTGGAAAATGGGGTATCTGGGTAAAGGAGGCCCAGTCCCAATCCAAGCAGGCTTCGAGATCTCAGCCCCAGTTCCCGAATACCTGTTTCCTATTCCAGTTCCTTCATGCATGAGTCTTGTCCAAGCGTGTGGAAAGGGGCCTTGAGTATGACTGTGGCTGGGTTCCAGAGGTCTTCGGCTGCCGGGGCTCGGCTTGGGGTGGGGAGGGAAACAACCCACCCCCTCCTCCAAGGGGCCTCTGTGAAGACTGCCAGGCACAGGGACAAGAAACTCTGCCCCAGTTAAGATCAGGGAGAGATAATTCATATAAATACAGGACAGAGTCTCAGCCTACCTTCAGTTCAGCAAATGGTGCTGCTTGACATTCAGATAATCAGACATGAAGATTATGAGACCAAAACGATGACCACACATACTGGTAACAGGTGACCAGCAACTGTTGTGAATTGCAACTGGTTATCAGAATCTGTCAGAGAAGAGCAGCAGTTGGCATTAGTATGTGCCATCAAGGCATTGCAGAAGCAGACAGAAGAGGCATCAGAGAAGAAAAATGCAAATTGAGATGTTACCCCAGATATGGAAATTCCTGTTTCTAGGACTGCTATAACCCACAGAGAGTTCCTAACATGTGCTTTGAAATAAAGTACTGTTAAAGAAGAGTTATAACACTCACATTATCTGGTGTTTGCAATGCTAATCTTATACACTATCTACAAGAAGTCAGAAATTAGTCTGTTCCACTGCAACAACCTGGGCCTTCTGATTTAAGGCACCTGGAGCTAAATAGAAACGAAAATAGAAACAGAATGGTTCCTGGTCCATATGCATAGTATATACTTCCAAGAATAAACTGTTCTAAATTGAACCCTCATCACGATCACGATCACGAAATCCCGTTAATCATCGATTTCTCAAGCAGGCTCAGTAATGTCTCATTTGGTCCTTTCCCTGAGATCTTAGAAGTCTATCTTGACTTGGGACTCCCAACGATGTTGCACTGGGGGCTCTTTCAGGGTCAGGGGAATGAGATCCATCTTGTTACTGGATTTAGCATATGAATACACCATGGGAAGCTTGCAAGGCTGTCCCATGTGGGCAGGAAACTCTCAGAAGATTGCCAGTTCTCCCAGAGGAAGAAGTAGGCTACAAAATATCGCTTCTGAGAGCTTGCTTTTAAGTCTCTCTCTGGATGTTGGCCGTTGATGGGAGTACACACACCTGGGTTCCTCTGTCGGTACCTTCATGCATGAGGCCTGTCCGAACATGTGGAGAGGGGCCTCGAGCATGGTTGTAGCTAGGTCCCGTTGGTCTTTGGCTGCCGGGAGCTCTGCTCAGGGTGGGAGGGAAGCTGGAGCCCATCCCCTCCGAGGGGCCCCGGGGAAGACAGCCAGGAGTGCAGGCAAGAGACTCTCTGCCTCATAATTTCTTACATTTAAATAAAATATAATCTAGATAAAACACAAATAATTTAGTCACATGAATATCAGTTTAAAATTTTAAAAAATATTATTATTAGCAGATATTAAAGCAAATCAAAAACAAAGGACATAAGATATTGACATTATCAAACTGGTATCTGTGAATAAAGTATGAAATGGTAAAATCAAAAACTAAGAAATTGGATATTGTTAAATGTGATTAAAATAAAATTCAAGAGCAATGAATAAAATAGTAACTCACAGAGCTATAAAAGAAAAAAGAAAATAAGATCATTCTAAAAATCTAATTAGAATATATAGCAAAGAGAGAAAAGAAATGGGAACTCAGGATTGGACATGGAAGAGAGAATTGGTCAGTTTACATATTTTTTTTAATTATTTTTATTTTTATTATTTTTTTTAATTTAATTTAATTTAATTTTATTAAATCACTGTGTGGAAGATTACAATGCTTTCGGGCTTAGGTCTCAGTTATACAATGCTGAAACAACCATCCCTTCACCAGTGCCCATATACCACCACCAAAAAAAAAAAAAACCCACACAGTACACCTCCCATCCCGCCCCCCGACCCCCTACCTTGTAACTGATAAGTTTCATTTTACATTCTGTTTACTTTGGTTACATTCAATATTTCAACACAAACCTCACTATTGTTGTTAGGAGTACCCCACTAGATTCAGACCTACTGTGAAGACAAATAAGGCCGCGCGGTTTTGAATTTCTGTACTTTAACAAGAAGTCCAGGGAGATTTCTTCCAGATATTAGATAATTGCAGGCTTGAAAACCCAATCTGTGGTCATCTTAATATGGCGGCCACCTTGCCCTTCATCCCCGGAGAGAAAGAGGCGAGAGAGAGAAATACCTTTCCCCTCCCGGGTGGGCATGGGGCCGAGGCTTAGTTCTCAGACTGGAGACATTCTGCGAGGAGTTGCTCACACCGAAAGAGGTTTTGCTGGGTCTGGATTCACGCTTGTGCAGCTGCGGAGAGGCCGCACATACGTGCGGCCCCCGGGATCACATCTCAGCGGTGGGAGGGGCCAGTGCCTCCCACCTTCCCAAGAGCACCCTCGTGTCCTTTTGCTGCAGTTTTTGTCGTAAATCCCATCTGTGGTCGTCTTAATATGGCGGCCACCGCGCCCTTCATCCCCGGAGAGAAAGAGGCGAGAGAGAGAGAAATACCTTTCCCCTCCCGGGCGGGCACGGGGCCGAGGCTTAGTTCTCAGGCTGGAGACATTCTGCGAGGAGTTGCTCACACCGAAAGAGGTTTTGCTGGGTCTGGATTCACGCTTGTACAGCTGCGGAGAGGCCGCACATGCGTGCGGCCCCTGGGATCACATCTCGGCGGTCCATATTTTTTAATAAGATTTTCTAAACAAAAAAATGAAGAGAATATAGTAGAAATGCTATCTGTATTTCAAAGATAATATATAATATTTGAAATTTCTGGAAAATGAGTAGGTATGTGTTTATATATAATACATTTATATATAATATATGTGTATATATAAATATCTATCTATATATCTAGATATATGGGACAAGAGACACAATCCCAAGGGTTGACGTGGTCTTCTGAATCACAACCAGGAGTGACCCCCCCCAAGAACAGAGATGAATGTGTCCTATCAACAAAACAACAAACAGCATAGTATGAAGTTATATTTAAAGTGGGAGTGTCAAAAAGTATAGCATACAGCAAAACTAATTCTAATTATTTATAGATATAAATGTCTTTGTCATCAACAAATTTTCTCGATGACAAACTTATGAGGCATGCATTCTGAAAAAAAATATTATACCAAGTATTTTAGTTGAATGCATAACAAAATAATGAAACAGTTTAGGTTAAATGTCTATAAATGCATTAATTTCCTTAAAATACATATTGAATATCTTCTGTGAACCAGGCACACTTTTTTTAATTGTTTTTTAATGAATTGCCATGAGATAAAGTTACAGATTTACGAACTTTTATGATTATGTTTCAGTTATAAAATGATTGAGTACCCATCCTTCCACCAGTGCCCATTATCAACCAACAATATTCCCAGTATCCTTCCTGCCACCCCCCACATACACCCCCCTCCGCTCTGGCAGGCACATTCACTTTTACTCTCCCTCTCTCCTTTTCTTTATTATGGTTCACAATATGGATACTAAGTGGCCATCATGTTTGGTTCATATTTTACTTTCAGCACACATCTCCCATTCTGAGCAAGCCCTCCAAGCATCATTTACTTGGTGTTTCCTTCTCTATCTCAGTTGACTTTTTTCATAGCATGTGAAGTCAGCTTACAAGCCATGGAGCAATCTTTCTGGTCCTTATCTCTACTCTCTTTGGGCATTAGTCTCCCATTATGTTACTTTATATTCCACAAATGAGTGCGGTCATTCTATGTCTGTCCCTCTCTCTCTGACTCATTTCACTTAGCATGATACTCTCCATGTTGATCCACTTACATGCAAATTTCATGACTTCATCTTTTTAACTGCTGCATAGTATTCCATTGTGTAGATGTACCAAATTTTCTTTAACCAGTGGTCTGTTCTCAGGCACTTGGGTTTTTCCATATTCTGGCTATTGTAAATAGTGTTGCAATGAGTGCATAAGTACGGTATCATTTCTACTGTAATTTTTTTGCATCTCTGGGATATATTCCCAGAAATGGTATTGTGGGGT
Organism: Sorex araneus; assembly: GCF_027595985.1. Classification (NCBI taxonomy): domain Eukaryota; kingdom Metazoa; phylum Chordata; class Mammalia; order Eulipotyphla; family Soricidae; genus Sorex; species Sorex araneus. The sequence continues at coordinate 118,972,418 of NC_073305.1, read as the reverse complement.
CAAATAGAAGCTCAATTTCTAGATTTTTAAGAAATGTCCATATTGCTTTACAAAAGGGCTGAACCAGTCAGCATTCCCACCAGCAGTGAAGGAGAGTTCCCTTCTCCTCACATCCACACCAACACCATTTGCTTTTGTTTTTTTTACATGTGGACCAGTCTCTGTGGTGTGAGATGATATCTCATTGTTGTTTTAATCTTCATGTCCCTGATGATTAGTGATGAAGAACATTTTTTCATGTGCCTTTTGTCCATTTGGATTTCTTCCTTGAAAAAATTTCTGTGAATATTTTCGCACCAATTTCTGATCGGATTGGATGCTTTTTAATAGAATTCAACCAGTGCCTTGTATATCCTTGATATCAACCCCTTATCAGATGGGTATTGAATGAATATCCTTTCCCATCCTGTAGACTGTCTTTGTATTCTGATCACTGTTTCTTTAGTGGTACAGAAGCTTCTTAGTTTAAGATAATCCCATTTGTTTATCTCTGTTTTCACTTGCTAGGTCAGTGGTGTGTCATTTTTGAAGATACCTTTAACTTCAATGTCGTGGAGGGTTTTGCCTACCTTTTCTTCAATGTACCTTATGGATTCTGGTGTGATGTTGAGGTCTTGAATCCTTTTTGATCTGACTTTTGAACCAGGCACATTTGTAAACAAAATGATTTTCCAAACTTACATTCTAGTGAAGGAAGGCAGAAAAAATAATAAGCATAATAAATTTATAGAATGAACACTTTTGAAGGAAGAGGGCATACTTGACATTTCTCAGGTCTTAAACTCTTAGTTCTGTGATGAAAGATCATTCTTGGTGGTCTCAGGGGACCATATGTATTGCCAGGGATTGAACCTGGATCTTCAGTGTGCCAGACAAGCACCTTACACAGTATATTATCTCTCTGGTCAGAAGCATGCAGATTTTTAAGTAAAGTAAATTATATATACACATATATATATATACTATCCACTTTATGATGTTAAAATATCACTACTATATAATATGAATGCAAGAAAGTCAATCTCAGGATAACAAATCTAAATGGAAAAATATTATTTAGCGTTAAAGCTTCAGACTAGCAAGGTGAAAAAAGAGTGAGAAATTGCAAGCATAAGCATAAAGAAGTGCAGAAGTTAGAGTTGAGATTTGGATGAAAATTACAACCTAATTTTGGGTAGTAACAGCCAAAATGGAAGAAAACATATACAAAATTGAGGGATAATTAGGTGTAAGAATGATGGAATCAACTGATGGAAAATTATATGAAGTAGTAGAGAGAGGAAAGGTGGAAGAAAAATGAAAATTTTTATCTTGGTGTTTGAAATGGTAGTGGTATCATTCCCTGAGATTAACTAAGCAATAGGAAGGGATGTCAGTGACTTACTTTCATTTTGTTTTGCATATTACTCTTTCATTGTTAATAATATGTTCACATAAATTGTAAAGATTGGTGTGTGAGTATATCTTAAATTTACAAAACACATGAATATTTTAGTTATATACTGGCATCTAAATTAATGACACAAATTTTATTCCTTACCTCAATCTTTTCAATGATTTTCCTATATTCCTATTCTCTTCTTTATTATATCTTTTCTGGATTATGTTCATCTTCTCTCCTGACTGCCTTTCCTTAACATCATCAAGAAAATCTATAGTGCTGGGGTCCAGAGGTAATATTGATTAATATGAGGTGAAATGTTGAATTCTAAGTTTGTCAAATTTTGTGAAAAGACTAAATGTATATGTATGTATATATATATATATATATATATAACAAACTATTATACTTCTAACAAACTATCCCCAAAGTTTGCAATTGTAAGCAAATATATATTTATATAAATATTCATTCAGGCTTTTTTCTAATAGCTAAAATTTTTTAAAAAATCTTATACCAAAGTTGAGTAGAGGTTAAAGCCTCTGGGCATATTTGTGCAAGCTAATAATACACAGCTATTTAATAAAATTTAGGATTTCAGATTGCATCAGTTGCATGTCTACCATCTATCACGCTAGATAAATACAAAGTAACAATAAAAATTCAATAACTTGGAGCCAAATTTACCAAGAATTAAATTGCCAAATGTTAGGTATGTGGGAGACACACCCACAAACCACCTCTGGCTTGGCTATATAAGCTCATTTATTGGCTTTATTTCAGAGACCCATAAATCTCGAAAGATATCAAAACATGCACTGAGGGCCGCAGAGTTAGGTGGGAATCCATGACTGAGAGTCCCAGGCTTGCTTGGATCAGGACTCGGCTTCCTCCTTTCAGGTCCCCAGTTTTCCAGAAGCTTGGCAGTCACGCCCACAATCTGCCCCGGCGCCATGTAATCTCATCAATGGCCAAGACCCGGAGACTATAAACTAAAGCTCCCAGAAAAGAGTGCCACAGAATGCCCTGACCCCACACCGGGCTGTCTTCACCAGGGCACCTCAAAGGGGGACAGGTTGAGTTTCCGTCCCTGCCCCAAGCAGAACCCTGGCAGTTGAAAAATTCCAGAACCCAACCACCGCCATGCCCAAGGCCACTCTCCACATGCTCAGACGAGCCTCACCCAAGAGGGCAAGAGCCTCACCCAAAATGGGATGAACCTCACCAAAGAGCAGACTGGCAGGAAAACCCAAATATGAGGAAACCCATGGCTGAGATCTCCAAGCCAGCTTAGATTAGAACTGGGCCTCCTGCCCACAGGTCTCCAGTTTTCTAGTAGTTTGGCAGTCACACCCACAAACTGCCCCTGGCGCCATGTAATCTCATCAATGGCCAAGACCCAGAGACTATAAACAAAAGCTCTCAGAAGAGAGAACCACAGAGTGTCTTGACCTCGCGCCAGGCTATCTTCATCGGGGCACCTTGGAGGGGGACGGATTGAGTTTCCCTCCCTGCCCCAAGCAGAACCCTGGCAGCCAAAAACCTCCAGAACCCAACCACTGCCATGCCCAAAGCCAATATCCACATTCTTGGATGAGTCTCACCAAAAACAAGATGAACCTCACCAGAGAGTGGAATGGCAGGAAAACCCAGATATGCGGGAACCCATGACTGAGATCTGCAAGCCTGCTTGTATTGGGACTGGGCTTCCTGTCCCCAGGTCCCCAGTTTTCCAGAAGCTTGTCAGTCACATCTACAAACTGCCCCTGGTGCCATGTAATCTCATTAATGGCCAAGACCCAGAGACTATAAACTAAAGTTCCTGGAATAGAATGACATAGAATTCCCCGAAAATTCTATACTATCCATAAAAAGGAATACAAAACAAATTGTCTAGTATTGCCTTTTTGGCAGATTTGAGTGGTGGTATCAAAATATCAAAAATAACCAAAGTATATAGAGAGGAAAAGTATAGAATATGGGGGAAATTGTCTGCCACACAAGCAGGGGAAGAATTGAGATGGTGGAGGGTAGGGTAGGGGGAAAATACTGGGGATTTTGGTGATGGAAATTTGCACTGGTGAAGGGTTGAGTGTTTGATGATTATATGACCAAAGTTCAAACATGAAAGCTTTGTAGCTTTTGTAGCTGTATCTCACTATCTCACGGTGAATCAAAAAGGAGGGGGAATAATAATAAAATAATAAGATAAACATTCAGAATAGAATAAAATAAAAGTAATGTGGAGTTCATGCCCAATTCAATCAGCTTAATCAATGGCTGAATAAATTGCAGTGCTCCTACATTATTACAAAAAAATAAAAGAAACAAATTAACAATTTGGCAGTTTTGAAGCATTTCTATTTAGCTATACCATGCTTCAAAAAATTTTAACCTTCAATCAAACTTTAGTAAAAAAATCTTCTAACACACATTCTTCTAATGAACAGCTAAGTTTTTTCAGTTTTGTAAATTATTGGTTCTGTAGTTTCATCCTATTTAGCTCACCATGTCAAAAACATAATTCTTCTCTTTTTCTCCAATTTTATCATTAGAATAGAAAAGAATCATTGTAAATCTAGTTCCTTTATTTTTTAATAGTACTGTCTAATCAGAGGTATTCCTTAATATATTTTGATCCAAGCTTATTCAAATTTTCTTATTATTTAAATGTTCTGTTTTTTATTGTAAGAATAAAGACATGAACATCCTATACTAATGTGTCTGTTACCACTCTATACAAGATTAGTAATTATGTGATTAAGAAGAAATATATCAGCATTGCCCACTCTTGACTGCTTGAAATGTGTCTCCTCTTATTTTTACTTACTTTGATGTTAACCCAGAAATAAGTGGTAAAGAGTTCTGGCATACAACGGGCTTCCCAAATGACACATGAAAGAATAGCAAAGCTCAGAGTGGGAGTCACACTTAGGTGACTGTGGGAATTTACTAGAGTTGACTCATACAAATTTCTTGGTCATTTCTGTTCTCAATGCATAAGAGTAAATCAAGCGGGAATTGATTTTTCCATTTCCATTGTAAGAGAGAAATTGTATTACAGAAAGAGATTAAGGGGATAAAGCACATGCCTTAAACCTAAAAGGCATAGATCACATGAGTGAGTTCGAATTGTCATATTAAAGAAAGAAAGTCTAGGAATATAAACTTTGTCTTCCTTACTTTGTCCTGATGTCCTGAGTCAACTGAATATCATCTAGATGTGTACTTGGTGAAGCGGGTGATAAATCCTGAGATAAGAACTTTAACTAGCAGAAAAAGAAATTAAACTTTGAAGAAGCTGGATTTAAACCAGGCTTGGAGGGGCAGAAATTGATAACTGCTAAAGCCCCAAATCTGAAACTGTTGGAAAGTTGAGTCTTAACCACAGATGAATTTCCCAGAGAATATTGTACCTATTATATTTCTTTCTTTTTGCACCCAATTCTATTTTCTTCCTAGAAATCCACTTTCTGTTAATAAAATTTAATGAAATTTTTAATAGAAATATGATTGTAATTTTAGTGAAGTTATCTAGATGTTGTTTTATGACATAATATAAATGAGTAAAATTTTGAGTGTCCAGTAATAAAGAAAACAAAATAAGATGATATCTACACACTGTATAGTGATCTCAGTTCCACCATCAACATTTTTCATGCTATTCCCTTTGTCTGGAATGCTCTATTCTACTGCCAGCTCCACTAAAAAGCCCTCCTTGACCCCCTTACTGAAATCCAGTATCCCTCATCTCTCTCCTACTCTTTAATCATTCTCATCATAATGGACTTTTAAAAGTCCTATCAACCCACTTGACTGCAAAGTACATTAGCACAAAGAATGTATCTTACTGTTTTACTTCCAGCAACTAGAACATTCCTGGAATATAATAATAGTATTTATTAAATGATTCTTACTATTATGTTGTTCATCTCTATGTTTTTCTTAACATTTGATATTATAATCTGAGTTCTCTAATTAAAAATATGATGCCTAATTAGGCTACATAACTCTAATACTATTTTTAATTTGATTGTTGTATTCTATGATATTGAAATTGTGGCTACTTTAATGTTTAAAATGTTGAAAAGAAAATAGAACAATAGATATTGAGTTCTCATTAGATAAGTAAAGAGCATAAAATCTGCAAATATGAGAAGATTTGATCACAAAGAGGGATCCCCAATTAATAGTCAGAAGTTAGATCATATTAAAAAGTTCAGTGTCATGAAAATTATAATTTCTGGAGTCCCTTTCCTTATTAATGTAATTACTATGCACTGAAGGTTAATTTGGATAAGAAAAGACGGTGGGAGAAACCTGCTGAAGGAAGTTAAATGATATTTGTTTGTGATTGGACAAAGTATAGGGAAAAACATGGAGGGCAGAAAAATTCTAATTGCATAAATAATGGGAACCAGATGTCTTCTGCTCCCAGTACTTTTTTACCTCTACTTCTTCTCAGAACAATATGGAAAGCTTTGTCTCAGAAGCCTGGTTCCACCTCTGAGATCTTTAATGCTACATTTTGGAGACAGGAACATCTTTAGTTTTCCATTTGTTCCCAAACAATATGGCTTTTCCCATTTTTCTCCCCCCAGATCCTTAGTCCCTCAGATATCTGAGCTGATTAATTTGAGGGGTGTGAGAAATGTAGACTTGCTATTCCAGGGACCAGAGCAATAATACAGCTGGCAAGGGGTTTGTCTTGCCCATCCAGGTTCTATGCCTAACTCCCCATATGGTCCCAGAAACTTGCCAGCAGTGAGCCTTAAGCAAGGAGCCAGGACTAAGCCCTGAGCATAGGCTGGTGTGGTATATCAAACAAACAAAGAAAAGATTTTCTGTTTCAGACTGTAATCCCCATTTAAAAGAACACACTCTCTCTCATTCTGTCTCGCTCTCTCTCTCCCTGTCTCTCTGTCTCTCTATGTCTCTGTCTGTCTCTCTATCTCTATCTGTCTCTCTGCCTCTTTCTCTCTCTCTGTCTTTCTCCCTGTCTCTCTGTCACTCTCTGTCTCTCTTTCTCTTTTTCTTTCTTGCACATGCACACATACACCACTAGGGTCCTAATAAAATATGCCAAGTCTGCAATTGTCATCTGTTATATTTCTTCAACACTATTTATTCTCTTACTCATTCCCTCTACCTGGGGCTTCCAGATGCATATTAGTAGTTAAATTTGACATCTTAACCACCACCAGATTGGTGTTTATGTAAAGAATTCACAGAGCTACCCTCTTGCCTGAGCAGAGTAGACGATGGTAAGACTAAGACTAATGATGATGACCTAACCCCTAGGAAAGCTATCCATTTGATAAATATTTGCATAAGTTTATTTGCCTCATCCATTAATAATTGATTTTTCAAAATGATCCTGCCACTTTTATTTCTATCTTCTTGAAACTTGCTGTCTCCTAGGTCTAAAGATGATCAGGGCTGGTGATTTTTCACCTTCTGCTTCACTTGATTGAAGTAGTTCTTATGCATAATTTGTGCTGCTACTGCTTGATTGCTATATTTATAAGATGTATACTGTTTTGTGCATATATTTAGTTTTTGAGTGTTGAGGCTGCTATGACTATAGTTTCAGTTCATAAAAGTAACCATTATTAGTAGAAGGTTTATAATGCACATAATTTTACATGGAAACTTTCTTTAATTTTGACTTTTTTTTTACTAGTAACAGGCTATTCTTGATTTCTTATGTATTGATGGACTAGTTATGTGGTATGTTTGCTCTCGTGATTGTTATACTCTGTGAATACAAGTCTAACTGCATTGTGATATGTCTAACTGTATTATGAGATAATTCAGAAGGCTGCAATTATAATGACATGGAATTCTTTTCAAAATTCTGTAGTCCCCAAAGGTATCATAGCTGTTTACAGGAAAATGGGGCTGGGGTGATAGTATAGCAAGTAGGGAGTTTGCTTTGCACACTACTGACCCAGGTTTGATTCTCAGCATCCAGTATGGTCCCCTGAGCACTGACAGGAGTGATTGATTCCTTAGTGTGAAACAGGAATAAACCATGAATACTGCTGGAAGTGGCCCCCCAGAAAAAAAAAACAAAGAAAAGTTAAAAGCAAACAAACAATAAAAAAAAGAAAGTAATAACAAAATTCCCTTAACAAGAGACCAGTAAATTTGAAACAAAGACCAGAGAGATCCAGTAAGGTACTTGCCTTCTATGTACCTACCTACCTGGATTTGATCTCTGAAATCTCATTTGGTCCTATTGAAAGAAGGTCCTGAGCACACAGTCAAGAATCAGCCCTGAGCACTACCGGGTGTGGCCCCCAAACAAAAACAAAAAAAAGAATTTTGAAATATTTAGATCATTTTCTCCAAGTGAGAATTTGAAATTTCTTCCTCGCTCCAAAAATGGTTGTAAGTATTTCATTTTAAAAAATAATTATTCTGAATAAAAACAGGTGGATCTTTATTCAAGCTAATGTTTCTAATATACATACTTCAGTATTTCTAAATCATCAATTGTTGCTGGAAGATGTTAACAATGATATAATTGACGTCTTAGGTTACAGAAGTATTTCAGGTGTTAGGGTAGAATATATAGAAAACAAATTATAGAAGAAACATTCATATTTCATAGTACTTGGTAGCTGCTTTTTTATGAGTACAGTAAACATTTTTTCTATGTATATGTATATCACTTGTATCACTTGTCGTCCCATTGATCTTCGATTTGCTCCAGAGGGTGCCATTAATGTCGCCATTTGTCCCTGTTGCTTTCTAGTGCAGCCCAATGATATCTGCTTGTTCCAGGCACAGGAAGAGCCTCAAATCGTTCATTCAGGGATTTGAGGAAGAAATCTGACCATCTGGTTGGGAGGCGGCCACGTGGTCTTTGACATTCCATGGAATCAGGTCAGTAACAGCTCTAGTCCAGCAATTCTCTCTGAATCACATTACATGAACAGCCCATCTGATTTTTGATGCCTTGGCAAAAAATGAGACAGAGTCCCTGATTTTTGACCATTGATGGAGGTCAGAACTCCAGATTCCTTCTCTCACTTGAGTGTGATGTGATACTGCTAGCATAGCTCTTTTCAATTCCTCTTTGGGATACCCGAATCGTTTTCTCATCTTGTTTGCATAGGGCCCAGGTCTCTGAGGCGTATGTTAGTGCAGGAAGAATGGTGGAATTGAGAAATTTGCCCGGAGGTTCTTCATCCTCTTAACCACTTCTTCGACACTCTTAAAGGCATTCCACACTGCTCTCTTCCTCCTGCACAGTTCTGGCACCAAGTTGTTGATATATCCATCAGGACGTCGGAGGGCAGTCATCTTGGTCTTGTACTTGGCAAAGGATAGGCGAGCATTGCGAACATTTTTTCCGGCTTCTGATGCATCAGCCAACACTGCTGCTCTTCTCTCTTTGAGGTCTTCATTTATCACATCTCTGCACAGCTTTGTGAGTTCCAACGTTAGCTTGTGGTTGCCTGAGGCTCGCGCCAAACCACGTTGACCAATGAGCTCGAGAATTCCGAAGACAGGCATCTGTTTGTGGCTTTCTGATTCTCAGCATTCTTCGCATAGTCATGGAGGTGCTGAACTAGTCAATCATATTCCTCATCAATGTTGTCAAGGATGGCATCTTCCCACGTTGCTGCAATAGTGCCAAAGAGCTCCCAGTTGTTGTTCACTCTGGGAGTTGCCTTCTTAGACTTAAATTTTGCAGACTTTTTGCAGATCTGATCCTTTTTGGAATTTTGGGACAATAGCAACATTGGTCAGGCAAGACCTTTGATTGAATATGATGTGGTCAGTTTCATTGTGCAACTGTCCACTGGGAGACTCCCATGTCCAGCATTTAGATTTGGCCTTCTGAAACTGTGAGTTACCATGGATGGTCTTGAATTCAGACAGTCTCTCACACTTATTGTTCCATTCTAGGCCATGGGTCCCAATGTGGAGTTCTTGGGACGACCTTCTCAGACTTATCTTGGCATTAAGATCACCAACAATGATCTTGTAGAAGGTGTGGTCTTCTTTATAGAACTTCTCCAGTTCCATGTAGAACCTCTCATTTTCTTTTTCATCGTAGTTGGAAGTTGGTGCATAGACGACGAAGATAGAAACTGCAGGCAGAGAGCCACATCTATTCAAGCGTAATCGTCCGATTTGGGTTGTTAGGCATTCAAATGAATCAGTGCTCATGGCCAAGTTCTTGTTGACAAGGACACCAACACCACCAAAGCCTCTGTTGTCACACGTTCCAAGGAACAATTCTTCTCCAGCATTGAAAATGGCATGATGAGATTGATGTCTTCTCATTTTGCTCAGACCAATGATGTCGTACTTTATCTTCTGCGCTTGCACCATCAGGTCGTCGATGGATGCTTTTAATGCCAGCATACGTGCTTTCAAAGTTCAGACAATCATATTAGTCTTCCTTTGTTTTGTCAGTTTAGTTTGTTCCTGAGATTTTTTTAGCCTTTCCTTGCTCATCTTTCTTAAAGCTGCCATATTGGGGGCTCTTTCGGTGTCAGGTGAATGAGCCCGATTGTTGTTACTATTGTTGGCATATAGAATACGCCAGGTGTAGCTTGCTAGGCTTTGCTGTGCAGGCGGGATACTCTCGGTAGCTTGCCAGGCTCTCTGAGAGGGATGGAGGCTTTTAGGGCGGCCTCCAATCACCCTTAGAGGTGCTACCATGGTTCACACCATATTTGAACCTCATCAAATATGGTGCGAAAATAAGGGGTATTAAGTGTCTTGTGGTGTGTTGCTCAGTCCGGAGAGTGGCCTGGAGCGTGGCGGTGGCTGGGTAGTGGATGTGGTGGGGGTCGGCCAGTGAGGTATTTATCTGGCTTGGGTAGGGTGGTGTGTCTGGGTTTGACCCCTCCTCAGATCTGGAGATTGGAGTAGGCAGAGAAACTTGTTTCCAGGTCTCATTGAACCTAGAGTTCAACGTCACAAAGTTCTGCTTACCTGGTTTTGTGGGGCTTCACTGGTGCGTGTGTTTCGGCCCAAGTGTCTGGAAAGTGGCCTGGAGCTTGGCGGTGGCTGGGAAGTAAGCTGACGTCTATTTCTTTTCCATGTTTTCGCTTTCCTTTTGGAATTCATATACATTCCTCATGTAGTCAAGGAGGTGCTGACCAGTTGATTGTATTCCACGTCGATGTTGTCAAGTACGGCATCTTCCCATATTGCTGCAATAGTGCCAGAGAGCTCCCAGTTTGTTGTCATTCTGACAGTTCTCTTCTTAATCTTAAACTTTGCAGTCCATTCTCCTTACTCTGTGCAGTAGAATTTTGCACTAAGGAGATGGTAGTTTGATCCCTTTTGGAATTTTGGGACAACAGCGACATCATTTAGGAAAAACTGTTGATTGAACATGATGTGGTCAATTTCATTGTGGAACTGTCCACAGGAGACTCCCATGTCCAACGTTTAGATTTGGCCTTCTGGAACTGTGAGTTATTATGGATGGTCTTGGTCTACATAATAAACTCAGGTAGTCTCTTAACCTGCTCATTCCATTGTAGTATGTAAATGAAAATTATAGGTAATTAAACCTGACAATCAAGAAAAATAAGGAAGAAAGTTGCTAAAGGAAGTCATAGGTATTCACTTGATTCCTCTTTCCCCTCAGCCAACTAAGACATAAGTCTTAGATGGTTATACCCATATAAATGAAATATTTTGAGATTACTTTGAAGGACATAAAATTGGAATGATGTCTGAAGATTTTCAGGTAAGCAGAAATAAATTATATTTTTTGTACCATACAAGGCCTTGATTAAAATCTGTAATCAATTAGATGGCAGAAGTTTAAGTATAATCAATCCTAGTATCTAATTAAACCTTTAAAATAATTTATGTGCTGTTAATAATTTTTTCTCAAATGAATACAATTTAAACTCATCAGAATTTCCACTCTTCCAGAGACTATATATGATTGAGAAAAAGTAAGAAATGTGTGAAGAAAAAAAGAGTGATATCTATTAAAAGGATAAGTGTTTTGGCAGAAGTTCTCAATAAAGCATTAGAAAGTGGAATTTGGCAAATAATACATGCATCTATGTCTTTCTAAAAAAATGGCAATTGCACACTACTAGACACTAACAATCACAAAATGAAATTAAAAAATGCATCAATCATATGATACAAGGAGAAAAATTCAAATCATGTAGTCTAGTAACTCTCCTCAAAAGTTTTTCCACTTTAATAGGTATTTTATTTTCTAAACATAATTAAGTAAAAAGTAGTTACCTGAAATGCTCCTCTTTCTTTTGCTCAAAAGTCTATAATCATGAACATTAAATAATGTGTCCTTAGTCACAGAAATGATACTCAAAGAAAAAACTTTCAAATCTTATTTTCACAAGAGTTTTTTTCCACGACATATCTTTAATAAAGTGTTCACAAAAGTTAACTTTAGTAACTTACCAATGATTTTACTGTATAACTTCAAAATTTAAATTAAAACTACTGAATTTTATGTGTTTAGTTATGTATTCATAAAATCAAATTGTCCTTCTGTTTTAATTTGCTCTTAAATGCAAAGAGACCAATCCAATGCCTACCACAGTGTTAGATATATAATGCATTAAATAAATTGGGCTAAATTGATCTATTTAGCACTTTATGACAACAATAATAATGATGGTGATAATGATAATAATGACAATTATGTTTTCTATTCACAAAGCTACAATATATTATACTAATAGTCACTGAGATTGTGCTAAGCACAACATGAACCCATTATCTCACGTAATTCTTTAACACTTCCATTTGGAAGGTAGCATAAAAAAATTCACAGATAAAAAGCAGTATATTTTTTTATTTTAAGTTTTTATTTTATTGAATCACCGTGAACAAATTAAAAACTTTCAGGTTTAAGTCTCAGTTATATAATGATTGAATCCCCATCCCTTCACCAGTGCACATGTTCCACCACCAAGAACCCCAAAGTAACCCCCTCCTACCAAGCCCCCACCTAAGTACATAATGATATTCACTTTATTCTCTCTATACTTTGAATACATTCAATATTTTAACAGAGAACTCACTATTATTATTTGGAATTTTCCCCGAACAATCAGGCCTGCTGAAAAGGCATTATTTAACAATTTCTTTTCATTGCTGAGAATGAAGACTCTATGAACTCGGTTTTGGATTTCTGATATTTTAACTCAGTTCACAGTCTAGATGCATTTCTGTAAGAAGTTGCTCTGGGTGCCAAAATGGCTTAGAAGACCTCTGGGATAATAATCCTTAGGAGCAGAAGGTCCAAGCACTATAAAATTTAAAGTAGAGCCAGGATAAAATTCAGTTTATGTAAAGAACTTATTTTATCAATCACTATATGATATTTCCATCAAAAATTTTTTTGCTAGCAAAAATTTTTGATAACATCACTGGTGATACATAACATAGTTACTGAGTTTTTTATATGGTCAACTTGTTTTTTAAAATTATTTTTAGATTACTTATTTCAGGCTGAGTTCAAAACCTAGTTTTTTTCATACTATTTATAGATATTTTTCAATCATTTCCTCCAATGAGCCAAACAACTGAAAATCTGCATGAATAAAATACAAAATTGATAAAATATCATTAATGATGTTTTATAATTCAGTTTTAGTATTTTAAGTGTTCACTTTTTTGAAGAAAATAGATCACCTGAATAAATCTTCAGTAAGTAGCCTCTATCAACAAGCTGAAAATCAAATTAGATGTCTCTATTTTATTTACAAAAGAATAAGGAGAATCACTTGTGTCACATATGCTGAGTTGTGATCCCTGGAGTAAGAACAGAATTATCCAGGAAAAGGGGTGCATCTTTCATTAGCACTAAGTCATTTTCTGCACTCCAGTTATCTTTTCAGAGGCAACTTTTTAAACACAAGTCTATTTATTAAGTTTATACTGGACCTATTAGGTGGCATCTAGCAAGAACTAAGCTCATTTTTCAACCACCGAAATGCAGTGGTGGTTAGAGAACAGTTTAAAATGGTCAGGAAATTAGAGAGATCTATGCTTGAACTCTAAGTTTGCAGCAGATGGAAAGTTAAGAGGAAAAAGTGTATGTGTGTGTGGGGAGGGGCACTACTTGCAGTACTTTCCTTGAAATATTGTAATTTTAGTAACCCTTGTGATTTAAAAAAGTATATATATATATATATATATATATATATATATATATATATATATGCCAACATTTAGAATGAAGTGTTTGCAGGTTAAAGTTAAGTCAATTTTGAGGTAAAGCATCAGATTTTTTTCAGTAAGTAAAACTGCATAGGATTTATCAAAGCTTCTTAAAAATATTATATAAAGTGTTATACAGTATTTTGATCCCCAGTACCACCAGGAGTGATCCATGAGCAGAGTCAGAAGTCAACCCTGAGTTTCACCGGGTTGTTTTCACACACACACACACAAATTAAATAAGTTTATAATGTGGCTGAAAACACTACCAGATTTAAGGGAAGTTAATAAAAATAACAAGGGGCCTGAAAGCTAGTGAGGTAGGGTTGACTCTGGTTTTACACGAGGCTGACTCTGGTTCCAATCCCCAGGAACAACAACATAGTGTTCCTCCAACCCCACAAGAAGTCTTTAGTGCAGAGCAAGGAGTAAGTCTTGAGTACAGTCAGATGTAATGCACAAACAAATACAACTACATTACTACCGCTACTAATAGTAATAACAAAAGCAACAAGATGATAAAAGTAATATCATGGATGAAATTTTAAGTAATACCTCCCAGTATATTACTTAAATATTTAACTCTAGGATATTGTCAGCTTCAGAAATCATGAGCAGATATCCTCTCTTCTTAAACAGTTTGGGAAGCTAGATAAAGTGTTTTCAGATATTTCATAACAAGTAATACCAGAGAACTGGGTTTCATAAATGTCCATGCTTATTTTCTGAAGTTATTTGCCAGGACACAGTGAAGAACTGGGAGTTCCAAACACAATTAACACTTTTGCTCAGTTGAAAAATCAACAATGAAAGTCAGAGAAGCAAAGCACTAGAATTTTAAGGTGGCATCATAGAGGGGAAAGTTACAGAGGTGGAAGGAGTTCTGGGGATCTGAGAATTGTATTCAGTATTGTGCTAAGTAACAAATGGTGTCGTTTAGAAAAATAGTGAGAAAAGAACAAGAAGAATTAGAATAGTGAGACAAGAACAAGAAGAATTGGAAGTATAATGAAATAAACTTTCAAAATGTGATACAATGACCATCTAATCTTTGATAAGGGAGCAAGAAAGGTGAAGTGGAGCAAGGAAAGCATGTGTAACAAATTATGCTGGCAAAACTGGACAGCTACATGCAAAAAAAATGGACTTAGACCTCCACCTATCACCATGTACAAAAGTCAGATCAAAATGGATTAAAGACCTCAACATCAGACCAGAATCCCTAAGGTACATTGAAGACGAGGTTGGCAAAACCCTCCACGACATTGAAGCCAAAGGTATCCTCAAAACTGACTTGCCACTGGCCAAGCAAGTGAAAACAGAGATAAATAAATGGAACTATCTCAAACTAAGAAGCTTCTGCACCTCAAGAGAAGCAGTGACCAAAGTACAAAGACAATCTACAGAATGGGAAAGGATATTTACGCAGTACCCATCCGATAAAGGGTTGATAACAAGGATATACAATGCACGAGTTGAACTACACAACAAGAAAACTGCCAACCCGATCAAAAAATGGGGTGATGAAATGAACAGAAACTTTCCTAAAGAAGAAATCCGAATGGCTGAGAGGCACATGAGAAAATGTTAAACATCACTAATCATCAGGGAGATGCAGATCAAAACAACAATGAGATATCATCTCACACCACAGAGACTGGCCCACATCCCAAAAAACAAAAACAACCAGTGTTGGCGTGGATGTGAGGAGAAAGGGACTCTTCTTCACTGCTGGTGGGAATGCCGACTGGTTCAGCCCTTTTGGAAAACAATATGGACGATTCTCAAAAAATTAGAAATTGAGCTTCCATTTGACCCAGCAATACCGCTCCTGGGAATATATCCTGGAGAGGCAAAAAGATATAGTAGAGATGGCATCTCTATTTCTATGTTCATTGCAGCACTGTTTACAATAACTAGAATCTGGAAAAAACCAGAGTGCCCCAAAACAGATGACTGGTTAAAGAAACTCTGGTATATCTACACAATGGAATACTATGTAGCCATCAGAAAACATGAAGTCATGAAATTTGCATATAAATGGATCAACATGGAGAGTATCATGTTGAGTGAAATGAGTCAGAAAGAAAGAGACAGACATAGAAAGATTGCACTCATATGTGGGATATAATGTAACTGAGAAGTACAAGTTGGCAATGATGCAGCTTCTGGCAGATATCTCTCTGGACTTAGTTACTGAAATACTAAAATGCAGAAACCCAAAACCGAGAGGCCGCTACGTGTGGTCACTGGACCTCATACCTCTTCATTCTCAGCAATGGAAAACAAATTATCTAATGCTTCCTTTTCAGCAGGTCTGACTTTAGGAGAGAGACTCTCCAAACAATAATAGTGAATTTTGTTGAAATATTGAATGCAACAATGTGAAAGTAAGGTGAAATTTAGTAGTTACACCGGTTTGGGTGCTAAGGGTGGGGGGGTTAGGGGCATGGGGGTCTAGGGGTGTGGGGGTGCGGGGTGGAGCTATACGGGGATTCTTGGTGGTGGAATATGTGCACTGGTGAAGGGATGGGTGTTCAAGCATTGTATAACTGAGACTTAAACCTGAAAACTTTGTAAATTTCCACATGGTGACTCAATAAAAAATTTTTTTAAAAAGAATATATTAGAAATTCTCAAAAAAGAAAACAGAATGTGATACAAATTTAAAACATGAAAACTATCATATTACTAAACCCAGATGGTATAGAATAAATAACTTAAAACAACCGTTACAAAAAAGAAAAGTATTATATTACTAAACCCAGATGATATAGAATAAATAACTTAAAAGAACAATTACAAAGATATTAGGTTTAAAAAAACATAAAGTAAAACATTGCCAACTCCTTGTCAGAAACTTTGCATGTTAAAAGTATTAAGAAATTTTGTAAATCTTATAAAGACACAACCCCCCATTTCACCATAGAATAACATACCCAGCCCATATACCCTACTAAAATAGATGTAAAAGAAAGACTGTATCAAAGTAAATAGTTGGGAGAACTTATAGTCACCAGGACTGCACTCTGAGACATTTATTTAAGATAAATAATATCAGGTTAATCTTAAATTTTCATACTAAAATAATCATATAAATAGCTGATACTTCCATGAATGAAAATTAGCTTTTAACAGATACATTTTCAGGCTTAATCTTTAACAAATAGCTGACTTATGATATTAAAAAAAGTAATAATGTATCATGGCATGGAGGACTAATAACTAGAAAAAATACTTTTGCCCATAAATAAACAATAAAAAAAAACACATTTCTCCGAACATTCTAGATAGCATATAAAGTATAAAGTATAACAATGCAGAAGAGATTCAGGGAAATAGTTACCTTGAAAGGTAGCGGAATGTTCTATTCAATATAGTACTGGAAGTACTGGTCATAGCAGTTAGTCACAAAAAGATATCAAGGGAATACAGATAGGAAAGGAAAAGGTCAAGCTATCATCATTTGCAGACAATATGATACTATACTTTAGAAAACACTAAAGACTCTACAGAAATGCTCCTAGAAGCAATAGCTCTGTACAGTAAAGTGGCAGGCTACAAAATCAACACCAAAAAGTCCAAGGCTATTTTATATACAAACAGCATAAGAGAAAAAGAGACATTAAAAAACAGTCTCATTCACCATCATACCTCAGAAAATCAAGTACCTCGGAATCAGCTTAACCAAAGAGGTGAAGGGTCTATACAAGAAAAATTACAAAACAGTGCTTCAAGAAATAAAAGAGGACACTAGGAAATGGAGACACATTCCCTGCTCATGGATAGGGAGAATTATCAAAATGGCAATACTACCCAAAGCACTAAACAGATTTAATGCAGTCCTGAACCCATGACATATTTCAAAGAAATAGAAAATACACTGCTGAAATTCATATGGAACAATAAACCCCTACGAATAGATAAAGCAATCTTTGGGAAAAAGAAGATGGGTGGCATCAATTTCCCCACCTTCAAATTCTACAACAAAGCAGTGGTAATTAAAACAGCATGGAATTGGGCTAGAAACAGAACTGTAGACCAATGGAACAGAGTTGAATATTTTGTCACAGACTACTAAATATATGACCACTTAATCTTTGACAAAGGAGCAAAAAAAGTGAAGTGGAACAAGGAAAGCCTCTTCAACAAGTGGTGCTGGGAAAACTGGATAGCTACCTGCAAAACACTGAACTCTGACCATTGTCTAGTGTCAGGCACAAAAGTCAGATCAAAGTGGATTAAAGACCTCAGTATCAGACATGAATCCATAAGGTACATAGAGGAAAATGTAGGCAGAACCATCCATGACTTGAAGCTGAAATTTTTTTTTAAGGATGAAACACCACTGACCAAGCAATTGGAAACCAACATAAACAAATGGGACTACATCAAAGTAAGAAGCTTCTGTACTTTTAAAGAAACAGTGATCAAAATATACAGAGAGAGCCTGCAGAATGAGAAAGAATATTTACCCAATACCCATCTGATAAGGGATTAATATCCAGGATATACAAGACACTACTAGAATTATATAAGAAAAAACTCCAACCCCATCAAAAAATGGGGAGAAGAAATGAACAGAAGCTTCCTCAAAAAAGAAATACAAGTGGCCAGAAGGCACATAAAAATGCTCGACATTGTTAGTCATCAGGGAGATGAAAATCAAAACAATGATGAGATATCATCTCACACCACAGAGACTGGCACACATTCAAAACAACAAGAGCAACCAGTACTGGCATGAATATGGGGGAAAACGGGCACTCTTTCACTGTTGGTGAAATTTCGACTGGTCCAGCCTTTTTGGAAAACAATATGGACTTTCCTTCAAAAACTAGTACTTGAGCTTCCATATGATCCCACAATACCACTTCTGGGAATATATCCTGAAGCTGCAAAGAAGCGCAGTAGAAATTACGTCTGTACCTATATGTTTATTGCAGCACTGTTCACAGTTGCCAAAATCTGGAAGCAACCCAAGTGCCTGAGAACAGAAGACTAGTTAAAGAAACTTTAGTAAATCTACACAATGGAATACTATGCAGCTGTTAAGAGAGATGAAGTCAAGAAATTTGCTTATAAGAGGATAGCCATGGAGAGTATCATGCTATGTAAAATGAGTCAGAAAGAGAGGGACAGATATAGAAGGACTGCACTCATTTGTGGAGTATAAAATAACATAACACAAGACAGACACCCAAAGCAGTAGATAGAAGGGTCAGGAAGATTGTTTCAGAGTTTGAAGCCTGTCTTATGAGCAGGTTGGGAGAGGACAGCTGGAACAGAGAAGGAATCACTAAGAAAATGATTGTTTGAGAAATTGTTAGGGATGCGAGATGTGTGCCGAAAGTAGATAAAGGACCAAACATGATTGCCTCTCAGTATCTGCATTGCAAACCATAATGCCCAAAAGTGGAGAGAGAGTATGAGGAATATTGTCTGCCATGGAGGCAGTGGGAGGGCGGGAAAGGTGGGGTTATACTAGGGATTTGTGGTGGGGAATGTGCACTGGTAGAGGGATGGGAGTTTGATCATTGTGTAATTGTACCTCAGACATGAAAGCTTGTAACTATATGTCAGGGTAAGTCAATAAAATTAAAAAAAAATGTAGTGGGATAGAACATTCATTGCAACTTTCCAGTATATATTTGCTATCTACTTATTGCCTTGCTATATTAAATATATAAAAGTAACATGGATATATCATTTCTTTGGTTCCAATTTTTTAATAAAAATGCTATAATTTGTTGATTATAACTGACTTATGACTTAAAAACTCCACAAAAGTTTATAACTATGTTTTAATGACAATTTCTATAATATATTAAATAAAACTACTTCAACTTTACAAAAACTTGAAATTTTGTACCAAAAAAAGGGTATATACATTTTGAATTAAAAGTTAGATATCTACTGGGATGAGCTTCTATTTCTAAAACTAACAAAGAAGGAAAACATCTCCAATAATATGAAATTAAAATAGCCAGTTGGATAATTCCAACTATGATTAACTGAAAGGTTTACAGTCTTAGAAGCATTAAAAACTTCATTATATCTGATAGATATTACCCTGAACCTATAATTACATCAGCACGTTTTTGCTTTATTTTGGGATCATCACAGCATGAAAGAAAGAAGTGGGGTAGAATATTTAGTATTCCTGACATTTTTTAGAGTGAGTACCCTATAGTATATAAATTGTTAGGAAAGCTGTTCGGATAAGAAATTTTCTCATTTCTCATAATGTTTTCTTAGAAGCTCATGAAAGCACATTTTATACATAGCATCAAGCATATTTGGACAAACATAAATCCTCTTAAAACAAAATGTATTTAGAGCAAAAATATTTTAGGATTTTAGTTTTCACTATTACCCTTCTGTTTCATTATGAAAACACTCTTAGAAATAGCCATGTTAAATTTATTCATGTTCCTTTGGTTAAAGATATTTGTATGAAATAATAATGTAAAACAAAATAAATTATAAAAATTCTGTAACATAAAATTATATCCAGAAAATACTAAATAAAAGTTTTTCAGAATTTACAAATAAGTCCTAACAAAGATCAGTTTGAGGTTTTTCTATATGCTTTCCAGTTTAATAAGAAAAGGAAAGCAAGGGAATTTTGGATACATTGGCAAGAAATTATTCTTAGGTATCAAATGACATGATGCACATTA
Organism: Sorex araneus; assembly: GCF_027595985.1. Classification (NCBI taxonomy): domain Eukaryota; kingdom Metazoa; phylum Chordata; class Mammalia; order Eulipotyphla; family Soricidae; genus Sorex; species Sorex araneus. Next base: position 118,952,168 of record NC_073305.1, on the reverse strand, counting down.
GAATTTGGCTCAAATTAATTCTAATTAATTTAATTCATTTACTACACTAGTAATCTTCCTAATACGGTTAGAATTGTACTTGCTTACAAGAAGTAGAATATGGAGAGGTTAGGAAGAGCTTTCAAGAGTTTCCAAAACTTTTTATAAGCTATTGTCACAGTTACCTAAATGCAATTTCAATCAAAACCCCAGTACATATATTTTTAAATTGCAAGTTTCTTAAAAAATGCATATACGGGGCCTGGAACGATAGCACAGCGGGTAGGGCGTTTGCCTTGCATGTGGCCAACCCGGGTTCGATTTCCAGCATCCCATATGGTCCCCTGAGCACCACCAGGAGTAATTCCTGAGTGCAGAGCCAGAAGTAATCCCTGTGCATCTCCAGGTGTGATCCAAACAGCAAAAAAATGCATATGCATGTTTACACATAAATACATATAGATACATAAGTCCAAAGTACTTGCATAAAACAAGATATATATGTATATATGTATGGATATGGTAAAAATGACTTGGTGATGTGTAGGAGGATAAGAATAACTTGATAATTTTAAGGATTTCCAAACTGAAAAAGCATTCTTATTGAAAATTTGATATATATTTACAATATTAAACATTTTTCCTATGAAATGCATAATAATAATTTACTGAAAAGCAATGTGTTTATGAAATATTTTGCATTAGGAATTGTTACCAGTGCCTAGAAGAAAACAGGCTGGAATCAGCCAAGTCTCACGAGGAATTCGAGGACTGCAGCATCATGGCAAAGTGGTGCTACCAGAACTGCTCTTCGCAGAGGAAACAAATGTCCGGGATTTCAGCTTTAGAGGCAGTGGAACTCTGGGACCAGTTTTATAAAAACGACTATACCTCTCCAAACATGATGACCTCTCTTTGTCTGTGTTGCAATCCAGAATGTCCAAAAGCAGAGAGAGAGTATGGGGAATATTGTCTGCCATGGAAATGGGGGGAGGGTGGGAAAGGGGGGTATACCGGGGATATTGATGGTGGGGAATGTGCACTGGTGGAGGGATGGGTGGGTGCTTGATCATTGTGTGATTGTAACTCAGACATGAAAGCTTGTAACTATCTCACAGTGATTCAATGAAATTTTTTAAAAAAGACTATACCTTAAATTTTATATACATTTTAATTTATTTTTAAACTTTAAAGTACAATTTCCTCATGAATAAACTAGTATAGTTTTGTTAAACTAGTGAAACCTCAATCATCTGAATTGTCTGTGAACCACTATAGCTAAATTTAGAAACTTGCATTTGTTTAGGACAGCCAAATTTAAAAAAACAGAAAGTACAAGAACTTACCAATGGTAAAAAGTAAAATCTAGATCTTCTGTGCAATTTAGAAAATTGTCTTTTAAGAATTCTGAGGCATAGTTAAAATAGTAAAAATTTTTGTGCAATGTATAATAAACGTAGCAAAGAAAAACCAAGAGTAAATAAACAAGGGAAAATTCATTGCAAAAATACTCTTAAATATTAAATATACTTTGAAATAAATAAAAACTATTGTACAATACAGATATACCAATATTTACTTAGTACTCCTTTATTGTTGGGAGCTTAAATTGCTTCTGTATTTTCTTTTGTATAAACAATCTATGTTAACAATTTTGCATAGTTGCATTCCTAATAGTGAAATATTTATATTTAAAGTTGTGATATATTTTATGACCCACACATTTTCACATCCAATAACAAAACTGGAGTCTGTCTCATTAAGTCATCATATTTAGTGCTGAATACAATCTATGCACTTAGTGAAAGAAAATAAGGTAGAATACCACAAATAGAACTGTTGGGAAAAATCAATTGTTTTAAATTGTTTCCAAATCACTTCTCATGTAGACTATGGTGATAGAGATAAAATTAAATTAAACTTGCCTCTAACAAAATAATTGTTGAAGTTTCAATACTTAGGCACTTCCCTTTAAAAATATATATGAAGATTAACTTTTAGAAAAAAAATGTTTTTGGAAATAAAAAGTGTATTTCAATAACATTCAATTAAACTATCATACTGTTTTTGATAGCAATAATTAAGAGAGAGAGAAAGAAAGAAAGAGAGAAAGGACAAAGAGAGGTCAATTACCATTGGTTTGCTATCATTTGTATTTACATTCATTTTCTATTTTCTTACATAATCAGCTATGTATGAATGATAACTTCAGTTCATTTGTTCATTTAAATTATGTATAAATATTTTTTCTTGCAGACTTCAAAACAAACACAGCCAGTCTTCTACTTCTGTGTACTCAATTTTCACAGAAGCCAAGTGATAAACTATTGATACTCTTAAAATTCATGTTCTGTTTAAAATAGTCTTCTTTAAAATCTTATCAGCTAGTGAAAAAAGAATTACTGTTACATAATTTCGCTACAGTACCTTCCATAGTGTTTTTTCCCCTGATTTTTTGATGTGCCATAACTCGGACCCCTATCTTATTTTCTTACTTATGGACGTTTCCAAAATCCTTTAGCACTGTTTTATGTGGATGTCTATTTCTACCTCTCTGAACCCTACACTGATTTTTTTTTATTTTATTTATTTTAATTTTTTTATCTTTTTATTTTTTTATTTTATTTTTTTTAAAACTTTTTATTAAATCACCATGTGGAAAGTTACAAAGTTCTCTGGTTTATATGTCAGTTATACAATATTCAAACATCCATCCCTTCACCAGTGCCCATATTCCACCACCAGAAACCCCAGTATACCCCCCGCCCCCACCCCCTACCCCCTACTGTATAACTAATGAATTTCACTTCATTTTTTCTTTACCTTGATTACGTTCCATAATTCAACACAAAACTCACTATAGTTGTTGGAGTTTCCAACCAAGAGAGACAGACCTAATACATTTGATAATTAGTTTTTCATTGCTGGAAATGAAGAGATTTGTAGCCCCACTGCTACAAGTACATAACTCTCTCTCTCTCTCTTTTTTTTCCTTTTTCCTTTTCCCTTTTTTTTTTTCTTTTCCCCCCTCATCCCCCTTCCCGCGCCTCATAGTATGGTGTACACCACGCCGCGTCGGCCAGCGTGGGGCTTTTGCTTAGTTCACAGTCCAGAGAGGTGGCTGCTACGTTAAAAACCTTCAAAATTTCAACAAAAACTTACTGTTGTTATTTGGAGTTTCCCCCCCAAGTCAGACCTGTTCAAAAGGAACCGTTTCACATTGCTGACAATTATAAATGTTAAGTCACGCAGACGCAGTAGTGTCCGCGCGGTTTTGGATTTCTGTATAAAGTCCAAGGAAAATTCTGCCAGAAATTACATAGCCCAGCTCACAGTCCCAGTGCATTGCTGTAAGAAGTCTCTGAATTCAAAGTCTTTAGGCACAGAGGGTCCTATTCGCGCTCAGTGGCTCCGGATTTATCTGGGCCGAGGGCGTGCCGGTTACGCCCCCTTCCCATGAGTTCCTGGGAGCCCCAAAAGTAAAAACCGAATACCTCTGAGTTTGGAGTCACAGAAGATGGCGCCTGCCACGTGGGTGCCACCAGGCCGCTGCTTTCCATGCAGGAAGACAGGGTGGGGAGGAAAAAATCCACCCCCAGCAGCACAGAGTTGTAGCCCAGTTCGCAGTCCCAGTGCATTGCTATTGGATGCTGTGCTGGATGCCCGAATGTGTTACATCTCTGGAATCAAAGTCTTTAGGCGCAGAGGGTCCCTACACTGATTTTTTTTAAAATTGAATCACTGTGAGATACATTTATAAGCTTTGATGTCTGAGTTTTAATCATACAATGATCAAACACTCATCCCTCCACCAGTGCACATTCTCCACCACCAATGTCCCCAGTATATCCCCCACCTTCAACCCTTCCTCCTAACTCCATGGCAGACAATTTCCTCCACACTCTCTACTTTAGTGCATATGGTCTACAATACAGAAACTGAGAGGTTATCATGTTTGGTCTTTTATCTACTTTCAGCACACATCTCCCATCCCTAATGATTACTCCAACCATCATTGACTTAGTGATCCCTTCTCTATTTCAGCTGCCTTCTCCCCAGCTCATGAGACAGATTTCCAACTATGGGGCAATATTCCTGGTTTTTGTGTCTACTGTTCTTGGGTGTGTGTCTCATATTATGTTAGTTTATATTACACAAATGAGCGTGGTCATTTTATGTCTGTATCTCTCTTTCTGACTCATTTCACTTAGTATGATAATCTTTATGTCCATCCACTTATAAGCAAATTTCATGACTTCATCTCTCTTAAAAACTGCATCATATTCTCTTGTGTAGATGTACTTAAGTTTCTTTAACCAGTCATCTATTCTCAAGCACTCAGGTTGTTTCCAGATTCTGGCTATTGTGAACAGTGCTGCAATGAACATACAGGTACACATGTCATTTCTACTGTGCTTTTTTTCACCCTTGGGATATATTCACAGAAGTGGTATTGTGGGGTCATATGGAAGCTCAATTTCTAGTTTTTGAAGGAATGTCCATATTGTTTTCCAGAAAACAATGTGGACCAGTCGGCATTTCCACCAAAAGTGAAAGAGCGTCCCTTTTTCCCCACATCCACACCACCACTGATTGCTTTTGTTGTTTTAGATGTGTGTCAGTCTCTGAGGTGTGAGATGGTATTTCACCTTGTTTTGATTTGATTCTCCCTGATGATTAGTGATGTGGAGCGTTTTTTCATGTGCCTTTTGGCCATTTGTATTTCTTTTTTGAGGAAGTTTCTGTTCATATTTTGTCCCCATTTTTTATGGGGTTGGAGTTTTTTTTTTCCTGTATAGTTCTACTAGTGTCTTGCATATCCTGGATATTAATCCCTTATCAGGTGGGTATTGGGTAAATATATAAATATTCTTTCCCATTCTGTGGGCTTTCTCTGTATTTTGGTCACTGTTTCTTTTGAAGTGCAAAAGCTTCTTAGTTTGATCCTACACCGATTCTTTTTTTTTTTTTTATAATTTATTTATTTTTAATTAGAGAATCACCGTGAGGGTACAGTTACAGATTTATACACTTTTGTGCTTCTACTTCCCTCATACAAAGTTCGGGAACCCATCCCTTCACCAGTGCCCATTCTCCACCACCCGTAAACCCGGCGTCCCTCCCACCCTCCCCAATCCCATCTCCCCCCCACCCCACCCTGCCACTGTGGCAGGGCATTCCCTTCTGTTCTCTCTCTCTAATTAGCTCTTGTGGTTTGCAATAAAGGTGTTGAGTGGCCGCTGTGCTCAGTCTCTAGCCCTCATTCAGCCCGCAACTCCCTTCCCCCACATGGCCTTCAACTACAATGTAGTTGGTGATCGCTTCTCTGAGTTGCCCTTTCCCTGGAACGTGAGGCCAGCCGCGAAGCCATGGGGTCAACCTCCTGGTACTTATTTCTACAGTTCTTGGGTATTAGTCTCCCACTCTGATATTCTATATACCATAGATGAGTGCAGTCTTTCTATGTCTGTCTCTCTCTTTCTGACTCATTTCACTCAGCATGAAACTTTTCATGCCCATCCACTTAACTACAAAATTCTTGACTTCCTTTTTTCTAACAGCTGCATAGTATTCCATTGTATAGATGTACCAAAGTTTCCTCAACCAGTCATCCGTTCTGGGGCATTCGGGTTTTTTCCAGATTCTGGCTATTGTAAACAGTGCTGCGATGAACATACATGTGCAGATGTTGTTTCGATTGTACTTTTTTGCCTCTCCGGGATATATTCCCAGCAGTGGTATTGCTGGGTCAAATGGGAACTCAACCTCTAGTTTTCTGAGAATCGTCCATACTGTTCTTACTTCTGTGCGAGCATTATTCAAATTTCAGGGTGTGTGTGCTTTTTAACTTTTGTTGTTTTCTGTAATCATTTCTTTGAGAAGAATGCTTTAGTCAGCCTTGAAATATTTCTTCCCTGGGGAGTATTAAAAATATATGGACTTGTCATAATTTCCCATTTTAAATTGTAGTAGGACATATCCAACTGTCTGCAGGTAATTCCTTTTGAATATTATTGTCATCAAAAGAATAAGTAAATTCAAATTTATTTCTTAAACCATGTTTACTACGAAACTTCCTTGCCATCTACTCAACCCCTGCCTTGTCTCATCAACTATGGCTCTACTTTTATTTTCCATAAAAATCATCCTTGACAGTACCAGCCCACACAGATTTCTTGTTCTTTTAACTACTGCAATACTTTCTATGATAGATAGTTCATTCAAACTTGCTCAAAAGCAAAGCTTCGGACCTGAAAGACAGATAGGGCACTTACCTTGTATACGGCCGATCCCTGTTCTGTTGTGTGGTCCCTGAAACCTGACTAATATGGTCCCTGAAACCTGACTAGTTATCCCTCTGTGTAGAGTCAGGGTCAACAGCTGAGCATCACCTTTTGTAATTAAAAACCTAATAAATAAAATTAAAAATAGAATAAAAAGTTTCATCTTGCTCCCATAAACACTGACACCTATGTACAGTTTAGTTTACTTGAGTCATTTGTGAAGCTATTTTGACTGCTTGTCTCTTTAGTGGGAACTGACGAGATGTGAGAACCTTGCTAATTTCCAGTGTGTTGACATCATTAGCTTTTCAGATGAGTAATTTCAGACATGAAAAAAAGAAGCTTATTCACCACTCTCAGACTAGAAGAATTAATGATGCTGTTTACACTGTAGCAACTATACAGCTTCAATCTGATTTCTAAGTAACTATTCTAAAAGCACTGTAGAGCAGCTGAATATAGGCAATGCCAATGCATGGACTCAGTCCTAATATGCCAATTGAAGTTCAGTGACTGCTCACTTTCCCAATTTCATCCTATGCTCCCAACTTTGGACCAACCAGAAAAATACTCTTAACCCATCACATAGGATACTGTTTCTAGTTATTCCACCTCCAGCATCTCTAAGCCAATATGTTATGATCAGAACACTCTTAAGGCCTTTCATTTTCCCTTCACTCTTAAAGCTTTTTCTTTTCCCTGCATGTCAATGATGTCTCACCCAAACACAAATCACTAAAACTATTTCCTTTCCTATCCTATGCCACAAATAAATAGCCCCTGAATTTTTCTAATTCTGGTGGCCTTTGTTTCCTTTTAGCCTATGGAAAAACATTGTTTGAGACCTTTATTTGATATCAATTGTAATTGAAATCCCTTATAGGTTTAATGTTATACAACTTGCCCTGTATTTACCTCATGCACAGACACTTTGGTTCATTGAAGTCACCACTGTTTATGTTGTAATTCCAGAGGTTCAAATGGAAAGATTTCAAGGATAACTATTAGACATTTCATCTCTTGATTACAATATATGCAGGGAAGAAATTAGCATGGATTCAGGTATATTTAAGGATATAAGTACTATACATGGAAGAATTATTATATTTGAATGTTGCACTTTAGATTAGGAGGTATGGAATGGACACAGTATCACAGATCACTACCAGGAAGTTTATAACATCACCTCATTATCAGCACTTGTCTTTAAAGATTTCTGGAATTTTCTAGACGCCAAGACTGAAAACATACACTTCTTTCTTCTAAATGTTCAATTCTGAAATCACAGAAGCACTCTAGGCCAGGGGAAAGCAGCAATCAATACCCTTTTCAATCTGCACTTTCAGTGAACACAATTTAGCAAGAGTACACAAGTAAAGCATTTTCTGATCCGAAAACAATAGGAACACAGAGCTATAATGCTGTATCTATGTCTCCACTGATATCCTGAAAGAGCAATTTAATTTTGCAGCCAGCCATGTGTAATTTGAGTGTGACACATTAACAAATGGATGGCTGGTCCATCTTCCTAGCTTCCTGTCAGGATTTGGCTCTCTTGAAGCCTTTGGGCATGTCAGAGGGAGCTTCGGCCCAGTCAGAGCCACATCTGAAGGAATTAGGGGACATAAATGTAGACTGATGAGGACAGCAGCTGTGAGACAGAAAAGTTAATATTCTCATAGAAAACAATATGCAATGTAGTAACAAATCAGGTGAAAACTGACATTTTACTTAGTTCTTCAGACCTATTTTAAATATAATATACAGAACTTAAATTATTGTGGAGCTTATTGAACCTATTTAACATCTGTCAGAATTTTAAAAACCAAGTAAATCAACTTTAAAGGCAAACTGTAATTGCACTTCTATTGTGTGTATTCTATATAATATTGGGTGGACTTGGGAATATTAGATATGATGTTATTAAAATGGGCTACTGCTAAATAAGAGAGAGGCTGGGTGGGAGAAAGTGAAATGGGATTTGAGAAACAGTATCAGTTGTACTGTAAAGATATACACTGGCATTCAATCTCTTCTCAAACTTCTCAAACCATTTGAACCAGTAGTCTAAGCAGAGTATATCTGAAACCTCATACCATAACCCTGCATTCACAGTGCTTTCCCACTTACATCTCCTCTCTTATATGAACAAATAATTCATCAGTCATTCCTTCATTTGCAAAGAGGAAATAGCGATAAGACTGCAGACAGTAGCAGAATTAACCTTTAACTTGGACAAGGGTTATTATTAGTTTTCAGTGTTAAAGGGTTGCGTTGGTATGAAAATATTATGTTTATTATTTATAAATTATTTGTAATATACAGTAAAATGAATGCAATTGGATGCTGGCCTTTTTATATTTTATAATTTTTGTTTTGTTTTGTTTTAGTTTTTGGGTCATTCATATGGTGCTCAGGCTTACTCCTGACAGTGTATGAAAGACATATAGAATCCCAGGGATTGAACCCAGGTTCAGTCACGTAAAAAGCCAGAAAATTGGTCATAGTTCTATCTCTCTGGTTCTTTAATAATTATTTTTAAAATAAATTTTAGAAACTTCAGGACTACCTCTTTAAATAGAATTAAAGTTCCCATTTCCTCCAGTCTCCAGTGAACCAGTGGCCCATAAGCCACTTCCTGCTGGCACCAGATATCTTATCATTGGCCACTGTCCAGATCATACGGTTTTTCTCTCAGAAGGATGCAACATGACAACCGCCATAGCCACACCACCGAACTCTGTGCCAGCCTTTTCACTTGATGCGCACCAAAGGGGGGGGGGTGTGAGTACCCTCCCTGACCCAAAGGACCCAGCCCCAGCAGCGAAAAACTCCAGAACCCAACTGCCGCAATGCTCAAGGCTGCTCCCCCATTCTCTGGCCAAGCCTCATGTAGGAGTGAATGTATTCCTGGACACATCATAAGACACTCCCTTCCCATTCTCCATAATTGATGTAGTACATCAAATGTACTACACCACATTTGATGGGGTTCACATAGTAGGCAACAAATCATAGAGGAAAAATATATATCCATATTTATATATATATGTATCCATATATACATATTATTAGATTTATATAAGAAAGCTCAAATCACTCAACCTTTAACAACATGTTCGTGATATCCTAAAAAATGTCTTAATGGTCCCTACCAAAATAGAATCGTCTTCACATAGCCAAGTTTCCTCTATGGATACTTTTGTGGAGCATTTTCAGCAGTTTTTCATAAGAGACAATACAAAATATATTATTTTGGTTGTACTTTGGGTCAGGGATTTGAGCTTGAGATGGAAACATCCCAAATTTGGTGGTAGAAAAATGTAATGGTGGTGGGATTGGTGTTTGAATATAAAATGTAATCAAATATTGTGAATTACCTTATAAAATAATAAATAAATAAATATAATTAAAGATAACTGTAACCAGCTACAATTTTGCCTTACAAAGTTATGCTTTGGAGAAATTTCTTTCCATTTGACTATGGCAAAAATAGCTATAGAATTGTGAATTAAATTCTTATTGCCTGTTTCCTAGTTTTATATATTTGAATATATGGTTCATAGAGTAGTTTCTGATATTATACATCTTAAATATTAATGCGATTAATAACATCCATACAAAGGAAAAGATAATGACAGAACAGATGAGCATTTGATTTTTTTGTTATTAATTTATAACTAAGTTCTAAATAAATATTGTATTGTAATATAAAGCAATGTAAATTACTTTTTGAAGGTCTTAGAATAATAATGTTCTATTAATCTCAAATAGATTAGCCCTCTGAGTGTTTAACTAGCAATTATAGTTGGAAAGGATGAAATATACTAAAAACACTAGCCTCAAACAATTTTTAAACTGAAGTGTACAGTTTTCGTGATAAGTCACAGTAAAGATTTAAAACTTGAGTTGTGGAGCTGGAGAGATACTACAGTAGGCAGGGCATTTTCCTTTCATATGGCCAACACAGGTTTGTTCAGGTCACTCTGCATGGTCCCCACTACCTTCAGAGTGATCACTGAGAGCAGAACCAGGAGTAACCCCTGAGTACAGCGGGATGTGACCCATTGCATGCCTGCACCCCACCAAATGAATTGGTAAAATAAATATTATTTAAAAAATATGGATTCCTGGGCACTTTTCCAATTGTTTCTCCTTGAATACCACTAAATAAGATCATTTCCACTACTGTGTGCAGTTTTCTGGATCTTAATAGGACGAAAACATGAGTTACTTAGCGAGTCTGGGTCTTTTTATGTGTACACTTCACTATAAAAAATACTTATCTAGGAAAACTTTAGTTAACTGGAATAAAAGTGCGAACCAGTATTGACCTTAAGTGCCTTGGAACTAATGTCAAAAACATCCAAACATATGAGGAACCAAATGTAGGAGTTACTTTTAACACTTAATTGCTTTATTATTTTTGTATTGAACTACCATGAGATACACAGTTACAAGTTGATCATAATAGAGTTTTAGTCATACAATGTTTCAACTTATCCTTTCACCAGTGCAAATTTTCAACCACCAATGTCACCAATGTTCCCAGTTTCTGTTGGGCTGCTTCCCCCTGCCTCATCTCCTAAACCTTTATTTAAGGCAGATATTTTTCTTTTTTCCTCTCTCTCCCCCTCTCTCTCTCTCTCTTTCTTTGTTCTCTCTTCTCTCCTCTCTTTCTGTCTCTCTCTCTCTGATTTTCCTTTTAGGCACCATGGTTTGCAGCACTGCTACTGAAAGACTATCATGCATATTACTTTACTTCTTTTAGCACTCGGTTTGTCTTCAGAATGATCATTTCCACTATCATTGTCATAGTGATCCCTTATCTGTTCTAACTGCATTCCTTCTCCCTCTTGATGACATGGCATTCCTACAATGGATCAGTCTTCCTAGCCCTTGTTTCTACAGTCTTGGGTATTATTCACATACTATGCATTTATATAATATATATATACACATACATATACACACATATATATGTGTATGTATATGTATGTATGTATATATATGTATGTACAAATATATATATATATATATATATCCTCCAAATCCACAATTGAGTGCAATCATTTTGCTTATCCCTCTCCCTCTGAGTGATTTCACGCAGCATGATAAACTTCCTCTCCATCCATGTAGCTAATTGCTTTATTGTATATTTTCCTCTGGGGCAGCATGGACATACTTTTTCAACATTATAAATTGGTATTAACTTTATACTCAACTGTACTAACTGTAAAAATTTCAAGTGCACATGTGGAAGGGGTAATGTGTGTGTGTGTGTGTGTGTGTGTGTTTGTGTGTGTGTGCATGCGCGTGTTGTTCAAAGAGTCTCGGGGCAGCTCTCTCTCTCTCTAACACACACACTCTGTCTCTCCCTCTCTCTCTTTCGCTCTCTCGCTCACTCGTTCTCTCCCCGCTCACATTCGGTTCTCTCGAGCCGCTGTTTATGGTCCGATCGGGAGGGATCCTCCTTGTGCTCTGCTTCTGTGTGTTCTCCCTCTGTGTCTTCTTCCCCCACTTCTGTGTCTTTTCTCTTGCTTCTGTGTCTTCTCTCCAGGTCTCTTCTGATCTCTCTTCTTCCAATCTCTCTCTCTGGAGCCCTTCTGCTTCGGTTTCTGGATTCTCGCTAGCTTTCACTTCTGACTCTGACTCTGACTCTGATTTTCACTTGCTTTGTGCACTTTCTTTCCCCTGCTTCTGGCTCTGATGACTCCCTGATTCTCTTTCGCTCTGTGCTCTTCTCTCCCCACTTCTATGACTTCTCCCTGCTTCTGTGTCTTCTCCCTCCTCCTGTGTTCTGCTTTTATGTCTCCTCCCCGCTTCTGTGTCTTCTCTCCCTCTACTTCTCTTACAGTCTTAGTTTATGCAGCAATCACAGAGGTTGGTGACACAAAGGTGGGGTGAACATTAACAAATCAACAAAGAGGGGTAAGACCACTCCTCCAGGAAATTAACAAAATCTCATCTAAGGAGATTTCTCCAGATTACTATGAGATCCGAAAGGGTGGGATCCCATCCAGGGTGTGTTGCTTTCTTCTTTCCGCAGCTAGTAATCCACTTAAATAGTTGTAGTAAATCTACTTCTAACATTTCTAGCAATGTCATTCTGTATGAACACAGTAAGAGATATATCACACTTAAAGTCTGGTTCTTTCGGAGGACATATCACTATATATTCCAGACCATAGTCCTCGGGCCAGATTAGTCTTCCTAACCGCAACAGGGTCCCAGTCTTGTCTTTACTTTTGGATCATGATAACATTTGTCTATGACCATGCTCTCAACTTATAATTGAGTATTGTGGCACTTTGGCCTGGCCCATTTCTATGCCAGGGTAGATCACAGCTTATCCTGGGTCCATTCCGCCCCTTGTTGGGACCCTGCTTTTGGGGTGCTAGGAACTCACGACAACTGAGTTGAGAAAGAAGGTGCCCTGGAGTAAATATTATTGGAGTCAATCAGCTTCCAAGTTACAAAGCATAATATTAACTGTCTTCCTGTGTCCATACAGAAAGGACATTGCTTTAAGGTAAACTAAGTTCCCTGCGGCAAGGCTGAAAGGACATACCCAATGTTATCCTACAACTAACCTTGACTATATTGAAATGACTTAGACATTTAAAAAAAGAAAAATAACAAATTGGCATTCTCATATGTATCTTAATGTTATGTGTTTTATTTATTGTATTTAAATTTTTGTTTGTTTTTGTGCCTCACCTTGCAATGCTCACTGCTTAGTTCTACTTTTGTGCTCATGGATCACTACTGATGGGGCTGAGAGAAAACATGCAGGATTCCAGGATTGAGATTTGGTTCTGCTGTGTTCAATGCTCGCTACTACACTATCTCACAAGACCCTTGTGCTCTTTAATTAGAATATTTTACCACATAATAACCACAAACTATATTTACATGTTTTCAGTTATACTGGCACAGTTTTGTTGGCTTTTGGGCCATATCTAGCACTGCTCAAGGTTTATTCCCAGCTCTGTGTGCTCAGAGATTACTACTAGCAATCAATATGTGGTTTCAGGTATTAAATCCTGATTGGTCAAACGTAAGGTAAATGATATATCCACTATGCTATCTCATAAGCCCCACCCAACTTTTTAAAGCTTTAGTGGTGTTGGACTGAAAATAGACTTCCCAAACAATGGAATAGAATAGAGAAGTTAGAGATAATTTCCTGTATTTATGGACAGTTAATCCATAAAAAATAGGTGGTCACATTCAGTGGATTAAGGAAAGTCTCTTCAACAAACAAAGGGGGCTGGAAAAACTAGATACCCATTTGCAAAAAACAAATCTTCATCCACATCTCATGCCCCTCACAAAAACTAATTCAAAGTTAGTAAAGATCTGGAGATTAGTTCAGAATCCATAAACACAGTGAGGCAAACATAGAAAAACTCATCAGGATATGGACCTCTGAGGTTTCATCAATGATTTGACTTCATTAAAAAAGAGAGCAAAACCAGAATAAGCAAATGGTACTGCATTAAATTTAGCACATTTTCCATGACAAGAGAAACTCTGAAATTTCTCAGAAAGGAGGCTGTGAGAGGAATGACAGGTCTTAATAAGGAGATGACATGATAAAACAAACAAACAAACAAACAAACAGAAATCAGGAGGCTTGATTGCCCAAGATTTTTCACATTCAAAAAGTCTCATGCTATAGATTGGGTTGGGGAAAACATTCTGAAAAATTTCAACTATAAAAACAATTTTGTGAAGACATGCAATGATCGAGGCTGGAGTGATAGCACAGCAGGTAGGGCATTTGCCTTGCATGTAGTCGACCCGGGTTCGACTTTCAGCATCCCATATGGTCCCCTGAGCACTGCCAGGGGTAATTCCTGGGTGCAGAGTCAGGAGTAACCCCTGAGCATAGCTGAGTGTGACCCAAAAATAGCAAAAAAAAAAAGACATGCAATGATTATTCTACATCTTGGAGAGTGCCCATATATTAACCTGTTATGTGCTATATGTAATTCCGTTCTTTGACTTTATGGTTGGTCACTCCGTTCTTTGACTTTATGGTTGGTTGATCAGATGCCATTTATTCCATTCTCCCCATGCACCTGTTCCAATTTCTCTGAGTCCCCCATTCTAGCCTAACACTGTCCCTCATTCCTGTCTCCTCCTGACTCTTCTGTTCATCTCTCCACGTTCCATCTTACTCCCTGCTCTGTCTCCCAACTCCTTCTATGCTCTCTTCCCTCCATTCTCAGCACTCTGGGACAACACCACACTCCATATTTTAGTAAAATCAACATAAGAAAGCCCTTCCTGACTCCCTATCAGGCTCAAGGGCAGAAACATCCAGGGGTGTTCCTCCTCTCCTTAGTCCAATAACTTGATTAACATCTTAATTAACATCTTAATATTAGTTATTTTTGTATGGACACAGTAAGAGATACATTGATGCTTATATGGCAGCTCTCCTGGGAACATCTTGCCATAGACTCAGACTACAGTGCTCAGGCCAGATTAATCATTCCTAACCTTAGCAGGGTTCAAATATAGTTATTACTTTTTGGATCATGACAAAATTTGTCCATGACCATGCTTTAAACTTACAGTTAAGCATTATGGCACTTTGGCCAGGCCCAATTTGATGCCACGATAGCACATAACTAACTGCTTGGCCTGGGTCCATCCAGTCCCTAGTCGGGACCCTGCTTTTGAGGTGCCAGGAAGTAAGGGCAGCTGAGGTTTAAGTTGAGAGAACAGATTGCCAAGAGGTAAATATCACTGAGAGTCAATTAACTCCCATGTTACAAAAGCATAGCATTTACTATCTTCTTGTGCCCATACAAAAAGGTCATTGTCTAAATTAATTATGCAAAGAACTTAAGAAGAAGAGAAAAACAATATTTACAAGTTTATAGAGCACAAAAAGAAGTTACAAATAAACACAGAGGACTGGGAGCACTGTGATGGGAGTAACCCAATAAATCTAAGCTCCCTGTGGCAAGGCAGAAAAGACAAACCAATGATATCCTACAGAGAAGTCTGTTCACTGTTTACATCTCTTTCTCTTTCTCTCTCTCTCCCTCTTTTTCTTCTCTCTATTTGTCTCTCTCTTTCACACACACACACACACACACACACACACACTCACATTTATCTCCCTACATATTTCTCAAAATAAAACTGTTTTACTTCACAAAAAAATTTTAAAATAAAACTCTCTCTATCCTATATATTTTTCTGTTTCTTTTTTCTGTCTTTCTTCATATTCAAACTGAATATCAGGGACCAAAGAAAGTGAAAGATTGTCTTTGATTCTTATTTAAGCACTGACTTCTAAGATTTCTGGCTTCAGCTCATTCTTTTCCCCAGCTAATTTGCAACATATGGAGATATGTCCTTAATCATGCAACAGTCCAATGATGTTAGAATAAAATATAATAAGCTTGGAATTCACATAAGAAAGATGAATACATAATAGCAGTGGCAGTGTTTTCATTTATAGTCAGTGAAAGGCATGGGCACTGGGAAATTTATCTATATGCTGCTCTCTGAGCTCATTTATCCTTTTTGCTCCTCATTTTCAGTAAATTCTTATCTAATTTTTTTAACCAGAGTGGAATTTGAAGAAGTTCAACCTCAGCTGCCATTCACAAATATGTGAGTTAGTAATATGAAGAGACAATGTTTTTTAAATCTATAAATAATATTATTTCCAAGTTAAATAATTTTATTTTCTGATTATCTATTTCCAGAAAACTTTAATTTGTTTAAAATCCTTCATAGAAAATATGGAAAATAATCCTCTGTGTCTGAAATTTCAAAATTTCCTTATTCATATAATGAAACTGGATAAAGGAGTCCAGTATAATTTCTGGGCAGATAAAAGGCAAAAACCCCTTTATACACTTCTGTCATCACCTAACTTAAACAATAAGTCAAAAATCATCCGTCTTCATAACCATCCAGTGTCAAACATAAATGAAGGATCCAAAAAAGAAAGAGACAACTCAAAACAGATTCTTAAGTAAATAAGATAGTGTACGTTAAAACGTAGTCAATATTTAATTGTATGTTTTGTTTCTTTATTAAGTATTTCCAAAACTTGAACAATAAATAATGAAGCCTAATCTTGAGTCTTAGTAGATGGTCATGATAAAAATCTTGGTTAGCGGATGTTCAATATGACTATCATTCAATAGAATTTTCTCCCTATGAAATCTGAAATCTTGGAAGAACTTTTCATGTGGAAAATTCAGAGAAAACAGTCAAAATATTCCTCTGAAAATGTATTAGAAGAGCTATCCCCTCTAGACATTCTCTCGTACATAGTTTTAATGAAAGAGAGACTAAATCAAAGGCCATGCAGGTGGGACACCTCATTCAACAGGTTCTTCCACATGAGTATATATTTAAGTTTTTGTATAATTGTACCTGACAGGTAAGATGGAGGAGCAGCAAAGACACATTGACTCATTTTTCCATGAAAACCTTGTCTGGGACTCTGGGTTGAGACTTTAGTCAAAGGTTACCAGAGTTTCCAGAGGAAGAAGACTCAAAATGCTAAGCCCGCTTAGCCAGCTAGACTATTGTGTCACTTGAAAGCAAAGAGAAGTTTTATGAGAATGAACTAAACTTATATTCTAATATCTTAGAAGGAAGGGTTCAAAATATAAAGGCAGGGCTTGTTCCTTTCATTGTGTGAAATGCATCAGCACATGATTTCAGTAATTGCTGCTTGTCACTGGTAGTGTTATGAACAAATAGGTAAATGATATGGGGTTATTACACTTCTTATACAATAAGTAGGGTCCGAGAGGAAACCTATAGAAAATACCAGCATTTTCCTTTACAAATAGGGCAGGGTATTCATTTTGATCAAAATCAAGGAAAAGGGAAAAGCAAATAGGTTGAAAAGCAAAAAATGTTTAGGTTATTTGGTTGGAAATCAGGAAGAATTTAGGGCAGAATAAGAAAAACATAAAATTGAAATTTTACTGAAGTTTCATAACTCAATGTATTTTTAAAAAATAATAGGCTTGTGTTGACTAAAAGCTTGAACAAATCACAATTGAATAACTTTTTTGTATCTTTGTTTCGTTTGGATTTTAGGGAACATTTGGCTTTGCTGAGGGCTTTCTCCTAGCTCAGTGCTCAGGGATCATTTTTGGTGGACTGGGGGAACAATATGAGAGGCCTGGGACCAAATCTCAGTTGGTATCATGCATAGCAAGGACCTACATTCTGCACTATCTTTTGTTACTTTTTAAATAAATCTTTATACAGTTCTCTTTTCTCAAAATCCACCTAAGTTCTCTACATAGCGATACAAATAACACTACTGATGTATTATCAACAGGGATTCTAGTTCCTCAACAAGCAATTATAATATTTAAATGTATAGATTAACATATTGATATGGGATATTTTAACAAGAAAATCAATAAGAAAGTATGTGACAGACTAATCCCTCAATTATTTATTGCTCCTCATTGAAAAAATGTGAATGTTTTTAGAATCTATATTTAGTGGGTTCAAGGAACACTTTAGCTATGAATAAACGATTTCTACTGGTTCTGCTATAGTGCATGATGGGCCTACATTTAAGATCATCTGTGGATGATCAGTCTACAAAACAGGTAAGTCATAGAAAGGATCTTCAAGACAGGAAATTAAGTAGCTAATATTTAGTCAGCCTTATATTATCTTTTAACTTTGGGTTACTTTGTTTAGAAAATTCACTACTTACAACTCCAAATTTTATTATAATTGTTATTATTAGTTTTTACCACAAAGTTGATAACCATAATTTTATCTTATAGAGATATGTTTTTGTCTTATGTATATAAGATATTATTTTAAAGTATAAAGAAAACTTTAATATGTCACATTTAAAAATATAGTGAATTTCCTTGTTTTAATTTCTTTTCTTCTAAGGTTCAATTCATACCTAACTATCATTTAAATGCATTCAACTAAAAACAAGAATTTTTCTGCTGGATATATGATAGATCAATGAAATATCTGATGATAGGCAGCATCATGTCTTGATGTATCTATCTTAAAATATATGCTATTGGTTCAAGTGCACGTCTGGCATGGAAAAGGTCCTTGGCTTAATTCCCAGGACTGAGACCACTGAGCACCGTCATTTGTGGTCATTGTGACCTTTAGTACATGGAGGAGTATTTTCTTGTTAGACACTAACATAGAACAACCAAGCTTGTAGAGCTGATTTAGTTATCTCAGAGAGGCACCTTGCACCCTCATTGGGAAAGCCCTGGCCCCCTCCAAAATATGATATAATAATAAACATATTTCTTATTTTAGAAAAGGCATTTAAAATTAAAGCAGAATATTAAGGAGAATAGAAGACTTCTGGGATCAAGATGACTGTAGAGGAAATTCCCTAAATTGCAATCAAGAGGGGCAGTTAATTTGTCCCAGAGACCTACACCTTGTAAGTCTCCCAGTTTAGGTTGAGGCTTAGATAGTTCAAGTACTGTAGAGATCAATTAGTTACAGAGTTGATTTGTTCTTTACTAGTAGAGGTAGGTGAACAGACTTGTGTGTTTGGGGTAGGGGATACAATTGGAAGAGTAATAGATTCAGCCTGAAGTTCAAGATGCCTTGAATGTTCTTCTTTTATCTTGAACTTCTGAAAGTTTCTCTATTATGTGTCTTGGTGTGGGTCTCTTTGCATTTAAAAGGCAGAGTCTTGTTGACTTTATGGATTTATATATTCAGAACCTTCTTCACCTTTGTAAAATTTCACACTGCAATTCCTTTCATTAGTTCCCTATTCCCTCTCTCCTCTATAGCCTTTGTGACATATCAGTTATTATATAGTTTCCTAAGTTGTGAAAATCTAAGAAAAAAATGTAAAGTGTTTCATGTGAACATGAAGATAGGTAGAAATTCCAGACAATTAGACACTGAAATCCGTCTTTTCTTTTTCTAAAAGTTATCCCTCAGACAGTCTCAATAAAGGTCTAGTACTCTATTAGAGCACTGTTTCAAACTGTATTGACTTAAGTGAGGCAGTGTTTACTCTTTTTGTTATTTGGATAATGTGAAATGTTGGATTGTGGTCTCAAGTAATTCTACATCATAACTCTTAGAACCAGGAATGTTCTATTTTGAAAGAAGGAATTTGCTTAGCAACAAATTTAAGTTAATTTTGTTCTGAAACAAAATTAAGGTTCTCAAGATGAAATCGTCCTGAAATATTTAAGTAAACCCTAAATCCAAAAAACAAATGTCTTTTTAAGAGACATACAAAGGAGACACATATAGGAAGGGAAGAAAGCAATCTAAAGATAGATATATAGACTGGAGTTCAACCACAAGGCCCTTGTATCACTTGTCCTCCCATTGATCTTCAATATGCTCAAGCGGGCTCCAGTAACCTCACCATTTGTCCTGTCATGTGCTAGTGCAGCTCAATGATATCTGCTTGCTCCAGGAACAGGAAGACCCTCAAACTTTTCATTCAGGGATTTGACGAAGAAATCTGACCATCTAGTTGGTGGGCAGCCAGGCAGTCTTCTGACGTCCTGTGGAATCCAGTCAGTAACAGCTCTAGTCCAGTGATCATCTCTGAATCACATTACATGTGCAGCCCATCTGATTTTTGATGCCTTGGCACACGACAAAGCGTCCCCAATTCTTGACCGTCGAGGGAGGTCAGAACTCTTGATTCCTTCTCTCACTTGAGTGAGATGTGATACTCCTAACATAGCTCTTTAAATTCCTCTTTGGGATATCCAAATAGCATTCGCATCCTGTTTGCGAAGGGCCCAGGACTCTGAGGCATATGTTATGGGAGGAAGAACTGTAGAGTCGAAAAGATGTGCCCGGAGTCGGAGATTTTTCGTTCTCTTAACCACTTCTTCGACATTCTTGAAGGCATTCCATGCTGCTCTCTTCCTCCTGCGCATTTCTGGTGCCAAGTCATTCCTCATGTTGATTTCTCGACCTTGGTACACATAGCTGCTGCATTCGAAGATGTTCATTCCATTGAGAGCAAATGGAGCTTCATGGACTAGTTTGTTTTTCATGAGCATCGTCTTGTTGAGGTTCAGCTGCAATCCGACGTTTCCACACTCAAGATTGAAGTTGGCCAGCATTTGTGCCGCTTGGCTAATGATTGGCGTTATGAGAACGATGTCATCAGGGATGCGGAGGTGTTGTTATTGCTGACCGTCTATCTTCACTCCCATTTCTTCCCATTCCAGTTGTCGCATGATGTTCTCAAGGGTCGCATTGAAGAGTTTCAGTGAAATGGTATCACCCTGCCTCACCCCTCTCTTTACATCAATGATCACTTCCTTGTAAAATGGTGAGATCCTGGTGGTGAATCCACAATACAGCTAGTGGAGGATTTTGCTATACTGAGTTTGAATGCCCTGTTTGGCCAGGGTTTTGATGCTCACTTCAGTCTCAATAGAATCGAAGGCCTTGTTTAAGTTGAAGAACGTTAGACAGAGCGGCATCTTGAACTCTTGTGAAACTTCAATGAGTTTGGTCACTGTGTGGATATGGTTTATCATGCTGAATCCCCTTCAGAATCCAGCTTGTTCGCATGGTTGTCCTTCATCTAGTGTTCTGCCTATTCTATTCAGGATGACACGAGTGAGCAACTTGTAGACACCAGATAGAAGGCAGATTTTGCAATAGTTGCCAATGTCATGGATGTCTCACTTCTTGTACAACATAATGGTCCTGATTGTTTACCACTGGGACATAACCTTGCATTCAGACAGATAGCGTGTGAAGAGCTGAGCCAGTGTATTGATGAGTACTGGCGGCAGGTTCTTCAGGTGTTCGGTCTGACCTTGTCTGAACCGGGTGATGTACGCATCTTTAGCGATGAAATGGCATGTCTGATTTCAGAAGGGAGGACCTTGGGAATGACATATCCATCCTGTGGAATTTAGTATGTGGGCAGGTGGACATGGTTGTCAAAGAGATCCAAGTAGAAGTCGTGAATAATCCTCTCCATTGCCCTTCTGGGAAGATGTGATAGATGCATCAGGATGTCGGAGGGCAGTCATCTTGGTCTTGTAGTTGGCGAAGGATAGGCGAGCGTTGCAAATACTTTTCCTGGCTTCTGCAGCACTGTCCAACACTGCTGCTCT
The DNA here is from genome assembly GCF_027595985.1 of Sorex araneus. NCBI lineage: Eukaryota > Metazoa > Chordata > Mammalia > Eulipotyphla > Soricidae > Sorex > Sorex araneus. The sequence continues at coordinate 118,930,786 of NC_073305.1, read as the reverse complement.
TCTCTCTTTGAGGTCTTCCTTTATCACATCTCTGTACAGCTTTGTGAGCTCGGACGTTAGCTTGTGGTTACCTGAGGCTCGTGCCAAACCACGTTGACGAATGAGCTCGAGAGTTTCCGAAGACAGGCATTTGTTTGTGGCTTTCTCACTCTTGGCATTCTTTGCACTGTCATGGAGGTGCTGGAACTGTGAGTTACCATAGATGGTCTTGGTTGACATGATGAATTCACACAGTCTCTCTTCTGATCATTCCATTCTATGCCAGTGTGCCAATGTGGAGTTCTTTGGGCAACCTTCTCGGACCTATCTTGGCATTAAAATCACCTACAATGATCTTGTCGAAGGTGTGGTCTTCTTTATAAGAACTTATCTAGTTACATGTAGAACCTCTCAATTTCTTCTTCATCTAGTTGGATGTTGGTGTGTAGACAATGAAGATAAAAACTGTAGGCAATGAGCCACATCTATTCAAGCGTAATCATCAGATTCGGGTTGTTAGGCATTCAAATGAATCAATGCTCATGGCCAAGTTCCTGTTGACAAGGACACCGACACCATCGATGCCTCTGTTGTCGCATGTTCCGAGGAACAATTCTTCTTCATTGTTGAAAATGGCATGATGTGATTAATGTCTTCTCATTTTGGTCAGACCAATTATGTTGTACTTGATCTTCTGCGCTTGCACCATCAGGTCCTCGATGGATGCTTTTGATGCCAGCATACGTGTATTGAAAGTGCAGACAATCATATTAGTCTTTCTTCGTTTTGTCAGTCTAGTTCATCCCTGAGATTTTTTTAGCCTCTCCTTGCTCATCTTTTTTTTTTTAATTTATTCTTTTATTGAGTCACCATGTGGAAAGTTAGAAAGCTTTCAAGTTTAAGTCTCAGTTATACAATGCTCGAACACCCATCCCTTCACCAGTGCACATATTCCATCATCTTGCTCATCTTTCTTAATGCTGCCATATTGTGGGCTCTTTCGGTGTCAGGTGAACGAGCCAGATTGTTGTTTCTTTTGATGGCGTATCAAATATGCCACGGGTAGCTTGCTAGGCTCTGCCGTGCAGGCGGGATACTCTCAGTAGCTTGCTGGGCTCTCTGAGAGGGATGGAGCTTTTAAGGCAGCCTTCAATCACCCTTAGAGGTTTTGCTATGGTTCACACCTTATTTGAACCCCATCAAATATGGTGCGGGAATAATGGGTATTAAGTGTCTTATGGTGTGTAAGTCCATAGAGGGGCATGTTGTGTGGCGGTGGCTGGGTAGTGGAGGTAGTTTGGGTCGTCTGGAGAGGTATTTATCTGGCTTGGGTAGGGTGGGGCGTCTGGGTTTGGCCCCCTCCCTATGGTGCCAGAGATTGGAGGAGGCAGACAGAGGATCTTGTTTACAGGTCTCATGGAGCCTAGAGTCCAAGGTCACAAAGTTATGCTTACCTGCTTCTGTTGGACTTCACTCGTATGTGAGATTCGGCCTAAGTGTCCAGAAAGAGGCCTAGAGCGTGGCGGTGGCTGGGTACCCAGCCACGCAGCCACCACAAGGTAAGGTATGCATAAACCCAGTAGAATCTGGAAGAAACAAACAAGGCAAGATTACCTGAGTCTTTGGAAGGAGTGAATCCAAACAATTTGGTACCTAGATCTCAGAATTCTGGACTCCTAAACTTTAAGTAATTGCATATGTGTTATAAGAATTTGAGTTTGTGCTGATTTGTTAGGGCAATCACAGGAAAGCAACATAGATAGTTATAATTTCTATTTTTCTGTTAGTGCATTTGCCAGAGATAAAGGAGCAAATGAACTATCAGCTTTGAACCAAAGCCAGTGGACTACAGGAAAGTCACAAAGATCCACCCAGAAACCCTCCTGAGCATCAGGGACAGACCAGGAGGACAACAGTGGTGGACTCTGAGACCAGTATGGACTTTGAAGGACAGAACCAGTGAGGTATCAGCATTAATCTATGACATTGTGCACAGAAACCAGTGAAGACCCTGCAAGGACTCAGCATGAGGCCTGGACATAAAACATGAAGAATCAAAAACTACCTTCTTATAAAGATATAAAATATATAACTATAGCTTCCTAAACATCTGGAATTCTGCATGCAAATTTTACATACAGAGTCCACATAGAAACCAAATTGATCTTTTAAAATACTAGGAGAATAGTTCAGAGGGCTAGACTGTATGTTTTGCATATCATAAGCCTGAGTTTAATCCCCCACACCATGTCATATCCCAAGGTATACACCAGGAACAGCAATGAACACTGAGCTCAGAGTAAGCCCTGAGCAACACTAGGGTTGCAACACCCCAAAATGCTCTTTTAAAATGTTTTTGATATAGTATATTTAATAATGCTGCATATATCAGTAAAATATGAGAGAAAGATATCTTACCCTAATTCTATAATATCACAGAAACTTCCCTTTTGTTATAAAGGGCTTTTGAAGGTCTAATCTGACTAAATGTGTACCTTATTTCTCCACGTGCATCTCCATGTGTGAGAAGTTGCTTTATTTATTCCATTATTTTCTAATAAATTACCATGCCTTCAGAAAAACAAATGGAAAGAAAAGAATAAAAAGAAGCAGCTGAAAATTAAATGTTGGAATAGAGGAAAATAATTATTTAACGGTGTGACTAAGTGTAAGGGTATGGGGTTATTAGAAAAACGTTGAATCGAGAGTTTTGCAAGGAATATTTTAAGCTTTTCTTTCCTTGTTGTTCATGCCAAGCAACCTCAGGCAATTGAGACTCAAGAGGTTTTGTGGTATGAACTGTTAGGCCATAACTTAGTGAACTAAAACACAGCATATGGCAATTAGTGGCGTGTGGTTCCCTTTAAGCTATTCATTTGGCCAGTATAACAGGAGCACCTAAATTCCTTCAACTTATCATAATTTGGTGCAATGGAGGGGGTCCAAGATAAGGACGAGAGTATCAGGAGAGAGGTGTTCCAAAGTACACTGGGACTCAGATGATGAAGGATGAGGAGAAAGAGCTAGGTGCAAAGAACTTTTACCACATAATGCAAATTAGACACAGAAGAGAAAGAGCCAGAAAAGATGTATGATCCAAAGAAATAAGAGTCCTCTGGCATTAGAATCTCTTCAAAAATTCTCTTCACCCATTATCTTTTAGCATTTCATATTTTCATTTTATAAAGTAAAAAATGATTTTGGTTGCATTAATTTTGAGTAACAGAATAGTTGTAAAGTATTCATCTATATTTAAATTTTATATTCATCCATCCTTTTCTTAATTTGACCATATAAAAAATTAAATATATATTTAAAAGGACAGAAAAGAAACATTCTCAGTGCCTTAGAACAAAAACCACAGTAGAATTTTGCCTGCTGTTAGATGATGTGTATCCTATGCCACCATCTAATGCCTAAAATATAGGATATATGCCACCATCTAATGCCTATATTTTGCAAAATATAACACATCATATTTTTTTCTAATGCCTATTCAAATATTAGATATATGTACTCTTTATTCAGTCATAGACCTGACCTAATTCTGATGATTGAATTTATAGGTTAATATAACTCATCAATCATAATAAAACAAATTTAAAACAAGTATGTTTGTGCTCTATAAACACAATTTTTTAATCTATACAAAAATAGTCATTATAAATATAGAAAATTTTAACTCAAATTTGAGTCTTTAAGCTTTTATTCTTTCTTACTAACTTATAAAAGTTATAATTAAATAATATTAATGACTTATTTATTGAACAAACATAATAAATACTGTGCTAAGCAATTTACATTCTTATTCTTATTTATTATTACAAAGTACCTTGTTATGTTGGTATTATTGCCTCCATTTATAGGGAAAATACCTTAAATTACCTTACTCTAAGAGCTCTTATATAATTGCCTTCAACATTTGTAGATATGGGTATTCAAAAGAAGTATTAAATCTACATCCAATGAATTTAAATTGTTCTGAGTTTAGTTTAAAGTATTTTCATAGTTGATTTTGTAAAATGTATATGCTAGAAAAAGTATTATTTGTAGATATACTTAAGTTTGAAATTCTTAATTATGCTTTATGAAGAAAATCTACTATTAAAAATTTTCTGCTACATACTCTCAATATCAAAACAAATCATTCTAGTTGGAGTGAATTCTAAGACCATCAACTCTAATTGACTTAATTTATGAATGACAAAATTGAGCCACAAGTAACTATCTCAAGATTACACAAGAAAGGGCAGAGATTAAGATAAGAGATAATTTACCTCTAAAGCCTCTTACGTCACCTACACTGGAGTAGGCTACCTCAAAACCAAGGCATGGGCCATAGAAATAGTAAAGAGGTTAAGGGCTTTTCTTACACCCCAAGTTCAATCCCAAGTTCAATACAGCAGGCACTGTATATTGAAATACACACCAGTTCAATCCCTAAGCACAGTCAAGGGTCACTCCTAAACATAGATCCAGAAATAGAAATAGTCCCTGAGCAATGATAAATTGTAGTCCAATATATACCCTCTCAACCCCCCTTTGCCCCACAAAAAAAACAACACCAAATCAGGTTAGGTAGAATCAACATTCTTAACAAGCCACTTGTTTACTACTTTACCTCTTTTATAGTTAGCAATTGTTGTATGAAATAACTTTTTTAAACTGAAATTTGTAGAAGTATAAAATATGTTAGTTTTTCTGCTTGTTTTATTTAATAATGGAGAATATGATACCATTACAATACATAGAAATGTGATGAAAACAATTTCTCGATAAAATACTATGTACTTATATATTGTTTGTAACTTGCTGATGGCATTATTTAATAACTTTAGTCATAGAAATGAAATTACACACCTCAAATGAAATAAACATAGGAAAGTCATTTATAGTTTGTGGCACTCATGAAGACTTTGCCTATGGTTCTTATTTTATTCCATTTTTTAGTTTAGGAAGCTGACTAGCATACTAATGATACTGTGAATGCAATTCTCCGGTGCCTTTTGGTTCTCATCATTCATTATTAATGAGATATTTTTGCTATGTCTTTTTTTTCTTCTTTGTGTTTATTACTCACAAAAATATGTGCTCATCAATGTAATTGTATGATTATATTTCCCTATTCTAAAGTGCCTTAGACAGACATTAGTCTTTTAAGGATTTAGAGTTTATGATATCTGCCTAAATTTGTTCTCATTATTTACTGCATATTTACAATCTATTTCTCTGAATTGTTATAAATCAAAATATTCTATGCAGACAAGAACATGATTTATAATCTCTAGGGAAGCAAACATTTTTTATTGTATTTTAGTAAAAATGCATATTGAATTTCAGGTGAGTTGTATTCATAAAATATGTAAGATAATTATTTTTAGAGGAAAATTCAAAATCTTAACTGGAATTGCATAATTAAATATTGATATGTAAAATATGTAAATATGTGTATATATATTTATGTTACCTTGAAAAAAATTACATTCTGTTAATGTTGTGTTGTGCTGAAAAAATATTGCTCTCTATGGAGCAAAGAAAAAAGCTATTTTCAGAGTCAGGTGGAAGGCTGACTCAGAAAAAAATCATTCAGTCATGAAAAGTGTTGGGTACAACTGCTTTTCCTGTCCCACCCACCCTCAGTTCCCCTCCTGTGGAACTTACATACTGTCACAGCAGGCAGTTTATTCTCCAGGAGAAAACAAAAATTGCATTAAAGTAATCATTTAAAGAAACAAGACAAATTTAAGGCTTTGTTTGATGTAACAAAACATCTGGTTTAAGTGGCATATGGTTAGTTTCTAACATCCAAGCAGAATAGGAAAATTGTACTTGAACTCGAGGTATTCTTGTCTCTGTAGCAGATGCAGGGTAGGTGTAAAGGAATGTAAGGACAAGGAGATAAAATACATCAGAAAAAATGTCTCTTGTATTCTGGACATGTTGTCTGCTGTCTTCAAGCAGCTCTGTCTCTCTTATGTTATCACACCATGAGGGATGGAATGTAGGTAGGCAAATATAATAGGGTACATCAATGTGACAATCTTAGATTGGTTTGGATCTCTACAAATTTTTCTTTTTCTATATGCTCACAATGTGGATAATATTCCACTGTGTATGTGTGTGTGCGTGTGAGTGTGCATGCTTGCCTGCATGTACACACACATACACGCACACACACATGTACTCACTACACATACTTAATTTTATTTCCGCAAGATATTAGAAGGCAATTCTGTTTAGATTTTACATTTTAGGATGCTAGAGGACATAAACAAATCACACCTGAATCCAGCTTAATTGCATCATCATCTAAAAGTAAAAAATGGAAAACAAATGTATTCCTATTATATGCTCAGTACAGTACTAAGGTGGTTAAATTTAAGATAGAACCTCAGGCAACAAATCAGTGTGAGAGCAAGCCTACCTTATCATTAGTCCGCTTCTCACTAAGCTAGGAAAAATAAAAGCTAGCCTTAATTTAATGCTTCTTATGTGACAAATCCATTGCTAAAGTTTGCTTCTATCATCTCAGAGAAATTTCACAATGTGAAAACGTCACAAAGACTTACAGAACAAAGAGGAAACTTCCTGCTAAAGAGCAAAAGATGATTGGGACTGGAACAAGTAAAGGAACCAGGTGGAGCTGAAAGATGAAGGACAGGTAGGGGGTTTGACCAGGTGCAGGAGAAAAGATTTTCTTTAGCTGCATATGCAGGAAGAGATCCATGGATCTTCCTGAATCTGAAACAGAGAAAATTCCTTTTCTAACAAAAGGGGAAACCTGATGGGTTGAGCAAAATGATAGAAAGGAAGATACTTTTTTTTTTAGATCAGACTATTGTTATCTTTAAATTGATTTTTTTTTTCAGGAAAGAATGTTAAGAAATGTTTACTTTTTTGTTGGTACACTTATTTTGAAAACATCAAAGTGATTTTGTTTTGTTTAGTGAAGCAAGAGTATTTACTTAGCAAGACTTGATGAGAAAGGAATAAGTGTTTTCGAGAAAGAACAGAGGTTTAAGAAGCAAACCTCATACGGCTTGTGGGAGGAGTTTATGTGCTATTACTCCAAAGGGTCTTGGTCTGGTTTTCTCTGCATATATAAGAGCTAGTAAGTGTCTTGTCACTGGAAAGCCTCACCTTGTAAATGGTCCTTTCATCTTCTTAACATGACCTTTAGATTTTTGCTGTAGTTGCTCCTTTTCAGAGGGGGTCCACTCTTCTGTAGATTCGGCCTTAGATTTTTGCATCTTGGTGGTGCCTACTCTGTTTCTCTATCTCCAAAGAGCTCAGGATTTGCATTTCAAATGAATGTGGTCTTCATGTTTTTAAGCTACTTGAGGGCTAGGTGATTGCTTCTTAAAGTTTATTGTTCCCAAAACCTCATTATCAGGCCCACCAATGTAACACTCCACCCACCTAGGGCTCTCTCCCCTTAAATCTTTAAGGGGTGCAGGGTTCTGTCTTTCATAACTTCTTCATTCTGACAAATCGGCAAACACTTTGCCTGTGTAAAGGAGTGAAATCTCACGCTATTTTAGTATTAAATGGGGCCCAGGCAATGGTTTATTGGGCTTCCAAGGTGTCACTCAGAAAGATTAGACACATTTTAAAATCAGTAGGCCTGGGAGGAGAACAGCTTTTGGGAGGAGAATAGTTTTTGCAGGCCCACTGAGGGCAGAGTAGCACTGCATTGTAGCACTGTAGTCCAGTTCATTGATTTGCTCGAGAGGGCACCAGTAACATCTCCATTGTGAGACTTGTTACTGTTTTTGGCTACCCCACAGGTAGCTTGCCAGAATTTGCCCTGCAGGTGGGATACTCCTGGTAGCTTGCCGGGCTACAGGGGATTCGAACCCGGATTGGCTGCATGCAAGGCAAACACCCTACCTGCTATGCTATTGCTCCAGTCCAGAGGGCAGAGTACTGAAAGAAAAAAAAAAAACAGTGAGGGTAGTAGTTTTTATAAGGAAACTGTTTCCGCTTTTACTAGCTCCCAGTAAAAAAAGAAGTGTTCAGGTAACAGACAAATAATTTAGCTTTTAGCACTGGGTGGACTATTTGCATAGGTCTGAGATTTGGACAGGGGAAAGAGAAAACAAACAAACAAAAATGGTACACTAGATAGTGAATACGTTGGTATTACTTTGATGGCAAAAGTTTCAAATAGAGATTTCCATTAGATATTAGACATGGTGTGTGTGTGTGTGTGTGTGTGTGTGTATGTGTGTGTGTGTGCATTTGGGGTGTGTATGTGTGTGTGTGTATAGTCCTTTAAGGTTATAATACTGATAAGAGTCATAAAGATAAGCACAATGGAAAGTTTATAAAAAATCAGAGTAGAAACAGAGATTGCCCTAAGTCATAGAAGTATAATATGAGGTGGTAAGGAAAGGAGAGTGGTAACAAATTATAGTCAATGATGAATTACAAAATTGTAATCTAGTATCTAGCAGTGTAGCACTGTCCTCCCATTGTTCATTGATCCAGTAATGTCATAATTTTGAGACTTGTTGTTACTGTTATTGGCATATCAAATATGCTATGGGTAGCTTGCTAGGCTCTGCTGTGCTGGCGGGATACTCTTGGTAGCTTGCTGGGAGTATATCCAAGAGGGACACAGGAATTGAATCCGGGTTGGCTAATTGCAAGGCAAATGCACTACCCTCTGGGCTATCGCTCCAGCCAGATTTAGTATCATCATCACCATCACTATCATCCCATTGATTGTCAATTTGCTTGAGTGCACCCAATAACATCTCCATTCATCCTAGTCCTGAGATTTTAGCAGCCTTCTTTACTTCTTCTTTAGCAGCCTCTCTTTACTCCTTCCCAATGGTCCCACATTAGAGCCTCTTTCAGGGTATTTGGCATATGAATACACCACATGAATATGCCATGCAGAGTTTAGAGGCTCTCCCTTGTGGGCAGGAAACTCTTGGTAGCTGGCGAGGTTCTCCGAGAGGGAGAACTAGGCTATAAGATGTCCGGGAGCTTGGTTTTATAGTATCTGAATGTTGGATGTTGATGGGATTACACGTTGCAGGGGGCAGTTTGTGGGTGTGACTGCCTAGCTACTGGAAAATGGAGATCTGGGTGGAAGAGGCCCAGTTCCAATCTGAGCAGGCTTGAAGATCCCAGCCCTGGGTCCCTCACACCAGGGTTCCTCAGCCAATTTCTTCATGTGTGAGGCTCGTCCAGACATGTGGAGAGTGGCCTTGAACAAGGCTGTGGCTGGGTTCCAGAGGTCTTCACCTGCCAAGGCTCTACTCAGGGCAGGGAGGGAGACTCAACCCACCCCTTCCTAGGGACCCCGGTGAAGGCAGCCATGCGCGGGCACAAGAGATTCTGCCAGATTTAGTATAAGAAATGTAATTCCTTTTTCAGTTCCTTTGTAGACTGGAACATATAACTTTTATTTGTTTGTGTAGGGGCCATACCCACCAGTATACTGGCTCTAAATCTAGGCACTGGGCTCCATCCCTCTTACAAGCAAAGCCTGCATTCGTTCCCTTGAGCTATTTCTCTGGCCCTTAACATACAATGCAATGTTTGCTTATCTTGGTTTCTTTTAGTGAGGCATCATGTATTAGGCATTTGTAAACATAATAAGCTTTATTATATATCATTGATTTTAATAGAATGGAAATAAATTGAAGAGTGATGAATAGTTTGAGTCCATTCCAATTTTGTAAGAACATCCCTTTACTCTTCCTCTCTTTCTCTGTATATGGTATTTACAAACTTTTTCATAAGACCCTTCTGCCAAGTTATACTCAATTACAAACAGAAAGCATCTTCCTATCTCACACTGGAGCACTCTATAAGCAATAAATGTCAGGATTTGGCCTGAATTGCATTCCCATAAATGAGATAATCCAACGAGATGTTGTCTCAAAATTATTCTCAAAATTATTCTCACACAGATGAAGGAAAGTGGTGTTCTGCCCAGATTTATGAAGTGGCATGCTATGTTCTTCCTTGAAATTATTTGGAAAAATTAAGGCACATTTCCGTAAAAGCACAAACCAATGGATAAAGGCATCATCCCAAAAAATGACTCTACACTGCAGGAACATTCAAATAAATAGAATATGTTTGTTTTCCTCCTGCCTGAGCCAGGCTCAATGTTTTAAACATTCCCTAATGTTTGTAAATTGCAATACTATATATCACACTATATATCAAATTATACATAGATTATGCTGTTAATAGATATATAATGTAAATTATATACTGATATATAGATGTGCTATAGCCATAGCAGAGCGCATAGAGCACTTGCCTTGCACGTGGTAGACCCAGCCCCGATTCAGAGAGCCCGGAAAGCTACTGAGAGTATCTCGCCCATATGGTAGAGCCTGGTAAGCTACCTGTGGCGTATTCAAAATGCCAAAAACAGTAATAACAAGTCTCACAATAGAGATGTTACTGGTTCCCCCTGGAGCAAATCCATGAGCAATAGAATGGCAGTAATACAGTGATACAGTGATATATAGATGTATATTTTTGTGTTCACATTGTTTACCTCATATGATGAATCCTCAAATAATTTCACTTCCTTTTCAACTCAACAAACTTTTCTTCCATTGTCTCTCTTTACAGTAGCTATGCTATTTTCTGTGTTCTGTTACATAACTTTACAATTAAAAACTATTATAAAATAGTTATAAAATAGTACTCGTCAATATACTGGCTTGGCTCTTCATACGCTACCTGTCCACATGCAAGGTTCCATCCCAGTGGAATACAAGCAGGACCATTCTATTGAACAAAAAGGGAGACATCCAAAATATTGGCAACCATTGCTCAATGTGCCTGTTGTCCATTGTCTACAGGTTGTTCACTCGAGTCATCCTGAATAAAATAGACAGAACTCTAGACAAAGGACAATCATGTGAGCAAGTTGGATTCCATAAAGGACTCAGTATGATCGACCATATCCATGCAGTAACCAATCTCATTGAAGCTCATTGAAGTTTTTGCGAGAGTTCTAGATGCTGCTCTGTTTAATGTTCATCGATTTAAAGAAAGCCATTGATTCTGTTGAGACTGAAGCAGTCATCAAAGCCTTAGCCAAACAGGGCATTCAAACTCAGTACATCAAGATCCTCCGTGAGCTATATTATGGATTCACCACCAGGATCTCACCATTCTACAAGGAAGTGATCATTGATGTATAGAGAGGGGTGAGGCAGGGTGATACCATTTCACTGAAACTCTTCAGTGCCACCCTCGAGAACATCATGCGATGACTGGAATGGGAAGGAATGGGAGTGAAGATAGACGGTCAGCAATTACAACACCTCTGCTTGACTGATGACATCATTCTCATAACGCCAATCATTAGCCAAGCGGCACAAATGCTGGCCAAAGTCAATCTTGAATGTGGAAAGGTCGGATTGCAGCTGAATCTCAACAAGATGATGCTCATGAAAAATGACTTAGTCCATGAAGCTCCATTTGTTTTCAGTGGAATGAACATCTTCGTATGCAGCAGCTATGTGTACCTAGGTCAGGAAATCAACATGAGGAACAACTTGGTGCCAGAACTTTACAGGAGAAAGAGAGCAGTGTGGAATGCCTTCAGGAGGTCAAAGAAGTCGTTAAGAGGACAAAGAAACTCTGACTCCGGGCACATCTTTCCAACTCCACCATTCTTCTTGCACTAACATACACCTCAGAGTCCTGGACCCTATGAAAATAGGACGAGAACGCTATTCGGGCATCCCAAAGAGGAATTCAAAGAGCTATGCTTGGAATATCACATTTCATTCAAGTGCGAGAAGGAACCTAGAGTTGGACCTCCATGGATGATCAAGAATCAGGACCGCCATCTCCTTTGCCAAGGAGCCAAAAATCACATGGGCCAGACATGTAATGCAATTTAGAGATGACTGCTGGACTAGAGCTGTTACCAACTGGATTCCACGGGACATCAAAAGACCGCATGGCCGCCCACCTATGAGATGGTCAGAGTTCTTCTTCAAAACCCTGAATGAACAGTTTGAGTTTCTTCGTGTTCCTGCCACACGTAGATACCACTGGGCGACACTGTCATGCAACAGGGATGGATGGAGACATTACTAGTGTCTGCTTGAGCAAATCGAAGATCAATGGGATGACAAGTGATGCAAGTGATTAGATGAATAGATAGATAGACAGATAGATAAAAAGATTATATTTGAGTATAAAATGCTGTTTCTTTTGTTTTAGAACCATAGTAATAGATCTTTATTTTATTGAGTTAATGTTTTCATTCATTCTTTTTCCTACTTTCCAACACTTTAAAATCTACTGTTATCTATTTTCTCATTACCTCATATTTATGTAGTCTTCTACTGATATCTGTCAAACCATCTACAGAGAAAATTTTCTAATACTGGTGGAGAATTAGGGAATGTATACCCAGTCCAGACTACTAGATTCAAAGTCTTGTCCTACCATTTATTGTGCAGGAGTTGAAATTTAATCCATTGTTCTCTGCCACAGTTTCTCTATCTAATAAACTAATTTAATGAGAACAATTTTCACAGCACTGTCATAAGGGAAAAATATGTATGTATATATGTATAAATACTGGATAAAAACTAAGCAAATGCAAGTTGTTATTGTTCTTAGTCTAAATTATCAGGTGATACAAATGTGTATATTATCAGTTTTGTGTTTTTTTGAGGATCTGGAGAGGTAAGTCATACTTGTATAATTCTCCAAGAGAATTTCTTTTCTGCAGTTTTCTCCCAATGTTTGTTGAAACTCTTATGCAAAACCATCCTTTAATTGAACAGATTCATTGCCCCATGTTTCCACACTTCATTCAGTTGATCTTGTCCATCTGGGTGCAGGTGTGTAAGGCCTGTGTACAGAGTCTCAATTCCTTCGGAGAAACAAGGGAATATAGAAGAGGAATTTTCTCCACAATGGAGGAAATATAAAAATTTGCCAATTTCATAGATGGCATAGCCAACATAAAGACCAGAAAGAAGTAACACAACGTTATTCACATTGAGGATTTTTGTGTAGAATCTTAGTGACCAATATTTATTTTTTGAAGACCAATTGATTTGTTTTCTTCTGTTTCAAAATAATTCTTATCTCTACCCCCCCACACATAAAAGAACCGAGAGAGAGGGATGGAAAAACAATTAAATTAGATGATCCCTAGTTTTGTTCAAACACACACACACACACACACATATTTGGGCTCTGTGCTATATGATCATGGATCTTTCCTGGCTATGCTTGGGGACTATATGAGTATTAGGGACTATATCAGGCTTGGCTATGTGCAAAGGAAACACTTTGCCTGCTGTATTATCTCACTGGTTCCCTGGATTTGTTCAACAATCTTTAATACTAGAATTTAAAAATATGCTCAAAATGTGTCTCAAGATGTCTATTTTTTCCTCAATCATTTTGTGTCTATTCCAGAAAGAAAAACTATTTTCCCTATAAAATTAATTTTATTAACGAGAAGGAATTCAACCTCTTTCCCCTCATTCAAACAGCTGTGATGTCTCAGCTTAATTCTAGGGAACATTCATCTAATTACCCTACTTATTATGATCCCTCATTGTCTAAAAGGGTTTTAGACCTTTTAGACAATGGTGACCTTTAAACATATTTAGTCTGTGCTCAACCAGTTTCTTAGAAGTCTTTTCAAGTTTCTCTCCTAAGATTCTCTTCGCTTATAAGTATCTCACCTGGGTTGCATCTCTGAGCACTGCCAGGAATGATCTCTGAGAACTCAGTCAGGAGTAAGTTCTGGGAAGAGTGTAGTGTGGTCCCCCAAAGAAAAAAAAAAGTAAAAAAAAAAAACCTAAGATGGCGAACTTAAGCTATTAGAGAGAGAGAGAGAGATCTTGTCTGCATGGTCACAAGAAACAGTTGCCAAGGACCTGGGGTGTGGAGGACCCAAAAAATAAGTTTTAGGTAAAACTCATTGTAGGTGACTTCAAGCTGAGACAATCAAAAGGACCAAGAGATAGTGCAACAGGTTTCTTTCCCAGCACTCCATGGGGTCCTCTGAATTCTGTGCTCCCTGAGCCAGGAGTAAACCCTGACCACCTCAAGGTATGGCCCCCAAATAAAATAAAACAGAACAAAATGAAACATTTATCTTTTCCCTCGTGTTCTCCTTCTCTATGGAGTTTAACATGCATATAATCTGTGAAAAGTTTGGACTGCAGCTGAATTTTACAAAGACAATGTTCATGAAAAACAGACTCGTTTCTGATGTCCCATTTGCTCTCAATGGAACAAACATCCCCGAATGTAGCAGTTATATGTACCTAGGTCGAAAACTCAACAAGATGAACGACCTGGCACCTGAGCTACTCAGGAGGAAGATAGTGGCTTGGAATGCCTTCAAGATCATCGAATAAATAGCTAAGAGGATGAAAAACCTCTGGCTCCGGGCACATTTTTTTGACTCCACCATTCTTCCTGCACTAACATATGCCTCAGAGACCTGGGCCCTATAAAAACAGGACAAGAACGCTACTTGGGTGTCCCAAAGAGGAATCCAAAGAGCCATGCTAGGAGTATCACGTTTCATTCAAGTGAGAGAAGGAAGTTCTGACCTCTGTCGAGGATTGAGAATCAGAGACCCTGTCTCGATTGTCAAGGAGTCGAAAATCACATGGGTTGGACATGTAATGTGATTTAGAGAGGACCATTGGAATAGAGCTGTTATGGACTGGATTCCACGAGACATCTAAAGAACTCGTGGCCGCCCACCTACGAGATGGTCAGACTTCTTCGTCAAGACCCTGAACGAATGGTTTGAGGCTCTTTGTGTTCCTGGAGCGCGCAGACGCCATTGGGCTACACTAGCACATGACAGGGACTAATGGAAACATTACTGGCGCCCACTCGAGCAAATCGATAAGTAACGAGTTGTCCAGTGATCAAGTGATCAAGTGATAATCTTTTTCTACAAGTGTTTGAGTAAGGATAATGTAAGGAGGGCAACTTTACATGTTTAGTAGCCAAAACCGAGGTATTTTTTGTTATTTGTTTCTTCTGTTTTTAATTTTTGAGGCAACTCAATTCCTTTTGGTAGTTTCAGTAATATCTAATGGTACATGGCACATATTAGGTGAAACTAAATACCAAAATATTTACTGAATGAATAAAACATAAGTAAGTTTGAACCTGCACTCAGGGACTACTTCTGATGTTTTGGCAGCACTATTAGGAGCTTTTTGGGTGCAAGAGATTGAAACTGGCTGGCATATGCAAGGCAAGTGCCCGACCTGCCGTTTTATCTCTCGGGCCCCACTGTTCATTTTGTGATAATACTTGTGATTTCAATGTAAGGATTTTTCTCATTTTAGCCTTTTCTTTCTTTCTTTTATTTTCTTTTTTTTTAAGTTTAGTTACTTGTAAACTTAACTTAGTTTATTCTAAGAACTAACTTAACTTAATTCTTAGAATATTGAAGGACCAGGAAGAAAAAATCAGAAGGTAAATTCTGATATTAAAAATTATAAGGACCTCTATTCTTCCTTATATTTGTTTTGATTTTTCATAGTAGAGAGGCAGAAAGTTATTTGGTTCATATTTTCTCAAGCAAAAAACTGATTAATAGTATTCCAATTTAATATATACATAACTACTTATCACCCCCAAACCCCACCACTTCCCATGTTTATTAATATTTTTTTACTTAATTCTGTGAAACCAAATTTTGTTACTCTGTTGAAAATGTTACTATCTCAGCGTTGTAGCTATTGTTTTCCAACACTTAGATACTCAAAGTTGACATTTAGCATCACTTACCTACAACAAAATTGTAGCATTGCTATAGCAATTGTTACTTATAACAAAACTAAAGCATACAGGTGGAATAATAAAAATGAAATGGATGTTGTACTGTATTATTTTCACCATAAAATATATATGGAAAACTAAAATTAAGATTTTTGTTCTGTGTTTAGTTTACTGGTAGTTGAAAACAAATTTCAAATGTTAAAGTTAAATACTTAAAGAAGATTTACATTGCTTTGATAATATGCACTCAGGGGTTAACTTTGTAATTTAATAAGAAAGATTTCCAAGTACTGATTTTGCGTTATACTTACCTTTTCTGGTTTTTCTTTATCTGTTGACAACATTGTTTCTGTTCCGTCTGAAGCCATATATTTGCCAAAACAATGCATAAAAGAGATGATTCTTTTTTTCTGGTCAACTATGTAACATTATGATATAGGGTTAGTTTTCTGTGAAATATTTTGTTTTAAGTTATTTTCAGTTTTGCATCAGTCTCAGTGCCCATCCCCCTGCTGGGACATTAGATTAACTATTGTCTGCACTGATGCCTGATTCTTCCAAAATCATCCTGGTACAGAATTACCACAGAGATGTATATGGCCCTGGGCAAGTCATTTAGCTTCTCTGTACTCTCCTTTCTTCATTTACAAAATGGGGATTAAATGACCTTTCTCTACCTACCTATCAGGAGCGTTTTAGATAAAATTGTATAATAGACTTGCAAGTACATGGAAAGTAAAGATGTTGTAATAAAATCATTAGAATCTATTCTAAGGAACTAAATTACACCAATATATGAGCAGGGTTGTTTAAAGCTGCCTGCCTCTGTGTGTGTGTGTGTGTGTGTGTGTGTGTGTGTGTGTGTATGTGTGTGTGTGTGTGTGTGTGTGTGAATGATCACATCCATGAATAAGCTATCTACCCAAAGGGGGGAAAAATGTAAATTTGAGAGTTTAGTGTTACTGTTTTACAAAGGGAAAAATATGTAAGTTTGAGAGTTTAGTGTTACTGTTTTATATTTTTATATTAAAAATGTTTATTGCTTAGTGGCTATAGATTTGTAAAATTATTTTCTATTTTAAAGTGAGATTTTCAAAACTTCAAATCTTTCGTAGAAAATAATGTGTCTCAGGGACAAGAGTAGAAAGTTTCTAGAAGTGTAGAATTAAGATAAACACTCCAGTTAAAAATATATTATTGCTACAGTTGACTTTTAAAGGAAGAGACTTTAAAAACAAAGAAACTTATTTTGTAGTCATTCTATATAGACAGAAATGGAAAGAAGAAGATGAAAGGATAAGAGCTGTCAAAAGCTTCCTAAAGCAGAAATCTCAGAGAAAAAAAAAATCAATTCTTCAGAAACATTGATTGGTAGAGACAAGCATTAGATTTTCAAACAACAGTGTGCCACAGTTTTCTTCTCTACTGTTTTCTCTCCTCCTATATAGTGTAACAGAAAGAACTGGAGAAAAGCAAAGAACATGAGGTACAAATCTAATCTTTGACAATGATATTGCAAATAGTTTGTCTTTTTTATATTTCAAGGTCAAAGCCAAATGCAAACCTTTAGCAAGACATTTAGAGCAAAATAATAATAATAATAATAATAATAATATAATAATAATAATAATAATAATAATTCTGAATACACTAAAGCATACTAGATTCATGGAAGAGGCTTGCTTAATAAAAATAAGTGTCAGTTAAATCCACCATAACTTGGGAAAAATTAGAGTTAAGTAAAGTTTAAATGTCAGAAAGAATAGAATGAAGAGGAAGCAATCACCTCTATATTTTAATATGGCTTAAAGCCATATTTGTGTAATTGAAGGTTACTGTTTTGCATTATTTATTTCCAGTTGTTTCTTTAAAAAATTCCATTTTGATTTAACGAGCATGAATATACATAAAGCATACTTTGGTACTTGACCGTGCCTTTTGTTTTACACTTGACTATACCTAGAGAAATTATCTTAATTTTATTGTAAATTTAGGCAATTTGGTCAACTCTATCATTTGCCTTGTGGAAATATAATCATTATGCTAACTGGAAGACCCCAAAGTTCATAATAAACATAAACTCCTTTCTTACTAAAAAAGTAAAATTCTAAAGTCCTTTCTGTATATTTTGGTTGGTATATATTTAGTTTTAATATATTATTTAAAAATGCATTGTTTGTTAGACTGGTCAATAATATCTGTTATTGATAATATAATATTTTAGAGCCTATTTTGCTATATTTAAATTTTTCCAATAGTTTTATTATACTTGAAATTAATTATTATACACAATTTTTGTTTATGTATATATAAGCTTTTAATTAAAAACAAAGCTTCTAATGCTTTACTATTAAAAGCATCAAATAAACCTAAAATAAATATCCTGGCATTAAAACAAGAATCTTATATGATTTACCTACATATGTCTTTTACCACTGAAAGTTTCTAGCCGAGGTTATAATGTGCATCTTTCTTCCCTGATAATAAATGATGTACACTGAAATCTTTGTGAGTTAAGTTAAACAAGACCCCCAAAGTGCTCATGGATTAAAAAAACTTATTTATATATGTATATATATATTATATATACATATATAAATGCCTTACAGACAAATAGGGACTTTAGGTACTTATTTTTAGTAACTAGGCACAGAACATGATCAGATATGACAACAGTTGTCAGATTCTTGGAAGAATCAACATTTTAAAATTTGATAAATACATAATATACTTTTTATACCATAAATTGTTAGTATCACTAAGTAATGCAAACTGCATAGATGAGTAATTCAGAAGCATTTATTTTAAATAAATATTTGCTATTACATGCACTAGCTTTTATTGAGATGTTTTCAATTAAACACATCACTATTTGAGTCATGATTATAAACTATGTGTGCTTTGGGGGTAATTTCAGGTTGTGTTGAAAAACAAAAATAAAGAGGAGGTCAAGGCTTAAAGCAAAGCCATTGGAGCAGACAATTGAGGTCAATTGGAAATATTTTCTTTTTGTATACAAAGTAAAAAGAAAAGTGGCATGAGAAATAAAATCCTGAATCCAAATGTGATTTGAAGTTTTTTTATATGACACTTTGTTGAAACTTTTTTCTACATGTTTTTTTCTTTCAATTTTACTATTTCTCCCCTTGATCTGCTATTTTTTTTGCAAAAATGTATTTAATTTTAATTTGAAGCATGATACATTTTAATTTTCTTCTTTTCCACACCTAGAATTTCTCCTTCTGTAGGTTCTTGCTGACATCATTAGTAATAACTAAAATTAAAAGTTTATGAATTTCAGGCTTACTTTTGGATTCTTCATGAACATAGTTATGATTGAGCCCGCTTTGACCAAAAGAAAAAAAAAGTAGCAGATTTGTGAAGCAAATTAACTGGGGGCCAAATTTAGCCTTCTAAACTCATTTCATTTGCACCTCAGTTTGGACTTAAGCCATTAGCACAGCAGGAAAAAGCAATGGTTATGCACCAGGCCACCAGCACTTCCATGCATAAGATTTTGCAGATTGACAGAAATAATGAATGTAATTAAAACAGCATGTAGCCAAGAAAAAATAATTAGTATACAAGTTGGATGGCTCTGGGAGGCCTATGACATGACAAAAGCATTTTTAAAGATTTTAGTGATACCCTAAACCAATTTAGTTAGCAAACATGAGCTTATATCTCATAATATTTAATAAATAAATGTTCTTAATAATTATTTCCAAGCTATAGACTGATGGTATTTCATTTTTATGAACTTCAGTTACTAATCTTGGATTTTCCCCTCTTACTATTGAAGTGATACCTATAATATATTTCATTAAATTCAGGAGGAAGTAGTAATATAAACATCCTATGGTCATAAAGGATTTAAAGACAGTTTGAGATTTTGGAATGCAGTCATTAATGAATTCAGAAAACATCTTTTATTATTTTATATATTATATCATTTAAATATATATTTAAGGAGGAAGGGTGAATTGGGTCATACTGCCTGCCTCAGCACTTACTTCTGGTTCTCTGCTCAGTGATCACTCTTGGTAGTGATCCAGGAACCATATGTGTTGCTAAGGAGTGAACCATGGTTGGTCATGTGTAAGGTGAGTGATTTACCCAAGTACTGTCTGTCTGGTTGAAATACATACATATATTTACATATATGTAATATGTAGCATATGTAAATCATGCTGTAGCTTTTTTGATGTAGTTAAAATATTGTTAACTTTTATAGTTTGAGTGCCCAAAGCTTCTGCACCTCACCACCATCAAACTCCCAGGATCCTCAATTACTGTCCTTAAGTCATTTCCTATCTACCTCTTTCTTCTCTCTCATACCCAGTGCTTCCACGGCAGTCCATTAGACCCCTCTCAAATTCCTTCCCCCTACCACCTTTGAAACCACAGGTATGCGTTCTATATTAATGGCTCCATTAAAAATGTGTATACATTGGGACTGGAGAGATAGTACAGTGAGTAGGGTGTTTTGCCTTGCATGCAGCTAACCTGGGTTAGGTCCCAGTACAGCACTCCATTTGGTCCCCCAGAGAGAGAGAGAGAGAGAGAGAGGGGAAAGAGATAGGAGAGAGAGAGAGGGAGAGGAAGGGAGAGGAAGAGAGAGAGAAAAAGAGAGAAAGAGAGAGAAAGAGGTAGTTATGGTGGCTTAATGCTTAACCAGTAACACTTAGGGCTAACATGCAGCACTTGGTATTATGCTCAGATCCTTGCAATGCCAGGCATATACTCTACTACTAAAGCTAGCTCTCTGGCCATAATAGATTTATTTATTTCTGGTTTAGTCTGTTTTCTTATTTTTAATATTTTATATATAAGAATATTATCCAATATTGGTCTTTCTACTTATTGCTTAAAATGACCCCCCTCCAGTTTCATTCATGGTGCATCTTTTATATAGATTAGCAGTATTCCATTATGTATAGATACTACAACTTTCTTATCCACTGATTTGTCATTAGACATCTGAGTTGTCCCCATATCTATTAAAATCAAAGAGTGGCACTACTTCACTTTTCCAGCAATCAATGAATACTTTTTAAAAAGTCTATTATTAATAGGCATATTGATTTACAATGTTATGTTAAATGGCAAATATTGTTTTGATTCCACAACTACCATTCAAATTTAGAAATAAAATTTAAGATTCTAAGCCAGAGTACTTGTAATTAGTCCAGCTCTTATTGTGAAACTATTTGTAATTACTGAAAAAGATCCTTCGAGTTTACACCTGGAATTGCTCAGAGGCTGCTCTCACCTCTGAGATGATAATTTTCTTGGGTAGTGATTGGGAAACCCAGTGGTGCCAGTGATTGAACAGCACGCAAAGCATGAGCTGCCCTCACCCCAGCCAACTATCTATAAACTTAAGATAGAGAAAATATCAAATTTCCCAAAGAAATTTTCCAAAGATTTGTTTTCATTTGATTAAGAAACAAATAAGTGAAAGAAATTAAGTCCTAAGATATATAGCTTATTTAGTGGTTACTAGTACTTCCCCCCAATTTTTTGTAGATATGGCACATAAGGAGATATGGTGAATTCTGATTTTGAGAATGTAAGTTCTATGCCATTAATTTAAGCAACAAATGCTATAAGATATATAGTGGAGTCCTTGTCATATAAAGTTTACTGTTTAATGAGTGAGGTACGCATACTACTAATCACAATTAAGCAGCATGGAAAAGCACTGTGATCACATTCCTTAAAAATCTCACAGAGGCAGGGTGGGGTGGGGGGAGATAGGATTGGGGGATGGGAGGGAACTGGGTTTATTGGTGGTGGAGAATGGACACTGGTGAAGGGATGTGTTCTCGAACATTGCATGAGAAAAACACAAGTACGAAAATGTGTAAATCTGTAACTGTACCCTCACGGTGATTCACTACTAGAAAGAAAGAAAAGAAAGAAGGAAAGAAAGAAAGAAAGAAAGAAAGGAAGGAAGGAAGGAAGGAAGGAAGGAAGGAAGGAAGGAAGGAAGGAAGGAAGGAAGGAAGGAAGGAAGGAAGGAAGGAAGGAGAAAGGAAAGAGAGAGAAAGAGAAAGGAAAGAGAGAAAGAAAGAAAGAAAAGAGAGAAAGAAAGAAAGAAAGAAAGAAAGAAAGAAAGAAAGAAAGAAAGAAAGAAAGAAAGAAAGAAAGAAAGAAAGAAAGAAAGAAGAAAGAAAAGAGAGAAGAAAGAAGAAAGAAAGAAGAAAGAAAGAAAGAAAGAAAGAAAGAAAGAAAGAAAGAAAGAAAGAAAGAAAGAAAGAAAGAAAGGAAGGAAGGAAGGAAGGAAGGAAGGAAGGAAGGAAGAAAGAAAGAAAAGAAAGAAAGAAAGAAAGAAAGAAAGAAAGAAAGAAAGAAAGAAAGAAAAAGAAAGAAGGAAAGAAAGAAGGAAAGAAAGAAAGAAAGAAAGAAAGAAAGGAAGGAAGAAGGAAGGAAGGAAGGAAGGAAGGAAGGAAGGAAGGAAGGAAAGAAAGAAAGAAAGAAAGAAAGAGAAAGAAAGGGAGAAAGAAAGAAAGAAAGAAAGAAAGAAAGAAAGAAAGAAAGAAAGAAAGAAAGAAGAAAGAAAAGAAAGAAAGAAAGAAAGGAAGGAAGGAAGGAAGGAAGGAAGGAAGAAAGAAAGAAAGAAAGAAAGAAAGAAAGAAAGAAAGAAAGAAAGAAAGAAAGAAAGAAAGAAAGAAAGAAAGAAAGAAAAAGAAAGAAGGAAAGAAAGAAGAAGAAAGGAAGGAAGGAAGGAAAGAAAGAAAGAAAGAAAGAAAGAAAGAAAGAAAGAAAGAAAGAAAGAAAGAAAGAAAGAAAGAAGAAAAGAAAGAAAGAAAGAAAGAAAGAAAGAAAGAAAGGGAGAAAGGGAGAAAGAAAGAAAGAAAGAAAGAAAGAAAGAAAGAAGAAAGAAAGAAAGAAAGAAAGAAAGAAAGAAAGAAAGAAAGAAAGAAAGAAAGAAAGAAAGAAAGAAAGAAAGAAAGAAAGAAAGAAAGGGAGAAAGAAGAAAGAAATCTCAATAATCCTAGGTTCCTACTTATCTTGTGTGGGCATGGCTTTAAACCACAAAGCTCTTCTTTTTATTGGGTAACTTAATTCTTTGGATCTTATTCAATGCTATTATTTAGTTTATATGAGAGAGGCTCTCTAGAGAATGTATCTGGCAGGAAAAAGTTTTGTAATAGTATTATTTTATATTAAGTTATAAAATGACTACATGTGGGTTTTACCAGTTTTATTCTATAACTTGTTTTCTTAATATGTATCCACTCTGTCAAGTATTTCTCTTTTTGAATAATTTGCTCAACATTTATTGCACTATTTCTTGTTACCTAGTGTTAAAATGCAGACTATTTATGTAAGAACTAAAAGAGTTGAAGTAGAATAATTAGTCTATATGAGCACAGGTACAAAAATACCTAAATAACATGTCATTACTGTGTCTTGTTGGAACTGGTAGTTTATTGTAAGTAGATGGTTTTAACTGAAACAAATATTCAGTGGCTAATGGTCTATTTGGCAGAGCTCATGGCCAGCATTATTTTGGCTGCTCTTGAGTAGGATGTGGACCATAGAAGGCCAAGAGATTCTTAATTGATTGTTATTAACAGTCTGTATTCTGTATGTAGTAATGAATATAACTGGAACAGAGAGAAATTTTGATGAAAGAAAAAAAGAGCTAAAGAGAATTCGGTTTTCAACTCCTCAAATTTGCTTCAAATAAAAGTGCTATAGGCAGCATCTGAGGATCTATATACCATTCTTTCAACTTGATTGTCAAATGTCTTGGGAGAAAGGAAACAAATGTTCCAATGTTAAAAATGAGTGTTGCAAAGACTTATTTAGAAAACAGAAGTTACATCTCAAATGTAATGATATACCTTGAAACATGTTTTTTAGATTCTAGGCCCTTACTAAATTACAAGTTACAATGATTTAACTGGTAGAAAGAAAATTATGGTCTAATGGAGAGCATAATTAGAAATATTTCTAAATATATATGCATATATATGATATTAAAATTTACTTTAAGCATTCTAATGCATATTTTTAATTTTGAGTGACAAAAATCATCATTCAAAAATGCTATGCTTAAATTTTGAAGTATATGAAACAATATGAAAAGAAAGAGTCCAAAAGACAAATCATGGTCATATTCTTTAAGCTAGTTCTAGTTTTGCAACCTACCATGAAATGAATAGCAGAAATCACAAATACTTACACTTGATATTTATCTTATTAGTGATGTTTTCCATAAAACACCTATAAACAACAGGGAAGAAAAGATTAAATATAATTTTCTCAGTTTGTCTAAACACTAGTAGAAAGTCATTAAATAATTTCCAATTAGGCTGTGAATATAAAAGGGGCTGGTATTTATAGTTTGATTTCCAACAGGTGAATAACTTAGCTTTAGGATTCATTCATTGGTCTGAATCTAATACTGCAAATAAATGTAAATGACCAGCTTTGTTTCAAGTAACAGATAGTAAATGTCCAGGTTGTGATAGGTCATGCTGCTGTACCTGCTTCTAATTATACTTAAATAAATGTTTTACTAAACCAAAGCAGTGTTTCAGAAATAGTGAGCTTAAAATCAAACAAACAAAACCCCTAGAAAACATATGCAAATATATTTATGATAATTCAGTATAATTTAAGAAAGATGATGGTAGGAAAAAATGTCAAAATTGCTCAGCAAATAATACTTTTTGAAAGCAAAGAGATGCCTAAATAACAAACATACCCATCATTTTTCTTTTGTAAAATATAACTATAGCTTTCAAATTGTTAAGCTTAGTCACTAGTTCCTAAGTAATTATCTGGGCTTAGATGAATTAGATATTATATATTCACATTTATTACTGGGAAAAGGGATTTGGGCCACAACTGGAGATGCCAAATTCTGCTCCTGGCTTTGTCCTACAGGATCACTTGAGCAATGTTTATGGGTCATGTAGCTCTGGGGATCAAGTGGAGGCCAGTTGTTTGCCAGGAAAGAAGCTTACTCCCTGTTCTATCATTCTTACTATATTACTTTTATTACTTTTGATCATTGCTGTTAAGAATTCTCTATTGATTTAATTTTATTGAGTACTGTTTTTCCATATACACAGCATATATTTCTAGATATCTAAATTAGTATGTGAGAGTATAATAAAAAAAAAACTGTCACTGTCATCCCGTTGCTCATCAATTTTGCTTCAGTGGGCACCAGTAACATATACATTGTGAGACTTGTTACTGTTTTTGGCATATTGAATACACTGCAGGTAGCTTGTCAGGCTCTGCCGTGAGAGTATAATAATATAAAATAAATATACTTTTGTTTTCTAACATTCTCATGATTAAAACCATCCTACAAGAAGATATAATGAATAAATTTAGGAGTCTAAAAGCCATTAATTGGGACCCTCTGTGCCTAAAGACTTTGATTCCAGAGATGTAACACATTCGGGCATCCAGCGCAGCATCCGATAGCAATGCACTGGGACTGCGAACTGGGCTACAACTCTGTACTGACGGGGGTGGATTTGTTTCCTCCCCACCCTGTCTTCCTGCATGGAAAGCGGCGGGCTGGCGGCACCCATATGGCAGGCGCCATCTTCTAGACTCCAAACCCAGAGGTATTCGGGTTTTACTTTTGGGGCTCCCAGGAACTCATGGGAAGGGGGCGTAACCGGCACGCCCTCGGCCCAGATAAATCCGGAGCCACTGAGCACAAATTGGACCCTCTGCGCCTAAAGACTTTGAATTCAGAGACTTCTTACAGCAATGCACTGGGACTGTGAGCTGGGCTATGTAATTTCTGGCAGAATTTTCCCTGGACTTTATACAGAAATCCAAAATTGCGTGGACACTACTGCGTCTGTGCGACTTAATATTTATAATTGTCAGCAATGTGAAATGGTTCCTTTTGAACAGGTCTGACTTGGGGGGGAAAACTCCAAATAATAACAGTAAGTTTTTGTTGAAATATTGAAGGTTTTTAATGTAGCAGCCACCTCTCTGGACTATGAACTAAGCAAAAGCCCCATGCTGGCTGACGTGGTGTGGCGTACACAATAACTATGAGGCGCTGGAAGGAGGTTGAGGGGGAAAAAGAAAAAAAAAAGGGAAAAGGAAAAAGAAAAAAAAAGAGAGAGAGAGTTATGTACTTGTAGCAGTGGGGCTACATATCTCTTCATTTCCAGCAATGAAAAACTAATTATCAAACGTAGTAGGTCTGTCTCTCTTGGGTGGAAACTCCAACAACTATAGTGAGTTTTGTGTTGAATTATGGAATGTAATCAAGGTAAAGAAAAAATGAAGTGAAATTCATTAGTTATACAGTAGGGGGTGGGGGCGGGGGGTATACTGGGGTTTTTGGTGGTGAAATATGGGCACTGGTGAAGGGATGGGTGTTTGAATATTGTATAACTGACATATAAACCTGAGAACTTTGTAACTTTCCACATGGTGATTTAATAAAAAGTTAAAAAAATAAAAAAATTAAAAAATAAATAAATAAATTATAAAAAAAGATTTTTGTAAAAATGCAAAAAATAAAAATAAAATAAAAGTCATTAATTGTGATTACATGCTTTGATGCGCCAAGATTTACAAAAATGTAGGGGACTAAAACTCTCAGGATGTATAATTTCCCGACCTATTTATTAAAGTTGCTATATCTCCTTTAATAAACATACTAATTTATAACCCTATATTTATTTCAGATAGATTGAATGATAATTTTTATACAATCACTGGAAAAAATAACATTCCCACCAAAATATACTGAGTTTTAGGGGGAAATTAAACAAAATGTTATTATCAATGAAACACAATTACTTTTCTTTTCTCCTTTTAAATGCCTATGTTTTAAATGGAGAATCATAAGTAACAAGCATAGTCTAAATTACTTTAAAACAAGGTAGGATAGTCAACCAATCTTAGCTTTACTGGAAAGGGTTTTAATAATTTTTGTCTACTCTTCAAAAGCTATCATAATAACAGCCTATTTTTAAGAAAAAAGATTTTTATGTAGGGATTTGTGTGAAGCCAACTACTAAGTATTAGAAAGAAAAATTTAAAAAGTAATATGATAACCTTAAAATGTTAATTAAATAGACATATTTTTAAAAATTACAAAAATCATAGATCATTCCTTAGCCATTTCAAACAATATAGCAAAATTAAATGCAAAAATAATGAACTCGTATATATGAAATTTTTATTTGATGTAATGGTTTGAAATTGAGAGGTTAGTAATAGCTGTAAATCTAAATGTCACATAAACAAAATTCTTATCAATATTGGAAAATTTGAGGGAATTATTTATCTTAAATCCATAATGTATTGCTTTATGAGATTATAACAAATGTTATATCTTAGCAATTGAAACATATGATTGTGACTTTCACATAGCAACTATTGTCAAAATTTAAAACTTAATATTTTCTGTTCACTTAGCCATTGCTGTAATATCCCAACCCATTTTTCTCCAAAATCAGAACTTCTTTTGAGTTAGCCAAAATCTGCATTTTTTTTCACGGGTAAAGGGCTTACACACTGACATGGCATTTAAGGAAACTTATGGCCTGACCTCATATTAGTTTTCCAGCTACATTCCTTCATTCTCACATTAATAGCATTCTTTTCTATACTCTACCTATAAGGTGTATGTATGTCATCAGGCACACCTTTTAAAAATCTCTCCTTATTGTTTAAGGCATTAATCCTTTGACCTGGTTTACCAGCGTCTTCCTGTACATGTGTTTCTCCTCCCTCCCCTCTCCAACACATACTGTTTTATTTCTTAAATATCCTCAAATGATGCTTATTTTATTGAGAAGCATAACCAGACATCTTTTGCCTACATTGGTATATTTTTGCTGAGAAATTATTTTTATAAGACATCTAACAAAGAATCATATGTAATCTTTCTTGAATGTATTCTTTCAAGCATTGTTTAAATTTCTACACATATATTATTTTCCTATCCATGTTCACTTCCCTAAATAGAGTATAAGCTCTTTGAGCACAGGGAAAACAAGATTATACATATATTATTTTATTCTGTACTCCACATCCTTGCACAAAGAATGTACTGAAAACATATTTGTTGATGTATTGACTTATGTAAATTTTAGAATAACATTACTAGTTAGGGTGGAAAAATAACTTCCAATATCCCGTTAGAATTTACAAGCATCAGACATTGCTCTCAGAAAGAACTTGAATTATTCAACTTAAAGTTACTAAACTATGAAATGCTCTGCAGAAAAGCCAAAGGTGTAAGTGCAGCCATGTATAATGTCACTGTAGGTTAACGATGAAATAGATCTTTTCCACATTTTCAGTGAAAGCATTTGTGAAAAGATGTATTGCTCCAAGTTGGAAATCTATATTCTGCGACAGCTGCTGACTAGTAATGAGATCTAATGAGCTGTCTCTTTATTGGAAAAAATAACATTTGCAATAACAGCCCCTTTGCAAATTGTAAAAGAGTATGGGAGTGCAGATATAACCCCAAGTTGATAGGGGTATATGCATGTCAATGTCATTTCAATTCAAATCTAAGTTTCTGTTCTCATTTAAAGTAAGGTACTGTACATTCAAATGTGAAAACCAACTCCTTTTGTTCTAACAGCCTCTGGCTAAAATTTTAGTTTCTTTCATGTTATATTAATGTAACACTGATGCCAGTGTTATTCTAGTAAACTTAAGACAATTAAGTTTAAACAATGATAAGATTTTTAGATATCATTTCCAAGCCTAACAGGAAGCTATTACCCTTTCTCATAGTATTGAGCTAATATTCAGCATTCATTAGTTCAAACTACTAAGCTGGTATATGAATGGCCCTGTACTCCATCATTCCCCAATCTTCCAACCCCCAACAAATATAGAAAAGTCAACAGTGATCAGTATTACAGTAAAATATTTGAAAACTGATGGTGGTTTGCATTATCTTAGAATGCCTCAAGGCTCAAGTTAAAAATCATTTGAAAGTAGCAGTGGCAGAGAAGATATAATTGATTTGGGGAATATAAAAAAATCTAATATTTCACATAATGAAAATAGAGGTGTTATCAAAAAGTTGTCAATAAAATGCAATTTCTTTTAAAAATATCACTTTACCCTTAACTCACATTTAAATCATAAAAATTTGAATGCACATGACACACATAGCTCTGAAGTAATAATTTTTTACAACCTCTAATGATTTCCTTCACCCAATATATCTTTTATTTTATTCTCTTTTTCCTGTTAAAGAAAAAAAGCCTGTATTATTTTCAATAATAATCATTCCATTTTGTTCTCAAGATTGCACTGATCTTTTAAACAGAATACTTATTTAAGTTTTACTCTCTCAAACTCTTTCTAATTCAGCATGGCTGTACTTATTTTATCCTTAATCAACTCTTAACTATACTTAAGTAAACTTATATTAAAACAGAAATCCTACTCTGTTTTTCCAAATGATAGAACCATTTGTAAGAAACAATAAATAAATAACTTAAAGTCTTCTGTTTTATGTTTCACGTTTGTGCCTCCAATTTACTCTATAGCCTACTACTCAATATACTACAAATACACACCAAGAAACGCTTTTCTCAATATATTTTAAATACCTGTCTTTTGAAATTCCTAAACAAGTTTCAACATTGTCAATCTTTGGATCTTTGACTTCTGTTTCCTATTAGCATGCACTCCTGATTAACTTTCTCCTTTAATTACTAATATTCAAAGTTTTATTTTATATTGTTATGTCCCATCATTTGCATGTCCTTGCAGCCTAGAATTCCATCCTAGTCATTGCTTTTTCTTTATTCTCACATTCTTCTTAGATAGGATCTCTGCTTTTTACTAATAATCATACAAGAGTATTGATGATCCCATCTACCTGCACAGATCACATGTTTTTCCAGAGCTTCTGAATCATCTGAAGTCTACTCAAATAGACTCAACTTCATGCTCAGAATATCCATTTTAAAAAAACTTGCTGAAAAGCGTCCTTTCTCAGTATAGCAGCCTCTGATTTATTGTATTCATTGATGTCTCCACTATCCATTTAATTTCTCAAGTCAGAAGACAAGACCATTATTTCACTTACTATCATTTATATCTAATAAAATCATTATATCATAGGTATTTCTCATAATTGCCACTTCTCTTGTCTCAAACCACTCTGCAAATATAGTCAAGAATAAGTCAGCTCTTATCTGAGTTTATGGATTAGTGGCCACATGGAACCAACCTGAGCTATCTAAATGCAAACCTGATTAGGTCATTTGCTACCTTAAATGGCATTCTATTGTTTCTTATGACATTTAGGCCTAAGTCCAGATCTTTAACTTAGCTTCTTATTTATTTTTTCTCCCAACTCACTCATTTAGTACCTGAGTAATCACATATTAGTTTTGCACAGGTACATATGTACTTATTTCAGTTAAGCATCAACAGCACAGGATATCACACTAGAAAAGTTAAAATAATTAATAGTTTATACCTATTGTCTGTGAAAATGGCTATGTAATATAAGTATACTATCTTATCTTCATGGGGGGGATAGGCTATAACTCTTGGTGTTCAGAGCTTTCTCCTGAATTTGTGCTTAGGGATCACTCCTGGCATGCTTGGGGACCACATGAGGATTGATAATTAAACCTGGATTGGTCACATGCAAAGACGTTTTATCCTTGTACTATCTACCCAGCCCAGCTATCTTATTTAATAACAACACTGATAGGAGTTATTCTTTACCAACATTATATAAAATGAAACTGATGCTTACAGTGAATAAGTAACTTACCAAAGTTTACCTGACTAGTGTTTGGACAGACATTTGAACTTAATTCTCTGATTCTAAATTCAGAAAAAAAAAGTCATTTATTTTCAAAAAGAACTTTTAAAAATGGTGAAGTCAATGGGATGTCTTGTTTGTTGTTTCATAGTACTCTATGTTTCATTAACATTGTGTTAATTGACATAATGATTAACACTCCACAGTGTTATTATTTAATTACTTTTATCTTTCAATGAGGTTTAGAATCTATAAAGTATCTTATAAACCAACAATTAGACTTTCATATCACAATGCTTCAAAAGCATATTCACTCAAACTCAAGATCTGAGATAGCAAGGCACTACAGCACCACTGTTGTCCTGTTGTTCATCGATTTTCTCAAGCGGGCACCAATAATGTCTTCATTGTGAGACTTGTTACTGTTTTTTGGCATATTGTATATGCCACGTGTAGCTTGCCAGCCTCTGCTGTGCAGGCAGGATACTCTCGGTAACTTGCTCGGCTGTCCAAGAGGGACAGAGGAATCGAATCTGAGTCGGCCACATGCAAGACAAACGCTCTACCCGCTGTGAAATTGCTCCAGTCCAAGATCTGAGAAATACAAGAAGAAACAAATTAGCTAATTTCTCCTAAAGTACAGTTTTTAATTTGTAAGGTAAGAGAATGTTTTAAAGGGATAATTAACTACTTCCATAATCAGGCATTAAGTTCAATGTCTATGATTGTCCAGTATTCCTTCCCCCTTTCTTCGTAGAAAAAAAAATAGCTCTGCATCTTTTTTGAGACAATGTCACCTTCAATATATCTGTGATTCTTTAGTAATTCCCAATCACAAATATTCTACCTACTTGAACACATCAAGAGAATGATCATTAGTACTCATTGTCTTGACCACTCATTTTGGATATTTACCTGCATATAATCATGGTGGAATAAAGTATGAAGATTCTTAAAAAAATGAAAAATGCAAATATCATGTGATACAGTAAAGCTACTACTTTCTATCTATCTGAAAGACATGAGAACACTAATCTTAAGAATAAGTATACCACGGCACAGGAGAGATAGTACAGCTGCTGAGGTGCTTGCTTTGCTTGTGGCTAACCCAGGTTTGATTTCCAGCACCTCATGTGGTTCCCCAAGCAATATCAGGTGTAATCCTTGAGTTCATAGTCATGAGTAAGCCCTGATCACAAACAGGTGCACCCCTAAGAAAAACCCACCAACAAACAAATTAGTATCTATACTTTATACATTATTCATATTTGAAAAATAAATAAGCTCTTTCCTCCTTAACAGAGTAGTGAATAGAGATGAAAACTGATGTACATATTCTATGTACATATTCTACAGGAGATGGAATTCTACTCAGCCATTAAAAAGATAAGATTGTGTCTTTTGCAGCAACATGAATGGAACTTGAGTTTATTACATTAAATAAGTCAGAAAATGAAAGCATATTGCCAGTTTCATTTATATGTTGAATATAAATAACCAAAGAAAATATATTAACAAATACAAAAAAATCAACTCTTAGACTTTGTTAAATAGATTGTGCCTACCAGAAAGAAAGTGGAAGGAGATAGGAAGGATTCATTTGGATCAGGTAGTAGTAATGAAATTTTGGTGTCAGGTGAAGTGAGACATACATCTAGAGGTGTGCAACTGTACCAATACATTTTACAGAGGTATAAATTTGTATCCAATCAATAAAATTTGACTAAAATTTAAAAACAAGCAAATATTAAACTTCATATTAAACATTTAAAAAAAATTATTTTCTTAATGTTTCTCTCTGGATGTTGGCCATTGATGAGATTACATGGCACTGGGGACAGTTTGTGGGTGTGACTGACAAGCTACTGGCAAAATGAGGATCTGGGTGGAGAAGGCCCAGTCCTGATCTGAGCAGGCTTGGAGATCTCAGCCACAGGTCCCGCATACCTGGGTTCCTCTGCCGGTTCCTACATGTGTGAGGCTCGTCCTAGCATGTGGACAGTGACCTTGAGCATGGCTGGGTTCTGGAGATTTTCGGCTACCAGGGTTCTGCTTGGGGTGGGAGGTAGACTCAACCCGCACCCTCCCTCCCCAAGGACCCTATTGGAGACAGCCTGGTGAAGAGATAGGAGTTAAGTTGTAGAAAATAATAACAAACCAGCCCTTCTTAGTGCATCCAGGAAAAAGTCATTAAGTACAATACAATTTATCTCATCTCATGAGTTCAACCTTTTTTATAATAAGTATTTGTTGAAATCTTTACAATATTTTGAAAATATTTTAAAGTCATATGTCTATTGATTGGCTTTTATTTTGTTGTTAAATTTTCTCAGAAGTATGAAATGAATCATTTATCTCTAGTACCAAATGGCTGTTGAACCAGATTAGTTTTGGAAGACTGAAGCAACAAGATTGGCTTTAGAGGAAAAAATGTTCTGAAAGGTAAAAGTTCCCACTTACCTCACAATAAAGCATAGAAAGTAAAAGACAAAATAACTGAAATTGAGATGGGTTTGTTGATGAGGCCTTCAAAAGAGATTAAGAGTAATGAAAAGGTCTTTTCTAAGAGGACTGAAAACCTTTCCCTATCCAGCCTCTGTTTTACATGCTTAAATATAACTAAGTGTTGCTACTAAGCAAGTGAAAAAATAAAAATCTTGGGTATGTTGCTTTATAGTCATTAGTGGGTGTACTCAAAATTTTTCTAGAATGTTATCACAGAAGATGGGAGACTTCACTGTCTCCAACATGAAACTATACTTTAAAGCTCTACTAATGAAAACAATTTGCCACAGCAGAGCCTGGCAAGCTCCCCGTTGCATATTCCATATGCCAAAAACAATAACAAGTCTCACAATGGAGCCGTTACTGGTGCCCGCTTGAATAAATCATTGAGCAATGGGATGACAGTGATACAGTGACAGAGAGGATGTCTCGATAGGAATAAAAACAGAAAGGACAGTTGTGCTATACCTTATTAACAGAAAAAGAGAGAAAAAATTCAAAAGCAGACCCTCTTAGAATCATTATTTCCCTGCGGGTGTGTCCTGATGGGAAACCAGCAGTCCACAGGGAGGGAGAGCTGGATACTGGAAGTGATAAGGAGCTGATGTAGACTTTGTTGATGGCTAGAAAATTGGTTTCTTTCCTTAGGCAGGAAGTAACTTTTTTCCCCCCTCTTCACTCAGAGTGAGGTGGGAAAACCAGCATCAACATATGATCGAGTACTAAAACGCAGTTCTAGTAGCAGCATTTTCAATAGCAGCAACAAAACTTGTGAAAACAAAGCAGCTTGAGATCACAGATTCTCAACACATCCAGTTTGTGGTTGGCACTACTGTCTGATTCACAGTAGCGCTAGGAATGTAAGATAGGGAGGGGCGGGGGGCGAGGAAAGGAGTTTCTATAAGAAGTTTGATGCAAAAAATTCAAATACAAGGAAGGAGAGTACAGAAGTTAAGGCAATTGCCTTGCATGGGGAAGTGGCCCCTAGCTGTTTGGAATCTAGGAGCAAATGGCTTCTCAGAACAGCATTGCTAGCTGTGGACTTTGACCTCTGAGCACAGAACTAGGAGTGGCTGTGAACACTGTAATGTGTGGGTACTCCCACCTTCCAGTAAAAAGAAAAGTACAAACCCCAAATCATCATGGTGATGGAGAAATTTTTAGAACCATGGGCCAAAACTTAGTTTAATTGCCAAATAACCAAATGGAAGGAATTATGTGGGAAACTCAATAGACTACCTTATTCGGACTTTATCAAAAGTTTAACTTTACAATTCCTCCATTTCACACCCCTGTCGTCCCCATCCCCCACATTGTGCCCATAAATTTACATGAACTCTTTGGTGCTAAGGAAACCTAATACAGACTAGCCTGAGACTTGTAGTTTGGAGGATGTGCCAATCCCCCACTGGGTGAAATTGCCTTACCAAATTATTCTGGCTCCAATTGGGCCAAGGCAGAGCTTTGGGAACATGTTTGCATAGGGAAGAACCTGAATGATGACTGGGTAGTATCTGCCAGTATACAGTGCACATTGGAGTCCTTCTCTGCCTTTAGTTTCCTTTCTCTTTATCACCACACTAAAGGACAAAACCCTTGATATTTTTAGCCATTTTCTTAACCTTTTGTGTCTATTCATTGTATATTCTTCAGTTGCAAAAGGCTCTACTTCTCTATTATGAATATGCATGAGTCTACTGAAAAACTACTAGAATGCATGTAAGCTGTGGCATCACTTGTTCTTGCTGAACATAAAACCATTCCCCTACTTCTGTTTGAAGATACTTCTCTATGCTACGTGGCAGGTATTCTTTCCAATTTAGGTTGGTTCCATGAAAATGATAAGTTTCTCCATTTTGATTTAGTTGCTCCCCTGCGATTTCAGGTGACAACGTGATATGAAATGTTGTTTGAGAATTTGGGATGATATATTTAAGTAATAGTCTGGAAAATTTTCATATAAGGTTAAAATAATAAAACAAAGACACCTGTCAACTTGTTAATTTTTTCCAAAATTTTAAGACTTTGATCTAGGCAGAGA
The DNA here is from genome assembly GCF_027595985.1 of Sorex araneus. Lineage (NCBI taxonomy): Eukaryota > Metazoa > Chordata > Mammalia > Eulipotyphla > Soricidae > Sorex > Sorex araneus. Next base: position 118,895,723 of record NC_073305.1, on the reverse strand, counting down.
TAGAACAATCAAGAATCTTTTCCTTAATAATTCATGGAATTGTGAGAGCTTAGTGTATAACTTGCAGAATAATATGGTTATGATCTTAGAAGAGTTACCAAAGTAGCATTATATACAGAAAAAAAGGACAAAATATATTTAATTAAAATGTTTTTTAGAAGAGTCAAAAGAAAAGTTTGTACCAAAATGTAACATAAGCAAGACATATTTCATATGCAAACTATTTTCTAAACTCAAGATATTGAACAAAAAGAATTAGAAATATTTAAAAGTAGACTTATTTTATTTCATTATTTATCACATCTTTCATCTGTCCTTTAATCTAGAGATAAAAGGAAAGTATTAAGGAGAAAAAGAAACAAGGAAGAGTTAAAACTTTTGTGTACCTGATTTTTGGTTGGGAGTATCATCCTCCTTTACATGTAGGTACTTTATTATTCATTAACTCAGAATTCCTATAAACCTCTTATTTATATTTGTAGTTTTTTATTAAAAGTATTTGTTTACTAGATGCATTTGTTTGGTTGAATTATTGTCCATTTGTAATTGATTTGACCTGCAGCCCCTCTCAGTTCCTTGAGTTCAGAGCACTTCATTTAGACTGAGTCACTTTTCATTAATTTACTTAATCAGCATTTGCTTGATTTCTTTTATATTCAATATCACCCTAAATATAGGAGACCCCACTTAACAGCAAATGTTTTATTATTCCAAACAAAACTGGCAAAGCATTTTTGTTTTATTTGCAAGAAAAATATTATTTGGGGGAGCATAGGTGTAGACTGAAACCAAAACTGTGTCTATCCTGAGGAGAAAAAAAGTCAGATTTTTTTTTGCTAGAAACAAAAAAATATGATATAATTGATGAGATCATGGTAGGTAATGGGGTTACCTACCATGATCTCATCAATTATATCATATTAAAAGTAAATAGATGCTCATTTTTAGCATTCCTTTCAAGTAGGATTTTTCATTTTGTTGACTTGTTGGAATATTGGCAGATTGGACTAGGTCAGAGATCTGGCACAATTTAAAAGGATGTCAATGTTATTTTTCTTTCTGCAGTTGCTTGCTTTGGTCCAATTAAAACATGTCTCCAAGGCTTAAGAGATATCATGATGGTTAAGTTGTTTGCCTTACACTTGTCAATCCCATTTTCATCCCCTCTGCAGCCTGTATTCCAGTCAGTATCATCAGGATTGATCGATCCATAAGCACAGAACCAAGAACTCCTGAGCACAGCTGGGTGTGGCCCAACTTCAAATAAATAAATTAAAAAAGCAAATAGATGAATTATATGTCTCCAGAAGATCTGCTTTTCATGGCAAGAATGCTGTTCCATAGACTTGAATACATAATTAAATAATGACAACGAAACTGTTCAATTCCTAATGTCTCCCCTCAGGGACTTTCATTTTATCAGGGCAAAGAAAAAGAACAATGTGTATGTTAATATGTATTACTAAAAGGACAGTTACTTCTGTAATGAATGAGACAGCAGAGAAGGGCAGTGGAAGTGCTGATAAGTGCCCCAGAAGCTACAATATTTTGTATATGACCATTTTTACACTATATAAGAATGCAAATGCATTTATACATATGTGTATATTTAATATTTGAGTTGAGACCTGCAGGAAATGAGGGGCTGGCTATCAGGAATTCTGTGGAAAGGCAATTACAGAGATGGATAATGTGTGCACAGATTATACATGGGGCATCTTCTCTTTCACTCCAAAAGCTGCGGAAAGATGGGCTTGGCTGAGTCAGAGTGACTGGTAGTTGGAGGTGAGGTAGAAAATAGGAGGGTTAATATTATAGTGGCACTGGGAGGTCACTGGGAAGGCAAAAGGCCCAAGAGTCTATTTTATTTTATTTCGAATAGGATGAAATAATGCTTAAAACTGATAATTTCCATCTATGTTGTTTAGCACAATAAGCAACTCAGACTATTTAATTATTTCCTTAATGGGCTTTTTATTTGCTTTTGTTTTTTGGGCCACACCTGGAGGTGCTCAGGCACTCCTCCCATTGCTTGCTCTAGGGGCAATATATGGTACAGAGATTGACTCGGGTCCAGTAGCATGAGAGAAAAACACGGTCTTTCCAACTCAAATGGGCTTTCTTTGTTTTCTCGTTCCTACTGGTTACAAATACTAAAATCTCTGCAGTAAGTCATTCTCACTGAAATCACTAGAAAATACTTACACTACCTGAAACTATTATAATGAATATGTAAAGGGAAAATTAAAACTCAAGTAATCAGTAATTAATAATTAACTGGGTTATAGAAACAGAAACATCAAGGTCATCAGTTTACATCAATGTTGTGGGGATGTGATAGCTAACATCATAGTACTTTACTGGAAATATGGACTGAATGTCTGTCTCAATATATATTTTTTTCTTGTCAGGAAACATTCAGATGCACAAGGAAAGCATGACCCTGCTTTTGATAGTCAATGAAGTTCCTGCAGGAAGCCTCTTTATAAGCTTAAATAGATCTGGAAACTGGCCCATTGGGTGAGGGTAAAACATTTTAGCACAACACATAATCAAACATTTCCTAAAATGGCATTAGGATTATATTCCCTTGTTCATTCTAACCCTCATTATGCAAAATGTTCTGAAAAATGTAATTCAGTACATGATGATTTGATTTTGTAACAAAACCAGTTAAATGTTTTCATTAGCTGCATAATATTTTTGCACAATAAAGAAAATTGAGTGTTGAAAATTTACTAATTCATTTAATACCATGTGGCAAAAAAATATTGAGGGAAATAATGATATTGTTAGAATTCTGATTAGTAGAGCTCAAAGTTTGTAGAGCTCACATTTTCTTGCTAATAAACATAATTTCACATTAGAACAAAACATGAAAATGTACAAGCAGTTTATTTGTTAAGATATTTAAAATTTATAAAATTGTTAGACTTTGTCTTCTCATAAAGTTCATAGTCTTATAAGTTGGAGGAGGTTGAAATAAATATTATTTACCCTTTGTCCACATGGAGGAAAAAATGGAAAATTTGAATATGATTCTAATTTTAAATTCTTGTGAAGAATTTAAATGTAGGTTGCTTGAAATAGATAGTCCCAGATGAACAATTTATGCAATAAGTTAAAATATGATCATTTGAAGAGATAATACTTTTATCTGAATGACCATATCTTACATTGTAAAAAATTAGAATATTAAAAATATTGAGACTATCATCTGAATATCTATCATACACTCCACTCATTTTTCAATAATCATCAAAGTGCAAACTTTTGGGCAGTACACTATCACTGTATCACTGTCATCCTATTGTTCATTGATTTACTCGAGTGGGTACCAGTAACATCTCTATTACACTTAGCACTGAGATTTTAGCAGCCTCTCCTTACTCGTCTTTCTCAATGATTGGAGACTCTTTCAGAGTCATGGGAATGAGAGCTATCGTTACTGTTTCTGGCATATTGAATATGCCACGGGTAACTTTCCAGACCCTGCTGTGCGGGCGGTATACTCTTGGTAGCTTGCCGGGCTCTATGAGTGTTTTTTTATATATCTTTTACTGTATTTTGGATATGAATATGCCACGGGGAGCTTTTCAGACTTCCCAAGTGGGTAATAGACTCTTGGTAGCTTGTCAAATTTTCCAAGAGGGAGAACTAGGCTCCTAGATGTCTTGGGGTCGTAATGCTGGCGCTTGGTTTTATGGCCTCTGGCCGTTGGCCGTTGATGGGATAACATGACACTCGGGGCAGTTTCTGGGTGTGACTGCCTAGCTACTGGAAAATGGGGGATCTGGGTGGAAAAGGCCCAGTCCTTATCTGAGCAGGCTTGGAGATCTCCGCCCGGGGTCCCGCACACCGGGGGTTACTCTGCGGTTCCTTCATGCATGAGGCTAGTCCAAACATGATGGGCAGTACAGTACTATTATAAAATATTTGGACATTCACTATTATATAAAGTATCTCTTTTACTGAATAACATCTTTATGCTTTTTTATAATTAAGGGGAGGGGAGAGACAGCAAGAGAGAGAGGAGAGAGGGAGGCTATGGGGGAGAGAGAGAGGGACAGAGAGGGAGAGAGAGAGAGAGAGAGAGAGAGAGAGAGAGAGAGAGAGAGAGAGAGAGAGAGAGAGAGAGAGAGAGAGAGAGTCAAAACAATGCGGGCAAATCTCCAATGTGGAGAATGTGCCATGAGCTAAAGAACAAAGTTGTAGAACTCCATTTGAGAGGTAGGTAAATCTTAAGGTCGAAGATGTGTCAGCTTCTCTTTACAATGTTGGTTTTATAGACAACTTTTCCAAACTGCATCCACCTGTGTTGAGATAGTTCCCCCAAAATATCATTATCAGGTCCCTCTCACTGGTCTATATGAAACATTTGTTTTCACCAAAATTTGAATAAAGCTCCAATATTTCTAAGGATATTAACCAAAATTATGAAATCTATTCAAGTTATAGTTTATAGGATGTTTTAAAAATTGATATAAAGGGGGCCGGAGCTATGATATAGTACAGTGGGTAGGGCATTTTCTTTGCACAGAGCAGACCTGGGTTCAATCTCCTACACCTGATATGGTCGCTAGGACCCACCAAGAGTGATCCCTGGATCATTTTCAATTGGAATCTCAGGTTGGTTTGACGTATGAACTAGGTCTTTAAAATGTTGAGCCTGGGTTTAGGGTAGAATAGACAATTCACTTCAATCTGATTGTATTTCTTCCTGAAATGCACTACTGGTGACTATCTGACTGCCTCAATTATATGAGGCAGAACCAGTGAACTGGTTCTGCCTCATATATGAGTCCAGTGAACTCATTTCTGTGTATTTGCTCTAAAAGAAACCAAACATAATTTATCAAAAAAAGAATAACATTATATTATTTAATAATATTATATTACTACCATGTTGTTAAAGGTAGAATCTTGTGTGCATATATATGTATATATGTATATATATATGTGTATATACATATATAGGACTGAAGCAATAGCACAGCAGGTAGGGTGTTTGCCTCGCATACGGCCGACCCAGATTCGATCCCTCTGTCCCTCTCAGAGAGCATGGCAAGCTTCTGAGAATATCACACCTGCATGGCAGAGCCTGGCAAGCTCCCTGTATTCCATATGCCAAAAACATTAAAAACAAGTCTCACAATGGAGACGTTACTGGTGCCCGCTCAAGTAAATCGATGAGCAATGGGATGACCATGTTACATTGCTATTTAATAATAATAAAATTATATTATTTGTGTATTTATTCCTGAGGGAAGAGAATTTTCTGTATGAATCAATATTAAAGAATGCATTATTTTAAACCAGTGCTGGAAAGACAAGATGCTGACCATATAAGCTTTAGCTTTATAAAAATTTTGAAGATATCTCTTGATATTCCTTTCACTAGGACATTTACATGAGGAACTGCAATTGTACATTCTCTGTCTTATTGTGATGTATTTTTCAGTAATTCAAAATCTCATTTACAAATATTTGAGAATGATCACTTTGAAATGCAATCATCAAGAAAGAGGCCTTATTTTCCTCTTTCTGTGGTAGAGCAATGTCTAATATCCACAAGAATTAATGATCAAACACCTGTTGAAAATCACATTGATCACAACCCTGCAAGGCGTATTCCACCCATTCATTCCAGGACTTAAAACAAAACGAAGAAAAACAAACAAACAAAAAAAAACCTTTCTTGCTATTTAATTGTATTTAGTGCACTTCAACTTTTCTATTTACAGAATCTGTTTTCTTTTTCTTTTTCTTTTAATTTTTATTTAGTGAATTACCGTGGGGTACGGTTACAAACTTATGAACTTTCATGTTTGTGTTTGGTTTCCATCCCTCCACCAGTGCCCATTCTCCTCCACCAATGTTCCCAGCATCCCTCCTACCACCCCTATTCCAACCCCCACCACCGACCCTGCCACTGTGGCAGGGCATTCCCTTTTGTTTTCTCTCCTTTTGGGTGTTGTAGTTTGCAATAGAGGTACTGAGTAGCCATTATATTCGGTCTATAGTCTACTTTTGGTGCGAAGCTTTCAACCCAAGTGAGTCCTCACAACATTCTCTACTAGGTGTTCCCTTCTCTGTCTCTGCTGCCTATTCCCCCAGCATGTGAGGCCAGTTTCCAAGCTGTGGGGCAGACCTCCTGGTTCTTATCTCTACTACTCTTGGGTGTTAGTCTCCCATTCCTCTACTTTATATTCCACATGAGTGCGATCTTTCTATGTCTGTCTCTTTCTTTCTGATTCATTTCACTCAACATGACACTTTCCAAGTTGATCCACTTATATGCAAATTTCATGACTTCATCTTTCTAAAAACTGCACAGTATTACACTGTGTAGATGTACCAAAGTTTCTTTAACCAGTCATCTGTTTGGGGGCACTCCGGTTTTTTCCAGATTTTGACTATTGTAAACAGTGCTACAATGAACATACAAATGCAGATGTCATTTCTATTATACCTTTTTGCCTCTTCAGGATATATTCCCAGGAGTGGTATTGTTGAGTTAAATGGGTGCTCAATTTCTAATATTTTGAGAATCGTCCATATTGTTTTCCAAAAGGGGCTGAACCAGTCGGCATTCACACCAGCAGTGAAGGAGAGTTCCTTTCTCCCCACATCCGCGCCAATGCCGGTTGCATTTGTTTTTTTGGATGTGGGCCAACCTCTGTGGTATGAGATGGTACCTCATTGTTGTTTTGATCTGCATCTCCCTGATGATTAGTGATGTAGAGCATTTTCTCATGTGCCTCTCAGCCATTCAGATTTCTTCTTTGGCAAAGTTTCTGTTCATTTCGTCACCCCATTTTTTGATCGGGTTGGCGATTTTCTTCTTGTGGAGTTCAACCAGTGCATTGTATATCCTTGATATCAACCCCTTATTGGATGGGTATTAGGTAAATATCCTTTCCCATACTGTAGACTGTCTTTGTACTCTGGTCACTGTTTCTTTTGAGGTGCAGAAGCTTCTTAGTTTAAGATAGTCCCATTTGTTTAACTGTTTTCATTTGCCTGGCCAGTGGCATGTCATTTTTGAAGATACTGTTGACTTCAATGTCTTCGAGGGTTTTACCAACCTTGTCTTCAATGTACCTTAAGGGTTACAGAATCTGTTTTCTATCACAATATTCTTTATTACTCCTGGGGCCAGAGTTATAGTACAGAAGGTAGGGCGTTTCCCCTGCACATAGCTGAGCTGGGTTTGATCCCTGGTATCCAATATGGTCTCTCTTGCACCACCAGGAGTAATTTCTGAGTGCAGAGCCAGGAGTGACCCCTGAGCATTGCCAGGTGTGATCTCTAAAGCCACAAAAATAACGATATTCTTAGTTTTCTACCCTGTTTTATTAGTCTGATTTTTTTCTTTCAGTTTCTATATTATAAAACCCACTTGTGTTATATCTGAATGGGGCTGGAGCAATATTACAGAGGGCAGTGCACTTGCCTTGCACACAGCATTACCTGCATTTGATCCTTGGTATCCCATATAGTACCCTGAGTCTGTCAGGACAGATTACTGAACACAGAGCCAGGACTGAGCCCTAAACACTGCCTGGCGAGGCCCCCAAATTAAAATATTATCAAAGCAATGGTATATTTAAAATAATATGAGAATATTTAGGGAAAAATGATCAAAATTAGTTAAGTTTATAAAATTGCAATAAATATTGGTATTCAATAAGCAAAAACAAAGGTATTATAATAACATAAGTAAAAATAATTTAGATACATTTTTTTCTGTATAAAATCTGAAATTGATAATTTTTTTTAAAACACACAAACTATAATCCAATACTGTATGGATAAGGAAAAAGAAGGACTCTCTTTTACATTTAATAGGGATTATATCAATGTTCACCTTCTGGAAAATAATTGCTCACTTCCATATAATTTTGGATATATATACATATATTTTGTATATATATATTTTCTTTTTGGGTCATGCCTGAAAATGCACAGGGGTTACTCCTAGCTCTGCACTCTGGAATCACCCTTGGCAGTGCTCAGAGGACCATATGGGATGCTGGGAATCGAACCCTGGTCGGCCACATGCAAGGCAAATTCCCTACCTGCTGTACTATTGCTGCAGCTCCTGGGTATATATTTTTGACACAAAAACTTTTTAAAATACTCTTCCAACCTAAGACAATAATTAGGGATATTGGGGATATTAGGGATATTGTAATAATTAATAACCATAAATGAAGAGTGTTTACACATTACACTAATAGTGTATAACTCTATTAGTACAATAGAAGCATCAACAAATTAGCAGATTTATACTATTATTGATATATATGCACTGTCACTGTAGCACAGTCATCCCATTATTCATCGATTTGCTCAAGCGGGCACCAGTAACTTCTCCATTGTGAGACTTGTTGTTACTGTTTTGGCATATTGAATAAGCCATGGGTAACTTGTCAGGCTCTGCCGTGAGGGTGGGATACTCTCGGGAGCTTGCCGAGCTTCTTCAAGAGGGACAGGGAAATGAAACACAAATGGGCAGATGCTCTACCTGCTGTGTTATCGCTCTAATATAGGATTGGAGTATTTATATATAGTTGCATTGCATTTATAAATAGTGACATTTTATTGCAGTTTTATTTTTCCCTGATAGTTTATAACTCTAAAAAATATTCTTGTCTTTAGCTTATTGGACGTTCTTATGTATTTAAATCTCATTTCAAGTCTTTTATGAACTAAGTATTATAAGAATGTTTTTGCTTTTGCTTTTGGGTTACACCTGGAAGGGTGCTATGGATCAAACCTGGGTGAACTGAGTGCAGGGTAAGTACCCTGCTTACTACTCTGTCTCTCTGCCCCCTAAGTTATAAGAATTTTAAGATCAGGCTAGAGAAATAGTATAGAGAGTCCTGTACTTACCCAAACAGCTTACATCTTTCACCTTCTATACATCATGTGGTCAACTAAGCTCTACCAGGAATAATTCCTAACCTGTAACCAGGAGTAAGCCCTGAGCACAGTCTGGTATAGGACCTCCCTGTTCCCCACTCGCACACTTCCCCAAAATAAATAACTTAAAGATAATTACATAATATTAAAAAGTACAAAAATACATAATATAATATGTGAGTTAATCATTGTCATGAATTTTAACAAATGTTCCCAATTACTTAACATCGTCTGGTTCTGTTATTTTGATCAAATTATTTCACCATTAACTTCTCTTTAAAAGTTTATTCAGTTTCTTCCTCCTTTGCCAATTCCATTTTTTTTTATATCAGAAATGTAAAACATTCTAGGTTGTTTTCTTCCTGGAGGGACCTGGTGAATACTATGTTGTAACTTATTATTTGCTTTTTATTTTTTTGTGTCCTCTGTTCTCTGATAAAAAAAAAACAACAAAGTAACACACAAAAAAATCAGAGCCCCCAAAATCTTGGCATTGAAGTTCAAAGTCATGTAGCTCAAGGTCTATTACAAATGCCTACTTTCATAAGTAAGACCCACCTGTTCTAAATGCTGAGATAGGAATAATATTGTATTGTTACTTTTTCAACTCAAGTAGCAGAATTTAAATTTATGTTGATTGATGAATATTTCAACTTACATATGTTAAATAAGCATAATATTCCTATATAGTAAAAAATATTTGAACATCAAAGTTATTATCATTAAAATATCATAAAATTTTTATCACAAAAAAGATCTCAATTACTTTCTGTTTGTTTCTAAGCCACACCCAGCAGTGCTCAGGGTAGTATTTGAAGGACCAATTAAAGTAAGGGAGTTCAAACTAGGGTCAGCCACATTCAAGAGTAGTGCTATAACTTTTGTATTATCCTTCTAATCCTTTTGTATTTATAAATAACAAATGTATTTTAGAATTAATCTGATTTTCAAATTATGCTTATAATAATAGTGGACTATTGTATTACTCAACTACGGGTCTTTATATTTGTTGTTCTTGTAGTAGACAGAATCTTTTCCTTTTCAGGCTAAATAAAGGTATTTATTTCTTCCTGTCAAATTTATTCTCATGATAAAAAATATGGACTAGCTCATTTTATGTTACACTCCAAATATGAAATAAAATGCTCAGCACATGATAGGCATTCAATAAAGTACATAACAACCTTAAGTTCTTAATCAGTCACATAAATGCTATTTTAATATATACATAAAGTGAGAGTACTAGCTGCATTAGAAAGCAGTCTTTGATCAAAGATCCCATTCTGGTATTTAAATGAAGAGTAAAAGTGAAACAAATATGGAAAGAGTGATTGGGGCCAGAATATATCAAGTGACAAAAATTTGGAGATGGGAGCTTGCTAGCAGTTTTCACGTAAGTTTAATGATGACAGAATAGTTGGAACAGAATAAAGAGGGTACTGAGTGGCAGAAGATAAATTTTGAGCAGCAACTGGAAGCCAGATGTTTTAAAGCATGACAAACTATGAAAATAACTAGAGGATTTTATTCTAATAAGGGAATTGTGGACTTGGAGCTGAAAACAATGATATGATTTTACTTTAAAGGATTGATATCAATTCACGTCAAGAATATTTGGGACCAAAAGAGTTTATGGGAATGTCGTTTAGGGTAAGTAAAGTTATATTTTTATTTATTGAAATAGTGTTGGGACATATTTATATTCTTTATTGTAAAATTGAATAATTATCTTGCTATACATATTTTAAAAATTTCTTGTGAGCAAAAATATAAAAAAAGTGTTGCTAGATATTTAGTAGAAGGAATATGAGAAAAATCATGACACCATTAAATTGTAGTTGAATAATGCATTATTAAGCTGTATGTGTTTGCAATCATATAGGGGCTTACAGCAGCTATAATCACGAATCACGAAATCCTGTTGATTGTCGATTTCTCGAGCGGGCTCAGTAACCTCTCCATTCGTCCTATCCCTGAGATTTTAGAAACCTCTCTCCACTCTGCCTTCCCAATGATGCTGCATTGGAGACTCTTTCAGGGTCAGGGGAATGAGATTCAGCTTGTTACTGGCTTTAGCATATGAATATACCATGGGAAGCTTGAGAGGCTGTCCCAAGTGGGCAGGAAACTCTCAGTAGCTTGCTAGTTTATCCCAGAGGAAGAAGTAGGTTATAAGATATCCTACTTCTGGAAGCTTGCTTTTAAGTCTCTGGATGTTAGCTGTTGATGGGATTACACACACCTGGGTTCCTCTGCCGGTACCTTCATGCGTGAGGTCTGTTTGAACTTGTGGAGAGGGGCCTTGAGCATGGCTTTGGCTAGGTTCCGGTGGTCTTCGGCTGTCGGGAGCTCTGCTGGGGTGGGGAGGGAAGCTGGAGCCCATCCCCTCCAAGAGGAAGACAGCCAGGCGTGCGGGCAAGAGACTCGGAGCAGATATAAGGTTAATGTTAATATATTATAATTTTAAAGTTTCAGTGAAAATACATAAAATTTGAAAATTGTTGCAATAAAATGAATATAAGTGCATGTAAAAGAAGTACTGACTTTAAAAACTTGAATTAGTAAATTGTTGTTAGACTATTACAAGAAGAAAAGGTTTAGGTATTTGAGAATATTATTATTAACAATAACAGAAAATAAGTGAATTCTAAGGAGGTCTACATTAAAGCCTACAAAACTCTGTCTGAAATATGTCTATATAATCAGGAGACTCCTATCCAGTATAATGACTACTATTTTTGAACGGCTTATTCTTCTATAGTTACAGTGATAAGCATAGTGCATAAACAATTATTTTTTTTATTCTGCTAATTTATTTCTAAGAAAGATAAATTTTACTCACACTATTAGAAAGCAAGGTCAATGTTGGTTGTCAATTTTAAGTAACCAATACTTACTTGAGAAAGTAAAAATATTTTATCAAGTTAGTAATTTAGATTATTGAAGAAATAATATAATATTACATCTTCTTTTGTCAAAGAGAGGAAGAGTTAGAAAAAGTTTTACTTGAAATGGTTGAGAAGGGACTAATACACTACAGCTTTGCAATTCATTCTTTTCCGGCAGCTGCCATGTAGGAAGTGTGTATTATCTAATTGGGAAGGTGTCCACCAGCAATTACATCAGATGGAATCCAGGGGATCCAACAATTAAAGCATTTAGTAAATGGACATTTAGTAAGTAGTTCTTAATGATGATGATGATGATGACCATACTTAGGGTATTGGTGTGACATTAACAATGAATAAAAGACTATTTCACCTCCTCCCTTCACTACATTAGTAATAAGACTAGCTGAATTTCAATTTTTCATTGAGAAAGCTTCTTTCTCAAGGTCTCCCTTACAATATGCCAGATATTGATAAATGAACTAGCAAGCTAAAGTAACATGCTTTAGCTAGATGTTTCTCAGAGTGAAAAAATGTAATTGCAATCCTCTTATATGTATCTGCAAAATAACCTAAAAGTAAATAATAAAATAAATAAATCAAATAATAAGTACTTCATCTCCTAAATGTAAAGATTATTATATTCAAATTATAACTTCAACTTCACCTTACTCAATAACACTTGACTATCATAGTTAAGCTTTATATAGTGTATGAAATAAATAATCAGGTTAAAATGTAGGAAATTAAAAATTTATCAAATTTAGCTCTGAACTATTTGATAGATTTGCTTTGTTTTTTTTTTCTTGTTATTTTTAGTTGGGGGGTGTCTCTTAGTGGTGCACAGAATTTAGTCTTTTTCCTTTTAATTGAAATACACCATTGAGATACACAGTTAGAGACTGGGTTTTAGTTATACAATCTTCTAACATCCCTCCCTTCACCAGTATACCTTTTGACCAATTACGTCCCCAGTTTTCCCTCTATCTACAGTAGCCCGCTTCTGTGACAGGCACTTTTCTTCTCTGTCTCTGTCTTTATCTCTGTCTTTATTTCTGTCTCTCTGTCTCTGTCTCTGTCTCTGTCTCTCTCTCTCTCACTCACTCCCCCAAACCCTCTGTATTCTTTTTTCCCCCTCTCCCCACACCCTCCTTCCCTTCTCTTTCTCTTCTTCTGGGCATTGTGGTTTGCAAATTACAGGTACTGAAATGTTATCGTGTATATCCCTTTATACATTCAGTTCTTGTCCATAGTGATCATTTCCAACTATCAGTGTCATAGTGGTCCTTTCTCTATATCAACTGCACTCACCCTCCCACCAGCACCTCCACTTGTGGCAAGCTTCCAACAGTGAACTAGTCCTAGGGAGTTAGTATCATGCCATGCTTTTCTTATACCAAGGTTTAGTCTTGACTCTGTGTTCAGGGACCGTTCTTGATAATACTCTAGAGTCATCTGTGGTGCTAAGAACTCAAACAATATTGGCTGCATGAAAGAGAAGCACATTAGTCCCTGTGTTATCTCTCTGCCACCTGAAATATTTCTTAAAATGCAGCAATCAATTCATTATTTTAAGTTATAAACGAATGACCCATCACATATTAAATAGTGAAACATCTTAAGTCTACAAAATTAGTTTTATTATATTTTTATGGTTAACATGGTCATATAACTTCTAGTATGCAGAATAATTTATGGGTATAATCTAGAACTGTGTTCAGAGAATAAAGAAATTCACTGAATAATTAGTGCTATAGACAAAACGTACTGGATTCTAGTTGATTATAATGATCAGATAAAAGTAATGTTCTAGCATAGATAAGGCTTTTGTATGCTTCATAAGAAAGTATGGAAAAGTGATGGTTTGCAGAGTATAATCTAGGAAAATTATCTTAATCTCCTTTTGGAAACAATGTAAACTTTTTGAATTCTATGTGGAATCTATAGCAATAGACATTTATAATCATTGTATAGTTAGGTTATGTAGTGTTTCCTTGAATTTTTATAGATCATTTTTTTACTCACCATTAGGAAATAAAATTAAGTCTGTTTTTAACATACTTACACAAGGAAATTTGGCACTAAGAGACTCTCCAACTCTTTTGTTTACTGCTGCTACTACTACTACTACTACTACTAATTATTATTATTATTACTATTATTATTGTTATTATTATTTTTATTTTTATTGCTTAGTTTGAAGGTCATGCCTGGCAGTGAGCAGGGCTAGCTCCTGGCTCTACATACTGGATAAGTTGACTACAATTTTTTGCATTCTGTCGGTTTTAAAGGCCACATTTAGTAATAGTGCTCAGAGGTCACTCCTGGCTCTAAATTTACAGAGAAATACAGGTGGTTATTCAAAGTATAACATGATTCCAGAGACCAAATGTGGTCTTCCTGTTGACAAAGTATGTTCTCAGTATGTTGAGCTATCTCTACTGCTCTTAATCTTTAAACAAAGCAATTGTATATTACTCAGCATTTTAATTTTCATGAATTTTTAAAAGATAAAATTAATACTGATCTCTGTAAAACGTTTTGTGGAATTAATAATAGTTTATTTATATAAATATATATTTTTTTTCAAAATTGTAATCTGTTTATTAGAGAGCTTTTAAATCTACCATTATATAGAGAACAGGTTTCTAAGATGGGCTGCACATTTTTACATTTATTTTTGTTATCTCCTGTAAGAGTTACTGGCCTGCATATATGCATGTTAGTCTCCTTTACATTCCTACTGTAAATATAACCCTTATGATTTTTAAAATTTATTTTTTTAAATTACCAAGGTAAATTTCAGGGATAATCTAGCCTTATTGGCAACCTTGACCCCCTCTCCCAGGTGGTAGGGAGAGTCCAAATGTGAACCTGCCTGTAGCATTCCAGTGCGTGGTTGCAGGGAGTGGTTGTGTGTGTGTGGCAGGGGTGTCTGCAAGGTTGTCACTGATGGTGGCTGTTTGTTCCATTGGGAAGTGTATTGTTCTAAGAACCCCATTTCCCACTAACCCTGTCATCCTAATCGCCCTTAAACTCACTCTCTGGTCTTCTGCTCTGCCTCGTGCCCGGGAGTACAGGAAGCCCCGAGGGGGAGCTGCTGAGTTAATGCAATTTCTGTCCTCATAACTCTTCATCAGATCACCTGTGTGTGGTTGACTCACTGCCCAGTCTATTTCCTCCAGGAGGAACAGTTTAGGGTGAGCATGGATGACAGGAGAGGCCAAGGAGCAGGCATGGGGGCGGGGCTCCCCAGGTGTATCAAGAGGGGAGAGCAGCTTACACTGATGGACACGTTGGCTGAGGGTCAGCATATGTTCTCTTCAACTGTTCTGCTCTGCTGACTGGAGGCCTAGGAGGCTGCCCTAGGTACAGCAAACCTTGGTGATAGGTGGAGTTCCCTCTTTGATGGAGCGGAGAGTGGACAAGAAAACTTGGAGAAAGTGTTGATCCACACCTGGCAGTTACTCCTGATTCTGCACTCAAGGATCACTCCTAGAGGTACTCAGGGGATCCTATGGGTTGCTGGGACTCCGACCAGGCTGCTTGCAAGTCATCCCTATACTGTCTCTTGGGCCTTGGGTACAAAAACATTTGTGAAAAAATAAACATTGAGGGGTGCCAGCAAGTTAGTCCAGTGGGTAGGGCACTTGCCTTGCATTTGGCTGACCTGGATTTGATCCCCAGCACCATGTATGATTTTCTGATCTCTGCTGGGAGTGATACCTGAGCACAGACCCAGAATTAAGTCCTGAGCAGCACCTGGTGTGGCTCCCTAAACCCTCAAATTAAAAATAAAATAAAATTGAGGAAAAGATGGAGGCTCCTGCTTCTGGTTTGGTCATTCTGGTAGATGGGACAGTTTCCTGGGAAGCCTGGACCTTCAGCTCCTGATGTCCCCTTTACCTCCTGGGGGCTCAGGTCAGGCATAGGGTCTTATTTGTTTCCCTGTACAACAATTTGTTATTGTTATTTGGGAATGGAGCGATAGCACAGCAGGTAGGGCATTTGCCTTGCATGCAGCTGACCCAGGTTTGATTCCTCCGTCCCTCTCCAAGAGCCCGGTGAGCTATCGAGAGTATCCTGCCTGCATGGCAGAGCCTGGCAAGCTGCTTGTGATATATTCAATATATCAAAAACAGTAGCAAGTCGGCGCATATGCTGCCTGAGCCCATGTGCTGCTTGTGCCCACGTGGCTGATCACATGTGGTGCCCGAGCACATGTGTCGCCCGCATCTCCCCCCTTGAGATGTGTACTTTCATGCTTTCATATCCAGTGCTAGGATGTGTGTAGAGCTTCCTCCACCCTTGGAGAAGCCCGTGTTCTCTCTTGAGCATGTTATTCTTACTATTCTCTCTCTCACTTATCCCTTCCTCCCTCCCTCAGAAACCTCTGAATAAAATCTATTTACTTAAAAAAAAAACACAGTAGCAAGTCTCACAATGGAGACGTTACTGGTGCACGCTTGAGCAGATCAATGAACAATGGGATGGATGACACTGCTACAGTGCTATTTAGGGAAATAGAATAGGTCTAATGCATTAGCACTTTGATTAAATCTCAATTATTGATTATGATAGCTGGATATATTACTTTCTGGTTTATGGGAGTCATGTAAAAATCCCTTGTTAGTGTCATCATGTTGCCAGTTTGTTTTGCCTTGATCTGGACAGTACAAGTATTAAGAACTATACTGAAAACAAATTTATTTCGTGATAGTGTATCTTGTGGAAATAACTTCAGTCAATGAGAGATAAAATAGACAGAAAAGTGAGAAGAAATAAATCAGTTTAGAGATTGTCTGTATATTTTGAAATGACAGTCATATATATATATACACACATATGTATTAATATTTATATATTTGTATATAAAATAATTTAAGAGTTGCTTCATAATGTAAATCAAAGAAAGGCATCTTGAACTTCCTGGTTTGGAAGGGATAAAAAGACAGCCAGAGAAATAGTACAGCATATAGGGCACTTGCCTTGCATATGACCAATCTAGGTTCAATCTCAGGCATTCTACATGGTGCCCTGATTCTACCTGAGTTTTCCCTGAGTGCAGAGCCATGAGGAAAACCCTTGGAACTTCTTGATGTATTCCGCAAACCGAAATCAAGCCAAACAGAACACAGTGAAGGAAGATCCTATGTCCTGGGACTCAGTTACATTTTATTGGAAAGGATTATACATCACCTGGACAGATGCCGGTATTTTAGTTGTCAAGAGGAACTCTAGATTTTAAGGTTTACAGATTGCCAATGAAATTAGGGTTGGTCTGTGGCAGAGATATCTAGCCTCTGTACCTTACTATTAGGAAAAGTCATGAAATGTATTTATAGTTCCAATCTACAGATCATGAGCTCACATTTGGGGGCACGTCACATAAGGTTTATCTGTTCTGTTTTGCCATCTCCCAAGATAAAATCAGCAGAAATATACTACCGACCGAGTCTGCTCTATATTTGAAACAGCCCACAAGTACTCTCTTTATTGAACAAAACCTCCTTTCCTATATCCCTTCCCTGCATTACCCCCGGCACTAGTCCTAGGTCTGCCCTCTGGATTTGCAGAAAATTATCTAATCCTTCATCTCTGTGACAACCCTTGACATAACTGAAAACAACTATAATATCTTCCTAATATTTTATTTTCTAGGCTATTCACCCATCACCGAAATATGATTAAATATCTCTGACCTATCACATCTCAGAATGGTTATAAGAATAAGGTGAGATAATAAAAGTGAAAGTATGTCAAGAATACAAATAAAAATGCATGCAACCTATCATTGTTGTTCGTTTAAACAAATAGGTATGAAATTCAAAACCTTCAGCAAAGATATCTGTCAATGTGTTATTTAAAAAATTCAATAGTATATACTCCTGCATGTGTGAGTGTGTGAGTGTGTGTGTGCATATGTGTGTGTGTGTGTGTGTGAGTGTATTGAGGAGGGGATCCCAAGTGCTCAAGGGGTCTGAGCCTCTATCAGGATACTCTGTTCCCTGAATCACATGTTCCAATACTAGGACACAGGAATGCAGAACTACTCAGGACTTGAGGTACCAGGGACTGCCTGGGCCACTTCTGCTTGTGCTCTGGACCTCCAGGTCTTTACTTAGAGGATCTCAGGGACCCAGTAATGCCAGGGATTGAACTGGAGTCAGGTCTTTGCAGATTATATGAATTGGAATAGACATGAGTTACAGACTGAGAATAATATATCTTATTTTCATCAGTTGCTAGATACATGAATTTGGGAAATTATTCATGTGTCTGTGTTTCTATTCTATCAATGCAAAATGATTGTGATGATGATTGGATTTACTTCATCACATGCTCCTGAAGAGTAAAATAATAGACATGACTTTGAAAACTCTTGGTATCTAGATTGTGTTTAATAATTAGGTTAGTAGTTCCAAAATTTCAGTTTTAGCTTAATATATTACCAATTACTGACTGGTATGTAGGATCTTAATTTACAACTTTATCAATAGAGCTGCTTTTATTTTAACTCTTTGTGCAGGGACTGGAAAGTATCAGGAAGATTAATATAGACATCATAAATTATTGATAACATTGAAATCAATAACTTGTCAATTAAATCCCAGGTCATTATGTGGCCTTATTTAAATTCCCTTGAAGCTTTATTTCAAGGGGAGCTCCAAATGGTTACTGTTTTGCCCCTAGTAGGCTATCATGTCACTGAAAATTTGCCTCACAGAGCGAGACTCTGAGAGACTACATTGTCCAAAGGCCTGTCAGGATTTAGACTCTCTGCTGTCAATGCCATCAGTGGCTGAAGTCTTTGTCATCTATTTATTTATTTATTTGACAAAAGAAAAGAGCATTTACAGCTCTGGTAGATTCATTATTTTGTTATTATTTTTCTCTCTGGCATCAATCATTATCTAGAGAAAATGGACATTCATTTCACTCTATCTGCCAAGTATTGAGAAGATACATACAATATTGTAAAGTATACCTCCAGGTCCTCCTTATCCAGAGTCTAAATAGGAACACGGCTTAATTCCTGCTAGTCTTTTCCCCTGGAATTCTCCTTTGTTCCACTTCCTACTCTTCTTTCTTTCTTTCTTTCTTTCTTTCTTTCTTTCTTTCTTTCTTTCTTTCTTTCCTTTCTTTCTTTCTTTCTTTCTTTCTTTCTTTCTTTCTTTCTTTCTTTCTTTCTTTCTTTCTTTCTTTCTTTCTTTCTTTCTTTCTTTCTTTCTTTCTTTCTTTCTTTCTCTCTTTCTTTCTCTCTTTCTTTCTCTCTTTCTTTCTCTCCTTCCTTCTCCTTCCTTCCTTCCTTCCTTCCTTCCTTCCTTCCTTCCTTCTTCTTTCTTTCTTTCTTTCTTTCTTTCTTTCTTTCTTTCCTTTCTTTCTTCTTTCTTTCTTCTTTCTTTCTTTCTTTCTTTCTTTCTTTCTTTCTCTCTTTCCTTTCTTTCTTTCTTTCTCTCTTTCTTTCTCTCTTTCTTTCTCTCTTTCTTTCTCCCTCCCTCCCTCCCTCCCTCCCTCCCTCCTCCCTCCCTCCCTCCCTCTCCCTCCCTTCTTTCTTTCTTTCTTCTTTCTTTCTTTCTTCTTTCTTTCTTTCTTTCTTTTCTTTCCTTCTTTCTTTCTTTCTTTCTTCTTCTTTCTTTCTTTCTTTCTTTCTTTCTTTCTTTCTTTCTTTCCTTCCTTCCTTCCTTCTTCCTTCCTTCCTTCCTTCCTTCCTTCCTTCCTTCTTTCTTTCTTTCTTTCTTTCTTTCTTTCTTTCTTTCTTTCTTTCTTTCTTCTTTCTTTCTTTCTTTCTTTCTTTCTTTCTTCCTTCCTCCTTCCTTCCTTCCTTCCTTCTTCTTTCTTTCTTTCTTTCTTTCTTTCTTTTCCTTTCATATTTAAGGAGGTTTTTTTAAAGTATAATGTATGAGTAAGGAGTGGTGTTAACTAGGCAGGTCATGGTTTATTCAACTATATAACTGTCAATTCAAACTTTCTCTAAAATGTTCCAGATAGTACCAGAGGATGATGTGTCTTCACACTTAACGGAGAAAGAAGTTGTCACAGAGACAAGAGAGTTTAATGAGAGGCAACAAGTACAGTGGACACAAAGTAAAGGGAATAAAATTTGAAATATGAGTGGAACTCAAAAATGTATGCTTATAGAACTCATATTAAAGAACTCAGGGGTCAGAGCAATAGTACAGTTCATAGTAGGTACGGAACTTGCCTTGCACATGACATACTCCTGGTTCTATCCCACGCACCCCACAGGATCCCTGAGACCCTCCAAAGGAGGTCCTTGAGCACTGAGATGTGTGGCTTAAAAATAAAATTGATTGATATTCAGTAATTTTGTTTTGGACCCAGCTGTGCATAGGGGTTACTCCTGTCTCTGTACTCAGAAATTATTCCTGACGGTGCTCAGGCGACAATATGGAATACCTGGGATCAAACCCATGTCGATTGCATACAAGGTAATACCCTACGGGCTGTACTATAGCTCCAGCCCAGTTATTTTATGTTTAATAACAACCTGTAAAAGAGTTTTCCTGGGAAGCATGTAGTCTGGTTTATGCCATTGAGAAATAATGTGGCTTCTAAAAGCAGAGAAGAGGCAGGAAGTCCTCTTAGAATATTCATGATGAAGTACAGGTAGGTCCAAAATTGTTACAGACAACAACAATGGCTTAGATGCTAATGGACCAACAATTAGAATAGTCAAGAATTAGCTCTTTATCATAGACCTGAGAAACGAAGTAGTTAGTAGCATCATTTAAAAAATAAATAAAAATTATTTTTTTCTAATCAAGTTTTGAGGTCTATGAAGTAAAGGAGAAAACAGTTTTTAATTGAGAATGGTATACACAGGAATATGAAGGTAATCTTCAGAAATGAGAGGGAAGATGCAGGAAGTTTATAATCACAGAATACTCATTGCTTCATGTGGACAGGATTTGTCTGACTATAGAAGGACAAGAGAAAATTTTCTCTGGCAATAAAAAAAATGTCCTATAACTTGGTTTATATAGCTGTATTCATTGTCAGAACTCTGTGGAACTACACTCTCAGATCTGTGAATTTTACTCTATGTAAATTACACCTTAAAATGGAAATTCAAAAGTTAGAAAAACAAAAGTAGTTCTGATTGAATACATGGTGAGAATAAAAAATAAAAAGCAATTCAACCCAAGCAGCTGTCCAAGGAGATAAGAGTACAAAAGCAGTTTTGATTGTCTGAGTAAACTGTTTCTACTTAGCTTTTTATAGACAGAAGTTTGACAACCTTGACCATAAGGAATCTGTCAGACTTACTTGAAGAAGTAAGTTATAAAGCACTCCCCCTGTGATAATGAGATCTTGTCAGTAAACCTCCCTCAAATTATCAGATATGTGAAGGCTTGTGTCACCACCTGACCTTTAGTTTCTCACTGGAATGCAGGCAAACAATGATTCCGGAATTTCTTGTGAACCTGTTGAGTCAAGTTCTTTTGTGTAAGGGATATGTTTGAACAACAAAAATAGCTTCAGAGCTCTAGGAAGAGTCTTTCTATATAGAAAGAAACTTCTAGAGATCTTTCAAGATAAAAATTTCGAGGGTTAATTTTTTTGTGTCAACATGAATCTCCTTCCCTTTTCTAGAAACAATTTGTTTGCTTTGTAGAGCAAGCAACAATTATTGCCACTCTGGAAAGGAGAAGATGTGCCGATAACCATAAAAAACATATGCACTTTGATTTGGGATGTTCCTTCACTGGAATGCAACTAACTACATGTAAAAGTAAACACCTTGCCCTTATCTCATTTTTCTTTGAAATTTAGGGCATGGAGATCTGAACCTAAGATAGTCATTGACTGTTTTGTGTTATGGATACAAAACTATCTGTTTCTCTGGGCTTGGGTCTTGAATTCTCTCAGATGTAGATATATGTTAACTTCCTAGCTTAGAACAGGGCTCATTTCATCCTTCACAAGAGATTTTATAATAGTCTTTGTTATAGTTTCTCTCTCTTTATTTTACTTTTGTGTGTGTGTATGTTGGTCAAACACAATTATGATCAGGGGTTACTCCTGGTTCTGCACTCAGGAATTACTCCTGGTAGTACATTAGGGACAATATAGGATGCTGGATAACAAATCCGAGCTTGCCACATTCATGGCAATTTCCTTACTGGCTATGCTATCTCTCCATGCCCTATTATGGTTTCTCTTGGTGGGTATCATATCTCTGGATCAACAAACTACCTCTGAAATCAGAAGACTCACAGAGTTCAGAAAAAATAACTGGGAAGTATTTCTTGTCAGCATACATGGGAGCTTTGCAATTTTTAAAGCTATGTGTTTCCTGGACTGGGACTGGAGCAATAGCACAGCAGGTAGGGTGTTTGCCTTGCGCATGCCCAAACCAGGTTCGATTTCTCCGTCCCTCTCAGAGAGCCCAGCAAGCTACCAAGAGTATCCTACCCTCACAGCAGAGCCTGCCAAGCTACCCATGGTGTATTTGATATGCCGAAAACAGTAACAACAAGTCTCACAATGGAGACGTTACTGGTGCCTGCTCGAGCAAATCAATGAACAACAGGGCGACAGTGCTACAGTGCAATATGCTTCCTGGAGAGAACCTATCATATTGCTATGTTTTTAAGGTATTCCCAAGCTCGAAACAGGTTGGTTTTAACCAGTGTTATGGTCTACTTACTTGTCATCACTTGTCATTGGAACCTCAGTTTTCTAAGATCAGCATTCAAGTAGTGAGAAATAAAAGATGAAAAACAATCACACTTCCTTAAATCTAAGGAAGTTCAATTTATATTTTTATTATTAAAACTTTTCCTCATTTTCAAATGTATACATTCTAAATTTTTTAGTGGGGGACTCCTGTGTTACTTTTTCTGCAATTAAACAATAGGCTTCTAGGGCTGGAGCAATAGCACAGCGGGTAGGACATTTGCCTTGCATGAGGTCCACCCAGGTTGGATTCCAGGCATCCCATACTGTCCCCCAAGCACTGCCAGGGGGAGTTCCTGAGTGCAGAGCCAGGAGCAACCACTGAGCGTCGCTGGGTGTGACCCCCAAAATTAAAGCAATTAAAATTAAAATAAAAAATAAGCAGTGGCTTCTATTTGTCCTTGTTGCTATGAAAACCTGTCAGTACCTATATTGAAAACTATAATGCCCAGATGGGGGTGGTAAGTGGGAGAGAGAAAAAGAGAAAGGGGGATAGAGAGTGAGAGAGAAAGAGGAAGAGAGGGAGGGGAGAGAAGGGAGAGAGGGGAGAGAGGGGGGTGAGAAGCAGTGCCTGCCATAGGCAGGTTGGGGGGTTGATTTGCAGGGAGATGGAAGGGAAACTGAGGATATTGATGCTGGTAAATGTACGCTGGTTGTGGGATGGGTATTGGAACATTGTGTGAATGAAACCCAACCATCAACAGCTTTGTAATGTTCTATCTCATTGTTATTCAATTAAAAAAAAAAAAGGGAGAATTGGCTTTACACTGATTTTCAGTGTTTTTACTTTGCTAGTGGGAAATTTTAAGAAGAATAGTTTCATAACTATTGTGTATTGTTGAGGATATTTGAAAACAAAAAATGATATTATTTACATAAGTGATTTCTCCATAGCTCAATTCTTTGTTGCAGCAGCATACAATCAAGGATTAATATATTACTTCTAAAAAATCTGATATTTTTGAAGCATGATATATGCCTGTAATTTATTGTTGTTTTAGAACATAAATACAAAATGATCTTCAGTTTTGAAAGGCAAAATAAGATTAAATTATTTTAAGTTCTAAGTGATATTCTCTGAACTAGAAGAGAAAATAAATGCCATTATGTCCCATATATCATTCACCAAACCTACCATTCTCTAAGATTAATGAAATAAAATTACCAAGCAATGAGACTATTTAATAGAAATATATTTGATTTTCCATAATTGTGTACTCTGAGCGGAGGCTTGACAGTTGAAGACCTCTGGAACCCAGCCACAGTCATGCTCAAGGCAACTCTCCACGCATTTGGGTGAGCCTCACGCATTAAGGAACCGGCAGAGAAACTCAAGCCTGCTCAGATTGGGACTGGGCCTCCTCCACCCAGATCCCCCATTTTCCAGTAGCTTGGCAGCCACACCAACAGACTGCCCCCAGTTGCCCAATGGCCAACATTCAGAGACTATAAAACCAAGTTCCTGGAAGTACACAACCACGAACATCTAATAGCCTTGTTCTCCCTCTTGGAGAACCTGAAAAGCTACCAAAAGTGTATTGCCCACATGGGAGAGCCAAATACAGTAAAAGATATATGAAAACCACTCATAATGCCCGGCAAGCTACTGAGAGTGTCCTGCCCGGCAGAGTCTGGCAAGCTGCCCATGACGTATTCGATATGTCAAAAACAGTAACAATAGGCCTCATTCACCTGACCCTGAAAGAGAAATTGTTGGGAAAGACGAGTAAGGAGAGGCTGCTAAAATATCAGGGCTGAGTGCAATAGAGATGTTACTGGTGCCCGCTCAAGTAAACTGACAATGGGATGACAGTGATACAGTGAATTATATACCTATTTATACATATATTTATATCTTTAGACTGTATATTTGATTTTCCGTAATTGTATACCTATTTATATATATATTTATATCTTTAAAAAGTCAACCAATTTAGATTAAAATATAATTGTGAAATTCATTTAACTTTATGGCACCTGTTACAATTCAAAATCTATTTTTGATGTTTTTCTTACAAAGTATTAAAGTCTTCAACTTGGTAAACCATCTCAAGCGCTGAGCATACTTGTTGCCCAAGCTGTTTGGGAGAGGTCTTTGCTAGGTGAATCTCTTTTGTCCACCTGACATAGCAAATTCAACCTTATCACACCAAATGGAAAGAGTACGTGTCGACTCATTGCTCTTCCTTGCCCTTTCTCTCATCCCTTCAAGTCTGTGTGCTCTTAGATATAGGAGAGGACAGATTTAATTTTCCATTAACTCAGTAAATATGATTTTATGTAATTAATAAGTTTAGTTTCTGGATGACAGCTGGTGGTGGTGCTCAGTTCTATTCCTGGCTCTGTATTCAGGAGTTGCTCCTGGCCACGCTCAGGGGATCATGCAGTGCAGGGAATTGAATCCAGGGCGCCAGCATGCAAAATATGCAATAAGTTCCTTGAAATGTCTCTCCAGTCCTGATTGAATATATATGAAACCAGAGTAAAATATCAGTTTGCTCTTTTTCAAATTCCTTCCATCTGTGTGAATAATTCTCTAAAAGGTCTCTCATTCAGCTTGGGGTATGTGGAAGCATACCGCTAAATTTCCTTTTCAGGGAACAATAGGAAAAATGAATGTACTCCATACCAGATTGACAACTTCTGAATGCAGATATCCCTTCATCTCTTTCTACCTCTGGTTATTTGCTTCTAAATTATAAAGTCTGATATTGGAGTAAACATCTTGAGTCATATTTATAGGCAGCAAGTCTATTTTATCAATTCTTAATGAACTCCAAAAGAAGTTGTCTAGCTATCATTTGCTGCTCCATTTCTCTACTTGATGCACTTATTTAATTTTTTAGTAATCTTAGCTTTGAGTCCCAGATTCCTGTTCTGGCACACCAGACAATATATTGCTCAATAGTAAACATTGGTATAAAGTCAGGATTATCTCAAAGGAAATGGGCTGTAAGATTGCTGGGAAGATTGCAAAGACTGGGGGCTCAAAGAAGCAGCCTCATGTTCGTCTGGCATAAAGATAACAAAAATGCCACATCTGTGCTAGAAGGAATAGGAAAATGATTCCCTCCTACACAAATAAATGGTTCCTGGAAGTCAAGAAGGAATGAAAAGCCCTCTGCCTCCCAGGGCAGCACACAGGAGTCATTTGGCAGCTGTCCTGACATTAAGCAATAAATCCAGCCTTCGAGACCCAGAGGAGAGTGAGAGCATTGCCACTGTTGTCCAAGATAGTGAGGGCTTGTGTGACTGCTCTGCCTCTTAAATGGCCAAAGGGGTCTTTGAAACCATCTGTCTTCCTACAGGAGTCACTAGCCACTATTGAAGAAGGTTTTCTGGGAAGAAAATATCTGAGTACTTCCTCCATCCTTCAAACCTTCCCAAGAGCTTTGTGTTTCTCTGTTTCTCTGTCTCTCTTTTTCTCTCTCACACCTGTCCTCCCTCTACCATCTTTCTCTCTGTCTCTGTTTTCTCTGACTCTATCCTGTCTGTCTGTCTCTCTTGTTTTTGCCATCATGTCTGGGCTCAAGTTCAAGGGAGAAGAAGATAGTGATGAGCACCTGAGAATCAGACAAAATCTAATTGTGGCATTCCTTCCTGTCCTCTCGCTGAGTCTGTCTGGGACCTTGGATAAGCTGCATGGCAGGGAGTTCAGCTGAGCAGTGATGGCAGTAGTAAAGGTGCGTAGTAAAGGGTTGCATGTGGGGCAGCTCGGAGAGAGTTTGACCTGAATGGAGAGTGGGACCATAACATTGAGTTCAACCTGAAATACAAGTTTACTATATCTGAAGGAATACTGACCTGAAACTCAATCAAAGTCTACAGAACATGAAAGTATGGACTGTTTTCTACCTGGATAATGCTACAGAAGGAACCCAAGTTGGGTTTTTATTATGACATTCCCATTGTGAAATGATTGATGCTTGTCATTTGTTCACACCAGATATAGAGAGAATCTATGAGAGAAAAACCTCTCTCTAGTTTTTTAATATATCTTTTCTCCATGCCTCCACTCTTCTCCATGTACTAACACACATATTTTGTCCCAGATTACCCCATTTTGCTTTTAAGCAGGGGTTTCTTTCTGTCTTAATTGAAGTCAACACAATTTTCTCCCCTCCCTTTTTTCTACTGTTTTTAGAATCTAACCTGTGATCTTAATCAGATACTAAAATCCAGCTGCCGTTCCCAAAATTCTAATTCTTTTTTATAGGGTTCTATAATTTCTTTTTCTTTTCTCCCCCCCCCCGCCACCGCTTTTTGTTTTCTTTTGTTTTAGGGCACACCCAGCGATATTCAGGGTTACTCAGTTGCAGTTGCGTGGAAGACTATGCTCTCTCTCTCTGCTCACCCCAACCCTCCCCAACTTACAAAGCTCTATTTCTAAGCTGAGGCCCTATTGTAGTTGATGGAAGTATTTAGTCCAAAGTAACTCACAGCTGTGTGCTAATGCATGCACAGTGGAAACTAGGGTGGAGGGGAAGAATTTGGAAAAAGTGAAAGTGGCATTCTGGCTATTAAGGCCATTGTGGAAAAAGGTGAAAGTGAGCTCAAAAATGTGAAACTTGTGGAAAGGAATCTATGCCAGCAAGTGCTATCTCATCCTCTGGTCTGGAAGGTTCTGCAGTAAGGAGAGCTGTTCATTTCAAAGGAAGCAAAGTGGGTCACACCTAAGGCAGGCTAGCTGCAATGATTTGAGCAGAGAGAAATTAAAGCATCGCAGAGTCAGTAACTTGGACAGAGAAAGAAGCCAAAGGCTCTGAGGAGGGCTGACCAGATATCTTGTCCATGTTGCTCATGGCTGGGAACTCGCTGATACAAGATCAGAAATACACATGGGGGAAAGGGAGTTTGCTGATTTTATGTACTGACCACTGAGAGAATGTTCTTTTTCTATGGTCTAAAAAATTATTTTATTTAAAATTACAATTTCCTGGAGGAGAGGCTTACAAAGGAAATTTTTATGCTGTGAAAATAATCCAAGAAATCACTTTCTTTTAGCGGAGAACCTATATAGGTCTTGGATATGCAAAATACAGCCTTGGAGCTGAATGTAGGAATAGCAATCAGGAGGAGCTGAACACTGTTAGTGGAGTGAGAGGAAGCTGAGCTCCTGAGGCGATGCCCGAGTGAAGAGCAGGAAGCAGGGGTAGAAGGGAGAATAGCCTACAAAGAGCAAGAAGAAGTTTAGCAGAAATGGGGGCCATAGGTTGGCATGGAAAAATGACCTTTGGCTCAGCAAATTTGACAGAGGCTGGAGTTAGAACCGTGCACAAAAGGCTCAGGCTTTCTGTAAATTATCACAGGAGTTTGTAGTGACCTTGCTTCTATCTTATAGGCAAGAGAGTTTCTAAATAATTAAGCCTATCAAAATAGTTAAGTGATCAGAATGTCTTTGCAGGATTTCATATATTCTCAAGAGTGCTGGGTAACAGGAAGGACATATATGCTGACCGAAAGTAATCTAAGAAGCAAATTACAGGAAAGCTTTAAGCAGGAATAAATGACAAAGGTAGTCCATTTACATACATATATATTACATGAATATAAATATATATATTTTTCTTTTCCAGTAAATCCACAGAGGAATGGTGCTTTATTTATTCTTCATATGTCAGTGGCAGGTTTTCTGGAGTACATATATGGACATATGTAAAAATTTCCTAAATATCTGTGAATTGCGGAAGAAAGTGGGGGGAGAAAAAAGTATAGAGCTATATAAATACCAGGCTATTATTGGTTAAAATAATCATAATACATAAAATGTGTTGCACTCTTATAATATTTATCATTGCCCTTGTTTCTCTCTCTCTCTTTCCCTCTCTCTCTCTCTCTCTCTCTCTCACACACACACACACACACACACTAATCTGACCTAGTTCCCTCACCCACTACAAGTTTATCTTCTTTTAGCACTTTATTTAAAAGTGTAATTCTTGCCTAAACTCAAGTTGGTATTTCTACACCATTTCCTGCTTCACTTCACTACATGGCCTGCATGCCATCTGGTCTATTATATATTTCATGCAGATTTATTTTCTGTCACAGCATATTTTGTTATGTAAGTTCCAGGATGGTGGGGCTGATTGTCTGTTGTTCTCATGACATCCCACGTAACTAAAGCAGTGGTTGTCTCTAGTAGGTACTTTTGAATGAATGCATATAGGAAGAAATAAATGAAGTTTGTTATGTGAGTCACAAATCCAGTCTTTTGAGGAAACAAAAATGATTTTTTCCAGTCGTTTGGAAAGAGCCACTCTGACATTACAAAGGAAAAAAGAAAAGGGGGGAAAAAAGCCAAGGAAAACTCATTACCAGATATGAATTAAAGCCTGTCTGCTTTTATGTATTCAAACCCCAACCAACACAGAACAGTAGTCAGAAGCTGGACTTAATTTCTCAGAAGGAAATGAGAAGCTTATTTTTCTGTCTTTCCATTGCTTTTGAGTCCGTGTCCTGATACAAGCCAAATGTTGTCTGTCAGCCTGTTACAGCATGTGCTCTCATGTGCTGCCACACTTTTCATTGCTGTCCCCCCGAGTTAAACTGCTCTGTTCTGCTGCCTCGCTGTCTAGGGCTGGGGATAAAACTGCTCAGCGGCCGCTGCCATGCTGTCTGTCTCTAGCTTTAAATGCTCCCATCTCCTGGTGTTTGCATCTGACTATATCTTGGCAGCTTCTGAATAAGACAGAGGAACCAAGCCACCACTGGGATGATGACGAATCATTTAGCAGAACAGTGAGAGGGAAATAAAGGTATGGCACTTACAGCTCTCGCTTTCCTTCTAAGCAGCATCACTTCACGTGGAGAGGATGGATTGCTAGCGAGTCATCATGGGCACAGCTGTAACTGGTCAACAGATGTAGCTCTGTTCCTATGCATATTCCATAGAAATACGGAATCGAGTGTTATGAAATAAAAGTACAAACGAAAGGGATTCGGTCCTTCTTTTAATGGGTCTGTGTGGAGAAGCCAGAAGCCTCCTGGTCTTTATTTTCTACCTTTCCAAGGAGTAGCAGATGTTGTGAATTCGACAAAATGTAAAAAATGCAAATGTCCACGAAAGCCTAAGTGGTCTTTAATGTAAAACTGCAGGAACGTTGAAATTCAAAATTTCCAGCAAGTAATGTTTATTAATATATTTCACATATGCTTGAATTATTTATTTACTTATGTTTGTCTTTAGGGTGTTCTTTGATGTTAATCCAAATGGCTCTACAAAGAGTGTTCAGCGATATGTATGATACTCCTATTCATGGCAAGGGAACATTGGGCCAGGCAAATGTTGGTTGTCATTAACTTGTGAGCCTTGTCCCTGGGAAGATTTAAGGCAGCTTGAAATATCAGAGAATGTGTCCTTCTGGTTGATCTATACATACCATTTATCTAAAATGCCTTCTCACAAATATGGCTACCTTTAAACTTTTTTCTTTTTTTTTTCCTTTTTGGTTGCAGTCTGAAGTTCAACTGTATTTCTGAATATTTTTTGAACTTTCTACAAGATTGCCTCCCTGCACCCATTTCAGCTTTATAAAGATTATAAAGTCACAGAACAAAAAAGAAAAATTGTAAGCTATTGGTCAATATTTATCCGGGGTTTCATTCATGTATAACAGAGGAATTATGTTACCTTAAAACACACACAGGGCTGTTGGCAAGGATTGTGGAATAATCCTCTGAGCACAATGATAATAAATATTATCGCTTTTTGAAAATAAAAGATCCTCCTCCAAACTTAGATTCACAGTGTTCATGTTTACATTTAGAAAAAAATATGGATGGCCAGAAATAACTGAACCTCTGCCTCCTCCCCTCTCAGGAGGAACTAGTGCAAATGACATATTGCATTAATGTCATGAGAATTTGGTTTCCAGGCTAAGGAAAGAGCTCAAAAGACTGGGGTGTATATTTTGCTTGCAGGAAGCCTGGGTTCCATTTCAGTGTTACACAGACCCCCTAGCAATGCTGGGAGCAACCACTGAATACTACAGGATGTAGCCAAAGATGGGGGGGGGACCAAGAAAAAAGAAAATTTGTTTTCCATTATTACTACCAATTTTATAGAGAATTGTTAAAATTTGAAAACAACAGTAATTTCTGTTTCGCATTGCCTTTGGAGAATAAATTGCCAAGCACTCTAACTTAGTACTTAGAAGAAAATATCATTCTTTATTTGTTTTCTTAAAAGATCTACCTGTCCCTATTTTCTAGGAGATAAGAGTCCAGCCAGCCCAGTGCCCTCTACTGGACAGAGAGTTGATGAGTAAGTGTGTTTACTACCTATTATTTATATTTTATTTCCAAATCATGCAATCAATAGATAGGGAGGAATTTACTAGTTCCATTCCCTCTTTCTTTTGGGGTCATATCTAAACCATCCAAGAGAAATGGCAATCTTTTCTCCTTTTTAAAAGATGATTGAAAAGCAAAGAGTTTCAAGATTAGTTTGCTTGGTATTTTTTCCCACCTGGCCGCATACCATAGCTTCTGTAGAGAACACTTAGAATGACTTAAATCACTGCACCTGCTATAACTGACTTCAGAGTATTGGAATCTATAACTCTACCTTTCATCCCTACAACATAAAGGATTTGATGTTCATTCTGAACTGATGGAATATATTGCTGCGATATGAAAATTGCAAAAGTACCACTAGCCATCCTTCCTATGGTTAACAGAAGTGACAACTTGTTGCTACATTTTTGAAATGTTCCTATATAGAAGTTATTTCTAGAATACAAGTGAGCAGACCACATTCCCTTCTAATAAAATTTATATCACTATATTTTAATCAGAAAGACAAAATATCCCTTATTAGACTGGAATTTAGCATCTACAATATTTAATACTTGTTCATAATAGAGCCTTTATTATGTTTGGGTGGTGCAATTCATGTGCAAAATATATTAGGGGGATTTAAAACAAAATGAGTCAAATACTATGGCTAAAGGGATTCTATGAGCTTTTCCTTTTCTTCTTTCTCTCCTTTGTTGGCAGTAGAATTTGTTAATTAAAAGCATTAAAGAGGATGAAATTTGGTACACTTAAGAGCTGCTTTTGATTGAGTTTTGACTCCCTGAACATTGAGTGCATATGAATATTTATTATAATGCATAGAAGTCCTCTTCCATGTCTTCTCTTTTTTGCAATTGGCTGTGGTTTCTCAGAGGTCTAAGCTTTGGTCAGTAACTTTTTGGTGGATTCGCGTGGTCAGCAACTTTTAAGTGGATAACTGTGATATCCTTACAGCATAAATATCCTGATGACAGAATATTTTCCTCTTGTATAAGTGACTCTATTACTTCTTATAGTTGTAGCTATTAACTTCTGATGTGTTACCATAGTTCCACAGCCACAATAAAATATCAATCTATAGTAGTTCAAAATAGTTTTGAAGATGTCAAAAAGAAGTTACTTCCTATCCTATCTGTGTAGTCATATGTGTTGCAATATGTATAATGTATGTGTATCTTAGGGACCAGAATGATTGTACACAGGTTCAGTGGGTAGGGTGAGTGCTTTTCTTGAAAGTGGTCAACCTCAGTTCGATCCCCAGCACCACATACAGTATTCCAAAACTGCCAGAAGTGATCCCTGAGCACAGAGTCAGAATAAAGCCCTGAGTACAGCTGGATGTGCCCCACCCCATGAAAAAAAAAGACTATATGTGCATTTTATAAGCAAAACTGTTTTTTAAAATTCTTTCAAGTCATTTTTAACACTATATTGAAAAATAAAAATAAGGCAGAGAAACTGCAAAAACCTTTAACATTAAAAAAAATCTTGTTCAAAGCTAGCAGAAGACCAAAAAACTGATCATATATTTCAGAATTTTTTGAAGTGCAAATTTACCGAGTGGGTCAAACATAGATCGTTGATCTCAACCACATCTTCAAATAGATAAAACATTCCCTTGGATTCAATAGGGATTGAGGAAGCTGCCAGGAGATATGTGAGCAGGGGGAGTGAGTGCCTGTATCATTTTTTTGCTTCAAGAGAGCAGAATATCAACATCAGATATAAAAGTATGTCAGGGCAAAAAGAACCTATTCAACTCCCAAAACTCTTCTAGTTTTCATTTCAGGAAAGAGGGGTTTTGTCCATACTCAGTAACATTAAGGGTTTACTCCTGGCTCCGCACTCAGGGATCATTGCTGCATGGCAGAAGAGATCATAAAAAGCACTAGAAATCAAACCTAGGTCAGCTGCATACACGTCAAGAACCTCGCCTGCTTCACTTTTTCTAAACCCAAGGTTGCAGTATTTTTAGCATTTTATTACGTTTATAAATGTTTGGGATGGTATATTGGAAAACACTTCAAGAATGAACTCTTTGCCACCAAACTGCAGGATCCTAAATTATTAGTTATTTGAATATCTGTTTCATTAGGCTACCAACTACTGTTTACTAATTACATGTGTAACTAAAAATATTTATGGAAGCCTGGTACTGTAATGAGAGTTGTATTGGGAGCAAAAATGAGTAAGTAAATAAAATAAAACCTTTCTTCCAAGGGATTTATATTTTTTTCAAATAAACAGTTTAAAACTACTGACTTCCTACTCTGTAATAAGTATTAGTTAAATGAAGATGATTTTTTTTACCTATAAATAGTCATAATCCCTGTATGTAGTCATAATACCTTTAAATTAGGCCATATTTGAGTTTTCAAGTATCTCATAAACATATTTATGTAGAAATCTAATCAGATGTTAATATTAATGTGTTAATATTAATGTCTGAAGCAAACTTTTATATACACATTTGCTTCTCAGTTTTCTCAATTTCTGAGTGTAGCAATCAAGTCCAAGTCCTAAAATCTTGTTTCCTACATTCATTTCACCCTCGTTCCAGTTAGGCAACAAATTTGTATTTCAAAATTATCTTTATACTAACCACTTCTCTACTACCAGTGTTTTTTTTTTTTTCCTCTGTAAGCACAGCAGGTACGGCATTTGCCTTGCATGCAGCTGACCCAGGTTTGATTCATCCATCCCTCTCGGCGAGCCCAAAAAGGCGCGAAGAATATCCCGTCTGCACGGAAGAGCCTGACAAGCTACCTGTGGTGTATTCAATAACCCCAAAACAGTAACAAGACTAACAATGGAAACATTACTGGTGCCCGCTTGAGCAAATCCATGAACAACGGTTTGACAGTGATACAGTGCTACAATGTAAGTCATTATCATCTCTAAAATGGAAAATTTCCATTGTGTGTCAGTATGAGTTATTTTTTCCTAAGTATATATTTTGAGCAGACGCAGTTCCGGACGCGAGCGTCTTCCCTGCCCCTCTGTGGTGCCTGGGAGCGCACCATGGCTGGAAGGTTAGCGGGGGGGTCTCCCTCCCTCCACCCCGTTTATGTGTGCATGGAGCCCTTCAAAATCATATATTTTGAAGTATGCATACCAAGCAGCTCAGATTGCAACCTTATTTGAAAATAATC
The DNA here is from genome assembly GCF_027595985.1 of Sorex araneus. Taxonomy (NCBI): domain Eukaryota; kingdom Metazoa; phylum Chordata; class Mammalia; order Eulipotyphla; family Soricidae; genus Sorex; species Sorex araneus. The sequence continues at coordinate 118,861,753 of NC_073305.1, read as the reverse complement.
TTTATATTTGTAGTTAAATGACATTGAGAGACTTATGAGACCAATAACCTTGTGAAGAGGAAACATAGAGACAGACAATACAAAAGAGAACATTTTCAGTACATGAAAATGGAAGAGGGCATAGGGGTTTATTTAGCAATCAAAGAACACCAGGGAGAGGGTATAAGGATGAATCTACTAACCAAAGAATATCAGGAAAAGGAAAAGAGATGTTGTATCTACTAACACCGGGAAAAAGGCATTGAGACACACACAAACACACACACATATAAATATACACACATATGTATGTATATATATACATATATATATGTATATATACATATATATATATATTCTTTGGTCATTATGTTCAGGCATACTTTTGACCACTGTTGCTTGCCTTATAAGCGTCATGTACTTTGTTGCAATATCTTAAATATGATCTTAATTATGGATTCCAAATTTGCTCCGGACTTGACCTCTGTATATATGTTGTAGATAAAATGTTAATTGTAATACTTACAGATATTTTACACTCGGGAGTGGAAAAGATCAGGCTCCCATTGTATCAAAATGGAGGATTAGTTACTTCCCAACTGAGGGCAAGTTTCATGAAAAAGGGGTCCTCATGCCATACTGCCATGTCTGGTGATTCAGTAAGGGGAGTATGAATGGGTACTTGGCACCTAGGAAGACAAACATTTCAGGCTGCCTACACAACTGTGCAAATATATGATAGAACTATGCAAGATTTTGTCTGTTTGTTTATTAAGGAGGTGCCGTTTGTTAGCAAGCTTCTCTAAACCTGTCTTCCCACTAGCTGGCTGTCACAGACCAGACACCTCACTCAGAATGGTACAAAATACTAGAATCTCTAATATCCAAGAAGCAAATCTCAGATTTCTACTACCTTTGGGGAAATCCCAGCCATCCTCTTTTAAATATCTCATAAGCCAATAAGACAGAAGGCCAACTAAGTAGGAATTAGATTTAGCACTTGAGTTATATATCTAGCTGGATTCTGCTGCTAGCTCATACTATAGAAGTATATTGCTCCTTTTCCCAGCAGGAGATGGCCAGGAATACAGGAACACTGGCCTCAACACATGAGATCTAACATCCATATTTCAGTGTTTTATCTTTTTGCTTCTGTAATCTAAAATATTTCTCAATTAATATTTTGTTTCTCCTTTTTTTGTTTTACAAGTACATGACGGAAAATGTAAGGGTGTGAAGAAAAATGTAAAAGTGTTAATATCTTTTGATATGCTGCTTCCAATCCAAATGTAATTTTCAAGGTTTTTTTACTATGTCTTTGTTGATATTTAATGCTGTGTTAACCATCACAGCTACCCTATCCAGACTGATAAAACTGAATTTAATGTATTTGTTAAATTAAGTGATTATATTGTTTTTGGGTTCTAATAATTTTACAAAGAAACATTGTGTGTTAGAGAACAAGGTATTTAACACTTCACCATGGCCAAATGTATCCATAGAAGTTTGAATCACAATGGGGGATTAAAAAATAAGAATACTATCAATAAAATGAAAAATAGTCCATAATCAGCATGAATAGATACTTAATGACAGTGAAGTTTTTAAAAAATTTTTGTTTAAGTATTGATGTGTGTGTGTGTGTGTGTGTGTGTGTGTCTTTGAGATACAGCTCTCAAGCAGGGTTTTCTCCTGCTTCTGTGTTCAGGGATCACTCCTGGTAGAGCTAGGGGGACCAGATGAGGTGTCAGGGATTGGACCTGTGTTGAATACATACAAGGTAAGTTTCTTTCTTTTTTTTTATTTTTTTATTAGTTTATTTTTAATTAGAGAGTCATCATGAGGGTAGAGTTACAGATCCATACATCTTTGTGCTCATGTTTCCCCCATACAAAGTTTGATAACCCATCCCTTCACCAGTGCCCATTCTCCACCACCAGTAAACCCAACATCCCTCCTCCCTCCCCAGTCCCGTCTCCCCCCACCCCACCCTGCCACTATGGCAGGGTATTCCCTTTTGTTCTCTCTATCTGATTAGGTGTTGTGGTTTGCAATAAAGGTGTTGAGTGGCCAAACAAGGTAAGTTTCTTGCTAGCTATGCTATCTCTCAGGCTCCCTAAATTTTGACATTTTTGGTTAGTGAATACTCATGTCTTCCTGACCTGTATATCTCTAGTCAGAAGCTATCTGCTCATGAATAGATTACAGAACTTAAAGCATATGTGTTTGTATGTCTGTGTATCTGTCTCACTGTGTATATTTATTGTATTTATTCTCCTAAACCTTTCAGGCAATGGCTATTTAAATAAAGTAGAGCTACTCCAAAATAAACTAAGGTAGGTTTTGCTCTTTAACTGTGACTACTTTGTTTTACAAACATGATTTAAATGAATGACTAGTGATTATTTCATTCCTTTGTTACATTTAGTTTCTTGTATAGATCTTAGAATTTTTTTTTAAATACTGTTTACGAGAACATGCCTTCTCCAGATGGAGCTCCAGCGACACTGAGCTTCTACAACACAGTTCCAGTATGCGGGACTGGGATATCTCTAAACCGCAGGGGGCACTGGAGCGGGGCAGCGCCAGCCCAGTTTGCAATTTGTCCCAGCCGCCAGAAGTCATGCCCTCAACCCTCCCTCAGCTCCATCTTGCCACAACCAGCAGTGAAGAATCCAAGCCTTTCCAGCAGCACCACAAGCTGGAGATCGCTCTGGACCCCAGACCGGGCCAACAACACCAGAGTGCCAGACGGGGAAGGTACAGCCATCACACCTTCTCCAGATGGAGCCCCAGTGACACTGAGCTTCTACTAACACAGCTCTGGTATGTGGGACTGGGACATCTCCAAACCACGCGGCCGCTTATGCGGCTGTGCAACCTTTCCTGATATACAAATATATGCTCAGGAATGGCTGAGCATCCATTATCCCAGAGGCACATAAACCAATCTCAGAATGCAACGGCTGCTGGCAGATATACTTCTGTACTCTGAACTAAGCTAAGGCCCCATGCAGCCCGGAAGGGGAAGGGTTTCTGTCCCTTGACTTTTTCCCCTCTAGACAGCATGGCGACCGCCAACATTCTGAACCAATTGGACAGAGAGGTAGGAGTTTGCAGTGATGGGACGGGATGGATAGGAAATCTTGCGATGAGGAAGACAGAACCAGCCCTGCCTCTTGCCTAAATGAGACCCCGAGCGGTTGCCTATGAACAGCTCCTCCACTCCTGAACAACCATGATCCCAGCACCACAGAAACCAATCTCGGAATGCAGCGGCTGCTGACAGAAATACCTCTGGACTTAATACCAGAATTCCAAATCTGGGTGGCTGCTTTTGCGACCTTGCAACAACATATGTTCTTTGTTAACAACAATAGAAAACATACAATCTAATGATGTTATTCTGACAGATCAGACTGTTGGGGGAAAAACTCCACATAATGATAGTGAGTTTCCTGTCGAAAATTGAATGTAATCAAAGTAAGGAAAGAGTAAAGAGAAAATCATCTGCTACACAGGCAGAAGAGGAATGGGAGGGGGGGTATGCTGGGGTTATTGGTGGTGGAACATGTGCACTGGTGAAGGGATGGGTGTTTGAGCATAGTATGACTGAGACTCGATCCTAAAAGCCCTGTAACTGTTCTCACGGTAACTCAATTAAAAAATAAATAAATTTAAAAAAATTCTGTTTATATCACACCATTTTCTTTGTTCAACCTGATATGAGGAGATATTGACTAAAAACACTTCTCTTTCTTTGATGAAATATTGTCCATCTACATACTACTTCATTGCTGGGAAATCTAAATGACTCAAAATATGATTGAGCAAATATTATTTTTTTCCACAAATCTCCTCACTTCTCCATTTATCTGGTGGCATATTTAGTTACATTTATGGGTTAGGATCAGAGGAAATATTTCTATGGTAACTAAGCAGAGCATATTTTCCTAGCAAAATACATGTTTTTTAAAAGAAGAGAGTTATCTAATCAAAAAGAGCAGTTTGAAGTAAAGTAATATGCTTGGAAAAAAATCAATAACCATGACTATTTTTTTAAGTTAGGGATATACTGAGGGAGCATGATTACAAAGAAAAAAATTAATTGCTTCTGTGAGGCTAGCATGATCCTCAGGAGGTAGCAAGCTTATCTTGCATGTGGCTGACTCAGACTCAATGCCTGGTACCACCTATGGTCCCCCAGGCACCACTAATAATGATTCATTAGCATAGACCTAGGAGTAATCACCGAGCACTCTAAGGTTTGGCTAACCAAAAATTCAACCAACAAAAAATGAGATTAAATTTTGAATAATCTCATTTGATGACATTTATGTGTCTCCTATACTTATCTTCTTAAACCTAGTCATTTCATGGTTACCACACTAAGAACTAGTTCACATAATTTTAGAACATGACCTGTTTTTTTCCTGAAAAAATTTATATGATTTTGTTCCACTTCTGATAATTAATTTTTCATTTTTATTCAATTTAAATATATTTTCAAAAGAGCATGATTCTAAGAAGCATTTAAAGGGCACACCACATAATCACAATAAAGCAGATATGGTAGCTATAAGTGAAGGGATTAAGCAGCTTAAAATACATTGTCACAGATCCTTGAATCTCCCTGCTCCTTTTCAGTCAAGGTCACATTTTCCTGACTACAACTACACGGATTGTTTTCAAGCAGTTTTGTAGACCCAGTCTGTTCTTCTCAATTTGTATACTCTCTTGGAGTGGGGGTGGGAGCATCCCCTTTGCCATGACATTTATGTTAAAGCACACAAATAGATTTATACAAATTCTGAGAAACAATATTGCTTTCAGTTGCAGCTATTGATGACAAAAATACCTTTGCGAACAGCTTCTATTTCTACTTGTCACTGTCACTGTCATCCCATTGCTCATCGAATTGAACGGGCACCAGTAATGTCTCCATCATGAGACTTATTACTATTTTTGGCATATCGAATATGCCAAGCTCTGCCATGGGGCTAGATACTCTCAGTAGCTTGCCGGGCTCTCTCCTACCCCCTGTGCTATCGCTTCAGCCCTTAGTTGAAAATAAATAGGCCAAGAGCCAGAGCGAGCCTTGGACATGAGACACATTTCTTCGCATTCCTTATCTCAGCGCCTCCGACCGCACAAATATTCACTCAACATCTGGCGCCCAAGTGTGGGGCCTGAAGATAACTTCAGGAACCCAACAAAGTCATTGCCTGGGGCCCATAAGGTAGCATGAGGTTTTGCTCCTTACATAGACAGGGTCTGCGCCCATCTGTCAGCATGAAGCAGCTTCAGAAGATGGATCACCGACCATTTTCCCCTTAAAGATTTAAGGTGGTGAAATCTCTAGAGGGGGATATGATGTAGGCAGGTATATAGAAAAGGTCCTTGGCAATGAAAATTGATATTTAACAGAGTCTCTGGGAAGGAGACTCTTAAGACTTGGAGATTCAAGAAAACAAAAGACCTGGAGGAAACCATCAGCAGACCCTGAGGATAATGTACCACTCCCCAAGAGGTTCCCCAAAGAAGACCATCACCACTCCCAACCTCCCTGGTAACCTCCTTAGCAACGGACTTTTACCTGGGAAGAAGCCCCACTTGGGGGCAGGTTGAAAAAAACCTATAAAAGACACCTTGAACAAAGGAAGCACGCGCATATGCTGCCTGAGCCCATGTGCTGCTTGTGCCTCCGTGGCCAAGCACATGTGTCACCCGAGCACATGTGTCACCCGAATCTCCCCTCTTGAGATGTGTACTTTCATGCTTTCATACTTTTGTGTCTAAAGCTCGGTTATGTGTAGTGGCTTCCTCCACCCTCGGAGAAGCCCGCGTTCTCTCTTGAGTGCATTATTTTCACTATTCTCTCTCCCACTTATCCCTTCCTCCTTCCCTCAGAAACCTCTAAATAAAATCTATTTACTTAAAAAAAAAAGAAAAGAAATAGAAACCAGTCTAGGTACAAATAGGCTAACAGGACGTACTATCCCCTTTATCTTGAATTCCTCTTCTGCTCTCATTCCCCCTTGATGGCTAGACTCTGCCATCTCTTGTTTCTAGAGTTCAGTGCTCCCTGTTTCCTACTCCTAGTTCAGAGGGATCTAATGCTTCTCAGGATACTTTTGAATTGATTTACTTATTGCCCATTACCTGGAAGGTTTCAGGTATGCTCCTACACTGGCCTTAGAATCTTCAACCTTTTATCCCTATCTGTAAAATTAATGTTATAATTTGGACTGGAGAAATAGCACAGCGGGTAGGGCATTTTCCTTTCACACGGCTGACCTGGGTTAGATTCCTCTGTCCCTCTCAGAGAGCCCAGCAAGCTACCGAGAGTCTCTCGCCTGCATGGCAGAGCCTGGCAAGTTCCCTGTGGCATATATTTGATATGCCAAAAACAGTAACAAGTCTCATAATGAAGATGTTACTGGTGCCCACTCGAGCAAATCAATGAGCAAAGGAATGACAGTGCTACAGTGTTAATGTTATAATTCATGAGCAGGTAGTTTACCAAGTTAATAAAAATCCTGAAATCACAAAACGCTGGCAATTTTGTTATAATACTATTTTGCAGACATAATTTGCTTCAAAGTAAATAATATATTAGGGAGCGACGTAAACTATGATGCAGACTTCACATTTGTGTGTGTTCCAGTTCCTTTGAGAAACATCAGGGGAGGTCTGAATATTGTACCTGGCTAAATCAAGAAGCTCAGGGATACACAAAATCAGACACAACAGACACAAGTACACACACGTTTGTGAGCTCATACACACACACACACATACACATATCCAAAATTGGTAAGTTATCTCAGTTCATCAGATGTGATATGAAATATGGTCATCCAAAGTTGTGTCACAAATCATCCTATTTTTCAAAAACCGAACTCCTACCATCTCTCAAACCTCTTGTTGCTGTCTTCCACAAGCAAACTCTGGATCTTTTATCTGTAAAGTGCTATATTTATCAAAGTAGTTATTTGAATAATTACAGTATTTAATCTGTTTAAAATTACACCATCATTTTATTTATGTTTCTGTTTTCTACTGTGTTATTGATGAAGTTTTGGGGTGTAAGTATGTGTGGGTATCGATGCATATTTTGCAGTCTGATGACTTTCAGGAAAATGCCTACCTTCTCTCTTTCTCTTTCTCTATCCTATGAATGCATAGTGTATGTTGTGAAACTCCCTTTCTTCTGAATGTGCTTCATGTTTTTCTAGGAACAATATTTAGTGATGCTTAATTAGAGACAGAGAACTTTTCCTCATTCTTGACTTATGTTCAGAGCAGTTCCTAGTCCACAACCTCAAACTAGACTTTTCGTTTTTTAAAATTGAGAACAGATATTTAATGCCTGGAACATTATTCAAAAGGTTTTACTTATTTAAAAGACAATGGGTACTTTTGGAAGATCTTTGAGTTAACGAATGGTTACATAAGAGGGAATTATTATGTAATTATTATTCAGGTGAGGGTTTAGGTAAAAGTTTTTGACTAAGTTTCAAAAGTCTGTGAATTTTTTGAGGCCAAAGAGTGTCTTATCATACCTAAAACCTCAGTGCTGAGGGATCTGCTGGTCCCAAACGGTTCAAAATATTTCAATAACTTTTAAAATCCAAGCCATGCAAATATAGATTAGTTTTTATAATGATCCCTTCGGTATCCTGAAGTAGTTTTAATAACTTGGTGATACTTTTTTTAACTTAGGCAAAGTAACATTCCCACATGTCTTACAAAGAAGTTTTGGAGAGAACTTGAACAATACATTATTGTTTATTTATCCTCAAAAATATTATGCTTTGTGAGTTCTGTTTTATGCTTAATAACATTGGGTAGTACTCTTTCCCACCAGGTTATGATTATAATCATTTTATTCATCAAAAACTAATTAATCAGAATGTTCCCCTTCTTCATAAGCATGTTACGTGTCTGTTGTGTATACTTTAATGTTTTCACATACTTCAGCTATTATAATTTTTAAAATGATGTTGCAGTGTTTATAATAATTACAGAATTCTCTGGGGACAAAAATATAGAAGATCTTATCTTATGAAATCCTAATCTCATTTTATGCACTTAAAGTTAAGAAAGAGAATGAAAATCAGGAGAAAACCATAGAGACTACAGAACCATGAATATGGCTTGCTTTAAATGTGGTCTCTGCTGGGTGACACTGACTTCATTTCAATTAAGTGCATATCACAACTCCCTAGGTGGGTGACCCATCTGCTCCTCCTGGGAAGGAAATACCACCCAAGCTCCTGGCTCCCTTCCCTGTCAATTAGTCCCCTCTATGCATTTAATATGCATGTTGCAAAGTCTTGAGTAGGTGTGAAGATTTGCATCTTCTATATTTTTGATGAAATCAGGCTTAAATATACACTGAAAAAGAAATCGAAATGGGGATTATCAAAAGAGATTTGAAAATTTCTGTAAGTGCATCATCTCATTCCCTTAGTGGTTATATAGATGTGAAACAATGTTTTTTAAAGCTTAAAATAGGTAATTCACCTAAAAAGATTTATTTTTAGTAACAGGTCATTTTTCTCTAACCTCATCACTAAAATCTAAGCAATATTGCCCAAATAGAGTTTAAATACATATTGCTAACCACTGTCCGGTCATGCACAGAGGCATCTCTTATATGTTCTACATGTTTCCCAGTTGTTTTCAGTGATTGAATTTGACTGTAAACACTTTTCATTGCCTTATAGCATTTTTTCTGTGTGGCAAAAATATAACCAAACTAAAATTATTTAGGCCAGCTGATGCAGTGGGTCTAGAAAGCCTGAGGCAGATTGGATGTTTTGCATTCAGAAGAAACCACTGGAGAGTGACAGTTCAAGTAAAATATTGTGAAATAGTTGATGGGGAATATCAAATTTAGGGAAGCTCAGGCTTACACATTAATATGAAAAAAGTTTTAGCACAGAAAATTTTGCTGACGAGTTGAGCAGGATTGAGATGAAGGAAGGGACCATGATGAAGAAAACTGGAGCAAAAGGCATAAAAGAGTCATTAGGGACTGCGTTATTAAATTTGAGAACTCCTCAGAATCACCAGGGAGATTTTCAGAAATCTCGATGATGTCAGGATACACCTCAGATCAATTAAATTGGAATGTCTCAGATGAGGTTTGGTAATCAGTAATTTTTGAAAGCTCCTAGGTAATTGAAATGTGCAGCCAGAACTAAGAATAATGGTGGAACAAATGGGCAAAACTTAGCAGTGGATTGTGAAAGAGGCCTCGGAACTCTGGTTGTTGCTGTATTTCTAGATTAGGGATTTCATTTTGAGGTACACATACTTTCTTGTGAAGTCTGAAATTTCAACTCCTGTGCTATTTTTCTGTGCTTCTCTAGTTAGTCAGTTCTCTAGAATAATAAGATGTTAGGTAACTTGAGGGTTTTTTTTATTTATCGTTTTGAAAATGGTGGGCATTTAAATAATGCAACCATTTTCAACCAGAGATGAATGTTATCATCAATTCAATAAGTAAAAGGAAAGTAGGAGGAAGATGAATTATTGTACCAAGTGTTAATTCTTTGGTAGGCCCACTACCATATTTAAAGTTTAAAGACTTTCCTTAAGTCTTTAAGCATAATATGATGGTAGAAAGTTTAGGTGCTTTTCTTAGAATTTCTACAGGGGCCTGACATAAATGAGAAGTCCAATATTAAAGTACTAAGCAAAATCCACAGCAGTACTGTGGAAGCTCCCTTCAAACAAATATTAGTGAGGGACTGGACAGATAGTACAGTGGGAAAGGCACTAGCCTTGCTCACAAGCAAATGATTAATCGAGGCTCTCTATAAGTCATATTTTCAACTAGAAAAATCCAGAGTTTCATTTTCTAAATAAAATAAAAGCTTTTGTGACACAATACAAAATCTTGTGACTCAGAACTTTAGCATGTAAGGAGTCTAAAGTGTCAAAAATCATTTTGAACATTAATAAATGTACTGCTGCACTAAGTTTATATACGGGAATTATGTGATAACATATAATTAAAATAAATTTGTAAAATGAAATGCCAGTTGTACATTTTTTGTGCACCTAACTTCATTCATTTTGTTATGTGCAGATGGAAAACATACTTTTGAATTTTAATTAAATGCAGAATATTTAATCCAATTTAATGTACTCAGTGTTAATGGTAAGAATAGGACTTAGAGGTGCACTTATTTTTATAATAAACACTGACATTAAGACCGGAATTCTATGTTAACATCAAAAACAAATTTTTCTTTAAGTCTTATTAGTGTTTTCCCAACCTGTTTCTTATTTTTCTAAGAAATTATTTTGCCACTTGCAAAAGCTAATCAGATTTGCAGCTAAAGCAAACATGCTAATAATATATCAATGTTGATAGAAAAAACATCTATCACACACACACACACACACAAATTTCATTACCACTGCTGAAATACTAACACAAATGCATTTCTTTAGGTTTTACTCTTAACTCCATTATAACTTTGAATTACTTTTAATATTTTTCTTAGTACAATTAAGGAAGAAATGAACTATTTCACATATGCTTAAAATTACTTCAAATATTAGGGTTAGGATGACTGTAGTAATTCTCAGTGCCCTAAAGCCCAAGAAGTACCTCATCATATGGGGTTACGTGGGCCAAGTGTTGCCAGGTGGGAGACCCAGTCTTCAAGGGATACTCTGGAAGCTCCCTTCAAACCAATATTAGTGAGGGGCTGGAGAGATTGACAGTGGGTAAGGCACTAGCCTTGCTCATAAGCAACCCATCACCCAAAGCTCTCCAGAAGTGATATCTGAGCACAGAGCCTGGAATAATATGTAAGCACGGCTAGGTGTGGCCCCAAACAAAAAAATAAATAAATGATGTTAGTGAGATATAGGGCTGGAGCAATAGTATAGTGGTAGGGCATTCACCTTTCACATGGCCAACTCGTGTTCGATTCTTCTGCCCTTCTCGGAGAGCCTGGCAAGCTACTGAGAGTATTGCGCCTGCATGGCAGAGCCCGGCAAGCTACCCATGGAATATTGGATATGCCAAAAAACAGTAACAATAAGTCTCACAATGAGAGACGTTACTGGTGCCCGCTTAAACAAATCGATGAGCAATGAGATGACAGTGAGATACAATATTCTCTCTGATTTCTTCCTTGCCTCATAATATTATATGTATAATTTCAAAATTAAAATGTTTCCATAAAGTAGTGTGATCTGAAGATATATTCATTAACAGTGTTGCCAGTAGTTATATTATGTGTTTTGTAAAACTACATGCCATACAAAATTATGAATCTTTTCAGAACATAAGTGATCTCTATTATCTAGCTAATTCATATGTGTTCTCTTCTACTTTAAAATATTTTATTTGAATTTAATTTATATAACATTTTTAAAGTTTAAAAGTGTTTATTATTTTACTTATTGATATTTATGGTGAAAAAATATATTTAGGATTAGTAGGCTGGATTGTTTAGATGATCCCAATTTTGTTGGCGACATCCAAGGCGTCATAGTCAGGAGTCAGTCGAATAAGTCGAAAAAATCAGCCTCTTTCTCTCTATCGGGTCCAACGAGGATATTGACCTTGGAATGTCAGTGTCATAGAACTTCTTCACCTGTTTAATATGGTGCTTATTGGCCTGGCATTCATCATGAACACAGGGGTGCTGTCTCCTCTCTTCCTCATGGTTGATTCAGTGGTCAGGGAGAATGTGATGACGACATAATGGTGAAGCTTGTTTCTCCCAGGAGCGGTGTAGGGATATTTGTGTTTCTTTCTCAGCTGCAGTATACAGGGTCTTCGGAAGGTGTGGGAGGTGTTGGTCTTCTTTTTGTGGCTGTGGATGCCTTTTAGCACTGCCTTCTTGCCTTCACAGCTTTGGCTTTGGCTTGAACTTTAGGAGTGACATAGGCTTCCTTCTTGGCTTTTGGTGCCATCTTTATAAAAAGTTTTTTTTTTTTGCTTTTTTTTGGGGGGGTTACACCCGGCGATTCACAGGAGTCACTCCTGGGTATGCACTCAGGAATTAGCCCTGGCAGTGCTGCTCAGGGGATGCTGGGAATTGAATCTGGGTTGGCCGCATGTAAGGCAAACGCCCTACCCTCTATGCTATCGCTCCAGCCCCAGATTATTTTATTTTTTGACAGAGAGAACATTGTGGGCTTATCCAAAGTGGTAAAAGCAAGCACACAAAGATATATACACAGGTGAAGGGATTGGTATTGTGACATTATATGACTGAAACCCAATCATGAGCAATCTTATAACTGTATCTCACTGTGATTCAATTAATATTTTTAGGTAAATAAAATAAAAACTTTTTAAAGTAAAATAAAAGATACATAGAGATAAACAAGTAAGATACAAGTTTCAGGGAGAACATGGGCTTGAAGAACAAGTCCTAAAAGTATTTTTAAAAAAGAAAAATGTTCTTTATATAATATTAATATTTCATACATTTCTAAAATAAACAATGATTACATCCAACTTAAACATGGTTTTGATAGCTGTGGAAAGAGAATGATCATAGTGTCATAGTGTAATACAACCATCAACAAATGAATATAATTTATCAAAAAGTAAATCATAAACCAAAGTGGTTAAAGAAGGCTAGAACTACCCTGAGTAACTTTGACAAACTATGTTCTGACTGTGTTGTAGGGATAAAAGAAACAAAAACCAACTGTCTTCTCTATTGTAATTACATTGTTAACTGTAACATATAATTACCATATACTAAAATATAATTGGTGGATCTGTTTCTGCTGTGCTGTCAAACAAACATTGTAATTCCTGAGCTTCCATGACTTTATTTAAAACAATTTATTTGTCTTTATAAAAGATATTAACCATATGAAAAACAATATGAATAAGACCTTAATAGAAATTAAGGAGTGTCACTAATTATTTGGAAAGCTAATTTTTAAACAAAATGTAGTGTATAAACTTCTGGTACTTCCTGAGAAAAGAATATATTTGCCTCCATGCAATAAACAAATTATTCATGAGAAAACCTTTATAGTCTTTTCCAGTTAAGCATAAAATGAATTTTCATGAAAATGACTAGATCAAACTTCAAGATGCTATTAATCTTAGGTTAAGATAGAAGAGAGACCAGATATCCTTCAGCGTGATCTAATTTTTTATCCTGATAGTTGAAGTAGCTAAAGTTAGGCACTTTAGGGAATAATAATTAATCTTCTCATTCCTTTTAGGTCACTGAAGGCAAAATTGTCTATATGGCTCGACACAAGTGCTTTTTAGAAGCACATGGAAAAGTGTATTAACTGGAAGTCTCCTTCCTACTTAGCATCTAGCTACTTTAGTGAAAACCTCGTATTCCCCTCAAGAGAGATATTTAGTCTTCTCTGAAATGGACACTAAGTAATCAGACATTTCTTAATATTGGACTTAGATCAGTGAGTAAAGAGCTTTGTCTTTGAAATTCCTGCAGAAAGTTTTATTCTCTTCTTGCAGCAGAGACTTTTAAAGCTTGTTGACTATTTTAAGGGATGCTGACATATGTCATTTCCTCTTTTGACATAATTCAGATACCTGATAAAGCAATTATATTAATAGGACAGTATTTTTTTTTCCTTTTGGGTCACACCCGGTGATGCACAGGGGTTGACTCCTGGCTATGCACTCAAGAATAACTCCTGGCAGTGCTGGAGGGACCACACTGGATTCTGGGAATCGAACCTGGGTTGGCTGCATGGAAGGCAACTGCCCTACCCCTGTGCTATCACTCCAGACCCAGTAGGACAGTATCTTCTTCTAGCACTAAGAAATGTCTCTTAGTTGTTTGTTATTATAGTTTTGGGAGTCACACTCTACTGCTTAAGTTTAGAACTCAAAGAAGAATTAAGAGATTGCCAGGGATATCCAGGAGAAAACTGTACTAAGGGGGTAATGTGATTCTGGAGATCAAATCCAGCGACATACATGTGTAAGAGAGAAACACTGCGATATCCTTGGTACTTGACTTTTCTTAACATACTTCAACTGACAAATGATTTTAGACAGAACCTTGTGCATTTTTGTCTCTGCAAACTTTCCCCTGAAGCCACATTATTAGGGCCCAGAGTGGTAGTACAGTGGGTAGGGCGTTTGCCTTGCATGCGGCTGACCTGGGTTCAATCCCCAGCATCCCATATGGTCCCTCAAGCACTGCCAGGAGTAATTATTGAGTGTAGAGCCAGGAATAAACTTTGACCATGGCTGTATGTGACCCAAAAAACAGAAAAAAATAAAAGAAGCTACATTATTAAACTAGGTAAGGTATATGTTAAAAAAATAGTTATAAAGGATAACTATTGAACAAAGAACATGTGAAAAGTATGAAAAGTATGCTATATTCTTTCAACTATTACTAATATAATTCATACCTCTGTAGGGTGTTTGCCTTGCACGTGACTGACCTGGGTTCGATTCCTCTGCCCCTCTCGGAGAGCCTGGCAAGCTATGGAGAGTATCTTGCCTGCATGACAGAGCCTGGCAAGCTAACTGTGGTGTATTCTATATGCCAAAAGCAGTAACAAGAAATCGCACAATGGAGATGTTCCTGGTGCCCGCTTGAGCAAATTGATGAGCAACAGGATGACAGTGACAGTGACAGTGGATTATAACATGATTTAATACATTGATACTTCATATAATTAAATATAGTATATTAATGAATATTATAATTTATATTCTTATAAATTCTTATAATATATCTATATTCTTTCAACACTTGCTTAATATATAATGATGAAATATATTACTATCTCATACATATTTGATGATCAATTTATTCTAATTCATAAATGGGGAACACACCTTAGTTATTCATGTACTGATTATTGGACTGTTTTTTATTTCCAGCTATGACTTTAAAAAATGTATGTATTATGAATTTAACAAACTCTAGTTTAGTTTCTGTGAGAGAGTTTCTGTCATGCATTCCAGCCAGAAAACTTTCTAAATTTTAAAATTTATTAAGGTTTATTTAAATCAGTTTACCTTAAAGGCCAACTTAGATTTTTCTTTTGTTGTTTCAAGTATGATTTATCTTAATTTAAGGTACTATAATTTTATCATTATACTTTCTTAAATTAATATTATAGTATCATAAATTATTTTTATAGATATTAGGGCCCAAAGATACACAATTACTTTCAAGGCAAGTGGGGAAAGCACTTGCATTGAATGTATTTGAACTGAGTCAATCCTTAGTACCAGCTATTGTCCTCTGGGCACAGTTAATAGTGACCCCTGAGCATGGAGTCAGGGGTAAGCCCTGAGCACAGCTGGGTGTAGTTCCTAAAACCCAAAACAAAAGCTTAACCATGACAATCTAAAATATAAATTAGTCTGCCTTTTTAAGGGTGTATTGGAGTTGTACATTTCAGGTAACCAAAAAAATATCCCTGCTTTTTTCTTTTCTCTTCTCTCTCTCTCTCTCTTTTTCTTTTTTCCTTTTTGGGTCACACTCAGGGGTTACTCCTGGCTTTTCACTCAAGAATTACTCCTGGCGGTGCTCAGGGTAACATATGGGATGCTGGGAATCGAACCTGGGTTGGCTGCGTGCAAGGCAAACGCCCTACCCACTGTGCTATTGCTCTGGCCCCACTGCCTTTTCTTAATACTGACTAAATGAACGTTTTATTAATGGATGACTAAATGTAGATCTAAAATCTAATAATGGCCTTCTATTGTGTCTTAAAAGTTTTCTTCATTGAGAACTCTTTAAAAAGACAAGAAGTTTGAGACCCACACAATGTAGTTTCCCTGCTTCCCCTCGCAACCACTGCTACCCCCCATTTCCACCAACATGAGCTGCCTCTAAGAATCATGGTGTGTGGCCCAAACATTTCCAAACAAATGAATAAAAAAATCAAGCGAGAAGAAATTATTCAAGTCATTGGATTTTATTTGTTTATTTTCATTGTCTTGACCACATCTGGTAGTGCTCAGAGCTTACTCCTTTCTCTTAGCTCAAGGATGTCTCCTAGTGGGGCTTGGAGGACAATATGGGATGCTTGGAATGAAATCTGGATCATCATTACGTAAGGAAAATGCATATTGCTGTACTATTGTTATGGTCCCAATTCATTGAAATTTCAAATATTATAAAGATTTCATTCTATCATTTTATTAAACATTTATAAATCTTTCTTATTAATCAATAGCAATTATTCAATGATTAAATATTAATCAAAATTATTTTTTAAATATTTGATCACTTCAAGCTATGAGAATTTGAACTTTTTTATAATAAAGTGCATGTAGCTAATGATGCAAACTTAATAAATTTCTCACTTTTATTTGCCTCACACGTGGCCAACCTGGGTTCAATTCCTCTGCCCCTCTCAGAGAGCCCAGCAAGCTATCGAGAGTATCTCGCCCACATGGCAGAGACTGGCAAGCTGCCAGTGTTGTATTTGATATGCCAAAAACAGTAACAAGAAGTCTCACAATAGAGACGTTACTGGTGCCTGCTGGAGCAAATCGATGAGCAACGGATGACAGTGACAGATCATTTTTTCATAATTAATTTAGCAAAATGAAAACCTTGAGATACCTTCGTTCTGCACTGTACATTCACTAATATCTATATATTACAACACTTAAGAGTCCTTCAGAGACCTTAAACTATGTAGTAGATTCTGATATCTTTTGGGAATATAAATATATACTGAAATAAAAATATATATTCAATCCATTTACCTTATTTTCACTCTATACTGAACAAGCTTTGTGTGTTGTCCTTTTGTGAAGTTACTGCATGTGAGCCAATAGGTCAGCTTGTGGAGATAGGTGGAGTTCAGTCCTAGAATAAGAATTGATAAACCTAGATACAGTAGAAAATAGTAGAGATTGGCTAAAATAGGAGTGATAAGGTTAACTTAGAGGAAGTATGTGTATGCAGAGTAAGAATGTGAGCCTGACAAAAGATTACACAGTCATGCAGAGGATACAAAATCAATGTGTGGTGATGGGCAGAATGAAAAAGAAATTCTGTATAGTGATGGAAAGAAATAACAAGCGTAATTGAAACTTCCAAGAAGATGCTGATACAAATCATTCAGGAATATTCCTGTATAGACTGTTGACTATTACCAGAAAGCCTAACTCTAGAGAAACTGCATAAGAAGAAACATGTCTGAGATAAATCAAACAAAACTTAGAAAACTTTTGCTTAGATCAAACGTCTCTTAGACAGATTGGTGATGGCTGGTATTCTGGGGCAGAAGGGAATGCAGAGCAGGTTGAGAAAATGTTATACATCCTGTTTCATTTTACCCGTCCTTCAGGGAAAATTTATGTTCCTTCTTCATTAAAACCAACTACAATAGCAGGGAAAAGATTATTGCTCTCAAGGAGGCTGTAACAAGTTCAGGACAGCAAAAGTTGTTTATCCTTGTTGGGTTAGGATTGAGTCATAATTGGCAATTGAGAGGTGTATGCGTTTTTTCTTATCTAGTCCTCCAAAATGTTTTGAAATATTTTTGAAGTGATCATTTCCAAATATGATGACAGTTAGATATTTGCCCACAGTATTTGATACAAGGCTGGCAAATGAGATTGTCTGAAATTTTGTTATTGGATTCTTGCACCGGAACTCTCTTAAACTTCAGAAAAGTAAAAGTCTGGCTTTTACCAGCTCCAGTGGCCAACATTAGGTAAGATAGACCTAATCTAGATAAAATGGAAAATTAATTGCACACACAAGCTATCTAGTGTGAAAATAAAACAGAAAATTATCACAAACAAAAGATGATTCCTGATGGATTCAATAACAAGAACAATGGCAAAACTAACATACAATAATATGTTACCTATAGGAGATACATTTAGACGAAAAGACAAACTTTAAAAATACATGAAAAAAAACATACTAGGGGAAAGAAAACTGGGATAAAAAATTAATATCAAGCAAGTTAGATAGATAAAGCTTCTCTAATCTTGACCAAGAAGAATTCACTCTGTGAGAACAGAGTAAAACATCATTTACAATAGATATTTTCAAGTTTCCTGTCCAAATAGTTCATTTCATGAGTCTATTGAGGGAAGATATCTGCTGTATTTTTTTAAATTTAATTTATTTCTCTTTTTTCCCTTAATTTACTATCTGTCTCTGTCTGTCTCTCTCTCTCTTTTTTTTTTTTAATTTATTTATTTTTAATTAGAGAATCACCGTGAGGGTACAGTTACAGATTTATACACTTTTGTGCTTATACTTCCCTCATACAAAGTTTGGGAACCCATCCCTTCACCAGTGCCCATTCTCCACCACCCGTAAACCCAGTGTCCCTCCCACCCTCCCCAATCCCATCTCCCCCCCACCCCACCCTGCCACTGTGGCAGGGCATTCCCTTCTGTTCTCCCTCTCTAATTAGCTGTTGTGGTTTGCAATAAAGGTGTTGAGTGGCCGCTGTGCTCAGTCTCTAGCCCTCATTCAGCCCGCAATGTATCAGATCTGCTGATGACCTCCATTAACTTAATTCCCCCATCATAAAGACTATTTCCAAATATAGTTACACTGGCATTGAGGGTTCAAATTTTAAATAGAACTGTTGAAATGTGAGCAACTTAGTCATTAGCAATGAACAATGTTATGCTTATTTTTAATTGTAATAGAAATAAAATTGAAATAGAACGGAATTTGAAGCCAAGAAAATAAAAGAGAAGGAAAAAATCCTATATCATAAAAATCAATCAATAATACATCAGACAATATCTTGCATTATGTATATTTATGTATAAGTATCTAATCATATATAAATGGTTATTTGAGCAAATGTTTGAAAAATGGTAAGTCACCAAGTACTAAAAATTTTACAATTATATGATAAAATAAGCATATAAAACTTTTTTGGGGGGTCACACCCAGCGATGCACAGGGGTTAGTCCTGGCTTTGCACTCAGGAATTACTCCTGGTGGTGCTCAGGGGACCATATAGGATGCTGGGGATGGAACCCAAGTTGGCCGAATTCAAGGCAAATGCCCTACCTGCTGTTGTATTTGTATTTTTAATTTCAAGAATAAAAGCTCAAATTAGTAAAATTAAAAAAAAAATTAATATCTAAAAACAAAACTCAAGAAATAGGTGTTTGAGACAAAGTATGTTTATAAACTTGTAAGATTAAAAAATGGTTAAAATAAAACATAGCAAAATGCAAAACTCAAATTAAACACTTGAGTCTCTAAATTCATAAAGTTATAACTGACACTGTGATGGATTGACTGACTATATAAAGAGAACTACAAGCAGATCTATTCTTAAAACCATATGGTGAGGTGGATACTAGCCTGATTAAAAGTCTAAGTGGGAAAATGTAAACTTTAGAGTAAATTTAGGAAGGGGATTTATTTTAAATGTCCCCATAATTATAAGCATAATATTTATATATTTATACTAAAGTTAAGAAGTTTTATTTACTAATACCCAAGAATAGTAGTATATAATACCAGGAGGTTGGCTCCATAGCTTGGAAGCTGGCCTCACACACTGGGGGAAAGTCATCCCAGATAGAGAGGGGAACACCAAGTAATATGTGATTGGAGATCCTGTGTGGGAAGGGAGATGCCTGTTGAAAGTAGACTAGAGACTGAACAGAATGACCACTCAATACCCCTATTTGGAACCACAACACCCAAAAGGAAAGAAAAATATCAAATTGGAATGCCCCGCTACAGAGGCAGGGTGGGGTGGGGGGATGGGAGTGGGGTGGGTGGGAGGGATATTGGGATCATTGGTGGTGGAAAATGGACACTGGTGGAGGGATGGGCTCTTAAACATTGTATGAGGGAAAAACAAGCATGAAAATGTGTGAATCTGTAACTGTACCCTCACTGGGACTCACTAATTAAAAAATAAATAAATTTAAATAAATTAATAAAATAAAAAAAGAAATTTTATTCAGTGAATTGCATCATAGAAAAAGCAAATATATAAATGGCAAGAGACTGTGCACACCTATTTATATTATTCAAAATTCGTAAGTAACTGGCATCAACATATACATAAACAAATAAAGTAACAACAGGAAGACAGGTATACAAAATAGCATAAGATGAAGAGATCAAAAAAAAACAAACACTTAATAAGATATAAAATGATATGCAAAATTTATTAGTAATTGTATAAATACAAGTTAAATTATATATCACCTTAAGCCTATCAGATTGAGAAAAATCAGAAAGTTAGCTAATGCCAAATGTTATCAGAATGTAAAGATATGGGAGCTCTCATGCATTGTAAAATAATCTGTAAACTAGTGATGCCATCTGGAAAGCAATCTGGTAGTACTTAAACAAAGAAAAAATATATATATATATTTCCCTCTGATGCAAGAATTATACTCCTGGATGTAAATCCCTTTGAAATTACAAGAAAATTAAATGTGTAAAGTTCATATTAGAATTTTATACAGTGAATACACAGATATGGAAATATAAAGAAAAGTCAAAGACTTATTATGGAGCATATTTGAGATAAGAATAATATCAGTAATAAAATACCAATATTATCAATATATAATGGAGCAATTAAAAAACAAATTAGAATGTTGACAAATGGTGAAACAGTGATTTATGGATTCAGGTGTTTTAGGTTGGGTATAGTATGTAGCTATAGCGGTTTGGATAAATAAATAGAACAAGAAACCTTGTCAAGACAAACCAGGATTTTAGTGGAAAAGTATGATTAACTGAACCATTACCTGCTTCTGAGATGGGAATAAGTATACATTTTAAAATAATTGAATCAGCAACAACAAAGGTATACAGAGATATATGCCTCAGTAAATTTGTTTTATCTATTTTGGTAAAAAAACTCTAGTCACATAATTGACTTTAACAACAGTTAATTTTCATAGAATGGTGCCAAGATACTGCAAATATGATCTTATTTTGTATCAAACATAGCTTTTCTGATACTTTGTGTATGATGAGAAAACAATATACTTTTCTCATCCATTCTTTTTGTATTAATAAAATCAAACTAGACATTAAACTATTTTTCATTTATAATGCAAATTTAAGGATATTTCTAGAAATAACCGAGCGTAGGAAAATAGCATCATTAACATTTTCATTTAATTTCATTAGATGAATTTGAATTCAAGAAGTTTTCAAGAACAGATCAATTTTATGAAAGTCTGTGACATTTTTGTTTTTAATAATTTTTAAAAACCCATCTATCAGCAAATGTTATATTGTAATTAATTCTAAGAACATTTTAATTTACAGACCTAAATTCTGTATCTTGTATCCCAATTTGAAAACCTAATATACCAATTTATATTAATGAAGATTCTAAAATATATCCTCATACTTGTTACATATAAAGCATTGACATTTTGGTCCCTATTCATCTGATTCTCAAAATGGCTTCCAAAAGACAAATTATTCAACTTTCATTGTCATTAGAAGTTTCCTTGCTTCTCATGTTGGGTACTCTCGTGATTATGCACAGTTCATGGATACTTTTGCAAGCTCTCTACCAAACAGGTGCAGAAAACAATGTTGAATACCATTATAGAGCTTCAACATTGTTATAGGCAGTTTTTAATCTAGCACATCAAAGTTAAGAAATGGAAACACAACAATTATTTTCTACGTCTTGGATATATCTGGAAGTTTAATTTAAAGATCATTTAAATCTGAGATGAGGGTCATGTGTTTACTAGATTTTCATAAGTACAGATGACTACAGAAATACTGTTTGACTGACTATGTACCTTGACAGAATAAGCACCTACACTTCTTACTTATTTAAGGGGTGAGTCACACCCAGTGGTGCTCAAAGGCTACTACTAAGTCTGTGCTCAGGAATCACTCATGGTCATTCTGGAGAACCATAGGCAGTGCCAGGGATTGACCTGGGTTGGCCACATGTAAAGCACGTGCCTTAAGCCCTGTGCTGTGTCTCTGGATATAGATAGATAGATAGATAGATAGATAGATAGATAGATAGATAGATAGATAGATAGATAGATAGATAGATAGATATAGATATACTAAGATATGTATCTTAGTAACTAACTCTCATTGGCTGTCTATCCTCACTGATATTAATCATTCTGTAGTGCATCCTGCTTGTATCTGATCCCCTCTAGGTTTTATGTTGCTATCTCTCTTTCTCTTCTTCATGTGCTTTAGAGAAATTTCCTTTGTATTTTTCTCCACTCTCTTGATTTTGTAATTATGTCTATAATCGTGTTCATGTAAATCGGATAAGGTATACTATTACACTCCCTTCTTTTTCCAGCTTCTGAGTCACCCTTAAATGATTTGTGCCTTGATTAATGAATTTAGAAAAAATAATATATTTCTAATATACAAGCCACTGTAGAACATACTTAATCATCCATTTTTAGCAGCTAACAAAACAAATCTGTAAGTAGTTCTTACCAATCAATTTAATTAAGTTTTTAAAGCTTTGGAGCTTTGTATTTGCATATTAAAATTTATACAGCCTGATAATTAAAAACCATTGAGCAAAATTGTCACCCTGATTTTTAGATGTTTTTAAAAATCTCCTCATTGTTACATAAGATGTAGTCTTTCATACTCAAGGCACTATTTTTCCTGTTTTTTGAGAAATATATTGAGTATTATTTTTTTAAATGTTCACTTTACAAATGCAACAAACTTACCAACAGTGCTAGTCACTAGGTGTACAATGGTCTCCCACTGATGGGAGTTAAAGGTCACAGGGACGATAGAATTAATGAGGTAAATATACAGATCAGTGCAATGTGAAAAAATATTCTGGAGAAAAAAATGACAGGCTTAGGACAGTATGTGACAAAAATACAATGGTTCACTGAGCAAGTGATGCTTCACACAAGATATGATGCTGCTAAAGAGTAGGCCAGCTGTACTTATTTCTCCTCTTCTCTAACCTTTCCCCTGTAATTCAGATACATCTATCTAAAATTCACATTAAGAGTTGTCCAATGATTCTAACTCCATCAACTCAAAACCCTTTGAAGCTCATTCTTTGACATTACCTGAAAGAATTCTGTGGATTACATGTATTCTCACCTCTGAGCTATTATATATGCTATTTCAAATGTGGTTATTCTATCCTCCCTGACCCCAATATTTTATTCCTTGTGAAATTGATTCATTTACAACACTCTACATGGAAGTGCAGGACAACATGGTGGCTTCCCTATCCTAACAAAATGTTACGCTTCTTTGTGGCAGCTCTGCACATAACTAGCCATCATTTTTTTTTCTATTTTAAGCCTCTTTAAAGTAAAAAATCACTTTATAGTTGCATATTTCCAGGAAAGAAATAAACAAAAACACCCTAGTATGATCTTAACTTGGTAACACTTATGGATTCCTTTAGTAACATCTAAATTTTGTTTATGCTAGATATAAAACTATTTTCCCATTAAGTCTTTTCAAATGATATTTTCACATTACTTCCTTTCTTCACCCTAGAGATAATCACATGATTGTGTGTTCATCTAAAACTGCATCCATAAAATAAGATATGAGATAGAAAATTGTCCTCTTGACTTGATGATCCATGTTATACACATAGAAACAATATTATGGTCCCCTAACTTGTTTATTACCTTGGCATTATGTGTAAAGAAATATTTGTTCATCTTGATCACTGTCTTGTGACTTTTGTCACTGAACTGTCAAGTTTTCACCAAATGCTTTACATTCTCATGAGAAGCAAATGAGTTTAAATACATAAAAGCACTGTTCAACCATTTAAACAACTGAATCTGTAAAATACAGTATTTTGGGAGTAGTATTTCTGTCTTCTATAAAAAACTCTATTATTCTTCTGAGACATAAAAGCAACAGTTGTGTTTTCTTATTTGTGAGAAACTAAGCAAGCAAATCAACCATCTATATCTAAATGTGAATCAATTTTATCTTTATCACTTGCATGCCAAAAATGTGAATAGGAATGTATAAGGGAGAAGGAATAATTTTTTTTTGCTTTGTCTTAACAAATTCACCCTCTTCTGTATATGTTGAAAAATTTTCCTGTGTTGGTTTACACTTGATAAAATCCTAGAAGGATTTATAGAATCTAGAACTGGATTTATATGAAAATGTAACAAATGACCTTCTACCAAATGTGTTCTCCTGGGAATAAGGATTGATTTAATTTTCAAAACAATTGAATGAATTCATTAAATTAAATAACATTTTACAGAGATTTCTTTCATTATATAGTTTTGAGCTACTATATAGGGAGAGACCTAGTGGTCGTATGTAGTCATACTACTAGTGTGTAAACTTTAGGGTAGAGGATTTTCGTAAAGAAGGAAAATACATATGTGAACATACATATGATGTATATTTATATAATAATTATTTCCAAATTTTCATAATCAAGTACATGTAAATAATAGCAATTATTTACAGTTAGGGCAATCACTGACATAAATTATTACTGTAGAAAACTAGTTGTTATGATTTCTAGTGTCTTGATTTTATGTGGTCCATCCCAGAAAATAATTTGTGTGAACTTAAGAAGAATGTGTATTCACATTTTTGGGGATGGAGAGCCCTCATATTGCAAATTAACATATTGAGGCTGATGTGTACCACTGGTGTCTCAGACATGAATGGGATTTGGTATCTACAAATTGAAGGATCAGGATCAATGTGTTAAGCTCAGATTTTACATTTATTTCTTTAATATTTCTATTTCTATAATAATTTTATTTCTGGTAGGTCTAATTCATAGTGATAGGGAGGTAAAAGAATCTCTGATGACTAAATTAGTTGCTATTATGTAAATAGGATGTACCACCATTTGATACACCATAATTTTGTTAGTGTTAAGTCTTCGTGGCATATTGTTATCTTCTTTGATTTTTCTCTCTTGCTCTTTTACTACCACTTTTTAGATTAAAGTCTATTTTGCCTATATAAGCATGGTTATCCAATTTTTTTTTGTTTTATTTTCTGTTTTTAGTAGGGAGCTCCTAGCTGTGATCAGGACTTCCTTTTGGCTCTATGCTCAGGGATCATTCCTGGCAGGCTTGGAGGACGAAGTGGATCCTGGGGATCAAACTTGATTTTGCTGTGTATGCAAATACCCCACCTGCTATATTATCACCTACATCCTATCTCTGCCTTTTTAAGTATACTGCCTTTTAAAATATATTCTCCAGCTGTTTACTTTGAACCTATGTTTGTCATGAAAGTTCACATGAATTTCTTCACCTGAACCCCAGAAGAAGAGGTTCAACTCCCTGATTCCTAGAATAATTCTGTGTCTTTGGATTGATAAATTTGTGGCTACACAAAGGAGCAGAAAATGTCTCATTATTAAATGGTTCTGGGAAAACTGCTTAGCATAATATAGGGAAAATGAAAATATAACCCTATCTTACAACATACAGATGGTTAGCTCAAAATGAACCAGAGTTTTATATAAAGCTGTGCCTAGGGAATACATAGATGGAACGCTGTGATACTAAATAAGGATTTGTCAATGAAATTTCTTCACTGGCCCAGAAAAATAAAAGCAGAAATGAATGAACAGAACTACACCAAACTTAAAAGTTTCTCTAACGCAACAGAAATGTCTAAAATAAAAACAGACAAAGACTACTCTATGGGAAAAAGTATTCATATACCACACACCAGACAAAGGCTGATATCCAAAATATATGAAGTATCCACAGAGCTCAGTAACAAAGTGGTCCCTTGAAAATGTATAGAGGAGTCAAACAGTTCCTCCAAGAAAACATACAGGTGGCTAAGAGCCTTAAGAAAAAATAGCCACTATCACTAACTATAAGGGACATGCAGAGCAGAATAACAATGTATGCCATCACCAAGAATAGTCTATATAAGGGTTGAATATATGGTACAGTGGGTAGGACACTTGTCTAGCAACTTGAGATGTTAGGACAATTTTCCAATTGATTTTCTTTTCTTCTATTTTCTTGTTTAATTGAAGCAATCTGCATTCAGGAGTGGCCCTTACCAGTGTTCTGGGGAAAATAGATGATGTGGGGATTATTCGCGGGTTGTTTCAATGCAAGATAAGTGCCTGACTTTCCTCCTGTACTATATCTCCACCCACATTTTTATTTTGGATTTATATATATTTTCTTCGATAAGGGAAAACATCTAAATTATCTAATTGTCTCTTTCTTTGGGAACCAATTAAAATGTCACATTTTCATACTTATGAGAAAAACATCCAGAAAGATGAAACATTTGTGACAGCAATAATCTCTTTTAAAAAAAATTTTATTGAATCACCGTGAAATATTTACAAGCTTTCATGTTTGGGTTACATTCATACAATGATCAAACACCCATCCCTCCACCTGTGCACATTCCCCACCACCAGTACCCCCAGTATAGCCCCCTTTCCTATCTTCCCCCTGCCTCCATGGCAGACAATATTCCCCATACTCTCTCTCTTTTTTTTGGGAATTATGGCTTGCAACACAGACACTGAGAGGTCATCATTTTTTGTCTATTATCTACTTTCGGCACACATCTCCCATCCTGACTGATTCCTCCAGCCATCATTTTCTTAGTGATCCCTTCTCTTTTCCATCTGCCTTCTCCCCTCTGCTCAGACAACAATACTATCTTAAGCACTAAATATGTATTCATATTATGGCAAAATTTTCCAATAAAACATATTGATTTCATCAATATTTATTACTTGAGTAGTTCAGCAGTGAATGCTATTTCCCTGTTTTTATAGTTTAAAATTTTTCCATAAAATTTTTCTATAAAATTTTAATAATGCTGAATTATAATAATGTTGGTTTCTTACAGAAAATGATTATTAACGGTTGTGTCAAGGTTTTAGCAGACACGATGCACATATATCTTGTGCTAGTCATCTGTGAGATCTTCAACAAAAATTATTTCCTGTGTCATACAACTAGAGACACATCCTAATCAGAACCTGTAAACATATTTTTCTGACTAAAGAGAATCTCTGTGTTTACTCTTGTGGTTTCAAGAAATCTAAGAGTCAGAAACTACCTCATTTATATATTTTTAAAATGTATGTGAAATCATGAAAAATCCAAACAATGAGATATAAGAAGAAATGATCAGATGATCATCAATTGCTTTGAGAAATATAAGTATTTCAGGCGAGAAAAAATAGCATTTTGTAGCTATTTCTGCATCAATAGTTGAAAACTGACTTGAAAAAGCTGGAGCACTTGAGAGAAATGATCACAATGATAAGTGGATTTTCAAATGTACTATGTGGGGTAAATTGTGGTCCTTGGCATGATGAAGAGGTGACTCTAAAGAAAAATGATAGCTATCCCAAGATGCTAGAAAATGTCAAGAGAAAGGCAGAGGGACTGACTGCTCAGCTATTGCCAGGTAGGAGAGAGTAATTACTATTTGATTAAAACAGAGGACTTATAAAATAATTGGAAAAATTAAAAAACTAAGGTTATGACCACTTAAAGATAGTATAATGCACATAAATAAGAAAACTGTTGAACTTGTAATCATATATGTTAGAAGTATTTTACAATAATGATGGGTCAAGAAATGATTGGAAAAGAGAAATATTATCATTTAGTTCTAAGACGCAATAAAACCGAGGTAAGATGGTATGTGTGTGTGTGTGTGTGTGTGTGTGTGTAAAATAAAAAGCACAATTCCATTTGTAACACAAATATACATGATAAACTTGTGAAATGTGGAAGAGGTGATGGAAGAAACTTAAATGACTTAAAATATATTTCAAGATCCTTTGAGTCACCCAACAAGTATCATCCCTGAGCCAGGATTGATCCCGGAATGCAGAGGATTATGACCACACCCACTTCCAAATAAAAAATTAAAAGAAAATATATTTGAAAATTGTATTCTTACCCTGGGCACAAAACACCTGATGACCATTAAAAAGTCTAACATTATAATAGACAGATTCATTTTATTAATACACATATAAAAACATTTTAGTTTCAAGTGAATTTTTATTTAGAACTTTTGTTTCTGATCCTTATTAAGATCTATTCTTTTCTAGATTTGTGCGAAGATTTTGGATTACTTGTATACACCAACAAATTCAGGCATGGGTGGCATGTCATGTACTTTCTGACAGATATTCATTAAATTTTCCATCCAGGAACCTGACTCTATTGGTTCAGGAGCTTTTTTTTTTTTTTTGAGCACTAGTCTACAGGGTCAGGAGTTTATCACTGAGAAACACCTGCATTACCACATTTCCCACTTGTCCTTGCTGAAATTTTAGTATGTTATATGGATTCTGAACTTCATGCTCACTTTTCTTCGGATGTTCAAACTTTATTTTTTTTCCCCACCCACTACAAAGAACAGTAGTGCAAAAGAAACCCTGCTGAAATCCCCCCAAAAATATCTTTTTAGTTCAGAAAGAATTCCTTTCTGCTTGTGGTTGTTTTTCTCCTTGTACTTTAACTCATCAACCCCTGGCTTTGGGACAAAACATTTTGTCTATGTTAGCAAATTCCTTCTTCTTCCTGGGGTTTAAGATTTTTGAAAATAAATCCAGGATATCTTACAGAAATTTCAGCTTTCTGACTTACTCCATTCATTCTCTGAGGTAATGAATATAAGCTTATTTTGTATGGTCTGACCACTTGCTTAAAAAGAGATAAGAGAAAAGAAAAGATAAAGGGATATTCAGGGACAGTATAGTCTCAAAAGAATACCATCTTTTTGAAGAAACTACCCCCATTAAAGTCTGTCTAAAGTTTTGGGAAGTAAATAGCAGTGACATAGAATATATAAAAAAACTATGTACCAGAAATGAGATACTTAAATAAAAATTTAAAATAATAGGCTTCATAACGGATGATACAAATGCTAAGGGTAGTCTTTTCAACAAAGATTGTCTCTATTATATTAAATAGTGGGACTAAGAAGACAATGCCTGCTTTCAGGTAGCAGAACGAGTCCTCCTTAGCACACTCTCCAGGATGTTGTCACCATTGCTCCCTGCTATATTTCACTGTTTTCTAATTCACACGTGGACAAGTACTCTGTTGCTGGAAGTATCTTCATCAACTTAACTTCAATATGGCTCAGTGTAAATTATTCCAGCATATATCAGCAACAGAAGGATGTGTCAGAACTTTTTTCACACAGCAGAAACTGATGAGCCATGATCAGCAGGAAGTCACTGATAACCATTTTGAAAACTGCCACTGCTTTAGATAATAATTCTGTCATAGTAATAGCTACAAATTTCCTACAAATGTGCAGTTATTATGGTTGGGAAGCTCCTGGCAATGCAAATTGAGCCTTTTTCCCTAGGTAGTAAGTAGAATATAGTAATTGTGGCAGGTAATTGTATTCCTTTCTGAAATTCATAGTCCTCCTCTTTTACAGTAAGAACAAAATCATTTTTTAATGATACATATTGATTATGTCTTAGTTTCTTTAGCTAAAGGACAAAGTAAGATGATTATGTTCACCTATAAATGATGTATACGTAATTTGGGAGGTATTCTTAAATAAAAAACATGTTAGTCTCTCTTCATATTTTTTCCATTTACTGTTAAATGCAGATGTGATGGCTGGAACTAGAGCCATGATCTTGGACCATGAGGCCCTTGGAATGTGCTAGTACAATAAGAAAAATAGCTTCTGGGCCATTCATAATATTTTACAATTTAAGAACTAGTGGATTTTCCTGGATTTTATTTTTTTAAAGGCAATTATTTTATTTTTATTAATAATCTCTTTAGAAATAACTATCAGAACAATATAGTGATAGAGATATAAAATTTGATAGCAATTTATCTAATCTGTAAAATTACTAAAATATTATAGCAGCATTTATGTCAGAAAATAATTATCTTTTAAATCATTTAAGCTATAGCCATATATAGGGAGACTATGTACTTCAATCATATTTCCCACTTTGTGAAAAACAAACCAAAACCATTTTGAAATGTGTTACATTTCCTAAGAAAACACATATTTACCATGTAATAAATTGTATATATAAACCAATTATTTCAGGCTTTGGAAGAATCTTCTTCTAGTATTTAGATCAGCTTAAGCATTACAGATGATATAATGCTGAAGCATTTAGAAGTTAACCTCATTTCTGAATCTTACTGAAACATGTGAAAAATTAAGCTGGCGAGCAGTAACTCTATTACTGAGTGAAGAAAATAGATACCCAGCTGGCCAATTATGATTTAACTTTTTCCTAAATAGAAAGATCTTTACATTCCTTAGTATTTCTAAAAAAAAGCATTTATTCTCTGATTAAGAGAATGACACATCAATGAGATACTGCTATCCAGTATCCATTGTGCAATTGCATTCAACTGGAATGAAACCCTCACTATATATCCAGACACAAATTCCATTAACTTCAATGAGGATTTTTTTTTTAGAGAAGGATTTATTGACTCACCCTCAACTTGAGCCATGTTCATTAACTTTATCTGGCAATATAAGACTCCCCCCACCCCCGCCTCACATTTCATTTCTTTGCATTTACAGCTGTTTATCAACTAATAGAGAAAAGTTCTGTTATAAACCACATCCTGTAAAGAATGTATTAGATGAATTTGAATGATGTAGAATGTTGTGAAGGATTTAACAATATTTCTAACATTCCTGGGCTTCACAATGATGGGTCTGTAGTTTTTTTCCTCCGTCTTCCATGTTTGAAATGCCGGCATAATTTCAAAAGTGTTTTCTGTTTGTATGTGTGCACGTATTATCATAACCCCTGTGAAGGACGAACTGCATTCCTTAAAATTTATGGTAGGACACACAACAAAAAATATTTATGCCTCACAAACAACACAACTTGGAACTTCATATATCATCTACTTAACTTGATTCCTTGTATTCATGTAACTATGTCTTTAAAAATGACTTTAAAATGATGAGTTCACTTCCGTTTGATGATACTCACCCTCTTCCTATGTGAAAGAATGAGGATCACTGGGTTGTATTTGACATGGGGTAAGCTGGAACCAGAAAAGCATTTCTTAGGACTAGTGCAGAATTACCAAGGAAGCATAATCAACAGACAGCTACCCTTTGAACGGGCAGATTGCCCATTCTAGCTGTCTTTTGAAAATAAAGCACCCACTGCAGAAGGATGTAGTTGCATTTGGGAACTCTACAGAAACATCCTTCTATTTGTTATATTAAGATTTTTTTTGTTATTTTAGGGGGGTTTGGGCCGTAACTTATGTCAATGGGGGTTACTTTCTGTTGCGTTGTTCGAGGCTTGCTCCCTACAGTGTTCTGAGATGATGTGGTATTGGATTTCTTGGTGTTCCAATTCGTTGAGCACCTGCCAGCTGTCTAGAATTTAAAGGTTCTCAATTTATAGTTCACATTTAGGTCCTTCTTAAGAATTGTGGCTACTAATGGTGCTGGAGCGATAGCACAGCAGGTAGGGCGTTTGCCTTGCACGCAGCCAACCTGGGTTCGATCCCTGGCATCCCATATGGTCCCCCAAGCACCGCCAGGAGTAATTCCTGAGTGCAAAGCCAGGAGTAACCCCTGAGCATCGCTGGGTGTGACCCAAAAAGAAAAAAAAAAGAATTGTGGCTACTAAAACTTTGGCTTTTGAGCAATTGAGAAAATTTTCTTAACACACTTGTTTAATCATTATGTAACCCTGAGCTGCTACTAAATTAGGATAAAATAATATTATTTTTTGTCTCTCTCTATATGTATATATATGCATATATATATGTATATATATATATTTGCTTTATTTCTATTTCAGAGTCTCTTGCCCCCACACCTGGCTGTCTTCACCGAAGCTCCTTGGAGCAGGCCAGGTTGAGTTTCCCTCCCTGACCCAAGCAAGACACCGGCCTCTGAAGACCTTCAGACCCCAGCCAGAGCCATGCTCAAGACCCCTCTCCACATGTCGGACAAGCCTCATGCATTAAGGAACCGGAAGAGGAACCCAGGTATTCAGGACCTGGGGCTGAGATCTCCAAGCCTGCTAGCATCAGGATTGGGCCTCCTTCATCCAAACCCCCCATTTTCCAGTAGCTTGGCAGACACACCCACAAACACACCTGGGGCAATGTAATCCCATCAATGGCCAAGATCCAGAAACTATAAAACAAGGCTCCCAGAAGCATGTGGTTGCATTTGAGGCCTCAAGACCACTTGTAGCGGAGTTCTCCCTCTCAGAGAATATGGCAACCTACCGAGAGCATCCTGCCCGCATGGCAGAGCCTGGCAAGCTCTCCTCCGTGGCTTATCCGATATGCCAAATACAGTAGCAATGATGGGTATCATTCCTCTTACCCTGAAAGAGCCTTCATCGTGGCACTGCTAAGTAAAAAGAGGCTGCTACAATCTCAGAGCTAGGACGAATTGAGACATTATTGGTGCTCA
The DNA here is from genome assembly GCF_027595985.1 of Sorex araneus. Lineage (NCBI taxonomy): Eukaryota > Metazoa > Chordata > Mammalia > Eulipotyphla > Soricidae > Sorex > Sorex araneus. The sequence continues at coordinate 118,829,408 of NC_073305.1, read as the reverse complement.
CTCAAGCAAATCAATGATCATTGGGATGGCAGCAATACAATGACATAGCGATTTCTATTAATATATTTTGGTTTTTTGGACCATAGCCAGAAGTGCTTAAAGGTTACTCTTAGCTCTGTGCTCAGGGATTACTCATGGGTTGGCTTTGTCAGGGATAATTCCTGGTAGGCTGGAGGTGGGGAGGCTACGTAGGGTGCCAGGGATCTAACTTGGGTTGGCTGCTGCATGCCAGACAAGTGCTCTACCTGCTGTTCTATAGCTCTTGCCCATATTGTGTTTTATTTTCAAGAGGTCCATTAACATTTCAGTAATTTTTGAAGTAATTTTTTCCTGGCTTTCATAATAGTTTTTAAAGCTAGCAATGTTAAAGAGAGGAGGAAGACCTGGGAACTGTTTTGTCAGAATGCTATGTTCATCACAGATGTGCTTAAATATTCTTTAAAATTATTCAAAAAAATTCTTCTTGGGCCAACATTTAGACAAAAGGTTTTTTTTTTGGAAGTGTACACTATGGTTTCAGCAAATGGTAGGTTAAAGAAATATTTTGCCTTTTTTTCTTTTTCTCTTATAAATTCTAAAATGGGGTGATACTTAGAAGATTATACTAAGGTCTGTATTACACAGTGCGTGCACACTTTTTGCATTATGGTGACTAAAGGGTGTAAGAATAATTTAAGTGAAAAAATGTTTCATTTAGAAGTTATTGGAGCTAATGTTAATGTTCACCTCTTCGTGTTATTATGTATGCTTTTTCGGGGGCATCACCTGTTTCTTTTGGAGGTATGAATGTGTTGGATATTAAATCTGGGGCTTATGCATACAAAGCATAAACTCTTGCCCTTTGTGCCATGTCCCTTGTCCTGCTTATGCTTTAAAGGTATTTCTGTCATTATTAACAGTCACAAAAATTTAACAAGAAAAATAATGCAGCACAATTTTTCAATAGTATAGTAAACAATCTACATTTTTAATTGTATGATGGATTATTAACATGAGTGATATCCTACTGAAAATTTTTTCTAAATTACTTAACTAAAGGCATGGTATTATATTATAGACAACTAGCACTTATATTATATTCTATTATTGAAATGTTATATCATTTGTTTAATAATTCCTCACTGCTCTTCAATTCACCCCCCAAGCCCTTCACAAATAGCACTCAACTCTTTCTATATTAGTTACCCTATTTTTTACAAAATCATGCAATATAGATCCTTCCTTCCTTCCTTCCTTCCTTCCTTCCTTCCTTCCTTCCTTCCTTCCTTCCTTTATTCTTTATTCTTTATTCTTTCTATTTTTAGAAGCAAGATGATTTTTATTCAATGAAATTTGCTTAAAAGGACATGAAGGGAGAGAAAGAGAAGAACATATGTTCAAGAGAGAACCTGAGATCCTCCAGATTGGGAAAAGCAGAGAGACATACATGTTCAAGGGAAAATACAAGCTTGAAAGAGCAAGCCTTGTCTATCGTCTATTTTTTTAAGGATCATTCACATTTCTTTTTATGGTTTCTGCATTACTCTACAATCCCACCAATAAAGACAACCAGTTCCAATTTCAACACATCTTATGCAACACAACACACACACAACCACACACATTTTCTACAAGTGTGAAATTATTTTTATTGTGATTTATATTTGCATTTGCTTGATTATTAGGTATATAAGCAACTTTACAGTGTACCAGTTGGGCACTTTCAGGAGGGCAGCCTTCAAGAAGTGCTCAAGAGGCTCTGGGGCCTTTCTTCTGATTCTTAGCTAACTGGGCAAGTTCATTTCAAGGCCTAAGAATGCAAGTGCTGATGGGGGCTTGAGATCTTGGGAATTATGAGAACATACAGGTGATGCTCTGGGCCTCCAGGGTGGGGTCTGATGATGCTTGGGGGACTATGCAGTGTTTGTGATAAAATCAGGATTGAATGCATGCAAGACATGCTTCTAAACCTCTGTGCTACCTCTCTAGTCCCTTACTTAATTTAATTTTTGTTGATCCTTTTGATTCTTTTGATAAGTATTTGTTCATGCACTTTGCCCAGTTTGTAGATAAATTCATTTATTTTATGCTACTGAGTTGTAGAAATTGCTTGCATACTTTGGTTATTCATCTTTTATCAGATTTAATCTGTTTATGCAGATATCTTTTTCATTTTTTAATTGTTTTCCTCATGGTTAGATTATTTTTAGGCTTTATCATAATCAGTATTTTCTTATCTTAGAATACAGTATTCCCAGAACAAATAAGGGGTGATCACAACTAATTTTCTAATAGAGAATCTGAATAATCTCTGCCATGCAGTATGGGATACTATGTTATTATAAGTTGTATAAAGTTTTTGTATGTTTAAAATATATCATTTTTATTACATGCAGAACAACTTTAAGTTTTAGGTTAATGCATGGTTATATTTCAGTATCGTTATACTTACTTGAAAAGCAAACCAAGAAAAGTTATACTCAGTAGCTTTGCAGTCTCTGCCTATCTAAAATAAGTTCTATACAATCAACATATACACTATCAAATTCTTTGAAGAATATAAAACACACGTTAGTTAGTAATTTCAAGATATATATGTAGCTTTCATTCCTTTTATAGCAAGTATTGAACTATTGATGTGGTAGAAATAAAAAGAAACCAGTTTTCATTGAGATTATATACAAACGTATATATAACATATACACACATATATATGTATATATACATATATATATATACACACACAGCAGGTAGTGCGTTTGCCTTGCACATGGCTGACTCGGTTCGATTCCTCTCTCCCTCGCGAGAGCTTGGCAAGCTGCTGAGAGTATCCCTCCCACACGGCAGAGCCTGGCAAGGTACCCCTGGCGTATTCGATATGCCAAAAACAGTAACAAAAAGGCTCAGAATGGAGACATTACTAGTGCCCTCTCGAACAAACAGATGAACAATGGGGACAACAGTGCTACAGTGCTTTTATATATATATATATATATATATGTATATATATATATAATTGTCCCAGTCTAAATTCTAAATTGTGTACTATATATAAATAATAAGATCCAATGTCTAGACAGAAATTTATATAGATATTGCTATTATCAGTATTGCATCAATATTTATGATTTGGAAGAAACAAACCTTCGAGTGCTACTTCCTTTACTTGCATTATTTTTAAAAAATATATCTTAGAAGGTGATCTAGTAAAGATCACACATCATTTGTAAAACTAACAAAAATGTCTAATTTATAATGAAAGCGCAAGCGGCCGCGCGATATCTTTAGCCTGCTTCTCTCTTTGGGAGAAACTGGCAGTCTTCTGAGAGTTTCCTGCCCACATGGGACAGCCTTGCAAGCTTACCATGGTGTATTCATATGCAAAATCCAGTAACAAGCTGGATCTCATTCCAGTGACCCTGAAGAGCCCTCAGTGCAACATCGTTGGGAGGGCCAAGTCCAGATGGACTTCTAAGATCTCAAGGAAAGGACGAAATGAGATGTTATTGGGCCCACCTGAGAAATCGGTGATTAATGGGCTATCGTGATCGTGATTGTGATAATGAAAGCGGGGCTGGAGTGATAGCATAGCAGTTGGGTGTTTGCCTTGCACACGGCTGACCCAGATTCGGTTCCTCTGCCCTTCTCAGAGAGACCAGCAAGCTACGGAGAGTACCTCACCTGCACGCATGGCAGAGCCTGGCAAGCTACCCGTGAGGTATTGGATATGCCAGAAATAGTAAAATAGTAAAAAGTCTCACAATGGAGACGTTGCCCGCTTGAGCAAATCAATGAGCAACGGGGTGACAGTGACAGTGACAGTCATAATGAAAGTGTTGACTAAAATTTAATAAATTACAGGAGAAATTATGTCACTTAGTTTGCTTTTTTGGTATAAAAGTTATAAATGTTTTACTAACTTGAAATATTCATGTAGTTTTCATTTTTTGGTTTAGGTGAAGAAATCTTGTTAAGTTGAAGTATAAAATTGGCTTGAGAACAAGCTTATCAAATTGCAGACAACCTTTATGTTTCTCATTAAAACCTTAGAAAATTGGCAATAATTTGTTTCTATTGATGACACTTAATACTCATCCTACAGTAAATTATGAGCTATAGTACTATGAACCGAGCCAATTCCTATTATTCTGTTTCTCAGAAATATACATAGGTGGGCATATATTATTGATTTCCACTAAAAAGTGGGAGTCTTTAAAGCATCTTTAGAGTAGGAAGTATTTGCTCCTACACTTCAAATGTATTGCAGTAATTACCAAATAACTGGGTTTTCATAACATACTATATTATTATTATTATTATTATTATTTGCTTCTTGGGTCACACCCAGCAATGCACAGGGATCACTCCTGGTTCTGCACTCAGTAATTACCCTGGCAGTGCTCAAGGGATCGTATGGGATGCTGGGAATTGAACCCGGGTCAGCCACATGCAAGGCAAATGCCCTACCCACTGTGCTATCACTGAGCTCCCATACTATTAAATTTTTAAAGTTCAAAAGCAAGAAAGTTGAAAATTATGCATTATGAATCAAAATGGTCCCTCCAAAAATGTCAATGCCATTTTAACTGTTCAAGTACAATAGTCCCAACTGTCACACTCCTACCAACATCCCACTTGAGAGAACTGTGTATGGTTTTGCTGTAGGGGTTTCAGATCCACCAGCATTCAAGATTACTCATGCCTTGCTGGGTATTCCAGACCCAGAGTTCTCATTTAAAATCCAAATTTGTATTCTGATCTAGTCATTGACTCTGAATTATTTTTTTCCTATTAAGATACTAAACTTAGAATTCATAAATATGTCAATTTTACTGTTATATTTATTTTGGGGATGGCGTGAAAGGGAAAATAAGAAAAGTACTTTAAGTGAGAGAAAGATAAAATAAAGTAGGTAAACATACAGGAGAGATCTCCTAAAGAAAGATTTCAGAGAAAGGCAGAAGTTTATTGCCTTTTATCATTTTTATTTATTTAAAAATTTTAATTTTTCTATTTATTTTTAATAGACATAATTATAAAATAAAAGTAATTACAAAATAATACTTTTCTAAAAGAAAATTAAAATATTAAAGAAATTTGCTGCTATATTAAACATTGTACTATTTGTTCTTAAAATAATCTTATCTAGGACCAGAGTGATAGTACAACAGGTAGGGTGCTTGCCTTGCAGCACATGACCAAACCAGTTTCAATCCCTGGCATCCCATATGGTCCCCTGAACCAGGAATAATTACCGAGTGCAGAGCCAGGAACAACTCCTGAACATTGCACGGTGTGGCCCAGATTCTCTCTCTACCCCCCACCCAAATCTTAATGTAGCATGAGTTATTAGTAGCCATTTTTGCAATGCCTGCTCAAATTCTTTTGTTATGCATCCTATTACAAGACTATTTTCTTTGTGGGAGATATCGGCTAGTGATAAACCTGCATCAATAATCAGTTCTCCTGCAGAGTCTATAACAGTGGCTATGATTCTAACAGGTATTCCCAGTCTACTGAATGTAAGCTTTTGGTCGACTGGCATGTTGTAACAATCTGCACACTGACAAATACGCACCTGCTTGTGTCCTTGGGCAGCAACTTGGACATCTGTGGCCGCAGGTTGATCTCCTTGAAGTTGATTGAGTGCGCCCGGAGGTTCCTGAGCAGCTGGCAGAGCATGATCCTATTGCAGAGAGTCTGGTCCAGGTTGAACACCTGGAGTGTACTGGGAAAACCTGTAAAGGCGAATAGAGGCCTCCCCAAATGCCTCCGTCCCTTTCGGAGAGCCCGGCAAGCTACTGAGAATATCCCACCCACATGACAGAGCCTGGCAAGCTACCCATGGAGTACACAATATGCCAAAAACAGAAACAATGATGGTCCCCATTCCTCTGACCCTGAAAGAGGCCCCACTATGCCATTAGGCTACACTAGCACATGACAGGGACGAATGCAGATATTACTGGTGCCCACCCAATCAAATTGATGAATAAAAGGATGACAGTGATAGTGATACAGTGATTTTTGATTTTTAAATTGAATCACATTAACATACACATTAACAAAGTTGTTCAGGATTGGATTTCATTCATATAATGTTCCAACACCCATCATTTCACTAGTATACTTTTCCCAACACCAATGGTCCCAGTTTCCCTTCTGCTCCCCAACCATATCCTGCCACCTGCCTCTATGGCAAGCACTATTCTCATATTCTCACTATTTTCTCTCTCTCTGTGTCTCTCTCTTTCTCTAACACACACTCTCACACTCTTTCATTTGCAATATAGATAGTGAAAGGTTATTAGGTATATCACTTCACCCTCTCTACACAGTCTTGTGGCAAAATTCTAAGCATTGACTGGTCTTCCTGGGTTCTGTTTACTCTTACCTTGGGATATTAGTCATATATATATATATAATATATCACAAAAAATGTAGTCATTCTATATCTGTCCCTCTACTTCTGACTCATTTCACTCAGCATGATACTCTTCATGTTAATATATTCATAAGCAAATGAGATATCATCTTACACCATGCAGTTGAATACTCATCCAAAAGAACAAGAACAGCTAATGCGTGCACGGATACAGAGAGGAAAAGACTCTGCTTCAATGTTGCTGGGAATGCCAACTTGTCCAGATTTTTTTAGAAAACAATATGGACATTCCTCAAAAACTAGAAATTGAGCTCCCATTTGACCCAGGAATATCACTTCTGAGAATATATCCTGGGATCCCAAAAGTACAGATCAGATACATCATCTGCAGTTCAATTTTCATTGTAGCATTATTCACAGTAGCCAGAATCTGTAAACAACCCAAGGTCCAAAAATAGATGATGGGATAAAGAAACTATGATACATATACAGAATGGAATATTATGTAACCATTAGGAAGAATTAAGCCTATTACTCCTTTAAAACAAAGGTGTATCAGCCAGCATTTCTTTATTATGTTTCAAGAATATAGGTCATTAAAACAGTATAGAGGATGCTGAGATGACTCTCTTAGAGTCTGAATCTAGCAGGGCCTAGGTCATCTTGGTTATTAGGCACCACCTAGACCTCCCTTGTAATTTTCCATCCTATATCCCCTTTCTTCAAGGCCATATCCTTCATTTTTGCCTTCTTATACACTTTTGTTCCTTCAGGTGTTCGGGTCTGATCTTTTCTAGACCGAGTGCTGTATGCATCTTTACCGACAAATTGGTGTGTCGGATTTTGGAAGGGAGGATGTTGGGAACGACATATCCATACTGTGAAATTTGGTATGTGGGCATGTGGACGTGGCTGTCAAAGAGATCAGAGTAGAAGTCATGAATAATCCTCTCCATTGCCCTTCTGGAAGATGTGATAGATCCATCAGGATATCAGAGGCAGTCATCTTAGTTTTATAGTTGGCGAGTACAGGCGGGTGTCGCAAATAATTATTCTGGCCTCAGCCGCATCAACTAACACTGCTGCTCTTCTCTCTTTGAGGTCTTCCTTTATCACTTCTCTGCACAGCTTTGCAAGCTCAGACATTAGCTTGTAATTGCCTGAGGCTTGTGCCAAAGCACATTGGCGAATGAGCTCAAGAGTTTCCGAAGACAGGCATATGTTGTGGCTTTCCCACTCTCGGCATTCTTCGCGCAGTCATGGAAATGCTGAACCAGTCGATCATATTCCTTGTCAATCTTGTCAATGATGACATCTTCCCACATTGTGCAATAGTGCCAAAGAGCTCCCAGTTGGTGGTCGTCATGGGAGTTCTCTTCTTAAACTTAAACTTTGCAGTCCTTTCTCCCTATTCTGTGGAGTCGAATTTTTCACAAAAGAGATGGTGGTCTGATTCCATTTGGAATTTTGGGACAATAGCAACATCAGCCAGTTAAAACCTTCAGTTGAATATGAGGTGGTCTGTGTAAAAACACAAAAAAGAAAAATGGAGGGGGCCACATGGGGCACCACACTGCTGTCACAGGGCACAGGGCAGTGGCGCTGAGCTGTCTCTCCCGTTGCCCACGTTTGGTAGTCTCCAGCCGCTTCCCCCACATCGGGGAGGTTGATGGCGATGATGAGGCAGGCAAAGGAAGGAACGAGGACAAGGCTGGTTGGTCTCAGTTGCAGTTTATTCCATTCCCATCTCCATTCTCCTCTGATTCTCCTCCTGCTTCTTCCTCCCCCTCCTACTTCATTCTTCTTCTCTCTGGATCTGGATCTCCATCTAGCTTCTCCAGATCTGGCACTGGAACTCGCCCTGGGATTGGCCCCCAGCCCACTCTTACAGCCTAGTTAAATCCCCCAGCATGAGGAGTTGGGGCTTACAGATAGGTGTGGTCACAATCAATAGGGGTAAAGTTCTTTCCCTCAGGGAATGCTGGTTCTAGGACAGATTCTCTTTCAGCAGGAAACCCACCCAAGAGCGGAGTCCCATGGGTGTGTTTCTCCTCTCCTTGTCCAGCTAACATATAAGCATTCATAAAATTAATCATTTTGTATGGACATAGCAAGAGGTGCATTAAGCTTATAGAATTGATCTCCTGGGATAATCTTGATCTCAGACTACAGTGCTCAGGTCAGATTAGTCTTTCCTATCCCTAGCAGGGTCCTAATCTCGTTGTTGCTTTTGAATCATGACATGACATGTCCATGACCAAGCTCTTAACATATAGTTAAGCATTAGGCACTTTGGCCAGACCCATCTCGATGCCAGGGTAGCACATAACTCACCGCTTGCCCTAGGAACGTCCCGTCCCTCATCGGGACCTTGCTTTTGAGGGTGCTAGGAACTAAGGGCAGCTGAGACTTAAGTCGAGAAAGCAGATGCCCAGGAGTGAATAATATTTGAAGCCAATTAAATCCCATGTTACCAAAGCATATTAACAACTGTCTTTCTTTGTCAATACAAAAAGGACATTGCTCTAAAGTAAAGCATTCAAAAGACATAACTAGAAGAGAAAAGGCAATATTAACTTACAATACAAGTTCAAGTTCACTGTCCTAGCAAGGTCTGACCTTACAAATTAACAGAGTCTGATTAGGGGAAGAGCTGAACTAGTCGGGGAAGGGAGCATAGAAGTGATTACATATGTAATCACTTATTTTAAAGGAGTGGGAAAAGGAGTGGGAGTGACTCAGGAGCACTTGATGGGTGTGACTGATATAACTAAGCTCCTAGTGGCAAGGGGAGAAGGACATACCAAAGTAGTCTGGAATTGTTTAGAGATTATTACCAGATAAGCCTAAACGCTTTGTGGCAATGGAGAAAAGACAAACCAATGATATCCTACAGTGGTCAATTTCACTGTGGAACTGTCCACCAGGAGACTCTCATGTCCAACATTTAGATTTGGCCTTCTGGAACTTTGAGTTACCATGGATGGTCTTGGTCGACATGATGAACTCAGTCTCTCACCTGTTTGTTCCTTTCTAGGCCATGGGACCCAATGTGGAGTTCTTCAGGCAACTTTCTCAGTCCAATCTTAGCATTAAAATCACCAACAATGATCTTGTAGAAGGTGTGGTCTTCTTTATAGAACCTCTCCAGCTCCACGTAGAACTTCTCAATTTCTTCTTTATCATAGTTGGAAGTTGGTGCGTAGACAACAAAAATAGAAACTGCTGGCTGTTAGCTACATCTATTCAAGCGTAATCATCTGATTCGGGTTGTTAGGCTTTCTACTGAATCAATGTTCATGGCCAAGTTCATGTTGACAAAGACACCAACCCCAATGCCTCTGTTATTGCATGTTCTGAGCAACAGTTCTTCTCCAGTGTCAAAAATGGCGTGATGTGATCGATGCCTTCTCATTTTGGTCAGACGAAGAGTATCGTACTTGATCTTTTGTGCTTGCACTATCATGTTCTCGATGGATGCTTCCAATGCTAGCATCCGTGCATTGAATGTACAGTCATTTTAGTGTTTCTTTGTTTTTGCAGTCTAGATCATCCCTGATATTTTATCAGCCTCTCCTTGCTCATGCTTCTTAAAGCTGCTATACTGGGGACTCTTTCAGTGTCAGGCAAATGAGGCCCATTGTTGTTACTGTTGTTGGCATATCGAATACAGCATGGGTAGCTTGCCAGGCTCTACCATGTGGGCAGGGTATTCTTGGTAGCTTGCCATACTCTCTGAGAGAGATGGAGGCGTTTAGAGTGGCCTCCAATTGCCCTTACGGTGCTCCCATGGTTCGTACCATATTTGAACCCCATCAAATATGGTGCGAAAATTATGGAAAATGGGTATTAATTGTCTTATGCTATGTCCGGAAACCAGCCTGGAGCGTGGCAGTGGCTGGGTAGTGGAGTTATTGGAGGTCAGCCACTGAGGTATTCATCTGGTTCCGGTAGGGTGAGGAGTCTGGGTTTGATCCCTGGAGCGCCAGAGATTGCAGGAGGCAGACAGAGGAGCTTGTTTCCGGGTCTCATGGAGCCTGGAATCCAAGGTCGCACAGTTCTGCTTTACCTGGTTCTGCAGGGCTTCACTCATGCTTACTCATAAATACACTGGCTTGGCTCTTCACATGCTACCTGTCCAAATGCAAGATTCCATCCCAATGGAAACCAGCACGGCCGTCTGTTGTACAAGAAGGGAGATATCCATGACATCAGCAACTATCGCCCAATCTGCCTGTTGTCCGTTGTCAACAAGTTGTTCAATCAAGTCATCCTGAATAGAATAGGCAGACTACTGATGAAGGACATCCATGAGAGCAAGCCGGGTTCTGAAAAGGATTCAGCACGATTGACCATATCCACACAGTGATCAAGCTCATTGAAGTTTCATGAGAGTTTAAAATGCTGCTCTGTCTAACATTCATTGATTTAAAGAAGGCTTTTGATTCTGTTGAGACTGAAGCAGACATTGAAGCCCTAGCCAAACAGGGTGTTCAAACTCTGTACATCAGGATTCTCTTCGAGCTGTATTATGGACTCACCACCAGGATCTCACCATTTTACAAGGAAGTGATCATTGACATAAAGAGAGGAGTTCTGCAGGGTGATAACATATACCGTTTTACTGAAACTCTTCAATGCCACCCTCGAGAATGTCACGTGATGACTGGAATGGGAAGTTATCGGAGTGAAAATAGACGATCGGCAACTACACCACCTTCATTTCACTGATGACATGATTCTAATAGCACCAAACATTAGTCAAGAGGCACAAATGTTGGCCAACTTCCACAACTAGTGTGGAAAGGTCAGACTGCAGCTGAATCTCAGCAAAACAATGTTCATGAGAAACGAACTAGTACCTGACTGACGTTCCATTTGCTCTCAATGGAATGCAGCAGCTATGTGTACCTGGGTAGAGAAATCAACATGAGGAATGACTTGGCGACAGAACTGTGCAGGAGGAAGAGTGCAGCATGGAGCACCTTCAAGAGCATCAAAGAAGTGGTTATGAGGACAAAGAACCTCTGGCTCTGGGCACATCTTTACCTTTACAACTCCACTGATTTTCCTACACTAACATATGCCTCAAAAACCTGGGTCCTATGAAAGAAAGATGAGAATGCTATTCGGGTCTCCCAAAGAAGAATTAAAAGAGCTATGCTACGAGTATCATGTTTCACTCAAGTGGGAGAAGGAATCTGGAGTTCCAACCTCTGTCGACGGTCAAGAATCAGGGACACTGTCTCATTTTTCCAAGGCGTCAAAAATCATATGGGTCAGACACGTAATGTGATTCAGAGATGACTGCTGGACTAGGGCTGTTAGTGCACAGATTGCACGGGACGTCAAAAGACCACATGGCCGCCCACCAACAAGATGGTCAGACTTCTTCATCAAAACCCTGAATGAACAGTTTGAGGCTCTTCCTGTTCCTGGAGTGAGCAGATATCACTGGGCTACACTAGCACGTAACAGTGACAAATGGAGACGTTACTGGCATCTGCTGGAAAAAAAAATCAAAGATCAACAGGATGACAAGTGATACAAATGACAAGTGATACCCTTTTGTCTCTACCATTTCCACCTCATCAGCTGTTTTTTTATGGAAAAATGAATAGATTAGATATAGTGTGATTGATGATCAAAAGTGTAAATACAGGGTTTTAAAGAAATAAAGAGGAGAACACCCAAACTCAGGCTTGGGAAATCAGCAAATGTTGGGAGACATGGAGGATAAATAAAGGTTACCCAGGCAAAGCACATGAGATTAAAATTAGCAAAACCAAGTGGCAGGTGGTGTGAGTATTTTGGTTAGGAAGCTGTTGACCCAAACAAAAGTAATCAGTTGTTTGAGCAAATTGCCCTTCTCCAGAGATAAACAACAGAGAAGATAGCTTATAGGATGATGAATATTCATGGTGACACCTTTGTATTCCTTTTCCTGGTCAATTACTAACACCCAGCTCTCAAATAGATAAATTTGTATATATTAATTAAAAAATTTATTTTTGCCACAAAGACTTAAAAATTTGCAATATTGTAAATAGCAGTGTTTTATTCCTACATCATTTCAGCTTCACACTTGTGACCGGAATGCCTCCTTGCTGGTTTTCCTTGACCATTGTCTTAGGGGAGAGCTGGTAGGGTGTTTACCTTGTACACGGCTGACCTGGGTTTGATTCCTCTGCCCCTCTTGGAGATACCGGCAAGCTACCGAGAGTATCCTGCCCACACAGCAGAGCCTGGCAAGCTAACTGTAGCATATTCAATATGCCAAAAACAGTAACAACATGTCTCACAATGGAGATGTTACTGGTGCCCGCTCAAGCAAATCGATGAGCAACGGGATGACAATGACAAGTGACAGTGAGTGAAACACTCTGAAAAATGTAGGAGGAGTCTTAAATTAAACTCAAGGTCTCATGAGTACATGTGTGTACAAATAAACTATCAGACAACTAACTCTCTGGTCCCCATATAACTCTTGTATTTCAGGTAATGTTTTTGCTTGAGTCATCAAATCATTCTAGAAATACTGGATACCAACAAGAACCAATAAGAGTGTGGAATAAACAATTTTACCTTTGTTTTAATTTGGGGACAAAGTCATTGAGAATAAAAAATATATATGTAGTTTTGATAATGTGAAGAGAATGAGGGTTTGGAAATGAAGCTTTGGCAGCAGATTTTCCACTTAAATAAGTGTGCTGTGTTCCTCCTAAAATTTGTGCCACTTTACATATATTGAGCTATAAGTGCTAAGAGTCAAAGTTCTCAACTTACATTCAAATATAGGGCAATAGTAAAGAAAAAGTATCCACAAATAATAATGCATGGGTGATATAATTTTACATATTGATTTATTTTAAAATTAATTTAATTTTTTATTTTATGTGTTTGCTTCTGGGAAAACTCCTCTAGCTGTTCAGATTGCTCCTAATAGGGCTTTGGGGACCAAATGGAGTGCTGTGGATGGAACTTGGGTTGGTGAAGGCAAGTACCCTACTCACCATTCTCTCAGTCCCCTGATTTCCCTATTTAAATTGAAGATGTACAATATACATTTTTTGAAGTTAGCAATTTCATCAACCAGAAATTATAGTCAAACTTACTGAAATATTGAATTAAAAATATGTAATAATGTTTATTGTACAATGTTTATTATACAGTGAGTATGTCATTTAAGAGTTAAAGAAAAAGGGTTAGTAAACTTGAGTTATTTTTCCGATTGAAATGTTTTTTTTTAGAAACAGATATAATGGTTATTGAGTAATTTCAATGTTTGAAGAAACAGCTCAGTATAGAAATTGTAACTAGATAGATTTTTTTGAAGTGGTATGAAATACATACAAGCTGTATCTCAATCATAAATTAATATTTTATTACCATAAAATTAAAATGTTTCATCATAAATTGTATTTTTCATAATCAATGATTTTATTCAATGCATTAATTTTATGTAAGGAGCAGACAAATAATATGTCAATAAGACCATATCTGATATTAGGGAAATAATTTCAGTTGAATCAATTAAAATAAAATTATTTTGGCAGTTAATAATGACAAATAAATCAAAATTAAAAATATTAGTAAATGATTCAGTAACTACAGGGAATTATATATATGCATATGTTCTTTATCTAAGGCATAAATTATACTATATAAATGCAACATCACTGTATCACTGTATCACTGTATGTATCACTGTCATCCCATTGATCAATGATTTGCTCAAGCAGCCAACAGTAATGTCTCCATTCGCCATAACCCTGAGATTTTAGCAGTCTCTCTTTACTCATTCTTCCCAGAAGCGCCACATTGGATGCTTTTTCAGGGTTAAGGGGAATTAAATTCATCATTGTTACTGTATTTGTCATATCGAATATGCAACAAAAAGCTTGCCAGGCTCTGCCATGTGGATACTCTTGGTACCTTGCCAGCTTCTCTAAGAGGGAGAACTAGGGTATAAGAGGTTTTCTGGGAGTGTTGTTTTATAGTCTCTGGATCTTGGCTGTTGATCAGATTACACAACCCCGGGGGCCGTTTGTGGGTGTGACTGCAAAGCTACTGGAAAATGGGGGTTCTGGGTGGAGGAGGCCCAGTCCTGATCTGAACAGGCTTGGAGATCTCAGGCCCGGGTCCTGCACACCTGGGTTCCTCTGCTGGTTCCTTCATGCACGAGGCTCATCCGAATGTGTGGAGAGTGGCCTTGAGCATTGCTGTGGCTGGGATCCGGAGGTCTTCGGCTACCAGGGCTCTGCTCGGGGTGGGGAGGGAAACTCAACACGCCCTGCTCCTAGGGGTGTGTATGTGTGTGTGTGGTGGGCGGGGGGGGGGGGAGCCCAGCAAGAGACTCTGCAAAAGACAAATGCTAGATACATGGTAGAAAATTACAGATAGAGTCATCATAAAATTCATCTCTTTCCTTAAAATATTTAGTAACATCTTTATTCCTGCTTTTTCCCTGATGTAAAAAACACTTTATAGATGATAAATAATAGCACAAAACTCTAAGTGGTTGTGACAGTCAGTATAAAACATTTCAAGAGTTCAATTTATAATATTGTTTAAATTGTATTTTACTGTTATTTTTACATGTTATGTTTCTCTAAATTTATAATGTCAGTAATTGCCTCATCTTAAAGGTCACCACAATAGTTACTTTATAATAATAATTAAATAAGTAGATATTATGGCATACTCACTCTGTTCTTCTCTCATGATCATAAAATTTTTAACATTTACAATTTTTATTCATAAATCATACACTTTTCTATAAGTCAAAATTAAAGTTATTTTGTGTTTATCAATCCATATGATGGCTTTTTTCCTTCCTAAAAGTGTTTTCTCACTTTTCATCTGTTATTTCTCTCTCTCCATATATTTATTTTACCTATTTCTTTTAGTTTTATTATGACTATATATTGAGAGAACATTTAAAGATTTTTAAATTTTTATTAGTTTTATTATTTTGAAGACAATGTTGAGCTAATGATACAACATTAGATTTAAAAGCATGCTTAAGATGACCCTTCATTGCAAGTCATACAAATCAGACACCAGAAAAAAATTAAGTAATTGCTCCATGATTATGGTAATGTCTAGAGAAGACCACAGTACTCCTAAATGCTTTCAAAAGTATCATTCTTAGCAAAAAACAACAACGCTCAAGAACTTCATTTGATGGTACCCATATATAGAAGATTTAGGATTAATGTTATTAGGTATTCTTTCTATTGTTTATCACACTGAAAATTGACATAGTCCTTGGCCAGACAAATATAACTGTTAAAATACATTGGAGTTCACAAGAAATCTCTAGTAGATTTTTCAATTTGTGGAATATGTTAAATTATTCACAGTGACCTGAATACGAGAGTAACACAGCTAAATTCGATGCTACATCTTTAAACAAATCACTTAAAGGAAATATAGGGAAATTCATATCTGTATTGTTACTTCTTCAGCAAATTTTGTTACAAAGTAAACAAATGACATTAATTTTGATATTATATGTTAAGAACATGGAGCTACATGGAGTTGGAGAAGTTCAATAAAGAAGACCACACCTTCTACAAGATCATTGTCGGTGATTTTAATGCCAAAATTGGACAGAGAAGAAGAAGGTCGCCCAAAGAACTCCACATTGGGACCCATGGCTTATAATGGAACAAACAGGGTGAGAGACTGTCTGAGTTGATCATGTCGACCAAGACCATTCATGGTAACTGACAGTTCCAGAAGCCCTAATCTAAACATTGGACATGGGAGTCTCCTGGTGGACAGTTTAACAATGAAATTGACCACTTAATATTCAATCAAAGGTTTTCCCTGACTGATGTTGCTGTTGTCCCCAAATTCCAAATGGGATCAGACCACCGTGTGCTTCATGCAAAACTCTACTTCACTGAATGGGGAGAAAGGACTGCAAAGTTTGAGTTTAAGAAAGAACTCCCATGGTGACCACCAACTGGGAGCTCTTTGGGCACTATTGTGGCAACATGGGAAGATGCTGTCGTTGACAAGATTGACAAGGAATATGATTGACTAGTTCAGCACCTCTATGACAGCATGAGGAATGCCGAGGGTGGGAAAGTCACAAACAGATGTCTGTCTTCAGAAACTTTGAGCTCATTTGCCAACATAGTTTGGCACGAGCCTCAGGCAATAACAAGCTAATGTTCAAGCTCGAAAAGCTATGCAGAGAATCTATAAAGGAAGAAAGACCTCAAAGAGAGAAGAGCGGCAGTGTTGGCAGATACAGCAGAAGCCGGGAAAAGTATTCACAACGCTCACCTGTCCTTCACCAACTACAAGACCAAGATGACTGCCCTCCGATGTCCTGATGGATCTGTCACATCTTCCAGAAGAGCAATGGAGAGGATTATACACGACTTCTACCAAATTCCATAGGATGGATATGTCGTTCCCAACATCCTCCCTTCCAAAATCCGACACACCAATTTGTTGGTAAAGATGCATACAGCACTCTGTCCAGACAAGATCAGACAAAATCAGACCCGAACACCTGAAGAATCTGCCACCAGTACTCGTCAATACACTGGCTTGGCTCTGTCCAAATGCAAGGTTCCATCCCAATGGAAAATCAGCAGAACCTTTCTGTTGTACAAAAAGGGAGACATCCACGACATTGGCAACTATCGCCCAATCTGCCTGTTGTCCATCATCTATAAGTTGTTCACTTGAGTCATCCTGAATAGAATAGGCAGAACACTAGATGAAGGACAACCATGCAAGCAAGCCGGGTTGCGAAAAGGATTCAGCATGATAGACCATGTCCACACAGTGACCAAGCTCATTGAAGTTTTGCAAGAGTTCAAGATGCCACTCTGTCTAATGTTCATTGATTTAAAGAAGGCCTTTGATTCTATTGAGACTGAAGCAGTTATTGAAACCCTAGCCAAACATGGCATCACATTTCACTCAAGTGAGAGAAGGGATCCGGAGTTCCAACCTCCGTCAATGATGAATAATCAGGGACGCTGTCTCATTTGCCAAGGCGTCAAAAATCAGATGGGCCAGACATGTAATGAGAATCAGAGATGACCGAGGGACTGGAACTGTTACCGACTGGATTTCACAGGAGGTCAAAATACCATATGGCTGCCCACCTACAAGATGGTCAGACTTCTTCATCAAAATCTTGAACAGGTTTTAGGCTCTTCGTGTTCCTGGAGAGAGCAGATACCATTGGACTACACTTGTAAGCAATAGGGACGAATGGAGATGTTACTGGCTCCCGCTCAAGCAAATTGAAGATCAATGGGATGACAGTGGTACAAATGATTATATGTTATGGAGTAAAATATTCCAAACAAAAGTTAAAATTATATTAAATATTTTAAAGTTAGCATTTATTATACTAATTTACAATTTAATATTTTGTGTTTTTATTTTGATTTTTCAAAATCTCTTTGTCTTCAGATTCTTCTGTCACCTGTACCTAATATGTATTAGTCGTTAAAGTCACCTATATGTATTTTTTATTTGATCAAAACTTCATTTAAAATTTTTTGATTTATTTTAATTTTATTTTGTTTTCATACCTCTGATAAAATAGTTAAACTTGTCATTTAAAACACTATGTTGAATACTTTTGTACATATTCCTGTTGTATTAATTCTGCTTGATATTTTTGCATGTGTTTCTAATATTGTTCCTGGTATTTTATTTTTCTTTTTTAAAATATGTTATTCATTATTCAATGGTAAGAGCAAATTATTGACATGGTGAAGAAGTTGGTATCCTGTAGAAAGAAGTCATTTTCTAAGTGAGATGCAGAGTAATATCTGTATTGTTATAACTTCTCAAGAAGTGTTCCTATTCCACCTATTGCTTTGATTAACAGTAAGTAAAAAAAAAAACTTTTTGTTTTAAATTTCTCATGGATTGGTAGATCTGTATTTGTCTCCCCTTCAAATATTGACAGGAATTCATCTAATATGGACAAAGCCTACTATGATAATCCTAGTCAATCTCATGGTTTCAATTTGTTTCTGTTGTTTCAGAACTTAAATACAAAAAATGAAGCTATCTTTTTCGATTGATTGGCATGCTATTTTAAAAAGACTACACTTTTTTCCACTCTCAGATTGAAGATTTCTCTTAATTTTCTACAAGGTAATTCCTCACTGTCTTGTCAGTTGCTTAATTCTTCTAGAATTTCTTTTCCAAAATTGTACAATATTTTGAGTTGATTTTGAGGAAATAATGCTCAGCATAGTCTATCATGTCATTATGCTAAAATGAAATATGAATGTTTGTGATTCATGTCTATGAGTTTGAAATGTATTCGAATACTTTGAAACTTGTCTGAGTATTGTTATGTAACTTAATAATGTGTAAACTCTGTGATTAAACAATTTCCATGGGCATATGTACAATACACACATACAATATAATGTATGGATAAAATATTTGATATTGTTCACACCATAAATGTTGCATTGCTGGTTAGAACAAAAATGGTACAAAAATTTTGTGAAATTATATGGCATAATAGTACTTTATAGTAGAATCTTTATACGGAGAATTCAATGACTATATAAATTATAAAATAGTCAGACAATGACTGGTTTCACAACAATGCTAATGTACAAACTATTATACTAAACCAGAGAGAGGGTTGGAAAGATGGAAAAGAGGTAGTTGCATGACTTTCATCCCTGTTTGATTCACTCCACAGTACCACATGATACCCTAAGCCTTGTCAGCTGTAGACCTGTAAATCCTGGTGCCACAATACATGGGAAGCACCACATTGCTGACTCTTTACATTGAATTGAATGGCTTAGAATCACAGGATGAGACTCTGGGTCTCGTGGGCATTATTTGAAAGATGTCCTATATGCAGGGGGAGGGTGGGAAAGGGTGGGTTTCCTGGGGATATTGATGGTGGGGAATGTGCACTGGTGGAGGGATGAGTGTTTGATCATTGTGTGATTATAACCCAAACATGAAAGCTTGTAACTATCTCACGGTGATTCAATAAAATTTAAAAAATAATAATAATAATAAAAGATAAAATGAAAAAGTCCCAGTAATATGACAGCACTAATTGAAGAAAATCTGAAAATTCTAAAGTGTTAATGTTTTTATATAGCTTATGCTAAGCAAGAAAGAGCATATAGCTTTAAAGTAGATACAGAGAAAAAAAAAGCATAGAAACACTGGCAATCACAATTTTTTTTTTTTGGTAGTGGGTGGGTTACATCCAGCTATGCTTAGGACTTCTGGTTTCTGCTTAGGGTTCATAGATCGTGGAGATGGGGGACCATAAGCGGTGCCGGGACTGAACCAAGGTCTGCCATGTGTCTTAACCACTGGGCTATCTCCCTGGCCCTGGCACCCACAAAATTTTAAAAGACATTGCTTAATTTTGCAAAGTAGGGGCTAGAGAAACAGTACAACAGAGACGTACTTGGTTAAATTATTGGTATCTCATATGGTCTTCTGAGGACTCCCAGGAGTAATCTGAGCACATAGCCAGAAGGAAGCCTTGAGTACAGCCAGAAATACAACTCCCCACCCTTTCCCTCTAACTTTGCAAAGAAAATATTTTACAGATTCCGTGAGAAAAGTATATGTAGCTTCAAAATACTGGTAATGAAAAGTCTAGTTTTAAATCTATGCAAAGATTTCAAATTTCAGTCCTGGTGTGCGTGCGTGCGTGCGTGTGTGTGTGTGTGTGTGTGTGTGTGTGTGTGTGTGTGTGTGTGTGGTGTGTGTGTGTGTGTGTGCTTGTGTTTATTTGACACTGAAAAGCTCTGGGGAGTCCTCCCAGTGCTATTCAACCAAGCCAACTGTGGTCCAACCTAGGGCCAGATCAGATTATGCTGTGCTAGCAGGGTTTTGCTGTGCAGACAAGTATCTCAGTCACCTAGTTGCTTGAAGGACTCTATGGCTACTATACATAGGATGTTCAGGAGATCATGGAGTTCTGACAATCACAGAATCATTTGTTTAGCATGTGTCCTAATTATTGTGCTATCTCTGGACTCTGTACATTTTGTCTTTATATAGTTGACATGCAATTATCACTTATATGATTGGCATACACACATAAAATAAATAAAAATACACATTTAGTAAATAACCACAAGTTTATGTTTTATTAAATTTTTTAAAAACTATATGGCTTTTGTGTCTCTCAAAGTGATTAATAAGACATGATGCAGTTATGGTTTTAAATAACTTAAATATAGTTATTTTAAAGCCTTAAGATCTAGTATTATGTGTGGCACTGTTCTAGGCGAAATTCTCTACTTATTTTCCCCATTTAGCTCTCTCTATTAACAAAATATGTTCAGGATTATTCTGGTACTTTCTGTATGATTGTTTCAAGTATGATCACAAGAGAAAGGGGATAAAGATTTGATCATTGTTTTCTTAAATGATGACTTAAATAATGTATTTCAAGTAATTCAAGCAAATCACTTTTTATGGGATCTATGATCTATGTCAGTTAACCAGAGTGAATTAATAACTCTATAATCTTTGGAATATTAATAATATTTTTGCTGTTTATAGAAATTTATAGAGTTGAACCTCATTTATACAAATCATTGGTTTGTTTATCATAATGGGGATGTAGTTTGAAAGAATGATATGTCTTTAAACATTCTCAAGATTTGCCTACAATATGAGCCAGTGCTACACAGACTGAAATTGCATTACCAATTACTCTAATTGCCTTCATGCAGAAATATCAGGAGAAGGGAAAAGACTTGACCTCTCTGCAGAACTTCTTTCAATAGTTCAAAAATAGTCTTGGAACATCAACATCAAGAACTTTTAAAAAATATCTATTTTCAGATACCTTTTGGTTGGAAGAGAATCACTGCATGAACATTATTATTTCTGAACTAATGGTGATTGCTTTTTCCCTCCCTTTCTCTGTTCCTCTCCCCTCTCTCCTTCCTTCCTTCCTTCCTTCCTTCCTTCCTTCCTTCCTTCCTTCCTTCCTTCCTTCCTTCCTTCCTTCCTTCCTTCCTTCCTTCCTTCCTTCCTTCCTTCCTTCCTTCCTTCCTTCCTTCCTTCCTTCCTTCTTTCCTTCCTTCCTTCTTTCCTTCTTTCCATTTCTTTTTGTTCTCTCTTTCTCTTCTTGCTTTCTTCTTCAAGAATGGAACAAATCCAACCACCAATCATGCATCACGCTGAGATAAATGAAGGACCATCTGTTTTGCCCCTGATTGATATAAGAACAATATTACCAATGAGATATCTTTTTTGCCCATTACCATTGATAAATTTAGCTTTTTATTTTCTTTATGAATTCTCTTAGTATAAAGAAACAGCACTGTGTATTATATTGCATAAAAGAGTTTGTCCTTGTATTAATTTTTGGCCTACACAAGGCAGTGCTCAGGTTAAGCACAATCAGGTTAACCTCCTGACTGTGCTCAGGGATCACTCCTGGCAGTGTTCTGGATACATATGTGGAACAATGGATTGATACAGGTTAGCTGCATGCAAGACAATTGCTTTACCTGAGGTACTGTCTCTCTGACTCCCAAAGGTAATTTTAAAAGTGTATTTGTTAATGCATTTCACTCTGGGTCACCAGAATTCCAACTTGGGGTACGTAATTTTTTCCCCTACAGAGAACTTTCTTTTCTTTCTCCTTTCTCATATTTCCAAACTAAAACAATTTTGCTTTGAAAATAAAATCATATTGTATTTTTTTGTCAGAAAGAAAATGATTTGGGTATGTTTTTATAAAACATATGAGGAATTCTTAAGTAACATAATAAATCACCCAATTTTTATATTTAATTACATTTTCTATCTATATTTCTATAAGTTGTAGTATGGCCTAAGTTTATCAAAATCAGTTGAACCATTTTTTTAGATAAAAAAAGAAGGAATTCTAAAGCAATCACATTTCATGTTGTTTCTGTCAATCTAAAATCTCACTAATATTGTGGGAAGTATTGACATTTTGTAGGTGCCCCTTTACCTTTTGGTGGCCAATTCTCTTCTGAGAGTGAACAAGATTCCAAAAACAGATCTCCTAAATCAAATTGGTGTGGGATACCTAAATCTCTTGGCTGCCTTTGAAAACAAGTCCCCAGGCTAGCAGCAGAAATGCTGCTCTACCACCAATTGAAAGTTTCCAATTTGCTTTTCTCTTCAGATCTGCACAGAAATGAGTCCACATCAAAGAAAATATTGCTTGTAACAATCATTCCTGGTTTAAAAATGACTTCTCTGGTGTTGAAAAATAGTGTGCATTTCCATGCTGAAGGAAAGAAAAAGGAATGGAATGATTCAAAATGAATGATATACAATTTTGGTTAGAATTTAAAAAAGGTCAGATAACAAATGTATTTGTTTTGTATATATTAATGGAAAGAAAAATATAATAATTTTACGTATATGTCTCAGTTTTCAAAATTATGAGTGAAAGTATATATGTGGTACTTGGGTTGGAGCAATAGCACAGCCGTTAGGGCATTTGCCTTGCATGCAGCCGACCCGGGTTCGATTCCTCCGCCCCTCTCAAGAGAGCCCAGCAAGCTACCCATGACATATTCGATATGCCAAAAACAGTAACAACAATTCTCACGATGGAGATGTTACTGGTGCCCATTTGAGCAAATCCATAAGCAAGGAGATGACACTGACAGTGATACAGTGATGTGGCACTTAAAAACATGAAATAAAAAAATTAATTCAATTATTTTTAAATAACTCTATTATATTGATATATTGAGTTTGAGATTTGAGCAGTTTTGTTAACTAAAATATTGTATAATTTCATAATTTTTAATATCCAAATTTGGTAACAGCACTTTTTAATTTAAAAATCATGCTCCTGGGGCTTGAGAGATAGAGTGGAGAGGGAGCTTGCCTTGGACATAGCTGATCTGGGTTCAACAACTGTCACATCTATGGTCCCCATAGCATTGTCAAGAGTGACTCCTGAGCACAGACGCAGCAGTAAGTCCTGAACACAACTAGGTGTGGCACCAACAGGAAACCAAACCAAAATAATATTGCTTAGAGAAGAAATAACGATAATTATTCAATTTCACATTACAAAAATTTTAGATGTAACATTTTGAGTATAAAACAGTTATCATATATCCTATCTTTACATTTAAGAGATAATTTATTTGTCAACCTTGTACTGTGATGCTTTAAGGAGTTAAGCAGAAATTGTTGGGGCTGGACTGAGCTATCAGGGCGAGCCCATGTATACTGTACCGTGCTACGGACAGGAACATAGGGACCCATGAAAATGGGCGAGATTTCTCGTGTGTCCTGACTGGTTTGGATGAAGCTGAACATTTTCCCCCTTCAAGCTGCCTTCAGAAAAATAATTTCAGAATACTGAAAAGAGCAGTTTTTCCTTCTCTCACAGAAGCCTGGCTGGTCTTTGACATGCAGATGGTGTTAGCCAGGCCTGACCTTTGATATTGTAAACTGTAGATTTCAGGTGCAGGCCCAGCTTTGTCTTTGGGATGTAAATCCAGGTGCCTGAAGAAGGTTTCAGTTTTGGTTTTGTATCCAGGTGCCTGTAGAAGGTTTCAGTTTCGGTTTTGTATCTTTCCCTTCTCAGTTCTGTATTCTTTTCCCGAGGCTATAGGCCTACCCATACAAGGAAACAATATGTTTCCATTTTCTCAATGTTCTCCCTGTAACATTTTTTGATGCCTTTGGTGAGGTCACTATATTGCATCCTTTAGAGGTACCATGATCAATAAAAGGAGATCCACGAGGCTCTCTGCCTTTGCTAAGAGCCAGAGCGAGCCTTAGTCCTCCAATCAAGGCATTTCTTCCGCGTTCCTATCTCAGCGCCTCCGATTGCACGAACGTTCACGCAACAAGAAATACTTTCTGAGATATTCTACTCAAAGAATGTCACTAAATTAATTATATTTGTTACACAAAATGTGCCATGATATATACATGTGTGATAAAAAGGAACCTGGGAAGTGTTAATACAGGTGAACAGCTCAGTCTTTCAAAAATTGTCTTTATATTTTTATTGATGAAAAATTGATAAATAAATTTCACTCACCTAATTCATGGGATGCTGAAGTATCAAAATAAGTCTTTATGATCCCAATACAGAAATTCATCCCCCTATGTATAGATGCCTTCCTCAATTCATGTCAAACCAAAATCTTGTTCTTTCTCTACTCAACCACTCTCTTCTTGCTCTCTTTCTCCACCCACCCCAACCCCATCCTATACACACATATTTAAATCCTCCACCCAATTTCGTAGCTGGGATAAAGGCAATTCTAGGTACTTAAAATAAGCACTGCACTGTAGCACTGTCTTCCCATTGTTCATCAATTTGCTCGAGCAGGCACCAGTAACGTCTCCATTGTGAGACTTGTTACTGTGTTTGGCATATTGAATACACGATGGGTAGCTTGCCAGACTCTGCCATGTGGGCGGATACTCTTCGTAGCTTCCAGGCTCTCCAAGAGGGATGGAGGAATTGAACCCAGGTTGGCCGCATGCAAGGCAAACGCCCTATTTGCTGTGCTATCACTCCAGTCCACTTAGAATAAAAAAAACAATGAATATATACTTGATATATGTACATCATGCATATTTTTATGCAAAAAGTTGTAAAGAATGTGTCTTCTTCTGCATTGCATTTAACTCTACTACAAAACTACTTCAGTTGGTAGTTTTTTCACACAAAAGGCAATTCTGTGACAGTAGATGCATGTCCTCAAACTTAATATTGACATTCTCTAGGTGAGAAAACATTAGATAACACAGGTGAAGAGTCCTATTCTACAAGGATGACTTTTTCATTTCAGATACTTAGATACCTTCAGAAATCCAGCTTTTTACGTTGCTTCTAAATAACTTAATCAAAATTAGGCAATTTCACAACTCCCACTCTAATTATAATGAACTCACTAGACTTATATAAATCATAAAAACATTTACTGACTTGATCTCAGATTTATTATAAAAGCATATACATAAGAATATCCATATGAAGAATATAAGCATCCAGGTCTGGAGAAGAGACAATGCAAGCTGTTGATTTGCTCTCTTTCTGCTTATCAAACAGAGTATCTCATTCTTGCTGCATTGCCTCATGCTCACCAAGTTGAAAGTCCTCCCCAATCTTTTGGACTCTTTTTCTAGGTTTATTTATATTTTGATTTAGTTGTTTAATTTTATTATATGAGGCTTGATTATATAGGCCTGATCAATTAAATCACTGGACATTTGTAATTGAGTTAAATGTCCAGCCTTTCTTTAGCCTTGATCCAGAATTTTAATTCTAAATCGCAGCCTAGTAACCAGCCCTCATCGATGAATCCTAGGGCCTTTCCAAAATTCTCATTCACATCAATTTGGGTCTGTCTGAAAGAATGTTCTTACAAATAAAGAAATTTCGTGCCAAGATCCGCAAACAAAGGTAACATCCTTCCTACTATATGACAATTGTATGAATTGATTTTTCTAAATATTCAGTAGATGTTGACTAATACTACCAAATAATAAACTTTTATTAATTGTTGTATAAGTGTGTCGATGAAAAGAACATTTGTTGGGGCTGGAGCAATAGCACAGCGGGTAGGGCATTTGCCTTGCATGCAGCTGACCCAGGTTCGATTCCCAGCATCCCATATGATCCCCCGAGCACCGCCAGGAGTAATTCCTGAGTGCAAGAGCCAGGAGTAACCCCTGAGCATCACTGGGTGTGACCCAAAAAGCAAAAAAAAAAAAAAAGAAGAAAACATTTGTTTATCCATCTCTGATACAATCTTTTACAACTCTTAAATAAAATTTCCACTGAAAAATAGACTAAGATTTTTATCCTTAATAAAAAATCATAAAACTACATATGTGGGGTATACTTATTATCTCAATAAGTATTTTGTGTCTTCTCTGGTTTTCCACTAATTGCTAGTATACACCAAGTCAGTAAGAACAATACAAGATGACCTGTGAAATTCTTAGGAAAAGACTTGAGTTTAGAAAGAAAATGTTTTATTGATTGGCTTTATTTTCTCTTGCCATCTTATAATGCCTTTGCAATTGCTAAAGGATTATGATTTGTTACAGTTTAGGAATATCACAAAAGAAGGATTAAAGATCAGAAAAGTTTCCTAATATCTTATAATTAATATTGGCATTTCTTTTCTTGTACTTGACCACAAAAGGTTAAATAGAGAAATAGAGAGAATTCCTGGTTCTGAAAGTGTTTTCCTGTAATAAAGATAAAATAGGATAGCAATCACACACACACACACACACACACACACAAACACCCATACACACACCCTACATGTACAGTAAAGAGAATATTTTTCCTGGTGCTTCAGAGAAAGAAATACTACAATAAATTATCTACTATAAAAAACAGAAGAAATGTATCATTACAAAACAAGGCCATATAGCCACAGAGAATTGGGAATGTATAGTCTTCTGGGAGAAATATTATATGATAAAAGAAAAGCGTGAAAATATGAAGATCAGTAAAGTTGAAAAGGACTTGGGTGAGACATTGACCTATTACAAGGAAACTAAAATAGCAATAGCAGAATTAAAATAGGTAATTTAGGTGATAAAGAGAAGAATTAGTCGTTCAGGAAAACTAAATTAATAATCAGGAGAAGAATATTTTAAAAAATCCCAGGAAAACTAAATTAATAATCTGGAGAAGAATGTTTTAAAAAATCCATTACAGCCTGAGAAAATGAGAAAAAGATGATCAATGAAAACTAACATGATTGATGTGAATGGAGTATGGATCATAGAAGTTTTACTTTTGGAAAACTGTTGTCTTATAAAAACAGTGCAAGCAAATATCTGAAATAGCAATAAATTGAATGTACACCATAATGCATTTTGAGTATGTGTAGTGTTTGTGCATAAATACATTTCTTGTGGATAAATAGAGTATTTCTACACACACTCTTGCTAAGGACTGTAATGCTGTGTAAAACATTCTCTGATGAGGATATTTATTAAAAAATAGATTTCAATATTCCTATGTAATAAGAAACATTTATTACTAAAATGCTTAATAATATTATGATGTTATTGAAATACGTTGACTAGAGTTGCCTAGAGTATACAAAATTAAATACAGTTGCCTAGAGTACGCAAAATTAAACATATAAGTATTTTAATGTAAGTAATTTACTATATCTGTTTATATGTTCCAAACCTATAATTCTATGCCCTAGAAATATTGTGAGAATTGTTCAATGTGACAATTTTGTTTAATTTATATTTATGTATAGGAGGTCTATATACGCCTATATTGACCTGGGGATTTTTTTCCCAGAAAAATACTTTATATCTCACAAATTAAGAAATTAGATGTGAATAAGAAGAGCAAAGTGCTAAACCATTTTGAAATTTTGCATTTTACACTTTTGTTAGGTATCTATTTACACACATCTAAACATACATATACATAATAGTGACCAATAAGAACGGCATTGGCAATTATGGTAGTAAATCAATTGCTTTCTGAGATGATTATGGATTGAGATGAAATTAAGTGAAATTGAGACTGGGGAAAGAGAATGAGAAAGCAATGAAAACACAAAAGAAGAAAATATATGTGCCTGTTACAGTTTGAACACCTTCACTTACTGAGCCTTCAAGCCCTGGTGTTTCATGTCTTTGTATTTGTTGTTGAGAATATCTACATTTGAGGTGATGCCTCTCATCTCACGTTGTTGAATAACACATTCTATAACATCTACATAATTTACCATATACTTATGTGAATTGATTTTAAAGTATTAATCAACTAGCTTAAATGGCAGTTCTGGGCCATGTTGTGGACTTTTATGTAACTTATTGCCAATATGTAAATTTCCTGGTTTGAGACAGTATCCTTTTATGCGGCTTTTGCCATCTGAATGATAAATGTACTTTTGTACAATAAAACGGATTGCTTTGAAGCAGCTGAGATTTAATTAATTCATTGAGCTTTGTGATTTGAAAAATGCTTCTTTTAAAAACTAGCATCCACAAAGCACATTGTAACATTTTGGTACCAGTATCGGACTCTTCTTATAGTTCAATACAAGTCATGACAAAAGCCTTCATTCTAAATACATTGATTTTTCACAATAATTCAAAATTCGTATCATCATTGTGGATTATTTAATTAAGGATACACTTAAATATTTACAATTAAAAAATTTATTTTAAATAATTCTCAATTTCATACTATTTATATATTCTTGTCTAATCTCTATCAAGTAACAAAATAAAATGCTCTCATTTTGAGGTAAATATGATTCCCAGTTTCTATTTTTAGCTGCAATCTCCTTAAGGATTAAAACCATACCTTATATTTTTTTATGTTACCTGATGTTTATCAGACAGTAATCCACTTGGCATATACATGCTGATTAATTGACTGATTGCTGTCAAGTTCTCATTAGTTATTCATTAAATTTCAATGGCATTTTTCTTCAAAAAGATCAAAGAGTTCCACAGAAAGCTTTATATTTATAATACTTAGCACATCAGAGTTGAAAATAGTAAATCCACGAAGTTTTTAGAGAAAATATAGAAAAATGAATAAGTAAAAAAATGATAAAATCAATTCAACATAACTTATTGGTCACTTAATTTTGTGTGCTTAAATGTATTTCCAAATCATTTTACCATAAGGTATTTTATTATAGTGAATAGGAAAACAGTGAGGATCTTTTCTATCATGAAGTTTCCTTAGACTTTGCATATTGGACTGGACTGTTTATGCTTCATTCCCAGTTCTAAGCTTCATTTCAAGAACCAGACAGTGTGTCAGAGACACATACTATTAGTGTCATATGGTATACAAACATAGCAGAGTATATTAGGATGGAGGTACCTTCTAGAAGGTGATTGCTTAAGTACAGACAAATTCTTGTACTCATTAGCCATCAGTTCAAGCCAAACATAGTCTGTATGTATTATGGCTAAAGTTCCTGTAAAGAGATTCCATTTTCATAAAGCTGTATACATAACTGGGAGGGGGCCTGTGGGAGTTGGAAAGAAACTTGTCTTTCACTATACAAAAATGGCAATTGTCTGCTCAGAAAACTGTCTCTCTGGTATCAGCCTTTCTTCCTAATGAGATGGTTCAGATATGCTGAGATAACATTCTGCTAAGTGATAGTACAAAGTAGGTGGTTAGAAAAAGAGCCTCCAAAGTTATCCAGGAACAATAATTAGAGAATTCATTAACCAATATGAAGGCACAAAGCTAAACCTTCTGGAGTAATGGAGCACCACAGAAGTCATATAGTAAAAGTGTAATGCTACTACATTTCTGTATATTTGTTTTGACTGCATGTGACGTGATAGTGAGTAGCATAGCACTGGATGTCAATTACCAGCCACAAAGTCCTTGGTAGGAAGGTAATTATATCACCATTCATGTGACAGAGAAATAACTCTTGATCATATTCCTTCATGCATTTATGATAACATACATTTCTATGAGGAAAATAATTGGATGCGTAAAGCCTATGTATTGTATGTATATATGTGTTGTAAGAATTTGGTTTTCCTTTCAATATATAAAACCTTCAAAAATTATATTTGAAATAATAATGTATCCAAATATATTGAAGTGATTTGAAAATTCTTTTCATTGTAATATTAAAGAAAGAAGGGGCCATCCAATCACCTAATTGCTAAAATTATTGTAGTACTAGTTGTTTTTATAAATGTCGTTTAATTTATAATTTATTTTGTATAGTTATGTTTTGTGGTTGCAGTTTACATGTTTTTCCCTCTTTCTCAGTAGTTAACATACACATTATTTACCTTTGATCTACCTTGTACTAATGTGAATTATATTTCCATTTTTAGCTTATCTAAGTTTCTCCTATTCTTTGCTCATAATTATTTAAAGAATAAAAATCAAAAATAAAGAAGTTAGAGTCTTGCCATAACTATCATAGTTAAAGTGTGGATTTACATGTCAAAGCAAAAATCCCTAAGGGTCAATTCACTCACATTAGTTCCCATTAAATCGCTCCTCCTAAGATGCAAGGTCAATGAAGTCTTATATTGTGGCTCATTTGAAGTGACTGTTTGATTGTTGTTTACAATGCCTCCCTCTCCCCAGCATACCCCCAGTAGCACAGATTCTACCTCTGGAATTGTTTCAATGGAATTTAAAATTTCTTTTAAAATCGGTCATATAGACAGTAATAGTTATTGATGGCTATGTAGATTGAAAAAAATGCCAATGGTAAGTTATTAATTGCTGATTTTAAGAAAAATATGAGAAAAAATTTCTTTAGGCTTGTTTTCTCAAGTCTAAAATGAAGCTGTAAGCTATTTCATCAGGTAGCTTGTAGTTACATACTATATGGATAAATTTATATGAATATAATGAGCTATATTAGTAGGGAAAAATAGTCAAATATCACAATACGTATCAGTATACTATGGCATACACAAGAAGAAACAAAATGCAGCAGAAAGAACACATCTTAATTTTAATTTTGCTTACATGAAAAAAATTATTCATAATTTTAAACAGTAGGTATTGAAAACATGCATAGTATGATTTTAAATTTACATGCAAAAATATTTTTAAGTACATGTGAATAATCTTATGTCTATTCTTAAAATGTGCACTTGATAATTTAAATTCTTAATTCTGTTACATTGAAAAGAAAAGCATGCAAATATCAGAAATTTTGTAGAAACAGGAGATTTATATAAAATCTCCAGCAACAGTTAATCATAGTGTGAACAGTTTAATTTCAGGGAAAAAAATTTCTTAAGATACATCGCCAAATAGAGAGTTTAAAATCCTTGTGCAAGTCTCTCGATACAGGTTTAGTGTTTGAGAACCCAAACAGTCCACTTAACTATCAGCAGAAATAAATAATTTGTGACACAACTATCTCAGACAAACATTGAGTATACTAAAATTTCTCTCTAATTGTGACTCTGGGCTGGAGCAATAGCACAGCAGATAGGGCGTTTGCCTTGCAGTGGTTGACCTGGGTTCAATTACTCCGCCCCTCTCAGAGATCCCGGCAAGTGGCAAGCTACCTGTGGCATATCTGATATGCCAAAAACAGTAACAGCAAGTCTCACATGGAGAAGTTACTGGTGACCACTGGAGCAAATCGATGAGCAACAAGATGAAAGTGACAGTGACAGTGATTGTGATTCTGAAGGCATTGGAAAGAGGACAAAGAAAGGAGGAATCATTCCACTTAGGTGTTGAGCAATGCAAGAGCAATGTGTATGTATATAGTATTAATTTCATTTCCTTCAGCCAACTGCTTAGGTTGACACTTGACCACACCTCCTATTTCTTTTCTATCTCTTCATATTAAAATTTTATTTAAATATCATTGACCAGAAGACTAATGAGAAAAACTTGAAATATCTGATAAATTAAATATGACTGTTTTAATGAATTATAGGGATACATATTTTATGTTTGATTAAATTTTATTTTATTTTAAAGCATATAGCAACAAATAAAATATATAGTGAAAGTTACCTAAAGAAAAAAATATTTTAATAACTGATGGTTTTTCTAGTTTCTAAACTTATTTGTCTGAACGTTCATACATAATGTATTAAGACAAAATAGACTTGATACTGCAAATTCATTCTTACTTTTAGCTTAAATTCATATTACATGTATCATCTTATATTGCAAAATATTTCAAAATATTCATTTTAGTTCATATTATTTTCTATTTTTTGACTATATACTTGAATGTACTAAATTTTATTTAATCATTACCCAAACCACAGACGTTTAGGTTGCTTTTATGTTCTTATTGTCATATATAGGTCAATGAATTTATCTTTATAGCGTAGTGTGTGTGTGTGTACTTTTCATTAATGATTAAGATAGACTTCCAGAATAATTACTTTAGGGTATATATTGATAAAATTCTTTTCTAAAAGGTTGTACCAATTTATATTTTCACTATTAGTGGTATATAGAGAGCTTTAGAATACACACATACTTAATAGGAATTTTAAATTGCTACTGATTTGTTACTTAAAAACATTGGTGGTTATTTTATGTAAAATTTCTGACAAAAATTGAACATATACTATGTCTTTAAATCTCATATTTTGTTTCATGAAATTTTAGATATATTTATGCAGTGGTTATTATATTTGTATTTCAAATTCGTACATAAGGTTGTTAGTCATTTTAATCTGTATACCTTGAAAATTTATAACTTGATCATTTGCCTATTCATTTCTAAATGAATTTCATCCAGTGCTCAATCTATTGCTATTTTACTTTCCTTCCCATTCTTTAACATAGCCATCATTATTAGAACATATCTTCTGAGTTGAAAATTAGAAAAAAAATCACCGTCATTAATTTTTAGATTTATAGGTCTCCGGCTATAAAAGTATGATAACATTTATGGTTATTTAAAAAATGAAGTTTATTTAAGATGTGACATATTCATACTCATTCATTATGTATCATGTAATACATTTTAAGGTACGACTAGCATTTCATTTTAACTTCTTGAGAACTTTAAACTTATTTAATTCAGTGTTTGATATGTGTCAGAAATCATTCAACCTGTCAGAAGTTTTGATACGCTATAATAATATTGATACATTTCAAAAGAAATGTAACACCATATATCTAAAATCAGTTTTTGATATAGAGTGAAAAAATCATAAAAAATTGTATTTTAATCTGTGTTTATTTTAATTCCAGTACAAATTTGTTGCACTGCTATGATTTTCATCATATATTTTTCTAAAGTTGATGTATTCATTTGGGATTTCTATGATGTTTTTGATATGTAATAAAATATATCTAGAATTATGTGTGTGATTATCCTTGGAAAGCTTATCCAAAATGAAATGAGTTATTGGCTATTTTATTTATAATTTATAAACCATACCGTGCACATCCAAATTCTCTTTGACTCTTGAAACAGCAGTTGTATAAAATTAGAATTTTTTTAACTCTTGTGATTTTTTTCTCCATATTGATGAGAGTAACAAGACTCAGAAAAGCGTAGTAACATTCCTAAAATCATGTCAAAGAAGAAAGGTCTAGGTTTTTTTCCAGCTCCAAGATAGCCCATACTATCTGATGATTGCTTTTTATTATCCAAACATTAATTCTTATTTCAACAAAGGGACATTTGAATGTACTTTACGTGTTATGAAATCAGTTAATATGCTAAAATAAAAATATTTGGAAGTAAGCAAATATTTAAAATAAACAATTAAAATAAATTGCATGTAAATTAAAAATATCTATCACCAATGTGTGGCTTCTTTAGATTGAAACTTTAATTTATTTTACAGTTTAAGGTTCACAGCAAATCTGAGCAAACAACAGAGTTCTTGTATACTTTTCATCCCTGTGCATAACTGTCCCTATAATCCAAGTCCTCCTAGAGAATGGTGCACCAATTACAATAACAACGACTACTTTCATGACTCATTGAGACTCAAACTTATGTTGCATTTTGTTTCATGTTTGGTCTTGAACATTGTATGGGCTTTGACAAAAGTTCATGTATCATCAATAGAGTTTCATAAAGAGCTGTGTCACAGCCCCCTAAATCTGGTGATATATTTCTTTATCCTTCCATCACCTTAACTCCTGGAAAAAGACTTATTCTTTTAATTATTTCTATAGTTTCCCATTTTCCAGAATGCAATATTATTGGGGTTACAGAGCATGCAGCTTTCTCACATTTGTTCTTCTGAATATCACTACGTATTTAACTTTCTTTTTTGCTTTTCTTTGAACTGATAGCTTTTCTTTTGATTTTTGAGTTCATTCTCTGTAATTGCCATCTTCTTTCTATATATCATTTAACCTACTGAAGGATGACTTGTTTGCACAACTATATATCAAGATGCTACAAACCATGTGCAGGAGCTATTGTACACACATAATCTCAACTCCTTTGACCCAATACTTTGGCCAAACTGATACATCAATTGTATGACATGTGTATGTTTGATCTTATGATAGTTTTTAATATATATGTAATATAAGAGTATATAAAATTTAAGTGGCAATATTTTGGGGAGCACATCAATGTTCACAAAATAGGATAGTTGAATTATAATATTACTTATTTTAATATTAATTTATATAATACACAGGATGTTGTCCCTACACTGTTATAGTTCCACAAGAGCTGTGATGATATGATGTTAATGATACTTCTATAATTAGGTTAAAAAATTCCAAACCTGCATTGAGGTATGCATCCTGCAATTATCTCGGAAAACAGATTTTTAAAATTTGTTTTTAATTGAATCGCCGTGAGAACAGTTACAAAGCTTTCAGGTTTAAGTCTCAGTAATACAATGATCAAACACCCAAACACCCATTCTTTCACCAGTGCACGTGTTCCACCACCAAGAACCCCAGTATACCACCCATCCCACCCCCTATCCTGCCTTTGTGACAGATGATTTTCATCTTACTCTCTCTTTACTTTGATTGCATTCAAAGTATGGACAGAAAATCCACTATTATTATTTGGAATTTTCCCCCAACAATCAGACCTGCCGAAAAGGCATAATTTGATCATTTGTTTTCTATTGCTGATAATGTAGAGCATATGATTTTGGATTTCTGGCATTTTAGCAATTAAGTCCAGAGTAATTTCTGCCAAAATCTGCTGGGTTCCGAAATTGGTTTGTGTGTCTCTGGAATCATGGCTGTTCAGGAGCAGAGGAGCTGTTTGTGGGTGGCCGCTCGGGGTCTCGTCTGGGAGGGAAGCAGCACCAGGATCACCCCCCATCCTGAGATTTTTTGTGGTCCCTGTCACTGAAAATTTGTACCTCTGTCCAATGGGCTCTGAAAGATGGCAGTCACCATGCCACCACCGCCAAAAGGAAAAGCCAAGGAACAGAAACCTTTTCCCTCCCAGGACGGCACAGGATTGTAGCTCAGTTCACAATCTAGAGGCATTTCTTTCTTTTTTTTTTTCTTTTTGGGTCACATCTGGAGATGCACAGGGGTCACTCCTGGCTCTGCACTCAGGAATCACCCCTGGCAGTTCTCAGGGGACCATATGGGATGCTGGGAATCGAACCCGGGTTGGCCGCGTGCAAGGCAAACGCTCTACCTGCTGTGCTATCTCTTCGGCCCCCAATCTAGAGGCATTTCTGCAAGAAGTCGCTGGGTTCTGAAGTTGGTTTGTGTGCCGCTGAGATCATTGCCGTTCAGGAGTGGAGGAGCAATTCAAGGGTGGCCACTAGGGGTCTTGTCTAGGAGGGGAGCAACACCGTTATCGCCCCTCCCTCAAAATTTCCCAAGAGTTCTGTCACTGCAAACACGTACCTCTGTCCAATGGACTCTGAAAGATGGCAGTCGCTATGCTGCCATGGCCAAAAGGATAGGCCAAGGGACAAAAATCTTTCCCCCTCCTAGTGTGGCACAGCACCATAACTTAGTTCACAGTCTAGAGGCATTTCTTCAAGAAGCGGTTGATTTCCAAAATTGGGTTGTGTGCCTGTGGGGCTCCCTCTATAGTTTTAGGCATTATATTTTACTTGGATATTCAACACCATCATTCAAGCCTGTCTTCTAGGGGCAGATGCTAGATCATCTACTTTCCATTGCTCACTCTGTGTATCAAGAAAGGTCGTGAGGCCGCTTATGTGGCTGTGCGGTTCAGAAATAGTCCTGGTCCCTACAGACTGAAGCCATGCTTGTAGATGCTCATGGTTGCTGGGATTCCATGTGGAGAAGGCGGGGAGACTACACCTTCTAAATCTGGGACACCCTGGTGATATCGGCTTGGTTTGGGGCCCAGAGCATTCTCTGATGTGGCATTGCACGCCGGCCAGTAGTCTTCACTAGAAAACAGATTTTTAAAAAATTTCCTTCCTTCCTTCCTTCCTTCCTTCCTTCCTTCCTTCCTTCCTTCCTTCCTTCCTTCCTTCCTTCCTTCCTTCCTTCCTTCCTTCCTTCCTTCCTTCCTTCCTTCCTTCCTTCCTTCCTCTCTTTCTCCCTCCTTCCCTTCTTTTATCCTATAACTAGCGATGTCAAATCATGGGATGGTGAGGATCACCTTGATACAGAAAAGTTACTAGAAATTAATCCAGTACCTCGTTACTTTCAGAACTTCCCACAACACTTGGTTATCATATGGGACTTTTCTTACTGTAGATCTCCCAAAATAGAGCTTTCTGGATTACCTCGGAGCATGCCAGGGACATCGGGGATTTTTTTTGCAGATTTCACATTTTGCTTAGCAAGTGTTGAAAGTTACTGAAGCAAATTATCTTCTGAACCCCCTATTATTCATGCAATCTTCTTTAGTGAAAAACCCTTACCTACTTAGCTGTACAAACACACATCTATTGGTCTATCAGCCTTCTAATAACTTATCATCTGTATTTCTATTATCAGTGTCAATTTATGAATTCATATTTTATTGAGAAAATTATTTTAAAATTATTATTCATTTTTTATTTTCTACCTGTCTCATATTCATTTTTTCCAAGTCTGCATTATCATTAGTATTCTTGATTATCTCATCTGCTCATATCCTTTGGAGTATTTCTGGCTCATGTTCCAGCTCTGAAATGGAATTAGCTAAATCTCAAAAATGTCGTAATTCCTTTTAGAGCAAATCATATGTACAGATCAGGATCTAGATGTGTTTATTATTATTGGGATGCCATTGCTTCTAGTACCAATCAATTCACGGAGTAAAAATATCTATAAATTTACATTTATATATTAATCATGATATCACTGTCATCCCATTGCTCATCGATTTGCTCGAGCAGGCACCAGTAACGTCTCCATTGTGAGACTTGTTGTTACTGTTTTTGGCATATCGAATACCCCACAGGGAGCTTGCCAGGCTCTGCTGTGTAGGCGGTAACTTTCTGAGCTCTCTGAGAGGGACAGAGGAATCAAACCCAGGTTGGCTGTGTGCAAGGCAAATGCCCTACCTCCTTTGCTATCACTCTAGCCACAGCGGAAGAGTGCTGGACCCATATATACTAATATGCACATAAAATATGCACTAATATTTCAAGTTTCACCCCACCTTTTTAGATTTTACTTGTCTTTCCTAGGCTTTATTTATATATTTCTGCTTCCAAAATGAGAACATTGACTTCATACATAAATGCACTGACTCAATCAACCCACTGACAGTACATTAAAGATCTTAGGGACTACCCTGAAAGTGCTAGGGTTCAATCACATGCCTTGCATGTAGCTGACCTGGATGTAATTCCTAGCACTTCATTGACTTCTGACCAAATCTGAATGCAGCCCTCCAGATCCCCAGTGTTTCGTGTTGTGACCCTGGTAGCCCCCAAGTACTATGGGGATGTCTCTGGTTGTGTTCAGCATTGCAGGGCCTTAGAAGTACCACTTCCTCAGGTCTTTACATTGAATCATCAGCCTCATTGGGCAATTATTGCTAGGAGAAGACCCTGGTGTATTTAGCCTCCACTGGTGTTAACATGTTCAGATGTTATTACATCTATTGGTATTTCTACTTGTTCTGTTGGTTTCGCTTTTTTTCCTCCTTTAATGTAGTTACACTATTCACAGAGAAGACAATGAGTTCATTTGCTTTTGTTTGTGCTCTGGTTCTTGTGATTCATGATTTGATTACTACCATTTTTTGGAATATAAGATGACATTAATGTTCATTGGGGAGTTGCCATCAGAAGAATAATCTACTTGAATTCAGTGATTATGAATTCAGACTTACAAAATACTGATCTTTGTTCTCCTCTCCTGTATAAATGTGTTTAAACTTGCTTCATATTATTAACATCTCATTGAAAGACTCACATGAACAGTCTAGCTTTGGTGGGGATTAAAATACACAAAAATTGTTGATATCTGCGATAGTCCAGAAATCAGATATTTATATTTATTTCTTCTTAATTTACCAAATAATTCACTTTTTTTCTCACAAATTCTTGTTTTCTGTTTAAAAATATAAAAGTAAACTAACTCTCAAAGTTGTTCTTCAAATTTAAACAACTTGTATTTAAAGCTTTTACAGATTACAAATAATCTGCAAACAAACAAGGTACAAATATATTGAACTATATTAGAGTTTGGAATACTACTGAAAACATGGTGCCTGGGACGTTTCTAACTTATTTTAAAATGACACTTTCAGTGTCTTTATTTTTGGCACTTGTTCATAGTGGGGGTTAATGTCCTACCTCAGAGATGAAGGTCAGTAATTTTAGAGTATCTAAGAATAGCAGCACACACACACACACACACACACACACACACACACACACACACAAACACAAAGTTGACCACAGGCTAGCTTGAACTGGCTCCTCCCAATGAGCCTATGAGCTACTGGTGGGTCATATTCACAAAACCTTCCAAAGCTCTGCCATGTTTCTTTTAAAGATTACCTCTGTTGGAATCCTAAGAACTTCTGATCACAGCAGGAGGAAAACTTGAACACTCTGCCTTTCACATTTCATCAGCCTGACTTATGACCTTCCCAGTCAGAGAACTACTGATGGAGTCTATATTTTTGATTATATGTCCTGCCTTTACAAGATGATCACACAAAATTAGCACTTTTTTTTCCTGAAAATTTCGAATACAGAGTTACAGAATAATTGCCCCCATCCCATGAAACCTGCGCACGATTCCCTGGAAGTGGGTTGCTGATGGCCAGGTTTCTGGGGCAAGGAAGCCCCAGCAATGCTGAACATATGAGTCATCTCCTTCATGCTGGGTCATAAAGCTGACAATAAATTTGTCCAAGTAGCAAAAGCCGCCAGGGAGTCAAATACCGTTATTCGTTGGCCATAGAACTCATTTTTTTTTAAATCACTTTGGAAACCTCCGCGATTCATATGTCACTTCCTGTATATTATGGTAAATAAAATGCCAAGGCAAAAGGAATATGCTGTTTCCTATAATATTGAATTGATGCTTCTATAAGCATCCAGGGGCCAGAGCGATAGCACAGCGGGTAGGGCGTTTGCCTTGCACGCGGCCGACCCAGGTTCGATCCCTGGCATCCCATATGGTCCCCCAAGCACCGCCAG
The DNA here is from genome assembly GCF_027595985.1 of Sorex araneus. Lineage (NCBI taxonomy): Eukaryota > Metazoa > Chordata > Mammalia > Eulipotyphla > Soricidae > Sorex > Sorex araneus. The sequence continues at coordinate 118,790,020 of NC_073305.1, read as the reverse complement.
GAGTAATTCCTGAGTGCAAAGCCAGGAGTAACCCCTGAGCATCGCTGGGTGTGACCTAAAAAGCAAAAAAAAAAAAAAAAAAAAAAGCATCCAGAAATATAGGAACTACAGGAGTGGCTTATCTGTACAGTAAATATTTTGTTTTACTTTTCTGTTTTCATATATTTGTTGGCTAGGCCAAATGAAAAATACATTATAAAATAAAGAAACAAAACACAAAGTCACCTCCTTTGAATATTTATCTGCTGCATTCCTGGCATCCAATTGTTTATTCATTTATATTTCTATTCATTATTCATCAAAGCACTTTTATATTTAAAGCTTGATGTCAAGAGACAGAATGCAAATAGTGACTTATCAAAAAGAGACTCCAATATTTAATCTACTTTGAAAATTCAAAAGTAATTTTGGTCTCACCAAAGACAGTGATGATTTGATTAAAACATTTATAGTATATGTTAATGTACTTGGGTATAATTTACAATATCATCTAATTTTTGTTTAGGTAAAACTTAAATTAGTCATGATAAATGTTTTCAAAGTATTTGATTATTTGAAATAAATATACTTTAAAATATACTTTACTTTTAAAAGTTTTATTATAAGCCTAAAACAGAATGTTAGCCTGTGTGATAGTAAAAATATTTAATATTTTAAAACATATAATTATTTTAAGTTAGATAGGTATACCTATATATGTACATTAATGTTCCTTGAATTCAAAATATATTACAAAGAATAGGTAATTAAACAGGATATAGTAGTAGAATTTTAACAGGTGACTCGCAAAGCAATGGTGCTGCTTTTCAGATGAATGAATTGAATACACTTTGGTCATCTCTTTTTTTATTGTGCTTATAAAGAACTACTGCAATGCAAAATCATATCTCTCTCTCTTTTTTTTTTTGGTCTAAGAAATACCTCAAACAAAGAAATGTGATAGTAAGTTAATTATTATAAATTCTTTATGTAAAAGAATGAATCATTAGTGAAAATTTGGTAGAGCAAGATTTACTGCATGGTTTTCCTTTAATACAGAATCCTAATTTCTGGAAAATAGGTATTATAAAGTATTGTAAAAATTTAAATAGCTAAATTAAGAAAATAAGAATACATTTATATTAATGTGTATAAACTCTGAAAATTTATGCAAGTTGTGATATCATAGGATATTCATAAGAATGAATTCTTAAAATATCAACACAGAAGTTATATAAACTTTTGTGTGGAGGCCTCATTATTAGAAGGCTTTGAAAAGCTGTAATGTATTTTAATTTGTTGTATCTACGAAAGAGTGTCAATGTAACAGTTTTGGGCAGAAAACAAATCAAGTTAATCACTATTAAATATAAGTTTTATTCTATGCTTCAAAACATCTTGTGGTTTAAACTAGATTAAAATTTTTAAGTCCTTTCTCATGATGAATTCTGGAATTTCTTTGTCCCATGATGATTAATTAAAACAGCAAAAGATATTTCATTTTCACTTACAGATAACATATAGGCATTCATTATATATTTTGACTCATTTTCACATTTTAATCTCAAAAAACAGAATGTCTGCTGTAGAAACAGTAAGTATTCAGTAACCATTATGAATTTATTTTCAGAGGACTTTTAAGTTATATTCTACATCCAAATTCCACTTAGTCTCAGTTACAAATCTTTAATGACATGTCTAAATGCAAGCTACATACACTAATGCACTTTAAAAAATAAAACTGGTTTCTGTTCCCTTTTCCAAAATAAGTAATCTATCTGCATCAAGTGGACATAAGTCACATTGTACTGAACTATGATTTTGAAAAACTTATAGAACAGTCAAATCAAATAAACAATAATAATAAAGCACCTTTGATTACTAATTTTTATTGATCTCCTGCCTTCTGTGTTAAAATGATATTGTCTAGCTACCACACCAGGGCTGCATGGGTCATTGCAGCTGGTAGTGGATTTTTAAACAATTGAGCTACAGCCTTTGAAAGCAGGGATTCATAATAGAAATGCTGACACAACCGTAACAGATGTTGTGTGAATGACCTCGCTGGACTATGCATGCTATTAGAAGGTAGAGCTAGAACCAGCTGCAGTTGGTTGCGTTTGCAAACTTTGACGAAAGAGAAGTCTTTGACATTACAGCCCCAAATTGAAATGTCTTGCATGTTTTTTGTTTGTATGTGTGAAAAGAGGTGTGTTGTATTCATTACCAGGTCAGTTTCTTGGGGTTGGTTAATCACTGGCAGAATATAAATCCATGATCCCAGCTTTTCCAGTTATTTGTATGGCAGGCAGCTACACAGCAGCAACTTCTGTAATCCCTTCTCCTGCAGTTAGAGCTACTAGAAAAGCTTAATAATATCCCAGAGGCAAAGATGAAACGGTATTTCCACAGCTACTGTTTGCTGTAGAGAGCTTTTGAAGTCAAGCTTAAGATGTCTTTATTTCCCTACCAGAAAGAAAAATTTTTTTTGCCCTCTTTTACTCTGGTGTTGTCATGATGATGGCTTTCTGCTTGAAAAATATTCCAAGCATCTGCAGCTCTCCCATAAAGCATTAGGGAATGAGAACAGCTTTTCATCAGGGGCTGTTGGAATCTGTAACTACAGTTTGTCACTGCCGAAACCCACGGCTATGCTACTAGTGATCTCAATTTAAAACCCTCAGTTTCTTTCTTATCAGGTTTAGGGCAGCCAAGACTATCATTGTCAGCTTATTGGGGACTGCCATCAGTTTTAACTTTTGTGGTTAATTAAGTTTTAAATTGGGTGTAGTATAAAGCTGCAATTTAACCTTTGCTCTGTACCATCTAGGAAAGAAAATAAAAAAAAAGCAAGCAGTAGTAGCACGCAAATGCACCAAAAGTTAAATTAATTTCAGCAGTCTATAGCAAGGTAGGTGAAATCTAGCAACAATTTATTTAATATAGGGGATACAGCACTAAATGTTGATTTAGAAAGCCTTCATGTCAGACAATCCCTGATCATAGTATCACACTTGAAATAAAGGAATTGTAGGAAGAATAAAAACAGGCTTTGTATTTAGTCAACTAAGATCATTGTTAGATATAATAGAATCAAATAAACTAGAACAGCAAAAAAGAATATCAAATGGACAAAATCCATATACCAACAACATAGACAAGAATATTTCAAACTTCTGAGAAAATGAAGTACTGAGAATATCTTTATTTACAAGAAAAGCAGGATTTGCTGAAGAATGTTTTCAGTATATTGACTTAATGTTATGGTGAAAATTTTATGTGACTAATAAAGCTAAATATTTTATGGAAAACTTCCATATGACATATGACTTTCTATTCTTTCTTCCTTTCTTCCTTTCTTCCTTCCTTTCTTCCTTTCTTCCTTCCTTCCTTTCTTTCTTTCTTTCTTTCTTTCTTTCTTTCTTTCTTTCTTTCTTTCTTTCTTTCTTTCTTTCTTTCTTTCTTTCTTTCTTTCTTTCTTTCTTTCTTTCTTTCTTTCTTTCTTTCTTTCTTCCCTCCCTCCCTCCCTCCCTCCCTCCTCCCTCCCTCCCTTCCTTCCTTCCTTCCTTCCTTCCTTCCTTCCTTCCTTCCTTCCTTTTTTTCTTCCTTCCTTCCTTCCTTCCTTCCTTCCTTCCTTCCTTCCTTCCTTCCTTCCTTCCTTCCTTCCTTCCTTCCTTCCTTCCTTCCTTCCTTCCTTCTTCTTTCTTTCTTTCTTTCTTTCTTTCTTTCTTTCTTTCTTTCTTTCTTTCTTTCTTTCTTTCTTTCTTTCTTTCTTTCTTTCTTTCTTTCTTTCTTTCTTATGAGTCATATCCTCACCCCCTGTGGTGCTCATAAACTACTCCTGGTCAGTGATCATTCCAGGAAGTTCTCAGGAGGCTCTATTGTCTCAGAAACCAGGCCTCCTATATGCAAAGTATGTGCTTAGCCCAATGAACTATCTCTCTATCTCTCTTTTTCAGTACTGTATTCTTGATTACATGCCTGTAGAGAATATGCCTGCAAAGTTAAAATTTACCGTATTTATATTTTAAATTTTAGACAAAATAAATTTTGGAAAAGGTGTCTAATTCCATATATAGTTCTTTCAATTATAAAAGGAAAACCAATAAACTTTTGAAAAACTTGTATCTTGTTTTAATTTTGACCACACAAATCTAAAGAACATTAAGTGCATAAAATGGTTATGATCTGTTTGTACTTTTTTGGCCCACACTCAGGGGTGCTCAAGCTTACTTTTGATGTTGCTCAGAAATTACTCTTGGATGGTGGTAGGGACTGGGGGTGGGGGGGTTGTAGTGACAGCTTGCAGACTGGTATATTTTTCTGTCTCAAATAATTATAATTTTATAGAAAGGCAAAACTCTCAAGATAAATCTTATTCCAAACTCAAGATTAAAAGTTGTGAATAAATGAATAAAGTAGTATATAATGAAATAAAAAACAATTGCCTCAACTTCAGTAAGGTTTTTGCTTCACCTGACAATCTCATCAATAATTTAAAAAGATTGAGAGTATGTTTGAATTTACAAATATGTTTTTATACTCTTTTCTAGTATTTGAGAAAGCTGAGATGCTTTCCCTATTACTTCTAAATAGGTATATAATTTGTTTCACAGTTGTAGTCCAAATAGTTCAATATCAAAGTTGAGAAACATGACTAATGGGGTTAGTTCTAGGATGAGTGCTATTTAATAATTCCATCAATCATCTCAAAACATGCTCATTTACTTAGTTAATAACATCAGACTGGGAAGGGTTATTTAGCACATTGAAGGACAGAATTAAAATATAGTGTGACCTTGAGAATTAACAAGTTTCAGAAGTTATCAGAATCAAATTATAAAATCTTACAGAAAATACATATTAATGCAGTCCTGTAGGCTAAAATACCTGAATGGCAGATTTGAAACAGATAGATTTATTAGTTTTACTAGGAAAGAGTATCTCAATCCCAGTGAGAAATGATTAAAATGAATCAGAAATGAGTCTCTTTCTGAGAAATACTATCATATAAAAGCATGGTCACTGTATTTTCTGTTGTGGGTTCAAATTTTGCCTCTTACTAATTTGTGTGATCTTAGCCAAGTTACTTAATACCTGTGAATCTGAGGATTATTTTTAACTCTACCAAGTGGTGAAAGTAGTTCACAGATATTTTTGAGACATAATATTCTTTAGCTCTACCTGGAATATAATAACTAAAAACCCATGTTTTTGCAACTCATCTCCTTAAAAATCACTACAGAGGGGCTGGAGCAATAGTACGGCTGGTAGGATATTTGCCTTGCATGGTTGCATGATCAGCCTGAGTTCGATCACCAGCACCCTATATGGTCCCCCAAACCTGCCAAGAGTGCAGAGCTAGAAGTAAACCCCAAGTGTCACTGGGTGTGGCCATGAAACAAAAACAAAACAGACAAATATTATTAAATAAATGACCAGAACAATTTGGGTATCTTTAAGCCATTGAGTAATCTAGTCTAATCAGTTTTCAGGACATCGAGTTTTAGTACATAGTTAAGTTCATGAATGAAGTAAGAAAAGATGCTTTTAATGTCTATTGTAGCATAATTATGTTTCTCTAGAATATTAGACATATTTTATTCCTTCTAGGATTATACAGAAACTATCTAATCTCTTTTTTGCAATTATAAAACAGGTATAAGATAGAAGTTGAAATTGTTTAATTCAAATGAAGCATAATGAATAACCTTATAAGATTACAATTAAGAAAACTATTAAGTAAATAATTGAATGATTCCTGCAAAATAGGTGCTAGGAAAAAATTGAATATCTCTTGATCTTACTGCAAAGACAGGCTGATCTTAACTTTAAATAATGCCTTTTTTTACATTACATAAAATATAACAAGTTTTAGACTAAACAACTAGATATAGATACAGTTAAAGGCTGCCCTAATTTATCACTAGGGCTGAGGAAAAACAAGTATAAGAAGTATCTTTATGCTACTTTTTGCAAATTAAATTTACTCACACAGAGGCAAATGCTTACAGTCTGATATACGAACCCTGAGGATGAGGCTTCTTCCTCTGTAAAAAATATCCATAGTTGAGTCACAGCCACAAAGGAGAAAATATGCTGGGTAATGTTAATAATTAGAAAATGTATGAACCTCTACTGATACCAGTTTTCCTTCTTATCTATATCTTTCTCATAATTAAGTACAATGTGGTTTATATAATATGTTTTCATGATTAAATTTACCATCACAGGCAATTTAATTTAATAGTTCCTCAGTTTTTTCATCTTTAATATGGGAATATTATAAATTATTAAACCCTAGTAGGAAAGGTTAATTCAAATAAATTTCAACACTTTGCTTTTGAATGAGTGCTATGTGTGTGTGTAAAATAGTAAGAAGTCATTACTATGTGCTGAAAATAGCCAGACCCAAGTGCACAATAATTTAGACTGCATAAAACACTGCCCCAGTTTGAATTCCAGTTAATTAGGTCAAGATAATTTGTCAGTCTTTCTAATATCTTTCTCTGAGCACTAAGTGTAGTGGTGATGGGCATCTCTATAGCGCCTAGAGATAGACATTGAACAGAGCTGATTCAAGTGTTTTACAAAAGTTGGTCATGCCCTATAAGCCTGCAGATTTGAGGCCATTCCTCATTTATTCCCCAAGGCCAGTTGTTACATGAATTCCTCTCAGCAAAGTTTCACCCAGGTGCTCTTTTAAAAGCATTTTGTACAAATACGGCCTGTGTCATAACATACCCATCATTAAAGTTGTCACCATACTCCCCTGAAACTGGCCATAACAAAATCCAGAGAACTTTTTTTTGAAGAGTTGATCTTATTCATGTTTTATTTGGGACATTATCTTCTACCACTGGAAAGCATCTCTTGTTTTCTTTAATAAACCTGTGTTTTTTCAGCTGAACATATAGAGAAGTATGTCATTTTTCATAAATGTTTCTTCTGTGTGCTTTTATTTATTTTCAGAAATATTAAGAATACAGTGTACATCAGAACTTAATATATGGCCTGCTGCTAAACTATTTATGTAAAAATAATAACTAGCACATTAAGAGAAAAGATATTAAAACATCAAACTTTGAAAATGTTTCTTAAAGTTAACAGTGAAATACTTGATCAAATCAAGGAGATATTTTTTTAACCTTGGCCAAAATTTTCTTACAATAGATATGGAAGAATAGATTTAGTTATAATATTAAGGACTTAAATTCTGGATTGTTTTTGTCCACTGAGTACTTGAAAGAATTGAAGAGAAACCTAGTATCGTTCCATTAATTTCATTAATAAAATGATTTTTCTAATATACAGCACCGATTTATTCTCAATGCCTCCTTTCTACACCCTACAGTCATGGAATGAATTTAACATTAAAAATCAAATTTAAATTAGGAATTTCCAAATTCAAAATATAAAATAAAGTTTTTTCCTTGTTATATTTAAGAAGGTAAAAGATTGCATCAAAGAACTCCCAGTCTGATAATTTAATTTTGCCTAAGTTAGTTGGATAATATTCAGATTGTTATTCTGTCCTTTTGTATGTGTAACAATAATTTATTTAACTGAATTCATCACTTATTGACATATCAACAAATATTTATTTATATTTTATTTATTATTTTGAGTTTGGGATTACAATCAGTGGTACTTAAGGCTTATATCTGATTTTATGCTTAGGTATCACTTTTGACATGATGAGGGGACCATATGTAGTGCTAGGGTCAAACTTATATTGGTTTTGTGCAAGGCATCAGATTATAACAGATAGTGATTTCGGCTTTCAGTTGATTAGTAGTTAATGATAGAAGGAATAAGAAAGTCTAAAATGTAATGAAATAATTCATGCACATTACAAAAGAAGTGAATCATTTCTAGAGTAACTAGATAAGAAACAGTAGTAATTCAAACAGAGGATGCCTAGATCACCATTGGCAACAGAGTATAGGGAGGAGAAGGAAATAAATAGAGTGAAGGGGATGGGGAGAAGAGATAGATGAGAGGCAACAGGGGGCAGCGGTCAAGGAGATTCAGGTACATTGTGGTGTTAAGGAATGATGCAACTAAATATCATAAATGTCAGACGCAACAATACTGAAACCATGGGTATCTGTCACAATGTAAGCTGGGGTTCGAATGGGGTGGGGGGTAGAAAAAAGAATCTGGGAACACTAGCAGAGGAAATTGACACGGGGATTGGTGATGGAACGTTTTATGTCAAAAACCCAACTGTGAATAATTTTGTAATTCACAGAGCTTAAACAAAATAACATTTTTAAAAAGAAAAAAGTGATACCTTTAAGAGTTTTAAGGATTCTTGGTTTCCTGTTAGACTGATTTAGCAGGCAACAGTCATAGATCTTGGAAATATAACAGGGCGATGCAATAACCTGGAAGATAAACTTTCAGTTATTGTGATGATTCAGATTTGTGACTAGGTAGTAGTAAGGTGTACAAGAAATTTACCAGATTTCCTAATATTTTATGGGGTACATTTAATTTTGAGTTGCATATAAAATCAATATGTCAGTGGTAACCAAGAAAATACGTGGAATTAAGGAGTTAAGAAAAGTTGGAAATCTGGAAGTTTTAAATATTTTTGTCTTACTGTTTGTTTTGTAATTACATCTGACAGTGCTGAGAGTTTGCCCCAACTTCTGTGCTTAGGAATCACTTCTGGTGGTACTGGATGAATCATATGCAGTGCTGGGAATTTAATTGGGGTTGGCTGCATTCAAAGAAAATATTGTAATCTATGCCCTATATTTCCAAACCATAATACTTATGTCTAATTTAATAGTTTTTATAACTATTCAGTGTGAAAGAACTAAACCTCTTGTAGAAGTTGTTAACAATACTCTTTACAAAACATGTTTACCTTAGGCATATTTGTTTAAGGCAAAACTTGGAACATTATTTATGAAATTTTAGAATCACCAAGTCAGAAGTAAATTTTGTTAAAATACACATTGACCCAGAAGTTTAGGGATGGATCCATACTGTATATTTCCCATCAAACTTCCAGTTTATGTGTGACAATATTAAACTAGACAATGTAAGAAACAAATATGAATTCATTAATATACGAGAACCTGTAAACTATTACAGAAAATAGATCTATTTTGTTTAGTTTTAATAAAATTAGATCTAACTCACTGTATCACTGTCATCACTGTCATCCTGTTGAACATCGATTTGCTCGAGCTGGCCCAGTAATGTCTCCATTCATCCTTGCCCTGAGATTTTAGCATCCTCTCTTTTTATTCGTCCTTCCAAACGGTGCCACATTAGAGACACTTCAGGGTCAGGAGAATGAGAACCCATCGTTGTTACTATATTTGGCATATGAAAACGTCACAGGGAGCTTGCCAGGCTCTGCCCCGTGCGAGGAGCAAACTCTCGGTAGCTTGCCACGTTCTCCAAGAGAACGAAGCTATCAGACGAGCAGCTGCACACTTCTGGGAGCTTGGTTTTATAGTCTCTGGATGTTGGCCGTTGATGGGATTACATGGTGCCGGGGGCAGTTTCTGGGTGTGACTGCCTAGCTACTGGAAAATGGGGAATCTGGGTGGAAGAGGCCCAGTACCAATTCGAGCAGCCTTGGAGATTGGTCTTGCACACCTCGGTTACTCTGCCGGTTCCTTCATGCGTGAGGCATGTCCAAATGTACTACTAAATAATATATGAAGAAAGGCAGATACTTAATCCACATGTACATATATATAAGACATCTAAAATGTGGCATTTAAACAAAATATTTATTCCTTTCTTTCATTTGCTTTTTCTTTTGCCTTCCTTTTTTTCCTCCTTCCACTCCTCTCCTCTTCTCCCTTATCCCCTTCCCACCCTTCCCCTCTTCTCCTAGTGATTCTTGGGCCACATTTGATGGCATTCATGGTTTAATTCTGGGGCTGGACTGAGGAGCCACCACTGGCATACTTGGGGGACCATATGGGAGTGCTGGGGATCAAATTCAATTCTGCTGTGTGCCTTTGCACTATTCTACAAGAATCCTAACAACAGTACTACTACTCCAGCCCAGAACATTGATTTCATAATGGAATTTCAACATATAGGACAGAATGGTGGAATTAGAGACACAAAAGTTAATAGTTTTCAGGTGAATTGTTAGTTTTGCATAGAATATAAGCAAGCAAAATTATAACTATTATAAGAGTAAAGAAAATATTTGCAATTTTGTTTCTGTTTTCTGACCATTCCCAGCAGTGACTCATGGATCTTCCCTAAGGGAAAACTCCTGGACAGACTTCATGGACCACAATGTTGTTGGGGATTAAGCCTGGGTTGGCTTCTAGCACAGAAAGTGCCTACCCCACTGTACTATTTCTTCAGTACCAACAGAAGAGTTTTTATGCCTCATTAGAACATGTGAATTTTGAAATTTTCTAAATCCACAAATGTACATTTCAATGAGTTGATGAAGAAGTTAATATAGCTTAGCAAACTGTCAGTTAGTTCAAGTTGGCACACTTAATCTTGATTTCTGGGATTTAATTAGTTAGTTCCACTACCCATTCTTCACTATACTGTGCTTATTCCAAATAACTTCCCAGAAATGGTCAAGCTGCAATATTTAGTGTGATGATTAATTTTATGTGTCAACTTGACAAGGTTACAATACTTTTATTTTATCAAATTAAAGTCTTGGTGTCTATATAAAAGTATATTCTGTTGGAAATTAACAGTTAATCAATTTCAAGAGAAGCATATCATTCTCCAATATAGGCCTCGTCCAATCGGTTAAAGAGATTAAGAGAAAAAACCTGAGGTCCCTAAGGAAACAAAGAATTTTGGTTCAGACTTTCTTTGAACTACAACTATATCAATTCCTCTGTTTTCAAGCTATCAGATCAATATGAGTCAATTCCTTCAAGTCTCTTTTTCTCTTTCCCCACACACATGTGTACATGTGTACTTACTCATATGATAATAGATAAACAAATCACATTGGATTTGTTTTGCTGGACAATCCTAAGTAATATATTTTTCTCTCACTACTTCCACATAATATACATGTATATATACATATATACACATACTTATATATGTATATATAGCTACATATTTATACATGTGTATATATATTTAATATCACAGTTTCAAAATAAACTATGCTTTGGAGTAGTTTTTGAGTATTCCTCAGGTAATGTTGCTTTTAGTTTCCCAGAACTATTTAGGAAAGGAGAAAAATTTTTCCTGAAATTTAGACATCAGAATTAAAAGTTTATGACATACTTTTATATAGAAAGAGCTATATTTTTTGAATGAAGAAATAAGACATTACTTCTTATTCAGTTGATTTCAAGCATATTTGGCAAGTTATAGTTCTGTGCAAGATTGGAAAATGAATACTGAGATATAGAACCTCTACTTTTAATGGGTAGCTTGATATTATGCTATGCAGTGCAATGATGAGTCTGGGATAGGCATGAGAACATGGTTTATATCCTTCAAGAATTAACAAATAGGCACTACTCTACATATAGAATAGAAGAGCACATGGGATATTAATGAGATACTGAACCGGTAGTGATGTAAGAAAAATAAGCCATTGACCATTAAGGAATACTGCCAAAATGTAAATTCCCAGTGATTTGTTCCCAGATAAAAAAGAAGTTGAAAAAAATAAAAAAAATTAGTTCTTACACAATGTCTGCACACGCAGACATATTTTTGATAGGTTATTAAGTTCCAAGTTGAGAAGACTCACTCCCTGAAGAAGCAGTGAGGGGAGACAGTAGATTTGTTCCTACTTCTTCTATGCCCCATTTCCCCTGCCACTTGGACTGACCTGACCAGGTCGAGATGTATGCACATCACAAGCACATCAGCCAGCTTTATTGTTAGTAACTCACAGAGACCATATTCCCTTCACCTCGCCAGTGCACTTAAATAGACAGCAGAGATTTGCTGCCATTCACCTATTAGCCTGCTCTCTGAAATTGCCCAAGGTATTTCTTGGGTCACTCAGTTTAGACTGGGAATTTAACTTGGGAGTAGTTTGGCTGGCTACAGACAATGATTACACTACAGTGCAGTGACTTTGGGTTAATGTATACGTTTAGGTCTTTCTCTAGGGACAGAAAGAACCACATTCCATGGCATTGCTCAAATTTAACTGCATGGACAGACATGGTGGAATTTCAGTGAACAACCATAGGGCCATCATTCCTTGGAAATGAATGCCTTAACAATCTTATTTCATGAAATATAAGCATGATAGTATTCATGAAGGCACATAATGGAAATAGTTACAGACAAAACAGAAAATCGTTTCTCTCTGATGTTGATTTCACTGTACTTCTGTTTTATGTTTTTTTTTCCATAATTATTAAGATAAGTACATTAACTAAGAAAAAACAAATCAAAATGCCTGACTTAAGAAAATATTAGACAATTTCCAAAAATAGTTCAGGGCATATGTCTCTTGGAGTATACATTTTGTAAGAAGATTACTTTCTTAAAGTTCAATTATTTACACATGGATTATTCTGACATATATAGGATTCATGAGCAAAATCACAGACAGAATTTTCCAGAGGTTTGCACAGTACATAGCTGCTCAACAAACAGAGAGGAGAGGAAGAGAGGAAAATAAAAAAGGAGGCAATGACATTTTTTTTTCTGTTTACTCCTAAAATATTTATTTGAGCATAAAGAGGAGAGGAAAAATATTAAAACTCACTCAGACAATTTTGCAGATGTGATTTGGGGAAGAAGAGGGAAAGGAAAGGTACTTCAACATCCAGGGAAATGTCTAATTGAAAAAATCGGACTATATTTTGTTAGGATTTGCAGATGAATAACCACAAAAGCCAAAGAATAGTGTCTGTGTGCCACTGAGTATTCATTAGATTGCTGGCGGCTACATCACTTGTTTTAACAGATGATGCAACAACTTCACCAAAGTGTGGTGCTTCTTGCATCTGTATAAATGTGCTTTTGATTTTCACTGGGAAAAAAATACCCTACAGTGCAGCTTCCATTAATTTCATTCTCCTTGTTACCACTTAAAAATTCTCACTGATTGAGATGTTACATATCATTTTGAGTGGTGTTAACTTAATTATTTCTTATCTGTTGAGGATTTAAACATGCTGATATAGCTGGCATTAATTATTAAATAAAGAAAAGAATGATCTGTAATGCAGCGATGTGCTATAGATGAAGCCATTTTTTTTGAAAAAAAGATCTTGTTCTTAATTTTATCTCTCTTTTTTTCACACTTCAAAAAGTTTCATGGTACCTACAAATTAATTTTAGATAAAATACAGAAAATTTAAGTATGGGAGCTGAAAATTTAATAGTCTGTTTTATTAACGAAGGGCTTGCTTATCAGTGCCTTTTTTTTTTAATCCTCCTTCCTAAGCATGGCAGGAAATATTGAAATGTCAGACCCCCACAGGAGCCACCAAAATATTCATGAATACCTCTGAGAATCTTATCTATGTATAAACAGAAAAAATATGCCTAGATATACATCAGGGAAAACAATTTTTCCTATATGCAATGCCTTACAAATGAAGATGTATTATGTATTATTTTCTGATAAGTATAATCAAAATTTAGTTCCCATAAACTGGAAGTAAAAAGTCCTGATATACATCAAAACACAACATGACTATAAGAAGATGACAAATAATTAAATACCATTAAAATGAAATTTTTTTGAGTTTACAGAGAAAAATGCTTAGCCAGTGCTGAAGGATTCCATCTAACACCCAGAAGATCACAGTGTGTCTTATTCCTTAATATAAAAAACCTTAAATTTCTTCTCACTTTTGGCTTCTTTCTTTCCTTTACATTAAAATTGTCTCCTGCAATTATCTTAAATAAGTCTACTGAAAAGAGCTCATCTGTTTCTAATATCCACTCAGTAGACAAGACATAAATTTTTCACTAAGGTAGTTCTATCTTTGGTTAAATGCGTTAAAAAAAAAACCTTTCTCATCTTTGATTTAAGTCTCTTCTTTTTTCCTTCCATAGAACATGTGCTTTCTGAATTCCAAGGTTTTTTTTATCCGTAAGGAAATTTAATTTTGAAACATGATTTATTAGAGGAAAATTTATAGTTTGGGTTTTGTATATGAAACTGTAGGGAAAATTATGGAGATCTGTATAAGAAAGATGGACTTTAAAATGGCTCTAGATCAAAGTAAAATGGGGTAAAATCCTAAAACATTATTTCAATTAAAATCATTTCATCATTGTCTTAATATGTGGCAACATCATAACTATTAAAAATTACATACCAAGTTATATCTCTGAAGCAGTTTTTATGAATGATTAATAACTATTTAACAATTAAAATATTTGAGTGGTAATTTTCAGTTTATTGATTATTTGATTCCAGGGTCTCCATTCTTTTCTTTTTTTTAAACAGGAAATACCTTGGGAAGTCAATTAAAATAGTCTTAAAATACAATCGGTATGATTATTTATTAATTTCTCTAATACTCAACTGCTTATTTTTTTACATTTATTATTTAGCAAGTATGCAAAACAATTTAGTAATTGCATGTGTGAGGCAAATAAATGAACCCGCATGCTCTGGAAAGAAGTTCAAATGCATCTTATAGAAACTAAAGTGAATATTCCATAGAATTTACAGCGAAGTATTTCAAAGGACAAATCTGGATAATTTAGACAGGGATGCTATTACATATAACTCTACAAGTAATTTGTTTATAATATGCAGAGATGGGGAAAAAAGAAAAAATGTCCTTTAATCAAATCGTACTGATGTTTTTATGTCTATAAGCTCTTCTAAGGTACTAATGAGCAGTTCTTTCTATCCAAATGATTACCGTACTGCTTAAGGAATTTAAAGAAAGCCACAGATAGGATATTTTATTCTTTGATCTGTTTTAGGTTGTTATAGTATCCTTTAATCTCCAGCACATTTTATTTTCCAATTTTATGTCATTCAGGTAAGTAAAATAGTTCAACATTTTACTAATTATACAGAAATGTAGAAATATATACCAGTGAATCTTTTCATTTATTGTTAGTAGGATGACATATCAGGAACCTTTTGAGGGAAAATTTGATAATAAGTCCAAAAGAATAAAAGTCATAAATGAATTAGCCAATATTTTCCAGAAAATAATAAATGACACACAGAAAATTGTATAAATATCTTTCAGATAACGTTAATTTACTATGTAGAAAGCTATTTTTAAACAGAAAATGCTACCATAGAAAGTCCCTTATAGCAATGAAACACACAGTGAAACAGTGAACTCCAGTACATTGAAAAATTCTTATCGATAAAAGTGTTTTGGAAAAATATATAATGATATGGAAAAAAAATGTTCTTTTGATTCAGGAAAAAGCATTTCCTGATCACATTTCATTTAAAAAGCCTTCTTATTAATTGTGGGGATGGGCCACACCCAGCAGTGCTTCAGGGGATTTCTGATTATGTGCTAAGGCATGATCTTTGTTGGTGCTCAAGGGGCCATTTGCAGAGTTGGGAGATCAAACCTGGGTCAGTAATATGGAAGGTGAATGACTTAAACCTTGTACTATGAAGCTCCAGAGGCAATTTCAAAATTGTCATCAGTGTGAAGCTTTAAAACAACAAACAGATTTTTTCAATTTTATCAATCCAAAGAATAGACACAGTAAGTTTTCTAAAAATATTTGCCTTTACGTTCTTGTAAAACTCTTGAACTCTTCGGGAAGTTAGTGCTTTGGCAGCAGTGATTCCATCTTGGCAGCAGCATCTTTGGATATAACTTCAGCAAGTAGATTCTCCTTCTCTGCAGTTTCCCCTGCTATTTGATAGTTTTCCTTTGTTCTTTTTCTATTTTCCACTCTGGCTCCCTTAAGCTGTTTTAACCTTTTCATTCCAGGTTCATTTTCCTTCCAGCCCCCATTTTTTTTCCTTCTCCCAAGTTTCACATAAGCCTTTTTCCTCCCTTTTCCTCTCCTTTGCTTCTATAGCTCTTCATCACACCCTTTTCTCTATCATTTGTTAATACTTAAAGTTTGGTGATTCTGAGGGTTGCATCTAGGCATGACTCACTAAAGCACCTCTTCGGTTTGGTTTTGTTTACAGTACTAGTAATAATTAGATATTAAGAACAAAAATCCCTCTGATTTCAAATTAAATTAAATCTAACTTCAAATTAAATCTTGGAAGTAAGGTTAGGAAATCTCTGAAGATCATCTGAGGGTCATGGAGTCTGCAGTAGCAATGTCCATATAACCTTATGTTGTGCTTGTACTGTAGTTATTATTTAATGCAAACTAAGTCAAATAATTTATGATTTAATTATATCTTATACAGTATAACAATAGAGATGCTGCCATCGTATTTTAAAATATAGCCTATTAGGAAAGATTGTTTGTCACTTGTATCACTTGTCATATCCCGTCGTTGTATCTTGTTGGTCTTCGATTTGCTTGCTTGGGTGCCAGTAATGTCTCCATTTGTCCCTGTCGAGTTCTAGTGTAGCCCAATGATAACTGCCCGCTCCAGGAACAGGAAGAGCCTCAAACCGTTCATTCAGGGTTTTGACAAAAGACTGCATATAACACAAAATATAGAATGGCAAAAACAACATGCCTATGATATGTAAAGTATCTAAAACCTATGTGAATAACAAAAATTTAGGTACAGACTTGAAATAATCAAAGGACTTCATTCAACAATTTTTCTTTTCACTTAATCATCATAGTACAAAAAATTGTGATGATCTGCTCAGAATTGCATTTTATCTTTCATGTTCTCCCACACTCCCACAACTATGCCTATTAAAGAACTTTCTTAGACTCCAACATGAAGGTACTAGGTGTTCATGGGTACATCTGGAACATATTAGTAAAGTAGGTTGAATACTCTGCCTAATAAAGTATCTCATGATGCAACGTCAAAAATGATCATATTTAAGCAGATACTTCCAATTTACATGGAAACTATAACACTTAAAGCTAACTTCTTGATCACTAAGATCTTCTGAATATTCCTTAGTGATGGGAATATCATTATAAATCAGTCTCTTAGCTATGCTTAGGGTAGGAGACAAAAAGTCATACTAGTCTAATTTGTTTTTTAATATCGTTTTGTGAAAAAATTCTCAGAACACTTCTCAATAAAAACAATAACAACAACAAACCAGAAACAATTGGAAAGCAACTGATAAAACATGATTATTTTATATTATTTTATTAATTATCTTTCCTTTTTCAGTGAAAGAGCTACCTGTAATATCCAGAAGTCTCTGTTACTTTCATAAGTCATATTACCATAATTTGTATTTAATTTCTTCATGTGAGCAATTATGTGAACCACAATTTCTCTGACCAATATTAGACCACAGTACTTATGATTTTACATATTTTGGTAAAAGTTGTTTCTGTAATACCACCACACATACACACACACAGTTAATTTACTTCTGTGTCTACTAAAATTTTTTTTGGAAGATTCTACATGTATCATCAATTCTCTAAACAAATAAACGTTTAATCATTTTAATTTTTATATAAGAATAATTTTGTCTAGAATAAAAATTTATTTGAGTATTTAATCTGCCAAAGATCTTCTATTCTTTCCAGGATATGTTTATTGGCTAAAGAATTTTGAAGAATCTGTATCATATCTTGTTTCCTCTCTCTTTTGCATCATGTTTTATCCATTTCAGTGGAATGAAGACACAAGTGACTGTAAGGGAAAAACCTGACTTTGTAGTTGTTCCTTGACTATCACTGACTGTCCTGCTAAGACGGGTGCTCCAGTACCCGAACATGTAGATGAAAATCCTGGGGTAGACTTGTGTTCAGGTGGGTGGGCAGGAAGCCCTCCTCCCCCCATTCCTCCTTACATCTGGAAGTCCTGGCAGTCATTCTTACTCCCCACAGCCAACTCCATGTCAACTCATTGTTCCAGACCATAGATCCTGAAGTCTCTAGACAATAAGGCTATGTACACGTACAACTCTGGGTGAGATATAACAATTTTCATATTAAAATTAATTTTTAAGCAATGATTTTGATATCTTTATCAAAGAAAAAAAGGAAAGGAAGAAAAGGAAAATCTGGAAATAATACCAAGTTTTTAAGAAATGATTTAATGTCAACATCCTAGAAAGTCACCATCAGAGTATTATTAATATTAGGAGAAATAAATTCTATAAGTCAGTCATAATACACAGGAAAATTTGGATTTAAATTTCCTCTGTAAGTCTGACTAAAACAAAATACACCTTATTATTTATTTATTCATTATTTATTTTTTGCATTTAGTTTAAAAAAATTTTATTAGTAAATCACTGTTGGGTACAGTTACAAACTGATGAACTTTTATGTTTGTATTTAGTTTACATCCCTTCACCAGTCCATTCCCCTCCACCAATTTTCCCAGTATCCCTCCCACCACCCCCATCCCAACCCCCACCACCCCACTCTGCCTCTGCGGCAGGGCATTCTCTTTTGTTCTCTCTCCTGTTGGATGTTGTAGTTTGCAATGGAAGTATTGAGTGGCCACCATGTTCTGTCTATAGTCCACTTTTGGTACGCGGCTTTCAACCCCAGTGGGTCCTCCCAATATTCTCTACTAGGTGTTCCTTTCTCATCTCTGTTGCATTTCCCCCCAACATGTGAGGTCAGTTTCGAATCTGTGGGGCAGACCTCCTGGTTGTAATCTCTACTACTCTTGGGTTTTAGTGTCTCATTCTGCTACTTCATATTGCACAGATGAGTGCAATCTTTCTATGTCTGTTTCTTTCTTTCTGACTCATTTCACTCAACATGACACTCTCCATGTTGATCCACTTATAGGCAAATTTCATGACTTCATCTTTTCTAACAGCTGCATAGTATTCCATTGTATAGATGTACCAAAGTTTCTTTAACCAGTCATCTGTTTGGGGGCAATCCGTTTTTTTCCAGATTTTGGCTATTGTAAACAGTGCTGCAATGAACATACAAATGCAGATGTCATTTCTATTATACCTTTTTGCCTCTCCGGGGTATATTCCCAGGAATGGTATTGCTGGGTCAAATGGGAGCTCAATTTCTAGTTTTGTGAGAAATGTCCATATTGTTTTCCAAAAGGGCTGAACCAGTTGGCATTCCCACCAGCAGTGAAGGAGAGTCCCTTTCTCTCCACATCCATGCCAACACCGGCTGTTTTTGTTTTTCTGGATTTGGGCCAGTCTCTGTGGTGTGAGATTGTATCTCATTGTTGTTTTGATCTGCAATTGCCTAATGATTAGTGATGTAGAGCATTTTCTCATGTGCCTCTCAGCCATTCGGATTTCTTCTTTGGGAAAGTTTCTGTTCATTTCATCACCCCATTTTTTGATCAGGTTGGCAGTTTTCTTCTTTTGTAGTTCAACCAGTGTCTTGTATATCCTTGATATCAACCCCTTATCAGATGGGTATTGGGTAAATATCCTTTCCCATTCTGTAGGCTGTCTTTGTACTTTGGTCACTATTTCTTTTGAGGTGCAGAAGCTTCTTAGTTTAAGATAGTCCCATTTATTTATCTCTGTTTTCACTTGCTTGGCCAGTGGCGTTTCATCTTGGAAGATACTGTTGGCTTCAATGTCGTGGAGGGTTTTGCCCACCTTGTCTTCATTGTACCGTATGGATTGTAGTCTGATGTTGAGGCCTTTAATCCATTTTGATCTGACTTTTTTACATGGTGATAGGTGGAGATCTGAGCCCATTTTTTTGCAGGTGGCTGTCCAGTTTTGCCAGCACCATTTGTTAAAGAGGTTTTCCTTGCTCTACTTCACATTTCTTGCTTCCTTATCAAAGATTAGATGTTCAAACAATTGTGGTGGTGTGTAGGAATATTCCACCCTTTTTCATTGGTCTGTGGCTCTGCCTTTTTTTCCAGTACCATGCTGTTTTAATTGTTACTGCTTTGTAGTAGAGTTTGAGGTTGGGGAGGGTGATGCCTCCCATTGTCTTTTTCCCAAGAATTTCTTTAGCTATTCATGGGCGTTTGTTGTCCCATATGAATTTCAGTATTGCTTGATCAATTTCTTTGAAGAATTTCATGGGTATCCATATAGGGATAGCATTGAATATGATATATAGTGCTTTAGGAAGTATTGCCATTTTGACAATGTTAAGTCTTTCTATCCATGAGCAGGGAATACGCTTCCATATTCTTGTGTCTTCTTTTATTTCATGGAGTAGGCTTTTGTAGTTTTCTTTGTTAAGAAGATCCTTAACTTCTTTAGTTAGGCTGATTCTGAGGTGTTTGATTTTCTGGGGCACAATTGTGAATGGCATTGTTTTTTATGTCTCTTTCCTCTGTCTCATTCTTTGCGTATAGGAAGGCCATGGATTTTTGGGTATTGATTTTATGGCCTGCAACTTTACTGTACCTGTCTATTGTTTCTAAGAGTTTCCTAGTAGAGGTTTTAGAATTATCCAGGTATATAATCATGTCATCTGCGAATATTGAGAGCTCGATTTCTTCCTTTCCTATCTGGATGCCCTGAATGTCTTTTTCTTGTTATTGCAAGTACTTCCAATACTATGTTGAACAGAAGTGGTGCGAGTGGGCATCCTTGTCTTGTCCCTGATCTTAGAGGAAAGGCCTTTAGTTTTTCTCCATTGAGGATAATGCTTGCCTCAGGGTTGTGATAGATGGCTTTGACTGTCTTAAGGAGAGTTCCTTCTAAACCCATTTTGGTGAGAATTTTCATGATAAATGGATGTTGGATCTTGTCAAATGCTTTCTCTGCATGTATTTAAATGATCATATGGTTTTTATTTCTACTTTTGTTGATGTGATGGATTATGTTGACTGATTTCTGAATGTTAAACCATCCTTGCATTCCAGGGATGAATCCGGCTTGGTCATGATGTATGATCTTTTTGATGAGTTGTTCGATTCTATTTGCTAGTATTTTGTTGAGGATCTTCGCATCCATGTTCAAAGGGATATTGGCCTGTAGTTTTCCTTGTTCTCAGTTTCTTTATTTGCTTTTGGTATTAGGCAATATGTGCCTCATAGAACTTGTTTGGGAGGGTTTCTGTTTTTTCGATTTCCTGGAAAAGCTCTAGGAGTACTGGCAAAAGGTCCTCTTTAAAAGTTTGGAAGAATTTGCTAGTAAAACCATCTGGGCCTAGGCTTGTTTGGGGGAAGACTTTTGATTACAGTTTCAATTTCCTTTATATTAATGTGACTGTTCAGATATTCCACGTCTTCCTGGTTCAGTCTTGGGAGATTTTAGGAATCCAGGAATTTA
Source organism: Sorex araneus (assembly GCF_027595985.1). Classification (NCBI taxonomy): domain Eukaryota; kingdom Metazoa; phylum Chordata; class Mammalia; order Eulipotyphla; family Soricidae; genus Sorex; species Sorex araneus. The sequence goes on along the minus strand of NC_073305.1, from coordinate 118,768,802 downwards.
TCCATTTCTTTTAGGTTCTCTTGTTTGGTGGTGTACAGACTTTCAAAATAGTCTCTGATGATCATTGAATTTCATTGGTTTCAGTTGTGATGTCTCCCTTTTCATTTCTGATTTGGTTTCTCAGGGTTCTCTCTCTCTCTTTCCTTGTGAGTCTTGCTAATGGTTTATCAATTTTATTTATTTTATCAAAGAACCAGCTCTTTGTTTCATTGATCTTCCAGATTGTTTTTTTGGGTTTCCATGTCATCAATTTCTGCTCTAAGTTTTATTATTTCTTTCCTTCGTTCTGGTTTGGGTTCCTTTTGCTAGTCCTTTTCTAACGTCTTGAGCTTCGAAGTCAAGTTATCTATGTAGGCCTTCCTTCATGAGGAATGCTTGCAGAGCTATAAATTTTCCCCTTAACACAGCTTTAGCTGTGTCCCATAGGTTCTGGTAGCTTGTGTCTTCATTCTCATTTGTTTCCAGGTATTTTTTTATTTCTTCCTTGATTTCCTTCATGATCCACTCATTGTTCAACAGTGAGTTGTTTAATTTCCAGTTGCTTGATTTGGTTCTCCGCATCTGTGTGTGATTAACTTCTATCTTCAGCGCATCATGGTCTGAAAAGATAGTTGATACTATTTCTATCTTCCCGATTCTATAAAGGTATGATTTGTGATCCAGAAGGTGGTCTATTTTGGAAAATGTTCCATTTTCACTGAAAAAGAATGTGTATTTTTTTCTTTTTGGGGTGTATAGCCCTGTACTGGTCTATTTTCCCTGTCTCCTCTATTTCTTCCTTTAGAGCCATTGTTTCTTTGTTGAGTGTTGTTCATGTTGATCTATCCAGAGGTGATGAGGCAGTGTTGAAGTCTCCAACTACTATCGTTGTGCTAGTGATGTCCCCCTTAAATTCTGTTAGGAGTTCTTTTGAGTATTTAGCTGGTAGCTCATTAGGTGCATATACCTTTAAGAGTGTTATTTCTTCCTGTTGTACATATCCCTTAATGAATAGAAAATGACCTTGTCTGTCCTACCTGATATATTTCAGCCTGAAATCTATGTTATCGCACACTAGTATGACCACCCCAGGTGTTTTGAGGGAGTTGTTTGCTTGCAAGATTGTTTTCCATCCTTTGACTTTGAGTCTGTGTTTGTTCTGGCTATTCAGATGTGTTTCTTGTAGGCAGCAGAAAGTTGGATTTAGTTTCCAAATCCATTTTGCCACTCTGTGCCTCTTGATTTGTGCATTTAGACCATTGACATTAAGGGAGATTATTGTTATGGAGTTTTGTGCCATATTTCTGTAGGGTGTGTTGTTCTTGTAGGGTTTTCCTTGTCTTATAGTAGCCCTTTCACTCCTTCTCTTAAGTCTGGTCTTGAATCTATGAAGTTCCTGAGCTGTTGTTTCTCCATGAATTAGTGTATGGTTCCTTCTAATTTAACTGAGAGTTTAGCGGGATAAAGATCGTTCCATAGTTGCTTTGAGTTCATCAACCATCTTCACGATTTCCTCTCAAGTTTTTTATCTGAGAGGAAGTTGTATTTATGGGTAGTCCTGTTGGATATCATTGGTTTGTCCTTTCTCCCTTGCCACAGAATTTGGGTTTATCTGGTAATAATCTCTAAACAATTCTAGACTACATTGGTATGTCCTGCTCCCCTTGCCACTAGGAGTTTAGGTATATCACTCAAGCCCATCAAAGTGCTCCCGAGTCACTCCCATTCCTTTGTTTAACTGTAACCACTTCTACCATTTTATCTGCTCTTCCTCTAATCAAGCTCTGTTAATTTGTAAGGTCTGACCTTGCTAGGACAGTGAGCTTGTATTGTAAGTTAATATTGTCTTTCTCCTCTCTTATGTCTTTTGAATAGTTTACTTTAAAACAATATCCTTTTTGTATGGGCAAAGAAAGACAGTTGTTAATATGCTTTGGTAACATGGGATTTAATTGGCTTTAAATATTATTCACTCCCGGGCATCTGATTTCTTGACTTAAGTCTCAGCTGCCCTTACTTACTAGCACCCACAAAAGTAGGGTCCCGACGAGGGACAGGACGGACCCAGGGCAAGCGGAGAGTTATGTGCTACCCTGGCATCGAGATGGCCTGGCCAAAGCGCCTAATGCTTAACTATATGTTAAGAGCTTGGTCATGGACATGTCATGTCATGATCCAAAAGCACTGACGAGACTAGGAACCTGCTAGGGCTAGGAAAGACTAATCTGGCCTGAGCACTGTAGTCTGAGATCGAGGTGACCCCGGGAGAGCAATTCTATAAGCTTAATGTGTCTCTTGCTATGTCCATACAAAATGATTAGTAATATGAATACTTATATGTTAGTTGGACAGAGAGGAGAAACACATCCATGGGATTCCGCTCTTGGGCGGATGTCCTGCTGAAAGAGATTCTGTCCTAGTGAAAGCATCCCCTAAGGGATAGAACTTTACCCCCTATTGATTATAACCACACTTATGCATAAGCCCTGGCCCCTGGATGAGGGGGGATTTAAGGTGGCTGTGAGAGGGGCTGGGGGCGATTGCTGTCGAGTTCCAGGGCCAGTCCCAGAGCAAGTCCCAGGGCCAGATCTGCAGCAGCTATATCGAGATTGAGACCCAGAGGAGAAAAAGAATGAAGTAGAATGGGGAAGGAAGAACCAGGAGGAGGATGAGAGAAGAATGGAGATGGGAATAGAATAAACTACGATTGAGACCAACCATCTTGGCTCCATCCTTTCCTTTACCTACCTCATCATCGCCATCAACCTCCCTGGGGTGGGGGAAGTGGCTGGAGACTACCGAACGCGGGTGGCGGGAGAGACAGTGCCGCTGCCCTGTACCCAGTGCCTGGCGCGGTGCGGTGAGGCACTCCTCGCCCCTTCCTTTTTCTTTTTTGTGTTTTTACACACAGTCCCTGTTGACATTTCTGAGATCCTCTCTTCCCTCTCTGCTACCAGTGGGAATTTTCGCTTTTTCTTCATTTTGTTTTTGGCCTTGCTCTCAGGCTCTCTTCCTTTGCTTGTGTGGGGCCTCTATTGAAGACGTGAGGCTATGACCTCTTTACAAAGGACTTTTGTGCAGCTTGTTGTGTTCACTGACAGTTTTCATGATATTAGGATAGGATAGGCTAGTTGACTATTAGCATATAGTGACTAAGATGGCCAGGGTATTCTTAGAGGAATAGGTTATACAGATTATGACCAAAGCGTCAAAGCGTGATGCAGGGAACAGGTCATGATGCGCTCCAGAAGGAGACCACACCCCCTTTGAGACCACACCCCCTGACGTGAGGACATGTCCCTAAAAACCTGGGCAAGAGGAAGGGGTCAGGGCAGCACAGAGAGGTGACTGAGAGCAGCAAGGCGGGGCTGGGGACTTCAGAGCTTCAGACTGCGGGGGGCGGGGTGGGCAATGGAAGAGCTCCTCCTCACTGAGCAGGGTCGCAAAAGGGGACACCTTATTATTCAAATAGCAAAATAATAATATTAATTCTTTCAAACAATAAACAGGGAATTGTTCTATACATTTATAGTTTTTTTTTGTTTGCTTTTTGGGTCATACCGGCAATGCACAAGGGTTACTCCTGGCTCTGCACTCAGGAATTACCCCTGACAGTGCTCAGGGGACCATATGGGATGCTAGGAATCGAACCTGGGTTGGCCTAGTGCAAGGCAAACGCCCTACCTGCTGTGCTATTGCTCCAGCCCCACATTTATAGATTCTTATATATTTAAACAATGCCTTTTAGTTTTCTGTGTATCGTTCTTCAACCCTTTTGTTAAGTGTGATTCCACGTACTTTCCTGTTATCATGCAATTAAAAATAAAATAGATTTTTATTTTAAAAAAATGAGATAGATAAAAAAGTCTGGTATCCTATGTGGCCAGGAGACATCTCCTAGTTAAAGCTCCTGCTTTGTAATCACAAGACTGCATTTAATCCCCAGTTCCTCCTTGTATTCTGAGTATGGCATCACCCTATCTCTGCTCTTTGTGCCTGGATCCCTGCTTTCTAAAATCTCTTGCTGTGCAAGTATTTACTGGCCACACCACAGTAGATGGGTGTGAACAATGTAACTAAAAATGATCCCCAGAAAGGAATAAAACAGAAACAGCAAGAAAAAAAAAACATGCAAGGCACTGTGGTCAGGAGTTTGATAGCTGGCAAGCATGTGCATAAATACTACAGTCACAACCATTAGGCTCTGCAAGCAGAACCTCTGTGAGAACCTCAAATAATTTAGTGCGAGTTTCTAGCAGGCTCATGTGCAAGGAACTTAAGAAAAGAGTGCAGTTTCCAGCCAGTCACACAATTAAATGTCAGAACCCCATACCAATTGTTTGCACTGTGCTTGAACATCACAACAGCAATAAAGAGGAAAAGGATGAGGAGTTAAACAAACAAATTAGTAAACAAACAAAAATCGGTGGTTAATTCTTAAATACAAAGACTGGTGAATTCGGAACCATTGCTTACTGCACCATCACTCCGAAAGTATCATCTCTAAACTGATGACTTTGGGACTTTTTCTGAACCAGGGTCAGGTGGGTTCCCCTTCCTTTCAGCTTGGACGAGAACCTTGATACCCAACCTCTACTTTTCTGATAGGCTCACCTCCATATCTTCTGAAGCAGGCAACCTATGTATTCGTGGGACTTCTCCTTATCAAGTTTTACACCACTCCTAGTTATATTTCCTATCACTGGGTGAAGAAAGGCAGGAAAACAAGAGAATGAATCCCAGCCTAATTGCTCAGAGAATTCTGGAGGATCAAAGCCCAAAAATTTGCCCTTGATACAGGAGGAGCATAGAGATTCTAGATAGAAGATCCCTAAAAGCTCACCAACTTCAATGAGTGGTAGTAACAGCAAAGGGTCAACCAGCACCAGCTAACTTCTTATATTCTTAGATAAAGACTCTAGTGACAGCTTTGTGAGGAAGCTTAATGAGCTCAAAGAAAAGATGACACAGGTAGTCAAAAAAAAAAAAAAGCACAAGAAATTATGGGAGCCAAAATTCAAAGTATGCTTTAAGCAGACATAAAAAATGTGAGAGTCACATAAAAAATAAAAATGCAACAAAAGTCCTGAATTGTAGAACAACAGCTGATGAAAATATCAAGGCATTCCAAGATAAAATAGATTGTTAGTAAATAACAGAAAGTGAAAAAATATCTGAAAAGAAATGAACAGCACACTAGGGAACTTCAGAATTAGTTTAAGATGACTGATATAAGAATAATCAGTCTCTGATGAACAGGAAGGCAAATTCAATGAAGAAACAAAAGTCTAAGAAATCATAGATAAGATCTTTCCAGAATTAAGGAATACAGGCACTGATACCAAGAGTTCCAGGGAAAATTGGATGAAACAGGAAATCTTCAAAACACATTGTACTCAAAATGACAAAATGTTAAGAAAGTTATATACTACAGAGAAATATTTAAAAAAAAATGAACATACAGACAAAGGCCCATAAGATTCACAGCAGATTTGTCAATGAAACTCTATGAGCCTGAAGACAATGAAGATATATAGCACAAAAATTCAATGAAATAAACGTGTCACCAAGAATATTTTATCCAGCTATTTTACCAAGCTTCCTATAAACGCCTAGGGATTGTCTGACCTTGAAACCCGTCTTTAATTATTGACAAGAATATAGAGACTGAATCATTAAAGGGATTTCTTTATTTTTGGGGCAGTAAAATATTTATTTATTTATTTATTTTTTATTAATGAGTCATCGTGAGGGTGCAGTTACAGAGTTTCATGCCTGTGTTACAGTTATACAATACTCGAGTACCCATTCCTCTACCAGTGCCTATTCTCCTCCATCTATGGCCCCAGGGCCCCTCCCCCCATTGATGTTTCTCCCCCCACCCCCTTCCCCATGACAGGGAATTCCTTAGTGTTCTCTCTCTCCTTTTGGGTGTCATAGTTTGCAGTGGAGATACTGGGTGGCTATCGTGTTCAATCTAGAGTCTGCTTTCAACCCTCTTCTCCCATCCTGAGTAGATCCTCCACTACACTTTAGTTGGTGCTCCCTTTTCTATCTGAACTGTCCTCTCCCCCAGCATGTGAGGTCAGCTTCCAAACCGTGGAGCACGCCTCCTGGTACTTATTGCTACTATTCTTGGGTGTTAATCTCCCATTCTGTTGTTTTATATTCTGCAAATGAGTGCAATTTTTCTGTGTCTGTCTCTTTCTTTCTGATTCATTTCACTTAGCATGATACTTTCCATGATGATCCACTTATATGCAAAGTTCATGACTTCATGCTTTCTGAGAGCTGCATAGTATTCCATTGTGTAGATGTACCAAAGTTTCTTTAGCCAGTCATCTGTTCTCAGACATTCAGGTTTTTTCCAGATTCTGGCTATTGTAAACAGTGCTGCGATGAACATACAGGCGCAGATGTCATTTTGACTATACTTTTTTTGCCTCTCCGGGATATATTCTCAGAAGTGGTATTGCTGTGTCAAATGGTAGCTCAATTTCTAATTTTTTGAGAAGTGACCATATTGTTTTCCAAAAGGGCTGAACCAGTCAGCATTCCCACCAGTGGTGTAGGAGGGTCCCTTTCTCCCCACATTCACGCCAACAGCGGTTGCTTTTGTTCTTTTGGATGTGAGCCAGTGTCTGTGGTGTGAGGTGGTATCTCATAGTTGTTTTAATCTGCATCTCCCTGATGATTAGTGATGAAGAGCACTGGAAACAGAGATAAAAAATGGGACTATATTAAACTAAGAAGCTTCTGCACTGCAAAAGATACAGTGACCAGAATGCAAAGGCAATCTACAGAATGGGAAAGGATATTCACCCAATTCCCATCTGATAAGGGATTGATATCAAGGGTATACAAGCCACTGGTTGAACTCTACAAGAAGAAAACATCCAACTCCATCAAAAAATGGGGCGATGAAATGAACAGAAACTTTCTCAAGGAAGAAATATGAATGGCTAAAAAGCACATTAAAGGGATTTCTTTAAAAGGCAAGGAGAACTCCTCAGGGCTAGAGCAATAGTACAGTGGGTAGGGCATTTTCCTTGCACACGGCTGACCCGGGTTCAATTCCCAGCATCCCATATGGTCCTCTGAGTGCTGCCAGGGGTGATTTCTGAGTGAAGAGCAAGGAGTAACCCCTGTGCATTGCCAGTTGTGACTGAAAAAGCAAAAAAACAGGCAAGGAGAACTCCTATGCATTTGGCCTTGAGTATGACATTCACTCATGGTACTTATGTTTTTTCCTACTAAATTAATAAAGCTTTGTTTGATCCTGTCCTACTAGGGATTTTATTCATTTTCTGTTAAAAATTAACATTTTCTTTATATTGAATGTTCTATAGAAAGGAATCATATTGGATTCTGGAGCTTGAACCTGGTTCAATTGAAAGCAAGACATGCCTTACCTTCTATACTACCTGTCTGGTTCCCTTAGTTTCTTGACTTTTCACCTGCCCCTAGGTCCCACCTACACACACACACACACATACACACACACACACCAGAGTTGTATGCTTACTGTTGTTTGAAATAACCTAACCTGAAAATTTGGTATTAGCTTCAGTACTACAAATCAATTATTCCCCACATATAAATATATTAAATTTACATATCAAAAAGTAATGCATGTATCATACCCTAGATCTAATTCCACATCATCATCTTATTATATCACTGGGAAACTAACAGAAAGAAAATATTATTGTATTTATAGATACAGATGGTATTTGAGTGTATGTGTGAATTCATGTTTCAGATTTTAATAAAAGCTTTATATGTTTGAAAACAATGTTTGATTTTTGTCTGTGTCTTTAATCTTTAGGGAACTCCAAGGCTACCTCTCACTGTATTTTTCAAAGCAGCCACTGTGGGCAATAGGGTAAAATTCACTTAATATCTACTTCCTATGAGAAATGTATCATTTTTTTTCTCCAGGTTTGTTATATCAGATTCCCTGGGTAAAATTCACTCTTGATGATTGTTCTTTTTGTTGAAAAACCAAGAATGTATTGACTGGAAGAATCAATAGTCCAACTAGAAGGAAGAGATTAAGAACAGAAAAAAGGAAGTGCAAGACTCTTAGTCTCCTTACACTGAAATCAGTGAAGAAGGTATCTTCAGATTTCTTATTTCATCTTTTCTCTCTATTATATACTGACTTATATGTCTGTGTTAATATAGAAATTTCTTACAATATTTGGAAATGCGGTCATCAAAACTCATTTTTAACATATATACAATTGAAAAATTGTATTGAAGGGTTTAGTTTCTTAGATATTTTATAAAACTAATTTTGAACAATAAATTATGGATAGTAAGGTAAGATCAAATGATTTGGAAATACACATAATAGCAATGCAAGTAGTTATTCAAAATTATAATTGATTAATGCAATAATAAAATGTCTCATTTTTAGTTAATGAAATACTACTCTATGGAATAAATCAAGTTGTTTATATACGTGTACATGTACTAACTTTTAAAATATTCTAAAATATAATTGAGTTACATCTTGTATAATTAACTCGTATAAAAGTATATCCAAAAATCTAAGTCTTTTTCATCTTATAGCCTATTTCTCCCTCTGGGAGAACCTGGCAAACTACCGGGAGTTTCCTACCCATGTGGGAGCGCCTCAAAAGGTTCCCATGGTATATTAATATGCCAAAATCAGTAACAAGCTGGGTCTCATTCTCTTGACCCTCAAAGAGCCTCCAATGCAGCATCATTGGGAAGGACGAGTAGAGAGAGGCTTCTAAAATCTCAGGGCTAGGACGAATGGAGACGTTACTGAGACCGCTTGAGAAATTTGACGATCAATGGGATGATGATGATGATGATGATGATGATAAAGGCTTTTTCAAGAGGGTACACGTTTTAGAGGGATACTGTTGTGATAGTTGCACAATCCTGTGAATTTACTAAATAAAACACCTAATTTTCTTTAAATAGATGAATTGTATGGAATGAAATTTATATCAATAAAGTGTCAATAAAATAATCCATCAAATTTATAGAGTTGATGCTAAATGAAATAGTCTTATGTATTATGTTTAATATCATTGTACATTTTTAATCTATTGTATATTTGGAATATACAAGGGAAAAAGAATAATTAGAAACGACAATTTTTTTTAAGGAAATTACTTTGTGTTCATGAATGTCAAACAGTGAAAATCATGGCCACTTTTCTATATACCTTTTATGACTAAGCTTATTTCTTATAACTCATTATATAATAATATTATGTTAATTTTAGTCTACAACCATATGCAGCTTTTAATAGCATTGTGGTATGTGCATGCAACAGGTGATAAATGGGATGCATTTTGGTGTGGAAATAAAATTTAAAAATTATCACCCTGTATAATTTTCTGAATTCAGTGTTCTGAGGAATTGTATGGATAAGAATAAAGTGAACATACTCTTCTAATTAAAAAAGCATTGCAGAATTTTTAACACTGAGTGTTGATTCCATCTATTTAAAATTAATTTCTGATAAAATCAGAGAAAGAGCATTGTATATTGTTTAATCAATGAAATAAATATAGGTTAACTATTTCAGTGGACAATCTTCAGCAAGTAACATTCAAAGTAGTTCAGAAGGTTAATTTTAGCTAACAACATCCTTCCAAAAGCCTAAAATTTTAAGAAGTAGTATAATTATTATATTTTTAATAATTCAAAGTAAAAAAAACAGTAAAACAAAAGTTATCTTGTTATATTATTAACAGACAATTGGAAAGTATATTATACTTAAATATTTTCAGAAATATTAATGATTTTTCAAAATATTTGTAACAGACAACTGTTTCAAATCTGCAAACATGTATGTACAACATGTATTTGTCATGAGCAAGCCTAAAGCATACTATTTGCTAGATAATATTCTATGCCTTTAACCCAAAGAAGAATAAATTTTAATCTAGCATTTATATATATGCTTATATTAAATGTATTCACTGTATCACTGTCATCCTGTTGTTCATCGATTTGCTCGAACAGGCACCAGTAACATCTCCATTGTGAGACTTGTTACTATTTTTGGCACATCAAATACACCAGGGTAGCTTGCCAGTCTCTGCTGTATGGGTGGGATACTCTTGGTAGCTTGCCAGGCTCTCCAAGAGGGACGGAGGAATCAAACACAGGTTGGCCACATGCAAGGCAAATGCCCTACCCGCTGCGCTATTGCTTCAGCTCCAGTATTATTATATTATATTTAAATTTATTTAATATATATAATAGATTTTATATAAATATATAGCACTGTCATCCTGTTCTTCATCGAGTTGCTCTAGTGGGCACTAGTAAAGTCTCCATTGTGAGACTTGTTGTAACTGTTTCTGGCATATCGAATACCCCACGGGCAGTTTGCCAGGTTCTGCTGTGCAGGCAGGATACGCTAGGTAGCTTGCTGGGCTCTCTGAGAGAGATGGAGAAATCGAACCACGATCGGCTGCTTGCAAGTTAAACACCCGACCCTTTGTGCTATCGATCCAGTCCTGTTATTTAATATGTGGGGGAAAAAAAGTAACCTGTCCATTGTGAGACTTGTTGTTGCTGTTTTTGGCATATTGAATATGCCACGGGTAGTTTGCCAGGCTCTGCTCTTTGGGTGAGATACTCTTGGTACTTGCCAGGCTCTCTGAGAGGAGTAGAGGAATCGAACCTGGGTTGGCCGTGTAAGACAAACTACCTACCCACTGTGGTATTGCTCCAGCCCTTTGTTACACTTTCTTTTTTTTTTTTAATACAAAATTTTAGATGGTGTGTGTGGGTGTAGTGTTTACAGACTGAATACGGTGACAGTAGTAGTGTGCCTGCCACCTCTATTCTAAAGCAACAAAGGTAACACAAAGCAAACAAATTTTAGTAAATCTTAGAGGGAACTATCTGTGGAAATAATGAATGAATCATCTGCAGACATCTAAGTTTGCATTTATTCAGTAACACATAATGGTTTGGGGGAACTTAATACCATTATACATTTTTCCAAAATACAAAACCATCCTTCTTGATTGAGTAGGAAACTCCAGTCTAATGAACACCAATTTTGGGGGGTTGGGATGTTATATCCAGCAATGCTCAGGGGTTAGTTCTGGCTCTGTACACAGGGATCACTCCTGGTAGTGGCTCAGGTGCCATATGGGAAGCTGGGGATTGAACCCAGGTCGACTGTGTGCAAGATCAGCACCCTACCCACTGACCTTCTCTCTGGTCACCAATCACCAAATTTTTAATTAGGTACACCAAAGTCAAAATTGAGAAAAAGCCCCCACAACAACACAAATGAAAAATACCCGAGACCAAATTATCAAAAATTTAATTAAAAAATAGAACATACTTTAATATTTTATAATAGGAATACCTGCTAAAAATTATGGTAGAACTATATAATCAGTATACTTTATTAGACTCTAGGTTGCCTGACCTAAAAATCTATATTCAATATGCCAAAACCAGTAACAACATAAAATATATAAGCATACACAATATATGTAACTGATAATTTAATATATAATGGAAAGTAAGTGATTTGGGTCATATGGCTCTTTACCAAAAGTGATATAAGTATGTTACTCATAAAATTATCTTTTCTGGCTATATTTAACATTCAGGACAGAACATGTGCTCTATCTTAAGTAATGCAAAAATCAAACCCTGCAATAAATCTAGATACATGTGTTAAAATATGGAAATGCAATTATTTTCAATTAGTTTGTAAGAACAATTACATTGACATCTTCTGACCAAACTTTAAAAAGGCTTTGTGCTCCATGTAATAGGTATTATAATTTTATTAGAAAGTAAATGGAGTTGAAAGGGATAACCAAACATACACTACTTTGATGTGGATCTACATACCTTAGTAATACAACATTTTTGCTTAGAAAAGTCAAGATAAGACTCTAAGCAAATGCAACTTAGGCCTAAAACATTACAGAGTTATATTACAACCTGCTAATACAAGATTTTCAAAATAATGATGCACAATTAAAGACATTATTCGAACTAAACATATTTTAGAAACATGAAAACGTTTGTGGATCATTTATATATGAATTCAAATAAAATACCTTTTAAAAAGTATGGTTCACTTTAATTTTATTTGCTTTAAGAATGCTTTACAATACACAAATATATATTAAATTAATATTCTATAGCCTGAAAGGCCTAGACTTAATAATGTGTTAAAAAGAAAATGAATACGTTGATCATACAAGAAATCTGGAGTTAGGAAATGTTAGACATTGTTCAGCAGCTCAGTAATTTTTTTCAGGAATCTTCTGTTCTGTCATTCCACCTTCTGTCTGCACTATCATTAGACATCATATCCTTCAGCAGTTGCTTCCAAAGCAGTGCAATGTGGGTCAACACCAAAGATAGCTATATTTTGTGTCTACATGTTTTTACTACATAATTTTTTTCTGGAAATCCCTAGCAAACTCCCTCTTCAACAAACTGGCCTCAACTGATCCCCATGACTAATTTCAGACCAAACTATTGGCAGCAGGAAAGAAAATTGCGATGATCAGCTGAAACTAAGAATAATTATTCTCCTAAGACTAATAAAATCATCCAAGTAAAATGGTAGTTGTTAAGAAACAGCAAAAGAGGTATGTCAGACAATGAAGTTTCTGCATACATGGTATTTTAGAACATATGTATATTATGGAAGGAAATAGATATACTTGTATTAACAATGTGCTTTGTTTTTACTTTTTTTTAGGTAGTTACATTCTACAAAGAAGCTTTAGAGTTTAGGATATACCTTACTTCAAGTGACTTAATTTGGGGAAGCCCACACCCTGTGGTATATCACTCTCAGCCTGGTGCACAGGGATCACTGCTGGTGTGGCTTAGGGGACCAGGCTGTGCTAAAGATTGAACCTGGGTCCCCCACAGGAAAAGTATGTTCTAGTGCTCTTTCAGTCATCTCTCTGGCACTAAATAAAGTTTTAACTTTAAGAATTATCTACAACATCCAACAGGAGAGAGAACAAAAGAGAATGCCCTGCTGTAGACACAGAGTGGGGTGATGGGGGTTGGGGTGGGGGTGGTGGGAGGATACTGGGAACATTGATGGAGGAGGATGGTCACTGGTGGAGGGACGTAAAAGAAATGCAAACATAAAAGTTCATAAGTTTGTAACTGTACCACACAGTGATTCACTAATAAAAATTAAAAATAAAAGAATTCTCATTAATTACTTTAGAAAGCAAATTCAAATAACAATTCTTTGAAAAATTAAAATTCTACCTCAGTAGGATGTGACTTGAATATAGTCTTTGTTTTCCATTTCAGTATGCATTTGTATTTGAAGCAAAACCACTGAAACTCTGAACAGTTCCAATGAAAGGAACCTAAAACTGTCAAAAAAGGTTAAGAAAATATCGATGACAGTTGTCACTTGGGGTGAATGAATTAAGACACCTTAAATAAAAGATCTTTTCAATCTAAGGGCATAATAGTATTAACATATAATAGCCTAATAAAAGAACATTGGCTCTATCTTCAGTGCTGCCATAAAATATCTTTTTAAAATATAGATTATTTAGTTTACTAGTTACTTAGTATAAAATTTTGATTTATTAAATTTAAATCAATTTCATCTGAACATTAAAATGGAGTTCATAGTAAGGTAACTATATTAATGTGCATATATTTACACAACATATGTTTCTAAGAATACCTAGTAATAAGGTATTCTAGTATTAATAATCTAGTAATAAGACAAATAGAAAACACTTAACTAAGAATTTCCAATGAAAAATACAAAAAATTAATTACATATTACCCTACTAAGAAAAAACTAAATACCATTTGATCTATAAGCTGTATGTATACCTTGAACATGTATCTTTCCTGCATTTCTATTTCATTGCTTGCTTATTTCTATGGAGAAATCTGTGTTCTCTCTGGAACACATATTTCTCTTTATCTTCCCTCTCATATTTCTAAATAAATTTTAATAAAAATTATCTGGGTTTACACGCACACACACACAACCCCTCAAAAACTAAATACAGAAAAGTTTACACTAATGGTTTTGAATAATAGTACAGTGGGTCATATGTTTGCCTTGCACTTTAAGCGCTAAAAATTGAACCTGAGTCAGTGTTGTAAAGCAAGCACCTTACTTCCCATATTATATAAGTCTGGCCCTCTATTTTTTAATCTTTAATTTTAGGTTACCTTCTATACTTAAAATACAAAGTTAGAGTTGTGTTTTTTCCATTTCTAGAAATTTGCATTAATTACATGATGTAAGTTTGATTAGGCATGTCATATAGCAAATTAGTTCATAATAATAATGGCATTTTCCCATAAAATATATGATATCCAATTTCAGCTTTTATAAATTTTCTTTGAATCATAACAGAGAATTATAAATATGTAATATATTAAGAAGGTTTTGCAGCAGGTATATTCTTAGATAGGAGGTAGAGCACAAGTCAAAAAGTTGTGTTTAAGTAAGCAACATTATTTTAGTGCCTGATATAGAATCTATTGCTTTAAAAATTACATATATTATTGTATATAATATGTAGATATGTCTAAAAAGTAATAAAATATTTTTTAAGACTCATGAACTATTTTGTAAAATTTGGTTACAAAATTATTGGAAATTATTGTGTACTCAATGAATTAAATTTCTTACCTGTGGTGTATCAATACACCAAAAACAGTAACAACAAGTCTCACAATGGAGACATTACTGGTGCCTGCTTGAGCAAATCCATGAGCAATGGGATGACAGTGATACAGTGATACAGTAAATGTTCACATTTGAAGTTTTTATAATTATAACTAATAAAGAAAACTTAATCTAATATGCTTCAGTAGAATATAAAAATAACATATTGTTAAGAAACATGACCATGACATTTTAAGTTATAAAAACATAAAATGCGAGGGAATTTGCCTTATATTTTATATTAGTGTTACTTTTAATTCTACTATACTATTGTAAATTATAACTCATTTTTATCTAATCTTTATCTTTTTCATATAAGTCTTACTTATATCATCTAACAATCAGCATATACCTGTAAACAACTATAGTAGTATCTATACAGATAAACACAGACCATAATTATTCTTCTTCATTACTATTGATAAAAAACTACAATCTGAAAATTCAGATATTCCCTTTTCCATGAACGGTGGCAATACAAAGCAGTGTTTTCACATTCTATGATATGCTTTACTTTAAAATTAATTTGTTATGTAGACTAAAATACTGAAATGACTAGGAAGCATACTGCATGGAAAAAAAAATAACTCATGCTTTGTACTATAAAAAATTTTCACAAGAGTCCCCGCCGGGGCCGGTGCTCGGCTCCAGCCGGGTTTCGGCCCAGGTGCTCATGCCTCTGCAGAGCCGGTGGATGTGGAACGAGCGGGAACCAGAGACAGCTTTAGGAATTGGGGTTCCAGCAAGTGCTTGCACCCATGTATGGAGACTGTGAACTAAGCTTTTGCTACATGCTGGTCCAGGAAGGGAAATGATTCATTTTCCAACTTAAATCTCCGCGGACTTAATTACTATAATACAGAAATTGTAAATCGCGTGGCCGCTACCGCGGCCGCGCGACATTTTATCTCTTCATTCTCATCAGTGGAAAACTTATTATCAAAAATTTCCTTGTTAATAGAGCTGTATTCTTGGGGGATAAATTCCAACAAAAATAGTGAGTCTGTTTTGAAACTCTAACAATAGTGAGTTGTGTGTTGAAATCTGGAATGTAATCAAGGCAAAGAGAAAATGAAGTGAAATTATCACTCATGCACGGGGGCGGGGGGTTGGCGGGTGAGGGGTGGGATGTATACTGTTTTTTTTGTTTTTGCTTTTGTTTTTGCTTTTGTTTTTGTTTTGTTTTTGTTTTTTTTTGGTGGTAGAATATGGGCACTGGTGAAGGGATGGGTGTTTGAGCATTGTATAAAGGAGATATAAGCCTGAGAACTTTGTAACTTTCCACTTGGTGATTCAATAAAATAAATTTAAATAAATAAATAAATAAAATAAAAAAATAAAAATATGTATATACGAATATGTAAAAATTTTTTTTTCACAAAACTATAAGCCTAAGACATCCAAAGGAGTATTAGAAATAAACTTCTGCAAAAAATTTTGTCTAATCTATGCTGAAAAAAAATGGTGATATTCTAGAGAATGTATCTACTGATTAACAGTCTATTTCTGCCATATGGCATAGAATTCATGACAATTTAAACATTTTTATTGCCAAGTGAAACTGTATTCTCATCACTTTTCATTAACATAAACATATTCAAATATCCCCACAAAAGGTAAATGTTTAAATAAGGAATATTTGTGCCATTACAATTACTTGTCTCCCCTACTAGTGTACATTTTTCATGCACAGCAGGTAAAATAAGAATCAGGATATTAGCATCAATGGTATAAATTTGTGCTTATTCTGGAGAAACTAAGTCTAACAACAAAAAAAATTGAAACTAATTTTTAGATAATAGGTTCAATTTTTTTTTCATGTGTGGACCATTAGTGTCTATAAAGGAATCTTGATTGAATTACATTATTTCACACAGCTACACTGCAAAAGCATATCTTCATAGTTACCATTTCTGGAAATTCAATAAGCTAAAGAATCAAGTGATTTTGACATCTGCTATTTAAAGTTTTCACCAATGTGCAAAAGCGAAAACTGAGGATTATTTAAAGCAATAACTAAAATATACTGCACATTGGAAGACGTGATAACACTTGAATCCAGCTGCCCTTTGAAGAGATGAGTTATTTTGCAGATGGCTCCAATCCGGCAAGGCTCTTCTGTTTATAGTGCTGCAGGTGGTAGAATAGGACATGGGAACAGGGGTGGAAAGGTTAGAGCTTTATAATTCTCTCAACAGTAAGTTCAGTTAAATTAGATTAAGTTCCCAGCCTTTTTTTCCCTCCTTATCAGTACTGCCATCTAGAGTGGCATGGAAAGTTTCATTTTGATGAGGATTAAACTTAGAGCATGATGTCATTTTTTTTCATACTTTAGCATACTAATCCAAAGACAATGATGCTACAGTTAAAAAGAAAATGTTTTGAGCAAAGAAGAGAGAGAGAGAGAAATGCATTTGTACGACTTTTATGAACAACCAACCCCAGTCATTCTAAGCAGAACAACTCACAAAATTAACAGCACAATAAGGAATAAATTAAAATTGGAGTTATGGGTCAGTTTAATAGACCAGATAGCAACTAACTTCAAATCTCAGTGGCTTACAAAAATGAAAGTTTCTTTCTTTACTAATCTAGCTGTAAATGGCAGATTCGAAGGAGATATCCTTTATCTTCTCCAGATAGTCCTGGCTTATAGTTTATGTTATAGGTGAACAACTTCACCTCTTTCAAAATATATATTGCCACACCACCACCACCACCACTTCTACTACCACCAAGAGTGATAACGGTTATCACTAATTATCACTAATTAAGTCACTAATTAAGTCACCAGTCACGATCATTACAGTCTTAAGATATTAACACTTTGGGGCTTGACAGAAAGTAGAGCGCATAGGGCACTTGGATTACTTGACAGAAAGTAGAGCGCATAGGGCACTTGGATTACCTGAGGCCGACATGGGTTCTTTACCCTCTGCAGCCCATAGTGTCTACCCATAGCCTGTCAGGAGTGAGCCCTGAGCCCCGAGCCTTGAGCTAGGGTTCAGTGTAGATGGCCATTGAGTAATGCCAGGAACAGAATCACGGTTGGCCCTGGATGTCTCTCATGCGTTCTGATTATCTTTTGATAGCAAAAACAAATTATGAGCTTATGTTTATCACTGTAAGTGATGAAGTACAATGATTTTCTGTGCTTGCAAGGAGAAAAATGACCTGAAATATGATTGATCAGTAGCAGTATTACCACAGAGGGCAATTTCACTAGAGAGGGACACAGCAATATTACCCAAGTCACAACATTATGCCTGAGATTTCACAATCCTGTGAAAGTTTTTACAAATTTCTTCATAGAGTTATTGCCATGTTAGGGAAAATTTGAGATTAGTGTAAAAGAAGAATAAAAAGTTTGACCAGGTTTCAGAGGGGAAAACATGTCCACTGAGATTTGAGCTAAGTTTGACAATATAAAGATATAAGCAGTTATTGGGAGTAGAGGGGAAAGGGAAGAATTTCACATTCATAATAATTATTGAATAAACTACCCTACATGTCTGTTTTAGCCCTTTTTATGTAAAACACTGATTATTTCCTCTCCCCATCTCTCATTCTGCAATGTAAAGCTTCAAAATAATGACCACATTAATAGATAATTTTAATTTGCTAAAGTATTAAACATCTAAAAGTATTTATTACCAAATTCATTGCTGATTTTACTCAATTAGGTCAGCTATATGTTTTAAACGTTGAGAACTGTGAATAAACTTTGGAGAAAATATGTACAAAATTATCAAGGAAGCCATTAAACATACTGTCACTGACCTATCCTAGCAAAGTTGGTTTTTATTAAATGGCAGCTGTGCCTGATTAAAAAATTATGACTCCCCTCAGGAATCATGAGGGTCATTAAAAACCAAGTCATAAAATCCTCTGCTCCCTGAAGGCATTCTGACAGAGAACACTTCCCATTTCCTTACTGTAATTTAACTTTAACTACCATAATACCCAACATGTACTTTAAAAGATTTTTTAAAAATTGTCATTTTATCTTTTACACACCTACTTCAAATTGTCAAATAATCACATTAAATTAGTATTTGAAAACTACGAAGGACCTGAATTATAAATACATCTGAGCAACCTTAAAAACTTTTATTTGTTGATTATTGACTAATTTCCTTTAATGAGTGTATTAATATATGTTTATCTTCATAGTTCACAAAGAGATTGAATAAAAAAAAGTTCATCAGTGGGATCCTAATATGTGAAAATTCAGAAATGCATCAAATATTAGAGATGGATAAGCATTGAATTTGTGGGTATTTTCCTCATTAAAATCTATAGATGATTCTTCTCAAAATTTAAAATATCTATACAACATTTATTACACATTTGCAAAGATAATCCATATATATGTTTTGGGGGTGAGATTCTTTACATTTTCTTTTTTTTTCCCTTTTTCTTTCTCTTTTGGTTTTTCGAACACACCTGAGGATGCTCAGGGGTTACTCCTGGTTCTGCATTCAGAAATTACTCCTGTAGGTGCTCTGGGGAACCATATGATCTGTGAATGATTGAAGCCGGGTTGCTGAATGCAAGGCAAGCACTCTACCTGCTGTACTATCCCTCTTTACATTTTATTTTTATTTTAATCCTTTATCTCACATGTCTTCCAATGTTTTTTTTTTTTTTCGGCTTTATTTGAAGTTAAAGTTGACAACTAGATAAAATTATCCAGGTGCTATACAGAATCCCAATAGTGTAATTAGGATGATGAAGTAAAAATGTTCCTGGCTGTCATCCTTCCAGTATCAATGCAAGATTTCTCAACAGGAAAGTCATTGCTGTGGTTTAAACTGGAATTTACAAATTTAAGTTTATGTCTTCACTACTCATTTGGGAAGAGAACTCTGGTCTCCTTTTAAGGAGCTTTTCCCTTGTAATCTAATTATTTCCCAAGTGATTTCATTGTATGAATTTGGTCAAGACACACTCAATCCATAGCATATAGTAAGCACAAGAATATTAGCGATGCATGTTAGGATGGCCTGGTGATATTCTCATTTCATTATTTGTCCTAAGTGATTTGGATAAATCTATTCAGGCTGCCATAAGAAGATACTATAGATGTGCGGGCTTAAAATACATTTTTTTCTCACCATCTTGAAGACAGGAAGTCTAAAATCAAGATTTGATCTGATTTATGAATTCCAGTTGATTTGGGTTTCTGATGAGTTTTAGTTTCTTTTGTTATGTCCTCGATTACTTTTCCTTTGTGTGTGCATGCAGAAACATCTCTAGATCTGTGGTGCTTAGTCTTTTTGTCCACATAAGGACATTTACACTTTCTATTGTATCAGTATCCAATTCCTCTGGTCTCATTTTGCACTCATTATGCACTAATAAACTTTTTTTGATATGATCATATATAGTATAAGATCTTCAACCTGTGGCTTCTTAGCCTCCACATCTTTTATCTGTTAAAGATATATTGCCCATTTTTATTTTAGTATTTTTTTGAATCTATATTTTAATTATATATAATATTTAAGCATTGGGAATTTTGTGAGTTTAATTTCTATGCCATACCTATGCATTTGGTACTTAGGACTTAAAGAAAGGGATTCTAGTGATTTCATTAGATGACTATTCTCTGATTGAGTTAATTTTCATTGTAAATATATATTTAAAAATCAGAAAACATTAATCACATTATTCTCTACTTTAATTCAATAATGTTATTGTTTGTTAATACTCCATGAAAGCTTACTTCTTTGATTGTATGTATATTTATATATGTTTACATATAATTAATTTCATATAAAATAATATATAAAATTTTCAGCCTTATTCTGACTTTTTTAAGAGATACTTTTACATACAGTGGGGTATCTATCATTTGCTATACTTACAAGCAAATATTTAATTTTCTTCCACTTAATTGTTTTATAAGAGTAGTTTGGTAGTTTACAGAAGTTGGTTCTTTTGTTCTTTGCTTTGTTTTGTTTTGGGGCCATGGCCATGGTGCTCAGGGCTTACTCCTGACTGTGCTCAGGGATCATTTCTAACTGTGCATTGCAGAAATGAGTTCAGGAGAATTGAACCCTGGTCAGCCTGTGCAAGGCAAGAACCCTACCTGTTATGCTAGCCTGCCAAAATTCCAAAATTGGTTCTTATTTTTCTTTTAGTCATCTATTTGTAGAGAGGTTCTTAATATCTTTGACTTTAATTTACCAGACAAATAAACTGAATTTAATATTCTTCTCACTGTTGAAAGTTTTCAATGCTACAGCTATGCTCCAGATAAATCTTTTTTTTTTTCAGATGTCTGTTATGAGAGGAATGCTATCATATTGAGCCTTGAATCAAGTCACCATCAACGATGAATGCAGGAGGTTAAAAATACTTGAACTGTTGCTCTGGCATCTAATTGGTAAAGTAACTGTGAAATGTTTTAAATGTTGAGGAAATGAATTTAAAAAATAGGAAAAATATGTGAGAGTCGTCACGAGTAATAAATTGCTCTAGACCAGAGAGATAGCACAGAGGGGAGGGAGCTTGCCTTGCATGTGGCTGACCTGGGTTTGGTTCCTGGGACTTCGTATGGTCTCCCTGCCAGGAGTGATCCCTGCTTGCAAAACAATACCAAACTGCTATCAAATCTAAAACTATTTTAAGAAATATACATGTGTGTAAATATATGTATATATGTATATATACACATGATTATGGTTATAATTTAAGAGAGTAGGTTTAATCTGTATGAGCCAGAAAAAGAAATGATTAAAAGAAAATTATTATACATTAGACCAAATGTTATAGAAAAATTAAGTGTCATTTTATAACAGTTAATTATATAAGTATAGGTTTATAATTTACATCTAAGATGAAATACAAGTTCTATAAATAGTAGGTTCAGTATAAGCTTAATCCTAAAACACCTTACAGCAAAATGTTAGCTGGCTAAACTTGAATAGTTTTTCTTTCTGCTATTCTATAGATTCCATATTTCTTGACAAACATAATTTTATCCAAGTTCAATATTAATTTTCTGTATTTTCAATAGTTATCTCATATCTTCTATTTTTTGTCAGACTCACTCATAACATTATTTTTAATTTTTTCTATTGTGTATTTCTCAGCAAATTTTTCAACTGATTAACAAAACATAGGCCAGAGACAACTTACATGGTAGTTAAAAATATATAAAAATAAATACTAGAAGGAGCTTTTTGTGTTCAGAGAAAACTATAACTGTCTACTTTATCATTCCTTTAATGATGCTGACCTTGCCAGATGGTAAGTTTTTAGTTTGAGTTTTTCAGCATATAATGTTCAAACCTCATTTTGAATAATTACAATGTGGAGAAATAATTAACATAAATAAAGCTAAAGTGCTGCTTTTTTTGGTTAGTGTACATCCCCTGGCAGGAGCAATTGAATAGGCACAAAGAACCTGTTCCTGGTTCTTATGACCATAAGAAGTGCATGAAAATAGGTCAACAGTCTATGCAGGCATGAGGAGCAGCGGGGATATTTTTGAGGTGGGGCTATAATTTCTACTGTGGCACTAGGACAAGAACTGATGGAAATTTCCAAATTCTGACTATATCCTCCACCCGAAAAGGAAGAAAAATGAGGAAAAGTTTTTAATCTTATTATTGCTTTCTTTTATTAAAAAATTGAGGTTCTGTGATTTACAGTACTGTTAATGGCATTTTCCAATGCACATAACCTTAGCACCTCATCCATCACCAGTGTACGTCTTCCTCCCTGAAAGAACCCAAAGTCCCTCATTTTCAACCCTCCCCACCTCTTCTCCAAAAATTCAAGTGTGGATCAGCTTGTCCAACGATATTGTCTTTGACCTTTTGTTCCCACCTTGCTGTGTATCTTGAGCAAAAATTTAAACTCCAACCACTAATTTCAGCTCACATCTCTATCAGGTACCAAGGTGAGCCAGAACAGAACCAAGTTACAATCAGAATCTCTGTGCAGGTCTTGGGAACAGATGGCACTGCCCTCCCAAACTGGACTTCCGGTCTATTTTTTTGTTTTGACTTAAAAGAAAATAAACTTGTTCTGGTGGGTTCCAGTCCTGCCTGTCATTCTTCTGCTGACATTGCCAGCTCAAAGCATGGTTTTTCCATAGAGAATCTCATAATTTACATTTTAGGTGAAAATAACTTTGGATATGGGATTGATACAGCACTGAATTTAGTAATAAAGTTTATCAAAATTAATCATTTTTATTTTTATGTTCAAAACCGGCAGTAAATGGTGAAAGATTTAGATATGTTGCTATAGCAACTTCTTATTATGCCACAAGCTGTTGATACAACAAGAATATATAAGATATGGGTTAGTAATGGTCTCTGAGGTAAAGAAAAGCAGATTTTTTTCCTGCATTTTAAAAGTAAAGCAGATTTTTCTCACAACTTTATGTTTACATAATTGGAATACCAAAGAAAAGAAAGCAGATATGCTTTTATTGGACGTTGAAAGGTAACTATCTATATAAAGTGTTTATAGAAACTTTGTTACCAGAAAGTGAAATAAGGCAGTACTTTAGATATTCATTCCATTGGATTAACAAAAAAAATTATGGAGATTCAAACATGGAACAGTTTAAGCACTAATGAAATATTCCATTAAAATGTATATTGTATATAATAAATTATAAAGAATTATAGTCATAATGAATCAATTTTAAATTTTCTTATCATCTCTGTTACAATGACCATCTAACTGACTCAAATTTCCAGCCTCAACCTCATCTTTTTTGTTTTTGTTTGTTTTTCTCTTCAGGTTCTATCAACCCTTGGCATGAAATCATAGATTTATGGAAATTAATACAATATAGAGAGGAAAATAGGCGAAACCCTACCTGAATCACGTAAGATTTGTATGTAATAATGTAAAAGCGAGATGCTAACACTACTTTGTATCTCTAGTATCTCCTCAACAATCACAGGGACAGGAAAATTTTATTAAAATAATGCAATAAAAATGCTTTGAAGTGTATTATCATATGAGCATGTAGAGGGAAATGCTTACAATATTTTTGCAATGTTTAGTTTTATAGGGATAGAAATAATGGAGTTCACTTAAGGGCAATAAAAGTTAGGGTTGAATACAAAGATGATTAATATTAGGAAATATTTGTTATTATTAGACAAGATTGATAATATAGCAAATTGAAAGAATCCATGGGATATTGGGACATATTAAGAAGCAGACTTTGGTCATAAGAAATAACTTCAGTAACATGTTTTTCAAATCTGAAAAATCTTCCATAAAGCAATCATGGCATAATTTTTCTCCAATTTTATTTTTATAAAGTTGTGACAATAATTGATTACATTCAATATTCCAACACCAATTCCACCACCATTATACCTTCCCACCATCTTTATTTCTAATTTTCCCACCACTACCCAAGCCTTCCTCCAAAGAAGGTCCTATATAATTTATTTTGTATTTTAATAATCAGTTAACTATGATCCTCAGGGCTGGAATGATAGCACAGCGGGTAGGGCATTTACTTTGCACGTGGCTGACTTGGGTTCAATTCCCAGTATCCCATATGGTCCCCTGAGCACTGCCAGGAGTAATTCCTGAGTGCAGAGCCAGGAATAACCCTTGTGCATCGCCAGGTGTGACCCAAAAAGAAAGAAAAAATGATCCAGAGAAGTTTCCTTGGAGGAAAATATGTGAAGATTGTCTTATCTCACCCTGGAATGATTAAATCCTTGTGTAAGAGATTACTAACACGTTGTTACATGTTGAGCCCTGTGTGCTAATATTTATTGATTGATTGATTGATTGATTGATCAAGATCAGTTGCCTTCTACCTAAAACCCCATCAAATATGGTTTGATACTTTTGGCACATCAAAAGTAGAATATAAAATCTCCAGGAATTCTAAAATTTTAAGTAGGAGTAGAATATAAAATCTCTAGGAATTCTGAAATTTTAAGTAGGGTGATGCAACTAAAGATGACTTTGGGGTCCAGAAGCATCTCTGTTGCTCTCTTCCAAAATTTATTTGTGAGTGTCTGGTTCATGTCCATTAATGAGCTTATATGGTACTGGAGGCAGTTCGTGGTCATGGCCACCAGCATCCAGGAAAGATAGGGAATGGGGGAGAGGTTGCCCACTCCCAACTGCATGAGAGTCTGGAAATTGCAGTCACAAAAGCTACATACCTGAGTTTTTCAGCAAATTCACTCTCATGCGTGATGGGCTCATCCAGAGTCTGTGAAGATGGGCTGAGAGCATGACAGAGACTGGGTTCTGGATGTTTTCAACTGCTGGAGCTCTGCTAGGTCTGGTGCTGAGCTCCACCCCCACGCCTCCTCTCAGGGTTGCCCTGGAAATGACGTTTAGCATGGTGTCTAGAGACATCTGCAGTTTGTGGCTCTCTTCTGAGATTTATTTGTGAGTCTCTGGATCATGGTCATTAATAAGTTTACATAACATGGCATATTTTAGTTCTCTATGATATCCTACTCTTGGCCTCTGAATGAGCCTCTGAGAACTTTGGTAACTACAAAAAGGTTTTGACTAATTCTGTGCCCTTTCCCAAACATTTTTCTAGTGCTTCTTACATTTCTTCTTATAGACTGGAGCATGTACATGGATGGCAATATTCACCTAGTATTCATCAATCACATCTTATCCATATTTGCATTTCATTATTTATATAAGAAATTAATCTTTATAAAATATTCATGTTCTTAGTAAAATTAATTTGCAAAAATCTAATATTTCAAAAGCAAATGTTAGAAAAAGTAATACTGCATTATAAAATAGAGATTTAGACAGTTTGTGGATTTTTCTAAGGAAGCTTCATTTCTGTACTCTTCATTTCTTTGTAGATGCAAAAAGTAATCCCACATCTACAGAAAAAAATTAGCATGTCTCATTTTACTGATTGTTTTCCTTGGAGAACAAAATTAGAAAAGTTACAAGGACAAACTAATACAATTTACTGGAGGTGATATTTAAGTTATTGCTTTTGAAGTTAATTGTACAACTTTTAAACACTTATCTATTTCTATTAAAATTAATATGTTGTATTTTTCCTTTTAGTTTTAACAGATGAGTTGTAAAAGTTTTAAATATATGAATTATATGCATACTGTTTAACTTCAGTTAAGTAATGATTTTCATGTGCTAGTCTATTTAAAATGAGAAATATATAACTTTTATTTAATAAAATTTGAGATATAATTTAAGGGTTTTAAGTAAATTTTACTCTCCAGGAATTTCTTCCCTTCATATGATATATAAGTCAACTGTCTTATTTTAATATATAATTTGTTTTACTATATTTTAGATGTTTATTGTGAAAGTAATAGGTGGCCCATCTATAACATTTTAGCATGTAGTCAGGCATACATATCTTTGATTATTTTTGAACCATTTATTTACTATGATCTCTTTGAAAATAAATTACTGTAACAAAAAGATTGCGTTTATCTAAAAAATAATCTACAGAATGAGAGCACAAGGCTATAGAGATGGTACAGCTAATAGGGTGCCTTGCACATGATTGGTCTGAGTTTGATCCCCAGCATCACATATGACCCCCAGGGCTACCACCAAAAGGATTCCTAAACACAGAACTAGAAGTAACAACTGAGTACCACAGGGTGCTACAAAAATAAAACAAAACAACAAAACACACTAATACACAACCAGATTAACATAAAAATGATATTACATATTTAACATAGTTAACAGTGACTATGATAATGTTTTACTTTACTTCATAGACAATATTCATCTTATTATGGCTTTTACCAGATATAACAGCAAATGTTCTTTAACAACTTTGAAAAGTACTTTATTTATTTATTTATTTTTATTTTATGCTTATTAATTGAGACACCGTGAGAACAGTTACAGGGCTTTCAGGGTCAAGTCTCAGTCATACAATGATCAAACACCCATCCCTTCACCAGTGCACATGATCCACCACCAAGAACCCCAGAGACCCTCCTTCCCTCTGTCCCTTTGCCTATGTGGCAGATGATTTTCAATTAACTCTCCATTGCTATGATAGCATTCAATTTTTGACCGAAAACTCACTATCATTATTTGGAGTTTTCCCCCAACAGTCAGACCTGTCAGAATGTCATCATTAGATCATATGTTTTCTATTGTTGATAACAATGAGCTTATGATGTTGCACAGTCATGAAATTAGCCGCCCAGTTTTGAAATTCTGGTATTAAGACCAAGGTATTTCTGCCAGCAGCTGCTGCATTCCAAGATTGGTTTGTGTGCCTCTGGGATAATGGCTTTTTAGGAGCAGGGGAGCTGTTCGTGGGAGGCTGCCGGGGGCCTCATTAGGGCAGGAAGCAGAGCCGGTTCTCCCCACCCTCCTGTGCATTTCGAGATTCCCCGTGCATCTCATCATTGCAAGCTCCTACCTCTCTGTACAATTGGCACTAAACAGTGGTGGTTGCCATGCTGCAGAGAGGGGAAAAGGATGAGGACAAAAACCCTTTCCCTCCCAGGGCTGCACAGCTCCGTAGTTTAGTTCAAAGTCCTCGAGAGGAGTTGACAGCAGTCTCTGGGTTTCTGTGCCTCTGGTATAATGGCTGCTCCGGGGTGGAGGAGCTGTTCCTTTGGATATCAGGAAAGGTCGAGGGCTGCACAATTTGGAGAGATATCCTAGTCCCACAAACCGGAGCCGTGTTAGTAGAAGCTCAGTGTCTCCAGGACTCCACCTGGAGAAGGTGAGCACTCTGCACCTTATCCATCTGGTGCCCCAGTATCGTTGGCCCAGTCTGGGGTCCAGAGCATTCTCCAGCTTGCGGTTTCGCTGGCCCGGGTTCTTGCTGGTCACTGTTGCAGCAAAGTGGCGCGGAGGGCAGGTTGTGGGCGTGACTTCTAGTATCAGAGGGGCTGGAGACTAGGCTGGGCTGGCGCCGCCCCATTCCAGTGCCCCCATGCATTTTGGAGAGATGTTGGAAACTATTTTAGATTTTATTAATATTCTTATGGTTTTTTAAAGCCAGTATTTGGTTTTAATACTTTTTTAAGTTTTAATATTTGTTTTATTTTATTATTTATACTCTTAACGTTCTGAGTCCATTCAACTTCCTTCATTCTCTTTAAGTTAAATTCAAATAATTTTTTTTTCCAATTTTCAATACATTTATCTTTGCAATAAGGCAAATCCACCAGTGAATTTATTTTGTGTTCTTTATTAAAAATTTATGAAATTTCTTTATATATCACTATATCACTGTCACACTGTCATCCCGTTGTTTGTTGATTTATTTGAGCGGGCACCAGTAATGTCTCTATTACACTCAGCCCTGAAATTTTAGCAGCCTCTCCTTACTCATTTTTCCCAATGGTTGGAAGCTCTTTCAGGGTCAGGGGAATGAGTCCTATTGTTACTGTTTTTGGCATATTGAATACACCATGGGTAGCTTTCCAGGCTCCCTTGTGCAAACGGGATGCTCTTGGTAGCTTGCCGGGAACTTAGAGAGGTATGCATATATCTTTTGACAGCTGAAGACCTCTGGAACCCAGCCACAGCCATGCTCAAGGCCATTCTCCATACACTTGGATGAGCCTCAAGCATAAAGGGACCGGCAGAGGAACTCAGGTGTGCAGGACACGGGGCTGAGATCTCCAAGCCTGCTCAGATTAGGACTGGGCCTTCTCCAGCCAGAACCCCATTTTCCAGTAGCTTGGCAGCCACACCCACAAACTGCCCCTGGCTCCATATAATCCCATCAACAGCCAACATCCAGAGACTATAAGACCAAGCTCCCGCAAGTGCATGGCCAAAATGTGGCCGCAGGACATGTAATAGCCTTGTTCTCCCTCTTGGAGAAACTGACAAGCTACCAAGAGTTTATTGTCTTCATAGGAGAGCTTTGCAAGCTTCCCATGGTGAATTCATATCCTAAAATACAGTAAGAGATATATGCATATGTATATATACATATATATACATATGTATATATTTCCACTCGAGCAAATCGATGAACAACAGGACAACAGTGCTACAGTGCTACTTAGTATTTTACAAACCAATGTAAATTTATGTTTGCTTCATATTCCATATTCATATAGAACACTGCTGTGTTCCAGAATAAAGTGTTAGTACATTTTATCTACAGAGTTTTATTTTTTAACCAATGTGTCACATCCTGAGTCTCAAAATTTAAATAATACTGCGATAACCATCATTGTATCAGCTATGCTATGAAGTTAGGTCATTCCTTGGGTGGGGGCTTCTTCTCAGGAACAATGTGCAAAGTGCAGATCTGAGAAAATGGCAAGTATGCACATTCTTAGTAGGAGTACATTAAATTTCCCAAATCTACTCTCTTTGATAATATAATCTATGTTCTCCTGGATGCAGAAGACACTAGAATGTGCTAAATCCTCTTAAGACAAATTAAGAAGTTAATAAAGATATACAGAAGTTCATTAAAAGAACATGCATAGCAGAGTTCTTACTCCGTGATAAATGCTAAATATAGTGACTATTATATGCATTTTATCCTGCATTGGTGAAGTCAATAAGATAAGCAGAAAAATGTGAAGGATAACAAAAAATAAACCAAGTTCTTCGGATCAGTATAAAGGATAACTTATTGTGTGCCCCTTCTTATTATAAATATAAATTATTTTGATTATGTCAGCATTTCCCATTGATCAAATTTTAGCATTCTGAGCATTATATTTTCCATATCCCTTTGTATGCAGCTCATTAAGGTCTTTTCTAACATTAATACTAGACTCAAATAAATTTTAAATCTGCATTTGAAACTGTAATGCCATAGTATTTTATTTAGATTAATCTTCCCTTCATTACTTGAAATGAAGTAAGGCCAAATTCGAGTAAGTCCAAATTAATATATTTGGAAAGTTGCCCAATTCGAAACTGATTCAGAAATATATTAATGGTTCTAACATAATATTTAAAATGCCTAAAGTCATCTTTTCTTTGGCATTTAAAATGGTAGTGCTTGTATTTGATTGCTTGAGGCAACACTTTACAAATATTTAAGATAACATTGAAAGTATAACATTGAAAAGTATTGTTATAGATTGAAGTGTAATTTATGAGAAATATTGAGAAAATGCTAGCATGTTTATTTTATAGATGTATTTTCTACCTTATTGCAAATCTCATGTTTTCGTTTCTAGTTGTCATTTATACATAAAACAATCTAACTGAAGTGGATTTGGGGGAGTGTTTTCAATGAAGTGTGACAACTTGAGAATGATTTGACTGAATTTGATAAGTGGGTATGAGGAAATACTTTTTTAAGTTTTATAAAATATCCCTGTAGGGACAATATAAATGGAAGTCCAGAGACAGTACACTGTTAGGGCACATGTTTCGCATGAACCTGACTTATGGTTGATTCCCTGGCACTACATGGTCTTACAAATCTTGCTAGTTTAGGAGGCCCAAAGCAAAACACAATAAAACAAAAACAACAAAAAAATGCAGTATAAATGTACTTTAAAATTATTTCCATTCATGGACCAAAGAGACAGTATGGGTGTTAAGGCACATACCATGCATACAGCTCACCCCAGTTTAATTTCTGACACAACATATGGTCTCTGAAGCATATCAGGGTCAATATCTGAACACAGAGATAGAGTAGTCCCTGAGCACTACCAGGTATGACCCAAACTTACTCCTCCCAAATTATTTTATTCTATAATGTTTGATCGTCATATTGTGGAACAGTTTAATTGTATGACTAATGAGAGAGAATATCATACCTAGTCTCTCTCATCCTGAAAAAAAGGGCTGAGAATGATTTGCTTCTATAGAGACCATTGAGTATGGGAATAGCTACTTCTTGTCAGCATAGGGGTCTGTGATGTTTCTTACAATAAGGAAATAAGTTCATATAATAATAAGGAGGCATTGACTCAAGAATTTACTAACAGGAGGAAGTTCTATATACATACAAAATTGCATAAGATTCATTTACCTAAAAGTAAAATTATAATAGATAAAATGCTTAAAGTTAATAATAATATGATATATGTTCAGAATCTTTCAACATTTTTATTTATGTTCAGGTTTTTTTGGTTTTAATCATTTTGCTACCAAGGCGCTTCAAAGTAACCATTGGACATAGTTTCTTATTTATGACTCCACCCCCCAACTGTAAGTATTAATGATCACATGTTCTTCTTTAATGGTGCCATCACCAGGACATTGTTCTTCCTGGCCCAGCGCCCACAGACTGACCTCTACCATCTGGGGTTTGTAGCTTGAATGTTGCAGAACCACTGAAATGTATACCATGTCCTCCAAACTCAGTGTCAGCAATTTGATATTGTACATTTTAACTTTCTAATGTGATAAACTAATCAGTGCTGATGGGAGGTTATAGGAGCAACTGCTGAATAATTCTAACATTGAGTTACAATGGTCTTACTTTCAATGCAGTTAATACTGTGAGTGTATAGATTAGAATTGTAGGCAAGATGTGGATTGTTCCAGTCTTCCCAGTCAATAAAAGTATATATTTTTAGAAAGGGACAAGACAATATTTTTATTTATGTTCTCATAGTTCCAATGTCACTCTATTCATTTAGTAACTAGTAAAAGAGGTTGAATGATCTTTGCTTTGTGTACATGAAATGCTCGTAGCAATTTATTCAGCATATTAAAATAATTTCTTTTCTAGTGAGAAGTTGACATCAAAGTTAAACCATGATGTTATTCATTTGATTAGAATTCATTAAGATAAACAGAACCTCTAGGTCTACCTACTTTATATAGCTGTATTTTTTAATTATATATCTATCATTTAAGTAGCACTGTATCACTGTTGTCCCATGGTTCATCGATTTGCTCAAGTGGGCACCAGTAACTTGTTGTTACTGTTTTTGGCATATCTAATACTCACGGGTAGCTTGCCAGGCTCTGCCGTGCGGGCAGGATACTCTCAGTAGCTTGCTGGGCTACCCAAGAGGGGTGGAGGAATCGAACCCAGGTTGGCTGCATGCAAGGCAAATGCCCGACCTACTGTGCTATCATTTAAGTATATATTTATTAGAGGAATGTGACATTTGTGAGAATTGATTAAACTGTCTCTGGAAAGAACTCCTCTTGGTATCCAAAGATACAGTTTGAAGTCCCCAGGGCAGGTTGTTGAAAACAAAAGAGGAAAATAATATAGCCTGCAGGTGGGCAGGAAAAGTTAGAACCTAGAGAGGTTACTTATTTGTATATTTAACACAAAGACCAGTTCAGGTAAGAGGTCCTCTCTTACTGATTGCTGCCTCTCACCTTGACGGTCTGGGTATCCTGTAATCTAAGTGTCATACTCACTGATTTAAGTGATTAAGTGCAAGACATGAGTGCTTGCAGAACCAGCTATTGCCAAAGGGGATAGACAACAGATTAGAGAAAAATGAAGAAGCTGAAAAATCCTGCAGCTTCCCTTCTTTTCTCTAACTTTGCCAAGAACTCCTTTTATGGGACATCCTATTTGGAAACATACAGTAAAGAAAATTCTGGGAATTGAATGTTCAGCTTAACTAAATTTACACATTACAACTTACTGCACATAGCATACTCTTCACTGAACCACATTTATCTAGTTCTACTGACATTTTCTGAATAAGTTCAAAAATACTTTTGGCTGCATTCATAAAATTAGGCCACGTTCTGTGTCTAAGACTACCAAGTAACAATCTGATAATCTGGAAGGCAAGCCAGCAAATGAAAGCAACCATCAGAATGGCTAATTTAATTTTGTAATCAAATTAGTTTCATGTCTTCCTGGGTTGATCATTAGAATGGGTGATTTAATCATGTATATAGGCTAATCTAAAATAAATTTTGAAAATTTAGTTCTAATCTTAATGGCATTATCCTCAGATAAATAAACTGCAGGTGGTTTAAAAATCAGGTTTTAAAAGCATAATTATTTCTTATAACTCAGGAAAGTACTCTAGGCATAGCACATCAAGAATTTTATTCTTGCAATATTCTCAGGGGTAAATTGCCTGTCATTTCTGATTGCAATGTTTTATTTGGCCATTACAGTATTTATTGTTTCATTTAAAAAAATTTTATTTGTCATCAGAAACCAAACAGCCAATAAAAGAACTATTTTCCAGAGTAAAGTCAAGAAAAGTATTTAGAAATAGATTATTTACTCCCCTCATAGAATTAGATCTGTAGCCTTCCCAGCCACTTAAAATCACAGCTACCTAATTTCATGGAATCTTCTTTATCTTAGGATGAAAGTAACCCTAAATTTAAAAAGATACTTGAGAAAGACCTCTGAATTTTGTTGTTTTATTTCAGAAGGAAATGAAAGCAGTATAAAAAGCATTAGAAAAATAGTATATTTGAGTTAAAATATAGAAAAAGAAAACTCTTAACTAGGATGCTAGTGTACAACTCAGATTTAAGGTGTGTAAGGAAAAGGAATGCATGATATAATAAGTGCAGGACCACATCTCACTCTTTGCTGTTTTAAGCGATTTACAATAAATTAGACAACACAAATAAAAATGACATTTGTCCATCGATTTTTCATTTAACATATGGAGAGAGTGAGAATTTGAAGTCCGAATTATGTAGTCCTGTAATTACATCATAAAAGTAACAGATATTTGTAGTTGCTGTGGATATGCTTTACCTGTACTGGTCTTTATGTTAAATATACAAATAAATTCAAGAGATTAGACTTCATTTTGGGAGCCTCCACACTCCTGCTCAAAGTCTTGGGATCACACCAGATGATTCTAAACTTTATCTATTGAACTGACAGCTAGGAACATTTTTATTTTATTTGTTTCCTCGGGGTGGGGATGGAAACTGAAACCCACTTCCTCCGAGGGGTCCCAGTGAAGACAGCCCGAGCAGAGCCCCCGAAACCAAAAACCTCCGGAGCCCAGCCACAGCCATGCTCAAGGCCCCTCCCCACACATTTGGAAGAGCCTCATGCATGAAGGAACCAGCAGAGGAATCCAGGTGTGTGAGACCCAGGATTGAGATCTCCAAGGCTGCTCAGATTGGGACTGGGCCTTTTCCTCCCAGATCCCCCATTTTTCAGTAGCTAGGCAGTCATACCCAGGGAACTCCCCTGGCATCATGTAATCCCACCAACAGTCAACATCCAGAGACTATAAAACCAAGCTCCTGGAAGCTCTCGGCCACTTTGCGAACACACAAAATCTTATAGCCTAGTTCTCCCTCTGGGAGAACTTGGCAAGCTACCGAGAGTTTCCTGCCCATATGGGATAACTTCGCAAACTCCCCATGTTGTATTCATATGCCAAAACCAGTAACAATGCTGGGTTTCATTCCCCTGACCCTGAAAGAGCCTCCAATGCGGCACCATTGGAAAGGACATGTAAAGAGAGGCTTCTAAAATCTCAGGGCTAGGATGAATGGAGATGTTACTGAGACCGCTCAAGAAATTCAAGGATCAACAGGATGATGATGATGATGATGATGATGATGATGATGATGAGGATGATGAGGATGATGATGATGATGATGAGGAGGAGGAGGAGGAGGAGGAGGATTTTATTTACTTACTTATCTATTTTTTAATGATTGAATGTCCATGGGATAAACTATTACAAAGCTGTTTATGATTGGTTTTCAGTCATACAATGGTCCAACACCCATCTGTCTACCAGTGTATATTTTCCACCACCAATATCCTCACTTTCCCTCCCAAAACATCAAGCAACTAGGAAGAGCCGTGGCTCTCTCTCTCTCTCACTGCCTTCATTTGGTGATCTTGGGCCATTTCCCCACCTGGGACAGCTGATGCCATGGACCAACTAAGGAAGAAATGAGGCTAGTTTATGATCAGTTGCCATTTATCCCATTCTTCCCAAGCACCTGTTCCAGTGGCACTAAGATCCCCATTCCAGTCTCCTCCTCCCACCCTGGCTAGTCTCTCTGCTCTCGGACTCACTGTCTTGGTCTCTCTCTAGTCCCTCACCAACTCTCAGCATTGAAAATAGCCACTACACCCTTCCAGTAGCACAATCAACATGTGAAAGCCCTTCTTCAGCTCAAGGGAAAAATACCACTTAGGGGTTCTTCTCCTTTTCTTAGCCCAATAACTTAATTAACATCTTAATTTACATCTTATTTCTACTTCTTAATATTGTTTATTTTGTATTGACTTAGGAAGAGATACATTAAGTTTGTAGGGTGCTCTCCTGTGGACATTTCACTACAGATTTCAGACTACAATGCTCAGGCCAGGTTAATCATTCCTAACCTTAGCAGGGTCCTAATCCAGATGTTATTTTTTGAATCATGACAGAATTTGTCTATGACCATGTTATTATGGCACTTTGGCCTGGTCCATTTCGATGCCAGGGTAGCTCACTGCTTGCCCTCGGCCCATCCAGTCCTTTGTTGGGACTCTGCTTTTGGGGTGCTTGGAAATAATGGTAGCTGAGGCTTAAGTCAAGAGAACAGATGCCCAGGAGTGAATATCATTTGGAGTCAGTTTACTCCCAAGTTACAAAAGCATAGCATTAACTGTCTTCCTGTGTCTATAGAAAAAGGACATTGCTTTGAATTACCTGTGCAAAGGACTTAAGGAGAAGAGAAAAGGAATATTTACAAGTTAACAGGTTGATGAGGAGATAAAGGTGATTAACCAGTTGGGGAAGCAGAGCACAAAAAAAGAGATTACAAATAAACACAGAGGAATGGGTGCACTGTGATGGGAGGAACCCAATAAACCTAAACTCCCTGTGACAAGGCAGAAAGGACACACCAATGTTATACTACACATCCCCACCTCCAACCTGCTTCTATGGTATTCTTCCTCTCTCTCTTTTATTCTTCCTCTCTCTCCTTTTCTGCATTATGGTTTGCAATACAGGTACCAAATACCCTATTTGTTCAGGGCATTCAGAATTTTTATCGGCAGGTAAGAGTGGATGGCAGCTTTGCGGTGTAAATTTAATTGTCAAGGTTTTCAGACCTGCAGGGTGGTGCGGGAAGGTAGCCATCCCGATCCTGAGAAAACCTGGAGATTTCAGTCACAAAACCTGCATATTTGAATTTTAACAGGTTGATATATTGGTGGGGTCTGTCCTGAGGTGGAGTCTGGCTGGGGCAGGGTAGCAATTTTGAATTATGGGAGCAAGTGACTGTCAGTGGCTCTGCATGGTTGTCCCACCCTTTTCCAATTTTCCCTCGTCTGTTCAACCTTCTGCAGGCTCAAGATTAACTGCAACTTTTGATCCCTTTCAAGATTTATTTCTGTCTTTTAAGAAAGGCCAATACATGAGCTTGTATAGCTGATCTGGAGATAGTTTTTGGGGTTGGTTTCCATATACCAAACTTTTGGTCATTTAACTTCTTGGCAAATTTGGTCCTGAGTTACTGGGGTCTGTCCAGAGGCACAGCAGCAATATGGAGATATTAGGGAGCCTGAAGTCACCATCAGGATGCTGATATTCTGGCCCTGCGGTTCATGGGCTGGTGGCACTGCACCCCCTGCTAGGGAAATTTTAGGGTGGAAGGACATTGTGACTCTTGGGGACAGTTTCAGGAGTCCATGTGACACCAGAGATCAAATAGAGTCTCAGACCCTGCATTCACTCTGGCACTTTAACCTATCTCCTCCAGTCTTCTTAGTTTATTTTTGTTATGACACAGCAGTGATCCAGGCACCACACAACACCAAATCCAGGATCAAATCCAGTATTTATTTTTTTAATTTTATTTTTATAATGTTGTGCACAATATTTGTTTACATTCACATTAAGTATTTCAACACCGTCCCACCACCATTACACCTTCCCAGGACTATAATTTCTAATTTTCTCACCACCACACAAGCCCACCTCCATGTGCATACACTAAATAACTTATTTTGTATTGCTTGTTATGGATAGCATGAGATCTCCCATGGCCACAACGTGGCCACACATTCCTGGAATTCTAAATGTTTTAAATATTTGGGATCAGGAGGTATCTCTGCAACATGCTGCTCTCTTCCGAGATTCATTTGGGAGTCTCTGAATCATGGCCCTTAATTCGTATAAGTGGGGCCCAGAAGTAGTTTGTGGGCATGAAGGCCAGGAAACTGGAAGGGAGGGGAGATGAGGGAAGTTGCCCATCCTCAACTCTGTGAAACCTGGAGTTTTCAGTCACTGGTCCCGCATATCTAGGTTTTTCAGCCAATTCATTCTCATGTGTGGGGGGTTCAAGATAAACCTGTGAAAGTCTGCTGTGAGCATGGCGGTGATTAAAGCAAGGGTCTATTAATCACGGAATGTGTTATGCAAGTTGAACAATGTCCAAAAAACCCATCCTACTCACTTTAATGTATACTGTTCTGTAGCATTAAATTTGTTTAAATGTACGTAACCAACTCTATTATTTCCAGAAACTTTGCTAATCCCAAACTGAGATGTTCTGTATCACTGTATCACTGTCATCCTGTTTTTCATCATTTACTGGAGCCGGCACCAGTAATGTCTCCATTGGTCCCAGCCCTGAGATTTTATTAGCAGCCTCTCCTTACTTGTCTTTCCCAATGATTGGAGGCTCTTTCAGGATCAGGGGAATGAGACCAGTTATTGTTACTTTTTTTGGCATATCGAGTACACCATGGGGAGCTTGCCAGGCTCTTTCATTTGAGCAGGATACTCTCGGTAGCTTGCTGGGCTTGTGTGTGTATATATATACACACAAGCCAAGCAAGCTAAATATATATATATATATGTATATATATATATGTATATATACCCTCTATGATTTTATGGAAAATGGGTAGGTAGTGTCTTATGATGTTTCTAGAAATATGTTCAGGTCCAGGAATATGTTCACTCATGAATTAGGTTCAGTCTGAGCATGTGGAAAGTAGCCTAGAACATGATGGCGGTTGGGTAGTGTGGGTCAGCTGCTGGGGCTGGGTCCCTTGGGGAAGGGAGGGCTCTCACCCACCACCCTCTGGGTTGCCCAAAATGGAAAAAAAATACTGAGAAGCTATATTTTTAAAATAATTATTTCCCACTTTTTATCTCTAGTAGCCACTGGCCACCACCATGTACACTCTCCACTGATTTGATAATACTTATATATATAATATATGTATTATATATATCTTATATAAGTTCATTCAAAAAGTCCATTTATGTCTGGCTATTTAACTTAGCCTGTTATCTTTAAGGCTTTATTCATATTAAATTATGCGTTATAATATAATCCTATCTAAGAGTCTGCTATTCCACTGCATATATGTGCTTATAAAAAATCTATTCATTCACTATCAAATACCATTTCTTTTGTTTGTTTTTTTTTAGCTACTGGGCATTATGAATAATGTTGCTACAAATATGGATGTATCATTGTCTGTTTTTGTATCTGTTTTCAAATTTTTTTGGGTGTATGTCC
Organism: Sorex araneus; assembly: GCF_027595985.1. Taxonomy (NCBI): domain Eukaryota; kingdom Metazoa; phylum Chordata; class Mammalia; order Eulipotyphla; family Soricidae; genus Sorex; species Sorex araneus. Next base: position 118,730,749 of record NC_073305.1, on the reverse strand, counting down.
TATACCCATATACCATATATGTCCTATACCCATTATTATAGGTATACCCTATACCCTATACCCATATATGTCCTATACCCATTATTATTGCTGAATTCCTTACTAATTCTATGTTTAATTTCATGAGAAATTGTTGTATGGTTTAATATACAAAGTAGAGCATTTTGCAACCACTTACTGAAGTATTATATTATATATGTTCTCTGTAATATAGCATACATATAAAGAAATCATTTTAAATATTAAATTAATCAGATATATCTATTTATAGCAACATAACCAAAAATATATCACTTGTCTTGCATACTATTAGCATTTTTCTTTTTATCAGCCAATGGTAGGAGATAAATTTTGTAGAAACACTTCTGAAAATGATTTATCTTTATATATGATAAGAAATATAAATATGTTCTCTTTTAAAACTCTTGCTTCACAGGCATGTGACTCAAGTTCAAACCCCAGCACTCCAGCAACCCTGAAAACTACAAGGGATTATTCTTTTGCACTGAACCAGGAGTAAATCCTGTGAGTGTGACCCAACCTTTAACTCCAACAGAAAACATGTACTCCTAAACTATAAGCCAAACTCGTAAGACATGATTCTAAGACATTATCCAAATCTACATTATTGAGAAAGGCTTTAGTATAGAGCATAATTGTCTTTTCATGAAACTTCATTTTATCATTCTCTGCCCCTTGGGTTCTGAAAATAGAGTCATACAAAAAAGGAATCACTCAGTAAATCTTTTCTGGATGTAAATTTCAAAATACACTAATTTTAATTTGTCTCTTGGGACTCCATATTTTGTCGAAATTTTTCTATCTCTCTCTTTGTGTGTGTGTGTGTGCTTGTGTGTGCAGGTAGCTGGGGTGCAGGGGAGGTGCTTCTGGCTCTGTACTTAAAGGTTACTCTTGGTGGTATTCTGGAGACCATGCACTGCCAGGGATGAACGTGAGTCAGATGAGACCATGCGACACCTTTAAACTGTCTACTCTCTCTCTCTCTGGCCCCTATTTGATGCATTTGAATTAGTCATTTCTACATTTTATGCTTCAATGTCTAGATTTAGTTGTGGGTGCATGAAAATCAAATCAGAGCATTTGGGATAAGGTTAGTCACAATATTTCATCAGCTTTTTTCCATCTGGGACGTGAAAGAAAAGATTAATACCTCCAATAATGTGGCATGTGTCAAATTATCTCTTATGGTAGGTATTTGATAAAGATCCCTGTAGTATTTCACCCTATTCTCAAAAATACTTAGAAAAAAATGTCTAATACGATTCTTACTCTTTTGGGAGATACTTTGGGTGGTCATCAGAATAGTTCAGGACTATCTGAAAATATCTGTAAAAAAGAATTTTAGCAATAAACACCACTAACTGAATCCACAAAGACTTTACAGCTCCCAGTTGTTCAATTGATGACCTCACTAGCATGATTTTGACTTGGGTTATGGCATTATGTTTTCCAAATTAGCATTTACCCCTAAAATAACAAACATTTAACTGTTTTTGGAAATCATTAAACAAAGAATGAAGAAAACAATTTTAAGTAAATTGAAAGTGATGATCTTGCAATTAAATAAATGTAACCTTGTTATTAAAGCAGACTTCAAACTTGGAGAATGAACGTGTGACTTTTTCTCAATGAAGTGAAAAATAGATAATTTATTTTCAAAATCATGACAATCTTTAAAAGCCACTTTGTACTCTAGTAGACTTTTTGTTCTCAGGCATTGTTGTCATAGTAAGACATAAATAGTCATAAGAAAAAATATTGAATTTCTAATTCTAATAATGCAGTACACTGAATTAAAAAATTGCCATTATATCTTATACCATCATGTGTAAATTTTATTTAAATGCCTTGCAACTTGTGAATTCATATATATTTATATCTGTTTGAATTGATGGAAGAAATAATACCAAATTTTAGTTGCTTAAAATATTTAAAATTTGTTTTATTGAATTACTGTGAGATAGACCCTTATAACACTGTTCATGATTAGATTTCAGTCACACAATATTCCAACTCCTATTCCTCCACAAGTGTACATTTCCCAGTACCTTTGTCCCCAAGTTCCCTTCCATCACCCTCCCACTTCTGATCCCCCAGCCTGCCTCTGTGGCAGGGGCTTTTCTTCTCTCTGTGTGTCTCTCTCTGTCTCTCTCTCTGTTTTTTTTCTCTGTCTCTCTCAGTCTCTGTTCTCTCTCTCTCTCCTTTTGGGCATTGCGGTTTGCAATATTTATACTCAAAGGTTATCAAGAATATCCCTTTGTCTACTTTAAAATTTTTACTTATTGAAATTAAGTATAACCATGGTGCTAAAGAAATGCATGGAAAAAAAGAAATACGTGGAAAAATTGATAAGGAAACAAAAAAGTCTAATATTTTGAAACATAGCTGGAATATATTACAAAAATTACAAACTAGTCACCATACTATGTTCGTGGAAAATTTAAATATACCTTGAGATTCCCAACTAATTACTTGGGAAAGGAAAACTAAGAAAAATGTAGTTTCTGTGACCCAGAGAATGAATCAGATAATAACAAAAATGTTTTGGTTAATTTCGAAGAAAATGATCGTAACACAAATGCTTTCTTTTCAGCAGATCGACTTTAGGGGGGAGAAACTCCAAATCAATAATAGTGATTTTTTTTGTTGAAATATTGAATGTAATCAAAGTAAAGTGAAAGTAAAGTGAAATTTACCAGTTACACATGCGGGGTGGGGGGCTGGGGAGGTGGGGGGAAGGGAGGAGGTATATCGTGATTCTTGGTGGTGGAATATGTGCACTGGTGAAGGGATGGGTGTTTGAGCATTGTATAACTGAGACTTAAACCTGAAAGCTTTGTAACTTTCCACATGGTGAATCAATAAAAGAATTTAAAAAAAAGAAAAAGAAAATGATGGAAACAGAAATCATGTTCCAATACTTCTCAGAGGCATAACTGACATTCAATTTCTACTCCAGATGCCGTGCTCTTTCTTCTGCTCTATACTGTACCCATTTTCCGGGTTCAAGCAAAGTGTGTAGGTGGTATTACTCAACCAGTTCATATTTGTTTCTGACCTTGACTTTTCTCCTCTTTCTATGCTTGGTGTTCATATTTTAGTTCATATTTTACCAACATACAACTTTAGCCAGAATGGACCTTTGTTGAAATTCTTCAGCCACTGAAGGAGCAATAACTTTCCTGTTTTTAAAGGGAATGCTTCCCTCTCCATGGCAGGCTGACCTATATTGTAACTCAACACTAAAGATTGAAAGCAGTGTTCAACTTGTGTCCACTTCTTAGCACAGTGCCGCACTCTCTCACTGCTTTCAGCTGCCTTATCAGATCCCTGATTCTGTGCTTGATTTACTTTTTGAATGTGATTTGCTTATATGGACTCTTAGTTCTTTTATGATATACAAAGTATGTGCTTGGAGCATGACTTGAAACGTTAAACTAAGAGTTCTGTTTCCTTTCTTTATAATCCATCCACAAGCATAGCCTTTAAGGATAGCAATGAAATTACAAATACACCAAAATGAGCTAAATTAGACCAGAATATAAAGCATGGGGTATCGCTTAATAATTTGAATAGACAAAGTAGATTTGTTCATTCTGTCTTATAGAACATATACAAAAACATTTATGTAAACAATTAAGACTTGAGACAAAAAGACATCAGAAAATAAAAATAGGAACATTTCAGTCTCCTTGTAATATATAGTCGATAAATGAATAATAATGTATTTTTCAACTTACATGACTGTTATAAGGATCTTTAAAATTTGAGAGTATTTTATAGCGTCTGAGAAAAACAAAATCATTTGCTTTGAATTCTTTTTTATAGTAAAAATATGTGTGTTGTGCTGCTTACGGGTGAACTTACTGGAATAGAAGTTCTACCGAGTATTCTAGGAGGAATTAAGGCAGAAAACAAAAAAATTGTGTGTGTGTGTTGGGGGGGCAGCGTGCATATAGAGATAGTGCAGTGGGGAAGGCAATTCCCTTGCATTTGGTCAACTTGGCTTTGATCCTCAATGCTCCATATAGAGCATTCTCCTCCCCCAACCTACAACCACCTCTCACGGCCAGCAATGATCCCTGAGCACAGAGCCAGAAATAAACGCTGGTGACAGCCAGATGTGGCCTAAAAAAGGACCAAAAATTAGTTCTCAGAGGATTATATTATGCAATATGTAAGAAACAAAGTTTATTGGGAGAATGGGGGGAGGAGCGAATAAAAAATATAGAATTATTTCTCAAATTAACTAATACTAAAAATATGATTCAAAGATAAACTGCTAACAAGATCCCATAATTATAGTCTTGGATGAAAAGACAGGTAAGGAAGGTAAGACATTTGCTGAGCATGTAGCCCACTTGTGTTCAACCCAGACACTTCATATGGTTCTCCAAACCCTTCAGAAATGGACTTCAAATACCACTGGGTATGACAAACAAAATAACACAGAAAGATTGCAGGGTTAATGTGACAGCACTTCTCTGGAACCAGCAGAGATAAAAAGACTAACATTAGTTTTATTTTTCTTACAGGAATAAAAACAAGAAATTGTGAAATGTCAATAAAAATTAGATATAAGTAAATACACAATATTTAGCTCTTAACTTCATGAATAAAGTTGAATATATGGTATATACATATATATCTACTATTGATTTTTAGTACTATATAGCTTTAAGGAGTATAATTTCACACCTCTGTAATTGTATAAATCTCACTGCACCTACTACCAAAGTTCTAGTGCAATTCCTATGATCATACTGAATTTCTCTATATGTTTCTCTATCCTTATGCTCCTTTTGTGGAAACCACTAGATTTTTAACAAAGACTAAGAGCTAGTTTTTATTTTGTGTTATTTTTATCACTGTATCACTGTATCACTATCATCCTGTTCATCGATTTGCTCAAGTGGGTGCCAGTAACATCTCTATTCATCCTAGCCCTGAGATTTTAGCATCCTCTCTTTACTCGTCCTTCCCAACAGTATTCGATTAGAGGTTCTTTCAGGGTCAGTGTAATAAGATCCGTCATTGTTACTGTTTTTGGCATATCAAATACACCACGAGGAGCTTGCCAGGCTCTGCCATGTGGGCAGGATGCTCTTGGTAGCTACTGAGCAACTGAGAGTATTGTGTGTGTAGATAGATAGATAGATAGATAGATAGATAGATAGATAGATAGATAGATATTTTGGGGGAGGACTGCACCCTTTTCTTTTTGGTTTGTTTTTGGTTGCTCCTTGCTCTGTGCTCAGGGATCATCTCTGATTGCACTCTCAGAACTGTTTGGGGTTCTGGGAATTGAACCCAGGTCAGAAATCTGCAAAGCAAGTGTCCTGTGCTCTGGAGTTTGTTTATTTGTCTTCCTTGGTTATTTATGTGTGAAACAATTAATATTTCACTTTCTTCTTTATTTCACTTTCTATAATCAACAAAAGTACTACCCATTCTGTTAAAAAGACAGAAATTCATGTTACTTAATAATTTAGTATCGCATCATTAAAATGTCCTTCTTTCCTAAAATAATCTGCATATTTCAAAGTAATGCCTATCAAAATATCAAGGAGAATCATTTTAAAAAATAGAAAAAACAATTAAGTTTTGTATAGAATGACAGGAGAATGAATACATAAAAATAATTCTGAGTTAAAAATGAATTCATCACAATCTCTGAATTCAAGCTATATTACAAAGCCAGATTAATGAACAAAGTGCAGTATTTGGACACAATACTACAGACCAAAGGAATAGAATGGAGTACCCACAAAAAAATTGACACACTATAGACAGTTTTTTTGGAGCCATAGCACAGCAGGCAGGGCGTTCGCCTTGCCCTTCGTCTCTCTTGGAGAGCCCGACAAGCTACTGAGAGTAGCTCACCCGCATGGCAGAGCCTGGCAAGCTAACCATGACATATTCAATATGTCAAAAACAGTAACACAAGTAACACAATGGAGGCATTACTGATGCCCACTGGAGCAAATCGATGAGCAATGGGATGACAGTGACAGTGACAGTGAAGAAATAAAGAGTCAAAATCCATAAAATAAGAGAAAGTCTCTTCAACAAATAATGATATAACTAGACTGATATATGTCTGCTTAATAATATTAAAAATAAACTTAAATGGAATGAATATTTAGATATCAAACAAAAATAATATAAAATACACAAAAAAAAGAAAACAGACGATATACTAAAGACCTTAGCATCAAGTATGTATTTGTAGAATAAGCAATAAGGGCAAGATGACAAAAATAAAGTAAATAAATATGATATCAAATTTATAAACGTTACATAGCCAAAGTACTATCACTGCCAAAAGCAACCTAGTACTTGGAAGAAGATGTGTTTATATAGTACATATGACAAGGTGTAAATGTACAAAATATAGGAAGAACTCACATAGCTCCACAACAGAAAAATAAGTAAACCCCCAAAGGGGCAAAGTTCTTTGATAGTTACCACTAGAAAGATATAGATAATTCAATTTCACTCACTTTATGAGAAGTTCAAATAAAAACCACAATGTCACTTTACACTTGTGAGAATGGCCTAAAAAATATTTGAAACAGCCAGAAATGCCAAGGATGTGAAGAAAAATAAACACTAGTAATATTATTGGTAGGAAAGTGATTGGTGTAAGCTATATGGAAAATATTATACAAATCCCTTAAAATATAAAAGTGGAAATTCCATGAAACTCAACATTATCACTTGTGAACATTAATCTAAAGGATGTAAGAAATGCTAATTTGCTGAAAGCATATTTCACACCTAACATCAGAGCAGCGTTATTCACAATAGCTGAAACATGGAATCAACCTAAATGGCCATCATAGCAGAAAGAAACTGTGTTAAAAATACTCAATAGAATACTACTCAGACATTACAAACAATAAATTATTCATTTTAGGACAAAGAGAATGGTGAAACAGGTGTTTGAACTAAGTGAACTATGGTAAGACAATGAAAGAATTGTGCAATTATTTAATTCATTTGTGAAATACATGTTACTAAGGCAAAAATAAACAATCAGGGAAAGTCATTGAAACTGCCTTCTTGGGCTGGTATGATAGTACAGCAGGTAAAGTAGTTGCTGGGCACATACCCCCCCAATCCTGGTTCCATTCCTGATCTCCAGCAACCCATATGGTCAGATGAGTGTTTCAGGATTGATCTCTCACTGTAGATAAAGGAGAAATCCCTGATCAGGGCTGATATGGACCACAAACAAGAAAGAAAAAAAACAAAACAACCAACCAAAAATAAACCTCAAATACCTTCTAGATTCAGTGAAAACTATGATGCTACTAGAAGGGTAGTGAGGGACATGGAAGGAATGGAAAGTTAGAGGTGAAAGGATTCCTAAGTATCCCTTTTCACTTCTTGGGAGATACTTTGTCAAAAACAACCTTATAAATACCATCACTCTGCTCCTTTCAAATCTAATGCACTTTGCAAATGACTCCCCAGACAGAATCAGTGATACTGGTTACAACTCTTTCCAGGCCAACGCAGGAAAACATCAACAATCTTTAGCCAGAAAATATAAAAGATCTTTGTGGACAAAGAAAATATCAACAATCTCCAAGGTCTGTGAGTCACTAGCCTGTAACATCCAAGGAACTTAGCTAACAAAAAATATGTCCAGAGCCACATTGTACACATATGAAATGTGAGACACTTCCTTCCTAATCCTATCTGGAGATGTTGGCATATTCTAAGTTAGTCTTAGAACTAAGAGGAAAAAAAAATAGGTAGCACCATTCGTCATACAGCATAGGTCTTAGCCTCACCAAGTACACTAATTGTCTATGAGAAGCACATATATTGCAGGAAATTAAACTCTGAACAGTGTTAGCTTAATTCCAAAGGGAGGTAGAAAAGTAGAAATCTGATCATATAATACATTTTGCAGGCTATCTTTTTTTTCTTTTTATATTTTTTTAAATTTATTCTTTTATTGAATCACCATGTGGAAAGTTACAAAGCTTTCAGGTTTAAGTCTCAGTTAAACAATGCTCGAACACCCATCCCTTCACCAGTGCACATATTCCACCACCAAGAATCACAGTACACCCCCCTTCCCCCACCTCCCCAGCCCCCACCCCGCATGTGTAACTTGTAAATGTTATGTTACTTTCACTTTACTTTGATTACATTCAATGTTTCAACAAAAAACTCACTATTATTGATTTGGAGTTTCTCCCCCCTAATGATGACCCGCTGAAAAGAAATCATTTGATAAATTGTTTTCTGTTGCTGAGAATGAAGAGATATGAGGTCAAGAGGCCACACTAGCAGCCGCACAGGTTTGGATTTCTATATTTTAGTATTTTAGTAACTAAGTCCAGAGAAATATCTGCCATAAATTGCATCATTGTAAACTTGTACCTCACAGCTACTTTATATTCCACATATGAGTGCAATCTTTCTATGTCTGTCTCTTTCTTTCTGACTCACTTCACTCAGCATGACACTCTCCATGTTGATCCACTTATATGCAAATTTCATGACTTCATGTTTTCTGACAGCTACGTAGTATTCCATTGTATAGATATACCAGAGTTTCTTTAACCAGTCATCTGTTTTTGAGCACTCTGGTTTTTTCCATATTGTGGTTATTGTAAACAGTGAGGAAATGAACATAGAAATGCAAATGTCATCTCTACTATACCTTTTTGCCTCTCCGGGATATATTCCCAGGAGTGGTATTGCTGGGTCAAATGGAAGCTCAATTTCTAACTTTTTGAGAATCGTCCATACTGTTTTCCAAAAGGGCTGAACCATTCGGCATTCCCACCAGCAGTGAAGGAGAGTCCCTTTCTCCCCACATCCATGCCAACACCGGTTGCTAATATTTTTTGGGCTGTGGGCCAGTCTCTGTGGTGTGAGATGATATCTCATTGTTGTTTTGATCTGCATCTCCCTGATGATTATTGATGTTGAACATTTTCTCATGTGTCTCTCAGCCATTCTGATTTCTTCTTAGTACCTCGGAATCAGCTTAACAAAGTAGGTAAAGGACTTGTATAATGAAAACTACAAAACCCTACTTCAGGAATTAAAAGAGGACACGATAAAATGGAAAGACATCCCCTGCTCATGGATTGGAAGAATTAATATTGTCAAGATGGCAATACTCCCCAAAGCATTGTACAAATTCAATGTGATCCCTATAGGGATACCCTTGACATTCTTCAAAGTAATGGAGCAAGCGCTCCTGAAATTCATATGGAACAATAAGCCCCCACGAATAGCTAAAGCAATTCTTGGGAAAAAGAAAATGGGAGGAATTAACCTCCCCAACTTCCAACTTTACTGCAAAGCGGTAGTCATTAAAACAGCATGGTACTGGAACAAAGGCAGAGCTGCAGACCAATGGAACAAGCCTGAATACTCTGACACCCCCCACAAATATATGATCATCTAATCTTTGATAAGGGAGCAAGAAATGTGAAGTGAAACAAGGAAAGCATATTTATCAAATTGTGCTGGCAAAACTGGACAGCTACATGCAAAAAAATGGGCTTAGACCTCCACCTATCACCCTGTACAAAAGTCAGATCAAAATGGATTAAAGACCTCAACATCAGAGCAGAATCCCTATGGTACATTGAAGACAAGGTTGGCAAAACCCTCCACGACATTGAAGCCAAAGGTATCTTCAAAGCTGACATGCCACTGGCCAAGCAAGTGAAAACAGAGATAAATAAATGGGACTATCTCAAACTAAGAAGCTTCTGCACCTCAAAAGAAACAGTGAACAAAATACAAAGACAATCTACAGAATGGGAAAGGATATTTACGCAGTATCCATCTGATAAAGGGTTGATAGCAAGGATATACAATGCACTGGTTGAACTCCACAAGAAGAAAACTGCCAACCCAATCAAAAAATGGGGTGATGAAATGAGCAGGCTATCTTCTTAAGGAATGAAAGATTTGATAACAAATGTCTTTATTGAACCCAAACTCCCTATCCTGCATCCCCCTGTATAGCCGTGGAAATAAAATGTAATATAAAATATAATATAAAAGTATCTGGTGGAGTAGTGGGAACCACACTATGCTTGGTGATACTCTGGCTCTGTTGTCAGGAGTCCCTCCTGGCAGTGTTTGGGAAACCTATGGAAAGACAGTGGAATGATTAGACTTATGTGGATTAAACATTACTAACACAAACAACAAATAAGAAGAACATCAATAGTTCCTTCTGGGCCTGGAAATAATTCCAGCGCAATGGCTAAGGTACCTTCATTGCATCTATCTGACCCAGGTTTGATCCTCCAATCACGGCACCCCAAATGGTCCACCAATCTGCCAGGGATAATCCGTGAACACAGAGCCAAGAGTCTATTCTGAGCACAACTGTGTATGATGCCAAAACAAACAAACAAAAAAATAGCCATTGAAACTGTACTGTAGCACTGTTGTCCCATTGATTTGCTCGAGTGGGCACCAGTGACATCTCCGTTGTGAGACTTGTTACTGTTTTTGGCATATTGAATATAAGCACGGGTAGCTTGACAGGCTGTGTTGTGCTGGAGGGATACTCTCGGTAGCTTACTGGGCTCTTCGAGAGGAACGGACAAATTGAACCAGGGTTGGTCTCATGCAAGACAAACACCCTACCCACTGTGCCATTGCTCCTTTCCAGCTAATGAAAACCAACACAAAACAAAACAAAAATTCCTTATAGATTCAGTGAAAACAATGTTGGCTGCCAGAGAGGTACTTCGTGTAAGATGAACACCTTAACCTTTCTACTATCCCTCTGACCAAACATTAGTATTTTGAAAATTCCAAAATTGGGTCAAGAATATGACTTGAAACTTTGCTTATGAGTCTTTATGTTTAAAATACTGGCAGTGGGAAGTGGTTGGGTCGTATTTGTTGGTATACACGAAAGTGAATGTGGTGCTGGGAGTGAAATCTGCTTTTGCTTTGTGCAAATCAAGTGCCTTCAGATCTGTACTATCTCTCTGGTTCTGTAATATGACTTTTTCCACATCTTAAGGAGAACAAAAACTTTACCTTAATAGAGTTGTATTTCAAATTGTTTTCATTGTTACTATACTTTATAATTGTTTTTAGGGAAATGTGGGGAACAAGAAATACATAGTTTTGTATATGTCTGTTTTATGTATATATTTTATGCTTTTGTTGAATCTAAGCTTCAATTTATGAGTTAAAAATAGCAATTATATTATGAATGCACTCATACCATTTAAAATGTGTGTTCTAAAAGTACAATATTTAAATTACTCTGATAAAGATTATTATTAATGCTGATGTCCAATTCCTTGAGTTTCTCAGCATGGAATGTTTCATTTTATCTTATAAATATTTCATTTGTCCCCCAAATGTTAAGAGATGTTTTGAACAAAAAAGCTCATTTACTGGCAAGTCTTAAACTATCTTTCATTAGTTTGTACTTCTGTGCTCTCCTACCTCCACCCAATATATACGCATTGAAGTATACCCACTTTTGCTTTTAAAAATTCTGATTCTTGACAGCACTCATCTCAGTCTATACATAATTCATTATAATTACTATCAATAACTTTCTAGTGCCAAGCTCAATTTTCCCAGGAGCATAAGAAAGCTGTATGGCTGGTTGCATGCTTTTAGGCACATAAAACTGTCACAGAGGGCATATACATTAGTTCTAGTGGATACCCACAGACTCAGAAGAAATAGAATACTTCACAGTTCACAAATAAATTCTGTAACTCACTAAAGCAGGGAATTATTTAGGACCCAAATCTCATGATAAAATTCAGAAGCTTACACTGGAGTTTGTGATAGCATGTATTAGAGATTGATTACTTTGCAGCTACCACTTTTTTTTTTTTTTGGAGAGAGAAAAATTCTAATGTCATAATTTTGTAACTCAAAAGTTCTTTGTGCATTTTGTAGTTTGATTAGGGAGATTCTACCTTTGCTGAGAGTTAAGACTTGCTTGATGAAAGCAGAACTCTGAGTCTTTTGGAAAGAAACAGAATGATGTTGTTCATGGTGCCGGCAAGTGTAGGGAGTGAATAAGGGTTTCTTGACCAGGAGTAAGCAGAAGTTTTCCTTTTGTTATGTGTCTTTTTAGTGAACAGAAGAGTGTGGTAAATGCATGCATTTACTACTTTTATGAATAACACCTCTATAATTCAATAATTTTTTTCTGATTTCTTCAACTTTCTTCTTCAAGAGATCCAAGATGCCTCATTTTAAAAATAAGAAAATATACATTTCATGTCAGCATATATTTTATCTTGCTGCGACTATTCCAAGATTCGCTGGCATTTTTGTTTTTGCCCTTAGCATTTCTAGGTCCATTGTGGTCGCTTTCCCCTCTTTCGATTCTCTTGGGTGTGCAAATAAGCCAGAGGGCTGCCATGTGTCCATCATGGATATAGAGGTTGTCAACCAGTTTCCAAAGAAAAATCTTTTTATTTTTCACGTTTCCACAAAAAGAAGAGAGGCTCTTTACTAGAACTTTAAGATTTTTCTTCAAAATGAAGCATAATCATAAATTAATAAATAAAACATTAGGAACATGTGAAAAAAATGGTGTGTATTTGAAGGCCAAGAAAAAGTAATGGTTTTGTTTTGTTTGAGGCTGCACCCAGCAATGCTCAGGGATCGCTCCTGGTGGGGCTTGAGGGATTAGATCTGGAATGCCAGGATCTAACCTGCCTCGCTGCTCCGATGTTTGGTTGGCCACATGCCAGGCACGCTCACTACGGCTGTATTATTTATCTGGCCCCGATTTCTTAAACTATCTTTCTTAGGAACTATAGTTTAATGAGTGGGCTGCTTTTTTTTTTTTTTTCCAAAGCAACAACCAGAAAAACTTCTCCGTTTTAACAGAGTCGCCATAAGCTCAAACTGTGTCGAATTTCTTTTGGAATTGACTTCAGAGTTAGTATACAAACCACATAAGAAAACCATTACTTCATGGTTATACGTTGTAAAGTTCCAAAAAGGGAATAGGAAAAACAAATTGAAATTAATGGGGTGTGGCTTTCACATCCATAAAATCAGCTGAAAAGATGAACTTTGTGTACTTCCCAGAACACTGACAGCTGCATTCCCTCCAGACACACAGAAGAGAAAAATGGTTAATTGATCCTAAGTATCTACTTCCTATACAATATGCAATGGTACAGTTTTATTGACTAGTAACGTATACGTTATATATATGCATATATATAAGCTAAGCCTTATATATATGTGTTTATCTTTTTTAAAGATTAGATAGATTTTCTTATATAAGTATCTATATAGGGAATACAAAATGATTCTACAAGGAAGGTGATACACTCCCAGGAAATGAACTCTAATGGTTAATTATGTTAACCCACGTGATTCCAAACTTTGTGTAGGACATTAATGATTTTTATTTTCTTAGTTATTTTTTTATTGCCAGATCTTGTGTCTATAATCAGTTGCCTATACTTTAAGCACTATAACTTTCTCAAATCATATACATTTGATTATAACACTTTCTGTTCAAACCTTACAATGATTAGATTTTACCTTTGTGATGATGAACACAATGTTAAAATATTTCATAATTTATTATCTTCTAAAATTTAGATTGATTAATATAGTCATGCTATACCACTTTTCTCCTAATTGCCCTCTAGACAGATGGATTTTCTTCTGGGAAAGAACCATTCTTTATCTAGTTTCTGAAAATTCATATGTACAGCAAAATACATATTATCTGAAATAGCTACCAAAGATTTTAATGTAGCAAACAGCAATAATTACCTAGAAGTCTTCAGCTATTCTAGAGTGAAGAGAAAGAGATGTATCTTTAAAACAATAATGTTTATTATTGATGTCTAATGCTCATACTTTAATGTTGGTTTGTTAGACTATTATAAATGGCATGACTAATGGTTGTGCCCTAGAATCTAGATTATTTAAAAAGCATTCTGTGGACTTGTCCTATTTTGTTTTGCTGCCACATCTGCTGGTGCTTAGGGCTCACTCCTGTTTCTGTGCTCTACAATTAGTCCTGCTGGTGATCAGGAGCCACATGCAGTGCTTGAAATTAAAGCAGGGTTGGCCAAATGTGAGGGAAGCCCTTCACTCACTATTCTATCACTTCAGCCCTCCAAGGATTCTAACAGAGTTTATAATTCAGATTTTAAAGTCCTTTTGGGGGGCTAGAGCGATAGCAAAGGGTGTAAAGTGTTTGCCTTGCACCTGGCCAACCTGGGTTCGAATCCCAGCATCCCATATGGTCCCCTGAGCACTGCCAGGAGTAATTCCTGAGTGCAGATCCAAGAGTAACCCCTGTGCATTGCCAGGTGTGACCCCCCAAAAAATAAAAGATATAAAATAAATAAAGTCCTTCAGCTCTATCTAGTAAGAGAATTTTGGTGATCCTCTAAAATATCTATGATGATTAAATGATTAAGAACAGCATTAATCAACTAGTAGAAACTTGAGAACAAACTTGAATAATTAATTATAATAAAGTATCCACAAGGCCTGTTATTAGTCTGTGGTAGGGACATACACAGATGGTTGCATATAATTACATTGTTTCTTGTGCCTGCACACTGCTCCTGCCACAAAAAGGAAGAAAATTATGTTCTTTGTGATGGTTTTGAAGATTATGATGCAAATCAATGTATTGTCAAGGACTTTTGTGTGTAAGCAACCATCATGAATGCCTGAAATCCTAAGCTTCTTCACTTTTAGATTCAGCATGGAATCAAATAGCCTTGAGGTCAAGTTCTCAGAAAACTCTAACTCTAGGGAACATGAAGAGGCATAGACAACTAGACCGTTTGGTTTAAAAATATAGAATCATAAGACATAATAAAATAGTTGCTCCAAAGCAGTAGATAGTAAAGAGTAACTAAAAAAATATATATGTATATATATGTGTGTGTGTATAGATATACATACACCTACTTTCTTTTTTCTATACTAATGGCTCTTCACGTAAAAAAGATTTCGATTTTGAAAGTCAACATGCTTGACTTTCAATAATCCTTAAATAGATATATTAATTTTTTACAAAGATGTTTATATTTAACTTGTTAGTATTTAAACAAAGGCAATTTTACTGAAGCACCAGGTGTTCCTGTCAACTTTACATATTCTCTTTTTGCAGTGAGACAGCATTTTATTTTATATTTTATTTATTCATTTTATTTTATATTTTATTTATTTATTTTATTTTATATTTATTTATTCATTTTATTTTATTTTATATTTTACAGTAAGATAGCAGTTTCATCTCAACTCATGCTAGCAGTCATCATCTTACCAGTTCCTATATCTTTTCTCATTCTGCAGTAAGGGTTTCTCTTCATGGAGGGAGGGTACTTGGCCACTATAAAAAGATACTGTTTTTGTTTTATTTTTGGACCACACATGGCACAAGGCTCAGGAATTAATCCTAGAGAGATCAGGGGACCATATGAAATGCCAGTCAACAGTATGCAAGTCAAGTTCCCGATGCATTTTACTATCCCTCCAGCTCCTGTTTTTCCTTTTTTGTAGAGTTTATTCCTTTACATGAGTGGGACCCACCAGGTTTAACACTTGTCAGTGCACAAGATATCATTGGTTTTTAAATCACAGAGTACTGGGGATCAAACCCAGGGCCTCACAAATTCTAGGTAATGAGTACATAAAATTTTGATACTGTTATAATGCAATGCTACTATAATTTCTCTTTAATAAAGTAGCACTGTAGCTTGTATTACCAACTTTGAAATAATGAGGTAGCATTTTAACAATCTGGGGTGATGTATACAAATTTCACTTGATTTTCGGAAAATCATTGCTATTTGGTTTCATAAAATGTTTAAATTTGGGCCTGGTAAGAGTTATTCTAATAATAAATTACTATTGCAGAAGGTGGGGGAAAGGCAAAAAAGAAAAAACCCTGCTCACGTAAGAACTTTAATTTCTTTATAATTCATTACAGGCACTTACACCTTGTAATTCCAGTGATACTATGCACCATGCAAAAGGGTAAGGACATAAGCTAGTACCTCATGCTACCATACAGATACAGAACAGACAGTTAACATTTGATAAGGTTTGCTAATATCAAAGGCAACTATGATGATTCTATACTCTTTTTTCAACCTTTCCCTGAGCCTTCAAAATACACCTGACAATTACGTGACTTTTTTTTTTTATCATTTGTATCACTTGTCTTCCTGTTGATCTTCAATTTGCTCGAGTGGGAGCCAGTAACGTCTCCATTTGTCCCTGTCGCATGGTAGTGTAGCCTAGGGATATCTGCTCGCTCCAGGAACAGGAAGACCCTCAAACTGTTCATTCAGGGTTTTAACAAAGAAGTCTGACCATCTCATTAGTGGGTGGCCACGCGATCTTTTGATGTCCCGTGGAATCCAGTCGGTAATAGCTCTAGTCCAGCAGTCATCTCTGAATCGCATTACATGTCCGACCCATCTGATTTTTGATGTCTTGGCAAACGAGACAGCATCCCTGAGTCTTGATCATCAACGGAGGTGGGAACTCCGGATTCCTTTTCTCACTTGAGTGAGACGTGATACTCCTAGCATAGGTCTTTCGATTCCTCTCTGGGATACCCGAATAGCGTTCTCATCCTGTTTGCATAGGGCCCAGGTCTCTGAGGCATATGTTAGTGCAGGAAGAATGGTGGAATCAAAAAAATGTGCCCGGAATCGAAGGTTCTTCATCCTCTTAACCACTTCTTCGATGCTCTTGAAGGCGTTCCATGCTGCTCTCTTCCTCCTGCTCAATTCTTGCCCCAAGTCGTTCCTCATATTGAGTTCTCAACCCAGGTACACATAGCTGCTGCATTCGGAGATATTTGGTCTATTGAGAGCAAATGCAGCATCAGGGATTAGTTCATTTTTCATGAGCATCATTTTGTTGAGGTTCAGCTGCAGTCTGACCTTTCCACACTTGCGGTAGAAGTCAGCCAGTATTTGTGCCTTGGCTAATGTTTGGTGTTATGAGAACGATGTCATCAGTGAAGTGGAGGTGGTATACTGGCCGACCATCTATCTTCACTCCCATTCCTTCCCATTCCAGTTGTCCCTTGACGTTATTGAGGCTGGCACTGAAGAGTTTTGGTGAAATGGTATCACCCTGCCGAATCCCCTCTCTTTATGTCAATGACCACTTCCTTGTAGAATGGTGAGATCCTGGTGATGATTCCATAATACAGCTCGTGGAGGATCCTAATGTACTGAGTTTGAATGCCCTGTTTGGCTAGGACTTCGATGACTGCCTCAGTCTCAACAGAATCAAAGGCCTTCTTTAAATCGATGAACGTTAGACAGAGGGCATCTTAAACTCTCGCGAAACTTCAATGAGTTTGGTCACTGTGTGGATATGTTTGATTGTGCTGAATCCTTTTAGGAACCCGGATTTCTCATAAAATGGTTGTTTATAAACTGGTTAATTTCAAATTTGGTAATACAGGGTACTGTGAGAACATACCCTAAGTATACTTAAGTGCATAGTCAATAGGATATTTTAAAAGTGCAGGTACATTGAGAGAAAATAACCTGAGTTCTTCTGAAGACACACAGGTAGATTTTGTTACTCTATTTAAAAAAGCTGATAAGGGGAAGAATCAGTTACTTTAAAAGAAAGCTAGGGGCTGGAGACTTGAATAGAGGGGCAGACATCCATTGATTCCCCAATTCATATAGCCAACTATTTTCTTTTGTTTGTTTTTATTTTGGGGCCACATCTGGTAATGCTCAGAGGTTACTCCTGGCTCTGTACGTAGGAGTTACTCCTGAGAGAGCTTGGGGGACCATCTGGGATGCTGTGGATTGAACCTGGGTGGGTTGTTCAGCACCTAATCCCTGGTGATCCCTGGACTCTCCAAAGATTCCCAGAGCAGCCTCAGCAAATACTCCTTAGGCTGCTTCTTCCAGGGGTAGCTCTACTGACCTCCAGTACCCAGGGCCAAACAGTGGCACATCCTCAGGCCCAATGTGGAACTGAGTGGTTGACAAGAGTTACTCTGAGAAACCTCTCTGGGCCCTGAGCATTGCCTGGGAGGATCCCCATCCCAAATAAAATTAAATTAATCAAATGTTTTGGATTAAAGTGCTTTTTGGGCTGGAGCGATAGCAGGGCTGGGGTGATAACACAGCAGGTAGTGTGTCTGCCTTGCATGCGGCTGACCCTGGTTCTATTCCTCCATCCCTCTCAGAGAGCCCGGAAAGCTGTTAAGACTATCCTGCACGCACAGCAAACCCTGACAAGTTAACAATGGTGTATTCAATATACCAAAAACAGCAACAACAAGTCTCACAATGGAGACGGTATTGGTGCCAGCTCGAGCAAATCGATGAGCAATGGGATAACAGTGATACACACCATCTCTTCCCTCCCTATCCCCTTTTAGTTGAAAAAAAACACATAATTCTTGTGAAGCTTTGAAGAAGATTTTTCTGTTGGAAGTTAAATATCCCATAGTGTTTTTTATGATATTTTACAGCTTGCTCTTCCTTCAGTTTTCTTCCACCAAAATGAAAATTTTACTTTATCTCTTTATTCTCATGGAAAGTCTTTTTGTAATTATCCATGGAAAAATGAGACAACATACATTTAAAAGTTTAAAATATAATACCAGGATATTTTGACCTCTACTTCATATCATACAAGAAAGTATGTTGAAATCAACACATATGTGTTGCTTTAGGTATATCAGTGGGCTAGACTGTGAGTCTACATACAAACATACTTGCTTGTATTCTCGTATATAGATTCTTTGTCCCTCTCGGAGAGCCTGGCAAGCTATTGGGAGTATCCCACCCACACAGCAGAGCCTGGCAAGGTCCCTGTGGCATATTCAATATGCCAAATACAGTAACAATAATGGATCTCATTCCCCTGACCCTGAAAGAGCCTCCAATACAGCACCATTTGGCTGGACAAGTAAGGAGAGGTTGCTAAAATCTCAGGGCTGGGACTTTTGGAGATGTTACTGGCTTCTGCTCGAGCAAATCTATGAACAATGGGGTATCAGTGATACAATCATACTTAAAATCATATTTCCTGTTTTGTGGCCCCAATATGTAATACCTTCTATTCAGTCCTTCAACAGCTCCAATGTCATCAAATCTGAATTTTCATGATAGATGCTTTCTGTCAATATTTTTTTATATCATTCTATACACCAAAGGTTAAAATTTAAGTATGCTAAAATTAACTACTGTAAAATTTAGTACAGCTTAGGAGCTCTACATTAAATGAGGCCATTGAGGTAAGTCATTTTATAGACATATTCATGAAGGCAAGTAGATAATGTTTGTTGCTAAAAACTTTGACACACAGTTAATCTTTGAAATATAAAATGTAAGCATGAAATAATATAAAGTACTAGAATACAGATAAATGCTTCCATGTAATATTTATTGCTACGTGCTATTTAAAGGATTTATTTATATTAAATATAAATAATCTTCAAAGTTACACATTTGAGATAGGTATTTAATTATTTTAATTTAACAATAAATATATGAGCTTAGACAGGTAGAACAAGTTTTCTATGATCTCAGAGTAAAGGGTAAATGGCAAAACTGGAATTGGAGTCTCTTATTACCTAAGTAAATCACGGTGCCCTTCTACTTACCACAAAATAATTATGATAAAATGGCATATAAGTGAATATTTCAGGCGAGTCTATATAGTAAAAATATTTAAGTGAAGAAATAATTTGGTGACCTCTATTCACAGACGTTATTGATTCTTCTAATGGAATATAAGCTTCTGCCAAGAGGAAAGCAGAAGACCTAAATCATCCAATTGTAAGGCTAGTACATTTCTCAACGTGGGGGAGTGACTAAGAGTGGGTCTCAGATTCTTTACTTGTAAAATAGGTTTCACCTTTCTCTAAATTCAAAACAAAATAAGAAGCTTTGAAACTTGGAGATGATTATCTACTACTATAATATTACCATTGATCAAATTTTAGAAATGAGTTTTCTAAGTAATGTGTAATTATAAGCCATAGGCAGTTCTTGACACTCAGATTCTCTAGTCTATAAATGATTCACCCATAACAAAGACACTGACACTTTTCATTCACTGACTGAAGTTAAACAATTCCTGCCTTAATTTGTTTGGATTGACTTTGGTCTTTTGCATATTTAATGAGACAAATCACTAACTCATTTGCAGAACTTTGTCTCAAATTTTCTTTTTCCACTAAAACATTTCTAGTGAAACAAGGGTGGTGTGAAGAGTTAGGGAATAGTTAGACTTCTTGAATAGTGGAATATATTTGGGGGTATAAAGATGGTCACATGTAATTTACAAAAAAATATGGTTTTCTTTTTCTGCAAAGAAATTTTCCAGAGAATACAATACATCTTCAGTCTGGATACATTAGAAGCCAATGCAGGTACTCATCCAGCAACTAAATATATGACATAAACTTGTCAACAAATGGAATGGCAAATATTACTAAGAGTTACCACATCCTGGGATGTAGTAAATCCTGGTCATAAAAATTTCTCAGAGAAGGGCAATGAGGTCTCAATGAATGTTTTTAGATTTTTTAAAATAAAATTTAATAGTTTATTTATTTTAAAATAGTAGAATTTGTTGATTTGGGATTATTATTTTAAATTATCAGGTTAAATCCTTTTATTTTTAATAAATCATGAAATTAATGCTATAATCAAAGTTATTCAGCAAGGACCAATTTCACTGAATTAGGATACTTGACAATTTTAAATGTTCATTTTCCATTAAATGTTTCTGTAGCCCATCATTGCTAGCTGAGTAATCTCTGCTAAATTCGCAGAAATGTTATGTTCTTTCTCTATTACAAAGGACAAAAAAGATTATGAAACAACTTTTTGTTTAGCAGTAGTACGAGGACAAGATAAAATGGTCAAAACCCATCAAAATAAGCCAATAGAAACTCAGGAAGACAAAATTGGAATGATACATTATGTTTAAAATAAGATAGTATAAGCTGATGGAAAATTGGGCTTTTCATCACCATTTGACTGAATCTGACTGATAAAATGTTATTATAGTGAACATTCACTGCTTGCAATAATTGTTAACCTAATTTAATTAAAAAATATCACGAATCACAAATCACAAAATCTCGTTAATCGTTGATTTCTCAAGCGGGCTCAGTAACCTCTCCATTCATCCTTTCCCTGAGATTTTAGAAGTCTCTCTCGACTTAAAAATTAAGGATAGAAAAAAGTTCCCTTTCTTATTCTGTAAGAAAACCTACTGTGACTAGGTGTTTATAGTAAATAGCCTAAGTTCCAGAACTTCCTGCCTTGGAAACGTACACAGCATCACTCTGTCTTTATCTCTATAACATTCGAGTGCATTCCCATGCTTCTCTTATGGATTTTGTGTTAAGAGAGAATCCCTAGGACAGCTTCTCTCCTAGTCCAGAGATGACAGATGTTCACTTGCTTCTAAATCCATACTCACAAAATAACGTCCAATTAGAAATTTCTGAGTATTCTAACATTTATTTTGAAACATATGAAAGTTAAAGTATATTTTGTAATAGTAACTACGGACTATATGCCCCTTACTATGCAGTATAAAGTTTCTTTTAAACATCCTTTTATTTTAATGGCAATAAAATGTTATTTCCAAAACTTAATTCTTTCCAGGGCTGTAGTGATAGCACAGTGGTTGGGCGTTCACTTTCATGCAGCTGACTCGAGTTCGATTCCTCTGCCCCTCTCGGAGAGCCTGGCAAGCTACCGAGAGTATCGAGCCTGAGTGGCAGAGCCTGGCAAGCTACCTGTGCATATTGGATATGCCAAAAACAGTAACAATAAGACTCTCAATGAGAGACGTTACTGGTGCCCGCTCGAACAAATCGATGAGCAACAAGATGACAGTGAATTTTTTGCCTGCACAATAGAGGTGTCATATTAAACTATAGTAGTCTCTCTAAAAAAGATTGTATCTTATCTATGTCATTGATGAATGTTATAGTTTCCATCAATTATATCTTAAAGGTGACTTAACCTATATTAAAATGTTTGTTATATAAAACCTATAGAAATTGAACATTATAGAAAAAGAGAAAGATAATCATTTTTTCCAGGAAAATAATTTCTAAAATTTCCTCCAGTTGCTGGTTGTAGCATTTTACAACTTCAGCATGTGTTATGGTTAGCTTTAATTTCTCTCATTGCAACTTAAGCCTTTTTTTTCTTACTCTTTCCCTGATGGAGATGGAAAACAGCTGAATCCTAACAATCCTTTACTTAATACTCATCATTCTTGAAAACAATTTAGGATTATTCTTTTCCACTCACCTTATTTGATTGTTTCCTCCACCTCACATGAATGTTTAGTAGAAAAATTGGATTTAAAATTATACATTTTTATTAGGTCTATCACTTATAAGAATTTTGTTTTGTTAAGTATTTGGTAATTTAAACTGTTTTAATAACATATATTTCTCTTTATAAAATGATATTAAAAAGGAAATCTAACTATACTTCAAGTTTCTGTTTAAATTTCAGTTTGACTTTCATTATATTTATAAAACTTTAGCTATAATTCATTTGGATAAAAATTTAGAGAAGAAAACTCTTTGAGAATATATTATTACTATAGACAAGTATACTGTTTTGGTAAGGGACATCAAAATATATGAACTGAGAAGTCTCTATCCTCTAGTAAATTGTCAGTGTTTTAAATGTGCTGATTCACCAAAATACTACTAAGTATGACAGGAAATATTTATACTAAAAACTTCAAACTGTATTTATGTAACCTTTTGAGAGACATATCTAAAAAAATAATCACAACTATAGAATATGACTATATTTTTTGACTATGAACAGGTTTGTCTTGTCTCATCAGATGTGAAGTATAACCCGGATTTTTTTTAGTGCTTCACCATAACTAACGTCTGTATCATTATCTGTAATCTTACATAACAACATTTATTAGTTGGGACTCTAATCAAATGCATCGAGTAGCAAATATGTCACATGCCATGTGGAACTCTAATATACTGCACCTGACAAATAGCAGAGCCCTTGGAAATAAGGCTTAATGGTTAAATGAGTGCAGTTAAGTGTGTTGTTACATCTTTGCTATCTCAAACTAAGAGAATGTTTAATGTGACTCATCAGCCCGGCTTCAAGTTCCAAACACTTAGAAACAAAATTAGAATTTTAAAAAGCAATAATAAATTATTTACACAAAAGAATTTATAAATATAAGCAACAATAAATAATTTTGTCCTGCTTCTGCCCCCACTGTAATACAGCTTAGCAATTCTAGGATCATTTTCCATTCAATACACTTAATTTTGCTATACTACAAATTAATAAAAGTCCTCTCTCTCTTTTTTCAGAAAAAAATAAACCATTTTCAAGTTGTAACTTCTCAAGGAGGCCAGAGATGTCATTCAGTGTCACTGCAATACTCAAAACAAAGTTGCTAAATTCAGTTTAAGAAATAGTTCTACATTGACCTTTGTTGCAACTTCTATCCAACAGTCATTCTGAGACAATCGATAGTACGGACAGTCAAAAGTCCAAGATTACAGAAATTGCCCATTTGGGCAATCAGGGCCAAAAGAGCTAGAACATCATTTTGTGCTTCCCTGATCAATTGTTGTTTTCAAGAAAAAAAAAAAACAGGGAGGGAAATATTAACTTTCTTAGCTTACAGTCTATATAACCATAATTTTAACTATTGAAAAAAAAAGTAATATCCCACTTGGCAAACAGAAAGATTAATATAAGAATCATATGAAGAGCCTTGAAAAGGAATAAAGTGAAGACTTAAGATTATGTGTGCTTGAAGACAAGTAAAATTAAATAAAAGTGAATAAACAGTGTGCAGTTGTCTTTTTTTACAGAATACAGAATTTATTTTCACGTTGTAAAATGCTTCTGAATTCAAAAAAATATCTTTGTTACTGGAAAATAGTAAAAGAAAGGATTTATGTGTAAACTAGAATTCTGTTTAATGATATTTAAAACCAAGGAAATATGCATTGGAATTATATAAACGCAACATGGAAAAGTAATAATATGATCAATGGGGCTGGAGCTACAGTACAGTGGGGAGGGCACTTGCTTTGCATACAACCAACCCGGATTCAATCCCCAGCATCTCATGTGGTCCCCTGAGCATCGCCAGGAGTAATTTCTGAGTGTAGAGCTAGGAGTAGCCCCTGAACATTGTGGGATGTGACCCAAAATAGCAACAACAACAGCAAAAAGTAATAATATGATCAAATCTACACTGCTCATATTGGCACAAACTTTCTAGACTTGACAAATTTCTACCTGACAATTTACTTTTCTACATAATTTTAATACAATAGTAAAGTGATTAATCTAAATTGAGTTTAAAGTTAATGAATTAATCTTATTATATAGAATTCAAGAATTCTGCAAAAGTATTTACATTAAGGTTTTTAATTATATATTGTTCAACGAGCTTTCTGTGAAATTTTGTGGTAAGTTCTAAAGGACATTAACAACAAACAATACAAAAGGAACATATTTCTCTGTGTATCTGATATATAGAAATAGAAACAGAGCACACTCAATGTGGTCTACGAAATGCAAACATGTATAGTGCTTACAGGAGCAGATGGCCCAGTTGATGAGAGTTTCAGACAGTTTACAGCCAGATTTTAGGTCCAAAGTCAGTACAGTGCAAAAAAGAAAGAAGAAAGAGACAAAGAAAATAAAATTAAACTGAAACATCTTAACTAAGAAGAAAAATGTATAATATTGCTTTCTACATATTGTTTAATTTGGTTCAAAGAAGACATTTTGGGGGAAAACTTGAACTTCTGTATTTTAATTTCTGAGCATAAACCTAATAGATAAAACAAGAAGGCTAGGATAATTTTGTGTAATGATGAAACTACTTTCATTTGCAAAAAATAAATTAATAACTTAGCAAAATAAGCACTACACCAATTTCATATTCATATTATTGAGTGACAGAGGTGACTTTTTTCTTTTTTCACATTAATTAATAAAATAGTTGATAGTCAGAATATGGCATATGGTACTTCTTTCACACCATCAAATGCTATATCACCCTTCTAAGAATTTTTCCCTTCTTCTTCTTCTTCCCCAGATGGCATTTAATTAAAATAGATATTTTTCTACACACACTGTGCCTCTATTCAATATTCTGTAGTCAAAATTTTGAAGTGGCTGAAAGATTTGAGTAAGTTAATATAAACCTTTACTTCCCAGTTAGGTGGGAAATCTCATCTTAAATGTGAATTTTTCCTGATACTTCTGAATTGCACAGAAGAAACTTACCATCTCCTTGATTATTCATTCTTCCTAACAGAAAATAAAGATTGTTATTTAGTCTAATAAAACTATTTTGTATAGCTTTCTTAACTATACAAAAGGTTATGTTAAAAATGAAAATTGTACATGTGACTATGAGAAACAAAGCGATTTTATTTAGAAAGTATGAGATAAATGAATAATAAAGGAGAGTGAGAGAAAGAGAGAATCTCATAAACTAAAAGAAATCAACTACTATACACTCCAAGTTGTGATGTGAGCAATTACAGAATAGTTTGTCAACATATTCCACAAAAGTATCTTTTTGCAAATGATAAATATATACTGGAAAACCTTTAGAAAAGCCTCTAGGGGCTGTCGCGATAGCACTGCGGGTAGGCAGGTAGGGCGTTTGCCTTGCACGCGGCTGACCCAGGTTCGATTCCCAGCATCCCATATGGTCCCCAGCACTGCCAGGGGTAATTCCTGAGTGCATGAACCAGGAGTAACCCCTGTGTAATGCCGGTGTGACCCAAAAAGCAAAAAAAAAAATCAAGAAGAAAAACCTCTAGTTACTGTTACCTTTTATTTTTTATTCTATGGATTTGAAGAAATGTATAGTTGGAAGTACCAATTATTATAGCATGATACACAATAGATTTCAAGCTCTAAAGAACTCTCTGTAATGTGTTTTTTTATCTTCACTTACTACTAATTATTGGCAAAAAGAGTTTCCTTTGTTTTATATTTTCCAGTATGCAATAAAAAATATCCTCTGATTCTCTCTGTATATATATGCATATATGTATATGTATGTATGCATACGCATGTGTGTATGTATACATATATAATTTATGTCTATATATTGTCCTTCCTTCCTAGTTAAATAAAATAATTTATCTCTAAATTAAACTGTGATTTTAATTAAAATAGCTTATCATTTTAAATAATAATTTAAAATAAAATAATAAAATAATAATTTATAATAAATCCAACGATTTGTGCTTCTATAAAGTTAAAATTATGTTTATTTTAATTATCCACTTTTTCTACTATCTTATGCATCTAAAGTGGAGGGATGAGCTCTAGAACATTTCATAAAGGAAAAGCAAGCACGAAAATATATGAATCTGTAACTGTACCCTCAATGTGACTCACTAAAAAATAAATAAATTTAAAAAATATAATTACTTGCACATAAAACACTATCAATTTAGTAAACATTCTCAAACATATGAAAGATTTATAAATATTTTATGATTATATTTATTAATACATTATAATGGTATAATATTTAATCTAATATCTGGCCTGTATTCTATTTTATTATTATAATAACAATTAGCAATTAGACTATTTGTTTTATCTTAATATGTGTACCAATACACTTACAGCAAAACTCAAACTGAAACATTCTGAAGTATATAAAATAGTGTCATCAATTATAAATTTTAGAAAAGAACACATACCACTTATTCATTGTGTAAAAGCCCTAAGAATTAAAGATAAAATTTTGTTATTGAGCAAGGAACTGCATTTAAAACGAAATACTAAATTAAAATGCTAGGAATTTTTTAAAGGAATAATTATTTTCAATAGGTAGAACAAGATAAGACCGTTCTGTTGTACAAGAAGGGAGACATTCACGACATCGGCAACTATCGCCCAATCTGCCTGCTGTCTGTCATCTACAAGTTGTTCACTCGTGTCATCCTGAATAAAATAGGCAGAACACTAGACAAAGGACAACCATGCGAGCAAGCCGGGATCCGAAGAGGATTCACATGATAGACCATATCCGCACAGTGACCAAACTCATTGAAGTTTTGCAGAGAGTTCAAGATGCCGCTTTGTCTAACGTTCATAGACTTAAAGAAGGCCTTTGATTCTGTTGAGACTGAGGCTGTCATCGAAGCCCTGGCCAAACAGGGCATTCAAACTCAGTATATCAAAATCCTCCGAGAGCTGTATTTTCGATTCACTACCAGGATCTCACCATTCTACAAGGAAGTGATCATTGATGTAAAGAGAGGGGTGAGGCAGGGTGATACCATTTCTCCAAAACTCTTCAGTGTCACCCTTGAGAACATCATGCGAAGACTGGAATGGGAAGGAATATGAGTGAAGATTACACAATTACACCACCTCCGCTTCGCTGATGACATCGTTCTCATAACACCAAACATTAGCCAAGAGGCACAGATGCTGACCGACTTTGACCACGAGTGTGGAAAGGTCGGATTGCAGCTGAATCTCAACAAGACGATGTTCATGAAAAATGAACTGGTCCTGAAGCTCCATTTGCTCTCAATGGAACGGGTATCTTCGAATGTAGCAGCTATGTGTACCTAGGTCAAGAAATCAACATGAGGAATGACATGGTGCCAAAACTGCACTGGAGGAAGAGAGCAACTTGGAATGCATTCAAGAGTGTCGAAGAGGTGGTTAAGAGAACGAAGAACCTCTGATTCTGGGCACATCTTTCCGATTCCACCATTCTTCCTGCACTAACATATGCCACAGAGACCTGGGCCCTATGCAAACAGGATGAGAATACTATTAGGGTATCCCAAAGAGGAATTGAAAGAGCTATGCTGGGAATACCATGTCTCACTCAAGTGAGAGAAGGAATCCGAAGTTCTGACCTCTGTCGACGATCAAAAATCAGGGATGCTGTCTCATTTGCCAAGGCATTAAAAATCAGATGGGCCGGACATGTATTGCAATTCAGAGATGACTGCTGGACTAGAGCTGTTACCGACTAAATTCCACAGGACGTCAGAAGACCTCGTGGTTGCCCACCAACTAGATGGTCAGATTTCTTTGTCAAAAATCTGAATGAATGATTTGAGGCTCTTCCTGTTCCTGGAGTGAGTAAATATCACTGGGCTGCACTGGCTCACGACAGGGACAAATGGAGACGTTACTGGCGCCCACCGAGCAAATCGAAAATCAACAGGACTACAAGTGATACAAGTGAAGAACAAGATAATAGAACAACAGAACAGGTAGGGAAAGCAATTATTATTTTACAATAATTTTGATTAGTTAATAGGGTAGGGAAATTAACAATTTAAATTATATCTGGCTAATTTTTAAATAGATTAACCCTTATAGGAAGTTATTAATAGTTCATGTAAAATGAGTAGATCTATATTGAGTAACTGAGTTCCACTAGACCAAGAAAGACCTCTGTCCTGTAAGGCAAAAGAACATGACTTGTCAAATTATTTCTATTTTAATGAAAAATAATGGAAATTGAGTATAAAAAGCAAATCACTGCAAAATAGCTTACTTTGGTTAATAATTTTTTAGTAATATCAGTAAGTTTTTTCCAGAAACAAACTACACGAATGATGATAATTATGTATTACTGTGCTTATGTTCAAAGTATTTAGCAAATAACCTTGTAACACTGAACAAGTGCACTGAATCCAATTATTTGTTCTAGTATCATCTGAAGTCCCCTTCACCCGATCATTAACCATATTTTCACCCATTGTCCCAAATTGTGTTTGTTTCAACCTCACTTTATTCTAGATTTATTTCAGGTAATGAAAGCAACTGGACTAAAAATATTACAAGTGAAAAATAAGAACATCTTGGAAATGAACATTATTAGAAAAAAATCTGATATAGGATAAGGAACACACACAAGTTCATGATATAAAATCTTGTGAAATAGGAAGATGCGGACAATGAAGTTGCTTTTGTGCTTCATAGTAGTGAACCCAAAAGGGAAATGTGAATTATTTACATGATTCACAGTGTCCATAAGGCAAAAATCAATTATTCAACAGGATCATTGGTAATCTTTATAATGAGACCAGAGAAATAATTCGTCACAATGCTCTTATAAATCTATATAATACAAACCAGTTTGCTGAAATAGTTATTTAATAATCATAAGTGGTAAGTGTAAAGTAACAACTTCCAAAACGTGGTATGCTTTTTTATTTTATTTTTAATGTTTGAATATTTATTTTAATTACTGTTGTTTAGAAGACAAGTATACAACAGAGAATAGTTTTAAGTTTCTGGATGGATATACAAATACACTGCACACTTACAGTTAGTAAGGTGTCTATTATCATCTCCTCCCCAGCCTCTGACCACTCCAGTCCAGCATTTTTTCATTCCCATGACTTCCTTTTATTAATAATAATTGAAAATTATGGTTTGTGTTCATACTGTGAATTCCATAAGGGCATCCGTGTACTCAAGATCTTCCACTTACATCCCCATGTTTCTTTTCAGCAGCCTATTTGTTTGCCTTCCATAAAATAAAATAACAACTTCCTAGAGTGTCTATGCATTTTTAAAATATATACTAATAATAAAGTGGCAAAGTTTTAGGAGGGAAAAACAATTTGATCTCAGTATGGAAAATTCTAGAGGACAATATTCTTTTACAGTAAGCTTCTACAGGACAGTATTATTGTATAGAATATAACTTTATTATTTAAAAAATTAGATTTTTAGATTTTTAATTGTGTTCCCTCTGAAATAGTTCATGAATTAGTAATTTTCACACTTGAACAATTTAGAACCATTAGATATTAGAAAGTTTAAGGTAACACTCATTAATAAAATCTGGAACAGTGCCACATTGTTTAAAAAGTTAATAAATGAAATGTAAATTCAAAATTACATTATTCACATAGAGATTAATTTAGGTTGTAGATCTCCATAAGGAAGTGGATAATAGAAATATTTCTATGCATGATAATTTTTTTCCTCCCAAATATATGGTTTTACCAAAATAGAGAGAAATGAGTGATTAAAGTTCTATAATTCTAATGAGTAAAAAGATCAGAATAATTTAAACTTAGAAGAAATGCTAAGATGAACTTTGTAAAGGTTCTTTATTGTAACCATAATAAAATAGCAATAAATTTATTAAAATGGATGACACATTTATTTCTAAAGATAAGTATACAAATCATCACCTTTTTTGGTGCATAAATGAACCATTTAATTTCAATTGCAAAGAATTCAGCTAAGGGTTGACTTTGTTTTATTTAATTTTACTGAAGAATTTGACTTGTATCAATAAAACAGTTTCCTCAGCATATAAATATCTTCCTAGAGATAGTTCAGCATTCAGTTAATGAATGTTCATCAAATGATAATAATAATATTAATAGGTGTATAATGTGCACCTATATAGTTATATAATGTGCAGAAGCAGTTGTATTGTCTGCACAGTATTAGATTAAATGTAAAAATGTTTATTATCTATTAAAGGATATTAGACCCTGTGCTTTTAGTACATTGTTTTTTGATATTAAATAGAATGATGAATAACTTACATATAGACTTGCTAAATCATTTGTCCTACTTCACATGATTTTCCAGTGGTTTAATAAGGTTTAAAACCCAGGTGTTAAATCCAGAGCATGTGCTCCAAACCAGTTAAAATCTGTGATAATATCAGGTACTGAATATGTCATGGCAAACAGGACAGACAAGACCTCAAGAATCAGAGCTGAACAGGGAAGAGACAGCGTTACCAAAGTTGTTACATGGGACGAGTATATGAAGTGGAGGTTACAGTAGGGAAATTACATTTTATAAGAAGACTTGAAGAAATGGTAGGAGCTTTCCAGAATAGACAGAAATTCTATATCTGTAAATTTATGTCAATCTAAGGTCACTATCCCATATACACAAAACTGACAAATATAACCTTATACTGTTGAATATAAATTTGAAAATGCAGTTTATTTTCTTCCTCGAGGATTCTTTCACACTCACATTTTTCCCTTGCAAACTGCTTGTGAGCCTTATATCTTGAACTTTATAACTTGAAGAAATAGAAAATGAAAGACTAGTTTTTTAATTATATAAGTGTCTCTTGATAATATTGCAGATTATGCAACAATATAGATAATATTCAGAAAGTTTGGTTACTTATATTATTGGACTATTAACACCATAATGCTTAAATAATAGAGCATCCACTAAAAAACATGACATTAATTTAATCTGGAAATATGTAGGATATATTTTAATTCAAAATAAAAATATTATGTTACTCAACATAATTTCAAAGCCAAAGGATATATAATAATGTTTTCAAGATAAGTTGAACACTAAGAATAAGAATTACTCTCGAAAGCAACTGACCTTGTCCACTTGGGGAACATTTTATGCAACACAGTGCAAGCTGTACTGTTATAAAACAAGAGATGTCATTTCTACAGTGTGAATTTTGAAAGTAAAGGGCATGTTAAAAACACACCCCTCCCCCCCGAGCCCCCTTGTCTGCCATAAACTGGATATCTCAGCAGTATAGAATCAATGGCTCGCACTAATACTACAAATCATTGGCCTGGGAAGAAAAATAGAATGTAAGAGAACTCAAAGTTTCAAGTTGTAAGTAATAATTTTGATAATGGATTAAAATACAGCAAAAATAATGACAAAGTACAATTTCCGTCTTTATGAAATGAGTCTGTATTTTAGAATTCCAAGTCAATATTTGGGTCAAGAAAACTAATACTATTTGGTATCATGCAATAATTTAATAATGCTATCAGTTAATTTGCTCTAAGTAAATACAGAAAATTGTTCACTTATTAAAAATGTAGCAAGAAGTATATCTTGTTCTACATCATTCACCTACAGATGCAATGATATAATATTACTTCTAACATTAATTAAAGACATTGTATAAAATCTTTCCAAATAAAAATTTTGTCTTCCTAATTAGATAAAATAGCAGTTTTAATTGTCCTATATTTTAATATTTCTAACAAGTTATGTTAAAATAAAAATATGTAATAACTTAAATATATTTATATATAAATACTAATGCTATATACATATACATATTAATTTATTTATTTGTCTTGTGTGTGGTGTTTCAATATCTCTTGAAGTATTTTTAGTGTGTTAATTTTAGAAGTCGTTTTATTTCTAATTCTGTAATTTACTCAAATTTTATTGTATTCTCTTGATTATTGGTTATTGAAAGATCTTATATCTTACATCTTATATCGATATCTTATAGCTTATTTCTTACTCTGGGAGAACTGGCAAACTTCTGGGAGTTTCCTGCCCACACGGGAGAGCCTGGCAAGGTCCCCATGGTGTATTAATATGCTAAAACCAGTAACAAGCTGGGTGTCATTACCCTGACCCTGTAAGAGCCTCCAGTAGGGCATCGTTGGAAGGACAAGTAGAGAGAGGCTTCTAAAATCTCAGGGCTTGGACAAATGGAGACATTACTGAGACTGCTCGAGAAATTGATGATCAATGGGATGGTGATAATGATGATGATGATGATGATGATGATGATGATGATGATGATGATGATGATGATGATGAAAGATCTTATGCAATTCCAAAATTAAATTAGAATTGTCTAGGCAGCTCAAAGCAATGAGCAAATACTTTGTTTATATGAGTCCCAGTTTTGATCCCTAGTACTGCATTGTCACCCAAGAACACCCCTAAGCACTGAGCCAGGAGTAGTTTCCAAGTGTTGCTTACCTTGACCTTGAAAAACAAAACAAAAAAAAGCAAAAGAGGTATTTAGGAAATTAAGGAAATATCAATTTAGGAAATATGTTATTAGACACAAATAGCATAACTTCCCAACTAATTTTATGTCTTCAACATTGACTATTGTAGAAAAACCATCTGCCCTTGTCTCAACTATTTTAATTTTAATTTATATTTGTAATATAGAAAGACATAAAGCTGTCGACTTGCTATTTGACTATTTATAGAAGAATTTGTTCCATCATAAAATGTTCATTATGTACTCAGAAGCTATTAATATATATGCACGTTTTTAATGATAACACTGTACTATCATCAACATTGAAGCAAAATCATAACCTACCAGAGCTTAGTTCACTTGTTAGCATTGTCAGCTTATCAATTTACCTAGTGAAGAATGTTTCTATCAGAAGAGTCACTCTGATGAAAACAAAAGTGTAATGCATGATAGACATTAGATTGTATATTTATATATGTACCTTGATTGTATATATATATACACAATACATTGCACATGCAATGTATTGTGCATACATATATTGATTTATAGAGATATATTGATTGTATATGCATTGCATATATATGCACTGATTTTAAATTACACTATTTAAAAGATTAAGTAATTATATACATGTACATGTTAAGTTCAGACACAAATAAAATGCTTCTGAAATTATTTTAAGAAAATTAAGAAAATTATAATGCTATAGGCAGTAAATGAATATACAATATGGTTATACATACATATGCATGCACATATGTATCTGCCAATATATATGTATATAACTTTTGAGATATATACATATAGAAAGAATAATGAAGACTCTTCTAATTGTTGTTGTTGAAGTATTTAAGTACCTACTTTATACATGATTAGTGCTTGGTGATGCAACATGGTGTGACTCTAAACCAGAGTCTTACACACACACAATTTCATTCTAACATTTAAGCCACACCTGTAGCCTTGAGTAACTTTTCTGAATTAAAAAAATAGCACCATATTCTTGAAAGTGTTAATAATTCTAACTCTTATTCTGGGAAATATCTCCTCTTACTATCAGAAAAAATGGAAAAAAAATCAATATAAAATAATCTTCAGCACATTTTATAACGCAATGTTTAACAATCTATTAATTAATTAATTAAAATTTATTTAAAAGATTAAGCAACTATGGGCTGGAGCGATAGCACAGCAGTTGGGCATTCACCTTTCACGCGGCCAACCCAATTTCGATTCCTCCGCCCCTCTGGAAGAGCCCAGCAAGCTACTGAGAGTATTGAGCCCTCACAGAAGAGCCTGGCAAGCTACCCGTGCATATTAGATATGCCAAAAACAGTAATAATAAGTCTCTCAATGAGAGATGTTACTGGTGCCCGCTTGAACAAATCAATGAGCAACGGGATGACAGTGACAGTGACAGTGAAGCAACTATATACATGTAAATATTAAATTCAGACACCAAAATGCTCCTGCAATAATTTAAATAAAATACTAAAAAGTTATAATGACATAGGCTCTAAAATGAATGTAAAAACTTGAGGAAAATAAAAATAAATGTCTTACTAAAACACAAATAAGCATAAATCAGAGATTAATCAGAGTAGTTTTATAATATGATCATTTATAAAATATTGATTTTATATTTTATTATATATATTTAAGGTTTTACTAAGTTTGCCACTAAAAATGTATTATCAAACTTTTTGAATATCCTTTATCATTTAGAATATGACTGATACAAAACAGTTTTCATTTAAATGGATATTGTGCTTTATTTACACATGAATAAATATATATACCTATAGTTAAATATATGCTTTCATCTGATATTTGTACTATAAATATCTAAAATGAGAGGTATTGTTTTCATGGTGGTTCACTGACCTATCACAATCATGCAAAGTAGTGCCTGGCACTGAATAAATATCAGATAATTGTCTGCTTGATAAATGAATGAGTTATTCTAAGTAGTCTTGAACAGCTCTGTCAGAATTCACATGCTTTTATGTTTATATGCAAATGTTGTGTTCACTGAGTGAAAACTGACTTCTCTCCTATATTATTTTCTTTTTCACTTTTGGTTTCTTCTGACTGTAAGCTCAATGATCACTCCTCGAGGGGATTAAGGAGACCTAAGAAATGCAGAGAGGCCACATGCAAGGCAAACACCATGCCTGAGGTACTCTCTCTCCTGTTTCCCTCTCTCTCTCTTAATAAACAGATTGGGATTTTGTATTGTATGATAAAGGAAAAATATGTGGATTTAATTGGTTCTTTGATTCACAGTCTCCATACATGGTTGCAAGCACTTGCTGGAACCCCAAATCCTAAAGCTGTCTCTGGTTCCCGCTCGTTCCACATCCACCAGCTAGGCAGAGGCATGGGCACTCGGGTCGAAACTCGGCCTGAGCCGAGCACTGGCCCCGGCTGGGACTGCCCTGGTATCCCGCGGCTGTTTCAAGTTCAAAGCACATTTTTTTTTTTCTGCGCCAAAAGTTCATACCTGCTCAAAGGACCCACAAAATGTTGGACACCACGCCTTCTCCCGGAGGGGAGAGAGACCAAGAAGGAAGGATATTTCCTCCGTTAGCCGGCGTGAGGCAAAAGCTTAGTTCACAGTCTCCATACATGGTTGCAAGCACTTGCTGGAACCCCAAATCCTAAAGCTGTCTCTGGTTCCTGCTCGTTCCACATCCACAGGCTAGGCAGAGGCATGGGCACTATAATACAGAAATATTATATCTTCATTCTCATCAGTGGAAATATTTCCTTGTTAATTATCAAATATTATCAAATATTTCCTTGTTAATAGAGCTGTATTCTTGGGGGATAAATTCCAACAAATATAGTGAGTCAGTTTTTGAAACTCCAACAACAATAGTGAGTTGTGTGTTGAAATTTGGAATGTAATGAAGGTAAAGAGAAAAGGAAGTGAAATTATCACTCATGCACGGGGGGGTTTGGGGGGTGAGGGGTGGGGTGTATACTGTTTTTTTTTTTTGTTTTTGTTTTGTTTTTGTTTTTATTGGTGGTGGAATATGGGCACAGGTGAAGGGATGGGTGTTTGAGCATTGTATAACTGAGATACAAGCCTGAGGACTTTGTAACTTTCCACTTGGTGATTCAATAAAATAAATTAAAAAAAATTTTAAAAAATTGGTTCTTTGAAAATGCAGTCATTTAAATATATTCTGACAATATTTCTATGGAAAGCAGTAATTTATAAATGATGTAGCATATAAATAGAATAATAACCAATCTACTTTTAAATGTTTATGCATGTTCATAACTGGCTTCAAGTATTCAGGAAGAAACCATCCTAAATATTCTGACTGGAACAGCACAGGATTCATTAATTCTCTGTAGAATTTCAAGAG
Source organism: Sorex araneus (assembly GCF_027595985.1). NCBI lineage: Eukaryota > Metazoa > Chordata > Mammalia > Eulipotyphla > Soricidae > Sorex > Sorex araneus. The sequence goes on along the minus strand of NC_073305.1, from coordinate 118,694,570 downwards.
AAGACAAAGCATATCACTAGGCAGAATAACAAATGAATATTTAATCTTGCTCATTGCTAATTTTGAAATGTGATACTTACATTAATATTAGATAAATATATTAATAGAAAAATAGAAATCAATCAAGTTCTTTGTGTAATGATATTTTACCTAAAATTCTACTAGAAATATAATTACCTACATGTCTTGGTTCATTTGTTCATAAGCAATCAAGGATTCATTCCAGTACTAGATACCACATACTCTACAACCAAACTTAAAACTATTTTGGGAGCCAGGGAGATAGCACGTTGTGTAAGGCTCTTACTTTCCAAGCATACTCTTTGGGTTGGATCCTGGGCAAAGTCTCTGTCCCCACAGCACCTACAGGAGTCAACCCTACAAACAGAGCCTGTTATGAGCTGTGAGTACACCAAATAAGGCTGAAACATGCATAAAGACTATTTCGTGGCAAAAAATATAAAGATGCTATCCTGAGTCATTACTTTAAAACAGCCTTTATATACATTTGCTTAATTATGTAAATTAATACAGGTTTGAATCTTTTAGAATATGCTATAGGTTGAATTGTGTTCTCAGAACTATTTGTTAAGGTCCTATCACCCAGGAACTTAACTTAGAAATCAAGGCGTTCCACATGTTATGAGTAAACATGAGGTCTACACTAAAGTAGGGTGGGTTGTTAATCCAATATGACTGGTGGTCCTAACAAGTAAGTGATATAAATATATAGGGAAGGAATTTAAAATGAAAATAGAAGTAAGTCAAATTTTATGCTACCACAGGCAAAAACTGACTAAAATTTTCAGAAGTTAGAGGAAACAATATGAAACAGATGCTTCGGGGAAACCAGCGAAAGAGCATGTTGATTCCTTGATTTCAGACTTCTGAACTACAGAACTTTAAGAAAATCGATTTGTGCTACATTCTTATTCATCCAATTTGTGCCAGCTTAGTAAAAAAGCCCCAGAGAAACAAATGCAGCCTAGAAAACTATTAGTAACATTGAGCTAAAATTCAAGGGTTTTAATGTTGACTCTGTCATGTTTTCTGATGAGTGATTTTTGTGTATTGTCAACATGAGAGAAATATATGCCTCTCTTCTTCCCTCTGTTTCATTGAGGTATTATGTACTGAGAATTTTACTATAAGAGCTAAAGAACAATTCCAATATTTCTTTGGGTTCCCATAATGTTTATGAAACTGTACCAGGCACAATATCTATTTTAGAAGATACAAACAATATAAACTGATCTCAAAGAAAAAAGCTTCTCTGTAATACGAATGAGGTTCAAGGGCCTGGAGTGATAGCACAGCGGGTAGAGCATTTGTTTGCATGCAGCCAACCTGGGTTCGATTCCCAGCATCCCATATGGTCCCTGAGCACCGCCAGGAGTTAATTCCTGAGTGCATGAGGCAGGAATAACCCCTGTCCATCGCCGGGTGTGACTCCTCCTCCCAAAAAAGAATGAGTTTCAAATAATTAATGTTAAGTAAATCTCCCTATAAAACAAAGCTCCCTGAAGAGAGTGACACAGAGTCTCCTGCCCCCAAACCTGGCTGTCTTCACCAGGGCTCCTCGGAGGGGGGCAAGTTGAGTTTCCTTCCCCACCCCGAGCAGAGCCACAGCAGCCAAAGACCTATGGAACCCAACTACAGCCATGTTCAAGGCCCCTCTCCACATGTTTTGACAAGCCTCACACATGAAGAAACCTGCAGAGAAACCCATCTGTGCGGGACCTGGGGCTGAGATATCTAAGCCTGCTCAGATTGGGACTGGGCCTCCTCCACCCACATCCAGATCCCCCTTTTTCTAGTCGCTAGGCAGTCACACTCACAAACTGCCCCTGGCACCGTGTAATCCCATCAATGTCCAAGATCAGAGACTATAAAACAAAGCTCCTGGAAGCATTGTTTTACAGCTGGAACTAGAACTCTTATTGTCTATTTCTCCCTTTTGGAGAGCCGGGCAAGCTAGCAAGAGCATCCTTCCCGCATGGCAGAGCCTGGCAAACTCCCTGTGGCGTATTTGATATGCCAAAAACAGTAACAATGATAGGTCTCATTCCTCTGACCCTGAAAGAGCCTCCAGTGCAGCACCATTGGGAAGGATGAGTAGAGGGAGGCTGCTAAAATCTCAGGACTAGGACGAATGGAGACATTACTGGCACCCGCTTAAGCCATCCATGAACAATGGGATGACAATGATACAGTGATACAGTAAAATATCCCCTTTTGTATTACTTCAAAAAAAAGGAGGATATCTACTGCAAGCAGATCTGTACAATAGGAAACATTCAGTACAATTAACAAAAGCAGGTAAGAAACAGGTAAGAATACAATAACCATAGTATCACAGGCACACCATGGAAATGAAGAATATTTACTGAACAGTGAAGACTAGCCATCCATAGGGAAACACAATCACTGCCCTGAGACTCTCAGTTTCCCACAACTTACTGACAGAAAGTTTTGTAAATGTCAATAAATTAAATGCTTGTATTTTTGGACTCCATGCCCCAAGTTTCCTTATAAACTTGACAACATGGGAATCTTTTTGACAGCCCTTTGCTGTTTTCGTCCAAGTGTATTGACACTCTGTATTAATTTTGGGGCTATCATAGGAGAGCAGTATACAGACTAAACACCTAAAAATATTTTGACAGCTTCAACTCAATATCTAAAGATGAAAATTGAGATAATTATGGTGACTTTCCTCTTGGGAGTTCTGGGAAAATGAGAACTTAAAAAAATCATACTATCTTATCTAAAATACAATAAAAATATATAATTTTAATCAGTCTGAAAATTTCAAGAGAATGTTAAGAAATTATAACAGTGATGTTTTTAGCAAAATAAGTATTTTATATTTCATTTTCTACTACTTCATTTTCTACTATTTTAATTTCTTCAAACTCTGTTATTATGAGTTTATTTGAATTAGGTTAATATACTAATTGCAATTAATAAAGCATGGCATATTTGTGAAATTGTATGTAGTAGCCTGGAGTACCTGCTGTCATATGATAGCCTAGGAAATTTCCTCATTGTAACAAACACTGATTTAGATTTTAGAGCATTGCAAAATCTAAGATGACTCAGTGTCACTTGCTACCTTCTATCAAAAGGGAGTATTTGTAAGGACATTGAACATTGTTTAGCTTTTCAATTATATTGAAATAACTCCCATTGTCTGTATTTTCTTCAGTGGTCTTTGTTTTTATAGCACTGCCAAGGTCTTCTCAAATTAATCAATTTGCAGGGAATATGTTGAATTGAGAATTCATAAGTATGTTTTGGATTAAAATACATAATTTGTTTTACTTTTTCTGGCTTTCTGCCTAATGCATTCTTAAGTCAACTGCTTGTGACTTTTTAATACTATGAATCTTCTTAAGTGACAAGGAAAGGCTAGACAATAATTGAACAATTATAACAAATAAGAATTGTGTCACACTATGTGTGGTCCTCAAAATTCCACATTGATATAGTTTTTTAAGGACCAACAGCCAAATTCATTGATTTACCCAAAGTATGTTTTATATGTCCATTACATTCAATGATATTTTTTTCAAATTTGAAGCATACTAAACTCATTCATGTGAAGTATGAACTTCATTTATACAGTCATACAACACAATCATTCTAATGTCGATATTAGATATGCAATTCATTCAATGCCATATTTGAGAGTCAAATTTTTATCAGAATTCTTTAATTTTTCATCATAATTGAATGGAGATGTTACTGAGACTGCTCGAAAAAATCGACAATCAATGGGATGATGATGATGATGAATTTCCAGTGAATATCAATGATTATCTTCAAATTAATTTTTGAGTAGTGACAAATCCATTTTTTCTGAGAAAAATAGATTTAATAATTTAATTTGTGATAGCAACACATAAAATGTGCTTAAAAACTTTACCTTGCATTAGTTTTAAATTTTTGCACTAAAACTAAATCTCACAAGTCAAAACATATTTGTTGAAGACTATCAATCAGCACTATTTTGTGGCTATTACTCCCCAGTGCTGCAGCTGAGTTTAGACTGTTCCAGGTTGATCTATGTATGCTCACCTGAGTCAGCTTGAATCAGGGAAGATACTTGACATTGCCATTTTCTTTGAAGCAGAGGCAATCACTTCCTCTCTGTCTATATTGAGAGGAATAATCAATTCTCTAAAACAACATGCAGATGTGTGTGTCATATAAAGAAAGAGACATAAATATAATTATTAGTTTGAAAGTGTTCCTTTCTGATGTTGATTATTTCATATGATTACCAATACTTGATTTTTTTTTGTGACTAGTCCAATGCTTCACAAATAACACTGTTAGATGTGATTCTTTCTACTACATGTCGGTTCTCGAGGTGGCCTCGTACATCTAGAATAGAATTGCTCTTCTTTTGAATATTTTCAGTTGTTTACTTTCTGTGGCCTTCAGTGTTGATGATGCATTTTATTTTCTGTTTGTGTAGTGCTTACACACAGCGGACTGTTAGTAAAACTCTTCTGCTCTCTGCAGGAAGCAGCTCCCCTCTGCAATTTCTTTTTTATCCCTGTCCTTGAAAAATAACATTAACTGTCACCCCTCACATGAAAGAGGTGGGAAGAAAGGAAGTGCTCCCTTATCCTCTGGTAGTGTCTGCTTTCTTTCAGGGTTTCCCAGATCATGTTTATGTATTTTCTCTTCTTCTCTAATCTTCTGTTGAGGTCTTGCCCTCCCCAGTGCTTTCATTTAAAAAATCCATTTCACTTCCTGGTTTCTCTTTTCTGTTAGAAGCTTTATTTCATAAATCTGTTTCATTCACTTTACCTTACATCACAAGGCGGGAGTTTCTAACCACTGGCACCCACTTTGGTCCCTCTGCTCTGCAGGCTTCCACTTGATACAATTTTGACAATTTCAAGGTCTTTTAAAAACAGATATCTCTGTTTCTATTTTGTACTTACTTTGTACCAGAATCCCTGTCTGTCCTGATTAGTACTATAATTTATAAGGGCATAATGTATGACACTTCTGCAGAAGCTCACATGTTACACATGTCTTTTCTTTTTCAGGAAAATTAAAGATAAGAGCTGACTTTCAGAAAACCAAAAGTTGGAACTAAGAGGAGTTTGTTTCACATGAATAGCTTATGCCAAAGAGAAGAAGAGAATATTACAGCTCACTCTCAAGAAGCATTTAAATTTAATAGTTTAAAGGAGAAAAAGGCACATTTTTTTTCAGAAGATAGATTGTCCATTGTCAAGCAAACAAACAAGCTACATAATATATATGCATATATACATGAACACATAAACATATGTATATACATGTAGAATACTCCAAGTACATGCATGCTAATATTAACAGCATTTAAGTAAAATTCATTTCACATCATGTAACATAAGTAAATTATAGTCTAATCAAAAATATTCTTGATGTAATAAAATATTTTATCATATACAGTATGATTTTTAAAAAATTCAAATTTCCACTTTTGAAAAAATTTTATTTTGTATGATTATCATGTCCCTGTACCTGGCTGTCTTCACTGGGGCCCTTCAGAGAGGATGGATGGAGTTTTCCTTCCCCCTACCCCCCAGAGCAGACCTCTGCCAGCCGAAAACCTCCATAACCTTGCCACAGCCATGCTCAAGGCCCCTATCCACACATTCAGATGAACCTCATGCATGAAGGGACTGGCAGAGGAACCCAGGTGTGTGGGACCCTGGGCTGAGATCTCCAAGCCTGCTTGGATCAGGACTGGGACTGTTCCTCCCAGATCTCCCATCTTCCAGTAGCCAGCTGCCCTGGCGCCATGTAATCCCATCAACAGCCAACTTCCAGACTATAAAACCAAGCTCCTGGAAGCTACATCTTATAGCCTAATTCTCCCCTTCAGAGAACCTAGCAAGATACGGAGAATTTCCAGCACACATGGGAGAGCCTGGCAAACTCTCTGTAGCGTATTCATAAGCCAAAACCAATAACAATGATGGGTCTCATTCCCCTAACACTGAAAGAGCCTCCAATGTGGCACTGTTGGAAGAACAAGCAATAAGAGTTTTGTAAAATCTCAGGGTTAGGACGAATGGAGACGGTACTGAGACTGCTCCAGAAAATAGATGGTCAACAAGATAATGATGATGATGATGATGATGATGATGATGATCATGTAGGCCAAATTTAATATATTTTATATTTTGCATTCCTAATGAAGGTTATCATACAAATAAAATAATTTCAAAGTGTAAAAATTAAACTGCATTAAATTTAATAGAAAGTGAATGTTTTAATTTCTTACAATGAGGAAAAATAATTGCATAGCTTAATGGCTTTAAAATTTTAATACAGAATGAAGCTGAAACTGTTGATACAATTCTAAATTAAAATTGATTTGATAACAAAACTCCATTGTTAAAATCAATAAGTATAAAATCAATTTATGCAACAATTGTTTTATCTATCACAGGGTCGTTAAGTCCTTGTCTCAGAATTGATTAAGCTGGTTGTTTATGAGTTGTGGTGCTTTAGAGTCTTCAGGCTTATCTCCTGGGCCAATAAGTATACATGGTTGTGGCTGTGGGAGGTGGGAAGTATGGGGGTCTGGGGGAAGGGTACTCACCCCACTCTGGATAACACCATAGAGCTCAGCCTGTGCTCGAAGTACCTGTAGTTATTTGCAGATTGGTGTCTCTGCAGAAAGTACTTGTGACTGATGGAGTTGAACCCTTAGCATGACTGCAGTGGTGGAATGTGGATGTAGCTGCAAGAGGTTTGGCTGGGCAGGAATCAGCCTGACTGCCTTCTGAGGACGCCTAGGAGTTTTCAACCCTGGGAAAGGTGGTTACATAAATTTTGGCTGCTTGGCATGCATCTCCTGGGAGATTTAGTTGGGAACCAGTAAAAGGGCCCATGCTTGATTGAACATGGTGGCACTTGTGGGAGGTCAGTATAGCTTAGTTTTAATGTGCTCTGATAAAATACAAGTGGTAGTTATTTCTAGCTTCTATGAATAAAATCTTATATATCCCATGTACAATAGTTTTGGAGTCTTAAATTTTGAGGGCTAAAACTTGGGGACAGTTCCTGGCAGTGCTCTGGGAATCATGGAGTTCCAGGAATTATTTTTTTTTTAAACAAAAGATACTTGAGTTGTAAAACAACACAAATTTTGAAATTGCCTCCAAATACAAAAATAAGTATTTATTTTTAAAAATTCTATGCTGGAGTGATAGCACAGTGGGTAGGGTGTTTGCCTTGCATGCAGCTGACCCAGGTTCAATTCCTCCACCCCTCTCAAAGAGCCAGGTAAGCTATCAAGAATATTGTGCACTCACGGGTGAGCCTGGCAAGCTACCCATGGCATATTCGATATGCCAAAAACAGTAACAACAATTCTCACAATGGAGGCGTTACTGGTGCCTGCTCAAGCAAATCGATGAGCAAAAGGATGACAGTGATACAGTGAAAATTTTATGCTTAATTGCTGTTTCAGTCTTGACTTACTTCATTTTATTTTGTATATGTTTGTTTGTTTGGGGGCCATACCTGGAGGTATTCAGGATTAACTTCTGACTCTGTGCTCAGGGATCACTTCTATAGTGACTGAGGATTCATATAGGGTGCTGGGAATTGAACCCACCTTAACCACATGCAAAGCAAGTGTTTTATCTGCTGTCCTATCTCTCAGTTCCCATCGTTTTTATTTATTTATAAAATTTAAGAGATTTTTATTTATTTATAAAATTCAGAGAGTCTCTTGCCCGCACGCCTGGCTGTCTTTCCCGGGAACCCTTGGAGGACCCCTTGGAGGGGATGGGCTCTAGCTTTCCTCCCCACCCCGAGCAGAGCTTCTGGCAGCTGAAGACTACCGGAACCTAGCTATAGCCATGGTGGATGCCCCTCTCCACACGTTCAAACAGGCCTCACACATAAAGGTGCCAACAGAGGAACCCAGGTGTGTGTAATCCTATCAATGGCCAACATCCAGAGACTTAAAAGCGAGCTCCCAGAAGTGATATCTTGTAGCCTACTTCTCCCTCTGGGAGAAACTAGCAAGCTTCTGAGAGTTTCCTGCCCACATGGGACAGCCTTGCAAGTTTCCCATGGTGTATTCATATGCTAAATCCAGTAACAAGCTGGATCTCATTTTTTTGACCCCGAAAGAGCCTCCCGTGCAACATCTTGAGAGGGCCAAGTCGAGAGAGACTTCTAAGACCTCAGAGAGAGGACGAATGAAGAGGTTACCGAGCCCGCTCAAGAAATTGATGATTAATGGGGATTTCGTGATTTCATGATAAAATTCAAATATATTCAACATAAAATGATATTTAGGTAATTCAGTAACTACTTATCATAGCAGACAATAAATGAGGGACTTTCTCTGACCTAAAGTCCAGAGAAAGCTATAATTCAAGTAACTTACTATTAATGGTATTATTTTCAGAAGCAGAAAATACTTTGAGTTCAGAAACTTATCACAAAAGCCAAGTGCCTCCACCATTTCACTTTTTTTTTTTACCATGGTAAGTATATTATACTTAACATGAGTTTAAAATCCTTTCAATCAATATATTGCCCTTACAAATATGTATTTTATATTTAATTTTAAAAAGTCATCCTGTTGCTCATCGATTAGTTCGAGTGGGCACCAGTAAGGTCTCTCGTTGAGAGAATTATTCTTACTGTTTTTGGCATATCCAATACACACGGGTAGCTTGCCAGGCTATCTTAGAGTCATTTCTTCAATGGGCAAAAGACAAAATTATAGCCTCATAGACAAAAAATTAATTTCCTTTGCTCTTCAAATTTTTTTCTATTGAGTTTTCCAGTTGATAAAAATGATAAAAATGATTCATTTATAAAATTAGACATTTTTGAAATTAAACCCATTCAGCTCATATTTCTATATCCTTTGTAACAATGAATCATGAAGAATAATAAATGGAATTAACAATATGAGCTTTATTCACACCAGAAAGGAATTGGCCATAGCTCACCTTGGACAGATGGCTAATGAATGCCTTTACTTTAGGACTCCGTGGTTAGTCTCATTCAAAGTGATGGCTGCTTCCTATTTTTGTATATGAATCTCAGCTACCATGGGACAGTGACAATTAGAAGCAGCAGGACCTCCAGGTGTTTCTCTGTAATTAACCAATTGTGGAGTGTTTATATTAGCAATGTTTGGAGGTGTCTTTTTATCCAATAGTAAATACACTTAGGACGTATTATTGCTAAATAAATAAGCATAATAATCAATGAAAATAAATGGAGTGTTTGAAAAACCCAGAAGACTTTGGGGGAAATTTTTTTGTGATCGCCATGAAATCTATCAGTCTGCAGAAATGAATGCAAAAAAGGTAATAATCCCTGAGGAGTTAAAGCCAATATCTTCAGCCAGAAAATAACTGACATGGGGTCTAGAGGGAAATGACCACTATTCTATTATTCAGCCTCTTTGAGTTTCAGACATTTCTAAACAATAAGGATCATGTCTCACTTTCTCATTTAATAGAAATCAATGTTAAGTTGGCTAATATAGCTATTTTTTCTCTATGTGATTGATTGCACTTCCTGTTTGTGTAAAATAGACTCTTCACCTCTGTTATGGGCAAGAGTGTTAGACTGTAAAACTCATCATCAAAAAAAGATATGGCTTATAATAATTATAATACATATTTCCAATGGCTCAAATGTTGAGATGATAATAGCTAAATGAGAAGTGTTCAACATGACTTCACTTGGTCTAAATCCTAATCATTTTTTTACTGTTTCAGATTTTACTTTAATTGGTGGAAGTTAAAGGTACCAAGAATGAATAATAGTATCTCCTTATAAAAGTAAGTATCTCACAGGGTTATGTAATTTAAAATACTTTAGACACAATTCTATAAGATTAAATTGGGGTAGAGAGAAGTTCTCACTTTATCAAACTGTAACAGACACTCACAAGTACTGTTTTAACACATCTTGTTGAGATAAATCAATTGCCAATGTTAAAGATGAAAGAGCAGAGGACAGAGTAGGGGTCTTTGCCTAGTACGTAGCCAACTAAGGTTCTATCCTAAGCATCTCATATGGTTCCCGGGCACCACAAGGAGTGATTAATGAATGCAGAGCCAGGAGCAACCCCTTAACACTGCCAGGAGTGATCCCAAAACAACAAAAATAACCAAACAAAAAAATCAAAAAAGAAGAAAGAAATCTAAAATCATGCAAATATACCTATCCCTATGGTCTTTTCGTTTGCTTAATAAACAATTGTGGAAGAGCGATAGTGCTGCTAGATTAGACTCCCAACAACATTAGGTGATAATGTCTGTGTGTGTGTGTGTGTGTGTGTGTGTTTTGTGTGTGTTGCATGGCCCACCTTCTCAACTGTAAAAATTACTGAACAAAAATTACTGATACACACACTCATAGTTATACAAAAAGCAATTACATAAAAGATATATAAATATATCCCCCATTTCCTCCAATCCATCTGAGTTTTCTTTTCTACCCATGTCACTTGCATATATGACTGTGATTGACAGTCATTCAAAATATGATTTCAGTGTCTTAATTTAGATAATTTCCCACAATTCCATTGATTCTTATTTCTTGAACTCTAAGTTATTTTAAGAAGCTATGTTTTTAATATAAATGAAAACAATTTAAAACTATTTGTTACGTTTAGTAAAGTTTAATCCTTTCTAATAGAACTGACAGAAGAGGATTAAACACATGAGAAATGAAATGAATATTAAACACTTAAGGAAAAATAAATGTCTTTGTCACTGGAAAGAAAAAAAAACACAGAGTCAGTACATTAAAGTAACATAAAAATAGAGTGGCACTTTATATATTCTTTATAATTTAACTTTATTTGTAAACTATAGTCTTTAAAAATGATTGGAGAAAAAATTGTAAATAAAGGGAGGAAATTCATGTGAATTTAGAAATTTAGATGATGTTTAAATATTTGTGAGAAAAAATTAAACTAATTTATCTCAAGAGTGTATTGTATATGTCATACTCTATTTGTTGTTTATTTAATTTGTTGGTTTACTGAATGTCTTACTCACATTAGTAAAAGAATAGATATATTTTCTTGGTGTTGATGTCATTTCTTTTGCTAAATTAATAATGTCACAAATAATAATTAAAACTGGTAGTACTGAAACCAATGCTATTATACTAGTATGTATCATATCTTTAACTTATGGTAGGCCTTCTAAAGATTCATTTTGTTTGGTTTTGTTTTGGGGGCCACATCTTGTGATGCTTAGAGGTTACACCTTGTTCTGTACCAAAAGAGTACTCCTGGTGGTGCTCGAGGGACAAAATGGAATGCACAGGATAAAACCCAAGTGGGCTGCATGCAAGGCAAGTACTTTATCCACTGTACCATCTCTCCAGCTCAGAAGAATTTTAAAAATAAATTATCTCTTTATACTGTCACTGTCATCCTGTTGCTCATCAATTTTCTCAAGCGGGCACCAGTAACGTCTCCATTGTGAGAACTGTTGTTACTGTTTTTGGTGAATGGAATACGCCATGGGTAGCTTGCCAGGTTCTGCCGCTCTTACCTTTAAAAATGAAAACTGAAGGTGATCTGAGTTCAAGATTATTCAGATTTTCTTAAGACCCTAGACTCTGCAACTCATTCACTACAAGTAATATGCTATAATTTTACAAGTAGAATTAAGACTAAAATCTTGATATTTCTCTTACTGAGTTCTTTCTCAGATCTTTTCAATATATGTCATCTTCATTATTTACATGTGTACATGCTAGTTAAGATGGAAACATTTCTTAAGATTTTAATATGAGTAAGTTATTTTAAAAAGTTTTGCAAATTGGTCCCCTGCTTCCCGCCACCGCCTAGGTTCTTCGAGATCCTGCAGCCGTCCCCTCCCCTGCCCCGCGCACCCCGTCTTCTGATCCGGCTCTCTAACTGCGGCCCGCCCACCAGGTACCAAGACCAAACCTCAGCCACACCCTCCTGTCCCCCGCATCTGCCCACCTGGCTCTATAACAGGAAGACACTGGGGGCTTGGCCTGTATATTAGTGGGCATGGTCTCAAAGTGGGCGTGGTCTCCTCTCTGAGCAGCGGCCTCAGTTATTATTTGTTTCCTCAGCACAATAGGTATTGTCTATTTCTTTGAAAATCACTTTAGCGATCTCAACCACTTATGCAAAATATCCATTAGCTTAGTTTGGCACTATAAAAGCTGTCAGTGAATAAGGGAAGTTTAGCACAATCAGAGCCCCTCTTTTCCACAAGAGGGAACAGGAATAAATAAGTACAAAGTTCCAACTCTATACTCCCGTAACAATATGAAGAAGCAGCAAAAATCCCCTCCACGAAGAGAGGGAGAAGAAAAGATTCTAGAAACATCAACAGTGGCTACTCACATCTACGAACTTTCAGATAAACAATTCAGATAGGAAATCTGGAGGAGAGTCGACCTACTCCAAGCAACCATGGAACAGACATCCAATAAGTTAAGGGAGGAGATGAATGAAGCACTGGAACGGTCTACCAAGAAAATTCAGGAAGAAATGAGAGCAGAAATTTCAAACCTATGAACGGAAGTCACACAAATAAAGGAATCGGTAGATGAATTAAAAATCGCAGCAGAGGCCCTCAACAGTAGAATGACTACAGCCGAAGACAGAATCAGCGACCTGGAAGATGAGCTGCAGAAAGCTTATAGACAACAACAAATCATGGCAAAAGACCTCAAAATGGCTATAGAGTGAATCAGAGCCTTGGGGGATGACTTCAAGAGGAACAACATAAGAATCATTGGAGTACCAGAACCACAGGGAAGGAACCCCAATGAAAAAAACACAATCAAAGACATCATTGCTAAGAAATTCCCAGAGCTGGAGAAGGCAGGCATCCAGATACAAGGAGTCCGAAGAGTACCAGCAAAAAGAGACCGAAATAAAAAGACTCCAAGGCATATCATAGTCAGAATGATGGATGCTATGGATAGAGATACAATTCTGCAAGCAGCAAGGTCAAAGAAGGAAATCCATACAAAGGAGCACCCCTCAGATTTACAGCAGACCTGTCAGAGGAAACCCTCCGAGCCCGAAGACAATGGTGGGACATAGTGAAAAAACTCAACGAAATGAATGCCTCACCAAGAATACTTTATCCTGCTAAACTCTCACTCAAACTGGAAGGAACCATACACTATTTGTCAGATAAACAACAGCTCAGGGACTTCATAGACTAAAAACCAAACTTGAAAGAAGTTCTAAAGGGGTTACTGTAAGACAAGGAGGAGCCCCATAAGAACAACAAATACCACAGAAAGATGACACAAAACCCTATCACAATAATCTCTCTCAATGTCAACGGCCTAAATGCACCAATCAAGAGACACAGAGTGGCAAAATGGATCCAGAAATTAAACCCAACATTCTGCTGCCTGCAAGAAACACACCTGAACAAACAGAGTAAACATAGACTCAAAGTCAAAGGATGGAAAACAATCCTGCAAGCAAACAACTCCCTTAAAAAAGCTGGAGTGGCCATCCTGGTATCCGACAACATAGATTTCAGGTTGAAAAAGATTAAAAGGCACAGCAAAGGTCATTTTCTATTCATCAAGGGATATGTACAACAGGAAGAAATCACACTCTTAAATGTATACGTTCCTAATGAACGACCAGCTAAATATTTAAAACAACTCCTAATAGACTTCAAAGAGGACATCACTAACAGCACAATAGTAGTCAGAGACTTCAATACCGCCTTAGTACCTCTAGATAGATCGACAAGAACAAAACTCAACAAGGAAACACTGACTCTAAAAGAAGAAAATGAAGAGAGAGGCCTAATAGACCTATACATGGCTTTACACCCCAAAAAGAAAGAATACACATTCTTTTCCACTGCACATGGTACATTTTCCAAAATAGACCATGCACTGGGCCCCAGAACACACCTCAATAGAATCGGAAAAATAGAAATTATATCAACCATCTTTTCAGACCACGATGTGCTGAAGATAGAAGCTAACCACTCACCGACAGGGAGAACCAAATCAAACACCTGGAAATTAAACAATTCAATGTTGAACAATGAGTGGGTCAGGAAGGAAAACAAGGAAGAAATCAAAAGATACTTAGAAACAAATGAGAATGAAGACAAGAGCTACCAAAACCTATGGGACTCAGCTAAAGCCGTGTTAAGGGGAAAATTTATAGCTCTCCAAGCATTCCTCAAGAAGGAAGAAATGGCCCACACGGATAGCTTAACATCACAACTCAACACATTAGAAAAGGACCAGAAAAAGGAACCCAAACCAGACCGAAGGAAAGAAATATTAAAAATTAGAGCAGAAATTAATGACATCGAAACCAAAAAAAATCTGAAAGATCAACGAAACAAAGAGCTGGTTCTTCAAGAAAATAAATAAGATTGATAAACTGCTAGCAAGACTCACAAAGAGAGAAAGAGAGAGAACCCTAATAAATCGAATCAGAAATGAAAAGGGGGACTGTAAAAAACTAATGCTTGCCGATGGGCACGAGCACTCTCGGGCTCTCCGAGCGGATATGTCTCACCTCCCGCGTTCAGTGCCCCGGAACTGCTGTGTGTGCTGTCGGTCAAGGGCAGGCGACGGAAGGAAGAAGGCCAAACTGGTTGCTCGATCAGTTTATTTCATTCTCTCTCCCTGCTTCTCTCCCGGCTCTCAGTCTCTCTCAGGATCTCTGGATCTGGCCCCCGTGGGTCTGGCTCCCGTGGATCTGGTCCCCCAACCCACTCTTACAGCTTAGTTAAATCTCCACAACATGAGGGGGTTGGGGCGTATACATATGTGTGGTCACCATCAATAGGGTAAGGTTCCTTTCCCTTACGGGATGCTTCTCCTAGGACTTAATTCTCTTTCAGCAGGAGGATCCACCCAAGGGCGAAGTCCCATGAATGTGTTTCTCTTCTCCTCAGCCAGCAAACATATAAGAATTCATAATATTAATTATTTTGTATGGACACAATAAGAGATGCATTAAAGCTTATAGAATTGCTCTCCTGGGGCCATCTCAATCTCAGACTACAGTGCTCAGGCCAGATCAGTCTTTCCTATCCCTGGCAGGGTCCCAGTCTCATAATTACTATTGGATTATGACAGCATTTGTCTATGATCAAGCTCTTAACTTATAGTTAAGAATTAGGCACTTTGGCCAGGCCCATCTCGATGCCAGGGTAGCACATAACTCACTCCTTGCCCTGGATCTTTCCCGTGCCAAGTTGGGGACCCTACTTTGGGGTGCTAGGAACTGAGGGCAACTGAGGCTTAAGTGGAGAAAGCAGATGCCTGGGAGGGAATAATATTTGAGGCCAATTAATTCCCAAGTGAAAAAAAACATAACATTGTCTTCTTGTGTCTATACAAAACAGACATAACTTTAAAGTAAATTATTCAAAAGGCACAAGAAGAGGAGAAACACAATATTAACTTATATAATATAAATTCAGTATCCTAGGAAGGTCTGACCTTGCAAATTAGCAGAGACAGATTAAGGGAAAGCTGCGGATTAACTCTTTTGGGGAAGAGAGCATGGATAAGTGATTATAGCTAAACAAAAGGATGGGAGAGATTTGGGAACACCTTGATGGGTGAGACTGGGGTAATTCAAAACTCCGGGAAAAACCGGAACAAGCTACTTGTGGCAAGCAAGGAGAGGACAAAGTAATGTCATCCTACAGGGGACATCATAACAGAAACCAGCGATGTTCAAAAGATCATTAGAGACTACCTTGAAGGTCTATACGTTACAAAACAGGAGAACCTAAAAAAATTGAATTCCTTGATTCCTACAATCTCCCAAGACTGAACAAAGAAGACTTAGAATACCTGAATAGACCCATCAATGTTAAGGAAATTGAAACTAATAAAAAAATCTCCCCAAAAACAAAAGTCCAGGCCCAGATGGTTTCACTGGCGAATTCTTCCAAACATTTAAGAAGACCTGTTTCCAGTTCTCCTCAAACTTTTCCAAGAAATTGAAAAAATAGGAACACTCCCAAACAGTTTCGATGAAGCACACATGTCCCTAATAACCAAAGCAAACAAAGACACCACTAAGAAATAAAATTACAGACCAATATCCCTGATGAACACCGATGTGAAGATCCTCAACAAAATATTAGCAAATAGGATCCAACACCTCATCAAAAAGATCATACACCATGACCAAGTGGGATTCATCCCAGGGATGCAAGGATGGTTTAACATTCCGAAATCAATCAACATAATCCATCATATCAACATAAGTAAAGATAAAAACTGTATGATCATATCAATAGATGCAGAGAAAGCATTTGACAAGATCCAACATCCTTTCATGATGAAAATCCTAACCAAAATGGGGTTTGGAGGAACTTTCCTCAAGATAGTCGAAGCCATCTACCACAAGCCTACGGCAAGCATTATGCTCAATGGGAAAAAACTAAGGGCCTTTCCTCTAAGATCAGGCACAAGACAAGGATGCCCACTCTCACCACTTCTCTTCAATATAGTACTGGAAGTACTTGAGATAGCTATTAGACAAGAAAAAGAGATTAAGGGCATCCACATAGGAAAGGAAGAAATCAAACTCTCACTATTTGCAGAAGATATGATACTATATCTAGAGAAGCCTAAAGCCTCTACTAAGAAACTCTTAGAAACAATAGTCTTATACAGTAAAGTTGCAGGCTACAAAATCAATACCCAAAAATTCATGGCTTTCCTATACACAAACAATGAGGCAGAGGAAAGGGAGATAAAAAAAGCAATCCCATTCAAAATCGTGCCCCAGAAAATCAAGTACCTCAGAATCAGCTTAACCAAGAAAGTAAAAGACCTCTACAAAGAAAACTATACAATGCTACTCCGTGAAATAAAAGAGGAAATGAGGAAATGGACATATACCCTGCTCATGGATAGGGAGAATCAATGTTGTCAAAATGGCAATACTCCCCAAAGCATTATACACATTCAACATGATCCCTATAAGGATACCCATGACATTCTTCAAAGAAATGGATCAAGCAATCCTAAAATTCATATGGAACAACAAATGCCCACGGATAGCTAAAACAGTTCTTGGGAAAAAGATGATGGGAGGCATCACCCTCCCCAACCTCAAAATTTATTACAAAGCCGTAACAATTAAAACAGCATGGTATTGGAACAAAGGCAGAGCCGCAGACCAATGGAACAGGGTGGAATATCCCTACACACAACTCCAAATGTATGATCATCTAATCTTTGATAAGGGAGCAAGAGATGTGAAGTGGAGCAAGGAAAGCCTCTTTAACAAATGGTGTTGGCACAACTGGACAACCACATGCAAAGAATGGGCTTAGATCTCGACCTGACACCATGCACAAAAGTCAGATCAAAATGGATTAAAGACCTCAACATCAGACCACAAACCATAAGGTGCATTGAAGACAAGGTCGGCAAAACCCTCCACGATATTGAAGATAAAGGTATCTTCAAAAATGACACGGAACTAAGCAATCTAGTAGAAACAGAGGTCAACAGATGGGACTACATTAAACTAAAAAGCTTCTGCACCGCAAAAGATACAGTGACCAGAATACAAAGACTATCTACAGAATGGGAAAGGATATTTACACAATACGCATAATATAAAGGGTTGATATCAAGGCTATATAAAGCACTGGTTGAACTCTACAAGAAGAAAACATCCAACCCCATCAGAAAATGGGGTGAAGAAATGAACAGAAACTTTACCAAGGAAGAGATACGAATGGCCAAAAGGCACACGAAAAAGTGCTCTACATCACTAATCACCAGGGAGATGCAGATCAAAACAACCATGAGATACCACCTCACACCACAGAGACTAGCACACATCCAAAAGTACAAAAGCAACCGCTGTTGGTGAGGATGTGGGGAGAAAGGGACCCTTCTGCACTGCTGGTGGGAATGTCGACTGGTTCAGCCCTTTTGGAAAACAATATGGACGATTCTCAAAAAATTAGATATTGAGCTCCTATTTGACCCAGCAATACCACTTCTGGGAATATATCCCAGAGAAGTAAAAAAGTATAGTTGAAATGACATCTGCACTTATATGTTCATTGCAGCACTGTTTACAATAGCCAGAATCTGGAAAAAACCCGAGTGCCTTAGAACAGATGACTGGTTGAAGAAACTCTGGTACATCTATACAATGGAATACTATGCAGCTGTTAGAAAAAAGGAGGTCATGAATTTTGCATATAAGTGGATGGGCATGGAAAGTATCATGCTAAGTGAAATGAGTTAGAAAGAGAAAGACAGACATAGAAAGATTGCACTCATCTGTGGAATATAGAATAACAGAGTAGAAGACTAACACCCAAGAATAGAAGAATAGTAGAAATAAGTACCAGGAGGTTGACTCTATGGCTTGGAAGCTGGCCTCACATTCTGGGGAGAGGGCAACTCAGAGAAGGTATCATCAAGTATAATGTGGTCGGAGGCCATGCGGGTGAAGGATGATGTGGGCTGAATATAGACTAGAGACTGAACACAGTGGCCACTCACCACCTCTATTGCGAACCATAACACCAAATTAGAGAGAGAAAAGAAAAGGGAATACCCTGCCACAGTGGCAGGGTGGGGTGGGGGGAGATGGGATTGGGGAGGGTAGGAGGGATGCTGGGTTTACCGGTGGTGGAGAATGGGCACTGGTAAAGGGATGGGTCCTCAATCTTTGTATGGAGGAAACATGAGCACAAAAATGTATAAATCTGTAACTGTACCCTCACGGTCATTCACTAATTAAAAATAAATAAATTAAATAAAAATAAAAATAAAATTAAAAAAATTAATAAAAGTTTTGCAAATTTTATTTTTAAATATTACACAATAATAAGATAATAGCCGCCTATTCTTTTAGAAGTAATGCATAGATTTTCTGCTAGTAAATCACTGTAATCTCTAGTTCTACCATCTGGTATTTGATTTCAGCAAAAGAATGAACTTCTAAGTTTCATCAATAACAGGGTGCAAAAAGCACCCAGTATTACCTTTGGCACAGAGAGGAGGTTTTATAACATTTATTGAATAAATTATTGAAGCCTTATGTTTGCTTAGAAAGGCAATGATAAAGTCAATCAACTCTGTTCCTCGTATCTCAATGCTTATGCCATTTTATGGCATTAAATTATAATGACAATACTAAGTCAAAAACTAATATTTCGAGTTAAGATGTATAACTTAGCATTACTCTGAGTCATAGAGCTGCCTGTGATTACATGGAGGTTCCCAGCAGGCTCCCTGACTCCACACACCCAGCAATATATAGAAAAGCAGAAATATCATAGTTGAGATGTGATTGTGTGTTCAGAAAAGTATGAGGTGCTCAGTGTGCATTCATTGGCCAGTAGCCACTTCCCAACCCAGTCAGCTGCCACCACTGGATGGATGAAGACAGGAACAGGGCCACACGGGTTGGTGAGCAGTCACAGTTAATTCCAATCTCTGTCTCCATTCCAGGCTCACTCTCCTCTCACCCCAGTCTCACACTCATATTCCCATCTCCTGTGCCCAGTCTCAGAGTCTTCATTCTCCAGAGATTCCCCCAGAGTTGGGGGACTTATATATGGTTGCACAATCAACATAGGTAATGCCCTTCTCACAGGGGAACCTTCTTCCAGGACAAAAATCTCATCCTGCAGAAAGATCTGCCCAAGTGCAGAATTCCATCTAAGGTATGCTGCTTTCCCCTTTCCCTAGTTCAGATCCATTTAAAAGGTCATCTTAAATTTATTTCTTAATAATATTTCTAGTCATTTTGTATGAGCACAGTATGAGATATATTAAGCTTAAAGGGTGGGTCTCCTGGGGACATCTTGCTATATATCCTAGACTCTCGTTCTCAGGCCAGAATAACACTTCCTAAATCCAGCAGGATCTTTATCCAGTTACTTCTTTTTGGGCCATGACAGAGTTTGTCCATAACCATGCTTTTAACTTATTATAAGTTTTATGACACTTGGTCTGTCCTATTCCGATGCCAGGGTAGCTCACATCTTGCTCTGGGTCCATCCAAGTCCCTTTGTCGGGACCCTCCTTTTTGGGTGCTTGGAACTAAGGGCAACTGAGGTTTAAGTCAAGAATATATGACAGATGCCCAGAAGTAAATATTATTCAGAGTCAATTAACTCACAAGTTACAAAAGCATAGCATTAACTGTCTTCTTGTGTCTATATGAAAAAGAACATTGCTCTAAAGTACATTATTCAGAGGGCATAAAGGAACGAGAAAAGCAATATCTCACTTGCGAATGGAAAATCAGAGTCCTAGAAGAATCTGACTTTACAAGTCACGGAGTCTGATTTGAGGATACAAGTGATTAACAGGGGAAGCAGATCACAGAGACGTTAAAGATAAACACAGGAATGGGAGTGACTCGGGAGCATTGTGATGGGTGTAACAGTGACTTACAGACTTACACCCTTGTGTGGGGTGAAAGACATTATTTATTTATTTGTTTGGGGGACTATATTTGGTGGTGCTCAAGGCTTGCTTCCTGGCTCTGTCCTCAGGTATCACTCCTGGCAGGCTTCGGGACCATATGTGATGTTAGAGATCAAACCCAGGTCAGCTGCACACAGGGCAAAGCACCTTCCCAACTTTACTATTGTTCCTTCTTTAACAAGCAATTTCTTTACTTTTAACTCTTGTTTTGTGATACAACACAAAATTCCATTACATTCCATACCTTCACTAATGTTATAGATGCCAACATGAGTTTTGCTGATTTAAAACCGTTTGAATTTCATTTATTAAATTTCTATATTCTTTTTCTGATATTGAACTCTCGATGATCACTCTTACTATCAGAGCCTTCTTTTCTTCAACCCCAATACCGTCTCATGCTGCTCTATCTCTAGTTTTTTTTTTTTCTGTTGCATTTAACCTCTTCATAATCTCTAGTAAATTTGTCCCTATAAAACTAGGGTTTAATTCTTAACTTTCTTTCCTCACTACAAAATTCCCCTGGATAATAGCAGCCATTTCAAGTATTTTGTAATTAGTCTTTTAAGTTCTCTAAAATTGCTCTCTTAGTTACAGATACATATTTTCCTTTCCAGAGAGAAAATATTTTATGACTATTCATTACTAAACCTTCATGATTATACAAATCTTCCAACTCGATTAGTCTAAATTAAAATCAGATTTTCTCTAGTCCTACCTGTAGTCTCAATGTCACTTTTTTTTTGTATTTAAGTGTGAATAAACACCTGTTTATCAACTCTGATGATTACAAAGGAAAATCAAAAGTCATCATTAAAACTTAACTTAATCTAAATCAGGAGCAATGCAAACAAACCATTTTTTGTATTTTTTTAATACTAACTCTTCAATAGTGTTTCTTTTTGGTTTCCTTTACAACTTTAGACTTATCCTTACTTTTAGCAAACACAAGTTTTAGGTAACTTTTCTTTCTAGCCCAAGCTTTATTTATATTATCTATTCTTCATTCTACAGCTGTAATGATCATCATATAAAAACAAACGTAATATAATCAGAAATTTTGCATAAACTAAAAGATTAAATAACCCTTAAGATAATTTTCTAAACCCTTGAAATGCTGACTGCTGCTGATTTTAATTTCAAGTTAATCTTATACTTGTCTGTCTTCTTAAGTACAATTTTAAGTTGTTTAGATATTTCTTACTTTCAGAATGACTTACGGATTCCACACATCATCTATGCTTATTTGGCAAATATCCTCTACCTAGGTGTAGCTTTTGGTTCCTAATCAGCTATAATTACTTCTTTTTGTTGTTGTTGTTTGTTTGCTCTTGGCTATGCTCAAAGTTTACTCCTGGAGTGTAGTTCTTAAGCGCAGACGTAAAAACCACTTCTGGTACTGTTCAAGGACAGTTTGGGATGCCTGCGATTGAACCCGAGTTGGCCACATGCAAGGCAAAAGCTTATCCACTGTGCTGTCTCTCTGGCTCCATCAGCTATCATTATTTATTTTGCAATCTCCCTCTTGGAATAAATTTATCTGAACTTCATAACTCATTTATACCATTTTTTCTTGCTTCTGTTTTGAGAATTCTTCTTGCATTTCTGGCCTGTAAGACAAAGTGCCACTCAATGCACTAACCCTGTCTCTCTCATAACACTCATTGCATGACTTTGGAAACATATGCCAGATTCTTGCCTCCAATCTGCAAGAACAGGTCATGCAAACTTTGATTTTTTGTTTGTTTGTTTTGGGTATTCCTAGTTTTGAGTAGATGTCCTAATAAGTAACTGGGTTTACCAAATGTTTGTGCAATGAATGAAACGCTGACTGTGCTGCAAAATTTACAATGTAGCATTTGAATAAGTTTAATCTGTGCAAAGATACAGAAATGACACTGATGGTGTCTAGGTTGAGTCACCTATTGGTGGTCTAGGTTGAGTCACCAAGTTAGAAATGTTTTTTGGAAAAAAATTATACTTTTTCACAGAGCAGAAAGAAAAAGAGCTGATAACAGAAAAGAATAATAGCCGAAAGTCTCAGTGAAGTAAGAAAAGCACTGGCTCAGCATCAGGGCCAGAACACTCCCAGTTACAAAGGTACCTGAAGAAATGGAAACATACTTATTCCTGATGAATTTCATCCAAAATATCTACTTTTATTATGCTTTCCAGTACATATCTTTAGTGTTTTTTAAAGGGATTGTCAATAAATATTAAAACCTGAAACTTTTGAAGATCTTTCTACACATTGCCACAGTGATAGCTGTTAGCATAAAATATTTCTTTAAAATGGCATGTTGAAAATTACATTCTAACCCAATGGAATGAGTAATGTGGATATTTAAAACAAACAGATCAAGGTACTTTTACATAAACCTTATATTACTTTTGTATTAACACTTAGCTTACAGCCTTTAATAATCTAAGGAAAAAACATCACAGAATCTATGTAAGGATACTTCATTATTGGATTATATAGAATACAAGTTGCAGTCCTTAAAATAAGTGCATCTTTTATTTCCACAAAATAGTTCTTTTGTTGCCATAAACGATTTTTCAAGACACTTTCCAGTCTGATGTTTTAGGTCTGCAACAAAAATCTATAGAACACCTTTTTCTTTAACCTCTCAATATCTTTATTCTTTGTGATTAATTTAGGCAAAAAGAAGTTTCATATAATGCCCACTTTCTTTTTGATATTCTTGGCTGAGTTCCAAAGTGTAGCTGTCAGCTAGTGTTAGCTAAATAAGTGTGATCCGTGGCCCATGGCCCACTAACTGTCAGTCACTCAGATAAGAATATGTCCCCTATATTAGTATAGCTTAAAGTCAGGAATAGGAACTATCAACATAATTCTTCACCCTGACACCCAAAGACTAAGGACATTAGGAACTGTTATGAAACAGACATAAAATAGTTCATACGTACATGCTCTAAGTTCAAGCATCTTATTTCAATATAATTGAGTCTTACTTTATCAAGAAATTATATTGTAATTGATATTATCTGTCATCCCTTATACTTGATAAACTAAAACTATATTTATTCCTGTTTAATATTTAGTAGTTATTGTTAATAGAATCCTCTGCGAAAGTTTTCACTCATGGGTTTGCAGTTTCGACGTATATTTTACTTTTTTATTTATATTATAATTGCATTATAGATGAAATTTCTTTTTATTATGTCACTTCTTATTCTTTCCAGAGTATCTCACCTGCATTTATTTTCTGATTATATAATAAATTAATATAGAAAAAACTTGTGACTTTCAAATACACTATTTTAGTATTAAAGTTGAATCTTTACTTGTAAAAACACAATATAGTGTTTAGTATCTTCTGAAATCATTGCGTTTTTTAGATTTTTACTACCATCAAAAACTTGCAAACTTATGTGTTAGAAAGAATTCAATGAACATTAATCCAATTCCATAGCTACATAAAACTAAGAACCAATTTTTTAATCTATCAGTTATTATGAGACAAAAAAGATAACTTACCTTATATTGGTATATGAAGCAAGACTTCTTTAAAACACCAGCATAGGCCTGGAGAGATTATTGCATACATTTTGTGAGAAAATTGTGGCTATTATGACTTCAGAGGATTAATTTTAGTATTTTTAAATTTATTTTGATCCATGCTTTGCAATGTGGGGTTAATTTTAATTTCCATATTAACACATGGTATTTATATTCAACATAGTAATAACTTTAAGGGCAGGGAAAAAGGCCGAAAGAAAAATCGGATTAATAGAAATAAAAGAGAATGAAGAAAAAGGAAAATAAGAAATGGGAATAAATATCAAAGCTTCTTAAGAATGCCCAGAAAAGGTTATCATAGTTGTTTATCTAAAAGCTATCCTGAAGACTTTTCTGCACTAAAAAATAAACAAGCATATTGAGAGGTCTTCTTTCTCGACCAAGTAAATAAGTATAAATTACACTTCTCTAGGTCTTCCCCAAAAATTGCAAGATAGAACTGCAAGATAGAATGTTTCTTTTGTAAATCCAATTTAATTACTTCAGCAGTGCTCCTTGTTACAATATTTTATGGCAAATGTACTGTACTGTAGAGATTTATAATCCAACTCTGGATGCAAAAATGGTGAGGGTGACTTGGTTAATTTTCACAAGTTTTGTGAAATACTAATGGAACTACTGCTGTGCTTAAAAAAATAAAGTGCCCATGAAACAATACCAAGGGAAATTGGTATGGAAAACACTGACATTTATAAAGTATTCAATGATTTATTGGAAAATCTTGTGGCTTACATATTTTTCAAAGCTATTAGGAAGAATATTGGCATTATTCAACTCACTTGGAATCATTGTAAAATATTTACAAAAAAATGGGGGGTTAAATTAATTTTAGTAACACATATCTTTGTTTTGCACAGAAGATAATTAAAGAATTCTCTTGACTGTTGGAACAACAAAGAGAACAGTCATTTTAATAATTTAAAAATTACCTATGAAGTAATTGTATGTTCTCTTTTCCTTTCTTTCATTACATTATGAATCTTTTAATTAGGGTCACAATTAGGTCAGTGATTCAATTCTTTATTGTGAAGATTAAATATACTTCAGCAATCACTAAAAATTTTAACTTTATTCTGAGAATAACTCTAAGAAGTATATTTTCTATATTGTTCTCTGTAAAGTTTTCACTATTTTCTGAGTGAATAGATATTTTGTTAATATATGCTATTTCTCAGTTGAATATCTTATGAGAATTGCTCTTAAGATGCAGTAATTATTTTTATCTTTTTCATATATACTAGCAAAGTGCATATTTAGTGCTACGAACACAGTGCTGTAGGTAATTAAAAAGACAAACATTGTTGATAGCTATACTTTGAAATTGTTTTCTTAATTTTGCATTATTCACAAGGTTTCTCTATGTTTCTCTATGTTCATTGTATTCCCTATCTTCAGAGTAAAAACAGTGTCCAAAACAATAAGAAATTCTTGTTGTATCCCGCCGGTGAACAGAATGACCTTTTATTCACCTTGTCAAAAGGGCAAACTGTCAAAAATCACAGTAGTCAATACTCCACAGAGTATCTCTTTAGCCAGAAACATGAACCAAAAAGGACTCCAGAGTACAGGTACTGAGATGTACAGATTTGACAGAGATAAATAGTGTTAGGACTCACCATCTGATCAAGGACAAAGGGATGCTGGGTCTGTAAGACTGAAGCTCATTAGATTTCTCCTGTACCAATGACTTAAGCTAAGACATTTCTTTTAAACATCTTATTTAAGCATGTAGAATTAAAAGGAAGACTTTTGCTTCATATTGTTATTAAAGTTAGCAGAGATAGACAACACTATTTTTATCAGTTAATTTTTTGTGGGGTTCAGCACTTCAATCTTTTTCACCTCTAGTCTGCTCTTTGTCCTTATTTCAAAATCATTAGATTCACTTATTGGAGAAGTAACTTATTTGCTTATGTACTCTTTAACTGACTGTAGTTACATTAATTCCATTTAAATAATATTTTTTACTTTTTAAAATTGGCTTATCAAAACTATTCATTTACAAACCCAATAGTTAAGATGTTAACCAAGAAGAATAGAAACTTACCTGAAAGTAATTAATATATATTTAACAGCTTGTCCAAAACAAGTAAAAAATCTTGATCTTTTTTTCCAAGGATAGTGCAAATGCTATGTCTCTCAAAAAATTTTAATAGATGAAATTAAGATGAAACCATTATTATTTTTTTAACTCCCAAGACTCACTTTGTGACACCCAAGTTTGAGATCATAATGATTAAAATGCTATTCTACATTAAGGAATTCCAGTGACCTGAAATTTTCTTCAAATTCCAAAGGTAAAATTAGGTTGTGTCTTATAGTTCACTCTGTCTTTCATCTGATGCCTCTTCTTAATTAATTTGGCTCATAAATAGTATTGTAGTTAAGTGTATGATGCATCTGTTCTTAAGGGTATCAATGAAATGTAGTGTATTGGTATCATCCACAATTGCTTTATTTTCATAGGACATTTATGTAAAGTGCTTAAAATTACTGAAGATTTTATGGGAAATTTGAATATCCAAAACAATAATGACAATAACACCATGGTATTGGATACCACGTTTTGGTTTTGGTTTCATCTCCCTCTGTCCCAACCTCACCTGGTGATGACCAGGACTTTTCCTGGCTCTGTACTCAGAAGTAATTCAATTCCTTGAGGTGTTCCAGGGACCATATGTGGTACCAGGTATTAAATTTGAGTTGACCACATATAAAACAAGCTCCATACTTGCTGTATTATCTCTCTGACCCCTAGATGCCATGCTTTAAAACCAGCATCTCCAGAGATTCTGAAAAGAATTGTTTCTCTTATTACCTGACTTGTGACTCTGTTGCCAAATCACTGTTCACTCTAAGATACAGAGTAATATATTCATATGCTCTCAGTACCTTGCCAGGTTCTCAGAGAGCAAGAACTAGGCTATCATTAGGCATTCTCGGCCACGTGCTTCCTGAAGCATTTTTTAAAAAAAATTTTTGAGTCACCGTGAGATAGTTACAAGCTTTCATATTTGCCAACCCAGGTTTGATTCTCCATCTGTCTCAGAGTCGACAAACTACGAGAGTATTCCACCTGTACGGCAAAGCCTGGCAAGCTACCTGATATGCCAAAAGCAGTAACAACAAGTCTCACAATGGAGCCCTTGCTGGTCTCAAGCAAATCGATGAGCAATGGGATGACAGTGATACAGTGATACACTAAATTTTCATAAAAGAGAAAAAAGAATGTAGGACAAAAGAATAATATAATAGCCTATCCTTTACATACTGACATTTGTAAAAACATAATCTTAGAGAAGACATTTAATTTGTTTTTTTTTTCCTTTTGGGGCCATACTAAGGAGAGCTCAAGGATTACTGCTCGCTCTGTGCCCAGGGATAACTTCTGATAGTGCTCAGGGGACCATATACAGTGCCGGATTAAACCCGGGTTTACTGCTTGAAGGTAAACACCCTGTCCACTGTTACTTTTCTTCAGCTCTACACAAGGCATTTCAGAAAGAACTTTTTACAAGAAAGAGTTTTGTTTTAAGAAGACAATTTTGTGTCAGAGTGATAGTACAGTGAGGAGGGCATTGGCCTTGAACACTGCTGACCCTGCTTCAATCCGCGGAATCCCATATGGTCCCCCAAGAACTGCCAGGAGTGATGCCAAATACAGTAACAATGATGGCTCTCATTCCCCTTATGCCAAAAGAGGCCTGAAAGAGCCTCCAATGCGGCACCACTGGGAAAAAACGAGTAAAGAGAGGCTGCTAAGATCTCAGAGCTAGGACAAATGGAGACATTACTGGCGTCCGTTCAAGCAAATTGATCAACGGGATGACAGTGATACAGTGATACAGTAAATATATTCATATTTTTTTAAAAACTTAGGTTCAGTTAACATAGGAATCCCAATTGATATCCCAGTAATTTATTATTGAGATAAATAAAAAAATAATTATAAACAATGATTTAGTTTATAATTATAATGTTTATAATTATAAACAATGATTTAAAACATTATTATAAACAATGATTTAGTTTCCTAAATGAAAGCAATTCTATCCTTAAAATTAGCACATATGTTAATCATAAAGAATTTTTAAAAACCTTTCACTGCTCTCACTGCAGAAGGTCAGAGACCCTGGTTACTATTATTACAATGTATACACATATTTGCCTTGCACTATGACTTTTTTTTTGTGTTAGCTAATGCAAAAGGTAGCCTAAAGAAAACAATTCTCAATTGCAAAAAGTAAAGAAGCCCACCTTCCCTTGGACATTTAACACAACAGATAGAGAGCTCTCATTTCCAACATTGTCTATAAGTTCTTATTCCATTTTAATTTCAGTACAAGTATCTGAATCAGTATCAGTGATCCCCAAGAAAATCCAGAAAAAGTAGACTGTTACCTTTGGGAGAACTTGGTCCTTGGCATTGTTTCTAACTTTTAATAAATACTGTGTTTCAGTATAAAATGTGTATTCTGGGACTAGAGAGATAGTATAGCTGGCTGGGCATTGGCCTTTCCCAGAGGCAACCTGCTTGGATCCCTGCCATCCTCTTTGGCCCCGGGAGCACCTACAGTAGTAATTTCTGAGTGCAGATCCAATAAAAATCCTAAGCATCACTAAGTGTGACCTAAAAATGAGAAAATATTGACAAAAACTAAAACAATTATGTGGATCCTGGAAGCAAACCTTGAGATGAAGACAATTAGCATAGATGATCTATCTTTAAATGATACGCGATTTCCCCTTTATCCCCTATGTTTTAATTAAGTTGTTTTTCCCTAGAATACCGTGTTATTTTTTGCACACCTGACTGTTGCTGCTACACTGACACAATCTGCATCTTAAATTCTAAGTTAGGAAGGAGCGACAATTAAAGAAACACAGTATGAAGTAGAGATGCTATGTCGCCATTCATTTATTTTCTCTATAAAATGCTCTCTCTCCACATCTAGGTCATTGTTCATGGTACTCTAACAGTGAATAAACTTATAACTAAGTGTAACCACCAGTTGGTACAAAGTTAATTATGACAATAACATATTTCTGTATTCTTCAATTTTTAGATGAAACTCCTTGAGACTATAATTTAAATTTTAAAATATTAATCTCCTCTAAAGCAATTAATGGAATGATATTGAGAAGATGTATTGATGTTTAACAGTCTCAGCTTTTTCATATTTAAAACTGAAATTAAATAGATGTCAGGGGGATAGTCATAGAGCCAGCATGGATGCTTTGCACGTGGAAGAAGGTTGAATCCCAATGCACCATTAGAGACCCCAGACTAGTATCATGCATGTATCTAAAATCAAAGCCAAAAGTCTGTTGCATATGTTAAATCATAGCCTATATGTAAGTCAAGGCTCAATATCTGCCTGCCAATACTAAGTTGATCACATGAATTATTAAATTCAGACAGGTGAAAGGAATAAGTTTTACTAGAATTTTTATTCTATTTATTATTTGATTGTGAATATTTGAGGGGCTTGTTATACCCACGGTGATCAAATTTTACTCCCGGCTCTATCTACCAGGTTCACCCTGGAGTTATTTGACAAGCCATGTGATGTGCCATGGAATAAAATGGGCAAAGCCAGTGCCTTTACCCCTGTTCTATTTCTCCAGCTCTGTGGTGAGACATTTTGATAAATGAAATAGTCAAAAGTATTCAAGAAAAAAAATTTAGCTATAGAAAATAATAATTAAATCAGTCCACAAATTTATTGTTGCTTATAAAAATGTTTAGTATTCTAAAAACTAAAAATGTTATTCTCTATTTCACTTCCAATTTTCTTGTATCTTCAACCCTGACATATTGATAACTAGACCTAAGTGATAATTAAAATGAAAAAATAAAGATACCTCAGAATTTTTTGTATTCTTACAGATCACTGAACCTCTTAGAGAGACATACAGCAATTTAAAAATGTAAGCAGGCGAGATAGTGTATACTAAAAGTAGAAAAATATACCACCCCAAAATATAACTACTGGCATCACTGCATAGATATACTGATTGTTTTGATATATAGGCACTTGAAGTCAGTAAAAATAAAGATCTGATGTATGTGAATTTATATCTACCTAAAAGACAGTTTACATCAGTGGAAGAAGATTGGCAAATAAATTCACTCTTCTGAAGTTTCCTCAACCAAAGAAGACTAATCCCAAGAAAGAACATTAAAACTATACACCACACCCAAACAAACTGACATAAACCATCATGTTTTCATCTCTTCTTCAAAGAGATCATTCATCATTACTAAAATCATTGCGTTTCCTCAAATGATTCTACACCATTTCTCCTTAATAGGATAAAGTTTAATCTGAATTCTAAGTGACCTCTTTGAATTACTCACTCATTTCCTTGTCCCCTGGGAATTTCTCCCATGAAGTATATATGTTACTTCAGTGTCATTTCCCTTTTTATTATTTTTCTTCAGTACAAAATATAAACTAATGATCTTTATATAATAAAATTACCAAAAGTGATTTAGTTGATGAGATCATTATAAAAGATTTCATAGATTAATAGATGCTTAAGTTACTGTTGCAGTAGAATATTATATTATAAATTTGAGGGATTTCAAAGCCATTCAAATTTTTAATAAATTCTTTGATGCAAAATGTAAAGAAATTCACATAGATTAATGTGGCTCATCAAAAATTCCTGTGGTTTGTAATACAGATGATGTGAGGCCATAATGGTTGGTCCTATGTCTACTTTCAGCACACGTCTCCATTCCCGAGCAATCCCTCCAAACATCATTGTCTTCATGTCCCTTCTCAGTCCTAACTGCCTTCTCGAGCAGCACTTGATGATGCCTCAAAGTAGAGGGAGTAAGAAGGAAGATGACTTCCAGAGAGGCAGGAGATGGGGAGCCGGGGGTTGGTAGAAGGGATACTGAGGACATTGGTGGTGGGAACTGTATACTGTGGAGGGATGGGTTTGAAACATTGTATGACTGAAAGTCAATTATGAAAGCTTGGTAATTGTATCTCTCGGTGTCTAAATACAAAAATTAGATTAAAAGAAATGTCCTATGGTCAAGTAATTTAAAGCCACACTTTACATTCTGCAAGGTCATAGTGGAAACTAAATAAGTGTTTACCTGGGATATTTAATTATTCAGCAATACTTTGAACTCTTAATAAAATCACCAACGATTTATTCCCAGCACCTAAAATCATTTTAATATGCTTTATTATGTAATGTGTGAATTTAATAAAACAAAGTAAAAGCACATTTTAATAAGTTTAAATGATACAGTACTTTAAGGATATTTGTTGGGAATATCTCATAATTGCTATTGGCATCCCTTACCACCTTAATAATTCTATACACTCAGCATTCAATGTAGTTGCTAAGTTATTTTGAATGATTATTTTCTAATGGTTTACTAGTTTTTCTCCAAGACCTTATTTTAACTCAGATTTAGGCTGTTATTATATCTTGCCATACTAAGACTATCCTCTCCATCAATCATAGTAAATTACTGTTTTAGTACACAATATTGATTACTTCTCTATTATTATTACTTATTACCTGTTACCTATTATTTTACTGTTCAACAACCTTTAATGATTTTTCACTGCCTACCATATACTACAAATAATTACAAAATACATACTGATATTTCAGCTTGGTTCAAATAGTTAGTATGATTTTCTTTTGACAGATCAATTAAAACAGGAAGGAATAAGATGTGGGGAAGTAAACAAATAGTGTTTGTTTAGAAATTTGAAGTCAGTAGTACTTTCTGCATTTCAATCATAGCTCAGTAGTCACTTTGTACAACTTCAGTAGCAACATATATCGGTCTTGTTTTCTGCTGCTACTCATTCAGCCTTTTAAGGAGTTGCTATCAGGTATATTTATGATATTTAAAGACAATTGGTGTTATAGTATTTGTAGATTTGAAAAAACTGGACATGGTCTAGATAGCAGATTTTGACAGCATGGACAAAAGAATTTCAACCATGTCTTCTCCAGGAGACTTGGTGGGCTGGGAGAAGATATATGAGAGGTAAGGAGGGTGTCAGGTTATACTGACAATATGTAGGATATAAATGACCAAGTCATAAGATTAATAAAATTGAATTTTCCTATAAGTAAGTGGGAAATTAATAAAAAAATCCACTATGAGGAAAAAAATTACTCAGTGAAGAGATTAGTTGAGATCAGAAGTTTCATAGAGCAATAAATAGCATCCACTCTAAGCAAGTAAAATTTTCAGGGCATAACTCAAGTACCATGAAGATAAAGTATAACAGGTTAACCTCTAACAGGATTCAGTTGATTCCAGTCACTAACAGATTAATATAGGACTTTGATTTCCCTACTTATGGACCACTTTACTTACAGAGGATAAATGGTAGGATCCAATAAAAAATGACATATAAAATAAATAATATCATCCTAGACTAGAATAAGATAGAGATACAGCCTAGACTCCTTCATATTTCTTAAATTAAATTTGAACAGGAAACTCCACCATTAGTTAATGTTTAAGAATTCATAAATATCATTTTTATATATGAAAGAGATTTCCACTGAAACAATGTATTTTGAGGATAGAAAAAACATCACACATTTCTCTATTAAAAATGAGTTTCATGTATACATAAACTTTTCAACTTAAATGCTGGAAAACATATAACTCCTTAATTCATTTAGACCAACTTTTCTCTGTTGATAACAGCCTTGTATTCCTAACCAGAAGCTTATAGACTTCCTTATCTTCTACACAGTACTATGTCCTCAAGAAGAATTAGCTCAGGGTTATTCACAAAGTAGTTTTAAGATTCAAACATTAATCTGAAATTATAGCTCAAGAAGGAAAGCCCCAATTTGAAAGTTTCTAGATTCCACATCAGCATTTTCCAATCTGGGTTAATTCTCATTATCTTGAGACAATTTGAAAAGGTGTTAGAGAACATTTCTATTGTCATAGAGAGTTTGTACTGACATCTATAATGAGTGGCATGACCCTTTACAATGAATAATAACCCTATTCAAATTGTCAACAGTATCAGTGACAAGGCATGCACTGGGTTATAAGTAAAAAAAAAAATAGAAAAAAAATTGTCAACAGTGTTGAGTCTGGGAATGCCCTATATGGCAAGGAAAGTCACCTGGCATATCCACTCTCCAGGTGTATGAAAAGAAACTCTGTAACTTGATGAAAAGACACTAAGGACTTTATTTTGCAACCTGCTTTGCCATGAGAGTCTAACAGTTAGGACTTCTAGCATACTTGGTCTCAGAACTATCGGGAACAAACACAGTGGTACTTGGGTGTCATGAGGTTTACAGATCTGATGGAACTTATGGCCACACACATTCCTGCCACATAATCTACCACTGGACTTCTCTCTCAACAATTTTGAGGCAAATACTATAAGTATAGCTTTACATAACTTTTGTAGTATAATAATATTGATTGTTGAATTTCTTGAGCAATCTCAGTAACGTCTCCATTGATCCTAGCCCTGAGATTTTAGCAGCATATCTCTATTCATCCTTCCCAATGATGCCGCATTAGATGCTCTTTCAGGGTCAGGGGAATGAGCCCTGCTTGTTACTGGTTTTGGCATATGA
Source organism: Sorex araneus (assembly GCF_027595985.1). NCBI lineage: Eukaryota > Metazoa > Chordata > Mammalia > Eulipotyphla > Soricidae > Sorex > Sorex araneus. The sequence continues at coordinate 118,660,939 of NC_073305.1, read as the reverse complement.
ATAAACCATGGGGAGTTAGTGAGGGTCTCCCATGTGGGCAGGAAACTCTCGGTAATTTTCCAGGTTCTGCCAGAGGGAGAAGTAGGGTACCAGATATAAATATCACGCGGCCACAAAGCGGCCTCGCGTTTCTGGGAGCTTGCTTTTCAGTCTCTGGATGCTGGCCGTTGATGGGATTACACAGAAACAGGGGGAGTCCCTGGCTGTGACCACCTAGCTACTGGGAAATGGGAAATCTGGGCGCAGGAGGCCCAGTCCTGATCCAAGCAGGCTTGGAGGTCTCAGCCTCGGGTCCCACACACCTGGGTTCCTCTGCCAGTACCTTCATGCGTGAGGCTTGTCCAAACGTGTGGAGAGGGGCCTAGTGGATGGCTGTGGCTAGGTTCCGGAGGTCTTCGGCTGCCAGGAGGTCTGCTTGAGACAGGGAGGGAAGCTGGAGACCATCCTCTCCAAGGGGCCTTGGGGAAGACAGCCAGGCATGTGGCCAAGAGACTCTTGGTATTGATATTTCCATGATTAATTTACTCTATTAAAATATCACACATTAAAACATATGATTGGAGTACGACAGATATAAAAAGACATTCACCATTGTTTAATTGTGTGAGCTGAAAAGATAGAGAAATTTATAACTGTTTAATTTTGTATTTTCTAGTGATATTTGTCTAATATATTTCTTGAAATTATCACAGGATATGAAGATATATATTAAGTAGCACTGTAGCACTGTTGTCATATTGTTCATCAATTTGCTTGAGCAGGTACCAGTAATGTCTCCATTGTGTGACTTGTTGTTATTGTTTTTGTATGTATCACTTGTATCACTTGTAGTCCCGTTGATCTTCAATTTGCTCGAGCGGGCACTAGTAACATCTCCATTTGTCCCTGTCTTGAGCTAGTGCAGCCCAATGATATCTGCTTGCTCCAGGAATAGGAAGAGCCTCAAATAGTTCATTCAGAGATTTGACGAAGAAATCTGACCATCTAGTTGCTGTGCAGCCACGAGGTCTTCTGACGTCCTGTGGAATCCAGTCAGTAACAGCTCTAGTCCAGCGGTCATCTCTGAATTGCATTACATGACTGGCCCATCTGATTTTTGATGCCTTGGCAAATGAGACAGCATCCCTGATTTTTGACCATTGATAGAGGTCAGAACTCCGGATTCCTTCTCTCACCTGAATGAGGCATGATATTCCCAGCATAGCTCTTTCAATTCCTCTTTGGGATACCCTAATAGCATTCTCATCCTGTTTGCGTAGGACCCAGGTCTCTGAGTCATATGTTAGTGCAGGAAGAATGGTGGAGTTGAAAAAATGTGCCCGGAGTCGGAGGTTCTTTGTTCTCTTAACCACCTCTTCGATGCTCCTGAATGCATTCCACATTGCTCTCTTCCTCCTGCGCAGTTCGGCACCAAGTCATTCCTCATGTTGAATTCTCGACTCAGGTACACATAGCTGCTACATTGGAAGATATTCGTTCCATTGAGAGCAAATGGAGCTTCAGGTACCAGTTCATTTTTCATGAACAACGTCTTGTTGAGATTCAGCTGCAATCCGACCTTTCCACACTCTCGGTCGAAGTCGGCCAGCATTTGTGCTGCTTGGCTAATGTTTGGTGTTATGAGAACGATGTCATCAGCGAAGCAGAGTTGGTGTAATTGCCGACCGTCTATCTTCACTCCCATTCCTTCCTATTCCAGTCTTCGCATGATGTTCTCCAAGGCGGCACTGAAGAGTTTCGGTGAAATGGTATCACCCTGCCACACCCCTCTTTACATCAATGATCACTTCCTTGTAGAATGGTGAGATCCTGGTGGTGAATCTACAATACAGCTCTTGGAGGATTTTGATATACTGAGTTTGAATGCCCTGTTTGGCCAGGGCTTCGATGACAGACTCAGTCTCAACAGAATCGAAGGCCTTCTTTATGTAGATGAACATTAGACAGAGCGGCATCTTGAATTCTCGAGAAACTTTAGTGAGTTTGGTCATTGTGTGGATATGGTCTATCATGCTGAATCCCCTTTGGAACCTGGCTTGCTCGCATGGTTGTCCTTTGTCTAGTGTTCTTCCTATTCTATTCAGGATGACATGAGTGAACAACTTGTAGACTACAGACAGCAGGCAGATTGGGCAATAGTTGCCAATGTCATAGATGTCTCCCTTCTTGTACAACAGAACAGTCCAACTGGTTTTCCACTGGGATGGAACCTTGCATTCAGACAGGTAGCATGTGAAGAGTCGGGCCAGTGTATTGATGAGTACTGGCGGCAGATTCTTCCGGTGTTCGGGTCTGACCTTGTCCAGACCAGGTGCTGTTTGTGTCTTTAACCAGCGAAATGGCGTGTCAGATTTCAGAAGGGAGAACGTTGGGAACGACATAACCATCCTGCAGAATTTGGTATGTGGGCATGTGGACATGGCTGTCAAAGAGATCCAAGTAGAAGTCTTGAATAATTTTCTCCATTGTCTTTCTGTAGGATGTGATAGATCCATCGGGATGTCAGAGGGCAGTAATCTTGGTCTTGTAGTTGGTGAAGGACAGGCGAGCATTGCGATTAATTTTCCCAGCTTCTGCTGCATTGGCCAACACTACTGCTCTTCTCTCTTTGAGGTCTTCCTTTATCACATCTCTGCACAGCTTTGTGAGCTCGAATGTTAGCTGGCGGTTGCCTGAGGCTCATGCCAAACCACGTTGATGAATGTGCTCAAGAGTTTCCGAAGACAGGTGTCTGTTTGTGGCTTTCTCACTCTTAGCATTCTTCGCACAGACATGGAGGTACTGAACCAGCCATTCGTATTCGTCGTTGATGTTGTCAAGGAGGGCATCTTCCCACATTGCTGCAATAGTGCCAAAGAGCTCCCAGTTGGTGGTCATTCTGGGAGTTGTCTTCTTAAAATTAAATTTTGCAGACTTTTCTCCCTGCTCTGTGAAGTAGAATTTCACAAGAAGGAGACGGTGGTCTGATCCTGTTTGGAATTTTGGGACAACAGCGACATCGGTCAGGCAAAACCTTTGATTGAATATGATGTGGTCAATTTCATTGTGGAACTGTCCATCGGGAGATTCCCATGCCCAATATTTAGATTTGGCCTTCTGGAACTGTGAGTTATGGTGGATGTTCTTGGTCAAAATGATGAACTCAGACAGTCTCTCACCATGTTTGTTCCATTCTAGGCCCTGGGATCCAATGTCAAGTTCTTTGGGTGACCTTCTCGGACCTATCTTGGCATTAAAATCACCAACAATGATCTTGTAGAAGGTGTGGTCTTCTTTATAGTACTTCTCCAGTTCCATGTAGAACCTCTCAATTTCTTCTTCATCATAGCTGGAAGTTGGTGCATAGATGATGAAGATATAAGCTGCAGGCAGTAAGCCATATCTATTCAAGCGTAATCGTCCAATTCAGGCTGTTAGGCATTCAAATAAATTGATGTTCATGACCAAGTTTGTGTTGACAAGGACATCAACGCCATCAACGCCTCTGTTGTCGCCACCCTCCAGGTTGCTCTGCGGACATATGGCCTGAACCTCATGCACGCATGAAGCCCCACAAAGCCAGGTAAGCAGAACTTTGCGACCTTAGCTCTAGGTTCAACAAGACCTGGAAACAAGATCCTCTGTCTGCCTCCTCCGGACACACCATAAAACACTTAATACCTGTTATTCACACACCATATTTGATAGGGTTCAAATTTGGTGAGAACCATGGTAATACCTCTAAGGGTGGTTGGAGGCCGCCCTAAAAGCCTCCGTCCCTCTCAGAGAGCCCGGCAAGCTACTGAGAGTATCTCGCCCACATGTCAATGCCTAGCAAGCTACCCGTCAAGTATTTGATATGCCAACAACAGTAACAACAATTGGCCTCATTCACCTGTCACCGAAAGAGCCCCCAACACAGCAGCGTTAAGAAAGATGAGCAAAGAGAGGCTGAAAAAATCTCGGGGATGAACTGGACTGCCAAAATGAAGAAAGACTAAAATGATTGTCTGACACTGGCATCAGAAGCATCCATCGAGGACCTGATGGTGCAAGCGCAGAAGATCAAGTTTTGTATGGTAGATAATTAATAAATGTTATTTTATGGTTTTCAAATGAAACAGGAAGACATTTTAGACAATACATTTCAATTTCTCAAATCTTTTAAAAAACTAAACAGAATAATTTCATTTGAGTTAGTGATTATAATTTGAATAATATATACAGGAGAATAAAACATTAAAACCTGTATGTGGTTTATTCATGTAGTATTTTATGTTTTTTCATTATATCTAATCATAGGTAAAATCAATATCTATAATCAGGAGATAATTTGACAAGATCTTAGGGAATATTTTTATTTTCAGAGAGAGCTTCTACTGATATCAGTTGCCATAATCATGGCTATAATAATTATTGGCTATCATTTTCCATATAATTTACAAAAAATAACATATTTGGAAACATTAAAATGTTGTTAAAAATGAAAACCAAGGGAAAATTTAAGTCCCGATGACCAAATATTGGTATATCATGCAGTTCAAATATAAAATTTAGACAGTCAGATAAATGCTTTGTGTGCTTGAGGTTTCTGAAGGAGCAACTACTAGTTACTAGTCTTCCTAAAACTAAAGAAGTCTCAGGTTTAAGGAACACATCGAAAGACAATTGATGTAACAACACAATTCCCCCAGAAAAGTATCTGTTTTTGAAATGGTCAGGTGTATTGATCTTTTACTAAAGGAAGTTGATTTCAATGTACTCTTTAACAATAATTAAATGCATGTAAAGAAAACACAATTCAATACAATACAATATTAGATTTACTGAACTATACAAATATCTTTATAACTACTATGAACAGACTAATAGTCAATTACTATTATTTTATTTTCCAACATTTGATATACTGTATAAAATTTGTACAAGCATATAGAGTAATTTGTTATTGATGTATGATTTTTGTTTCATTTTTAAATGATTTATTTTCTCTTTGAGTCATACCCAGCAGCTCTTGGTGCTTATTCCTGGTCTATGTGCTCAGCATTATTTTTGATGACTTTCAGAGGGCCATATGTGGTGCTAGGAATCAAACCACGGCTTGTTATGAGCAAGAAAGATCCCTGCAATCATACTATCTCCCCAGTTCGTTGTAGGATATTTTGATATGTTAAAGATGTACAAGCTCATTTTAAGGACAGAATACTTTTAAAATATAATAAATAGGATCTATAGAGATTGTACTGGGAGTAAATAAGATGCTTGTCTTGCAAGCTTCTGCTACTAGTTCTATGACTAATATGTGCATAAAGTTCCCTGAGCTGTATCCCTGAGCACAGTCAATAATAAATGCTGAGCACAGTTGGGTATGATCCTAAAGTCACCTCTCCAACAAAGAGAAATTACTAACTATACAAAACTGCATGAATAAAAAAAATCTGTTACAGTAAACTTCCCAGATTTGTTGCCTTGCTATAAACTCTGTAATCTCTTATCCCCTAGACTTTTTTCTGAAATTTTGGCAATGTTGTCATTATTTTTATTTTCTTATAATCTCTTGATATTTTGCCTATGCAGAGAGTTAGAATCAAGCCAAGATATCAAGCATTTATGGGAGTAATTCCTAATTAAAAAATTCTACTAGGAAAAACTTCACTAGAGGAAAAAGAATAACCTCTTGATTCAAGCAGATAATCCTGATCTTTTACCTTATTCCTATTGTTTCTTAGCACTAGAGTAGACCACATACTAAATGTAGACTAGCTCATTTTTTTTAACTGACATGGTTGCTGCACTGCATGTTTTGCATTAGGGATTTAGAAAGTGATATATACAAGCATATTTCACTGTATTAACCTGTAATGACTTAATGCATACAGACAACTTAAGTTTCTACTATATTTATACATGTCTTTGTAATAGAATTTTACTATATAACAGAGTCTAATTCTTTTCTATTTTGTGCTTTAAAGTCCATTAAAGGAAAATATGGACATTATTAACATCTTTATTAGAAGCATTATCAGCTGTTATATTGCTTCTGTGAATACAACATTTTCATTAGAAAAAGAAAATGAAAAGAAGTTTTCTAGACTGCACCAATTTTAATTTATCTAATTTATCCACACCACTTTTAGTTTTCTCATTTATGTTTTCTCCTATAAAAACTTGTCTGAATGGGGCCGGAGCGATAGCACAGCGGGTAGGGCATTTGCCTTGCACGCAGCTGACCCGGGTTCGATCCCCGGCATCCGATATGGTCCCCCGAGCACCACCAGGAGTAATTCCTGAGTGTAAAGCCAGGAGTAACCCCTGAGCATCGCTGGGTGTGACCCAAAAAGCAAAAAAAAAAAAAAAAAAAAAAAAACTTGTCTTAAGAATAGCCAGAGAAATAACTAAATGCGTTTGCATGTATTCCATGTGGGGAGTCCAGTGTGAGTCTCAAAATCAGGGTGGCCATCAGAACTTACAATCACTTTCATGGCTGACCCCAAATAAACATAATCTATTATTCATCTTTTCCCTATTTAGAACATACTTTTTGATTCAAAATTGTTTTTAAAAAGTTAATAATATTTTTCTGTCTTAAAATTATTCTGTAAAACAAGTTGGACAAGTGCTTGAGTAGAGCTCAGTGTATGAGTGCCAAAAGCAAGTCTGCAATCTCAGGCAAGACTGGCAACCAACATGTCTATGAGAACCACATATAAAGTCTGTAACCCTTAGTGGATGCACAATTATGAAGGGTGAGAGCACTACAACCAATTATGTGACCTCTGGTCATTGCACAAGCAGCAACTGTAAGAGCAAAGAAAAGAGGAAAAAAATGAATGAATGAATAAATAAATAAATAAAACACCCAACAGTGAGTTAGCTTATACAGCATAGATTTAAGATAAGCTATCTAGATTGTCAAGTAGCCTGAGTCCCTGACTTCAGCATTGCTCTGTATTACAGACATTTCTTTGACATTGATGTCAAAGAAACCAGTGTACCTTCTTTGGTTAGCACTTGAAAAATGCTCCCTTTGTTTTTTCAAAGTCAACGTTATCTTCATTTTATCTCAGAGGTGACAAGGAGATAGATAAAATGATACTAAGTAAAAAACCTTGTTTGTTAATTTGATCCCTAAGAAAATTATGACACATAGCCAATATTCCTTTCTCTGATTATATATTTATACACACATATAGTGTTAGTCACGTTGTTAAATGTGAAGGACAGAATCATAGATATTTTCAGACTACAAATAACTCAAAAATAAAATATTTCTGTACAAATCTTTGGTGACTAGCTATGGCAAGAAGGCAATGTGAATTGATGGGCTCATTTATCTCTATCTCTTCAGAGACCACTTCATATTTTTCTTCAACTATATTAATACATTCTGCATGTTTGACTATGAATAGTCACTGCTATGAGATACCTTTCAACAGCCCAGAACAGTTTAATATTATCAAGGTTACAGCTGTACTTGTTCATAAATAATTCATTTAAAATTCATTTTTTAATTAAAAAAATAGGTCATATGATTCATTTTGAAGTCCTATGGGTCGTCGGAAGATCATCCGGGGATGATTCATTAATACTGTCTCTAGAATATGCAGCCTGCTATCCCACATTTGTTCATAAAAGAACTGAATAATACTGCCTACAATTCCCAGGCTCTCATTGCAAAATTTGCAGAGGAAGGTTTGACTAACACCTCTATGGATTTAAAAACAATATGGGTTCATCATATTCTAATACACAGATACCAAACATGTGGTGCTCAGAAACTTTTGCTCATTTGTCAGACTAAATTGTAGTTCGGAATTTGCAGCAAAGGAAATAGAACAGCACAATTTTATTTACATGCACCATTACTAGTAACTGTAAACTGCCACAATGAATAGAAAATAGTTTAAGATATTTGTATTCTCATATAACTATTTCCACACTTGAAGTCTCTGAACGTCTTTTTTATTTTTATTATTTTAATGGAGTAGCTATTACAAAGGCATTTTCAGCTTCATTTTGAATGTTCACTAAAAATGGTAAATAATATGACAGGTGAATATATTTTTTATTCACATTTTCCATTTGAGGAGACATATAAGGAATTTAGAAATAAGCATTGTTCCTCATAGTCCACTGTCGAGCTGGTGGCACTCTAACAGTATCAATGGCTAATGTATCTTTGAATGCACAAGTTATCAGAGCAAAGAGTTCACTTGCCAAAATACTGAAGCTATAAGCTAGATCTTCATAAAAGTCCCTGTTGTTTGCAGATAAAATCAAATTTTAGTTCAAACCTACAGAAGCATGCATACCATTATTTTACAAGAAACTTTAGGTAATGTGGTCTGTACTATCTAATATGATCTCAAAATTTTCTTTCTTAACTGGATTTTCTATCTTATCAAAAGAACACCACCCAAATTTATCCATCTTAAATATTTCAGGTATAAAAAATATCACTTTAATGGGCTGTGTAATAGGCAACATTGTATTCTCAATATCATTTTCCTTTTCTCACAGAAAATGGAATTGCACTGATGCTCTCCAAAACTAGGGCGGAGATATATATGTAACCTTTGTCAGAATATAGACTACTTTCAATCCTCTACCGGTTCTCTGCCAGTGTAACACTTAATCCCCCCAACAACTCTGTCAGTTTATATGAGTATCAGGCATGAGACCTATGGATGTCTTGTTAAAAAATCCTGAAACAGTACGTAGATAGAAAGATAGATAGATATTTCACTTAATGAGTCTAATTTCTGTTGAGTGAACATTTATCTTGTCCTAATTTTAAATTAGGAGAGAACTTTATCAGGTACCTATGACATTAACATCCAATACAGTTCTAGGAATACCATGAAAAAAATGATGTTTCAAATTTCAAATAACTCTGATACCTGAAGGAAAGATCTTCAGTTAGGTAATTTACTGGAATGTTTCATATATTAGGCATTACCTCAAGCCCACCTTGAAGGATCAATAAATACACTTAACTTCCTTTACTTTTGTGCTTTATTTCTGTGTAGAAAGAAAGAAAGAAAGAAAGAAAGAAAGAAAGAAAGAAAGAAAGAAAGAAAGAAAGAAAGAAAGAAAGAAAGAAAGAAAGAAAGAAAGAAAGAAAGAAAGAAAGAAGGAAAATGGAAGGAAGGAAAGATGAACTTCCTATGTTATCCCGCACATCTATACTCTAACGAATGAATACAAAACTATTATTAGATTTGGCATAATGGAAGATAATTAGAAAGAATTACAAGATCTTTTTCACCAAAATAGCATGAAGAATAAGCCTATCCTCATTTTTCTCTTATAATGCAATTGGTATCTCCTTGTTCCCTACAAAGAAGTGGTTCTAACAAGTTATACATACTTTTTTTTTTTTCTTTTTGGGTCACACCTGGTGATGCACAGGAGTTACTCCTGGCTCTGCACTCAGAAATCACTCCTGGATGTGCTCTGGGAACCATATGGGATGCTGGGAATCGAACCCGGGGTCGATGGCATGCAAGGCAAATGCCCTACCTGCTGTGCCAAGGTTCCAGCCCCAAAGTTATACATACTTCTGTCATCACTACCAACATTAGCACCCACATCAGTGTTAACTTTTCTCTCATCTCTTAATATGTGGGTCAGTTTTTTTTAATTAATTGTTAAGTAACAAAACCCTTAGAAAATATCCAGTCGAAGATAAAACTGAGAGAAATAATCCTAGAGCAACGAGTATTTGGAGACATTTTTAGATGGAAAAGCACTAAGACACAGAATTCATTAATGTTTTGCTATTAATACTATAAAACCAGAGTCAAAGTACTTACCCATGCTTTAGTTGTCATTTCCACTATTGATATTATAGAACAAAATATTATCTACTGTTATTGATCACATACAGAAAATAGGCTGCATAATTATCACTGTATCACTGTCATTCCGTTGTTCATGGATTTGCTGAGAGGGCACCAGTAATGTCTCTGTCCATCCCTGTCGCATGCCAGTGTAGCCTGATGTCATATTGCAGCTCTTTCAGGATCAGAGGAATGAGGACAGTCGTTGTTACTGTTTTTGGCATATTGAGTACGCCATGGGTAGCTTGCCAGGCTCTACCATGTGGGCGGGATATTCTTAGTAGCTTGCCAGGCTCTCCTAGAAGGACTGAGGCTTTGGGGGTGGCCTTTAATCGCCTTTACCAGTGTTCCTAGTCTACCGAATGTAAGCTTTTGGTCAACTGGCATATTGTAAGGATTCATCATCCTCTTTATCGTTTGTGTTTCTTTTTACAGTGAAGCATCAAGCATCCCCTCACTGTGCTCCCACCTGGACTGCTCACCACAACACAGAGGACCAGCTTGGTGCAGTATGGCCCCAGTGTGAAGGCCCAGCCTGCAAAGGCTGGTGGCGGCTGAAGGAATTCCATGCTGCTGCTCAGGGGGAGGCCGCTGAAGGGCCGGCCGAGCTCTGCATGGCTACAGAACTGTGCCTGTAGCTGCGGCCGCACATGTCCCCAGGCCGGGCAGTCACTACTGCAGTGACTGCTAAGTGTTGTCCACCTCCGAACCCATTCCCGACCACATATGTAATGTATAATTATTTGCTCCACATGCCCTAGGTATTAAATTACAACATAAGCTCTCTACTATTCTTATCCACAACAGTTACGAGCACTAAAATTATTCTTGGGCTGGAATGATAGCACAGTGGTAGAGCGTTTGGCTTGCATGCAGCTGACTCAAGTTTGATTCTTCTGCCCCTCTCAGAGAGCCCAGCAAGCTACTGAAAGTATTTCATCCACACGGCAGAGCCTGGCAAGCTACCTGTGGCATAGTCAATATGTCAAAAAACAGTAACAAAAGTCTCACAATGGAGACATTACTGGTGCCCACTCGAGCAAATCGATGTGCAATGGGATGACAGTGATACAGTGCTATAATGATCCTTATAATTGAGCTATTTCACATCCCCAAACATCAAAGAATTTTTATTCCATGATTTTAAATTCCACCATAGTCTCCCTCTGGCTTTTCAGAGTAGATAGCCTTTTACGTTTTTCAAAAGGTCTCTACTTTGCCTGTACATTTCTTTAAGTCATCCAGAGATGGATGAATAGGCATAAGATATATGAACAGTTATTTGAAAATACTTCTGGAGCAATATCCCATGAGGTGGTAAGAAGTGCTTTACCTCATTCTCAATTAAAAAATTGTTACTCAATATGTTGTTTGAGTTTCATTACAATTATGAGTTTTTAATATGTTGCTTCTCTTTCTCAAAATGATACTTTGTAGACTGCAGTACCTGAGAAAATTACTTCCTAATAGAGAGAAATTTTAAGCCCCAATCCAGTTTTTCCCAAACCAGTATATGAAATGTATTGATCAACATTCCAAGTAAGTGTAAACATTAAAACAGTTTTACTACTGTTCCACACTTCTGTAAATCACCAGTATAGTCAATAGCAGAAACTTGAATGTTTCTCAATATTATAGTCCCAGAAACTTGTGAATTCAGCTTTCCTACTCATATTTTTTTTCTGCTATCTAATTTACAGAAAATATGCAAATTCAAGATTAAGAAATACAATTGTGGTTGAGTTAAACAGTGTCATCTCATCTCTGGTACCTGCATCACTAATGACACATAGATTATAATGAATTTTAGTGTTCATCTTTCCAACAAGGCCTTGTATAAACATAATAATTTTAAGAAAATCATAGAGTAAAATTTAATGTTTTGAGTTGAAATCACCCCCTAAATTAATTTAATGGCAAATATAATGTTAGAATTTGTAGACATAGAAGTAAATAGGGTTCCATAACTTAAAGACATTTAGGAAATGACATCAGGATTCATGTCCTTGCTACACTGAAAAATCTTTATCTAGTATAAATTCTGTCATTTCTTTTCTCCTTATCATTTTTTATTTTGAGGCCTTGAATGGAAAGCCTTCTGAGACTGTGGATCTTCTCACCTGGTATTGCTTTCTGAGCAGGGGCAAATCTGACTTCTGATTAAGAAGCTTCATTTCCCCTATTTCATGTGCAAATGCATACGTAGTCCAAACAGAAAAGCCACCAAGATAAATATATCTTAGAATAAAGACATTCAACTCACTATATTCCCTGTATAGATATTAAAATTGAGTATCTCAAATATAAAATAGTAGTCTGTCCATCAAAATATAAGATAAAAATAAAAAAGCTATAGCATGTCATGTTTGAATCACATAACCTAGAATTTAGAAACTATATTATAAATTATAAACAGTACATAAATCTGTCTACTTTTACATAGACTAAAACACTAAAATTGAAGATAAATAAAAACATAAATATCAAAAAGCCTTTATTTTCATTGAAGAAGAAATATTACTGATAGAAAACAGGTTAGAAATAAGAAATTAACACTCACAGAATCAGAGTTTGATTAAATAAATCAACAACAATAAAAGAAAGTCTCCAAAACAACAAAACAATACATACATTATGCAATAAAGCAAAAGTATATAAATATGAATAAAGTCATGAACAAAAGACAAAGAAATAGAACTTGGTGGTGTGTATTCACGATTTAACAAAAGGAAAACATCTTTGATTTTGTGGCACTTGATAATCTCTGCCTGGGAAATAATGTCTTTTATAGAGTAAGCACACATCAGTAGGTCTCAATAGACTCCTTAATTTGGGTAAAATTTCTGTTACAAGTTTTTTCTTTCATGTTCTCAGTCTACGTTCATGAACTTACTTGCTGATATCTAATCTAGAAATCTTGAGAGCAAAACACTCACTAAAAAATCACTAGAAGTTAGATGTAGCCTAAACCTTTCACATTGCCTCCTTTAAGAAGAACATTACTTGTTGCACAGGTAGACATTGGATTAATAATTTTAGTAGCATGTTTTGGCAATTTATAAATATGTGTGTCATCAACACTGTAGCACTCAAATATTGTTTTGCTCAGCACGTCAAGTAGAAAGTCAAAAATACTCATGTATGGTAAATTCTCCTATAAGCAATAGGTAACTGTGAAATCTTTTCAACGGTGTAACAGATCTTGACTCAATGGAATTCATGTCATAAAAATCTACCAAATTTTCCAGAAATAAAGTTTAAGTTTTGAGTTTAAAATAATTAAATATATACCTTCAAAAGGTATAAATATATATATACCTTCAAAAGAAAGTGATAACAACTATAAGGCCATATCTGGAGACTTGCATCCCAAACTTAGCTATCATAACATTTAAAAAGGAATTAAGATTATTATGAAAGGTATTCATAAATATTTAAAGAGTTCTCATTATCAAAAGGGTTTTGATATATTCTAAGTGACTCTAAAGGGATGGAACCAAGAATCATAAGTGAAAGTCAAAGTAAAAGGGTGTTTGATTTTACTTGTTTCAATGTAATAGACTGCACTAAATATAGTTTTCAAGATGTTAATCAGCTTAAATATGCATATAACTCAAAGAAGAGTTTAAGGAATTCATACATAGGAAAAAATTGGAAATTGGACAAAATATCTTCTAAGTGACTCTAAAGCTTGGAATATTCAATTGAATTTGCTTAGTTGATCAGTTAACAAACCTATTTTGACCCCCATTCCAAACTGATTCAAATTTTTACTTATCATCCATAACTGTATTTTTTGTTTGCTTGTTTTCAATAATCGGGCAACACCCAGCAGTGGCAAGGGCTTAATCCTGGCTCTGTGTTCAGGGATCACTCCTAGTTGGGCTTGGGGGAACATATGTGGTGCCAGGGGTCAAATCTATTTGGTTACATGCAAATAAAGTGCTTTACCTGCTCTACTATCTCATTGGCCCAATTGTGATACTTTTTATTAAGGTAAAAAGAAGATATTCTAGTACATGTTTGCATGTTATATATTCCTTTTTATAGTTGAGTTTTGGTTTGAACTGTTTAAGAAGAAAAAAATTAACTTCAAAAATATAGCATCAAATTGTTACTGCCCACAGGAAAACAATAACTTGCTTTCCAGATAAGGAATATGCCTCTTAAGTAGATCTTTTCTTAGTTCTATATACTAGTGTTCAGTGTATGGTAATTACTTGTTTGAAAACTAACACACAAATATTAGGCAGGAAAAAAATAACTATTCACTCAAGGATTTTTTATTTATTAATCTGCCACAAGCAACTTTATTTGATATGGCAATTAGGAGATAAGGGCGTGATTCATTAATCACACACTCAGGAGAAAATAGCTTACAGTCTGTTTTTGCATTGAACAGAATACCAAATGCCAAAAAGAAAAGTATTGTAAAGTACCCATCAACAAGAGAATGAAGACAATTAATATAGCATGTATGTTTATTTTTGTAAAATCCTGTTCTACTTACAGTTTTCTTTTTTAAAAAAATTGAACAACTTCATGAAAAAAATCAAAATTTCCTGAATGACAGCATAAAAGAGAAGGAACAGGAATAATGGAGACATAATAAGTAAATAATAGAATCAAGGAAGAAATGAACCAATAAACTTAACGTAAGCCTCTTAATACTAAATATACAACAAAATCCAAAGTGCTTGAACCATGAATCATTAGATCAAAACCTGGTCCGTGTGTGATTGAGCATTTGTTAGCAAATTGTTTTAGAATACCCCAATGTTTCTTTTAAATAGTCAGTTGGACATTTTATTCTTGACTCCAAATAAAGAAAACACTAATTATTCTCTAAAAGTTGCAAGTATATTTTGCCTTACAATTTTTAGAATCCATTCACTATTTTGTATAGTATCTTGGGATAAATCTATATTATTGTATCATTGTGTTTTTATTGTAAAATGCAAGAAATGACATGTTTCTTTAAAAGGTAATTATAAAAAGTAATTTGTTTTGATTTCATCTTTAAATTGTTCAGTCCTTCTTTTTGAGGGGAAGGGCAGTTTAGGCTCCACTCAGCAGAACTGGGAGTTCTGAACAATGGTGCTCAGCTTGGAAGGCCTGCTGAAGCCTTTGAATGGAGTATCGTGGATCTAACTGGGGCCAGTCACATGCAAGGCAGGCATCAACTCTTTATAAATATTATATTTGTCAACATATTTTTTTCCAAACTAAGCTATCCACTACACTAGTGGATAACCATCATTTGACTCACATCACTAAACCTCGAAATCAATTTTTCTTGTTTTGTTTTTCAAAAGAAGAAATGTCTATAAAAATTTGCAATAGAAATTTAGTGTAATCTCCTACATGAGAATGATCAACAGAATTATTCAGGGCTACTGTGAAATAATATAAAATAATTTGCAGTGAGTTTGCCCACATTATTTTTGAGGACCACAAATCTGTCTTTAATTGTTTTTTTTCTTTTTTTTTTCTTTTTGGGTCACACCTGGCGATGCGCAGGGGTTACTCCTAGCTCTACATTCAGGAATTACTCCTGGCGGTGCTCAGGGGATCATATGGGATGCTGGGAATCGAACCTGGGTCGGCCGTGTGCAAGGCAAACACCCTACCCACTGTGCGATTGCTCTAGCCCTTTGTTGTTTTTTTTTTAACCTTTTTACTATAACTATGGAGTAATAGCACCCAAGTACTCATAATCTTAAGTATGCTATAATTATAAAGGTAATTAAAATGCTATACCTATAAACCCCTCACCCAAATTCTAATCCAATGCCATTTTAGGCTAAGATACAATGGCTCTGGCCTATCATTTGGAGTTTTATAACTCCCATCCCTACCTAGCTTTTTAACTTTCCCTCTTTGCACAGCTAATTCTGGAGATCAATAAATGCAGATAGATTCTTGTTAGTGCTTGGGAGGAGGGAGCAATGGAGTAACAAGACTGAATTGATCAGCTTACCTTGTATGATACACTTGATTCTATAGATTTCAAGGATTACTTGAAGGGTATAGGGAGAGAATGTTAATGATGAGTATTGTTTTGGAAGGATACATTTCAAATGGAGTACAGGATGGATTAAGCACGAAGGAGAGAGTGCAGGTTGAAATGTCACACAACCTGGTGCTATGTGAAGAAGTTATAGAACTATGACCCTGAATTAATCTATAATGGTTTTCAAAGAAAGAAAGCATATTAAATTATTCTTCTCTTCTTTTGAAATAGCTACTGCTGTTGTCCAATAGTAGCTCACTTAGCATTGAAATGCTAAAAATATGAGAACAGTATGCCAATGGCAATAATCTAAGTATACAAATGAGGGTTTTGAGTGATAGCAAAGGGAGTAGAGCATTTGCCTTGCCCATGGCTGACCTGGGTACGATTCCTCCATCCCTCTCGGAGAGGCTGGCAAGCTACCGAGAGTATCTGCCCACACAGCAGAGCCTGGCAAGCTACCCGTGGTGTATTCTATATGCAAAAAAAAGTAACAACAAGTTTCACAATGGAGACATTACTGGTGCCCACTCGAGCAAATCGATGAACAATAGGATGACAGTGCTATAGTGCTATAAAAATGAGAATATCTGCATTATCAAAAGTCTCAAACCATAAAACCCCAGGATTACCACCTTACTGAACATTCGATAATGTTCATGTGGATACCACATGAAGTACAATAAAATAAGTTAAAAATAAAGCAAACCAAAGTTAAAAAAAAAGCTGTAAAACCTTAGAAAAAAATGGAAAATTTATTTTAAAACATTAGTCTTTTACCAAACCAGACATTTTCCTCTTGATTTTTTTCTGCATGTATTCATTTATAAGAATAAAAAATGAAAAAATGTGAGAAGAAATGTGTACCTGCTTGGATTTAGGATTACAGAAACAAGGCAAGGGAGAGACACACAGAAGTGCCCATGTTGCATTGGGTTTTGCTGACAGCGTTGTCTCAAAGTCAGGGATAGTAGAGAAAAATCAGTATGAATACATCAGTCTTGTCCACAATGCCTGTATAGAAGAATAGCCTTGCTTGGTGAATAGACGCTCTTTTTGTTTCTGGCTTAGCTTTGCCTTGTCTGCTATCCAATTCAGCCCACACTTTACCTGTGACTACTACCTTTTATATACTGCTAGCACTATTCCTTGGCAATGCTCAGCTATCTAGCATCACCTAAGGTACCATTACAGTGTCACTTTAGAAGGTTAGAACAAAATACTCAATAAACCAAAACACAGCGGGATGTTTAATTCAAGCTATTTGGCTTTGTACAAGAAATCTTCTCCCTGTAAGGCCTAAGGTTGTCCTTTGTCTCTACCCCTTAGGGACACAGAAATATACTGACACTCCATCTTTGTCTGTAAAAGCCATTCAAAGACTTGCCTAAATGACCAAAGGATTGTTTTAGGAATGTCACCCTCTGGGTATATTACATTGTTTTTACACTAGTCAAATTGTTGGAGATTTGGTTTTCTTTGCTTTTAATTCATTGATGTAGCTTCTGTCAACATTCTGTTCTCTCAGCTTCTTGGATAACCTATTGTAAAACATCTTTAAGCGTAGAGGATATTGAAAGCTTTGTGGCAGGTATGTAATCACACCTGCTCCAAGACTTGGTTGGGATCTAATAGTTGTAAATAAGGTCAAAAGGTGACACTCTGAAGTGGCACTCTACCGGCACTACGAAGCCCTATACAAGTGTTGCTAAAATCTGTTTCTCAGAGCCCTAAAGAATATAAATGTTTGTTACTAACACTCCTGTGCAGCCCTTTAGTTTGGCTTCAAACTTGGTGTTATATTGCCATTACACCCTGACTTGTACACTGACACTGTCACATAGAGCAACAGAAATACTGGGTGTTTCTTTATGTCTATCTAGTCTAAAGTCTCTTCAAATTGTATTAGTGACAGTGAGGCATGAGGAAAAAACTTCCATATGAGAAGTCAATAAGACATTGTAATTATGTAGATGGCATGATTATACAGCAAATGTAATTCATTACCGTATGTACATATCAAACATTCATATAAATTATAAAATTCATCATCATCATCATCATCATCATCATCATCATCATCATCATCATCATCATCCCATTGATCATCAAATTTCTCGAGTGGTCTCAAAAACCTCTCCATTTGTCCTATCCCTGAGATCTTAGAAGCCTCTCTCTACTCGGCCTTCCCAACGATGCCACATTGGAGGCTTTTTCAGGGTCAGGGGAGCAAGACCTAGCTTGTTACTGGCTTTGGCATATGGATACACCATGGCAAGCTTGAGGCTCTCTCATGTGGGCAGGAAACTCTCAGTAGCTTGCCAGTTTCTCCCAGAGGGAGAAGTAGGTTATAAGATGTCTCACAGCCGAAAAACGGCCACAGGCTTCCAGGAGCTTGGTTTTAAGTCTCTGGTGGAATTGGCCATTGATGGGATTACACACACCTGAGTTCTTCTGCCTTCATGTGTGAGGCTTGTCCAAAAGTGTGGCGAGGGGCCTTGAGCATGGCTATGGTTGGTTCTGGAGGTCTTTGGCCGCCAGGAGCTCTACTCGGGGCGGGGCGGGGAGCGAAGTTGGAGCCCATCCCCTCTGAGGGGCCCAGGGAAGACAGCCAGGCAAGGAGGCAAGGGACTCTGCAAATTATAAAATTAGAAAGTGATAAAATTGTACCTATTCTCTTAAAGAAGCAAAATCTTAGTAATATTTGAACTAAACTTTCATGAAATAAATGGAAAGAAAATAGAAATTTTCTACTTTTAAACAATGTCTTATTGATTGAGAGTCACTTCATTTTAGAACAATGCTAGTCAATGTATCACAATCATCACGTTGTTTATCTATTTGCTTGAGCGGGTGCCAGTAACATCCTCATTTGTCCCTGCAACATACTAGTGTAGCCTAATGACATCTGCTTGCTCCAGGAACACAAAGAGCATATTGCTGTTACAGTTTTTGGCATATTAAATGTGTCAGGGGTAGCTAGCCAGGCTCTGCCATGCGGGGGGGGGGGGAATAAATAAATAAATAAATAAATAAATAAATAAATAAATAAATAAAAATAAAGAGGTCGTGTAGCCGCAAATGTGGCCACGTGCTCCAGGAAAAATTTTGTCGCTCTCTTTGGAGGGGGGCTTTTCTTTATAGTCTTTGGATCTTGGCTGTCGGTGACATTACATGGCAGGGGGGGTCAGTTTGTGGGGTGACTGACAAGCTACGGGAAAACTGAGGATCTGGGTGGAGGAGGTCCAGTGCTGATTCGAGCAGGCTTGGGACCTCAGCCACATGTCCCACAAACCTGAGTTCCTCTGTCAGTTCCTTCATGCGTGAGGCTTGTCTAAGCGTGTGGAGAGTGGCCTTGAGCATGGCTGTGACTGGGTTCTGGAGGTTTTCAGCTACTGGGGCTCTGCTTGGGTCAAGGAGGGAAACTCAACTCAACTCATCTCCAAGGGGGTCCCAGTGAAGACAGTCTGTCGTGGGGGCAGAAGATTCTGCATAATAGATAATGCATAATAAATAAATAATTCACAATAAATAATAAATGGAAAGAGAAAAAAATATTTTCTATTTTTTGACAATGTCTTATTGATTGAAAGTCATTTCATTTTAGAACAATGCTAATAATAATAATGATAAAAATTTAAATGGAAGAAAATAAATTGAGGTGTGAATAATTTTTAATTTTTTCATAATTTTATGTAATTAGATAACATGATATACTTTTATAACAAATTATCATGCCTCAATATGAACAATCATGCAGCAATTTAGCTATGCATAAAATGTCCTATAAGTGCACAGTTGTTGAAAATATGCTTTGAAATTTCACAAGAATCAGAAAATAAAATATAGCTCTATGGATGATGGAAAAAATTGACATTGTCAGAAACCTAAAATTGCAATTTTTAATATGAATCAGAGAAAAGAAATGGAGTATTGGAAAAGGAAAATAAATTGCATAAAAGATCCACCAATAAAAGAAGAAAAAATCTCCTAATGGTTATTTATTTAGAAATGGTTAAGCAAAAAAAAAAAAAAGACACAAAACAAGGGTTCAGAAAGATAGTGTTGCACTAATCTTGCACTGTTATAGACCCTGATTTGACCCTAACACTCTATACGGTTGGTTCCCTGAGCATTGCTAGGAGTGAGCTAAAAATATGCTCTGAGCACAAGTGAGTGTGCCCCCAATCCGAAATAAATAAGTAAGCACATACATACATACATACATAAATCCAATTAAAATTGTGTCCTGAATATGACGGCAGTTGTCTTTATGAACTTGGTCATGCCATAATTTGGACCCATTTTCAGAAATTTATTTCTTCTGGACTCTATTGGTATAATAGCTTTGTAGTTCAACAAAGGGCATTTACCTTTAGAAAAGCATTTGTTTCTATTTAGTGATAATCCCTTAAACCTTCAACTCTGAGATGCTCTTATGTTCATATTAATCTTGGGTTTAATAGTTTAGAAAATATCTGAGGGAATTCTACTTTTAGCACAAATATTGGAAACAACAAACAACATAACATTACTTTAATAAGACTTTGCATTAAAGGCCATAAAATAAGACATTCAAATAAGACAGTAAATGAGAAAATATAATGAACATTTTAATATTTTAAATATTTTATAATAGACTATTTTATATTAGTCTCTCAGGTGAAGTAAAGAGTGGATCAGACACAGTTGAAGAACTATACATATATTCATAAACACTAAGTAATGTATTCATAATGCAAAATAAAGATAAAAACATGAATATAAGATATATTGCAAGATATGGATGATAAAATGACAAGTTCCAATTAAAATTCTGATAGGATTTCCAACAAAATCAAATAGAAAATGCAGAAAAGTTATGTTCATATTATGTTACACAATATATAAAAGACGTAAGTTTAATATTGCTGAGCATTTTAACGAATAGAAATAGAGGTATAGAAGCTTCTCAGTTTAAGATAGTCCCATTTGTTTATCTCTATTTCAACTTGACTGGTCAGTGGTGAGTCCTCTTTGAAGATACCTGTAGCTTCAATGTCGTGGAGGGTTTTGCCAACCTTGTCTTCAATGTACCTTATGGGTTCTGGTCTAATGTTGAGGTCTTTAATTCATTTTGATCTTACTTTTGTGTATGGTGTTAGGTATAAGTCTGAGCCCAATTTTTTCCATGTAGCTGTCCAGTGTTGCCAGCACCATTTGTTAAAGAGGCTTTCCTTGCTCCACTTTACATTTCTTGCTCCCTTATCAAAGATTAGATGATCATATATTTGAGGTTGTGTGTAAGGATATTCTACCCTGTTTCATTAGTCTACTGCTCTGCCTTTGTTCCAGTACCATGCAGTTTTAATTATTACCGCTTTGTAGTAGAGCTTGAGGTTGGGGAAGGTGATGCCTCACATCTTCTTTTTCCCCAAAATTGCTTTAGCTATTTGTGGGGTTTGTTGTTCCATATGAATTTTAAGAGTGTTTGGTCCACTTCCTTGAAGAATGTAATAGGTATCTTTATAGAGATCACATTGAATCTGTACAGTGCTTTGGGAAGTATTGCCATTTTGACAATGTTAATTCTCCCATTCCATGAACAGGGGGTGTGCATCCATTTCCTCATGTCCTCTTTTATTTTGTGAAGTAATGTTTTGTAATTTTCTCTGTACAGATCCTCCACCTACTTAGTTAAGTTGATTCCAAGGTACTTGATTTTCTGAGGCATGATTGTGAACTGGGTTGCTTTTTCCATATCACTTTCTTCTCTCTCATTATTTGCATATAAGAAAGCCATGGGTTTTGGGTATTGATTTTACCGCCTGCAACTTTACTATATGAGTTTATTGTTTCGAGGAGTTTCTTGGTAGAGGCTTTGGGGTTCTTTAAATATAATATCATATCATCTGCAAATAGTGAGAGCTTGAACCCTCCCTTTCCTGTCTGGATGACCTTAATGTCTTTTTTTTTGCCTAATAGTTATTACAATACTTCCAGTACTATATTTAACAGAAGTGGTGAGAGTGGACATCCTTGCCTTGTCCCTGATCTTAGAGGGAAACCCCTTAGTTTTTCCCTATTGACGACAATGTTTGCTATAGGCTTGTGGTAGGGCTGGAGCGATAGCACAGTGGGTAGGGTGTCTGCCTTGCATGTGGCCGACCCTGGTTTGAGTCCCAGCATCCCATATGGTCCGCCGAGCACCGCCAGGAGTGATTCCTGAGTGCAGAGCCAGGACTCAGCCCTGAGCATTGCTGAGTGTGACCGAAAAAGCCAAAAAAAATTTTTAAAAAAATATAGGCTTGTGGTAGATGGCTTTGACTATATTGAGGAAGTCCCCTTCTATGCCCATTTTGGTGAGCCTTTTCATCATGAAGGGTGCTGGATCTTCTCAAATGCTTTCTCTGCATCTATTTAGATGATCATATAGTTTTTATCTTTTCTTTTATTGATATGGTGGATTATGTTGATTGATTTCTGAATGTTGAACCATCCTTATATCCCTGGGGTGAATCCTACTTGGTCGTGGTGTATGATCTTTTTGATGAGTTGCTGGATTATACTCGTTAATAGTTTGTGGCGATGTAATGAACAGAAACTTTCTCAAGGAAGAAATACAAATGGCAAAAAGGCACAAGAAAAAATACTATTCATCACTAATCATCAGAGAGATGCAGATCAAAACAACTATGAGATACCACCTCACATCACAGAGACTGGCACACATCCAAAAGAACAAGAGCAATCGGTGTTGGTGCGAATGTGGGGAGAAATGGACTCTCCTACACTGCTGGTGGGAATGTCAAGCGATTCAGCCCTTTTGGAAAACAGTATGGATGCTTCTCAAAAAATTAGAAATTGAACTCCCAGTTGACCCAGCAATACCACTCCTGGCAATATATCCTGGAGAGGCAAAAAAGTATAGTCGAAATGACATCTGCACTCGAATGTTCATTGTAGCACTGTTTACAATAGCCAGAATCTGGAAAAAACCCTAGTGTCTGAGAACAGATGACTGGTTAAAGAAACCTTGGTACATCTACACAATGGAATACTATGCAGCTGTTAGAAAAGATGAAGTCATGAAATTTGCATATAGGTGCATCAACATGGAAAGTATCAAGTTAAGTGAAATGAGTCAGAAAGAGAGGGACAGACATAAGAAGATTGCACTCATTTGTGGAATATAATGTAACAGAATGGGAGACTAACACCCAAGAAGAGTAGAGGTAAGAACAAAGAGGAGTACTCCACAGCTTGAAAGCTGACCTCACATGCTAGGTGAAGAGCAGCTCTGATAGAGAAGGGATCACCAAGCAAAGGGTACTAGTCAGGCCCACTAGGGATGGGAGATACAGGCTGAAAATAGACTATAGACTGAACATGATGCCTACTTAATACCTCTGTAGCAAACAACAACACCCAAAAAGAGAGAGCGAGCAAATGGGAATGCCCTGCCACAGAGGCAGGGTGGGGTGAAGGTGGCAGGGTGGGGGTAGTAGGAGGAATGCTGGGACCATCGGTGGTGGAAAATGGGCAACTGGTGGAGGGATGGGTATTTGATCATTGTATGACTGAAATGTAAGCATGAAAACCTCTAAGTCTGTAACTTTGTCTCAGGTTGATTCACTAATTAAAAAAATAGAAACATAAAACAACATAGAGGCATAAATTATAATAAAAGCAATTAGAAAGTAATAAATAATAAGAACAAGACAAGTCTATTAGCAGCACCAACAAGAGACAATAAGAGAATATCACTGTATCACTGTCACCCCCTTGCTCATTGATTTGCTTGAGTGGGTACCAGTAACGTCTCCATTATGAGAATATTTGTTACTGTTTTGTGCATATTGGATATGCCATGGATAGCTTTCCAAGCTCTGCTGTTCGCGTAGGATACTCTTAGTAACTTGCAGGGCTCTCTGAGAGGGATGGAGGAATCGAACATGGGTTGGCCGCGTGCAAGGCAAACACCTTACCCGCTGTGCTATCGTTTTATTATTCTACTTTAAGTTATTTTAGAAGCCTCCCAAGCAGAGTTCAATGATCCCTGGGAACACTCAGAGTGATACTTCGACAATTGAGTGCTGAAGCCTGGCATTGAAATGTTTCTCAGGATTACTGTGCTTGCATCTCCTCAGGAATCTCCAAGTCTATACTCTGTGATGCTCTTGGGGTCATTCTGTAAAAGGAACCAAAGTCCTAGAGTATGCAAGGAATGGAATGCAGTCATTTCAGCTATCTTCACAGTACTCAAATGATGTCTTTTATACAAATATTTAAGGTGGGGGTGTTTGTTGGCCGTGCAAATTTCAGAAGGAAGGGATGGATGAAAATTTCTGAAAAGAGGAGTCTCCAAAGGATTCACCAACAATCAGGATATGATATAGTATATAAAGAAAAGCACAGTATGACTTTCTATTTAACTATTTAACTATTATATTTAACTATTTTCTATTCTATTTAATGAGTTAAATATAATTCAAGAAGCAGATGAAAGCAAAAAAAAAAAAAAAACGAAGTGAGATGCCTAACAAGGGGTCCCTGAGCATAAGAAAGAACTTAACTTTCAACTTTTAGTCAAGTATGAGCCATTAAAAGATTTTTGAAAGGAGAAGTGACATGGTCTGATTCACACTTTTAAAAGATTACAGTGAGCGTTTGAAAAGAGTCTGTAAGGTAACAAGGGTACAATACGGAGACCAGATAAGGGGCTGTTACAGTAATACATGCTTGGACTTTGGTACTGGAACAGTAGAACAGAAAAAGTAGTAAAAGAAAAAATCCATTTGGGCCCCATTTTTAAAAATTTATTCTTTTATTGAATCACCATGTGGAAAGTTACAAAGCTTTCAGGTTTAAGCCTCAGTTACACAATGCTGGAACACCCATCCCTTCACCAGTGCACATATTCCACCACCAAGAATTACAGTATACTCCCCCTCCCCCCAACTCCCCAGCCTCCCACCCCGCATGTGTAACTGGTAAATTTCACTTTACTTTCACTTTACTTTAATTACATTCAATATTTTAACAAAAAACTGCTATTATTATTTGGAGTTTCTCCCCCCCTAAAGTCTACCTGCTGAAAAGAAAGCATTTGATAATTTGTTTTCCATTGCTGAGAATGAAGAGATATGAGGTCAAGAGGCCGCACTAGCAGCCGCACGGTTTTGTATTTCTGTATTTTAGTATTCTAGTAACTAAATCCAGAGAAATATCTGCCAGAAATTGCATCATTGTAAGCTTGTACCTCTCAGCTACTTTATATTCCACATATGAATGCAATATTTCTATGTCTGTCTCTTTCTTTCTGACTCATTTCACTCAGCATGATATTTTCCATGTTGATCCACTTATTTGCAAATTTCATGACTTCATGTTTTCTAACAGCTACATAGTATTCCATTGTGTAGATATACCAGAGTTTCTTTAACCAGTAATCTGTTTTTGGGCACTCTGGTTTTTTCCATATCGTGGCTATTGTAAACAGTGCCTTTGGCCCCATTTTTAAGGGCTAAACATCAAATGTATAGTACCAAAAAGTATCAACAGAATTTAGAGATTTATTAGCAATAAAGTGAAAAAAAAGTGAAGAATCATAAATGATTCCATGATCTTGGGCTTGAGAAGCTTGAACTATGATATTAGTTTTAAGTACAAAGAAAAATTTGTAGGAGAAAGCCATATTGCAGTGAAAATTTGGTTTTACACATGTATTACTTGGTAAGTATCACAATCACTATCATCTCCTTACTCATCGATTTTCTCAAGCGGGCACCAGTAATGTATCCATTATGAGACTTGTTGTTACTGTTTTTGGCATATCAAATATGCCACTGGTAGATTGCCAGGCTCTGCTGTGTGGGCGAGATACTCTCAATAGCTGCCAGGCACTCTGAGAGGTGCAGAGGAATCAAACCTTCGTCAGCCATGTGCAAGGCAAATGCTCTACCTAATGTAGAACAAGGTTGCTAAACTAAATGTAGTGCCAGCTTTTTCTGTTTACCACTTATCCTTACCCTTACCTATCTACATACACTCTTATTAAATTGTAATCAATTACCTTGTTTGAATTTCATTTCCTATTAAAAGTATGATAAATATAATCATTAAATTAATAATAATATAAATAAAGTCTCATTTCTTTTTGCTCCTAATGGCAAAATATTTTACACCGAATCTTTTGGCATCCAGTGAATATAAGATTCACTGGACCTAATTAATATTATGTCTTTTTATCTATAGATTCTAGTTTATAGTGTTAAGGAATAACACATAATTCACACATAAAGGGCATATGCTGTACTGCTGAAATATTGGTATGCTCTAAAGCTAATATGGTATTTATTTCAACCAAGTACAGGTAATCAAGACAACATACTCTACTTCAATAAAATTTTGATAATTCACAAGGAAATATTTAGCAGGTGACCTAAAGTTTCTTTGATTCCCATTTCATGATCCACTTCTATAGAACAATTGCAGACAAGCCATTCATGTATATGAGATTTATGCATTGATTTTTCCCTCATCTGAATTTGAACAATAACATGACCTAAGAATTTGAGAAGTGTTATTAATTACATCCCTGTAAAGAGAGAAATGGTGAGGTTCACATAGTATATCCAAGGCTAAAACTGTTGAGGAAAATATTTTCATAAAATTAAATATTGTATGATTTGGAAAAACAGATACAGATGTATAAAATTTATCAGTATATAAAAATAATAAAAATAATTGCTTAAATGTAATGGGTGTCCAAACTCATTGTCCAAGTGATAAGCCATAGATTTTGTATACTGTTTTGAAAATTTAGTTGAACATTAAGCACATTTATGAGTCCTGATATTCCCCTTCCCAATTTGAGGGACAAAGTTCAGTGAGGAAAAGACTTCATTTCTGTAATACCGATATTATCCAAAACAGATACAGCTCATGTTAAACACTTATTCAAACAATGCCCCCTGTAGATGTCATCCTCAATAAAACATTTACTTTCCAAAACCCAGAATAAATTAAAGAGAGAAAGAAAGAAAAGTCATACTTCTAGAACTGTGCTTATATTGAAATTTAAACACCCAAGTGAAAGAGATTTACATAATAGAATATGACCTACATGATATAATGTACAGGGGTGAAAATTGCTTCTCAGTTCTTCATAAAATTTTAGCTTGACTGGCAGTTACAGTGTAAAAACAATATTCATGCTTTGCTTTTATTTAGGTTTCTACTTTTGCATGTCATATTAAATTACCTATATATAAGTGTATGTATATATACATATGTATATATTAGTATTTTGATCATTTTGAAACATATTAGTGCTATAGTTTTATGTAATAAAATAAAATATGTGCCAAAACACCAAATTTTTTAAGACTTGGTCTGTCATGATTTACTAATATTGTAAATTTTACCATTTCTATGAAAATATAAAACAGTGTTTTTTTTACACAATGCATGAACATGCACAGAGTGACACACACCATGAGATACACATCATATGACATACGGAAAATTACATGGAATAGGTCAATAGATTTCTATCAAATCTGTTTGATACTTTAAGAATTAGAAACATATGTTCTTAATAATAAACACTTACCTTAAATGTGTTCTCAGAAGTATTAACTACATGGTGATAAATATTACTAATGCATGCTAAACACATGATAAACAAGTAAAAATGGTTAGGTTTCTTATAGTATTGAGGGGAATACAAACACCCTCAATACTATAAGATAATTAGTAGTACCAATATTATGTTTCTGTATAATACTCTATGTGTAAAAATAGTTATAGACAGGGTAAAATGTGATGACACAGAGAACTATAAAGATAAATCTGAAACTTCAAAGTCAGTTTTCTGAAAATGTATAATTTCTTTTGACAAACTACCCTAAATTTTGACACAAAATATAGATAAAATATTTCAACAGTTAGAAATGAATAGTGGCCTTCTGTATTTTAATGTATTTTACCAGATTTTGAAAGCTTAATTTTAAACCTCCTTTTCAGTAGGAGGGATTGGCTACTTCTGGTTGTGCTCAGGGCTTACTCGGGCTCTGTACTCAGGAATTTTTCCTGTTGGTGGTGTCTTGTGACATTTAAGAAATGAGAGGGATCAATCCAGGCTTGGCAGTTTGCAAGGGTACTTAACCCCTTTACTATGTCCAGCCAGCCAATTAGCATGTTTCTTAGGAAAATTTATTTATTTAAAATACAACAAACTGAAAATAAATGTCAAAAATTATATTTAATGGTCATAAAACCTTTTATCTTTGAATTATTAGTCTTATTATTAACAAAGAGAAATATTTTATGACTTATGAGCATGCATTGCTTGACGGATGTTGTAATGGAAGTTGGTTATTTCTGGCAACGATCCCCATGATGGATTCTTGGAATGATTAAGGTGAAAAATCTATAAGCCATAAACTAGAATGATAATTATAGTGAAAATTTTTGAATAAGCATTCATGTTTATGCAGTAGAGTTGGCAGGATTTGTTATCTGGTGGAATGTGGAGGTCTGTTTTGAACAATTCTGGAGTGTCTCCAAATTTTGAGTTAGTGGATTAGGTGTGAGGTAGTGAGAAATGCAGACAGAAAAAGCAAATTTTAGACTTAGTATGGATGAAAATGGATGTGGGATATATAGCTAATCATTGGAACTAAAGCTTAGGAAAGTCAGGGCTCAACCAGTATTTGGAAGTTGGAGATGACTATTAAAACTCTCTGTGAAAGGAAATATGTAAAACAAATGCAAAATCAAAGATTGAATTAGATGTAATAGCAATATTTAAGAAACAAGAAATGGAAGTATCACTGTTCACAATGAATGGGGAGCAAAAAATACACAAATAAATGATAAATTTAGAGAATATACTACTATGAAATTCAACTCAATATATCGATTAGAAAATAACTGTAATCTACTATAACAGTGGTAGACAATAATGTTAAAGAGTACATTAATATTAAAGAATAAATGGAACTATAAACTAAAGATAATCAGAAGTAGAAGATGGAGGATTCAGGTCAACTTGCTAAAGACAACAGCAATATCAATAAAGAATGACAAATTTGCATTAAGTAAAAAAATTTTAAAATATAACAATATAAAGAACATATATAATTAAATATTTTTCTCACCAAATTTGTTTTTATTCTGATTCACTGTGATGAAACAGAAGTAGCAATGTTTCTTATAGAAAGACTAAACATCTTGAAACAAAGCATGGCATAATTTGCGAATTGAAAAGCTCACTGATAATTTGCTATAAAAATTGTGAAATATTGACACAATTCAGCTTATATCTCCACTATTTTTCTGAAGATAACAGTGAATAGCCTTGTCTTCGCACATTACCATTTTTCTGAGAAACTGTCTTAAAATCTAAAAATCTGAAAGAGGAAGTTTCAGAAATAAATCTTCTCAGGGAAAGAAAAGTCCCATTGTATTTTTAGCAATGGCTGTAGACAACATCAACTCTTGAAATAGTTTCCAAAACGTTTTGCTACACTATGTTGCTTTTCTGTATCAGAAGAATAATCCTTCCAAGGGGACTATTTAAAAGAATGAATGTAAGGACAAAATAGAACATGTGTGAAAAGGCCAGCTCTGAATGAATGTAACACAATGAATGAGTCTGCAGTCTGACTAAGCATAGAATTATCTTTTAAATTTGATTTTTGAATATGACATTTCACTTTTGAGAAAAACAATATTCTTTAATATTAAGTAATGTTTTTTCAGATGCCTTATTTTTCCAAATTAGTTTTGAAGTATAATACAATTAGTTTAGAAATAATAAATTAAAAAATATAATCAAAGTGATTTGCAACCTTGTTAAAATTTCTTTGAAAGTGAGAATTTTCAATAATGATTGTGATATTTTAAGGACCCCCAAACAAGTAATACTGATGTATGTAAAACAATGAATTTACATTAAATCATATTTCAAGATTATAAAATTATATTTAAGAATAACAAATATAATTTGAGAGTATAAAAACAGTATGAGGGAATAGAATACTTTATAAAAAATTTAAGTGTAAAGTATAGGTAGTCAAAAGCAGAGAGAAAAAAAGTTTTTAAAATACCAAACTGATATCCTCTATTCTCCACTATTTACATAAATGTAATGTTTATCCAGTTAAACAAACAGAAACCGAAAAAAAATCATCTGTAATATCCCTTTCCCTTTTCTATTACCATATGGTAGTATAACTACATGCATTTTTCTGTTTCAAAAACTGTTGGTGGTTTTTAATTTTGTTTTACATATGTGTGTGTAAATAATAATTACTTAGATTCTGTGTCAATTGTTTCATTGTCCCTCTCAACCGTATACCTCCACACATTTTATCCTCTCAGTCTTCATATCTGTCTTCATCTTACTTTTCCTCTCCCCCACATATATTTCCTTTCATTTTTTTACTTTTATGACTCCTGGAGAAACCACCATTCTCAGTGGTTTGTTTTTATGGATGGATTCATTCACAAATTCAGTAAATGTTTACTATGTTTCTTACTTTTCAGATTGCACTAAGGTTGAGGATTCATGTCTCAACATCTATTTTTATCAGTCCCTTAGCATAAGGTTTAGCAATTGTTTGAAGTTCTATTTAAAACTTGTGTTTAAAATGGCTTTAAAACATGACAAATTGGGGGGCTGGAGCAATAGCACAGCGGGAAGGGCGTTTGCCTTGCACGCGGCCAACCTGGGTTCGAATCCCTGAGCACCACCAGGAGTGATTCCTGAGTGAAGAGCCAGATGTAATCCCTGAGCATCGCCGGGTGTGACCCAAAAGGAAATAAAAAACACCTTACAAATTGGGGCCGGAGCAGTAGTATAGCATGTAGGGTATTTGCCTTGCAAGTGTCTGACCTGGGTTTGATCTCCTGAATCCCATATAGTTCCCCAAGCCTGCTAGGAGTGATTCCTGAGCACTAATAAGTCTGGTCCCAAAACGACAAATTAAAATTCATCCTACACTCTTTTATTTCTGTTTAGTCACTGTGAAATTACAAAGCTATTAATGATCAGATTTCAGACATGCACTGTTTTAACACCATTCCCTTTACCAGTGTCCAATTCCCCTCACCAATGCCCTCCCCTCCATAACACCATTTGCATCCCAGCGGTCTTTTCTACAACTGGCTCTTTAAAAAAAGTTACTGCACTGTAGCTTACAGTCCTGTTGCTGATAGGGCTTCATACAAAACACTTTACCACCTTTCAGCACCATCTCCTCCAGGTTGAATGCATCCCTCTTCTACAGATGTTAACCCCTCCTTGTCCTATTCCCCCTACACACTTACGCGGCATATTTCTTACTGAACACCAGTTCTCATATTCTTTGCTTCCATTGTCTTTGAACATTTATTATTCCATCTTTATGTTTCTCTATATCCCCTGTATGCAAAGTCATTCTCTGTCCTTCCGACTAACCTTACTGAGAGTGATATTTTCCAGGTCCCTCTATGTAGCAGCAAAGTGCATGTGACTTTATATTTTCTTATAGCTGGGTAACATGCCATTGTGTATATGATGATAGTTTCTTTATCCAGTTATCTAGTCTTGGAAAGTTGGATTGTTTCCAGATTGTAGCTATTGTGGATAGTCTGCACTATTTTTTGATGGTTCATCAATCATGTTTGCATTCCCTTTGCAAATACACCATGGATATACTCATTCCACAAGCACAATAATAATAACTGTGAAGAATCCTGTGATGGGACTAGAATACAAAGATGAAAGTAGCAGAATTTTTTTAACACTGTAGTGCAAACACAAAAAAATTAACTACAAAAAATGAGCATGTTAAGTCTACTGTGATAGAATGAACATCAAACAAAAGAAGTTAATTTTTAGTGGAGAACTCTCCAACAAAGCTCAGAAGCAGGTGGGCTATCCCTGTCAATTTTTGACTGACTCGGTGGAGCTGGGCTTCCTGACGATTAACTAGTGGTTCTGGTGAGTGGTGCTGGGGACTACCAAGGTTACACAGAACAATCCTCTGTGTTCAGTGTAGTGAGGGTCATGTCATAGTGGAGATCAAATCTGGGCTTTATTTGCAGGTTTTCTACCATTTTAAGCTAGTTTCCTATCAAATAGAAGTTTTAATTTCTTGGAGAGGGTGTGTCTAGAACACTTTATAGTAGAAAGGATTTTTATTTTCTTATAATGACTTAGATATTGAATCAGAAAATTCAATATGTAAGTCTTTATTTTTGCTTTTTTGTGTGTGTGGGTGTTCATGTATGGCGATGCAGAGGGGCTAATCTTGGCTTTGCACTCAGGAATTACCCCTGGTGGTGCTCAAAGGAACATATAAGATGCTGGGAATTGAACCTGGGTCGGCCACATGCAAAGCAAACGCCCTACCAGCTGTGCTATTGCTCCAGCCCCTCTTTAAAATAATACCATAATATTATTTTTCCCTATAACAATTGAGTATGCGTTCTTAATGGAGTTACTTTTTACAGATAAATTTACTTTAGAAGTCCCTTTACTTTACTTGGTAAGTCAGATAAAAATAATTTTACTTTGTTACAGAAAATGACATGGTAGAATCAAGAAATAGATACTAAATTTAAGTTGTTTTGAAATTTTTTCTATGTCACTTGTCAGCAAAATCACCATTATTGTCTTCGACATCATTAGCACCATCATTATTTAGAATCAAATTGAGGAGTAGAATTCTGTATCTTTCTAAGTCACTTTAGGAGAATCCAGCCAAATCAGGAAATTGTTATCAATATGGCCAGACTAATATTGCAATTATATTGGGATAAGTAAAATATACCAAGAGAGCAAAATAAACAGACAAAATGAAGAAAAAATACAGATCCCAGATTTAATAACATATATAAATCATTTTTGTGCCCATACAAAACTAGATAGGTTGTCCAAGACAAAATTAAAATACTCCAAGACCAGGCTGTGAAGGACAGGTGATTAATTGTTGTTGATCAGAACCATAATTTCAAAGAAAATGAAATGCTCATGAAAATGAAGAAGTACAACAGGTATTTAAAACAAATAGATCACTACTGTGAGTAAACCCTTAGCCACTCTTGGTTTCCCCAAATACTTTTCTGAAACAAAGTAGGAAAACTGTGTTGGGTTTAAGAGTACTACACACATTTCAAATATTCAGTGATATAAACAATAAAAATTATACATTACAGATAGATAATTGCCTTAATGATACTAATTTGTATTTTGGTTATCTATAATTAGTGTTGATAATTGACAGTGGCTAAATCTATAAGGGAGCATAAAGATCAGGTCTATGCCTTTATTTTACTGGTATACGCTAATTTAGACATGTAGAGTGACATATGAATCTCACACATGTAATCAGTATTGAAACATTTAAACTGTCAATGTTATAACTTCTAGGATAATGTATTTTTCCACTATATCTATACATGAGTGCAAGTTTTTGTGAAAAATCATGTTGTCTATAGTAATATATAAATAAAAACAATGCTAATGCAAGTATAATTATAATAATTATCTGAATGACTTTAATTAGTGCATGTAAAAATGTAAAACCTGCCATTTCCTGCTTGTAGTGCAATAAAAATCTAGTAGAAAAATACACATGAAACAAGGTAAGCTTTCATTCAGTGACCTTCCAAAAATTACAATTTTATTTAATTCCTTCTGACATAGTGCTACAGACTGCACGTTTGCTTTGTTCAGAGAAAATGCCTTCCTGTGAAATTTTCTAAAAATAAATATGCTCCAATTATATTATGTTTAGTAAAATAGAAAGTGATTATGTAAGATAAAGACTTCAATCTGTCAGAGAAATGCATTGTGTTCTTCGATTACTTTACATTTGAAGGAAAGCTATGACAAAGCATAGAGACATTGCAAAGGAACTTCAATCTATGCCCTCTTATATCTTTGTATGACATGGACCCCCTTGCTGCAAGCTGCCCACTTAAAAGCAGAACAAAGAGGGCAAAAAGATCAGCCCAGGAGCTTTCCTTCTTGACAGGTGAATGTAAGTGGCACTTCTAATACTTTTACTAATTTATTAAGTATTCCAAAGTTAGAATTTAATCGGAATATTTTTGTCACATTATCCATCACCAACTTAGAAGAGATGGAATTTTCTTAAACAGCTGCACAGTGCAATGCCTTAGGCAGGCTTTTAGTCATTTCAGTTTGTCACAATGGACTAGTTCCATTTTAATGATTTAGTTAATTGTGTGACAAGCAATGAAAAATGGGAGTGACCCAATGCCTAGTCCAAGGAACAGGCCAAGGTCTAGTGGATAGGTTACTGAAAATTGCTCTCATTTGCAAATGAAAAAGAAGTTTATGCTTTTTTTTCTTTTTTTCCTTTTAAATTTCCTATTTGTTATGCTAAGCAAAAGTCAAGTTAGAGAATAGGAGTACATTTATACAAAAAAAAAGATGAACATAAAAAGTCACTTTAGCAGTTTAAATGATCAAGTTAAATAAGACACAATTTAGGTGAAAAGATAATTAAGTGTTGAAAATGTAATGATCCATTTGACAGTGGGAGAATAGAAGATGCGGAGAATGCCAAATACAACCTCCACATTTAGAAATCACATTTAATATTCTTCACAAGGAATATGTGCATCCAATATCATTGTGGAATTTAAGACTCACCCTATCATTTGATTAACGCACACTAATATTGTATTAAATATACACTTTACAATCTCAATAGAGCCTGGAAAAGAATATCTTATAAAAATCATGTATCATAGAGACATCAGTAAAATAATCATAGTAATATCTTGTCTCCTCTCACCTTTTATTTTACATAAGGATTTCAGTGGTACAAACTAGCATTGTCTTAATTTCTTCTTTCACACATGTACATTTTTTGTTCCATCTTGGCAGAAAAATAATAAAGAAGAAAGCGCCCTAGATATAACACAAAATAAAATTAATAATGCAATTCAGGGACTGGAGAGATAGCAAAGTGGGTAGGGCGTTTGCCTTGCATATAGCCGACCTGGCTTCGATTTCTCTGTCCCTCTCGGAGAGCCCGGCAAGCTACCGAGAGCATCCCACCCACATGGCAGAGCCTGGCAAGCTACCCTTGGTGTATTCAATATGTCAAAAACAGTAACAACACGTCTCACAATGGAGATGTTACTGGTGCCTGCTTGAGCAAATTGATGAACAAGATAAACAATGGGACAATAGTGCTACAGTGCAATGCAATTCACATTGACATCAAAATGTAAAAAGGTTCCTGTGAGAAGTTTGAAGGTACACTTCCTCTTTTGGGGAACCACACATGGTAATGATTCTAACTTCTACATCACCCATAGTGCTGTGGATCAGGAGGAACATATGGTATGCTAAGGGTTGAATCCTGATCATCTGTGTGCAAGGACCTTATAGGAGAAACTAGCTCCCCAAACATTACATCTTACTTTACATAGTATTATAAGCCACTGGTAGATCTGTAACATTTGTTTTAGAAAATAAAAGGAAATGTCCTCAAGTCAGAAAATCTGAGTCAAGTAGCTGAAGCTGTGGTTTCTGGATCTGTCAAGTTATGTTAAATATTATTTACCTTACATAAAATGTATTTACCTTAAATTCCTGTGAAAAATGTTATGTTCAAAAAACATTAATATTAATTCTATTGTAAGTGTATATCAATAATGCTTATGTTATATGGCAAAGATTAAGAACTTACATAAAGAGCAACCTGAAGGAGAATGAAGGAGACTATAGGGAAACATTGGGTTTGTCCTTTTAGCCTTGCCACAGGGAACTTAGCAATGACCTTTCTGTATGGGCAGAGGAAGATAGTTAATATAATGCTTTGTAACTTGAGAGTTGATTGACTCCTATAATATTTACTCTTGGGCATCTGTTTTCTCAACTCAGTTGTCCTTAGTTCCTAGCACCCCCAAAACAGGGTCCCGGCGAGGGACCAAATGGACCCAGGGCAAGCTGTGTGCTACCCTGGCATCGAAATGGGCCAGGCCAAACCACCAGAATACTCAACTATAAGTTGAGAGCATGGTCATAGACAAATGCTGTCATGATCCAAAAGTAACAATGAGACTAGGACCCTGCTGGTGTTAGGAAGACTAACCTGACCTGAGCAGTGTGGTCTCGAATCTATAGGGAGATATCCTCAGGAATCTTTTGATATATCTCTTACTGTGCTCATGCAGAATGACTTTGCTAGAAATGTGAGAAGTAAATTTACTACAACTATTTAAGTGGATATCTAGCTGAGTAAAGAAGAAAGCAACACACCCTGGATGGGATCCTGCCCTTAGGAGGATCCCCTAGTAATCTGGAGTAATCTCCTTAGATGAGATTTTGTTAATCTCCTGGAGGAGTGGTCTTACCTCTCTTTGTTGATTTGTTAATATTCAACTCACCTTTGCGTCACTACCCTACGTGATTGCTATGCAAACCAAGACTGTAAGAGAAGTAGGGAGAAGACACAGAAACAAAAAGAAGACACAGAAGCAGGGAGAAGGCACGGATGCAGAGCACAAGGTGAAAGAGAGTCAGGAAGTCACCCTACCCGGAAGCAGGGGAAGGAGAGCACAAAGTGAGTGAGAGTCAGAGTCAGAAGAGTCAGAGTCAGAGTCAGAAGTTGAGAGCGAGTGGGGCTCCAGACACTGAAGCAGAAAGGCTCCAGCGAGAGAGATCAGAGGAATAGAGATCAGAAGAGACCAGAGGAGAGATGACAGAGACAGAGAGAGATTGGAAGAGACCAGAGGAGAGACTACAGAGACAGAGTCAGAGATAGAGAGACAGACAGAAGAGAGCACAGCGACACACACAGAAACAGAGCACAAGGAGGAGCCATCCTAATCTGGTCCATGCACAGCAGCTTGAGAGCACTTAACGCGAAAGGCGAGAGAGAGAGAGAGAGAGAGAGAGCACTGCCCTGAGAGCCTGTGAACAACACAATGCATTACATCACATCTTCCGCGTGTGCACGCACCTTTATATATTTTACAGGGGACCACCAATCAATAGAGTATCACAAACATATTACAAACTGCTTGAGGTAGATATCACACACTGAATAGTGAACAGTTAATGACTCACTGGAAATTTTGTACTACACAGAAAATAAAATAATAACATTCATTTTACAGAAATCTCGAACTATCATATAATTCTAAGTAAAATTAATTATAGAATACACTATTGAACTGGCAGGCAAATGGATTAGATGAAGTGTGAAGAATCACATATTTTCTCTTTCGTTATCATGGGTTTCTGTTTGGTATTAGTTTTGGACCAAATCTAGTTATGCCCAAGACTAACTCTTCGTGGTGCCTGGGATCTAAACTGTAGGATAACATAGTCTCAGATAGTTTAGGTTAGTTGGGTTACTCGCATCACAGTGCTCCCATTCCTCTGTGTTTATTTGTAGCTTCTTTCTTAATGTTCTGTTGACTTTTATATATTGTTTTTCTCTTCTCCTTGAGTCCTCTGCGTAGTTTATTCAGAGCCATGTCCTTTTGTATGGACACAAAAAGACTGTAGCAAAAACTATGCTTTTGTAACCTGGGAGTCATTTGACTCTACATGATAGTTTCCTCCTAGGCATCTGTTCTCTCCACCTAAGCCTCAGTTGCCCTCAGTTCCTAGCATCACCCCAAAGCAGGGTCCTGACAAGGGACGAGACAGACCCAGGGCAAGCTGTGAGTTGTGTGCTACCCTGGCATAGAGATGGGCCTGGCCAAAGTGCCTAATGCTTAACTATAAGTTCTATAAGTTAAGAGCTTGGTCATGGAAAAATGCTGTCATGATCCAAAAAGTAATAACTAGATTTGGACCCTGCTAGGGTTAGGAATGATTAATCTGGCCTGAGTGCTGTACTCTCAGTCTGTGGCAAGATGTTGCCAGGAGAGCTGCCTTACAAGCCTCAATGTATCTCTTGCTATGTCCATACAAAAATAACTAGTATTAAGATGTGAATAAATTCTTGGACTAGGGAAAGGAGAAAAACATTAAGAGGTATTTTGCCTGCTGGCAGTCAGGAAGGGCTTTGGAATGCTGGGCCCTCAGGAAGGGCTTTCTTATGTTGATTTTGCTACCTCAAGATGTGTAGCCTAAAGGGCAAGGTGAAGAGAGACAAGTAGGGGGAGAGACTAGTGAAGAAGGAGAATCCAGAGTGAAGGAGGATCCTGAGGGCAGGATGGAGGAGTGAGGAGGGAAGAGGCGCATGGAGAGAATGGAATAAAGAGCAACTGATCAAACTGATCAATCAACTGCCTTGGGCCTCCTCAGTCTGCCCCATGGACCGGGGCCGCTCCGGCTTGTCGAGCAGCCTAGATCAGAACCCCTGAACCTGGGGAGGGGGGCTTCTGACAGGAAGAGCTGTCCAGGCTCTTTCCCTGGTCGCCACCTGGCAGATGTTTTTTACACTAACCTGTATACAAGTGCCCTGCCCACTATACTATCACTGTAGCCCCTTGTTTTGATCACATTTAGTCGTTCTATGCTTGCAGTGGAATCATTTTATTGTGCACTAAAATCAATTCAGAAATAAGACAGTGACCTGGTTATAATAAACTAAATGCAAAGTGATCCTATGACAGCCAAGAGATCATAACCTTACAGTGTTTTATTCTCTAAGATAGTAGTGCTTTTCTAAATTGCTTTCTAAGGCATTCAACAAGAGACATACACTCTACAGATTAATCACATGACAAGTAGAGTGAATAATGATGCCAAAAATTTTATTTTTTTAAGGTCTAAAAATTTCCTAAAAAATCCTGCACAGGCCACCGAGATGTGATCCTGGGGGCCACACGTCTGAGACCTCTCCACAGCTGCACGAGCATGACTCCAGAGGCCAGCTAAACTACTTTTAGTATGGGCAGCTCCTTGCAGAATGTCTCCAGACTGTCTCCAGAATGTCTCCAGAAACCAGACTAAGCAGCTACCCCATGCCTGCCCAGGAAGGAAAAGATATTTCTCTCTCTCACCGTTTTCCTTGCCGGGGGTGAAGGGCGTGGTACCCGCCATATTATGAGGACCACAGATGAGAGTTACAAACTTGCAATGATCCAATATCTGGAAGAAATTTCCCTGGACTTAGTTGCTAAAATACAGAAATCCAAAACCATGCAGCCGCAATAGAGTCCGCACAACCTCATATATCTTCACAACAGGTCTGACTCTAGTGGGGAACTCCTAACAATAATGGTGAGGTTTTTGTCGAAATATTAAATGTAACCAAAGTAAAAAGAAAGTAAAGTGAAATTTATCAGTTCGGGAGGGGGCGGGGCGGGATGGGAGGTTTACTGGGTTTTGATGTTTTGATGGGGAGTGGAATATGGGCACTGGTGAAGGGATGGTTGTTTCATCATTGTATAACTGAGACTTAAACCTGAAAGCATTGTAATTTTCCACATGGCGATTCAATAAAATAAAAAAAAAAATTCTGCACAAAAATTTGGGTTAGAAATATAATGGTGTGTATGGTGCTTGCCTTACATGTGGCCAACTTGGGTTAGATTCCTGGCACCCCACATTGTCTGCTGACCCTAGCCAGGAGGATCCCTGATCACAGAGCAAGGAGTAAGACCTGGACACCATCAAGTGTGGACCCCCAACAAAACATAATGCCTTTAGGGGACAAAATTGGCACTTCTAATTTTAAGTTGTAAGATTAGACTAACTGATTTATTAAGGTAAATTTCAAAACAAAAAGTTCTCTACAAAACATTGTGTTGGTACACTTTCATTGTTTGAGCCCACATTCTTTTCCTAGAAGGAAGTTAACTATGGATACATTATTAGTTATTCAGAATATCTATATATGCATGACAAATCAGATTTTCTGAATGCATGAAGGTCCCTGTTCCAATTTTAAAACTCTTTTCAACTTATTTATAGATTGTTCATAATGTTTCAGCATTGTCCTTATAATTTACTTGTAACTATCTTGCAAACTAATTCAAATGACCAGATGAGATCCATCACTTAGTATTTTTCAATCAACTTACTATGTATGTAGAACCTTCCAGATGTGTTTGTTTATGCCTCATTTGTAGCTATGGATCATGAGTCATTTGTTTATATACTAACTGGTACACTAGTATTTATCATTAATGATAACTTTCTATATTATTACTTAAACCCTGATGTGTTCTAATGGCTCTAGTCACCTTTAATTATTAGTTTATGACATTTAGAAATATTGTCTTCTGGTGGATTTTGCATTTCATTTGCTTATTTTTAAACATAACTATTTTTTCTGGGTCTGAGATATAGTACATATAGTATAGTGCATGGCTGACATGGCACCCCATGTGGTCCCTCAAATCTTACTTCCAGTGATTACTGAGTACAAAGTCAGAAGTAGACCATTGAATGTGGTCTCCAAAAATAATAATGTTTTATCTGCTGAAGAAAGAATTTCTATTAGTATCTATTTGGGGTTCTGTACCACGTAGAACTAAAGAGTTCCTATGTAATTGATATACAAATGACCTACATCCTTCTGTTACATCAGAAGTTAGCATAGATTTATTTTTAAGAATTTTATAATACAAAATATTTCACACAGTTTGAAGCAACCATCAACCACCAGTGGCAGAAATTTTCCCTCAAACTCTAAAATTTTAGAAGAATATTTCCTTTATATCCTCTTCCCTGAATTTTGCAATTGCAAACACAAAAATGTTTGAAACACTTAAGTACTCATTTGGCTCTATTTCAGATGAAACAATGAATAATTGGTAAGAGGAAAGCTATTAGATAAAAGGATGGATACCATTTAAGTCATCTGCCTCTGCTTAATGACATAACATCAGAGGAAGAAAGAGAAGGTAATAGATTGTCACCACTATCATTTATTTCAATCCCTGATCTGCAGATCTTATCTAAAATATTCAAACTTATAAAACAATGTTCACAGAGGGAAAATAAAATTTAATCAGAACTAGAAGTCTGATAGCATGAAATGTCAGTTATGCATATTACTTAAAAAATACCATTCTAACAAAAAACATAAACTTAACTGTTTCTGATAATGGGAGAAATAAGAACATTGTTAACCGGATGGAAATATCTTGATTCCTAACAAGTGTATCCATCAATAATCCCCTTTCAATGAACATTTTGTGCTCTCCAAATATTTGTCTTATTCACATGTTTCTCTTCTCTTTCCAAAGTCAGGTATGTAGGGATTTGCAAGTTTTAGTCCCTTGTGTATAGCCATTTGGGGTGACTCATTGGCAGTATCCAACTCTTCTTAATTCAAATCCATGAATGAATGTAATATTCTGCTTTCACTACAGGTACTAATGTTACCATCATCATACTTTTAGATTTGTATTTCCATATTTTACAGTGCCCTTCAAGCTGATATTTTTCACAAAAATATTTAGAGAAAAATTTTTAGATTGTTTATTTAAAGACAAGTCAATATTATCATCATTTTTGTGTATGTCATAGACAGTCATCACTAATATGCAATCGGACAGTCCCCTTTAGGAAAGTTTTGATTCCCTAAAAGTCTTAAATAACTTTTAGAAAGTTTTATATGCTTACTAAAATTCTCTGTAGAAACAGAAAGATATAAATAAATACATATCTTTGCCCTAATTTACTATGTACAAATAAAGCAGAGA